>NC_089879.1:16768750-19417500 GCF_040182565.1 Anser cygnoides
TAAGTGCCAGAAGATATTTTATACTGTAACACAAAACTATGGCATGAAAATGATGTGAAACATTAGTAACACAATGTTGATTTAGGTCTTTCAGACTACAAAAGTATTAAGGATCTGTTTTTTTTGTTTGTTTGTTTGTTTGTTTTGGGTTGATTTTTTTAAAATTTATTTTTACATTGGCTATTGCCATGTTAGGGTGTGGTGAGGGGGATGCCTCAGCCTTCCAGTGCTCTGTATTGACTGTGGAATTGGAGAGGAACAGCAAGAGCTGTGTAGAACTACTCTGTGACTCGCTTGTATTGTCAAGCAAGTCAAGTCAGTTATATCAGTGCTATTGTGATCAACCTGTCTGTCCAAAATGGCACTAAAAGCTCTCAGGTTTAAGTAGCACAAACCCATTCACAGAAGAGAGAGAGCCAGAGCAACTTGCTTTACCATTGTACTTTCTGGAATGATGGCAAATTTGGTTGTGATTTGTTTACAGGAACAATCAGACCATTTTTAACACGGACGCAAAGGCATTTATTGATGATAGCTGCTATCAAGAGCAGGTTGATCTGCTTTGTAAGCAGGCCAGGACACCCATCCCAGTGGAAATCAGCGCTTGGGAGCTCTCTACGAGCAGGGCTGTGTGATAGAAAGCCTTGCACAGAGAACCTCTGGGAATAGCCAGCTCAGGAAAGTGTCCAGGGCCAGGTATTCGCAGACCTTTTCTGAACTATGGTTCTGCTTAAGGTCTTTGTGGTTTTGAGATAAGATGCTGAGGAAAGAAAATAAAAGCAATTACTAACCTAAAGAGTGAGTTGCATCAGAATATCACCTGTGTGTGCAACCACCTTCCCCCGATGGGCCCACTTGCGAGAATCCTTTGCAGAACAGGATGGTGGGGGGTGGGGGGGGAAGAGTCAGGGTGTAATTTTCTTGAATATAAAAACTAGTCAATTCTGAAGTCCATTTTTACAGCTCTCCTTAATTTTGTGTTTTATTTATTTCTTCTGTGTTTATTTTGTAGTATGAAGATCTATTTCTCTGGTATGGTGAGATATACCAAATCCCCCAGGATGTACATACTGTGATTTTTGTGACAGACTTAGCTAGGAGTGTCAGACTACAGTGACTTTCTCCCAAATCAGTAAATCACCTGAAATTAAGGTGGTTGGTGATTGCTCATTTTATGTTTTTTTTGTTTGTTTGTTTGTTTTTTTATTTCTTTCAGTTGAGCTCACGCTGTCACACACAGCCACGAATTTCATATAAGCTTTCTAAAATGTTCTCAACAAGATGAGTAATTATGGTGTAGCGTATTTCAAACTACAACAAGAGTTTAACAGTCATAGTAACAGATAATAAAACTCATTTCTCAAATAGCTGCTTTATGAGAATCAGCTTACGTATAATGCTGAGAATATAATGCAGAACAAATGGATATATTTCAGAGATTCATGAGGATTTGCCTCATTCTATTTCTAGATCTAAGTAGATAATAAAATACCCTATAAATATAAATAAATTTTAAAGCGGGCTTTTCTCATGCCCATTAAGATCAGTAATATACAATTCAAAACCAATGTAGTGTTTTATCTCAGCAGTAATCATTTCTCTAATTAGGTACATCTTATTCCCAAGACAATAAACTTTCTTGCAAACATTTTTATATGATCACTCTCAAATATTAAAGCTCTTAATAGTCCTATTGTGTAATGCTTATATTGCCTAGCCAACATTTACTGTGAATCTATTAATGCCCTGCTTTTAATTCCTAATGATACTAAAATTAAATTAGCTATGTGCTCTCCTATAACGTCTGTCTCCAGATCTAGAAGACTGTTTATATAAGCAATCAGGGAAGTTAGCTGTTCACTGGTAGGGCAAGTGTCTGCAAATAGTCTCTGCAATAACATATTAGCTACTGCAAATGGAGAAATATGAATTAAGCATATAGATTTAGCACTTGTTTCCCTTGTGTCTCCCCCCTTTCCTTGGCATGTTTGCTAATACATTTGTAATGTCAGAAATGGCTCCGAATGCTGAGCATTAATTAGACGTGGGAACTGGAGCATAAAATAACATCTACATTTTATCCTTTTTAATCAAGAGGAAATGCTCTAATGTTGGATTTAGATTTAATGCAAAACTAAATATTTGACTCAATATATATTATGTCAGTAGATTAGCTGGTATTTATCACAGTTTTCAAAACCAGGGCTTTAATGCCTCATTTGACGTGATTTTGTCAGTCCCTGGCAGAAAGCTGATAAACCACCCATTTATGCCATTACAGCTGTCTCTTGTAGCACTGTGCTGCTATGGAGAGGGGTCAGTTGTCATTTCCTTAAAACCTTTGTTTTTAGTCATTTCATAATAGGTTGATCTTTAAAGTTCATTTGCCTCTATTATAGTAGATAAGTTCCAGACTATAAATCAGGTTTTGATGGCACAAAAATAACTTAAACTGACTGGGTGGCCAAAAGTTATCTAAACACTGCACTATTGCTGTCAAGGTAGCTGAAGCTGGAGTTAAAATATGACTGGGCCTCCATTTTTTCCCTTATTTTATGTTCCTTCTCCATATGGATTTATTTATTTTTGCTTGGGCAATTATTTTTGCAAAGAGGTAGCAAGAAAAAAATAAAAAAAGGTTTTCAAACTGACAAATCCTGAAATGGATGAAATTAGATGGCTTCTGCTGGTCAGATAAGCTGGTTCCTGAGGATCCTCTAGCTCTGAACTCCCCTCCAGGTGTGTGCTGTTATCCAGGCGGGGTTGTGGGAACTAGCAACACAGGACCCTGATCCCAGCCTTACAATGTGCCTATACCAGTGCCAGCACCATGGGCTCAGAAGATCTGCATTGGGAGTATCAAGAGTCCTACAGACTTCCACCATATTACTTGCCTTTTCCACTGGGAAGAGCTGATGTACCTGCAGGCCCATCTCTAGGTGTGTTTGAGACTATGGAAGCCACCTGCTTTGTCTGAGGAGACCCAAGCTCAGGTATGAAGTGGCTCCAGGCTGATCTAGGTGTAGCTGCCATTTAAGGGTTTGTGTTAAGAGAAGGAGAATCTGCTCTAAGGCAATGAAGCTGAGTGTGTGCACATGGCACTGCAGCCGATTTAAGATGGTAGGATCACTTTGTGATTGTTTTGTTCCCTATATTTTATTTAACATGACAGATTTCTCCAGCAGCCCCTTAAATCCCATTACAAAAGTAAACAATGCCACAACAGATTTTTGAGAAACGTGTTTTGAATACAACATAAAGTGCTAACTGACTCATTTAATAATTCTTTTAATGCATAATGAAGACAACAGAAGAATGAAAAAAATGTGCCTGGTTTTTCACTAAAAAGACCAAATTAAATACCTTTGTATTACCATAATATAAAAATTAATGTACCTGTCTTGCTTCTTGGTTGTAAAGTATAGTGCAAGTATCTCATGCATCATTAAGACTAATTAAACTACATACAGCTAGCACGCATCTCTGTCAATTTTAATTGCTGAGCTCTGCTATGGAGAACACTTCCCAATGTTGTTTTTTCTGTGTGTTAAGGAGGCTTAAAAAGTTAAGAGCAGCTTTCCAAATGCAAAACCCACTGCTCCAAGAGTTCTGTGTCTCCAGGGTGTCTGGTTCACCCCCAGTCTCTGAGCAGGAGGCAGGGGACCAACCCTTTCCTGCCTGTGCTCTGTGTTCACACTCGAAGCCACTCGGATTTTCAGACATTTGCTGTGACGAGGCTTCTGTGTGTAAAGAGGCAGCTCTGGCTCATACCGTGAGTCATTGCTCTGGTGACACAGCCACTCTTCCAGGGGCTTCCTATGCTGCAGATGATTTACAATCCCTCTTTGATAACACAAATTCCTCTCTTGGACGAGGCACGCTTCCACTGTGACATACGTGCAACCACTCCTGCAGGAGCGCCTCACGTGCAGTGCCATTGCTTCCGGGCAGACAGAGTTTGTGAATCCCTACCTTCTGTTGTTGTGTGACTGCTCCTACGAAACACACAGGTGTTTGCAGAGGCATTGCCCCATTTTTAACGCAAGAACGTTACACTTGGATACTCTGAGTTACTTACGGAAAACTTGTCTGGAACAGGGCAGATTCTTAAGCTGTACTGTGCAAAAGCCATGTTATACTCCTCTAGAAAGTCCAAATTACATCGTCTTGTTATAACCGAAGCAAAACTGTTTAATATTAATTCCTGATTCATCCCCTTCTTTTAAAAGTGACTTGTATCACTGACCTACTGCAGGAGCTGCAGCAATGTGGGGAGAGCTGTGAAAGCTGGAGGAGGAAAAAAAAAGACCTGGGGATTTCCATTTCTCCTGTGATATCTTTCACTTCATCAGGCTCTGCTTGCAGAAGGCTTTACTAGTTTTATCAGAATTGGTAAAGCAGTAATAAAAAGCCAAATGCAGTATGAGCAAGAAGTGCTACTCTGACATCCAATGCTCAGTCACTAACCTGCACTGGCAAATGAAGGATTTCTTGGAGGACCAATTGAAAATATATTGGAAAATTAGCAAATGAGCTATGTGACAGACCCCATGGTCTGTGTGGCAACTCCATTAGAAATACAAAACGTGTATATTTAGGAAGCGTTGCACATTTTACAGTTACTTACATGAAATGATCTGCAGACTTTCAGGTCAAGCCTGAAATTTGTCCCTCCAGAATTACAAGGACAGTCAGTCCACTGATGTGGAAAGGGCACAGCTTATCTTGCCCATTCTTCTTTCTTTTCATGTAGTTGCCTCCATGGAAGCCAATGCCAGCATCTGCATGAGTAAAATGAGAATTTATCTTTGGTGACCAGCTTTTGGTAGAGAAAATACATGGAAAATTAGCTGATTAGATTTAAAACTGCTTTCTATTTCACGGGTATAAATGATCCCTTTTCCCCATAAAACAGAAGGAAAAACAGTTCCAGCCCAGACAATTTATATTTTGCTGAGATGTCCCAAACCTGAGGACACAATCTGTTTTAAGAACTTTAGTTGCCACATGTCTCTGTTCCTTGCTGACAGCGTCCAGCCATCACTGCCCTGAAAGCACGATAACCCTTGGCTGCAACTGGTGACGATTTCAGCTTTATTTTTTCCTTTTGCTTCAGGAAGACCAAATGGTGGGCAAACAAAACAATTTCCCCAGTAAGCCCCACTAGAAGGTGGAAGGAGAGTCAGACGTGTCTGTGCCTACTTGCAGTCCACCCACTCCTTCCTTCCCTGGGCCCACCCTTCCGCCCTCTGCACTGTCCCCAGGGGCACAGAGGTTCTGCCCTCGCTGGATGCGGTGGCAGCAGCGTGGAGGTGGCAGCAAGCCCTCCTGCCTGCAAGGCCTGGCAGGAGGCAAAAGGATCCTCTGGGGACCAGCCCTGCAGTGCTCCTCCAGCTGGGAAAGGAGTCGCCTGTGCTTCTGTAAGCTGTAAAAAGAGCTTCCCTACCCATGCCAACTCACATGGTGTGTATTTGACAAGTCTAGGTAGCTGTGCTGTTCCCATGCTCCAGGTCTACCAGGTGGTGCTACCAGTTCTCTAATACACCTTAATTTGCTGGGCTGCTATCAAGTTGAAAATAACTGTGTGATGGTTTGAAATTAGAAGTTCTGCTATCCTGGTGAATAACAGCCTCATGTGAACCTGCTGAGGTGGCACCAGCCCCTGAGACCACTGGCACAGCACCTTTTCTTTGCTGAGCTGGTGTGAAGTCAGTTCACAAGGGCTCGGCTTTGCCAGTCAGCAGAGGCCTCCAAGCTTGTGGGATCAGCTCTTTATTCACATGAAAGACTTGAAGCCTTTGATTCAGTACTTCTTTCTTTCCAGGATGATGACACCAAAGCAAAGGTCTCTGTGATCTCACCTTCTCAGCAGCTTTCATGTGTGAGGTTGATACACAGAGAGCTGCCTCTCTGGCATCTGTCTACTCAGTGGAAAGGGAGCAAAGAGGCACAGACTTGCCCAGAGTGGCACAGCAGAGGTGTCGCCAACTCCTCGTGTTGCGTTGTTTATTGCATTTAAAATCTTGTTTTAGATTTCATTTTCAGACTCGGTTCTTGCTGTTGTGTGATAACCTGAGCTTTCATTTAAAAGAGAGTCCAAAGATCCTGTAATGCAAAACTGTTGAAGAAAAATGACAAAATGTAAAGATAAAGGACTAGAAGAATCACAATACAAATAAGAAACTGTGTGATCTGAAGAACAAGTGTTATTTTCTCCATTTTCTGACCTTCCTGGAGAGGGGAGTCATAGTTTTAACACCGTTGTTAGCAGAGATGGTGATGATTGTGTTTTGAAGTCCTCTAACATCCTGAAGGTGCTCTTGTTCGTGTATACAGTTCTGAGGGTTGCCCTGGCCAACACTACAACGGGACAATGATGTGCTTGGAGGCATCCAAAGAAACTCAGAAACCAAGGACAGGAAGAACTCTCCTGACTCGTCAAATTTAGTCTTCTTTTCTCACAGGCTTCTCCTTATGTACATCACTGGAGGGAGTGAAAGTAACTGCGTTAAAGTCATACAGCTACTTTTTCCACTCCTTGGCCCCTACAATCTCCCACATGACCCTGAGGCTGAACTGAAGTATCTCTGCTCTGCTTAAGAGTCTTCTACTGCCAACCTAGACGTGCTTATGGCCACTTAACTATCATTCTTTTATGCATCACACTATCTTCTTCTTTAACAACTTGTTTTCTCCTCTCATCATTTATCCTTCTGGTTATTTATTAAGGAACAATTGCACTCTGGCCCTGCAAAGACCATGCCCAGATCTTCCAGGCTTCTCTTTTCCCTAATCTCAGATGTACTGTTGACATCAGAATGATTTTTCATGAGGTAGAAAGGAACAGGACATACTCCCATGGTGTATACTGCTGCTGGTGGCATACTTCTTAGCTGACAGGCCAACATATTCATATTGGCTGTCCAGTGTGTTATTTACTCAACTGCCATTCAGATGTGGCAAGAGCAGCACCAAAAAAAAAACCCAAGTCTCTATTTACTCACCTATTAGAGCAAAACAGCAAATGAAATACCCTGACTAGGATGAGATCTTCAGAAGTATTTAGAATTGATTAACGGCATCCACCAAACCTCAGAATAAAATTCTTCGTCCGGTGTTGGACAAAGCCATCACTGCCTGCTCCTAGAAATGTGTGGAACATCAGTGACGTCTCGTTCCTGTTATAGCACAGCTCAGTCTGCTAGTCAGAAAATCAAAGAAAGAGACATTCCTTGAGAGAAAAATTGCAAGACTTAAATTAAGATTATAATCTCAGGAATACTCAGAAACAGTAAAGTGGCTGTCGGTCTGTTTTACAGATCTCAATTAAAAACAAAAAAAAAACAACAAAACCACACATTCAGATTTGTTTATGCTGTAAAGTCAACTGCTTAATGAAGAAGAGTTATTTTTACTTTGCTTTACTTAGTAAACACTGAGAGACAGTTTCCCACATGCTGTTATCTTGCAGATGCTTACTGTTCATACAGACAGACACCTGGAAGGACTGAGAAATAGACACGATTGCGTACTTACCATCTTAGGCTGAAATAAATGAAATAAAACACATTTGTTTTGTTGCATGGTGAGGTCTAGCAGTCTTATGATATGGCATAGAATACCTCAAAAGACTATAGATTGAAACCTACAGGTGTAATTTCTGCTGAATTTCATTTTGTTGATATCAGATGGTACTTATTCAGACCAGGAATTAGGGTGAATAGCTATGTAAGGTGCACAAAGCAATGGAAATTACCATCTTTGTACAGGTACAAAAATTTACCATGTTTGATACAGGATGCTAAAGACTTCCCTTAACCTTTCCAGCCAGAGCAGAAATTCTTTGCTGTTCTACCAAAGCAAAAAAAAAAAAAAAAAAAAAGTGAATTTAATGACTACGTTTAAGATACTAACACCTACTAAAATTCTGGGAAAGCAGTGAGTATGTTTTGTTTCCATTCAATGTCAGACTCAATCCTGTTCAGATGAGTTCAATAACTATGTTAAACAGTGGCTTGGAAGGAGAAGATGTTGTGGTCTTTAAATCCATTATGAAACATCAGTAATACCAAGTTTGTATTGGTTTAAAATTAGAGACGTATAATGATAGCACTTTACAATAATATGTGCAAGGTCACAACTATGTACCCTAGAAAACAAAATTGCTAAATATACAATGCAGATGAAATAGAGTATCTAATAATTTCTTCATGTTCCAGCATAGAGAAAGGAAAAACTAAGTTTAATAAAGTTACAAACCCCATGATTTCTTAGAAATCATGGTCTGAATTCTGTCTCAGGAAATGACAAGCCTACTACTCACCTACCATGAACAAAAATAAGAAACACCTGTTCTCTCTTTGTTCTTACTTAATTTACTTCCTCCCACCCAGTTTGCTTCTCTGCCTTCATTCTGAAGTTCTGAGATGAGCAGTACTGAGGTCCTTGTTGTCTTTTAACATTTATGGTTAAAGATATAGGTAAGTATACACAGTTGTAAGAAAATGTTTTAACTAGCCTTGTTCTTTCATCGTTGTTTTGTTCTTACTATTTTTCTTCATTATCTACCATAGCAGATATCTGCTGGAGGATACTTGCTTATGTGAATTTTTGGTATTTACTACACTTTGTAATATGTTCATTTTTATTTATTGGGTTATTGTTTGCTTACAAGAATATAAAGCCCTATCACTTAGGGAAACTTAACTTACTTTAATTCAAAACAAAAACAACAAAAAAAACCCACACTTATTTTGATGACTCAGAAATTTCTCTTCTTTTAATGCTTGAGTCAAACCAAGTCATGCAGATTCTCTGTAATTCTTGGGACAGGAAAATCAAAGCCCTATATTTTCACTCCTGCAACTGAACTTGTTTCAGCTGGCGGACGTGTTAGTTTCTTCTACTGAAAAATCTATTCAAAATTATGAAATAAAAAAAGGGGGAAATGTTCTGTCCACTGCTTGTCTGAGTTTTTGAAAAATAATTCAACATCAAATTTAGAATGAGTAACACTTCCTGTTATGATACAACTGGCTTAAGAAAAATGGAGCTAGTGTGTATCTGTTTGTCCTCTTTTTCGGGGGTGGGGTGGGGAACAACACAAAAAAGCCCACTTTATTTGGCTGCTTTTCTTTTCTTTTTTCAAAGAGTATTCACACATCCTAGCGGTACTCCTTGTGGTCATGTAGAAATCACTATAATTGTGTAAAACTATATATCCTCTAAGCAACAAGAACAAAAGCTTCTATACGTGCTAAATATTGTTTCATTCAGGAAGTTGTTCTTATGTGTATGTTTCCACAACTATTATCAGTAGAACTGAAGGGTAGCAGCAATATCCACAAGTTGTCTGATTTCCTTCCCACACTATCAAAGATTGAAAGAACAGAGATGAAAACACTGGGGGAAATGCCTGTAACTATGACATAAATGGCTTTCCAGCAAAGATTTAAGGAAGTTGCCTTTAATATATTGTTTATGGTATGTAGGAGGCACTCCTACCTGAAGCAGTCTGGTTGTGCTGGATCTTTTAAGTGTTCCTTAAGTCTGGCCTCAGGATGCTCTCCAGAGGGTTATATTAAAGTCTTAGTTACAGTTGTGGAAGTACGAAGCTCCTCTGTTGTTTCTAGGATTATTTTTTTTCTGCATTTGTGCTAATGCATCTGAAATCAGGCTGTAACAAATGTCTGTAAAAGTTCCAGTTCAAGCATCTCAGGAAAATTCAGAGGATAAAATCACATTTGAAATTATTACTCTTCCAGCATGTTTTCATGTTACAGGGTTCCATGATTAATACATATTCTGTTGTGACTTCTCTCCCAATGTTTGCTAGTGCATGTTAAGTCATACCTGTGTCAGGAATATGTGGAGGGGGAAGATTAATGAAAGAGCAGCTGCTAAGCTCTGTGACAAGATGTCGGAGCCCCAGTTTCCAGCTCCTGTTCCTGTCTGGGAAAAGTCCTCTGAACATGTGTCACTTCCAATAGAAGTTCATGCTTGGTGAATGGTTTTAACATTGCTCAGCTCCCTTTTATGGCTTTATTTTGTCTAAATGTCATGGGTCAGTTTAAAGCACGTCCTGGTATAGGAATTGAGAGGAAGCAGTTGGCATGGCAGTTGGTTGGGGAAGGTATTAAATTGGATATCCAGATGTTTCCTTGATTAGGATCTCTAGACTGGTGTTCCCTTGGAGTCTAGGAAGCAATGAAGAACTGAACTGATGTTTGCCCAGGCCACTGTTTTCCTTCAGAAAGTTTGTCCCATCCTTGTCACTGCTGCACACAAAGTTGCCTCTCCTGGGGCTCTGCTGAGGCAGAGCAGGACTGACTACAGAGCTACATGCCCCCCGTGAGTTCCTCTGCATGAGTTAAACACAGGGGCCTTGGTACAAGGCTTTGTCAGAGCTTGCAGTCCTGTCCTGTGGCAGCATCCCTGTCCTCCTCTGCAACTGCCACTGCTGTTACCCTGCAGTGTCCTCCTCACAGAGAGCCTCTTGACTTCCTGGCTCAATAAAACAGCTCCTGTGTTAGTGGTTAGAAATGCTTCTGGGGAGGGGGAAAAAGAAAAAAAGCCTTTGTATATCATTGGCTAGATAATTAGCAAGGCCAGATATTTAAGATGTCTTTAGACAGGTGATGGGCCCTTAAGTGCTCATGTTGGGCACTTTCACACATAACAAGTGGTAGATGCCAGAGAAATTAAATCACTCAAGATACACCCCCCGGTGGGAAGGGAAAGAGCTGGATGGCAACTCTTAGATTTAGTTGCCTCAGTTCAGCCCAAGTCTGTCTTGTATATGATCTTTTTTTTGAAGTGAGTAGTAGAAATTGCTGAGAGTCTGGAGGAATGAAACCTGGCTCATTTGAAGCTTCCTGAAGGAAGAGGTTGGACCTCTTAAAAACTAAGTGTATGTTATAAATAACTGGATTACAACTGGAAATCTTGGAGAGGTGAAAATAGTTTAGTACTCTCTAGGTAGAGATGACTTCTCTTTAAAACAAAGAAACTTATAATCACTGTTAATACATAAGACAGGTGAAAATGAGTCAATACACACTAAATCTTACTTGGTAGACCCATCTGCTGTGTGCTCATCAGATCTTGCTACCTCAGAGGGCCATGTTAACCCTTCAGTCTTTATAGTTTCAAGGACAGAGGCTTTTTGTTCATTTGTTGTAGTGGAGGCTATAAAACCACAAGTTAAAAATACTTAACAGCCAACTAGCATCTGCAGTGTAAACAGATGAGGTTTGAATATCCATTGCCCACAGCTTGTGTCGTCATTTGTGTCAATCCAAAGTGATGTAAAAGAAAGTCAGAAGTGCAAGGTTAGAAACCATGCTAAGTTGTGTGTTATTCTGATTTTTAGTACTCAATATAAGGAAGTAGAACATCACTTTCTCCATAAGGCTCAAGAGAACAACTTAATGTGTGTTTTTAAAACGGTGTAAAATAAAATATTTCTTCCACTTCCAATAACATTTTAGTTGGCTGGTGTTCTCCCCTCCTTCAGCTGGGAGTGACATGACTTAGTAGTAGGCACATGGGGCAATGCACGCTCTTCTTGACTTGCTAGGGACCACATGATACTCCTGTATCTCATAACCAGCAAGTTCCTGTGCAGGGTCATGAACACCCCTCACCCTCAAAACCTGCTGTTAAAATCCGTTGGAGTTTTTGTCCATGTCTAATTCCTACCTTGTGTCTCTCCTGAGTTGCCTACCCTTGTCTATTACTGCCTTGTTCTCTCCAGGCTTACAGGCCACCCACCCCAGCAGGATGTGCAGTCCTGCTGGTCCCACTCCCGTACGGCGTGCTGTTCTCTCTGTGCAGCCGTGCGAGCACTGGTGTGGCTACACAGCTGCTCATTTGCCTAATTTGTTAGCAAATACTCAGGGGGACATTTCTTAATGTTCTGCATATTGGTCACGATTGATTTATTAATTAACATAGAGGTGGGAATCAAGGATCAGTGTTTATTTTATCTCTATCTTCCACTAACATGCTTTTTCATTCACATAAACGACCGAAGCTGACCGTTACTTCATTCCTGTAAAGCAGGAATGATAATACCTACCAAGGAGCTGTTTGTAAGCTTTGCTGAGCTCTTCACCATCCTCAGCAGGAGGCAGCACAGAAGCGCATGGCCAACACACTATTTCTAAAGAGTCCAGTTTAAAATTCTTTCAAATGCTCCTACCAGCCTGTGGTAGCTCACAGACCCCTTCCGATGGTTCTGCCATCACTTTAAGACAGGTTGCAGCCAAAAGGGTTTTTCTGGCCCTTCTCTCCCCAGTCACTCTTCCCATACACTTTGTGAAAACTCATGCTAGTGAAAACTAACCGCTTTATTTGTATTTTCGAGGTTAATTTTCAGCTGAAGTTCCCTGAACTAACTGGCCACGTGGTTTCATGACTGCTCGTGCTCAGAGGAGCAATGCAGCAAGAGCATGCCTCTGAATAGCAGCAGGGCTGCTCCTTTCAGTCACAGCATGTATTTATGTTGCCTAAAGGTTATTGGGAAACCTAAGTTTCAGCAATGCTCCTCCAGGTAGTGGTAAAGTAATATCAGTGAGCCCTTTGAGGCACATAACTTCATAATGTTTCAGTTAACCATGTGCCTTAACTCTGAACTTTTATCTGTGATGAAAGTTAGGGGTTACCTGAAAATCAGTGACCCACCATGTTCAGGACACAATGATTTGCAGAAATTGCAGAGTCAATCTTTTTCTGGTGAAGTGCTTGAGCTAGCAGAAGAGAAATATGCCCAGTTTATACTCTGACACGGTTATCTTTGTATCCAGGCCTGAGTAATGGCCTTTCAGGGGAGGAGCAAACTTGGCACTTCATCCGTGTGCTCTGCATAAACTCATTAAGTGCTGTGGCTCAGCTGAGGTCTTCTGTAATTCCCAAGTGAACTGGAAGATAATGGGGATGTATAAGTTTGTGAAAACCATGGAGTTAAAGAACTTTTCTGGGATAGTGACAGACTTCACTTAACACCCTGGAGACATAGTAAAGTAAGTCAAACACAGCCTGAAGAATGTCTCACATAGTTTTCTCTACTGTTGAGGACCCCAATCCCAGATAACAGGGGTAATACATGCTAAGTACTTGAGTCAGCATTGCTGGCTGCAAAAGTACAAATCTCATATTAGCTCCCATTACGCAAAGTAACATTTCTGTCATAAAATGTGAAAAGCATTACACTGTCTTTTTTATTACTGAATTACTTTATGATTTCTTATTTTGATTTTTAAAAATATAAAACCCATCAGTAGTGGGCAACATGCATCATAAAGTAATGCACCATTAAACACATGCAAATGTGAATAAAAAATTGCACTGATGTTAAGAAACTTCTGAAAATGAAATTGGTATTCTTGATTTAATAAGAAAGTGTCCAAATCCAAACAAGTTGTTAATGGACATAATGAAATGAAGTAAGAGTAAGCCCTAAGGTTTTTTTCTTCCAAATGTGTCAAATAGTTCCCTTAAAGCATTTTGTCAGAAAACATGTATCCTTTAGGTGCCTGTTTGTAAGTGTGGTGCCTGCTGCCTTTTGTTCACTATTAGACTCTAAATACGTCTATCTACAATAATCAGCCAGAAACGGTTCCATGTCTGATGAAAAAAACTATCGTGGGTGCCACTCCTGCTAAAACAGTTCCTGGGTAATGGTGGGTGTTTTTTCATAGTTAAGTGCATCCATTAGTGTGTAGAAGGAACAGCTAAAGGCATTCAATTGCATTGTTGAGGGACTAACCTTCTGTGACTGGGCTAATGTGGTGCTTGAATGAGAACTGATTTAGTTCAGGTTTTGGGGGGGAAACGTGGGGTCGGGGGGAGTAAAAACTACTAGAAGATGCCTCTTGTAGCAACACTTGGTAGCTTTTTGCTGAACTTTAAATAAATGACACCTGACAGATCAATGTCCAGAGGATCCAGAACATTTCAAATAGTCATTAAAATAACCCCTGCTGCTGCTTCGGTTGTACCAGAGCAAGTCTGTAGTAACGCTATCAAAATCTCTGCTTATGAATTGTAGACAAATGAATTGGTCTTGGAGAATGCTTTTCAACTGCGCTGAGTAGCTCTTCTAAAACTGCATGATTCCAGGTGACTAGTTTACTTCAAGGACAATGTTTAAAAAACTGTCTTTTACTTTGTAGCTATCAAAGTACGTGAATCTTTCTCAAACTTATTTTTGTATTTTTTTTTATTCTTGTTTCTGTACATATCTGATAAGAAGAAAGTACACTCAACTTGAAGGTTATTTTAAAATGACATTTGGAAAAGGGTAAGATTTTCGTCTTTCTTTGGTATGATGTAATCAGGTTAAGCTTTCATCCTGAAGATACTGGAGACCCAGGTTGTACCACAGTTGTTAGCATTATTCTTTTATTTTCTTGATGGTTTGCTTTAGGAAATAGAGTATCTCCCCTGGGAGCTTCAGATGGAAAGTGCTCTGATATAAAAATACACTGAATCCTATAGATGCTAGTTATTTGCACAGGTAAAATGGGTGGAGAGATGAATCACTAGAGTAGCTGATCACAGCTTTCTTTAACAAGTTATACATAAGGCACAGTTAGGGTTTCTGTTTTTTTTTTTTTTTTAAGCAGCTTATTCAGCTGTAAAGATTTGGGGTTGCTGTTTAATTAGCTGTTTAGAATTGTACACTTTGCATAATCGTTATTTGACTAGGCTCCAAAAAAAAAGGAAGTTCAGTCTATTCGTTACTCAACTAAAACAATCTAAAATGCGAATCATCCTTTCTGATTTCTTTTTGTTGCGTTGAATTTTTGAGACAACAAATTCTCCCAGGGAAAGACATTCTGACTTCTGCTTGATCAGTTATTGTTTCAGTCTTATGCATAGTCTCATCTTTAGGTAGAATTTTTTATAGGTAGAAGATAACATATTTCAAGTTCCTTTGACAGAAATAATTTATTTGACTTGGGAGTCAGTGGTGAAAATAGTTCATGTTAAATATATTTAAAAAAAAATCTCAGATGTGGAGAAACTCGTACACATATATATTAATTTCCCATACAGATACATAGACATGTATGTGGATGTATTTATGTATGTTAAAAACCTCTTTAAAATGTTTTGTACTGGTTATTTTTCACACTATAATAGGACCTGAGCACCCTTGTAGAAATTCTTACTCTACATATTGGAACAGAAAACAAATAATATTTTCCAAAAGATTTAATACATGAAAACCTTCTGTAGCTGATAGCATAGCTGGCTTTGTATTATTAGCATTTCTTCCACATTCTCTAGGGCTCTGAAATGTGCAATTAAGATCAGTGTGACAGATCTCACAGTTCATTCTAAAATTCTCAGTCAGGCTATATCCAAAGGAAAAACCTTCCTAACTATGAATGCTGACCAAAATGGCCAGCGGTATGAGACAGGAGTTTCAGAGATAATTCGTAGCAGAGCCCTTCTGCACCTGTCCTTCCACCTCAGGTCCCTCTTTGCACTCTCCTCCTTGTCTCTCTTTGGCCTGTCACATTCAGACTTGTGCAGTACCTCTTGCTTGGCTCCTGCCTCTTCCCAGGTGGGTAGCAGTACTGGGATTTGGGCCCCATTGCCTTCTTGTTTCCCTCTTTGTAGGATATAGGGTACCAGAACATGCTGAGGATGTGGATGGGGGGGGATGTAGGGGTGGTACTGGGGCACAAGAATTTACAGGTAGGACCTTCGTGAAGTTTGCAGCAGTATTCACAAATTCCTGTTTTGACTGTTGTCTACAGATATTGATGAAAAGCTCCTTTCACGACAAAGGCAGGAAGCTTTTAACATGAAAATGGTCAAACTGTTGTCACAACTCAAAGCAAGTATGAGGCCTGGATAGAAACACAATGTAAACATTCCCAGGAGAAGCTTCTTGAGGCTTGTTGTGCAGAGCAAAGTTGGCACCGTGTCCCATTTACAATGTTAAAAAAAAAAAACAAATAGCTTTTTGTTTTTTTTACACTATTTAAGTGACATTTTATTTGTTTTAAGAATCAGTTGCTGACGCACAAGGCTTCTCTGTCCACTGAATCACATCAGATGAGCACTTTGTATAGTCACAAGTGTCTGCTTTGTAGGCTTGTTTTTGCAATTGAAAAATCAATAATTCATTCATAAAGATAAAGAGCTCAAGCCCATTATGAGATTACTGCCACTGTGAAGAATTTAAATTGTATTCATGGTAAAGGAGGAGGAGGAGACTGAGAGCATTTGCTACTTTGAGTTTGGTCTACTACCTATTCTAGTTTTTTCTAAGCTGCCTATCACTGAGCTATCTTAGTAACTATAAACTAGTCACTCAAATGTTGTATTAAATTATCTTGAAAGCAATATTTACTGTAATGAGACTGAAGCTTGTTCTGATTATTATAAAAATGTTTTTTCAATAATCTTCTACCATAATTCCCAAATGAAGAGGTAGCCCATGCATTTGTGAAGTAATTGTTATTGAGTAACTTACAGCTGAAAAATACAAATTGCTAACTCATCAGTATCTAACTGATTACATTAGTTTATCTGCAGGAAGAATCACTCTAAGGGGTGAGAATGTACAAGTGCTCAAAGTAAAATTAGCAAATGTATTAAGTCAAAGGGAAAGCAATCAATTTTGAATTACTTTACAGCTGATCATCTCTGACTTCACAAGGTATTGTAGAAACAATGGAAGTAGGACAAAATTGGCAAAATGTATTTATTTTCTCATTCATTTAAAGCTCTTTTCCCTACCTTTTGCTGTCACCATAGCAGTTATTTTCTCTCAAAGCATAAGAAGCCCATAGTAATCCATAGCACTTGGTGCTTTGCTCAAGTGCAAAGAGACTAACCAGAAAAATAATAATCTCCTACTATGGTGAATCTATCGTGCATGTGAAAGACCACAGTTTCAGGCCTGGTATTTTCTGCAATAAGTTACTCTGACTGCATAGTCATCAGCAATCTCTGGGCTGTGTTTTCACTTACAATTTCTTCAGAGACAAATCTGATTCTCCTCCTTCCTGCCTTGCACACAGATTGCTGCTGTGGCTGGGCTCTAACCCAGGCTTGTGAAAGGATCCAATTAAAAGACTGCTAAAAAGAGGTTTGGCTTCTTTTTTTCATTATTATTATTTTTTATTTGTTTTAAATTTGTATTTCACAGACTAAATCAGAGTGCTTTGTAGCTCTGGCTTGGTTTGCCCTGGGCTCAGCACAGACATGCTAATGACGTCTTCAACACAGCCCTGATCCTAAGCTCACTGCATGGTTCACAGTCATGTTTAGGTCTGATCTGCAATATGTGGGGTCCAAAGGGACCGGAAGAAATGTTGATGTTAGGGCTCTATATGTGTTAAGAAACACAATGCAGGGCAAATCTTTGAGAATATAACCACAGAGCTGTTATGTTCGTTTAATCTGTCATTATGTTTCCCCTATTACTTCATAAATTTGCAACAGAAGCAGAAGTTTTAGAACTCTTCAACAATCGGTAGCATTTGATTGCTTTTTAATGTACTGCAATTGCTTCTCTCCTGACTGGTTATACTGTCTGTGTTTTTCAAAAAGAATGTAAGATGAAAATACAGCAAGACATGCACAGAACAAAACGTGAGAGGAAGAGTCATGGTTCCAAGAGAAAAGTTCACAAAGACTCTTTCTTTATACCAAATCAGGTTGAAATGTCATGAGCCTGGAGGCCTTCTGGTCTCTCAGAACAAGGATGCAGAATCAGGGCTAGTTCAAGAACCCCACTGCATGAGGTTAAAGTCTACGTAGTAGGTGAGCCATTGTAGAAGTCCCGGTGGAATCTCTCCAAGGCTTCAGTGATTTGCCTTTTTTTTTTTTGTCAATGAGCAAGTGTATTTTGCAAGTGCTACTCTTTTTTCTCTTATGAATTATTGATGTTTAAAAATTGCATGTGCTGTGCACCTGTAACTTCCATGGTTTATTTTGTCAGTCAGCTTATGTATAGAGAAACATTATAATATTTAAAAATATGCTGAATTCTAATTCAAGAAGGCTTTTGGTGCATGTAAAGTACTTACATTTGAAACTCACTTTCCCCACAAGTTCTACAGGGAGGAAAATTTAACTTCTCAAATATTCACCAAGTAATCTCAAAATAACTTAAAGTCCAAGAAATGTAATATATTTTGAGCTGAGGCTGATGAAAAATTGAAAGGAAATTCCATGAGAAGGAACTAGTCATGTTTTCTATAGGATTTTTCCCTCATTGGAGGCCATGTAGTCTTATTCTTTAAACAATTACTGCTTATTCTTCCATTTGACTAAATATTTTGTGTTTAAATTTCTTTAGAATTTCCTTTAAAAATGGAAGTAAAACCACTGCTAGCTGGAAGGTTTATGAGTTGCATTTCTTCAGCTGCAGCATAAAAGACTTCAGGAGCATACATCTCCGAAGAGCAAAGAATTTGCTGTAGTTCCTCAAAGAATCATTTCAGAAATATGTGAGTAGCACCGCTTTACTGCTTACTGAATCTTAGTCACTTGTGCTTAGACTTTTGCAATAGCCACGTGAAAAAGAAAGGGTTATTTATTAAGAGCAGAACAGTTCCCTTTTAGTTCTGTAGCAATCATGTCTCTTTTTTTCCAGTCCATGGAAAGTGTTATCTCAGGCAGCTTTGTGCAGGAAGTTCTGTTTATCACTTCCTCACAGTTGCAGTTTGTCTAGGACTTAAATATATGATATCAGATTGCATCAAAATGTGGGCCTTTGTGTGCTTAACTCATCAAAGGAGTGGACCCTCAGGACTTGATATCACTTCGCTGCATATGCAGTCATGTAGCAAAACAAAGTCTATCTAAACAGGACAGAACTATTTCTGTTGGTAGTGTAGCAAAGCTAGCAGAATTGGTGTAGTTTCAGGTATCTGCACAGTTTCACTTCTTGTTTTTAAATTTATCACCTTTTAAAAAGTGACATGGTTTGCCTGTTTTTACTATGTAAACCGTGATGAAAAACAAAACATTACTCGTACAATCAAAAAAACAAAAACCAAACCCAACTGGGATTCACTTGGTGTAAACTACTGTGATGCCTGCTTGCGTTACAAAAACACACTAAAAATTTGAATCCCTATGCTTTAGGCTGGTAGCTGTTTGAGCAAATCTGAAATGATAGATAGTTATCTAGACAATAATGTGTTAAATAAGCTTAAGGTACGGTGTCCAAGACTGTAACAAGTAAGACCAGCAGTTCTTGTAAGATGTTGGCTAGGGCTTATGAACCTGCTCTCCTACCTTTGTGGTGGTTTCTATTTTCTGTAACCCTGATAAAGGAGTTCCCTCTTCAGTATAACAGGCTGCATCGCCAGATGTTAGTCTTCGTGGGCAGCCACAGGAAGCCTATTCAAACTGTGCAGTAATACTTCTCCTCTGTTCTGACTCTGGTTTTCAATACCACCCTCTTCCACGCCCCACGCAGTATCTAACTTAACTGTATTGGCCCTTTTATTCAAGACAAGCTGGTTTCATGGTGGCTGACAAATGTCTGTCCATTGCAGAGCCCGAGACCCGCTTGCCAGTCAGGGAAGCTGCAGCTTTGGGTGTGTTTCTGCACCTTCCCACGTGCTTCTGGTGCATGTTTTAACCACGTGACTGACGCAAAGCTGAGAATACGAAGTTTATGCCAGTATCCACCCTCAAATCCATGATGTAACACGTTCTCTGTTTACTAAAATCTGCTAGTACTATTAAAAAAAAAAGTTATTCAGCAGTAAAATGTCTACTCTCTTGTTGTCTCCTTGTGAAATAACGTGTTACTAATAGAACATGGCCAGAAAGTGCTTGTATTTTTTTTCCTCATTATTTTAACTGCTGTATGGGCCAATGAACAAGATTAAGTGATTACTCCAAATCCCATCAAACAACTGCTGGGGCAGCCAGTCAGTGTTGTGACCTGAGCAGAGCCCTCGTTCTGAAGGAAGGGGCCCCTGAGGCCAAACCTGTAGGGATGGATGACTGGAGCTTCTGGCAGAACCCTTCCTGTCAGTCCTTCAGAGAGATGAAATAATCCAGTTCTTATTCCACTGTTTTCCAGCCTGCCTTGGTATGCCAAGGAAACCCTGAGAGGCATTTTGTTGTGCCTTCCTGCTTGTCAGTTCCTGCCTCCCACCACATTTTCCACAGGAGAGGTTGTATAGGCCCTACCAGTTACTCATTAGAGCTAAGGAAAATTTTGGAAGGTATAGGACATACTGCTCTGTGTTATATTTTTGAACGTTTTTCAGAGCTTGTTTGTGAACAAACTGTTGCTGTCAGCTGGAAAACAAGAAATCTCTGAACTTATTAAAGAAGCTGAATTTTCTTCCCTTTCTCTTTCAGTTTGATTATATACCAAAAGTGAAAGTTGGGAATCTACCTCAAAAACTGTCATGCTGCTCCAAACTTTGAAAAGAACAGTATTTTGCAGTAAGTAAATGCGTGCTGTTACATTAGGAAGAATGATTCTGTTTTCACTGTGGTGGTGGTGGGAAACTGGCTTTTGTTAGTCAATATAGATAATCAGTGCTCTGAATCAAGTTGATAGATACTAATCAGCCATATAGCATTTCACATGTACGTATTTGCTCTGTAAAAACTGGAAGTTTTGCATAGTTCTGCTTTGTGGAACCTCACACCACCCTAAAAATGTACTCAACTGCCTTTTTGGGAAGGGCGGTTGGTGAAAATGGGGTGTTAGCAGTTAGTGTCTAGATAGGGTTGATATTTTCTTGCTGTTTGTAACTATAGATGTTGTTCTTGTCGACAGCAATTAATAGTATATATGCACAAAATTTTAGATGTTCAAGTAGGTGATGGTACCGTATGTGCCACTGGAGATGTTTGATGGGTCCACCTCCCTTGACAGTCTGTGGCTTATGGACTCCAGGGAGCATGAAAATTCTTATCATTTGAATTAAAAGATTCACTTTTCCAATTAAGGTGAGACTTTTAAATAGAATTATTTCTGTCCATTTTTTTCTCTTTCCCAGACCCCCACCCCTCACACACACACGTTGTGTCCCAGCTAAGGAAAACATGTAACATGGTGTCACCTTTAAAGTTTTGCATAAATCCAGCTAAAATCAACCAGGCTGAAGAACCACCAGTTCAACAGTTTCTTGGCTTGGGGTTGCTCTAGGACTCCCAGGGATGCTAATGCATGTTAATTTAAACTTCTTATCAGCAGACTAGCAAGACCGTTCACACATTTTCCAGAGACACCACAGGATTTAGGCTGTTGTCCTAATAGCTATTGTTCAGGCTGCCAGCTATTATATTTACCACAAGCTGTTTTCATCTTGTTGGGAGCCTGGTGCTAAACTGAAAAACAACACCTAACTTGGCAAATTGTTGCCTTAGGAAGGTGAAGCAATTACACTGTAGGATGCAGACAAGCTTCTATACAAAGTGTGTAAACTTTTGGCTGTGGTTTCAATAGGTGGTAAACCTGTTTTTAGGGGGTCTTGTACCTGATTGGAAATGCAGGGCTCCATGTTACAAAACACTGCACACAGTCTTTCTTCAAGTTATTACTGGTTTTTTATTTTTTTGAAGGATGAACATAGCTGATAGTCTACTAGATAGTCTAATAGGGGAACCACAATCTCACTCTTTTTGTGTCTGATTTGCATTAATGATTCTGTCAGAGATGAGTTTCTCTATTCCATAGACATTTTAGCTGCTCAGAAGAACACAACCGTGTTGATACTAGTCCCACAGCCGTGATGATACCAGTCTGGAAAACTTCTCCAGGCAAGTATAAGCAAAGGAGAGAGATCCTTCTTCCTCAAAAAAAAAAATAAAAATCTGTGTCCAAATTTTCCTCATTTAATGCGGTTTGGCATTAGAATATCTTTGCTGTGACAGGTATCTGTTGCTGAAAAGTACAGTCCCACTCTTTGTTCCCTGCCATAGTTTCATGCCCCTTTTCTTGCACTAGGAGCAGTGGTTGTCTGACCTGGCAGTTAGTCAGTTCAGAGAATGTCAAACCAAAAGACAAATAATGCTATCAAGAAAAGCAACTTATTTTCTTCCATTGTCGATCCTTGGTCCAGTTTAGGGAAGGGCCAGGAAACTTGTGTCCTGGTCAGCCAATCTAAATTCTTGGGCAATAAGTTCTTCATAAAACTATGTTTAGCAGTAAGATTGAACCTGTAAGTGTCTGACTTCTAAAATTGCTTTCTCCTTTCTATTTTTAGGTATAGTTATTAACTTGCATAATTTAAAGGAAATTCAGATCACATCACACATTTTTAAGCAAATTTTGATTTCCTTTGAAAAAATTATTATAGATACTTGTCCTCAATTTAAACCAAGGTTGAGGCTGTAAAGAAGTCTGGTTAGGCTTGCATTTGTTTAATTTTTTTTAACTCTTCTCTGCTTCCTTTTTTTGTTGGAATACTTCCAGCCCCATCAGAACCTGGAAGTACCAGAAATAAACCAGAGGCGCTCATTTCTGCAAAGGATGGGTGTTACTGTGTTGAAGCTTCTGAGCTTGGATTTGGGAAATCTGTATTCAATTTTCTACTTTACCACTCGTTTCTACTTTAACTTTGGATAAACTATTTAATAAGTGTATGCTTCAATATTCCACCTGTGAAACAGTTGATATTTCCTTACTCAAGAGGGTAGCAGTAAGTTCGTTCATGGTTCTGTGATGCTCAGAAGGTATGGTGATCATTTGAGTAATTTGTGAACACAGCCTCTTTCAGAGTAACAACAAAAAGCTGTCATGTTTAAATAAATGCAGGATTTGTTTTTGTTTTCCAAATCAATATCTTCTTTTAACCTGCTGGAGAACAAGCTATCTTGTTTGTTTCTCGATACATATAATTGTCCCAGTCCTCAACAGCACTGGGTGTGTCACTCTTGACCTGCTAACGGGGAAAGTGATGTGTGGAATAGTCCATCTTCAATGGTGCTTTCACAAGGAGTTACTGAAGGTTTACTATTTTCATTAAGACATTCATACTATTATAGTGTTTTTCCCTTTGAGACCTACAGGTTAGCAAATTTTGTGCAATAAACATTGTTGTGCTTTTATTTAGCAGTATGACTTACTGGGTAGTGTGATTATATATCATACATCTGGCTCTGTATTTGAGCAGGGAAGGAAGGATTTGACTCCAAACTTAGAGATCCTGACCCTGTGAATCGGCTTAGCATCTCACATGTTCAGTTGCTGGTGACCCACTCCGATTCTTCACCACGTACAGAGCTGTTATTACCAGATGCACAACAGCAAGGTGTATTTGAGAGATGGATTATGACTCTATCTGAAGGGCAGCCACAGGTCTAATCAACTCCAGGTAACAATCTGAAGATTATGCTTGTTAGGCTAGGGAATGGTCAATCAATTCACTTGCCAGTTTTAAGGAAGGATTTTTCCTCTTTAGACCCTTTATGTATGAAAATGAGCAAAGTAAGTAAGGCCAGGTGTTGATGATTCCTTGATGTTACAAGAACCCTCATCATGCATTGCATTAAGGCTACATCAAGTCCTGTGGTGCCTGTTACAGATAGTAAGTATGGATAAAAAGTTCAGAACACATTATCCCTTTTCATCACTTGGCACTTTGAATATATTGCAAGATTTCAGGAGTCAAATTTTTGAAGGGGCTAAATAAGCACACAAAATAAAACATTCAATCCTGTATTTGGCATACTTGCTGTTAGAGATGGAAACCATACAAATAAAGCTATTTGCAGCATAGTAGTCAACAAAACACTCTGTAAAAGAAAGCTTTGCAAGTAATTGGATTCACAGGAGAAAATTCATCACAGCTGCCTGAGCAGCTGTCATATGCCAGTTTAAAAAAGTGAAAACTTCACTAAGTATCATTTATATTGCAGTTTGTTTATATATTGGCTTATTGATTGTGCTTAACAGAACTTTAGTCTTTTAAAATTATTCTTAAGCAAATGACAGCTCGTTCTTAAGTAACTTTGTACTCACTGAAAGGCAGTCATTTTTCTTTGTTATTACACAAGTTGTCTTTTGAATCATAACTACATACCTGTGTAAATACATTATGGTGATACAGATACTTTGCTATTCTACTTTTATTTTTTTTCCATGATACTCAGTTCTTTTATATTAAGTGGTCTTCAAAAAGACCATGTACAACAAGGAAGAGCATCTGAAGTTGAACTCGAAGACGTTTTCATTACAATATGTTTTAAGAATCAATGATTAATTACTTTGAACTTAAAGATGTTTGGACATTAAAAATGTATTTTTTTATTATATAAGCAGAAACTAGGAACTGCAATTGTTTCTGGCTGCTTTGGAATTTCTATGAAATCTGGCAGCTGAGTAAGTAAAGAAGTTGGAGTAAGAAGATGCTTACAGTGCTTGGCACATTTATAGTTCTTAAAAGAATGTTTGCCAAAGGCAGGTATGGTAACCGGTTACTGTGTTGTTATGACATTGTATTTAATTGACACAAGGCTTTTGAAAACATGCAAGCTGTTGTTGGGTGCGATAAGATGTATTATCTAGGCACAGTTGTCAGAATATCTGCACTGGATTAACTAGTGGATATATTTCTAAAACCAGATTCAATACTGAACATAGAACAGCTTTAAGTAGTTCAAATTTAGCTGCTTGGTTTTACAGAACTTGATAGTAATCCTTATCAGAGTAAATTCATGTCTTTAAGTCTTCACTTGGTGAACTATGTATTTTGATTATATTGGCCAGTTCTGTTCTTAAGGACTAATATAAAAAAGGATATCTATGCCCTGTATGATTGTGTAAAATCTGATGTGTGAAAACATTTTTTTTTATCTTAAAAAAGAGTTTCTGTTGGTAGCACACAAGTTCTTCACCTTAACCGTGGTTTCAAAATCTTTTAGAGCTGTTTTGAGGGATTGAGGTAGAAGGCTGGTTGGTTGGTTTGGTTTTGGGGTGGAAGATAGGGAGTGTTCTCACATTGGAGTAGGTCTCTGTACTTCTAGCTTGTAAGTAGGATGCTTCTGACTCTCTAAAAGCCTATACACTCCTTTCTTTACAGCCTGTCTAGACCTCTAGGAATTGGGAGTGTCTAGTGACCTCTTACCTCTCAGCACTTTAAATATGAGTGACTAGGTGAATGGGTTAGCCTTGGTTAACTGCATAAATGCCGCAGGTAGAGATAAATAATTATCTCCATCTCTGAATTCTTGATACTTGTCAATGAGTGATTGACTAGATTGACTCTTAAATTAACAAGCAAATTCAATGGGGAATATCTCATCAGGTCTGCTTTACCATGCCCTTAGCAGAAAGAAGATGTTAAGTGTACCAGCCTGAAAGGTCTAATTGTTTTTTGTTATGCTTCATTATATTCAGTATAGGACTCTTTCTCCCTCCAGGAATGAGATACCAGCTGTGTCCCCTTGCACACCTGTGCTGAAGTATGATAGTGAAGTTGTTTAACTAAAATAAGCACCTACCTTACCTGTAAGGGACTTTAGCAGAGTGGAATAGTTCTGGTCTTGTCTAAAAGTGGTCTGATCCATGTACATACCCTAACCTGGTTGCTAAAATCCACTCCTTCTAACCTGTGGAAAGTTGAACAGATTCTTTCTTAACAACAGTTGCTTTAATGCATTTGAAAATGTGTACTTCTGTTTTTGGAGTTTGCAAATTGAGATTCTATGTACTGTGGCATATAGGGGGAAAGAGTTATCCTGAAAAAACTGGAATCTGTAGTCATGACTTCATGGTTGCATCAATCATTGCTAGCATATCACTGATTCAGCTGTCATAAAACTAGGTAGGCTTCTAGTTATTTTTGTAAGGATTGTTATGCAAAAAAAAAAGACTTTAAGTAGGTAAGGAGTGGTACTGGCTATCAGATATATTACTAATGAAATCTGAATATTTTTCTCTAGAGATTATTTCTGTATTTGTGAAATGCTTTGGATGAATTTTAGCACTCATTCACCAGTTTTCAGAAAAGTTGCTACATGGTTTTGACAGAGAAGATTGTAGCTGCAGCCTAATATAGGTGGAGTTGTCACAAGAGATCATAGGGGGAGTGAAGATCAGAAATATGACTTTTCTACTTCCCTAACCAGGCATTTCAGAATTTCATGAAGAGCTTCCATGTTGCCTTCCTGAGAAACTTAAGAATTAACATTAAAAAGAATGAACCAAATTAGACCATTGGCTTACAAATGTGAATTTTACTGTCTTGAAATTTGTAAATTTGAATAAGGGAGAAGCAAATGAGATCATTTCCCAAAAGAAGGAAGGAACAATGAATGCTTTTATATCTATTTGGTGTCTTAATGTTTATGAATTTGCATGTTAACTTTAGAGAACATTAGAAGTGAGAAGGCACACTTCTAAAGGCATCCAAAAGTTGTTCAGCAGCTTACTGGCAGTCACAAAAAATCAGAAGGCATTACATCATTGTTCCTCATGATAGAAATCAGAAGTGACCAAAAATTCATTTTTTTTTCTCAATACGGAAAACAAGAACTTGTCCTCATGTACAAAATGAGAACTTCTAGGAAGAGACCCAACAGGAAGAACCACGCAATTCCCAGGCTCTTTCCTGAGTCACCCCCTGCCCAGGCCTGGGGATGGATGCGCAGTGGTGGCCACTGTGGAGGCCTGGCTTCTCCAGCAGGAGAGCAGGGAGCTGTGCTGCCACTGCTGCTCCACTTTCCCGCTGCCTGCCTCACAGGCTTCTCTCTCTGCGATGAGGGAATTTTAAATATCATTGGGAAAAACTTTTGCATGACTGGACTCTGCAGTGTTTTTGAGGGAGGAGAGCCCCACTACTTTGTGCTGGGACCTTGTGAAAGCTCTTGACCTGGTAGGATAGTTAGGGCAAAGGGTTGTGAGGGTGCATCCTCAGCAAATCCTCCCTGCATTGCCCTTTGGGAAATGGTACGTGTCAGTAGGTTTCTATGGCTTTCAGCTCCTTTGAAAACTTTGTTCTCATGGGGGACAGTGGTCATGCTGCCATCTCAGGTGCAGTTGGGTCTCCAAGCAGACCACAGCACCCAGGGACGGACATCTGTCTAGCTGCATCTGTACGGACAAAACCAGGGAGAGGGCACATTGCAGCTATGTCTGCTTTGTTTTATTGGCTGTCATCCCTCTTCTAGTGATTTGCCTGTAACAACCAGCTATCCGCATTGCAATGCCTGGGCATATCTCAGGGCATAGCAGAGGCCACCAGCTGGTTCCCATCCTGTTACACAACAGGGGTTTGTCTGGCCATGTGGACAGGAGCTGTGCTGTGCCATTTGCCCACATAGCTCCAGAAAAGGTCCTAGCCCTGCTGGGTGTAGCCAGGTGTATAGGTGTAGCCTCTGATGTCTTAGAGAAAAAGATGTCACTGTACTCTGACTGTGAAGTAACTAAAATGTACAAAAATAAGGTTCCAGAATTCAGTAGCTGAAACCAGCAAACGTTAACCCGGTATCATTTGCCTCTTTAATTCCCTCCTCCCTCTCCCCTCCCAAAAGGCATACTTACCTAAAGGATAGGTTGTGCTGTGAGGTGTGGTGTGCTCATCTTCTCGGGAAATTGGCCTGCAAACGGTGCTGCAATGACCCCTGGAGCCAAGGAAAGAGAAGTGAAAGGCACAGCAAAAGTGCTCCCGAGCCCATTCCAAAGATGTTGACATCTGTGACCTGTGGCATGGGGCTTTAAGAGATTCTAATCGTAAGAAGCAGTGTGTTGTACTGAACTATTTAAAGTGATTTTAAAATGCTTGTCATCTTGGAACCAGTAGGAATGATGAAGTAACAAGCAGGGAAGCTGGGTCAGTAATTTTCCTGGAAGATTAGGGATTATTTGGGCTCTGACAAAGCACATCACATTGTGAAGCATAAGCTTTCTTCAACTCTTCTTGAAAAGAGTTTCAGAAGAGTTGAACTCATCCCAGACCTTAAAGGTAATCCTGTCTCCAACTCCCTGCGAAGGTTGCTGTGTTTCAGTCCATTCACAAAAATAGTTGATCAACCTAATAATAAAAAAGTGCAAGTGGCAGTTTAAACACTAAACTGGCCGGATTTGAACTAGTTACTTAGGGGCCAAGGGATTTTTTTTTTCTTTACACATTTTAATCCAATTGATGCTGAAGTATTTTAAGCAGTACTGGTTAATGTCTTCTTTCTTATTAGAACATTAAGTAGCAATATCCTTTTGTCTTCACCACTTCCCCCCCTTCACTTCATGCATTATATTTACTGAGAACAGCTAGTAACAAGACAAGCCTGGCATCTGACCAAAAAGATTTTTGAGCTGGTGATTCATTAGTGTGTATAAAAATAGCTAACCTTGTTTAAAGGCACCCCTTACACAAAAAGAAAGGGGTTCAATTACCATAGCTCATTCAAAGTGAAGATTAAACATCTTTACCAGGACAGTGCACTAATCCCATGAATCCTATTTATGTTGAAATGTAGTGCTATTGGCAATAAACAGCAATTTGAGAAGTCATAACCCAAGAAAATCATTGTCAAGTGACTTTAGAGCTCCCTATAAATTTCTTCTTGATGACTTCGTCAGTAGTGTTCAACAACAGAGTTAAATATTTGTATTAGGTGCTCCTGCCTTTAACAGACTCATTAAAAAGATGGAATTCTTTGATTCTATCTCAAATCATTTTAGTTCTAACCCCTCTCAGGCAAAGTAAGCTCTATAAATTGAGCTAAATGTATTTTTTTTCTGAATAGAGACTTTACAGTGTAGCAATAAATTCAAGCACTGGGAAAGTAAATGTAACTGAAGTGCCTTTAATGCTGCTATTGAGTAGTTGTTATGGTTATAATCCCATTACACAGACTTTTACCTTGAAGGTTATAAATTCTTTGAGAAATTATTCTAATGGGAAAGGGCACTACTTAAAGCATTGTGTTAAAATACAAACAAATAGGGGAGGATTTCAGTTTGAAGAACCAAGATACACAAGCTACCTTCTAATCTGTATTTCCTAAGAAAACATGCAGTGGAATAACAATTACTGAGAGAAATCTATACTAAAATTATCCTTGGGATACAGTTCCAGGTGAATGAATGTTTGTGAGGATAAAAATGTAGTAACCCTCCCCAGGAGGGGTGCTTACTATTATTTGCATCACAGGCATGTCTGGAAATTGTCAATTAGGATCAGGACCTCGTTCTGCTCTATGCCTACAAACTTGAGAAACAGTACCTGCATCAAGAATTATCAGTCTAGAAATCTGACCCCAAACCCAGTGAAGTCAATGGGAGACTTTCCATTGATTTTAATTATTTGGTTCAGGAGCTAAGTAAGTGTTTCTAAGACAAAAATCAATATCGTCCCACAGTGGTAATGTTTTCTTGTGTTTCTATTGATTCTTTTGTCATTGATTACAGGATACCTTTGCACTGTCAAACATGCAAGGTTTTAACAAACTGATTTATTAACACAATTTGATTAACATCTGCAGTAGCAAGTATTTAGCAAATGTCAGCAAACAGAAGTTCACTAAAAGGATCACCATAGAAAATGACTTGTTGCACAATGAGAGTTGAAATCTAACAGGAACTGTTTCTTCTTAAAACCAGTCTATGTCAGGACCCTACATGACGTGTTCAACATGAGCTGTGTATTCAGATGTTTTTTTCTTAACCAGCTAGTACATCAAGTCTAAGAAAAGCCTCACTTCCCTTGAAGGACTTTAACTTGCTTCCTTTCTGGATCATGGTTTAAAAAAAAAAAAGAAAACATTTCCATGACAGTGGTTATAAAAAAGATGCCAAAATTCAAAAATTAAATTGAACTTGCTCAGCTTGTCAGTTATACTTTATAATTCAATAGTGGACCTCCTTTTAAATAATTAAATGAAATACATCATCCTATTTCAGAAATACACTGCTGTATTTATAATTTCTGTCTTGCGAATGCTAGTCTTGGGACGCTGTCAGCAGGACTGCTTATCGGGGTAATAGTTACAAACGTGGATTGTTCAGTTGACAGCCCTGTCATTTGGCTTTGTTGCTTCTTAAAACCAATCAAAACACTTCAGTCGTTTCTTGAGAATGCCTCTGAATTTTGGGCCTCTAATTTAACTTATTTCTAAGTTATTTGAAAAACAAGCAGTTCATACAAGTTAAAAACTATGTAACAGTAGTCTAGTGGCATGCAGCTTTCCTACTACATGCCTATAATGTACTATTTTAGTACTTCAAGCTCCTTCACACAATATTTTTTCTTAGTTCATGAATAGTCACAAGAAAATTCCCAAGTGTAGAACATAATTTCCTTCCTTTTAGAGGATCTTGTTCCTGGAAGAAAATTTGAAGCATTTCTCAGAATTTTTCTGATCCAAACCCAAAACTACAAGTTGCATCTGATATAGGCCAGGAAAAGTCACATTCATTTGAGTTTTCCAAATCAGTGTAAAGCTTAATTTGTTAATTGAATTTGTAATCATTTGTCACAAAACCTGTTACACTAACAATATCTCTAACTTTTCAATCAATCATAACAAAAATGTAGATACCATGTAAATCTTATCAGGATCACTAAAATAATGGGATTTTTGTTTACAAGGTGTCGATTGGTTTTGGGAGCTTTGATAATGACTCCAGACAGTCAATAAATACGGAGACTTTCACATTGCCGGTAGGAGCCGAACTAAACTATCTAATCTTTTTAAAATGACAGACAACACAATGAACTCTGAACTTAATCCCCTCCAAACACTAAGGAGACAGTTTAGTACTTAAAGTACTATTCAAACTCAAAACCTACATTTAAAAAATCATTAAGTGTCTGACTTAAACACACAAAACCAGGGAAATTCAGAGTTAAGGCTGCAGCAGCTCTGGGGTGGTTTTCCTTCCCATGGTGCCTGGGCAGCAGTCTGTGGTGGGCTGCATGCTGCCAGTGGTTTGTACAGGGCAAGGAAAACACCTGTGTGCCTTTTGAAAGCAAATTTGTAATCAAAGAGTTTTTTTTGTTGTTGTTGTTTTTAAAAGAAAAGGTAAAAAATCTGAAGCCCTAATTATTTTGTATGTCTAGTGAGCAAATTTTCCCCTAAGGTTTTTAAGAAGAAGGGGGGATGTTGCAGGAGAAGTTTCAGTTGACAAAATTTACCCATTTGGGTTCATAACCTCTGAAAAAAACACATGGCCCTTGGGAGAAAAAGGGAACCATAAATGTAAAGCTTATGTAGATGGGGGAGAGGGGTGGCAGGCAATGGCCAATGTAAAAGTATTTTTTTTTTCCCCTTCATGGGGCAGCATCTCCAGGCATTGCTACTCACTAAGAAAATTAATTATGGAAGACACATTTCTCCTTTACTTGAAATCTATGAAGCAAGTCAAGGTTTGTTTTAGAAAGTGACACCCACCACAGTTAAACTTTTCTCTAATGCCTGTTAATAGTTATATATATATAAAAATATATAAATATATAATAATTATATAAAATATATAATATAAATATATAAATAAAATAAATAATATAATAAATAAAATAAATATAATATATAAAAATATATAATAAATATAAATATATATAACTACCTAAAATTATGATATACATTAAAATACATGAATATACCATACATATAGAATCGCTATTTATTTCACTTCAACTTTTTAAAAAAAACAAACAAAAATGTCCTGATTGTGGAACTGTATTTTCCACTAGTGATGAAGTAATAGGTGAGAAAATATAAGTAATCTTAATTATCTATTCTAAGTCAGATAATTACTTACCTTCTGATTTCTTTACTGTCACTGTGTGCAGTGCAAACGTGAATTTGTCCAGTACTGCTGAAAGTGTATTATTATCTTATTTTTCCATGGATTACATCTTGCAAGTTTCTTTTATTGGTTTGTTTTATACACATATCTGTAGCTAATGAATGGAGGAATTGATGCCTACCAACGTTTTCAATATGTTCCTCTTACTGTCTAATGTAATGCCTGAGTTGACAAATGCTTTGCTTTCACTCTTAGCACGGCCCACAAATCTTTTTCATCTTTCCCGGGTAAATGGAGACAAGGAGTTGTTATATCTGTGTATTTGTCATTAATTAATTCCACTGAATACATATTTTCTGAGATCTATATAAAGGGGAAAATAAAATTTAAATAATCATTTGGACTTAAAATCATAGTTTTTCAGTTATCAAAATCTGTTTACAATGTTGAATGTAATTTGTTGCTCTGCAGTATTGTATATTTTATTTCTTTATAGGTGTCCTCAGTGTCATGGTAAGTCACAGTATTTACATGTGAATGGATTCGAGTATTTTGTTATTAACAATTGATTCTTAAGTCAGGAATTTCTGGGGCTCCCACTGTCTGTTTTTTGCCATGATTAATTAGTCAAGCTCATTATTCTTGTAGTGCTGGTTAGGCAGACTGTAGCTTCACGCTGGTTAATCTGTCATTTAGATGAGCTATGTTATCAGGACAGCCAAAATCTTACAATGTACTTTTACTGAGAGATGTGATGTCTGCGTTCTCATGATGAGATCAACTGGCAGAGGTGAGAGTGTATTTATTTGACATGACTGTCTGGTGCTTTAAACCTTTTTCTGAAGCCTATATTTACGTTAATCACATGATCTATATCTTGATTTTAGGATCTGGTTATTTTAATTAACTTTGCTGGCCTATCACAACATTTCAAGATGCTGTAAAATTAATCTTAAAATGTTTTCCTTGGAATTTTAAAAATAAATTCAAATGACAGAATTTTATCAATACTTTCTCAGGTGGTCCTTTGTTGTAAAATTGGTGGAATTCTGTATTTCATGGCACTTTTCCTTTGCAATACTGTAGCAATTTTCCTTTCCAATACTGTATTTTCATATTGCCTTATAACTGTTTCCTGAGTTAGAGAAGAGCTATGTGTTTTATAATGAAAAAAAAAAAAAAATGCTGCTCCAAAACCCTGCCACGCTGTTGTGCCAAATCAAAACCTATGGTTGCTAGTTTGGAATTTATTTTTTTCTTTCTTAATTTTTGTAAATATTTACTACTCTCTCTGATAAGGATTGCTTCCTAAATATTTCCCATATTTCCCTGTTTAGTTACTATGCATTTAAGCACAAGTACTGTAGAAAATCTAATAGCATGGAAGTCTGCTAGATACAAATGGTCATGAATAACATCTAATTGGTATCCAGCAAGAGCAGAATGTACAACAAGCACATCTGCTTTTTTTTTTTTAACTCAGCCCAGTGACTTAAAACCAAAATTAGCTCTAAAGACTAGTTTGGTTTCTACATGTTTTTTCCCTTTAAAGAGTCCCCTGTGAAAGCAGGGGAGACTGACCACCTGTTAGATACTGCAGCATCTTGTACCCTACTGGGCTCCTTGGCACACGCACTCTCTCCCCCATCCTCTCTTCTTCACCACACGCTCCTGTGTGTTTTTGGGGGGGAACTGAGTTACAGCTGCTTCCTGGATCAGTCCACCACACATCAAGCTATAATTAAGATACTAAGATTCATTATAGGCATTTTTTTTGTCTGTTTGCATTGGTGGTAGCTATGAAAGAGTTTACGAAAGCCAAGTGACTACTGCTGGCATCATGAGCAAAACCTCCTTTGCATGGGCTGGATTGCACGGGACTTTTGGACTCAGCACGTTGACCTCTGTGGACTTGCTAGAACGTAATATTCAAACCATTGGGCTTCCCTGTCCTTTATAACAGCCTCCCTATGTGCTACAAGCCCCCCTCCCAGGGGTCAGCTCTGGTGTGCACAGAGATCCTGCTGTCCTGTACGGAAACCAAGCCCTGCTTTCCAGAGTAAATCCCAGCCATGCTGTGTCCAGTGAGCTTCCTAATGAGAAGGTAGATAATGGGACAGACTTTTTTCCTCCAAAAAGAATAGCAGTTACTGTACCATTAATTTCCAGCTGTGCAGTGATTTCACAGGGGGCATTTACCTGCTTTACAATTTCTGAATCGATCGGACCCTCCTCTTACTTTGCCAGGCTGCGTGTGTATTTTTAGCCATGTAACACTAAACCAGATCTGCCTTTGTTTTTGTGATTTATAGTTTTTTTCTTAAACAGGAAAGCATTCATTATCAAATGTTGTGAGAACAATACAGTAACTGGAGGTTATTTTATATGAAAATATTGTTGATTGTTCCTTCCCTAGAAATCTCTTGGCAGCTCACTTCCTGCCAAATGAATCAGCAAAAGCTGCTCATGAAAGTTGTTAATATATAATACAATCATCCAGCACCGCACTTGTTTCTTATCTATAAAATCCTTTTGTGATCAATGATTCACATCACCTTTTGATTAGTCTCTGAGCACAAACAGTTTCTTAATATAAATTAATGGCCTTGGAATTTCTAAATAAACATTCCCTTTTGTTTAGCATCATTTCCTATTTTCTTACCAAAACAGAGTCTTATTGTAATTGTTCAGTTTTCACTGGAAAAAGTGTTTGCAGACTGGAATGTTCTTAAAAAACAAATCGTCCTTTTCAGAGCTAATATTGTTGATATACAAGGTTTAACCTTCCATGTTAACTGAATATAACTAGGAGATAATACCAGGGCGCTGCTACTATTGTCTGATACTGTAAGGAATTATTCCTGCCTTCATTTACTAGAGAAAAGTTTTTCTCTTGAAGTATAATACTAGTTATGCATTTTTTTTTTTCACAGTAATGCAAAACGTGTTAGCTAAATGGGAGATACAGTTAACTTAAGACACTTCCTCCAACGTTTGTCATTGATCGTTGCTAACTCTAGCAGTAGCCATGTTGTGATCACTGGTGTAACCAGGCTCTTCAGTAAACAGTAGTTCTGAAGATTTCTTCTGGCCAGGTCTGACTAATAGGGTAATTAAAATACCAAACATCATGTAGTGGTTTGCTAATGGTAATTATCCCTTCTTGCAAACAGCAGTGAAGCAAGAGTGGAGAATGCAGAAGAAGCAGAAGCCTGACCCACGGAGAACTGGTGCATTCTTTCTGATCATTTTTTTTTTAAAGGAAATTATTTCACTTAAATGACTTAAGTGGAGTTTTAACTAAACTGAAATAAGAACCTGAGAGACAGAAAATACCTGAGAGACATCTAAGTTAATTAATTTTTAGCTAAAGTGATCCAAGAATTCAGACAAGGGATTTCTTTTCCCCAAAGCATTTAAGGAATATAGGCCATGATAAAAATGCTCAAACTTCTGAGTGGGTTGTTCCTGGTGGTTCCATTTGCAGTGCTTTGCTTTGCAGTGAGGACAGGCTCAGCAGAGGCACAGTGTCATTGCAGCCCAGCTGACAGAGCACCTTGCCAAGCAGAGGTCACTTGGTCATCTCCAGTGATGTGTCCATCAGGCACCAGGTCTTAACCTCGAATGTCATTTCAATTTCTAACTCACACTGTGTCACTAACACAGCTAGTGCCTGCCTACGAGGAAACATGGCTTCCCCTGCTGCTGGGGGCAGCCGTTGGCTTGGGGTTTTAGCCAACGCTTGCTCCTTAAAGGCACTGGTAAGTGCCATAAGATGAAGCCGATGCTCCTCTTGCTGCCAGTCAGAGCTGCCTCTAGTAAACCAATAGTCTCTATGGCTCTATTGTCTTTTACAAAGTTAACATCAGCACCAGATGAGGATCTTTCCTGACATTTTTAGGCACTTGTAAGATGTCAATGAAATGTCAAAAGTAGTTAGTGATGCACGGCCCTCCTAGCAAGAGAGATGTATATTGTTTTGAGTAATTTGCTATAAAAATATAGATATAAATGTGCAATAGAATGTTATTTCCAAAGTCTTTAAGTGAAAATTTTTATATACACCATCCAATTTTTAAATCCAGTGGAATTTAGACAAAAAGCAATGTATTTACAGATTTTTGCTATAATTTAGAAAGCATAATTCACTTAAGTATTCTGAAAAAAAAAAGTCATTTCCCTGCTGGTATGTAATATACTGGCAGTATCCAGTGATTGGGAAAGTCAGCAACTGTAAAGGAATACATTCTATCAGATGCTCATTTAAGAAATGTTTTATGTAGAAACACAGTACCAATTCAGTTTCAGTGATGTCAGATTTTCAGTCACGATAGTGCTTCTAGCACATGAACACTTTCCCAAACCTCTTGGGCTGGTTAAATTTCAGCTAGTACTAGTATGATGTCCCAGAAAGGGTAATTCCTAATCTCACCTTCAGCATAGTGGGTGAAGTCCATTAAAAAGAATATATATATATATATATATAAAATACTTAGCACTGTCTTTGCTGACAGTCTCTTTAACTGCAGCTTCTGCACGCGCTGTGTATAACTCAGCTGCAAAAAAGTATGCCTGAAATCCATTGACTCTGGGCATCTCTAAGCAACAGCTGGCTTCTGAGAGGGAGATGGGGAGCAGCAGCATCCAGGAATGGGGAGAGAGCAGCGGGCTGGACAGCTGGCAGAAGCAGGATCATCTGCAGCAGGACAGGCTTGTGCAGGTATTGGCCTTGATGGACTTCTGCCCATGAATCTGTGGTCAGCTACAGATCCACCACTATATGCAATGTCCTTCTCCATATTTCATCATCTAACAGTGTTTTGATATGGGTGTAAATCACTTCAGAGAGCCAAGTAGCTGGCCCAGCTATGATTCTATTTTATTGTTAATTAACTTACATATTTACAGGCAGCTGTGATACCTACAGCACTGGCACAACAGAATGAGTACTGTTTATTTTAGTTGATTTACTTTTAAAGTAAGCTTCTGTGTGAGTTTTTGGGAAAGAAGGGAGAAGAAAAAGTACCCAAAGTCTATGTGTGATTTTAAGTGAGTTTGATACTTGCAAAAATGTTCACAAAAACACTCTGTATCATGCTCCCATTGCTGCATCTTGTTTTTCTTGCAAGTCATGGTGTATGATGGCTGGGTGTAGGTGTCCAAGGTATTGTGGATTTACCTGGTTTCCTGTGCTCTGCCATAGTGGCTGCAGTTGTACTTTCTTCTATCCCATGCCATGTTATCAAAAGCCACTGTAACAGGGAATAAACAGTGTTAATCCAGATAAAAATGAGTAGGCACACTGTAATAATAGCCATGTTATTTGAAAAGAACAATATCCTTACAAGTCTGTTATTGACATTTATAGAAATTATTGAAAATCTTGCCCCAAAATAACTGTCAGTAGGTAAATGTTAAATGTCCTCACCATCCAGCTCCATGCTTCTTTCTGGGACGTCTGACCAGGAGTTAGTCAATCTACTTAGTTGATCAAGCTTTGCAAAATCATAGCATACGTATTGGCAACCGTTAATCAATTCAAGTGCCCATTGGGGGAAACAATGTAATCGGTCACATTTTGTGTTAAAGGGAAGTGGATTGAAGACGAGTGAAGTGATCAGGCTCCTCTGGGACAAAAGTTATTGCAGAGATTAGTCTGGGTGACATACCTTGCTCTTTGGAGGACCTCATCTTTCTCCTCTCTCTACAGGCAGAATCTAGAGAGCCTGGTCAGATACGTGAGGTGCCAAGAGCTTGGTGCCATTGCCCCACACTGTGCTTTTCAGAAGACAGCTGATGGCTTGTAGAACGCCTACAGTAAGTCTACAGCACAGACTGATAAGGCACCACTGCAGCAGGCTGTTATTTTTCATGAATCTTGATTGCATCACATGCAGGAAATTAATTCACTGGTAATTAGTAACTTCAGGTATAACCAGTAACCTGCTCTTAGCTGCAAAGACAAGATGGTTGCAAAGAAGCTCCTAAAAATAGCCGGCATTTAATTGCGGTGACAAGACTGGTAAGGATGGGGTAAAAGCCAGAGGAAGTCATAGTACTATGATTTCTTTCAGAACTTCTTAGCTTTCAGTCAGAAACTTAGCATGAATGGCAGAACCTGAACAACTGAGTATACGAGTCAGATACTAAGCTTATTAAATGTACAAATTCTTACAGTTATTGAATTTATTTTCATGTGGTCACCCCCAAATTGATAGATTAATTTTTAATCTGGTGTCTGCTAAGATTAGGCTGAATAGTTACAGTACCCTTTCATCTGCATTTGTGTGACATCCAGTGGCTGGATGGGTCAATCACAGGCACCTGTTTCTTGCTAAAGGTGTAAAACTGGCTCATACCTCCTTTTAGAACACAAAAGATATAAAAGTATTGGCTATTAATGCTAACAGAATAATTGCTTAAATTTTGTTTAAAAATAAACAGGTAATTGAAGAAGCTTGTTCCAGGGAATGCTTCTCAGATTTATATGCACATATCTCATTGCAGTCTTCAGAGCTCCCTGCCACCTGCTACTGAAGTGAACTCACCTCCTCGGTGTTCCTGCTGGGCACAATACGTTGCCCCAGTGAGAAATGAGTAATTTCTGTTTTTCCTGCATTTAACTCTTGACTACACCCTTGGTGTTAAGGCTCATACTGATTTTGTCAGGCACTCTACTGAGATAATTTTGATTAAATCTTTTGAAATATCAAAAATAATCTAACATAATAATACTGACTATGCCATGTGCGATAGAATTTGGGTTCCAAAAATGTGTTTAAATTGAAAGCTCTAAAACTGTAGTCTCATGTTTGAAATAACTGCCTGAAATTAAAATATTTGGTGCCAGTTATACAAAGTATTTTCTTTACCATTATCATAATGGTCATGATTTGAGCCTAGCAATGCTCTGAACATTTGTAGGAATTTCTCCACATGCTTTTTCTTTCAGGTTTAAAAGCAGGTAATGTGTAGTAATGGTTTGGTTTATTGCATAAAGGCATACACTCATATAAAATCTATGGTTATATCAGAGTATTTTTACATGCTGTTATTATAAATACCATCTGCTAATGCTAAGAATGAAAAAGCTGAGAACATAAAAGTTTCTCTGATTTTTCCAGTCTTCTTAACAAGGTCCATAAACCTGCTCCAAATTCAGCAAATTTCTTATATGTGCAGGCTTTTTACACAGCAAATGGAAATATACAATCTTTTTTTTTAAGAATACAATTTTTAATCTCATAATACTTAACAGAGAAATTGAGCATTGATACCTAGTGTTTGAAATAACTTTAAAATTGTTTTCAAACTGGCTAGATTTCAGGCTTAATACTAATTACTGGTGAGCTATTAAAACAAGGTAGAAATATTATTTTTGCCAGAAATTCTCCTGTTAAAACACATGCATAAAAATGACTGTGGTGGCCTGGGTACTGCATACGAAGCAAATGTTACCAGCAGAGACAGGAAAACAGCAGCTGTGCACCATTCTTGGACACAAAGTCCTCAAGAGTCACGAGGTTAGCGCAGGATCTGTTTTTTCATGCCTGGTTCTGCTGACTGCAGAGTCACTTAGTCAACGATAACAATCAGAATAAAAGTCCTCTCCTAAAGTTAGAGTGGTTTAATGCTAATCTATGGCAAGGAAAAGCAAGTCAAATATGTCAGAGCAGTATCTGGAAGAAAACAAAGATCAGATATATGAAAATGCCCTTGCTGAGATCCAGTCCTTTGAGCTGCCTCTTGGAACCACCCTAAGGTATGCATCATTTAGATACTACTATATTGTTCATGATGGATTTCTTCCATTCTTTAGCTATTCTTTGTCAGCCTGATATATCAGCAACTTTGTTATCCTGACACTGAAATCTACAGGACAGTGGAATTTAATTTCGGTGTTATTGTCTCTAAATGAAAAAATACAAAACAAGGGCATCTATGCAAGTCTTTACTGGGACAAAGCTTTCGTCTACAGAAGGCTGGCTGTGGGTTCTCTATAAAGAAAAAAATTACCCTTAAACATGAAAATGAGGGGAAAAAAATCACTTTTTTTGTAAGCATTTTTTAACAGCTACATTTAAAAAGAATTAATTGCTTCTTATTCTTAATTTGTAATAAATGTGACTTTCTTTTCAATCACTCAAGATACTACTTAGAGTGAAGCTTTACTATTGATGTTTGTAAATATCTGAAGATTTTAATTTTTTTTCTTTTACAGCTTATGGAAACAATCTAATTAAAAAGTGATTGATTAAATCAATAAAAATTGCAACTTAAAAAAAATATTTTGCATATTCATTCCTACAAAAAAGTAACATATAAAAGATTATGATGTAATGTGCCTAAGTATGTTGTTAGTAGCTGTAGACGAGTTTTTAAAATAGCCTGCCTGGGACTGTAGGCATCAGGTTGCAGTGACTATCAGGCTAAAGAAAGAAAATTTAATTTACCCTGGAAAAAAAATGTTTCAATCTATTACTTAAGTAATCTGATGACTGAAAAAAAAAAAAGGGGGGGGTTATTACAGCATTTGAGTGATTTCTTGGAGAAATACTACTGCAGTGGTAGCCTGTGGGATTTTTCCTGTTTTCTTTCTGCAGCACACACTTTGTAGGCACTTGTCTGTATTTTGAATACGTGTTTTAGTAGGTGTCATCAATAAATTCATCTGAATCAACATTGCACATGTTAAAACCACGAGCACAGACGAGATGTACACAGCCTCCAGTGCCTTTTGTTAACTAGCATCCAGGTGTAGTCGCACCAGGGCAGGGGGTATGATGAGTCTGATTACAGTAATTGAAAAGGTGGCAAACAGCATTTGGGCTGGCTGGTGTCTAGACTTAGATCCACGCGAGGCTGTGAACGGTTGTCAGTTTCTCACTGGCGAAGCAGCCATATATCACCCTGGAGTTTTACACTTCGGGCCTATTTCTTTCGGTTGGCTTCCCGCTTGCGTGCAGTTAAATTTGCCCAGAAAGCAGGTGTATCCTGTCTCCTGAGCATGCAAAACCCAAGGACTCGCTCATCTTCGGCCACAAACCGCAAAGTGCATAATTTAAATAGAAGATGAGCTATTCCCACTTCATTGAAAAACGAGGCTTTATTGTACACGTGCCCAAGGACACCAGACAGCAGCCGTACCAACGCAGGACACGATGTGCCAGCCCCTAGCGAAGCAGAACAGCGAAAGGCAGCAAGGCGCTGCACCAGAAGCGCACTCAGGGGAGCGTTGAAAGCTCAGAGGCCCAAAGGAGTAAATAATGAAATAAACCAACTCCCGAGAAACAGACCGTAACTAGCCCACAGGGAAAAAAAGGCCTTTCTTGAGCCCGCAAGGCTTCATCTCTAGCACCCCAGCACAGCGAGGGCAGCTCCTGGCGAGGCAGAGCCCTTAGGCAGGTCCCTCCGTGAGGGGCTGCGGCGGGGCGGTCCGAGCCGCGCAGCACCGCCGGGCGAGCCCAGGGGACGGGGGGGCTCTGCCAGGCTCCGAGGGCGCCCTCGGCAGAGCCCTTCCCCTGACGAGGGCTGCGGGACACCGAGGAACCGTGCCGGGTGGCGGGGATCGGGAGGCGGGTCGCGGCTGCCGGTGCCCCCCGCCGGGCTTCGCGGCCGCCTCCGCCCTCGGTCCCTCCCCAGCGCCTCCCGCAGCGGCGCGGCCGGCGGGTCCCTCCCATCCAAGATGGCGGACAGCCTCCCCGAGCATGATCGGATCCTGCAGGAGATCGAGAGCACCGACACGGCCTGCGTGGGACCCACCCTGAGGTGAGGGGCGGCGGGAGCCGCGGCAACGCCGCCGGCCGAGGGCCTTCAGCTCGCCCCACACCGCCCGGCGAGCCACGGCCCGGCCCGGCGCGGCCCGGCTCTGACAGCTCCTCCCCAGAGACCCCGCGGGGCCGCCCGCAGCGCCTCCGCCGAGAGCGGCGGCTCAGGACGAGGGGGCCGCGGCACGGGCAGGGAGCGGCGCTGGGGCGGCCGCGGGCGGCCCCGGGCGGGCTGCGCTGACAGCAGGGCGGCGGGCAGGGCCGAGGCGGCCGCCGTGCCCCCGCCCCCGGCCGGTGTCTCCGGCAGGGGCTGGGGCTGGGGCTGGGGCGGCCCCGCTGTGGGCTGGGGGCTCCCGGGGCAGGGAGGTGCGGGGCGCTCCTCCGTGTGCGGGTCTGCGCTGGGAGCCGGGTCGAGCCCTCGGTTTGGGTGGTGGCTGTGTTGTAGCGAGGCGCCTCTGTCTGTGTGCAGCCCTTTCTAATTCGGTGCAGACGGAAACCGCCGCCTGAAATCTGCTACCCTGGACAGTTTCCGCGTCCTGGGGATTTGACAGCGTCCAGAGCGCTTTCCGAGTGCCGCGACCTCGATGGCTTGTCCCTTTTCGATGCCACACTGGCAAAAGGTGTGGGATGCGTGTCGAGGTTTTAGAGGCTTAGCTCTGTCCTGTGGTGAGAGAAGCTCGCCGGTGCCAGGCCTGGAGGGAGTGAAGCAGGGTATGGTGTAGGGGCACAGGGGTTTTCACCCCGCAGCTGCTCTGGCAGCCCGCTGGTCAGAGCCCTCTGAAATGAAAGAGCCCGGACACCAGCCAAACAAGGAAGAGATGGCTGCAAGTTTACACATTATCTCTTTGGAAAGATATGGAGATCTTGTGCGCAGGGAACTGGAAAAAGCGGTTTGTGGTGTCAGCGTGCGCAGGGCGGAGAGCACACGTTGCTGATTCTCCCTGGAGAGCGTGTACTGGAGAGTGCAGGAGAGGGCAGACACGGGGTGGGAGGCTGGGGAAACCTTTGTGGAGAACTTACGGAAGGAAAATGTCCATTGCCCATGAAACGGGTCATTTTGCGCCTCACAGTGAATGATGTTGTGGCCTGTCTGCAGCGGTTCCTCCAGCAACGAGGGGTCCAGGGGAGTTTGCGGCCAGGGAACTGATGCGGGGCCGGGGCTAATCAGCCCCTGGGCAGCCCAGCTGGGGAGCGTGGTGGAGCAGCCCAGACATCACCAGAGATGCTCTGGTCTCCCCTTACTGTTCCTTCAACGCAGCCAGTACAGGGGGTGCACGTGGGGCACTGAAGCTGTGCGTCACATGGAGCTGTCTGTGAGCTCAGGCTGAGAGACAGCAGCCGAGATGTTCTCAGACTTGAGTTGGCCCTGGAGGCAATCTAGCCATGTTTGAGCTAACAAGCCCAGGCACACTGAAGCTGATGTCTGCAAAAAAAACCCACACCAAAACAAAAAAAACTTAGCAACAAAACATTAAATGTAATTGCAGCTTCACTACAATCTCCAATACAGAGCTTATATCAGATGTGCTATATGTCCTTATGCAAAGGACATACAGAGAATCGGGCTGAACAGTGGAAGAAGGCACATCTGGGAACCACAAGCATGGATAGGGGAGAGACATGAAATGGGGAAGGGACGATATGAATCTCTTATTTTGTGTTATGCATCTAAAATATTGTTCAAGTTTATTTAGATCCGTGATTTTTTAACATGCTCCTGTTCTTCCTGTTTACTTTATATATACATATAATATGTGCATATAGATATAAATATACCTTGTTGTCTTACTGGCTTTTCAGAAATGTAGCTTTGCATTGGTGACTTTCAGAATTTTTAGAAAAGTGCACATTGGTCTGATTTAGCAGCTAGTGCTTATTTACAAACCCATAAATCAAGCTAAAGAACATTTACATCTGGCTGAGTGTTTTGAAAGAAGTCCAGCTGACATCACAGAAATATTCTGCTTTTTTATAGAAAGAGAAATGTTTAAAATCAAAACTGTCTGTCTGTTCAGCTGTTTGTTAAAATTTGTGAGTTGCTGTGTGAAACTGAAAAGTCTGAAATCTCAAATCTAATTTCAAGATCTATTTCAATAAACAAAAGCTTGAACATAAAATAGAGCATTATTTTCTGCACAAGATACAGCTTTTACTTGTTAAACAATATAAACCAGAGAAATGAGTTTAGTAATTCCACGTGCAGTTGCCTAAGCCTACCACATCAAGCGATCCATTGATTTCCAGTCATGGAATTCATTCATACCAGTTGTGTCACGTAATGACTGAAGTTACGTTCGTTTCATTGTATGAAATGGAACATTTTAGTAATCTTTGGTCTGTAATGCTGGGAGAATATTTATAGCATTGTGACATGAAATGGAGCACCAACATACATTGTAAAATAGCAGAACAAAAGAGGTGAGCACTTTGGATAAGCAGCGTGAGGTAATACTTAATGCTGAAGATCATAGGATGTGCAAGATCTGACTTATCCTGAATTGTTCCTATTGCAATCTTAATATCTTGCTAATGCTTTACAAGGAAGTGTAATTTTTTTTTTTTTTTTTTGTGGGCCATATGTGGGTTCCATGGAAACGTGCTTCTGCTCCTATTTTTCTTCAGTGTTTTGTTTGATAGCTTGGTGTAGATGTCTCTGCTGGTGTAGCGTTTCCTGTCCTGCTGGAACAGCAGCAGCACTTGTGCGTAGCGTATTGATGTATCTATTGCTGAGGGTATTTTATGTGTTACTGACAGATAAGGAACATTGATCCTGCAGGTGATTTATAGTACTGAGATGCACCCATGTACAGGAATGGGAAACACAGGTCCTTCACAGAAGGAGCAAAGGGACAGCTGGGAGGGCTGGGATTACTTACTATTTAGGAGCATTAGCTCCTAAAAATTGTGCAACTTTCTTAAATATCAAATGCAGAGATTGTATTTGATTTTTACTTATTTTAAGGATTAAGTGGATGAACTTACAGCTTTCAAATTGCTGGTACTTAACTTGCATCTCTAAATATAGTGGCGCACACAGAGTCCTTACAAATGAGATGTAAATCAACTGTACAACATACTTTTCATTAAATAGGTAAACTGTGTATATAGCAGGCCAGGATTTTTTTTTTCCTCCCGCAGACCCTGTGACTGTTTTATCAACATCTTAACATCTTTCTAGCTTTAATGGCTAACTAAACATGGTTAATGACAACACCTGTTAAAGGCTTGTCACTCTCACATTTTTATATAATGTGTTAATATCTTATAATTCATTTCTTATACATACTGTTGGGCTTTGCAAAACCAGGAAGAGAAGAGATGTCAGTGAATATTCGATCTTTACAAAGGAAAAGGTGAAAAACACGGTGAAAAGCAATATCCCTATTCCCCTCAAAAAAATATCAAAAAGTTAATAACAAAAAAGTTTCAGGCCCTTATTGAACTTCATAGAAATACATATTAAAATTTCTTGAATACTCTGTTGGATGTGCCAGGGTAACTAATAAGATAAATTCTATTCAGAAGAAAATAACTGACCTTATCTGCTGGTTAGTGATATGTAGGTCCACAAAGGTCAAACAGAGAAGAAGATGCTGTTCCAGCAATGTCCTGATGTACTGTACTGAAGAGTCTTTTTCAGCTTGTGGTAATGTGTAATATTTCAAAGTCCTTTTCTAAAACCTGTATGAATTAACGCTTAAACTCTAGCTTGGCAATGTCTAGCATAAGCAGAGAGCAGGCTTATTTTTTCATCTTGTGACCTTCACGTCACTGAGTTTGTGGTGTTTAGGGAGCCCCATGTACAGCCTGTCAAGGGAATACCTCCAGACCTGCAATCAATAGGCTAAACAACTAATGCAAAAGTAAAATAAAATAAAAATTAAAAATTACAGGGGAATCAGTGATGGGAATTTTGTAGATAAGGTGAAGTTGGTAAGGAGGTGCTATGTCATTGCTATATGGGATGTAAGCAGGATGTTCTCTGTGGCTTTCACCCATAATTGCAGCTCAGAAGTACTCCTCCTAAGTCAGTGTAAAAATGCTTGCAAGTGACTTTTCTCTCGCCCTCTTCCTGAAATCCATCATCACAAAGCTGTTGCCTCAGTAGGTCTTCTCAGTTGCTGTAAATTGTGCTGACCATGAAGCTTCTTGACTGAGTTATTGGGGGGCTTTGTAGGAAGACGTTGCCGGCATGTTATCTGAGGCTCCAGGCACGGCGCTGACACAGCCGTTACATTGCTGCTTTTCTGCCTGGTGCTGCAAGAGGCTGTGGCGACCGTCCACAGACATAGCGCTGCCTTGCTCTGATAAAGGCAATGGAGCTGCCTAGCTGCAAAGCAAAATCACTTCTGCTGGTGCTGCCTTTTTTTTTTTTTTTTTTTTTTTTGTTATATATATATATATGGGTTGAACAGAGTTTGGTAGAATGTAGATTTCTTGTGAGCTTCGTAAAAGAATATGGGTGGAGTGTTAGAAGCCATTGATGAAAAAAATTACTCATCCTGAACTTCTGTTTTTGTTTTGCAGGAAAGCTAAAGCAAAAAAAAAGCATGCTCCAGTAAGGCAGTCAGACATCATTCGAGGAATAAATCGAGAAAGCAAGAGTAAAAAAGTGGTGCAAGCAAGACTGTTTAGTCTTTCCTTGATCAAGATTTCTAAGAAAATTTAGAGGTAGAAATATGGAGAGAAACTAATTCTGCTGCTTTTACTAAGTTATGGTACACAGTGCAATTGCAGACACTTTGCCCAGACTGGGGTCTGTAATTTGTATTTCAGAGGTGTTACTTTATCCATTGAGGGGCCTGTCCAAAGCCAAGTAAATGAAGTGCCTAAATACTTTCTAGAGTGTGACAGGATGCTCTGAAGCCTCAACATGATTTACTGAGAGTGTACATGATTTACTGGTAGGTATAGTTTTGTTATGTGACTGTGTGTCTTTAGCAGTACAGTTAGCAGTAGCATGGGCAGTATGAATGATATTTCTAAATGTGGGAAGACAGAACAACATCAGCACAGTCGCAGGCTGGGGAATATTTTTTCTGAGTGCTTGCCTACGGACTGCTGGGATTTGTGATGTGGTTATCCAGTGGCAAAATGTGGTTGCCCTCATTTTTGCCTTGTGGTCATATTTGTCAGGTATGATTATCTAAAGGCATTTTTCCGTGTCCTCATAATTTTGTTTTTGGACTATGAAGCAGCAATTCACATCTGTTCTTTGCCAATAGTTTAGTCTTCTTTTAAAGGCAGAACAAACGTATTGGTGGATGATCTCTGTATCCTTTGTTTTGAAACAGAACTTAAGTGGTTTAATTATATATTTCAATTTCAAATAATATGATAATTAATATTTTAGAATATTATAAGATATTTTTATGGTTCAAAAGTCACTCTGTAACTTTGTTAATAGTCCGTCTTCAAATTGTGCTGAGTTTTCTGGTTAATTTGTTTCATTCCTCTTCAGAATGAAGTTACGGAGTAGCCCAAAGGAACTAGCAATTCTTTCTGTGTCAGCTGTGGGTATTTCTGAATCAGGTCGTAGGATGTTCTCTGATGTATATGTATACATCGATTTATCTTTATTATAATAGCTATCTTGTATGTTGCAACTGGGTGCTATAGAGCAAGGAGAATAGCCTGCTCATTGAGAACAGTGTATCCTGAAAAACTGGTGGCTTGCTTGTAGCCTGTCTGTTGCAGGTTTTGTCACTTGGTGCAGGATTTGATGATATTCCAAATATTCAAATTGAAAGGCAAGAGTCAGATAAAACCACTGTCTATGTGAACAAGTCTATCGCCGTGTATATTTTTATAAAGGAACAATATATATTTTTTTATCACTAGCCCACTATTTAGAGTCAAAACAGCATGAGAATACTGTATGCTGTAGGCTAATTAATTTGGCATTTATTTATTCAGTGGCAGTACTGCATTTTTTAATTTAATTTTATTTTTTTTCTGTAAGCTAGCCTGATATTTCAGAAATTCTTCAGATTTGCCACTGGTGGCAAAAAAAGATCTTAGAAGAAGGTGAGGATTCGCTTCCATTGTTGTAAGTTTCGGCACAGTACTTCACTTTTTACGAAGGCTGAAACTGTTTGTGGGTAATATCTGCCGTGCGTTGCATTGCATTTTTCCAAAAATCTTTAGGGTTGGTGCTGATTAAGTCTGTCATGAAAAATGTCTGCAAGACAGGCTATCTTGATCTTTTTAAATGTTTATGCATCAGCTTCTGACTCATTTCTTGCAGTGGTTTCCAAATGGACAACTGCCAAATGAAGCTTTAACCTAACTAGTAACCTGTTTGGAGAATACTTCTGACATAGCTCTCTGCAATTTCATGAGTGTTACCAAAGAGCTTGAAATTGTTCCCTTGTTTAGGAGACATGTTTCAAAATACATGAAAGCTTTTAAAATAAAGGCATCATCTACTGAGAGATCCAGAATGGTGTACTTACTAGGCGGTTGATGTAGTTTGTATCATTGTGTTGCATCTAAATGTAACCTTCCCATCATACAAATGGCTTACGTTCAGGAAAGCCAACTGTTATTCTTGTAGTTTCTTCATATTCCTCAAGCCTTTTGTCCCAGATTTTAGACCTGTATTATGCATAGGAAATGCATTAATTTTACCTCCTGCACAAATGTCAGTCATGTGGGTACTTTCCTGCATTTTTTTTTTCCCCAGAAGCCAGTGGCATACGCTGTACCCTAGCTTTCTGAGTGCATTTCTGAACCATTGATCTGTGACTTTGCAGTTTCCTCAATACAGATGTCTACCTGAGGAGTGCTAGCATAATTCAATTAAACATAAGCCTATTTTTGACCGGTAAGTTCTAGACCATTTTCACTTAGAAGTTAGAGCAACTGCAGTTAAGCGAGTTTGGTCATGTTGTGTTTTATGGATTATACTACTAAAAGAAATTTGTAAAAATCTGTGAGGACTGGTCTTTCTTAAATAATGCCAAGGGTAGATTTGCAAATAGGAAACTATTTCTATGGGCTGTAGTAAAATATTCAGTGCTAACTTGTTCAAAAACATCAAGCTAGTTTTGCATCAGCATCAAGCAATCAAATTAGATTTTATCTTACTTAAGGGCTTGCTATGGCTAGTTAAAAAACCCAGCTGTTGCCAGTCTTTCTGGCTATTATCTGACGGTGGATGAAATGCCCAAGCCTAATCCCTGTCACCACAGACCTTGGTAAAACAATGACATCATGTTCAATTTGATGTTCATCTTCAGGTGTTCATCTCAGCAACGCATCTTTTCTTCATCTTGTCCACGTCTGCTAAGGAATTGCTTGTATGCCTGGCCAGTTGTGTCCTGTACGGGAAGGAGTTAATGATCTGTTCTGGAAGCTGGCTGTGCCTCAGCCTTTGCCAGTCATACCAAACTGGCAGGGAACTTAATCGCTGATGGAGGTGTTAAGAAGGAAAGAAGCAGATTTTGGAGTGCATCAGCGCTTGTGGGAAGACTTGGGTTTGACACAGAGGACCTAAAAGATGTCTTTGAACAGTTCTGTACTGGGAGCCTGCAGAGAGGGCAAGGACAAGGACTTTTCATTTCTTTTTTCCCCTGTTCATAGCATCAGATTTTAAGAAGGGTGTTCAGCTCTAAAACTGAGTGGGATTTTCGCTGTCTCAGAGAAAGTAATTTACTTGCAAAACTACAAGTGAGTGTAATTCTTGCAATTGTCCCATGAATCAGAGCAATACAAAACTAAGAATGCATATGCTGTAGTACATATATCTAGGGGGATACTCTTGGGCCACATCAACTTCAAAAAGAAGTGTTTGCACTTTCAAGTATCACATACTTGAATATTAATACCCTCTATTCTCCTTTCTGTTACAGAACATGGATGTTTCTGTTGGTAGCAGCTGTCTCTGGGACTTTCACAGTTTGCCAACTTCCTTATGCTCAGGGTGCCTTTGAACTACCTCTACCCCACTGATTATCAGCGAGGCAGTGTTTTCTTTTCAGTTTTGTTTTAGGTTAATTTCAACCTGAAGTTAACATAGTTATTATACATTGTGTTTGTTTTGTTTTATAACCTTAAGGAATTGTAAGCAGGAAGCCAATATGCACTCCCTCCTTTTGAAATGTGTCATCAGTGAGTTGTCAGCGCCATCAAAGGAATGGACAGTTTTTTCTGCCATTTAGTCTGTTTATCAAGCAGCTGGAGTATTGGAGTAAGTTAACAAATACTAGTACAAGTCAGTTAACACATGCTTTTACTTGCTACTCAACAGAGAGAAACTGTTAGTTTTAGTTGGGCTTTTGAATTAAACTGAGACTTCTTAAAAGTCATTTTCCATTTTCTTCGGTGATCCTGGGAGACAAGAATATATAGTACAAACTGGATTTGTATGAGAAGAAATCATTTTATGTTTATAGAAAGAACGCAGCCTTAGAGAGTTACCTGGTTTTGTCTGTACTGAAAATAATACATTCTTAACCCATTTGTGTGTAAAACTTCAATTATTGGATATTTCATTAAATCTGAAACTTCTTGATTCCTAAAATAATATATTTACATCTGTGTGGTGTTGGTATACAAAGCAAATTGAAATAAATAACCTAGACATCTTAGTTATGTCCGTGGGCCTTTGTTACCTTAAATGTTCTGTTGAACCTTCATATATCTCATGAGGGCTGTACAGAAACAATTGGTATGTATTTGTCTTGAAGGTTATGTCTAAAGTGTCCCAGATAAAGAAAGCAGATTAGCTATAGATTGTAATAGATGGCTAACTATTTTTGGACCATACAGAATAGAAGTCTGATCAGATCTTCAAAAACAACTTAGAAGTTCAAATTTTCATTTCTAGATGAATCTCTGTTTGCGCCTAAAATGGAACAATTTATGTTACAGTCTGGGGAAATAAGAAGGGAAAATAAGAATATTGCTTTATGGACTTGAGTTGCCTATTTTATTTTCTATGAAATAGCATTGGTTCCACCTATGTCTGCTGTATTCGTTTAGGCACATGAAACAGATGGCCAGACTTGGCATTTTGTTATGTGTCAATAGCTGTTACCAAAGTGAGTGGGGCTGGCACTTTCTTTGCTGTTTTTTAATCTACTATTACAGCACAAATTTGGAAAAAAAATAGTACAGCACTTGTTTTTCAGTTTCTTGCTTCATACATCAGTAAGTAGCACAAAGGCTTAGCAGGAAGAGGCATCTCCTTGGTCAGCAGTGTAAAAACAGGAAGGAGGAAGTCTATTGCAAATCTGGGTTTGCTGATTATCAGTTCATGTTTCACTGCAGAGGATGTCCATTAACAGCCATCAGCGTGCTACATTGCTTATCCAGAATGAACAATGACTGCTGTAGTGTTGCTACTACAGAATATGGACCCTGGTTATAGGAAGTAATGTTAACTAACAAACTGTACTCAGCCCTTTCCTGCTCATAGAAACAGGATACTATTAGTGAGAACAATTCACAGAAACTGCACATACAGGAAAACCAGGCAAGTAAAGCATACCAGCTAAACTAAGATTAATAAAATCTTTTCTCTGATTAGGCCATAGCTTTGGTTGTGCGTTGTTCTGGCACGTAACATGATCTTTTAAATAGAGTGGTGAGAGGTAGTTATAAATAAGGATGGCAGAACTGGACCCTAGGTAGTGTCTGGCATAGAAAGTCTGCTTAGGTTTTAAGAAATGTGCTTATTACCATAACTCTAGTTGAATTACAGGAAACACCTGGACATTATTTTATAAAGCTTTTTAAGGGTGTATGCAACAACCTATATGAAATTACTCCATGGAAAAATCCATACAAAGTTTGCAGTTTGTGTAAACAGAAAATATCTTTGTATATTGCAGGACAAAGGAAAATTCTGCAGTGTTTCCTGTGAAATTGCAGCTTAAATTGAACATGTGATACAATATCGTGCTTAGGGATGCCATGGTTAGAGTCAAAATGACAGTTCTATTCTAAGGGCAGAATCTTAATTTGCATGGTCAGTTTTTTGCACTTTCATAGATTCCACTGAACTCATCATGCAAATTTGACTTTAAGTATTATTATATATCTTTATTCAATTTCTCTCTCATCTACTTGAATGCCTCTTGCAATGTGTATGTGGGAGTTAGTTGGGAACTTATCTGGCCTCCATTCAAAATTAGCTTTGGTAGCAAGATACTAATTCTAAAAGCATGATTTTTCACGAGCACAGTTTGTTTATTTGAGGGCTGTTTTTTTTTTTTTTTTTTTTGGTGTGTGACTTGGTGTAACTACTCACTTTGATCGGTTCAAAATTTATTTTTCCCCTACACTTGTAAGTCTGAAGCTCTACAAATGAACATTTTTCTGTTGCATCCTTTGCAGTTCTAGAAGTTGCATGATTATGTTCCCTGTCAAACGTGTATGCCTGTTGTGCAGATGTGTGTAATTCCCACTATTGTCACAGCAGTCACGGGGATGTAGCACCTACTTAATGGTTATCAGTACACAGAAAGGAATGTGTGTATATGGTTTTTAATTGCTTCATGTGTCTTGTGTAATCAGGAAATGAAAGACTTTGTGGCAATGCAGGCAGGGGTGGGGAACCTGCAATTCTTCCCAGAAATGGGACAGGACGGGATGGGCTGGGGGGTGTGAAAATGGTGGAAGGAGGCACGGTCATTGGTGAGGGGCTGCTGCCTTCTGAGCCGTCCTACTGTCCCTGCTGGGGAGGGAACTTCAGTCACATCTTCCTCTGCTTAAGCCCTGCTCCTCATGTTTAACCCAACTTTATGAATTATTTTCAGTTGGCATCCTCACCACCGTAAAACTGAATGGTACAGAAATGGAGTGCAGAAAACTTGGTGTCTGGAGAAACGGACCTGTTGTTTTTTCTGTGCTGCTAACTGCTGGCCTGGGTATTTCAGCTTGCAATGATGGATGGAGAAGTGAGCATCACGCTTCTGTCGGCGTGGGCTGGTTGTAGGGTCAAAATAAGAACTGAAAATATTTGAGAGTCCCAGTGCATTTCATACTTGAGCACTTGTAATGAGTGCAGATGTGTTTCGGCCTTCGGTTTGCTCCCAGAGCTCTGTTGCCCATCAAACTCATCCATACATTTTCATAGTCTATAATGTGTCCTGTAAAAAGATAGGTGGGATTTTCTCTCTTTTCTGACATCTGTTTTTGCTATTATTTAAATAAACCATCTCTTTTGAGAATCTTTGCTGCCGTTAGAGCATGTTATTATAAATAATTTCATTACTACGAAGAGAATTGTGCACTCGAAAAACTTCCGGTAATGCTGCATAAGCTCAAAGATCTTTCTCCTGAATATAGGTTATAATTAAAAATCAAATCATTATCTATTTAAAGCAAACCAACCAACCAACTAACAAAAAAACCCACAAAACTTGAAGAAATAATGCTTTTTTTTAAAAAAAATTTGTAACCCAAGGTGGATGTTGTTTGTCTAGTAGACTGTGTTAATAATGATTTTTCGTAGACAATTATTTACCACCAACCAGGAAATCACATTGTCTTCTGAATCATGATTTGCTTATGAATGACTGGAACTTCTTTTCAGTGTTTTTGTTTGTTTGTTTGTTTTTTGGTTAGCTTGTTTTTCCTTTTCAAGCTCATTTTTGCCTGAAGACTGAGTAGCGGAGCAGTTCTGGCTACCATTTTAAAGTTTTTAATTGCTGTAGATGTAAAGGACAAAACTACTTGAGTTCTCATTCTGACTACTCTTGCAATTCACTCTTGCAAGCTGAACTCCTACCAGGTAGATGACAGTGGAAGGTTCAGGTTTCAGATTATCTTCATTTTCTAGTAGAAAGATGGCGTAGATATGAAGACTGACGGTGAGGGGTGAAGAGGAAATTAGGCGTATTGGCTGAACTCTCATAAATACTTTTAATCTCCTCTCCTTTTACACTTACTAGTCTATTTGCCTGCCTTTCCACTAGCTCAGTCAATGTATTAAATTAATTACGATTTTTCTTTGGCCTCTAGCTTTCTTTTTTTTCCCCCGCATTAGTGACATGCTGACCTTCTTTTAATCCACCTTGCAGTTGGGCATTTAATGGCTTGCATTCTGGCTGCCTCTACAGAAATGATCTATATGCATCTATAGCCGAAATGGGTTTTTGAAGCTGTTCTGTAACCATCTGTGAAGAGATCTGTGATAGCAGCTCAGAGTGACAACGCATATGATGGAAATTGTCATTATAATGGAACAGATAATATGAGGATTATTTATTATAAAGGGTCAGGTGGAGTTCATGGCAGGTTGGATTTTATAGTTCTTTGCTGAATTTTAGCTCTCTGGAGATTGGCCTTTTTGCTTACTCAGCAGATGGTATTTTTGTGTGGAATGGTGCCCTCTGGTGTTGCTGTAGATTTTTTGCAGGTAAACAAAAAAAATTAATGAAAGACGTACTAAATTACATATTTTTCATAGTGTGCTTCAGTTTGAAAATAAAATTAAGAAGTTGTTTTATGGTTATTATTAAGGTGTCCAGTAACCTTGTTTGATTTTCTTTAATAGTAAATGGTTGCATATCTGATTTTTTTCCATCATTTATTTATTGAGACCTGCGTTCAAATATGTTTATGCTCATCTTTCTCCCTTCAGTCCAGCTGGTAAGAAAAGACCAGGGCAAAAATAACCCTTTGGCAATAACATGGAGTCAGTGAGGGAGAGATATCTTTCTCCCTCTTTGCGTATTTTTTTAATCTTTGTGAGCATTGAACTATTAAAGTAAGCTTTAGTACTGCACTGTACTAAGCTCTACCTAGATATAATATTTAAAACCAAATTTTGTTAAGCTGCTTTCCAGATCTGTCTTTCCCTGGTTTATTATTCTTTTTTTTCTTTTTTTTTTTTCATCTTTTGAGTACTTTCTGCAGTATCTTGTATTTACCTGTAGCAAAATAGATATGACTCATATTGTCCAGTTGTTGGGATGAGTCAGAAATAATCTCTGTCTATAGACAGAGTTCTGGGAACAAATAACCTGCTACACTCATTAACAGAGGAATATCCTTCGCCTCTGCTTGTGCTCTTCCTGGGTGCCCAGCTTGCCCCATCTGTTGAGAGTGAGGGTAGCACCTGCCCCGTCCTGACAGCTTGCGCATTGCCCAAATTCGCACGGTGATTTCTCTGCTTGAGAGTTGAACAGAAAAGCACAGAATTATTATTAGGATTGCTTGTGGTGCCATAATTTTCAAATAATTATTCAAAGTAGGTAATTATTTAGGTAAATCTAGGTCATTTTTGAAACGTGTGCAGAAAATAAACTTCAGGAGCAAAAATGAACCACACTGTAGTAGGGGTGACATTACTTAACGGGTAAGTCAGGCACACATTCCTCAGTTCTATTTCCAGTTTTGAGAAAAAGTGTAATTTCTGTCCATGGTCAGAGGTGGCATGGCTCTCTCAAGTACGTGTATACTTCTTAAACACCGCTGCTTTAGGTCAGACTTCTTTATAAGCCTCTGAAGTAGCATGTGTATAGTGTCCTAAGAGTGCAGAGTACTGAGAAAGTTAGGGAGCGTTTTAATTCGTTTTCTTACTTCTCATGGATATCAGGGAGTTGTGACACAAAGTGTGGATTTCTTCTAAATACTATGATTTATTTCTTTAAAAGTAGGTGATTCTCAGGGTTTTTTTTCCCTTGTGTGCTGAAGAGAGTTGATTTGTTACTGTTCCCACAAGGTGGAGCTCTTTACATATGGAATTAATATGGAATTTATACCATTAATGAATCTTAAGGGGCTCCATCAAACTATTGGCTTAGATCACAGATTATCACTTAGATCATAATTTTGTTAGTATCCTTCCAGTAAGCAGTATCATGTGGAACATAAAATAGTAACCCTTATTTTAATAAGGTAGGGTAATCTTGTGGTTAAGGCAGTGTATTGATATTGTTTCCTGACTTTAAACACTTGCTCACTGTATGGTTTTGAATCAAATATTGTGATAATACCCCTGACCTTTTATTTATTAACGTTATGCACTGCAGCTGCTGGATACCCCAAAGTCACCAGGCAATAAGTCCAAAAAGACAGCGCATTGCTGCCACCACAAGCAGAAACTTTGCTGATACAAACCCAGCTGCGGAGTTCCCCTTCCTCCATCTTTTTACTGTCTTGTTCTCGTTTTAGGTATATTTAATCTACTGTGTTTTGCTGTTTTCACTTACAAATATGTTGAAGAGTGTGAGTACACAGTGCTAGAGAGAAGTCCCCTACTTTTGTGATAATGATACCTCTTTTTTGCCCTTTTTTTTTTTTTTTGAGAACACTGGAAAGAGACCTAAACTTTGAGACTCCTCCTGCTCTTAAAAGGCTTAAGGCAGCAGTAATAAATAGAGCTTTTTGCTTGTTCCGCTTTAGCACATTCCGGGGTAGCTCATGCATGCACAGTATCTGTGAGGGCACTATCTGATGCCTCCGGTCCTCTTAGTCTTTTTATTTCTTCTCCAGAAATGGTGCTCTGCAGGCAGGCAGATGTCCCTCTCTGCCCACCCTGCAGGTTTCAATGCCTCTCACCCTTTTCTTGCAGAGACAGAGCAAAGCTCACGTAACCAGCTCGTGCTGTTTTGGAGCACTCCAGCACCACTTATTGAACCTTTTCCTCACCCCTTTCCCATATCTTTAGAGGCGATGCAGTCCACGTGTCTCCCCCCATTTCTCCAGAGGCCAAACATCAGCTTGCCCAGTGAGGGCTCACCCACTGCCATGCGTCTCGCAGCTTTCTCCCTCCGCCAGGCTGCTGCCTCCCTCCAGCCGGCAGCAGGCCGCAGGTGCGGGTCACTTCCATCTTCCAGCCCAGCCCTTCGCACCGCGGCCGCCCCGGGCAGCCGTGAGGTGTTCCTGTCGGGCAGCCTGCCAGGAACCTCGGGGAGCGAGGCTGGCTGTCACACTTTTGCTCCTTCCAGCTGTCATTTCAAACTGCAGCAGTGGAAAGGGTGAGGGGCATTTTTTTTTTCCCTTTGTGATTCATTTCATGGGTCACCAACTTTGGATTTTCCGCTGGTGCTCTTAGGAGGAAAGAGCCTGCCTTTCAGTGTGCTAGCCTTCTTTTCCTATCAGAAGCAAAGGAGGATAATCCTCGCAGCTTTTAGGGATTGATAAATCAGACAAACAGGAATATTTTATTGTGTGGATTTTACTCTGAGAAAATATTTAGAGCAAGCAGGCTCTCAGAAGCTGGCTTTCTTCCTTCACCACGTGAGACAGCATATTGCCTTTCTTATTTCTCTAACTTCAATTGCATCTCTCAATATATTGCTCAAGGTCAAAAGGAACTAAAAAAGCGTCAAGAATCTAGTTACAGTCTCTTTTCAGTCTTCCTTGAAAGGTCAAGTTCTTCCCAGCCACTCAGCTATGGGTTTGTTGAAGCAGGTGGTGATGACCCCAGACCTTGGTGGAGCCCAGCTGTCTCGTTAGAAAAGAGGATCTTGACTGTGTTAAGTCATACTTCTGCAAGAAGACCAGGAGGGAGGTCCTTTCCCTCTCCTTGAGAGTTTTAGAGGCTTTTGCTTACTTTTGCCTGGTTCTTGAATTTCAGACTGAAGTCTCCCACAAGCAGCAGTGAGACCATTGGAACTTCAGCCTTTTTTTCCCGTTTTATTCCCTAATATTACTATTTATTTATTTATTTTAAATGCCTTTGCCTTAGACATTTGTGGAGAAATCTTTGCAATTATGGAGAGAAAATAAAGGTTAAAAAAAAAAAAAGGCAATTTTGAGGTTTTCAATCTCCTGTTTTTTGTTTTGTTTTGAATTCCTCACTTCCTTAGGAGACTTCATACCTTTGATTTCCAGGGTAGCAGATTAGGATTATGGTTAAAGTTAGGGGTTAGTGTGAGTGTTTAGGTTAGTGCTTGTGTTAGGGTTAGGATTAGGGTTAGGAGTTAGTGTTTGAGTTAGCATTTGGTTAGGGTTAGGGATATGGTTTGGTGTTCAGGTCCAATTGTATTAGGGTTCCTTCTTGGGGAAGGGTTAGGTATAGGGTTAGGGGTTGCGGTTAGGCAATGCAGCTCTCTGTAATACCTCTTTTTTGCTTCTTCTACTAAGTCTAAAGCTTTTAATTGCCCACAGTCGTCTTTGCTCATTCTCATGCTTGAACATTTTTCCATGCAGCTTTCTATTTCTGATGGAGCTCAACAAGCTACACTGGTAACTTCTGGAGTCATATTTCCCACTTGAGGTTTCTACATTTAGCACTCAACCAATTAGTAAAATAAACCAAAAGACATAATTTTAGCCATTCCTGAAAGTTAGATCCCGTATAGGTAGCAGCCCTAGGCTGCATATCGTGATTTTGCCTTTAGGACATGTTTTGAGGGGGCTGGAGGATGGGAGGGGAACAGGGTGGCTGGGCATCTGGCCCCAGCAGCACACTGCTTGGGTCACGCTGTCTGCGAGCACCCAACGCTGGCGCTGCTGGATAACTGCTGTTAGGAATACTAGAAAAGCAAATTTGCATGTTTGCACTTTTTTATACTTAGGAAATAGTGGAGTTTGATGGAAAAGTGATCCATGCTATTTGAGGTGGTCAGAGAAACCGAATCTTTTGTACCCGTATTTGAGCATTAGGGCATAAACAACAGACCAGTGAGGCTCAGGTCAACCATGATGTAACTGGTTAAGCACCTGGATTAATGCCATAAGGGCTGGGTTCAGTTCTCAGTTTTGCACTATCTGTTTGTTTTAATGCTGATTTTGGTGGAGTGCATCACAAATGATGGTACCATAACATCAAGTTTGCATGCTTTTGTTTATTTTAGAGATAATTCAATAAAGATTCTTGCATACTACATTTAACTGGTGGGTAGGAAAATAAACTCTGATTTTCTTATTTGTATTTAACAGGTCTGTATATGATGACCAGCCAAATGCACATCAGAGGTTTATGGAAAAACTAGACACCTGCATACGTAACCATGACAGGGAGATAGAAAAGATGTGCAATTTTCACCATCAGGGCTTTGTGGATGCTATTACAGAACTTCTTAAAGTTAGGGCTGATGCAGAAAAATTAAAGGTAAGGAACTAGTTTTTCAGAGTTTCATATCATTGTCTTTAAATTCAAGGAAAAGGGACTTGACTTTTCTACTGAAGAATAGTATTTTCCTGACTATCACATACACCCTGACATTTGCAACAGTTTTGTTTGTTTTTAAAGTGGATTACTTAGGACTTGTGGCAAGGACTGTGTTGTCTGATCCAGTAATACATTTATAAAGCTGAATATGTTATTAGGTCCAATTCTGATTTTTTTTTTAATGTATGTTTTCAGAACATATTACCAAAATTATTTTTGCGATTTCTTAAAGGCTTTCTCACATGGTAAAGAACAACAAATGCTAAAGTATTGGCAAAACCAGTATTTCTTGTGTAGGTCCGCTTTTTTTTAATCATGCGTTTATATGTCAGACCTTAGAAGGATTCAAATCTTGATTAGAAAAATAAGAATGCTGCAATTATTCATGAAAAATAAATTTTATTTACTCTGGAAATGAGTAAGAGAGTAGGTGGAGTTAGCAGTTTTCTTTAGAAATGAGAACTAAGATTTACTCACAAATCAGAATGGAGGATAGTGAATTATGAGATCCGTCCCTTTTAGCTCTCTTTACACTTTTGAGAGCAAAATATGCACACCAGACAGAATGAGCATAGTTCATCAGAGGTTATGATTAGAAGAGCATTATATAAAGGATATTCAGATAACAAGAGACCAAATACAGCGTCAATGAGGTCATTGAGCATCTTTGTTCAGAAATTAATGAGATTTTTAATAAACTAGAATGTGCTTCCTTATTATGATGACCTAATGAGTCACTTACTATGTGGGAAAATCTGAGGTCGAGCTTTGCCTGCACCTGCAGCATTAAAATGTTGCTGTGGTTTGGAGATTTCCACGTTTGATGTTAATCAACCACCCAGTGTTTGCATTCAGCAAAGTATGAATGTTTAATTACCATAAAATGCAATCACCATTTCTTACAGACAATGAATGGCCCATAGAGCTCATTGAGGTTATCAAAAAGGGACCAGTGGTCAATTGGGTCAATGATTTGAATTGTTTGACAGACCTACAGAAACAAGGAAAGTTCAAAAATCCCAAGTAAATTTGAGAAGTTTGCCACAGAATCTGTTAGAAAGAACTGTCATAAGTAATTGAAGTTAACAAAAGCCCTTTGCGATCAAAAGTTCAAGTTCAAGCTGTAGAGTTAATTTGAATTTGCATTTCTTTGTTCTAAGTTTCTCATGAAGCATGATCTGATTACAAGGGTGAGCAGTCACATCAGGGCAATATATGCATATTTGTCTAACAAAGGTGAAATTATTTTTAAGGTCCAAGTTACTGATACCAACCGAAGGCTTCAGGATGCTGGGAAAGAGGTGAGAAAATGGTGCTTCCTATATGGGCATTATGAATATTTGTAGCAAATTAAGTTTATTTGCATAATTTCATTGTAATTTTCTTTTAAAAAAACAACACTCCAAGGTGATAGCCCAAACGGAGGAAATCATCCGATGTAGAGTTCAACAACGGAATATTACAACAGTCGTGGAAAAACTACAGTTGTGTCTTCCAGGTGAGTGCCAGATAGCTGAATATGATGGCAAAAAGTAAGTCACAATAGCCAAAATGCAAAAGAATTTTATTTTTAAGTTGTGTTCTTGTAACATCCAGTTTAGCAGAAGGATTGCTGGGTTTTAGAAAGCTGTCTGCATGTAGATTCTGCAACTTTACAGTGTTTGACATAGGGTAATTATGTCACTTTGTGAGAAGACGTTGAGAGAGAGATAAACGATGCAAACAATGTAGCCACATACAACTTTAAATGCAGTCGTACTTTTAATATAAACAATAAATTTGTTGCTTAATTTTTTTTACTGTTTGAATTCTATGAAAAATACTGATGATTCCATTTGAACATCTTTTAGCTGTGTCATTGCAATCTTAATTTTAATAAAGCCTAAGGGCTCTGAAAAGTGTTTTAGAAAGGTGATATTGTAGGATTACACAAGCTCTATATTGTTTGTAATGTTAGCGTAAAACAGATTTGAGAACTTTTCTTCATAAAGTCTTGTTGTTGACTTGTTATGATTACAGTAGATGGTAGTGTTGCCATTTAATGAAGACAGGACATAGACTTGTAATGCATATAAAGTTATGGTGCATAATAAGTGAACAAATGATCAAAGTGTAGTGTCTACTATTCTGTTTAATCTTAATTGTTTTTTCATTTAAAAGCTGTTAAGAGGTTGACGCTTTTTTTCTTTGCCTTAGCTGCTTTCTACAACCTTTTTTTTTTTTTTGCTAGTTTTACTACATTTCTGTCGTAGTAGGAATCGACTAAGGCAAATTTAGTGTATCCTTTTCTGTGGTTTATTTTGTCCTTTACAGTATATGTTGCATTTTTAATTAACTAAAGCCACAATAAGATCCATGGGTTAATCTGCTTGTTTTTATGCAGTGCTGGAAATGTACAGCAAATTAAAAGAACAGATGAATGTAAAAAGGTGAGTGAATTTATTTTTCTTAGAAAAATACAACTTTTGTAAATAAACTGGTAGATTAGCAAAAACTAGTGCGGACAAGTAAATTGTCTAAGTCCTGTAGTGTGGTACGTAGTCTTTTTTTTTTTTATAATATCTTGTCCGTGTTTCAGGAATGTCAATACAAGTGAACAAATGTTATACTAAATATAAAGACTTCTGGGAGCTTAACGATTGCCATGAAACATAATGTTTAGTTAAATAAGCATTAAGTGCAATGAAAATGGGTTTATAAAATGTGAAGTAGAAGGTATTTTTTTAATACTTGAAACAGTTTAAAATGCAAGAATACCACAACTGTTAGGGAGTAAAGATCTTTGCATTAATAAATTAATACAAAGTATTAAAGTGTACATTAATATCTGCATAATTTATCACAATATATTAAATCAAAATTATAATCCAAGAAAAAAGGACGTTTTACTCCATATATCTTTCTTCTGATCTGTCTGATATCTCTGTGCTAGGCTTTTGTGTATGTAGGACTATGAGAATAAGTGCAGAAAGTGTTGTGTTTTTTCATCTGTGTTGAAAAGAAAATAAAAAGCAAACAATCAAAACCATAATGAAAAATAAAATTCTATAATAAAAATAAAATTCTATTATAATGTTTTTTTGACTGGTACCCCACCAGTTGCTCCTTCCTCTGTTGTCATCTTTTTCCGTTTTCTCCGAGCTCCACTCGCTGCAGCTGTAACCCCAGTATTCCCAGTTCTCTCTCCACAGCTGCTTGGCTGCCCCTGCCTCCCTGCAGCTGTCATCCTGTCCCACAGGGCCACTGCTGCCACCTTGTACCTCATGCACGCCCACCCCAGGAATACCGCTTCTTCTTTTTCTGCTTTCTGCAGAATCATTGCTACCTTGTCCCTTGGTGCACTTCACGCGGCCTCAGTCACACTGATTGCTTTCTCTTCCCTGCTGGATTTGCGGTCATTGTCGTTGCCTCTGTGTGCTCCTGGCACCGCTGCAGAGAGCTCCTGCTAACAACTCTGTCTGGACCTGTCTCCATTTAGAACAATCTGTGCATAGTCAGATGTATGCAGTGTAATCTGGAAGTACTTTTTGACTGTGTGTCTGGATTTCTGTGGTCTCAATAGGCAACACCTCTTGTCATACTGCTGCACACCTGAATATCCTAAACAGTTGCCTCTATACAGATGATTTACTCATACACAGCCTCTGTGCAGACATGTCCAAAATGGATCAGATCTACACACCAGATTAATCAGCAGCACTGTAGCAAATCTGATGCATCTTTGTCATCAATGTATGTGCTACGTGACACTTGTACACACATGCTGTCTGGGAGGTTTTCTCCAGAAATATGAGTGCTTTGAGGAGAACCTAATGCTATGGCACTTGCTGTATCACATTACAATCAAAACCTGCTAGGTAGGACCCAGTCTGGGAGATCTCATTAGCTTGACTACTATACACAAGTTCTTCTGAGCAAAGCACTGTCTTGACATTTGCTTGAAGTAGCTGGCAGCATGCCATTGCAGTGATTTTTGGAGCAGCTCAGCAAAAGGATGTAAACAGTCCAGTGCCCCTGCTAGTCTGATCGGAGAATGTACTGCAGGGTGTGCTGCCTGAGCTGCACCACTTCCTGCTGCCTTGTGCAAGGTGGTCTGCAGAATGCGCTGCTTCTTGCACGTTGAAAATTTGGAAACACTAGGGTCAAGGTCTACGTTCTACCATTCCCCTGATCTGTCAGGCAAAATAAACACCATTCTGGCTTTAAAATTTTGAGGGAAATGATAATTCCTAACATCATTGTGGAGAGATCACTTCAGTGAGATAATATGGCAGATGGCTTTTAACGTTTTCACTCTACGTTTACAAAATAGTTTTGTAGTTAGAGTTCACTGATGGTTGATGGGCTTTCTGAAAAAGCATCAGTATTCTTTAAAACTAAATTTCCATTATTTAAAAGATTCATTCATAATTTTCCTGGGGAAGGAGTTGCTAGACAGGAAATCTTAAATGTTGCAAGCCAAATGATGATATACTGAATTGAGGGATTTGGACATGTCCTTGTCATATCATAAAAAGATCCAAGGGAAAGGGGAGATACCATAGCTTTGATGTACCATACCTTGAAATCGCATGGAGTACAGGCGGTTTAGACTCTGCTGCAGGCTACTGCTCCAGCTCAGATATATCTCATTAGCTACGCTATGGTTACTACTTTGGCTGTGACTTACAATTCTCTATAATACAGCCTATAGGTGGATATTTCATAGAACTTGCAATTAATTCAAATGATAATTTCCTTGTGGCTTACCAGGCAACAAATCCAAAGGGTGAGTGTGTCCTGCTCTTTATCACTAAGTGGTTCAGCAGTGAGAAGGACATGCACAGCATCAGTGCTAATGCTCATAGCTGATGTGTACAGGTACAAGGAATTTTAAAACCGACCTTCCTAAGTTTTGCTGTGAGGCTTTCTTGGAAGAGTCAGAGATGAGCATTCACAAAGCCTGTCGTAACAAAATGATAGGAGTGTTTATTTTGGACAAAGATAATTTTGCACATAAGCCTTCACTAAGTTTTGTGAATGCAGCAAAGCTTTCATTGGCTTAAAAAAAAAGGGGGGGGGGAGGGGAGTTCTTTTGAGTTTGTTTGAGCCTTTTAGAATATAATTTCATTATTCCATTGTCTTTAAATCTTGCACTATGAGTCAAACTAGCCTTTCTAATATTTGAAAAGAGGGAAGAAGAAAGTGTGGATGTTCTATATTACGGGGAATAGTTGTTTTACGATAAAAATTGGAATTCCATTTATTTTTTCCGTGATGGCCACCTCTTAAGATAATGTGGGATTTGGGGTCTGGAACACTTTCTGCTTTATGCAGACAGAATGAAGTTTTACTGAGGAGTCCAAAAAGTCATCGATTGGTAGCAACTTCTGGTCACTACCAACATAGGCTATGTTTGAACTGATGACCTAGAGGTGAAAGGCTCTGTATCCTATTTATCTGTTTCCTGAGTCATGCATAACACAAGTTGACAAGAACTATAGTTGTGAGAGGAAATAACTGAGGAATCTGCTCTAAACAGACACAGTTGGCTGGAAAGATTTATGGAGGGTTTAAAGTCTTAGAGAAGGAAGCACAAGGGAGAGGCATGGTTTCTCCACTGCTCTTCAGAACACCTAGTGGACTTCCTTTAGTTTTAAGTCAGAGATAAGATCGTTACATGTTTCATATAGCTCTGTTGGCATGGCCTGTGTGTTTGGGTTTTGATATGTTTCGCTGGAAAGAGCTCCCAGCTGCCTCAAGTGATTGTGGATGACCAGTCTAATTAGAGTCATTAAAACTGGTGTTTTAGCAAAAATTCTTTCACAGTAAGTATTACTAAAAACAACAAACAAACAAACAAACACCCCCAACATAAAATGAAAATAATTAAATGATTAAATCTGCAAAGGTTGTTGCTGAATCTTCTTCAGTCTATTCTGGGAAGGACTAAAGAAAGACTATGGTCTTTCAGACTGAGCTTTTTGCTCTGAAAAACTCGGGTTTATTTTCTGACCTTGCTATATCTTCTTCTGAACTGTGGAAAAGACAGAGTCTTTTAGGTTACTAAGGCTCACTAAGAGAGTCATGCAACCTTTCTCTGCATAAACATTCCATGCATTCAAATAAATGTTAAGACATGGAGAATACAAATAGGGAAACTTCATGGGTTGTATAACTTGGTTCTCATATCTGTATGAGAAGGGTAGATAGAGCAGATAAAAAGTGATGCCAATTTGATTTTCTGCATTGTTTTAGAATGATGTTGAAATGAAGCACTGGACTTTACCAACTGCATATCAATACTTCCTAGTGGCATCCTGCTTTTGGCAACCCCCTTCCCCACAACAAAACAAAACAATAACTACAATAACAACAACAAAAGAAACACCCTAAAAATAGGCATTTGTCACTGTGCTGATAGCTGCTTTCTTTCTCACCATCTCCACAACATTATTTGTTTGGTAATTTCTATTTTAAAGAATGGACACCTACCACATCATTATGGATAAAAAAGGTATTCCATAGAACTTGTTTTTTTGTCACACAGGAACTGTTCCATATCATTTTCACAAATACTGAACTTTTGACTCACTATCCAGAAGTTTCAGAATAGTGGTGCCTTGATCTTCTCATTTGCTAGTCCTTTGGGCAACTGTTAACATGAGTATGCTGGAGAACCTTAAAAATCAGGTGTTGAATTATAGAGACAACTATAAGACAACTAGAAATAAAAAAAAAGTTGTTTGTGTAGTGAAAGGTGACATATTTTCAATTGCATTTTCAATGTGTGAATTTGACTCTTCTTTTATTATTGAAAAATTCTAATCAACTCCCTTACATTTATTTTGTTTTGATAGAGAACAAAAAATTTTGAGTGTTTAATCAATGGAAATGTAATAAGAGGGATATATAGTATTTGTTTCCAAATGAAGCACACAATTCAGATAACGTTTTTTTCTTAGTAAATTCTTTCTGTTTCTTAATAAAGTTAAAATGAGAATTTCAAGATTATCTCTTTTTTTTTTTTCCAATGGGGAGTTTTAGTTACATAACTGTACATTTCTGTACACAAATACTTGCGTGCAAATGCTTTCTACTCAATAAAATACACAGCCTTTGAATTCATCTTGCTCCCATCCTGTGTCAGTTCTTGACTGCTCTATTTTAACTTGGAGCTTTTTTAGTAAGTTACAGTAATTCTCATATCTGCCTCCAAATGACACTCCACTGTTAAAAAATCTTCTGGTTTTATTTGTTTGTTTTCTAGTCCCACTTTTTGCCGATTTTAGAAGTTTCAATTTTTATAGTGGAGGTGTTATTAAAGGTCTGATCAATCCATTTTACAGTGTTGTGGCAGTAATGACAAGATGGATAAGTTCAGTACAGTCTTATTGAATGACCTCCATTGGTGTTTCAAATTTCTGTCTTCAGTTTCAAAACTTACAAGATTTGTTTTGGAAAACATATTCTTACAATATTAGCTCAGAAGAATAGATAGGTGACTGCTACATTTATATGACAAAAATAACACTGAAAATGCTTCTTTAACTCATTTATATTTAAATGGGCAATCTTCAGCATTGAGTTAAATCTATGGAATGTTTTTAAAGGAAAATATACAAATACATCATTCCATGAAATGATATGCAAAACTTTTTAGTTTAAATCCTGGCCTGCAAGTGACCTTCAAATTAATAAGACTTCAGTGCTTTATCTGAACAGATGCTAAAAGGGCAAGGTCTTGAGCTCCATATATATATAATTAGTAAGCGACTCTAGAATGGATTTAAAATGGATTATGTTAATTCTGATCTTGGAAACAGCAGTCAAAAACCTTCCAGATGAACTAACAGTGTTCTGATAAGCTGATCTGTATAATTTAAATACAAACCTTTTATACGATTTTGATGCTATTATGGTTTTATTCCCCAGAAATCTCACCATGTGGCCCCTCTTGGTCATTTGCTATTTAAAAAAAAAAAAAAACCCACACACATAATACCCCCAGACCCATTCTTATCTGTAACATTCCTGTTGCCTTATGTATATTTTATATAAACCAAGCATATAATAAACAAAAGCACCTAATTTACACTTGAAACCTCTTTATTTGCAGTCTCCTGAAAGCAGTTGTGTTCTAGAATAAAAGAGAAGGTTTTTCCCATCCTCTGCTTATGCTGAATTGTTAGCTTAGCTTAGAAATGCATTGATTGAGAAAATTAAAAACAAAAATGTGTTTATTTCAGAATGAACCATTAAGTTACAACTAAACTATTAACAACTTACTATTGCTTGTCTGCGGAAGGGAAGGCATCAGTTTGAATTTTATTTCAGTTTGAACATGAAGACCTATTCTATCTATAAAGTAATATCCAGAAGAACCACAAGTGAAAAAGTACACGTTTCTAGTTTTTCTTGAACATTTTCAATGGACATTGCAGATATTCTTCTTTTTCCCTTTCAAAATGATTCAGTTATTTTACGTTGCTGATTGTGTAGGACTTCAAAAAGAAAAAGGAACCAAGGTTGTAAAACAAAAAGCTAAAAATGGGCTAAGGATATTGCTTTGCATTTTTGGAAAGGTTTGGAACTAAATAGCAAGTTAACTGAGTTTGATCTCAGTTTTTCTCCTTTTCCCATTCAATACCAAGCTAGAAGGCATTGGTTCACTTTAATCCGTTATAATAGGCCAAAATAAATGCATTTTTATAAAAGCCTCCTGGATTGAGTGGCTGGTAAGAATGCTGTGCAAAGGAAAATTCACATCTACAGATAATTGCTGTCCTATTACATATTAAACTGTATGTACTAAAAGTAATAATCTTGTGCAATATTCATATAAAATGTTTTGTAATAATTTACTGGGAGTTCAGATCCTGTTGTCAGTACAGCATTTTCAATATCATTTATTTTATATGATGGATACAAGTTATTTTTATTTTTCCTGAAATTTTAAGTATTAAAAATATTTTCATTTTTCCTGAAATGCTCCATAATTTCATTTAAATAACTTTATTATGAAAAAGATTAATGAAAAAGTACTTTATTGTGATATTTTGTGTGTAGACAACCAATTTCAGTATAGCTTGTTTCATTCCTTCCCCTACAGTTACCTATCTTTATAATTGAGAAGAAATCTTGAAGAAGACTTGAGAAGAAATATTTCTTGGTGTTTTCCTTTTTTCCCCTTTTCAGGCCATGTCTTCTGTATTTCTGCCTACAAATAGTCTGTAGGCTAACAGAACACTGAAGAACACTGCAAATTATACAATCTTTGCTGTTTTTTGTTTGGAAAACCTTCTGACCTTAAAGCTTATTCAAAGCAGTCATTTTGTTGGTGGGGTATGCTGTACTTTGTTAGAACAGTAAATTAGATGCATGACTTACAGCAAAATATGTAAGACTGCTGGAAAAAATGTTGCTCAAGATAAGTTTATGCATGTCTTTTCTAGCTACAGATGGTGGAAGGAGAGTGGGTATGGATGTGTGTGTGTTCACATACACCTAAAGAAATCACATACATGCAGGCACACTTTTCCAAGATTGTTTTCGTTGTTTGGTACATATACTGCAGTGTTGAATGATTGGCAATTTGTGTTTCAAAACCAAAAATTAATTTAAACAACAACAAAAAAATCAATCTAGAAGGAGAGAGAGTTGTTAAAACTTTAATGCCTCTGTTCCACAAGCTTCTACATGTGGTATTAGGAATATATTGATCAGAAGAGCTACATAGAAGTCTACTTAAAATCTTGACTTGACTGAGTTGCTCTGACAGTTGACTGTTTTTGTTTGTTTGTTTGTTTGTTTTTTTCCAAATGAAAGCTGTGTATGGATGACCTTTTTTTTCACATTACTCATTTTTCTAAGAACACAGTAATTTAATTAAATGCTTATTGATTGCATGTATGATATTGATATGCTATATCTAATAAACAATGTGTTTTATTAAAATTTGATAAGAAAGCTATATAATTTGCTTTTAATCTCTTTGTAGGTACTACTCTGCTTTAAAGACGATGGAACAGCTAGAAAATCTGTATCTTCCTAGAGTTAGCCAATACCGTTTTTGCCAGATAATGATGGAAAATCTTCCAAAGCTACGTGAAGAAATAAAAGAAATTTCTATGTCAGATCTCAAGGATTTCTTAGAGAGTATTCGAAAGCATTCTGACAGAATTGGGGAAACTGCAATGAAGCAGGTAAGTCTACCTAACAGGATGACTTGGAAACTGACCTAAAGCTGCAAAACAAATGCTAACATCTCATGTAGTTTCTTCCTCTGGATGTGAAGTTGACAATTCCAGTAGTCTCTGTCTAATACAGGAGGCAGCAGCATTATCCCTCGGTAGCATTCAGTTTTTCCTTTCAGATTTGTATCTGTGTTCTAGACAAGAAGTATTTTCCTCCCTGGGAATGGAAGGGAAAGTTCTGTGTATCTTAAGTTGCAATAAATAAATAAATAAATAATAAAATTGTGAAATGCTTTGAGTAGTCAGCTACTAGGTAGTCTGTAACTCAGCTACTGCACCAAAACAGAGCAGCACATCTGGCCAGCCTGCAAGGATGAATAAGACTAAACGATGCGTTGAGATTACTGCCCAGTTCTTTCTGAAGTGCTACTAATACAGGGTATATTATTGGCATATTACCATTCAGAGGCATGCTAAGAGGGAAGAGAACTGAGGAGAACTGAGCCAGGATGGGATTTGGACGGATGGAGCCATTGCCTATTCTATCACAAAATACTCTGCCACTTCAAAGCACTGATGCAGGGCAAGTTCTGGGCAAGCAGTTAATGCTTTTAAAAATTATTTGGAGAGCAAGTGAAGTTTTAACTTGACTTCTTGTTGAGCAGAGTTCATGTTGGGTTGCCATTTTGTCATCTAAGATTTTTAGAATTTTGTTTTGTCTTTCAGAAACAAAATTCTTGTAAAATGCAGTGTTTATTAGTATAAATGAAACTTAACTGTGTCTCTCAACAAGTGTTCTTTGGATACTGCATATTGTATTGTCCCGTGCCATACCTGAGGAAAAGAGCATCTCTCCACACTTAAACACAAGATTATACAGTGCTACCTTGGTGCATTTCTTTCAACAATATGGACAAAATAGTGCGTTTGACTTCTGCAGCTGTTTGCTAGGGCTTAACTGAAAACAGCAAACAAATAGCTGGAAAGTTATAACTGTACTTCATTTAAATGTTGATTCTGTGCTTGCAGTTTGATTGGGAAAGTTGGGTAGATGACTTTGTAAATTTTTTTTCTACTACATTCTGGGGATTTGGGAAAAAAACATGCAAAAAATAGCTGTTTTGATGAATTCAGAACTAGAATTCATCACCTGAAACTGATTAAGGACAAAATCAGCAGTACAGGTTGAGAGCACACATCCTGCAGTTACCCTGATTTGTATTCAATATCACCACCTGTTTTTCATGGCATAGCATATACTCATCAATGATGGAATTTGCATTACAACCCTCTCAATTGGTACTACTTTTAAAACAGGCACAACAGCAGAAAACCTTTAGTACCACTCTTCCGAAGCAGAATAACGTAAACTACGGTCGGAATATGCATTTAGGTAGAAGCAGAATTTTGGAATCCAAGAACGAAATTACATTGAAGCGAACATTTGAAGAAGATGATGAACATGAAGAAGAGGTGATGTTTTACTAAATCAGTACATCTTATTTAAAGTGGATTTTGTAGTTTTATTGAACAAAGCTTGGAGTATGCTGTCTATAGATGGAACAATGTTAGAAGGGACAAGAGAACACTTTCAAGGGACACCGGACGGGATCAGCATTTTAGGGGGAAAACAAAGTGCAAAATATTAATTGTATGAATGATAGCTTCAGTATCATGTTTGGGGAGATTCAATTGAATAGAAATTTTAATTATTCAGGAATTAAATTGCAAGTTATATTATATAGTATCTGCCCACTGCAAATGTTATTGGACCCACTGGAATATTCCTCTGTTGCTAAAGCCAGCATTTCTTTGTTGAGGACTTCAGCTTGTGTTAGAAGCCTTTCAGCTTTTGAACACTTAGTATCCATACATTGAATAAAATGGTAAATATTCAGACCTTTAAATCTAAGGTCTAAATGGTGGAAAACCCTGTGAAAAGAATGTTTTCATAACTCAGATAAAATCTAATACTGTAAGACAAAGAGAGAAGGAAGTCAAGCAGTTAATTTACTCTTCCGTGTTAGAACGGTCTCTTTTTGGGTTCTGAATTCCTGGCAAAAAGACTGATGCAGTTGCTCTTCAAGTCATTAATGCAAACTAATTCTACCACTTTGTGTCAAAACAGCAGTTTTATAGCCATAAAACCTGTCAACATGGTTAATTTTGCTGGACCCAATTTGGTCTGGCTTTTGTCAACCCCAATGTATTTCCATATTCACCCGAAACTTACATTTATCAGTCTGTTAACTTCTCACCCTACTAAATGATTAGTTCTTCCTTAAATATTTCCAAATATTTAAGAAGCCAAATCAAGCAGTTTTAAAGATGAGGGCACTAAGACTGAATTTGAAAGTTAGGGACATTTCCTTTCCAGTAAGATGTCTTACCAAGTACGTAGTAAGTGGGCAAGTTCTGTTGGTGTTGTGTCACATTTTGCAGATCATATGCTTTTTAAGATTTATAACTTTTTCCTTTCCTCAGGTTTTAACTGCTCAAGATCTTGTAGACTTTTCTCCAGTCTACAGGTGTTTGCACATTTACTCTGTTTTGGTATGTATTAAGGTGACTTTAAAAGATCTTTTACTTTTTTTTTCAAGTTGAACGTTCTTTTTTATTATTATTTTTTGCAAGCAAGCAAGCATATTTCTTCTAGTAGTTGTAGTTCTGGATGAACCAGGTGAAATGTATATACCATGGACACAGGGCATGACTGCGTATTTTATATGCATTATAAAGGGCACACAGCAAGACTTACTAATTATGTAAGTGGTTTGAAGAATATATTAAAATGTATGTTTCAATATTGATATCACCATTTTCGCAGTTCCCCCTAGTGTTCTATGTTACCTGAATGACTAGGGGGAGATGATCAATATTGCAAAACATACGAATATTCGTTCTAATTCTTGTGTAGATCAGAATAGCAGAGAAAAATAGCAAGCAAAACCTGGAGATTATGACAGACTGTACTCAAGCAGATTAGATTAGATTCAATGGCAGAGACACTATAGCCCCATTTTAGCTTCTGTGGAAGAAGAGTGCACAAGCTAACAAGGATGAAAACTTTTTTGGGGGGAAACTCAGTAGCAAATGATTTATTATTTTCTCACCTTTCCTATGTCTCAGTTACTTTTGAATTCAGATTACATACAGAAAAAAATGTTAAGGGCGTATAGATGAAATACTTTTGAGTATTGGTAATCGTACAATTTCAGTTGGACCTGGCTTTGACCATTCAGGCTAGGTTAGATTCTTCCTGTGGAACACTTGCAGCTGTGTAATGTGAAAGCTTGTATCTTGAAATAATTTTTAGTGTTATTTCACTGTTAATTTTTCTTAAAGAAGGAATCCAAACAAAAGTATCCGTAATTACATCAGTAATTATTCATATCAGTGAAAAGGAACAGAAAGACAGGCTGCCAGAACTGTTATAAAAGAGTAAACCCTTTCTTTCTACAGAGGAAATAAGTATGAAGTAACATGAGTAACATAAAGTAGACCAGCTGACAACTTCTGCATATTCTTCCTTTAGTGTAATAAAGGAACAGGAAATAAAATTGATAGATGACATTTAAAAGTAATATATGATTATGGTCTTCACTGTGTCAAGGATCCTGATGTTGGGTCCTTGATCCAAGAATATGCTCTTTGGGTTTGCACAGAAAGAACGTTTGCCAGCTTACAAATTTACTGGAGGCAGAAAACAACTTGGGAGTGCTCTCTGATGTTAAAAGCCCTTAGCCCCTTAGAAAAAAGGCTTGTTGATGTCTTCAGAATAGGGCTTCTGTCTTTCCTGCCAACATCATCTAATTAATAAGCCGTGGTAACAATATCAAGAGATGTGCGTTAACCACTTCTTGGATTCCTTCTCTTTTACCTCCTATTGTAAAAATTTTTTTTTTGGAGTTTACAAAACTTTATGATGACAGCAAAGGAGAGGAGTTTATACAAAATTCATTACGCTAGTATATCAAAGACTTATCTCACAGCAAACATCACCTTCTTAGTGAATTCTCTCTCTCCTACAAAGCTGTAGAAAATATTCTCTTTTAACATAGAACAAAAGTTTTCTACTCTTTTTTATATCTCAAAATGAGTACATACAATCTTGTGATTGCAAGATACATACACACCAAAAATGATCGTGTATGTATTGACAACTAAGCTTTCTTTAGACTGCTTAACTTCTATACAGTAGAATGATGAGTTTATTTAAAAAAAAAAAAAAAAAGTGAATCTCTTATATAGAAAAAAAAATCCATAGTTAAATAAGACTGACTAAAATATTTACTAGCTGTTCAGATGGGAAGAAACTTTTATTTCACGGCAGCTTATATTGTACTTACTAATTTTGAGTTTCTTGCAACTTCCTGTGATGTGTCTGAGAAGCATAAAGCGAGAGACAGTTTATATGGCCCATTATGACTGTATATTTCTGCATTTTAAATGTGAGAGACATCCCGCATAATTTCAGTGTTATATTTGTCACTCTCATTATTATGTATTAGTGAAGTTAGCCTCTTTTTTTTACCCCTTTTTCTCCATTACTCCTTTTGGTGGTGGAAGGAGTCATATTTTTGATAGGGTAGTCTTTACACTGAGACTGTATATTTAAGCAATATACAATTATATATAACAATGTCATTACGTGAGATGCTGTACATTTAATTTTTACTGAAAACACCCTTTTGTATGCAATATTACCTTTTAACTAAATGCTATGTTAGTATAAAATAAATGTTACTATAGTGCGAATCATTTGATATATGAGCAGTATTCTTACAATTTATAACCTAGCATTAACTGATTTGTTATTTCTGTTGATATAAATGCATAAACTTTTGGAAGCTGGGCAAAAGAAATACATTATTTAGGTATATTTTATCTTGGCTTTCCTTTGCTTATTTAGTGCATGAATCACCAGAATAGCTGCTGTACTCTACTGATTGCTTTAGAGCATATGTTTAAAATAGTTGTTATGCCTGAATTGCTGATCTTGATTGCATAAGATAGCATAGTGTATAATTATTCATGAGATATTTTACATCTCAGTATTTGGTGTGGATTTGAGAAGAGCACCTAGTCTTTTTCACTTGAGAAGCTTCTGTCAGGACTGAGTAGAGATTTGGCATTAGGAGTAGAATTAAATAATGGCTTTGTCCATCTGAAAACTGTGTTGAATATTTGGGCTGGAAATGACTGTTTAGCATGTCTGATACGTATGTGTTAGTATGAATTACAGCAGACTGTAAACTTCTCCTATAGTAGAAAGTGTCCTGTAAAATATACATCTAATTTACAGTGGGTTTATTTTTAAACAAAATTTCTTTTTTTACTTTTATATTTTGCTAGGTTTGCATTATTTCTAAATATGACAAAATACTCATTATGAACTTAAAATATTAAAATTAAATTTTCTTTGTTACATCTTATAAAAGAGTTAGGTAAGTAATGCTGTAGCATTACAGTAGCATGCAGTCTCTGTAATATTTTGATTCAATTTTTTTTTTATTTTTTGAAGATTTTTTGGAAGTCCAAGTAATGGAATTCTAAATAGCACAGGCGTAATAATAGACTCATGATGTAAAAAACAACCTTAAAAATGCTAAGCTGCGTTATTCTGCTTGCATACAAATTACATTGCATTCAGTAGGTAGATAAGTGAATGTAGCACTGATTTCAAATGGACAGATGGTTTCTACTGAATGGTCATCTTAATGAGATGGCTTGGATGTCACTTGAATTCCTCACAATGTAATCATTAGGCACAGAGGGTGTTGTATTTTGAGGACTGTGACAGGAGAAAAATCCACATCCATTCTCAGTATATTTAGCAATTCCAAAGAGAATAAGCAAATACTCAATAACTCTGTTGTGCTCTGTCAAAGCGCTTGCATTCAGATGTATCATATAAACACAGAAACAGCATTGTAACTTAACTTTGCAATGCAGTCAGTTTCTTGAATAACCTAAAGAACCATTTTAAGAGGCTTAGAGTTTCAGTTGTAGAACAATGGGTAATATGCCTTATCTGTAAGCATTAATATAGTCGGAAGGCTATAGTTTAAAACATAAATATTGCTTAAAATGTCTAATACTGTATGATGAAATACAATAGATATAAGCATTTTTTTTCTTTATGGTACATTGCGTAGACTGCGCTTTTTTTTAAGTAATCTGTATATTTCATGCATGCAAAACTTCATTGATGTCAGCTGGAAGTCTCTATGTGGAACAAATGCAAAATATGTGGCTTAGTTTAAGACAGAGAATTCTACCATTATTTTTAAAAAGTGTCTTGTAATACTGAAAAAATGTTCTTGTTTTAACTATTTTTGTCCTCTTTTAGGGTGACGGAGAAATATTTGAAAATTACTACAGAAAGCAAAGAAGGAAACAAGCAAGATTAGTTCTGCAGCCGCAATCAAGCATGGTAACCAATACTTTACTTTTTGCATTGAATTACGTTGTACCTAATAATTAATGGTATTTTTATTCTTAATCTTCTTTTCTTTTTCACTGCAAGCATGAAACGGTAGAAGGCTATAGAAGATACTTCAGCCAGATTGTAGGGTAAGTTTTCTAAATGGAGATTTATTTCAGATGTACTATACTCATTCTTAATTTACCCTTTTTTCTCCCATTGTCCAAAAACTTCTGCAAGGTTCAGTTTCTGCACAAATCATGTGGGTGTTGGTAGCTGAATCTGAGCAATGAAAAGCATTCATATCCTACCAGTATGGTGCCCCACAAGGACCCTTCAGCACCCTGGGCTCCAGGGGGCACAAAACAAGCTTTTCACAGTTTAACTTTGTGCTGGGCAAAGCAGAACACCAAACCTACCAAAGTGTTACTTCTCCAGTGGGAAAGGGTTTGACTATACTTGTGTGCGAAAGAGTTTGCTCTAATGTTAAAAGACAACTTAATTTAAGTATTGCTTTATTTTAGTTTCTTTGTAGTAGAAGACCACATATTACACGTAACCCAAGGACTGGTAACTAGAACATACACTGATGAACTCTGGAACATGGCCCTTTCAAAGATCATTGCTGTTCTTAGAACGCATTCAGTAAGTGAAAAGATTTATCAGTATTTCAGTTTAAAATCTTTTACCCAAGAGTTCTGTGTGTATAAAACTGAGATAATAAGAAAGTGAAAAATTACACCTCTCTCATGTTTTCTTTTCCTTGTGATTAAAAATTGCTCAGATATGGGAGGGAGCCTGCCAAGCTTTTGTTTTTTCCCAACAGTATCAGGCTGTGATCCACAGCCATGGGCTATTTGCATAATCCTTCACTGATTTACAACTCACTGGGTCTTCCAAACGTTCTCTTAGTCCAGCAGCTTAGAATATGCAGAGTTAATCTGCTGTTATTATTGCAATCCTTCCTCATTAGTCTCGACTGACCTCTTCATTAGATCAGATTGAATAGTTCAGCACTGAAAGCACCACCAGGAAATAGTTCCTAATTATCATTCCAAATGCTGTGTTTCCAAAATAAACTCCACCAGCAAAACCCTTGGAGCTATCTCTTCAGTGCTATACTAGTAATATGTTTATGTTGAAGTAAAGGTATTGGAAAAATCTTCAGGATGTTAGAATGTAATTCCGTATCAGCTGAGTATTTCAGTATATTCATAGGGTACCTCCTGAAGTTACATTTCTGTTCCATTTCAAATGATACTGTGTGCTATTATTCCTCAGTGAAAATCAGTGGAATACCATTGTTCACTGAGACTGACTGATAGCGAATTGCTTGAGTTTACCAGTAAGGGCTGGTTTGACGTAATATTTGCAAACAGAAAAAGTAGAAAAGTTTTATCTTTATCTTTTTTAATGTTTGCCAGTAGTGGTTTCTTAATAGAATGTTATTTTTAGTACAATTGGACTTTAATTTGAGGAATATTTTACTATCCATATATACTTAGAAAAACTGGGGAAAAATTCAGATTGCAGCTATAGTTTTATCACAGGAACTTTACTGATCAGTGTTATATGAGATGGTCTAATGACTTTTTAATTCATTTCAGAGGATTGGGATAAATTAAGAGATATTCATGTATTTTTTTAAGCTAAATACTTTGCAGGTTAGTTGACTGCATACAGATTTATAGACCTATTTAAGAGTACAGTACTTTAAGAAATAAAGTAATGTAATCTCTAATTTAAAGAACTCTTCCATGTAATGTCATTGATGTAGTTGATCGTTATTTCTTCTTAAAATGCATAACTCCTATCAAAACCAATTCTATGACAGTCTCTTTCTAACATCATCCTAGTACAGAATAATGTTTAGATAAATATGTATTGTCTTATGAGGTGTTGCAAACCAAACCCTTACTTTATTTAAGTAGACTCAGAACAAAAATTAAAGAAAGCTGAAACAGTCAAATATAGTCTCTAACCAATTTTACACTACCATGATGCTTTAAATTATATAAATATAAGTATTTTTGTACTTTATCCACTATTGAAAATAATGAAGTTAAGGTAAAAATCAAGTTTCAGTCATTTAGTCTACTAAAGAATTTAATGTCTGACCTTTTTTCATCAAGTCTGTAATTTGAGTAAATACTGAGAATGTATTTTTATAGGGTTTTGACCTTACATCTGGGAAACTGTCTGAGGTGGTACAGTGTTAGCACTGGTTAGACCCAGGCTTAGTGTTCAAAAGAAATTCCTGTGGAAATCTCTGATGTTAATTTAGCAAAGCATTTTGATGTATGCTTATATTCCATTAAAACAAATGTAATTTGCTGATTTTGAATCTCAGTTCAACACTAATTTTTATTGCATCTCATATTTTAGTTTACTTTTTCTGAGCTTTGTACTACTGATATATACTTTCACATAAGAAATTGAGCAAAGGCTTTTATATAACTACACTAGGTAAAGATAAGTGAGTGTAAGTTGTTTTTCACCAAGACAGTCAGTTAGGTAAATGGGTAAGGCTGGAGAATTTAACCTTCTGTGCTAATGTTCTTTGAAAACATATGTCCATTATTTAAAACCATTTTAACAAAACCAGAATTTCTCACTTTCAGTCATATTGCAGTGATCCTGATCTTGTTCTGGAACTAAAGAATCTCATTGTAGTATTTGCTGATACTTTGCAGGTAGGTATTATATTAGTAATTTAACTGAAATTCACAGAGTAAAACTATTCCTTTAGATGAGTAAATACAGTGCTTTGGATCTCTCAGTCATATATATGAATCAAGTACAAAATAACACAATATTTAAATAATTAATTATAATTTTATATTTCTTGCCCTTGTTCCACCTCTTCAGAATTACTAACTTAGTGTATGCATTCTGGGTTATCCAGCTAGCATCTAGTTATTCATATGTATGCAAAATCATTGTTAGCTTTGTAATTTTTGTACGTTTTTGTCTTTTGACAATGTTTTACTTCTGATCTTAAGCAAGAATTAGCATTCCAGCTACTGTTAACTGTGTAACTAGAAGTCCAGATAAATATCATTAAAAAGTATTCTTGCAGTGTTTAACAGACTGATGAAGAAGATAGATTTTTGCATAAATAGCAACTTAAATATTACAGAAAAATGGGACAAATTTCTGCTTGAAAACTGAAAGCATGGCATAAAATATTTACTAAAAATTTAATATGTAATCTTCTAATTGTAATGGTGTATTTACAGTAGTATAATTTGTTTTATAGAAGGGATAAGATTGAATAATCAGTCCCATCTCAGAATTTTGAAGTGATATAAGAATGAATGTATTATTTCTTGAATCATCCATCCTTTTCATTTTTTTTTACCTCAGGGCTACGGTTTTCCTGTGAATCGACTCTTTGATCTTTTATTTGAGATAAGAGACCAGTACAATGAAACACTTCTTAAAAAGTGGTCTGGATTGTTCAGGTTAGTATTTCAAAATAATTAATTGTGCTTTTCGTATTGCATCTATTGTTTTTGTCTTGAAGTTTTCTTGATAGAGTTTTAATTCTGGAAGAATCGATTAAGTCTATATGAACTAATTAAGTCTATATGTAGCTAATCTTTAGGGAGGAACCATTGAGGACTGTTTTTATGGTTAATGGGGAGAAGGAACCCTCCTTATTTGGGACTTTATTGGAGAGTCACCAAAGAGGACACCTGTTTTTCTTCATTAGGAACCTAATCACCCTAGCTAGGCAATCGCTATAGGTCATTAGGTTCCTAATTTAGGTTATCTTAATGTTTAAATTTAGCTGATATGTGTATCTCCCTGACAAGAGTCCTGACACTGCCAGTACATTATCACATTCTTTTAATGCATGTGGGTTTCCACCTCTTCCTTGGAGTTGCTTGGTTGACCAAATTGTAAGCCTGGGAATAGAGTAGCCTGGAACTGTACTCAAAAGCCTGTTTGCAGATAGGGTATGATGTCTAAATATACAGATGTTGTTTACCATAAAAGTTGTTATATCATATTGCAGAAAACCTTAAAATGAACTTGACCACTTAAGATTCTCAAGCTCTCTAGACACCTAATATAGTCAATGGACTAATAGAGAAGTCCAGAGGATACTTCAGTAAAGCTGTGTCCATTTGTGTAAAGTTCTCTGAATCATCCCCGTTGACTCTGTGTAGTGGTGGTACTGAAGTGAGATGTTCTGGATATCTCCTTTAGTGTAGGCTAACTGTAGGCTACCATAATTAACAAACATCTCACTATGGTTTTCCTTGAAGCTGACTAGTTGATCTAAAATTCCTTTATTGTATAATTTTTTTGAGACACACATAGTAAAATGTTTTCAGCTATTTTTGCTCTGTGATAATACATGGTCTAAAGAGTTAGCATATAAAAGATACTTTCAAATTACTCTAAAAATAGTTTGGATTTCTGATATTAGAATGATCCCAATTCATAACATTTTGTGGTAGTAAAATTTATATCCATTTACATATTTTAACTCTGGAAAGTACTATAAATAAATTAATCCCATTTTTTTTTTCACTTTACCAACAAATTCACCAGGGATATTTTTGAAGCAGACAACTACAGCCCTATTCCTGTAGCAAATGAAGAGGAATACAAAATAGTTATAAGCAAATTTCCTTTTCAAGATCCAGAACTTGATAAGGTAACGAAAATTTTATGTTATTAAAGTTTGCCAAAATTCAATTAGGGACTCATAGGACAGTAATGATATTTATAATTAAAAAATAATTAAAATTTGAAAAGCTAGGTAGATTAAGAGGCTAAATCACCTTCTCTGAATGTAATTATATAGTAATAAATAAATATGAAAATTAAAGCTTAGTAATTTGTTCTGATGCTTGAATGAATAATGAAACCCATTGTTTTGTAAACAAATTAATAATATGGTTTAATTAATACAATCTGTCTTTAATTAGTTAACTTAAATTTTGTTGCAAGACATTGGGTTTTGTAGCCCAACAGTATATTACATATTGTAACATTGCGAAAGTACAAGTAATGATAAACAAGGATCTATTAGAGACAGCAACTTCTTTATTTCACTTTGTAAATTAATTATTTGTGTTTGGGCATGTGGGACAAAGCAGACACAAAGGGACTGTAAATAATTCTGCTCTACTGGCATCCCACTATTCTTTCATAGCATCAGCCATTCTTTCACTAAAATATGCTTTCACAGAAAGATGGCTAGTAAGTTCTGCTTTCTAAATATGGTTTTGGTTGTACTTATCAAGTAGTATTAGACACATGGTGGAGTCTGCAGAGGGTAACTAAATCTAAGGACCACATGACAATTGGAGTAACTGGTGTAGAGGGAAACTGGTTTATCCAAGATCCCTCACTACAGATATCTGCAAAAGTAAAAAGAGATTAATTCTGTGATTCAGCAGTTCATAGAGAAGAATAGACACCCCAGAGGACTAATTCCATTTTGATGCATCTGTGATGCCTATTACGGATTAAAATGAATTTCACCTCTGAAAACGTGTATTTCTCTACAATTAGTATAAAGAGAGATGAAACATCTAATATTGCATTATAGATTAGGATAAATCAAATTCACAGTTTTACAAGTAAGTTTATCCTAGGAGTTGCTTGCAGCACATTAGGCAGAACTGAAACCAGAACATGAGTAAATATTTAATATACCAAATCCAATCTGACTAGACAAAACATTCTTTTCTGGACTCCACTGTTCAGAAATCTAAAGATGGAATGTGCCAAACTCTCATGGTTTGGTTATATAATCTAATGTCTGCACTTTACTCCCCGTCCATATTCAGAAATTAAACAACTGGCTTTTCTTTCTTTTTCTTTTTTATTTTCTTGCTGGTTACTATAAGAATCTGTTGACAGAAAGAATGTTGTGTCCTTCTGTATTGACCAGACACTGTACAGGATTGCACAACAAATTGCTTCTCCAATTGTTGAGTGTAAGAAGGTTGATACTCAAGTGCTGCTGTTAGAACATTGTGAAGATCTTTATAGTTGAATACAATTGCTCTTGTTTTATCATAAAAATTCATTGCTTGAATCAGATGAACATATATTTGAAGTAAATTTTATCATTAAAAATGTTTTCTATCACTCTTGAATGACACAAATGCATGGCACTTATACCACATACGTGTTACATCAAATAATCTTAAATAAGGAGCTCTGGTTAGAGGGGTGGAAAGGTAATCTGTTTTGGGTTTTAATATAAAACCTTTGAGCTGCTGTTGATTTATGCTCTTATTTAGAGAAATAGAATTCTGCTGGGAAGATACAGGTTGTTAATTATTTTTCTCTTGGATTAGGATCTTTCTGTAATAAACAGGAAATTGTTTTGCAGATTTCAAAAAATTATATATTCAATGAGGAAATAACTGGTTTGTGTGTTTAAATATAGTAGAACTTTTTTTTTCCATCCAAATACAATATCAACTTTAAAAATGAAGTGAGAAGTGTAATTTTGTTATTGCAGATGACTAGTATTTCCCATGTGTTCATCTAAATTAATGAAAAGAATCCAAACTATGTTAAAATTTTGTGAATCATCTAGAGGTAAATATGCAATAGTAAATATATGTCTAAACATTCTCATGATGCTTTGAATATCTCAGACACATTGGACAACTTCTGATTTTTTTTATTTCCCTTGTCAAACAATAAGCATTTTTTGAGCCTCTCTTCACACTTAATTCTATATCTTGTCTATTCAAACTGTTTTCTAATGTGTTTGTAAATTGCTTTCTACAGAGGGATCTTAAACTACCTACTGTCTCTAAACTTTATTGTAATTAAAATAAGTGATAATGTTATATTTTGCTTCTAAGCTATTTAAAAAATTCAGAAGTTAGCTCAACACATACCACTGTTTATATTTGATGAAAAACATAAAAGCATAAGAGATTAAAACATTGGTAGTGTTAAGTGGTTTTCCAGTTGTTGTGTTTAATGCCAATCTCTTCTTAGAATCAGAATTTGAAGTATAAGATAGCATTGTCTTTTATTTTTACAGCAATCCTTTCCAAAGAAGCTCCCAATGTCTCAGTCAGTGCCTCAGATTTATATCCAGGTTAAGGAATTTATTTATGCAAGCCTTAAATTTTCAGAGTCACTTCACCGCAGGTAAGCTTTAAGTCTGACGAATGTGAATGGGTATAAAGTAACCTATAACTTCCAGGTGAACTAACAATATATATTAAATTGAAAATACATTTTCCTGGGTACTTTCTTGTTGTGCTTGTTTAATAATTTACATATTTAAGTTTTTATATTTAATCTGTGATTTCCAGTGCTATAACATATTTGATATGTGTACATGTGTGTGTATGTATGCTGTGTGTGTAGGTGAAGGTAGCTTGGCATGGTGAATACTCTAAAGCAGTGCTGTGGCTTTTTAAACAGTATTGGCTAATTCAAATAATCTGAAGCTTTTTTGTTTAACAAACCCTGTAAGATTTAAAAAATATGCTTTTATACTGATCATTTCAGAAATAATTGTGTAGAACCCCTGATTACTTCAATCTAGCTTTCCCTCTTTAGTGCTTTGAGTTTTCTTAGTGATGATTTCTCTTGCAATAAACTGCTGTCTGCATGCTAATTCCGTCTTCTTTCCCACCTTTTTCTGAAGGAAAACATCATAATTCTCCCGTCTTGTTTACTCTTGTGCACCTCAGAAGCTCAGTTTTAATTACATAAAATAACATTGTAGATCTGAAATCTGGGTGGTATTTGTGGCTGCTCACCCACTTCTGCACTGTTAAAGATGTAAATGACTCGCTTTCACACATTCTTAATTGATACAGTTTATAATTTACGCGTACTAATTGGCACATGTTGACCTCTGTGGTAACTCATTAAAAAACACAAATTACTCCGTCCTAACTGCTGTGTCAATAAACATGTCCAAAATCTAAAAATAACAAGTTTTGCTTCAACATTGAAATTTAGTTAATGGATAATTTGGTAAGTGAAAGAGGTGTTTTGTGTGTTAGAACACAGACGATTTGAAGCAACCAGATAATCAATGCATATAGTTAATTCTGAACATGAAAAGTTCTCTTTGCAAGGAAGAAAATAAGTTTTACTGCAAGTATTGTCATGTACAGCACAGTTATACATGTTTTTTTCAGCTCAACGGAAATAGATGATATGCTCAGAAAATCTACAAATTTGCTGCTAACCAGAACTCTAAGTAGTTGTTTACAGAACCTAATTAAGAAGCCTCATATAGGTTTAACAGAGGTAAGTTTTAAAATACACACTCAAAACTGTGCTGTTCTAAGAAAATTAGTGCTAAAACTATTCTTGTGAATTTTGATATAATATAGAGTTAAGATTGTGTCATAAAAGCAAGTTGTGTTTTCTTTAAAGTTGACATTTTAAAAAGGTGAGAGAAGTATAAAGAATTGTCAATATCTACTACATAGATAAATAAAAAAGTAAGATAAAGCGTTGGGTCTAGTTGGAAGTATATTTACATAAGGATGCTTACTGAGAGATAGGTGACAACGAAAGAGCTTTGTCTCCTGTATGATAGACAGGGGGTTGCAAGAAATTACCTGAAAACTCTTACTGCTTTGCTTGCGTACAGGACACAATTCTTGTGTTCTGCTTCTGTCTAGCACATAGCAGGACATTGCCAAGTTTATTTTTCCCTTTTAAAAAAAAGATAGGGAGAAATAGCAAATCATTCTATGAACATTCACTGCAGGTCAGGAGACAGCAGGTACTGACTGAAAGATGATGCATGATATTGCTGAAAAGGCATTAGACTGCTGCCATTAGTGCAGTGTTATGTCATATTGAATGTTGCTTTTACACTGCAAGAATCCCTTTTATAGATGAAATTTTAAAAAGATGATGAGGAGGAAAGCTCTAAAATCATGTATTGCCACGTTAGTAAGACAAGCCATGCAATTTTTCGAGATAGTTTTCTGAATTATTGTAGTTAGCACAAGAATATGTTAAAGGATATACAAAACACACTAATATATTTGAGGTATTTAATTATCAAGACAATATTTTTTGTGAGAAAAATGTTCAAAAGAGAAAACTGTTATTTTACCAAGCATTATGGTAGGGTTCACTGAAATGTGTTGGAGCCAGGCAGTCTAGTGAGGATGGCACTCTTATACTATTGCGTCAGTTACTATGCATTGTCTGTGTTGTCTAATTTGTGAACTGAATGTGAATAAAGGTCCTTCTTGTAAGAAGATTTATATTGTGTATATCTATATCATACATTTATATCAAAAGCAGGATTGTTACTATTCGGGGGGTTGAGGAGTTGGCAACCTTATTTTTGAAGTTTCCTAACTTCCTTATGCATCACTTTTATTTGATTTTCTTTTAATTGCAGTAATTGTGTTTGTTTTGTTGTTTGTTTACTTGTTTTTGTGGTACAAGTTAGTGTTTTTATTTTGGCAATATATTATCTTTTGTTTTCCCTTTTTTTAATTCTAAAATATCAATTAGATTCATTTCACTGAGTAAGTGCCTGCAATCTTCATTTTTAAAATGGCATCATTTGTATGTAAACTGTGGTATTGCTCCTTAATGGTATTTGAAAGATAACTTTAAAATTGCCAGTTAATAGCTGGTAACTTGAAATGCTGTAATTAACTTCTAATAACACTGTTGTTGAAAGAACTACCCATTTATAAAAAAAAATGGCAAAGGGAAAAAGGCTTTATATAGTAATTGTTTATTTCTTGTAGCTTGTTCAAATCATCATAAACACAACCCACCTGGAACAAGCCTGTAAATACCTTGAGGATTTTATATCTAACATTACAAACATTTCACAAGTGACTGTTCACACTGCAAGACTTTATGGACTTTCTACATTTAAGGTATAGTTTATGTCATCTGTTACATGACCACATGAAAAGTTAATTCATTTATAGTGATTTTAATGTTTTTTAAAATAAAAGGGAATGAGGGGAAAGCTGCACATTTTCTCATTTTGACTGTGTAAAAAATCGGAACTGTTAAGAATTAATTTATAACACTGAGCAGATAAACACTTTTTATGTTATCAGTATTATCTGAAATTTGTCATTATATGAGAAGCGCATCCACATTGTTTCAGATACATCTTTTACTACGTTACAAAATGACAAGTTAAGCCTGACTGCACCAGAAGCTTTCAATAGATTAAGCTCCAAGCTGTGTAACATCTTCTATTTCTGAATGGAATCATGCAAAAACAGCAACTGTAATCTGAAATGTTTGTATTATTTGGTTGTTTTTATTCTACAATAGAAATATTTGTGGTATATTTTCAGACTGTGTAATGATAATATAAAAGTAGTATTAAGAATGTGATACAAAGCATAAAATATTCTTTTTAGAATTCATATTTTATTTACATGTCCTTTAAATTTATATGTGCAGTAATGGTCATTAAAATGGAATATATAGGGCTAAATATAAGTAATTGTATTAATGTATAATTATCTACAAAAAAGTGTTAGTATTTTTTATCTTTAAATAGTAATAGCTATCCTAAGTAGGAAGGGGAAGAAACTGAAGAGCATTTATTCCAAAACACATGATTTTATCACTTATATGTATACGACTGAGTGGTTGAGATTATATTCAATATTGTATATTCAGAAAGCAAATCTATATATGATTGTCTATCCAAGTGGCCTTTTTGGTTTAGAATAGAAGCAATTGTGTGTGCGTCGGGAGGGACTTGGGGGTTTCTTTCTGAAGAAAATATTCCTACAGAAAAATAATCCTCTCTAAGTCACCTTGTCCAGTTAATTCAGCCAGTGTGTTGCCTTCTCAGTCACTTGGGACTTTTATATAGAAATTTTTGGAGGAGAAACAAAACATTAAAAAAAAAAAAAAAAAGGTTAGAAGGGATTCCAAAGCAGCTGTAACTTAAACTTTAGGTATGTAGTTGTTCCCCCCCCCCCCCCCCGCCCCCCTTTTTTTTGGTTTGGTTTGGTTTTTGTTTTACAGTGTACACTGAAACAAAGGAAGATGGGATAAGGAGAATTAATCCTATTTAGAGTAGTTCTGTTTTCTGCACCTAATTTTTTTTTCCTCTTGGTACAATATGTAGCCTATCCTATTATAATATCCCCTCTGGCATACGTTTTAAAGATGGGTGAGGTGACATCAACATTGCAATACAGTTCATATTTCCACTTGTTATCCAATAATTTTCCCATTAACTTTATTTTTTTTTCCCCCAAAGGGTTTAATGAATAAAGCAAGGCAGAAAGGTTCTGACTTAGCAGCTGTAGCTAGGTTACCATTGTCCTGCTAGTATGGTTTTACTGAATTTTGACCTATCCTGTTAGATATAGGCTGAGTAGTTTGTTTGTTATATACCAGTACTGTACATGTGTATTTTAATTTGCATATGGCACAGTACAGAGTGAGCAGTGACAAACATAAGAAAATTTTTCTGGTTTCTCTCCTATCTCTTTCCCTGGAGAACTTAGCACAACATTCTCCACTTATAGCAGAACATTCTTTTCTCATTAATCCCTCTTTTTTTTTTTTTTTCTTTCCCTTTCTATCTTAATGAAAAACTACATGTGGTTCCCCAGCTGGGCCCTCATGGAGTTTGGTATGCTATACGATTATTAAATTCATCTCCTGGTGGCGAATCATGTCATGTCCATTCTTTCTGAGTGATCAAAAATCTCCTTTTATTAGCAGTGTTGATCACATTTACATTCCATGAGATGATCTTACAAATTCATCTCCACTTTATATTTTAATAGAAACCCTCAAACCTATTTCATTGCTACTATATTAGAGAACTGTTTTTCCCATTTTATATTATATATAAGATGTCATTTTAAAATACCATTCAAATTCTCCAAGCATTGTTTCATGTGGCTAGAAGGAAAAATAAATAAAAATAAATAAATAAATAAATAATGCTAGTTTCATTTAATCAAATTAAACAATTGTCTAGCGTTCAGTATTTACAGCTACCCTTTCCAGCTTTGGATGACTGACTGCAGATGTGGATACCATTTTATTTCTTTGTCTCTTGAAATCAGTTTTTGATGCAATTCTGTCACCAAGTTATGAAATGGAATACTTCCTCTTCATCTGCCTCTTGGAGCTACTGCTAATTCACTCTTTATCATGCATGGGATTCACAGTGCTGCTTCTCAGAAGTAATTTCTGGGTTTCTAATCTGTTCACAGTTTTCTCAGGGAACAGTGTACAACAGTCCTTGCTTAAAGTGTTGGCAGCATACTGCTGCTGTTGTAACCCAATAACCAAAGCAAAATAAAAAGTAGCCAAAACCAGGCTTCCAGAAACAAAAACCCATGGGCTGGTCTTGTCGTTGCCACTTAGTACAACCAGTTAACTGTTGAAGATGATACAGCCACTCCATAAATGACTTGGGTTTTGTTTGTTTTATAAACCAAGTAATCTCACTAAGCTTAAGCAGATGTATTTGCAAGCCTTGATCTTATAGATTGTTGAAACTGAGGTTTCATCATTAATTAGAAACTTTAAACAAAGAATTAACTTTAATTGAAGCTGTTACATTAATAGCCATCTACAAACTGTGAATGTCAACATACTCCTTTGTTTGAGACATTTACAGGTTCCCAGATTGTTATGTGTTAGAGGAGAGCTGGTTAGTGGAAGCTTTTACAAGTTGGTTTGGCAGTAAAAATGCCATTTTTAGTGAACCATACCTTGATATACCTACATGTCAGGACCATATGCTTGCTCACTTCCTCCTGAAGTGCCTCACAGCCTGGAGCCTGGCTGAAAATTGAATTTGATGCACACGGTGTGGTGCCACGTTTAGGCCTTTAGAGCCTTTTGATTTTTCTTTATTTCCTTTTTCCTTTCTTATTTGCACCTTGTCAGAACTGCCATGATTTTGGGCTGGTAATGGGCTGGTAAGAACTTGTGATGGGACTTTTATCCACTTTTATGTTGCTCCAGTGTACCCAACCTATTTTTCCTCTCTAAAAACCCTCAGTAACTGACCAGTTCATTTAAAATTAAACCTCTTAATTGATTTGTTTCTCAAGATCATTGAAGAAAGTGTCATCTTGAGCCTGAATCAGAGTACAGAATTTTTCCAGTATCATTAAATTCCAGTCTGGCAAAAGCATGCCTTTCCAGCAAGATACACTTTATCAAACATCTGTAGGTAGATCACATTGCTTCTATGAGGATCTATCCTAAACTTGCTTAAATGCTAAAAATGCTAAATGTTATCTCTGATCAGATAGATCATTTCTACATCTACTGTCCCAAAAGCAGGATCTAGATGGTGGCAGAACAAAAATGAGTGTGAGGAAGTAGGGGAGCGCTCTGTATCGGTGTGTTATGATCAGGATATGTAAGGGACGGTGAAAATGATGCGTATTCTTCAGATGTACAGCATTAAATTAATTACATAAAAATGCTATGATTGCTGGACCTCCTGCCGTAACAGATGAAATAATTAGGTTCTTTTGTTATTTTCTTTGTAAGAGAGGGTAAATAAACCTTGTATCAGAGAAAAACACAAGACTTCGGTTTAATTGATGAAAACTATTTATCTATGTTCTACTAGTATTTTAGAATTCTGACAGTTGTGCACTTTATTTATTTTCAGGATGCAAGGCATGCTGCAGAAGGAGAAATATATACAAAACTTAACCAAAAAATAGATGAATTTATTCAGATTGCTGACTATGATTGGACAATGTCTGAATCAGATGGAAGAGCCAGTGGATACTTAATGGACCTTATAAACTTTTTAAGAAGCACATTTCAAGTTTTTACTCATTTACCTGTAAGTATTGAAAATTAAGTTTAATTTCAAGCCATTGTAGCTTTATTTTATTTTAAAATACTGATATTTTGAACAAATATGTGATTTTTGAATTGCATACATGCTAGCAGATTAATTTTTCAGTATTTTCAATACAGACGTGTTTTCAGATGTTTCACTATGTTGATGATGCTTATCTATCATAATAATTAGAAAAATGCTTTTGAATAGTAATAATTATAACAACAGCTAATTTACAAATTGTGTAAGAACATAGGTGGTTTTCTAGAGCAGGCTAGTCCTCAAATGGCCTTCTCTGTACAGTTCTGTATACACATTCATTGATTCAGAGGACACCAAATAGGTGCAAGTCCTGCATTTGTGCAGAATATTCTGGAGGCCTTGGGTTCTCCAAAGTTTTTTTTAGTTAGTCATTTGATTCTTGTTAAATGAGCTTCATTGAAACAAGTCCTTGTTCTTATTCAAATATATTCTTTGTCACTTTGTTCTAGGTAAAAGGGCATTGGCAACCTGTTTTGTGTGCTCATTGTTATATTCTGTTGTCTGATTTCCCCTTGCTTTAAGATAAAAAAGACAATTTCTAATTTGAGTTATCATCATTATAGTTTATACCTTTGTAAGTATGGAGTAACTTCAGTAAGTCTTTTGAGCTGCATCTGCTTTTCATCAGCTTGTCCTTGGTTGCTACCGTCACACTTATGTCTGATTGCTTTACTCACATGTAATGCCTGTCAGGAATTAGTTCTCAATGCACAGAATGTTTCTAGGCTCCAGACTGGAAGTAAAAGATAATTTATTTCCATGCACAGCAAAGTTTGAAGTTGCTGGCATAGCGGGCTTCTCAGGTCTTCTAAATCATGTTGAGTGGTTGTGATTCTTCAGTCTATTTTTTTAATAACTCAAAATGTATCACATAATGTGTATGTGAATGGAAGTATGAGGCATGTGCTTCCATGCCAAGTAATTCAAGCAATTTTTTAATAAAGAATAGCATGTTTGTTAGTTAATTTCACTGTCACTTTTTGTCACTCTTTGAACAAATGGCACTACTCCTCAATGGCCGTGTGCATACAGCAGCTGTGAGCAATGATGTACAGCTTCTAGAGAAAGATGTAAAGAAGTTTATCATGAGTGTATGTTGTGATATACCTGTTCTAAAATGGGGCACAGACAGAAATTTAAATAATGTTCTTCTATAAGCTGAAATGAAAATGTGGTTTCCTTGAATGAGATAGTTTGTTAGGAGGGTTGTAAGGATGCTGCTATGGCATTAGGACTTGAAAAGCATGAAGGGAATATAAATAAGCACCTAGGGGCACAAGCCAAACTTTGGAGAAAACTAGTTCCTATGAGGAGGTTATTCTGTAATTTCAAACTCTGGCCAGGTTACATGCTGGGGCTGTAAGATTTACTAGTCTGCTCTGGTAAGAGGGTTCTTCTAACTTGACTTATCCTGTGCATCACTTACTGTTCTGGCTTGGCAGATTGTAGAAATATACAGTCCTATAAATGTTGTTGTGCATGAGCTGTGAAGATTATATGAAAATGTGTATACAGTTTAATTTTGGTGATTCTGGTTAGATACGTAGTAGTAAGTTATTTTCATTAAGAAAAAAAAAATCTACAGTAAAGATATTTTCTGTGGCAAGCTCAGAAGTCAGTTCCATAACTCAGTAAAACAGTAAGTGCTGTGGAGTCATAGGTAAAACTAGATTAGCATATGGCACAGTTAAAATTTAGAATAATTTTAGTATTCATTTTCATTAACAGAATAAGAATGTCACAGTGTCATTTCTATAATAATTTTGTATTGCTGGCAGAAACATCCTACTGTGCAAAATAGTTCTTCAGAATGATGCCTGTAATCAGAAATCAAAGAACAGAAGTTCTGACCACTGGTTGTAATTTTACTAAGGAGAAGAGTGGGACGAGTAGAGGAATCTCTTCTCTTACTACCATAGTGGATCCAATTGTGCTGTAGTGCTAGGGCTTGGGGCGCTACTTTGCTGCATTCATTCTCCATAGTCTCATTCAAGGGTCACTGACTCTGTTTGATACTGTTTCAAAATCTAGTCTTCTGGTAAAAGTGTTATGCTATGTTCTTTAACAATTTTTTTGGCTGTTGTCAGATTCCTGCAGTTAGAGTCCTGTCTTGTTTTAGATGTGTGTGTAAGCTGTGTAAACACATGGGGACGTCTCCTTTTGTGCTCCCGCATGGGCCTATACAGAATTATTTCTGTAGAAATGTAGACACATGGAATTGCTAGAAACATCTTACATCTCTGAATGTTTTTTCTCTCAAGTTTTATATCATAGTATTCTTCTCTGTATTTATGCACTGTGCTTTAGTGTCAGTTTGGGGAAAGAAAATATATTTATTTCATCTTCCAGTTATAGTACCTTTAGCTTTGTGTTAAAAAGTATTAATGCATTGTGTTACATTTAGATTAGTACTGTCCTAAGCCATTCTAAATTTTGTGTGAATTAAGTTAATAATGTACAGATTGCCTCTATAGGCCATGACAGTAAGCATGGCATTTATTTTAAAACATTGCCTCTATAGGCCATGACAGTAAGCATGGCATTTATTTTAAAACCAAAGTATTTTGGAATCGATTATCTGTTATAATGAAAACTTTCTGGAAAGGCATATCAACAGATGTTTCCTAATTTGAAGGATTGCTAATTTGATACTTTGGCATACTTGTCCTTATTACAGAAAAACATTTTATTATTGAATTAGTATTACTTCAGTTATAATCTCTTAGTTGGGCCTTGACAAAATACTATAAAAGTTCACAGGTTTTTTTCCTTTTTTTAAAAAAAGAAGGAATTATGTAGATATAATTGTTATTTTTTGAAACTTTTCCTTACCTTTTATTGCTACCAATTTTTTATTCTTTTTTTTTTTGATGTTGACAGTACATCTTAATTTTTTTGTTTTGATTGCCTTACTGGTTTCCTTCTCAGAATAACAACAATGACCATGCAGCTATGTCGGTAAGTAGATGAAAGATGAAGAAAAAGCATGTGAACTGAAAAACTATGAACTGCCTGCAGGCTTATTGCTTCAATTTTTAATCATTTAATAAAAAGATCTTTCTGTTTTGCTGATGACTTGCTGTGTACCTTGTGTGATTGCATGCAGGAATCAGGTTAATGACTAACACTGGGTTTTCATGTACTTGAAGGGCAGGAGCCCTAAAAACCTTGCAGAAGGGTGGTGGGGTGTGCATTGCATCCCAAATGAGATCATTTAGAGGAGGCTGAGACCTTTTGGAAGTGAGGTCATGTATCAAAATGCAGCTATAAGGCATGCATACAAAATAGGGGTGGAGCGATAAAACAAAATAAAGAATCAGTGAAAGTTCCATCGTTCCTCTGCTACATCTGTCAGAAGTCAAGGGAATGTGTACCCCCAAATATATATTTGTTTAGAAGATGATGAATTACATTTACAAATTCTTCCAAGTTCTGATTGTTTTCAGGTCATCAATTTATTTGGCATAAGCATTTCCGTTATAATGAAAATGTTGAAATTCATGTTGTTACTTTTACTAGTTTTCTGTGAATATAGAGTTCTGGTTTATCAGCTCTAATGTGTTTGAATCTTATTGCTGTATGCTGCTTAATTGAACAAATATACACTGTGCCATTCACTATTTAAGTGAATAAATGTATAAGGCATTACCGTACACAGTGTGGGGATTCATATGTTCAAAGATGTATTTTTTACAGTTAAAATTATATCTCCTCAGGGAAAAAATAATTAACTCAAGACATCGTATGTTTTAGATCAAGGATACTGACTGGAGCAAAAGCTTCGAAACTCAGTATCTAATTGTTCCACAGATCTATTCTCGTAGTCCTGCATTCAGTAAATCACACACTTTAAATACATGTGTAAGAGGTGGGCAAATACGAAGCAGTCATTTTATCCTATTAGTTAAAATATTCAACTTATGTTAAAACAATTTACAGAATCACAGAATTGTCTAGGTTGGAAGAGACCTCCAAGATCATCTAGTCCAACCTCTGCCCTAACACTAACAAGTCCTCCACTAAACCGTATCACTAAGGGCTACATCTAAACGTCTTTTAAAGACCTCCAGGGATGGTGACTCAACCACCTCCCTGGGCAGTCCATTCCAATGCCTAACAACCCTTTCGGTAAAGAAGTTCTTCCTAATATCCAACCTAAACCTCCCCTGGCACAACTTTAGCCCATTCCCCCTCGTCCTGTCACCAGGCATGTGGGAGAATAGACCAATCCCCACCTCTCTACAGCCTCCTTTAAGGTAACTGTAGAGAGCGATGAGGTCTCCCCTGAGCCTCCTCTTCTCCAGGCTGAACAAGCCCAGCTCCCTCAGCCGCTCCTCGTAAGACTTGTTCTCCAGATCCCTCACCAGCTTGGTCGCCCTTCTCTGGACTCTCTCGAGCACGTCCATGTCCTTCTTGTAGCGAGGGGCCCAAAACCGAACACAGTACTCAAGGTGCGGCCTCACCAGAGCCGAGTACAGGGGCACAATCACTTCCCTAGACTTGCTGGCCACACTGCTTCTTATACAAGCCAGGATGCTGTTGGCCTTCTTGGCCAGCTGAGCACACTGCTGGCTCATATTCAGCCGACTATCAACCAGTACTCCCAGGTCCTTCTCTGCGAGGCAGCTTTCCAACCACTCATCTCCCAGCCTGTAAGTTTTAGAAGTAAAATAAAATGTATCAGTCAAAAGGAAAAAAAAAAACAAATGGTAGTACGAGTGTTATTGTCTAGGAGTCCTTGCTGTATTTGTCAGTAATTTTCAACAGTAGCATTAGAAAACTTCAGTTATTATTTGTCTGTAGTGTAGATTACAATCTTGTATTAAGGGCAGCCAGACATCTGGACTGTTTTCTAACAGGACAGCACTCTTAGATTAGATGCCAAAAACAGTAGACGGAATCTTGGTGTCTTGACTTCCAAGGAAGTTGGAAGTGGATCCAAAGTACCTTGTGTTAGAGTGTGTGGAGAATGTCTGTAAAGCTGACTGGCATCCATTAAATAGCAAATTCTATTCCTGACTGCCAAGAAAATACATTGGATGTATATAAAGTTATATTATGTTTGCTCTTTTTCCTTTTAATTTTGGATGGTTATAATGTTTTCTCAGGATTTTTAGTTTGCACCTAAATTTACCCTGGTATTTTACATCAGATAAAACCAAAGCTTAATTTAGTTACTCAGCCTAGATAGAGCCTATCGCACCCAACTAGCATGCTTCCTCTACAGCATCAGCAAAAGAGTGTGCTTTAAAGAAAGTTGTTAGAAATTAAGGATCAATTTCCAACATTAGAGGTCCTTAGTAGTGTGTTCAGTTCTCCTTTATTTCTAATGGGGTGGTCTTAAGATTGGCGATCTCATTAGAAAGCCAGCAGCACCTTGAGGAATGTGCCTCTGTGTCTTACAGAGGCTGGGACACTGGAGCTGATGTGCTGTGGCTGGGAGTCACAGCTGAAGCAGTCTCAGTAAGTGACCCAGTAAGAGTGAATTCCAGCTATGGTTTTATTTTAGAGTCTTTCTATCTGTGCCTCTCGGGCTGTTCTCATCTCTTTCAAGATAACTTACCACTCCAAATAATAGAGAGGATGTGAGTTCCACACAGTAGCTTCTTTAAAGCAAGTTCCTATGCCACCTTCCCTGTCAGGAAAAGTTTGGCTGTCTTTATTGAAAGACGTTGTAGTACACGTGTTTCACTAATCAAAGAAGACTCAGTTCAGTGAGTAGCATATGATTTTTTTTCCTAACTTTACACAGCTGCTTTAGTAGATTATGGGAAATTCCACCTGTCTCATCATCACTGCAGTGAAAAACTGTATTAGGCAGAGTTCTTCTGAGAATAGGAAAAAAGAAGACAAACCTTCATATTTCAAAACCTTTTCTGGCTCAGACAGAAAAAAAAAAAAGCAATGGGCCTGAACTGGGTAGAAAGTAAACAGCTAAAGAGTAATCATATCTCTTGTTTTGGATAAGTTAAATTGAAATTATAGAAGGTATATAGGGGTTTTTAATCTAAGTTTAAAATTATCTGAACTTTTATTCCAGACACAATTTGCATGCTTTGTCAGTACAAAGTTAGTATTGGACAACTCTTTGGGAAAGAATGACCAGTGTGAAGTTAAAATTACAAATTACTTTGTTAGGTATTTTTGACTATTTTCATTAGAATTTGGAGCAGAGAATGGCAGTAAAATTGAGTCTTAAAACTCTATTTGTGTTTTTGAATATACTTGTTTTTTTATCAATAGTTAAAAAGTTGTATTTTATTCTTGCTTTAGTTACTAGAATCATAAAATCATTTAGGTTGGGAAAGACCTTTAAGATCATCAAGTCCAACTGTCTTCATATGCAATGTGTGGACTGCTATAAGCAGCAAAGAAGCAGATAAAGCAAAGAGTACAAAATCTATGCACTTACCAGTTATTATAACTAATGAAATCTGTATGTTTAACAGTTGGGTGTTTTGTTTTGTTTTTTTCCAGTTTCAGAAAGTTGTTTTTTTTTAAATTATTTGTCATTTCATAATGTTAAATTAATTCCTAAGCTTAATTTCTTAGTTTTAACAGATAAGTTTTGTTATCTCCTTTTATGCTGATGATGGCCGTTTGTGTTATTTTATTGTTTTCGTGATTGACAGCAAAAGCCTAATTTCACAGCTTGCAGTGAGGGTGAAGAGTTGGTGGTTTTCTGCAGCTATATTCAAAAACTGTCAATCAAAAGCCTCCATAGGCTACTTAGAGAATGGTGTTTTTTTCCCTGATTTCTCCAAATGCCGCTTCATGCTGTCTTTGATTGGCACAGCCTGGCAGGGAGGATGGATGAATCTGTCACTGGACGGTTAATTGTGTTGCTGGTCTCAGCCTGACATCAGGTCTTTGACTCGTAAGTGGCTCAATACAAAACAAATTAGCAGATTGTAGTCATATTTCTCATTCTATATGCTTTGACTTTGTTGAATGCAGTCCATAAATCATATTGACTGACACCATAGTGAATGATGAAAGCTGCTTTTGAGACGGCTAGCGTGGGTCTTAGAAAGCAGCACCATGAAGGTGCCATGGAAGGATGCATATGGCTGACCCTTTGGGAATTTCCTAGGAGCCAAATGTCTCTTTACTGCAATTGTTCTTAGGAGAAAAGCTTTTGGGCCCTATAAAAAAGGATTTAATATGTCAGCAGATTCTCTTTACAAGCTCCTTTGAAATATAAGAAGTTTGTCTAAGGGGTTTCTCTTTTTACAAACTTGTATTTCAGCAAAATGTGAAGACAGGGTTAAAAAGCAGTTGCCTTTAATACTGTTTGCAGGTGTTTTTGCTTATAGAATAGGGTCCTTGTTTCTTAAACTTTACATTGGTTGAGTGGAAGAATAGGTTTTGTAGATAGCAGCAATTAACATAGGCAGAGCAGAGATAATAGTAGTGTTCCCCAAATGGGAGGCAAAACTGGAACGAATGTGAGAAGCCTCCTGAATCTCTGCATGCTACTGAATATAGGTATTTAATTGCTTGATACAGTAGCCACAGCCACCCCCTCTTAAAAACGAAAAATAAATATTATGTTTTAAAACTAACTGAGATTTGTTTCATTCTGGAAATGTGTTATTTTTATGTTCACAAGTCATTACATTTCCTCTTTAAAATGCATTATGAAAAATGGCAAGTAATTGATTAATTGGGGAATGATGGAAATTTGGAAAGAGATTTTAATTGGAACTCATTTGTCAACCAAATTTGAATTGTATTATTTTCTGTATGTTGTACATCCAGCGCATTTTGCACTGGGAAGCACTGAATTTTGAGGAGGATAACAGTAAAGTTCGTATTTTTCTGAGTTAAAATTCAGCATTTAGGTTGATATATTTAGCTTCATTTTTTTCCTCTAGTTTTGTGAAAATCAAGTGATTTATTAAGTGTAAACTACGCATAGTAGACTTGTATTATTTGTTGATAAACCATGTGAACAATAAGCCTGTAGTTCAAGTTGCATAGTTGGTAATAGTTTAAATGTTAGGATGTTTCCATCTTATGAAATTTTAAAAGAAGCATTAAATGTTCATGTATTGATACTTCTTTAAAGCCCAAGTGACTTTTACTATGTCATTTCTGTATTGTAACCATTATTTCTTGTGCTCCAGTACTATTGATATTTGCCAGATTGTAGAAATCACCTACAGATGTTTGTCAGAAAGATAAAAATCTGTCTTTTACTTATAACAACAGGGGAGGGAATAAGCATAATTTGCATATAAAACAAATTAAATGTTAAAATTTTTCTTGACAACCTATTAATCTGGTTGAACTTTTATTACATTATAGTGGCAGCATAAATAGGACATGGAGCTGATTTGATGGAGCAGTACATTAAACAGAGATGCATTAGTTGTTCCATTAAATCAAAATGACATTTCCATTAAGTATTTCAAACCTACTACATTGTAATTAAATGAACTGTGGCCCATTAATTCCCCTCTTCACCCCCTTTTTCTTCCCCCCCCCCCCCCCCCCCCCCCCCCCCCTTTTTGGTCCTCTTTTTTTTTTTTTTTTCATTCATATTGATATTGTTCTGCTTGGGGAATAGAGCTGCATGTCTCCCAGTGTAATTACCATTGGGTTTGGGAGACTTAAGCATGCTGTTCTTGCATTGTTTCTTACATTCCTTGTTGTCAGTTCATCTCTTTTGGTCAAAAATGTTATTTGCTTTTCTGAGATGTTCAATTAAGAAACTGACATCTCATTTTAGATATAAAGCTCCTAACAGTTCAAGGTTTCTTAATGCCAAAGAGGTATTAGCAAAAGCCCTTTAATGTTTCTGTTTGACATATGAAGAGAATGAACATTTTACATTGTATTGTCTACATTTTATTATGTTTTAACAAAGCATGGATTTTTAAAGTACACAATATTTATGGACAAATGTGCTTTATGTGCAATATGTATACATGAAAATACAATGCTATGTACAAGTTGTCTTATTAAGGGGAAGATCTGGCTCTTCAGATGTTAGAGAGAGCTTTCCAAACTTTTGGAAAAGTGAACTGCTGTCAGTCCTTCCCATTTTACATTGCTTATATGTGTTTCTCTGAGTCAACAGTGAATTGATCATCCTGACCTTGCAGAAAACAGTTGGGGAACCATTGCTTTAGAGAATAGGTGTCATCACTTTGCTGATGGATACAAATACAACAGTAGTGGTTTGTAGCCCAGTAGGTGGATTACATAATTATGATTTCTTTCATATAAATATATTAATAGTTACCTTTGCTTCTATATATACCATAACATATGTCAGTTGAAAAGCGTGGTTTAAGTACATAAAACTACAGAGACAGAAATTCATATAATTGCATTTGAAAACCAAGGTGTTTCTGCTCTTAAAGATCGCAGTGCTACGAATAGAATGTTGCCATCTAATCAGGTATCTGGTCTTCACTGATTTTTCTTCTCTGGTAGAACTTCCATATTTTTCTGATTTTCTGTATGAAATTGATAGTAATTTATCAAATTAACATCTGATTTTTGGGATTTGTTTTATTGGTCTCTGGTTTGGAAAATTATTTGTCTCAATTACATATACATTGTAAAGAGGTGAAAAAATGTTACTTGCTAAACTGTGATTAGAGAATTATTTGTATTTTGTACAGCAGAGGGCTGCATTTCATTCTGCAAGTTGTTGATTACCGACAGCACTGATTTATTAAGCACCTAAAAGATGATGGATAAGCATGAATATTTAAAATAATTTAGCAACAACCTTTGGGATGGAATTCAAGTAATTAAGTAGCACAAGCTGTAATGAGAAATGCCCCAGCTGAAAGCAATGGTTTTGGTTTATATATATACACATTTATTTATTTATTTATTAATGACTGTTCTTAAAAATGTGGCTTGTTGATTTACATTCCTGCTTTCATTCTGTTTGGGTTAAAAAAAAAAAATCCATGCTCATGCTTCCGCAGTTTACATTGTTATTATGCTCTTCCACGTTGGGATATGTCCTTGTATTCTTGAAGACTGTTGGATTTCTGGAAGAAGTATCAGTGATTGTTTGATTGTTTAACATACATTTAATTTAGTTCCCTAACTGATTTAATAGAAACGAAGCTAATGGGCCAAAGAAATAACAAAAAGTGTGATCATTCTTCTTCTAACCTAAGTCCTGCATCATTAAGACTTTGTATAATAAATTCAAATCAGATAAGACGTTCTTTATTGATATAACATTTATTTCTATCTTAAAACCTGTTGCTCTTTCTACTAGGGAAAAGTGGCACAGACAGCTTGCATGTCAGCCTGCCAGCATCTTTCAACATCCCTAATGCAGATGCTACTGGACAGTGAATTAAAACAAATAAGCATGGGAGCAATTCAGCAGTTTAATTTAGATGTGATACAGTGTGAATGTAAGTAGATATTCCCATATTCCTATCCATGTCTGTCTTAGCGTTGCAAAAAAAAAATCTTTAATGTAAGCTATATAGTGATCTTTTTCCATTATCTACTAAAGCTTTGCCTTTTTTTTCTATTAATATTATTGCATTACAGCCTCCTGTAAAAGTATTTATGATTAATTACGTTAACATTTCTGGGAAAATTTTTATATATATGTATTTTAAACTTTAGTATCTGATTGAAATGTCCATCTGTTGTTACTGCTAATGGCATCATAATCAGTACGTCCCGTAAACAGACCATAGTCTAGCACAGAATTGCCCCAAACCACTATATAAATATTATGGTTTTATAGTTGTGCACCGAAAGGTCAAAAGTCTGTGAAATTTAGTTTTCCCTCCGGGGAGTATTTATTACAATACAAGTTTTAATTGTGTTGTTACATAGGTTTTTGTCCCTCCTAAAACTATTGCCTTACTCACTGTAAGTAGTGGTTCTCATTTAATAAACGTCAGACATGGTTTTATTCTCACTATTCAAAATACAGCATCAGAATTACTTCATAAAACTGGTTGAATCCAGCACTGAAGGCAGGATTAATTTTATCATGTTTTACATGGAACTCGCCACTGTAGGGTGAGCTCTTACTCTGTATTAAGGAAGTTACTTTCGTAACGTTGTGGTATGAATAGGTTTTATGTCTGTTTTTATGGTTGATGGCTGAGATGCAGCAAAAAGGCTGTCTAGGGCTTTTTTAAATTCATATCTTTAGTTTCTTATGCTCTTTTTTTTCCCTGTTTATTTATTTATTTCTAAAATATCATTCCTCATATGTTTGAAGCAGAGACCTCGATTTTGGTGACTGCTGTAAAAAGTGGCAGTTTTGCAAATCCTCAGGTGTTTAGTGTGTGCATATGAGAAAACTGATGATGACTACTTAATTAGCAGCCACCATGGGAAATTGGAAATCTGTTTTCAAGTAATTTAGTGAGCATCATAAAGGATTCTTGTGGGAATAGAGTTAAAGGGCATTTGTGACTTTTTCAGTACAAACATATCTTTCCTCCTCCTGCCCTGTTTGTTATGTAACTCCATACATGTTACATCTAAACTCCGTAACAAGGCAGGCATCTTTCTGACAGTCCTTCCTCATGCAGCCTTGAGGCCTTTCAGTGCAATGGGAGGACCTGACAGGATTATCAGAGTCTGTTTTGAAAAAAGTATTTGTGATTGTGATGTTAAAGTTTGTCTCATGATGTGATTGCAGAAGTTGGCCAAATAGAAGTACACAGATGATGTTTTGACATTTTTAGTACAAATTATACATGTATGTATTGCAAATTTGATAGAGTTCTTTTCAAGTAGGTGGGTAGGGGAATGTATACGCACATTTGTGTGGTTTCTTAGTTTTTAAAAAAGATCCCAGCTGCAAAACAAATTCCATAACATTGATAATACCGGTATCATAATCATTTATCTAGACAAGTCAAATTGGTGCATACACTAGACAGTTATCTGCCTTCTGAACTAATATCATAACAGCAGAGAAAGCTTGTTACCACCGTGTTATTTTGTTTCTAGTGTCCGAAATATGTACAACCGCAAATAGAATAAACTTTAATTCTTTCTATAACACTTTTAAAGCATGTTAGAAAAAAATGGTTTTGCACAGAGACCTTTTGAGTAGTTTAAAGATGGCAGCTTGGCAGAATAGTATGTTGCAGCAAATGATGCCTTACAATCTGTGGAATAAGGGATTGTCACAAGATGTTGTTCAGAGACTGCTTTGCTGTTGCAGTTCATTCATAAGGTCTGTCACAGGCACATTCCAGGCCTGGCTGAGAGGCCTGTGATTTATGTTCTTGCTCATCACCCTCCCCCAGCTTTATTCTTTGACACTTTGGGTGTAATGGATACAACAATGACATTTCAATTAGTGCTTAGGGTGTGCAAATAATTCACAAATGTTGGGTAATTTTCTACTGTATTTTACACATGGATATGACACTTTAGTTATAGACAGGGTGCATTCTGAACGAATAAGTTATGTGAAACATAGAAAGTTATGGATATTTGAAGATACATTTCAAAACATTATTGGCAATATTCTACATATTTATTCTAATTTTTAATGTTGCATTTTTATTCTTTCTAGTATGAAATGGAGGAGACCTAAATAAAAGCAGGAAAATGTGATTACTAGTCAGAAAAAGCAATCAGCAGTCCAACAAACAGCCCAACAGTCTGTTAGTGAGCTGTTAAGTCAGTAAGTGCTGAAGTTCTTGAGCCATAGCAACCAGGTAGAATGACAAGTGGAATTCCAAGAAATGGAGGTGGAAGGGAAAGAGGTTATCTTGTGGTGAACGCTGAGATTTCATTATCCTGTGCTGCATTTCAATGCAAAGTACCTAACTTTAAGAAGCAGAACAGAAAATCTGGAAGTATCTGATACTTTTCCTTGAGAATAAGATCAGGTGGTCTTATGTTTTTAAAAAAGAATAGTGATGATCGTCTTGCTCTGCTCTTCAGTTTTGTGTGTTCCTTCCAAACATTCCAAAAGCTTTAAGTTTGATTTCAGGATGTCCTGTTTTAATTGTAATATTTTCTACTCTCACTATATCTTTCGTAATGTAGAACAGTGTTTCACCTTTGGTTTTTACGCCATTCTTTCTCAATGATGATCTTCTGCTATTATGACTGGGTTTCTTACAGCAGTATTCAGGAAAATAGCATGTACTCGGTTCCATTGAACAAAAGCTGGAGAATGGCCTTTTGTTTGCACATTGCATTTCAGTGTCCCGAGGAGGAAAATGGATTGGGGAGTAGAAGCATTTGCCATTTCTTGAAGATGAAATTCAGGTGTGGGTTTCTGTATCTCATTTTATGAGAAGCAAGGTGTAAATAATAGCACACAGTCTTTTCAGTGATGGAGTTGACTTTGGGAATGTGTACTGGTTGTGTTAGGGAATCAAAAATTCACTGCCAACAAGCTTCTGTTCTTCAGTACTTTTGAATTGCAAATGTAGTTGTATCTTTCTGATCTTCACAGAAAAGTAGTGGTAAAATGCTGTAAGCCACTTAATATAGATTTTAAATTATGAGGTTTTTATGTAAAATGTATTAGATAGTTATTGTATATTTTTCTCTTGTTCAGTCAAAATGATTTATAACTGCACTATCAGCAAGTTGTTTTGCTGAAGAGGTCCAACCATACAAAAGTATGTGTCTCTTTCTCAGTACAAATATTTTATACCTGTTTTCAACTTTCACGGAAAAAAAAAAAAATGGGGTGAAGCTGACATGTGAATACTAATTTAGAATTCTTCTGTTTGTTTTAATCCTTAAAGTTCACACTATAAGGTTAAGTGGACATAGAGCTTTAATTTAGAACACCATCCAGATCTAGATACCTTACATCAGCATTTTATTAGTTAAGTAGAACTGATCAGAAATTCTGATTGCTGGGAAAGTTATTGTTAACTTTTGTAATTTATATCTGTTTTAAAGTAATGGAATTGTGAGACAGGATTAATTGGCAGAAGGAGGTACAGTTGAGTAGTCAACCTTCTTCATCCAGCTGTGAATCTGTGCAAGGATGGAAAGGTTTTGAGCCATGCCACTAGGTGAGGGTGAAAGAAATCCTGAAACAGCATCAGCTAGCAGAGAACTACCACAAAGCAAATTGTAATATACCTTCCTGACCAGCCCTGCTTGGGGATTCCTGCCAGTTCCTCCTTTCTCACACACTGTGTTAAGAGCTGCAGCGTCCAAGAGCAAGAGAGAATCTTGACACGTGCTCTCTGTTGAGGAGGCCACTTGCTTTACCTGCCTTGTCTCCCTTCTGGGAAGTCAGGTTAAACTTGGCTCACTTGAGACCATCCTTCATTCCATGGCTGCATATGGCAGCACAGGACTGAGGGGAAGCTGCAAGTCCTGGGCAGGGCTGGGGGCTGCTGCCCTGCCAGCTGGCAGCTCCCTCAGCAAGGCTCCCCTCCAGGCGTGTTTGAACAGCTGGAGACTCCAGCAGGGCTGCGAAGTGGCTAAAGGCTGCTGTGATGGTCACCTGGCTCTCTGCTCCTCATTCCAAAATACATCTGCATCTTTGCTGTCCAGCCTTTGAATCGAGAATTGATGCCATGAGGCTAAAGGAAAAGCTGCCCTAATTTAGCTTTTGATCCGAAGTTTGGACTCTGATTGTAATTTTTGCAATTGAACTGCAACTATCTGTCAGAAAATAAGTAAATAAGTACTGAATTTCCAGACAACCACAGGCACACGCAGATTGTGTGTATGTAAAGTCTGGGTTTTGAGAGAATAAAATGAAGAGACTGGTTAATAAATCTAGAATTGCATAGAAATTCAATGCAACCTACAGATGTCTTTAGTTCCATTTTAGCAGATGCCAAGCTTTTTCTTAAGATAACCATCAACACATATATACATCAGTTCACATATATTCTGTATACAAAATGTAATGAAAGGACCAAAATGAAGTACTCAAAAGAAAATGGAGTGAAGTCATCTTTCCAATATTTATATTTATCATTCTTATGTATGTGTTACTTCAGAGCCCATTGTGGTTTTGTTACATGTTGTTTTCATTGGATCCTACCTCTTGTAAATTCCCGAACTGGCTGTTACAGGAAGCACATTTTTGTGCTTAATAGTAATGAGATTGGGTATACTCAATACATCGTGTCAAAGATCCTGTATTGTATACACAGAAAAGAACTACACAGTATTAATGAAGTGCAGGGAAAAATGTTAATAAAAACCTTTTGAACACCAGTCATCTAATGCCTATTTTCAGTTTATTTTCCTGAAAACATTGAGGTTTGTGATTCAAACTGCTGAGCAGTTAGTTATTTGCCCTTATATGTGATAGTTTTATGGTAATCTTTGCATTTTCACTCTCAGGTATTATAAAATTCCTGAATATCCTTATGCATACTAAAATAAACAACCAAGTAGCCCCCTATCCTTCCAAATCCTCTTTAAGCCTAGAATGAATGTAGGGGGTGAATATTTTAAAAGATGTTTATATGACAATGTTTCATTACTATCTGGAAAGGGACCCCTAGGACACAGACATTAAGAATGTTAATCCTGTTCTTATAATATCTTCCTAAAATGCTGTGCAGCAGAAAACATTTAATTAGCTTTGTAAAATTGTTAGCAAAACTTAAAAGCCGTGAGCTGAGGGGGTTGAACTGTCTGACCATTACCATAAGTAGATTATCTTTTTGCCCTTTGAACTCATGAAATTGTAATAATGAAACAAATCCTACTGTAGGCACCCGTCAAAAATGACCAAAATGTGAGAATAAATGCTTATGCTATAATAAATGTCCCCAGTGTTGTAAATTTATTTATAGTAGGAAATTGTAGTTAAAGAGAAAGGGGCATATACAATAATTCAGTTTGGTACCTTGTGTGCTCCTTGTTCTGTAGCTGCCACGGCAGTAGGTGCTTTGCAGGGAAGCAAACTAATACTGCATTATTAAATGCATTAGGGTAATTTCCAGACTATGTTAACCTGATGAGCAATATTAATTTTGTTCAGTGCACAAACTGAAGAGCCTAAGAAAAATTCTCTTAAACTCTTTTAAAGGATGTCTTACTTGAGTGGAAAAGTGAAGCAATGGGTGTTTCTGCAGATGTCTGTGTTATAAATGTATGACTGGGGCAAGAACACGACAACTACCGAGTGAGGCTAAACCTTCCTTTAGCCAAGTGTCCTGTCTCTAGTGGTGGTCAATGACAGGTATTTAGAGAAGAGTGTAAAACACTGGGCTGTATATTGAGTGGTCCTTGCCATAGCAGATCCATCTTCTGTAGCTTAGGGATTTAATGAACAGCTGAATTTAGATTGTTGTTTAATCACTGTTGAAGGGCCTGTATTTCAAGTTGTTTTTTTGTTGTGTTTTTTTTTTTTTTACATTTATATTTTCTGCCTCGTTTATACTTCTGCCATGCACAACTTGCCACAAGAATGAGTCCTATAATTAATTGTATTGTGTTATATAAACAAGTACTCTATTTTGGTTTGTAAAATTCTGCTGATTTGTTTAATTGCCCATTATTTCTTATATTATGTGAAACAGTAAATCAATAATAGTTTCCTTTCCATCTTTTTCATGCAATTAATGACTTCCTAGAGTTTGGTTATTAGGCTTCTGCAGTACTACTGTCTGGAGGGCTCAAGTGAGTCCATGAGTAAGCCTCTGATTGTGTAATGGACTCTATTGATTATGTACTGTGTGCTCCACTGCACCTGATGTACTTCTTAAAGTGTTGCCATCATGTATTCTATTTTACTTACTCCCCCCTTTACATTTAAGAAGAAACAGTGTCTGGAAATAGATTCATTTGGACACGTAGGCATATTGCATCCCAGCAGTAGTAAGTGCTGCTTTTGAATACACCCTGAAGTCATCTGAAATGTCTAGGACATTTTGCTGAGCTTGTGTTCATGTGTTTTTAAAAGAAGAAAGTAGGAAATTGCTCAAGTCTTGATTTAATGGTGCTCTGTGATGTGGACAAAGGGAAGGGGCTGCTGGAAAGCCTGTTGTCTTCTCTTTCCTGGAGCTGCTGGCCTTCTATAGTACAATTTTTTAAGTTTGTATCATTGCTTCCTGATATTTCCTGGTTGATAGTTCAACTATGATATAGTGTATTGGAGATTTATAGTTTTATTGAATTTCCAGTTTCATTGTTTTTACCTAATGACAACAGAAATCTGTGACATTTCCCTGCTTTTGTAGATGATTTTATTTTCTTTAGTTGCCATTAATTGTATATGAAGTTAAAAAAAAAAATAAATTTTTGTTTATTTTTAGTGTTGACAGTTGATAGTTTCCTAACTTAAATGAGTAGCTAACTTGTTTTGTTAATATTTTACTGTTTTCTGTATTTTGAAGATAGTTTTGCCTTCCTATTTTGACAGTCTATTTTGGGGTTCCAGAAGAGCAGAAGTTCTTGATCAATAAGCTAGCTAAAAGGCATGAACAGGCATTCCAGTTCTGTTCGGAATTGTAGCACTTTGAGCTTTCCACCTGTCATCTGCGCATTAAACTAACTCCCACTTTAGTGTCTGTCTTTTATTGCTATTTGGCTAGAGGTGGGGTTTTATAGAGCGGATGCTATAACAAAAGCAGATGTTTGAAAATATGTTGACAGCCATGGAATTGGTATTATTTCAAAATACTTCAGTAATCATTTACCTCAGGCTGAAAATGTAAATGTGTTGGCTTTCACGCTTGTAACGTTATTACTGGTTTAGAATTTTAAGCCGAATTCGTAAATGTACTCCTAAAGGTATTGTTCCTGGAAGGTTTTGTTTGTTGGTTTGTTTGTTTTAAATCAGGGTGGGTTAATTAGTTGTAATGTGATTGTTTCAAGCTAGTTTCAGTTTCATGCTAGCTAGCATTTATAATGCATGCATTGATTTTCTGTTAGATTTCAAACAATATAAAAACTGCATCCATAATATTTTTAACCTTTCCTTGCAGTGTTTGCTAGTTCTGAGCCTGTGCCAGGATTCCAGGGAGACACCCTGCAGTTAGCTTTCATCGACCTCAGACAAGTAAGACACTAGTTGTTGTTTTTTATCCTACTAATTTCCCCTTTTGACCAGTGCTGGAGTTATTAAATTCAAGAACCTTTCATGTTTTAGAATTCCCATGTAATTAGTTCTGAAAAGCAGTTATTTGAAGTGTTATTAGTGGCACTATTCCCTGTAGCTTAGTATAAAAGTTTTCTCCAGTGTGATGTTAGGGGGCACTGTGCTACTGGTGGTACTATTGCATGTATATAACATTGAATTTTGGTCCAAACAATTTTGTAAGATCCCGCGATGCCTTTTTTTTTTTTTTTTCAAGAGTATACATGTTACTGTGGTGTGCTGTTACCCTGATTTCATTTTGAGCAATTGCTCCTTTCTAGAAAGCTGCTCCCAGGAGAGTAGAATTGGGCACGGTGTTATCTAGCATTTCTTTTCCTTAGCCTGTTACATATATTTATTTTAAACAGTTAGAAAACAGCTTTATTCCATCCTTCTGATCTTTACTCTATATAAAATATAATTTTAAATGCCCTAATATTGGAAGCACTTTCTCCACAGTTCTTGCCAAAAGGAAGGTTTTTCTGGACTGAAATCCACTTATCTTAACTTCATGTAGTTATTTCTATGCCCTGCTTTCTAAATTCTGACACTATATCCAACGATAGCAATCCATTTTCATAAACTTTTCATACTTGAGGTAAGCTTTTAAAAGGATTTATTATTTCACAAAATTGCAATTACAAGTGTCATTTAAATAGTGAAATGAATCATTAACTGCACATGGAAGGTCTTTAGCTTTCCACAGATGTTGATAATATTTTTCAACACCATTATGAGTCTGCCAAAGTCATCAGAAAAGAAGAGAAATGAGAAAGAATTAAGTATCAAATTATTTATGTAGCAAGAATATTTTTGCTTTTGATAGTTTAGTATGTTTTTTCACAGTAAGATAATTAAAAGGCATTTCAGAATGGAAAATTCCTGTAGCAACAGTATTCCAGTTTCTCCTAGTAGAAAGGATTTAATTAAACTGTTTTTTTAAATGAGAAAGTTAAAAAGTAGAGTTGTATGTTATATTCCCACAGCAATATAACATAATGAACAATATCTACAATAGGATAAGCCTGGTCTACATGAGGAGGATACAGGATTGTGTCCATAAGATTCATTAATGTGGTAACTATAGAGTTCCAAAATTCAATATGCAAAGATGTGCTTTGCGAGATTTAAACTACCACAAGGCTTGCTTTGACTAGCAGCCACCTTCTTTTGGATTCTGTTTTATTCTCCTTTTATTGCCAGTGTTAGAATTGACTAAACGTCTTCCAATTTGTACGACAACAATTTAGTTGAAGGGAAAGGATGTTGAGAGTTTTTTGGCATCATTTCTTTCATCCACCTGAGTGCTATAAATCCTCGTGGAGCCTATGTTTGTTTCAAGGAAAAACATGATTTCCAGCTATGCAGGAGGGCAGGGTGTGTACATACTTGCTACAGGAAATAAATAATATTTTTGTGTGTTTAAAGTACCAGCTGCTGAGCATGTCACGTAAATAAGGATTATGTTGCTTACGATAGCATTCAGTTTATGTTAGCAACTTATATTTAGAATTCTCTTGATGCAAGTAACACTTTATAGAGAATGCTCTGTATGCCATGGGAATCTAATTGATTTCAGATAATTTACAAACAGCAAAAGTCTGGGCAGCTCTCTGTACCAGGTTGTAATGTGAGCTTGTGCGTGTAAAGAGATCTACTATATTTGCTTTTTTTTTTTTGTTTTTACTATATATTTTCATGCCTTGCCAAAAGTGCATACATATTGCAAGAACACATTAAAAATAAGACTTACCATTTAGTATGGATTTGCAGTGTTTTTCCTCTTTTCCTTATTTGTGATCCATTTCTATCTTAATAGGGTGGATGACAGTTCTTTTCAAGAATACTTAGAAAGGCAACAGAGCCTTTTTCAGAAAGTTCTTATAAAAGGTCATGCTTCTGTTTTTTAGTTTGAATTTGATACTTCTTCATGAATTGCAGGATATGAAAGATAAGGAAGTAGGTCCAGTGGTCAGGTTTTACCTGCCCACCCGGACTGTGCCCTGAGGTCAAACTCCTGATATTGGCTGTTTGGTACAGAGGAGCTGATGACAGGTAGGGGCTGATACAAGGGGGAAAGCTTGAACCGTATCAAAGCTAAAAGGCAGGAGATTTGGGACTCAGTGAGAGACTGTAGCTAAAAGATGGATCAGCAGGATTGCCCTCTTCTTAAAAAGCAGCTGACCTGCAAGGGAAAAGACTTTATCGTCCTGCCAATCACATGCTTGCTAATGGAAGCCAGTTATCTCAACAACAGCTTACTCTCTCTGTGTTGTACCAGGACAATGTGTAAGATTAATGAGGATTGGGTGGTAGAATATTGTAGCACATTTTCCGAAAGGACTAAAGTGACTTACGAGGAACCACCAGCTTGGAAGAAACAGAGGGAAGAGCTACACTTGGATGTACCACAGGGAGAGAAGCAGCTTTGAAAAGAATTGACATAGGTATTTTCATCCTGATAGTTCCTGGTGGCAATGTATGAACAGTATGTTGTTCGCTGCAAGCCCAGTTCCTTCCTTTTTCCTCCCACAAATGCAGAAGAGCCAACAGAAACAGTTGACGTGAGAAAGAGTTGCTTCTAAGAAGAGAACAGTGGTTAGTAGCAGAAAGCTGTACGAGTCTGGGAATGATGAAGGGGCAATCACTTCTTAGTGTCCCGTTTAATGAGCCACCTCTTTCTCCTTATATTATCCCCTTTTATGCTATTGTAATACTTAACATACTCCTTAAAGAAGCTTAGTAATCTGTAGAAACACTAGTAAATAAAGATTTTTACTCTGTTCCCATAACTATAATATCTCAGCATCTTACATATATGACGTATCTGTTGCAGTTGGCTAATCACACATGGTGCATTTGTTCTCAATTCTGTTTTTTGCTGCCAGGAGGAAGACTTTTATGTGCATAGACTTCTTTCTAATTTTTATGTTTTGACTGTGCTCTGCTATATGTTTTTGGCAGGCAAAACAAAAAATGTTGGGGGGTGGGCACAATTTTTAAAGAACTTGAAAGCTTCTATATCACATGAAGTAATCTAGAAAAAATGAATCCAGGATAAGTTTACATTCAGGCTCTCTGCTCTGTTCAAGTGAATTACTTCAAATGGCAGAATCCATTATATTTGTTTCATGCTGACTGGTATGTAACGAGCATAGCCAAAAACATGGTTGGCTTTTGCATCACTGTAAATCTTTGCATGGCAGCCAAAGCGCATATGTAGCTATGTGGTGTCATCCCTCTGCTGGTAAGATGGGTTTGTAGTTCAGACTTGGGAATACAGGCAGTAGCTGTAGAACCATAGAATAACATACAGCAATTTCTTAGAGTTACCTGAAGTTCAGTACAGGGAGAATACCAATATACAATTCGCTGTACTAATTAAGAATCACATGGCCATGACCATCTAGAAACTTGCAGCTATAGCTAGTTTAGCAGGTACTAAAGCAGCCAGCAGCTGTTAAGAAAATGGGGATAAATTCATGGTACTGTACAGCTGCTGTAATTGTCATGTCTCCTGCCACATGTCTTAGCATATGACCTGAGCTCATACTTGGGTGCACCCTTTCACCCCACTTAACACCACTGAGGTACAAGCCAGCTCACCAAGGCAATTATCAAAGCGGCATGTGATTCTTTAAAGAAACTGGTCTTTGGCGTCTCTTGAAGATGACCCATCTCTCAGGTGACTTGCTTTGCTCTCTGAAGATAATCTCTTGCTACTGACTGTATAGGGAGCCTGGGTAAATAGTGTACTGGCCCAACATGTGGTGAAATGAACTTTGGGGAATTTACTACCATTTCAAATCTTAGGTCAGTTGGAATTAAACTTCAAAAGTGAACAGATCTTAGGTTGTCCTGCTTGAATTAGTCTCCAAGGAAGCTCAGCCTCCTACATGAATTAGTTTTGTCCTGGTTATGATCTGTTCTTTAGTGTCTAAACACTAGGAATTTCTATCTAAGCATTTTCTGTAACATGAGGCAGTTTCCTGGCTGTCCTGGACAGTTAAACGCTGTGAGGAAAAGACCTGAATGTTACAATGTGTGCTTTATTCTTTGCAGAGCCAGTGTAGTGTGTAGTAGACAATAATGATAACCTAATGGTAGCCTTAGAGGTCCTGTTGTATTGTGTCAATAGTTGCTTTCCCAGGGCAAATTTCATGCTTCTTAACCAACTGAGAGGTAATAAATGCTTATTCTTGAAATAAAATTATTGCCTGCAGACTTGCAACTTAAGCTGCCAATTTAGTTTGACTTTTTTTTTTTTTTTACCTTAGACTTCACAGGTGATTTCTAGTGTTTCTCTCTGCCATGAGCACTACTTCAGATTCAAACAGGCCTTCTTCCTCTTCTGTCTAATCTCAGACAAGTACTCAGCTAGTTTGATGATAGTGGAATTTTCTTATTTTGTCAGGGGTGAAGAGAACTGACTCATCTGTGTTCTTTTTGCACTTAAGCATATGATTTTAATATCCTCCAGTTGCTCTCAGTGCTGGTCCTGTGACAGGGACAGCATTCTGAAGTGAAGCAGAACCATGCACTGTTGGTAACCCCCAAGTTAAGTGACCACCACAGCAATATCTCCACCCATATGGTAATATAGAGTTTACAGTCTGTGAAACTGTTTAAAGACTGTGAATGACAGGGTCCATAAATTCAGCAGAGGTAATGAGAGAAAATACTCAATGTTTTGCAGCAATTTCTGTTAACATTTTGATAGAATTAGGCATTAATTATATATAAAGCTGTAATACAATCAATGCAATCAATATACAGAATAATGTACCATGGAAGCATTAGCACATACATTTTTCTTAGTCTTCTGTTTATGTTGTGTGTAAATAAGCATGCGTATAAGCATTTCCAATAGCCCAAGCTATTGTTAATACACAATATGTATTTCTTCTAAAAAATTATATTGGATAATTAAAAGTATAGTATATTTCCCTCTGATTCCAAAGCATAATGGAAACTGGACTGCTAGTTTCTTGGGTTGCTTTTCCACTTAATTTGTAATACATTTTCTGGTGTACTGTTGATGAGAAATATCGCTAACCTTCTGAAATGTGGTGTTGCATGCAATAGATGTAAATTTATTTCAAAGAGAAAATTCTTACTAGTATCTTAATATTGTCCTTCTTTTTCTTCTGCTGCACACCGTTGCTTCTCATTCATCACTGAGAGATGTTACTGTCCTGATAACTCAGTAGTGACTCGTAGATAGAAACTGAAACAGATCACTGGAGTTCCATCCCAGCCACTGAGGTGTCTGCCACTAAAGGCAGACTGACAGCTTGGTCTTCCCCACTGTTCTGTTTGCAGTGTTTAATTTGATTTAATTTCCTGTGGTAGTACAGCTCTACATTTCAGCTCTGGCTTCTCTCTGATTCCCCCAGCGTGCAGCGTGCCAAAGCTCCTGCTATCTGTGAGGAAAATGCTCTCAAGCAGGCATCAGAGAATAAGTTGTAGGCTGTTGCCAAAATGCTCCACCATGACTCTTGAATGGCATGGGCTCTAAAGGCATCCCGCACAATCTGCCAGTCCATGCAGTGCCTAGGCCTTGGAAGGAGTCAGGTACACCCACCCCTGGTCCCTGCTTCATGAAAGAGTCTTGACCAGAAGGACCATCAGGGTTTTCCAAGAGGAAGAAATCCCTAACAGTATGTTTAGAAATAAGTCTTAAAAACTTCAGAGCTTAAAGATAAAAGTAAGCTTCTCTTTTCATAAGACAGCAGTTTGAATTTTTAATTAGCAGGTATTATAGAATATTTCATCTTTCCCTTCCTGAGGGAAATGATTGTTGAGACTTTCATCTTCACAGAGGCTCTTTCACAATGCTTACTGATCCCTTTCTCCCCCATCCATTCTCCAGCTTCTCTGAACAAGCAGAGGAGCATGTTACATCTGTAACATGAAGCCCAGCCTCAGGGTGCGATGTAATGGGATTTGCGCTTCTCTGAGTTTTCAGTGCAATGCTGCTTATTCAGCTAAAGAAAAGAGCTCAGATTTCAGACAGCAACAAAACAGGAGTTGCACCTCTCTGGATTTCAGGTCACAGATCTTCAGTTTGCTGGGGAAGGAAGCAACTCCCTTGCTGACCTTCCCCCTTTTCATAAATTGACTCCACACTAAAGCAGGAGAAGGACTTGAGCCACACAGTGAGCAGAACAGAGACACTGCAAGGCTCAATTTCTCAACAGTTTGTGTTATACTGGGGTAATGTGCATATATATATATATACCTGTGTTCAAAATAACACGGCTACAAGTATGACTGTATGGTAATTGTGTGTTATCCAGCTTGCAGGGAGCACACAATGCCTTCTCTGAGTACTGTAGTCTTACAAATACATGAGAATTCTCCCCACAAACATGATGCTTATATTCCCCAGTGGAAACTCCTGGTTTTGACTTTACCTTTTCACCTAGATTCTGTAAAGCCAATAGGTAATTGTGGTAGGCTCAGATCACAAAATGTGTGTGTAGAAATTCATGAGGAAGATCTCAATCAGTGCTCTGTACACAGAAACCAGCTCATTACTTAGATGGGATTTATATTTGCCAGCTGGTAAGAATTAGGAAGCTTTGGAAACAAATATGCAGTAATTAGCAGTGGGGATGGTCAAAACTAAGCATGGCTTTGAATACGCTATCTTGATAAGGATTTTCAGAATCAAAGCAGGAAGGCATGTCAGTCATTTCCTGGCAGTAGGTGTTCTCACCCAGTACTGCCAGGAACTAAGAGACATGTGCCAGTTATTAGATCTGTGTTCTTCAGGACATTGAATCATTTATCAAATTCAGTGCAAAACAGTCTGTATCCAGGTCAGCTTCTGAATGCCCCTTTTTCATCAGAGAAGTGCAGATAACATGGTGATATTGCACCAAGTTTTCATTCTAGATCCTGGATTATTGACAATGAGGGGACATAACTGAAAAACAGTTTAAAAAAAATCAGTTTACAAATACTGTTACTTTACTTCAGTAGCCCTATCAATAGCTTACCTAACTAAAACAATATACATATGGCCATTTATCTACGCGATACATTATTCCACCTCTAGCAAAAACCATAACAGTTTCTCCAGAGGAAAGTACAAAAGATTATACACAGAAGACTTTGTGGCGATGGCTATAATGTTTAAAATGAATGGCATCTCCTAAATGACAGTAAAGAGTACTGTAGGTACATGTAACCGTGGAAGTTATCAAAAATAAAAATATTTCTTGTTATTTCTTTAAGCTAGTTCATTTAAGGGATACAATTCTCTTAGTTCCCCACTTACTGAACCAGAAGTATGCAAGAATTAGTTGAGCTGCCAAGAAATCTGCACCGTGTATTTAGAAAATGACAGAATTCATGAAGCTTGACGTAGAGACCTGCAGATAAAACCTTTGCATAGGAACATAAGCTTGTCTTGAACAAGAGGGGGTTGTTGTTGTTGTTGAGTGAATTTATAGTTTTTAGAATTGAGACGGAAATGGCTTTTGTTGATCTCATTTATCATATGCAGGTAAAACACTTGACTTCTTAGAGCAGTGCAGTGGAGCTTCTAAATATTACCATCATAGAAATCTGTAAAAACTTCTCTGGAGAGGCTGATCAAAGCAGATATTTCAACAATAAAATAAAAAAGGGCAAAAGCTCCTGTCAAGACTCTTTAGATGGGCATATCTCAGTCACTATCTGAATACTACCAACTGTCACAATTAATCAGCTTTAAGCTCTTCTTAGTCATCGGTACTGTCAGAAGACGAGGTTTAGGAGGAGTTAATCAATTCACTCAAAACCTACAGGGCTGTTATGATGAAAACTCCGTATCTCCAGAAAACCTTTCTCTCCAAGAAAGTTCATCTCTTAGTTACAGAGAAATTCTCTGCAAGATCATAATGTAAATGCCACTAAAACTGTATGCTTGGTAGTTGAAGTACATATGCCAGTTATGCCCTGTCCATAATGCCAGAACCAAGAGGTCTCGATTTTCTCAAATGAAATGCTAGATTTCTTCAATAACTGACATGCTACGTGTCTGGGAAGCTATTTATGAAGCAGTCAAGTTTTAATCTGTAATATCTCCAAGGACATTATGAAAGAAAGCACAAAGTAAGCCTTATCTGAAAAAGGTTTCCATTCTTTTGCAGAAGTATCTTTTAATAGAAAGTTGCAACTAAGTTGACTTTCAGATAATTTCTCAATTAACAAATCCCTTGCTTGAATTAGAAGAAATTGATCCACATGCCTATTATATTTATTAGCTCCTGCTTACACTTTCTTTGAGTCACTGATATACATCCCATTCAGTGGAAGTTATTTAGTAGAATGAGGAGTTTCTTTCTGATAGTTTTCTCCTGGCAGTTTTGCTCCCCAGCTGATTCTTGCCTTTATCTTTATCCCATAAGAAATGACATAAATGCAAACTGAAAGCTTTGCTTACAGGAAGATTTGGGTGCCTGACTTTTCTGAAGTTTAGGAATACATTATATCAAGCTGTTGTCTTCCTGCTGACAGCCAGTTGCTGCAGGATCTCTGCCTTTGTGTCTGGGTCTTTCTGTAGCCCTGAGCTGATGGATGGAGTTCAGTTTTGGAGCCCCCCAGCTCCACAGGACTTCCTCTGAATCCCGTGGGTGGTATTTGGTTCCTATGACTAATGAAGGAGCATTGTTAATTGAAGAACACAAGAGAAGAAAACTGTTGTTTTCCTTCAAGTTACTTGTTATTTGTATTCTTTTAACATCTATGAGCCCTAGTCACCCATCAGGGAGCTTTGGGGCTGCTAGCTGCTTCAGTGGATTCAATAATTTCTGTTCCCAAACTCCTTACATCCTCCAGCCTTAGCTAAGCAGGTAGTATCACTGATATGTAGTGCTATATATTGGGCTACACTACTAACCCCTTAACCCTGCAGAGTTGCCTTCAATATTTTTTCAGTTGCATCTATCAACATATTTAGATTCCATTCCTTCCCTAAATTATCTGTCAAGCACAGGCAGCAGGCAGAATATCCCCCTCTCCCTTTTTTTTCCTTTTGCTACAGTTTTGTGAAAAAGAAAGATAATCAATTCTACATCAATTGTTTGGTCATCACTATAAGGGCAATGTAAAATTCTGAAAAATCAAGAGAATCTTTTACAACAAGGATTCAAGGACCGTCCTCTACTTCAGAACAATAACAATGTATGGAAGGAAGTGGGGAGCTTTTGTTTTGTTTTGTTTTTAAACATGAAATACCTTCATAAGTAAAAGGGTTCCAAAACTTTGCATAGATGTAGTGTATTCATTTGGAACCCCACAATGACAAGAAGTGCTGGGGGGGTAGAATGAATAAGACCAGAAATGTGAATAAATGGGTGAGAACATGAAATGTCAGAAGATAAGTAGATGAAAGTAGTAGATGATTGAGGGGGTGGAGGGGAGAACTTAAAGATACGGGTTGAAGGACAAGAGGTGAAAAATAAGAATAAGTTCCTGGCTACAAATGCACTTTGTTGTCCTTATTCTTTTTTCTTTCTGAGTTTATCATTTTCTATGGTTTTATGCTGAGTCCCGTTAAGAACAGTTTGGTTTTTTTTTTAACAGTAGAAGTTTGAAGAGGTGTTTTTACCCAAAGGAAAGAAAGGACTTTCAGTACACAGTTAATGGTGTATAAAGCCCGTGAAGCCATCAGGTTGCCTTATGCCCCAGAGAACGCCAGCTTTCCCAGTTTCAGTGGCATGCCTCCAGGAAATCGTTCCAGGAGGACACACAATTAGCCCACGCTCTTCCAGAGTGCACGGTGTAACATGATGCAGTTAAACCAGAAGACAGTTTTCATCTTTTGACCCTGTGTCAAACATGTCAATTGAGCAGCTTACCTGAGATCTGGAAGAGCACACAGGCCATCAGAGACTTTCCCATAGAAAGGAACGTGCGGTAGACACACAAAAAAATGCAGTTTTAAAAATTGACTTATTCACTAAGTAACAGAGAAAGTGCTGAACCAGCCTTTGCAAGGGGCATGACTCAGTGCTTTCAGATACTCCTTTCTTTTTGTTGGTCTGAATTTTAAATAAAAAAAAATCTTTGCCCTTGCTCAACATGTATGAGGACAGTAAAAGTTGCTCGTACATTTTAAGTGCTAACAGAATATTGAGTCCTGTAGAAGTACAGATTTGATCCGAATTTTGCTAATATCATTGCAATGCATATCCAGATGATAGTTTGGGGAAAGGTTATCTGTTCAGTATAGTGCCTAAGTCTTGCATCCATTCACACAGAGGACAGTTTTAAAAGTTCCTAGTGAAACAGAGTAATGTAGACTAATTCCTAGATGGAAATAGGCAGGCAATGGAGGAAAGATGCCTAGCTAGTAGGTTGGAAAGACAAGCTGAAAACCCAAATGACAGTGTAAAACAGTCTCTATAGCTTAATTAAATAAAACCTGTAATACGATTTAAACTTCTTTGGGTTAAAATTACTTTAATAAGGGTGTTAATTACTAGAGGATTAACACTGCTTACATGTGATAATAGATGTGGTCAGTCAATAAAGGGTGAGAATAATGTTCATTTAAGAAGCAAAAGAATCTAGCACAGGATTACTCACCAGAAAGGGATAACATTTCAAAGTGGCAAGTAAGATCAGGGGAAGAGTTTTTCAGATTGCAGGAGGCATTAGAGGCTAAATTGTGCCATCACTGCCCAGCAAGGTTCCACGTGTATTGGGATCTAATGGGGCTAATATACGAAGAGTAATTGTTACAAATTACATACTATATATAGTTTGGAAATCTTCTCTCTTCCGGAGCAACTGTAAAAATAACTTTTCAGATTAAAAATTTTCAGAAAATGTTGTCATCTGAGAATTGATGAGAAAAGGAAAAAGATCAACGTCTAAGAATAATTTCTGGAAGATGTGTGGAAGAAATTAAGTAATATTGGGGTATTGACATTGAGCAGAAAGGGGTTTTCCTAAAACATTTGTAAACATAACAACAGGAAAAGAAAGATCTTTTTCAAAAACCCAACAAAAACAAATTCTGAGTTATCCAGGTTTCTTGTTACTGCAACTTACTAGGCTCAGAGACCTTTGCTAAACCAAGTTATCTAGACAAGAAAAACAGAAAAAAACAAATACCGGGATTTTATATAGGCAGCAGTGTTTGCAAAATGTTTTGAGAGTCATCTGACAGATATAAATGTGGAAGTAAACTACTTGTGGTAGCTGAAGAAGAAAGTGAAGGTTGTCCAGGAAAGAATAGGGAAAAAAAAGTCTAGTGATTTTGGCTTTGCTTTTAACTTGTCTATATTTACATTCCTGAGCTACTGCTTGTGGAATTCCTTGTCCAGTGGTTCCCAGGTCTAGTATAGCTTTCCCTAAGGGATGTAACTTCATCTGCTGTGAAGGGTGGGTATGCAAGCATACTCTGAATGCACTACTTTGGAAGAAATAATTATCTGTTTACAGTGAAGTCATGGTGAGCACATCTATAAGTGTCTGTGCTTTATAGATTGCATTGGATTTTTGTTTGTTCCTGGATGCAGACAAAAAAGATGCTGGTTTCTGGCCTGTTATGTCTTAGATTTCAGTTCTGGTTGAAACTTATTTGTGCTACTGCTGATAATTATTTTTTTTTTACACTTACAAATACCATTAGTATGCTATACATGTTCTTTAAAACTGAGGTGTAGACCTTATGTAACATGGATGGTATGGTGGTGGTGCTCTGAGACAGAGTCATTGAAAGAGACCAAAGGTAGAGCAAATACAGCCTCAGTGGAATATTATATTAACTTGGATGTGAAATGCTGGAGGCTTTGCTGGCCACTTAAGAGAGGAGTCCTGAGCACTATGATTTTTAAATTTAGATTTGTAGCTTTTCAAGAACTGTGCAAATCTTTAAAATTAAATTATAAATTCAAAAATTATTAAAGCTGTTGCACTGGAACAATTTGTCTGTGTCTGCTGTAGAAGCTGCAGTTACCTCTGTGGAGGTGATGTGTGTCAGTGCACGCTGGAGATCACTGAACTCTGTGGAGACCGTGTGCTGCACAGTCAGGAAGATGCCCATAAACTTTATAGACCTGATGTATATCCTCCTGTTATGGTGAAAGCCTCAGTCTCTTTAACAATGTAATTTCAGTATTTTCCTGAGATGTTATTCGATCTGGTGTTTAGGTCTGAGTGTGAATATGGCAAGGAATAACTTGACAGCTAGGAAAAGGAAATATTCTGTCCAGCCACTAAATAGCTAACTCTTAGTAGCTAGGTTAGCTGTTTCCTGGGTCAGTTTTGTGAGCTGCAACTTCATACAAAGAGCAAACGTGGTTCGTCTTTGCATCCTTGTGAATGCAAGTTTGATGTTGTGGATCTGTGCCATGCTTACTTGTCTACTTGTAGGCATCTGTTGACATTGGCAGGCCAAGACTGTGTTTCTATAACTCCTTCCTTCAAGCCTAGAAGTAATCAGACTGAAATTTAAACGTGAAGGTACAATTATACTTGGACAGACCACTACAGATGTTTAGTTCCAGAGTACAACAGCCTGACTTTATGCATTAGGTGTACAGGTATGCAAGGACAGTTTGGATTAGTTAGTTCAAAATAGCAGTTGTCAGGAAATGACTTTCTATGGTACAGTATGTATCCTTACGTTTGGTGAGATTGTCAACATCTAGGGTTACTCACATGGGTACTGCTAACTTTTAAATGTGACAGATAGGACAAGTGTGTTCACTTCCACAACACATTGTGGAAGATGTTTTGTGTGTAAATTTTATTCCAATTACACTGTTAGATTATTTTAACCAGTCCTATTGTCTCTAAATTAGTTAACTTTGACATTAGCTTTTAAAATTTTTGAATATACCTCAAATGTATTTGTACAGGAAGGACTGAGATAAATTATACAGTTTAAGTCTTCAAGAAATATATTTAAGGCACTGTGCTACATAACGTGCCATTTAAGGCCTTATTTCATAGATAACCAAATAGTTGAAAGCAGGCCTGTTATAAGTCTCACGCAGTTAAAAAAAACCTGTTTATCGATAATTTAAGTTTAAATAAACTGTGCTGCAAAAACTCCCTCATCAGTTACTAGTGTTCCTGGTAAGTTTTAGTGTTTAAGCACTACTTACTCACACACCTGTCTGTGCTTAAAAAAGAAAAAAGAAAAATGAAAATGACAGCTTTAAACTTAACTGTGATATATCAAAGGCTTCACGATTCTACCAACTGAAATTGTATTTTCAAAGTCCTGTTCAGATCAGAGGCAGAAGCTCTGTTTTGGGGGCTGCACTTGTTGCTCCCTGCGTGCTGTTGGTAGGAGTATGCCTTAGCGTCAGGAGCTCAAAACCAAAAAATTGGTGAAGGACCCAAACATTGCATAATATGCAACTTTTAATCCACACAAATTTTACCACTGACATAGTTTTATGCTTTGTCTAAAGGGACTGTGTGTACAGGCTGATGGGCTTGACTGGAGCAATTTGGCCAGAGCCCGTGCCCTCTGGAGCCTGACTGTCTGCCAGGCTTCTGCTTTTCAAACACTTGCCTGTTTCTGGGCTCAAAAGACAGTTCTTTTGCTACTAGTCCAGTTTATTCGTTAATGATGAAGAAGAACACACTTCATAATAAACATTCACACCGTAATCAAACGAGTATTCTTTGAATATCTATTACTTGTTTCTACATTCTGTATTGCTTGGGACTTAGCTTTTTATGTTTGCCTCAATGACTGTATTTGAGTGACTTTCTTGGGAAGTTACATCTTTGGTTGCTTGAAGTCTTTATGTTTGTTTTGGTCACGATAACAGCAACAAGCTTGTTCACATGTCCTCAACAGTGTGCATTTTATTTTGCAGGCAGGACTATGTTCATTTGAAGTGCCAAAAAATATTCATGTACATAACAAGATCAGGCATCTGTCAGAGTGTACCTGAAGGTCCAGATTTTAGGAAAGTACTCTGCCCTTTAGGAGAACTTAAGTTGTAAAGGATATATTTGAAAACAAGTAACTTCTCATTTTTTCTTAGCATAACAACAATTCCCAGCGGTTCAGCTGTCATAACTGCTGAGTTTACATATTACACACATGTGTTAAAGATTGTAACCCAACATTCAAGATAGTGACAGATATGATTTTCACTTATAAATTCAAAACAGATGTAAGCATTTAAATATAAGACTGTTTCATTCTTGTAAACATTTAAATGTCCCCAGTTTAAACACAATTTCTAAATGCATGGTGCTTAAAAAAAAAAAAAAAAAAAGGAATGTTTTAATGCAGTGGCTTAAAAACTGAAAGAAACTGCCTTTCTGACACAAACTATCCTTCCTTTGAAAATCCGGGGCTCAGTTTTCAAAGCATTGCCTAGGAATTTAGCCTGCGACCCCCATTGACACTAATGGGAATTGCATAGCTAAGTCCCCATACCATCACTTTGAAAATGCATTTGCTCTACCAATCCAGAAAAAAGGTAGCATAAACTATAGGGAGACACTCACAGATCAAGAGATCAATTTACACTTTGAAATACAAGACCAAAGTGTGTTATTCCAGTTATGTGATCAGTAGGGGGGGATTTTAAAATTCACCACGTTCACAAAATTAGTCACCAGGAGTAAATAAAACAAAATATTTTGGCAAGTGGCAGGCAGACTTGCTAACCAGGCTAACAAGATATTTGTCAGCAGTAAAGAACACCGACTGATGAAGTGATAATTGCATTCGGTTGGTGCAGTGTTATTCTACGGTTAGCAAATGCTGTCTTTTTTTTTTCCTTGTAAGCCAGGTTTAGATACCTATATTTTAAATACTTCTGTTGTTCCTTTGCAACCAGGAAATGTTTAGAGTGAACAAGCTTTGTCTTTCTCCAGTTCTGATTCTGATTCTTAACATTTTAGTTCCGCTCTAGTAAGAGTTTTCGTGGAGTGCATGCTTTTATAAACAGGGAACTAACTTTTTGTGAACTAATGGGGATATTACCTTACTATTCATGCAGGGTTGTTTGTTAATTCATTGGAAATAAGTGTATACCTGTTTAATGTATATTTGTGTGTACTTGTGCATGAAACGGAGACAAAAAAGAAAACAAAAAAAAACTTTGTTTTGTAGCCATCTTACTGCAGACTGAGTCCCTGTCGTAGCCCATGGCCCCATTACGCTGGTCAGAGTATAAATAAGTGTTTTAACGAAAGGAAGAGTGTTGCCTTAGAGTTCACAAGCGGATGAGATTATAGCTCCACTGAAAGGTTAATACTATGTCAGAAGTTATAAAACAACAATTTTGGTTGACATGCTTCCTCTTCGGTCAGCAAACTCATTTGTTCTTTTGAATAGAAGGTGCCTATAAGTACAGTGTGTGAGCTCTTTGTGGGGGAATTTTGAGTGGGATGTTTGTGAATGGCTTCCATGAGTTTGCTGTCTTTAAAATGAAAAAGTCCCATTCATCTTTGGGGCAATTTAGCTCCCAATTCCAATAAGAATACTAATAATAGTATTGTTAATATACTTGCTATTATTTTATCACAGTAATTTAAATGATACATAGCTAGCAGTCATGGGGATTTTTTTCTAGCAGTGCATCCTCAAGGAAAAATTTGTAACATTATTTTGGTATCCTATCTTAAAAAAAGATTTGGCATAGCTTGTAGTTGTATATGGTTGGCATCACTCCTTTCCTAGCAGAGCTCACCAGTTGCCTAGGCTTTGGGATTTTTTTAATTAAAGAGGTCAAAATCCATTATATCTAAATTTCAAAGAATTTACCAATTAGCTGTAGTCTGCAATGCCCAGCAGGTGGCTTTTATACTATTAAAGGGAGATTGTTTCCATCTCCGATCAAAGCAAAAAGAAAACAAAGGAAAATATAGAATATTTTTCTGTAGACAATGCAAACCACAGGCGGTGTAAATTATAGGTGAAAACTGTGTGTAGGAGACTTCAGCTGTACCACTTCAAGCAAAATTCGCTATATTTTCACACTGTTCCCCATGAGGATTTTAGTGGCAGTGTCTAAATCTGTTAAGATTAGAGATTAGCTGAGAAGATTGGACAGCTTGCTATTTCCTAAAATTAAGATTTTAGCTTTTGCTTATTTATAAGTAAAAGTAAAAATGCACAATTAGGTAGATTAATGAATGCAATGGAAGTAAAATTAGGGAAAGCTGCCTGTGTTTTAATGCCGCAGGATTCAGGAAAGTTCCAATTTGCACTTTTCAACGAATCTAAACTTCCCAGATTTTTACCTACTTAAAAGAATGTTTGTGACCTTTTGACCCTTTTGTTATCCCTTACTCAGAAAGGCCTTTATTCTGTAAGGCTTAGGTATAAAAAAATAAAAAGAGCGTTAATGGCATAACAGTCCTTTCTGATCACCCTGTGTAAGATGTTTATGCAAAGTGTCAATAGAAGCAATTGGCCTAACAGTGTGACAACCTGCTTTGCTTGGAAATGGGCTAATCTCCTGTTTGGGTTATCCAGAGGTCAGGTAAGGATTTCTTTTTTTGCATTCCCAATAGTGTGTGGGTGCATAACCTGCAAACACTATAGGGAGCAACTGAGCCCACGAATACCACAAAGATGTTGGAAAAAATAAATAAATAAGTCCTGCCCTCTTTGCTTTTCCTGAATTTCGTTTGGATCTGCTTTTGATTTTTCCTTCGCTGGTTCCATCCCAGAACTCTACGTGAGCATGTAACATGTAATGCAGACAGGGCCCAATATCAGTATCTGCGGCTTCACTTTGTGGGTTTGTTTTTTTCTGACCCCAAACAGGCATCATCCCCCCCCCCCCCCTTTTTTTTTTTGAAGTTCATGTGGAAACGTGCTTTAAATCCCCATTTTTCAGGACTGCCCCCGTTGCCCTGTCACAGCAGGCTGAACTCAATGAGCACTCAGGCAAGCGGAGCGGCCACGAAATAGGCCTTGGCTGCGGCCTGCTGGGAGCTCCTGCCGGAGTGAATCAGCTTCTGTGTGTTTTTATAACTGCCTTTTTTTTTCCCCTGTTAATTATGCCCCAAGGCTGTGGAAAGACAGCATTTATCTGTTTCAACAGACGAAGCAGCAAGTGTTCTGACATGTTTATCAGGCAAATTGTACCTGACAAAAGGTAATTACACATGCAATCAAATCCAGAAGTAACTGAGTGATTAGGGGTTAATAAACTGTTTAGCATAAGAAATATTCTGCTTTTGAGCAAGGAGAGGGGGGCAGAAGGACATAATTGAGAATATGTTACAATAATTACTTTTATTTTGATGGAATATTGAGATTTACAGGAAGGTAAGCAGGATGCTGAGTGCACAACTTCTCATTTTTATCTCCAGCTGCTGAATCGCCAGTGCCTCCTTGTACAACCAAAGCTATTTGCTTCTTGATAGTTCAGAAGAGATAACAGCACCATTCCGCCTTGTACTAAGCTACCTTGATACTTTTAAATTAGACAACACCAATAGTGTTGGTTATACTAGAAAAATTCGAACGGAGACTGACCCCATTTCCTTCTGCAAAGCCCCTGTCGTTGTCTTGTGTCAATGTTGACTCTGTGGACAGCTAGTTCCCAAAGTCGCATTCTCTCCCAAGATTATTCCTGACAGTTGCCCAAAAGTAAAAAGGAAAGGGCATCTGTATGATAGCCAAGGATGTGACAGAGGTTCAAACAGCATTGAAAGGGCCGGATGGTTGATTCCAACAGTTCCCAGTGCATAAAGTTCTCAAGTAATTACAAGATGGCCTAAATACAGGAGTACGGATGAGCTACTCAGGACTTAAGGTAATATTAAGACAAAGTTTTACCGAGCCATGATTACCATTAATTTCTACACAAACGTGGCCACATCACTTAGATGTTGGGGAAAGCAAGAGTTCTGAACTTTAAGAATAGATACAAGTGCCCCATTTGAAACAGAATTCTTTCCCTAAAATCTTAAGATGTTTTTATACCTGTGGCATTAGTATTGTAATGCATTGTGTCAAAAAACAAACAAACAAAAAAAACCATTAGCTATCAAGTCCTTGAAGTAGGACTTACTTTGACTGAAAAGTAGTTTAGTGTGTCTCACAATAATATTGTTGTGTTTAAAATGAAAGTTTTACAATTAAAAATAGCAATTTTATCTGCATGATGTAAGAGTTTACTAGAGTGCTTTATGTAAGTATATTTAAACACCTTTTTTTCCAAGTGGTGTTTATTTCAAGCTGAGAAAGCTTACATTAGACATGCAAAAGGTATTTAGAAAATACATAGGCAAGTACAGAAAGTTAGAAAATCCAAGTGTTTTAGGGTATCACTCAAAATGCAAATGTAACACAGCAACCTCAAGCTATATCTACCTTGTCAGTGTCAGTAAGTGGACAGTCTATTGGACACTCCATCTGGTCTACTGGAGAGGATAGAGCTTTTCTCATGTTCCTGTCTTTCTTGGTAAAGATTCACACACACACTTCTCTGCAAACTCTTGTTAGTTGTTCCCAGTCAGAAGGGCTTGAAAATCAGTTCCTGTGCTCCTAGGGAAACATATTCTGCTTCATTATAAAATTCTCAGGTATAGCATTGCCTGTCTTAGCTTATTCTTATCTTCCATGGTTGTTATGGGATAAAGAGAGTGTTCCTGCATAGCAGAATAAGTATATCTGGCTTATTAGGTGCTTCTCTGTGTTTCAGCCACGGAAGTTGGTTCTGACAGAGCACAATCAGGTGGCTCCTTGGGTTTGAGTGGCTGGCTGGCTAACAGCTAATGGGTTGCACTGCTTCCGGACTCTGAGAGTAAAGGGAAAGATTTCTGTCCAGTTTGAAGTATTTCCTGGATGCGTTAAATTTGGAAAGATACATGTACAAAATAAACATTTTTTCTATTGTAATTTAAATGCAATAAATGCACATTCTAACTTTGAAGAAATAGCAGCCAGCAGTGCAGAAGTGATGTGCTATGCTATGGACTTTGTCTAGTTTTTAAGGCAGGAATATATTTATTGTCAGGATTTGCTCTGTCTGTGTATTTCTCTTAATACAGTGCATGTCACTGTGGACTATTCCTTGCTAGCTAGTACAACATCTTTTCATTTCTTGTCACAGTAGTAACAATTTTAGTGGATAAAATAGCAGTAGGGAAATGCTGCTTTAATTTGGCCTCTAACAGGTTGGTTTTAGTTGCCACAATAAGGACTATCGCAGGACCGGCATATTCTCCTGTACCTTATACCTCACAGCTGAGAAAATGTGCAACAAGCTCACCTGAATTTATATCTCCAAAATGTTTTGTTTTATTGTAGCCAATATGCTTTTCGGCAAAACTAATATTTATACAATTAGACTTGCCCTCGATGCAATTTTTATTTTTCTGCATGAGTAGTAATCACAATATTTAAAACCTCAGAAATTTACAACCTTCTTTTATTTCAATGGAATTTAACATATCCCTTGTATTACATCTCTGTAGTGTGAGTCATGTCAGCATGTCAAGCCAAATCCACAAAGTATTTCCATGATATCTTCACCTTGAATACCGTGTAATATTACCAAAGGCTGTTCCTTTTCCTTGTGGTTTTGTCCACGCCTAGTCCCTGACACATTGTAAGATTATTTTAGGTATAAAATATTATTAGATATGTCTATTTTGAATGAAAATACAGCCAAAATATAAGGATTTTTTTTTAATCCTCTATTGAAGAGTTGGCCAGGTGTTAGTTTTCTTGATGAATTTAATGTAGCTATTTGTTAGCATGAATTAAAAAAAATGGATTTTTTTGCATCTTCATGTTCATCTTTTATTTTCAAGAGTCTTTGTACATAAAGATTAAGGTATCTTTATCCTTTACTAAAATCATATTCATCTACCAAAGAATTAGGTAGGCCAGTGCTTCATTATGTTCAGATTATATGTAGTAGTCCAAATACTTGTCTGTATTTTTGAATGCATGGGCTGTTTTCCAGATCATATGCTTGTGGTCAAGACAGTCACAGCTTAATAGAGGTCTTTCTGTTTTTATCTAAAAGAAAGAATCTTTATTTAAATAAGGCACACATTTTTTGTAGTAGAAGACAGTGTAAATGAGCAAAGCAGCAGAAGTTGAAGCAGACTGGAGTTGATGCCTCTGCATCATGGCTGCAAGATTGAAGGTAAATTCATGGCTGCACTAGAGGGAAGTGTTGTGTGGGAGGACTGAAGTTATTTCCCATACATGTGGTGGTCCCGGAACCATCATTTCTGCTAGACAGTCCTGGCTGCTGGTGGCTGCTTGCCAGCCCAATCCTCTCGCAAAGTGCCTGCACTGACTGTACATCTGCCAAGTGCCAAGTCAGATGCAGGTGATATGAATGGCCAGGACACAGATCCGAAGAGCTGCACACCAGGCAGCTCTTGCCCACCCACAGTGTACAGTACATGCTGTCAAAGCCCATTACACACAGCAATATGCTGCAGTGCAGAACTGCAGCTGTGAGCGGGACAAAACACACAGTATGTAATTGTGCACAGCAGCAGTCCGATCTTCAGCAATGTCTGCGGTCCTCTGTCACATTTACTGCAGCAACAGGGCACATTTGTCGTGCTGTAGCCCCTGAACATGTGCGCAGGAGGGAAGGGAGTTATGATAGGGTGGCATGTGTCAATTGATTGCGTGTTCCTGGTCCTTCACGTGGCCTGCCACGTGTCATGACAGCTGCTTTAACTTAGGAGACTTACTAGCATGAGGCCAGTTGTGTGCAGCTCTTTGACCAAGTGTGGAGAAAGGAGGGAGCTGTGTTAGTGCTGGGCAGATCCCCCTTGCTGATAGCGTTTCCAGTGCTCATTCTTCAGAGCCAGGACTGCCTTGGAGCACACAGAATATGCTTCACGTTCTCTTGGGACATTGTTTTACCTCGCGAGTTGAAAAGCAGCAGATTGCATAGTCTGTTTAGAGCCCTACATGCCTATCTGTGTTTGATCAGGTGACAAATTAGGTCTAATCTTCCACCCCCACCATCAGTAGCACTAAGATGTCCCAGAGCCACAAGACAATCAGATGGCTGATTCAGATGCTGGAAGTGTGGTATGAAAATCACTCGTGCAATATTGGCAGGAAAGTTTCTTTGAACTTGTCAACACTATCAGTGATCAGTGGCTTTGTTGCTGAAGGGGCACAGAAAAGGTTGTTTAGGATGTATCCAGAGTCCTCAATATCAATGTTACAATGGGATTAAGAAATGAAATCTTTCACCTTTGATTTGCTGAGAACATTGGTGTTCTCCTGTGTGGAGCCCATGACAAATGGCATTGCAGTTGGTAGTAATTTATTAATACATTCCATTTGCTTCTCTGTGAGAGAGAGGGAACATGAAGTCTCCAGATTACATGGTCTGTGTTCCTGTGGCTGTCAGCTTTGTCCTCTCCACCTTGTGTTGCACATCTGACTGTCCTACTTTCTGCTCTTTTGATCATGCTTTGGAATATAGTGCGCAGCCTCTGTGACGGGGCACTACTGACTGGTGTAACACAGGTAATAAGTGATGAGTAACGTGCAGCAGCAAGTGAGACCATGGGTTTCACAAATGCCACTAATTCCTGAGTTATCAGAGCGTGATAGCTCAGGCCAAGTCTGTTTGCTTAGTGACTAAAGGCATATTCTCTTCTCTCCAGATCAATAGGAGAATTGATGGTGACCGTCCTGAGAAAGGACTTTATGAGAAAGAACTGCTTGTATTTGACCTTGACAGCTATCATGGATATGTAGTCAGTAGAGAATGAAATGGGGTCCTTGCCTTTTATACGCTTTTAACCCAAATGGGGTATTAAAATGTAAAGCTAGGGGTGTCACTGAGGTTTTTAATGGTCTTTGGCGGACTTTGGAAGGACTGAGCAGTAACTATATCAGAGGTCTGTTATAAAGCTAGGAAATGTTACTGCGTGTTCATAAAATATTTTATTACATATATGGGAGGATTAATTCATTATAAAATAATTCATTTAAATTAGATGCTTTATTTGAAAAGAACATAAGAGGGGGGTTAGAAAGTGGACACAGTTAGAAAGCATGTAAATTTGAAGCTGCGGAGTGTGTCCTTGCTGTAACAGTTCTGGTTTGGCTTAGAGGCGGCAGAAGCAAATGTTTGAAGTAGCAAGGATTCTTTATTTAAACAGCAAAATGATACAACCTGCAGGAGTCTGTTATGTTTCTTAGAGTGGTTTTGTCATGGGCAGTCCTTTTCCACCTCACAGTTCCAGGCACCAGCAATGCAGCAAGGCCTCCGGGCGAGCAGGGGCTCTGGGCTGCCCTGAGGCCCCAGCTCAGCAGAGCCACCCTGGGCCCCTGGAGCCGGGACATAGCGCTGCTAATGGCTCCTCACACTCGTTGTAGCAGCAGCTTTGGCTAACACAGGGCAGCCTGAGAACAAGCCCATGTTAGCCCTCAGCAGCAGCAGGATGCGGCCGGGCACCGGACGCAAGGGGGGAAGCTTGGGGGTGTCCCACCGTTGATGTTCCTGGGAGCAGGGCCCCGGCCCACCAGCCCATGGGTAGCTGTGGGAAAGGCTCCACCGAGCGGGGCCGCCTGCACCCGTCAGTGCCTGGCCTGCTTGCCTCATGGCCGTCCAGGGGAAATCAGGGGTTTGGGCTGGCTGAGGGGCAATTCGGCTTTAAGGGCTGCTAGAGGTGAGGCACTGCGTCTGCTTCTAAAAGTGAGCTGCTGTGCTGAACGGCAGCTCCGAGATCGTGAGTGAAAGGCCCAAACTGAAACTGCGGCCAGACACGGCTGTGCTTGGAGGTTTTTTGATCTCCTTCCCCCCCCGCCCCCCGCTTAAGTGTCTGGGGTTTGTTTGAGCCAGAATTGTGCCCAGCGCTCGGGGCTGAGTCGTGGGGATCAGTCACCACAGAGTCCAGCAGGGGTTGTTTAATTCATTTAATTGAGACTACCTGCCCCCTTGGTTTAAATTACTGAGAGCAGCACCAGCTGCGAGTGTCCCCTTCTGCCTGCCCAGGGTGTTTCGAGCCCCCGGACCGCCAGAGCGGGAAGCCACGAGCATCCCCTCCCAGGGCTGAACCTGCACAGCCACCTCCCGACACACGGAGGGAGAGGCAAAGGTGCTCAGGAGAGAAACGGGTGTGGGATGCAGGGGTTCCAGGGCCCGGCCCAGTGCCTCCTGCCCACAGAGTGGGGGGCCCCAGGCTGCAGCTACGCACTGGCTTCACTCACCTGCCGCTTCTCCCCCAGCTCCTGGACCTCTTCATGGTGTGGGACTGGTCCACCTACCTGGCTGACTACGGGCAGGCCACCTCCAAATACCTGCGGGTCAACCCGAGCACAGCCCTCACGCTGCTGGAGAAGTAAGTGTGGGGCCGCGGGGCCGGGGCCGGGGCCGGGGCCGCCCTCCCCAGCATCTGAAAGCCCACGGCGGTGCTTGCGCGATGCTTAGGGCCCTGCAGAGCTGCTGGTGGAGCCTGAGCGGTGGTCGGAGCCACGGCTCCCTGAGCTGCCACGGCGCGGGTGAGAAATGCGAGAGCTGTCGCTGTCGTGGAGCCGGGGCAAGCTTTCAGCCGTCCCGCGAGTGGGCTGGGGCAAGGGACGGCGCGGTTCCACCAGCCGAGCATCAGCCCGTTTTATACGGCTGGATCCGTGCGCTGGGATGCAAAGGCGTTTTCTAACGGTGTTTTCTTTCCTCTCCGGCCTGCCACGAACGTGTGTTTTGCAGGGTTCACAGAGGGTACGTATCACCTCTATTGTTACAAAGTATTGTTGCGTCAATTTATTTTATTTCACAAATTTCGTTTTAAACTCCTTTGATGCTGGAGATTAGCAATAGCAGTATCGGGTAATTTGATGATGACTAAAGGACTCCTGTTCACTGAGTCTGAATTTAACCTGGAGCCAGATGATTTGTACAAATTTTGTTTTGCTTCCCTCCTAATGCAACTGGTATACTCTGTTTCCTGCTAAAGTGATATTTGATAAAGAGATATTTGCTTAGTACTCACATGCAATTTGTGAAGTAGTATTTGTTAAAATGACTTCTGTATGGTGGAAGTTTGATTTAAGAACACAGATAACCCATTTTGTAACCTTTTGGTTCTTATTAGCACAAAGATCAAAAGAGAAATAAAAGTAAACCTAATGAAGTAGTTGGATTTTTCCTTTTCAAATTGTTTCTAACATGTCTGTATCTTTTGCTTTTTATTTCTCCAGAATGAGAGACTCTAGCAAAAAGAACAACATTTTTGCTCAGTTCAGGAAGAATGATCGTGACAAGCAGAAGCTAATAGAGACTGTAGTAAAGCAACTTAGGAGTTTGGTGAATGGTATGTCCCAGCACACATAGGCCTGCTAAATCAACTGTATCTCATCATGCCAAGAGGTATTTCTTAGCCACTATTTCTACTACACAAAGAGTGGTATCAATTAGGACATTTGTTTGGCCAAGTAAAAGGAAAAATGCAGTAGATTGGTTGTACACAGAGTCCTCAGTAAACAGTTCTTTGTACGTATTTTTAATGGATCGAATACTATTTTATATATTGTAAACAAATGGTGAAAAATGAGACTGTACAATAAAAACCAGCTCAGTCACACTGTACATGGAACAGCTGAACTGTAAATACATTATTTAAATGTCTGTAGACACGATGTTCAAAATTTTGCTCCGGGTAGGAATTATTTGAGAAATGATCCTTTAGTTGCTGTTTTCAGGATGACTCCTAATTAAATGTTTTTTTTAGGCGTTGAGATACTTGCATTTCAGATACTGCCTGTCATTTTCCTGCATTAAATGTAAACTAGCCTTAAAGTGATTGGACATAATTTTGTATACCACATTTTGTAGTCTGGAGGTATGAAAAAATCTTCTGATTTTTAGTACCTTTGAAAACTACCTGAGAATTAGACTTGATATTTATTTAGCATTAGGACTTATAGGCTTTGTTCTCCGAAAGGGTTTAATCTTGAGTTTGTGAATGTAAATAACCACCTGAGTTCTTTATAATGTGACTTTTTTTTGTTTCTGTTCCTCAGGGTTACCATTTCTAACTGTACTTTTTTAAGACCCCGGGTTCTTTCCCCAGGCTGCAGTAAGGAGTAGACTTGCCACTGTTGGTTTCGTGCCGCATCTGTTTGTCAGAATGCGCTTCCTAGAGCCAGCCCCATCCCAGCAAATAGCGTTTGTCCCACAGCCGGTCTCTTTGCACCGTCCCCTCCTGGCTATTTTAGACACGAAGAGAATGTCTAGCAAATACAAACCAAATGGAACGTGTAAAAATACTGTACATTTCGCTGTATTTTTAAGTTATTGACGGTCTAAATACAGTAATATAAACCTTACCCGTGTTCGTGTTTAATTTCACGCCTTAAAACGCGCCTCAGGACCGCGTTTCGCTGGGACCTGCCCGGGTCCCGGCTTCGTTGCTGAGTTACCTCGGGGCGGGCAGGGGCCGGGGCCGGGGCTGGGACCGGGGCCGGGGCTGGGACCGGGGCCGGGGGACGGCGTGCCGAGCCGAGCCGTGCCGTGCCGAGCCGTGCCGAGCCGTGCCGTGCCGAGCCGTCGGGGGGGCGCCCCTCGGGGCCGGGCGGGGGGCGGGAGAGGGGCTCCGGGGGCCCCCGTCCCCGGGGGGAGCTCGCCCTCCGCCGCCGTCCCCGCGCCCCCTCGATCGATCCCCCCGGCTCTCCCGCTCCAATCACCGCACTTGGCCGCGCTGCTTAAATATGCAGCGGAGACGTCATCTCCGAAGGTGGATCGGGCGCAAGTGGCCAATATCTATATAAATGTGGCCGAGGGGCGAACCGGCAGCAGGAGGCGAGCGGGGCCGGGCGGGCCAGCAGCCGGCAGGGGCCCATCGGCGGAGCGCCCGGCCGCTCGCTGCCTCCCCCGGTGCTCGCCTGGCGGCGGGGCAGGGACCGGGCGGCCCCCGGGCGGCCCCCGCAGGAGGATGCCGGCGGGGCTCTCCTGGCCCGCGGCGGCGGCTCTGGCGCCGCCGGTCCTGGCGCTGCTGCTCGCCCTGTGCCGGCACCTGTGGGCGCTGCGCTGGAGCCTCAGCAGGGACCGCGCCAGCGCCCTGCCCCTGCCCAAGGGCTCCATGGGCTGGCCCTTCTTCGGGGAGACCCTGCACTGGCTGCTGCAGGTGAGGCGCGGGGCGGGGGGCGCGGGGACGGGACGGGGACGGAGGGTTGGGGCTGACCCACGGCTCGTCCCCAGGGCTCCCGCTTCCACAGCTCCCGGCGGGAGCGGTACGGCAACGTTTTCAAGACCCACCTGCTGGGCCGCCCGGTGGTCCGGGTGACGGGCGCCGAGAACATCCGCAAGATCCTGCTGGGCGAGCACACGCTGGTCAGCGCGCAGTGGCCCCAGAGCACCCAGATCATCCTGGGCTCCCACACCCTGCTCGGCTCCATCGGCGACCTGCACCGCCAGCGCCGCAAGGTGAGCCTCGCAGGGCACGCGGCCCAGGTGGCACCTCCTGCCCAGGCTTGGGACTCGGTGGCATGTGGGCTCCCTGCTTTAACTACCTGCCTCTCTTCCCCCTCCTTCTGCTCCTAGATCCTGGCCAGAGTGTTCTGCCGCGCCGCCCTGGAGAGCTACCTGCCGCGGATCCAGAAGGTTGTGAGCTGGGAGCTGCGGGGCTGGTGCATGGAGCCGGGCTCCATCGCAGTTTATTCCTCCGCTAAAACCTTAACTTTCCGCATTGCAGCTCAGATTCTGCTGGGACTCCGCCTGGAGGAAAAGCAGTTCAAGGACCTGGCCAAAACTTTTGAACAGCTGGTGGAGAACCTCTTCTCCCTGCCCCTCAACATACCCTTCAGCGGGCTGCGCAAGGTACTGCCGCCTGCCCCGCGCCTTCTTGCGTGGGGGCCGGGGCCGGGCTGTGGCGGCACAGAGCCCCCATCCCCAGGCCTGCCAAGGGCCCCCCCTGAAGGGCCAGGACCGCTGCAGCACCCTTGCCAGGCTGAGGGCCTGGTGTGTTGCTCGCCCTGCTCCTGGTTTGCTTCCAGCACCTCCCTGCAGAGGCTCCAGTACAATGCGGGGCTGCCGTGCGCATTGCTGAAGCCTTTTCTCCAGGGTGAGTTTCAGCTCCCCTGAACCTCTGTTTTCTGCTGCTATGCAGCTGTCGGCTTGTCAGACCCCTTTTCTGGAGGTTGCCAGCGTGCCCCTTGCCTCTTCTCACTCGCCACATACATTGCTAGTGTTGGCTTTGGCTAGTCCATCATGCCTGGTCCTGTCCCATTGCATCCCACTCGGATTCATGCAGAGGCATCTTTGGGCATGAGGAAAAAGGGCACAGCAGGGACCTCCCTGCGCAGCTCAGGCAGGCTGAGGACTTGAGACCCACTTACAGTCCTTGGTCCCTTGTCCACCAGCAGCAGACAGACAGCGAGGAGTCCTGGAGGGGAGCATGGCAGAGGGACAGCTTCCTCTGCCTCTTACAACCCCCAGTTTCTTCCCTGCTGTCCTGCCCCTTCCTACCTGCCTCCCCACACTCCCGCTCTAGGTATCGGTCCCATGTCCCACCCCTCCTGTCACATTTCAATCTGCTGTCCCTCCTCTGGCTTTGGGCCATTCACCCTGCTGGGCCCCCAGCCCACGTCTCCTGCCTCTTCTTGCAAGGTCTTATCCAATCTCTTATTTCCACTGGGAGCTCTGCCCCACTGGATCACCTTACCTGGCCAGCCCCAGCTCTCCCCCAGCTTCCCTGCAGCTCTTCTCACCAGATCAAAGTTCTTGGTCCCCTTGTCCTGCAGGCTGTCACCAGCGTGAGCTTTCAGCATCCATCCTGTCTCAGGTTAGCCACAGCCTGTCTGGCCTCAGACCAACCTCTTTAACTTGCTTTTATCTCCTCTTGTCTTCCCTCTTGCTTTCCCATTTCCTTTGTCCAGTCCTTCCCAACTCAACTCTCATCCTTTCCGTCTTCTTCCCAGCTTCTGGTCATGGCCACTTCTCATCCTAACTATCCGATCCAGGTTTTTGCAGGAGGCCTCTTGCTACAGATCCATACTCTGTGACTCCATCCATCCGCACTCTGCAGCAGGTTGTTTTTCAGTTGGCTCACGAAGGTCTTCCTAATGTTTTGCTGCACAGAAGTGCAACACAGCCGGAGATCAGCTGGGTGTGGTTAACATGTATCTGGAAAAGCCACTCATTTGTTACTCATTTGTCGGATGTGCATTGCCTCCTGGACTCAGTTTTATTAAGTTACTGCTTCCCCTCCTGTCGGACAAGCTTCCTTTGGACCTGACAAGACTGTGAGTTTGTTCACTGCAGGCCCCTCTGGATTCAGTGCCGTGGGCTTGCTGCTGTCGTTTCCTCTCCAAGTGTGTTTCCTAGGACTTGTATTTGATTCACAACAGAAAGCTGAAAGAACTTGCAGCAGTTCTCACCGAGCTGCTACCTCTTGTGAGGCTTTGGGGCTGGGCAATAGGTTAAACAATTTTTGCTGTTGCAGATCCTGGGATTAAAGACGACCACAGAAGGTGTCCCCTGGTCTCTCTGGAGAGGGGGGCAGTTCCTAGGGCTCCCCTGACCTGTGTCTGCCTCCCACAGGGAATCAAAGCACGGGACATGCTACATGAGTTCATGGAGAAGGCTATACAGGAAAAACTGCAGAGAACCAACTCAGAAGACCATAGCGATGCTCTGGATTTCATAATAAACAGTGCCAAGGAGCATGGCAAAGAATTTACCATGCAGGAGCTGAAGGTAACCAGAACCCTTCTGACTGGGTGTCTGTGAGAGGCTTGGGCTGAGGGGTGGGAGAAAGAAGGAGTGATGTGGTGGGAGAAGGAGAGTTGTGGTGGGACAAGGAGAGTTGTGGTGGGACAAGGAGGGCTGTGGAGGGACCGCTGTGAGCTGCTGGCTCCCTCCCGCCTCTTGCCAACCCTGAGGAGCCCATCCGCAGTGTGAGCAAGACAGCCCGGCCCCGGCGAGCTCAGCTGTGTGCTTGCCCCTAAGTGTCAGCACGCATGAAAAGCAGCTCATCTGCCTCGGGAGTGAAGAGTGCTGGGGAGGACGGGAGCCTCACCTGGAGTGGGTGCTGGGGTGGGCAGGTGTGCAAACAGCTCCTAGCGCTGAAGCCAGCACACAGAGTTAGTGGGCGGTGCGCTACTCAGATGGTCTCATAGGGTTGTGTCTCTTTGCATTAGAGCAGAGATGGTATTTAAAGAGGAAACAAATGCCTCTTTTGCCTTTCCTCTTTGTGGCCACCTGGCTTCAGCCTGCCTTAGGATGTGTTTAGGGTTATGAGGCTGTGCTCAGGCTCTGCACATTAGCGTGCACTTGGTAACCTCCCAGATGAAGTCTTGGATATATGTAGGGCTAGTTGTGTGTTCCTCAGGCAACCCCTGACATCTAGCACGGTGTGGCGTGCAGATCATGTCACTGTATTCCTCAGGGCCAGGAGCCCAGAAATCACTGAGACAGTACATCAAAACGGGCCCGGGATGGAACGATGAGTTCTGGGTCATTCCCTATCACCTCATTAATTATATCACGTAGCTTGTGGATTGCTGTGATGCAACATGACTCGTCGCTGTGACTTAGGGATGAACCCAGCAGTCCTCACTGAGACAAAACCCAGTGAAAAGTACTTTGCCAAAGATCTTGGGAAAAAAACTGTCATTAGCGCTGCATCATTCATACCTCCAGGTCATTCTGTGTCGGTCAACAACACATGACGCTGCATTTATGTAACAAGTTTTGAAGCAGTTTTGTATGGGTACAGCAGCTGAATATAGTTTAAAAGTAAAGGGCACACAATTTTAGTGTTTATTTAGATATTTAAGGAAAATTATCTAAAGACAAATGTTTTGTATGTATTTTGTAAGTGTAATCTGTAAATTCTGAAGTATTTGAAGGACATTACAGAGACTATCAGGTGCAATTAGAAATAGCGTATATTCTTAAAATGGCTTCGTTATATTTATTTATATTATTTATTATAATAATTATTTTTACTATAATATAATTATGAAGAATAATTTCCAGATTCAGAATGTGATTGATTAGACTTGGTTAATCTCTGTTAGTATTCAGATGTATATTGCACAAGGATAATTAGACGATCTCTCATCCTGTCTCTGTCTCTGACCACAAGTGAGACAATAACAGTAGGAATAAAGGGATATTAAACACAGTGACCTAGGGCCAGCTGGTTCAAGTGACAGCGTATTTATATGCAGTCTGGTACATTTACGGTTAGAAACTTTCTACCTTGCCTGCATTTAACAAAATGACTTGCAAATCAAATGCCTATGCTTGCAAATACAGCACTATTATCTGCTATTGTAGAGCTCTCATCCATTGCAGGTGTAATTGGGTAGAAAGTTTAAAGCTGTCCTAGAGTCATGGATATATTCAACTCTGAGAGACACCGCAAAACTTGTGACACTAGTTACTAATTTGCTTTTTTTTTTTCTTTCTTTTTTTCTTTTTTTTTTTTTCCCTGCATGATTTGGGAGGACATTTTTCTCAGAAACTTTCCTAAATATGCTGTGGTTTTGCACTAGTGACATGAACTCAGCAAGAGCCTTGAAATGTAAAGGTCGTTACAATTATATCATTTTGCCAAAAGTACTTTTTTAGAAAGTTTTAAATCTTGGAAGGATAGAAAAAAGCATCCTGTATAACCGTGCTGTCACTGGCTGAGTGGCTGAGCAGCAATGCTGTTGGTCCTGCATCACAGGACGGGGAGCTGGGCTGCAGCACAGGGACAAAACCAACCGTGGGAGAGTACAGCCTCACTGTCACGGCTCATGTTGGCATTGTAACAGCCAGAAGAGACAGTAAGCAGCTCAGTGTCACAGCTGGCGTGGCAGCACCATCAGAGGTTGATGCAGAGAGTTGTAAGAGCTATCATTTCAAAAAAAAGTCTCACATTGTACTGTGGTGGCTTTTCATTGCAAGCTGTGGGACTCAAGAGATTTATTTTCATCTGGGTCTGCTATCTTTTGGATGTAAAAATTCCTCCTGATGCCTGCAGGAGGTGCGATGGGGTCGGTAGGGACCTGTTATTTCAGAGGCTTCAGTTCAGCTGAAAGATGCCTTTGTGAGCTACACTTTGGCAAAAACCCATAGTTCAGCCAATATATGGTGATGAGGGCAGTAGCAAAGACCAGTCTTTGTTACATGACCCTTGACCTTACCAGACTTCGTTCCAGGTACTTTAAGACATCAGGTGTCCTTTCCACTGCTTTTGGCTTCTCCCTCCAGACCCAGCTGTGGGTAACTCTTAACTTTCTGCTTTTGAGTGTTGGTTTGAGTCACCTTCCACATAAGCAAATGGTCAATTATAACTGGAGATGGATTAAATGCAGCCCATTTTAGCTGCCAGTGCATCTGTTATCTATACATAAACATGCCTCATAACCCCTGCTGGCCAGAAAGGCAAAAGTTGGGCACAAAAGGGAATTGGCAGATGAAGGTAAAACCCATAATGCTTAAAGTGAATGTCACTGTATGATAAAATGTGTGTTAAAATTCTTTTTAGGGTTTGTAAATCTTGGGAGGAGAGCTGGGAAGAGGGTGACAGGTCTGTGGAGAGCAGGGACAGAGGCAGGGGCAGGGTCCTCTGCCCAGGGACAGAGCCTGTGAAGGGAGAGGACAGTCGGGCAATTCAATCACAACCAGCCTAGAGTGGCATTCAAACTTGTCACCTTCCTTCCCTCCCAGGAATCAGCCATTGAGCTCATATTTGCTGCTTTTTTCACCACGGCCAGTGCCAGCACCTCTCTCATCCTCCTGCTACTAAAGCACCCCTCAGCGATCAAAAAAATCAGGCAGGAGCTGATGTCCCACGAGCTGTACCCACAGTGCCAGTGCTGCCCTGCGGGACCCAGCCCGGACACCTTGCCCATGCCAGGCAGGGACAGCAAGAAGCAGCTCCCTGCCGTGGCCAGAGATGCTCGTGGGGACCAGAGCCAGCCCCCAGGCCCCCCGGAGGAGGCAGAGCCCAGCGGTGGCCTCTCCCCACAGCCCCTGGCCCCACTGGAGCCCACACACCCCCAGAGCAGTCCCCAGCCCCAGGCCTGTCACTGCCCCTCAGACATCAGCCTGGAGAAGCTGGGCCGCCTGCGCTACCTGGACTGTGTGATCAAGGAGGTGCTGCGGGTGCTGCCCCCCGTCTCTGGAGGCTACAGGACAGCGCTGCAGACTTTCGAGCTGGATGTAAGTGCTATGGGCATAGAGGAAAGGGAGGGAGGGCTGTCCCTGGGTACCACCGTTCGCAAGGTGCCTAACGTTCCTGTCCTCTGCCCCCACAGGGCTACCAGATCCCCAAGGGCTGGAGTGTGATGTACAGCATCCGTGACACGCACGAGACAGCCGCCGTCTACCAGAGCCCCCCTGGTGGCTTCGACCCTGACCGCTTCAGTGCTGCCCGGCCAGAGGCTGTCAGCCGCTTCCACTACATCCCCTTTGGCGGCGGGGCGCGGAGCTGCATCGGCAAGGAGCTGGCGCAGGCCATCCTCAAGCTGCTGGCCATCGAGCTGGTCACCACGGCCCGCTGGGAGCTGGCCACCCCCGCCTACCCCGCCATGCAGACCGTGCCCATCGTGCATCCCGTGGATGGGCTGCAGCTCTACTTCCACCCCTTGCGGCCCAGCCGCGGCAGTGAGGCCTAAGCCAGGGTGCTGCCCCCAGCCCTGGCTGTGGTACTGCTCCGTGGCTGGCTGGGTCGCTGCAGAGCAAGGCCGCAAAGGTCTTTTTTTTTTTTTTAAACCCTCCTGGTGTCCTGCAGAGTAGGGTCCCACAGAGTCCTGCAGACAGCCCCAAGCACCGGGGCAAGCCTCACCCCCAACCCCAGGGGCAAAACAGGAGCAGCCGGCAGGGAGCATCCCCCATGGGTGCCCAGCCAGCCCCTTCCACACACAAGTCCCTGGGGAGCAAAAACCCCAGGCCCATAGTTAAGGCTCCTGGAGCTTTTCTCTCTCATGGCTTTCTTCTATGAGCGTGCTGTAGGAGAGGCAGGAGGAACATCCTGCACACCAGGGCTTTTTGGAGATGTAAAAAGGGGGAAGAAGGGGGGCTCTGTAGGAAAACACAAACCAGGTCTGCCCAATCCACAGCATCAGCTGTAGCTAGAATAATAGTTTGTAACATGTTTTTTTATTGTAAATATTTCATCTCTTTCCTGCACTTCCCATTAGAGTCAGCACAAACGGGACATCTGTTCACCAGATCACAGTAGCTGTGGCTGTCGTGCCTGAGCACTGTGCTGCTGCTCGGGGTCTGCCATGAAGCCCCCTGCGGGGTCCCTGCAGGATGTATTCCCCAGCCAGGGAGTGGCCTGAAGCAGGGGAGGGACCAGACCTGTGGGGAATAAACATTTGGGAAACGGACATTTCTGAGTATGCCTGCTTCGTGGTGGCATGTCCCGTGTTCTTGCTTGTATGGCTCAAGTGGTAGAGGGGACATCTGCATGGTAGCAGAGGGGTTGTGAGCCCGTGGTGGCTGTCCAGCTGAGTGACTACCGTGTCCCTCCCGCCTGGCCCTGCTGGGGAAGTGCCGGGCCGGGGGCTCCTGGGCCAGTCTGAGGGTGGTCCCTGGGGCTGAGGGCACCTTCCCAGGCACTGCTGAGGCACAGGGTGTTTCTCTCCCATGTAAAATGATGTGAGTGCTGTCACCTGCACTCTGAATGTCCCGCTTTAGTGCCAGGCCAAAACCCGCCCTGCCCAGGCCAGTCCCTGCTGCAGGCCTGTGCTAGGGCACTGCAGCAGGGCGTGCGCTGCCACGTGCCCTCAGGGCTGTGCAGTGAGCACAGTGCTACCTGGGGCAGAAATGTGGCTCCCAAATGTAACAGGTCAAATCTGGAAGAGGTTGAACCACGGGGTTGAGTTAAGTGCTGTTGGCAGCTCGACCCCGTCGTGAACCGGAGCCTCTGCCCCTCCTGACCTTGTCCTGAGAGGTGAATCTCTCTGGCTATCAGAGGTGAAATCAGTAGGCGGTGGCTGCAAGTGGCAATGACTAACTCTGATGAGCAGGCACCGCCGGCGTGGCCGTGACCCACGGGAGATGCGGGGTCCTGCCGTGGGCAGGGCTGGGCCAGCAGCCCTGGGTGCAGGAGTGTGGGGGCTCCTCCTGCAGCGTGCTTAAAAATTACCCCGGGCACTAACGAGCCCCACAGCCACCCACTGAAAAATGTAACATGAATCTGGTTAAAAAAAAAAAAAAAGGACTTGAAACTGATTTTGTTTTCAGATAAACACGAGCATTTACAAATGAAGTGTAATAATTGTTACTTGTAATCAAAGTTTGTTCATATTAGGCTGTTAATTTCTTGACCTCCTTCCAAGATGTTTTTAATTATCCCTTTCACTCTTTACCATTTGATTCTTTTCGAGCCGATGGCTGCGGAATACACAGCTGGGGAGATAATAAAGCCTTCCTGCGGCAATTATCGGTGCTCAGGCCACCGTATCTCGTTATTTTGATAGACAGTGAACTTGGCGCGGTTGCCGGCCGGGTTCACGCAGATGTCACGGTCCGTGTTGTAGGTCACAAGCGGGTCAGCGCCCGGCAAGGGGAGGGCGCCGGGTCAGGGCGCGGCCGCCGCTCCCGGGCAGCGCCGCCGGGCCCCGGGTGCCGCGGAAATGCCCCCGGGGGGCTCCCTCCGGGGCAGGGGGCTGCGGGGACCGGGCAGCGCAGGGAAGCATCGCAGGAGGAGGGAGGGTCCCGTCCGAGGCGTTGGTTGTCGGAAAAGTAGTAATTAAAAATGACACCTCATCCCCCCCCCCAGCACAAACACACGCACAGCTCCCAGCGTTTATTGAGTTTGTGGTAGGAAAAATAAAGAAATAAAAGGCAAAAGGAACTGGAGGAAGAAAGGGGGGGAAAAAAGGAAAAAGCATAAAAAGCGGGCACGACAGTTTATTGGTAGCAGCCGAACGGAGCGGTCCGCGGCTCCGTCCCTCCCTCCGCAGCCCCGCAGGGACCGGCGATCGCATCCCTCGGACGGCGCATCCTGCAACAGGACCCCGCGCTCCCGCAGCGCTCCCGCAGCCCGGCCCCGCCACTGTCCCCCCGCCGAACGGGCTCCGGGACCTGCCAGCGGCTCCGGGAGGGGAGCGGGGCCCGGCCGGGCTCGGTGCCGCGGCTGCAGGCGCGGTCCCGGCCACGGCAGCCCCGATGGCCCCGGGCGAGGGCGGGCAGCGGAGCCGGGCACAGGGCAGGGTGTTCCCTTTCCGCGCTCACCTCCCTTTCCCTCGGTGACCCGCAGGTGAACCTGCACCGGGAGGCCGAGACGGACTGCTGCCCGCCGCTCCTTCCTCCGCAGCCGGGCAGAAACACAAGCCGGCCCTTTCGAGGTGAAGCAGAGGACAGCGGAGGAAGCTCCTCCGCCGACGCGGCGGCTCCGCTGCGGCTCTGCCCGGAGCTCCGCGCCCCAGCCAGGGGCACCCCCCGGCCCCGCTGCCCCCGGCTCCGGCTTTTCGCTCCCCCGCCGTCCCCGACCGGCGACGAGAGGACGGGCGAGGGAGCCCCGCAGCTGGCAGCGAGCGGCGGCGCCGGGCTGGCAGCGCCCGGGGGTGGCTGCCTCCGGAGCGGGGCATTTCTCTGCCAGGCGCAGCCTGTGGAGCTCCAGCGAGCATCAGCGATAAATCCGAGGAAGAGGCGGCCGGCCCCAGCCGTCGGCAGCGTCCCTCGGGCCGCTCCCACCGGCACCTCTCATCCCTTCCCCGGCGGCTGTCTGCGGCGGGCAGGATGCGCCGCGCCGAGCAAACGGTTAAAGATTTCGGGGGGAGGAGCCAGGCCCCAATCCGCAATTAAAGATGAACTTTGGGTGAACTAATTTATCGGACCAAGGTAGGGTGGGCAGCAACCTGGGAAGGGTATAAAAGGCGGCCCGCGGCGAGCCCGGCCCGCGCACTCGGAGCTCCCGGGGGGCCGGGCTGGACTCGCTCCCCAGCCATGGGCTTCTCCGCCCTGCTCGCCAGCGCCCTGTGCACCTTCCTGCTGCCCCTGCTGCTCTTCTTGGCCGCCGTCAAGCTCTGGGACCTGTACTGCGTGAGCAGCCGCGACCCCAGCTGCCCGCTCCCGCTGCCCCCGGGCACTATGGGGCTCCCCTTCTTTGGGGAGACGCTGCAGATGGTGCTGCAGGTAAGGCGAGGCGATGTCGCGGGGAGCGGAGCAGTGGCCCGGCTCCTCCTCCTCGTCCTGCTGCTGCTGCGAGGGACGGGGGCGAGCAGCGGCTTTGCCGAGCTGCCGTGCCCAGGTGGGGATGAGCCGCTGCCCCGCCTTTTTTTTTTTTTTCTCCTCTCCAACATATTTATTTTCGCACCCCTCCCGTCCACCAGCGGCGGAAATTCCTGCAGATGAAGCGCAGGAAATACGGCTTCATCTACAAGACTCACCTCTTCGGGCGGCCCACGGTGCGAGTGATGGGCGCCGAGAACGTGCGGCACATCCTGCTGGGCGAGCACCGCCTGGTCTCCGTGCAGTGGCCGGCCTCGGTGCGCACCATCCTGGGCTCGGGCTGCCTCTCCAACCTCCACAACGGGCAGCACAAGCACCGCAAAAAGGTACGGCCCCGGCGGCGGGCGGGGAGCGGGGGCGGCTGCCCCGCGCAAGGTGGCTGAGCCCGTGTCCCCTTCCTCCTCCTCCTCCTCCTCCTCGTCCCCCCGGGCAGGTGATCATGCGGGCCTTCTCCCGGGACGCCCTGCAGCACTACGTGCCCGTCATCCAGGAGGAGGTGAGCGCCTGCCTGGCGCGGTGGCTGGGTGCCGCAGGGCCCTGCCTCCTGGTGTACCCCGAGGTGAAGCGCCTCATGTTTCGCATCGCCATGAGGATCCTGCTGGGCTTCCAGCCCCGCCAGGCCGGCCCCGACGGCGAGCAGCAGCTGGTGGAGGCCTTCGAGGAGATGATCCGCAACCTCTTCTCCCTGCCCATCGACGTGCCCTTCAGCGGGCTCTACCGGGTAAGGTTCCCCGCCAGCCAGGAGCGCTCCCCGGGGCAGCGGGGAGTGGGTGGGAGGGATGGTGGCACGGCACAAAGCCCACCTTGCTCCCCCCGTTGCCCGTCCAGGGCTTGCGAGCGCGCAACATCATCCACGCTAAGATCGAGGAGAACATCCGCGCCAAGATGGCCCGCAAGGAGCCCGAGGGTGGCTACAAGGACGCGCTGCAGCTGCTGATGGAGCACACGCAGGGCAACGGGGAGCAGCTCAACATGCAGGTGAGGTTCCCCAGGGCCAGATCCATCCCCCTCCCGCCTGCCTGTTTCCTCAGTCAGCAGCATGCTTATCTTCTGGGCCCAGAAGGAGAGAGCAGGAGGTGCAGCTCCCTTCCCAGGCAATAAACCAGCCTGTGCAGTGCACTGGGGTCCTCTGGGTGGAGGATGCAGCCAGGCTGTTGGACGAGGTGTGCAGGACCGAGGCTGTGCCCATAGGGAGCATCCCCCACCCTGGCTCCAGCCTGGGTGCAATTATAGCATTAGTAGTAGGGTGGGTCTGGTAGAGAGAGCCTGTTCAGGGCCTGTTTTATCCCTCCTCTGTCCTGTGCAATAAGGAACTGAAGGAGTCTGCCACAGAGCTGCTGTTTGGGGGCCATGAAACCACTGCTAGCGCTGCCACGTCGCTGATTGCCTTCCTCGGGCTCCATCACGATGTCCTGCAGAAAGTGAGGAAAGAGCTGCAGGTGAAGGTGTGTGTCTTCCCCCGGTGGGCAGTGGGAAGCCCCCCTCAGGAGAGGTGTCCCAGGCAGGGCCCCCCCTGACCGAGGAGGTTCCCTGCTTGTAGGGGTGGCAGGAGAATGCCACTATCAGGAGGGCAGTGATTTTGTGGTGCCGGGAGCCTCTTCCAAAAATGTGATGGCAGCATCCTCTTTTCTAGGGGTTACTATGCAGTCCCAACCAAGAGAAGCAGTTGGACATGGAGGTCTTGGAGCAGCTGAAGTACACAGGCTGTGTCATCAAAGAGACCCTCAGGCTGAGCCCTCCTGTTCCTGGAGGATTTCGAATTGCACTCAAGACCCTTGAGCTGAATGTAAGTGGGGCTTGGGCTCGCTACTCAGAGCACCTGCAAAATTACGAGCACAATGACATAGCATACCCACCTCAGAGTGACCTGCAGGAAGCCAGGAGGGAAGGCGAGGTGCACCAACGTGTCCCACACTGATATTTCAGCCCCTTTAACTCAGCGAGGCATTTCATGTCTTCTCTCTCTTCTTTTGGTAGGGTTACCAGATCCCAAAAGGTTGGAATGTTATTTACAGTATCTGCGATACCCACGATGTGGCAGATCTGTTTACCAACAAGGATGAATTTAATCCGGATCGCTTCATGTCTCCATCTCCGGAGGACTCCTCTAGGTTCAGTTTCATTCCTTTTGGTGGGGGCTTGAGAAGCTGCGTGGGCAAAGAGTTTGCAAAAGTCCTTCTAAAAATATTTACAGTGGAGCTGGCTCGGAGCTGTGACTGGCAGCTGCTGAATGGACCTCCTACAATGAAAACGGGGCCCATAGTGTACCCTGTGGACAATCTGCCTACCAAATTCATAGGTTTCAGCGGCCAAATCTGAGAGTTCAACACTTGCCTCTGGATGGATTTCTATATAACATCTAATATGTACATAGTAATTTTTATAGTAAGAAAGGCCTTTAAATATTTAAACTTGTAAATGTACAATAGTTATTTATGTCTTCTAAGTATTTTAAATGGCTATGATATTTTTCCCCAAGCACTACAATTATGGATCTCTGATTCATAATTAGATAATATTATTTCTATAGAAATAAAATTTCCCCTATTTAAAAATCTTATTGAAAGCTGGCCAGATAAGTGTTTGAAGACATTTCACAATGATGTATGTATTAAATATTCTCAAAGGAATTTGAAACAATGGTAACTAGCTATTCATCCAAATTACCTAAATTGTTATTGTTTGAGAATGTTTTCAGTATTATTTGTCTCGATCTTACGTTTAATGTGTGAATTTTAAGTTTGATAATAAAGTTTATTTTTGAAGATCCTCTGTATGAAGATCTGCCTGTATGCTAGAGAGTAGCATAACCAGCTCACACAGGTCTGAAGTGTTTGGATGTGAAGTTGGATCTGCTTTTGTGAATGAGCTGTTTCCTATTTCTACTGTTCTCATACCTCTGCCCTACCCTCCCGTCCAACCCGTATACTTCTAACTTGTGCATAGTAAATTGTTGTAACAATGTGGAGTGATAGCAAGTGGTAGAGGTCTCTCTTTGCCAGGCATATAATTTTGAGACGTAGTAAATAAGAAGCGAAGGGAAGAAGAATGTGTAACATAAAGCTTTCTCTGGAACTGGAGAAAATAGGTTGAGGGGGGAAAAAAAATCCATAAAGGTTCTCTTCTCCCGTATTTCTACTGACTTGTATAAACAGACCACTGGATTTGTTCTGTGTTGAGTCTGCAGTCTATGAATCTTTACTTATGAAGGTGTCTCTTATCAGCTGTTAGAGCAAATAAAATCTGCTGTGATTTCTTGTTAAAATGCAACAGTTCCGCATAGGGCAGAGATAGAGCATGCATTTGGTTTAAGAACTTTCCTGGAATTCAGCAAAATGAAAACTAAAAGGCAGGCACTAATGTGAATTGATTAACAGGGAATCAACTGTTGAGATGTAATTCCCCAGGGGTGTGTAAGCAGGGCAGATAAAATGCCCTAGGCATGACCCCTGTTTTGGCTTAACCATAAGTTTTTTTTGTACACACCACACCCCCACCCCTGTCCCTATTACTACACCTATTAGTCTTCCCTCAAAAGTCAAACATAGGGTGGCTCTGTAAACATCTACAAAGTAAACTCATGTAATTTGGTGTCATGATCACTTATAGAAGTATATAGACTAATTTGTTTGTTTGTTTGTTTGTTTCTGGAAAAGTCACTTTTTCATTATTTTCTCCCAAGATCAGAATTAAGGATGATGTTAAGATGATCAAAATCATTGCTGGTGTTTAATAGCACATAAGACGTTTGTGGATTTTTTTTAGGGACTTGTTCCATAATGTGTTTGATACGTATTTAAATGCTAACTGGAAACAAAAACTTCTCATGTAATAACCTAGACATGACTTACACACAAAAATGAGCATAGCTATCAAGACTTTTTCATAGTGATTTTTTTTTTTTAGTCTTTAAATACAAGAGACATTCATTTTAGATTGTGCTTGGGTTTTCTTGGCAATATTTAGAATCTTAAATAATTGTTATTTTAATAACCTCCTGTACCATTATGCTCTTCAGCGATTTATCAATAATCTCAGTTTAAGATCCCTTTATTAGCAATGCAGTAGCAGAAAATTGCAAACTGATCCGGATTTGGAGGTGATCCTGGAGTCTGGAGAGCATCAAGACTCTTGTTTTGGTATTCCTTGTTAACATTTTCCTCATTATCAGGGTTTGTAGGGTGTTGTAATGTTAGATGCTGATATCCTAGGAATGTTTTATTTATTCTTAATTGAAGTTCTTCATGTGTGGGAACTTTTTTGCATGTTGTTATTTGGGTTATTTTAGTTTTTACTGGCTTTTTATGAAGAGTGGGAATCTAAGTGGTGTATGGAGAACATATACTTAATTCACTGTGTAAGCCTAAGATAATATACACATTTCTGTTTCCTTATTTATTTATTTATCTATATATTCATTTATTTATTTTTTAATTCAGGTTTACAAGGCTTTTATGTTTGTAGAAAAAAATCATACACTTAATTTTATTTTGTCTTGATATCTGGGGGCACATCCTCAGCTGTTGTAAATCACGACAACATAGCCTATGTTAGGCACTGCCCCCATATCATTTATCTCTGCAGTTAAATGGTCTGTCACTGCTGTATAATTTAGGCATCGTGGAGCTACAAGCTATCCCAAAAAATAGTAGCAGTGTAGCTGCAGTAATATGGAGCTCGGTGTGGGTTAACTGCTAAAATATTTGCCCGACTTCTTGAGCAGGTTTTACAACCCCTGCTAATCTCCTCTATGCAGCTGTATCTCCAGAGTGTGGATGCTGGCTGCGGACCAGTTTCAGGTGAGCTCTGGATTAGTTATGCAGCTCTGCCTGCTCAGTAGCAGCTGGTGTGGGTACAGGCTAGGACTGCAGCTGCTGTTCAGGGGCAGACCTGCTCGTCCACCCTCAGCCCTCACTCCTCTCATTATGCTGGATACAGGAACTGATCCTGCTGAAAAATTGCCTACCAAAAAAGCTATGACTTCTATTTTTTCTAGCCAGACCAGGTCCTCAGCTCACTGCAGGAGTAGTTGTTTGTGCTGGGATGTTACAGCAGGCAGAGGAGGTAGGAAGAGGAAGCAGCTGCTTCAGCCTGCATCGATGCTAACAGGTAGCTCCCGGAGCCCTGCTCTAGCTCCTTTTGCAAATGTGGCCATGTGTTGCTGCATGTGCCCGGTGCTCCAAGACTCACAGACCAAAACACACCAAAGGGCTGCATCTGGTGGGGAGTGCTTACTCTTGTCTTGTAATTGGGCCTTTTGGGGAATATTTCATATTCCTTCTCTTCAGTAGTCTGTCATTTAAAACATGCCTTTTTTTTTTTTTAATAGCATCTCTCTCATTCAGGAAAAAAAAGGCACATGGCTCAGTACTACGTTTTGGTCCTGGAGCAAAAAGCCATGCCTTATTTGTAGTGTACTAATTCTCTGAGGCTCCTGTGACCCACGCCTCTCCTGAACCCGAGTAACAGCAGTTCCTGCCAGCCTGCAGCAGCTCAGCACTTAGAATTTCTGAAGCCTCCATGCAATGCTTAATGTGTGGTTTGTGTTAATAACACACATTTATATCCATTCTTGAACCAAAATGACATCAAAGAATGACTTCGGTGTGAACTGACATTGAGGAATGTTACGGGTAAATCAATTCCTGATTGAAAAGCAATAGTATTTCTAATTCAGGCCAGAACAGGTAACACTTACTTTTGTGAACAGTTACATAAACAAGAAAAAAAATGCAGTCGAATGCTGTAGGTTTATTGGAAATAAGAGTATATAGTTTGAATAATAATTGTTTGATCAAATAAATTATTATTTATATATAAATAAAAATAATGTTACTTTTAGCAGTTGAGCCAAGAAATGATTTTTTTTCTTTCTCTTTGGTTCTTAAAAGCACCTATTGAATGAACATTATAACTTTAAGCCTTTTTAAAAGTTATAATACTTAAGGTTTTGCACTTTTCTGATGCTTTTAGTTTGTTGTTTTATGTCTTTTCTTCAGGAGTCTCTTCCTGGACCTTGCAAAATGAGAGGATGACAATCAGATTGCTCTTCTTTCTAACCCATTTCAATTGCTTATATTTTCTTATTTTACTCTGGTCACTGATTTAGAATAAACTTTGGAGGGTTACCAAGAAAAATACTCAACAATATGTAAAATATTCTATCCTTGAATTTCAAGTGGCAATTACCTAAGAGCTATAGGAAGTTTTTTAAACTGTTTTTGTTGTTGACGATGTTTGTTTTTACAAACCAGCATCTAGTTATCTTTGAAAAAAGAATACTGCTCTGTTTTGTTAATACTGCACATTGACAGAAGTTTTCAGTGTAGATGCTGATGAAAGTGTTAAAACCAGCTGGTTAAAAACCAATGTGCATAAAACCCTATAAAACATGGACCCTATGTTTCACACCTTGATACTTTTATTTCTTTGGTATTAGAATTGCTTTCGTGAGGTATAAGTAAAAGGAAAGAAAAAAAAGAAAAAAAAAAAAAGCTACCTGTCTCAAAGAGAGCTGTGCTGCTGAGGATCCCTGAAAATCCAACTACTTGTCCCAAATTAAGCAGCCTAAATGCAAGCCATCCATTTCAGAAGTTTTTTTATCTTCAGAATGTCACATAGCATCTTTGCTAGGACATTTTCACAGATTGCCATACAGGACTACGTCTCTGCTTAACATTTACAGAAACTAAAGATCAATCTATAGATTTTTGGTAATGTTTCCAAAGTTACAAAAGGCAGTCGCAGTTCTTGTGTTTGGGACATATTGCTCAGTAGGATATCTTCCAGTCCCAAATTAGTTACTTTTGTTTACGGCTAAAAGGTACTGTGTTACATGTACTTGTCTTCTCTAGTGTAACAAAATAGAGTGGCTAGGTTTGGATGCTATTTGTTAATGCAGATAGTTTTGTTTGCCAGGTGGTTTGTATTGTAAATTCTCTGTCAAGTTATACATCCAGCATGCAATGCAAAACATATACAGATTAGCAGCAAAGATTCGAAAAGTTTATTAGTTGCAACCATTAGAGTGATAGATTAGGAGAAAGGAAACATAACTGGCAGCAAGTTTAGAGAAGGCTCATTACTAGACTGGCTTGCTTCACTTGTTTAATAATGTCTTATGAAAAATGTTATATGAGAAGTTCAATGAATAATGCAGCTTTCATTAAGTTATGTAAATGAATGTAACTTCGTGGGTGGGTTAGAAATAAAATATTTAACATATCTGTTTATATTCAAAGAGTAAGAGAAGCAGAGACAGCTTTTAATGAATCTCAGATTAAAATATTTAAAAGGTGACAGACGAGAACTTTGGTAGTACAGCATAGTAGTGCTGTTTTAATAGATTTTTACAGATGGTCTTTCAGTCGTAACACAGGCAGGGCAATATTTCAAGTATTTTCAGCTAATTAAAGTGTTATATATTCCTTTATCAGCAGTCCCTATGACTCTGTTTCACTTGTGGATGTTGCTAGTACCCCAAAGCTACACGTACAACTTGGGTGATTTGCAAGGTAGAAGGATTGTTTTAGCAAAAGTGACTTATGTACTTGTTTGCAAGGTCATTTTGTTCACAAACACACAATCATTCACAGAAGGGTTGATTTCAATGCATTTTTGTTTTTCACTTTATGACCATTTAAGAAAGCATAAGTCTCCACAGGTTAAGCTTACACTGCCATACTGGATAACTGCCATAACATAAGAAAATTATAAACCAAAAACTAAATCAGCTGTTGACAATATGCTTTCCTACCATACCCACAAATGCCAACTTTTCTTATGCCTCTGCCTGCACAAATCCTTGGATTTGGGCCTCACAGCTTACTCAGAAGGTCAAAGATTATGGGAGGCTGTTTTTGAGCAAAGTGGGGAATAAATTCCAGAGCTGAGGGCCCCTCGCAGGACCTTTCAAGAGATAAAAGTAACCAAAAGGCAGTCCCATTTGCACACGTTAGGGTAGGAGGCAGGTCGGTAACTTTTTGCAGTAGCTGGGAGCTGAAAAGATCAGTGTCAACACGGAGATCTAGGTCCTGAGCAGTGGTCTAGCTACAGCTGAGACAGTTCAGGATGTGCAAAAAAAATGCGTACACTTGTACCAAGGCTGTGTTGTCATCATTGTTAATGCTACCTGAAATAAGAGCTTTCTCCAGGAAAAAACAATTTACATTTTGAGGGAAAAATACCAACTTGCTTGCTTTATTTTCTGCTTTTTAGTTATATGCATAAGGTCATTGTTAAATTAATATGTCTGTATCTCAGAAATATACTGCTTTTATGTATAAAACGTCAGCAGAACAAACATCTTTTCAGGATTAGATCTGAATTTGCACTGGAATGATGATAGGTCTTGGCTTTCTTGGCTGGCTGACTTAATTGACTGAAAGAAGTAAAAGGCTGTGGCATGCTTTCCCCTAATAGCCTTTATTTCATACCAAGGCCCCTCTGAATTAACAACCTGTCTGTGTCCCACGGGAGAGGAAGGAGGGGACAGGGTGATGCCCTGCCAGCTATAGCAGCGCCAGCCTGCCTGAATAGGATTGTTTTGTTTTCTCTTGCAAGTCTACATCGTTCACCTAGTCATAAACCACCACGCTTCTCTCAAATGTTTCCCTCGGAAGCCTGGGGACCACATAGTAATTGGAAAATGCTCTCTGACCTGGCAATAGCCTCCTTTTTGTGAATTGGTCTTAACTTCCACGGGAATAGGAGATAGGGTGGGAACAAAGGGGAAGGCACCGCACCGCGCTGTGCAGGGAGGCAAACAGCCCTAGCATTGCAGCACTGCTCCATCACCCTGGCTGCATGATGTACAGGTGATTTTCACTCCGGTGTCATCCTTCTTGTCCCAACTTCTTGCACCCTTGGCTGTCCTTATAGTAAATATACTTTATTGATGATGCCAATGATGCTGTCTACAGCACTGTACCAAGCTAGTGCATGCATTATAAACCTCGCAGTTATAAAGTTCATTAATCTTATCAACAGATTGCTTGAAGTAGCAGCATGTCATGACCTTTTTGCTCATTGTATGAAATTAAATGGTTCAGGTTTGTGTCATTTTTGAAGGAGCCTTTCCTGTGTCTGGGACTGAGGGAGTGCTGATCTCTGAAATGTACTAATTATCAGTCAGCATCTTTAGAAAAGATTACAAATTCCAGAAGAGACAGACACAGAAAACTGCATTTCATGGAGACAAGTTACATGCCCACAAAGTGGAACCAACTGCATTTTATGGAATCATTGTTTGCCTGTTTTACGCAGTGTCAATTATTTAATTTGTTTGCCTGTTTTGCACAGTGTCAATTCTTTTATTTATTTTTTTATTTTTTTTTTATATCAGAGTATTCAGTAGGGGAGAGAGAGGAGATAGACAGAGCACGCTGGGTGAGGAAAAACGAGAATCCTTAATCAGTCAGAGGTACTATTTGTTTATTTTGGTGCCTCCGTGGTGATTGTTCTTTTCACCTTTTATTAACCTGCAAATGGATTAGTCCTCGTAAACTAAAGAGGAGAGACCAGTGCACAACCCACTGCCCCAGAGATAAGGTCACAAAGAGGGGACGTGTCCTGAGCACAACCTCGGAAAAGAAATAGAAGTCTGAAGGCATTTACACTAGGCTGCCATTGCACTTTACTAGCACTAGTGTGATTTACCGTATCAGCTCAACTGCTGACACCTTTATGTCCCTCCCTCCTATCCCAGCAGGCCACAGAGACACAGTCCATGATAGATGCTGGTGAACTTTTCCTCTGATCACCTTCTGAAGAACTTTCCCATAATCTATTGTTTTCTATCACAGTGGAAAACAAAACAAGGGTTTTTTTTGACTTTCAGTTACCAGCTATTTTGCCCTAACTTTAAAGCAATGTACTGAATTTATTACATCAGTGTGAAAGAAGTTTTAAACTCTTGTCTCTTTATCTTACTCCCTGAACTTAACATGGTCCAGAGTAAATCAACGTAATTGCTGTTAGACCTACATTGTTGCAGGAATGTTTTATATTCCATGTTGTCAGTTATTTAGAACAGTTAATTGAAATTGCAAGCATAAAAGAGGAAAGCTACAGTTAAGAAATTAACTTTTTTTCTGTGCCTGTGTCTACTGTATGAAATATATGAAGCACTAATGTTAATTTCAGCATAAGACCAAAAGTGTCCAGAATACCTAAAAGAAAAAATACAGGTTGTAGATTCAAGGCAAGTCTTTCCTTTAATTGACCATATAAAATATGAGAACTCATTCTGGATTGAGAGAAGGAGCTGACCTAGCATAACTCTAAAATACCTACCTGGTCCTCACTGAATGTTGCATTTGCTTCTAAATAAACGCCATAGGATGCACCTGTTTTTCTCTCATCCAAATTCAGCACCAGTACTACAGCATAAAGGGAAAAGGAAAGTCACAGCAATGTTACATGTATTGAAGAGAGTGCACTTGAAAGTTAAAAGAGCTGTGCTGCAAACTGTCTCCTGCAAGGGTATGTCCTGAGTACGCCCTGCCTCAGCTGGCTTCCTTGCTGCCTCAGCGGGCTGAAAGGGTAAGCAGAGAGATGCGTGTACGAGCAAGCTTGTCTCACATACAGAGGAATCAGTATGTGTGTAATGGTGAGGTAACTGGCAGCTGCTCTGGGGAGGAGATATCTGAGAAAGGCTGATTCAGTGCCTGCCAGTAATGTGCTCATTGCTGTGCTGATCAATTTCAACCTTTGAGCAGAGAATTACATTTGAGGAGGTCTATGCTCAAGGTGCTTCGAAATAATGCTTTCCCGTCTTCCCCAAGGCTCTCTGCACTCTCTGGGTTGTGACAATACAACAGTACATTAATCTTCCAGATCATGTATATGGAGGGCAATGAGTAATTTCTGCCAAACCAGAATTGTCATTGCAGTGGCCTATGAAGCCATATTTTTAGTGCGACTGTCTTTCACTCCAGAAGATCCTGCTCTGTTGTGGGGCAGTGGAGAGCTTAGGAAAGGAGTGGAAAGAACAGTGTCAAAGACTTGGGCAGGATTTAAAATTACCTCTCACTTTCCCCAGAACTAGGCAGCCAGTCTTACTAAACCAGAACATGTCAGGCTGCCGCCACGTGTCCTGCCTCTACCCTGTGGGTGGTAGAAGTGGTGCCACGGCCACAGCGTTCCCCTGACAGCGGACATGTTCCCAGTGAGCCCTCTGGTTTGGGAGTGAGACTTGTTTTTCCTGGAGGCTGGAGGAAGCACAAGGATTTCAGAAGAAGCTTCCAGAAGAGATGCACTGACCTTGCAGCCGAAGCAGGGAAGGGGCAGGAGTGAGGTCAGGCCATCAGCTGGGGACGAGGGCCATGAGGGGATGAGGGCCTCCTGCCTGCTCAGCGCCTTTGGACAGAGAGGACTCAGGTAAGCTGAGGAAACAGTAAACAGGGAGAGCAGAAACCTGGCACTTGCACACTGTGGCTCCCGTAGTGGATCTGGGGCAGCGTGAGGCCTCACCTCCCTGTCAGCTTCCTGCGTGTCCTTTCCAGTCCTCCTCTGGCCCCCGCATGTCCCCAGTACCTGCTCCTGCGCTGTGCTGCCAGTGGTTTCCCTGTGCTCCCTCAGATCCCTGGACAGAGGGTAAACGTGGTTTCATGTCCCCTCATGCTCCCTGCACCTCTTTCCCCTGTAGCAGGCAGGCTTTCCTACTCACAGGCTTTCCCTTTCCCCTCATAGCCCAGAGCAGTGCTCTGGGTGGCCCTGGCTGCCACCTCTGCCAGGAGGCTCCCATCTGAATTCCCAGTCTCCTACCCTTGCTGAAGGCAGTCTCTCCAGTCTTTATTTGTCTGGGAAATAGCTCATTTAACTGGGACAGGGAGGATGGGCAGAGATGAGAAAGAGCCATTGTTATGCTGAAAGCAGTTAATGGGTGCCACCAGACACTTGTGTGATCTACAGACCATAGCAGAAGTCCCTTAAGCTGTGCTGGTGCTGCCCAGGGCACTTCTCCCTTCCCATTTTTCTGATTTTTTTTTTCCCAGTTGAAGAAGGGTCTGGCACTAGTCTTGGCATTTTCTAATGGATTGGATGGAGTAGTCATGACACACCACAGCAAAGGGAGAAACACCCTTGAGAAAAGGTCTTACAATGTGCAATTGTAATTGCACAATGTGCAAGACCAGAGGCCCTGGCTTTGGAGAGGGCAGGAGCTGCCCTGCCTGCGAATGACCGATGGCTGTAGCTGCAGACAGGGCTCCCACCATGTCCCCTTGGAGCTAGCTGTGCACTTGCTGGATGTGTGGAGGAGAGTGTGATTTGGTGGCCTGGACACTCACCTTCTCTTGAGTGTTTAAACATGCTATGAGGAAAACAAACAAACAAAACTTTTTTTTTTTCAAGAGAAAATGCATTTTTCACAGGAAGATGCAGGGCCTTCAGCAGATGTGTCTGTCAGCTGTATGGCTGCTTATTTGATTAAGGAAGTCTTTGTGTTTCTGTATAAATTTGCCTTAACTCTGGATTGCGCACTGACAGATAATTTGAAAGCCTAAATTATAAATTAACTCAGGATTTTACACCAAAAATCATTCGCTGTCATATTTCTTCAGTTTTTCAGGTGTCTGCCTATTGGAAGCAATGTGAATTGTTGCTTTTTTCCCTCTTTTTTTTTTTTCTCTCCTTTACCTTCTGTCTGTCTCACAAATGTTGAATTTAGTATTTATTTCTCCACAAGTAATAAGCCCATTAGAGAGGCCAACAGTGTTGCCTTGTGACCAGAAATGTGGAATATGGGTAAGACTTTGCTGGTCAGAAATTGAGTGTTACTGATTCATTGAAACAAACCCAAGTGGCTGGTGGGATGTCTGTAAATGTGCTGTAATGAATCACTAGTGACCTCTAAGGAGAAGATAATGTGTCAGAGATTGCCCACAGGTACATCTTCTAGATTGGTATGGAAGATGGTTGTTTCCAAATTCTCCGAGAGGTATAGGAAAGGGACTTGAAATAAATCTTCTAAGAAATAGAGTGGCTGGCATATGGTGTCAGTCACCTACGAGTCACATCCAGCCCAGCTCAGCAGTGGCTGAAGTTGTTAATATATCATTGCCCTTTAATGGTCAATGAAAATGAACTTTTGATCCCAGTCCTGTTTTAAGTAAACAGATGACCCCATCAAGCAACACCATCCCATTTGGGAGCTCAGCAGAGGCTAAAGCTAGCAGTAAAAGATCTGCCATTTACAGACATTGCTAGTCAACTGTGAACTTTTGTCCAGGGGTGGTGGTGGTAAAAGGACACAGAAGGAAGAAGGAGGAGTGAAATTTGGGCCTGATGAATTTCTGGCAGAATTTTTCAAGCTGTAGTTCCTTCTATCACAAGATACTTTGGAAATTAAAAGCATTATTCATGGGTAATCTCTGGAGGCAGAAAAGGTTACCATCCCTGCTGTATCTCCTAGAGGCTACCTGTGCAGTGGCAGGAGAGAAGTCACGTATGGTTCAACTGTCCTCTGCTGAGAAGACTGTAGTGGCAGTCCAACTTCGCTGCTTTTATTTAGACGGATGCTGAAAAATGACAGCACATGTGGCTTTGGCCTTGCTGGTCTGAACTCAGTGATGAAGTGAATAAATGTTTCTATCACAACTGGCCTGCAGATTGAACTCTCTGATTCCAATGCTAGGAACCAAAAAGGTATTGCAACATGCTGCACTTAAAGGGTACCACAGGCCACTTCTAATTTGATCTTAAAAACTTTTTTTTTCATGAACAAGAAAATTCACTGTCTATAAACCTATTTTTGCAAATTGCAATCTTCTTTGGTAAACCCAAGTCACTAGTTTAAAGTTAAGAACTGCCTTGTACCATAAAGCTGGATAACCCTATTTTGCTGGGGGGAGGGAAGGGAGCTGCACGGCCTTTCACCCTCCAGCTTTACAAGCAAAGCCAAACTTCTGGGCAATCACTGCGTTTTCTCCCTCCCCCCCTTCCAGTGATGGCTGCAAACAAAGGTCTTTAGGGCTGGCTACTCCAGACTTCAGGACTTTTAAGGGTCTTTACTTGACTGGAGATCAAAGGTTTCTCCTTAAAGAGTTTATCACTCAGACAAATACTCTGCAGTTAGCATTTCAAACTGGGTTTACAAGTCAAATAATTTAGCAATTTCTTCCAACCATGTGGCCTTATGCAGAGGCTGCTGGATGCCAATTATAGCACCACTTTGACATGGAGTGCAGCAGTATCTATTGACAAATGTGTGCACCCTTTTCACCATTCTTTGCCATGGGGAAAAGTGTTTTCCACATATTGTGAGTAGGTCCCAGACTGCTCAGCTGGGGCTTGAGTTCCCTTCCTGGGATTGCTGATTCCTTACTTGGCACCTTCAGGATGTCTCTTCACCTCTCTCTCCCCCCTTCAGAAAGCATTTTTCTCCTTCGAAAGCATGAGAGCTGTAGAGACATAACTGGATGGTGGGCAATATTTTAGTAGGTGTACAATGCAGTAATATGACTAAAACGTATTAAACATCATTGCTCGGATTTCCCTTACTATTAAGCTTTCTCTGCTGAAAGTTGTTATTAGAATGTCTTTCATGTTAGCTGTGTGAGTCCAGAGATCCATTTGTGTTCTGTGCTAAATTTTCATCTATTACAGTCTAGGTAGATTCTCTTGTCCTGCTTATTACTTTCAGCATCTTTCAGAATTGCACTGAATAATGACACTAGCACCTGTCTTGGATTCATGTATTTTTTCACCTCATCGGGCAGAGAAATGGAGTCAATGGCTTGTTTTGTGGAAGGTGGAACTTTATTTCTCTTTCCCATTTTTCTAATCATGCATCTTGCTTCTCTTGCTTCACAAAAAAAAAAAAAAAAAAGCATTTACACATTTTAATCTGAATGTAAAATTATGGTAGGATATCAGCTGTCCATTACATTCTGAGAAGAGTAATAGAAGGCATTAATTGAAGGGAAGGTTCCTAGGTTACATGTTGATATTAGACAACGTGCTCTACCTGCGCCTGTAGGTATGTGAGATGCTGGTTAACGATTACTTTTCATTTGGAACAATTTTTTGTTTGGGGATATTAGGTACAAAACACCACCTCTAGTTTTATATGACTATGGTAGTTGGTCAGCAGCCTGATAACTTACCAGTGCTAAACGTGTAGGATGCGTTTTTGATCAAAAGATCCTTTCCCGCTCATACTGTCTCACAGACGGCATGGTTATTTTCTCATTTATGGAAAACTGCATGGCTTCCATTCCCCAGTCTAACAGTTCCTATAGGAAGCTAAGGCCATTTGTCTGAATGCATTGGCTAGATGAGAATTGCAGGTTGAGGAACACAGTATTGTATTCTGACTATCTTCTTGCCCTCCTTAGCCTGTTCTTGCCTTCTCATCCTTTACACAGGTCTCCCAGTACCATATCAGAACAGTGTCTCCACCATGCTAAAGGCCTTAGCAAAACAAGTTGAAGAAGATCGGGTAACTACATCACTTCAAAACCAGGAAAATTGATTTCTGGAAGGCTTTCACATCCAATGTAGTTTCTGAAGATCATACTGAGATCAAAATCTTGCTTAGTTCTGTTGAGAAAAACTGATGCTCGGTTGTTTCATTTCTGAATCCTTCAGGAATGGACAGGACTCAAGTGAAGGCACTAACAGCTACTGTGTTCATATTATCTATATCTAATGAACTACCGTTGAATATCACATTAACTCATCTAACCGCCCGTATGAAAAAAGTTGCCAAGACAGAAATGCAAAAACACTAGATTCTGATATACTCAGGTACTGACTGAGTTACCAAAAAGATAAACAGGTAACTTTTCATTATGTTGGTATATAGTGGACTACGGAAAGTGGTGGGATGCTCAACTCCAGGGGAGAAAATTGATTTTTCTTAGCACAATCCTGACAGAACAAGATTATAAAGATGTATTGGGATGGCCAGGAGGCAAGATTCTAACATGGGAGTTGGGGTGCTCATCTGAAAGTGAGGGGGCTTGGCTACACCTTTTATAAAGTTGAATGCCTTTTGACAAAAGCCTGATTAGGTTGATGATGAATTTGATGTTGCCATTTTGGCTACCGTGGTGTTGACAGGTATAGACAAGAGTGGAGCTGATGTTTTTACCTGTGTGTACTTTTTATAGCTACCTTAGCACTGGAAAACAAACACCCAAACATATTAATGATGACTGGTTTTAATTTTTGAGAGCAGAATATTTCAGAGAATGAAAGCTAACCTGCCAGGAGACTGTACTCCCAAAGGCTTATGCCTTACCCTCCATGACTTAGTCCAATTGTTTCCTATGATGACAGTGAAGACCAATGCACAGAAAAGCATATATGCACATCGTGGTCATGGGAACAGTAGTTAAAACTGACAAAAAAGTGTGAGGCAAAAAGCAGTGACACTGGCTTACTGTAGATGTACTCAGATTTCCTAATGGACTGTCAATGTTTCTGTGCCTGAATACGAACATTGTCCACTTTATTATCTCTGTCTGGAAAGAGGAATTGAGTAAAAAATATTCATAGACCTGAAGCTTTCAGAGTGATTTATCAAGTCATAGGAGAATTTGGAATATGAAGGTTAAATCTGGAAAACAGCTGTGTTATGGACTGAATCGATACAAAATATAAATTCCTAGTGCCTTTATATCCTATTTGGTTTGTTCATTTCATTTCAATGTAGTACATAGAGATCCAGTTTTGCAGTCCTTACTGAAAAGCACTATTAATGTAAAAGAATCACGTTGTCTGAAAAGGAGTTATGATAGGCCTGAGTTAAGTAAGACAGGATGGGGTAGTAAGTCATACACTACAGATTAATAACTCCCTAGCATAATATTATTATGTGCCACAAAAACTAGAACTAAAATATCACATAGACTGTAAAAAGATCTTTCTACATCCCACCACATCCTAAGGTATGTTTTCTTTTGGAAGCAATGACATATTGAACTTTCAATAAAACTGGGTAAACATTTTGCATAATATATTCCTATCATTGCTATTGCTTTGTGAAATGTTTCTTGTCAGGTTTAGTACCTGCTGAAGCAAGTGGTGAGAGCAAGAACAGTTGTTCCTAGATTTTAGTTTTGAGAGATACAGTATTATTCTGTCAATACCTTGCAGGTGTTATTTTACGGATAACTTTATTTTGGCAACGGTGTAGTCATTTTTATATCAGAGTTGGTATGTTTTATCATAAGCAATATATTTTATAGTGACGGGCTGGAAGAAACCTTCGTTGATACTGCTGTTGCAGGTAACTACTATCTGGTCACAAAACCCATCCTCAATATGTGTCAAACTCAGCCTTAACAACAGTAAAGATTTTTGGTGCTTCTGTTCTTAATTGAAAGCTCTTATTGACTGTCTCTTTTCTAACAGTTAGTACCTTCTTTGAAATCCAGAAAAAAAATGCTGAGCTAGATTATATCTATTTATTCTTGCATTAATTTGGTTTTAAAATTAAGTATGATTTCTTTTTTTTTTTCATTTTGAGTAATCATTTCTTTCATGTACTTATAGAGAACCATCCTAGTAGTCTTCACTCTGTTGCACCACACAAGCCTTTTGATTCTCATCTCCTGGATACTGTTAGTGCAACAAGTCTTCTCTCCAGTCATTCAATTGTGAACGAAAAATAATTTTAAGGGTGGGCTACTATGAACAATATTCCAGATGAGGCTTGAACAACACCTTCTCCAATGTTCTGATTATTTGACTATTTCCACTGGAAATGCCTTGCCTCATATATTCCAGGATCACTTCTGGCTTTTCGCAGCCGTATCATGTTGGTGACTCAGTCTTTCCATGAACAGGTAATACCTCCTGATCTCTTCCCCTCTGTTGTTTCCAGCTGATGAGCCCTTCAGCTTAATTTACTCTTTCATTATTAGTTTTTAAATATATTCTTGTACTTTATATATTACTTTTCTTCCAGCTTCTATTAGTTTAACCTTCATGAGCATCTGTTTCTCTCGTGTTGTTCTGATCATTCTTTTGTTCATACCCTCGCCTTGAAGCTTTTTGTCATTTTATGAAACAAGATAGGTCACAAAACTTCATCATCGAAAACTTACAGAAGTAAACCACCTCCAAGCAAATGTTCCTCCTTTCAGCACCTCACCCCTAGCAACTTTTCATCCACCTTACAACTCTCTGCTCCTGCTTTCTCTACCTTAACTACCAACTGCTCAGGACAGGACTGAAGCACAGCATCAAATACTCTGCCATAAGCTTTGCCTGTGCCCAGAAATTCTGTTATTTTCTGAAAACAGGCCATCATAATGTCTCATCCACTCTGGTATATTTACTATAAATTCTCACAAGTAAAGCTGAGCTTCTTATGTTAGTTCTGTACAACCTCCCAAGACAAAACTGTCCTTAATGTATCAGGAAAATGGAAATCATACAAGAATTGACCCAAGACTACCACAGAACACGCAAGAGGAGAAGAGATTGCTTTCTGTCAAAGCAAATGATATGGATTTGATTTTATCAATGTTTTCAAGTTTGGAACCTTATCATATGTCCTACTGGGACAAAGACATCACTGAAAGGATATTCTACTAAATGTTATTTGAGATGTGCAATTGTATGCATTTCAAATATTGGTGATAGTATTATTAGCAGGTGCAGCTTTGCAATATGTTAGTGAAATATTAAAAAAAAATTCTTCCATTGTAGAGGGGATAAAATATGGTAGCAGGATAATTTTTTTTTTTTTGAAATGCTTCTCTGACTTGCTTGTTGTCTGGTGTTTTTTTCCAGAATCTGTGTGATGAAATTCTTTCAAAGCTGATGAAAAAATTTTCATGACTAAATATCTTTATTTACTGACTGACTAAGTCTTTGTAATATCTGGTCTATCCTAGTAAAAAAAAAAATATGCTTCAAGTAAATTTAATTTTCTCCTAATTATATGGAGTTGAGGTACATTTTAATGCCTTCATTTCTGTATTGTTTCATGATACTACGCTCATTTGAATATAGATGAAGCACTACTAAATTGAGAAAGGAAAAGATGAATTGTCTGTTTTTCTGCTGTGGACAGCTACAAGCAGATGTAATTACCTAAACAAAACTATCTGTATACTGTTTAAAAAATTAGGCTTCAAAATTTTTCCATTCTTGGGCTCTGTTGCAAAATATCTTCTCTAATTTGTATATTAACTATTTTTTTTTAAATAATGTTCTTTAGATACAACCTCCTAGTACTTTTTTGTATTTATATATATTTTTTATTAATTCCATCATTAATAATGTTCTGGAAAAGCAAGTAAGGATGTGGTTAGGGCTCATATTTGTTCAGATGACAAGTACATCTGGTAAGGCACCAACATCTTTTCTCTGCAAAATGGAAAGAAGCCATGAATGATAGGATTTTCTTCCTCAAAGAAAAATATCTGTATTTTTATAGGTTACGAAACCCAGCTAATAATAATAAGGTAAACATTCAGACTTTAGACTCAGACACCTGGTTTTGAAACACAAAACCACCTGTGCAGTGTTAAACATTAGAGGAAGGAAGTACAGTATACAAGGTAAAAAGTACAGGGCGAGGTGATGTGATGTATCCTTAGGTCAAACAAGAGGCTGTTTGTAAATGACCCTTCTGAGGCAGACATATGACTTCCCAAGATTGGAGCATTCTACAAAGGGATGCATAAATAGCAGTTGTTCACAGCAAGGGTTATACTATATGGCTATTAGAGTGAATAGAAGCAGCTCCCTTCTTGCCAATGACAGGAAATAAGGTCAAGTAAAGATAACAGGTCTTTGAATTAGAGGTTTTCAAAATATTAGTCTTACGCCTTCAGTATGGAGTTGAATGGTTCTCTTTAAAATGTCCTGCTTCTAAAACTCAGAGACATTTGAGACCAAGGGTATGAAACAGCAATCTTTAGGTTTTATATCTGTGTTACTCAGCTTCACTTACTGTAGAAGGCAGTACAATTAATAGCATAGCCAGTCTGAATGTAAATAATTAAAAAACACAATGGAGGAAGGCCTTTGGGCACATTTTAAAATGTTTTTGTTTGACCTGGTTGTTCTCTAAAAATAAAGGAGAAGAAATTATGAAGTATGTCAATACTATAATAGCACAGCTAAACATTCAACTTGATAAAATTTCTGTGACAGCGACAGCATAATGTTTACCTTTAATGTCTGTATTCCTGTGGTACAGGTATAGTTTTCCTTTTCCATAATCTTGAATGGACTAACTACTTAATCCATTTCCAGAGTGGCCCAAGACTCAGCTTTCTTTTTTTTGGCATTCGATAAAGGAAAATTTATCTTTTCCTGCTGTATGTTGCTGAATGTGCATCATAGGTCATCATCCAAAGACAGTCATTACAATGTTTTATAATGCAAGCATTTAAAATCAGATTTTGTTAGGGGAATAGTTTTAAAGGGATTCTTACATGTTCCGTCTGAGCTACTGTCCTCTTGAAATCTTAGAAGAAAAATTTTCCTGTGAATCATTAAAAAATGTGAAGTGATTGAATATGATAGGTATATAAAACTAATCACAGGCATAATCTTAGGATAATCTAAACTCTGTCAGTAAGCAAAGTGAGCCTATACACATTTGATCCATGATGGGGTGAATTCAAAATTAGTGAAGCTATCAGGAACATTGAGAATCTGTGCAAAACATGAACAAAATTAAGCACACGTTGTTTTGTAGCCCCCTTAGTAAACCAGCAGATTCCATTAATTTTGTTTAAATATTTTCCAAATAAGAAATTAAAAAATAATCAAATGCAAAATCATTTCTTACAACTGATACACATCTGTAACATAGTTGTGTCTGTATACAAATTTCATGTGTTTAATAGGTATGTAATTTGATTTTGCACATATATTGTTCTTTCAAAAAAATACAAATTGCTGCTAGATAAATAACTTCTGTCTAGTCAGTAGGGTCATGTAGCGTGAACAGACAGACTTCCTATTTTGTTCAAGTGTTTGTGTATTTGTGACATTTCTGTTTCAAGTCAAATGTACAACGAAAAATAGGTAAGGTCATTAGGTCATTTTTTTTAGAAGGGAATAAAAAGTCTGGTCTTTCATTTAGCAAGAAAGGGTAAAAACTCTTGATGGTCATTAACACGTGTTAGGTGGGCTAGAAAAAAAAAGATTAAACATCCTTTCACATTATCCCTTAATCATAGGCAATTTCCTTGATGCAGCAGTTTCATACTTTTCATAGGGATGTCAAAATGACCCATCTAAATAGATCAGCTGCAAGACAAGGAGAGGAAAAGGTTCACACCTTTGTGTTGTTTTTGTAATGTTGCAGCTCCTTCTTTAGAATGACAGAAAGCATATTTCCACTTGGGGTTTTACATTTAAGTGAAAAATCTTTCCCCTTTTCTGCTTTGTTCAGCAATAAAATGCCAGTGATGTTAACTAGATAGATAAATATTGTAATTACATAAGCAAAGTATTTGTTTCTAGTAAAAATGTGCTGTTCAGGCAGAAGAAATTGGAAATGTTAAAATTTGCTTATTTAAAATGACAAGTTTTAGGTATGTATCATGCCTATAAGAAATGTTTCACAGTTCACAGAGTGATCTCTAACTTATAACGAGTTCTATTATACAGAACAAATGCTAGAAATAATTTTTTTCCACCTGTAGTTTAAAGACTGATGCTTTGAAACTATGCTAAGACAAGGTTCTGTAGTTAAAACAGATTTCTTCACTACTGTACATCTCTTTAAATAGTGGGAAACAAAAAGGTGGTGGTAGTCTTCATCAGCTATAATATCACATTAAAAATCTAACATAAATCTGAATTGTAGATGAGTGCACAGAAAGGGTGAGACTGTTGTCTGAAAATATAGATACTGTGTCAAGATCACAGATCCAATTGTTTCACAAAACTGAATATAACACCTGCCTGCTATCAAAATTTCTTCCGATTATTTGTTTATATATTCCAGTATGTGTCTTTGGAAGGGTGGAACAAAAAAAAAAAAAAAAGGTATGTTATCTACTTCGAAGTCTGCCAAATCTAAGCAGATTAAGGTTCAGCTTTAATTGTTCTCTTCTCTTCCTCTTAGCCTTGTTAGTGACATGATGCTTAATGACTACAGAAAGGCAGTGGTATGTTGAATGTGTTGTTCTGAGCAGCACAGCAGAAAAATCTCCTGCTTCTAGTCCAGTTCCAATAGTGAACATTTTGTTCACAAGTGAAAAGTAGAATGTTTGTTGATAACCAGTAAGCCCTATCTGTAATAACATCCTATAAATTATGGAAAAGGAAAAGAAGGAAAAAGAAAGAAGAAACAACTCATTACCGCCCCTCTGATCCCCCACCCCTCCCACAAACCAAAATAAAAAAGCTAAAATTTGAGCTGGTCGATGTGGTATAATTTACTTAGAGACTCATTATCCTATATGAGTCTAAAGTACTGTTAACAGTACATTCACATAAATCTAGATGTACTGGAGGAAGAAACCTACTTCATGTCTGGAATTTCTCAAGGTTTAGTAGTATTTGCCTCTAAAGTTTTGAGTCTACTCACTCAGCAGCTGCTATTCAACAGTCAAGTTATGTTAAGGCATGAGCAGGGATCAGTATTCTGTGTTCCCCAAGGCACATGCATCCAAACATGCAGTAGCAACCAGGACTGGCTACGTTGCTTCTCCCTGTATTGCTCCTGCACTAGAAAGCTGTTTCTTACACCATTTCCTTATAGAAATCCCCAATTTCCAAGTCTTCTTTTGTCCTTATTGAAGAAATGGAAGAGAGAAAGCAAAAAAAATAATAATTTGCAATACTACTTTGATTTTTCCACAAACGTTTGACAGTCATGTTTTTTTTTTTAATTTTTTTGGGTTGATTTTGAATAAAGAATTTTTAGAGTTTTTAAATAATTTTTCGAGTTTTCCTTTACATATTTTAATATGTATGAAAGATTGTCTGTCTCACACTGGTCCTTTCTTCTACTCTTCATTAACTTTAATGATTGCCTATTTCAACCATATATTCTGTGAGGTCCCTAAAGTAAATTTCTGAGTAGTATTTTGTTTTCCTTCTTCCTTTGGTTTTTAACTTTTATTTAAAAGCATTTAAGAACTCGTGCTACATTTCGCTGTATTTGTTGTCTTGAGTTATTCCTTATTCTTTAAAACATTTCACTCAGAGTTTGCTGGTTCTGTTAACTCTTTTATTCGTGTCATTCTGGTGCAAAGGATGACATTTTACCGGGGTTTGAATGACTTTCTTTGGTAACTGTCTGAAGTTAAATATTTTTATATGCTCATGAGAGGTTTACTCCTCCTCCACATTTGCCATCTGTATGTGGATAGGATGTGCTAATTCAATGTGCATGGCTGTGCTTCTGTGCCTTGACTGCACAGAGCTCAATCATTCTGTTCAAACTTTCATTCCCAAACTGCTAAGAGGCTTCCTGAGCAGCACTGTCTGAGACGTATTTTAAAATTGGTCTGTCCTGTGTGTGGTCACTATGAATATAATACCTGACTACTGCAGTCCCAATGCTTTTTCCTTGCATTTTCCTAAATAAGGAAAGTAAGCATTGTTATTCTCATTTCACATATGGTTCATCATGCTTCAGTTTATAGCTGGCTCAGTCTTGTGGTGGATGACACACTTCAACACAGATTTTCAACTCCTCAACTTATGCTCTAACTTCTAGAGTCTTAGTAGGGTTACTATGTTTTATGTAGAGTTTCTACCTCAACTTTTTAAAGGAAAACTCTTTAAAGACATAGGAGTCTATACAGCCTCAAATTCTTGAGTTTTTGGACAAAATATGCTGAGAAGTTGTTGCACAAACTTACATATGAGCTTGCCTCCTTCTGCTTTGTCTTATTTTCTATCTGTGCAGGTGTAGTTTTAGGTGTGGTGTTTTGTTGTTGTTGTTTGTTTGTTTGTTTTTCCTCTTGCCATACATATACAGACTTTCTGTGTCTCCTGCAGCAATATTCAAAAACATTAGTATTGTATCTGAGGTGCCTGCTGAGTGTTTCCAACACTTACGCTGGGAGGGGCACATATGTTAGTAATGATATCTCCAGCTGCCACTAAATAAATCATAATGCCATCTTAAAAACATTGACAAAATAGAACCAGATTCCATATTGAAAGCTGGCCAATGTTTCATATGATGTCTTTCACAGAAATTCCTGGGCACCTGTTATAAGACTTACTCTTCACTTTTAATTAAAAGATATCCATAAGTATTTTTATTAAATACCTAAGCACACGTGGTCATCTCTTTTTATCTTTTTTTTTTTTTCTGTAGAGTGTAAAATCACCTGCCAAGCATTGTAATCTGTGCAAAGTTTGTGGTTTGAAGGTCAGGTTAAAATGGGAAACCTGACAGATGAAAAAATGGATGCACAACGCTGAAACTACACATGTATATTCAATGCATACAATGTTGCCTTCAAATGCACACACTTTTGTTTTATTTTTTTTGATCTGTCTTCACTATAATCCTTGTATCCTAGAAGCTTTAGTGTATTAGAGCAAAAATATTATATACTGTTTAATATTAAAGAATGAAAATATATGTGGAATAAGATTTCTAAGAAGCTCAACTATGCTTCTATACTCTTTGCATTAATGTACCAAACTAAAATCTCATTCCTCAACTGTGAAGGTTGTTCTGTTGTTTTTCTGGTTTCCTGTTCTGTGATGAATGGATAGGCTTCTGCCTACTACTTAGGTCTTTCCTATAACACTTTTGTACTTTTTTTTTTTTTCATTTGTGTTCCTGTCTCTTGTTCTGTCTAAGGAAAACTGCACAGCTACAAAAATTACCACTAGCCTAGAGCATTCAAATTCACTGGTCACTTTTTATAGGGACTTATCCATATTCCTTCCGTGTTTTGCTTTCATGGGAGAATTTACTTCAGAGCTTAGAAATCCCTTCTTAATAGTCTCTTTCAGAAATACCACTTTGAGACAGTTTTTCCCTATGTGTCAGTGAGCTCTGCAAACCAGTGTCTGCTTTCAATGCAGGTTTTGAGGCAGTCACATCCTCTGATCCTGCTCTGTGCTGTCCTTCATATTATTTTAGCCTAATAGCAAAACACCAGTAGAGTAGTGACAGTTGTCTTGAGGTAAAATGAGTGAGAATCTTTGGACATCCAGACTGTGTAGAGAACCATATGTATACCAAAATTTTAAAAATTTTCAACATAAATCTCCTTAAAAGAAAGAATTGTGAAGCCGAAAGCCAAATAGAAGTACATTTAAATAAACAAGCTTCATAGCTTTCACCTGCAGTCTGTATTGCAAGAAGGATACTTAAACCACCGGCTATTCTATACAGTGGCAGAAGTAGGACATATGTTCAGAGGTAACCAATGCTGCTAACACTAAACTATCATTTTCTATGCATAAATCTACTATTATGCTGGAATTTTCTATTGTGAGATCTATTAAGAGATGGAATGAGACTAGAGAAGCAGTGCAGCACCATTAAGTGTTGACCTCTCCTCATTTCTGAAGGTGGATGATTCGTAAAGCTGTTCAGAAAAATCTATCTATCAGAAGCTCTTAAGAAATAGAGGACAGTTGATTAGGAGAACGTAATCTAGCAGAAATTAGCATGTATTTATATACATTTTGGTATCAATCACCAGACAGTGGAGTACTAGTATGAAATCATTCCAACATATAACACCATGCATGAGCACAAGCAAGAAAACTTACGTCAGAGGTGGTGTATCATACATCTCTTAACTTCAGCTCTGTAGAAAACATCGCCAAGCCAGGAAGCCCTGTGTGCCTTATGTTGAACTTGCTGTATTTATTGCCAAACATCTTGAAGAAACTGTTAAAAAACGTTTATTTTTATGCAAAGAGAATCCCTGAAATTGTGCCAAGGTTAATGTTAGCATGAGTTGGAGACCATTCCAGTGCCCACAGGGCTAGAACGCCTGCCCAAGGGCATAGGGAGGGTGTAGCCTCGTTTGGAATGGCTTAATGTGATGAGGGATGTAATGTAATCACTGGATACTAGAAAGTTATAAAGCATTATGGATTAAAGATAGAATTTACACTTTTTTTTCTCTACTTTAAATATATGCAATGGAAACACAACTCTTTTTTTTTTTTAACTTTCCTGCTCTAACCTTGTACTTTAAGCTGTTTTTCTTCATGAGTATAGGTAAGTATCCATTTTTTAGAAGCATATTCTCTTCATTAGTCTCTTTTCCTCCAGTAACATCCTCAAAAGCCAACACTTTTAACTGTGAACTCATTTAACACCCATTAATGGACGTGTATGTATATTGACGGTGTGACATAAAATAAGTCTAGAGTTAAATTTAATGGATAAACCACAGCAAATATTAAAACTGTTCCATGTAATAAATAAAAAAGGGGAGTAAAAACTGTCTGGGGTATTGTCATACACAAAGTACGCAAGACATCTCATCTGCTTTCTGGCGTTAACCCAGCTGAGACCTAGCTACCATGTAAAAAACAGATTAAACTAACATCCATCAAGGTGAAAGATAATTATTGCTTGTGTCAGACAACACCTGTTTTTGCAGCATTCCTCAACTCAGTTAAACTAGAGACATGCTGAAGCTTTCCACTGAGTTTTACATTTGACAGTTCCCTCAGGCAATTGTGTCTGTGAAACACCTTCACCTCTTCCTTTGTTTACATTTTGGGTAGTATAAAAATGTTAAAATACTAAACGGAAAATTTAAAATTAAGCAGAAAATCCAGCAGCAGAATATGGATATTTGTTGAAAAAAATATCACAATAGTCAGTCTATTGTGAAGTCTACATAAAGATCTGTTGAAAGCATTCATTTGAGAATGAGTACCGGTTACCTTACTTATGTGAGTAAGCCCATTTACTTTACTGGAAGTTTGTAAGGTGGAAAGTAGTAGTCCCTAGAAAAGGACATAATGCACTCTTGCTATCTTTAATGGCACTGCATAGATTGTAAGGCAAAATGTTGATCCTATGTGTAATCTGTATTACAGGCACAAGACTTCACAACAAAGTCCTGCTTCAGATGTGCCAAGACAGCTTAGAGTTGATGGATCAAAGTGCATTCTGTTATGTGAAAAGGAATGATGCATACGCATGCTATAGCTTTTTATAGGTCAGCTCACAGAAGGATTTGGTGTCTTTTCTGTTTCATTTTGCTTTTTTTGTGACATGTAAGATAAAGTTTGTTTTTTTGTGATTGCAGTATCAGCAGAGGTCTTTTGAAATAGAACTTATTTTTGCTGTAAATAGATAAAAAGAATTGAGAACTCTAGGTCATCAACTCCTCTGCAAGTTACAATGTAACTTGATCAGGTTAAATACTAAAAGGTCCAATCCAGACTGCCCATACATCAGGAAGTCTTTTAATCAATTGGGGGTTGGAGAAGTGTTGCAGTATTCCTGATAGAAAGGCCAGGTGAATGATTTTGCTAAACAGCAGCCCATAAATGAATTTGGCTGGAGATGTTACTTGAAGGAGAGAAGACGTGCAGAGTTTGGTACAAACTGCCCATTGAATCGAGAGGGAAGGGAAGCGGAGTGCATATAATGGAGTACCAATCATCCCATTAAAAACAAAACTGCCAGCACATGGTAATCTATGGTAAACCCTGTTCAAAAGGTGAAGAAAGCCTCTCTGCAAAAATGTGCTTCCCAAGAGAGAAACACCGAGGTACATAGAACAGAATGAGCTGAGGTCACAGATGTGATGTTTATTGGGGCAATAGAGCCAGAGACAGCACAGCATGCCTCATTGCAAAAGGAGGCAGCAGTTAACAGTGATCGGTACTAGAGGTTTTTAACGACACAGTGCTTCTAAAGACTGCACACAGATTTGAAAACAAACATGATTGGATGGCGAAATGTGAAACATAAAATGCATAATCCAAAGGCCTTAAAGGAAAAGGTGCTGCTGCAAACAAGTTAGGGGAGGCAGTTGCACTACTACAGATAAAAGAAGTAAGAGCATCTTGTGGGAAACATTTGCTGAATGACCAGGCAGAGGAAATATTGGGGCTACCTCAACAAGTCTTTCTTAAGGGTTTTATCTGAGAGCATGTCAGGGCAATATGGTCACAGAAAGGGCAGTGCTGACACCACCCACAAATAGAGGGGTTGAAATGACTGCGGTGTTACCTTTTCCATTTGAAACTCATGTGGAGGGCAAACTTTGGTCAGCAGAGTATGTCCTTAAGTGAGTAATCATACTGCTGTTAGAATTAAGAGAGCAACAAACAAAACAAAATCAATAGAGGAGACCACAAATTGATTAAAGTCAATTGGCATCTCACCCAAATCTTAGCGGTCTATATAGATCCCTGAGATTTTGTTAACATAGTAATAAAAGAGCAGTATTACAGAGGACAGTTGGTGACACAACAGTCATGAGCTTTTCATAAAAAGGATGCTTTACAAGAATCCATGGTCTTACGATAGATGACAGAATGGCCAAGATATGAACATTTTGTAATACTTTTGTAGCATCGACACATTAGTTTCCAGAAACTTCAGAACAATGGATGGACAGAGACCCAAATCTAATCTGACAATACAGAAACCAGAGGCAGGAGTTAAGAGTATGCAAACAGCGAGAGTGTGCCTGTGGAAAGTGTTTTGGAGATGATGCATCAATAGAGGATGAGGTCAGTGGAGAAAGCTGTCAATTATTTGAGCTGGAAATCTACATTTGCTGGGAGCTGTATTAACAATACAGCTGGTAATGATTACATAAAAGCAGTACAGGAAATACCAGAAACAGAAGATAAAAAATGTCCTTTGGCTTAAATGTATGAAAAATACATCTTTGTAGTTATAGTGATAACTGTGGAAGGTCTTAGTGCATTTCTTTACATTTATTTTAATATACTGATTCTGTGTTTTTGAATAATGTGCTTAGAGCATGACTCAGTTACATTAAACCTAACTAAATAAAAGGTGTAATTGGTGGTTAGAGTAGTGCAATGAGATCAATGGGAGGATCCAAATAATTAGGTTCCATACAATGTTTTTCAGAGTTTTATTTTTCTGACAAATCTGAGCACAGACCTAACATACATTCTTTCAAATCCCAGACATAAAAAACATTGTTATGGTTATGAAACATAATAGTCTTAGCCCTGGAGTTTATAGCCTAGAACTGAGTGCCAAGTCTATATTTCTATCTGTGTTAACACTTTAACATCTAATACCATCTGAAATGATTGAAAACTGATAGAGAAAAACCAAATCCCCAGGCCAACAACCAATTTGAAGAACAAATCATTACAATTAGCTGCCAAAGAGGAGATGCTAACAGCTGGATTCTTGTTGAAGGAACTGGCCCACTGACCATGTGCACCAGCTGAATCCCGTGTAACAACCTCTTGCCCCTTTGTCTGCATGACACCAGGTACTTGAGTTGGTACCAGTGTTGAACACAGCACTATATTTATCTTACTGATTTTTTCCTGATCCATATCGTCCAGATACTTACGTAGCTAAAACCTTTTCATAAAATTCTCACCCTCTCATATCTCAGTGCTAACATATATTTTTGTCTGGTTTTCACTAATTCAGTTTTTCCCTGTTCATTTCCATTCAGAAAGACAGCTAAAAAATTATTTTCCTAGACTGTTATTTCACTCATCTCTCTCTCAGAAACATTCTCTCTGTAGCGTAAGTCAGGGTAAGCGATCTGTCTTTTCTTTTAAGGAGTTTCATAGCTTATCTGAGCTTCTCATTCAGCATCTAAAGGTCGACTCCTATTTTTAACCCGTTAATAATGCCAGTGTCTATTTTCCACTTGTTACATTTTCAAAAGAGCACCATAGTGCTTTCATCCATATATTTGGCAGAAGCGTCATTAAGAACTTCTTTAGAAGTGCAACCTATTTATCTTCATTGCCCTTAGATACAATGCCTACACAAAAATTGCCATCAACAGACTGCTGGGGTCCCGAGACGCCTGCTCCTCAAACTGATGAGTGTTGCTCTGGTGTTCTGTTGAAAAGCTCTCTGTAATTTGTTCTCTTTTATGGAACAGTCGAGGTCTATGGGGCAGGGACTTAGGGACTTTTACTGCTCTGTGTTTATGCAACATTGCTAGGACCTACAGTAATGCTAACAGAAGAATAATTAATAAGACAGCATCCAGAATTATGACTCCCAGACGGCAGAGTTATTTGCCGCTACCTTACTGCTTATGGATAGCTATGCACAGGAAGACAACTTTTACAATAAATGGAAGACGACTTTTACATGATCTACCAGCTATCTTGAAGACCTGACCTTTCTTTAGCACCAAGCAGGGAGATCCTGCGTGATTAAAGATGCCATGTCTGAAAAAAGACCTAAAAAACTGGCCCCAGCCTATTTCGGTGGCACTGCTCCCTTCTAAACTTTCTCCCTCCTAATCTCTTAAAAATGTATGCATCAACACAGCAGTCTAGCAAGCCATTTTAGGAGCTGATTTGATTGATGCTTCCGTAATAGGTTGCCAGTACTAAGTCCTACAACAAATTAGAAAGAAATGGGAGAGCAGGGGCACACACAGGGTCTACAGAGCAAGGGTCAGCTTCCTAAGTCTCACAGAGGATTCAGTGTTCCAGTTGGGGAATGGGTTTGATATACTGTTCTGAACTTCCCAGAAGAACAACAAGGGGATGTGAAGGATTAAACACATATTGGTCATCCACACCTGCCGCTGTGATGGTAACAGCAGCCTCAGGAGGGCTGGCAACAAAATCTTTCCTGTCCATTATCATGCCAGATGCCAGAGGTAACTTTCTCTCTGGCTCACAAAATGGGTGCCAACAGCCACTCCTCCACCCTCAGCCCAGAGGGATCCCAAGGTGCAGCTGCTCTGCGGGTCCAGGCTGAGCTGGGTTTGCGGTAGCTGTGTCTGGGTCTTCTACTGGAATGACAGCAGATGGAAAGAAAGTAACTTTATCCCTTGAAAAAAACATCAGGCTAGTTTATGGAGCATATAAGGTGTGAATTCTCCACTTCATGGGGAGTACATGGAGCCAATCAAAGGTTCAACTGATTTTATTACATTTTTTCAAATTAGTGCAAGTGCTGGAGAGAACAAAATGTTCGTGTTGTAGATCAGATCCCTGTATGGAATTTCACGAGGGTACTGCCCTTCAAACTGTGTGTTGCTGTCAGTTTCTTCACATACTTAAGGACACTGTAGGACATTGGGGGGGGGTGTCCCAAAACCGTAAAAAAAAAAAAAAAGAAGGAAAAAAAAGGCTCTGCCATCACTGCTGGCACCCCTGGTTAGCATGGAGGGCTGGATTCAAACCGCAGGTGTGACGGCCACCTCCAGCCCCCGGTCCTAGCACCCTCCGTGCCAGGAGGGAGCCCACTCCCCGCTCCGCGGTTACTGAGGCGGGGTGTGCGTGTGAGGGGGCAGCGCGGCCGTTAGCGGGGCAGCCGTTAGGGCCGGGGGCCGCGGCCGTTAGGGCTGAGGGAGCAGCGCGCGCGGCGCACAGGTGCGCGCAGCGGGGCAGGTGCGGCGGCGGCACGAAGGCCGCCCCCCCCCAGCGCCGCGGCCGTGTCCCCTCGCCTCCGCCGGGCTCGTGACTGGAAGTGGCTGGAGGTGGCCGCCGTTCCTCGGCCGGAGCTCGGCGGTGCTGGGTTTGGAAGCGAGCGGGGAAGGCACCGGGACCGCCCGCTGCAGGTACGGGGGAGCCGTTTGTCCGCGGGCAGGCGGCCGGGGGGCGGTTGGAGGTGCCCGTCGTGCTCTCCGCAGCCCCACGACGCGTCGGGGAGGCAGGCGTTTCCTTTTCTCGTTCCTGCAAAACGCTCTCGCCTTGCAGGGGGTTTAAACAAACAAGCAATAAATAAATAGATAAATAAATAAAAACCACCAAAAAACCAACCCGTGTGGTGGAAGTGAGCCTTGCCTACCACGAATGAAGTGGAAGGCTTAGAAGCGGAACTGTGTGAGTGGGCTTTGGTGTGAAATGGTCACCCTGAGAGGTTTAGGGGGAAAATAATGGAATAGCAAATGCTTTAGGGGTTTTTTGGTACTCAAACTTGTCTTCCTGGTGTCATTCAGCTGGATAAAAGCATATATATCTATGTTAGTAAGCTTTATTGGAGAGGTGTCATTAAATTTAACATTGTTGGCAATTGTTACAGCTGCAGAAAGTAAACAATTAGGTAATCTCTTCCACTCTTCTGCATGGAAGGGAAGTCCTGAGCGACTCTAGTCTGATGGGATGGTGAAATAAAGGTTCTGGTGCGATGTGATTATTTTCACCGGGGATTTAGAAAGGACTGAATGGTTGTAGGGCTTCATCACCCATCTGTTGATGTTGTAAGGCCCATCTGAACCCCGTGCAGTATGCAGTCATCACTGTTAGTGTGGTCAGATATCTTTGTCATTCATACATGTTGGTGAATTATGAAACTGATCGTGAACTTGAAGTGTGGGACATCTTCCAGGGTCTTAAAAGTAGTTTTAAAAGCCTCAAAATATTTTCCAAGTTTTGCTAGCTGGTAGGTCTAAAATTGGTAACGTGTGAATTGAGACTTCCTTCTGTAGAATTTTTAGCAACTCTTAAGAAGGGATCATAGCAGTCAGATGCAAGCAGGCCGAGATTTAGGGTCTGTGAGGAGCATTGCCATAAGAATCTTAAATGCACCATGTTTTCTCATTTTATTTTTTTTTAAGGACTCATTCTGGTATATGTCAAGACAAACTTTTTCCCTTTGGAAAAAAATATTTCAACTTCTCCATAATAAAGAGAATCCAGCCTGAACATAAAAATGAAATTGCAGTGTAGGGAGCCAAGTGAATTCATGTGTGCAGAGTATTTTTTTTTTTTTTTTTTAACTAACTTTATCTGTGAACTCCCAGCCCTGGAGCCTATTTGAAATAAGATAGGAAGCTTCAGTCTTGTCACAAATGCAGCTACAACTTGTCCTGGGGAAGCCTTCGTAACGGGGTCAGGTAAAGTTCAATGAACTACCAAACCAGCACTATTTCAGAAATGCTAAGGTGCTCTTTCCACTGATCTCTCCACTCTCTCTGCCTGTTATTAAACTGGTAGTTTTTACAACATCAATAAAGAACTTTCCTACCCAATTGCCCCAGACAAAGGCCTGAAAGCTAGGTTTAAACTATGAAAACTTTGTGTTAGGTTCATTTAGATTGTTTTGCTGTGTCAAATACTCACTTGAGTTCAAAAGTTCAGATGAACCATGAACTTTGTCATTTCACAGCAGGCAGTTCTACAAATATAATCGGAAAGTGAAAAAACACGCAATATTTAAGGTGCATTTGTTGTTCTGTGAAGAACATATTTGGAGTTCTGTGTTTGCAAAGTTCTGCTTGATTTCAAGAAACTTTTAACCATTTAAAAGATGGAAAAAAAGGAACTAAATACAATTAAGCCAAATAATTCCTTGATCCCTGACCTTTTAGGCTTTCAAACCAACACATATTCAGTGACTAATCATTACTGCACAAACTAAACCCAGCTAATCTTCTTAATAAATTGTGAAGTCTTGTATGTCTCATGGTTTCAGTGATGGCTTTTCTCCCTGTCTGGAACACTGCAGAATATCAAAACAAATGGGTCATGGCTTTATGTATTTGTTTAAGTTTGGATCTATGTCATCTCATGATACAGTCTTGAGTTGGGCAGGTTTTACAAGTGTATGTCAGTTATAAGACTGTTAGGAATGAAAAATCCGTCAATGCAGTTTTCAGCTACTTATTAGATAAAAATGTGTCAGCAAAAACAGTTTGTGCAAAGCCACTTTTTAAATGTGGAAACTTACCAGGCTGAAGAGCCTGTAATAAATTCAGTTTCTTTTCCACGAAAAGGAATTCCTTATACCTATTCTCTCCTTGCTTCTAGTAGGTCTGGAGACTCGATCTATCGGGAATAAGCAACGTTTCTTTTTCAGACTTAAATTTGGCATCAGAAACAACAAGTCTTGCTTTAAGTCTGTCGTCCCCGACTGTTCAAAAATTGTGATTCATGGCTCCCGGAATTGCTGCATCTGTTTCAAATAAATAAATAATAAACCCATGACATTATTTGATGTGTATTTTTTAAATATCGCATTTTCTGATTATTACATTAGAAACAGTTAAAATTTTTGAATTTCTCTTTATGCTGTGTAAGAGCTTATAATTACAACACTCTTGGAAATTCTCATTTAAGGAAAATGTCACATTTATGGATTTTTTTGGTTAAAATTGCTACATTTGGTCACTGTATGAAGTATGTGTTCTTTGCAGAAGGCATCGTTTAATTGTATTGAAACAATTCGTCGCTATTGTGTTACTCAGCAAAGAACAGATATAAACATAAGGAAGAAATTAGCAGTCATGTCCTTTGTGAACAACAAAGAGGGGAGAATGAGGAAATGTCAAATTTGGTGGACATCTGCAATAGTTCAAGATCTACACTGCTAAGCCAATCCCTCTAGTTCAGATTGTGATCAAGCTTGTGATGTGAGTTGTGATTGTTACAAGGATCATAACCCTACCTCCTCCCTCTTGCTTCTGTTAAATGGAAGAAACTACATGTTGTCAGAAAGAGTGCATTTCAGCCTTTCTGAACAATTGCAAGTGTTCATTGACTTGGGCAGTTCTGCCACATCAGAAAAGGCTGCAGTATCTTAACTGAGTACAGCTATTCCAGCAGTCGGTTGTCCTTATCTCACGGGGCTAGCTCTGCTGCAGCAAGCATGAGCTTTCTTCCCACTTTCAGGATACTGTAGGATGAAGCCAGGGAAGGAAAAGTTGAATTTTCCAGATTACAAGCAGTGTAACGGCAATATCTTCTTATTAATGGTATCAGGAAGGGATCAGGATATACCACAGACCTTGTTTAATGGTTTGTTTATAACCTGTTTTATGTATATGCATATAAGTCTTTCATCAGTCCTTTATACTGGGTAAAAATCACAGAGTGGTACAAAAACCTTAAGAATTCTAAGTCTAGGTGAGGACTGTCTCCTGTGACTTCTTGTGCCCTCTCTTCCAGCACTTGTGGGGACAGGTTGGTGGTAGGATTGTTGCTGGAGGTGAAGGATGAAGGCTGTATCATCACTGAGATTCTGGGCAGCCTTCCTTGATGTGGGCAGCGAGAGACCCCAGACAGTGGGCTGTGGCCCAGCAGCAGGGAGGTTTCGCACACAGCTCCAAGTCAGTTGGGAGTTCTGTCCCTTCCCTGAAAGCTCTAGGCAAGGCCACGCAGGGGTACAACCTATGTGTGGCTTCCCTGAAGAGCTGTATAACTTGAGCTGATGATAAAAGCAGGGTTTGTTGTTGTTTATTTGTTTTGCAGTGTATAGTTTGGGCCAAAGTCCTGTAATGCTAAGTAAGGTAGCCGTTCTTTGCCTCCAGCTGTTGAGGGTGTTTTTATTATCAGTTCTGCTAAATGTTTTATAAATTGCTACACAGTGCATTTAAAGTATTTTGGAGTTATAAGGAGAAAATTGAAATACTAATAAAAAACAAGTGGGACGCACTTTTTGTTAGAATTTTCTTCCTATAGTTTGTCTCGGTCCTTTTTAAGTACAAATAGCAAAAAAATGATAGGCACTCAGATTTCTTACTAAAGCTATGTAAAAAAAAAAGTTAAACTCACCTAGCACCAATCCACAGATTACACTATATTAATTTCTCACATTCTTTTGACTGAAAATAATATTTGTGATAATTACAATCCATTTTTCCATTCAGGTTGCTGTTAATTGGAGTGATCAAATCATTTAGAGAACAAAAATGTCTCTAGGATAAGAGAAAGACTGACATTGATCTCGTATTCCCTGTGAAAGCTTGAGTTGCTAGACTTTTCTAATTGTTTATTATAATTTGTTATTTGTTATAACAAATTTGCTAGACTTATTTGTTATAATCTTATGAATCATTTTATTTGTTGCTTACATTGATGTACTGGCACTGTATCAACATAGAAAGAAAGAAAGCATGACTGTTTCAAGAAATATTAAAGTTGTGATTTGTTGATTTAAGCACCTAAAATACTGTCAGTTTTTCCAAGCTTCTTGAGACTTTAAATGTTGGCTGGAAAAGCTGAAACAAAAAGTTGATTTCTGGTATTAACCTCTTACTGTCTATTCATTTGGTGAAGAGAATATTCAGTGGTATTTTGGCCTTTTGGCTCTGCTTGCAAGGTAAGTAAGATTGAAAAATCATTAAAGTTATTTCAGTAACGTTCTGTTTAGACTCGATGTAAAAACATTTAAAATATTTCTGGATGACAGTGGTGGAAAATTTGTACATTTTTTCCAAAGTGGTTGAACCATCACTAATTCAGTGTGATCTTACCCATACAATGCAGTAGAGGTTTTGAGCTTCTTTTTCAAGTAGTATCCTTTAAGAGTAAATATTAGTCTCACGCTTTTCCTTCATTAATGTTGCATTACTGTGGTTGGTTACCAGATTAACCAGTCTTTGGGGGCTGACATGGAGTTTAAGTTACTTAAAATAAGGGCTGGACAATAGAAAATCTGAGATGACAGAGAAGGGGCTTGCACAGTAGTACGCTTGTTTATTGTATTGATAGCCCACCAAAAGATGTAAGAACCTGATACTCGGCACAAAAGTCTGAAAATAATAGAATAGTATTGGTGTAATCCTAAAAGGGAAAAGGAAAGAGGTAATTGGACTCCTGACTCAGTGATTGTGGTCAAGCCTTGCACTAGTATGGGCAAAAAGCTGCAGTAACTTCATTTTTGCCATTGGTGTGTAGGAGCAGTGAGATATCCCTTTTGGTGACTTGCCAAAGCGTTTCTCTTTAACAGGAGTGTTCAAATACATGGCAGCTTACTTGTGAATGGCAAAGAAAAACATGATCAAAACAATGGAAAGAGAAGAATGAGAATGCTAAGTTGTAATAATTCCAACAAGAAGTTTGTCTTGGTTCTGTCTGCCTTGGGATTCCCAAATGTTTTCTTTGACATCCTGTTAAGGATACTGTCAAGAGAGGTCTTTGCTTGACCTTACAGAACTGCCATTTTCCTGCTAAATGAGAATCCCTGACAGCAGATTAGCCATAAATTGGCATAGTTCCATGTTTCATATCCTCCTCATCAGATCAGATAACTCACTGAGTTGTGGTTAGCAAGTCTAGTTCTTTGGGTTTTTGGATTGTTTGCTGACTGCAAGACTGTGTTGCTTAGGCCTTCACGCTGCCTTCTGTTCTTCGATCACTTACTCAGCTGCTCTCCTCTCTTCCCCTATTTTTCTTCTAAAGGCTTTTTTTAAAATTTTTTATTATTATTTTTTTTTTACCCCTCCGTTTTCTGTTGGCTATATGCAAGTGAGGAACTGTCAGTACTGGCTTCACAGCCCATAAAATATTCTGTGCTATTGATAGTTTTCACTGCAGTATTTTGGAAGTTGTACTGTTGTAGGAAGCTGCCAGTGTGGGTTTATATACCCTGTGGAGCAGCCTGAGGCCACTCAGTAAAGTGACACTTCTCGCCCTGCCTTGGTAGGCCATAAATGCTGCTGGCTTGTCCTGTGCCCTGGCAGGTTATCCCACCCCAGCAAAAACTGCAGAGGATTAACTAATTTGCTGCAGTGAGAATGCTGGTGCCTTGTCACTGCTGCAGGGTTTCTGATGTGGCCAGTCTTGTTCAGTTAGTTGGTTTTGAAGAGAAGTTGAGTTTCAAATGGAGCTTGTCAACATTTTTTTTAGTTTGTTTCACTAAATCAATAGGTGTATTTATACAACTGAGGGAGAACCCATGAATGCAGACTGACACACTTTGTTTGTATAGATCAGAAAAAAAAAGAAAAAAAGCATCTTTTCAGGCTTTTTTGCAGCTGCAAAAAATCATCCTGTCTCAGGTGTCTTTTTATGCATTTCGCTGCCATTTTATGCAGGCAACATATTTGTTAAGGTGTCTAAAGGACACCTTAAGAGCCTCAAAAGCAATGCTCAATTGCGTAGAGCTTTGTTTCTGGTGGAGGGCCTGTTCTGAAATGTTCTACGCTAATTGGGACTCTGCGGTCCTTTTCCAAGCCAGAACGTCAAGATTTTCCAGATTTTCTGGAGAGAATTGTCTCTACTTGCAGTCATATCCAGTAAGTATGCTAAGCTGTCTGCATTTGCTTGCTTACCGATATGCTCAGAGTAGGCTGAGCCATCCCCGTGCTCAGGATGGCTGGAGCCACTCCTGCTGTATGGCTGAGAGGCTGTTTCGGGACTGAGTGTTCTGTTAGGTGATACGGCCTTGAAATTTCATAATGACCAAAAAATAACTGGGAGTGACCTTTAAAGAGTCACATTTTTATGGTGTAGTCAGTGACATTATCAACAACTTATTTCAGAGAAGTCTGGTGGGAATGGGAAGAAAACAGGCAGCTACCCACTTTCAAATAAATCTGTCACATCTTCTACCTCTCTTCAGATGAATCCATTATATTCAGAAGGGAACTTTGATTTTATTAACCTACTATGTTTTTCTGTATTACTTATTTGAGTTTGTTTCAACAATATTCATATACAAATATATATATATATTTCTGTTGAGAACACATATTTTAATGGATAACTTTTTTCCCACTGGCAACTTTAGTATACAGATCCTGGACTTGCCTGTCTTTATGCTTGTATTTTCTTTGGAGCTTTTTCTTAGATTGGTATATGAGCAATGTTAAATGACCACCTTCCTCTGACTACTAGAAATGAAAGATTTTGTGGTGATACCTTGTTAATCTGTGTGGAGTAAGTATCTTTTGACTTTAAATATAGTTTATTACATAGGTTAATTGTATTGTGAAAGATAGTATTCTTTACCGAAACCAAGGCATACCCGTGTGTCATCTGCTAAAATCTCTGTGCTGTAAATTCTGTTAACTAAAGTTCTGCATGTGTTTGCTTTTTAATGTTTTGAATAAGTTCTACCAATCTTCATAGGAGTTGCTTCTTTGATCAGTTATATTAGTGGACTTCCTGATGTTATGTTTCCAACTTGAACTGGATAGTGCTGTGCATGCAGCACACTCACAATTTGTTCTACCTCTGCGAAGTCAGTCCAAGGAAATCACTTTCTTTAAATGATTCACGGTGTAATTTGTAGCTGGATGCTTCTCAGACTCTAGCTGTTTTGCTTAGTTCACAATTCACTACTGACACTGATTGTCTGTTCAGCCTACATTTTATTCCATAGACATCTGAAATTTTTGTAGTTCTTGTTTTCTCTAAAAGCATGAAGTCGTGGCTGGTAAATCTGAAAGTTTGTGGTAATGCTGCAGAATCAGTATCTATTCTAAGTTCAGATGATGTTGTTCTTTTTTCCTTTGCTGTTTGTTTTCTACATGCTTCTAGAAGGTATTAATTCTTAAAAAAATCATCTGTATTACCTGCAGTGTCACCTATTCACCTTCATATTAGCCTCATAAATACCAGTGAGAAATGACACTGATACTTAGCTGTTTAAGTATGGGAAATATGTTTCTCTCAAAAACACTGTATTTTAATGGAATGGTTTTCTGTCACAAAAACATGCAGAAAGCACGGCTAAGAAGAAACAGAACAGACAAAATGTCATTTTTATGCTACCTAGGATCTGGTTAGCTTCTGACACAGATGTGCTTGTAGCAATCTTGAATGACTGCTGGTCAGCTGGTGTGTGGTCCAGAACAGGGAAGTACATGGTAGACTCGGCTCATCTTCTGTATGGAAAGAAAACATACAGCTTTCTGTCTTGGGCTTCTGTGAGGATGTCTTTATAGCAGCAGAGCAGCAGTGATCATTTTTGGATGCACAGCACTTGTACCTGTTGGTGAATGTGCAAGTATAGGACCTGGCTGCAATGTATCTACTGTTTCCTATGGAATATTTCGTCTCCTTGTATTGGCACATCTGTGACGTGAGGGTATTAGCAGAATTGTAGAAGACCAGGATTTTTCAGATGGTCCAATATTTAAAGCAGTGCAGTATTATTGAAGTTAAGATTGGGGCATTGTAATTTAATTAAAAGACTGGATTCCTTGATGGAATGGGAAACCTGGGAAAACAGGGATTACTGCTTAGAGAACTGAAAGAGGGGAGAAGGAAAAGGTAAAATTGGGAGCTGATGAGAAATTATTTGGCGTGAGAGGATGGATTCATCATATGTCAGTGGCATTTTCAAATAACAATCTACTTTTTAGATGTTCTTACATCTGTGATCTCTGCTCTGAAAAATCTCCTCTTGCATTCTTTCATCTTACAGCTGGAATATTGAATAAGTGACCTTTTCTGACTCAGACACATTGTTTTCTCTGACCTCCTCAAATCATGGTTTCACCTCTGTTGGTGCCAGATGCCCGACTATCTTCCATCTCTCATTTCTCTATACCTCAAAAACTGTCCTTCATTCCTAGCTGAGTCTTTTGTGTTGGTCTGTCCCAGAGCTGCTTTTCTCACCACTTGCCTCTCAGATAATTATAATTGACAGGCATTTACATTTTATTCCACTTTAGGAAAGCAGCTTCCATATGGAAAACACATTTTATTTGATGTTTGATTTATCCAGGAGCTGATCTTAGTCATAATAACTGTTTCTCATTCAGGGTTGCTGCTTTTCTTTCTGTATTTTCCAGCTGGACTGTTTGAGGCATAGGAGGTCAAGTGACTTGTCCCAGACTATGAGTCAGTGCTGTGAATTTGGTCTAGGACTCAGTATCCTCATGGCTCTTAGTCTTCTCTGACCATTGCTAGACCGTGCAGCATCTGTGAAAGGCTTGGCTCTGTGGAATAAAAGAAATTAAGAACAGAGTTTGAATCTTTAATTCCCAGAATGTAGTTACTGAGCCTTGTTCAGATTACAATAAAAACATGTTTTTTTAAGTAAATAAACCATGTAAGAGCTTTTTGGGTTTGGCTTTCTCTCTTTTTCTGACCTGCTAAATCCATAGTAGTGGTGGGTTTTTTTATTATTATTGTTTTTATTTTTTTTTAATCAGGGAAAGCACAAAGGGGAAGAAATCTAGAAATATTTGGCCTATGACCATGATTTAACACACATTTCTGACAGACTCCTTTTGTAATTGCATGCAATGGCAGTTGGGTGCCTATTCCATTTAATTGGAGCATACTGCTGTTTGGAGTTTGAAGGTCAAATCGTCTTCCTTATCTGTGATGCATACTGAGTTTTCTCAAAGGTGCCTTCTGGAATGCTAAGGCTTAACCACAGTTAAGACATTTTGCTTTCAGAGCAGCTCCGCAAGGTGACAGGGTACTCCCACCTTTATGTGAAGTATGACTGAGATGAAGGGAAATTGGTGCAAGAGTGTCTGTTAAGTTTGGGTCTCCAGTCTAACGTGTTTAGACTTGATACATGAAGGAAAAGAAAGAGATGGCTGATTGTTTTTTAAAAGAAATTGAATCGAAAAAGTCTTCATGAACAACATCAGTGTATTTCCACAAGACGGAATTTCAAAGAATCAATCCCACAGAGACTTCTGTCAGAGTTTTTGGGCTGACAGCACTTTAATTTGTTGTCCTCAGTCACTCGTGAAGCAGTAATTAGTCTGTGGACATGAGTCCTTTTGCTAAGGTCCTTTTTTCTGCCTTCCCCTCCATTGACTGATTCTTCATCCTGGTCTCCATACGGAGCTTACACATGTACAAAATAATGGTCTGTTGAGCCAAGTTTTAAAGTCCTTGTTCTTAAACGTGATTGTGCTAGGCATTGTCATCTGCGTGTTTTGATGGGGCAACGTTATTCTTCCTTTCCTAATCTCATTTAAGGGAGCAGTGGTACAATTGCACTGAAGTTCTCCAGAAGACTGTTCCAGGGCAGAGAAGAATGAGAGCATCCAAATTAATCAGTTGAGGATTTGCAAAATTATAGGCAGTTGATAATATAATGTGAAATATTGCATAACCTTAGCTTATGTTGAATCAGCTGTGAATAGAGAAGCTGACAATGGTACGTTGGTTTGGCAAGAGCCACCATTACATTAGCAATCTGGCCATCACGCTGAGTTCTGAAGAAAAGCAGCAAGATTTGACTCACTGACTGCACAAATTTTGCTAGGTACCTGCGCTCCAACAGTACTTCCTGCTGTCTTTTGACTAACATTCAGACCCCTGACTGCCTCCACCTTCTTTGTTACCTCGTATGTGATTAGATCTAAGTTTGCTTTTAGTTCAAAAGCACTGATAAGTGTCTCATCAACACTTTGACTTGCATATCTGTGTTGCTACAAACCAATGGTAACCCCACTCATGATGATGCATTAGGTAGTCCTTTGCAAAATAAAAGACAGAAGCTCGTCTACTTTTGAAAGTACCTAAGCGTGATCATTTCACACTACGTTTGGTCAGCTAAGCATATCACCTGAGTTGATTGGTTCTTATGTCAAATGTTTTTGATTATCTTCAGAGTTTATAACACAGTGCTGGTGTTCCTCTCCCTTTTAGATGCTCTGTCCTAGGTAAACATAGCAGAAGCAGATTGGTGGCCCTTCCACCACAAGTTTAAATTTAAAATTTAAATATTGTAAGCCTCTAAATAAGGGGGAATACAGATGGTACTCCAACTGGCACACCCCTAAAAATAATGAGTAAAGAGGTTTAGGTCCGGTGTAATTTGAGGTTGGATTGAAGAAATGGGCACATAAGAAATAGCATCCACATGCTGTAAGATTCCAAGGGAATTTTTTCAAGGTTAGCAAGTCGTGTAAGATGTCTGCTCTTTGAAACACAGTCCTCATGGAAATTCATATTCTCATGAAACTTTCAACCAACAGACAGATGAGAACTGGAGCAAATCTGTCTGGTGTTGATTTTAACTGGAGTCAAAGCCCTTGGTTTAGTATTGTGCAACTTCAGGGAGTCTGACTCGCATATCTGAAGTCCATTTTTCTGCTGAAATGTTAGGCTGAATCAGGGCATTTCAGATGAGGTTCTGATTATAACTCCTAACACACTTTCCATAATTGTGTTACACATAACTTTTTTACTTTTTTTTTTTTAAACTAACTGTTTACCAATTCATACCTGTTGTTGAAGATGAACGCAGGGTGAGGAAGTGTTGTTGCATGTTATGGAGATTTTGGGAGGGAGGGTGTTGGGGTGTGGGTTCTGTTTGTTCTTGTTTTGTTTAAACTTGAATTTGAACTCTGGAGGTAAAGCTTTCCAAAGAGTATCTGTCCTGGGTACTTCTGGGACATAGACACTTGTGAAATGGAGAACAGCTGGTTCAACACTGTTAATCTCCATTTAGAGAATGCCAGTTAGTTATTACTCAGTCTTTATGGTGAAAAGAAAATATCTTGTTTTCCAATGTTATCTGTTGTTTTTCTGCATTTGAAACTTTTCTGAGGTAGTGGAACAGAAACAGTACACACTGCAAATATAACAAATGTATTATGTAAGCAATGGATTTTTTAGCTCTGCAATTGTGAAATGGATAGTTTTAGTGCTAGCTCAGTCTGGAAAGATGAGCTACTCTAAATAGCGAATTACAATTCTGCTTACTTTATTGTGGGACTACAGTATGCAAACTTGCAGCGTAAACTGTTGCATTCAAATGACAGAAAATGAGGGCAAGGGAGGCTTGCCTGGTTTTTCACCTGCTGCAGTGAACTTCTGACTTCACAGAATTTGTATAAAGCCTCAAAAACCGTTAAAGTTTAACAGCTACCGGTCTTTCATCAAATCATTCGTAAAAACCAGTGCTTGAAATACCAGTTGATCCCCTGGGTTTCGTATGAGCAGCATAAGAACAAAATTTTATTTTCACTCTTTCCCATGTTGCTTTAACTCCTATTTAATAAAAATTACCAAACAGTAAACTGCTTTACAACACCCACTGCCAGCCTCCCAGAACTGTAGCTGTTAAGGAGATTAGAAATGTTTCAGTGTTTTTTGTTTGTTTGTTTTTTCTCCCATCTTTCCTCTTCTTCTCCCCTCTATTCTTTCTGCTTGGAACATCCATATTGCCATTAACACTTGACATCGACATTTCTTCTTTCCTCCACAGTACTCTACAAACTGGGCAGATGATAATTTTGCTTGATGCAAAAATTAAGGTTATGTACACATAACTCACATTCCCCATTAAATGCTGCTCTTACCTCTATTAGATCCTGCTCTTACCTCTTTGAATTTCCACTGTCCCATCTATTGTTCCAGAAACTTTGCTCTTCAGGTTAGCTGCTGAACATAAGTAGTTTGCATCAAAGACTCTGCCTAATAACTGCAATAAGTTAGTAATGTAAGAAAGAAAGGAAAAGCCTTAACCTGTATTACACTTCTTTTAATTCGTAGGCTTAATTTTTACTGTGGTCATCCTTAAGCTTTTTTCTGCAAAGAAAATCCTTTGGAGGATTTAAGTAAAAGCAAACGATTTCCACAAATTTTGCTACCTACAATAATTGAAAGGTAAATCCAGCATGTTCTGGTATTGTTTTGTTTTGGGGGAAGGAAGAAGGTTCCTACACATGCAAGATCTCCTCTGAAATGAGGAAAAAATCTGTGGGAAATCTGTTTTATCTTTATTGAATTTTCTTTTTAATCAGTTATGACATGGTGCACCAAGAATGGCTATTTCCCTCCCTCCTCCCCCAATGAATTCTTCAACAAGTAGCAAATTATTTAAGATAAATGTCTACTGCTGTAGACAGCTGCCAGAATAGAAGTGAAAATAAACTGGTGAAAGGAAACTGCCCAGTTCATGGAAAGGGCAGCAACGATATAGTGCAGCAAGTCCATGACACTTCTGGATACACATGCTGAAAGACTTACCCTGGCTGGCCTGCTACAAATCTCCCAGTAATTCATTAAGGGGAAACGCTCCTTGCAACATTTCACTCCTATTTTAACACCCTTTGTCTTTACCTTCCATACTCAGTGGGTTCATTCCTATGTCAAGTGAGCCTCAGTGAAACCAGTTTTTCATTCCTGATAGAGCATTCTGTTTTGCTGGAGTAGAAAGATTAGATGGATGCTTTTACTGTAAGTATTTTAAGTCTGTGGTATTTTTCAAAGTTTGGGGTCAAAAGAAGGATTTGATCATTGTGATCCAATAAATAATGTAGTCTAAAGTAGCGTGACTAGTGACTGAAGCAGTGGTGAATGTTATCATGTTTTGCCCTAACTTTGAGAGAGAGCCTTGAAGAAACTGTAATCCTCTAAATAAAATACGATCTGCTGTATATTAAGATGAAAAGATAAAAACATATCCTGGTTCTTCTGATCTGCTTCAAATCTCTGAAATTACAGAATTATTTTATTTTCATTATCAGAGAGATGAATTTGCTCTAGTTGTTCAGGGAGGAATCCCATTAACCTCACTCTTGAATTTTTCTGAATGCTGACCACAGGATTTGACCTGTTTAAACAAAAAATCTTGCAATTTATTCCAGCTAGTATTTAGTTACATCAAGTGTCTCTATTCTTCCTTATGTAATTTGACTATCCTAAAGAAAGTCATAGCTGAGTCCTGGTTTAGTAATTTTGTATCTCTAAAACAGATCAGAGTGACGGGACAATACTTGAATTTACACAATAGTTTCTGAAATATGTTGGCAGAAACTTTGGTCTGGATAACCTGAGTGCATCCACAGAAGTAAAAATGTCATCTTTTGCTCATAGTTTACTGTTTTATGAGAATAGGCAGAATGGGAAGGCAAAGTATAGGAAAGTATGGGAATACTGGTACTTCTGGTATACTTTTTAAAAAATTATTATAGCGTAATAGGTGCACAATGGAAAATTTGGTGCATAACGGAATAATAGCAATTGCTGTTGTAGCTAGAGCTGATTTGATTTTCTAAACAGCAGTGTGCAGGTCCTTGAGCATAGTTTGTGAATGGTTCTATCAAGAGAAGCTTTCAGAATGGTTTGAAAAGGCATGCAATTCAAGAAGTCTGTCTTGCGTTAGTGTGGCTCTAGCTACAGGCTCCAGTTTTTTGAAGTTATATTGTTGTTTCCCAGTCTATAAAATAGACTATTTTTTTAGACTAAAATTGATAGCCTTCTGTGGGGCCTCTGGATTTCATTCACAAACCTTTACAGTCTAATGGGATTTCCATGGTCCTGAGATGCGTTTTATTGTGCATATGCACTCATACATAAGTGTGCATGCTGCAGTCTTATCTCTGTAAAGAAAACTCTTCTTCAGTGAAGGTGTATAAATGAAGCATCATCTATCTGATGAATCTTTATACTGGGCCAAGAGTGGATTGTATATTCAGCTTGGTCCCTGATGCAGTAAGAAAGCTAACTGCTATAGTTCTTGGAAGTTTTATTGCCTATTTCTTGTGTTGCTGTTGTTTTAAATGTGTATTTAATGGTACTAATCTGTGTGACTGAAGGTACGAGAAACTAGGCAGCAGTAACTTCTATTAACTCTTGTAGATTTCAACTTGGAATTTCAGTGAGCTGCCGACTCCTTGGTTTAACACAAAAGGTAGTTGGATTTGCTTGCTGTAACTTATGAGGATGGAAACATACAACACTGTAAAGCAAAAGGAAGCAAACGTTGCGTGCATTAATTATTTTTTTCACTCCCTGCATTAAGTTTGAGACATTAGCATCTATTAATTTAAGTCTGTTCCACCTTTCTAAGTGATGAGAACATCTCATGTTTGTTTGTGGGTGTGTGTTTCCTGTTTAGCTCTCTAAAAACATTAAGAATCTGTATTTGGCATGATATGGAAGTGCTATGTTTGACGCTCTTTCTTTTTACACACATAGAATGTTATTAAAGTTTTGTTTTCATCCTTACATTTTATCATTGCTATGTGATATCACTGTGATTTTATGTTGTGTCTAAATATTGTTTGTGCTGTTGTTAGCTTAGGTTTAAAAAAACGTCCCTGCTCTGTTGGATACATGCTTCTCCTGCTTGGTATCTTAACACATGCTTTGTACTTTGAGAGTAGAATGCAGTGACACGGTTTGAATTCCAGTGTGAGCTCACAGTACAGTGTCCCTCTGGATGGTTTTGGAACTTGAAGTTTCCTTCTTACAAGGCTGATAAATTCTCTGTGTATGAATGTGTCTTCTTGTAAAGACCATCCCACAGACCCTGTGAAATTGCAAGGCTCCAGAGTTGTAACAGGGGAGAGAATTTTTCCCTTTGATTTGCATGACAATATCTATTTGCTTTTTGCTTTTTTTTTTTTTTTTTTTTCCTCTTCCAGCTCCTCCTTCTGTTTCTCTCACAAGGTTCTAGTCTGGAATTGTAGGCCAAGTTATAGATCTCTCTTCATAGAAGAATGGACTCTCTTCACATACATCTTTACCCAAATGACCTTTGGTTCATATCCATGTTGTGCTAATAAAGAAGGCAGTCGAAGATCTAGCTTAAAAATAAATATTTTTTTTTTTTAAAAAAAGCAAGAGGTCTTTAAATTAAGCCTGAAGAGCACTGCATGTTATGAGGCAAAATTTTCTAGAGGATATTAAAAAAAAAACAAAAACAAAAACCACCATTTCCTTAAACATAGCCTATATTCTGATCTTTAGTGTATGTTTACACTGCCTTCACACATATGATTCTTATGTAAACTTAAGTTTGTTTAAAATTGAAAGTTTTAATAAATTAAAATACATCTGGAAGATCTCTTTGTGTACAAATAAGATGATGTATGACCTTAAAATTAGCATTTAATGCATTTCTATAATCCATAAGATTCTATTTTTATGGAAGTAATCTTTTCATTGCTGTATGTGAGATGGAAGTGTAAATTATGTATTCTACAGGCTTTAAGAATAGGAAAGAATTTACTCTTAAAGGTATGTGTTTTTTTTTGTTGTTGTTGTTTTTGCCAGTGAATTCATTTTTTGAAACAATTAGTAACTTTTAATAGCGTGAAAGCATTTTAAGAACCTTTCAGCTCCAGAAAAGGATCTTACTGTGACAATACTAAATGCTTTTCTATGCTCCAAGGCTAACAAAGTAAAATAATTTTTTAAAAATCTCTTTTGGTAGGTAAAGTGATAGATTGAAAAATTGTTACATAAATCATTATTTACAATTAAAGATCATTTGTATGCCTTGTAGTTTGAGCATGGCAATTACATGCAAGCAAATTGTTACTTCTTGTTGACCATTCATTCTTCGGTAAGAAGAGAATTGACACATTCTCTCTGCCACAAGTGCTGCTATGTTCTCCAAATTCAGACTGTTTGATTGTAGCACAAGTTTTATGAGTTTAAATTTTACTGCTGGAGTTGCATTGCTCTTTGGGTATCAGGTAAATTGTTACTCCTCTTTTTAGCTAGAGGGTAATGAACAACAAATAGAAGCATGTTGTTATTTCCATGATTTGAGTTATCCTTGACCACCGTGAACAAATCATTCCGTCAATGGTTTAAGTATTGAAAGTTCTTTTCTTATAGATTTATGTCCTGTGTCCCCAGTTCCCAGCCATACTCTTACTCCATTTTACGCTATAGGGTTTCCTTGCCTCAGACAGTTGTTCCTCTGTTGAAAAACACCTGTGACTCACATACGCTTTTGCTGCTAGTACAAGAAGCAGCAGCATGTCCTTAGTTGGTTTAGATGTAAGTGTACTTATTTGCTAGTTATTTCATGTGTTCAAATTAATCAACAAGCAGGCCATGCAGAATGGGTGGCTATTAAATAAAGGCTACCGTCTTTCAATGATGTTGCTGGTGAATGCTTCTTTACTCAGCTTTTGAATTCATGAAGTATATATGAGTTTGAGATCTTGAGACTGGTACTTAGCTTTCAGAGTTTGCTTAATCCAGTTAACAGGAATAAAAATTATGGGGAAGAATGGCAGAAATGCAAACAATACAATTGTAAGAACCTCATTTTATGAAAATGAATTAGAAAAGCATCTTTTAATCCAAAAATTCTTCTGCTTCAAGAACACTTGATAAACTTTTAGCATCACTTGGAGAGCTTCTCCTACCATACTCAATCACTTCAGGTATGAATGAGTCTTATAAAACAAAAGAAATTAAATGGCTGTTGAAGTTCTGTGCTCCTGTTTCAGCAGCTACTTTGTCATAATCTCTGAAATCACATTTCCTAGCAATGAAGAGTTTAAAGAGTTTTATTCTTGTATTCTCTGCTGGAATTACTATCTAATTACTAACTAATTACTAATTACTACTAACTAATTACTATTACTATAAAAAATACTATTTTTATTAATCCTTGTTATTTACATGTCCATTTGTTTTTTCTTCAAATACTTTGGTCTCTAAGCAACATTCTTACTGTGGAATCTGAGGAAATATTCACCCTTTGAGTTTATACTTCCGTTTTCTCCTGTTCTTACTTGGTCCTAAACAGAGTTTAAAGGCTCAGAAGGAACCTATTTTCTTTCTTGCATTTTAGCCACATAGTTAGGAGTGCTTCTCCTGTAAATACTGCAGCAACTCAAAACAAGAGTAGGGTTGTCAGTGTCATGTGAAAGGGGAATCCATTCCTCTCTGTAGGCTGCTGAGCTTGCATGGGAACTTACGAAAATATGAACTCCGTTCAGTTTTGGGCCCCTCGCTACAGGAAGGACATGGATGTGCTCGAGCGAGTCCAGAGAAGGGCGACCAAGCTGGTGAGGGGTCTGGAGAACAAGTCTTACAAGGAGCGGCTGAGGGAGCTGGGCTTGTTCAGCCTGGAGAAGAGGAGGCTCAGGGGCGACCTTATCGCTCTCTACAGTTACCTTAAAGGAGACTGTAAAGAGGTGGGGGTTGGTCTGTTCTCCTACGTGCCTGGTGACAGGACGAGGGGGAATGGGCGAAAGTTGCGACAGGGGAGTTTTAGGTTGGATGTTAGGAAGTACTTCTTTACCGAAAGGGTTATTAAGCATTGGAACGGGCTGCCCAGGGAGGTGGTGGAGTCACCATCCCTGGAGGTGTTTAAAAGACGTTTAGATGTAGAGCTTAGCGATATGGTTTAGTGGAGTACTTAGTGTTAGGTCGGAGGTTGGACTCGATGATCTTGAGGTCTCTTCCAACCTAGAAATCTGTGATACTGTGATACTGTGAACTCCGCAAATTTCTAAGCCATATCAGGAGGAGCTAGACTGCTACAATTTTTGAAAGGCTACTTTACATATAGAAACCACTAAACCTTAGCAATAAAATATACCACTGCACTTGTGCACAGGCAGGTACCATTATTACAGCCATTGGTGATCTTCTCATGAAGATGTCTTCTTTGCATGCCATTTCCTTACCTGGTGTATAACGATGAAAACAGCATCTAGGATAACAGTGTTTGAACAGGCAGAAACTCAAACATGAAGCCACATGTATGTTTTTTATTTATTTGTACAGTCCTAGAATATAGGAATGATATAAATGAGCATAGCTTTCCTTAATGTTATCCTGCAAAGGTTTGATTTGTTCACCAGCTTCTATCTCATGCAACAAGCAATTGAAATAAGGAGGGGGAGAAAAGGCCATGTTAATCTGAGTTTGGGGTGTACTGTCAGTCTTTCACACAACTGTAGGCTATGGTGGTTTACCATGGAAGGCAGCTTAGTGATACAATGGCTGTTCCTCTCCTTTCTTTCACCTTGACATTGAGATTGTTGTGTTAAACTTCAGTTTAACACAACTTTCTTTACTGTACTTTCTGAATCCAGAAGTTATGTAACTCATAAGAAAACCTAGACTCGAACAGTGATGAGCTGTAGTTAGGGGAAATGAAAGGATCCTTTAAAGGCAAATATTTTTGAAGCACAAAGGTAAAGCAGTCAAAAGGGCATCAAATTTAAAGCCACACAAGTATTATGAAAGGCTAGCCCATCTTTCAATTCAAATGCAAGTGTTCTTGATACAGTTTCATTAGGAATTCTTTAATCATACTTCCAAAAGCCTGTGCTGTGCACAAACCTGTTTCTCATCACACAGACCTGTTAATCACTGGTTCCATAGTTCTTTCAGAAAACAGCAAAAATTGGTGTTACTTTCCAGGAGTTCATCCCTTGATACTCTGGATGTTGTCTACCCCAAAATTCAGATAACTTTGTTTTTGAAAAATGAAAGTACAGCTTGTCATTTGAGAAGGGCTTGAGCAACTTCCCTGTTGGAAACCTTACAGCTCCAGGAGTGACAATTGCATTACCTTGCAAGGTTTTTGCACGTCTATACCTTATAGTGTACCTTATAAGTGCCATAACTTATTCCCTGGATTGACACAGAGCATTAGTACAGTCATAATCACCATTCCTTGAGTTCAAAATAAGAATCCCAAAGCTAAATTTTAAGTAAAAAGAGGTATACAGACCTGTGGGATGGAGTGTCTGCTTTACCAAAACATCTTAGTTTTGTATAGCAAAAAAAAAGGGAAAGAAAGTTTGTAATGCGTAGTACAAGAATGAAGGGAAAGCAGCAGCAGGAATGTTTTGCTGATTGTGTTTCTGCTTCAGGAAGTCATCTTTACTTTAGGAAGCATCAAAAATAGAAAAATGAGATGATAGGGAGGAGGAGAATAGGAGCAAATCTAGCTGAACGTGAGAATAAAAAACATTGTGTATTAGAAACATGAGACTTTTTCTCCATTGAAAATGAAGGAAGAAAAATTGTTTTAAATCAGGAACTTGCAGTAATCCAGTGACACGTTTGTTCTCCATGAATTGGCAAGAATTGTTACTAGGTTAGGAGACCTGGAGAGGTCACTTCCATCACACTATTTATTCTACCTCATGTGTTGTGCCATTGAATGTATGGCAGGAAGTGTGTCCTGCCAGTCTTTCTGTGATATTTTAAAAAGGGCTAATCAACGTGAAATCTGAGCTTAGTGTACCTTGACCAGTGAGTTACTTTCTCATCTGGTAATGATGTGAATTACAGAAACTGTTACAGAGGAAGGAGGACGTGTGGAGAGCAACAGGTCTCAGAAATACAAATTTCCAAGTGTTTTAAAGCCTTAGAGATGCATAGACTTGAATAAAATAACTTCAGAGAACAGTGTATGCGGTAGTGGAATAGCTGCGTATTTTCTGAATTAGATCACACGAAATGCTGAATTAGCTCAGTGACTTCAGAGAGGAGCCAAGAACCTGTTTGAGTTATCAGAACTAACAGTTCAACCATGGAAGCAGACTAAAGGCACAACCTGATAGTCATGTACCCTTTCATATGTTTAATGTTATTGTTACTTTCCTTCTGGGAGTCTATCTCCATCAGCTAGTGCTCCTGTTTAGTGTGTCCTGGGAAATAAAGAAGGCATCTACCCCTAAATTCTGGACATTGTCTCATCTAGAACTGGGCTCAGGTTTCAGAATTCATTGTCAGTCTTCTTTAAGGTGAGTTAGAAGTTGCCATAGCTTTGTCAGCTAGGTAAAATAAAACTCTCAGACACTTGGGTTTGGATTTGCCTTGCTATCATCGCACTAAAGTACTAAACAAAGAAACCAAACCTAATGCCCCTAAATTTTATTGAACTTTTAGTTATCTACCAAACTACTGCTAGCAATACTCATACTTGAACTTGGCTACTTGCTAAAGAAAGAAAAGAAATAAATAGAAATTAAAGTGCATTACAGTTTCAGAACAGCTCAGATTGCTTTGATCCAGTGAGTGGCACTGATTTGAGATGAGGTCTCTGCAAGCTTCTGGGGAAATCTCATTGCAAAATTCTCTTTGCTTTCATGATACTTCAGGATTCATGCTTGTTCCTGATCAAAGGTACTCTTTTTGTTTTCTTGGAAACAGCTGGGTATTTAAAGGAAAAGACAAGTAAAGGAAGACTTCAGAAATCAGTTTAAATTTTAGTCTTAAGATTTGAGATACTACTCTATTCCAGTTATTGAATATCTGGAATACTAGCTGGAATACTAGCTGGATACCTTGAAGAAAGGTTGTTCAGTGGGAAACAGGAATATTTATATATTCCTGGGGAGGAAAGGTAAAAATCTGCAGGTTCATGATTAGCCCATGATCATGAACAACAAACCAGTTTGTCTGCTGCTCAAGGGAGAAACCCTAATATATCCATGAAGGTGTGTAAGACCTTTAGTAGAACATAAATGGAAAAGATGGCAGTCTTGTCTTAAAGGAATTTCTGACGTGAGCATTCTCTGTTTAGTGAAACAGAGCTTTCAGAAGTTCTGGGACTGACTAAGGAGCTCTTAATACAGAACACCAAATGCTAAAATATGAAATTAAGAGTGAGCTTCAATGAGCTGCCATGAGGATTTCTTAGACGATTAAGAATCACTATGAGGAAATCTTGCCCACAGAGGTTTACCTAGGATCATATGACAAGTTAATAGCTGTGCCAGGAATACAGCATGGATCTCTAGGCTTCCAGTCCAGTGCCTTGTCCGGTGCCAAAAGCAAGTAAGGTGATTAACGAAAAAGCATCAACATGGATTTTGGCAAAAATGGGAAGCCGTAATATGTTTGAGATGACAAATGCCAGAAGTCTGTTAAATTCACCTCTTAAACACATTCAACTTACAAGTACATTAACAAATCTCAGTTGGACAAATGAGCAAAAGTAAGGAAATGTAAATTTCCTAGTTAATCTTCTTTTAGTTACTCAGTTCTGTAATTCATACAAATGACTCCTGCTTATCAAGAACACTTGCAAATTAGATGGGGAAGAAAACAAATCTGTTGAGATCTTAGTTAATTGTGAGAAATTTTATGTCCCACTGATTTTAGTGATATCATTTTTTGTTTTCTGTCTTTTTTTGGATGTTTTCCCTTTTTGGTTTATTGTCATTTCGAGATATTTTTCATCATATTTTCAAGGAGCCTACCTGATTTACTATGTCCCTTTTAACTTGAGTTACAAAGTTTTAGAAGTTCAATAATAGTTGTTCTTGCTACAAAAAACGAAGTTCTCAATGAAAAAGGCTTTTATATGATGATTGATAGGTCTACTGTATTTCTGGTTTTGAAATTCACTTTGTTCTTTTTTTTTTTTCCTCCAAAGAATAGTGTCAATATTACATTCTATTCAGACAAGTCCACTATAGGCACTCAGATGTCAAAATGTTTCAAAAACATATAAAAAAATAAAGAAATGAATAGAAGCTTCCTTGTTCCTTAAATTATTACTGTGTTACCCTGAACTGTAAGTGAACCCTTTTTGCTTATAAAAGAAGCAGCTGTTCATGCGATTGAAACCATGGTTCATTACAAGCTGACCTCAAATTCAGGAGTAAAACTTCCTCTATTTTACTACAACTATTCAGACGTGGAGTAGAGATAAACAATAATCAAAATCAGGATGAAACTTGACTGGGAAACCTTCTATACTCTTTGGCAGAATTATAGCAGCTCTTGGATCACCGAGAGTGATATAATGTTAAATGACCCTAAAACATTCCCTTCTCAAATGCAGCAGGTCCATGCTGCCAACCCTGTAGCAAACAAAGGCTGATTGTAGTGACTCCTTAAGCATAAGAGTATAGAAACGTTAATTATCACATTTTTTCACATTAAACATTTACAGAGAGTCAAGATGTAAATGGGTCTGTTTATGTTCATTTTGCACTTATTTTTGGGTAAATTGTTTTTAAAACAGATTTTCCATGTGTCCTATTTGAGTTTCATATCTTTCCTAAATGGTTTTGTTTCTTAACTAGTTTTGTAGTTATGTTGGATGTAAAACTAACAAAAATAAGCTACTGTGATACGTCTCTTTTGACTGAAGACATACGTCTAGAATAATGTCATACCATTAAAAAAAGTAAACTAAATTAATGCTAATTACTAGCCCAACTGTCTTTTATAAATGAAGTAGGGCAGTGACATAGTGGCTTGGATGTATGTTTCTCTCTTTTGGTCTATTGTGTTTGTTATCCCTCTTCTGTAGCTCCCTTGTTTGTTGTTGTTCAATTTTGAGACACAGCAATCCTTTCTAATATTAGTCATGACCCATATAATGAGACTTAGAGATAAGATCTTTTACTATTAACTGGAGTGCCATATAAGATTTCTTGATAATGTACAAATAGCAGATTCTTTGTGAATGTGTGTTTGCCATGATACATTTAATTACATAGATTTGGGGTAAAAAGTTTGAGTCAGTGAAACAGAGTATGCATCAAGTAATAATATTAATGATTCTTGTTCAGTAATTTGGAATTCTTCCTTGTGTTATAACTGTGTTCAGACAATTCTTTTGGGATCTGACCTAACTTAAGTATGGGGATTTAAAAAATTCATAATCCATTAAAAATATGGAAATGTCTTAAGAAATTGCAGAAGGAAAAATTTGAGCGGTGTGGGGCAGAAGCTGTTCTCCTGTGTTTAGAAATCTGCTGGCAGGGGTTGTGTAATGCTGTTCTGAGATAACCTATACACAAAAGCTGATACTATCTCCCACTGATGGATAGTTTTCCTTATGCCTTATTCACCCACTGAAGTGCTTGTGGTGTTTGACTCTCATTATTAATGCATGAAATTGTTGATTACCCGCAGATTATGAGAGGAGTATTTTTTCCAGAGATGATGTTTAAATTGTCTGGTCTCTGAATCTTTGGGAAAGAAAAATCACTGTTGGAGTCTCATTTTTAGGGAAGATCATTGACAAGTTAAAACTTCAGACTTCTCAGAAATGTTTTCTTAAGTTTGTTGGATTTTCTTTGCTCATAATGCATGCACTGCATGCAATGTCTTCTTCCCTGCTCTGTAGAATTCTGTGTCTTCTTTGTCTAGGTGTCTCCTGCCATTCCTGTAAATAAGCCAGGAGGAGACCAGCTACTTTTCACATCAGTCTTACTAACTCTGCTGTGTGGTTTGATCCTAGCACCTTCTGACTGCATTAGATTACTCATGCCTGCTTGCCAGAATATCAAGGAGTCTTGCTTGGAGTCACATATGGAAAGAGGCTAAACTAGATAGGTGATGTTTGTTTGTTTGTTTGTTTTTTAAAAAACTTTTCTGTCTTAAGCTATTACCCTACTAGTGCAAACTCAGCCATACTCTAAATGGGGAAGATAAAGGAAAGGAAGGAGGGAGGCTGAGCAGCTGTGACTACGATGTCTGACAGCATCATGCTTAATGCTGACCATAGCTGTCTATTGCAAAATGACTACCCTTCTCTTTGTCTGGACTCTAGGGATGAGTCTCTCCACAAGCTGCACATATCCTGTTTTCAATATCCTACAGTTTGTCTCTACTTGGCCCATTTTGATTGCAGCTGCTGAAACTCATTCCATCTAGTTGTACCCTCTTTTCTCATGTTTTTACTCCTACAGGCCTTTTCTTCCTCTTTGTTTTTGAACTTCTGTCTTCTCTGCTTTCAAGACAGACTTTCTGATTTTGTTTCCAGTCTGGTCTCAGTCCTGGTGATTACTCATTCTATTTTTTTTTTTTTTAATGTGAGAGCGTTAGTATTTTAGATTTGAAATCTTTTTTCACTATTAGAAAGTGGTATTATGGTCATTAGTTAAGTATGTCTACCTCGAGTGTAGTTAGCACTGACCATACCCAGCAATGATCAAGCTCCTTTGGCCACCGCTGTAAGAAGAGTAATGGATGCCCTCATTTTCAGCCCCATGTCTCCTTGTTCATCACCGCAGAAATGTATCCAATGGATCCATTGCAGTTGTTTGATGTCAGCCATTTGCCAGTACTATTCCTGAACTCTGTGTGAGGAACTCCTACAGAAGGAAAAAAGCAGAGGCTGGTGAAAGCTTACTGCTAGCTCTGGCTTCCACTTAAGGAGGAAGTCAAGCTCGCCCATAACCTTTTGGACCTATCTTTGTGGTCAATTAACTGGTAGGGCAGCACTTCCACTTAATGAAGCTTTAATGGTTCAAGGCAGCATGTTGTGGTTTATTACATCCTCTTGTTACCTGACTATGAAGTGAATCAGCAAAATGTATCAGCTTTCTACAGGGGGGACTTGTTTCTTTTATAGGCATCTGCTCTGCTAGAAGTGTCTAAGCAATCTTACTGTTAAGATAGGGACCCCAATTACTTAGATACTTTTGATGAGTGAGCACCCCCCTTGGTACTGGTGTAATCAGCAAATTACCAGACCTTTTTGGTATTCATTGGGCACAAGTTCATTGGTCATCACTACTTGCTAAGCCTCTAGTCTACTTAGTCCATGGATGACTGTGGTATTTTAGATAAAATCAGCTCATTTCAAGATTCTCTTGTGGGCCGTTTCTAGGCAGAGCAGGTCAGCTAGTCTTCTTGTATTTTCTATTGATTATTTCTGCGTCTATGAGAACAGCTGAAACTTAGCAGCAGCTTCTGGAGGTACCTTTCAACAACATTGAAATACATCAGACAGAGATTATTGAAGAAATGCGCTAGGACAGTGTTTTTCAGTTGGAAGAGATATATGAATCACTTGAAATCACTTCATCTGCTCCTAAAATGGAGCCATGTCAGTTCCAAGAAAGGGCACAGAGGATGTGCACTCTATAAGGAGAGTAGAAAAATGAACAGAATTGCCCAGTGAAATCAGTATCTTTACCCCTATAAATGACCTGAAATCATTAAAGATCTATGGGATTAGGAATACTGTTTTGTCTGTTGCTCTGAGCGTAGGGTTCAGAGTGCTCCAAAGGCAAAAGGAGTACATTCCCCTTGCCTGGTGGGAGTAGTGTTACCTGAACCACTGTTTCTGTTGCTTACAGCATCCTGGATTGTCCTGTGTGTTCTCTTGTCAGTCCAGGCTTTAACGGGCTGTTGGTAAATTTAGGTGATGGTACAACGTGCAGAGTCTACCATCTTCTGTCTCCCTCTTCAATCTCTTAGATTAATTTGATAGATAAAAGAACTTTTGTAGTTTTAACCTTTCTTCCCCTTTTCAATGGTTTGAGTTAAAAAATGAGGTGTCAAATATAATTTTTAATTTCCTGCCTATTTCATTTTAAGCCAGGTCTTTTTGCATTATTTAATCAGTGTGATATTTTAATGTGGCTGGTGACAAGTGACTCTTAGGCGTGTTTAAGAAACACAGAAAGTATCTGCAATTTAAAAAGCAAATGATGCCTTGCAAAATTGAAAAGTATAAAGAGCAAGGTAGACTTATTTTTCTCTATATTAGTAGAAGACAATAAAAAATGGTTATTCTAAAGCAGCCTAGGGTGGACTTTTAAAAAATGACAAGTATCATATGTGCTTGGAAGATGCTAGCCTTAGATGTGGCTCATACAGGTGAGAAAATGGTTTAAAATGTGAGGGACAGTTTTAATTTAAGAGACTTGTAATATCTGGAGGCATTAAAAACTGGTAAACAAAAAAAGTTATCCACTGCTATTCATTAATAGTAAAAACAAAACAAAACTAATACGTGCCTGTATCAAAACCTGGTATTAGGATAAAGCTTACACAGAATTTAAATAGCTGCTTTTAAAGTTGGCAGTAAGATACACTGTTTGATGTCATTCATGGCCCCTCTTTTAGGGAAGTTCGATTTCCCTGTGGTCATATTGGATTGACTCAGGAAAACATAGAGGGGTCTAAACATCTCAGAGGGAGGTCTTCTATTGCCTGATGCAGAGACTGCTCACGTAGTGCTGTAGATTATACCCTTTTTCAAAGAGTCAGAACAAAACCACCTCTCCATGACCAAAATCAAAATATAAGGTACCTTAAACGTGTTAGCCTTTCAGTGCCTTCTTTGTTCTGATACTGCACCATCTGCCACATGCTGCACTGTAATTCTCTTAAGTATTTATATCTGTAGTGTCTGCAAGTTTGTTCTATGTATGTTAGAAACACATAAGATGGTGAAGCTGTAACCGAAGACCTTACAAGCCAAACAAATGGGATACAAAGGGAGGAAGGACATTTGTATTTATTTCTCCTTGTCCTTTTCTATTATTTTGTTTTGCCCCTTCCGCTGCTTTATGTAGTTACTCTATTTGCTAGCTGCTTTCTGTAGCAACTGGGCATTTAATTGCACACACATGCCTGGTCTGTTTTGTAACCCTTTCTTAATCTGTCATGCAACTTTTATGAATTTTTCCGTTTACTCTTTTTCTTCCATTTTCACACTTGTGTACAACATTTATTTCAGCTGTAAAAATAGTGTTCTGCTTCAAACTGTTTGGTTGTCCCAGGCCTTTTGGAGAATCATTCTCTAGCATGTAGGTTTTTGTTAAAAGTGCTCATTAGTCTACTAGCGGTCTCGCTATGCCAAAGTTGCTGGGTGTCTGTCATGGTCATGAAAGATGTGCTTGCTAGTCCAGGGTGTCGCAGCCTGAGACATCTTTTACTTGCTTGCAAGAGCATGGACATTGTGATCTGCATGTGTCCCCAAACACAGGCAGCTACCCCCTTTTTCAGGATGCTGGTGTCCCTAAGTAGAAAAGTACGGTGGACTTTAATCTTTTCTGTGGTTACAGAGAAGTTAGCAAAGAAAGTAGGCACTAGGTTATGCAATTCAAATATCTTAAGAGGCAGATTATTTGCAGAGGAGGAGGACATAAAATAAATCTTTCTGCTCCTGCTATGTTAGCTGATATTTGTCTCTGATTTTAAAAAATAATGCACTCTATCAAGGAATACTGATAGCAGGCCCCCAAACTGACGAGCACTGCCGTGTTCTTCAGTGGCTACTCATGGCTTATTTCATAATTGCATTGCCCCCCCCAGCCCCACTTCATAAAAGTTACACTATTCTGCAAACTGTCAAACTGTTAATGAAATGAACATTAATAGTTTCAGAACTATTACTAAATGAACCAAAGAACTAGGCTGGCAAAGCCATGTTTCAGCTATAAATTCAAGACCTGTGAACTGGCTTAAATCCAAAGACTTTGTAGTTTTATGCTACTGCACTTAGGCTGCCTTTTTTTTTTTTTCCCTCCTTATAGCCACTTCTTTTCTGCATGGAAAATCAGACTATGCAGGGCAGGAAGCAGTAAGAGTAAAAGGGTTCGGATCTCAGAAGTCCTTAAAAGATCTTACTAAGTTGTTGAAGTGAAGAGATTTGTCAGTTATTCTACATTACAGCAGTAGGACAAATTTGTTCGGAGTCAGGACTCCTGGCCCAAAGCTATGATCAGCAGGCTTTCAGCTCCTAAAGTTGCAAGTTTTGGCAAGGTCAAGGCTTACAAGGTCAAGTCTACGTTCACCATGAGCAGGAAGCCCACAAGTGGGTGCAGTGGTCAGACAGGATAACGGCATCTGGTGAAAATAACATTGATATGTGTGGTGACCAGATCAAATGTAGAGTGTTATAGTAAAGACTGGTTGGATAAGTGAGAACTGTAATACGCGTGTAGATAGCTTGTTTTCCAGACACGCTAAGCATCTTGGGTTTATGCAGAGGTCCACTTTTGTAGTTCCACATGGGTGAATTGTTCTATATATTTTAATTTTATTGTTTTCTCCAGGTTTTTTTAGGGAGGTGAGGTGAGGGGGTTGTCAAGCATGTGAAAAGACTTAAATGCTGCCTTAGTGGTATTTGAGGTCTCTTTCCTTCATGTTTTTGTTTGTTTGTTGTTTTATTGTTGTTTGTTTTGTGTGTGCATGTTTCCTTTGGACTTTTAAACCCAAAGTGACTTGAAAAAGGTTTAGTCTTTAAAACACTTTTTTTTCCTTGGCACATCTTAAAAAATCATTGACCTTAGATGAGATTTGAAATACATTATTACTTTATTACTTTTTTTTTTCTTTCCTAAACATTTATCTTTTTTTTTCATGCTGCCATATACTGCTTGGCTCAAGCAATGAAGTACTCATACTCGCCTTTGACAAGTTTAAGGTACCTTGCAAGACACTCAATCCATCTTTTCAACCAGCGGGCACTTAAAAATAAGAAAAGTCTTGTCTGATCATCATAATCTTGAATGTTTATGACAAGTGATTAAAGATTTTTTTTTTCCTGTTGAACTGTAATACCAAACTGACTCAATAGAACAGAAGAAGCAGATCATGGGGCCAGCCATGGTGGGAACATGTTACCTCTCCCTGGCTTTGCCATTGCTGGCTGAACGCTCATTCCCTCTTGTATTCCTAGTCTTTATCTCAGTAGAGATTCCCAATCCTATTATCCGAAGGACATGTCTGCCTTGTTTAGTATCAGCCAAGGTTAGTATCGTTGAACTTGGTGCATTTGCATAGTTCAGTATAATTTAGCACAAAGATATGACTCAGGTCCCAAAAGGGAAGGATAGTACTGATGATAATGCGGGGCTGCACTCTTTCTCAACAGAGTTTATTTGAGTATGACACTGCTTTGGCTATGGTAGTAGAGAGTTTTTGCTGTTTTAAATGCTCTTCTCAGGCAATGACTCGTTAATTGTTACATTGAAGTCTTAGAGAAAGTTTGTTCTGGTGGATTAACCTTGGATCAGTATTTAAGAAATCTGGCTCCTCTGGTTTCTGACCTGTTTGATGACAATGAGCAAATCATCTTATCACCCTGTGCTTGATACTTAGCTAATAAAGCATGTTCATATGCACTGAAGCTAGATATCATTATTACACACCAGAGCCAAGGGTAAGAGTGTTTCACCAGAATGTGAGATGGCTTAGTCTGATGTGACATTTATCTTCACTCATCAGAAGTGCGATCAGTAGGGAGTTACCCAGGCCTTTGTTCATGAAGATAAATGTCAAATGTTATCTATCTCCATTCTCATATGGTGTCTATCACCATGGTATCTATGTGCCTCCAAAGCAATAATGTACACAAATTTAGGTCTAAACCAGTCAGCAAATGATGATCATAAAGATGTCTTCTGACAATTTTCTGGCAGTGGCTGTTTGAATCAAATCTTTCCTGTTTCCTTTCATTCTGTAACAGACAGTGAGAGATAAGCTTGTTTAATTATTTGAGGGGAGAGGGAGGGATTAAAAAAGGATAGACTCGGACAGTATAATGGAATACTGAATTCATAATAAATTCTTTCTTTCACCTTCCTGCTAGTTTGCCTTTCTGCCCAGGAGGCTAAAGACATGTTCTCTTTTCTGAAGTCAGTCTTGGAGTAAGCACTGCCAACAAGACCAGGTGTAATTTAAAAATATTTATGCATTGTCAGTTCTGGAATTAATCTTTCTTAATTGAATTGACACGAACTCATGTCTGCAGGTAATGTAAACTGTCAAACACTCTGCCAGTGACAGCATGTTGGTCAGGGTGGTGAAGTTAATGAGAGATCTAAATTGTGATGGAATATCTCACTGTTCGCTTTGGAGCCTGGTGTTTATAAATGCATTAGTAACATCACATTAACTACAGGCTGCGAGACTCTTGAGTTCAGAAGGGCTAATTATTTGTTTGCGGTTTCTGAAAGAACTGTGGACGAGATGTCCACATGTTTTGTACCTCAGAAACATTTTGGTAGTGTGTTTGCTGCTGTGAAATGTCTTTCCCTTGAAATGCATATAATGGAATTTTTAAGTAGAATGTATTTCATTTGATAAACTGTTCTTATAGTCTGGAGATACTGTTTTTAATTACACATATAAAAGCATTTATCAGCCCTCTCTGGGAAGGTCTTAGCCATTTCCACTGACAGCTATATCAAGCCTACAGTTACCTGTTAGCAGAGCACGTAGCACAGTCTAATAATCATGCTTCCGTTTCCTTTCCCTCACGGCAGTATGGAATTGCTGTTAGCTTTCCAACATCCAGAGTAGTGCAGTGAGGATACTGTGTGTGTTGAAAGAGCAAAATTAGCAGATGAACCATTGCTTGCTGTAGACAGCCATTTATAAGGTATTCCCAGGTTCCTCCAAGCTTAGTGAAGTATGCACTCTGCGTGACATGCTCAAGGGCTGAGGCTGCAGCCAAGTTTTTCTGAGTGAAGGTAGGAGCTTATGAATCTGCAGCCTGAGTGCTCCATCCCTTGAGAAAAATACTTGCTTAAGTGCCATAATAAATACTAGTAAGTATCACACTGCTTTCTGTGCTAATTAGAGTTCAGACCCTCTTTACCGTATACAGGCTGAGCTCAGTGGAGATTTACCATGCATAATGCAAACAGGATGGTGATTGGATTTTAAACAGCAAGGGGTTGATTAAGGCTTTTATCTTGAGGTATGTGGACCATAAGAGAAGACCTGACTGATAAAAATAAAACCAATCCAATGATCCAGTCTTCCAGACCAAAGGCACTGTGTTCCTAGGTGGAGCCCTGGGAACAAAAAGCCAAAATATTTGAATATGAAATGTCTGAATGTTTGATATGGGGACAGTCAGCCTATGGATTTGAGTGCAAATGAATTATGTTTCCTTGAGACATACCATTTTTGCTTTGCCATTATTTAAAAGTACTCCTCTTGAAGTCACGCATGGTTCTTCCAGAGATATGTACTTACCTGAAGGAACTAAGCAACACAAGTACAATTTTAGGTTTGGGGGTTGTTTTTGACTGTCAGGAATGGTTAATAGCTGATTATCCACAATAAAAGTGGTAATGGAGAAGATACAGACATCTGTGCAGGCAGATCTGCTTTGCCATGAGAAATGCACTGCATGTAAAGAACAGACAGGTTCCTTCCTGGCGTAGCTGTCAAAGTGGTGTTATATTTGTGAGAAACTTGGTGTGCTGTGATCTTTCTTGTTTTACAGTCATGGATGAGTAGTAATGTAGACTTTTGGAAAAGGAGATTTTTGAGAAAGAGTCCTTTGATAGCAATCCACAGAAGCAGTCATGTTCACTGATAAATATTATTCTTACTAGACTGCTATTTTCTAGTGCTTTTTTTCCTCCTAGAAATGTAAATTATTGGCCTTTTTCCTAATATATTTTTAGTGGCATCACAAAGCATGAAAATTCTGTGAAGACTCCATCTACATGTTTACAAGGCAATAGCTCATATGGCATAATTCAATACACTGCTAATTTGTCTCCTTTTGATTCCTTCCCTGTTACTCATTCTCTTGCTTATTTAATGCAGACAAAGATGAAAGCAATTTACAAATGGCTCATCTGAAAAATGCCAACCCAATAAGACTACAGTTCACCAAGATCTCTTCATGTTAGCACTTGGCTTCCACGTCAGAGTTCATTCTATGGTGTCATGTCTGCCAGCTATTTCCATATGTTTTTTCACTGTTCTCTTACAACTGGGGTAGTACAGGAAGTGTTAGAGTAGACCAGTTCAGGATATTCTGACCAATGTTTCATATCATTCTTCTAAGGCCCAGGTGATTTTCTGGTTGAAATTACAGTAAATAGTTTAATCCTTTCACATTTTATAGGGTGCGCAATAGTGTGGGTCAGATTTTTGTCAGACTTTTTTTATATTGTTATTTATTTGTTATTTTATTTATGTTGTTATTTTTATATTGTTATATCGTCAGATTTTTTTTACATATATTCATTTTCTTATCTGCACTCTTCAGTATTTGTCCTGCCATGATCCTAGTTAAAAAAAAAAAAAAAAAAAAAAAAAAGAGTAGCACTTAAATTGGCAGTTTGCATGACATGGCCTTGTCTATATGGGCTAATAGAAACACTTTCTACTTTGCCCAAGGCTGGGAGTAACTTACTTGGGTTAGAAACACCAGTAGAGAGACCTTTTCTAAATCAGCTAAGAAGGGGCAATGTAACCACTTAATTTTAAGAGGATTATGAATAATAGAAGATAATTTCACTGAGCTTGAAATTTCAGTTGAGGTAGTGTGGGTGTGTTCATCTGTTGTAGATAATGGGACAATGTACTATTACAGCTTGTAATCCTGAGGGTCTGTACAGCTCCAGCACCACATGGGGCTTGTATGTTCCTCTGCCTACTTCAGATGTAAGCTACTACTACTGCAGGCAATTTGGGTAGCTTTCTGCAGCTTTTCATGGAAATTAGTATTTATGATAAAACTAACATGGATGTTATTGTCACAGATGGGCAATAGATTTCTTTCTCCCTCTTTAATTCCTTTCACACCATTAATAAATATATAATTGCATTCCGACCAAAAATATTGGAAATGAAATTTGGGAATTCCAGTTTCCAAACCAGAAACTCAGCTTTTGAGGTAGAAGTGACATGCAGCAGTGGAAACGCGCAATATAGTTGAAGTTTTATGGAGCAGGTGGCCAGATGCTGAACAATTGCTGTGGGAAGGTGTTTAAAATGTAATTTCCTCACAGAAACGCTGCATCAGCATCTCTACTGTGTGAGCAAAGGTAAGGCTGACTGAATTGAAGACGCTTTCCTATGTGCTCCAGAAGGGACAAAGAGCCAGTCAGCAGTTAGAACTGATGCTAACAGCAGAACTTTTGCCAGGCTGGCCTAGCTTTTGCTGTGCCAGATGGGTTTGGGGTTTCAACCCCCTTTTTTTTTTTTTTTTTTTCCTTATTGCCTCGAATGCAAAAGTTTGCTCTTGGGTCTTTTGATAGTTTGGGAGCTACATTTCTCTTTTATTGCTTTGGGGGATTTCCATTCCATTTTCCTTTAATTTGCTCCTCCCTGTTAATCGCATAAGAGAAGCTTAGAGTGTTAAGTGAACAGATAATTCTTGGTTTATGTATATGAGCGAGAAGAATTCAGATTTACATGAAAATAGCTACCCTCAGGTTAGACCTTTACATTTGGAAATAAGCTCTTTTCAGGTCTATTTTCCCTCCATTGTTATGTGCTTTATTTAATGTGAATGGTGGATGTTTGGGGAGGGACAGAGGTTTGTTTGACTATTCAGATTCATTGGCAGGGTTTAAGTTGGCACAGCATGGATCAGAGCAAGATGAGTGGAGACATCTGATTTCTAATTAAAAACACACGCAGCACATATGCAATTGAAGTAAATCAAGTAAATCCTTTCTCAGAGCTGATTGCTTCTACCTGTCTACTTTTTGTGTGTGTGTGTGTTTAAACTCTCAGCACAGTGGGACCATCACCATTTTATTTCAGGATTTTCAATGCGCGAAACAGACCCCAAAGCTAAAAGAGCTCCCCAGTGACAGAGCCTCTGTATGGGAACACCAGGATGAACATCTGCCCAGGTGTTCCAGTACTTTTGTTTATTGTATAAATACTTGTTTCAGTCTATTTTCTTTCTTAATTTTCTAACAGTATCAGGTACGCTGTGCAGACTTTCACATGAGGGCTGATGGATTCTGTGGTAGAGTGTATGTGTTTTGGGCTAGGTGGATCTGATGTGGGCAGAATTGTTTTAGAAATCTCATTTCTATTCCAAAATGGGAATAGTTGTGAAAAAAGCCCGCTGAAGTTGATCTTTTGTGCCAGGCCAGGGAGTGTCAGAGATTTAGAGTAGGAGCTAATAGCTATAGAGTTCCCAGAGGTGCTGAATCCAGTGTGTTTCCTGCACCCTAGTAGAAAGAGCATGGGGCTGAAGTGAGGGCGCAGATTGACTGTTACCAGTTCTCAGCCAGAAGAAAACTTTCAGAAAACTGTCAGTTGTCTGAAGTAAGCTTTTGTTAGGCATGTTAATTAAAACAAAGGCTTCATGTATCCAGGAGAGCAGATTCATGTACGGAATACTTCTGCAAAGCTTCTCCCCTTGAAATCAGGAAAAAGAGTGTTGGGAAATCTGAAATTTTGCTGCAGAAGCCCTGATGCTTTTCTCCCAGATAGTGATATCTAAGGGTATGCTACAAACTGGAGCTTTCATTGTGTTAGCATACATTTTTATCTGTCTTTTACACTTAGAGTAGCTGTTGAGTGTCTTAAAGGATTCTGTATCTCGATTGCTTAGTTGACATATTTGCAAGGTCTGTCCTCATTTCTAGTATGTGTGGACTGGTGGCTCAGTACTTTTTTGCTGTTTAATTTTATTTTTGTTTTCCTGTGATATTTGTCCTCCTATGAGTAAATAAATTCTTCTGAAGGTCATTCCTATGTGGCAGACGTATTCTTGTCCACTGAGTCTGCCAGCAGTCCTGAAACAGAGCTTTGGGGCAAGGGGAATGCTAACTGAGGACTTAGTTTGAGAATATCTTGTTTGATGTCTAAATCAGCTTAAGATACTATTCTGTAGGCCATACCCTCCATGATTTGTGTCAATACACTATAGTACTATGGTTTGAAGCAAATAAGAGGATAGTCACACACTAAAAAGAATCAAAAAGGGTGTAGGAAGAAGTTGGTGGTGTTCTGATTTTGTTGGTTGAGGGCATGGTAGTGAATAGGAATAAATAGTAATGCTGCCAGTGTACTGTGAGGTGTACTCCACTAGAATGGTGACTCTGAAGCTGATCCATGGTCTTTAGAGAATTTAATTAATTGTGTTTTCATGGTATTTGATCTGATAACCTGAGTAGCAAGAAGGAATATACACTAAAGGCAGGAAAGCTTGGGAATTCTGCAAGGAAGAACGTCTCTCACAGCTGTGAGTGTATCCTGCTGCTCCCAGTTGTGCAGTGCAGCCTGAGTTGAATGCCTTCCTGGAGATTCCTGCCAGTAAGCATGGGATGCAGTGAAGTGTAAGAGCGTGTTTGTTTTGTAGTGTTGTCCAAATATGTAAATGTAGGGAGGTATTGCAGCTTTTTGTTCTTATCGAGTTATATGGTCTGATGGTTTGTTCCAACAGTTAAAATCTGCACTAAAATGTCTCCTCTAATGTTTTGTAATTTTTTTTTGCCTTTTCAGTTGAAGGTTTTGAGGGGAAAGGAGTTTTCATGTGTGCACATGCATGGTTTTACATGGTTTTAATACATTCCCTGAATAAAAGCATCAGATTTCTATGTTCTCTACCTTTCTGTAGCTTACTGTAGATGTATTTTCTTGTTACTTTGTCACTTTTCAGGCTAGGGCTGACCTCTTAATCTTTTCTTGTACAGGAGGCCTAATTGGTTATTCTCATTGTCAACATTTGAATCTTTGTTCCTTTTCAATGTGACTTTTTTTGAGACCTGTGACAAAATCAAATATGAAGTGTGAACATGAGCTAATTATGTTGGATAGAACAACATTGTAACAGCATGATATTGATTTATTCATTGCTCCTTGTCTGATGATGGCTACAGCTTTGTTTCTTTAATTTCTGTTTCATATTGCTCATCTGCATTGTTTCATCTGCTCTCACTGGCAGATCTGATTAGAGGGCATAGCTGTTTAAAGAGGTACTACTGAGAGGAGTTTAGGTGCAAATCTATAATTGTTTCATTACCGCCTAAGAGCAGTTGCACTTAAGGTTAATATAAACTCCCCAGGCACTACTAGTTCTGCATCTCTTCCTTTATGGAAGTGTCTGTGTCTTCTTACAGCTGAGAAGCATGACACTTAAGCTTAGTCATGGCCAAAAGATTCGGTATCTGTGAAGGCTTGTGCTTGAAGCAGTACAGTCAGAAGGGAGGTCTGTACAGGTTCGGTTCACTTCTCTGCCTGAAAGGTTTAAGCCTGAACCTGTTACCTGGCTGAGTGTGCCCTTACTGGTGGGGTGTTGGTGGGGACACCCTCCAGCACCACTATTGTGGTAGCAGCACTGATGCAGGAAAGAATGGAGGAGAGGTGGCTTGGTCTGTGGGTCCTGAATGGAAGCTGGCACCTTGCTGCAGCTCTGAGCTATGAGGGGGAAGATGCTATAGGCTCATTGTCCCTCACTGATGATGAAGTAACACCCCTAAAGGAAGTCAGTGAATGCCCCACTCCTCTGTGCTGGCACTTATAGATCCCTTTGAGCTGGCTGGTGGTCCCCGTGCTGTGTTCAGGGCATCTGTGTTACCTCCAGCAGTGCTCTGAGTGCCCCAGTGCTTTCTGCTGCTAGTTGTGGCACCTGTTAGGGCTGGGAAAGTAATACAACTGCCTTGGAGTCTTTCATAAGCAACTGTAGTGTATTCAGAGCTTTCTGGTGGCTTCAAGAAAGTATGCGTTTTCCCATCTCTGTTCATCTTGCTCTTGTCAATGGATTTCATCTGTTGGCCATAGCAAAAGCTTACAAAAGAGACAAACGTTTTTGAAGGGTAGATTTGTGGTCAGAGTGCTGTTGGACTCAGTGGACATAGTGTCTATGTTCCCTCTTTTTTTTAATATATGTATTTTTAGAGAACTTTATATTTTTCCTTCTTTGGAGAATTTACTTTCTAATTCAGTTGCCTGTCTATATACATGACAGCTTTCTTCATGCACAACTTTACACAAGTGTAAAGCCCTGAGTATTATTTTCTAGCTGAGATAGCATATGCAAGATTCAGCAATGAGTGCTACAATCTCACTGTTTGGTTCTGCTTTCAAGTTGCTAGTAGATACTTAGGCATCTAGTGGCACAGAGTGGAAACTTTCACAGCTGCAGCTGCAGAATGAAACTTTCACAGTCAATGGGGACCAGCCTTTCTCTTTCAATCCCTTTCTATTTGTATATATATATTATATAATTATATATATTTATTATTTATATATTAAATAATATCAATATATTATATATTACATATATCCAATATATATTATATATAAATATATATTCTATACATTATATTATATATATTAATATATATAATAATATATATATGTAATATAAATTATATATATTTGTAGAATTGGTAAGTCCCAAATGCATTTGCAACTGTGCTTGCTAAATACACTTTGCAGCAATGGACTTTGATGGGATTGTGTTTTCCCTTAATTATTAAATAATGTTACTGTTCATATGTGAACTGTATTCAGGATAGGAATGAAACTGGAAAGCCTTTGTGAACACATGAGACTTGGGATGTCATCTTGTGGTTGTTCGAAGAAATGCAAGGACATTGTGGGTGTTCGTGAGTTTACTCCTTTATCTTACCCCGAGCTGGTTTAGGTGCAGATTTTTTCTCAATGATTCTTTCTTGTATAATCTGTGCAGTTGTAAAGTACGTGACAGCAGCTGTTAACCTTCTTACAGTCCATTTCAGTAGTCAGGGTTTGGGGTGAATATAGGAAGCATTTACCATCATTTGAAGGGCATCTGATAAGAAATAGCATGCTTCTTGGAAAGCTGAATGTATCAAAGAGTGCAGCTGCTGCTTCTTGAACATAACACAGTGTCAGAGCCAGGACTCTGATGTATTGCTGGCAAGTGAGATAGTGCTTTTATTTAGCCATTTTTGTTAAAAGTGCTTCCTGTCTAGCTTTAGCCTTTCCCAGGCTGTTTCAGCCAGCTATCATCTCATGTTTTAAGGACACTCAGGTGCAGAGAAGGCAGCCTCATCAAATAGATTTTTTCCAAAACAGAAGTCACTTTGGACCCAGATAATCATCTCTGTGGAACGTAGAGTCTGTGCACTAAGGAATTGTGACAGGAGTGCTCTTGAACTGAGCACATCAGCTCACAGCCCAAAATATTTTGGATGACGGTGCCTGTGGAATTGCTGAAGTGAAAAACAGAGTTTATTTCACTTTGTTCTCCCGACTACTAAGGAAGGAACTGAATATTGAGCATCTGTTGTGACCTGATCTTCTCTGTCATGGATGAAGGGTAGATTTGACTTTTTTGATTGTGTGGCTGTACTTCCCAAACTGCTTTAAAAGGCTGTAAACTTGAAGGACACAGCTTGTGGAAAGAGTGGCATAGATCTGTTCCAGGCCTTGAGGGAAAATTTGATCAGAAAAGCGTTCGACTTGTGACTCTCATGTGCCAAAACACAGACTGAGGGCGAAGATCAACTAGAGATGTACGCCTAGTTGTAGTACTGAAGATAGTAACACAAAAATCTTGTATTTTTATAGTCAAAAAATCATGGACATTTATATTTGACAGGTTATTATTAATTGAGGCAAAGCAACCTCCCAGGAAGAGGAATTCCTAGGGTTTATTTGTTTCCTATTGTAAGGAAGAGTGTTAGGTACATCTATACCCTGCCCTTTTTTCTGTATCCTCAGAGGGTGTTTCCCTCAGTTGCTGGTAACTGGAGCAACATGGCCTAAGTGAGGCTTTCTAGTCACACTACTTGCGTGTGTCACACTTTCTTGCGTGTGAACATGTGTATTCTTTTGTTTGTTATGGGGACAAGCTGGGAGGCAGACTAGCTTCTCAAACTTTTCAGTTATGTTTTTAAGTGTCATTTGCATAATTGTAGTGAAACTATCATGCCTATGCATGTTTACACAAAGAGGCATCTGGAAGACAGTGAACTCAGAAGGGGCAATACCTGCCCCTCCTTCAAATGCTAGGTGAAGAGGCTTGCTCAGATCTCTACTCTGCTTCATAATTGGTTTCTGAGGAATGCTGTTCTTAAATACCTCCTTAAAGTTAAATGCTGGCCTAATGACAACCATTACAAGTAACACACTTTCTTGTTATAGAATGAAAATAAGGCTGCTGTGATTTTTACCTTCTGTCATATTTATGGCATTGACTGGGACAGATTTTAATAGTGGATGATCAAACATTAGGTGACACAATTACTGGTTATTTCTGGAGTGCTATTTCATCATTAGTGAAGGGACAATCTGTCTGGATAGTGATTAGTTCCAGCTCTGAGCTCTCATTCATAGGTCAAGATGCTTGACAGTGTCTTAACCAAAAAATAAGGGTGTTATTATCTTTTTGACAGGATGACTGCTACTTCTGCCTCCCCTCTTGCCAAAAGGACTTCACATTTATGTAATACCTTTACTATAGCTTATTCTACAGAATTAAATCAGTAACATTTTTTTTTTTATTTTGCCTGACAAGTGCATGGTTAGTTCACAGTGCTGTAAAAAGCATTGTGTGCCATTAAATACACAACAGATTTTTTTTCAAGACTAATTCTTGCAGTTGTTACTGCCATCCTTTTAAAGACAGCAGGAATCTTAATGCAGTTAAGAATGTGACTATCATACAAAATGTTGATTTCAGGTTCTGCTGCAGATTTTTTACATTTAAAGCACTGGAGAATGCTTCTACTTTGGTCCTTCATAAAATCAAGGTGGAATTCCAGACTATAACCCTGAATTTAGTGCAGATTATTTTATATTCTATGGTAACTAGGAGGAGGAGTCTAAATAAAATACTGTGCATTCAGATCATGTTTCAAACCAGGATTGAACTAGGTTGTATATCCTTTTATATTCTGATTCAAGATCATCTCTAAATCCAAGGAGTATAATGGAATTATTCAAGAAGTTTCATTTCTTTATTAATTTCCTTGTTAATGAGTAAATTCATTAGAATTTTGTGCAGAAGTATTTCCTTATTCTTCACTGTGAAGACAATAATAAAATACCATAAACTCCAGATTAATAGGCTTATTTCCTCTGATTGACACTATACAATACCTAATGCATTGCGGTTTTGCAAAAGAAATGAAATCTGGAAACTTGCATTTTACTTGTGGATAACTTTATTTAACCATTTTTACATTACAGTAAGTAAACAGTATATTAATGTATTTATTTCTGTGTGCATGCAGTTGTCAAGATACGTACAGCGTTGTTAAGTCTACAGTGCAATAACTAAGAATTTAAAGCAGAATGATGCTGGAATCTTTTCTGAAAACATCTGACCCATTATTCATGCACTGTGAGGTTTCTTAGGCATCTGTAATTATAAGTAGGGTTTGTTTTTTATTAATTTAAAATGCAAAGTTTCAAGGTGTACCCAATACAGAGGAATTCTCAAAAGTGTCCATAAAAGTATCCATAAAAAAATAGAGATAGCAAGAGCAGGCAGTCTCCTGAGTGATTTTTATTAAAAAAAAAAAAAGTTTAAAAGCAATGGAAGATAGAACCTTACCATGTGTAGATACTACTGAAGTCAAGAAATATACACACAAGGTCTTGTTTGTTTGTGTGTTTTTTTAAAACACCAGTCATGACCCCTTGAACCTTGGCTAACCTTGGTTAAATTCTTTCTTCTCATCTATTTTCCAGTTCAAAATAGTAGCAGACAATAAGCATGCTGAATTTGGTCCACAGCCTGAGGCAAAACCTCACTGCTATTTAAGAAGATGAGGTGAAAAAACTCTTCTTTTAAATTGGTTTTACAATCTTCATTGACAAGTAGTTCTGTGGGAGTGAGAAGGGAGGAAACAACAGAAGTGAAAAGATTTATATGAAATATTCCAGTGTAGTTTTCTAAAAGACATTTATCCTAAACTGCATCAGAATGTGTTCAGGGTATGCTAATTTCAGTTAAAATATGGTAAAGATAGTAAAGTAAGATATTTCAGAGTAAAATAGAATGAAATCCAGACACAATTTTTAATTGTGTACATTACTAACACCTCTAAAGCACTCATTTGCTTCATCTTTAGTTTTAACATAGTTCTTTCTCATTAAAAATCCATTGGAACTGTTTACAGGTATAAGGATATAACCCCTATCTCCCTGCTAGAATTGAACTGATTAGAATCTCTTGTCTGAGGAAAGGGTGTATGTTGTTGATGACACTTACAAAAGCTAGCCTCACACTATAGCTGAACAACAGTAACACTGAAAAAATTCTTACCGGCAATGAATAGAGGAGCACTGCTACAAACAAGAGTATAATCAGCAAGATGATAAGGCCTATGAAGAGCCATTTAAACCTGCGCCACACAATAAATTTCATTGTCTTGCAGGGATTTGTAAACCAAAGGAAAGAAGTGTCTGGTCGGCTGCATTTTGAAAGAAAAAAATATTAATCGTACTATAAATACAGGGAATAGTTAAGTGTGACAGACTAACACAGCAAACACTCTGGTTTTAGAGTTGAAAAAAACATAGATAGTTTTTTAGCCTAAGATAGCAATTTCAGTAAATGCATGCCATTATAGTGAAACCACCTTGCGTTTTCATCCTTACATTTGAAGAAGGAAACACAGATGGCTTTTATAAGCACAGTTTTGCAAAGGATAGTTCAGATCTAATAGGTCACTTGCTGCATGCAGATCTTGTCAAGAACATCACAGTTGCTAGATGCATATTTCTCAGGCTAGTAAGAGAAAAACGTCTTACTTTGGTAGATCTAGTTTGGGGTTCATGTTGGGTTCATCTCTTCCTTTACCTGCTGGCCTTTCCTCAGCTTCTTTTTCATTAACAACTTCCAATGTCATTTCAACTTTACCCTTCAGAAAATATGTGGCATGAAACAAACATCTTACTGAAACAGCAGGAAGAATACTTGTTTGATACTTAAACAGCACAGTCTTGTACAAGCTGCTTGTGTGTGCATGTGTGTGTTTCCATTTCAAAGTATACTTGTTTCTGCACTGTGGCAGTGTCACAATACAGTGGTAGAGAATGACAAATAAGAAAAAAGATACAGTACATAAAACGGTGTGCTAATTTACTAGCAGTTCAGTTTTAGGCTACGTATTGCTTTTTCCAATTTGGCAAAACAAAGTTCTGTTTTTCTTTCAAGAACAATGCAAGGACTGCATCTTTCCCTAATGACTAAGAGTCTCATTTTTATATTGCTGTTGGATTGTTTTTTTTTTCCTCCAGATAGATTAGATCCTTGGCAATAAAAAAGTCAGGTTAAATTGCTTTGGGTCTTCTGATAATCAAGAAGCCAGTCTGTCTTTTCAGTATATAAATTTTATATATATATATATATATACACACACACACACATTATATATAATTATAATATATATTATATATTTATAGTATATAATATACACACATATAATTATATATATATTAAATATATGTATTTTTTTTAAAAAAAAGCTTTGGATTTAAAGTTTTTTTCTTTATTCTTTAATTCATTTAAGATGTCTCATGTTTCTCCTAAGCAATAACATGCTAAATTCATTCAAATAATAACTATAATAATAATTGTTGATTTGGTGAGATAACTAGACTCAACACGGTGCCACAGTCCTTCTAGATAAACAAAGTTAAAGACAAAATAAATGAATTAAAGTATTTAACTCATAGTTTAATTGTTGATGGAGCAAACTTCCTGAATTTGTGCATGGGACGAAGTATTTACTCCTCCTCTGTCTACTGAGAGATAACAGCTAAGCAAGGGTCTCTTTACAGTCTGTCTTGGTTACTTGAAAAGCAAAGTAATTTTTAAAGAAGTAGTAATCATACCGCTAAAATGCGTGAGCCATCCTTTTCAACATAACATGGCCACCACCCTTTCATAGATTTCTGTTCAAAGAGAGAAGCAGTCTTGGGAGCCTTCTGAAAACTGTCTGCCTTGTATTCTGGAATCATGTCTATATTGCATTTCTCTGGAACTTTTGCTGGAATGATTGTTCTATGTAAATCAAGTTCCACAAAACCTACAAGACAGAGACATTAAAAAGTTGGCATTGTGTAATGCTACCAGCCAAAAGCATAGTGTTTCAAAATAAACCTTTCTTATCTCCTAGCGTGTTCTAGAGGAAAAGTGATGAACAAATGTGTTACATTCTTATTTATCTAAGCATGTTGTGAGGCAGGTAAGAGGCTGTGTTTACACCTGTCTTGTTAGTATTGAAAGCATTGGTGTTGATATAATGGACTCAGCAAGCTGCCCCCCTCCTCCTTTTTAATGCAACATGACTTGATATTTAATAGTGTTTTCCCCCATGTACCTAAAGAGAAAATAACCACGTACAGCAATATAATGCTCATGTAATTTCTGATAGTTAAACATATTATTTAGCTAACTTTAATGATGGTTATAAATTGATGATTTGTTTCCAGTTTTTGAGGGCTATACGGTTTGCATGTAATCTAAAGATTTATCTACCTTAACACAGGGTGGAGAATTTTCTGCAGGGCAGTATCTCTATAAAGTCATTTTTTGTGTAAGCTAGGATATTTAACTTTGAAAGTCAGTATTTGTCATTTTTAGAGCAAAACTTCAGATTGGTCAAAAGTGACTAAGTACAAAATTTATTGCAAGTCTTCTTGAATGACATGTCTTATTGAAAGACTTCTGTTTTCCTGTGTGTTACATAGTTAAATAAAGATACCATCTGAGAAAAAATATCCTCTGGTGTTAAGAAGTCTCAAACAAATACTCTCAATCAATGCTTTTCACTGAACGTAAGTAAAGGCCTGCCTCAGCAAGGATACTGTACGAATCTGAATTAATAATAGCATGAAAGAGATTGTTTAACCTAATTTACAGCATTATGTCAGTACCTTTACTTAGAATTGAAGTACTCTCGTTTGAAGTAAGTTTTCGTACACTTTATGAAATTTCATACACATTTAAAGGTTGGACTTGGTGCTTAGGGACATGGTTTAGTGGGTGACATTGGTAGTAGGGGGACCAGATGATCTTGAAGGTCTTTCCCAACCTTAATAATTCTATGATTATCTTGCCGTTCGCATTTTGTGATAAGACTTACATGAATACAAAGTATATTGGTTTACCTCCAGGTAGGCTTTTAGTGAGTGAATATCCACTCATTCATTCACGAGCACAAGTTACAAACACTGTACTGTGTGAAGGCAGGAGTGTGCTTGCATGCTCAGTAGCTAACTTTGAAAATATAGACTTTAATGCAGTAATTTAAAATCGTTTTAATACCCTACTTTGAGATGATGATAATTCTTAAAATCTTACCCAGATAGTCATCCAAGGAGAACTTGTCATTATCCCATATCTGGATGATCAGTTTAGGTGGGATTCTGAATTCTGTCTTGTCAAGACTCCAAAAATGTTCCTATTTTAAAAAACAAAACACAAGTAACTTTTTAAAATTACATCTGAAAATTCAGTTCTGTGGTCTGTTAGTAGTTGTGAACTCTGGGGTGGGAGTGGGGAAAATTAAGCATCTCTTGACCTTGCTAAGAGGAGACTGCTGTTGTTCCTTGCTCAAAGGAAAAACTGAACCTGCTTGCAATAGCAGCTTGAGAAAATTATGCAGAACTGAACCAAGCTGCCTCTATATGTACAACAGACAAAATTAACAGACTAATTATGGTATGTATTCAAAGTATTAAAATCTTTAGAAATACCTACCTTTTTGGAAACTATACAGAGTTGCTCCGCTGGGAGATAGTCAAAAGGAAAAACAAATCTCCAGTTAAAGTTCCCTTCACCATCCAATGATCGATAGTGAACATCTGTTTTCTGCTTATTTTCCTCATTACCAGGCATCCAGCTGAAAGTAGAGACAGACACGTTTACTGTTTGTAGTGGAACCACATTGGTACTTATTTGTATTGCAACCATGGTTTTGAGTGGTTGCAAACAAGCCATAGGAGTTGCTCATGGATGGCTAGAGGCTTCCACAGACACATGGATGGAGACTTTCCCATGCTTTCTCTTTGGTTCAAACTTAGCGCTGCAAATACAAAAATCTGAACTGAACTTTTGATCTGCTAAGACTAGTACTCCAACTGTGGTGAGTTTTTTTAATTTTTTAGGAAGAATTAGATAGGCATTGGAATAGGCTGCCCAGGGAAGTGGTTGAGTCACCATCCCTGGAGGTCTGTAAGAGACGTTTAGATGTTGAGCTTAGTGATATGGTTTAGTGGAGGACTTGTTAGTAGTAGGTCAGAGGTTGGACTGGATGATCTTGGAGGTCTCTTCCAACCTAGACGATTCTGTGATCAATAGCCTAGTAGTATCTTGCTGTGTATTTTTTTTTTTTCCTTAAGACTAGGAAATGTAACAAGATTCCAAGATATGTAGCACTGAAACTAACACACTAGCTTGTCTGTTGCTTCTCACCTCTAGATTTTATTTTTTTGTAAGGCTGAATTTTTGAGATCTTTCACAACACATTAACTGATCATGCTATATCTCATGATACTTCTGTACTTATCTGAGGTTTGCACTACTTCAGAGTGAAGGGTGCACTGACTTGGCTGAACGAAATCATCTTTGGTATCCATGTTCTTGGCAGCTCCAGTATATTCTGAACATCATTTATCTGCAAGTGTTAAATGACAGGGTGCTCCTACCCTTTCACATAAATGTCACTCATTTCTTCCCCTGTGATGCTCTTTTCATCCAGAAGGACATCTTTGGTGTTCCAGACAATCACACGTAAAACATACCTAGGAGAGTAGATGTTTGGGGAAAGAGAATTGAATTGCCTCTGTCATGGCTGCCAGATGACGTGCGATATATACAGATACTCACTTCTTGGCTTTTCGGGGAGTGATGTTGAAGGGAGGGCCTGGAGGCCCTAAGCTTTTGGGGAAAACATCAACCCACATCTGGAGCTTTCCCTGTATTAGTAGAGAAGATGAATGAGGGATTGTTTGCTGCATACACGTTTGTCATGGTAATTCTGTGGAAATGCCTATTGATTAGTACTAATTTCTAGCTCACTCATGTTAACAGTGTCAGAACTTGTACAGGCTTCAGATAGTGGTAAGCCCAATCCCTCACATTATGCAAACTTTCTCAAATGAACAACACCAAGAATTCAGAAGATGGTAGGGACATTACCTCCTGGTGAATTCAATGCAAGTTAGGTGCCTGTATAGTTTGCATTCTGTAGGTCCCAGTTTCTGCTCTCTCAAAGACAGTATTAAGTGCAGTGTGATTCACGTGTCTGGTTGTTTGCAACTGATGGCCTATAGTACCCCTTAACTAGACTGAAGTAATGGAACCACTGCAGATTTTGTGCTCCATTTCAAATATAAGCACACTTATTTATTTTGACTTTTCTGCTTGCTACAGGAATGCTCTATTTCTGCATTCAAGAAACAGAAGTAAAAACAATTCATAGTACCTGAGGGATGTTGGGCTGGAAGGTGCTATATAAGGTCCTTGTCTCCACGTGCTCAGGTACCAAACCCTGGGTTCTGAGGATATGAAGGGCTAGCCGCTCTTCACCTGGACCAAGATGCTGATGCAGTACTTTGTTAGCTTCTGAAACAAAATAAATGGAATAGAACAGGGGCTCGTGATTCAGAATTTGCATTTGAATTTTTTTATAAAAAGTTAAAATTGAGCACAAAACTGCATACATTAAAGTCAAAATAGCTGAGAAGTTTTATATTTGTGTCAATGTGAATTCAAGAGGGAAACGTAAGTAAACAAACTCACCAACTTCCTCCAGAGCATAGTCTTGTCCCCCGTAGTTAATTCTTCTACCATTTTCAGAGATGACAGGAGGAGCATAACCTTTAAACCTGGCTATGTTTTGCAATAACTGGGTTGGTTTCAGTTGATCACGCCAGGTATTCACACCAGAACTTTTAGGAGAACAACAGAAACATACCTTAAAATTATTCAACATTCAGGGCATTTATGAATTATCTTAAAGTTATTTATTAGTTTTAAAACAATTCAGAAAGGACAGCAACATATCTGCTTAGATTGGCTGCTTGAATATGATACAATGATATGATTTTGTATCAGCTCAATTACCTTTCAAGACAATGCTTTTTCTTTACATATTAAAATAACATATTAACAGATACTTTCATATTAATTATCATGAATAGCTCAGAAAACTGTGCTAAGTGTGTGTTCTCTGCATAGAAAAAACACACATTACCATATGAAAAGAATACTAAAATGTTTTATGTCATGGTTTTCAGTCAAGGCTCTTTTGAAGACTTTAAAGCTTAACTTGGAATTCAGATGATACAGTGAGCTCAACAGCAAAGCATCAGACACCATACAATTGTTTTAACTATACAATTAAGATGAAGGAAGTCCAGATTTGTTACAGACAGTGGAGACTAGATGTACAGATATGACTTTTCAACAGACTGTATGACTTACATGCAGTACTGCTGCGGGATGCCACAGTGAGATCCATAACGAGAAAGAAATCTGTTCTCAAGATCAATTGTGGTTTCTCCCACTTTTTCATCACGAGTCAATGTGTCATAGTCATAGACTGAAATTTTCAGATCTTTTTCTTGAGGTAAGAAGCAGCTGAGTTCATACATTCTAAATATAAAAGTATCCAGTTAACACTATCACTCAGAAAGTTTATTTTTGATACATGTCCTTTATAAGATACTAAATGGATGCTTCTAGTGCTGATAATTCTAGTAGCAGTTACCACTGATATTCTACTTCATATTTGTAATTGTTAATAATTCTGTTTTGTACTGCTATGGATATTTCAACATTCCTTTCTACAGAATGCATTACTTACGGTTTTCTGTGCAGCAGCTTGAAATGAGACTTGGAAAGAAGCTAGTGTGGCTCTTGTTAATCACACTGTTAAAATCTACATTTTTTGCATGATTAGAATTTCTAAATTTTTAAATCACAATACACAGCTGGAGCTTTAATAAACATGGTCCAAATGTTCAGTGTCTGACTAGAAGAGATTAGTCATCTTGCTGCCCTTTACAAAAAAGGCTGGAGAATTTCCTTAAATTAATTCTCTGAATCTACTTTCAAAGTATTCAGCCTGATGTTTGTCACTGCTGCAGAATCCATTACCTTTGAGTATTCTAGTGGAAAATTATTCTCAGTATCCTCTTTTGATTTAATTTCTAGTCTGACTTTTTAACGTAGACTTCCAGATTCATTATAGAAGAACTTGGAAGAGCTGGTTATTCATTGTGACACCAAAGTACGTTTCAGAGCCAAAACGTTTTCCATATTTTCTAAGCACATTTCATTATTCTTATATGTATATAACACAAGGCAGTTTTAAGATATGTTGTTTGCATTTGTGCAGTGTACACGTGTAATACAAAAAATATAGACTAGCCAAACACCTACACTGTACATTGATTTCAAAAGGAAATACCTTACATAACTTCAGTCACAATTGTCAGTATAAAACTGTGAATACAGCATTGGATATTTAAGATAATGGTACACGACATTCTCAGAAAACATGAAACATTCTAAAATGCAGAAATGGAAAATAAAATTTGTTACCTGCCAAAAATTGGGTTGAGCGTATTAGGCACGTAATTATCTCTGTCTTCAATTACTTTTTTACTTAGGGATATTTTTATGTAAGGATCACACTATTTAAAATAAGAAGAAATGTTATTAACAAGTAGTTATAAGACTAATTTTATGTAAAATATACTACAGCAGAGTTAGCTCACAGACATTCCAAAACCAAGAAGTCTCACCAGCCCATTATTATCCTGGGGTTGAAGCTGCAAAGCTCGAACAATATAAATGCGCACAATACACTCCTGAGGCCCGCTGTCTGGTAGCTCGCGGAACTGGCGAGGAGGAGCTGGAGTAGTGGGATCATCAGGTAATGCGTAGATTTTAAAGGATCCCTAAAAAGTAATACAAAGACTCAATAAAGATAAATGTAGAAAAATCTATATTTTTTTTCTTATTTATCCTATGCATACACACAGTTTTACATAGAAACAGGAAAATTATATCTGTCTTTAACTTAAGAGTTGTCACTTGGAAGTCATTTGACTTTAGTGGGTTTTGGGTAAGACAGCAAAGGCAAGGTTACATCCTTAGCTGACTGAAATTGATAAACCTTTTAAAAATTTCAACAGTATTACTTAGTTTGCTCCTGCTAAGAACATGTAATGTACTTCATGTTTATCTGCCTTAACAAAAACATAATTTCTTTTATTTTTAAACCTATGTTAACATTATTTTCATCTTTAAAAGTCACAGATACAGTATAAAATACTGTTCACAAATTCATTCTACAAATGTACTTCGCTGAGAATGTCTACAGGTGAAACTTTGACTGTTCAAGAGACTATCTGGAAAGGTTCTGTTCCACAGACAGGTCCCCAAAGAGGTTGCATTAGCAGGAATGCTATTTCTTTGAACTTACCATGTATCACATTTAACATGAGCCACGTGCAGCTGTTCCTTCTGTGAAAAAAGGAAAAGCCTATACCTAAGCAAGTAAGAGCATCTGCATTTAACTCTGCTGAAATGCTTGCATGTAGATTTACTTAAATGATAAGCTCCCAAGTACAGAAGACTGTATCCAGCATTTTGTTGTTGCCCATTACCTGAAATTTACCTTAAATTCTCCAACCACTGATGGATCATCACCGTCCTCAGTTTTGCCTCTGTACAGCTTAAATGTATCACAGAAATCTGTTAGGTTATTAAATTCAGGTACTTTCTCCAATTCACAGTCGTACACCTTAAAGAAAAAAAAAAGGGAAAAAGAAAAGAAAACACACAGTTTAGAAATTATCATATCTATCAGCTCCAACAGTGTGGCACTGCAAAGTGTACTGTATATTTGATGGAATATCTTAAGGACCTAAAGCATTAAAAGCTATTTTTACTTTTACATCTAAGTGAGTGGAAGCGATGCAGTATTTGGAGAACATGCTATGAGGCTTTATTTAGGCCTTGTTAAAAACAGAGTAAATAGCATTTCACAACCTTATTTTTATTTTCTTCATTAGGTGTACTTAGATGAGACATGAAAGTGATCTGGCTTCGACTTTCAACAAAGGGACAGTAAAAGATGCTGTCCTCAGTCTGTTCATACTTTTTTCCAATCTGTAGGTTGAGTTCTAGGACCTGATTGGCAACCAAAACATTAGGAGTAAAATTCCATTTGACTGAAGGTTAGACTAAAATGCTTAACTACAATTATTAAGAGAAGTATTAAGTAGAAAAGAAGCAAAGATTTCTTCTTAAAACTTCCATTTCACCATGTGAATTAATAATAAACCTTTAAATGAAATCATGTACAGCTAAATTTTGAAAAGCGTTTTAAAAAAAATGAAGGGATCGGCTCTGACCAGGTTTTGGGTCTGCAAACGTTGGCAAATATTCATTTATTTTCTCTACAGCAATACCTTTAAAGTGTCATATCCTTTTTTAATATACTGTCCGCATTTTTCATGTTCTCCTGTTGAAGCATAAAATTTGCTCCACCAATCCACAATTTCTTCCTCCTGAAAAAAAGAAAAAAAGAAAAAAGAAAAAAAAGGAAAAGAAAAGAAGAAAAAAAGAAAAGTCTTTCATTGGGAGATGAAGCCTGTCATATCATATAGTACAGCAGAAACAATGAACAGTTAAAGGCAGGAAAAGCCAGAATTCTCTAAAACTCGTTATCAGTTAAATAATAGTAAAAGTTCATCTGCAAGAGGAATAGAATGCAAATGTTAAGGCTGAAAAGATGGAATTTCTCTTACCCAGGGTTAGACATCTAGCTAGCTTGTTAGTCAACAGAGAGACATCTCCAATAAAGCAATTAATTACTGCTGTCTAGATAACCATTTCAAAGGACTGCTTTCTGGAGCTATATGTATTTTTCGCCTCCATCTTCCAGCCGTGCAGCACAGCCTAACCACCTAAGTTTTAGATTGCTTAAGTCACAGGAAGTGAATGTACACTTAGCTGGTGCAGTCATTGTTTTGTCTGCTAAGGAAAAACACCATCAAGTCTGGGATTCATTACAGGATTTTCATTCTTGTAAAAACTACAAGTGAACTTGTTGATTTATTTATTTCCCCTGAAGGAAAAAATATGCTAGATTGCTTTCAGCATTCCCATTTAAGTAACTCTAACTGCTCCGACCATACATCTTTCCATTAAAACCAGTGGACATCATCTGTACCATGGCAAAATCTAGTCAGTTAGTGGTCTTCCTTAGTGATTACCAAATGTGGTTAAAAAGAAGGAGCAATGAAATCTTGAACTCTTAAAAATATTAAGTCATGCAACCACTACATGTACATGTACAATCTACACATTCCACTAAAACTGTATTCCTGTGGCTTTTTTTCCTATCTTTACTTATTTATTTAAAACTGATACTTTTTTTTTTTTTCTCAACAGAGTACTATTTTCTATATTTTTCCTCAGGGATTAACATAGTAGAACCATTTGCCCCTGAAAACATACTCTAATTGGTAATAGTATTCTTTCGCCGTGTAATCTTTGACTGTTTGGATTTAAAGAAACTCTTAAACTACTATACAAATTACAGATCATTGAATGTAAGTTTTTTTTTTTTTTGACTGTCTAGGGGTTATTATTTCAGTCTTACATATTTTTCCTAAATTTACCATTTTACAAGTTGATGTCAAATACTGTCAAAGATTACTGTTCTCATCCTAATGATTAAGATTTAGGAAGTAATATTGATATACTGATTTTCAATTGAAGTTCTCATTTACAAGAAAGCATTTCGTAGATTTTTAAATATAGTATACATTACCTTTTCTGTTAGCTGCTCAGGAGGATCAATTTATATAAAAAAAGAACAAAATAGGAACAATGATAAGGACATGTTTTGTAGAATTGAATAAATTAAATGAACTCTGAAATCTTTGCTTTTTTGTATACAATTTTGCATTTAAAGTAACTAATGTCAATAATTTATAACTTTTTAGGATATTTAGACACAGTATATATATTTTTTGCTGCTGTCATTATGGCTTGGATGTTAAAACTATATATGTATATATGTGGAGCAGATATACGTATATGTGCTCCGTATATATACACATATGTAGATACATACATTTTTATCTGAAATCAGAGCACTTACAAAACTGGCTTTATTCTTTTCCAAAGTTCACATACATAAATGAAGTGATTTTTGCACCTTTTGAGTATCTACTTCTTTATAGAATAATTCACTGAAAAAAGGGCATTTTTCCTTTGTGTTATCATTTTTTAGTTGTTTACAGGCTATAGAATTTCAAGAGTCTGAAAAAAAAATGTGAATATAAAGTACAGCAACAATCAGTACATGTGCCTACAGATCTATCAGTGTAAGTGCAATAGCAATCTGCACAATCCAAAATGCTTCACCTGTTAAATCACAGATACTGCAATTATGATCAGATATTCCATTAAGAGTAAGAATCATGCATCCCATTTGTAAGCTCTAATAAGCTAGCATAATTTGTGCTAGTGTTTACATTTTGTCCATTGTATTTTAATTTAAAGGCATAATCCATAATTTTTTTATGCAAAGCAAAGCAGAATATGCAAAACATTTTATGAGTACAAGCCAAATATATCAATAGGTCAGGACATCATTCTGATGTATCATATTCAATTACTTCCATTTTTATTCTGAAAATAGTTATCTTGCAGGGATATTCAAGCCTGCTACATTTAGTAATCTCGTCGAACTTCAAAACAGAAATACATATTTTTTTTCAGGTTAACGTGACACAGATGGTTTTTCTACAGGCAATTAGAGTGATTTATTCTTAGAAGTCGTACCATTACTGATTTGCAAAATTTACAGGCAAAATTCAGGAATTAAATTCTTTGCCATATTTAAATTTGACTTTGTTTAAATGGTGTTTTATAATGTTGACAACCTGAAAGGTAGATTGCATACCTGTACAATAATTGTTTGAACTCCCAATTAGAGCCTTTTCACAAAATATAATTGTGTAGATCTGTGAATCATTCACTAGAGCATAATACTTAAGGAGTTGGAATGGAATTAGGCATTTTGTGGTTTTGTTCCTTTTGTTACTCCCCTTCCTTCCCCCCCCCCCAAATAATACACCTTCAAATGTCTCTTCAAATAATGCACTTGGCAGCTCTGGGAAGAAGAGGTTAGGAAAAAAGACTAAACCAGATCCTTCAGGCCATCTTTAAAAATTCCCCAAACAAATAATGAGTCTTCTGTATTTGGATACTATTGCTCCTAAAACTGGTAAGCAGGATGTGCTCATAGAATGGGGGGTGAGAGCCATGATGATAAATTTGAGATTTTGGAGTGAAACATTCACGTGGTAATAACTATGTACCAATTACAGTCCTTTTAAAAATATATCCATTGACTTCACTATGAATTGTTATATGTTCAATTTTTGAGGTACTATTAGCTTTTTGAACATCTTAAATTTATGGAGGGAAAAAAGAGGAAGAGATGTAGTGGATCCCTACCATAGTTAAGGTTCAAGTTTTATTTACTGTAGATTTATTTTATTCTCCACAAAGCTGACTTTTGAACAAAGCTTAAATAATGTGGCTCAATTATTCCAGTTAATTTTGGTGCTTTTAGTACATAGATTCCAAATAAGGCAATAGAAAAAACCACGTTTTAATAGTTCATAAATACAATACAGACATAGTATGATATTTATGACTTTCCAAGGAAGGATACCTTAATTTGTAACTAATCCTACTAGATTTATAAGCATCATTTCCTCCAAAATCTCTCTATCGAATGATTGCTAAGAGAAGCTCAGCCTCAAAGCTACGTCCCGTTATCATTCTTTCCCCATCTGCCCCCATTCTGGTCCATGCATTAGCTCTGTACATACATACATGCACTGTGGTTGGAGAAGCCATTTTGCTGAGTGCTGTTGACATACTGCTTAAACACTGGAAATTGGAATGTAATTGATGAAATTTTGCCCTTTTGTATTGTCCTTAGGGTATTGTCTGCGTATCACTTATGCCTTCCTTATTTATTTCAACCTGGATTGTTTCAAATATTGTTTCCTTGTCTTATATGCGTGTTATCACTGTGTCTAGTATTACACTATATTTGGGTCAAGTGATGTCAAACTCTAAAAGAAATTGTTTCACCTTAGAGTAGCATTTAAAAATTTCCCTATCATAGATTAAATCAGGTATTAAAATTCATAGCAGTATTGCCACTGGGTTCAAAGTGCTAAGTTTTTTACTTAAATCTTTTTTCTTAAAATTTCTAAAGGAAATAATCATCTGTACCATCTATAAAGTTTTTATATTAGAACAGAAGGCCTAATTCCGATGAAAATTACAGAATTCTTTTTTGCTACTGTTATAAATTAAATATTCATGACACTTTCCATGTATGAGGAAAGTAAATATAAGAAAATGTTCTAAGAGACTTTAATTATAGTCTGAATATCATGACATTAAAATAGCGAGGAAGAAGTAAAGGAAGAACAATGCAATCAGTAATGTTACAACAGCAGTGAGAGTTTGAAAGTTAAATTCAGTAGTATTTACTTTGGGACCTCTGTAATGATTAAATTAAAAAGCCTGTCTTTTTGAAAAATCAAAGTTGTGGATTAAGAGCCTACAAAACTAATATATTAAGGGGTATAAGTTTAAAGCTTCCTTTATAGTAACAAGCTATCAGAAACTTATGAAAACACCTTCTAACATTGTACAGTCCTAAAATTACTGAAAAAAAATCCTTGAAAATATATTGTCTGGAATTTGCCTTCACTCAGGTTTCAATTCAACAGCAAAATTCTGCAGGTGGAATTATTTTTTTTACCTGTAAAGTAAGACTGTACTGTGGTGGTCCTGAAAGAATCAGAGCGGTAGTGTAGAGAGATTCACAAGGCACAACAGAACAGGAAAGAAAAGAGGTGTTAGCACAGGAAAAAAATGTTTCAGTGTTAAAAGTTTTGGATGACTATATGGTAAGAAAGGGAAAGCCATGACTGTGGAAAAAAAAATGAACAGCTCTAGGTTTGGGGTAACATGGCTTTGATTCTGTACTGACCAAAGCATTAACCTACTGCCAGCTCTATTTAAAGCTGTTCAGTCTGTGTGGGACCAGACTGAGAGATTAGACTGCATCACCAGTGGACAAGTGGGCAATGTTCTATCATATGCCTTCCATAGCTATTGCATGAATTCATTCCTAAGCTACTGGGTGAACTTTATCTTGCACAAAAAGCTGTAGCTTGATGTTTACTATTTGAAAAGAGAAGTAAAAATAATTAATGTATTTCCTTTGCTTTCCTGTCACAAAGAAAGTTTGCTTCATTTCTGACCATTTTATTGTCTAGATAGTTTCTCAGAAATCACAGATTTGAAGAAAATCAAGCATCAAATTTCAAGCATTACCTGGGCTGCTAGCAGTGGTTGTGCATCTTCCATTTCAATTACCGTGTCCTGGCGTGGTGCAGCAGAGAGTAGGCTAACTGTAACCAAAGATTTTATTAAGGCAACACAATTTAGGAAAAATACCTTGCTGAACATTTCCATAGAATTTGAAATCCAGTTACGTAAGATGCAAAACAATTCATTGCCTACATGCTTGGACCTCTAAAGAAATCAATTGCCATGTTCTGCTAAAAATAGATATACAGTATATTTCTGTGCAGTATGCACAAACATTTCTCAAATATATAGAATTACAAAAAGTAAATTTTGGAAAAAATACAGTGGATTATCTCAGCTTCACATTCAGAGCGTTCTTGCTGGAATTGTTACTTTGGTAATCAGAACAGTGGTAATCTCCAAGTAGTTAAGCTCATACTAAAGCAGAACTTCAGGATCCAGTATTCTCATTCTGACAGTGGACTTTCCTTTGCACTCTTACACCACCTCAGAGGTATATTGCACTACTTACTGAGTTATATGTATTTTTTTCTTTCAGATCACACTATCTTCAAGTAAATACTCAATGTGAGATGGCTATTCAGTACAGTATGCAGAGTAAACACCAAAGGTTGGTTATTCTAGCATCTCATAAGAAGCATAATTTTACATTCCATCTATTTACCTTTCATTTGTGGTGCAATGTCTTCTTTAGTACTGTAGGGATCACAGCGAAAACTTTCCAGTAAATCAATAGTACACTGTCCCACAATAGGCTTCCGTCCAAATGGTCTGTGGTCTATTACTTTAATAACAAGAGATGGGCTGTACAACTCCTCTTTTGGCAAAAGCTAAAAGTGAAAGGTTAGATTTTGTTTATAATGCAGACAGAAGGAAAATGAACCAAAAAAAATCTCCTAAATTAGAGCTGTTACTACATTTATTTAATATTAAACTATTATGTTCTATGGGTGTATGGTAAATTAAATTTCTAACCTCATATTATGATTAAATAAAAGTCAGTAAGTAAGAATACTTTTAGTTACTATAAATTTTTAGTATTCTTGAATCTTACGCAGCTCCCATCCTAGCAGTAGGAAAGTAGCCACACACATACAGGTAAATTGGTGTCTTCTCAAATAAATACATCTATACACTGCACTGGAGCATATAAGACCATAAAATTTTTCAACATATGTACAGACACATTTACACTATCTTTATCAGTCACACTCAGTGCCTTGCTTATATTAAGTCAAAAAAGGACATGCAAGTTTTTCTGTTCGTGCTTACATGAACAAATCCTTCACCTTTAAAAGTATGGTGTAACTGTTTTTGCTATAGATAGCTGGTATATAGTTTTTAGCAACGTACAACTTTCATGAAGAGAACAGAAGATGGAAAATTCGGTGTCTTTTTGAGATTTTTGATCACCACAGATTCCACCATTTCACCCCCACATTCCACAATGAGACTAGGAGACATAACAGGTGCCAATTGGTAGTTTTTCATGTTCCGCAGCCCCCAAGCCAGAATCTGTAAAATAAAATTCAATTTAAGTAAGACAGAGAGATCAATATGCTTAGAATGATACTCAAAAAGATGCTCAAAAAGTAGGAAAGAAGAAATGAAGTATTTTCGGTAATAAAGGGTGACTGGCAAAATATTTCAAGGTTGTTTTACTAGGAAAGCTAATGGAAAAAAATCAAACTCAAAAATGCGTATAGAAAACAGTCCTACACATAGTTCTCATTATGATTTTTTTTCCCCTCGATGCAAACAGACAAAGTTGCTATCTAGAAGATGAGATGACTGCACTTGTTACTTTAAAATTAAACAGTACCTCAACAGCAGTGAGTTGAACTACTGGTCTGATTCCTTGAGGTACCATGTAAAGCTTCGGTGCTCTTTGCGATGGAAGAATTGGAAGGTTGGTGCCGCCCTGTTAAGACACGCATATAAGTACTATTTTCTCTCCCCTTCCTTAAATGAAATATCTTGCAAGTATTAAGACAATTCTTCATATTATAACTCACTATGAAAGAATATATATATGATGATTTTATATATACATACATAATATAATAAGAAATACATACTTTGTCTCTCAAAATAAGTTCTGCAGCAAAAAGAATGTCTCCGCTAGCTTTGCCATTATTTATTACGGGATACCAGAGCAGCTTTGGTGTGACATCCTCTTCTGGGATCAACTTCACCAGGGGAGAACAAACACTTCTTCCAAGGAACTCATCTTTACCCTGCAATCAAAAAATAGTAATTATAGCCATTAATGTTACTGTCAAATATGATAAGAACAACAACAACAATAATAAATACAATCAACATAAAAAGCTTTTACGTACCACTTGGTCACTGTCAAACAGTTCAATAACAACATTAGGTGGATTCTCAGCTACTGTCTGTGGGTCACCATAGATCTCAATTTCATTAAATATGAGAGTTTGGTCCCATGTAGGATTTAGAGTTGAATGAATGATCTCAGTTGTTTTGCTTTGATGGAGGAAAGAAACATGAGCATACGGATCTGAAATATTATACAAAGATTGAAAGTATATAGTTACAGACAACCAAAACCTTATGAAGTTGTAAGCCACACAAGCACAATTATCAAATACAGTACCTTATTTTTCTTCTCTTCTGTCATTACCAGTTTTATAAGCCATTCTATATAAAAAAGCCCACTGTATACATCACTCACATTTAGTGGAGCAAATTCTACTTGATTACTAAATAGCTTCCTTTATACAAGTCATTGAAATACCTTGCAAATCACAATGTGAACTTGAAAACTAAAATTAAACATTAACTATATGAAGCTCCTCTTAAACACGGTCTGTAGAAGCTTATCTTGTTGTATCCATTGATATACAACTGTATTGACCCATAAATAATACAAGGAGATCGTTTCAGTTCTGACTCGTTAGTGGCAAATCACATTCTCCCAGGCTCTATTGCTGAGATCAGGCTTTGATTTCAAACATGCTTATTTATATCAACCTCTTCCTATGAAACAGCTGAATGATTAAAGTGGTCTTGGTCCACTGTTTGGCAAGTCTTTAAATCATAAGGAGTTCTGTAGAAAACATCTTATTATTAACAGTTCCTGTACAAATTTCAATTACTGTGAATTTGAGGTTAATTTAAAGATTATCTTCAGATTATTTTCAACAGCTTCTGGCTAGGTACCTGACCGGAATTTTATAAAATTTGGCTAACTCTTCAAACTAGTTTTAGAGGAAAATAAAACACAGCCATCTTGGTTTATCTGTGGGATAAATCTAAGGTACCCATCTTGAATTCTACATACATAAATTAGAAGCATTTATTATCTTCTCTTTGTATTGTTCTTTGTATTCTAAACATTCATCTCAGTAATTAATTAATATAAAATACTGGACACTGACAGGAAGTTGCTGACATAACAGCCACACAGCTTTCTTCATCCTTGCTTTGTACAAGCTTTCTGCAGGACAGTTTAGAAACAGCATGTATGCTTTAGTCAGAAGGAGAAGCTAAAGCATGGGGAAAGGATTGGTCATGGGCAATTCAGACCTCAATCAATTCCCATTCCCTCACTGAGAATTCCATTGGCAGCACTAGGTGCTGCACATTCAGACCACTTATTTTCTTGGCAGCATCTGGGGCAGTACAAAGTAGATTTGGTTCATACATAATGAAGTTGAGTCGTCTTTCCTGGCATAGTTTCAGTAATTGGGACCTATGCACAGAACTTACAGATGTAAGATACTCTGTAAGTAAATCAAATTAATAGTTCATTGCAAAAGTGTTTTTTTGCACCACTAGTGGGATTTTTCCATACCTGAAAAACTGTCTTTGTCTAAAGCCATGAGATTTCTTGCCTGGTAGACATAACAGCGAAGGTGGTAAATATATACTCCTGTATCAAAAATAAATAAATAAATAAATAAAAAGTTCAAATGCATTACACGGACATCTTTTCTGAAATTAAGATATACAAACACTTTAAACATTTTCTTAACTAAAGCACGAGCACTGTTGTAACTTCTGCTTTTCTTTGCTAGTGACAAGTGTATTAGTACCAACGCATTAGCACCTGTGAAAATTTGTTTAACCATAACAACTTAAAGCAGAAATGAAGAAAAAACATACTAACGCTATTTAGGCTTTTTTAGTGAATGATCATCTAAAACTCCTTGTACTCAAAAATTCTTGTTTGAAACAGTGATAGTCTAGCTCCTCCAAACAGCAATAAGAACTGGGCGTTCCAGTACATAATTTAAGTATTCACTACAGCACTTGCAGGGACCTAGGGTTTCACACTTTTTGCTATTAGTTCTAGAAAATTATTCTAATTGCATCCCTCTCTGACAAAAAGATTAAAAATAAATAAATAAATAAAAACGTTGCAGGCACAGTGGAATAGCTCGAAATGAGGACATGAGGGAGGTCCCGACCCAGGACAACGTATGGCTATGTTACTACAGATTTTCTCTGAGGATGTCATCTCTAACCCTTTCAGACCTTTGGAAAAAACTGACCCACTCTATCCACAATGAGCTGAAATCTCTGAACTTTCGCAGGAAAAGAGGCTATGTTCCTCCTACTGTGATCATTACTTGAAAGAAACAGCAAGATTACTTCCTCAGGTTCTGAAAGACAAGAATCTGGGCACCTGTTCCCAGAAGCGAGATCAAGTTCTGTAGTTACTAAACAAACACCAATGTTCCAGTTAGAGATCCTCAAAAAGGATTTTGAGTCTTAGGAGAAGCGTTGGATTGGCCTCTGTTCCTAACACTGGTGGCTCCCACCTCAGTGTTCCCACTTCTGTGAATCCTATCATGGGGATTCCAAGGCATTTTTAGCCAATCGAGCAGGACAAAGTTACTGTTCTGTTCACTTTGCTGACTGACCTATGTGGTCTTCCTGCTTACGCTGGGTCAGGCATTGGTCTGACCCTGGAGTTAGCTGATTAAGTGAGCTACACCAGCAGAAGATTAACTGTGCATATATTGTCTTTGCTGGCTTAGCTTCCTGCATTGTTATGGAAGGATCCTATTGCTAAAATTGCATCTTTCGATAGAGCTTAAAATTAAGCTGTTGCAATGTTTAGCTTTAGAATTCCTGCCCCATAGAGGTTTTACAAATGTCTGAGTGGCATTGAAAAAACTGAGATTACTTGATCCAGATAACATTACCTTATTCCATTTGTTATATTAAAATATGAACTTTATATAATATATAATATTATATAAAATATATTATCATTTATATAATTATATGAACTGAAGACTAACATATTGAAATTACCAACTGGATTTTTTGTTAGTAAGCTAAACAGAGCCTGATCAAAAATTGGATGGTAATTATTGCATGAGGTGTATAAACCTTGATGTAAAACACAAAGAATCACAATCCTGTTTGAGACTGAAAAGAGGCAGAATTGATTTATAAGAAAGGAATTATTAAGAACTTACTGTCAAAGTAGCAAGAAACAAGTGGCGTATTGGCACCAAACACTTTCATAGCTGACTCCTTGGTTTTCTCTGAACTTTTCCCTTCACCATCATCAGTACTAGTGTCTGCTCCCTAAAATTATGTGAAGGAAAAAAAAAGTCACTGCATGCTTACAAATGCAGAAAGCACTTCATAAAAGCGGACTGTATGTGAGAATATACAGGTTTCAGTCTTTCCTCCAGGATAAGGAGAAATTTACCTTCCTGAGTAAATGTACTGTAAAAGATGTTTACTCATGCAAAGGTAATTTCTTGTTGCCACTGAAGCTGTGCAGAAATCAGATCCAGTCAGTTCATCTTCCTTGCCAGAATGTCTTATTGCTAGCGATACACTAGCTACCTCTCAGCTCTTACTGCAGGAGAGGTTGTAGGTCTTTCTGCACTGCCCTGTTGCAGAGAAGTTCTCTAAGGCTACCCTAGCAATAGGATAGCCACCTTGACACTGTAGTCAAAAGAGAAACGGAAATTTTTAAACTCTGTGGCACCAAAGTAAGTGGAGAAAGAAAATACTATCAATGAATCATGGGTTGACATTTGGTGCAAAAAAGAGAAACATGCTAAGGAAAAAAAAAGCAAACTTTCATTAATACTATACTCAAATCATCAGCTCAGAAAAAACAAACGAGCCTTCTCTACTAAGGCTGTGCCTTACTATTATTCACTCCAATTTGTATCTTGGTAAATAGAGCTTACCTATGAAGCTGTGTTAACCTGGAAACTTGAGGTATATTTATATTTTGATGAAATATGACTCACAATATTCTGATTTGTCCTATACTTTATTTTTTTCCTTGTGCTTGGTCACTCATACATGCAAATACACTTAAATTATGTGCAGGGAAATCTTGAGCCATCTTTTCACTTTACTTACACAAGGCTCATCTAGTCATTTTGCCTTTTGATCGAAGTCTCACATAATACAATAATAAAAATAATTTATAATTTGAAGAATCAAGTAATAAATGTGTTATTCAAAAGCCTCAGTAGTTATTTCAGTGCTCTGTTTCAGACTTCAAAAAATTTAAATACTATAAACTGCATTGGTTCCCCAGTTATATATCAATGTATGATTCAGGGACTAAAATAGCTAATTAAATTGTTATTGGTATTTAATTGCTTATCTACTGAAAATTAACAGATTGACCTTTTAAAGACTTTATTAATATTGTGTTCCTTACCAAAGCACCTTCGAGTTTAAAAATAGCTGCTGCACCGTGTGTCTCTGAGGGAGCCATTTTTCGTCTCCATCGTCTTCGACGGAAAGTGTCAGAACTGCGTTGTTTCCAGTGAAATTTCCAGCCAATCAAGGAAGCATATTCCCATCCTTCTTGATCTTCATATGATGACACCCCCTGGGAGATGTAAATCCCTGTTATCCACAGTATTGTATAAATATCATAAAAAAAGGGGGGGGGAATTGCTCTGGCAGACACTATTGCAACATGCAAGAAATACAATCTGTGATTGCATCTCTTTTCTGCTTACCCTTCCTGTTGTTACTGCTTGAGCTGGATCCCTCTTACGCTTCCGCACCAGTCTTCGTCGTCGGTGCGTATGATACATTTTCTCTGCAGCAACCCATGACTTCGGTTTAGAGTCTGGAGGAATAGTAATTCCATATTCCCATCCTAAAAAAAAAGAATTGAATAGTTACTATATTTCTAGAAACACATTCAAGATGCAAATAAGAAAAGCATGAGTGGTAGTTTAACTGCAGAGGGTGAAGATTTAGTCACAAAGAGCTATTTGGTATGTCCTGTGAAGACAGGCTGAGAGAGTTGGGATTGTTTAGCCTAGTTGGTGGTATAGCGGTTAGCATAGCTGCCTTATCGGTCAACGGGTGGTGAGCAATTGCATTGGGCATCACTTGTTTTGTACACATTATTATTATTAATACTATTATTATTATTATTATTTTCCTGTCTTAATAAACTGTCTTTATCTCAACTCACAGGCTTCACTTTCCTGTTTCTCTCCCCCATCCCAGAGAGGGAGGGGGGAGGGTGAGCGAACGGCTGTGTGGTGTTTAGCTGCCAGCCGGGTTAAACCACAACAATAAGAGAAGGCTCAAGGGTGACTTTATAGCAGCCTTCCAGTACTTAAAAGGGGACCACAGGAAACATGGGGGAGGGACTCTTAGTTTAAAGCCTTGTCCTATTATTACAGTCCCTGAAAAAAGAGGGTAAGGTTATATGAGACATTAGGAAGAAAATCTTCACAATGAGAGCGGTGAGGTACTGGAACAGGCTGCCCAGAGACGTCATGGGTGCCCCATCCCTGGCAGCGTTCAAGGCCAGGCTGAATGGGGCTTTGGGCAGCCTGGTGTCCCTACCCATGGCGGGGGGGGGGTGGGGTGGGGTGGAACTGGATGGTCTTTACGGTCCCTTCCAACCTAAGCCATTCTGTGCTTTTGTAATACTGAAACCTTAAATGCCCAATAGCTAGAGAATGATCTTCTCCAACAGATAGCATTTTATGTGCTCTTGCAACTCCAGCAGCTTGGCTTTTAAATAAACAACAATTTGAACTCTGATCATAAATATGTAAGAATTGGTGAAACTGTTACTTTAGTTTGGCTCTGCATGTTAGAATTCAATTGCCAGGTATCTAGGACTCTGATTTTTACTGAGATTGATCTCTTACTAAAATGTTGCTGCAGAACCCTATCAGAGGTTCAACAACAAGTAACAGGCATGTAGAAGTCATAGCAAAACCATGAAACTTCTTTCAAACAGGGATAGGTTCTATTTCCAAGTACACTGTTTTATACATCCAGCTTTCCAATGTGGAACCTCTTATGTCAGTAGACCATTGTTCACGTTAGCCTTTTTACTTGCTTAATTTTTCAAAGCTTTTGACTCAAAACTCTCATCTGCTGCTGCAGTCAAAACCACTGTACAGCTTCTTAGATTATATGATACGCTCTCTAGTAGACACTTACAAATACATTTATTATATAGCACATGAACAGTAAATCTTACCATGCTCATCCACTGCTCGATTTAAATCTGATTTCCAAGCATCATCTTCCCACATCCATCCAAGAGGACATGTGAACTCACGTGGTGGTGGAGCCTTTTCTCCATTCTTTTATATAGAGAAAACACAACAGTTCTGTGCTTTAATAGATGAAATACACTGTGTAGCAAATCATAGAACTCCTTCTCTTAAACCTTCTTTTTCAGTGAAAAGTATTACTTTAGAAATCTCACCACATCTGTGTAACTCTCTTCGGCTGCTTTCCATTCCCCTCCAGGATAGCGACTCTCATTTTCATACACTTCGTCAGTAAACTCAGTATGACCAGCATCAGCTTCAGTCAACAAACTGCAAGCTCAAAGTAAATACAGTATTACACCAAAAATATTTAAGTAAGCTACAAAGAATATATAGAAACAATGTATATTCTGTAATTCTGGATTGTCCGTCTTTGCTAAGGTCTGTTTATATAGCAATAGGAGGAATGCTACTCATGAGCAACTAGCAGGAGTGTTTTAACTGCTGTAGTATTCAGGATCTGTTTTGAACACTTCTTGGAAAAAGTAAATGTATCATACATTTAAATGCAAGGAAAAACAGACTGCATGACAGTTACATGCATTTCTAATTTTTATGTAAGTACGCACTAAAATTGAGCAGTGTTATTAATTTTATCCTCTTTCTACTATTGACAAGGTGAGTAATCCATTGGCTAATACTTTTCTAACATGCAAGTAAAATAAATGAGAGAACATTAATTTACATAAAATAGTCTTTGTTTCCACTTGTGATTAACTGGGATTCAGAAAGCACTAAAATATGTTCTGAAATGCCATCTGCTGTTCAAATAAGGCCATGCAGATTATTGTCCAATAAAAACAGGTATGAAGCATAAGCATACTTGAGCATTTTAATAGTAGTTTCCTTCCAATTATTTGAGAAAATGCGCTATTGCTTTTATTCATCTCGGACTATTCATTGAAATAACATGAAAATAAATACATCCATACCTACAAACGCACGTGATTTTAAAATGGATCAAATAGCACACATTTTCCTGCAGAGTGTTCCTATAGCAACTGTCCCGTGTATTCCTTACCATCAGAACAAGAATTAAAAATGGAGTGAACCTTTCATTTTAAGAAAAAAGCATCTTTTTGGAGGCTGGATTTTGTTTTTTAGACAACTTGTTTACCCAGTCCACTTTAAAGTGTGGCAGTGCAAATGGCTGAACAGGCACAATTTAGGCATTGAAAACTTCTGACTGAGCAAGACTGAATCTGCTGTAGCTGGGGAGGACAGAGAACTCATGAATGAGATCTGTCAGGAGAGGAAGAGTCATATGGCACCACAGCCTTGGGCTCTGAAAATAACCCCTGCCTTAAGTCACTCTGGGAAATCACTTGCAACTTGTTGTTTAGTAAGGGCCATGGACCTTTGCAACATTTAGCAAAATAAACACAAAAAATCATCTATTGTACGTGAACAACCATGCAAATACTATAATAGTGTTGATACATTGGCCTCAGATTTATACCAGATGTCTAAGTTAAGTTTCTATCTATGGAAGATCAATCTACCTAAGGGTCTTATCTGATACCTTCTCAGCAGGACATGAGAACCTCACACAAGTGATCCCCACAATAGCTTTCTAGGCAAAGAAAAATATTATCCATTATTTTAAAGATGGGGCCCTGAGACACTGGGAATATAAAAGCAATATGCCTATTATCGCATGAATACTTTTAAAATGTAACCTGGTTCCTAGGAAGTAGATGCATTCTTTTTGTCATATGATTTACTTTTTTAAAGCATTGTAGTATCTTTAGAGTTACATTACATGGCTTTGACTATTGGCTGGCTTTTGCTGTCCTAAAAAGTTCAGCTTAAAAATCTCCCAGTGAAGAAAACAGAGAGGGGATGTTTTCCTCTACACTCTGAGGTCAACTCCTTTATTCCTGCTTGTATAAAATTAAAAGAATCTGACCTTCTTTCAGGATCAACCATCCATTCTCCTTCCCAGTCCCAGCCCTTTGGGGGTAGAAAATATTCTCTTTTCAATTTGATTTTTCCTGTGACATCAGAAAACTTGTGGCGACCTACAAGTCCTGAGGTACCCCACTTTCCAAAAAGAAGAGCCTGATTTTCATACTGTTTGAGAATAAAGAATAAAACAGTACTTTAGGAACAACAAAGAGATTTTAGATGGAAAAAAAAAGATGTATTACATCACGTTACATGTGTTACAATTGAAACATTCTACTATATATTTTCTTTCTCTGAAATGAAGTATTTCCTTCCCACATTTCCCTGCACTACCTTCATTAATTTCTTCCTTTCATTTTCTCCTGTGTTGTCTTACAAACAATGATTCCCCTGCTAAACTACACTATCTTTTCAATTTAATGCATCTCTACAGCTACAGTCAAACTCCCCCCAAACTAAAGGCTTGTTAAGTAAAATTCTTTTACATTATTCAAACAAAAGTTTCTTCCATTCCCTAAATGTACGACCCTCTCATTCTTTTACATCTCAAACCTCCTCCTATTTATACCCTCTTCTTTTGTAACATGCCAAATTGAAAATAACGGTCAGTCTTATTACGGAAGTTACTGGGGGAACAATTCCGATGTCAGCACAGTTTATGTAGTATATTTCCCTTTCTGCTAATGGTATTATTCCTAGTTTTTGATGGTCTTGAGTTTTCTGCTTTTATCACTACAAAAATTTTGGATTGCTGTATTAAGAGGAAAAAAAGCGGTATTACATAGCCTCTTAAACCCCTACACTTAATAAAAAATGTCTTTGAAAATCCATTGCCTATTGTAAATTACTTACTATAGAACTACTAAGTATTTTAAGTATAGGTGTAATGGTGGCACAAGCCTCTCTAAAAATGCCTTGTTTCATCAACTGATATCAATTACATGTGCCATTAGGCAATGAGGCAGAGAATAGATGCTTGCAGCTTATTATCATAGAAAATATGTATTATATGTGAGACTACTTCAAGTATTTTTATTCCAATTTTTGTTAGCTTTTACCATTGACTTGTTATAATACAGTCTTTTGTCAGCAAAATCTACTGCATTTGACCAGTTTTTCATGTAACAGTCAACTTTTGATAAATCTTCTGCTCCTTCAAAAGAACCATTGTTAAAAAAAAACAAAAAACCACACTTGTATCCGTGTATCATTTGTAGAGAACTGAAGTAATTAATATAGAAAGTTATTCGCATGCCAAAACATTATGTTCTAGATCTCAATCTTAATTACACTGATACCAATCTAAAATAAGCATTTTGAAATCACCAGAGTTACCCAGATTTTCACCTGATTAACCAGTTCAGAATCTGTTCTACTGAAGTTCACCTGGTAGGCACAATGAACTTGATCATTAATTGCCTTTAATGTGGTCTACTTGTTTCAGTGCTTTTTTCAGGATAATAAATCCTACTCTCCCTCTCTGCCAAGCATGCAAAACAATTTCAGAAGAGCTCCAATTTCACTGGATTCCAGAGGTTCATATCCAAGTTTCATGTAAGAAAGCAATGACGGACATACCATTTCTGCAAAAACACTGAACGTTCCCTCTGCAAAGCTATTGAACTTCTTTTCAACTGCACTCAGCCCAAGCCAAATGTTAATTCGCAACTCCACAGGCATTTTGACATCTTTTGTGTTGTCCTGTGGATACTGGCACACACACACAAGGTTATTCTTTGTTATGTTATGCAGGTATTGTAGCTTTCAGTAAAATACGTACAATAACACAGAAATATGAGTAATAATACATGATTTACTGATCTCTTCCTGTACTGCATTTCCTCAAAAGGAGCTAATAAAATGGTTCAGGAAGAAGACATTCTTTAAACGGTACCTCCCCGGGACATGTGAAAACCAAACACAGTAACCATTAGTATCATCCCTGCTCCTGTATATCCTCTCCCAAGTTTCATCCAGTAATGATTTTTTTAACTGGGATGGCAACTTTAAATTTTAGTGTTTTTTGTCAGGAGAGTCTAGAAATGCAGCAGGTAGTCAGAATGGTTCACCAAACTTAGAAGCAGTGCATCATAACACACGTGATTAAGAGTCATGCATAAGATCATTAAAATATGGACTTATCTGCAGTGTAACTAGTAGTACATTAACAAACTCTAAATGCTATTGTTCCACAGTCAGATTGCCTTTTTTCTGGTCAAGCTCATACCACTTAGAAACAGTATCAATTAACTGGAGAAAGGCACTCCTATTCAAGAATAAGACTTAATGCAGAGAGATGTACCAAGGAACTTCTGAGTGTAGACATGCTCTACAGTACATTCAGAAAAACATACAAAACTTTGAATAGGTTTATGGAACTTCTCTGACTTACACTAATTCTTCCCTCTGAAAGTCTCCATTCATGTCCAACCCAAACCCACCAACTCCAATAGCACTTTAAAAGCCCTATCAAAATTCTGAGCTTCTCCAAAAAAGCATCACAGTTAAGGGCCAATGACTGTTCTAACTCTGGCTTATGGCAAAGTTTACATTACAATTTATGTGATTTGTTGAAGAAACTATATGCATTTGGCTTTTATCTGCTCAGAATTTTGATACCTCATCGTTCAGAATTTGCTTGCATGTTCCATCCATGTGCATGTCACACAACACTGCAGTTTAGGCAGTTAAAGTTACAAAATGATTTTGAGAAAAAAAAAAAAAGAAAAAAGTACCTTTAAGAAGATTGTTTGGGTCTTTCCGCAATATTTACCAGATGATTCAGGGCTTGTGGTGGAATACAGCACTTGGTGTGCAGGAACACGAGCATAAGCCAGTCTTTTCTCCCCTCGGATCATCCATATGATTACATCAGGCATACTGTTTTGTGGCTGTGGATTATTTGCGTGGAAAAGAAAGTAAAAGTTGGTAATTAATAGGAAGTTAAACTAACCTAATGCTTAGACAACAGAAACGTAGACTGGTTATGGTCAAACGGATCTCCCATTTAAGAATCAATACTAAACATGAATTAATGATAAATGGAGGAAATTGTTTTACTTTGCAAGTAATGCAATACATAGTTCTGGAACAATCATTGAAAATACCATTAAGATTGTTGGAAAACAAGATGCTCTTGTTAAGAGATTTGTTTCCTACATCTTTTGAAATTTTATCTAGAAATATGCTGTGACCCAATTCATTTACAGTGACTGATTCCAATTGCTAAAAATTTGGCTTGATGTGGTACACATTTAAATGCTTGTAATGTGGTACACATTTAAATGCTTGTAATGCTTGCATGCTAAGGGTAGATGATCTTAAGACTTTTAGCAGAAGACAAATACTACTTTTTTTTTTGAAGCTTTGTCCACACCTTTGTACACTACCTTCCAAATGAAGTTTTTTTTATTAAATAAAAAAAATCAAAGCAGAAATGACAAAGAAAAAACGAAATATTCCTATAATGTCATGAAAACCAATTATTAGAGAGCATAACGCAGATGTTTAAGATTTAGGACGTTATTGAAAATTCAAAAAACTGTTAGAAGTAATGAGCTGCAGAAGTACTACATATATCCTACAGTTCCCGAACCAGCAAGGTGACTTGAAAATCTGGAGGAAAATAAAGGGCAAAATACTGCCAGCTTGTACAGGTAAGAGTCTATTCTAATTCTACAAATCAGTGGTTACTTCCCAACATACATTCTCAGTGAAGCTGGATAACAACCTAGAACAATACATTCAAGTAAATCCTAATTACAGAGGCGCACATATTTACTTTCACAGCATCTAAAATTTCTGTTCTAAACAGAGGGGATATTGCTTGATCAGCAGTGAACATCACACCAGTTTGTGTTGGATGGCTACTTCTAAACTACCTGAATCACTGATGTTGTATAGTACTAACCTCTTCACTCAGTTGCAGTAATTTATCCAACCAATCCTCAATTTCTGTCAGAGTGGCTTTCACATCAGTAGCTTCATTTCTCATCCTTGTTGCTGCTTCTCCAATCTGTTTGAGAGACTTCAGGCGCAGTTTTTCTATCTGAGTGTCAAGGACTGTAATATTAGATTTGCCTTCTATGAGGGGAAATGGTTTACTAAAAAGAAAAATTATTATCGTGGTTAATAATCTAAGTGGATTTTATTTAGCCATACACTAAATGTAACCATGCATAAAGCAGCAAGAGATTGAGTGCTACTATTTTCTTTGATTGAAAACCACCAGAATTAGAAATGTCTCTGCATCTATTTCTGCACAGATTTCCAACTGACAAAGCATTTACAGTAAGCAACAGAAATGCTGTGCTTACCTAGGACGCATGAATATAAAATAGCTTGAGGTTTATGCTTTAATGTATTTTTCCCTGTATATGCAAATCAGAAAATTGTCTCAGAACATACACCTGAATTAGTTCCTTCAGACCAAGATTAGGATCTTTTCTTTCACTGAAATGTAAATTCTCAGAAATTCAATATAAAAATACAGCTTGTATTTATGATAATGAAAGCTATCTAACTCTTTGGCAACAAAACATGGAAAAACTCTAAAACAAATCCATGACACAGAACTTTCAGTCACTAGAGGGCAGAGTACACTTTTTAATGGAATCAAGAAATACTATAGCATTGTAGTAGGGCCCAGAAAAAAGTTTTTAGGTTTTTTTTTATATTTATTTTTTTTTGAGGTGGTGGTAGTTTGAGGAAAAGGCAGCTTTTCAAAGACCAATGACTGTATTCCTTCAATAGATTTTATTAAGAGGTCTCTAATATGATGATTAAAAAAACAATTAAAAAAAATCCAGAGACACTGCCAAGTTTGGAAAGGATGATACTCCTTTGACCTAGTTTTAATAACAAGTCATGTATTTCTGACTGACTCCGGAAAACCTTATTACTGACTGTTGCACTTACAGTTAGTTAGTTCTGCTAATCTGAATGGAAATGCTATCTGCCCTGGGTTAAAGTATTTACACTTGATTCAAATGTACCAGATCAGAACTTCCAGAAAATCATCACATTTCAGGTTTAAATGGTGCACTGAAAACTCTTTCAAACTCCTACTCTACTTAAAACTTTAACATGATAAAGAACATTTTTCATGAATTCAACCCAGGGTATTATACCTTTGGGACAGCTTTCATGTGTTTCCTGAAAACACCATAAAGGGCACCATATCCTGCAAACAATAGGAAGCTAATGTGGTTGATACATCTGGGTGCTAATGCTATTTAATAAAATAATAGCCTGAATAACAGTGCAGATATGTCAGAGGATGGCATGTTATAACTGATATAAGGCCTCGAGTTCCTACGTTCTCTAGATGGCTCCATGCAACAACAGTTTGCCCTTCACATTTTGCTTTCCTGAAGTATGTCAGTTCTTTCTCTGATTTTTCTGTATGAAAGCATGCATTCTATAAAGCTACTAGTTTATATTTTGACATAAGCTTTCTATAATAAAATTCTTTGCTAATGTATATCAGCTTCCATTGCATTTGCTTTTTCCTATGTTCATTTTTGTTTTGGCTCTTCAGCTTGATGAGTTAGTTCTCTCATTTCATGTTTTTTGCTATTTTCTCTAATGAATAATAACCGTTCTTTCATTTTTCCTTACCTTTTCTCCTTCTTTTTCTCATACAGTTCCTTCCTTCCTCTTTTTAAACCCTAAGTGGCAACTCATATTGCCTTCTCTGACCACTCCCATACACTGAGACATGTTGACTAAAGGATCACTCAAAAACGTCATCTTTATGACCCTTAAGCTCTAAACTGCTTTTACATTTTTTTGTTCTGTGCTTACCAGTAAATAATGGAATTTCTTCCTTCTTCAGTTTCACAAATAACTTTGAAATTTAGGTAAACAAAATGTACACGAGGAATTCTAAAGGTATGGTGACAGATAGCAGAGAGCCACGATTTCACATTTGCACAATACCTTTTTTTTTTTTGTTTATTTCAAGATATGCTGTTTTACTGCTGTCATTGACTAAGAGTGGAGAATTATAAAACTAGACAGATGACTTCACTGGCAATATCTGTGCTGCTTTACTACTTTCAGAGACTTAGAATTGCAGTTTTCAGGTCAGTTCATAGCAGTAATCAGTTTTATAGTCCTTAGAATTTGTTTTCTGACTTAGTAAAGGCAACAGAGAAGATTCCAAGCAGGCCTAGAATGATAAGGCAAGAGATAAAAAAGAACGCGGTACTTTTACCTTATATCTTCTGTAAGTTCATCAATCAGCTTCAACCACATCTCAGCTAATCGGTTTTCAGAAATTTTAGCCTGCATTCCTGATTTTAAGGTGGTTAAGTTGGATTGCTGTGGAATTTTAAATGAAAAGATTTGCACTTACAAACTTCCATTGTGATATTATAGTCAACTCAATTTTTAAGGCTTTATTTGATCTCACTTATTTGAATGTATAAATCCCAAATCAAAAAAGACTAAGATGTTCAAACCTGATACATATTTAAGAGGACTCTGTATATTCTTTCACACTGTATTTAACACTAATAATGTTGCACCTAATTTCCAAATCAATTACAGTTATACAAAATTAACATGCCCCTAACTAAGAAGACTTCCTTCCTGTGGGACCTTCCTGCAGATTCAAGCATGAGAGCATTGGGCGTTGCCAGAATACACAACTATGATTAGCAGTGCCCTTTGTGACACAGTTCTATGTTTAATTTTGAATAGGAAAAAAAGAATTAAAGAAAAAAAAAAATGTTCCACAATTTGCATACAATGTCACTTTTGATTATACCTCTTTATTTTTTATTTTTTTTAAAAAATAGAAAAACAGAAAACCATATCAGCAAAAAGAAAGTTACTTACCAGTCTTTCAACCATATTTAGGATTACATTCACAGGGTCTAATCTATGACTTATGTCCTCCCAAAAGGAAGTCAGTGTTACTACTGGCTTTGTGTTCGCCCATGGCAAATAGTAATAATAATTACCTGGTGTGAAACATCTGTATGTTAGAACTCATGGCAGAGACACATACTGTACATTGTACAAGTTGCTCTTTTTTTCACTTAGGCACTATAATTCATGATGAATGCACATGCTTGTCCAAACTTATCAAAGGATTTAAATTTTTCAGCCAACACAGCATCTGCTGAATGTTAAGCTTTTACCTCAAATTGTTTCAAATTCAGTGGATTTTTTTAATCAATAAATCATCTGTTAATATGTTCATTATTCTATCCAGTAACTTACTGATGTTGATAGAAAATTGATGTGTTTCTCTGAAATAAAATGTTCAAATAATCATTTTACCAGACTAAAACTGATCACTTCATTTAATAGGCAGAAAAAATAATTTCTACTGTTTGCATTTAATAAAACAAAAGTTAAAGCCAAAACATATTTTTCTGTGATCTGGGTAGGTTGTTTTCTTCTAGGCTGCCAGACCCTTGGTTAAAAAGGTAAGTTTTTATTATTTTTTAAATCAGAATGTTCTGATGGTATTTTCCCATCTTAATCCCTTGCTTGTAGATACCTGTAAAATACTGTGATTTTTTTCTTGCCAGTTTTCCTGTCTACATCTAGTGCACAGTCAAAGATCTCACTGAATTCTACAAAAATATCTTTAATACCATCAGTAGGCTTTGCAGTGTTTATTAACAAAATATAACTTTTCATCAAAGGCCATGAGGAACCAAGCATTATTTTCTGTCACATTTTCAGTAATTTTTACTGGGGTAAGAACTGTCATTCCAAAGCTAGAGAATAAACACCCTGCACCTTCAAAAGAGCCTTTTACATGGCTTTATCCCCATACCAGCAGCATCCTTACCATCAAAAACAGCACGACTGTACTGAGTTGTTGATGCCAAAGGCTTACAGGTGGTATCAAACTTGTTGCCATAGTTACCAATGCTAACTTCAAACTGGATAGGCTCGCCAGTGTCTTGCAGCATGGTAGCAGAATGAAAGACAGCAGCCAAGCAGAACTTTCGTCTGCGCTGGTATTTCTACAACAAGAACCTTTTTAGTTGTATTGACATATTTCTAAAATAGAATCCACTATCACAGAAAACGGTAATATTTTTTTCAATGGAAATAATGATTTTAATATTTTTGCTAGTTTCTGAGATGTACCAAAAATACATCCGTTGTATAAAAAATTATTGTTTGAGATTATAAAAATGTCTCAACATGTCATGCTACCAGTGTCATACATTTTTGTAACCACACCATAAAAAAGCACCTCTTAATTCTAAGATTCAACTCAACTGCTTCAATTTTTAAGTCAAACCAGTCTCCAAAACTAACCAGACAAGGCTCATTTCCATTACCAACAGTGACAGTAAAACAAGAATTTACCTCTACAACCAGTATGTCATCATTAGGAATCATATCTAACTTTTTATTAACAGGTTTGCTTTCAAGTACTGTTGATAGCTCAACCAGAATTCTCCCTCTGTAAGCAACTCCTTCTCCCTGTAAAATAACGAGACATTTAATCCAGTTTTATAAAATGTAGAGATGCAGATAGTGAAAATCACCAAAACCACTGCTGCTCCTTCAAAAAATACATAAAAAACATAATATTATGTCATACTATCTTGCTAATCATAAATACAAATTATTATTCAAAAAGAAACACCAAAAGTAGCATAATGTGAAACAAACATTAAAATGAATGAATTCTTTAATTAAAAATAATTGGGTTTAATCCTTTTATTAAAAACAGTGAATAAAGAAACTGACCTTTCCAAAGTTTAATTCATCATATGGATCTGGAAATCCAGTGTATTCTCTTGGACTTCCATAAAAGTTTAGGTAGCAAGGCCCAAATGTTGGTAAAAAGCCTACTTCTGCTTCTCCAGTGTTTGCTAACAGGAAAACATCAACATTTTATTTTTGTTAATTATCATTCAGAGCCAGAAAAGCAATCACCGTTACTTTGAAATCCAACAGAACAAATGTTAGATATTAGTCAGGTATTAGTTATTAGTGAAGTAAGAACACTATTTCTGGGTATGCAATATGAATTTAAAGTAGTTATATCAATGACTGTATTTCTTCCTAACTTCCTCTGTCCTTGTACAATATTTACTATATACTACTTCATGCAGTAGAAAACCCCACAGAATAAACAGAACTTCTGCCCCACTTCAAATATCAGGTTTTCATTAATGTGAAAGAGTAGTATACTCTTATGTTAATGGAAAAACATCGCATACAAATAAATGAAACTGAGTAACATGACATTTGCATTCACTTAAGTGCACAGGTCATTACCGCTCTCGCTAAACAGCTACAATAAAGATGCATACCATATCACAAAAATCTAGTATTTAGCAAAATTAATCCTACTGTTTCTAATGTAGTATATTTTTTTCTGTGGTTATACTTCATGGTAAAACACAGGCTATTGCAGACTCTGTAACTGCGACAATGCAGAATACTGAACAAACTACCTTTTAAATAAGTTAGAATTCATGCAAGACTGAAAGTCTGCAAACTCGGTTAATTCTCAGTTAATCACTACAACAATAAGCTCCATTTTATATCCTATTTTTATTCCGCAGCTAAGAAAAGTACTGCATAGTTATGACCGAACAGGAAAGATTCTATATTCTATTTCTTGCTGTTTCGTAACTCTTGTCTTGTTTAAATGATCCCAGTGTAAAAAAAAGATCACAGTCAGGTTCTAAACCTTGCAACATAAATCAGTTAGAATAATCTGCAGCACAATGAATGACACATTTATCACAGCAAAGGATAGCTGAGGTAAGAAAGTGAAAATAAAGGGTTATGCCTTCCATGACTGCCACAGTGACAGGTGACAGAAATGAATAATAAAAATTAATGTCATGTCTTGATACAATTTTCCGTCAAAGACATTTAAAATCTGCAAAACATGAAATAAAGATTTGCACTTCTCTATCTTGCATCCTTTTGCCTTTTTTTTTTTTTTTTAGAAAGCTTAAGGTCTCATTACAGAAAGCAATTTCAAAACACTACTTCGATCTTCAATTTAAAATTACTTTATTAAGAAAGAAAAATTATAAACTAAGTATTTGGGTGGATGAATGCGTTTGTTACCTTTGAACTGCACTCCAACTGTATTTATTTCTCACTATATCAATATTTAACACAAAATTTTTCAAAACTGGATGTTAATCCATACAGTTACATTGAGCCATCTCTCCACAGGTTGTAACAGAATCAGATATCATTTTTCAAACTTATACAGCTATCTAAGCATAAGCAAAGCAAGCACTAATTATTTTATGCAGTTATTTACTTCTATAGGGCTCTGCAGCTGGAAGCATAGTTTTGATCTCACTGCTATGTTAAAAATTGCAAGCCATTGTTAGAGCACTTTAAAATTGAAGCGACTGCATAGTCAACTCTAAAACACAGCCTGAAGCACCAGCCAAACAGAAATATTTTCAAACAAGTTCCAGTGCCAAAACTGTTTTATAAAGTTAGCAGTGTTTGATACTTTTTAATAACAATGGTGAAGCCCTTCGCAATTTTTTTATTTTATTTTTTAAGATGATGCGTTTTCTCAAGCAATACTTCTCAGTTTGGGCAATGGAAAGAAAAATCAGTTATAGACCAAGATATAAACCTTCATATGATGAAGCCCCAGTTCCCGAAGATGAAAATTCTATATTATAAAAACAGAAGATGTTACATGACAGGAGACAATAGCATTTAAAAAATAAATACAACAAAAAGCCCTCTGCTTTAAAAATAAAGTTGAAGGCCTGAGAAAAAATATAATTCAATGGGCTAGAATTTTGTTTCCTGATTACAGTAACGAAGGTACTACTTTTCTTGTACCATTTCCAAAGAAAAAAATGAAAAAAGCATATAGCATATAGCTAACACAAGAGATAACTGTTTTGTTGCCTGTTTCAGATTTGTACAGTCCTCCTCTCCAATTATAAAAAAATCTTAAGAACATTTCAGAAAACCACTACATTTCATAGCCCATTAGGATGTCCTTATTTACTGAAGACTGTAGACTAGCTCAGTTTCCTAATCCCACTGAAGTCAGAACATGCTTCAGGCGTTGACCTCCTGGAAAGACTATCAACTGTGATTTTATACAAAAATGGCCATTCCAATGTCAGAACTTCAAAAGAGAGAGAATCTACTTAGACTCATAAGCAAGGTATGACTCAGCAGCAGTTCAAGTTACATACTTCTGTGAGTAGCACAAGTCATTTCTCCACAACTGAATTTTCCCCAACAGCCCAGCCCTTCCATCTTTAACTTCCCATTGCCTTTTTCTATAACCTTTGCTTTTGCCTCTGGTTGTGTGTGGGATACACAAAAACAATGTTTGCACAAAGTTGTACTTTCAACAGCAAATACTTCGAAGGGGACTGGATTATAAGCTTGCAGTTATCTGACTGAAAATACAGTTCCATCTGATAAGATAATTAAATACCTGCTCAAGTCATTGCAGGATTGGAGCCACTCCTTTTGTTTTTGAACTCCTGACATAGCTACCAACTCAAGGACAAACTAGTCTGTTTTCAGACAACATGCACATATCATAAACACAACAGAAAAAACGGTAATTTAGATCCTTATTGTGGAAATGGTTTTGAGTCAGTGTCCTACAAGCTAATGTACACATATAAATAAATCTTAAGTCTGTTTAACCATGTCATTATGTATGGACACCTAATATGCCACACTATGTATATTAAAAAGACAACACAATTTTTTTCTGGCAAAGTAACACAATCATTGTCGTGGAGCTGGCTCAATTGTATGAAAGATCCTGATATAAAAATAAGATGGGATTATAGAAGTAGATCACCAAGAAATTATTAATAAAACATTCACAACATTGTATTAGAACAGAAAAATAATAGGAAATGTATTATTTAATATTTCCCAAAAATTGCCTAACAAAATTTGTTCTCTTGCAGTTAATCAGTTCTGCCTTTTAACCTTTATGAAATTACAAATCTAGTCACCTAAACTGAAGCACGTAAGCTAATTCTCTGCAATCATAGTATTGCAGACATTCCATTAGTTCATTGAAGCTACTAAAACAAGGGCTACTTAATAGCTATGTGGAGCACTCATATGATGAGAGGCAGTGACAATTTATATAAAGCTGCTGATCAAAGCAGTGACTGATCCAACTCCTCCTCCCCTCCCCCCACCCCCCAACATCTGAAAGCAGTACAAAGGAAATGAGCAGATGGTTCTACATCATTCCTGCAGGCTAACTACTCAGGAACATTCTCCTGTTTTTAGGTTCTCTGTCTGTAGCACAGACAGACTTATAAGGTGGCAAAAAAAAATCTTGTCTGCTAGTGCCCAATGAAGTAGTTAGTGATTATGAAACAGTAACTCTGGATTGTAAATGTTGTAGTAAGAATCTTAGTAAATGTATGCATCTCACTAACGGCACAGAGATTACATGGTTTTCTGAAGTTGGGAAAGAACTGGTTTGCAATCTTAATTGATTGATTACCTTTATAAATAAAACTGATTTTTGAGGTAGTTACTGCAATTTGATGATGATGTGGTTTAAATGTTAAAGTTTTACTACCTTGAAAAGTCCCACTGTATGTTTTCTATGTGCATTGTTTTGAAAACTCTGGAAATAGACTATCTTGTTGCCACAGAACTGAGAAACTATAGGAAACTATATTTTTTTTAGGAGCACTGACCCTTGCTATTCCTAATAACACAAGAGAAGATAGCTGAATCAGTTACCTTCAACTTCTCCTCCAGAAGAAGCAATTTTTGAGAGACTTAAATATGTTGTTCCTACTACATCATTTTTTGTAAGACGATCCCTACAAAAAGAGAAAGATTTTAGTTAAACATAATGCTGACCATCCTACATAGAAGCAAGCGAAAGGCACTCCAAGATGGTATATTCACATTTTATATCACTTGGAATGCCTTAATATTACTAACAGAAGGTATTTAATTGATAGTTACAAAAGCGAGTTGTATCATGAGGAAGTCACGTGAAGTACTGTAAAACTCTTTAAAAACCTGGTAGAATTTCAGTAACCAACCTAGGAGCTCTGTTGAAAAAAATCATTTGCTTCTCAGGAGTACAAGTAGTCAGCAATGTGCAAACCAGAGCCCTGTGATATATTCTGTCTTATCCCCAGAACTATGCTTAATAAGTACACTCAGATATACAGAAAGAATAGCAACTCTGTGGCTTACTAGTATTTGAACCACCTAAACCAGAACTCAAAATATGCTTAATGTTCTGAATAGCATTCAACAATACACGAACAGGAAGATGATATGAGCAAGACAAATGTTTACAGAAGCAGACATTCAAGTTTTACTTTAAAATATAATGGAATTAAATTTTTTTAAAAGCATTAATGAACTAGTTAGTGGGCACAAAACTAAGAAAGAAAACTGACAAGTGCATGTATTAGAAACATTACATGATCACCTAACTAGCAATAGCGCTCACTGCTCACTGTACAAAAGTAACAATACTCCCATATTATGCTAATCACACCTATTGTAAAGAAACCATATTACTAAAATTACTTAAACACTGTTTATATACTTGTAGATTGAGACTCCAACAACACCTGACACAGAACCAGACTTCACTTAACATAATTTATCTTGTCTAGTGCTTTGATTAAGTCATAACTCACCAGTCAACAACTGCAAGCTTTATTTTCTCACACATTGAAGGAAACTGAAAAAAGCAATGATAATAAAACAACCCATTACTTATTTCAATTCTGTAATGTTAATGCCCTAGATTCCAAAAGAATGCCCATTTTCTAAAGAAATGAGAAAAAAACTGACCTTGACTTGAAGATAAATAATTTGGTTCCACTCTGGGTTAGCATTTTTCTCAATTATGTTTGTGCAAACCTAAAAAATAAATATCAATTACATAGCACATCAAAGATAAAACAGACAGAAAAGCATATACTAGCTATGATTTAGGATCAATCGTATTCTAATCAGAGAGGGAGTAGTAGTTAACGATGAATGCTGAGAGGTTTATGCTCCAATCAGCTTTCATTTGGTAAATACTGCTAAACTGACCTACATATACAATGTTAATGACTATTAGATGGAAAATAAAATTTTGAAACCGTGTTTAAACTTGAGGCTGGAGTTGCCTTAAAAAGAAAAAAGTTTGTTATTTCCACTAGCTACAACAAAGATGCTTTCACACTAGTACTGATCTCTTATCACAGCAGAGAAGACGGACACAGGAATGACTTGATTCCAGATTATTTTATGTAGATTTTAGAGAGGATGAAGAATATACTCTATGGGAAAGACTATATTAATTATCGGTAATGTCTGCTGAAGATTCCCTATGTTTACTGGGGGTGTTGACCTGATTATATAACATACGAAAGGACTATCATTTTTCCTCTTGAAGACTGTCTAGCTATGAATATAGGCTGTGCAATTGGGCTTCAGCTCAAATTTGGCATTCTGAGGAGCATATTAGTCATAAAACGCACAAATGCTGTTAACCTGTCCAGAAAAATCTGCACCACCAGTTACAAAACCTGATCAGGAACAACCAGTAGGTAAGCAACCTGGCATACATAATTTCCTAGCATTTAGTCATACATTCCTTTTATTAGTCATCAACTTTGCACCCATTCTACTATATCTCATAAGTTTGCCCTCATTCTACTAAGTGAACTTTAGGGCTAATACTTTTTTATTTCCATAACTTAGGTAAGCTTAAAAATGTATATTGGCATATAAATCCTGTTCTCAGGACTATGACTAAAATAAAGTGATTCAGGTATTTACTCTATTACCTTTTTTCCAGCAAAGGAAACTTCTACAAAGGGATCCACCAGGTTTTTCTTGTCTGCTTCTCCTCCAAATATTTCCTTGACAGTCTGTGCAAAAGCATCATCCACTGCACAGAAGTTTCAAAACAGAAATAAGTGTTTATGCTTTTTTTTTATAATTATTATTATTATTTTAAACTTGCCATAGCAATCCCACCAAAATCAACCAATTTACAGATCTAGGTAGGGTGAAGTCTAATCTGATGAACAAAGTTGTGAAGAGTAAGAATCTACCAGTGAAAATGGAGAGTTTAGGCTTTGGTGAAATTTCAATAATATAATTTTTGGAAACATCCTAAGGAGTGCTAATGTGCTCCTGAATTTAGGGGCATAGTTGTATTTGAAAAAATTTACTCAAGTACCTGTAGACACAGTCACTTGTTGTCACAGATAAAGGGGAAAAATCTTGCTAAGATGGATGAAACTGAAACATGCACTATATACTCAAACTAGACATGCACAGAACATCCAGCGTACCTGCAGATCACCTGGACTCGAATGTTAACTTCTGTGATTGGACATAGTCTAATGAAGATGACCACTACTTGAAGCTGTGTGGCCCACTCAGCAACAGAGGAGCATTACTCATCTAGTGTGTAACATTAAATTATCCATTACAAGAATTAAGTAGACTTACTGAGTATTACCAAAGAGCTTGAAATAGGCTACTTAAACCATCACAGAATTATTGGCTCAAATAATAATGTAAAACACTCAAGATGTATTATGTTCATGAAATGTTTCCAAACAGCTATCACAGGCAATCTAATCTATCTATCTATCTAATGGCAATCAAATACACCAATGGACAAGTAATAAGAACTGATGTACTTTGTGGAATGTCCTCAGCTCTGTAGATTTTGAGAAGGAAAGTGACCCATCGAAGTGCAATTCCAGCTGGTAATAACAGATTGCTCTCCACATCATCGCTTTCATTATCTCTTTCCCGTTTTTCAACCTGTTGGGAGATATATTGGCACATAGTATCTGGTATGTAAGAAAGACGAGTAATCCACAGATTTAAGGCAATTAGTTAAACTGGTGCCCACAATACCTTACAGGTAGAAGACTGTGTCAGTTTCATTATAAAGAATGAGACTTCATTGAATTATCAAACTATAAAAATGAATTCTAGTCAAACTATTTTGTTTATATTTTAATCTCTATGCTATTCAACTGTAGAAGCCTACTATAACAACACTTCTAAAAACATCATCTGATGATCAACCATTATTGCACTCATAAATAAGGCCAACTTTGTGCAATTTTCATACCCATCTCAAGATGAATATTGTGGTAAGGAATCTTACTATAATTAGAAAATACATACAATTCTGATATAATTTACCAAAACTTACTGCTTCCTCCTTTAGAAATAAACAGGAGTTCTAAAATGTCACCACAAATAACTACAAATATCCTTGTGATGTCAAGAATCATGAAGACAGCCTGACCTCTAAAGGTCCCTTCCAACCCAAAACATTGTATGATCCTATAATATTGAAGGAGGAGGATATATTCCATGGTGGTAGTGACATTACATTTAACTAAGGAGTAGCAGAATGTAAAAATCTTAAGCAGGAATAACAGCAGTATTGGAACTACAGACAACAGTCGAGAAAAACGTCACACAGAGAGGGCTTATTTTTACCTTGACAAGACAACAGACAGTTAAAAACTGAATTGTTAAAAGCAGTAGTTACTTTTAACAATAATATGCTTTCCTATCCATCAAATTAATTCATGCCTAAACTGTAATTATTGATGGGCCTGATTTTCACCTGGTAAGTATTAGGAGCTTTCTGGTTCTCGGGTTTCTCTGCAGGCTCGTCTATATTACACAGTAGTCGAGACATCCCTGAGTTAGTCCTGGAACTGATATCAGTATGCTGCTCAGCCTGATTAGATATGCTAAGAGGAATTACATATTAGCTTGCAAGCGACATCAAGCTAACACATCTGTGCTTATTCCAGGACATGGAAGTTACATAATGCTTACAGAGGACGTTATACAGAACTGTGAGGGGGAACATGAATTATCAAGGGTGGATAAAGAAGAAAAGCAAATAAATCAAACTTACTGGTGGCTCATCTCCAGTTCCCAGGACAAACATGCTAACTTTCATATAGCCTTTAGCTCCTGAGCTTGTATCCTCAGGATCACTCAGCAAAAGCCATTTTCTCATAACTGCATGGCCTGAAATGAAAGTAAAACACCCCTAGTAACATCCATTAAATAAAGACAGAAATCAATGTCAAAGCCAACTGCTCCAAAAAGCCTACTTTAACCTACAACTAATTATTTTAAAAATTTATCCTTAGACAGGTCTGAATATCTCTATTCAAAACAGGAAATCTAGCGGTGTTAAAACATTACGTGGCATGCTATTTCCCTGACACAATTTACAAATACTTTTGCATCATCTTTCAATTTTTTTTTGGTCTTTGATACCAAAGCTAATATCCAAATTTTATGTGCTTGTTCTTCATCTTGAAACCATTGAAAGGAATTACATATTGTTGGAATTTTTTTTTTGTTTATACTTTAAGCAGCAATTTCAACTTTCCATTTACTTACATTTTTACTTTAGAAATAGTAATGGAAATGTTTCAATTCCAAGTTTCAAGAACTCAAGCACACCTTTTCTTCTAGGAAAGAAGCTCTGAAGTAGCTGTTACTTACCAGGTTCATCATAAACATAGCCAATGTCAATCTGCAATAAAGATCAAAGGCATTATATTGGAAGAAATACCAGAACAGGAAAATGCTAGGCAAGTCCTCCAAACTTTTTCAAAAGCTTGTCACAAACAAAAGAAAATTTACATAGCATATTCTTGGGATGAGAAAGAGAAAATGCCTTACGTTTACAAAAAAAGAATTCTGAATGGGTAGAACAATCAAGAAGAAAATGCAATAAAAGATGGATGCAAACTAACAGCTTGCTCCTTCCTTCCTCAGGTCCCCAGCTTTCCCATTTATTGGAAACAGAAGATGGGGCTAATTACTTCTTCTTGAACTCCCTATGCTCCTCCATTATTTTATGTTCATACAGGCTTTTCAGACATCTTTTTTTCCCCTATTTCCTTCTCAGCATCTCATAGTTCAGTTGCAGAAGTTAGGCTTTTTTTTTTTTAAATGAGTAATTTAATTTCTCTTTTATAAAAGATGAGCAATTTTTTCCCCACTGTGTCAAACCTGGACATGATTGCACATGTACCCCTACTGTATTGATTGTATCAGGTTTCAAACACGTTTAGGAATGCAAGTATGTTTATGCATGTCAACTGGGCCAACATTCCTTGCAGGTCTGAAAAGGTCATTTTCTAGAGAGAATTCCTCTCGGAGTTTTTTCCTGGAATGCATGTGGGAACAGAAAGCATCTGAATGACATGCTGTCACCTGCCTGTTCTGATTAGTCCTTCAGTCCTTCATAGAGAAATATACCTGTCTGGATCATTAGAAATTACATGGTAAATAAGCAGCACGGAGCAAAAACAAGCAAGCTGCATCTAGAGAGGAGCACTCTTCGTCATGTACATATTTTCATGAAAAGGCGGTCCAGAGATGTACTGAATTTTTGCAGTACAAAATAAGCAGACACAAAAGACAACCAACACTGACACTGGAAATGTTATAATAGGGGATCCCAGAAACTATTACAATTGTCGTGTGAATACTTTGTCTGTACTGCCTTAGGATACCTTCAATGGGCAGATGTTCATCTCTCAATAGTGACTGTAATGCATACAAACAAAAACAACCTCACCAATATCATCAGATCCACATAAATTAATTTAAGAAGCTTTTCCATGATTTTTACTTAACATATTTCTGATAAAATGACCTTTCCACATCACTTGAGAATGTGCATCTTTATGCTGCCATGTGCATTACTATTCTGCCTAATACAATTATTTCTGCAAGCCCTACCTCATACCAAATAATCACCTTGTTACTTTCCAAGCGAAACATTTACCTTTTGGAAAATACATTTTTCTCTTGGATACAAGTGAGAGAACTTGGTATATAAAACACAATTTTCTTTAACAACAATCATCTACTCAAATAAGAAAACTGATTATCAGTGGTTAGAACAAACGGTCTCTAGCATAACAAGCAAGACATCACTAGGTAATCTTTGGCCCCATGCTAAAGCTGTATAAATTTAAACATTTAAAACACGGACTTTAAAAATTTCTCTCATTTTCTTTAATTTAGTCAAGATATGGAAGTCAGTTTCATACCCACCTTAAACTCTCCCATTAGACAGTCTGCTCGTAGAGAATAAGAATCATACACCTATAAAGATAGATACGAAACAGGAATGCTTCTAAACTTCACAGTGAAATGGTCAGACAACCCTATATGCATCCAGCAGCCCCTTGGAACATGCACCATTTTTTCTTACCCGAATGCTAATTGTTTCATCAAGTAACTCTAAAGGAGTCATGTGGACATTGTAGAAAAATAGCTGTTAAAGTAAAAACAAAAACAAAAAAACATTTTGAAACAGAAAATGCATCACATAACTCTCTCAATAGAAAATATGAAAACATGATTTTAAAAGGCTCGTGAAGTATGCCTGCTAAAATACTATCAGCCTGCCTCCTTGTTGGAAACATTATCTGATAATTTAGTGCAGAATTAAAAACTGAACTAGGTAAACAAACTTAATATAAAATAGAAGACAAAGTCAAGACTTCCATTTGAAAGAATGTAGTAGTAGGTATAGTCCTGTCATAAGCTTTCAGCATTGCCCTTGCTCTGCACTTCATAGTCTTCTCAGGGGAACAGCTTCTGCAACTGTAAAAGCTACTTGTTCTTCGGGACATTCAATTCTGGTCTAGTCATCTCTGTTGTACCTGTCAAAATGGTCTTTAGTGTTCATGATGATAAGTGATTGTAATGATTTGCATCTGTGAAATTCAAGGCTATTGTAACAAACCTGATAGTCTGACAGCATGAAGATAAATATACTATTTAACAGATTATTTGCTTTATTCATAGTATATGCTTTACTAAGTTTGGTCTTTGAGACCAGAGATATTTCAGTCAGTACTCTATCCAACAACAGGAGTACACAAACATGGTCCCACCTCTGAATACTAAGACTGACTAAAAATTGATTTGATACAAGCTGCATGTGATTTTCTCCCCTTCCCTTCCCCCTCTTTTCTTTTTCCCAACCAATGTTTAATAAATCTTGAATGCTACCTACAGCTTAGTTCAAGTCTCAATCTTTGCTGTACATTCCTTGTTTTTGCCTTCATGAGTTAAACATCCATATGTTTACTGTTCCAGACACAGGATCATTTATTTTTGTGCTGTTTATACTACTATAAATTCCTTCCTGCCATTTCCATACATTTAATGTATAAATCCCCGTCTGGACAAAAATCTAGCTGTGCATTTACAAATTATGTGTAGTAACACAAAGGCTTTTCCAGATTCTGTGTAGAAGTCTTACTGACCCAAAGCACTGTATGGAAAGCTCAGTTGCAAACACCAAAGAAGTCTAGAGTGATTTCCTAATTTTTCTGTGGTTTTATAACCTGCACAGAACTATTCAAAGCCCTTATGTCACATGGCCAATCATATCAAAGAACAAGTTACATATGTTTCAGTTGAAGTTTGATTTCTTTCTAGATAGTTTGCTAGGGCTGCCAGAAATAGTGATATTGCATTTAGTAATGTGAATACATAAAGAAAGAGACTGGGCACTTGGAAATTCATGTTAGTCACATTATCCTTAAATATTACAAAATTATTATTTATTGACTATAACGAAAGCTGTGATAACCATTTTTTCCTCATTTGATGGCATCAACCTTTCAGCTGAAATTTTCTTACAACACTCACTTCATCAAAATATGGGTTGTTTCCTCTTTTGATTCTTGTTCGGTGTGTCTGACCACAAACATGAACTTTGACAACTGGTTTTATGTTATTTCCAGGCAGCTGACGACCTTCAATGACTCTAACACGAATCTGAATAAATATAAATAAATAATAATGAAAATCAAACATCTGTATTAACTCATTCCCTATGCTATCTCTGTTGACAACAATTTCTCAGTACACCACCAAAAAAGTTAACCAGCACCTGAAGTTGCTGGCAGATACAGACAGACTTTTTAAGCATAAATTATGATAGCAAGTATAATTTTACTTGACTTTTTCAAGACAAGTTGGAGATAAGTTTTTCAGCAAGGGTTTTTTTACATGCTTTTACTACTTATTTTTAAAGGTGCTATTGTAGCTTGATGTCTACAAACGTATAATAAATACGGTTTACCTAGATTTCAGTCAACTGTTCAAAACTGGACATCTCTGTAACAGGCACTTTTGAAAAATACTTTGGAAGTACAGGCTTTCAAACGAAGTGGTTAATTGTTTCTACAGTCTATTAGCTTTGCATGATCTGACATTAAATTATACTCAAGACAATGTGAAAGGAGCGATGTCATGCCAAGTCAGGAAAAGGCAACATGCAATATTTAATAAATCTATTACCTGGAAATCTTGTGGTTTGTTAGAAAGGATTCTCCGTGTTTTCTTTCCTTTGGTGATGCGCCTAGCTAGCTGGGCTTCCTTTGTGCCACTTGGAACTGTTGATGTGATGTTACCAACATCCATGCCATCCTCATAATCTCCATTGTCTTCTCCATCTGCTACAGTTAAAAAACATTGCAGTTAACAAATAGTCCAGCTTAATATTGAAGTTTCAGGAATAAGAGTCTGATATACAAGAGTTATACTGGAATTGTATTATCATCTCATTTTAACAAATTTATTTATTTATTTTTTACTGACCACATGCTTCCAAATCCTTTTGAAAGTTAGTCATTTTAACCTGCTTAAGAATAAATTTATATCCTAATCAAGGTAACTGTAGGTCTGTCCCACTTCAGGATGCAGATTATCTTATACAATTCCTGTATACTTTTTTGAACCAAACGACTGCCGTTGTAGCAAAGCGCAATTCAGTTGTAATTAATCATCATGAGAATATCACCAGAAGCAATTACTTTCATTCCAGTTAAAGCTATTTTTCCTAGAAGAAAGACTAGGCTCTAGCGTAGCATCTGAAGTTTTTACTTCGGAGCCTTGAAAATATGAAGACATTTAGGGTTTCTCAAGGGTGGATACTGCCATCTAAAATAAAAATCTGAATCCCCCTCCACAGCATTTAACTGTGGAATAAAGGGAAGTTTTTAATAAGTCTCTTCAAAGACAGTTCTGAAATCACAATAGCTCTGTGGAAGACAGTTCTATATCATACAGTGAAATTCCAGCACTGCAAAACAGGATCCATAAATATCTAGACTACAAAATTGTTTAATTCCCTTGTGTTTCTAATTTCTTTTCTTAAATGGAGGACAGTGAATATGGTAAAATCTACAGTAAGAACAAGCTGTGCAACTGGTGGCTGGCATTAACAATGTTTATTAACTTCATGAGTTAAATTGCCAACACAGGGTGATGAACACTTTGCATAATGAATTCATCAGCAGTTCTTGTAAGAGATGTATAAAACCACAAAGACTGACATACCATCTACTTGATAACTGGAAGACTCCACCTCCCTAACATTTTTCAGATTCATCTGCCCTGATGGATACATGCAACTGTTTGATTACACATCCTGACATAGCACTTCATTTTTAATTTCTGAAAAGGAACTGCAGCAGTCACAACTGGGGAGGTGACTTCATTTCATGGGTAACAGGTATTTACAATAATGAACTAAGGTGTGTTTGCTAACTGGCACTGAAATAATTTTCACACACTTGCTGGATACTAGCTAAAAGCCTGCTGTGTTCTATTTATCTGTATTACCTCATAGTTCAAATGTAAGTGCATTTTTAAAAGGCTATCAAAATAATCTCATACAAGTCAATTAGTATTTTTAGCCTGCAAGTCCATATTTCTATATAATATTGTGAAGTTTAGTAATTTAACACACAACTTTTCTGTTTACATTACCTAACCTTCCACTCCTCAAGCACACCTCTCAGTGGAATCAAAATTTCTGGAGACTCTTCATTTCAAATTTTTTTCCTTCTTATGTAACTATCATCAGATAATGACCAAACTAATTTATTTTTTCTCAAACGTATTAAATTTTTTACATTTAATTTTGTCTGCACAACCACAGCCTGGCTATTACAGTAATTATTTGCCTGTCAACTGAAGAAATCTGTTGTTACTTCACAGTTCTCCGATGAGTCTGAAAAAACAGTAGATCTCAAAAACATTCTCAGAGAAAGACTGGGTAAAATTATACATCAAGACCAAAGAATATTCCCTACTGATTACGATAATTATATGGACTACTCAAGTATCAAGCCTAAATGAAGATACAAAAGTGTCTTTCAAAACTTACTTATTCTACAAAAAAAACGGTTAATGCTTTAAGAAAATATTTTCATAAAACTCCAACATAGAAATATATCTTTCAAAAAGTGCAACTTCCCTGCTTATTTTTCTTACCTCTGAAGTATTACGACAGATAACTGCTATTTCTCTGAGCATTAAATATATATATATACATATATGTATGTATATATATATAAAAATTTCATTCTTTAAAAAAGCCCTTTTGAAAAGCTTTTAAGCAAAGTTATTCTTCTGTAACTCAATTCCACTGGAGAAAATGAAGCTAAAAACATTTTGTGTCAGGAAATTCCAATTTTCCTCCTAACTGTAGTGCTGAATCATCCTTAATTTCTTTTTAAATCACTATTTGGCAGTCTTGGCATGCTTGCTTCTGGTTATTAATTATTATTATTACTATTTTTGTGACGAACAATTCTGTTTAATCACTTTCTTGCCTTGTCTTACATATTTCCATGACCTTTTAACAATAATGTTCTGAAAAAAAGGTTGAAATACCTTCTTGTGTATTGGTCCCTCCTGGGTCATTAGGATTTGCAGGTCCAGCTGGTGGCTCATATCCTACTACCAAATCAATTGTTGCCTATAGAGAAATACACGGTTTTGAATGAAGCACACAGTATTCACAACAATTCATTTAAAGCCTTAAGTCATTGTAGCACTGTACATGAGCAGTAACTATTCATGGTCACAGCAGAGTTTATAATAAAGTTTCAGCTTATTAGTAAATGAGTAAATTGATAATAAGCTATACACAGATACAAACAATAAAGGCTAAAGAATTTGCAGGTAACGGAATAGGCTCTAAAACTATATTTAAAAAATGTGATTGCAGTGTTTATATTTAGAAAAAAACTGTTGCAATGCAAGCATATAAGATTTTCAACAAATATTAATATATTTTCACAATTCTGATGGCAGATTAAGTGACATCCTAAATTTACAAATGAAAGGCAGAGAGAAATGACACTATCTAACAAGTCTGAACCATAAGTAAAACTTCCTATCTGGCTCTTCTAATTGCTTGTTCATACTTCCATCCTGGAAAAAATACATGATGTCATTTTCCATTGTAATTACAGAATTGTTTTTTAGTGCTTGACTGTGTTTTTGCATTGATGAATAAAACATTATTATTCCTAGTTGCCACAGTAACATGAGGAGTCAGCAAAACCACCACAACCCTGTGACCAACTAACCACAATATTAAACTACAGCTGAAGAGATACTGAAATTACCCTTTAAAGCCTCTTATTAAGAAGACTGGAATGTAGTATGAAGTGGCTTAGCAGCCAGTCTGTGCAAACAGTAAGGTCCCAGTTCTAGACACTACTTTTAACAGATATCAGTTAATCACTCAGTTTAGCATGTGTTTAAATTTAACAAAGTTAAGCAAGTTCTTGCCTAATTTTCTGAACTGAGCTGAAAGTAAACATGCATGTGATTATGTGCTTCTTAGAATCAGCATTATGACACAGGTGGGTATTAGAAAGAATACAGCAAGAAGTGAATATGGAACTATCTGTTATTTAAGAAAATGCTTTTTCTTTCTTTCCTTCGTTGTTTTTTTAATACCAGGCTGATTTTCACAGTATCTATAACACATGTATACAAATACATAGTTCATACAGAGAAAACTATTTAAAGAATTATCTTTGATATTAAACTCGGCGTAATTACATCCTGTTATAAATTACATCCGAGGGTTTTGCTACAAAATTGCAAAGAATTTAATCTATACAGTAAAAATAACTTGGAAGTATATTTATATCACTATTCGTTCTGTTGCTGGAGCATTTTGATCAAGAATATAGGAAAAGAAGGAAATGTAAGCCACTCACTCCAGTTTCTTGTCCCCTTTCGTTTAGCAGCGGTATGAGTTTGAAGGGAAAAGATCTGCTTTGGTTACCTACAAGTTCCTTAAGTGCTATGGATGCACTGCCAATTAACCTGAAATGAAGTGAAAATCATTATCATAATTCAAGTATACATCAAACAGAAGTTTCATTTTATCTTTTGCTTGTGTCTGTCAACCAAATAATTCCAGCTGTGACTTGAAAACCCAAGACAAAATAAAAGATCATTGCAAATGACTGAGTAGCACTAATTTGTATTTTTTGTTTCACTGAACTTAAACGTGCTGTCTTTCTTTCTTGAAGACATACCATACCATTAACCTAAAAGAGGTTAAACATCTAAATTTAAAAAAAGATGTATTTTTTTTAATAACTATTTTCTGTATAACCTTTAACAGCCATGTCACCTGTTTCATCCACAGAGTTCTCACTGGTAAACTACAGGATGTAATACGTTCTTTACCTACGTAGTTTTGCGTTCTCTTGGATGAGAAGTACTGTATGAAGGTATTACAGCTGTATCACACAAAAACTGACAGAAAAAGACATACACGCATCTCTACTGAAAACAATGAAACGGAACAATCACAATCAACGTGCTTACTACATTCTTCACAAAATTAATCTTCTTGCCCATACTCTACTTTTTGGAATAGGTTCATCTGCTTGCCTCTAAATTCTCCAAATATTTAGATACGGTTCATGGGAGTGCTACCAACAGAAGATGCCCAGGAGATAATGACTCCTGTGGCAGACCCTTCTGAGCTGCTTCTGCCTCCTTTGGGACAGCATTTGTCACCCTCATCCTCCTCAAAAAGTGAAAATTGCATGCACTTTTAACCTTGGAAACGTCTTTTAAGCAGACTTTCTAACAGTGTGGCATTGGTCTCATGATTTCTGGCACTGCCTTTAGTTACCATAGTATGCAGTAACAGTTTACTCCAATACTGAAGTGGATTATTGGAATACCTGAGATTGTTGCCAGTGAGAAAATCCTGAGATAATTTCACCTTGTAAATACTATAGAGAACATTTTCAAACAAAATACCAACTTTGCAGCTGAAGTGGGGAAAAAAAGACCCATGAGCACAGAACTTAAGTGAGGTTCCTTTGAGTAGATTACAGTGCTTTTTCATGGAGAAGCTAAGGATTCTCTGCAACAGGATTATGCTGGGTCTATGCAGCTCTCCCTCTCCCTACTTCTACAACTCCCTCCATGACAGACGCAGAACTTCTCCCTGCTTCCCTGCTGACCCTTCTTGTTTAACTTGTGACCCTCTGGACATCCTGTTTCCCAATCTAGCTTTCCTCTCCTTGTCTTAACCTCCCTCTTGCCTGTCTTTCCCTTTCTTTGTCGTATCTTAAAGAACACCCAGCTCTGTTTTCAACCTATTGTCAATTCATTTTTATCTGCCAGTTCACTTAACGCATCATTTACATTTGACTGGGGATGCTCCACTTCAGCTCTGGGAACCTCTTCAGTCCATCCTGTTCTCCCCAGCTAGATTGAGAAAACTTGTAAAAGTCTCTAATGAAGTCTTCTCAGCTAAATTTCAGGATCTATAACACTGTCTTGACTGAGCTATCAGCATATTGATACCATCATTCACACACTTTTCCTCCAAGCCTTAGCCTTCCTTTAGGTTCCATAGATCTTTCCTACCCTCCTTACCTCTTTCTGTCTAAAAACTTCTTTAGTTTGTCACAGGACTTTAGAAGTGAAAGGATATAAATAGGGCACTAGGCTCAGTCTCCTGCTCTCATAGGTGTTAACACAATCTTAGTCCTTTACCACACAATATTGTCATTAAATTAGGTTATGAATTAATATTCACAATCCTCTCTTGCAGAGTTTTTTACTGTCCGAAATTAAATTGCTTTTGGTCCTGTAATTTAAGTGACAAGCCAAATAAAGTAATCATTGTGTGCTGGCACGTTGGCAATCCTCAGCCAGCAGCCAGTCCCAATACCAGCTGGAGGACTTCCACCAGCCCTGCTCCTCAAAAAAAAAAAAAATTTGGGGAAAGAGCGGCCAGAGCACAGTGATATTCCAGCTATGCCTCACATATTTCTCACACACAGGAGATGGGTTAGATGTGAAAAGCAGCTTAAGATCAGGCTTTGCTGTACAGGTACTGCATGAAGCTGTTCTAACCTTTAAAACTGACCACAACTGAAACTGATGCCATTTCTGACACCTGCCTTTCTTCTCTTTACTGAACGGACACCTTGATTCAGTAGCATACCCTTGATCCAGTGTCCTTTAGGAGCGATGGAAATATATCAGGTTATTTCAGTAAGCATTAAATCAATCCTAGATACATCTTCACTTTTTACAAATTGTTGCACAGAGCTGGACATTAGCTGAAACTGACACCATGCATGTCTCAACTTTAGGGAGCTTAAGAAACGATTTCTCCTGTTATGTAATCATAATTACATTCAACCCACAAGACAAACCTAGATTTAGAACATCAGATATGCATTACTTCAGTGTTTATGTTATTAAATTATTTAGGTTATTTATACCTCCAACTGTAGTATTATTTAACATTGTCTGTGATTTGATGCAGCAAATCTTGACATCACGGAGTAACATACACCCAGCACAGGAAACAACAGCAGATGGCCTTTCTCAAACAGAGAGGGTTTATTATTTTTTTCCTGTGGCTTGAACATTCCAAAAATTGATGTTCTATACAACTCATGTAAGTCTGACATTACACACCAAAGAAGCATCTCCCTCTACATTTGACCAAACTTTTTTAAGAGCAGATGTCCTGCAGACAGGCGCTGATATTATTCAACAGTCAAAGATAAGTCCAAAAGTTTCATTCCATATGACTGCAAAGCCTAAAGCGTATAAGCCAGAAAAATACTGTGTAGCTTAATGTCTTTTTCTCTTTATCACATCAGCTTCTAGAATGTAAATATCTTCGAAAGTAACTATAACATGAACAAATTGGAAACAATTCCTACAGGTGAAAGGAAGAAATGCTTCAATGTCCTTTATGCAGCTGTATACTGAAAAAACAACTTCTCTTCACTCTTTTTCCATCAATGCAAAATTAATCAACAAAAAACGTCTATTCCAAATTTTCTTATTTTCCCTTATATCGTTCAACCACCAGTATGACTTCCTATTTCAGAACAACAGATAGAAATATACGTGGTTTAAAGAATCATGGAAGGGGAAAACAAACAAACAAACAATAAGACTAACCTAAACCAAATCCGATTCCAGAGAAAGGCAAATAAAATATTTTCTCATGTATATTTGTAGAAAAGTTTTGCAGACTCGCTATTTTGTTTTGGTATGGAGCTGGAGTGACTTACATTAACTCCCAAAAGAAATTCAGAAGTCTCAAATCATCTGGATGACTGGTTCAGCAACCACACCCTCTTACATGGTGACATTAACTCAAGAATAGCTCATCAACAGTAGTGCTTTCAAAATTTTCCAGTGTAAATTTGCACTTCCACATTTTCATCTGTCCTGAGCAAATGACAGCAGTGTGCACATTTGAATACATGGTAATCTTTTTTAAAATAGCGATTACCTCAGGAAGGGTGGGTCAGTTAGACAGTCTACTTGCCTGCTACTAGTTGCCTCTGAAGTCCTTTGTTTCCTCCGGCTCTAACAGGTTGGACAACAATAGCCTCCCATCTTTTCCCACTCCAGCAAGAGCAAGACATCTAATATTCAGCTGATATACTATCTTAGACTAATTCTAAGCTTTAACCAAACTTCAAGCTTTAGGCAGTTGGTCTTTTGCTTTCCCTAAAGTGGTCCTGTTCACTGGATGCGGGATGTTTCACTCCTCTCTTAACAGAATGACAGAACTGCTGAGGTTGGAAGGGACCTCTCAGGATCATCTCGCTCAACTCCACTGCCCAAACAGTTTCAGCTACAACAGGTCACCCAGGACCATATCCAGTCTGGTTTTGATCACATGGCTACCCAATGGCTGAAGTCATGTTTTCGGATGTAATAAGGGTGCTTCAAGGTCATCCCTAAATGTGATCTGTATGACTTCCAAGGGTCTTGGAGAAAGCCTTCCCTCCTCCACCCTCCCATCATGTCTTTCAACAATTTGTTGCTGTTCAATCCTTTCCTGCAAGATCTTCTACTCTGCTTGTTTCTGATATGTATCTAGACACCCAGTTTTCTGCACCAGGACTGTGGATGCCTATGAAGAAGTTCTGTTCCTCTGAACTCTCTAGACTTTTTTTTTTTTTTTTAAAAAAAAAACTCAAGGCAGAATTGCCTGCAATCTCCGTCCGCATCATGACTTTAAAGGTGACAGGGGGTCCTTTCCTTCCCGCATAGCTGTAAAGACCTTCTGTCGTCTATTCATCTTCAAAGGACACTGCCCTTTTCTGGTGTTCTTTCAGCCTTCTTGCTCTTGCCTGAGCAGACAACATGTAATTCCAGCTCAACACCGGTCTCCTGACACCACCAAGTGGCACATCTCTAGCCATAGAATAGTTTCTGCTTTTGAATGGCTCCATAAATCTTCTGACCTTTTTTTCAATCAGGTGTTTTGGCAGTAGACAGCAACTGAGTGTTGCTCCTTAACTCTGCATACATACCTTTCTGGCCATCCCCAAGACTTGCACACGTATGGTGCTCAGTCAGGCAGGTCTCAAACTTTTCCAGCTTTGCTGAAGTAAAACAACAACAAAAAAATCCTGCCCTGCCACAAACAGTTCTGTTATATCACTAAATAAGACATCAAAAGATAAATGTAACTCCTACCTACCTTCAGAAGCAGATTTTAAATCACTTCAAGTATACCATATCAGTACTAGGTCTGCGATACTTTCTTATCAGTAATCAAAAGGGAAATACTTAGTTTATCACCATGAAATGACTAATCTACCGATGACCAACTATTAAACACAGCGTTGCATTTGTGCCAAAGCTAATTAATCCGTTAGTGCTGTGGTTAGCACTTCCTCTTAGCTGCCCAAATAACCAAGAGAAGTGAAACTTCACACCCATTCCTGGGTCTGAAAAAGCTAACTCACATTACCAACCATTTTATTACTCTCTCTCTGTTAGCAGGTAGCAACTTGCACTGAACTCCTTAGCATATCAAGTCCTCCATCCGCTTACATGCTACATCTACTGAGTTCCAAGGAAGCCTAGTGATTTTAACAAGCTACGATTCAAGCCATTAAATTCTTCTGGCTTATTTTAAGGGCTTCTTTGGCAGAGATTTATACTGATTATTCTCATCAGCAAACTTGATCCCACACTGCAGTTTTAATTTCTATATTCGCCTTTTCTTTTTCAGTATATAAGTTTCATTATAGTTTCTATGCTACAAGACCTAACACCGACCTTCTGTTATTTGCTCTGTGTTTGAAAATTTTTGTTAAGAGTAAACCAACTATTTTTATCTTCTTTAGTTATTTGATAATACTCATGGCACAAACAAAGAAACAAAGCATGGATGCTATTTTGTGCAAAGCAGAAAACCCCCAAACTGAATCTTAACCACTCTTAATCTTCCATTACAAAGTATGTAAAGGAAAGCTTGCCATCATGCCACACTGACTTCAAAAAGAAGTCACACTAAAGGATCCAACTGCAGAAGGATTCAAACAATCTAGGAATTATTTAACTATGGAAAATACTTAAACATGATTAAATAATTTGCTGCACTTTTAGTTTATGACTGCATTCTGCTGCTTGAGAAAAGGGTGTGCACAGTGTTTTTCCTCTGTGTTGCTATGTTACTAACTACGCAAAGAACCTGGAGAAACACATAATCACAACCCTTTCCTTCAAATAGAATGAAAATCACTTCACTCAGACAAGACTGTAACTTCCTGTTAATTTTTGTTGTTCTTTTAACTTCACAGGGACAACTGAAGGATTTTTGTTGTTGTTTCGTTTTTTAGACTGCATAAAGATTTGTGTTCTGAGAGTTTGAAATCTTTTTACTAACATTACTAGACATAATAGAAAACAGATGTGTTCTCTTTTCAGACATCTTTACACTGGAAAATCTAGCTTAACACAGATCATATGAGTTCTATTTTATTCCTATGGTGATCCATCTGCATACATGTGAGTGCGGTTTGCTTTATTTATCTTTTCCGATGACTGTTTTTACCATCAAGAGCACACATTTAATCTATCTGCAAAAGTTTAGTGATCTTGTAAATGAAGCAGCAAATTCTATCTCCAGGAAAAGAGGAATGGAAAAATATTCAAATGTTCTTTCAAGCCTGTTTCAGAGAAACATGCCAAAGCCATGAGTCAAGTGTTTTGGCACAGTGTAAAAACAGAATAACATCCACTGTGCTCCTCCTCCTGCGTCAGTATAGGAAAGTTCCTCCAGAACACAGAAAATAAGGCCAAAGACAGATACTGTAGTTTCTTGTCAGTGCTTTCTCAGGCAACACAATCCCCTACACATACCTTGTACAATCAAAAACTAAATCCCAGTTCAATCTAGACTTTAAAATGAAGTAAAATGATAAATAAAATCATGAACCTTTACAGAAAACATTATGGATTTAGACTCAAATCTCATTACATTAAGCACAAGACATACTTCTGAAGTTAATGGATCTGCTCATGAATAACATCAAAAGCCCAAGACAAACACTGCTTGACTGAAATAATGGGCCATTAGTTCAGTTAACATCATTACATCTAAATATTAATACAAAATAACCCTGCTCTGCCTTTATTTTTTATTTTTTCACTGTAATTTATGACAGTAGTGAGAACCTTAGGTAGACATTGAACTCCATCTTTCCAATCCTAAACTAGCATGCAGACAATGCAATGCAAAGTCATTTGCACACCCCTTCTGCTGAGCATCTTTTTGGAATGCTGCAGCACTGAAAATATGTGCTGGGCTGCCCTGAGGTCTGTGCAAGACAATTTTGTCCGTGCTTTGGCTACCTACCTTAGTGAGCAATAAATTAATAGAAGAATTAACTGGAGAGGTTTTCAACATAAATTCTCAAAGAAATGTATAGAAAAAGCAGAATTGGCAGGGTGACCTCCTTGCAGTATAAGACTTCTGCAAACCTTTTGAGGACTTCAACAGTTCCCTAATTATAAATGTAATGTAAAACTCCCTCTTCTTGTAAGTCAGCAGAAGCTGAGACTGATGAAATGAGAAAGTAAGCCTTAGTTTTGGGAGCAATGCCTCATTTATTCTCTTTAAGAACTAAAAATCTGCATTCTTCTTTATTATATATAAACAAGTATAATAACCTGAAGAAAAACAGCTATAATTTCTAACATATTTATGCACTTTGAAGAATAAATATACCAATATTACTGTGCTTGGCTGAGTACAAGATCTTGTCTTTAAAAAAGAGATTGTTATTCAAAAAAACACTTTTTTTTTTAAAAAAGAATTCTTAATTCAAGTATGTTTTAGTCTCATTAGCCTTTAAAGGCATTTAATAGTATGTACACCCCATAAAACCTCTTAGGCTATGATTGAGACCACCTTGGTACAAACTACTATCAGACTATTCTGAAGAATGGATGAATACCAACAAAGAACGTTGATTTTCTCAAGTGTTTAGACCTTAAGGCTCACCTGCAATACAGGTCTCTGAAGTATGAGCCAGAAAAATCACTTTGGTTATTATGAGCAGCCCTAAAACAAAACTCCCCAGACAAACCAACCCTCTCTACTCTACCAGATGTATATTGAACTAAAGCCATGAAGAAACAATAAACAGAAAACCTCTCAGCATTCACAGCAAAATCTAAAAAAAAATATTTGAAACGCATCTTTCATGTTATAGAATGGGATGAAGTTGCTACAAAGTTTATTTACATAACTTTTTTTTTTTTTTTTTTTACAGACTTTCTTCCCTCAAGCTATTAGAATAGGATACTGTGAAAGAATGTCAAAACAATAACATGGTAGTCCTAAAACATTCTCCAACTCAGTAAATAGAACCAGGAACTCTAAAACCTTCTGCAACTCAGTATTAGTAAATAGGATCAGTAACTCTCCAGAAATACAGGTTACGCATACATGCAAGTAGTATCTGGGAAACTTAATGCAGATCTTTTTCTACCTCTTTCATATGCTCCTTCATCTAAATGTTCATTAATACCAAATCTCTTCTGCTGTTACAGTGCTTCCTGTCTTTAAAATAAATCTGAGATGACATTTCCTATTATCTTCTTACAGTCAGGAAGCCTGCTCATGTACTCCCACTTCTAACCCCCTTTTATCCTGCTTCCCTGCCAATAGCCCTTCCAAATACATCACATGCTACAAATATGTTCAAATATGTTTTTTTGTTTGTTTGTTTAGGATTTATTCTCAAAGAGTAAAACTTTGTAGATGTTGCTTTGTGTTTGGTTTAGACTATACACGTTTCTGCACTGTTCCATGCATGGAACTCATTTTCCCACAGGATTTTACTGGTTTACTTTTTTTATTTACACAGAATAAGTAAGTGGCAGACAGTGCATAAACAAAAGGAACAGAGACAGGCATTTGCAAAAGCTGGGGGTTAAGCTCTACAGACATGAGTCCAGGTGACATTTACAAACAGGGTTTGAAAAAGAAACACAAAAAACACACAAAAAACCCAACATGTTTGCTTAAGTTTGAACCCATGTACAGAACAGCACATTTTAGGGCTTCAGATAAGCACCTTGTCTGACATGGTGATATTCTGTAAAATCCATTACAAAATTCTGATTCCTGTCAAGTTTTCCTCTATCAAGTTCTGCGGTTTCTGAGATTTTCCTGAAGTCAGAAGCACACAATATATTCCTGCTTTTCTGACCTAACAGAATCTCAGCAATGAGAGACCTGAGGGCATCTGCTTGCCTAACAGTGATTTGAAAGTCAAGTCTGATGAGGTACTGTAAAAACCTGAAGTGCAATTTACATGTTGGGAGGAGGCAGAAAGCTGTAAAGAAAATCTAGAATGGAAGTGGGCTACCATCAATAGATGTGAACATATATGGCATCATAAAAAAAAATAAATCCAAATTTACCACAAAAGAGAAGATGATGACATTATATCATAATCCCTTTCAAAACAGCAACAGGCAATGCTACTTTGCATTCATGTGGAGGAACAGGACTGACCAGAAGAGAAATGAATCCTTTTTCAAAAAACTAGTACAAAGTAGTAGGGAACTGGCATTTCATTATGGATAAGTTGTGGGTATTTTTTTCTGCAGATTTTAAAAAATCCTCTCTGAGTTGGAAAGTGGATGTTTGTCCAAATGTACATATTTAGTTTTTTAGAGAAAAGTAGAGATTGGCAGAAGAGCCTACCCACTATGGGATAGATAAAGATTAAACATTCATAAAGCTTTAATTTCCTAGGAGTGTTAAGAACTCCTAGGCTTTGCCAGAGCTTTTAGAACAACCATGTTTGGATACAGAGGTATACACTCTATCCCTACTACAGATTCCTGAAAGAAAAGCTTTCTGATAGCTTAACCTCACTGAAGAACTTAACCTTCCCCTGCAACTGATTTTAGAGAGTAGATTTATTTCTGTGTGACCAACAGCAGGCAAACCATGAGAGGCTCCCAAAAATTTCACCAAACTTTCTGTAATTTATGTCTTCATTACTGGAATGATCTGTGTGCACTGCTTTAAGTTGTCCTGTACACCGCTAATACTAATAAAATATTAAAGCTGAATTTCCACAAAACAACACAGAGATTTTAAAAGCAAACAAACAAAACAACCAACCAAACATAAAAACCCAAACAACAACAAAAACAAATCTTACGTTCAGAACCACACAAAACTTTAGAGTATGTATTACGCATTTGTTTCTTCACAAATATAGCAAGAACCTCAAAGTCCAGGTTAAAATCATATAAGAAATAATCTAAACTTTACTACAGTTTATATAACGTATGTGCTTTTTAAGAGATTCTGAATTAATTCCATTCTAGTGTTGCATGTATACCACTTCATTTTTTTGAAGCAACAATTTTTTCAACAGCCGCCATAAAAAGGTCCAATCCACTGAATTTGTAGGAACAAAATTAATTAAAAAAAAGTAAGCTTGAAAAATACATGAATTACTTTTTAAACTTAGTGGGACAAGAATGCTTTGTTATTTATATATTTATTTACTACATGTTCCTATTCTGTAAGAATATAAACCTATGAAAAATGTTGAAATACCAACATGGACATCTGACAGCATTTCAGTACTCTAAAACGTTTTATAACGTCCTCTCCCTTCACATAAAGATAGCAGCTTCAATTTAATTCTTCATGAAGCATATTTTTGTCTGAGCACTGAGTACTTCATCAAAAGCCTAACAAAAACAACCACATAATTAATGAAACTTTCCTTTGACCTCTCACAACAACAACAAAAAAAAAAGATCAGCAGCCTTGGATCCCATGATGCTTGATTTTTGGATTCCTGAAGAACGCAGAAGCTGATGTTAAGTATATGGATGTTCTATATACTGCACTAGGAGAGTTTAGGCTTCTAGAGTACGATTCAAGCCTACCAGCATACATTAACAGCACAGACCCAAACAGAAATATAGCAGGAAGGAAAAAACCTTAAATACCTACCACTAAGGTTATTCAACTTTTCTCAGAAGACTATCAGAAAATATTTTCTTTTCCTAACAAAAACAAATAAAAAAGCCAACAGCAAAACAAAACCAAAAAAATCCTCAATCTGTTTTTAACAGTCTTTTTATAAAACAACTGATGTGGAGGTAGCAACAGCACTGCCAGTCTTCCATATATGTGCTGAGCCTGAGTCTTATAACATTCACCCAGCAGTTTGAGACTGAGATTCAGTTCCTTGCTCAGTGTGAGCGAATTTACCCTCACATTGAATAGAGTTCTACAAGTTGATCTTGGGAAAGGTACTCTTGTTTTCAAGTTCAAGTCTTTTACTGACTGTCTAGAGAACTAACATTCACTGAGTCAGGAAGATTACAATAAGAACAGGACCCCACTGGCTAGGACATTCAAAAGAACAAGAACATGGATTTCATTACCAAGACAATTTTTGTATTTCATCCAACATATTAATCTTGATAATTAAGTCACTCTCCCAGGAGACTTAAATCTAGCACTTCAATCCTAATCCCTTCAGACAAGGTAGGAAAATGAACTTAGGCTTCCACTTTTCTTTGACAAGACTTTAATAAGTGTTGTAAAATATATCTTTAAAAATCTCACCTAGAGGCTATGAGCCTTAACTGCATTTTGTGATTTTGTGGGGTTTGTGTTAGCCACTCTCTGAGAATGCCTAGTTAGAGCTCTTCAGGGCTATTTTTTGACATTTTAAAACTATAGTAGTCTTGGGTACTGCAGTACACAGTTATGCAGGATGACAACATATTCCAGGTATCTGGAGTGACAAATCTAGTTACACAAGAACCCTAATTACAAGGAAGCACCAACTGAATCACGGCAGCTTTTCAAATGACAGTAATAGCTGTAGAGATCTAAATTTTATTCAAATTCTGCCTTAAACACCATGGATTTAGCTCTAGCATTTCTGAAATTGTCTAAAAGGATACCTGGCACTTTCCTTCACATTACCAGTCAAACTGGTGAAGGATGGGAAACTTGCTGGCTTATTGGCTACAAGTAGTTACTACATCAGAAAACATTTAATTGTATTCATCATTTCTCTCCAGCAACTATCAGTTCTACTTTCTCCCTGGACTTATGCAGTGAAAGTTGTGTTTGATATTGCAAAAAAAGAACATACTTGTTTTGTCCAATTGTTTCGAAATCCTTCACAATAATTGTCAGGGAAGATGAATTATCCAGAGCAATTCCTTTCAAGTCAAATTCAAGAATCTGAATAAAAAAAAGGTGAAAAACAAAATCATAAGTTACACAGAAATTAATTAACAATGGGGTAGCATATACAATAAAACTATTCAGAAATAAATTTTGCATTTAATTAGAACAGATCAGATAAGTTTGCAAAAGCAAAATTAAAAGTCTTGGAACATGCTCACAGCACATTCTTGAGCTGCTAGTTACTATTAACAACAACAGAAAAATAGCTCAATTGTTCAATACTGAGCTATTCTTTCTTTTGCAGTTCCACTTCCTCATACTAACATAAGTATTTTCATTCACAGTATCTGATACAATTCCCCTTCAAAATTGCTTCAAGTCAGTTGTTGTTAAATTTAGACAAGTATTTGTAGGTTTCCCTTCTTTGAAGTTCTATCTATAACATGCGAGAATAATCTTTAACTTTCACTTCTGGCTGTAAAAAACATACTAAGAAAATATTTTCCCCAAGAAAAATATTATTGAAGATGCAACATAGGAGCAGCCCTACACATAAACTACAAGGATATTCAATTCATAATTCATTCTAATATTGTGACTTTTTTTCTTAGCATACATTAAAGGATCCAACTATGTACCCATATATATGACTAAATGGCTGGGGGAGAGGGGAGGAGGCAAAAAAACAAAAAAGGCAAGTAATACATGGCCCAAGATAAATCCACTCATCTGTATTTGCTAATACCTTGTAAGAACACACATCACTATCTCCTGTTTCTTATATTCAGAACTGTAGAAATTGACTTACAAATTTTACAAGCATTTGTATTATAAAAGATCAAGAATTAATTAAAATAAAAATTACCTCATTCCAAACAGGATTGAGTTCACTGTCAATTTTCTTTGTTTTCTTTTTTTCATCTGTAAATACAAATAAAGCATTATGATTTGCTTTCACTAAAGCATTGCAAGTACCAGAATTCTTCCTTTCATTTTTCAGAAGGAAGCTTGAGCTTTAAACCAAACTTTCCAATTCTTTTGCCTCTTCCAGTACCTGCACATTTTACAGTCAAAAAGTTCCCTGGGCAATTTGAGAGGTTGTTGAGGTTGTTTGAGGGGCTTTTTATTCTGTTTTGTTAAAGCACAGCTAGATGTACTCCCATAAAGAAAAATTGTCTAGGTACCTCAACCTTTTGTGAACTTTGACTACAACTTCAGTACTGATTTAAAAACACAAACTTAAAAGGCCTGGAGACATCCAACTGAACAGTAAACTCAAAGGGATGGAGCTTAATTAGCAAAGAAAACATGCTACACATTTTCTGTATCAGTGTTACACAATATTTGTAAGGGCATAACTCTGAAATAGTATCACTTAAAAAAAATCTTCAGAATGTATTACAATGCCAACACTTTCTGCTTTAAATGAGCAATATTAGCAAAAATAAAGGAAAGGCAGTCCTTCCTGAAAAATAATAAAAAAAAAAGCTTCCAGAGATCATGTAAATGTATCACTTTACTATCTTTTACTGTAGCCTAAAAGTTACAATTTTTCCATACTTCCATGGTAAAACTTGCATTTGGTCAACCTACAAATGACAGAGGAGGGTGGGATTGTAAACTACTTAGAGAGTGACATTTCTATTCAAGCTCCTTCTCCTGAGAAGGACAATACAACCTAAGTGCTGCAGAGGCCATTTGCAGGTCCTTCTCACCTAAAAACAAGCCAAACACAATTCTGTTGTTACAACGGGTACAAAGCAGGTAACACATTTTTTAGTTGTATTATACACATACAGCTCCAATGGAAAACGTCTTTACCGAACACTTGGGAGCACCAAACACCAGCAAACAAGCAGATCTCTGAACAGAAATGTCATATATTAATGACAACAAATGAGTACATCTAAGTAAAGTTAGTATGCTAGCTGAGTTTAAGGAGTACAGTAATTGTGGTAACATTTTTATTACTTGCAAGTTATGGCTATACTTTGCCAGGAAAACTTTGTAAAAGCCTGGGAAGCAAGAGTAAAGATATGCCACATGGGCAATGTCATTTCATACACACTATTCAAGCAGGAGACTGTGGTGACTCTTTCTGTTGGATGAGAGTGGTATGTACAAAAAAAGTCAGCCCAGAATGCAAATGGTGAGAACTGACTCACATTTATGTAACAGGAATTGTCTACAATTTGTTCAGGATATTGACTCACATCATACCACAAAGGAAAGAGCATTCATAACCTACCATGCTTCAGACTCGCATTTTGCGGAACAAAAAAGTAATTATCATGCCAGTAAGGGAAATCCAACTTCACATAAATGAAAGTTACCTACTAGAAGTTAAAGCACTCTTAAAACTGAATAACCTGAACATCTGGGGTTTGGACTCGGTACTCCAAGTCATCCCACAAATAGGAGCTGACAGTCAGAGAAAAGATGTTCTCAATGCTCTTGGAAAAAGGAACAGTTGCAGCTGTTTGTAATGGAGACAATGAATCACAGACCTGATCCTGAGAGAACTTGTGAATAAAAGTCCTATGATCCCCGCCTAAGCTCAGATGTAACTGTAACGTACGGAAAAGCCCTGGCTTTAACAGCAGTCAAGATAATTCTTGACAAGGAATAAAATTTTCACACTGTGGACTATCAATTTTCATAAACACAAGAGAATAAGATTTATGATTCCACTGAGAGTATGCGTATTCTAGACTATACCAAGGAAAACCATTTCGTGTTGCTTGTTTGCATGAAAGTTGGATGAAAAGCACTGGGAAGCAGGGCTTACATTGGTATTGAGCTGTAACTTTAGTCAGTCTGAGTGTAGCATTCATATTTCTTAAGCACATTTTTTGCACGTTTTCTCCTCTTTCTTTTTTTCTTTCTTTGCCACCTTTCTATTTATTATACTTTAATCATTCTTCTAATTATTATTATTATTATTATGAGCTTTTTAAATTGTTCGCAAGTGCCTTCTTCTTCCCTCCAAAGGTACCTTGCTAAACATTTCTTTGCCACGCAGGATAAGATGGACTGCCCAATTTTCCCAGGGGCTAACATTAAACTTTAGGTCCTCGGGCTGTCCCTTTCTACTGGTAATGAGCCCACGTACAGTAGCCAAGACCGTAAACCAAATCGCAATAAATTTAAGACAGGGCCAGTCATTATTTTTAGTTCGGCCCTACCAAGAAATAAGTACAAAATGATAATGGGTACAGGTAGGACACTCTACACATCTGTTTCATTAAACAACTGTGATAACCTCCATACCGTAAAATAAATCTTTCTTTGCTTTATCTTGATGGAGGCATCACACTACTGTGGGTTGTTCAATAGTCTCCACTGAAAATATTTCAACATAAGAAGAACTTTGTGATAGTCAATGAGATGGCAGCAAAAAAAGTAATTCAGAGGTGATCTGTTTAAGAACTGTTCCATCATTACAAAGGTAATTACATACTACAACCAATGGTTAAATCTTAAATTTACTCTCCTATTTTAAATATTATTTTTTATCAATTTCAGCAGGTGAGGAATAGCAGAAGCAAACATTATCTGCTAGAACAGTCCTAAATCTGAAATTCAAAAGAGTATCACGTTCTAGTACAATAAGTTTTCCACAGAAGTGTTATTAATGAAGTATTAAGATTGCATGGTTTTAGCAACTGCAGGAGGAAACATGGAGACCTCCAAAAACCAGGAAATGCAAGTTAGGGTAATCGAAATCTCTGCAAAGCAAAAAATATGTTTTTGTGAACAATTACATTCTAACAGTCCTTTCTTTCACACACTGAAATATGAACTAACATATTGCTGCAGGCCTGCTGGAAAGCACTTAGATTTAAAACTAATGGAACAAGACATTGTGTTCATGTTGACCCAATAAAACTGAATGCTGTTTCATGTCAGTGTCTCCTGACTGCACATATAAGCAATTATATCATTTTTTGCATCTAAAGACATTAATCTTACATTAATTTTTCTCCAGTTTGGTATATCTAACTGGATTAATCATTATCACTTCGTGCCACTTTAGCAAATAGCAGCACTTTTTCCTTATTTATTTGATGAATACTTTTATCTCACATAAAGTGATGACAAACTCAGAATTCTGCAGTAACAGCACTGAGTTTCAGATGGCAATACTAGTTTGCTCTCAAGGGTGTAGCTCTGTTTGAACAATGAGTTGTTCTTAAGGTAAATAAATGAAACGTTCCAATCCACTGGACTGGAGAGAAGTGTGTTAAAAATGTCAAATGCTTGCACAAAAAGCCTCTATTGTAAATAAAGCATCCAAATGGAAATGACTGCCTATTTCCTCTTAATATGTACTTAGCATTACATTGTGCTGACTGTAGATAGTCTATAATGAGCTTAGCTCTACAAGTATTGATGAAGTCTGTTCTATACATAAATAAAACTATACTAACATATGCATGTTAGCATATAAAGTGTTTTCAGGGTCACTTACATACTAATATTTGTAGGTTCATGGCCTTTTTCATGATATGGCTGTGAAGATCTAATCCTGAGAGATACTTAGTATTTTCATTGAAGTCTTAAGATTACTTAACCTTGACATCAGGGGAGGCTATGTAAGCTCAATTTTGAAAAGCTGAAGAAGAAAACACCATTTAACAAAATGTGAACTTCTCTCAGACAATCAGAGTACTGTACTCTGATACTTCTCCAAGAGTACTCCACAGCATTGAGTCAACCAAGAACATAAAAATGTACTGCAGGGCTGACTTTGGCTTCTGAGTTTCTTCCCAGTCTGGGAAATAAATGCCCAGTGGTGTTTTTTTTTTATGTCCTACCCAGGAGCCATGATGGGTACGGACTACAGCTAAGGACCTCTGCCCTTTGACGCACACCTTCCCAGAACTAAGGCCGGTTTTCCATCTCCACACACTACCGGGTGAGGGGGAACTGGCTGCAGGTAAAACACCTCTAAAAACAGCCAGCCAGAAGTTCGATGTATTTCAGACATGAGGCCCACTCCCTTGCACCTGTCAACCGGCAACTTCAACTACAAATTAAAACAGGGCTCCCCAGCAGCAGCTACAAGCCTGATGCTTTCTGCTCCCTTCAAACAACTCTCTACAGTAAGCAAAAAACCTGACCTTTGCTAAGTAGTATAATGACATAAAAAGAAGTGGCAGGTGTAATGATAAATTACATATTTTAATTGGAAATCTGTCAAAATTATGAAGTTGCGTTTAAGATAATAGTTAACCATGTTTATAAACACTAACAATGCCAGTTGTAGAACATAAAAGATAAAACGTCTGATGCAAAATTCCTATGCCAGGGTAACTGCAGGACTGAGAAATCCAGCAATACATAAATAAATAAAATCTGTAAATTATGCTTCCTGGGTAAAAATGACTTGTATTAGAGCACACAGTAGAAGCAAAAGATTATAGGCAGGAATTAAACAGATGCTTGAGGCATAAAGAAAAGAGATGGCATAAGGCAACTCTAGAGCATAAAACTACAGGAAATAGAGGTGACACAGAAAAGGCAAAAGTGAGACAGGAAAGGAAAAAAAAGACAAGAAACTTAAAAGAAAATATGAATGCTTATGATACAGCAGCAACAAATGGAGCAAGACAGAGCAATTACAGTACACCGATTTTTAATGGCAATTTTTGCAGGGCAAATGAAATCATATTTAAGAATTGGGAAGCCCAGAAGCTCCTGAGACAGGCTCAGCCACTTGCCCTCCCTGAAAAAGGAGGGAAAAAAATAAAAAGGAAATGGAATGATACCACATCTTTTTCTGAAGTAAAGTATCTGAAATTATTTTGGAAGTTAAGAAATTGGATAACCACTGCCTCTTCCTCTTCCAGCCTCCAGCAAAATGTCATGATTTCATACTTGGCTTCTGAAGGTGGTAAACCCTTGCAATGCACTTTCATACTGTAAGAAACACCATTGCCATTTCAGTGCACAGTTAGGAAACTAAGTCCCCAGGAATTAAGATAAATTTGTCACAGTTCTGTTTAATGTATTACATGATCCAAAATTGCTTGGATGTTTCTGCACCTTTAAGATAAACCAATACCTGAATTGAAATTCTTTTAGTCTACACATGAGAGAAAACAATGGCAACAGGTAAAACATACAGCAAAATATCATTATCTTTACATATTACTTATAAATGCTAATTATATCATTTTCTCCCTCTCCCAGATGCACGTAACAATTAAAAGCTCAAAGTGTATCCCCCCTTAATCTTTAAATTGTCTTAAAAGGGAAAAAAATAAAGTGCAAACCAGATTGTAAAAAAAAAAATAACCCTAAGATCTTCAGTAATTGTACTACTGTTTTTCAACATGATGGTAATACAGCAATAAACCAGTCAAATCAAAGGTAAATTGCTGTTAGTGAGCAGTGGCTGGGCAAAGTAATAAGACAGAGGATTGATTTTTCAGATCAACAAGGAACAAGGTAATTTAAAAAAAAAAGAAAACGTATTTATCTATACAGCATAGCTGAGGTTTTTAAAGCAAAGGGCTAATCCTTTGTAAAAGCTCATAAAATCTGGATCTTGCAAAAGAACCGCTGCAGGCCAGAAAAAAAACAAGGCACTCCACCCAGTTCAAACCCCATTCAGGTAACTCCAGTCTCTGCAATTAAGAAGTCTTCCCTGACATTACATCAGCTGTAACTTCATGAAAACGTTTTCAGAGATTTTCAAATTCTTACACAGAACATTATCCTTACAAAAACCTCCCTTCCCAAGTACGTCTATGACAGTTTTCCTTACCTTTAAAAATAACAGAAACAATAGGATCTGGTTTCCCAAACTTGGTTTTCGGGATATTTGTAGCAGATTCCACAATCACCCGAAGCATTGTTTCCAGCCTTGCCTAAATGTCAATTGTTACCAAAGAAACTGAAGGAAGTCTAAGTTGCAAACTCCATAGTCTCTGGACTGAACTGCTAGCAGGAAGAGGAGGCAGGGAATTGCTCACCCACAGTAAAGAAAGTCTATGGGTGGATCTATGACGGACTAGCTCCTGAAGGCTATGAAAAAAGTGCCTGTAAATTGACACCAAGTACTGTGCTGTTGCACAAAGGGGCTCTGACTGGTGAGATCCAGTAACAGAAAGGGCACGGTATAAAAACTGCAGATTTCTTTTGTTGCTTTGATTCCTACACTGGGTGACAAATATCTCGTAAATTTCCGAGGCAAGAATAAGCTTATGCAACACAAGAAGCACGACTCCAGTAGTCAAGATACACCCACATCTGTCTCTTGCAACACCGAGGCATTAAATTTCATGACCTTGAAACGCTTACGCGTTTTTCCTCTTCATTCTTAGAACTTCATCATTTGTAAGTGTTTTTAGCCTGCCTCCGTGTCCGCCTGTAATCAGAAAACACCCGTGTCTGCAAGAACAGGCTAAAAGCTCCCCCTTCAGCTGCGCTCTGGAACAGCCAGGTTTTAATCTACTGCAGGTGCCGTATTTAACTCGGTGTGTTTAGTAGATCTCTTAAGAAACGACTAGAATACATATTCGTAAGTTAAAAAGATACAAAAAAAAAAGGCAAAATAATAAGAGGAGGTAAGAGCCTGCGTATCTGAAACATGTACTTACTGCATGTGCTTGTGTTAGGGTTGCACTACGATGAAACTTGGTGAAACTTACATGGCATGAACAAGAGCTCTCTGCATTGAGCTGCCCAGTCCCCAACACTGTAGCTTCTCTCAGCGGTGAGCCAGCTGTAAAACAGAAGTGGTTCACACCACTTCCACAAAGCCTATTTCAAGCAGAGACGAGAGAGGAAGATGGAGCCAGCAAGACCCAGCACAATGAACCACCCACAGACACAGGGCAACATTTTACCAGGGGCCCCATGAGAGCCGCCCTCAGCTTATCATCTTCGAAGCAAAGCCCACTGGCGATCAGATTTTAGACAGCTAAAGGGACAAGGAGAGCGTCAAGGGAAGGAGGAGGAATCCGAAGGCAACGTGCCCACGAATGGAGGAGGAGGACGAGGACAAGGACATGGAAGCAGAGAAGGGCAGAGTACCGCCACTAGGCTTGCAGCCGCCGCCTGGCCCCGGAGCCGCCCGTCGGGCTGGCTGCCTTGTGAGGGCGCCGCGGTCCCCTCCCACAGAACGTTAACGGCTGCCGCGCGAGGACGAACCCGCCTCGAACACGCGGGTGGAGGCGGCACAAGCGGCGTGGCAGAAGGAAGGCCCCGCCGCATTGGCCAGCCAGGCTGCTCCGCCGCCCGCGCCAGCCAATAGGATGCCTCCTCTCATTCACCCCGCGGAGAACCCAGCCGCACCCACCGGCCGTTAACGGTCCCCTAGGCACGAGCAGCACGTGCCCCCGCGGCCACGCCCCCCTCGCCGCGCCGCCTGTTTTAACCCCCGGGAGACGCCGTAGCTCCGGCTTCGCGGGGCGGGCAGTGCGGGCGGAAGTGACGCTGGGGCAGCCGCGGGATTCAAACTCCTCTCGGCGGCGCCGGGCGATGAGCGCCTGGGCGGGCCGGGAGCTGCTGGCGGGCCGGTGGCGCCGCGGGCACGGCGACGGCTCCGGGAGGGGCGAGCGGGACGGCGCGGCGCAGAGGAAGCCTCCGGAGGAGGCGCTCGCCGCGCGGGGCCCGCTGGCAGCCCCCGAGAGAAGCAGCCTGCTGCAGGTGAGGGCTTGCCTCTGGCTCGGCGCCTTGCTCCGCCCGTCGCGTCTGTCCTCGGGCGTTTTCCAGTGGTGTCTGGGTTGATGCAGTTGTAAGTCACCTGGCAAGGCACGGAAACGCAGAGCCTTGAGGCCCAGGCACCCGTCACTCCGTGAGGTCCCGGTGTGCGATCAGGCCCTGCAGAACCGCCCTGAGGGCGCTGTGCGCAGAGCGCTGCCTTCACAGGCAGTGAGGGTGCTCCAGGGAGTACTGAGCGCTTGCTTGAACCAGGTTCCTAAGTTCCCACTCGGCAGCAGGTGAGTAAAGTGGTAACCGGTGCCCCGGGTGGTTCCACTGCATCCACTGAGCAGGAGCTGGGGCACTGCAGCTTCCACACCTCCTGGTCCATTAAAGGTAAACCTGTGGCTGCAGAGAAAGGAGTCAGACTTCTTATGTGACACTATCAGGCTTTCTAGGACAACTAAGCTTTAAATGGAGGCTTTCAAAGGATGTAACAGGCTAGGCACAACGTTTATAGGCCACTTCCTTTCACAACGTGGACCTTGACATGTCTGTGCTGCAGTGTCACTATGTGCTAGCCCAAGTACCATCAATGGCTTAGTGTTGGGGCTCAATTCCTTAGTGTTTCCTGTGTGTAGTGGAGTTCCCTGAGTGCTTTACATTGGTTGCTTAGTATCTGGTTACCGGCTTCCATGTAGAAAATGAAATGGCAATTTCAATAGTATGTGGTGTCAGTGTTTTAGTTCTAGTGAGTGCCGTGTGTTGTCCTTAGCTCCCTAAATGAGGTCCTGTAAAATAACGCTGCTTCTGGTTTCTCCGCCATCTTCTAATGCCTTGATACCCATGCACAGGATTTGAACTTTAACCTTTCTCATGGAAAAGAAATGCTATTGTAACAAACTTAGGTAGAGCTCCAAGGTGTATAAGTTCTAATGCTATTCAATAATTAACAATGCTGGAGGCTAACCTAAAAGAGTCACTGAAAATATCTAGTAAAGCACATTTTGAAACTAAAAGGACAGGTAATTTAGGAAACAAACAGCATTACTCTCCTGAATATAACTTTTTTGTAACTTCACTAATTGCTACTTAGCTTGCAAGAAAGTTCTCTTGCTCCTCAAAAACTACAAAATATGACATGAGGAAAAGGATCACCAACTTTTACTTGTAACTAGAAGTTCTTGTACTGCTTGCATTTTCAAGTCCGTATACTGCAGTGATTCACATTCATATACAAAACTGCTAAGTCTGTGAAATTTGGTTTTCTGCATTATTTCCTTGTTTTATCTGCTGTAGACTGTCTTAGCATCATCTGAAATATTTCAGGTGATCATTGTAGCACTGTCTTACTAAAAAGTAATATTCTAAGCTAACTAAAGGTGAAGAGAACCTTTCAAAGTGACTATTTTAAGCTGTTGTAAACTTACTAATGCTATTCCTGTATGCAGACACATACTCATTTGTGCTACTTCTTTGTGTTTCATTTAGAAAATATTCTCTCTTGAAAAAGAAAAACAAAAACACAACCATCTCCTTGGAGAGAAGGACAAAGAAATCCAAAATCTAAAAGACAAGCTTAAGTCCAAGAACAAGAACAGCGAAGTCTCCTCATTACAAAGTCAACTAGAAGAAAAAACAAAGGAAGCAGAAAGGAGAGAACAGTTACTTAGTTCTCTATCAGAAAAAATGAACAGGTTAAAGTGTAATTTATCTGCTGTTACTGCAAAATGTTCTGAGCTTGAAAACAAAGCCAGTAATTCTCAGGCATCCCAGGTAAGCACTGAAAAATAGTGTAACTGTTTACAGGTTAGGGTTCGAACTTGCATCTGCTAAGCACCAGTGTCCGTTATAAAATGGGATGAGTTTTTACTCTTCTTACAAATCTTCATACAAGATTTCAGCATGCAACATGACGAGGTACCTAGACTGAACACTAAACAAGCAGTCAGGGAGTACAGCTTCAGGTAACACAGCCGAGAGAATTCTGTACTGCAAGGTCCCTTCTTCAAGCTGCCATGCATGCAGGTATGACAAGTGGTATGACATGCAATGGCCCACTGTTGCTTAAACAGATATATGCCCTTCTTGAATTCATATGCTCAGTGGTTAAGCAGACTGAGAAGGCAGCAGTAGAAGAGAGATGCGGCCTTAAAAGAACACTAAACGCATCACCTAATTCATGCTCAGTGATGACAATACCTCTCTCTCCTCCCTGCTGTTATGAATCATCATTTGTTCCTTGGTTAAAACTGTCTGCAATTTACATGGCATAATATGTGGTAAATGCTTCAATGTAACAAGATAGGAGAGGAATAGTAAGTTGTTGACTCCATTTAAAATGCTTAATAGCTATGGTGTCAGGCACTTGGCTGCTTTTACAAGCACATTTAGTTTTCTACAGTTGCTTATTCACCCCTGTCTGTTCTAATGCTCATCGGGAAATTCAGTACCTCAGTAGGGGGACATGGAAACTGCTGCTTTATGGGAGGTGCAGCTAAGTCTTTTCCAGTTTTAACCTATAGATGGTGCTAGTTACCCAAACTATATAATGAAATTGAGTAATTTCTAGAAATTCAGCTTTAGTTGATAATACTGCATTATTCAATGTCATACAAATATGGATCTTGGGAAATATTACTACTTCAAATGTAATGTGCTTACTTCCAGTTTCAAGGGACTTTGAACCTTGTTAGAGAAAATTAACATCTTTTTATGCTATCTTTGTCAATGGACTTATCTTTCTAGTAATTGCCACAGGAATTTTTCTTCTAAACCACAGCTATATCAGAACTGCATCTCTGAACATGAGTGAGCCAAGAGGCTTTTAATTTCGAGAATATCAGGTTGCCTTCCGTATGGACATTCCTTATTGCGTTTAGCAGAGTAAGCTGCAGGTAGTTAAACAGTACAGAGTTGAACTTCAGTAGCAATACAGTATAATATTCTGACTCTGCAGAAAGGTTTAGAGGCATGCCAGAATAATAGGTCATAAAAAAAACAAACAAGGGCAAAGAATCCTGTAGTCTACGGAATCCTTCCTGGCATTGAAGGATGAAGACCACCACTTGCTATCTGTACAAAGTCTCCAGCACTGATATGAGAAATTCCAAGTGGTCTGCTATATGAAGGAGGTGTATCTTTCTTTCAATCTGAGGTATAAAATATGAGGATTAAAGAGTGTAATTATAACCTACCTGTTAGACAAGGTTTCTTTTTGGTGACATTAGAAATTGGGCTCTTTCTCTACCTTTAGAATAGCTTCCTTGCTGTCACAGTGATAAACAGAAAGAAGCCTGAAGATAGCAAGATATAATGGACAGTTATAAATTGGATTCTGATTATCAAAATATCTTTTAAATTAAAATTATATTTAATTTTTTACTGATGTATCAGTGAAGGACAACAAAACTTCACTGACTATTTCACTGAATGTTTTGGGAGACTTGAAAAAGAGTTTAGCAATGTTTCTTAAAACTGCTAGGTGGCATACAAGCAGCAGGTATACGCTGAAGTGGAAACAACAGTTGTATGCCTATGAGGAAGTGGGAAGGTTTTCACTGATGCAGACTTCTAATATTTACAGAAGTAAGTATCTGAGCAGTTGTCCTGGATCTAAATCCTATTAGAAAGCACTGAACTTTAATAACTGTATTAAACACGCAAAATCTCCTATTTTTCCAGCTGTAAAGCTGGTTCTAGATCATGCTCTAAAAACAGAAAACTTTGAGGAAAAATATAGCTTGGATTTAGGTAGTAATCTACATTTGTCTTTAAAGTTATTTGTCTTTAAAGTTCCCTCTGACTTATCTATGTAACTTCAAAAAGCTTTTTATGGAGTAGTGAATAAGCATGTCATATTAGGAATAAAGTTTAAATGTTCACCAGCTCTTTAGTTTTGTGGGTCTAAAGAATTCTGAAACTCATACTTTAAGCGTTCTACTTTGGATCAAGTCTTGGAAAAGTAATCAATGTCTTTATGGTTCCAGACAGGCTTGCATGGTTTCCCAGATATTTATAATTCTATGGTTATCACAATGAAGTTGAGCTCTCTAGCTTCCCCCAGTGACTCCTATAGGTCTGCTTTATTGCCAAACTGGTATTCTGAGGATATGAAAATAGAACAAACACACTTTGTTTTATTTAAATAAAACCCTACATATCTAAATTTATCAAAAGCTCTCCTATACCTTTCAGTTCTCCCAAGACAGAAGTTCAGTGAAATATTCTTAGAAAATATTTTAATGTAACTGAGCTTTAGGATTATTGAATAAACAAAATTTAAATCTGTCCCATATTTTCCAGTAGATTTTTTTAGAAATCCATGAAATGGTTTCCTCCATAACTTAGGTCCTTCTAAACAGACTACAAATATCTCTAAATGCAAGTGTCAGATGTATGCATCTTTTAAATGTAAAACTACACTTCCATTATTTATAGTCTTAATAGTTACATAGAACTAGTTTTACTGTTTCAGTCTTCTATTTTAAACAATGCTAACTGATTGTTCTTTGTTTGCAGGAAGCTGTAACAAACAGCACTGGATCATCAACTAATCTTAGTGAAGTAGAAAAACAACTGAAAGATGTAAGCTTTCTGTACAACATACCAAGGATAAATCACGTATTAAAATCTAAAAGAATAGGAATTATTACCATATATTTTTGGTAGATTGGGACCTCAGAGTATGTTTCCGCTAAAATATTGTAACTAAAATTATTTCTTGAGAAAGCCATCAAATAATGAAGGGCTTGTGAATATATATATATTGTGAATATATATATGACATTTCTATAATATTGCAAATCTAAATCTATAATTGTTGAAAACAGTCCTTGGAAGAACAGAACATAGTGGCTGCTGAGAGAACAGAAATCCCAAGGAACATGGTCTGTCCACAGAACTGACGTTGCCTGGGATAGCATAAGGTTAGATTATAAGCCTCCTGAGGTCCCTTTGAACCTCAGTAATTCTATGATCTACTGAGACATAAAATCTATGTACTTGTTCTTAGAAACTTTAAGTTGTAATTATATAGTTTGAGTTATATACAAAATAATAGATCCTGATGATGAAACAGAAAATGAAAGGATAATTCTTCATTATCTGGGGCATGTTTCATGAAAGTGTTTAGTTTTGAAAGCGTTTAGTTCTGAGTCATTTCCCTATTCCCGCAAATAAGCCAATGAGAATTTAATATTGCTGCAATTTAACTTATGCTCAATGACCCAAATCAAGATGTTTTTTTATCATACAAAGATAACTACAGTTTACAGAGGAATTAACTAACTTTTCTTTAAACAAATGTATAACATTTACATTTTTAAAGGAACAAAACTAATACTACTTAAATCTGATAAACTCCTAGATGCTTTTCTGTTTTTCTTCCGTTCCTTTCCATGAAGGCTCTTGAGAAGAACCAGCAATGGCTACTGTATGACCAGCAACGTGAAGCATATGTCAGGGGACTGATTGGAAGGATCTTTGAACTTGAACAGAGGTCAGAAATAGTTAGCCAGCAACAACCAAAAGAATCAAATACAGAAGGTATTGATTTTTCCTTGACTAACTCAAACCACAGTTTTCTATAGAATACATTTTCTGTGAATTATAGCATATGATTGACTTTTTTCACAATATTTTGCTTTCTTAATGGGAAAACTTAAAAATTTGTTCTTTATTTAGCTGTTACTTGATCAATATTTCTTGTTCCTATCTGCTTCACCAAATGTTTTTCTAAAGCCTTGACAGTCTATTGGCCACCTTTCTGTTTGCAGCAAGTGTTGAGGTAAATATATGTATATACCATCCTTCAAAGTACACTCTCAGCCTACATAAAGGAAGCGTTAAGAATTTACTGGCTAGGTGTGGATCAGTTTCTTTTTAAAATATTATAAAAGTGACTCAAGACTGGCATGTTCTTTATCCCTCTGAGAAGTTCTTACATGGCATGAAAACCTGTGATAGATTTTGGCACCTACCCAAAACAATGGTTTGCAATATGGATATGGTAATCTCTAGCTTGCTTCTATGTGATGCAGTTCCTCATTAGCGCACTCTCAGTACCATGCATTCAGATTGACTTGAGTCATGCTTGACCAGCAAGTGGAATAAAATTAAAATAATCTCAAGCAGAAGAGCCAGAAGTTTAATCCCTTTCTTATCAAACTAATTTCATATGCTACAACTGGTCTACATGGTAAATTCACTAAATAGAACTAGCTTCACCTAGAGTAAGAGTATGCTCACAGGTACTTGCTGCTTAATAACTTGTTTCCAGTGGCTTGGTTTTTGTATTGCTGCTGGTATCCTTATGGGAAACAGTGAAATATCATCTTAACCTTTAGTGCTGTTTTAGACATCGGTGTTTTAGTATTTTAGAAGGAGGAATATTGAAGTAGCTCACCAGAAAAAGCAACTCAGTTACTTCAGTCAAAGCTTTGTCATCACAGCAGCCAGGAAACATGGAGTAAGAGGATGAAAGTTCCTCTTCAAACAGACAGTAGTAGAGATCAAAGATGAAAAAAAATCTAGTTTGACAAATTGAAAGTAGATATGACAACTCTTTTCCAAGGAAAGCCTTGGTATCTCTCAGACCTTGCTACCTTATATAGGAGTATTGTTAACAAAAAGCTAAGCCTTAGCTTATGTTTTCCTTGGCTTGAAAACATTCAAGCAGGAAAATTTTCCTAGTAAATTACACTTTGAAGAACATGAGGGAAGCCTTCAACAAGAGAAGTACCAAAGTCAAGAACTTCAGAGTGCCGTAAATCACCAAAGCCTTTTTAAGACAGCATTCCTTGTCCTGTTCTAGGTATACTTTCTATTACATCTGAATTCTTGCAGACTGACTCTTCTTTTGAGTTGATAAGCTTTTCTTGGGTCAACAAGCACCCACTTCTTGAGCATTGTTTTAAGCAATAGTCACTAGCCAAGAAGCAGATGGTTTTTGATCAAAAGGCCTATCCTAGTTTGCTTTAGTTGCAATTTAGAAATAAGTGATCACATAATTTGAAGACAGTCTGTAAAAGACAAATATTCTGTCTTTAGGCAATGACAGAGACCATCAGAACCCCAGGGTATCTCTGGAGTGAGATTAATGCCAGAACCTTGCCTAACATGCCTAAATCTGGAAGTGAGAACCTAGAGTCTTTAGGCATCTATTTCAGTGCCTCAATATAATGCGTGAGGTTATATAAGAACTGTTTGTGGGATCATGCAGTTCGTGTAGTCAGGGCAAATGATGTAACATTGCTATAACTGTTAGTCAAGGAAGTAGCTATAGCACAGTATTGTATGTGAAAGCACAGTTGCTGTTTTCCTCTATCCTGAGAGGTTTTTCTCCTTTAGAAGTATTGAAAGTTGCTTTAAGTCCATCTTGGTGATAATCTGAGCTGTGTAACAGCCTAAAATGTCAATTTATTATCAATATTTTTTAAAATGCTATCAAGGATTTGGTGCTCTGATTTTTAAGTGATTTTTTCCCATGTTACTGTCTCCTTGTTTGTCTCATTAAGGTCATCTACCAGAAGAAAAGCAAAAATATTATGACCAGCTGTTATTAACTGCTAAAAGTGATCTTGAGACTGAAAGACGCACTATAACCCAGCTGAGGTGTGAACTTCATGAATTCCAAAAGAAGTATGAAGAAACACAACAAGAAATAATGAATTTAAATGACTTACTGCAGTCCCAACAGGCTGTTGAAATGAAGGCTCTAGAAAATGAAAACAAAATAAAAGGAGAAAAAGTGCAGAGACTAAAACAAGAAAATGAAAGTATTAAAGTACAGCTAAGAGAAGAAAAGGAAAAATCTGAAGAACTGTTATCTCAGGTAAGTGGATGTATTTGGAAATTGAAGATCATTAGCAAAGATTCAAGAGCTGGGAAGTCATACTCACTTGCTCTGGTAACTGCTCTGTATGTACATCTATACTCATGTCCTTGTGGTTAAAACTGAGTTCTTTAATACTGATTTAGGTCACAATCCAAAGTTTTGTGAGATTTACTTGTTTAAAAATGTTCTAGTTCACTTATCTTAAGAGTCTTGTGGGGTGTAAGAGGAAATGAGAATGCATCATTGACTTTAATCTGGCTTCATCCTCAAGGCTATTGGTGAATGAGAACAGAAAAAGTAAAAATTCAAATTCATATAGGCCATTTTATCATGTGGTCTGAACTGGGATGTCGCTATTTGCTGTCAGCTGTAATTTCATAATTGCTGGATAAGTAGCCATGTTCCTGGATAGTGCCCCCACCCAACAGTTGTAGCATGCAGCAGGTTTTTTCATTCAGATGTGTTGCTGCAACAGGCCCTCTATATATTGTCACAGATAATAACTAAGCAAGCACATCAGACTACTAAAAAGAAATGGCCAGATAAGCAAGGGAAGGGAAGTTTATCGCTGTTCTGGACAGCTATGGTAGAAACCACTGATAAGAGTTCTGGAACTTCTCACAAAACTCAGGTAGATGCATGTGAGGCAGGCTGTTCATTATGCCTGGGTTTCACTGTTACCCCATCTGTTTTTCTATCAGGTTCTAATTGTTTGCAGGGCTTGCCTGTCTCCCACGGAGTAACTTGATGACTTCAAGTTAAATAGTTCTGTTATTTGTATGTGTAGTTCTTGATTCTTCCTTCCATTTTCCTGAGGCCAATGACCTTTGGGTTAAGAGTTTTCCCCTCAAAATAGGGAAAACGTGCATACTGTATGTTTGGATTAAAAAAAAGATGCTTTTTTTGGAGTAGTCATGAGGACTTTGCTACCTTTCCTACGTGGACAACTACTGTGGTATCTTGAAACAAAATATTCTTGTTAGCATCACCACGTTGACAAAAACTTTCTGGATATGAAATCATGATTACCTACTGGTTGAAGAGAACCTGGAAAGTTCTCCTTGAAGCTCTGTCCTCAGGTCATCCAAATATGATACACCTGCTACTTAAAGAAGTTTGCAGTCAATAGCATAAAACAATATAGAACTGAAATTTGAAATAAGAGGATATAATTTACTAGGCACCAAATTAGGTTAACACTAGAACATCAGTTTAACTCTCTAAAGAGGCTTATGCAGTTACTTAATCCATTATTGTTGAGTATTTTCTAACTTTCTCACTTGTATTTAAAGATACATTGCTTAACTTAAAAAAAAATTCATGGTATGTTAGTCAAAACATGTATTTTGTGTATTTTTCTGTTCTGTCAATCACTAGGAAAATTTTTTTTGTTTAACTATAATAACCTACATTCTTCCCCCTCAGTGCAGTGATAATACTTCCCTGGGTTTTCCCCAAGGAAGTATTTAAATTGGGCTTGGCTGTTGCATAACAGGCATATGTTTTCTGCTGGTACTGGCATACAAAAACTTAGCTCCATTCCTCTCTAGACTAATTGTTTCAAGTTTATTATCTATTGTATGTGGAAATTGTTACATGTTCTTCTGCCTTGTAGGTACAACTTCTTCGTAAATCATTGCTCAAACAGCAGGAGGAACATACTAGGATAGCTTTGTTGGAACAACAGGTACCCAATTACATGTTCAGATACTGGGTTGATTATTCAAGAATCTGATACTTAAGTTGTGTTATATGCAGAAAGGTTTTCTAGACTAACTTCTCAAGTTTAAGAATAAGTGGTATATTAAAGTAATGTTAGACATAAATATGAAATTATGGGTGATTCCTTAGTTCTTCTAAGAATTCTGACCCTTGTTGAAGGAAATCCCTAACCTTTTATAGGGGAGAGGCTGCATCTAAACCTGATGCTACTTTCTATGCAATTGCTTGTTCAAATAAATAGAAACTGTACAGCCTCAAATTAGGTATGGGAAACATCCTAAAACCATTCAGCTCACTGAAATCTGTAACATACTCTTGATAGTCATACAAATAACTGCATTGACATCTTTCATGTTACTGATCTTTTTCCCAACTACATTCTTACAGATCTAACTGATGTCCTTGGGGAAAAAGTTATATCACACTTACTTGCTAAGCTTGGGTGTAGTGTTATTCACATATTCTTTTCAAACCGCTACAAGAAAGATCCCTGAGTAGGAACTGGCATTTTTATTGAGAACATGTACTACACGCTCTTCCATGCAAAATCTTCAGTTTAAGACTGAGATAGGTCAAACAGGACTGACCTGAGATAGGTCAAATGCTCTCTAACCAAAGTTACCTTTGACTCCACCTCTACGGACCTTCCTAATTGGGCACGTATGAACTTTACTGAAATGAAAGGAACAAATAATTTTATCCCATTTTAGGATATGATTGCTGAGTAAAACTTCAAATAGATAAAGGGGCCCTCACACACACTTAATTCTGCCTTTAATTCTTTAACTTTCTCTGGGGGGTTGCCAGATCCAGATATGTACTACAGACTTTGAGAATGAAAAGCTAGACCGCCAGAACTTGCAGCATCAGTTAAACCAAGTCCTTAAGGAACTGCGCAAGGCCAGGGAGCAAATAACCCGGCTGGAACCTTTGGTATGTACTGGATAACTTGCAGGAAAACTTGGGGATTTTGCATAAATGAACACTTCTTCACTTCAGAGTGCAGTTAATGTCAACAGATTTTGACTGTAGGTGTTTACAGCTCTTAAATACATAGTCCTAAGGTGCAGAACCCTATGGTAGCTAACAAGCTATTGCTATTTTCTCTGCAGCACCACAGACAGCTTGTACTGCAGAAGGAGATATAGAAAGAAGGATATATAGAATAGTCAAGTCCTCAGTAGGCAATTTGTATCACCATATGCAACAGACAAAACTACATACACAATAACAAAGCTGTAGCATGCTTCTACTGGAATTTGCTGTTAGTGGACAAGGCACTACCCTTAAATGTAGTTGAATTCCTGCCTGACCCCCATTCTATACACCCACAATATAGGATGGGTGTGCCACTAGAAGTGGATCTGCCTACTTCCTAAAATGAAAAAGAATACTTGTACTGAGGGCAATGGTCTGTTTGCTACTTATATAAGCCCAAAGAAAGCCACCTAGATTTGACCATCTGATTCAAAAAATTTATAAGAAAGGTTTATATATCAAGCAAGACACTGTGGAACTCTATGATACAGGGTCTTGTAAGGTTAGGTGATAGCTAAATAGAATTGTCAAGACTGCAGTTCTGGATTTATTTAAATGAGATTCAGAACAGAAATCAGATGCCTGTGTCCTTCATTAGATCAGGTCTGAGGCTGCTGTGCTAATTACAGAGAATATAAATGCAAAAGCTCCTAACCGGTTGCAGAGCAGAAGAATTCTTCTAACTCTGACAAACTGTTCTCCGTCTTAGATGCATGCAATGTGGAAGTACTTTCTCGAATGAATCCTGAGATACTGATGATCTTCATGTGTTCTTGTCCCTGTGAGAGCCCCACTAGCTAGGATTGTAGTTGCTGCTGCTGCTGCCAGCAGAGGCCACTAGAAAACCTTTTGGCTGCCAGAAGCTGCAGCTGTTCAGCTGAAGTTCGTGCAGAGCAGGGGGAAGCTGTAGTGCTCTTTTCCCTGTGCTCAGAAGCTGGCTGGCTAACTGCCAAATGAAGAACTGGGTGACTTTGTCTCTTCCTGCTTGGAAACTGTCCATGGTGTCAGGTGGAGAAGAGGAAAAACATGGAAGAGTTTGGGAAGGTAGCTAGGCAGAGGCAGGCAGCATCCCCTATAAGAGGGGGTTGAGGCATTTTATTAAGGAGGCATAGCATGTGTGAGTGCCTAGGAAGATGGCTGGGGAAGGGTTTGTTGCAAAGGTGAAACAAATTTCCTTTATATAGGTATACCTGTACATCACGTTGAATTCCCTGGTACATGTATGGGCATATTTTTAGAAATTTCAAAGGTAATCTAAACTTCCAAAATAAATGCACCTTAATTTTTGATCATTGCACTTGTTATGAGTTTAATATTGATATTAAGCTTGGAGTCCTGTTGTAACAAGGTTTCAGTCCTTGTTCTTTATTTCCTTCACCCTTCCCCCCTCCCCCCCAAACAAAAAAATCCACAGCAATGCATATGTAAACAAATGTATTATAAAATCCTTAAAATACCTCTATGCAGTACCAACATTTCTAAGAGCCATGCTCAACTGTTTCATATTTAGTGTACAGAAACTTTGCTTTTTTATTAGGATGTATATGAAAGCTGTAAGAAGCCTAAAATGCTGTGTATTAGCAGTGATAATATGGGAGTCTGAGGCTTGCTGTCTCAGCTTTCACCATGGCTTCTTTCCTTATACCTTATGAACCAGCTACAGTTTAAAAGTGGCAGGAATCGCATTTATTCAGTGGCCCATGAAGGGAAAACTACTTCAAAATAAGAACGTGCACTAAATAGTGACATAAGTGATGTACTCATATTTGTATACTTAATCAGACATTGTGGAAAGCTTGCTTTAAATAGCCTGCGGAAAAGCTACCTGCAATCTAATTTAAATGCAGTGTTAAAATTATACAACAGGTCCATATTGCTCTGTTTTTAATGCAAGTAGCGTAATTGCCTTTAGCCATCTTTAAAATTCAATCCTTAGTGCTGTAACACGCATGATTTGTGTGCCATTAAACATCTTTTTCCCTATGTCTATTTGACTGGGACCCTATCTGATGCATGTTCCAGTCCCTCACTAAAGATTCTCCTTTTCCAGAAGCTCCAGGAATCTGGATGTGTGGAACCACAAGGAGACTTGCAAGCTGCGTTTGAAGAGAAGATGACAGTGTATGACAGAAGTCCTTCCCAGAAACATTCAAGTCTCCTTGATGAAAGTTTTCTTGAGTGTCCCAGATGTAAAGTGCAATATCCAACAAGCCAGCATAGAGAATTACTAGCGCATATTGACTTCTGTACAGCTTAAGCTCCAAATGGACTTATTATATTTGCTCTTTACACACTGTCAGCATACTGTCCTGCAAAGGCAAAAGATTTTTGTAAAGCTCTTCTTTCAAGGTTGTATAAAGGACTACTAGCTTTGCATTTCAGTTCAAAAAAAAAAATTAGTAATTTATTTGGCCTCATATTTCACCTGACATTTGTGGAAACAGCTACTACATTCCTTGTTGCAAGTGGAAATAATTTGTAGAATTAGGAATATTTTCAAATAATAAACTACTGACATATTTTATTGCACTGTTAAAAATAAGTAAAACACAGCTATTGTGTCAGACTTCAATACTTGGCATATCGAGTTCTTGGCTGATGAATCCTGACTGCTTTTAGCAAAAAGGCTTGGCTATAATGTGTGCACTACACACATGTATGTAATGTGTCACATCTATATATACAAACTCAGGAAAGTCTGTGTTAACATGTCTTTGCTACTTAAGATTTTTGTTGAAAACATTTTAAGTAGCATTTTTCTGAACCACAGTTGGGGTGACTTGGAGCGCATACAAAAATGCTGACCATGTGTAAGCTCTTCTCAAAAACATCATTGGGTAAACAACCTCCTAGCAACTGTGACTGTCATTGGTACTGAAAAAAGCTTCCCTCTAAGATGCTGTCAGAAACCAGTTTGGAAGTTTCAGTATCCAATTAAGCTGAAGTGAACTTTAGTTTGCGCTTCTGTATTTTACTGGTTCAAGTAGGAAAATGTCAGTTATTAAATCTGTTTTAAGTCTTCCATTTTAAAAATGCAGGTTTAAATAAAGTACTCCAGTGAATTTGGAGTGTTGCTATTTCATACCCGTACAGAAAATGCCTGTTAGTGTTCAAGAGGCATTTAGATAATGCCATGAACAGTATGCTTTAAATTTTGGCTAGTCCTGAAGCAGTCAGGCAGTTGGACTAGATGATCTTTGAAGGTCCATTCTAAATGAACTACTCTCTTCCAAAACAAGCTGGCAATAACTTTTTGCAGCTAATTAGAAACTGACAAAAGCTGAGTGTTTATTGATTTGCAATCATATCGCTTTCTTCTAGCATATACTGTAAACCTGGGTCTGTTGCTAGCAGTTTCTTCCTTGTACCTTTAGTAAAGATCAACAAGTATTCCTTTCATGAGAACGATTGAAGTGAAGAAATCTTAAGGCAGCACGCTATCTAAGGTATTTGCTGCTTTTACAATTTTATGGCTTGCTGAGGCCAGGAAATTACCTACGCTCAGCCAGACTCCAAGGTGTACCTTTCTCTGGTATACTGAATTGAATGGCTACCTGGTGTCATTTTTTTCTATTACAGTTTACTGTAAAATTTTGTGCCTCCAACCCATAACATTCTCTCTACTCTTTAATGGTTAAATCTTACTTTTACATAGAAGGGTCTTTTCAAAGTTTTTTTTCCCAATTATTATTATGATATTAATTATGTTGTTGATAAAGCCAGTGTTTGAGACAGAGATTGTATTGCCACTTTTCAGTTTTCCTGACTGTCTCTCAGGCTAATCTTTGTCTTTGACAGTTTGGCCAGAAAACCTGCTGCTGCTATTTAGGGAAGATGTGATGAACTAACAAGTGAAGTAAATTATGCTTTGGAATCATAAGGTTTTGCTATGATGGAAATTCCCTTAATTTCATGTTCTTCTAAATACCTTTTAAATGCAGGATAATAACTGCACTTTTCATTCCAGCCTTTGACTTTAATCTCTTATTAAACTACTTTTGGAAGTTTAAGTTGTCTTTTAACAGCACATTAATCAGCTAGTATTCTGTTCTCAGTTGTATACTTAGCATGGTTTCTGTAAGAAGAAATTATGATCTTTTATGTATTATAGATGAAATAAGTTTGCCTGCTACAGGTCAGCAGTATTCTCTGAAGTAATTCTGAGGCTTTCTTAAATTAGCCTAAAACACTTGCTCATTAGAAGCTGGTACTGTAGAGGAGGACTGAAAGGCAGCAGCTCATTAGGTGGTCAGTTATTTAATATTAAAGTGAGTACATTCAGATAAAGTTGATATATTAATATCCTTTAAAATATTTTGTTTATTCCAACACCTCTTCTGAACTCTCACAACATGTTTAGGTGTAACTAAGCACAAAAAATGTACCGATAAATTTATGCACCATCAATGTTGTGTATGTTGAAAACTGGTAAAATGACAATCTCCAGTGTCAAAAGTCCAACTTTGAAGGCACAACCACAAATATGTCATCACTTACAGGATTACAACCAACTACAGAATGGAATCACAGAATCACACACAATCATCTAGGTTGGAAGAGACCTCCAGGATCACCTAGTCCAACCTCTGACCTAACACTAACAAGTCCTCCACTAAACCATATCACTAAGCTCTACATCTAAACATCTCTTAAAGACCTCCAGGGACGGTGACTCAACCACTTCCCTGGGCAGTCCATTCCAATGCCTAACAACCCTTTCACTAAAGAAGTTCTTCCTAATATCCAACCTAAACCTCTCCTGGCGCAACTTTAGCCCATTCCCCCAAACTCCAACTCTTTCATAAAGCATGCAGGTGATATCACTGCCTCTTTTTTTGGCCCTTTAGAAACGAAGTTAAGGATTGAAAGTAAATTTTAGTCTTAAAAGTAAATGGACAAGGAAAAGGTCTGCTGCTCCTCTCTGATTATATCTAAGATAAGAGGTTTGTGCCTAATGCTCATCTTAGTGCTGGGATTTAGCTGTGAATTTAATTCTTTGTACAACAGGAAGTAATAAAAAAAAAGATGTTATTTCATGCACTTTGTATTTTCAATTTCAGTAGTCTATTCTGAGTTATGTCCCTTTCAAGTAACTGAATTTCAACACAATTATAGTTCAACCTAGCAAAAATTCTCTGAAGTCTGCCTCATTTGAAGATGCTGGTCTAGAGAAGCTTTTGGATTAAGACAAGGGTTCACCAATACTAGCATAGTAATAAATCCTGGCTTTCACATCCAGTGTTCTTTGTAAGTGGCAAGCAAATTAAGTGGTTTTGATGCAAGGTGGTGGGGTTGGAAAGAGCCATACTGCGTATAACTACTGACTTTTATCATGAGGACAACTTGTGAAGTAACAGCAACTGAAAGATGGCTCTGTTCTTTTTCTTACATTAAGTTAATCAACTTACATAGAACCATTCTACCAATTCCTCATCATTTAATTGCTTGTGCAACTTTATCTCTTACTCTTGATTTTGATAAAAAATCTTTCACACAGTTATTTGCCACTGACTGTTCTACTGATGTTTAGGCAAACTATATAATAAACCACTTCAACTACACAAATAAAAAGTGGCAGGGAAGCCATAGTGCCTGTTACGTTGTAAAAGCATCATGCTGAACAGCACAAATATTTAAAGACAACTGTTCATCACTGCTCGGCAGATAACACTAATGTAAATGGTACAGTGTCTTCAAAGCAATTAGGGGAAATACTGCGCTCATGATATCTATGGACCAAAGCAGATGTAGGTGAGAGATTACAAGTAAGGCAGTACAGGAGTTTTAGACACTTCCATTTTAATCTGCTAATCAATCTAGTTTTCACATCTTGTAATGTGATTGAGCTGTTAAGATTACAGAGACAGTCGTGGCTATGGTTTTAACTTAAAAAATTGTAATCAATTATCATACAAAAAGATACAAGAAGAGATTAACACTATATTGTAATATAAGCTATGTTACATAGCTTGGTACTACACAACTCAGACTACTTACAGCAGTTCCAAATCTTTTCCTTTCTCTAATTTGAAAAATATGACAGACTTAAGTAGCCAAGTGGATCTGTTCCCTGCAGTAAGGGAATGTAAGGATGATCCTGTTGAAAGTTTCTGGGTGTTAAAAACATAGAAACATTGTCACTGTGAGGGTCTGTGAAGGCACCCATCCAGGCAAAGCAGGTATCTACCAGGGAAAGACAGTGCAGAACATCCCTGAAGTCATCCATGCAGCTATGTTGTATGCTATGATGTTTGTGGATTCTGGAACAGGTAGGATTTTAAAAGACTGGGAGGGAAATAAAGAAAAGCATGATGCCAAACAAGGAAGAAGAAAAGAAGTCAAGGAATTTTAGACCATATCAAGATAACGGGGAGAAAAAAAGACTATCATAGAGCTGGCACTATGAATCTCGTCATGTGTCTTCTGTTTCCTTACTAACCAAGTGCTATGGATCAGGAAAAAAGCAAAAGATATGCTAACATGGACCTTCTATTTCAAATGCCAGTTTCTTAAAAATGCAGGGAAATACAATTATTTCCTCTAGCCTATACCGTGGATAGCACAAGTGGCTGAAAAGCTGTATTACGTAATTAAGTATCAATAAATCATAGTCACAAGAACGTAAGTGCAGCTAAAGTTGGTCTTCGGTCTGACTGACATAGTCAGAACACAGTGTCTCTGACAAGCAGCCGCAAGTGGATGCCTTGTGTAAGGATAGGGGATGCCTCTACGGGACCTTCTAATAATCTCAAGCTTTGACAGGCAGACATGGTTCCCATGTGTCAGTAGCTCTCAATGGATTTCTCTTCCCCGTAAGCCTCCCCTTAAGCTTCTGTGAAAACATGACATGAATTAAGTAAGGATACTGTATTAGGCAATTCCATGATAGTCTATTTGATTCCAAAACTATTTACTGTTTCCACAGATGATGCATATGCTGCTGGAATAGGGTACACATAAAATCCAAGGTAGGAACTAAGAACTCATTAGAGGACAGCATTAATTTTCAATTTGTCAAGACCAATGAACTAAATAGGATGAGTACAGTAAGTATTACAGGTAGGAATAACCCAAAAGCAAAATACGTAGTATGACAGTTTATCAGGTTTAAAGGAAAGTTTCTTGGGATTACAGTAAACAGAAACTGAGCATGACTCAGTATCCCACTTGCATGATTGTGCAACAGTTTTACAACCTCATGAATAAATAGACTCTTACATATTTTACACATAATCTTGCATTTCTAGTCAATACTGTTTAGTGTTTTAGCTGGAATACCATAACCAATTTTGAGCACTGTACTTCAAGAACAGTTTAGGCTAATGAGAATGTAATAAGCCTTTCAGATTTCTAATCAAAATCATTGAAGAATCAGGGTTATGTGGTCTACAAAGACAGCATGTTGTCATGAAAAATGACATTTCATACAGAGGAAAAAATAAAGTCTTCCTATGTTCAGTGAGAAGAATAACAAGCTTAGAATTGGAACAGGGGAAATTTCAACCTAAGGAAAATCTTTCTGGTGGTTGGAATAGATGAGCAGTGAAACACGGTGCTTATGGAGGCTGTACAACCTCCACCACTGGAGATTTACCAGGACAGTTAGATAAAACAATCTAAACCATTCCTGACAGGTGACTCTGCCTTAGGTCATTGGTATTGGCCTAATGTTTTCTCAACGCCCCCTGAAGCCCTATGTCTGATTACACACATAGACCTTTAAAACAACAGACTGTAACATTCAAAAAAGAAGCAGTTAACATAATGGTCCGCCTTTCTGCACTGACTCTCCATGTTATTTCACAACATATGAAATTAGTAGCTACTGCACCACAAGTCATTTTAACAATTCAACTTCACCTTGCTTCTCAGCTGGAAAAAATATTGGCATTGCCATGTCTGTATAAACTTCTAGTCTGAGCAGACAAAGCCATTTTAAATCACTAATTGCACTCACGCATCTGAACTCCGCTGGTGCAACTTGATGCCACTTAATTCACAGAACCACAGAATTGTAGGGGTTGGAAGGGACCTCGAAAGATCATCAGGTCCAACCCCCCTGCCAAAGCAGGTAATTCCTTAGTGCTGGGAAGTGCCTCATTCCCACATCATTTTAACAAGCGGAGCTATGGTGTCTGGCTCTTCCTCACTCTGTCTCTACAACTTCCACAGCTCCAAGCTGGGAGTTTGGGATCCAGCCCACAAGGTGCCCAAGAACACAAATCAGGAAGCCACATACTGAGGGGAGCTACCCAAGGAAGCAAGAAACCATCCTTGGGAAAGGTTGAGTGTGCAAAAAGGAGGTAGTATTAAGGATTCACAGATGTAAATTTTCTTCTAGTGTTGATTGCCCAAGAAAAATGAGTCTTTTATTGCAAAAAAGTGGACATTGTCCATGTCAGATACCCACAAAGCGAGGCGTGCTTTTGCACCCAGTCCCCCTTCAGAACTGCAGCAGAGCTCCCCACCAGTAGGCAGGGACCTACATTCATTTCTGTGGTCTCTGTGTAATTGCTGCCTAAGTGTTTTATACTGAATAAGTAGTCTCAAGATGAGTGCGCAAAACAAAGTGCCTCAGAATATAATAAACAAGTCTGGGACCTTATCATAATGACATCCAGTTTGCTTCTTGACAGAAGTGCAGCCAGGTTTAATTTCCCTGATCTACTCAAAAGTGGTGTATACGCAGACTGCATCCGCGAGAGCACAAGTTTTATCAATGTAACAAGTATGATCTGGTTAGCATTATCTCATTTGACTGGACCGAAAACTACACTTATCATTTAGGTATCCACGCATTCTAGACATGGTTTATGAGAAACTGTAAGTCACATCTCTTTAATCATTTCATATTAAATTATAATGTAACCAGACTCCCAAACAGCCACTGATAATGAAAAACATGAACAGTGTGGGAAATAATATGATTTAGTGTTACACTTGGGAAGTTAGAGGGTTTTACATCATATCTTACAGTTAGTTATACTTTTTCTTATTGGTGTTGCATTTTTTTTAAGTTTTCTTTCTCTAGTCGTAGTTTAATCCTAGCTGAGTACAAACCCTGTCTTCCAGTAAAGACAGTTTTTCTTTGTTCCAGGGAAGCACCCTGTAGCCCTTATTTCCAAAATGCCTGACTTTCAGAGGCAAATCTTGTATCCTGATTTTGACCTGAAGGACCACTGCTGCTCTCAACAAGTTACTCTTCTAAGATGAGATATAAGGTAAAGAAAGCACACCAAACCATAACTAAGAGCATTCTCTAATCACAGAGTTCTGGAATACAAAGGAAGACAATACCTGTGATCTCTGCACTGTGTGCAGCCCAGTGGACAGGCATGTTCAGAGAAGGTCCAAGTACATCTCATGAGCAAGACAGGTTGGTGACAAGTTTTGTTTGTAAATCCTTCACAGAAACAACATGGCATTTGCCTTGATGGCCCTGCATCAAATCTCATCAGCAGGTATGTGAGTAACATAATGCATACCTGAAAATTAGTAACAGAAAGCTAGGGGGAGGGGTGTTGATGACAAAAATCTGACCCAGCTGTTTTAGTAAGCACATCCACTGAGCATATTATTGGTGGTTTTCCTTTAGTCTGAGGCATTGGCCAGTAATTCTGCTGCAGCAGCTTGAATCTACAGCACCACTAGCACACAACCCAGCCTGCTGGTGATGGATACTGAGCACAGGAAAATGAGACTCCCCAGAAGCAACTGGGATTAGTTCTTGACATGATCACACAGATCCAATGAGCATCTGGTATTTTCTGTGGATGCTGAAGTGGGTGAGCTTGCTACTATATAAAGACAAACAGATGCATTTAAATTTGCATCAGGTTTAAAATAATCCCTTAGACATTGGTGTAAATGCTTCAGCTCATTGATAATGAAAGCATACTGTGCATGAGCAGTTAGAAAACTCCATAAAAATGCAAAATAAATAAAAATAGATTTGCACTTGAAACAAACATGACAATGGCATAACTACTTTCAAGTGCTTTATTAATAGTATCTAGAAGAAGAACAGCTACAAGTATGGTAAGTGAAAAAAAAAAAAAGATGAAAATAGAAAGCTAATCTGTGTTGCAACTTTTGCTAAAACCCTTATTATATAGACACAGCTTGAGTCACCTGCCAGCTCGTAACCTCTTTTGTGATGACAGAGTCAACATTTCTAACACCGTGAACTTATATTGCTTAGCAAACAGTAAATATACAACACACCTGTTACAAAAGTGAGTACTATTTACTCATTGTGACACAGGTGCAGGGAAATACTGCCCAAGGACCTACACAACAATCTACAGGCAAAAGAATATGTAAATAAGGCAAAAAGCTTTCCAAGGTCATGTCCAAGTGGAAAAAGAATGCCCACCTCCCAGCATCACCTAGCCCAGGAGGTCTCTCTGAGATGTCTTTCTTATGCCCAAGAAATAAGTAAGCTGACCTATCCCCATCTGTCGTGACAGTTCATGGTTGTCAGGGGAACAATCTGAAAAACAGAGCCTGGCTTATGGTATCAGGTAACAGAGCCCTTATTTGCCATAGAGAAGGCAAAGACTTGGGCTTTTATTCAGGACAAAAAGCACAAAAAAAGAAACAAGATATTCTTCCCCATAGGCTGGCTAACTAGATCTGCAGAGGGCCTCATAAATTTCATTTAGGCTAGAACTGTGAAATCTGAGTTGACTCTGTGTTGCATCACTTCTGAAAGTACAAGAGCATGTAGGTTGAAAAAATGATATAGGTTAAGCAATTGTAACAGGTTTCCAAGCATTTTGTTAATCACTTCCTTTTCATAAGCATATGTGGACTATATAGTGCACACAACATCCACCTATTACAGTAATGCAAGAGTGCTATATTGAGGTTATGATTCCTCCCTTCCTCAGCTTTCATGATGTGATGGTTGCTGTGATTACAGCCATCCAACAGCAAATACAGCTTTTGTACTTCATGGGAGGGAAAAGAAAACTATTTTTTTTAGGTAAATGGATCCATTAAACCCATGAATAATCAGACTGGTTTTTTCCTGCAAGGACCTCCAATTCATTTGATAAAGCCCCACTGAAACGTGCTTGTTTCTTCACACCTCTGCAGTCTCCATGTATAATATTCTGTACACAGGCCAGCCTGAAGCTCTGACAGCATATTGAAAGCAGCACTTTGCTTTGGTACTCCTGAGCAAACAACAGGTTTATATCAAGTAAATAAGGTTCTCATTCACACCTAAGGACCAAAGCTAAAGGTGACCCTTTCTAAAGTAGATCAAAGACCTGTCCCAATACTTTCACATTTTCAGATCTTCTGCTCCTCCACAGCATTTCTTTCCTTCCTGACTGAATGTATCTTCACTTCTTCGATAACTCTGCTTTGTATGTTTCCCTCCCTATTTCTTTTCTGCAATCAGTTTCCATTGTGTTTATTTTACCCTGAATTGATAGGATCAGTTTCCAACTTCAATTTTCACTTATGCCTAAGGTCATGAAGATTTTATTCATAACACAATTTGCATTGATCTGTGCTACCAGTGGTCAGCTACCCCCTACAGGTCCTGTTAATGCCTTGTAAGTTTTTGCATAGGCACAGCCAGACCTCTGATAATTGCCCTTTTCCACATCCCAGCCTCTAACAGAACCGACCTCATCGCTGCTACTGCTACTTGCCCACAACTTTGGGGCTACTTTGTCAGCTTCTATCAAGTTCCAAGCCTGAGTGACTGTGGCAACAGGAAGGTATTTGCTGTGTTTCAAGATTTGCTATGCATTTTACAGAATCAGTCCATGGCACAGTCAGTATAAACCGTGCCTGGATATGACAGGCTTTGCTGAACCTTCTGCAATATAGGTGCAGTTTTTTCTCCTAGCAAATGATACGGAATGTGTTTTGAGACACTTGTCAGTCACTTGTGTTGCTGGCTGCCAAAAATTCATCTTTCCAAGTTTTCCTATTGTTTTCTTTTGAGGTCATTGTTCACAGCAGCCACCCACTCACTAGCCAACCTGCCTACATCTGATACAGTCAAATACAAATCAGCAGGAAGTAGTAGGAGCATCTCATCTACCTGCTTAAGTGGCCCTTTAAACTCTGATGAGACAGAATAGAGAGTTTGAGCCACTCTAGCTCAAGAGAAAACATGCTAATTAAAAGAAATGTAAATTCTGCACTAGCAAAGATGTGGGAAGTGGTCCAGTAAAAATCTCGCTCTTGTCAGTCCTCATTACGTGATCATCTCCTAGAATGACCAAGTTTCTGGAATCCCTGCTAATGCCATTACATAACAGGTTCATTTCAGGGGTCACATCCAGAATAATGCAAAAGCAATGCCTGCTTACGAAGCCCTGCTGATATATCAGTATGGAATAACTCTCACCTAGAATACAGTTGATAAGAAAATCAAAAGGAGTAACTCCATATGGCAAAGCCTCTAACAGAAACCACAAGCACCTACATTGGCACTGAATCAAACTAATTCATCTAGAGCTGTCTGAAGTTATACAACTGTTTACACACTTTCTGAAAACATTTTATCTTCTTTTATGAGGCATTATCTGCTTGTTTGTGATGATTTATACGCTTCACTCCCTGTACATTTCTAAATCATCTGGAATGAAGAGCGTAAGCAGGAAAGCCTCCTTTACAGTTTGAGCAAACACTCAGAAATTAATGTCCTGAAAAAAGACGGTACTTCCTACACGTCTTGATTAATGAGGCTTCTTCCTCAAGAACTCGTAACACAGAAAGGTAGGACTCTGGATCAAACTAGTACAAGAATCCCCAAAACAGTACTGTTACGTCTCCTCCCCACAGTGGACCACCATCAACACATGCAATGCACAGGACCGCTGTTTCCAAAAACCACTATCAAGACCCGAGGCAATGGATAAATTCCTCTTTTTTACCTTAGAACAGCACTTGTTATCCTGGCCCCTAGAAGAGCTCTCAAAGCCATCCCTCCTCAAAAGCCCTTCCTGGAGCTTTTGTTTTGCCCTGTGCTTTACCACAGGTGCTCCCAGTGGAGGGGAGCATCGTGGTGCAGCCTGGAAGGCCTCCCCAGGTCACTGGCACCCCAGGGACCTGTCTGGAGAGCGGGGCAGACCAGGACCACCCTGAAGGATGTGGCCAAGCCTGGTCCCATTGGCACAGAGGTGCCACTGCTCTGCTGCACACCCTCCCAGGGAGCTGTTGGGTGGCCCCACTCGCGCCCACCCCTCTCTGCCTCCCCACGCGCACCAGCCTCGCCTTTGTGTGAGCTACGCCGTGTTTACCCTCCCACTTCCTTGTTCCACTCCGGCACGAGGGCCATAAACCGCACGGCTGGCACGGCTGAGCCCTCGGCAGCAGGACCAGGAGGAAGGCGAGGAGGGGGATGGCGGCCAGCCCCCCGCCCCGTGTCAGGAGGGCACCCCGGGTGCCGCCGTGGCGGCTGGGAGCGCAGCCCTTCCCCTAGCTCGCTCATGCCCACCGGCCGCCCTCATGCCCGGGGCCGGGGCCGCGGGGGGCTACAGGACCTACTTCCCCTTCTTCTCGGACTTCAGGGGCCGCAACGTGACGGCCCTGCGTGTCGGTGAGTCGGTGGCGCTGGGCTCAATCTTCCTGCTGGCCTTGGTGGGCAACGTCTGGGGCATCTGCCTGCTGGCCTGGCGTCGGCACCGGCTGTGCGTCGCCAACTGCCTGGTCCTCAACCTCTTCTGCGCCGACCTGCTCTTCATCACCGCCATCCCCTTCATCGGCGTCGTGCGCTGGACCGAGTCCTGGGTGCTGGGCGACGTCATCTGCCACATGCTCTTCTACATGATGACCCTCAGCGGCACCGTCATCATCCTCTCCCTGTCGGCCGTCAGCCTGGAGCGCGTCGTCAGCATCGCCCGGCTGCGCCACGCCGCCTGCCGCCGCCGCAAGGTGCTGGCCGCCGCCCTCCTCGTCTGGGGCTTCGCCGCCGCCGTCACCCTGCCGCTCTGCTGCTTCTTCACCGTGGTGCGGCTGCCCGCCGCCGCCGGGGAGGTAGGGGCCAGCGGGGAGAAGGCTCCAGGCTCTCCGCCTCCGCCACCGGGGGGCGAGCGGCGCCGGGGAGCGGGCAGCAGCGGGCTGTGAGGCGGGCGGCAGGCGGCCCCCGGCCCGTCCTGAAATGGGGCTCGGCAGCGATCAGGCTGCTGCTCTCCCCTCTGCAGGTCGAAATTCCCCGTTTCGGCACACGTTAGTGTGTAAAAGTTGCCGTTAGCATATTGTCCGGAATTTATGGCACTGACTAGACTGAGGACAACTCACCTATCTGTACACGTGTGGGCTTTAAAAAACATAAAGTGATACATGAAAGTTTTCACAGGTTCGGTTTAGTCTGCAGCCGTTTTCTCCGTAGGCACGGGGGGGGGGGGGGGGGGGGGGGGGGATAAGGACAACGTTGTGGTAAAAATAACTGTATAATGTTAATTTGCTTCTTTATTCTTTGCAAACAGGAGGTTCAGATTTGCACCTTGGTTTGGCCCAGCACTGCAGGAGAAATACTTTGGGATGTGACCTATGCCATTGTTGTGTTTTTAATACCGGGATTAGTCATTGTCATCAGTTACTCCAGAATCTTGCAGGTACTTTTCTATTTTGTTAAACAACTAGGAGAAGTAAACAGCCATTCCCTAGGCATCAACATATCATCATCGTATACAAACACACTTAAAGAGTATAGACATTATTAGCTCTGGTAGAAAAGTGTGTGATATAAACTGAGACATTTCAACCTGTAAGCCTGTACATTTCAACTAAAGACATGCTTAAATGGCACATTACCAGAAGCCTAACACAAAGTTTGTCGTCATTTATATACAGTATTTAATACCCTTCTCCATTTATGTGTTATTCATATTTAAAGACTCTCAATCTCCTAAATTCATACAGACTTAAGCATCTGAAATAACTGAAAACTAGATGTTGCATTTCTTTAGCTCAGAGTCCACAGACTTGCAAGGGAGTTGTAGGAAAGCAAAGAAAGGCAGGATTGGAAACAACAGTCCTTCCCTTTTTAGATCTACTGATTTTTCTGCTTTCTGCATGGATTTGTAGTTCACAGATTTTATTAGAACACATTTATTCCTCCACAACTTCTGACTTTGCAGACAGAGTGTAAACCGAACACCACATCCACATTCTTTCTGAGTAGATGTTGAAATACAGGCACCAAAGTCTATATCCTAGCAAGCATGGTACTAGACACCTAAATTCATTTTAAAAATCTGATTTTATAACCCCTCCTCTTCCAAAAACAGTGTGAGAAAAGAGCTAGAAAACGTCAAACTAAGTACAGGAATGTATGTTTTTTTAGCAACTGCCCTGGAAAGATTCTTGATTCCTGTATGGGCTAATTAAATTTCTCATACTATTTTACTAAGGAAAAGTAAAAGCTTTGGAAAGGAACCTCAAAATACACCAATTATTGAGCAGGGAATTAATTGGTGAAATGGTGAGCACCAGAGGCTGTGGGTACATGAAACAGAGGTATATGTAGGTGTACATGAACCTGGGACCTAGACTCCAAGGCTCTGCATGGACTGCTATTGATCGGACTCAAGCTTGTTGTCAGTCATCAGTTTTGAGTTTCTCTACACTCTAACCTCATTACAATCTTGAGGTTAATGCATTAGGTAAACCTCTTCTAGTGAAGTAAAATACTTGCCTTTTGCAACCTCATACTGCCTGTAGGTGAAGAGCATACAGTAACTCAATGGGGAGTCCAAGCCCTTTGAAAAAATTGCAAGAAACTGAAGGCCGAGGAATGCCACAGTCCTTGTTCAGAGAGCAGGACAGGAATGGTGTTCTTCTTGTCCTTGCAGACTCCAGATTATTGTAGGTAGATTTGGAAAACACAGTGGCACGTATGGATCTAGAATCCCCCAAAAGCGTTCAGAAAAGTGGATTACAAAACAACCCCTTGCTGCTATGCTCACATTTCTTTTCCAGCTTGATAACACAGATGCTGAGATGTGTTACCGCTTCTCCTGAACTGAAAAAGGAATAAGGCCTATAGCAGATTCCCATATGTTGTAATTGTTTCTTTCTCACAGAGCTCTCCAGGAAGCACCCAGAACTGAGATGGAGTATAACTTAATCCTTGAGTCATTCCCAAGAACAGATTCACTCTAACTTCGTCAGAACACTCCACAATGCCAGTACTCACTGGGTACAATGCTAAGTATTACTGGAAGCAGTTCAAAGCATTAGTGTATTCATTTAACACAGCATCTATGAGGATGATGCTCTAGGTTAATAAGAAATATATTCTACAAATGTAGCTCAATTTAATCTGAAACTGAACATTATTTTTATACACTTCCCAGAACACTGGCAAAAATGACAGATTAGAAGGCATGTTTAGTTAATGGAGTTACTTGTTTCTGCAGTGTTCCCCCCTCAGGCAAGGCCCAACCCATATGGATTTAGATAAGAGGCAAGAATCAGTAAAAATGTTACTTACTTGTATATACATGACCTTTAAATTACTTGTCCTCAGAGTGTAGTCCAGATTCCCACTGTATGTGTCTAGATTCCTTATGTTGGGCACACCAGAAAGGGATCCAAAACATGTCACTATCACCCCATTTCAGTTGAGCATTTCATTAAGTTGCAGTTGTGTCTTACTGCAGTACTGGTGATTCTTTTATTCTTAGTTCTAGACTGTGCAGTTCCAACAGGGAAGATGGAGGGTGCTTTTATGGGAGATACAAAGCCTGCTGGTTGAGGACATTCTGTAGACATTGCTTTGAAACTGAAAGCTGAGGAGGGTACAGAGCTTGTTTTTCCTACTTTCTGGACAAATGCTTAAAACCCTGCACACTTATACTTGAAGTGGGCATTAGTCCTTTGTATTTTATGCAATGCATGTTCTTACTAAGGTGGGTTATGTATGCTCTCGGAACAACTCTTGAATCATTCAGAATTAGCCTGATTTCTGGATGTCAAGAAGGTACAGCAGGAGATGATCAAGCTGCAATAGTTTTACATGTTCAAAATATCAGAATTCTCTGCCCCTTTTAAATCAGGGAAGCGGCTATTGATATTGTTGGTAGATGTCTAGGTTCTTAAGGAATACTTATTCTAGGACATCAATCTCTGTGACAGACTCAGCAAACTGCAGAAAGAAGAACAAATTACTCAATGTCTATAACTATTTTCATCTTTACCTGAACCAGGAAACTATTAAGTATTACTCATATTAGTCTTACCCTTCTCTTAGTTATTGGTAAAGGGAAATGCCACACATACAAATACCAGAAAGAATCTTATGCTTTTGACTTTCCTACTTAAATACCAGATTGATCGAAGCTTTTGAAAATAACCATGCATGGGATAAAATGGCATCTTGATTATTTAGCTTTTTTTTTTTTCCAAATATTTCTTTTTTTTTTCTTTTTACTTTGCATCACATATATGAATCCAACAGACTTCAAATGTTCTGTGCAAACTACAATGAAGACATTGTGAGTAGAGCTTAAGATTTAAAGTTTTCTGCAAGATCTTAGGATTCAATATTCTATCTAATGACAGATGATACACACCCATGAATAGCAGATTCCCAAACTAGCTGTCCTCTGGTTTATTGCATCAGACGGTAATTTTACAAGACACAGAGATTTTAATAGTGACAAAAGGATCTGTAAGATTTCAGATTAATTCATAGAAAGCAATTCTGATTACTGACTGAAAAACTAAGAGTTTACACAAAACCTGAAATCCCATTCAAAATTAAAACATACCATGATATAGTTACTGTAATAAATTCATGCTCCTTCTAATACCTACCTTATAATACCAGCATGGCCATAAGAGAATTGGATTGTGTTCGTTCTTGTGCATCAACAGGATTGTTACCTGTGTTCCAGTTTGCATTTGTGGAAAAATCAATGGGATTATTTAGATAGAGAAAATGAAGTTGTAATTTGAAGTTAATGGGATTTCATGAGTAATTAAGGCCCTATTTTATGCTGAATAGTATTTATGGCTTCTGGAGAGCCATGCAGAGAACAACCAGTTTCATTAATACTGAGGTGAGCTCACAGCTGAGAGGAAGAAAAACCTCGGTAGTAAAGTGAAAATGTTTGAAATGAAACCATTAACAAAAAGTAAACATGGAGTTCTCCAATGCCTTTTTTAGTAGTCACTTTTCAAAACAGAAGCATCATGTGCAGAGACTTGCTACCTGTAAAAATGTGTTGAGAATATTTCTAGGTTTCAGTGAAATCTACTTTCTTCTCTTTTACTGCAGATTACAAAAGCATCAAGAAAAAGTTTAAATGCTGGTTTGGCCTACTCACAAAATCATCAGATTCGTGTTTCCCAGCAGGACTACAAACTATTCCGAGCCCTCATTGTGTTGATGATCTCCTTCTTCATCATGTGGAGCCCAGTTATAATCATTATTTTTTTAATTTTAGTCCAGAACTACAAGCAAGATTTAAATATTTTGCCATCAGTTTTCTTTTGGATAGTGCTATTCACTTTTGCCAACTCTGCTGTCAACCCAGTTTTGTATAATGTTGCCCATTTCAGACGTAAATGTCAGGAAATTCTTCTCTGTTTTACGGGGAACCATATAGGGAATGGGGCTGGTACAGAAACCACTGCAAAAAGAAGTAAACGTGAACAACCTAATTTGTCTTTCATTACCAGATAATTATTTAAAGTCTGAACAGTGACACACTTTGGATGTTAATGGCTATACTATCCCAGTTTGAATAGGTCATTATACTATAGTATTACATGCTGGAAAAGGCAAAAAAAAAAAGGGGGGGGGGAAGAAGCTAAATCTGTATTATTTTTAATTCCAGAAGGTAAAAATTCTCGAATTCATTGCTTTGCCTCAGTACGATTGCACAATTTAATCCAATGGATTGAATTTATACTGGAAGAAATTGAAATATGGCAGTGAATTTGGTGAGTTTAAATTATTTGAAGTACTTAGCAGAAGAATTAAATTCTATGGGATTACATTTTCTGTTGACATAAATGTTAACTTTAATGAAGTTATAATGAAGCTATATCAAGAGTAGACCTGTTCCATTTTTAATCTGTATTTTCTACTGAGTGAGATCAACTTTCTTGTGCAAATGTACATCCACAGAGAGTATCTGCTCTTGTAAATTACCAGAAAAAGGACACTTGATTATACAGTTAGAAAACTGACTACCTGAATAAAGGTTTGGGCAGATGAGATGATAAATGTGTTGTCACCACATGAATGACTGTTTTGGTTCCATCTCAAATTAAAAATATGGACGTAATGCCTGCTAATTTATAAATAAAGAATAAATACATGTTTACTTGTTATGTTTAAATTATTTCTTTAAAAAAGATGCTTTTTTTGGTGTCTTCAGTAGTCATAAAATCAAGCAGTGATATATACAGTCATTGGAATTCATTCTTCCTTTCTAAAATGCTATTGGAAAAGATTTCCAGTATTTCCTAGAAAAAAAGATGACATCATACTTGAAAAGAAAGTAAGTTTTAGAAAGCAAATACACACGTATATGTATTCCAATTAAAACACTATTAGTCAGAAATTGAAACCGATAACAAAAAAGATTAAATTCTTAATTATTGACATCTGTCAGCAATTTAAAATAGTGCATTATGATAATGGTTTATTAATAAAACCAATGTCTACATATGTGCAGATGTGCATACAGACAATTTGCATCCCCTGTAATTCAAGTTTATTAAAATGTTTCATTGGTTTATTAACAAGATGAGCTATGCAGCTCAGATAAATATATTCAAAATCTAAATGAAGCCATCTAAAGGCTTTTCAAAAGAGCACCTGATCAACGTATTAACTTTACATCCATGGTGCTGTCACGTGGTTTACTTCCATATTTTTGGATCTCCTTAAGAGCAAAATCCTGTAACACACAAAAAACAAAATTTAGTTTTTAATCCATATTAGACAAAACTATAATATACACACTTTCACCAAACTTAAAATGAATACATATTTAATTTATTTTAATATGTTTTTAAGTCCAGTAGTCTGTTGCTTGTAATGATATGCCAATACTTAGCTCTGCACTTTATAAGAATTTTCAACTCAAAACAGGAATTTATCCAATCTGTTACACCTGTCCTGAGCATTTTAATACTTTCACAAGCAAGGCATTGAATAGATAACTGGTAGAAGTGTTATTTATGTACTTAAGCTTCAAAGTATTTTCAATTTAAAAATTGCTAATTTAAGGACATCTTTCAACAAAATTGGAATCTCCTGACCTCCAAAACTTCTAATGGCAATAGTAAATTAGCTGAATTTACTACTTTTTAGCTGAAAATACTGCTCTTTAATTCAGAATTTTTGCTTCTAATATGCGCTAAACTGCAGATTTAGCTTTAAATTTTACTAATTTCAAGCTCTAAAAGCTTGCTCTAAAAGTAGCCACACCGTGATATCCACTCCCACGTTGCATAACTTAAAAGCAACTGCGCTATATACTCTGGGAGACTGTATCAGTGTATGCAGCACAGCCAGATGTGTATTTGGAAGGGAGCTACCACCTGAAAGGCAAGATCAGTTATAACAACAACAACAAAATCCTATGTTTCTCTTTTGCCTAAAAGAGGCAGTATACAAAGAACAAATATATATATATATATAAAACAAAATATATATATATATATATATATTTTCCATCAAGGTAAGGTTTATACATCTATTAGTTTTTTGGGTGTGAATTTAGTACAGTATAAATTTAAAAAGTTGCGGATAGATCAACAGAAAAAATATTTAGCTTCAAGACACAGGCAGAGTACTCGCAATCAGAAACAGATACAAGCCTATTCTTGCAGTATCTATTAAGTTCAATCAGAATTTTACCGCAATAACAGCTGAATGCAGGCTGGTGCAGATAATTGAAGTTGGCTCTTTTTGCTAATAATTCTGCAGCTCTTAATAGCAGAATTAAAACTAAAGTAGCAAGGCTTATGCTTAAATTCATGAGGAATTAAGTGATTTTTGTGAGTTTCTAATATAAAGCTTTTAATAATCTTTTGTCAATTTAGCTTGCAGTCATTCTCTCATTTCCAAATGTATTTGATATTCAGGAACTCAGCTTAATGGTACCAGATAATTCAGAATCAACTAACTAAATGGTAATTACGGGTCTTGATCACAGTAATGGAAGAATGCAAATTGCTTGCTCTAAGTTTCATTTACAAATGCTGCAGACAACATTAGAGACCAGACTACCATTTTTCATTTGCAAACAGTATTGGACTCAAATGGTTTTATCAGACACAGCACTCAACACCTAACATCTGAATAATATAAATGAGGGTAGGAGACAAGAGAACAGCACTCAGTAGAACTTGGTAGATTTGATATTTCTGTAAAAAAAATGGAGGCAACAAGATCAAGTTTTAAATTAAGGTTAGGAACGTAAAAGAGTATTTGGGGCTTAACTTTCAAAAAACATTCTGAGCTTTTAAATTACCCTATTGGATCTATATTCTGTGAAAAATACAAGCATTCTATTATATGAAAGTTCTGAGATATTTAAAAAGATGTAGCACAGATTATGAATAAATTAATAAACTCATTTTTTCTTTTTTTGGTTTATACTTTCTTGCAAGGATTGACAATGCATTTATTGCCTTGTGAGTCTCATACAACTCAGAAAGAACAGAAACACAGATTCTACAGTGCTGAATCAGACCGGTACTCAGACTAGTCCAATGTCCTGATTTTACAGTTGGATAGTAAAAAACACTTTCTCTGGTTTGACAAAAATGCAAGGAACCACCATAACACACACCTCTCACAGTTAAAGCACAACAGCTGTATATCTACACTTGATCTTAGAGTTAATGCAAAAACCTCCCTAACATCTCTAATCATCTCATTATTTTGTTTTCTCATCTTCAGAAATTTTAATTTTTGCCATACTTCGTTTGAAGAGCAGTGAGTGTGGTATTCAAAGCAAGAAAGTATCATCAATTTATATAATAACATTGTTTATTTTCTATTGTACACTTCATGCAATCAAACACATAATTAACTTTCTGATTGCTGCAGCAAATGAATCAGAATTTTAATTATGATGTCTGCTGCATCATACAGATGTCTTTCCTGAACACACAGGTCAGAACTCAACAGCATATGAGTGGTTAAAATTTTTCCTGTGAAGCTTTGTCACCAAGTACTAAACAAAAGCCAATTTCATTTGCATCTGTGATTTCTCTTAAACCTGCTTTAAATACTGTTATGTTGCCTCCAAATTCTCATTCAAGAAAAAATTTTTATTTTTATTGTTGTCAGGCACTTTTTCCAGGTCACTAATGAGTATACTGGCCACCAACCACCTTAGCAGATCTTTCAGGCACCCTGTTATCAGGATACTTACTTTACAACGTGGCTATATATTTACTCCCTGTTTATAGATCAGATGAACAGGTAATAAAGACACAAGACCTGACTACTCATATGTTCTGACTTTCTTTATAGTACACCAAAGTTCCTTCAGTCAATCCCAGTTTATTCCAACATGTTGTTTAGAAAAGCCTTTTATCTTGATTTACAGATTTCAGTGATGAAGACCATGGAACAGCTCTTGATAAATAGTTCCAAAGGTTAATGAACTTTGGAGTTAAACAAATGGCTATTTATTTCTGCTCTGAATGTGTCCAGTTTAAAGTTCCATCCATTTTATTTTATTATTCCTATGTTTGCAAGTCCTTTACTATCCAATTCTCACTGCTTGTGTGGGCAAGCATAGACTTTGCTCAGGTCAGTCTTCAGCCTCTCCTGATGAGAAAACAATCAAGCTTTTTGAAATAGTCACTAGGGGACACATTTTGCAAACTCAATCATTTTCTCTGCTTTTCTTTAAAATTTCTAATTAATCCTCAGTATCCTTTCCAGTTACACAAGACATATCGAGTGGACCTATGCCAAGCACAGTATTCTCATATGAGTCTGTAAATTCATCTTTGACACCCCTGATTTATGCACTCAAGAATCACGCTAACTCTTTTGGCCATAGCATTGTATTGGGAGTTCACATTCCACTGATTCACCAATCAAGTATTCTGTAAAGATCTTGTTTTCCAGAATGCAAAGATAGGAGTGGGGGAAAACTGCTATTTTCTTTGCCCTAAATATTCTGATCTGTCTTCTTCACAATTTTCTATTTCCCACTCCATGTGTAATCTTTATCAGTAAATATACTATGTTTTCTTCCAGATCACTGATTAAACTAGCATAAGTAGTCACTTGGCCTTTTCTAATATATTTTTGAACTTTCTGTGCTGCAGTCTACAGGCATAATTTTCTGGATGGACTAAAAACAACTTGAGTCTTTCTCCCCCTGTCCCCACCTCTTGAACACTTCTGTTGTGCTGGAAATGTGCACATTGCAAATGTAGCCCCACAGCTTCTCTGCAGTTTTTCAGACCCAAAAGTAGGACGCGAAGATAAGCTATAGAGGAGCTGAGCAGAAGTGAGCTAATCTGTATCCCTCCTTGTGTTGCAAGTTCCGCTTGATTATATAACTCAAGATAGGGTCATACCTCTAGCATGAGGGATATGTCCCTCTTCTATAACCCTTTGTGAAATGGTTAGTATGAGGACCTGTGAGAAATGGACACCCTCCGCTGATATAAAGTCTGCATCTGTATCCATTCCAAAAATTCTGATTTCCTTTAAAAGCCTTTTGTGAATAATTTTCAAACAATTTTTTGAAAACACATTCTATTTCTTTCACCAACGCTTTTTAAGGAAGGCAAAGAATTCTGATTAAAGAGAGAGAATTTCTCTTTACAGCAACAATGAAGTTTATCCTTACTATGTTTACTCATATTACATTGATTTTTGTTTTACAACTTCCTCCAATTATTGTTTCAGCTGATGTGATACACCACATAAAAAGCTATATACCTTCGCTCGCCTTCAGATAAGAGAAGTAAAAGTAGAAGTGAACTTACTACAAGCTCCAGTTTTCAAAAGACAATATTACAGCCACTTCAGGCATTTGCTATTTAATGAGCAACAGACTTCAAGTGCTTTTCTCAGTAAATCCTGAAATAAAATTGTTCAAAAAGATATTCTTACCATTATGAACGATAACTCTGTATTTTCTGTCCAAGCAGAGGTCTATCTGCCTTTGTCTGACAATTTTCTGTGCCTCTGGAGGCAATCCCTTGGGGTCCCGGGAGAACACAAAGGAATAGCTATCGGCACAAGTGCCATCTTCATTTAGCTGGCGGCAGGAATAATGAAGAGCATATGTATCATAATCTGTGTCCACTACCCAGTGATCATCATCTGGAAGAAACCATAGCAAAGAAGCAAAGGAGTTACAGAGACACAAGTAAAATCTAATAAATCAATAGAGATCTATAGATCTATAAAGATCACGGTCATATATAGAGTTAATACAATAACTTTTTTTTTTTTTAAATAAGCATATATATTAGGGGCAGTGATGGAGAGAATGAATAAAGGTTGGCACCACTGCTTCTCCTCTAACATGGGCATAGAACAAGAGCAGCATGAGGAGGTACTAGTAAACATCTTGTAAATCTATGCCTGAAAATCATTACAAAATATGGCAGCAAACAAAAAAATAGAACTACGTATTAGAGGAGCTACTGTGAATGCTAAGAAGATTTTCTTATTTTAACCAAACAAAGGGTACAGTCAGAAATAGTTAAAAAAAAAAAAAGAGAGCTCTTGGTCATGCCAGTCATGCCAGATTACTCAAAAGTCATCACTATTTTCTTTCCAGGGGTGTTACTTAAATCATATTTTTAAGGAAAAAGATTAATGCAGTTGTCAGTTGAATTCAGTTATCTTCCCTATCTCTCCTGTGGGTGGGGACCACAGTTTTTAGGAAGATAGAGCTCCAGGTCAGCAAGTAATCTGCAGTATCCATGAAAACTTGATTCATCAGCATGCTGTGAGGAGATTCAGCAACAATTCAAGAGAAATTGGCACCCAAAGCATTCTTTATAACTGTGCTTTTGGAGAGAATGGAGTTTCAATCACTTCCAAATTCTACCTGCTTTTCTTGGAAACAATCCATGGAAATGTCTTGAGCTACAAGTGACTGAATGTCTACTTGGCTCAATAAACTAATTTTGCATAGGATGTGAGAAATGACAGGAAAGGAAAATATGAATACATATATATACCGGATCATATTTGTTTCTTAGAACAGATAAATCCCTACATTTACAGATACCAGATTAAGCAAAAGAACAGTTGCAAAATTCTCTTGCCTGCTGTACCAAATCTGATGTTAGACTTTTTGCAGAGAACAGAGGAATCCAGTAACTGAGTTCTGAACTAAAACAATACTTAAAATACTTTATTTCTTCCAAACAGTGACATTAGATTATATTGCTTGGTAACAAACAAAAGAAACACAAAGATATACAGAGGTCTGGTCTTCAGTTTTTTAAACAAAACCAGACAGCTGTCCCATCCAAAAAGTAGTGATTACCTTGTTCATGTTAAGACTTTGCTGTATTATAATTATTAGATGTTTTAAGTGTTTAAGAAATTCAGCACTACTTTTTTCTTCCCAAGCATGGACATTCAACATAAATAGGCTCCCAATTAGCTCTGCATCTTCTATAGCTAAGTACTCACTTCCTTTCTGCAGAAAAGAGGCAACTCCCCAGTACTTCATCTTGAACTTGGCAGGATCCTCAGTGTCAGTGAAAGAGCCAATCATATCAGCACAGACATCCCAGTTACTGCAGTCAGGGGGAAAGAAAACATCACATTCAAACCTAACAGCACAGATTTGGTGAGACTGTGTGACTGCCACAGGGATAGAAGGTAGGATTGGAGCACAAGCAAGCAAAGCAGAAACTTAGTGGAACGGAACAAAAGGAAGACTGCAAAAAACTTACTTGAAGAGTCTGACTCTGCCCTTTGCAGTGGCACTCATCTGTCCATTTTCATCTACAGTAAACTGGGCTACCACGTTGTCCTGCAGGAACAGCCCCTCAGGATCTTTTTTTGCCATGGCATACCAGGTGCCGCTGTACTGCAAGGAAATGAGAAAGGCTGCAGTTAGCCCTAGAAGTATGGAAAATATTACAAACAGACATTACAAATTAGGGTAGGGTGACAAAGGGAAGGACATGAAGATCTTTGACACCATGCCTCAAAGTTGTACCTAAAAAACAAATTTAGGTCTTCTAACATCTAGCATGTCCTAGTGCAGATAAAAGAAATAATTGTTTTTTTTTTTTTTTTTTTTTTTTTGTATTTACAGTTCTGCTGTATTGAGAACAGAAAATTTGGTGGGAGTAGGATAACAACTGGCAGATCTTGACATCTACATATAAATATGTTTTTCCTTTGTAATGTTGCCTGAAAACACCAGGCATTTTTCATGAAAACAATGGAGTCACTACAGTCCTTTTCCATTTAGACCATATAGTTTGAGAGCAGCCTGCTTAACCTACATTTCTGCAATATTCCTGGATTGGTTGCATCAGGATCCATCACTGTAGAGGTGTGGGCAACATCACACACTTCTGCTGTTTCTCAGCATTGCAATCCGTAACTTTGAGTAAAAATGTGACCACACAGTGCCAGATGTTGTAGCCTGGGAAGGGCAGCTAGGCAAGACATCACAGATCTAGAAAAGAAAGAAGTTTTACCCTGTTCTTGTCGAAGTTCTCCTTGACTTTGAAGCTGCTCACCCGGCAGTCCCGCTCTGCCATGCTGCTGCCCAGAAAGGTGAGTGCCAGCAGCAGCAAACAGGGCAGAGCTCTCCTGGTGTAGGCCATCCTACCCCTGCAGCAACAGCAAGAGAGAAAGAACAGCATCAGAAATGGGCTCCATCAGACACCCGGGAAAGGGAGGAGGGTTGCCCTGACATGTCCCCAGGGCATTGTGCAGTTTTCCCTGATGCAGGCAAGGTGCCCAGTTCCCCCCAGCCCACCGCAGCGGGGTCCCTTACAGTCAGTGCCAGTCCCTGCAGCCTCTCAAGATCTGTGTGTTGGGGGCAGTGGCCAGGCCACCCAGACAGAGAATGCTTTATGTAGTCCTGGGGCTTTCGCAATCCCCTGAGGAACAAAGCCAGAGTTGGAGGGGGAGTAGGGAGGCGGACTGATGCATGCTGCAGTCTGGGGCCCCTTCACAATGGCCCCTTGCATAATACCCATGGGCTCAGGTGGTCTTTGACCTTTACCTGCAGCCAAGCGAGCGGGTGCTAGGATCGAATGCCTCTCTGGTTTTCCTAACCCAAAGGCAGAGCTCACACTGGGGGGAAGGGGTGTGCACGTGTGTGGGTAGAACAATGGGAAGGAGAGGCACCCCACCTTTTCACAGCAGGGGAGCCAGCCGCCTCCACCTTCTCTGCCATTTTACAAACTGCGGTCCAAAGTACTTCTTGCCCAATGTGCCAGTTACAAGGTGCAGGCTTGTTTCCTCCACCTCCTCCCCAAATTCCTTTCCTCTCTTCCCACAGTAAACAGTGGCAAACATCATACAAGTTTCTGCTACCATCTCTGAAAGCCTCTTCAGATCCTCACTACCGGTTCCCTCCTGCATCCCAAAGGATGGCTCCGGTGCCCAAAATTACATCCCAGGAGAAGGAGCTGGGGCCCTGCAAAACCTCAAGAAGGCAGAAGAACACATTTGTGTGGCCCTGCAAATACCTGAGAGCATGTACACACCCCATCTGGTCCTTTTGGCATCAATTATAAATCAGAGCTTCCAGAATTTCTATTTTGTTTTTGGCAAACTGTTTTCAGTTATATAAACCATTATTGTTTTCTCCTGTCCAGGCAAGTTTTCTGCCTGTCAGTCAATATTTGTTCTATAGTTTCAACATCTTTAGGAAGCATTAGAGAAAACCTGTTAATTATTTTCTAGATATGTAATCAGAGTAGGGTAGGAATGATCGTTACCAAGAGAACTCATTCACCTACTTATTTCACCTCCCAGTTTTTCAAAGAATAAAGGCAGAAGCCTGTTAGTTGAAGGGTTTGTGTTCATTACTTTCAGAATTAAATAAAAATATAATTCAAATATGGAGATATTGATGAAGCATAAAAATATTTCAATAGTGGGTGTACAGAAATAAAACAGTTTATTCAGCATGGTCTTTCCAGGAAATGTGTTTCACCTTTCTGTTCCTTTTATATATTAAAAAATAAATAAATAAACTTTCTACTGTTGCCGCCCTTTAAAATCTTTTTCATATGTAATGCACACAGTGGCACAGACTGCTTGGTTTATGTTATTCTTTCTTTTCTGCTTTGCATTGGAATCTTTTTGCATAGAGAGTACTATGCTTTTGTTCACTTTCTTAAACATAAAATGCTCTGGGCTGTTAAAGTCTGTTCTGAAGCCTTTGATTCCCTGGATATCATCAGACACATTATATTATATTTAATGTTAAAACTGTTAAACTTTTTTTTTTTTTTTTTTTTTTTTTTGCGTAAAAAACCTATTTAACACAGGTAACCAGAAAAATTCGATGGATATTAATTGTCTTAAAACTTTCAACAGTAGTCTTTCAAAAAGCCAGTATTTCCATTTTTTAAATGAGATTTCAAGTTTGCTAATTTCCACACAGACCGAGGAGCAACAGAAATCTATTTCCTGCTAGTGACTTTTAAAACCTTGCGCCAGCATCTGGCAATGGTGATGCCAGTTATATATACAGATCTTTACACAACTTTTACAAAACACACACTAGTGTTAATATATGAATTCATCATATTTACAAGATCAAAATCAACATGGATTTTCTTCATTCAGTCTCACATGACTGAAAGATTATGGCTTTATTTATAAACTTTAAATTTCTTACTGTCTTTAATACCAAAGAAAACATTTCTCTCTTTATTCTCTGATAATTTGTGAAACATTATTTCTCTTACTTTTGTCCTTTTCAAAAATCTGTATACAGATTTATATTCCCAGAGAGGTTCTTTCAGGATCAAACCTATTCCTAAAAAGTTTTGTTGATAACATAATTATCCATGAAAAATGTATGGCAGAGGCTTTCAAAGGTGTCTATGGTCACGCATCCAAATTAATCAAAATCTGATGAGATTTGGCAACCTCTGAAAATCTAGGTCACTAGTCCCATTAAACTTATAACACGTTGTCCTCAGCAGCTTTACAGAGAGGAGACCAATCCAAGTTTCACCAAAATGAACATTTACTTCTGTTAATTTTTTATAAAATCAGTTCTATATATATATGAGCCATTTTAGTCTCTTAAATTAATCTGAGGTCATCATCAATAATAAATCAAAATAATTGTATTTTGTATTAGCCATGGCACAGCATTTCTTTAACTGCGTGCCTCCAATGACCTCTGCAATGTTTGGCAGCTCATGTGGTGGAGGTGCCTGGCGAAGACTTAGCAATTATAACATATAATTCATTCAGTTCTTCAGGCCTGGGGTCCCTAAAAACTCTGCGCAATGCCAGAGAAAACTTTTATTTTGAACTGCTGTCATCGTGGATTTGTGGCAGTGCAGTCACACCGGTATTTCCAAGTCATATTTCAACAACTGCAGAAGAGGACCTGGGCAAGTCAGTAGGATTTGAGGTCATATTGGAAATGTTTGGCTCTCTGCCTCTTCTGGTTTGCCTGTATTTCCAACTCTGCCTAGCTGTGACACGGTTTACATTGATGAAGTCCTTTCACAAATGCTGGTAAAGCACTTCTTTGGTTCAATGAGACAAGCTTTTTAGGCAAAAAGTCTCCTCTGCTAAGCCAGTTACATCTGGATCGGTAGTGTAATGGAGGAAGGAGGGGAGGCTGCTGGCAGGCTAGCATTGTTATGGCAATTCAAGGGTGAATTTTTTCTCAGTCCTAACAGATGCAGCTATGCCAGCTAAACTCATATGTAAACTCATAAACAGTGTAAACTTTGCCTCAGTTAATAATCATTTGGATTGAGTTGGGCTATGGGCTCGGTTGAGAAATGGTGCCAGCAAGTGATCCTCATCCAGATCTTTGGAACCAGGATATAGCCTTTGCAGATTTCTACTTCTCAGGCAAACAGAGAGGAACAGAATTTGGGCAAGGGTTTCAATTGAATCTGAGACCAACGTGCAGAGATCAAGTAAATGGCATTAAATGATTGATGGGTTCTGGGAAACCCAAAATTAAATTTAAAAGATTAATTAAAATATCAATAACATAAGCATAGAAATAGCCTCTAATATAAATCATAAATTAACAAAACTTGTGCTAAGTTGCCAACTTGATAAATTTCATATATGACTTTCCATTCCAACATTTGAAACTGGCAGCATATTTTGAATATTACAGAAAGTTTTTAAAAGTGGGTATGTATTTCTTAAAACTAATTGAGGAAGAAAGAAGCCTTCTACCTTTGCCAGAAAGGGTTAGCTTCTGGCAGTGATTTTGCATTTAAATTATTTTTTTACATTAATAGCTTGTAAAATTCTGTAATATTTTCCATTAGGAATAGTGACAAAAAATATGCAGAAAAGGTGAGATTTTCAGAGCAAATGGCAGAAAAAAGCTTTCATTGTAGGACCTATTTTAGTTTCACTTATAATTGCATAATAAAAAGGAAGGAGCGAGAGTCAAATTACCATTTAAAACATTTTTAATGCTGAAACATTGAAGCTTTAAATATTAAAAGAACTAGATTTTTATTTATGGTCACAAGAGTAAGTCTAGCTCTTAGGAGAAAGCTGACTCAAAGAACTGGCAAGAGGAAATGGAGCATCCATTTCCAGCCAGACTGTGCACCAATTGAGAGGCTTCTTGCTGTCTTTGCACGGTTATTTATTTATGGAGTGCCATTCACAAACACGGGTATCCATTAAACTCTTGGAGGCAGATTTTGCAGGGGAACGACTGAGTGCTGTGTGCACAGAGCGGTGGATCCAAGCAGAGCCCCAGCCATGTGGAACCAGGCTCTTACGAACAAAGGACAACAAATGGTGTGAGCTGAGCCAAGGAGCTCCGTGTACTTTGCAAGGGACAGCTATGTACACTGTCACCATCACAACTGTTCCCCTTGGAGGCAGTCTGAGTACAGAGGTCAAGGACAGCATTAAACTGAAAATACCGGTCTTTGCACCATGCCAGCCTGTGCGCTGCATGTTTTTGTAATTTAATGACATGACACTCTGCTTGAAGGAGTATATTCACACTGGACTCTTTATAAAAAAAATAAATTAAGCAAACCTAGTTTAAAGTGGCAACTTTATTCTCTTCACCAAACATTTGTAGGGATCATGATTCTGAACTGAAGTGTTTTTCTAGATGTACTACCAAAATGAAAATAAACTTGAAACAAAGATGTAAAGATATCTCTGCCAACAGGCTGGCCAAGCTAGTGGGGAGAGCTTTAACGCGTGAGTGACAGGGCAGGGGATGACACCCAACAAACGAGTGAGCCTTGAAATCAAATAGAAAAATCAAAATTCAAGTGTATGCACATAAATAAAGGGATGCACACAGGACATTGTCATGGGGGGAGCTCTCAGACCTCCTCTGGGAAATCAGCATGACCAGGCACCTCTCTTACATACCTGTACGCTAACACATGTGGCATGGGGAGCAAGCAGGAGAAGTTGGAGATGTCGTGAGGTAGCTGACACAGCTGGAGTGCTGGATACAGGCTCTGAAGGAATGACAGGCCAGGGTGGCAAAGAAGGTGAATTACCCTTTATGTGAGAAAGCAGTAGGGCTGGACAGAGCTCCGCCTTGGGATGGATGATGAGCCAGGTAGGATTAGGGAGTGCGTTGACTATAACCTTCTGACACAGATGATTGAGGAAGCAATGAGGGGAAACACTCTGCTGAACCTGATTCTTATGTACAAGGTAGAAATGGTTGGAGATGTGAAGGTCGAGGACAGCCTTGGCTGCAGTGAAAATGAGATGGTGGGGTTCAGGTTCCTGAGAAGAGGAAGCAAGATGGTTAACAACCCTAGGTATCAGGAGGACAGATTTTGGCCTATTCAGGACCAAAGTTCAGGGCCAATTTGGAAGATGACAGAACTGTGCGGAGTGGGTGGTACACCAGGGGGTTGTGCTGCCATTCAGAGGGATCTCCACAGGCTGGAGGAATGGGCCAGCAGAAATCTCATGAAGTTCAGCAAAAGAAAATGCAAAGTCCTACACCTGGGGAGGAAAAACCCCATGCACCAGAATGGTCTGGAGTCTGACCACCTAGAAAACAGCTTTGCAGAGGACCAAGTGGTCCTGGTAGACAAGAAGTTGAATGTGAACCAGTAAAACGCCTTTGCAGAAAACACCAACAGCCTCCTGGGTTGCATTTGGAAGAGTGTTGGCTCTTTAGTTAGCACTGGTGAGAGACATCACATAGCATGTCCCATAGTATGTCCACACAGGTCCCATGAGTCCATAAAGTCTGGTTATTACCTTTTATTACAGCTGATGAAAGAGGGGGGAAGATGCAAATGCCTGTGCAGATAGACAAGGCTGCTTCTGAATTGGCTGAAGGGGTGCTTTTTGCTGCTGCCCATTTAGCATACTACTTCTGCAGCACGCCAAGTTCATACCACCCAGAATCAAGGAAGGAAGCAAGTTCGAGACTCACTTTTGTATGTTCATTTTGTTAGCAAGCTTCAGAGAACCCACAAAAGCAAATTACAAAACAAAATTAAAACAATAACAACAAAACCCAGAACTTAAAAAAGTCAGCATCTCTGCTTGTTTATTCTATGTTCAGACATAGATCCATGAATACACTGTAGGTTATGATAAAAAGCTAGCTTCTTATTTTCTCTAATAAGTTTTGATTGAGATGAATTTAAAGCAGGTCTCATTATGCTCAAATTGGAATTACAAAATCATAGAAATTCTCTGTGAAATAAGCCTTTATAGCTAATGGCACCACTCTGTCTGAGACTAATGAACCCTCCTAGACCTAACGTGCTCCTAGACAACACTGTCCTGCAGGGACAACGTAAATCCTTGCTCATGTGTCTTTAAAGAGCTTAGGGGAGAACCCAGATCTGAAGAGATGGATATTAATCCCCAGTGTACTGGCCAGCTTTCAGGTTGGGGAACTACAAGCCAGCAGCTGTATTTTTCTTGTCATTTCAATTACTCTTAACTTTCTGCTCCAAATATTTTATAGAGTAAGTGCATGCCTGGTGTAAACAGCAGGTACATTTAACTCTGGAAGCAGGTGCCTTTCAATGATGATTAGCTGGGATGTTTAATAGTTTTTGGCATATGGTTGCAGCCTTGTATGTTTGTGAAAGCATTTTGGAGCACTCAGAGTGACAGGCAGAATTGTTTCGCTCAGAGGGAAAAGAAAAAAAATATCTGGCTGCTATATGTAATCATACAATAAACAGTGTAACACACCGAAAGCTTCCATATGAGTTACATCTGCTTTTGAGCGGGTTTACTGTCATTAAGCTACACGTGGCTTGTCCTTGACACAGACAAGAGGGATGGCATACAGTGGGTAAACCCTGTATCCAGTGCTGCTTTCTGACAGGTGGAAAAGCAGCTGCTCAGAGAATGGAGCTGGTGATTGGCGTGCAAAGTGTGGGAAACCTCTCAAAGTCAGCTCTTTCACCTCTATTAACCATTTCAAAGCCTCTATTTTACAATATTTTTCAGTAAACTAATCTAAATTAATCCAAGCTCTGCACTTTACAAATATTACTCATAGCATGTAATTGTGGCGTAGCACCTACAGAGTAATTATTATGATCTGAGTCCTTTTCAGGGGCTGTCCGCCCAAAACTTTAGGATGGCATTTACTGTAACAAACAGTTCAAGTTGAAACATGAAACAGTAACCAACAGCAACTCACAGTCATCAGTAAATGCCAAAAAAAAAAAAAAAAAAGAGAGAGAGAGAGAGAGAAAGAAAGAAAGAAAAACCAAGGATCAGCTCCTTCTGGTTATCCTTTTTGTTTTTCCTGCCTTACAAATAATTTCTTTCTATAAAGTAACACTTTGCATAAGCAGGAAGATATTTAGTGCGAGATACTGTCCAGAGTGCTGCCCAAGGAAGAGTGCAAAAGAGCAATTCAGAGGAGAATTTTCGGAAAACATTTTCTTGGCAATAGATAGAAATATGTTATCAATAATTATATCTCTTTTTAATACGTTGTCATAGCTCTGTTTTATTAGAAGGTTTCTTCACAGTGGAAGCTTTGCAATTTTTTATCTACTAGCTACCTACTTATGACATTACTTTGAGCAGATCAGTAAGAAATAAAAGTGAGATTTTGTTATATTTAATCTAAAATAATAGAATCATAGAATAGCTCGGGTTGGAAGGGACCTTAAAGATCATCTGATTCCAACCCCATTGCCATGGGCAGGAACACCACCCCCTAGGTCAGGTTGCCCAGGGCCCCATCCAACCTGGCCTTGAACACCTCCAGGGATGGGGCATCTACAGCCCCTGGGGGCAACCTGCCCAGCAGCCCACCATCCTCATGGTGAAGAGTCTCCTCCCAACACTGAATCTAAATCTCCCCTCACCCAGTTTAAATCTGTTCCTCCTAGTCCTATCACAAGTCAATAGTACTATACTATCTCATAGCTCATAATCGTAATATCTCATATCTCATAATTGTACTATATTATCTCATCTATGTTAGTTGTAATATATTATCTCAGCTTCTAGACTGAGATTTATTACATGTTTAAATGCTTTTTAGGCTAGAGAAATCAACATAAAATTTACATGCTAAGAGAGGAAAGGAAAGCATTAGATTTAAATAGGAAAAATTAATGCAATTTCTCTGCAAAATATGACTCCTTTTTGATATGGTCCAAGAACTTATGGCAAGTTGTCAGCTGAGTCTTATAAGATCAGAATTGTTTGTTATTGCAAAACTCTCAGACACCCCACAGAACATTAATAAAATATGTATTGACAATTAAAAAAAAAAAAAAAAAACAAAAAAAAACCACTTCTATGAACATTTCTGTATGCACAAAAGTTTCCTAAGCCTTCCCCACATACATGCTAATCATCTGCTGCAATATTCCTGTAAGATGCATGCAAATATTAACCCCATTTACTGGTGGGAAACAGTAATAAAAAATGGTCAGGTAATCCAATATCATCAAGAAATAAATCAAGAGTGGATGAGATGAAGTTTAAAAGGCTTCTGTCCTTTGCACAGTCCGTATACTGAAATTCATGCCAAGCTACCAAGAAACCCATCATGGTCAAAGCTACGGTGCATCTGGCAGCCCAGGCTCACTCCTCCATGCTAGACCGACTGTTTACTTTATGAACTCTCCCCTAGAGGTTAAAATTTCTGTTGACCACTTGTTTCATGAAACCCCAAAGATAATCTTTGGTAGTTTTAAGGGATCATGAAAACTTGCAGTCATACAGAAAAAGCAGTTAACTTACTATTTTTAGTATTTGCATTTTTAAGATTACTTTTTCAATTAGAAAATTATTTTAAAAGAAACACAAAAGTTGAAATTCTTTATAAACATCCCCAAAAATACCATATCCATGATACCAAAACATATCAGTGCCAGAGAACTGGCTGCGTTAGTGACACACAGTACTGGTTGTAAATATCTATAAAAGCCATTCTCACAGCCTAGCCATTTAGAAAAAATAATTGTATTTCTGAACAATTATTTTTTCTATATCCAGACAGTGGACACAAAACCATCCATACAAAAGCCATGCAATTGAAATAAACACATTTGATCTATATTTCTTCTGAAAATCATAACTGAATGAACCACAATAACTGCTGTCAAGATGGACAGATACACTGAGACACAAACACTGAGCTGAACTGGGAAACCTTATAAATACCTTTGACATTTATGTGCTGCTGGATTCTATTTAAATAACCACGTCTGTCTGTTATCCTTCTTAGGAATTTCCATGTATCACAAGGGATCAGCAATGGTCTACTACTAAGAACTGTTCCATAAATAGTTTTGATTTCTGTAGTGACTACGAACATAAAAGGAAAATGACATCACAATGTACACCACAGAGTACAAATTTTTCCAATACTCTCTGAAATTAAAACAATTTGAAAAATATAGCACCGTGTTCATCCTGTTTTTAAATCAAACCACGTTAGCATGAACAAGGAACAAAGCCAAAAATGTATTAGTTTTGCCTTTAAAAATTCAGTGAAAATGATTGTGCAAGGTTAGCTTCCAGTGGTAAACCTCCATGTCTATAATGGAGCCTAAATTAAAATGTATTTTCTTAAAAGGTGATCTTACTGACAATTACTAAGAGGGATAATAGCAAAGCCATATTCAGAAGACCTTAATTCTGGAAACATGAAATAATTTTTGGTATACTTTATGATAAACTTAAATATAAATACGAATCTGCATTACTAAATATAAAATAGTGCAGAAAATAAGAATAGAATTGGAATAGAAATATATGCCTTATTCCAGCACAGAAAATTTAAACATATTAGAATGATAGATCTCCAAACTGATCTAATTTACAAAATTCATTAAAGTACTAACATGAGTAAAACAAAACAAACAAACAAACAAAAAATCACCAATACAAATACAGTATATTTTCCTAACTCTAAAGTTAGGACTTCCATAAAAGTTATAAAACCAAACTGTTTTAACTTTTATTGAATCACTTCAACTTCTTGGTTTGCCTTATTATTCAGTTAATAAATATATACATAGAGTTCAGGATGAAACATAACATGACTAGTATAGCAATTATTGAAAAAAGCCAACTTAAACATCTTTCAGACATAAACTTCATAAAGGACTTCTATTGATTTCTGATGCTTCTTTCACAACCACTTAACAGCAAGAGTGCAATTCTAAGAGTGAATCTTAATTAAGAGAAAAAATGAATTATTTGATTATTTAAGAATGATTATAGGACAACTCAGACAAATATGAAATTACTAAATAGCATAATTTATCATTCATAAAAACCACTGGTCATAATGAAGATATGGTGGAACCATGATAAGCAGTTTATGTGTCCTTTCATATTGAAGAAAATGGGCACACATGATAATAAAATTGCTAGATACCTTACAGAAACTTACAAAAATGTTAACTTTTACAAAACCAGGACAACCAATACAAGTACTTTTTAAACTAGATGAAAATATTTGTGTGCATTTGTGTCTATTTGTGTACATGCCATTTCATAACACAAAGAAATAGGATTTAAGTCATGGTTAATTCAAGAATCTGTTAGCCAACAAAAAATATCATGAACAAATCAGTGTGGTTTGAAGCAGAATGACAATATCATGCTGAACCTGTAATTTTGGGAATCTAACTGAAACAGTACATAAAACGCATTATTAATCGAACATATATAATTATGCAACTCTACAGAAGTTTCCAGGGAAGTTTCCAGAGTGCTGTGAATGTACCTCGGCTGACACTGTCTCTGGTTCAGATCATAGTCCAAGCCATTGTGTGTTACTAACACGGTCAAATTAAAGATGAATTATGAGGGAGTTTCTAATGAAGACCCATGTTATTGTGAAATATTTGGGACATGTCATTTTATGTACAAAAATGGTAACATTAGAGGTCAGGAGGAATCCTTGAATTTATAATTATGTTTTTATTTTTTGTGGCAGAAAGTGTCCTTGCAAAAGTCTATGAAATGGAACTTTCACTGCTAAAAATTTGTTTTGTTTGAAAATCTAACAATGTTCATTCACCACTACCTATAATATGTTATTTCTTAAATTCTTTATTTATAGCTAAATAGTAAGCCCATATCCTTATTCATTGATACTTTTTATTAAAGGGTAAAAGATAACGGGCTTGTAAAAGTTCCATCAAATGCTCATGCCTTATGATTCTCAAGAACATTACATGTTCTTAGCCTCAGCAAGAAGAAGGAAAATTAGATGTGACCAGAACTAAAATATGTTACTACAAACTGACTTTCTTTCCTGTACCCATGGAACTCTCGAGGGCTATTTCCCCTCTTTTAAATAAACTTATTAGAATCATAGAATGGTTCAGGTGGAAGGAACCCTAACCTAGTTCCTTCCAATCCCCTGCCGTGGGCAGGGACACCTTCCACTAGATCAGGCTGCTCAAAGTCCCCTCCAACTTGGCCATGAACACTTAAACAATTGAATACTTATTAGTGACAAATGAAACAGACCTAAAGCCATAAAACCAAATAAAAACAAAGGTAAACAACAAAAAACAAATTCAAAAACAATAACAATAACAAAACAAACAAAAAACAGTGTAAGTAACTGTCAGCTTGCTTCTCTTCACTTCTTACTTTCCCCCCATAGAGTGACAGGTTGCTCTATTTCATAGAATTAAAGTAATCACAATATAAAAGAACGACAAACATTTGTAAAGTTGGTTTCACTCAAGTTATAAAGATGAATGTGTAAATATTCTACATAACATCATTTCATAGAATGTTTTAGCTGGACACGAGACAGACCATTTATATAGCCCTTCTAGTTTAAATAAACTACTATGTAGAAAGTCCAAAAGTCAGTAAGACAATATGACAGAACAAGCAAAGAAACACCAGTTGCTCATTTTGATCATTTTTAGATACATTGATAAAAAAAAAAAAGATGTTGACACACTTGTGGCCCCAGCAGAATGACAAAGTTGTACTTTGATAGAGACCCTTTTCAAATTAGGAATTGCCAAAGGGCATATGGTCTATTGTCCTTACACCAAGAATCTCCTGCTCTTTTTAATCAATATGGATGCCACAAACAAAACCAAGATGAATTGTATTGCAGCTCTACTACTGTGTTGGTATTTGGATCTGTTCCAGTGAACACAGATCATTGGCTGTCATAGCTGGCACTAAGTTTAAAGTCAGGAAAACACCCCCACGTAGCCATGGGGATGTTCGTCCCTAAAATTCACCACAATATTCATCATTCCTTTTCCATTCACAGAATCACAGAATGGTTTAGGTTGCAAGGGACTTCTGATCCCACACCTCTGCTTAAGCAGGGCCACGTAGAGCAGGTTGCCCAGGACCATGTCCAGATGGCTTTTGAGTATCTCCAAGGATGGAGACTCCAAAACACCACTGGGCAATCTCTTCCATCAACTCAGTTGCCTTCATGGTAAAAAAGTGTTTCCAGATGTTCAGATGGAACCTCCTGTGGTTCACTTTGGGCCCATTGCCTCTTGGCACCACCGAAAAGATCCTGACTTCATCTTCTTTGCACTCCCCCTTTACGGAAAATTCATGCGAGTCATCATGAGCTCCCAAAGGTAAGAAACTTTAAATGTGTTACAAAGCTATGACCAGCCTCAAGGTTCCCTCTTTGCATGGAATCTGTCAGTTATTACAATTTTTATGCTATTTAATAGAGCAGAGATCTCCCACTTTTTCCTGAAGAAGGCACAAGAAGAAACTACATTACTTGCAGGACCCTGTCTGGTCATTTATACTTTATTTATACTAAGAATTTGACTGGCTTTTGAACTTAATTTTGTATTCAAGCCTTTTTAAAAATTTTTTTCTTTTATTTAGAATATACCTATTCTTGAAAAAAGTTTTATAAGTCATATCTGTCTGTGCTGAGTCAAATTCTGGTTCTTTACTAGAGCAAGCTCAGACTGTTTTAAGGTCTTTAGGATTTCACCCATTTTATGCATGTATAGCTTGTTAGTTATTTACTTTTAGCAATATAATTTCAATCGTCTCCTGACTAACTGAAGGAAAACTGAATTTTGCAATTAATAAAAAAAACCTGTAACATTCTGTTTTCCTCCCTTTAAGCACTTCACACAAATACACGTGTACATGTCAGCCCACGTGTATGATGTGGGCTAAGTATCTAAGTGGAATTCCTCATATTAAGTTGCAATGGAAAATTGTGTGTATAGTACAATATATATACTATGAATGAAGGAGAGAACTTTTATGTATACATATCTACACCTCAATCAATTTTAAAAGGTCTAAGAACTCATTGTTTTTTTTCAAATACTAAAATGACTCCCTTAGGATTTATGAGCTAAGAATGCTTAGGGGTTTAGTGTCCTGACATCTCTTTAATTAGCAGTCTCCAAGATCTCACACTAAGAAGATGCTAAGCCAGTGCCTTCTGTCATATCTCAAGAGTTTCAGAAGGCTTGGAAGTCACAGAGGAAGCAGAATGTACTATGCCTAATAGCTATACAGTATGTACAAAGTACCATTTTCGTACTAGTACCTAACTTCTTGTTACCACTCCTGCTTTGATGGTGATGAAGTTCTGAAAGAAATCCTAAGAACAATCCAGCCAAAATGGGTGAGGTAAATAAAGATGCTGTTGAAAAATACTTGGAGAACAATCCCCAGTTTGCCAAGGAGTATTTCGACAGAAAAATGAGGGCAGAAGTGCTGGGAAGTATCTTTAAAGTGAGCCCTGGAGATGTGAAGGAAGGAGTCAGCTTCAAAGACATGTCCCGTCTGGAGGAGTGTAACATACTTTTTGAGCTGCTAACAGAAATCCAGGATGAAGCAGGCACTATGGAAAAGATAGTGCACAAAGCCCTGCAAAGGTTGGCACAGCTGCTGGCAGCTGATCGGTGTAGCATGTTTATTTGTCGTTCCCGAAATGGTATTCCAGAGGTAGCTACCAGGCTTCTCAATGTCACTCCAACTTCCACCTTTGAGGAGAATTTGGTGAATCCAGACAATGAGACTGTTTTTCCTTTGGACATCGGGATAGCGGGATGGGTTGCTCATACCAAGAAGTTTTTTAATATACCTGATGTGAAAAAGGTAAGTGAGTGACTTCTCTTGGGGAATGGGATTCCGTGCATGCACTTAGCTTCCTTCCTGCACAGGGCTTGTGGTTTGGAATCACTCTTCAAAAACATCTCAGAGACAGAAATCCAGACCAAAACCATGAGAAAGCCAACAGAAGAATATGTTTAAAATCCAGTAGAATTGCATCATGTAGCCTAGTGAGATAGTTCCATTATCCTTGCATAATAACTGAAATATAATTTGCTGAAATAAGGAAGGAGAACATTAGATTAATAGAGACCAATGAATACTTGTGTTTCTATTGAACCAGGCAGGCTCCTACTGTTTTCCAGTACAGGCTTGCAAGTACTATCCCTTGTTAAATTCAGTTGAGTGTATAGCAGCACAGAATAAGTAATTTGCAGTTTTCATAATGAAAGTGCTTCCTTCTAAGGGGGTGAATGAACCCAAACGAAGATGATGTCAACATGTATGTCCAGTTTCACATCTATCTTTGAATTTAAAGTAGCTTGAAATTTAGTGTATGTCCAGATCCAGAGTTTTATTCAGAACCATCTGTGGAAGAAGATTAACGAGTCAGAGCTGCTCTGGCATTTTCAAAGTTCTTGTTGAATTTGCACAGAATCACCTTCTTTAAAATGTTGATAGGGGTTATTACAAATATTACATGAAAATAATGTGAGTGACCTAACACAAATTAAACATGCGTGCATAAGAACTGCTTTAGAAACTGCTTTGAAATACAGAGGGAAACAAAAAGGTGCTTTGATTGTTGTATTTTTTTTTTAAACAGCTAACCTTCAACTCTTTTAATCTTACGTGGAGAAGCTCAGCAAAATCAAATGGTGCTAAGATAATTATACCAGGTGATATCTGTCTTCTCAATATTTACTATACCGTCAACTTAAAATTCTAGGGCATTTTAGAGATAGAAACCACCTCAGTGTCCTAAGCTCAATGTAAGCAATAATGTCTTTATACAGTATAGTTATTTATGTTTTCCTGGAAGTTAACAAAAAGTAATGTATTTTATCATGTTAAAAGTTGGCAGACGAAGAAATAAAGGACTACTTTTAAAGCTTAACCCCAAGCAAAAATGTAAACCTATGGGAACAGAACATTCCACTATACAGTAAACTACCTCTGATGTAAGTAGGAATCGTGGAAGCAAACAGTAAAAAGACTGATATGAGAAAACAAATCACTTGATTTTTAACTGACCACTGAGACACCTTCTTCAGTGGCTGCTGTTCTGACAAGAAGCATATGACTTACTGCCTCTTACCACCATGTGGGAAGATTGGAGGATAATCCTTCTAAATTCATAAGGCTGATTACATGAGAAAGATCAGGCGGATCAAGCAAGATGTGCCTTTTATCAGACACTGCACTGCTTCTTAATATCATTATGTGAGCGGTGCCCAGGGCAGGGCTGCCCAAATATTTCTGTGCTTGAAGCAGGACTTGTTAAAAATTTTGTGATAAATGTAATTTGATTACCTTTAAGAGTACTTCTCTGTCTATCCAGTACTGCTAGGTATATGTTTTACATGCATAAATTAATGTCTGCTGAATTCAGCTATTATTCGGTGACTCTAAGATCATTTTTACTTTGGCATCCATTTATTTATCTAGGATTAATGAGGTCCATGCCACTAGGTCACACTTAAAAACACAGTTAAATCATGGAGCCATCCATCCACATTTGATAACTAGATGTCATCAAAACTCCCAGAGACTTCTCTGGGACCAAGGTTTGTTATTTGAAAATAACCACGAAGCTCTCAAAATTGACAGCATTTCCACCCTACTTGTAAAAATAAAAAGTAAAAACAAATAAAATTCCATGTCCAGATCCATACTTTCTACACAGGCAAAGCTCCCACTACTGTCACCAGAATTTTATCTTCATAAGGAATCCAGAAGTGCAACTTTAGTCAGTAATATTTAAGGAATATAACCAGTCCATGGCAGAAAAAACAGACAGCCACTGAGGCCTTTATCACACTTTCTTGGAAAAGATCATTATTTGTCAAATCAGTTTGTTTGCAGTTCAGTCAAACTAGATCGTCTGCTACCCAAATTCTGACAAGCAGATTTAAGTCAGAGAGGAGTTTTGCCCCTAATGTCTTGTCAGAATATAAAATGCACAATGAATAATTCTAGATGCCTGCAGTGCTTTAAGGATGTCAAGTCTAACCACTTTCTATTGTTGACAGAATCCGTATCCAGACAGCATTACATTTTAAAGTCTTAAATACATGACAACACTGACAAACCCACAGTGAGACATCGTCATGCTTCAATCACCACCCCTGTATAACAAGAGAGAATGTAACATAAGGTCACAACAGCAATCAATCTTTGAAAAAAAACATAAGACCCCACTTCTACTGCCTGGTAGCCAGTTCTTTAGGGATTATCTCCATCAACCTGGAAAAGTACCAATAAATGTGAGGAAGCTCCTCATCCTGACTAATGCTTCAGAAAAGAAAAGCAGAGGAAAAGATACAGACCTTCCATAATTAACTTAGTAGCAAGAACAGTCTCTCCCCACAAGATTACAGACCTGTTGACTGCAAGAGCTAATAGTGTTTAATCCAGGATTTAACAGCAGTGAGATATAGGAGGCCAGGAAAGACCACTGCCCTGATGGTTGGCCTCACATTGTTCCCAGGGCCTAGCAGAGTATGCTACTTAAATATTCCATGGTAAATTGATACACTGCATAAGATTTGGTATGTCCGCTATTATCCTTTAGTTATTAACTGATAACACTGACAAAATGATAAAGAAGAGATTACCTTACATCTTGTCCTAAGGTATTATTTCCAAATGAAACTAAGAACTAGTTAGACAAGGAACATGACTTCCAAGGAATTAAAATCTCACAGTCTCAGCTTGTAAGAGCCAACAATGAAGACAATAATATATTTGCTTTAATCCACCACGCATTTAAACTATTGCATTATTGCTTCTAATTCAGATATATGTGAAGACAAAGATGTTCCTAAAGATTGGAATCTCAAGAAATAATGTTCCTTATTATAGTAGAGAAAAAAAAAATAAAGTGGTGGGAAAAAAAAAAAAAAAGATTATAAGGCTTTAGGATTAATTCCACGAAGGGACCTAAGTGTGGAGAGATTCTGCTATTTCCAACTCGAATTAAGCAGCCAGAGCAATGATTATTGTGGCAGCTAGTGTAACTACTGGAAATCTGTGATACAAACCATCTTAAATACTTCAAATTTTGAGCGCCTGCATTATCTCTTTGTAAACTGATCCAGCCTCAGTTTGCATGAGCCTTTTTTCTGGGAGCTCTACTTCTCTATAATTAAAAGGTGGGAGAGACTTTCATGCCAGGCCTGTCTGAACTGACAGGAGTTTCATGTTCATGGGAACATGTGAATCCCTCGACTTCAGGCTGCCTGAGCCTGGAACCAAGACAAAGAGACACTTCATACCTTCTCTTATTTTTACAGTTTGGTGTAGATTCAAGTTAAAAATTTTTGAAAAAGGAAGAGAAGAGAGCAAAAGGAAGTGTGGTGTTGCAGTTCAGTGCTTTGAACTCCCACGTGGCAGTGAGTAGGCCTGGACATGGAGCTATTGTCCAGCTCCTGGGTGTAAACAGGCATTCTGGTAACACACAGCAGTGGCCCTGGGATCAGGCAATGATCATCGACTCCATCCTAAGATAATAAGAGGTTGATGGAATCAGGCACATCCACGTTGAAAATATAGAGCACTGGAAAAGCACAGGAGAGAGCAAGCCAGTGAATGACACAACTGGTTGACCTGAACATGGCAGAGGGAAAGGATTATGGAGGAAGAAGGCGGAAGAATGGGAATCATTTTGTGGTGGAGCTGGTAGCATGGCAGTCTCTTGCTAATGAAATTCTTGGTTCTTAACTCATCTTCTGCTAGGCCCCTAGCAACGCGATCTTGGAGAAGAACCCCAAGTATCCAACACACTGATGTTAAATAAGGCTCCAAAGGCCAGAAAACAATTGTGAAATTAACTTTATATGAAAATTCTTCAGAAACAAATTCAAAACTCTTAAGATTAGAAAAAATGAGGGCAAAGATACACAATGCTACAGAAGTACTGCTTTCCTAAATTTTTGGAAAGCAGTGAGAATTGAATGAAACAATCCCAAGAAAAAGTAAACATAGGGAAAAAATGGAGAAGTAGCTTTTTACCTAGGAAGAACTTGCATTGTACATGTAAATATCTGTTCCTCCATTTTATGTTGTCATCTTGATAATAAACAGATTGTTATTATAACAGAGAAATAGATTTCCATTTTTTCCAGTTACTATTTGCTATATTGAGTACAAATATATGACAAAGATTTAGTCAACTTTCAAGAAAGTATTTTAACATAAGAATAAGTTTATATTAATCATGCCCTCCAGGAAACAAACACACCAACCCCAAATAGCTTTCATTCTTATCTTGAATTAACTTGTGTTAAAAGAGGAAAGCTCTCAAAATGGAAGGAAGAACGAATATTAAAAATTACAATGAAAAGTTTCCCTTCAGCCTTATTTTCTTGTTATATGTGAAAAAACAACTTAAAACAATGTAATACAGATTGATTTTGAAAAAGTTGCAAAATATCCACTACCCATGGCCAGAAAACGGAAAAGCATTGAGAAGTGACATGACTGAAGTTTAACCACCAAATGCTCTTAAATATATACTAATTTCTACTTACTTTCATCTTCAAAACTCTAATGATCTTGAAGATATCAAAGTCAATTTGTTCTGTAAGCTACATGTAAAAATGCAGCTGTCTTACATCCCTGACAAAACATGATTTTTTGAATGTTTTCTAATGAATGGCCAAATCATTTAACTAATTGGTTTGGAATCAGAACTATATTTTCATAGCTGATGTTAAATGCTTTTAATATTCCTTTCATATTCAATTGTATCATTACAAAACAAAAACATTTGTGAGTTGAGAATAGGATAAGCAGAAATAATATAGCACTACAACTTAGCAGTAAAAATTTAGTTTGAAAAATCTGAGCCAATGCAAGACAATCAGTAGAAGAACAAAATATCAGGAAGAGGAAAAAATACTGCAGACTACCAGAAAATAAAACAGAAACATGTAAAGATTGTGTAAAAAAACGTGATAATGATGACAGTGTGATGCTGGCTCCTGATGTCACCACTTCCTGTGGTTTCTCTTCTAGTAGTGTTCCAGACCCACGTCTGGTCATCCTACAACTGAAGGATGATGTATTTCTACAGTTTGAGCTGACCTATCCAACCCTGAACCTGCAGTCCACTGTGAGGATAGCAGCAAAGTAGTCATAACTGCAAGGGCTCCCAGAAAGTCCCTCTTCCTCTGTGCTTCATCAGAGGAAAGAGGTGGAGGAAAATAGGCATTGGCTGTCTACCCACAGCTGCAGGATTAAGTCTTACTGCTTCTCCTCCACTGTGATAACAGATGCACTTTGCCAAACTTAAAATGGGGAAGTAGCTGCACAGCAAGGTACAGACACATCACTCAGAAACAACACAAGAAGAAAGAAAGAAAGAATGGGAGTAACGGTGAAAACTGGGAATAATGGCAAACCAAGGCGTAAATGTCATCTGTGGGACATGGACAAAATATTATCATGGTGCTTCATAGCAGGACCCCCAGTCAAGAAAGCAAAGATTTATGAGACAGTCTCATTTCCTAATGCAGCAAACCACATGTGTAGTGAAGATGTTGATGGTGGGCCAGATAATAAGCAACTTGCAAGTTTATATACTTTCAGTAAGCAAGTATACTGGAGGTGTGAGAAGCCTCAGTACTAATAACTGAGCTCCTGTTCCTATCGCTTCAGATGAACCATTACAGTGAGATTTCACCCTGACTGGCCAAACTGGGAAGTGGGAACCCCCTATTCCTTTACAACTTCAATTGCGTTGCTTTTCAGAATTCTCCCTTTCTCTTTCTTTCTTGAATTTGTATAAATTACACACCTTTGTATGTACCATGGAAACCAAATTAACAATGATTACACTCATTACTTAAAATATTTTTTGCATTTTCTGATCAAATTTACAATTGCTGAGTGATTATGCTGAGGAGTTTGTCCTGGAGGTTTCCAGTAGTGTCAAACTCACTTGACTCCAGCTGCATTTTGCCATTAATCCAATCAGAAATGCTCAAGAATTAGCTCAGTGTTATGGAGCACAGTGTAGCTAGGATGTCAATCCTAAAATAACATTATGAACTGGAAGGCGCTCTTCCATTATTAAATACTGAATGATGGTTGAATGAACATTAGAACAATCATCTTCAATTATAATTATTATTATTATTAAGTTTGGCATAGAATAAAACCTGTGAAAGTTTAGAAATCTTGGACAACTCTTTTTCATAATTTGCTTAAAGAATTGTGGGATATCTAAAACCAGCCAACAAGGCAGAACTCGTCATGAAAGAAAGGTCTTTCAAGACTGCTAAAAGGAAACATAGATGAACATATTGCTCATAAGAAAGGAACTGAGATCTGGAGGGAAAACCATGAAATAAGAAAGACACAATGGTTCCTTCTTATAGATGGTCCTTCCATAAGAACTTTTTAGAAACAATAAAGTAAAACTGATTTTTGAAACAAGCAAACAAGCAAGCAAACAAACAACAACAAAAACCACAACAGCAATGTAATTGTAAAGTATTATCTGCTCACATAATCTTTGAAAATTAACCTACTTCTTGAAATGCCTGTGGTTCCCAGGGAAGCGACTTTTTCTCATTTTTACCCTATTACTAACACAAACTTACAGCTGTGTAGCTACAATTCACAATCAGATACAGTATAGTCTCAGCAAGCAAGCCTATTCATAACCACCATTCAAGGAAAATAAACAATATTCCTAGAAAGAACGGCCTGATTTTTCGCTTTTACTGAGGTGTAATCACACTGTTTTCACAACAGTGATTTATGATTTTGTAAATTCCACTGCTACCTATTAAATGGCGATTAGGTTTATAGAACATAAAGAAATTGAAATGTCGAGGCCAAATTATCTAAACATAGAGCACTATATGGATAATTTATTGGTAAATGGTTTATAATAACGTGTAGTAGTGTTCTTAGGTTTCAGTGAGATAAAACTGGTGTCCTGGTTTAGAGAATAAAAAAAAATGAAAATAAAAAAAAAATGAATCAGCTAGTCATTTCAAGTAAAATGGCTAGAACACAGTCACATGCCAACCCCCCCTCCATTCATCTTCTGTCACCTATATAACAGAAAGATGAACACAGAGAGGGGTCCCAATTTTCCATTCATGTATGCTGGTTTTAGCTTAGTGCAAATCCCTGACATGTTGCACATCTTGGCATGTATCTACAGAATTGACTGTGGTACTGTAAAAGGCTATGTATCTTAGCTTTAAATGGAGCTAGTTGAAAACGCTTGCAAATATACTACAGTTAGGGAGTTATCAACAAATTGCCTTTCCCTCATTTTTTTAAAAGTCTGTTTTACGATTTCACTGAGAGTTGAAAGTTCACAACATCACTCTAAAAGATGGTTGGATTCATAAGACCTAAGTGTCTACCTTCATATATTCATAGGAACACTGAGATACTCTTCTGGATCTGGTACTACAGAGCTTATTTGTGTATGAACATGATTTTCCAGACATTGTGAAAAGTGATTTTATTCAAAATCAAAAGGAGTTTATGTTCTCAAGAGAAAATATTTTAAAACCTTGATTGGAAATAAAGGCTTCAAACCCCCCTGCCAGCTGTGTGCAAAATAATCAATAATGTAAAGTCTAAATCTAAGCACAAATTTTTGCTTGTATATGCAAATCATGTGTGATTGAAGTCTTTGCATATGCTGTGATAAAGCTGCCAATGTGTCACGAGGTATTTATATCTGTCTGTATTTGCACTATCTAGGCACTATTCAGCTTAGCTTGTGGTTACTGAACTTTTTGTTTATTAGCAAAGACTTGCACCCTCTAAAATTTTCTTATTACCTGCAGAAATCTTACTACCAAAGTTCTTCCCAAGCACCACTACTTGTACCTAAGTCTGAAGTAATTAAACAAATTAAGACTCACCTGCTGTATCCCATTGATTCAACTCACTTGGTGTATGCAGGTCCCTTTTAAGTAGTTGCAGATCGGGGATTCAGATATCTGTTAAGTGAGATATCCCTATACAGTTCTCCTAGAAAAAGAGAAAAGAGCAACTCAGCGAAAGATTGACAGAAGTAAAGAAAATATCCCCTCTTCACCTGGACCTCATCAATTTATAAATAAATGGATTTATTTGGAACTGGCCACACTTTCCAGGGACCCAAATACAGCATGATTTATTGAATGATAGAGAGAATTTATGGGGATGATACAAGCTTTCCCTAAAAGAATCAATTCTCTGTAATGCAGACCAATTAGTAAATACAGAAAAACACATTTCAGAGTTACTTCCACACCATTGATTCATTTCCCAAAAATACAGTCCTGGAAGGAAATCTAAAATGGAAGTATGAATGATGGGCTATCTAAAGGCTATAAAGAACTGAAGGAAAAAAATAAACCTAACATTTTGAACACAGAATAAAGTCCAGTCTAACTTCTCAGGGTTGGATAAACTATCAATTCAGCATATCCCAGAAACATTTGCTAAAGAGGAAAGGGGAAAAAAAGAAATTAAGAGGAAAGATCCAAACAAGCATTATCATGCTTGATTCTAAAACTTTTATTTATTTATTTATTTATTTATTTATTTATTTTTCTGAAGTAGTTTTCTGTATAATTTATAAAAGCAGAAAATCTGGTATATGGCATCCTGCAACATGGAGGAGACATTTAGGTCCACCACAAAGATCTCAAATGATCTTCCATGAAAGATGACCTATCTTCCCAGTGTTTTTTTACACAACGGAATGAAAAGAATGGTTTTTACTAAAACCTCCTCAGCACTCAACTTCAAGGATGGATAACTGGAGGGATAGTTAGTTGTGTGTCTTTCATTAGTGACATGGTATCAACCCCACAAGATCCCACATCACAACAAAAACAACTGTGTCCCCTCATCTCTCCCTGGTCTACACCCTCTGATTCAAGTTGGGGTGGGAGCTGCAGGAATGGGAGTCTGTCAGAGACCTAGGAATAAGAAATAGCTCAGTCAGATGTATGCCAGCTGGGGCTGCCTCTCTGCCAGAAGAATTTTTAGCCATACAGATTCAGGACAGGTTGCAAATAATCCCACATACAGTTTTTAACATTGTTTGATAGCATACTATTATTCATTTTATCTACAAAATAAATAAATAATAATAACATAGCTATGAAGTAAATCTCCTAGATACAAGCCATATGTATTAGACTATTAGGTAGCCACAGATTCATGTTATTCTCTCCTTCTAGCTTTTTCCATATTTTGAATTTCTCAAATTTGTTGTCATTCTAATAAAAATCTTCACAGAACTTGGTTCCAGGAGCTGCACTCATAACCAACGCCTAAGTGTGCATTTAGATATAACTCTGCAACATGGTGATAACTAATGGTAATGCTTTTGGAGAGTATCACTTCACTGCACTGTGAAGCTGTGCTTACAGCATTGCAAGCATAAATTATCAAATACAACAACCAATTGCTTTTGGTGTGATAACTAACTGTGATGCATTTCAACTGTGGTTTTGATTTTTTTTTTCTTTTCAGAATAACCATTTTTCTGACTTTCTGGACAAAAAAACTGGTTATACAACGACCAACATGTTGGCAGTCCCAATTACACAGGGTAAAGAGGTGCTTGCTGTTGTGATGGCTCTCAACAAATTAAATGCCACTGAGTTCTCAAAAGAGGATGAAGAGGTAATAACCTCAAATGTTATACAACAGCACAGTTAGTTCACAAAGTAGTCTGAGTGAATCTACTTCTTGATTTGAAACTTTTTTTTTTCTTTTAAACCATTTTTAGGTCTTTAAAAAATACCTCAATTTTATATCTTTGGTCCTAAGAAACCATCATACATCATACCTCTACAATATTGAATCCAGAAGAAGTCAGGTAAAGAAGAATTTGTTAATGATAATACTTTGTTTTTAAATGAGACCATTATGCCCACTATTTTATATTCTCACTAGATTATTGAAGTAAGAACAGCATCTATTCGATTGTTTTTTGTTTTTTGATTGTTTTTTATTTTTATTACAGTAGTTCAATTTATTCTTTTATTCTGGAATGCTCAGCATTCATATGTTTTTTGTTTTTTTTTTTTTTTTCATTAAAAACACTTTACCATTGTGACAATTTACTCTCTTTCTCTTTTGTTGTAAATAGATGCTTTTGTGGTCTGCCAACAAAGTATTTGAAGAGCTAACAGACATAGAACGGCAGTTTCACAAAGCACTGTATACTATTCGAATGTATTTAAATTGTGAAAGATATTCTGTTGGTCTGCTGGACATGACTAAAGAGAAGGTAATATTTATTTTGCCTACCTGTGAGAAATGTGTTACTCCTAACTTTAAGTTATAAAGTCTGTCCTTCTAGTTTTCTACGTATTTCTAGTGCACCCCTCTCCAAGATATAAAGATACCGTCCCTTCTAATACTTTGGGATAATTCATATAAAATCTAACTGATTTACAAAATAAGCATGGCAAAGTACATAATAAATATTAGGGCTAATTCTGAAATAATTTTTCACATTAATAATTCCATCTGAGTAAGGAAAGAAGTGTAGTCTGATTATTGCTTTATAAATACCTGCTTGCTAAAACAACAATTAAAGTGTACAATTGAAGAGATAAGCTTCATATTAGTCTGAAATTTACTGGTTAACATTTATTGCCTGGAATATCCTTAATGTTTTCTTAATTTTGTCTGAAATGTGACCACACATCTGTTGCGGAGAAAGAAAAATGTTATCGGCAGATTTCATGTTATCTCTGAAGACAGACCTGATGTTTTCCCTTTTGCTAATGCCTGTGTATTATTTTCCCAGGAGTTCTATGATGAATGGCCAATTCGGCTGGGGGAGGCAGAGCCTTACAAAGGCCCCAAGACACCTGATGGAAGAGTGAGGATATTCATTTTTCTTTTTATGAATCTTAATTTTGACGTTGAGTGCCATGTCACCTACATGCTTTTCTCTTTTTACTTAGGAAGTCAACTTTTATAAGATTATTGACTATATTTTACATGGAAAAGAAGAAATCAAAGTTATTCCGTGAGTATTCATTGGCAGCCTGTGAATATGTGGTAATTAGATTTATTGCTGGGATAGAATAATAACGTGTCTGTATCCTCAGAAATCATCTAATTTCATTCTCTCTCTAAAGGTCACCTCCAGCAGATCACTGGTGTCTTATCAGTGGATTGCCAACATATGTTGCTGAAAATGGATTTGTAAGTTCATAGCAAAAGTAAAAACTTTTAACTTTAAAGTTTTAATCCATGCAGTTCTTCTGACTGAAAAAAAAAAACAACAATGAATCAACAAAACAACCCTCCCTATACCTCTATAAAAATACTGTGTTGCTTCCAAAGTCATTGGTCCCCAGTGAAATCATGTGAATCAATAGTCTGGATGGAGATGAGCCCTCAGCACAAATAGCCAATTATGGTGACATCACATGAATAAATTGTGTATCTGATGTCATTTTCCAAGTGTGTGGACTATGTTAAATAAAAATATGTAAAAGTAAGAAAATCATTGTATACACAGTTCTAAATTTTTCTTTTTCTTGCAGTAAGTTGGAAAACACAGGGTGGGCCAAGTAAGCCAGAAAGTATGTGTAGCTCCCAACTAGTACAGCGCTAGTTTAACATGGCGTATAGTGTAGTCATGATACGTAATTCAAAGTCGTGGTGAATGACAGTTATTGGTAATCCTATAGCACTTGTAACAGGAGTTAAGGATGAAGCCCTGGGAGTAAGTACTCGATTATTTATTTCTGCAAATCCTCATGCCATTTTAAACTGGCATGAAAGTGGCTTTCTTAACCCTTATGTTTACGCCCTGAGGCATCATACATGAGGCACTTTGCTATAAGCACTCCAGAATTATGTTAGAATAACCGCAATTAAATTAATAGGAATGGTTTTACTTTTTGTAGCTAGCTAGGCTGCTGACTGTTTTTACCTTAGAAAATATATATGCCTTCTTTAAACGTTAGGCCAAGTCATGGCGTATGTTACATTGCCTTTAAACAACGCCTCCTTTTCTTTCTACTGCAGATTTGTAACATGATGAATGCACCAGCAGATGAATATTTCACATTTCAGGTAATTCCAGTGATGATAAGAGTTATAAATTTTGTGGAAAATATGCTAGTGTTTTCCACCAATTAGTTATACATTTGGATACATAAACAATTTTGTAATTTGTGGGACTTAATGTTACATTGCCTATATCGATAGCTGTACTACTACTTTCAAAGAAATATGCAATATTTCCTGCTCTCTGGCTTTCCTACAGAAAGGACCCGTGGATGAGACTGGATGGGTTATAAAAAATGTCCTCTCGTTGCCTATTGTCAACAAAAAAGAAGAAATTGTGGGAGTTGCAACATTTTACAACAGGAAAGATGGAAAACCTTTTGATGAGTATGATGAACAGATCATTGAAGTAAGCTTAATATGATTATAGGCTTTAAGGAGCAATATGATGCTAATCAAAATATTACTGTAAAAACATATTTCATAATATCTGAAAATTTCTAACAGATTCTATTAATATCTAACCAAAAGACTATCTTCTCCACCATACAGCTTCTTAAGAATCAGATAATTTTATTACCCTTTGTAAACCTGAAAATTTATGAGATCATTTATGTTCCAATTACGAACAAAAGTCAGGCGTAATTTTTATTTTTAGTCATTTGACTTTTTAATGATGGTCAACACTGCTGATTAATGTGAGTGGGTAAAAAACAGAACAGAACAGAACAGAATAGTTCAGGTGGAAGGGACCTTCAAAGTTCACCTAGTCCAACTGCCTGACATTTTCAGGGCTAACCAAAAGTTCAGCATATGATTGAGGGTATTGTCCAAATGCCACATGTAAGCAAGTACGCCATGCTGCTTACCAATGGACATCATGCCTGCAAGCACGAACTCAGAGTTCATGCACTTTGGCATGATAAGACGTCACACAGTGAATTCAAGCCCACCCAGCTATCTTAAGCCCCATAAGCCTCAACATCTTGTATACAAAATGAGACTATGGGCCCTTAGTTACATAGGTTGAGACAAACAACATCATTAAAAGCTCTAAGGGTCTAACAGAATCTGCTGATGGAAGGTAAAGGTCTCTAACAGGTAGAGTTGCACGTTGCTTTTTAAAGGGCACTACCAGAAACTGAACTTTAAAAAAAAATCAAATCATCTGTTCAATTTTATCTTCATGCTGTCATCTTCACTTTGCTTGGCTTTGTTCTAGACTCTTACACAATTCCTGGGGTGGTCTGTTTTAAATACTGACACTTATGACAAAATGAACAAACTTGAAAACAGAAAAGACATTGCTCAGGAAATGCTTATGTACCAGACAAAGGCCACTCCTTCTGAAGTTGAATCTATACTGGTGAGTTTCTGTCCACACTCACAAAATTAAAGTAGGAAATTTGCTACACAAAACTGAGTATGTTGTTCATTTTTCATTTTTTAGAAATACAAAGAGAAATTAAATGTAAAGAGTATAGAAGAATGTGATGAAAAGGATCTTATCAGGATTTTGGTAAGTCAATAAACTGAAAATTTGACTTTAGAAAGCATGTTGACATCAGATTGTAATGGACCCTCCTTACAAGAAAAACTTGTATATAGATAAATTCTGTTTAATATAATTGATATTATCTATCAGTTCCAGAAGCTAGATAGAGCTAATTTAATTTAATAACACATCTTCAAGTTTGTTGGTTCCTCCATGTGCACATCCCGCTGATACCTCCAGGGAAACATTCTGTCCCAAATATGTGTTGACAGACTTGGATAACCAGAGTTATATAGAAACATTCATATGAATAAACATTTAAAGTGTTGAACTCCATTAAATTTCCACATGAACGGTGCTATCTCTATAATTATATTTATTTCATTTTGGACATAAAAGAGGGTACCTTGATCTAAGGTTGCTTTCATTTTGAGTAAGAGAACACATACAGGAGTGTCCAGTAGAACTAACCTACTTTCCCATGAATTTTCCTGCATTTCTCTAGACAGAGAAGTCTTACTTTATCTAAAACAAAACTAGAAGATGTGCTTCAGGAAAGCACCAAATGCACTCTGTTAATGATCGAAATAGAACTAGGTTGAAAAAGAAACATCAAACACACACAAGCCTATTGACCTCCAATATCAGCCACATATTTCCTCCTATTACACCACATTTGCTAATGTAGGTATGTATATGTGCATGCCAGGGTTCAATGGTGCTAAAGTTTTACTGGCTCCCACAGAACAGATGCTCACGCAGCTTGCAAGTGGTGAAACACAAAAACATCGACAGTCCCTGTGTAGCTTCACATACCTTTTAAAGAAAACAGAAATAAATATTCTTAAATCTCTCTACTTGAAGAACAGCAAGTGATTAGGATGGTGCTGGCCTACAAATGTAAAAATATAATAATAATGGTATGAATTTTTAAATCTCCAGAAAGCAAGTAAAATGTGTTCTCTCAACACTGTGGTGTCAAATATTTAAAGGTCTTATATATTCTGCACTGCCAAGGCAACATGCAAATTCTTTATCCTATTTAAGGCCTGGAATCCCAGATAGTTAATGAGATAAAGCAGGTGTTTCTAGATCTGATGATTCACAAAGTAATGGGTCTTAAAACACCAGTGCCCCAGGTTTCCTTGTCCTTGACCTCAGAGAAGAGTAAATTTAAAGGAAAATCCAACCAAGGGAGAAGGAAATGCTGTTCCATGGATGTTCAGCATTATTTGTTGAAATACATGCAGACGGGGAAATAGATTTAGTTATAATTTTCCTTATCTGTAAAAAGGAGATCATTTATCGACTATGTGGCAGAAGGGAATAATTGTGGTCATATAATCTATTTTTGTGTTGTATCAGACATCCTTTAAAATATACTACTGCTCTCCTTAGGCTTTGGGACGTACAAATGAAAAGCATTACAGAACAGTTTGCTAATATTGTTATTACCAGTTAGGCTATTCAATGTGAATCCATATAATGCATGCAACTTGAAATTTAATACAAGCTTCTTAACATTTGTATCCTCTGAATTTTAGAATTTAGTAAATGCTTTCTGGACATTCTTTAGTACAAGGAAGAGCTGACCTAAGCTCTGTATCTGCACTTCAGGGAGAGAAAAGTCCTTGAAAAGCATCCAGCCAGCATCTGATAAAATCCAGTATGTGGGGAAAATAAAATGCACTTATACTGTCCACTGCTTCTGGAATGATCCCTCATTTTCATCAGTGGTCAGGGTTGTTCAGAACAGGGTGCTCTAAATTACAGAGGACGCTTCTAATACAGAGTCACCACCAACTACAGCAGTAAAAAGGAAATGACTAAGGGATTTGAAGTAAGCCATAATAACTGAAAACTACATACTCTGTGCATTTAAGCATTGAGATTTCTCTATGAAGTGTATATAGGTTATCACACACACAAAGAGAGATTGTCATAGCAGACAGGGTAAAACAGACTAATTTAGATAGGGTTAGACAGACTAATTGGTTGTGGAACAGCAACAAACCACCAGCACTCTAGAGGTTTAAAAATGTACAGGAATCCTTGCTTGGCTATAGGCTCTCCAGAAGAACGCAAGGCTATAGATAGGTAAGCATGAAAGCAAGTCTTCTCTAATTAAAAAAATTTTAAAAAAAATACAAAAAATAAAAAAATTGTTATATTTTATTCTACAGTTAATGTGGAAAATGTTTTGTTCTAGGAAGCTCATTTTTGGTCACTATATCCATCACTATTCGTAAGATCCAATAGGGAAGAACAACTTTTACTAGGAAAAGCTGGTATTGTTGAATAATTTTGGCTATGAAAAAGATGAACTGCAGCTTTGAGACCAGGGTAAAAGTGGGAGGCCACCAAGGCCTGAGACTTCCTAACTAAGGAATTGCTGAGATGGTCACAACTGACTGTTTTGGAATTCAGGGTAGGCAGAAACACCACCTGCCCAAGACTTTTACCTATTCTCTTGGAGAAGAAAACAGCAGTACCACCATTGTGTTTCAAAACTTAATATGCATTAGATTCTACGGAAACCTGAGGTCTTTGACCATAAAGCAAACATACTGTCCTTATGCAATGTTTCCACTGAAGTAAGAACATTTTCCCAACATCGTTCTGGCCATAAAAAATCCTTGTGCTTTTGACTTTCCCTAACAGAAGGAAGAATTACCTGATCCAAAAGATTTAGAACTATATGAATTCCGCTTCAGTGACTTTCCCGTTACAGAGCATGGCCTCATAACTTGTGGAATACGACTGTTCTTTGAGATAAATGTTGTTGAAAAGTTCAAAGTTCCAGCAGAGGTCTGACTTTTTTTTCATCTTGTTTATGTTTCTTTAAAGATAGAACAAAAATAGCTGGCTGTTGGTACTTTAATATAGAAGTAAGCTATATTAAGTATGAGTAGGATTAATTATTATATGGATAACAATATTCATTCTTAAGCATTTGCATATCTGTCATAAAGTCTTAAAACTGATCCTGAAATTGTGTGACTTGTGGAAGGAATTAAATCAACATACATTTACATAAGAACATTTTGCTGCTGCCATGTTTAATTTAATAGAACTTGCATGTTACCCCAGTAATTTTATAGTATGTTCCATTAATTTTATAGAAATTTTGTAATTTTCTTTCAGTTAGCAGCACAGTATCAACCACTTTTAATCATAACAGGTCCTTACAAGATGGATGTACACAGTCAGAAAGGGCTATCGAGATATCACTTACCACAACTGGCGGCATGGATTCAATGTGGGGCAAACAATGTTTACTCTGCTGATGGTAATACTGCTAATATTAACTTTACATTCATTATTTAGTTTTTCTTTCAAGGCAGGCGCACACTCAGAGTTGTTTCTTTTCTTTTACAGACAGGCAGAATAAAGAAATACTATACTGATCTAGAAGCCTTTGCCATGGTTGCTGCTGCTTTCTGCCATGACATTGATCACAGAGGAACCAACAACCTGTACCAGATGAAGTAAGTGCAAATACTCAAATATACAGCTATGAAGTATTTTTAGTGGTAAATGAAAACAAAACAAAACAACAAAAACACAAACAAAAAAAAACATGTCAACACATGGAAAAACATAATGTAGATATTTCAGTTTATATAGCATGAATGGACATTCATCCTACAGAAGATTCCAACACTTAGTTTGTAGTGGAGCCTCATGCACATGAGGCCACAGAAAAACGAGAAAAGAAAATTAATGAGATAACAAAGCCAAAATTACTGGCAGTGAGTGGGAGCACAGAAGCCTGCAGAGTCTAAAGTACAAATTGATTTGTGTAGGACCTGCAAGGGCTTCTGCCACAGATCTGTCCTCGGCAGCAAGCCAAGGCTGAAGGGGAGACAAGCCTCAGGTGTAATCATCACTCCTTTGCTGTTCTTTAATGCCTTTCAGCATGTCTAAAAGCCCATATCTGGACTACGGTTGTTTTGAGTTCATGCCAGACCTCTGTAGCTCCCCAGTCTGAAAATTGTTTTAGGTGCTGTAAGAGGAATTCATTCATGCAAATGAGACGGCTTTGCTACAATATGATCAAAAGGACAAGAATTATTTTGCCTCTAACATTTTTAAGTGAAAAAATATTTAAATGAAGGTCAAGAAGACAAAAAAAATAATGTGGAACAACAGAAGTTAGGCTAGAAATATAAAAACATCTATGTCTGTTGATATTACAGCAGGAAAAAAAAATTAAAATAATAAAAAAAAAAAACAAAAAACAAACAACAAACAGTTACAACAGTATGGCACACAAATTCATATGACTTATCTGTCATGGCCAGCAAGATCCAAAATCAAACTTGTGTTCTCTTTCTTTCTGCACCACCTGTAACATAAAATTAGCTTCAATAAAAAGAGTAGAAAGTCCCTTAACTGGAGTTATTTTTTTCAAGATAGGGCAAAATCACTTTTCTGGAGAGGAATTCATGATGTTGAATAGACAAGGGCCAGCTTAAAAAAAGACTGGATTTCAGGTGCATTCTTTTTCTCAGTTTTCTACTGGCTGATTTGCCTAGTTTTTTTGTTCTCTCCAGTGAGTTTACTGACTGACATAGGTCCTTTCCTGAGGTGTGATCTCATCATATTATACAGGATTCTGAACTATTGAGATTGCTTTTTGCCATGGGATTCGTTACACATCATGAAGTTATGCTTTGCAATTCATGATCCTTTGCGTTCTGAGTGTGTAAAATATTCTAAAGGATTTCTTTGTGATCTTTCCGTTGTTGATACTAGGTTTTTGTTATGAAACAATACTAATTCATATTACTTTAAACATTACGTATCATGGTGAGACCAAGTACTCTCTTAAGAGTGATCAATCTGTCCTTTAGTCTTTCATGTGATTTATTTGGGCTTGTTTCTGTGTGCTAGGCAGAGAACACAGGTATCTCAGGATGTCATGTGTACCAGGAGATTATAGCCGTAATTTTTGGAGAACTATTTCACACCAGCTGTATCTCCAGAATGATTCATCCTTCTTCTCTGCCCCTGGACACACTCTGCCCAGGAGAGGAGTTTCAGACTGCATGCTGGAGCAGTGACGTTAAGGGATTTTCTGATTATTCTCTGGGATTCTCCAGGTGACGTAGGAGAAAGAGAATGACAGACACTGATTCTTATTCAGCTGACTGCCTCTCAGCCAAATAAGTTTAAGGGGTTTTAAAATCTTCCTATTGTGGTCTTCCCCAGCTGAAAGCCCTCTACTTGAGGTCATACGCAGTAAAGCTATTTATAAAAGCTATCAGCTTTGCTGTTACAGCCTGGAAGTCTGCCTCCTCTACGCTGGCAGAAAATACAGGTAGCCTATACCAATGCACCTTAGGTTATCTCAGGAATTAACTTTTTGGCCAATGGAGGACAGGAGGAAAATACGCTTCCAAACATGCAGAACCACCTATAATGTAGATAGTACACTTCTCCCTTCTTCCCGCTGCCATAGTCTGAAGCAGAATTACCTCTTCTTGAAGTCTATCCCAAGGCTCAGAGGGATGCTTTGAGCTATGTGCTAAGACACATTGAACACATCTGAGCTGTCAGGACTTGTGCAGTTCATAAAACAATGACTCTGAGGGAAGGGAGGAGCCAAAGGGCACCTGAGGAATTAAACTCTATTATACCATTACTTTAGCTTCAGCTGTAGTGAATCAGTATCACAGGGGACATGCTCCACAGTCATTACAGGCAGACAACAGTTCAAAAGCCATGCCACACAATAAATACTGAATGATGGATACAAGCCCTTTTTAAGCAACACAGAAACTATGTAGATTAAACAAACAGCAAAAGAGAACGTGCAAGATGAAACAGTGGCACGTTTTCAAAAAGACAGTTTTTGAATTTTGAGCCCTCTCCTTTGACTGTCAGTGGGCACTGAACACCCAGTGCTCTCTAATTTCTGTCTTTACCATCACAAGAATGAAGGCAAGCAAGCATGTTTTTTGTTCTGCCTCATACTAGTGGTCAATATATAAATTAAACTATTGAATATGCAGATCAGAAGCATTCGAATCAGAATCCTAAATAAAAAATAATGCCTTCAAGATAGTATAAAAAATCGTCTCTTTTTCAACAGATCAGCTGCTCCACTGGCAAAACTTCATGGCTCTTCCATTTTAGAAAGACATCACCTAGAGTACAGTAAAACCTTACTGCAAGATGAGGTATGTTTGCATGAATATTCTGCTTACACTGATCAACACAAAAGATCCAATTAAGTTACAACATTCCAAATTTCTCCAGCTTTTATTCATTTCTCTAATTCCAAATTAAGAAATTGTGCTCAAATTCAGAAGTTTAAAACAAATTCTTATGTACTGTCTACTTCACAGAAACGTCAGTAATTTTGCCAGAAATTGATTCACTCAAGATAAAAAAACTTGTCCTGTGGGCCTCACTCACATGCCTCAATTATTTCTGCTTTCGCTAAAAATCTGAAGTTGAAGTAGAAAATACATGGTGTTGTAATTAAACTGCTGCCCCTCATTCTGAGTTCATTGTTGGCTCTGGCAACTGAGGAACAAAGGGATGAAGCTGTTTATGGAGGCTCCCCTCGCCCGCCCCCCGCCCCCCATCTCACTAAAACCGCTAAAGTAGCTTCATGGTAGCTTCATGGTTCTGTGGCAGCTCTCATTACTGCTCTTCCCTGAATTAGATGCTTTCTCCCTTCTCTTCTGCCACCCTAAATGTCTCTACCCCCTCTCCCTATCACTTTTCATACCCCTGCTGCCTCAGCCTGGGCAAGCACATGCATTTCCTTATGCCCACAGGGGCACTGTGGGGCCATGTTTTTCCCCCTCAGCTCTCCTCAGGCTCAACAAAATGGCGGCACTGCAACCAGACAAGGCCTGCTGCTCCACAGAGCCCTGACCTCCTGCATGGGTCAGCCATTCCTCCCTAAGTGGTGCCTGGTTCTGTCCCCACTAGAAGGGAAAAGACTACTTACAACACTTTAAAGGATATTTTTCAGGGAAATAAGAAAAAGACTTAACAATCTAGGCCTGAAAACTGGTGGTTGGAAGGCCCCTTCCAGCTTGTTTGTACCAGTGTGGCAGGCACTCACTTCCACATCCATTTTTAATTTTGTAATTTTCTAATCCCTAAAGAGGTACTATTTCCTGACCACAGCAGGGCATAATCAGAATAAATCCTTACACTTATCAGTAGCACAGTGGTCTTAAACAAAACAGAATATTTATGATTAAAAAAAAAAATTATTTCCTTTATTGATGGAGATGTACTTTTTCAAATGCGAGATTCTGGGGCCTAACCACTGCTTTTTGCTAGAGCAATTGTCAGGATCTTTGAAGGTGCTGAACTGTGGTATCTGACACCCCAAGCTCTCACATGGATTGTCCCATCAGTGAAGGAAGGAAGGAAAACCAGGACACAGAAAATGCTGAGTGTGACGCTTTCATTCCCTTTGCTAGAGAAAAAGGGCATTACACTTACTAGAGCAGGTCCCTAACAGCACTGCAGGCAGTTGTGCTGACTCAGGCTAACAGGAGGAAAAGGTCTCTACTGTGAAACTTCAAAAAGTCTAGAAAAACTATCATGTCTAAGCAAAGAAGTAAGGAAAAGCAGCCATTTCTTTATGAATTATGAGAATACAGTTGATTTTTAAAATTATTTTTATTTTTTAATTTATATATGGCAATGGCAGACTGAGTCAAAGTGAATTTACTTAGTTGTGCAGCCTCTGGAGGCAACATCTTAGATCTGCATACACAGTTATTCAGCCATGTATTCTGGTCCCATCCTGTTATCCAAACACAACTCCTTCCTGGTCTTTCTCCCAGTTTCTGTGCTGGTTGATCCCTCCTTTCTTTTTCAAAAGCATTTTTCACTTTCCTGTCTTTCCTCTTAAAAGGAGGTACTTCTTTAACAGCTTACATTTTCCAACCTGCAAGGCCCTTTGGGACTGTGTACCCTGTCTCCCTGAGGGTACTCACAGGGTATGAGAAACACAGTTTTGCTACCAGTGCTAATGAGGAGGAAGCATAGAATCATAGAATCATTACGGTTGGAAAAGACCTTCAAGATCATCTGGTCCAACCATCACCCTACTACCAATGTCTCCCACTAAACCATGTCCCTAAGAGCCAGGTCTAACCTTTCCTTGAACACCCCCAGGGACGGTGACACCACCACTTCCCTGGGCAACCCATTCTAGTGCCTGACTGCTCTTTCTGAGAAGAAATGTCTCCTCATTTCCAACCTAAACCTCCCCTGGCGCAACTTGAGGCCATTCCCTCTAGCCCTATCACTAGTTACCTGTGAGAAGAGGCCGACCCCCAGCTCCCCACAGCTTCCTTTCAGGTAGTTGTAGAAAGCAATAAGGTCTCCCCTGAGCCTCCTCTTCCCCAGACTAAACAACCCCAGTTCCCTCAGCCACTCCTCACAGGACTTGTGTTCCAGGCCCTTCACCAGCTTCGTAGCCCTTCTCTGGACACGCTCCAGGGCCTCGATGTCCTTCTTGTACTGAGGGGCCCAAAACTGAACGCAGTACTCGAGGTGCAGCCTCACCAGAGCAGAGTACAGGGGGACAATCACCTCCCTAGTCCTGCTGGCTACACTATTCCTGATACAAGCCAGGATGCTGTGGGCCTCCTTGGCCACCTGGGCACACTGCTGGCTCATGTTCAGGCGAGCATCAAGCAGCACTACCAGATCCTTTTTCCCTGCACAGCCTTCCAGCTACTCTCCCCCAAGCCTGTAGCGCTGCATGGGGTTGTTGTGGCCAAAGTGCAGGACCCGGCACTTAGCCATGTTGAACCTCATCCCATTGGCCTTTGTTCACATCCCTCTGCAGGGCCTTGTTACCCTCTGGCAGATCAACACTTCCCCCAACTTGGTGTCATCTGCAAACTTACTGAGGGTGCATTCAATTCCCTCATCCAAATCATCAATAAAGATATTAAAGAGGTTGGGCCCCTACACAGACTTCTGAGGAACACCACTGGTGACCGGTTGCCAGCTGGATTTCACTCTGTTCATCAATACTCTCTGGGCCTGGCTGTCCAGCCAGTTTTTAACCCAGCAAAGAGTGTACCTGTCAAAGCCATGGGCAAACGAATTACTGCTCCATTATCCTGGCCCTTCAGGACATGGAGAAACAAAATCATCTGCATTTAAGCAATCATCTGTAAGGACACCAGACAAGATATATTTAAGCTACTAGACTATCTTGACATTAGATTGTGCATAGGCCCTGCCCATCATTTTAACAACCCTGCTAGTAGAACTGAACATTTGATTTCCTCATTGGCCCTCAGAGACTACCATGACTGCAGGTCTGAAAGTGCAGGGTAGCTTTCTTTGCCATTATTCTTTGCCTATGCTCTTAATCTGAAAGAGGAAGGCTAAACTATACCTTTCTCTTCCCCCGTAACATGTAAGATTAACTATGTAGGCCTGAAGTAATTCATCTAGGATCACTTGCTGCAAAAGAGTAGCTTTTATATTCTGTACATAGAAATATCATACTTTACCGTATATTCCTTCTGCCAGTCAAGGTTTGGTTAGTATATATGACATTGTTGTGAAAAAAAAAATGTAGGATGTTTTTATTTGGATCTCAGTATTAGACACTTGTGCAGCAGTAATTGACAGAATGGTATTAAAACTTAAGAACTGCTCTTGAATGAAGGCCATCTCTGACAACTGAAAAACTTTTCATGTGTAGCGTTATGTTGATTTAGGCCATACATGCAGTTTTGTTATACTTTTCTATGGGACAGGGTGTATAGTACAAACCAAAGACAGTTTTATAAGAGGAATTGAATTCGTAAACTTTCCATCTTGCAGAGTTTAAACATCTTCCAGAACCTAAATAAGCGCCAGTTTGAAACCGTTCTACACTTATTTGAAGTTGCAATAATAGCAACTGACTTGGCTTTGTATTTCAAGTAAGTACTAAATTCTGTGTAACTTCCTACTGAAAAAAAATGTCAGTTCTATACAATTTACATCTGTAGTTTACTTGTTATATGCAGAGTACAGAGCTGTATTTTAAATTGTTTTTAATAACTCTTAATTCTTATAAAAAAACAACACAAGACATTCTTAGTTTCTTTATAAACTTTCAAATTTCAGAGCAAGTTAGGTTCATATACATACAACAGGTCATTCAAGTATGCGTTTAGCTACAGCAGACATTGTATTTCAGAAGTGTGGATTCTGTAGCCTAGTAGTAAGCTTGCCGGCATGTATTTAGTGTACCATACTACAACTACTCATACCAAACAGGAACATGCTTATGACATGGAAATTGAGATTCTGGTTTAAGAACAGACATCGAGTGATCCCAGTGCTAAATATCCCAAAGACTTCAGAGATCAAATTACCTATCCTGTTTCAAGGTTACTAACTTGACATGCTTTTAAACAGGGTATTGAGCTTTTGGTTTTTTTGGTCCAGATGTCTCACAAGTTGGACAATTTAAAGCCAGGAGACAGGAAAAGTTTAGTAAGTTGTTCAACAGCAGTAACTAAATTTTAATGAAAATTAACTTAATAATTTCATTCATTATATGTGCAAATTAAAGGATTTATTAAGCAATAATAAGACATCTGTATTTTTCAGAGTTTTCAGTCAGATTTTATGGCTTTTTTTGACATTTGAGGAGACAGAGTTGAAGAACATTTGTTAGCTATTTGTTTCAATTTTCACAATTCATTATGTTACTGGAAGGGATAATATTAAGGAAAATATAATACTAAAGAAACAAGAATGTCACCCCAAACAGTTTAATACGCAGAGTCACGAAACCTGTTATGTGGTTGTCAGGAGCTAGAACATATGTCAATGGTATACAGCAAAATCTAGATGTGTTAGGTTAACTAGAAACCTTGAGTTTGGTGGAAAGAAGGCATCACTATGAAACTGTTGTGACCAGGATACATTTTTGGAAAAGCATAAATATGAGAAATATGGTTTTCTATTTTTCATGCAGGAATTTTTGTTCACTAATATATGGTTTATTGGTATGTTTTCACAGGAAAAGGACTATGTTTCAAAAGATTGTGGATGCAATTGAAAAAATGGAAACAGAAGAGGAAGCAATTAAATATATATCTATTGACCCAACCAAAAAAGAAGTCATCATGTAGGTGGTTAATATCTTACTCTTTATTCAATCAGTTATCTACAGCCAGATTTTAAAAGTATTTGGGCACCTAGATATGCAAGTTGAGACTTGGTGTTATTGTATGATGATGAGCATAACCATGATTTTAAATAGGAAATAGATGTCAACAGGCTTCTCAAAAGGTGCATCCATCTGCATCTTAGGTATCTAAACCCCTGAAAAAAATCTGTATTTTTTTTCTTTTCTTTCATCATCCTAATTATATTCCATTTTGCCTTACATTTTCAAAGGGCTATGATGATGACTGGATGTGACTTGTCTGCCATAACCAAGCCTTGGGAAGTGCAGAGTAAAGTAGGTACTTTTCAGACACTGCTGCATTTGCTGGCTGTTTTATTGCCCATTTGCTAAATGATCATTAAAAAATGCTTATTATCATTAAATAGATATTTAACTATTTGCACCCAACTATCTTTCCAGAAAACAACTTTTATTTATCTGTCACTGAGAGCATAAGGGCTCCATGATGCCCCTCTCCACCCACACTACAGTTGATCTACCCTTTTCTACTTGTCAGTCAGCTAAAACCATTTCTGATTCTGTCAGCTGTTCTAGCTACCGTTAAATCTTAATCCATTATTTTTGTGTTATCTAATTTTTGCTATTTTTCAAGTATTTTTAAGGTACAGATTTCACAACAGAACAATTTGAATGAATTGCGTCTATTCTGTAGATCTTGGTGCTGTTTCAAAGTAGCTTAATCATGCTAAAAATAAATTCAGTAATACAGTGTGACACTGTGTTGTAGATAAGTACCTCAAATACTTCAGTACTTATTGACCATCATGCTCAAGCTCATCTGTTAGTCTTACGGATATAGGTTTTAATAACGCATAATCCAAATACAGCTGCAAGATGCTTGTAGAGCGTTCTACGTAATATACATTACAAGAACTAGAAGATTCTGTTGTGTTGCTAGTATTGTCATGGTACTGCTGATGATAATCTGTCATTCAGTCAGTATGCACCAGAATTTCAAACTGTTAGATAATTTACTTGCTGGAAAAAGCACACCAGAGATTGTCTGTAATTCTTGAAAGAAATACTCAACTATCTCGAGGGATTAATGAATGGAATTAAATTGTCTTTGACCAAAATTCTCTATTTATAATGCATCTTGCAAGAAATAAATCCTCTTTTGTGGGTGTGAAGTTAGTAACAATAGTTAAATACCCAATTGAGAATACATTGATTTAAACAGTATTATGCCAGTCTGAGTTAATCAACATTTTCAAATTTTCTGTAAAGCCTTGTTCTTTCCTTTATCTATGTATTTATTTATTAATTAATTCATTCAGATTTACTACTTTCTGCTTACACTTCCATTGAATTATGATTTTCAGGTTGCCCTCATGGTTGCAAATGAATTCTGGGAGCAAGGTGACCTGGAACGAACTGTGCTACAGCAACAACCAATTGTAAGCACTAAATAATTTAACTGTGTTAAGCAATATTATCTGTTATTTAAATATTGAATAGATAATGGTCCATGATGATTATTAGATCATTACATCCAAAAGAATGATGTCTGCATAATCTAAATTACTGCTATTCTGTTCTAGCCCATGATGGACAGAAACAAAGGAGATGAACTACCTAAGCTCCAAGTTGGTTTCATAGATTTTGTGTGTACATTTGTGTACAAGGTAAGAATAATATTTTTGGTTTTCCCACTACAGCAGTTCTGATGGTGCAATTAGGGACAAACCATTGCACCAAAAAAAATCTAGAGAGCAGCAGGAATCATAGTTATAGGGTAAATAACACAACCACCACCAATATCACAACCACCACAATTTTTCAATCTTTTGTTACATAGAAGAATTGCTCCCACAAAGCAAATTCAAGAGATGGTATTAACTGAAGATCTCAATGAAACTCGAGGGCACTAAAGTTTTGTTACTACCCTCCTTGAAAGACTGAATTAGAAGGCCCAGTCTGAATCTTCAGTCCCATTTAGTATAAATACGCAACATGTACGTGGTTACAGAAATCAATTAATGGCACAGTGAAGAGAACAGAAACTTGCAATATTCTGGAAGTTTAGCTATCACATGTCTTCTAGAAAGCAATGAAACGCTGACATGGTTAATACCAATCTAGCTTTTCATATTAATCCAAAATATCACAGAAAAGTGATTTGTACCTGAAGATATGAAAATATTACATCCTAATCTGCTTGGAATATACTATGAGATACTAGACTATATCATTGTATTCTGATATTGATAATCATATGATGAAATACCAGGTATCATAGAATAAACCACCATTGCATGCCACCAAGAATATGCTCTCAAATATGCACTGGCAGGTACTGGCACGTTTTAAAAACTTTTTTTCCATTCTGTAGAAAAAAACACTACCAGATATGGAGCAAGTGGTTGCAAAAGAAAGTGAAATCAAATAGAATTAATTCATCTAGTATACATACTGAAATAATTAGATTTTCTAGAAAAATGAAAGCAAATGTTTTATCTGCAAAGCAGCAGTATTTCTGGAAATTCAGACTTTAGAAGTCATCAGTGTCTACAGTTTTCTAATTTACTAATTAGGAAATTTTCTAATTTACTAATTTTTAATTTAAATTGGTTGTACAGGAATTCTCAAGGTTTCACAAAGAAATTACACCTATGTTTGATGGTCTTCAAAACAATAGGGTTGAGTGGAAAACACGGGCTGATGAATATGAAGAAAAGATGAAAGTTATTGAGGACCAAAAGAAAAAGGAAGAAGAAGAAGCTGCCAAGAAAGGTTAAATAACTTCTAAGATTTTCCTTCATATATATGTGTAGGCAGTCAGTATGTTCTCTCTCTCTAAAATTTACACATGCTGTACACTTCTGCAATATTCTTAACAGTAATGGTCTGACTTAGCCAAATTAGCTTTATCTTTAGTTGAAAGAGGAGTAACCTTTCAAGATGACACAAATCCAGTACACTGACCTCATTTTCTAAAATGCACGATTACAGAAAATGTTCATAACAGAAGTGAAGGGGATGTAAAATTTCTTTTTTTGTAAGACATAAAACTGAATGTAATTAATCACCTCTATTTATCTGTGAATGTTAGAACCACCTGAAATATGAGACGTATCAAAATTCTGCATGGCTTCAGCCTCAAATATATTCACATGCTTTGTTTAAGCTGAAAACAAAAACTTAAGGAAAAGGGTTGAGAATGGACAGTGTGTTTTTGGAACATCCCCACTCCTCTTCCAAGTTTGAGATAAAGCTTTTGGCTCTAGTTTCCTGTTGTCAGTTCCTTGGTTAAAATATGGTCTCATAGTACAAATTTAACACTAATCTAAGAGAACCCAAGTCCTAAAATTGAAAGTATGGCTTTGCATATGATAACCCAGAAGATAATCTACAATCTATAAAAAAAATAATCTAAATAATTTATAGAAACTGAGAACATATCACTCAAGTGTAAGAGTGAAAGTAGTTATTTTTATTCTGTATTACATGCGGAGCATGAGCTCTGGTAATCAGCTGAGATGACTGAAAAGATTCAGAGATTAAAAAATAAATCGTGATTTATAGGGAATGATTTATTGTCAGCTAACTTAAAGGAAAGTTAGTTTACTCTTATAGTTTATTTTGAATCTTTAAAACAAAACAGTACTGAATAATCTATTTGTTAATCAGTGTCTATGGGAAATAGGTGAGTATTTTCCAGATTTCACACAAAAGAAAATTTTACCCATCAGGTTACTGTCAGAATTTGAAGCAAAACTAGAAAGTTATTGGCTCCTAAAAAAAATGTTAATAGGCTAAATTTTTTTTTAAAAATATGTTCCTGTACTTATTAAAAAGGCACTGTAAGCTACATGGTTTAATCAAAGCAGATTTTTGAAAGAGATCTACTGAGTCAAGTTACTACTGTACAAACAAATTTTTAAAAGTTTAAAATGCATTGTATTTTATCAGGCCAAATTAAACATTATCCTCCAAACAGCATGTATATTCAGTTAGCATGTATATTACATGAACTGTTACAGAAACAACTTATAATAAAACTATATGAAATATTTTGGCCTGCTCACACTGTGATACCACTTACAATCTCATAGGAATTACGCCCACTCTATTCTCTCTCAGATTTATTTTAAAAGGCTTTTTTTTTCCAATTAATCTTATCATCTTATTAATTTATTGCTGAGAATTAGCTGGTTCTGAATATGAACACTGGGATGTAAGCATCTGAGTTTCACAGAAATACCAGCGAAAGCCAACCCTCATTACATATTTGCTTTTTTTGGCAAAGGGAATAGTTACTGAAGTCTCATTCTATGCTCTTAAGGTTCCTCTTAGCTAAAAATAAAATAATACTTTAGGAATTTAGGACTTTAGGAAGAACCATGTACTGATATTCCCACTTGAAGGCAGGACCATGTCACATCATTGGCATTTTGGAGTCACTTAAATCACTGACTTAGGGAAATAAGTGTTTTCCCACAGGGAACTTTACACAGGCTGGCATGGACAGACTGATTTACAGGAGCCAAGGATCTGGTCTTCTTTGCATATCATAGTTAGTATATAAAAAAAAAAAAAAGTGAATTATTTTGTCTCTTTTAAAATGTGCATTGGAATGAGGCCATGCACATTTGTGAAGAACAGATCTGACACTATCAAATCAAGGCCATGTAAATATATGCGTTTGTTAAGTCAGTTCATACAAACAATAACATGATGCATGCTGAACCACGGTCATTTCTCTAGATCACACTGACCTGGCTATTCTGAGCCATTCAGTAAACAAAATAAACATACTTGCTGAACCACTACAGTGGAAAGTTCAGAACAGAAACTAAAACAGTATACAGTATTTAACTAAGAAAATAAAATACATATTTAGTAACATAGTGTTGATTATATCCACAAATTACAGAGGGTAGGACACTGATTATGTGACATGTTTCAATGCAGGTGGAAAGGGTCGAAAATGACCTAGTAACATGGTGATCCACAGCTTTCAAATGTAAGTTTTAATTCTAATATTGGTATCTTACCTTAAATGAATCTGGAAACACAATTTATTACATTGAAAGAATCTTAACTGTGACCAATAAACATCTGTGGAATCATTTGAGTGAGATATTAACAGAACCAGTTGCTATGGATAAGAAATATTTAAGCAGTCTCTCTCTTAACTGGTTATTACCAAGGGATTCATGCAGGGTTGGATCAAAGTTCATACAAATAGGTCAAATTAAATTTTGTATCATCTCATTCAAAAATAATTTCAAAGATGATATTGATCCAAGAGTTTCTTTTGCATGGCTTGCATACTTCAGTTTTGTATGTGTGGGAGAGAGTTATATAAGCTACTGAAACTTTCCAGGAAGAGTGGTTCAGTGTGTTTGGTCCTTTGAGAAATGTGGTATCAACTGGTACTTCATATACTTACATGTACGTATAGTGTATATTGTTGTTGCATATTCCATTTTCCCAGACAAGTAGCAAAAACACTTTCAACTTACAGAAGGTCAAACACACATAATATCCTTATAACAAAAGCAACACTTTTTAAACAAGAAATGAGAGCAACTGAAAGTAACAGAAAATATTCACTTTCCCTTTTTTTTTTTTAGCTGAAAATGCAGCTGGAGGTGGTGGTGGAAGTGGAGAGGATGGAAAATCCAAAACCTGTATAATTTTGTAATTTGTCTCAAAGACACTGTTTCTGCTACAGAAAAGATATCGAGAAAGAACTTCAATGAGCCCCAGTGGATTTCTGCTTCGCATAGAATAGTATAGATCAATCTCTTAACATTCCTCTTAAACACTTGTCATTTGTTGGATATAATTTTCACTGGAGTAGAAGAAACAGTTACAATTAAAAACTGAAAAATCAAAAGACAAAAGAAAAAATAACGGTGCAAAATAAGTTACTGTGCACTCTAAATACTTTTTCATGACACTCAATTTATATACAGTATTTTTATTAAAATATGTAACTTCTGCACACTGTCCAGAAAAAATATAAATAATTTTGATAGATCTTATATGAAATTGCTGAATGAAACCTAACATGTACAATTTAATCAAAAAATTGTGATTTTCCTAAAATGTATATTTAGATTTTTATATTATGTGTATTTCCTTAATCTGGCATTGTGTCCTTTTGCATCATACTCAGTACTAAATACAGTTCTAGTGCAAGCATTTCCTTCACTTTAGGAGAGCTAAACACAATTCTCTGGCTCATATCTATAAACAGCAGGGCCATGGTACAGTCTTTTTTCAAAACTACCACGGATAAATCTGCAAATTATAGTTATAGCTTGGAGAAGCCGCTTCTTTGCCCATGTGCAAATGGCTCTGCCCATAGTTCCTAAACTTAACACCTTTTATTTTAAAAATCTAAAAAGGCACACCAGAAACATATAAGTGAGAATTTACCAAGATACCTATACCACTATATCTATAGAAGGTTCTACATTCAAATGCATTTTAAAAAGCTCGTACTCCCAATGTACCTTTTTTAAAATACGGTAAATGAACAGAATTTTCTAGTATTTGAAAACCAATGAACTGGCACCAGTTTAATCTTGGGAGCAAGATGACAGCAGAAGTAGAACACATCAGAATTCACATTATCTGCCTTTCCACAACCAAGACAGACTGCATACAAATCATCTCTTCGTAAAAAAATATCTCCCTACAAAAGCCTTCTGTCCTTGAAGCACGACAGAGACCACTCAAGGCTTTCTACTCAGGTCTCATGAAGTCAGGTCCTCCTGCAGATAAAGAAAGGAAAACGGCTACTGTATTGTGCACAGATCTGAATATTCACTGGAACCAGTTCCAATCCTAAGAGGATCTGGATATCAAAGACAATTCCTGCAAGAAACGAGTTTGGCATACAGACTCAATCCTGCCCCCTTTAAACAAAGCAGAACCATACACTTCTTTTTTTTTTTTTCTCTGAAGGGCCCTCAACATCAAGAGAAGGGAGAGTGATGGAAAGATTTGCCTGTTTATATACCTCTGTAAGATGCTGTACAAAGATAGATACTGTGTGCAACTATCACTCAAAATTAAAAGTTTCCCACTTATTACATCTCTATAAATGGGCCAAATATTTTATGCAAATGTAGTTATGATATAAAACTGGATATTGTGTATTATTCTGTATTAAATGTAGATACAAAAGAAAGCTACTCCAAGGTTGTTTCATCATGTAATTTTATTCAAACTGTATTAAATGATGTATTTAATATATATGCTGTAACATTTTATAAACATATTTTGAGGCCTCAAAACAGAGTTAGCTATCCAGAACACACACCTAATATGCAATACTTGCAGCAACAAATAGAGCAACACATTCTACAAAAGCCCGTTTGGGCAAGTTGCATACATGTAAGCAGATTGCTGCAGATTGGATTTGGCTCTCAACCAAGCTTGCACGATGACAGAGAATTAACCTTTAAATCCACCTTCTTACCTAAAGAAGCCTTCATGCAAGGCTACTTTTATTTGTTATTCAAGGACACACTAAATACGTCCTTGTACTGTCATCTATTATGTAAGTAAAAACTGTCTAAAATGTAATTATGTTAAGAAATACTTGTAAATAGTTGTCTACTCATTATGAGTGCATGTAATATGTTCATAAATACACTGCAACCATCTCTGTTACATTTTCCACATAAAATACTTACCATAAATACTTTCTACAAATAGATCTACAGTGGAAAGCACTATAAAAATATATTTTCTATAATATTAACATTCCTCAGCTTGTATTACATGAACACTTAATTCAAAAGGGTTTGTCCTTTTTATCTAAAGTAATTTTCATCCAACAAAGAAAATGGCCACCGTAACTATTCATGTGCAGACTGTTTCTTTGGAAATATGCAATAAAGAATGCTTAAAGTTGTGTTTCAATTTGAAAACAGAGATGAATCCAGTAGGTTTCTCAAGCACTACACATTCTTTACTTGTATATTCAGGATTACACTTTAAAGAAGGATTAACATTCTATCAATGCTAAGGAGATCAGAAACCACAGATAACATACAAGCTACGTGTACTTCTTCAGTGGCAAGCCACACACTTTATTAAATCAAAGATTCCAACAGCCATTCAGATTTTTAGTAAGGAGTGGAATTACTAGTCACATTATATTATAAATAAAATTTAAAACAAGGTCACAATGAAAACTTTTTAAAGAGCAGGGGAGACATTTCAGATATGATTTACTTAAATTCAAGTAAAATACACTGTTGACAAAAATGAACTTCTCTAATGGCATTTAAAAATACTTACACAGGCTAATACCTGAATATTGAAGTCTACATGACTGATAACTTCAAGGCTATTAACTCTTGTTTAATAAATTACAAACACGGATACAATAAAGTGTATGTTTTTAAACCAGTAACAGAATCTTCTAAAATGCCCTTTACAAAAATCTGGCAACTGAATTTTGGGATAAAAAAAAGAACAGCCTACTTCTGTGGTATACTGTCAATAAACTATTTTCTTGCTTGTTTACCTTCTTCCGATTTTTACGATAGGGTGTCATAAATCTTTTGCTATGAACTGAAAAAATATTTCTCATATTTCAAGAATATTCAGCTTACCACAAGAAAAAGAAAGCTTTTAGCCCTGAAGCCTTCTGCAAAGATAATCCAGTCAGATGGTTCATATGGAGTGACCGTGGGAAAGGTACGTTGTCAGAAAGAGGTTTATGGTCTCTAATTGTGAATCAATTTCCAGATACTCATCTAGACAATTCATGAAGAAAATCAACCTACATCAATTTCAAGTCTCAGAGAAACAAGTCTTGAAAGTATTCATCAAACTCTTCTTCCCTGCAGAAAAATAAAAATATGTCAAAGAAAGTTCTGCTTTTGATCTGTATCTAGGAGATAAATCTTTGTATGAAAAACATTTAGCAGATTTCTGGTTAGAATATGTCTGAATTATGTACCCAGTATAGATCACTTTGACTTATTCAATACATTCCCATACCCTTCACATTTCCTCTTCTGTACAACAGCAGTGATTTGACTGTCAAGATTTACTTCTAAAATAGTTAACAGGACAGTAGCAGATAATACAGCAGTGGTAATGTAGCAGCTTGACAAAGGTTTCTCCTCCAGTGCTGTGTGTGTGTCCTCTTATATAAAAAAACATTCCTAGATTCACTACACAGAAGGAGATTTGACATAACTTTAAATGTCAGAGTCATTAAAACACTCAGTCTCTGCCTTTGCAGTTCTAGATGGTCACAATACCAGATAAAAGTTAACTGTGATGAACTAACCGTGATTTTTCATCTGTTTCTTGCAGAGGACCTTTCCAAAAATCAGCATCTGAAGGACCGTCTTGCACATCACTGTTATCTGAATCTGTTAAAAAATTTAGAGTGCTTAAGTAATAAGTTTTGAATGAATTTATTTATTTACTTATTTATAATAAGAGTAAGTAGGTAGGGGAAACTTTTCATTTTAACCCCGAGAATAAAAAAACGCTTTACTTTGAATGAAGTAAAAATTAAAACATTTTCTAGTCTTATTCAATACAGCACCAAGAAGACTCAGGTATCAGTAATTGATATTTTGGCCAAACATAGTAAAAATCATGTCAGAACACTGATCTTGATAAAACAGCAGTATAGTACTTTGTAAAATGAAAGTTTTATAATAACAACCACTTTATTACAATACAGTTGTATTACAATATAATTTGTGATATTAAATGAATGAATTACTTTACTACTTGAATGACACATCAATGGTAATGTATCAGTGAAATTGCCAGAAAATATAGATTACATAACTGTTCCACATAAGTATACAGAAGGAGTGAAAAACAAGAAAGTCTCATTATCAGGGACTTAACTTACAGACTTACAAAAAACAAACAAACAAAAAAAACCAAAACAAAACCAAAAAAACCCACCACCATTCTAAATCTTTCAATAAAGATTTCCACAGAGACTTTGGGCAAGATCCGAGTTTTCAGAAAACTGCTTTGGGTCTTCCTGTATCTCTATCCTGTATCCTTCCTTATCTAGGACATTCCTCAAAGTATATTGCACAGCACAGCAATAAACAGAAACATTCAGTCCTTTCTTGAGACTCTGCGGCATGAATTAGTATGACCAGAAGATGGGGCTTATTTCACCAGAAAAGAAATTGGGTACTAGAATTACTGAGATACAAAGATAACCACTGCCTAAGGAGTCACTGAGACTCTGAGCACATCCATCTGCAATGGATCTCTGAGGTACTAATGGTGATAGCTGGAAGACTTTGGTTAAAGCCTAGAATTTATTTGGCATGGTGTCTTCTCCCACTGCTCTCCTATTAATTTTGTGTATTCAGTACATATTTCTATTGTTCAATGAAAGGAATTGTAGTACTCACTGTATTAGAAAAGTACTTTATTTACACGGCACATATTTACGTACCTAGACCCGTGCAATTATTAACAATAATTGGGATATTGTTGCACCATCTGCTTTTTTCTGGAACAATCTACCCCTTTATTTTTTGGACTATTTTCATTGTGTATCCAACCACACTTTTCTTCTTTCCTTAAAGATTTTCTTCCTAAAATTTGTTATATTTTCTCCAATAATTGTAAGTAATTATGTTGAACCTTACTATCTCTGCTTGTTTTCAACATAGCCTTCTTACCATCTTATCAAATATTAGAACTGCCAGTGAATACAACTAATACCAATGACAAATGTATATGAAATAATACAACTTATTATAGAAACATAAAGATGCAGAAGATATTGAAATACTCTACCTTTATCAGAATTATCTGAATCTTCTGAAGAAACCTCATCTAGAAAGAAACACAAATACAATTTAAAAAATAGTAAGCTTATCTTGGTTTTATCTGTTATCTTAAAATGTTTACAAAGGATACTTGTTACAACAAATTACACATAAACATGTGCTCATGCATACATACTCAATTACATTCAAAAAAAGAAAGCAAACACTGAAGCAAAGCATTTCTTTTCATAAGTTCAAAGATCATCAGTTTGAGCTCAAATAAGTTATCCCAAGATCTGTGGTGTAAAAAGGTTATCTTACATTTCCAAAATGCTTTCAACTCCCCAAGGAATTAGGTACTTCAGAACCCCCTCTGGTATGCAATATCTGATTTTTGGACAACGTACAATCTAATATAATATCCAATTCTTGAACAAATTTTTGTGGCAATAAACATTTTTCAAAAGGTTCTTCCTCTCTATATAATGTAAGAAATGAATCTTTTTTTTTTCAAATAAACCTTTCTCTTTAACCTAAAAAATTTATTTTTTTGACTACCTATGTTACAGTCTAGAAACAACTGCATATCTACATATTTTGCATATCTATATACATACCTATATAGGTATGGTAAAATTAACATTCCTCTTTTTTTTTTTTTTAATAGTATTGAAGGTTTAAAATTTAAATGTACCTTTATGGGCCTTTTTTTTTGACTTCTTTTTTGTTGAACGAGATAATTTTGTCTTCTTAACTTTTGGTTCTTTAGAGCTCAGTACAGCTGTGCCTCTTTTCTTGCTTGCTTTGATTTCTTTCCTCCTTTTAAAAAAAAAAAAAAAAAAAGGTACATCTTCTTTGGTATATATACCCTTCAAGCAAGAGTAAATCTTAGGTATTTAATTCACTCAAACAGTTGCCATTTTTTTCTGAAGCTTATCATTAGTTAAACAAAACAACAAAAAAAATCAGCTGACGCAGAAGAATCTTAAGCCTAAGAAACTGCTGCAGACCGACAACCCATGTATTTTATTTTCCATGTGACTTATGTAGGCTTACTGTATGAATATAACGATTTATTTCCTGCTTCTTAATCTAGAACAGTCAGGAAAATTATTTCTAAGTATGTACTACTCTAAAGCCAACTAAGGGAAAATATGCTTGACCGTGTTTTTTTTGAATCCATGTGGTTTTACAATTTTAGTTCCAAAAAGAAACAAGACAAATCAAACAAATCTCAGTTAGTTAATTGTCATTCTTAATATGTGCCTACACAGCACTTTAATGAAATTGAGTATGAATTATCTTTTAAAATAAACTACCTTTTATGTATAAATCCATCTAGACACACCTTTCATTTTTGTTACTTTAAAACAGAAACAGTATTTTCCTAGCTCAAAGGTTTTCCTTTCACATGCTTTTTAGACACTTTAGTGATTAAGCTGTACAACTGAGACCACTTCAAGATCCAGAAGACCATAAAATTGGAAAAGCTGTGCAATTCAAAAAATTACAGACGATAATCAAAAACAAATCAAGTGTTAATGCACATATTTTGTAGGTTCCAAATTGAGTATTTTAGTTTTCTCTGCTATTAGGAGTGATTCTCAAAGACGAGCAAATACTTAAATTCAGAATTTCAAAGCACAGTTTGACTCACACGTAATAATCCTATTTTTTAATAGAGGAAAAGCTTTCCAAATCTTAAACATGGGAAAAGATAAAATAAAAGGATGGTATTTTTCATAAACTTTCTGAAGAGAAAAATAACTATTGGGCTGAAACTAAGAAAAGGAAACTTTGGGGGAAGGAAGATTCTTCTAGTTTGGGAAGTTTTGTACTTTCATTAGCACAAAAGTACGTAAGTCTCAACAATGTGAAGCCAATGACTTTATAAGAACTCCAGAACAGAATCTACTTCAGTGTCAATTAAGTTTCTAATTGTCTAGTTGAACTTTTATCCTTATTTGCTGTTATTCATACTAGCAACATATCAATAATTCAGCCCCCATATTTTCAAAATATTTAATTACCGGTGATGAAAGTTTAGTTTGTAGGAACATTCTGGACATAGTCCTGAAAAAGAGAGAATGAGAACACCATAGCCATGTATTCGATAAGCACAACTAATAAAAACTTATTAATAAACAGATCAAATTGTTCTACAGTTATATTGAAGATCCACAAGTCTCTTACATCTTCACCAGAGACCAAGTGTTGCCACCTGGAGTGTTTTGTGCACAAAAGAAAAAACACTATTAGCTTCTTTTACGTAGAAAAACTGTGTCAATTGTTCTAAGTTTAATTATCTGCTGAGTATAGCAAAATGTACTGAATAAGAAAACCCCACTCAAGAGACAAGAATAGAAAAGGAAGCAAGTTAATTAAAGCTAGACTTTTTGGAATAAAACAAAAGATGTAAAAATAACCTCAGTTGAGCTGAAGATGTGCAAAAACTTGACTGTTCCGAAGCCCTAAAGACTCCTAAGCCACATAATTAAGCAATGAAAATTATGAACTTTCCTTGCAAGTCAGTATTGTCCAATAAACCCAGACATGCCTGTATAGAAAATAGCTTATAAGTTATTCTAATTTTATGACATCATGAATTATACAGGATGAAGTGCTCAACCTGTAACAGCTTTGTCATACATAACAATAGTAGCCATTCTCAACAAATCAAGACCATTACTACCTTTAATTAATCAAACAAAATTATCTCCTATTCTACAGCTTATTTTCCACTTTTCATGAACTAGTATCATTATCATTAGGTCTCACTCTATAGCTTTTCAAGAGCAGGATACTCATTTTCTTTTAGGTTTATATATCCTTGAAGGATTGACTTACTCAATTTCACAAGTGCATTCCTCTTTTCACCGTGTTCAACATAACCAAAATTCACCTCCCAGCTCTTCAGGCCTTCTTCCTCATCACAGTGCTTATTTCCACAAGAAAACTGACCTTTAAAGACATCAGAAATAGCAAACCATGGTTCAGTGATTAACATGCATAGGCATGGGGTTGTTATTTCCAGTTTTGCTCAGTTGTTGCTTTTGTTTTCTTTCAAAGAAAAAAAGCCCAAAACTAAAAATAAAACCTAGATTAAGGAAACAATGACTAATAATGACAAAACAATCATACTTGTCTCATATTGCATATTTGCAAAGAAAGAACAACTTAAACCAACTTAAACTTCCTTTTACATTGCATAGAGGAAGGAAGATCTTGGGGGGGGGGGGAGGGGGGAAAGCCTAATCCTGAACTAGGATATATACTATGCCCTAAATGATAACTTACTTATCAGAGCATGATGGATCAGCAGGTGCAATTCAGCCATACATCCTTAATGACATAATCTATCCAATGTACAATGAATAAACAAAATTAAGATGTCCATATTCTTATTACCTTACAAATTTACTTGATATACTAGACATACAATTTGTGTTTTAGTGACTTTCCATAAACACTTTCCTTTAAGGAAAACAATACTTAAAAAAATAAATTTAATTCTGTGAAAAAGCATGCAGCAGCTTTAAATGTTTCCTTGGGTTTATTATATTAAGTACAACACTAATTTTAAAACAACATACATGTAATCAATGTTGTTTACACCACTGGGTTCCCAATACTGCAGTAATAAAGACACACATATTCACTTTGCAGAGGACTAATTTGTATGCAGAGCTGGTGGTAAGGATCTATATTAATAGGCTCACAAGCAGGACTGTTTGTGAACGATTAACCTCAGAACATTCTGTTTAAGCTGCTAACTAATGGATTGGAAGTGTCCTCAGATACTTCAGTTCTGCAATTATATTCTGCCATTATAAAAATTTTGAATTAATATATTTTCAAAATGTTTAACCCCATGAAAGGTGTGGTTATCAGGAACCTGTATCATCAGGAATCATTTATACCAATTATTAAAAAAATGAAAATCAACAAGGAAAAATTTATACTATTTAAGAGTTTTGGGAACTTAATCAAATTCTGTTTTATTTTTGTTTGTTTGTTTGTTTTTTCCCCTTGTCCTCTGAAAAAAATCAGTATCTTCAGATTGCTAAGGCAAGGAATGAACTGCTAGGTAAGCCAGGACTTTACTGTGTAGGTCACCATAATTCTGTGACTTTATACATATACATATATTTATGACGATCTAAATATTTTAAATGATGGTGGTTTTTGTTTTTGTTTTGTTTTGTTTTTTCCTAGAAGATCCTTACTCCATACCATATATGTATACAAATGGCCAGGCTTTCCTCAACCTCTTCTTTCACACTGCAATGCCTAAAACACATGCTCAAGCCCTGACTTGAATATATAATTCTACTGTTCGTGAAGTTTTTTTCAATAGTATTTATCACTGTAGAATGTCATAAAAGCATTAAAAGTATTTTTTTCAAAGAAGTAAGAGATCGTTACAACCCCCTTTCACTCACCCTAACTCTCCTTCCCCATGACCTTACAAAGAAAGGCATGTAAAACAAAGCAACCAAATGTGAATAACCCATCTCTATGTTCCCTTCTTAACATACCCCAAACCATAACTCAATCCACCAGCGGCGGTTCTCAGCACCACTATTACTGTCACAGCTAAATTAAGCACATACTCTCCTTTTTAAAATATGAATCATAATTCATTCATACATAGCTGACCAGGTTAAGGTAGGTATTAATGCTTTATTACACTTTAATTAAAGTAATTTATATTACTGACTTATATTAGAAAATAGCAAAAGAAAGACATTAGTCATGTCTTTCTTAAATAACCACTTCAAACTACACTTTGCCAGAGCATCTCATACGCTAGGTAACAGTGGATTCTTGCGCCCCTCAGTGGTGAGAGATACCATTTCTCAATTCTTACGTTCCAATTGTTCTACAAGCTTTATACTTTTCATTAGAAAGCTTAAAACATGTAATTCTGCACTTTCTCCTGCATTTTAAAATATAGTGTATCAGGTATTAAAAGCACAATGCATCTTTAAATTCTTTTCTCCCTCATGAAGTCACAATAATTCATAAATTATGAATTTCTCATTTAACTTTTGTTATCTTTTAAAAGTGTTCATTCAATAAGACATACAACTGTATCAAATTTAGGTACCTGTTAACATAATCTGTAGTGCTGAAAGCAACGTATGACTACAACTACCTTTAGAAACATGATGTAAAAAAAAAACACAACAAAAAACACAACAGCATTGTATTTCTAACTTCTTGTAACGCATAATAATAAATAGAACTGTTTACAGATCTTTTCTGATCAACAGTATCACTCCACTCAATTATCTTGCATGTGCATGCATGACTCCTGAAAACTGCATAGGTGTATGAGCATTCTACCCCCAGGAACAGCAATACGTTCACATAATTTACTTGTTCAGTTACTTGAAAACTCCATGCCCCTAGGCAATGAAATGAGGACCACTGTGCAAGTTCCAGTAATACAATGCTATCAACCCACGTACAGAATCAGCTAGAATAAGTTACTGATTTATAGACAGAATAGGAAGAGATGACAACCATTCTCACTGATGGTTTCAAAACCAGGTTAGCCTGAAACAGATGTCGTGTGCAGTACTTTAATTACGAAGTTAACATGTTCCAAAACAACACTGGAAAAACTGCTAAAAAAAATATCTTTTGAGAAAAGAATTCAGAGACTTCAATTAAAGGTATCAAAGACTATTAAGTTAATGTAGAACTACTGGAGAGAAGCAGCTGAAAAATATATCCATGACATTCTACATTACCAAATGCATTATGTTGGTGTCCATTACAAATTTGACCTTGTGAAAGTAAATTACATGTTCTCTTAATTTAGGCTGGAGAAAAGGAGGCTCAGGGGAGACCTTATTGCTCTCTACAGCTACCTGAAAGGAAGTGGTGGGGACCTAGGGGTCAGCTTCTCCTTGCAGATAAGTAGCAATAGGAGGGCCTATCTGGCCTCAAGTAGCGCCAGGGGAGGTTCAGTCAGGTTGGAAATTGGGAGAAATTTCTTAGGGTGGTTAGGCATTGGAATGGGTTGCCCAGGGTGGTGATGGAGTCACTGTCCCTGGGGGTGTTTAAGGAAAGGCTGGACGTGTTACTTTGGGATATGGTAATATTGGTGGTAGGGGGATGGTTGGACCAGATGATCTTGGAGGTCTTGTCCAACCTTTACGATTCTATAGAAAAAAAAATAATCTATGCAGATTAGCATGCACACTAGAGCTATGTGGAATAAAACAGTGAAGTAAACAGTTACATCAATTTATTGTCTATCACCATCTGATACACTTATCAGCATAAATTGTCAAATACTGTCAAAAAAAAATTATGTTGAAAAGAAACAAGAGAAGCAAAAGGCAAGGTAAAATGCAATATAAAATGAAAGAGAGCATTATTACCTTTTCCTGAAATTACTTCTTTCTCGTGTCTCCATCTAAATCCAAACTGTTATGATAAGAAACAAAATCAGTTTTGAACAGTCAATGTATTCAATAATATAAAGCCTATTTTCAGTGACTGATGTCCTGCGTTTCATTCATTAAATTCTGGTTACTAAAATTTAATTTATCTGTTAATTAAAAGTATCTCTCTCCTTCTGCTTACCAGAAGTATCCCAACTTACTCATGCAATTCAAATTCTAGTAGATGCTGTGTTTGATAGCGAATAACTTTTTAAAATGTTTCATAGCAGGCAGAAGAACAAATGGGAAATTGGGATAGACTGGCTTTATTAAATACTTCATTGTGATTTTGTCCACACTAAAAACTGAGAAGACCACTGGAATACTGAAAAGGCATATGACCACAAACCAATGGATCACCTATCACACCCTAAATACTATGACAAAAGGAACAGCTAAGTTATATTTCCCTTTACATTCCCTAGAAACTTCACCTGAAGATAACCCAGCTATTGTTTTTGTTTTCCAGTAGAATCTGCTTCATCCTCTCAAAATGCCAAGTAGTCTAGTGAAAAGATCAAAGACGGAAAGGTCTGAGAACAGCCTGGGAAAAACTATTTTATTTTCAAAACCTCAAAACTATTTTATTTTAAACCTCAGTGGTATACAACTTCTCCAAAAAGGGCTATTTTGTATTTTCATTTAAAATTCATGAACATGTGATAACAAGAAGATAAAATAAAATTCTTTCTCTGTAAGCAAAGCACAGAAAATGCTGAACTTCATGTTAAAAGTTAGGGGGGTGAGGGTGGGCACGATGAGGGGAGAAGGAGGGACAAGGTTTCCAAAATTACAGAGGTAGGGGACAAATGGCTGTAAAGCCCATCTCTGGCACCTGTGTTCCAAAGCATCCTTTGGAATACAAAGCTGCCCTTGAGGCACCCAAAGACTGAACCCACACAAACGTGCATTTTCCAAGATGCAGTGACATGCATTCTGTAATATATTGGATTGGTTTAAAGGTTTTTTTTTTTTTTTTTTTTTCTTATTTTAAACACTGCGCAGAGCCTAGGTATCTTTTAATCCGTGTAGTCTTTATTGCCTTTTTTTTTTAAATAAACCATAATAATTCCTTATCTGAAGGGCATCAGTAGGGAGTTTTCATGAGAAATAATATGTCATTCAAAGAACATTGGAAAAAATGGAGTAGCAAATGTTCTGGCTCTTAAGAACATGCTACAGACTCATAAATACTTTGCACCTTAATAACCAAAGCTGAAAAATCGAGTAGAAAAGCATCAGTACTCAAATGTTTTGTCTGTACTGATTTTTCTCAAGTCAATATATTATGTAGAGATGTCTAAGAAAACTAAAAATTTGAATATCAATATTTGACTCTTGAAATCAATCCACTAATTTTTGAATTTGTTTTATAATATAAACAAAGTTTTCATATATACTGGTTTCGCTTTTGTAAAAACAAACAAACAAAACAAAAAAAAAAAACAAAAAAACACACAGAAGATCAGGTTTCTGCTATCAGATAATTAGCTGAGGTTGGATCAGGTGGTGCTTGTCCATCTGCAATGTGGTCTAAAGTACCAGTTAAACCACTTATGCTTGAGTCAAAAAAAAATTAATCAATAGTGAAAAAAAAAAAAACACAAACAAGAACTCTGCTGAGGAGTTAAATGAAAACAGAATGTAAAGCATATTTGTAAATACAGAACCAGTAATGGAAATCAACAGTTGATCTACAGTGTTTTTTTATTCCTGTTTTAAAGGGTATTCCAATTCTGAAAAGCTTGTAATACAACTGAAAAATATTGCAAGTTTAAGATTAAATGTCAACAGTATTTTGGCATCAATTTTGCATGTGTGTGCTGCAGGCTATAATGAGTGAAATGCTTTTTTATAGTCCCTCTGCCACTTCCCCAGCCACCAAGTTATCCATGCACCCTTTTGCTACTTCAGTACTTTTCTGCATTTTCTCTCCCAGTCCTAACATGACCTGTTATGATATAAATCAGTTGATATCCTTCACAGAGTATTTCTGCAACAGTATCAAGAAAAAAAGAGACCACAATAACAAGAAAATAGGCAGCCAGAACCACCAACCAGAAGCCCAGTTTACTGCTTGGATGAAACCTGTCCTTATCTGCAATTCAATTTTTGCCCATCACTATTCCACCAACTAATGGCAAATGACGGAGAGCAAAAAAGGCTAAGAAGAAACCAATAAAATAAAAATGAAGCAACAACTTAAGTCCTCTAACTAAACCAAAATACCAGGAACAGATTAAACTACATAGAAAAATTAAAAATTAGGGTAGGTTCATCAATAGTCAGCCTGCAAAACGAAGGAAAGCAGAAGCAGTTATTCTGTCTCACCTTCCTCGTTAAATGAGTTCAGCAAGATACTAAATGAGCTATTTCTCTACCTTCAAGGTAGACCAAGACTCAGTCAAGCAACTCCAAAATGTTTTTTATGGGACTATCAAATGGCTAACTTATGAAGAAATGATGTTTAAAAAAATGTGAAAGATCTTTTAATATCCATAAAGAGTAAAATTCTCAATTGAATACAGACTGCTTTCATAATACTTATTAGCTGCAGCAACAACTAACATGTCCACAGTGACATCTTTCAGAAAAGACGAAAGGTATAAATTTAAAGAAAACTGTGGAAAAATGCCACAGATATTTTAAATATTTTTCTTTTCACAGAAAAACCTTCTATACTGACAAAAGTGAACATTAACATTACCAAGTGAAAGACAAGTTGGCCTAGAAATCTGAAAAAGGTCTGGGGAAAAAAAAAAAAAAAAACACAACAAAAGAATAAAATATTCTGTTTAATGACCAGGTGTCAGATGGATTTCATTTTTTAGCAAATGACAGACATTTCCAATCTGTTGAGCTACAAAACAAAGCAGAGACAGCAAATAAGAATCCTTCTGGAAAAATACAAAGGCTAAGAAAACAGAACATTTCTAGTCTAATGCCTAACAAAGTAAAACTTATATGCAGAGCACTCTCACGCTCTCCCTTACTGCACAGCAAAATTGACAATAGAGCTAAAATATCTGACAATACACAGATGGTCATTTATCATCCTCAAAGCTTGCAGACAAGATGCACCGAGGTACAAAGACAACCTTGACCTCAAGTAACTCTGATCTAGGGAAATGTAACGAGTAGCAGACACACCATAGGCAAAAGTTGTCAAAGCACACTTATCCAATGTCTACAAGCAGCCTCATATCAGAAGACCACCTTGGCATTGCTCAGTAAAATTAAAAGCAAAGGAAATGATGACATGCAAAGAAAAAAAATAATGTAACCCTCTGTGTGCAATGCAGAGTTTGTTGTTGATGCAGCAAAACTGTGAGAGTTGCACCATTAAAAAAAAACCTTGGTGTTCAGTTGTCACTCTGCCAGAGATGTTTCCTTATTCAGTGCACCTTCATGGTAATGAGGTAAGATGCAGATGAGGAGGAATGGACTTCTTCCTCATTGAACATAAGCTTTGGTCTTTCTCTTTTTCTCCATGTTTAGGTTACTAAAAACTGGCTATGAACTTCTATTATTGACTGCAGGTGTGTAATTTTAGGAAGAACTAATTTGAGAAAAGCTAACTAAATTTGGTAAAAGCTCATCTACACCCCCTAAAGAAGTACAGAGAGACAGTGGCAGTAAAAAGAACTCAAATAATACCCTGTCCCCTGCTGCTTCAAGGGCCGTCACAGGAGCCAGCAGGCCATCAAAGGTGTACCTCCCCAACCCCAGAGGGGTACAGAAGGACAACATTGGTTAGGAACCCAAGGTACCAACTCCAGAGGAATGAACTGCCAGGGCTGTCCAGGCAGAACCATCAGCCCCATTGTCCAGGTGTGAAACCCATCATAATGAGCCATCAGGAACAGCTCTCTGGATCACTTTCAGATGGAGGGGTGAGACACAACATGGCACACAGGGCAAAAGCTTTCTGGGACTGCACAGGATTTATTACAGGACATTTAGGGAATGAACTAGAGGCAGAGAGGGACTCTGAGAGCTTTGGGGAAGAAAAAGTGCAGAGTAAAAGTAAGGAGCAGGACGATGCCGTTGGTACTGTCTTTGTGTGAGTGCTCTGTGCTCATGTCTGCAATCTGTGTGGATGATCCTGTATGTACATTGTATGTACATAATAACTATAATTATTATACACTTATATGGGTGTACATGTGCTCTGTGTGGGTGCCTACGAGGAATACATTTTCAGCCTCATTACTGGTTGGAACTGGGTGCAGGGAGCTGCAGCAGCCTTGCCCCTTGCATGCTGTTGGGCCCAGCAATTCCTTTAACAAAGAATATCAACTTAATGAAGCTGTACACAGGAGATATGAGGCTTCTTATTGTTTGCTTTTTGAGCTTCTTGTCTTTGGTAAGATGGTCTGCTGATTTTTCAGACCTCAGCAGGGTGCTTCCCACGAAAATGATACTTACCATTATCCACTATTTAGGAAAACTGAGTTCATTTTCTCAAAAGAAATGTTCTAAATGAGATCTTAACTACAATCTCTATGCGTAGGTCTGTAGAAGAATTAGCTGGCTAGAAAATTTTGTCTAGTAGAAAAACAATTATACGTGTGAAAAGACAGATGACTATGTATGGGCAAGTCTCAAACTATGTTTTTTGATAAAAGCTTTTTATAGATAGATAGATAAAAACACACACGCAAAAAAACTCATTGCCAAGTTTAGCACCACCTAACAGCATATAAAGAAGCATCATCAACTATGAAACAAAAGATTGACCAGCTTAGAAGCTTGCCATCCACCCTACACCTCTCATAGCACCAGCACTGCAAAACAGAAGGCACGAGGGGCTAAAGATAACTGCCTCCAGTTTCTGGAAAACAGAAAAAGAATCAAGGCAGAAAAAATCTGAAAGCACAGGCTGCATTCCGTTGGTGTGAACGGGAACTGATCAGCAGCCTATTTCTGACTCCAAGAAAAAAAACTTGCTTTTGGCATCCTTCTGTACCAAGCATGGGCATGGATAAATCAATAATCAAGAATGGAGAAAGGACTCTTGCATAGTCAGAACATATCTGAGGACAGAAAGCCTAACCTAATAAAGAGAACAAATTACCTGATGTATCACTTACGCTGAAATGGCAGTTCCAAAAATATAGGTAATGACTTACTAGCATAAACAGGAATTCAGAGTGACCTCAAAGTTAGGACAGTCACATTTGAAGTCTGACAAGGGAATACTGTTCACACAACACACACACAAAAATAGGAAACTGGGGCAAAAGAGTTTCCCACAAAAGATAGCAAGCATATGGAAACTTGGCACAGTAAGAAAAGAAACAAAATCTGTAAGCATGCTCAAGGGAAACTCAGGTTGGGGCGGGGGTGGGGACAGGATATAGAGGGATATGAAACTGTAGGAAAATAAAATATTTTAATTTTGTATTTTTCTGTTTACTCATCTTTAGAAGGCTGTCCTCTTTTCTGCCTAATATTAGAGTTTAAGCCCAGTCCTTGCAAATATTTACCAGTGAGTGTAATTTTCAATACTATAAATAGTCTCAAAGAACTTTATATAGACACTGTTCGCAGGGCTGGGTTGTTACTATGTGCTAACAACACTAATAGGCATTTGAGTTCAGCAACACTTTGCAAAATTACAATACAAAATTCACATACTCTTTTTGATTGAAAGGTTAGTCAAAAACTTGGAAACAACAAACACTGTTTTGGCTAAGAAGGAAAACTGGTCTTGGAATTTGTTTGGTTCTATTAAGAAATTTTATTTATTTACAAAAAAAATACAAATCTTGTTTCCATAAACAGAAAAGAAGAACCAGTGACAGATACTGCTTTAGAACAAGCATATCCAAAATTGTTTCAGCCACCCTTCAAGTACAAAACTATCTCTCTTTAGACTTTTTTTTTTTTTTTAAACAGTAACATTCCCAACTTTTTTTTTAGGCTTCATCAAATGCTTCTCTCTAGACAAACCCCTCTAGCCTTCTCTCCCCAGCCTCTCTGCATTTTGTGCCTTTCTTACACACAATGTACCTCTTCATAAAACCCTATCAGAGAGAAATGCTTCTATTCCCACAGAAGCACATTTTTGGGGCAGTGACAATGCTTGGATTCAAAACTGCTGCTGCTTATTAAATAACCTGACAGTTTCTCTCAACTCTCTTTCTAGGGAAGGGGTACTAACAATCTGGTTTCACAACATATACAGTGTTGTAAGAAAAAAAAGGCATACTTTAAAACCAAGATGATTTACAATAATGAAACGTACCTTATTCTCTTTATATCTACTGAGATCTGCTATACAGTATTCTTTGAATAATTTATCATAATACTTCTTTGCAAGTCTCTTCTCCCTGTAAAAAAAAAGGTATTATTTTTATTAAATATAGAACATAATACTATTTATTTTATATTTTAATGACATTAACCAGAAAAAGATGTTTTGTTTCATCTGAAGAACACAAGTTGTAGAGCTAGAAATGCAAAAGAAATACACTCTTTGAGATAAGAGGCAATTTCCACAAAAGCAGGAAAATGCATCTAAAATATACCTACAAAATCACAAATTAAAGTGTTTTTTTTGTTGTTGGTTTTGTTTTTTTTTTTAAAGAAAGGGTTCCTTCAGGATTTTCAGAACAGTCATCTCAGAGAATGCACAAATACTTTTTCCTTCTTTCTGTCACCAATTCATTTTGCCACTAAGTCATATTACTAAACCTCTTAAAGGTCTTTCATTTCTAACTGCATTAAAGATCAAAGAATGATCACTAAGTATGAACAGTAATTCTTAATAAATAGGGGATACCATAAATTTAGTACAAAGTGATCTAAAAATACTATGTTTTATATAATAGTTCCAGGTACCAATTCATATCTGCTTCATCATCTTCATTCCACAGGAATCTATGGTTTTCTCTTATAACATCAAGATCCGTCTTGTCATTTGCTCTGTAAAAGAACGCAATTTTATTTTAGTACGATATAACGTTAACATGAAAAGTCAGTCACATAGTAATTTGGTAAACATCAGTATTCATCGTTTTTATCTCTACCTCACTGTATAAAGGAATTACTATGGAATAAAACCATTAAAAAATGTATTACTCCCTGGTATACCATTTCCCAAATGAAAAATCCACAGTACTAAATGGTCACTGAAACTGTGGATGACATAATTCTGTCTGAAAATTCTTTTTTCTGAAGACAGTTATGGATAGCTCTAAAGAAGGATATCATTATTCTGGACAATGGGTAGCAACTTTGAAGATTTGAAAAATGTTCCAGACTGATACTTTGAAGGTACTGCCAGATATTTCTCAACACATCTTCAATTAATGCTCACCTGTCATCTTTCCTTTTACATAACAAACCAGGAATTAATTCAGCTCATGGTAAGTTCTTTTATAAAAATGATGGAAAATGAAACAAGGCAAGTTTGTGCTCCAGATATTTGCAATGACTATCCTTACTACTTGTGACCAAAATAATTAGTAGCTTGATACACACACACATCCCTCTCTTCCCCTGAAGATACAGTTTAACAGCTTTGTGTAACAAGGGGGTTCTGAGGACATCAGGGGAAAGACTGCTAACGGTTCTTACCCAGAACGTCGGAAATCCTCCTTTTTGCCACCATAGTATAAAATGTAGTCATTCACAAACTTTTTATGTCTTTCATACTGAATAAAGCAATTAAGGATTCTGTTTCAGTATTTAAATTATTTTACTGTTAGTTTAAAACAAAAATAATAATAAAAATGTTTTATATACTTAGCAGAAAGATTTTTTTTCTCAAAAATTTTTTGGTAATTTCCAGAAAGAAAGGAATTAATTAGCAACTTTTACCTAATAACCTCTTATAGAAGCTATCTTCCAAATACTGAACTTCAAGGCAAATTCATCTTTAAAACCTCAACCAGCTGCCGGAAGTTTATAAAATTGTCTTTCTTCTCCAAAAATGCTCTATAAGCATATATACAGAAGCTAGTTTAAATCTTCAGCTGTAATTCGGAACAGCTTCTTAGTACTACTGCTTTGGTTTAAAACATAATATAAATATTTGCATCCTCAGTAAGTTTGCAGATGACAAGTTGGGGTAAGCATCTCTCTGACAGAGGGTAGGAAGGCCCTGCAGAGAGACCTGGACAGGCTGGGTCGAGGGGCAGCCAGCAGGACCAGGGAGGTGATTGCTCCCCCGTACTCTGCTCTGGTGTGGCCGCACCTCGAGTACTGTGCTCAGAATGGGCATTTGTGAAGCAAACACAGCAGGTTTAACTGGCACAATGAAATGCATTAAATACAACATACAATCTTGTGTTAGTATTTGAGTCACTGAGTTAAAATTACGGGACAGTAAAGGTCTTAAATAGGCACCACTCAAAAACGCTAGCAGAAACGTATGAGTCTCTACACAATGAGTTTTGCAGTTACTCTAGAAAATAAGGGCTTCTCTGTGAATAACAACTGTCCACAACATCAGGGGGACTGATTAACATATGTCTCCTTTACAAGCATGAGATGGTTTACAAAAAGAACCTAATTTGAAGAACTACTCAGTGTCTGATGCTGCACTGTCAACTGCTGCAATAACCAAGATATCCAAGTATTTCAACAAAACAGATAACCTCTGCCCCACTGTCAAAGTTGAAGAAAAATTAAATAGAAGGATACAGCATCCATCGCTATCAAGTGAAATCTTCTTTTTCTTGCTTCTTCCCTGTTAATAACAAATATGTTTGAGTGAAAGTTACCTTTACATTAAGGAAAAAAGCCTCACAAGAGCATCAGATTAAAGATACCTATCCCATTCTTCAGCTGCAAATTGTCTGTGAGCCACATTGCCTTGTTTTGCTTTTTGGAATGGCTTTACCAGAAGGCTCTCTTCCTTTGTGCTACAGATAAGGGAGAAAAAAAGGGAGAAATGTTAGTCAAAAACTTTCCATAAGCAATAGCATTTCCATATCCAAACTTTGCACTAACTCAAGTAACAAAACCTGCTATGCTAGTTTCTACGGTTTCTGTCTATTTAACTCTACATTTCAAGCCCTTTATAAATCTAGGCTTCACAGCCCAGTAGAAAAAGAAAGGACAATATGTTCACTGAATAAGAGAGACTGTTAATAACACTATCCTATCCTTTCATGCTAATGTCTCAACACCTCATTAAACAGTTCTGCCTCTCTTAGTGCAAGCATGGTAATTTAAAACTTATTTAAGTACTGTCTTGTGAACCATACATGTCAGTGGCCAGCTAAAAATACATTCAAATTTAACAAAGTAATAAAAGTTAAATATAAAGTGATACACTTCAGCTTAGTAAAAGGTATATTTAGTTAGTTTCATTCCTCAGTAGAAGTGAAGAAAAAAAGATTTTTCCATAATTACCAGCTGGCAGAAAGAAAGGAAGTCAGAAACCTGTAGCCAGCTGGCCAGGGAATTTATATTCCAAGCTATGGGATACAGGACTCTAGAAACTAAGCATATCATTTGCTCAAAAGGATCTGTAGGCACAAAATTCCCATAAGGAGATTCCATAAAACAGCAATACAGAAAAAGCTTAAGACTACTATTTTCCTTAAAGTGAAAATAATATCATCATAGAGTAAGAAAAAGATATACACATATGCAGTGAACCCACATTAGAGCCCTACTGGGAATCAGCAGCAGTGTGCCAGAACAAGGGTAGCAATGATATTTTTGAAAGGCTCCTGATGGTTAGTTCCACCTAGGAAGCAGAATGGCGTAATGTGTAATGGCCTTTTAAAGAAAATCAAAACTGAACAAAACTAGTCACTGTTTTACTGGAGAACAGCCATATTTATAAAATAAATGCCTTCTATTATTCCAATGATTAAAACACTGACTTTTTCCCAGAATGTAAACACTAGAAAACCATTCCTTCAATTTCATTACAAAGGAAAATATGCAAGAGTCCTAGGAAAGTTTCCAGAAAGCCTTCTTAAATAAAGTCTAATAACAAAGCAAGGAAGAGGCAGGAGAAGGTATGAGAAATGTATGTATAATGTAGGCAAAATGTTTAGTATGGTGCAGAAAGTGTCCAAGGATTATGGTGCCAAAGCAAAATAAATAAATAAATAAAAATCTTAATGATATAATAAGATCAGACTACAAAATTCAAGTTCACTACTTCTGCAAACCAATGGAAGAATTGGCAAAATGGTCTCAAATAAGAGATATGTCGTTACATTGCAAGGATTGAGTACCAATTAATTCACCAATACAATTCCCAGGTCTCTTCATAAATTAAATGACTGTAGTGGTTTAAACTTGGTAGGCAGCTAAGTACCACACAGCCACTTCCTCACTTCCTGCCCAGTGGGATGGGGGAGAGAACAGGAAAGATAAAAGTGAGAAAACTCATGAGTTGAGATAAAGACAGCTTAGTAAGTGAAGCAAAAGGTGAGTATGCAAGCAAAGCAAAGTAAGGAATTCGTTCACTGCTTCCCATCAGCAGGCAGATGTTTAGCCACTTCCAGGAAAGCAGAGCTCCAGCAGGCATAATGGTTACTTGGGAAGACACGTGTCATATCGCCAAACATCCTCCCTTCTTCCTTCTTCCACCCAACTTTTATTGCTGAGCATGACATCATATGGTATGGGACATCCCTTTGGTCAGCTGGGGTAAGCCGTCGTGGCTGCGTCCCTTTCCAGCTGCTGGTGCACCCCCAGCCTCCTCACTGGTAGGGCAGCATGAGAAGCAGAAAAGACCTTGCCTCTGTGTGCAAGCACTGCTCTGCAACAACTAAAACGTGTTTTCAGCACTAATTTCTAAGCACTAAATCCAAAACACAGCACCATATGAAGAAAATTAACTATCCCAATGAAAAAAAGCAAAATAATAAACAAGTAGCAGCAGTTCTTCACTTCCTCCAAGCAGGTGTTTTATATCTACAAAGCCTGCTGCTACTTGGCCTCTCTTGCCTTGCTTTCCTAGCAGTTTCACGTTTCCTGATGGATCACAGTGAAGTGAAGGGAGCAGCCAAACTCCAGCAGTTCATGCTAGTGCTCAGAAAAATGAAACACACTGCTCCAAGAACCGAGAGGCACATAGACACCAGATGGACATGGCAGAACAGATTTTAATCAGTTGTCCCTGGGAGACAACATGCTTTGGCAAGCTTGGTGTGCGGAAATGCTGGAATCTGAGGTTGATTTTTCAAAAATCAGTTCAACACCAGACTTTACATACCACAGCATAATTTTCTACACAGTAATAGACCATTTGTACACAACACACAATGTAAAGTATTAATTCTGTACTACATTACCTTTTAGTCTTTTGCACAGACTTCTCTCCATTCTCCTCATCACTGAAATCAGAATCATAGCCGCCATGGCCACGCGCCTGGAAATAAATAAATGACAATGCAGTCAATATACCTGCTAGAATAATACGGATACGGCATAACTAGAAATCAGTACTGTGCATCATGAATAAATAAAAGACATTAAGCACACAATCAAGTGCAAATTCTCACATATGTTTAAACCAAATCATATGCAACATACAAAGCAGAAAATTTTCTAAATAACATAGGACAAAGAAACTATGGTTTCTCACAGACACTGTCAACCTGTCAAAAATCACTATATAAACAATTTATATACATCTCTCAACAGATGCAGATAAAAAAGATGCTAAAACACTTTTGGTCTTTCAAACAATCTCTTATACAGAAAAGGTGAGTATTTTCCCCAAGAGCTACTCTTTCAGAAGGCTGGAGGACAAAAAATGACGTGCCTACATTAAAAATAATAAACAAGGATGAGCAAAAATTTTTCTTGGGCTGTGGTACAACATTCGAGATTGTTAGATCTTATATAAATATCTGGAAAGCTGATTGAAATGATTACCTAAATACAAAATAAGATGCCTACAAAAGCATACAGTTTAATCGGCACAACATTCATATCACGAAATTAAATATTTTTCCCACACATTTTTGGACCATTATTACTTATTATGTTATTAAATAATAATAATAATCCCATATCTTAATGCCATCAAAATGAACAAGCACTAGCTAAAGCCCAAATCTGTCACCTCCATTTTTCAGCATACAGTTACATATGCAGTTCTCTCAGTGGAAGCACTGGCTTCAGTCGATCCCACCTCCTCTCTCTCACTCATAATCTCATATCTTCCTTCTAGCTGTCCAGCTGCAAAGTGTTCTAAAACTACACATGAGCCAGATCAAACCACTCATCCAAGTTACAACAAATGATCTCATAAAAAGTTCAAAGATAAATTCAGGGTGAAGAAAACCAACCACCCCTGACCGATGTACCAATACTTTTAAACCAATGCGTCTCTGAAGGCACAGTACGGCAGCAGTCCTGTGGTGTGTATACCAGTCCTTGTGTGCACAGACAAGTACTGCACCAAAGCTGTGTTCATGCATCAGCAGCTCCAGCAGCGCTGAAGGCACTCGTGGAGACCCAGACTGAGCAATTACTGACTGCCCTGCATGCCTCAGGACGGTACCAAGATGACCTGACTTTTAGGTAAGACATAAAAATGGACTCCAACAAAGAATCTCATGAATACTTCTGTCTCTCTGAAGGAAAGTGTAAACAGACACCTGCTTAACATGAAATTTCAGGACTGATTTCTCCCCTACCCCGCAAACAACCCAATCCAGAATACGTAAAATTTATTTCATATTTAACTGTAGTAAAAGACAGGCAGATAACAAAGCTTTGTGTCCAAACTAAGAGATTTTAAAAGATGCATATGTAAGTATGGTCATGCAAAATTGTCAAGAAAATTTAAAGTAACTACTTCCACTACTTGATAAACCCTCTCATATCACGGTTGCTTTCGTTTTTTTTTTTTTCAAAACCTAATTATGCCTTTAGTAAATAAGTAACTACCAAACATTTTATCAAAGCGTGAATCTGAAAATTACATAACTTATTTGAGTATTTTATCTTCTGCACCAATGTTGGACTTTTTTTTTTTTTTCCAAACACCACTACAAACTGAAACCACAAAAGTAAAACAAGTACTAAAACAAGTGTACTTTGGGATACACTTAAATCACTGACAGTTAAGTAATCCCAACATCTTGGATTCACTTATTGCAAAGCACCAACTAAATTAGAGCTCCTATAAACTAGCAATTTACACACAGTAAATGTACTAACACTGCACGTGTCTGATGGCAGACAGGAAATGTCAACTGTTGATGTCAACACATGGTACTGTGGGCTCCCCAGCACTGCATTTGCAGGAGGCACTGGCATCCAGAAAAGGGTGCAAACCCTTTAACCCTCTTTCAACCCTTTTCACTGAGGTAAAGGCACACTAGTGAAATGGGCACATCTAGAGCTGTTCATGTTGACTCCTGATTTACAGCTGAACTGAAAATGTAAAAAAAAAAAAAAAAAAGGCAACACAGTCCTACACACAAAATCCCAAGTCGTGGCCCCTCATCGCACAGCTCCTGTCACAGGCATCACTCAGCCTTCCCTCTGCCTGCCCAGCTCACAGGGCTGTGCTCCTGTCCGTGCCCAGCCCCAGGCAGGCCACACTGCTCGTTTTGGCACACACAAACTGCTCTGGGAATGCCTAAAGGGGGGAGTCCAGGATCCAGGAGAGAGCTGCAAGGAGCTGAAGGCTGGAAACTGACAGGAAACTGAGCGCAACAGACAAGGATCCGAATGCCTCCATGCTAAGTGCTCCTGCACCTTCCTGTCATCTTCCAGGCTTTGCTGGGACTTTGCAACCTCCACTCGGGTGGAAAAAAAATTGACAGGACGTTCAATTAGCTTCACAAAAAAACGATTATGAAATGTGTTTGCACATACTGCATGGCGAACGCTCCTAACAAAGAGAAAAGCCACAAAGTACAGCCTCTTTGCAAAGGTTTTTATTAAAACTCTCAAACTAAAAAAAAAAAAAAAGTAAAAGGTAAATAACAGCAAGCAGGCTACGGCAGTGGGACTCAGAGGTTTGTGGGGTTCCGCCGTGAAAAATGACACTGAGGGAAGGCCTGGGTTGGTCGTAGGCAACTTCCAAAGCCACTTTCACGCCCTAAAAGCTTCCCTTCCCTTCCCTTCCCTTCCCTTCCCTTCCCTTCCCCCCTTCCCCCCTTCCCCTCCCACAGCCACCCGGCAGGCCGCGGGCCCCGCAAGGGCACAGCCCCCGCCGCCGTGCGGCCCGAGGCCTGCCCGCCGCGGGCCCCTACCCCGGGCCCTCCCCGCGTCCCTCCCTCCCTCCCTCCCTCCGCGGCCCCACTCACGGCGGCGCCGAGGCGCAGCTGCTGGGGCACCATGGCGGCGGCGGCGGCCGGCCGTGGCCGCGGACGAGGGCCGGGCCGCGGGCCCCTCCCGGAAACCGGGGCCAGAGGCGGAGCGGGGCCGCGCCGGGAGCTGCCTGCGCTCGGCGGAGGGGCGCCGAGGGGCTCGGGGGGCCGGCGGAGCGCGGCGGGGCGCCGGCGGCCGGGGGAGGGCGAGGGCGAGGCGCGCCGGCAGGGGAGGGGAGGGGAGGGGAGAGGCGCTCATCATGCTGAGGGGCGAGGGGAGCCTCCCCGCCCGGGATCCCGGTGCACGGCCCCGGCTGCGCCCGCCGCCGCCTCGGGGAAGGTAGGACCAGCCCCGACGGGTGCCGCCCGGCTGGAGGGGCTGGGGGGGGGGGGGGCTCGGGGCGCAGCGGGGCCGGGAGCGGGCGAGGGGGCGCCGGGCCCCCCGCTGCCTTTTCCCGGGGGATAGGAGCACCGGGGCTGGGGTGGCGGCGGCGGCGAGGGCCCTGTGGGAGGGCTGCCCGGCTGGCCCCGGCCCCAGCCGAGCTATCGCCCGGCAGCGCTGCTCCGCCTGCGTGTGCTCCCCTGGCCTCTCCTGCTGCGGTGCGGTGCGGCGGGCACCGCCGCTGCACGCCCGGCGGTGGTGGAGTTTGGCCTGAGGGAAAGGAGCTTTGCACCCCCGAAGTGTTCTCCAGAACTAGCTGGGAAATGCCGGTGTCCACCATTAAGTGGTCAGTTCCAGCAAGTAGCTGTCAGGCGGCTGATACTGTTTCCCATCAAACGTTAGGACGCACCATACTTGAACCAGTGCGTTGGCTGCTGAGGTCAGAGATGCTGCAATCCATCACAGATACTTTATTCTGGAATATATCAGAGTTCCCAGCCATGCTATTGATTCCCGGAGTCTTAAATCACAGCTATACTTCACACTGGAAAATTTTTGAAATTGAAGTACTACTTTCATTGTTACTAAAGAAAACGTTATAGGGAGTTCCTATTATATATTGAAGCTGTCGCACACCACAACGTTCAGGGTACCTCCTTATCTTGGCTACTGAAATTCAGCTTCAAAAGAGGGGTGTTTTTTCTCTTGCTCTGGTATTTTTGTCACTAATTATGTTACAGCTCTGGAAGGGACCTAAAGGTGGTGTCCCATGGAAAGGATCTGAGTGCCAAGTGTATGTGGCACTCACTGAGTGTATGTGGCATGCTGCTGAAGCCCCGCTGAAAGTGGCCCATTTCCTCTAAAGGGCAGAGACTCTCTGTTGCAAAAATGGAATTATCCTAGTTAATAATTTAAATATCTCAAAATAAATAATGTATACACACAAAGCTGTAATAGCAGGCGTATTCTTTTTGTTTTTCCTCTCCTACGGAAATGGCAGACTGCTTTAGTATGAATGAATCTTGACATGATTCTGGAAACTGGGCCAACATATCATTGATTATGCACTTTGAAGAACAGTGGGAAAGGTAGAGAGAAGATCTACAATTCTTGAATCTCTCATCATTGTACTGTGGCCACAAAGGCCTGCATATAGAAAATATAAACTTTCTGGAACAGGAAAATTCTCTAGAGAATCCAACTATAGCAACTGTTGTAGATGCTGAAGTTATTTTATATGCAGTTTTGGTGAGAATAGCAGCTAGATAATTTCATTTTACTGTGCTATACTATTCTGATGTCTGCCTGGCTTTAAAACATCCCAATGCTGACTGCTTTTTATATGCAGGCTACAGTAAGCTACTTTACAACCTGCAGCTGGGTAAGTGGATCAGAAACAGCCTGCTAAATAGATGGAAAGTTGAAATTGGGCCTGTCCATAGTTCTTTGTATATAGATTATAGCTCGATCTTATGGGAGTATTTTCATAGTTTTAACCTTGCATCAATATGCTTTGACACTAAGAAGGACAATTCTCTCATCAGATTCCCAGAGGACTGAAAGATACAGGGGAAAAGGGCAAAAAGGTGGGCATCACTTCTTGGGGGGTGGGAGGCATTACAGCTTTAAAGTGGATTTCAATAATTCTATAACCAGCTCTTTGCAGCACAGTTTTCAATTACGGGTAAATCAATCTGTGAGTTAGCTGCTGCTGAAAAGCGCGTTCCTTTTCTCAAATTGGCACTAGTGTTTGTCTGACCACTTCTGCTGAACTGCAGTATTTAATTTGCTGCTAGTCTAGCTCCTTTGACACTCCTGCTGTGGCATCTGTTGAGTATCAGTGCTGGTGCAAAAACAGGTTAGGAATGGAAGGATGGGACAGGAGTGAAGGGGAAGTTGAGCTACGAGGGCGGCCCTTTCAGCAGCAGCTCTATTAAATCAGCAATAATGTGAAACTGTACTCTTAAATTGCAGTAGCCCTGAACTTCACGGCCCACGAGGAATACAATATCACTGTAGTTGTCCTTTTACTCCTGACCTAAATCTAGAATTGGGTTAAGATGAGACCCACTGTATCCAGAAAGCCTAAGTCATATATGGTTGTAAAACCTTCAAGAAGTAAATGTTTTCAAGTTTTCAAATCACTGACATATTCTTATACAACGCTTATCACTCAATTTTCTGACAGCTTAGTGTAACAATTCCATAGAAAGTTCTGGGAAGAATAAATGGAAATTACTGTGAAGCTGGGATATTCTTAATAATAGAAGGTAATGTCCATGATTCTGAAATACTCCTAAGAGTTCTTCAGCTTCTCTGCTTTCACTCCTTCTTCCAGGTGCCTATGTAATCACATCACATTATGTGGACCATGGAGATAGACTCAGTATGAAAAAAAAAGAAAGAAAAAAAAAGGCCAGTTTCATTTAATTGAATTTGCCACTTCTCAGTCATTCAAATTCATTAAATTGGTGGTAAAGCTGCTGCTAACACAACGAGATTTATGAATAGATATTGACTCATGTCACTTGTGCTGAAGGGTGAAAGGTGAATTTTAACATCTGGCATGTGCCTTTCTGTGTTCAGGGCAGACCTCTGAACTTGCTGTGGGGGTAGCATTATGCTAACTTAAGCAAGCTGTTCACTTATTTATTTAATTCTGCCATATTTTTTTGAGGAATACTCTTATCAACATGTATGTACTAAAAGAAGGTACTAAATCATGGAGATGCAGAATTCACAAGGCTATACCTGATGTACTTGTTGAGCTGTTCCTAAAAGTTTTTTTGGTATAGGAGTTTCCACAGCCTAAATAGCTGAATCTATTAACCTTTAAAGTATATAGTTTTTTTTTTCCTAATATGTAAGACAAATCTCCCTAGTTGCTACGTGAGATAATTTTAATGCCCTAAACCAGTTGATACAGAAGGCAAGAATTGATCTGCATTTTTCTCATACATCTTTATAGAGACATATATGCCCACAGTCTTCTCTTTTTGAAGCTAAAGAAATGAAAGTACCTGTCCATATAGGATAAATTTTTGAGAACTCTTATATGCTTTATTGCTCTTCTTCAGACTCGGATTCCTCTTTCTGTTTTTAAGAAACACTAAGCGCATCTATTTAATCCTTAGTAGCATTTAGCCGGGACAATTACCCCAACCTTCCTCCAGAAGATTATTGTCTCCTAAGGTCTTCTGCTAAGGTTGTTTATTCTCAAAAGCCTCTGATTTATTTGGTCAAAATTAGTTTGGTTAGCTGATTACAAAAAATGAGATATTTGGTACCTTCACTGTTTTTTAATGATGCAAATCAGGCAGCTTTGCCAGTGTGCCAGAAGAGGCAGCTACCACAGGTATAGAGAGTGAGGGCAAGGCAGTCTCTGCCAACTGTATCCATTATAAGACCTGTTTCCAGAGTATATACATTTGAGATTGATGTGAGAAATTAATTCAGAAACAGCAGAAGTATTAGTAATGTTCAGATTTATCATGTCTAATCTTTCCTCTTTCTCCATTATGCCAGTTACTTTGTTGAAAAATGAAGAAATGAGACTTTCTAACATTAGTTGATATCAGCACCTTCCTTCATTCTATGTATGTGAAGTTGCCAAATCTTTTATTTTCATATCTTCATAGTACGAACCATTTCATGGCATCTGTCATGTTCCTGATTTTCATCACTTTCTATTTGAAGTCCCCTAGTAATTTGTAGAAAAGCAAGCAGAGCTAAAAATACACATTCACGTGTGCCAGTAAAATTACATTCAGTAAGTGCAGTCTGTTTCATTTAACGTGTACCTCTGTACAACTTTAGGGATGCACCGTGCCTTCCAACAAGCCCCAGCAAGGTATGTAGTTAAGTCACAGCTGACTCACAAGCCCAAGACTTCCTAAGGAACAGGGAAAATCACTGGGGCTGTGCTGAAGCGTGGTGGCTTATACTCACCAGTTCCCATGACAGGGTTTGGTCATTACAGACTAGTCATTAAAGACTCTTGTCATTCTGTGATGATCTAAAGATCATGTAAAGGAAGCAGATTGTTGAAATGCACATTTATTTTGTCAAATTCAGTAAATGTTATGTTCCACAGTCTTTTGCCATATAAAGGATGCGTGACTTGGAGTTTAACTAGCCACTAGATGTCAATGTTGCTGTACTAAAAGGCAAGTGAAGTTTCATTTGTTTGGCTGATAATTTACTCAATAAAAGCACTTCTGGATTTGAATTTATTTCTTGTATAGAGTCTGTTACAAAAAATACCATGGGCAAACCTGTGCTTTGTCTTTTATTTTGAGAGCAGCTGTGCTGTTTTGTGCTTTTTTGGAGCTGCAATTACCATTTCAGTGTGTAATCATTGTTAGAAAAGTGCCTTTGAAAAAATAACATGATTGTTCATAAGTTTCCTCCCATGTTCCAATACCCCAGATCTTTGTATAAGTGACCAGAGTCATTTGTATCGTGTTTAATTTGTTAATAGGGATAAACTAGAGATAATAATGTATCTAATCCTGTTAAAAGATCAGTTTTTCTAAATTCCAGTTATTGGTGGCAATTTTTCACTTAAGTATTCCTGATTAATACCATTGGAGACCAGGGTCAAATACACCATGTACAGATAGGATTTCTATAATACTAAGGCTTCCAGTCTGAAAAACAATTTGGAAAACTTGGTTCTTTTGAAAATCTGGCCCTGATTCCGTAAAACCTGAAGGTGGCAAGGAGAATTTGACCCCCAGACCTTTATTCTAGGCTCCTGTACTCTGGGGGTGAGCAGATCACTGCAAACTTTCACAACCCCTTGTTGCCTGCTGCACTGTCAGACTTGTAGCTGAGGCACTGGTTCTGTTGGCCATCTCCAGAGCATTCACTTTGAGACCAAAGTTTGGGAATTAGTTCTGTAAACACTAATGCAAAGCTCAAGAGGACAGTACGCATGTCAAATTCTGGATTAAGCTCAAAGGGTTTTATTTAAAATGTTTTTTAAACTTTCATTTGATCTGAAAATCTTCAAGAAGCAAAATATGAAGAAATTTCACCCTGATTCTTAGCCAATCAATTTGGTAAACAGAATCCCAGTTTAGGCCACATTGTTACAAAATACAGCTTCACCTGATCTATGCCATCAGCTCCAGTTACTTGGATGCACATGAGGCCTCTCCATTTCAATCACAATTCATAAAATGTATTTGTTGTTACTGTTGGCTGAGTAGCAACCTTATAATCTTCATCATCATAGACTGTACTAGTTTAAGTCATGCTCATGAGCCCCCTTTGATAGTAGCATCGCTTACACTCTTAACATGCTAATGGATCACAGCCATATGAAGTACTATGACTTTTAATTTCTAATATCTGAGTTTTCTCAACTATGAATGCAGAATTATGTAAGAATCTTGTGATATCTTGAAAACCAGATTGTCTCAACCTCAATTCTGTTGCATTTAAGGGAAAACTCCTAGCAATAACCTAGATCCTAGAATTTCTGTGAACTTTCCAGAACCAAAAAATATCATTAAACTAGACCACAAGCTCTTGTTAATATGTGTATTGTAAATAATACCAGTATGGCCCTGTAAAAACTAAGTTATTCAGTTATGGAAATCATAATAAACAGACTTTCATCAAAAAATAATTATTAGAAGCAACCTAATGTGTTATCTCTACAGATTTTTTTTTTTTTCCAACAAGTAAATAATTTTACCTAACAAATCCCTTAGAGATACATTACGTAGACTCCTGTCTGCTGTCCTTTAATTGGCACTGCTACTGCCCCGTTTGCTGTGTGGCAGGTGATTTTGGTCTCCAGACCTTACAGCCCAGCAGCTATGCTGAGAACAGTTTGCTTTAAGACTTCACGTGCTTGTAGGCATGCATAAACAAGTACAGTCACCTCAGTCTGTTAGGAATTTAATTAAAAAGTAATTATCAGTATGCACAAAATACTTTTCCTTAGTTTTATCAACCTGCATTGAAATAAGTGGAATACAGGAAGTAACTCCTCCAGCGTGTTCCAGTTTTCACTCAAGGAGATTTTAGAAGTGTATTATGTTTAAAATCCCCAAAGTATGAGCATTTTCCTAAGAGAGCAAAGAATGCTTAATCCTACTTCTATGTCTAGATCTGTTATGGTGGAAAGTGACTGATGGTGTTCATATACATAAATCAAAGAGAAAGGAAAATCTGTTCTTCCAGTTTGATATCAGTTATTACATGAGGGGGAAATGAAAGAAAATAAGAAGCAAGAGATAAGGAAAATATTGTAAAGTGGAAATTAAAAAAAAAAGTTAATAAATTTTGTTCTTTCCTACTAGATTTATTCCATGAAAATAAAAAGAATGTGAGCAAAATCGCAGCCCATGGCAATTGTAAATTATAGTGAAAAATGTATGTATTCCCTTGCTTCCTGATAACGTGCAATTTTGTGCATGTCTGCCATGTATATGTATTCATTAATAATTTACTTACTGTGATAATTGAGGAAAGGTACAAATCATTTACAGTTGAATGTATGGAATCTAAAGACTCGTATATAAAAAGGTGCTGACAAGCTGCTATCTTCTCAGTCATAGAAGCAGTTAAGCACTACTAGTGTGCCTAGCATTACAGAAAACCTGGAAAAGAAGGGTGCCTCGGGGCCTGCAGTCTACATTATAATTTAATAGAGGAATAAGGCCTCATTCCTGCATATGTGTTCCAGAAAACACCAGTACTTTTAGAGATGTGTTGCACCTTAGTTTAACCAAATGTTGAGATCTTAATCCAGGAATCAAGAAGGCCAGTTTTGCAAAATATTCTGTAACCGGTCAGGCATGTTCATCACAGGGTTTTCAGTGTCCTAAAGCTAAGAAAATAAAATATTTGACAGCGTAGATGATTTGCAACATGCAGTGGTTAGCGAGTGTTTGGAATCACACCGATAATAGACTTTTTTTTTTTATAAGAGAATGTATAAGAGCATCATAAGGCATAATGAGGACAGAAGCAACCCTCATTCCACCTTATGGTTTCAGTGGGATTACTTCCATAGTAAAGTAAAGCAGTATAGTAACTGGATGTAGACGCTGATAGTATCTGGGTTGAGGTAATCAACAGCTGACCATTTGGTGGAAAATGAAGGATACAGGGATATAAAGACTGCACTCTGTGCAGTGAACTAGAATGAATCAGTGAAAATTCCTTTTTAACTTTTTTTTTTGATGAACATGCTTGTACAGTACTAATGTGAGACCTCATTTAATAATGCCACTAGCAACTGTACTAGAAATGTCCTTTCGTTAGTAGAAATATACCACTGATTGCCAGTTTTGGAAATAATAGGGGTTATATTTCAAATTAAATACAATTTTGTGTTATTTAATCACAAAGATCGTTCAGACATCAAGTACTGAAATACTATCTGCCCTTCTATTGAAAGTATTTCCAGGATACTATTCATTTCATGCACCTAAGTAGAAAGGGAAGGATAGCTCTCCTAAATGGGAACAGTTAGTCTAACCTAGTTACAAATATCGAATTATGTTACTTACAGCCAGCAAACGTGACCTGTGCAATATCCACGACTATAAAAATTACATGAAAAAAATTGCTGAGGAAAGTATCTATAGTAAGTAAAAAGAAATATTCAAGCTTGCATCTTGGGGGAGATCCTGCTATTTGCTGAAACCACATTCAATTTGCAAGCAATGTATTAAAATGTTAAGAGTTACATATCTTAATGACTGGCTTTCTTGAATGGAAATAAAATATAACCACATGAAAGATGAAGGTCAGGAATTCAAGTGAGATTTGAGTGAGACACCATTTTCTTTAGAATATAATGAAATTTTCTCACAAGTCTGTATTCTACTGTCCTCAAATATACAGTTCTTCAAAGATGGAATGTATTATTTAAAGTTTATTAGGATCCATTTTAATACATTTTAAAATCTTGTTTTAGTCAACCCTTGCCACTCTTTCCTTGTACAATAGCTTTTATTTGAACCTCAGCCTTAACAGAGTCAGTATTCAGCAAGTTTCTATAATCTGAGTCGCTTAACAAAAGGAAAACATTATTTTGACTACCTCATTTAACTTTGGTATGGTTGTAATCCATCCACAAGTTTTAAGAACTTGGAAAATTTGTATTCGGAGATTAAACATTAAATTTAGTTCCTAATATGGGACTCCTGAAGCATACATAGCCTTTCTCTTTCAAACAGTTTTATGTCAAGCTTCAACTTTTCACTGTAATTTTTTAAAATCACGTAATTGTGGAGAAAGTTAATGTAGCTGAGTAAGATTACGGTTTTCTGTATACAGAAATGAACCTGGTTTATATGTGTTTGGGAGCTAATGGATACCATGGAATAGAAGTCCTTTCAGTTTTTCTGTTTTGCCATATTTCTAGGTAGTAGTTACTTTAATGACCAATATTTTGCTTTCCATTCTTGGCTGCGACTTGCCCTGTAATGCATCTATCTTGCCTTGAAGTTCAAGATAAAGTTGTTATCACTTGGAAAGATTTACCACACGATGAAAGAACACTAAGTCTCATTCAGACACTCTTTTACTTCATTAATTTGATCTTTGTCATCCTTAAGGGATGCAACCAGAGATAGTCCACCAATGTCCAAAAACGACTTCTAAAGGTTTGACAAAATAATATTTTCTATAATTCCAAAACTTTTTGTTGGCTGAATTTTGAAAACTTAGGTTTCATAACCCGAACAATCAAATGACACTTATCTATAGCGCACTTGCAGTGTATGATCTGGATAGTTATGTGTAAGCAGTTTTTCATTTGCATTATCCATTAAATTTTAGACAGGGAGGTAACTTCCAAAATTAACATTAGCTTTGTCAGCATTGCCAGAGGACACACTGCCAGAAGTTCAAAACAACAGTATGTAGTGCAATTTTTTGATGTGGTTTTATTGCTGTCTTGAAGGTAATCAAACAGCTGATGAATTGTCATCCTTTCAGCTCTCTGTTAAGAACAACTGGCGAAGCATTTTGATAGTTTCTGACTTGGAGACGTCAATGCCTGCAGAAAAATATGCCCTTAAAACAACATATGAAATTGTTATCCCAATCTAAAAAGAAGCTATTGTGCTATTAATATCTGCAGGTACTGTAGTATAGTGATCTAGCAGTACAGTTGGAAAAACAAAGCCTTAACACTCGAGTCCACATCCGTGATTTGTGTTTCAGATTTGCAGTTCTGTGCAGTCTTAGAACAACGTAAATATCCCCACCTTGGAGCCTGAGTGTCTTTATGAAAGGGCAGCAGAGCCCAGGTCACAGACAGTAACACAGCCCCACCGAGCCACAGCCACGTGGGTCCTCCCTATCCTCGGCAGAAGGATTGAGCTGCTTCCCGACATCGCCCATTCTGAATCTATAGCAACCCTCCTCTAATACGTGAAGCTATTTTTAGCATCAGGGCAGCCTTGAAAACAGCAGGTAAAGCATGAAAAGAATGAATAAGTGGTTGTGGTGCTTGCCTGTGAATAGAAGCTATATATAGAAGAGCTTGCTTGCTCTCTAGAGAAAGATCTTAATATATATAATGCATCTATGAAGGGAGATCTGCCTCGCCCCGAGCGGAGGTGGAAGTGTCAGAAGCATGCAGTAGAGCATTATTACTACTTCTGACCTGAACAGTTACCTAAAAAGTCAATCTTTAAGATTTTTCTGTTTAAGAAGATAAATTGTTAATGGAATCAGGTATCTTGGATTCACTTTTTATTTGCAGAGAATGCACAGCGTTCATTTCCCTGAGTGAAGAGCAAATTAAACAGCAGGAGACTATGTGCAGCTCCAAGCTCTTTTCAGCCAACACTTGCTCCAGGAAGTTCTCCAGAGACTTTTCTCAGGATCCTCTTTGCAATGCCTAGGGTCCAAAATCTCTCCTTGTGTGATGTTCCTGCTGCCTTCTTTCTGAATTCCCACTCCTGTTTTCTTGTCCTTTTTGCTTTCTCCCATATTCATCCTTTTACTTCAAAACAATGCTTAGGAAAAAGCCCCATGTGCCTTTGTTTAATCAGGAGTGTGTGCCACTTATTTAACTGGGGAGCTATATTGCTTCATAAAGGAGCTTATTACTTCTTCCTGATGTATTATATTAATACTGGGAATTAGGCCCTCCAGTTTTAATGTCTCTTTGCCTAAATCACAAGGGCAACAACAGTGGAAACTTGCAGCTGCCTAACAGTGATTGCTGTCTAAAAGAAAGTCAGCTGTATGGCATTTGGATGTTTGTCTTAGGAAAGTGATATATAGGAAGCATTGTAAGTTCAAAATCTGAACGTCTTAAATATTATGCACAAAGTAGGGAAAATCCTTTAGCTTCTGAGCAGTCATAACTAAAACACGTATCCCTCTGTAGAGCTGAAAATTACATTAAAAATTACATCCAGTTCTTAGATGCAGTGTTTTGTTGGTTTTGCTTTCCCACTGCAGAGGGAGAGCCAGGCAGCCAAAAGAGCAAATCCTTCCTTAAAACTGAGGAAAGAGCACGTTGGCATACAAACAGAGATGTGGCAGGCTTCTTCAGTCCTCCAAAGTCTCCTCAGCAGGGGGTTGCAGCTTGGATGGAAATGGAGCAGGGCATTCAGCTGGGTGCTGTGTCGTTTTTGATGGAGAACCTGCGCTGGGCTCTGTACAGCCACAGTGTGCCCACCATAGTGTGGGGTAGAGTGGACCGTCTAACAGTTGAGGTAAAAGGGATTATTTCTTAGGGAAATAAGGTATTTTTTCAAATTTCTTGAAGTGTTAAAAACAATAAACACTTCAATAAGATACACTTGTGGAGCTATCAGCAACAAGCCCTTAAGATGTTTCAGCACTGGTCCAAATCCCAGCTTTTCGAAACATTTTGATTAGCAACCATAAAACAGTAATATGTGTTTGATGAGGCACATCCTTCTCATTGTGCAATTCATTATGTCAGCGGCATTCCAGCGAGGCTTTTACTTGAACTATTTGAGTGACTTCAGTAGGGCTAAGATTTCTTCCATTGTGAATTATTCAGGACTTAGAAACCTCCTGTTTTTAATCTCTCCTCAAAAGCCCGTTATCTCTGCCATGTAACAAATAAATTTCCGATGTACATTTAAATAAAAAAAATCAGTTACATTTTTCTTTCTGCAAAATGACAAGGAAAATTAAATACAAGCTTATAAAGATTAGAATAATTTTACGGGGACTCAATGCCATGAAAAAAGTACAGAAGGGCAATGTAAGATAGCACAGGTCAAGGAAAGGATTTTATAATGTGCCGTCTGTTTTTAATTAGCATCTTGGCAGACTGGAGGATCTCAAACATTTTTCCATGAAGAAATGTATTATAGGCTTTTCTTGCTGCCAATTAAATGGCATTTAGCTGCAGTGACAGTGGTATGTTGTTTTGGGTCTACAGAAAGCACTTGCTCACACTAGAAAATCTGGGACATTGTGTTTCGGATACAGGGTTCTTACTGGACTGGATTTTCTATCACTCTGCATTTTCAGTGTAGGCATGAAAGATACCTCCTAGGGACAACTGCTGATTTCATAAATAGTGCGACAGTGAGCTGTGGAAGGCAACAGAACCAAGAGGCCGTGGAAGAGTGGGGAAGAGAGAAACCATCCCCTTACAGAAAGTGTTGCATAGAACTACATTCTTAATATCACCATGCCATTTCCTTCAAAAGTCATGAGACCATTTCCAGTTATAAATTAACTGTAGATTTTCTCAGTTGTATCACACTTTTAATGTCTGATCAGGCCATGCAGGGAAAAAGACGGTAGCTTGCATATTTGAACATGACTTTCCCTCTCTAAGAGGTTCCTATAGAGGGCACTTCAATCCTACAGCAGGACACACATTAGGTATGACCCTGATGCCAGTTCCATTGCAGTGGCTGGGCATTTTGTCTGGCTGAAAAGTGCCCCCTTTCCCAGCTGCCTACGTGAGGTGTTGATCTTCCCAGAGTATAAATAAACTACTGGCAGATTTTCTTGAAAGTTCTACTGAAAGGTTGAGAAGATGCAGAAAGTGCACATTCTGCAGAAAGTGAAAACCCAGTGTATTATTGTCTCCTTTCTTAATACTTCTCTCTGTATGAGGTTTGGTCTCAGGTCCACGTTTGCATTGTGCTCTCTTTAGCTCTTGAACCATTTGCTGGTTTTGTGTCCATCTCCTGTCTCCCATCTCTACATATCCACTGTCAGTGTTTTCAAGGCAAAACACATACAATAGAGATGAAGGAAGAATTGTTTCATTCAGGAGGAAAGTGGCTAGTATTTGGGAGAACCATTGACTCCATGCTTCTGGATTGCATGCTGCAAAGCATGGTGCTCTGTAACCGACCTCCCAAGCCTTTTAAACACCTGAGAAAGCAACTGGTCCTACTGTGCTGGGAAACAGAAGGCATGAGCTGGGGAAGAGCTGAGCAACACCAGCTCTGGGATTCGTACAGGCATCCAGTCCCATTCAGAGGAGCAGGAATGGACAGCCCCTAAGGGAACTGGAAGTGGAGGGTGAAAAAATAACAGGTTTAATAAGGTTTGTGAGGTCTCCCTCACAGAGAAGGGCCAATCCAGGATTAACTGAGGTTATGTACATGTCTCACCTGAAGGATGGTTATTGTTTTCTTTCTGTTTGTTTTGTTCTTTTTCTTTACTTACATAAAATAAAGGTACTGAGCTGAGGTGGTTATGAAGGAAGGCTGAGAAAATTGCGGATGTTCAGCCTGGAGAAGAGACGGCTCCAGGGAGACTTCATTGCGGCCTTTCAGTACTTAAAGGGGTCTTATAAAAGGGATGGAGAGGGACTCTTTACTCAGGTAGATAATGATAGGACAAGGGGGAATGGTCTTAAACTAAAAGAGGTTAGGTTTAGATTAGACATTAGGAAGAAATTCTTCACTGTAAGGATAGTGAGGCCCTGGAACAGGTTGCCCAGAGAAACTGTGGATGCCCCATCCCTGGAGGTGTTCAAGGCCAGGCTGGATGCGGCCTTGTCCAACCTGATCTAGCAGGTGGCATCCCTGCCTATGGCAGGGGGGTTGAAACTAGATGATCTTTAAGGTCCCTTCCAAACCGAGCCGTTTTATGATTCTATGATTTGCCTGTCCTGCAAGATAGTCAGATCAGCATGAGCAGTCATCCAGAAGAACATTTAAACAAACTTAACATTATCAGTATTGTCAATAGCAGCTGTTCAAGGACTATAGACTATGTCCTTAAAATTTTGTGGTACTAGTTTAAAAGTCATGTGATATCTAAACATAGTACATTTTGAATGCTCTGCATCTAGCTGCTTAGCCTTTATCCCTCCTGGTTACCCAGGATGTTGGATGAGCTTGCATACATTGCACATCTGTTTGTTCCTTAAAGAATAATAGTTCAGATAACAGCACTTAGCTTGTGAGATACTGTTTGTCATTAGTCAAATTCTGGCCCACCTAAGCCAGTGAGCAGTCCTAGAGCCACCTGTACGCTGACCAAGATACACGCAGCAGAGCAGGTGTCCTGCTTCTGGCCAGGAGAGCTAAGGCCCAGCTCTCTTAGAGGTGGTCATTTGTAACTCCATGGTGAGCTGTGACGGGACCCCTTTATGCAAGGGAAAGGAGGCCGTCCTCTGTGTTCTTCTTTCCCCTAAAGTTGGCAGCAATTACAGTAGCCATTTTTTCAGCCTTTTGACACAGGGATTGGACTGACTGTCCCACTTTTAGACAGGAAGGGAAAAGCAAGTTAGAACAACTTTCCAAATAAAAAGTTTTGGACAACTCTGTGGTAATTCACAAGCTATTCTGTGCTATGAGCTGTTGTAAAGGCATCTTGAGTTTTGTTGCGCCTAACCTGCAGAAGGTCTCTTCCTGGCAATGGCTCTTGGGGCCAGACCCACTGGAAGCATGCTCTTTTCAGAACTATATGGAATCCGAAAGACTTCATTTTGTTTATTGAAAGGGATGGCACAGTGGTAATGTAGCAAGAACGATGTTCTCTTCATAGGGGACTCCTGAACATTGCAGTGTGATTCTGACTCTTGTGTATTTCTGTGGTGAAACACAGAGACTTACCATGGACTTAACACTGAGCAGCACAGTGAAGTTCACTAAGTCTTGCCATTGCTGTCAGTGGATTTTGGATTAGGCCTTGTATGTGCAGGCAGCTCATCCTGAACATGGAAAAGGCAACAAAATTTTCTTAAAATGTTCTAAAAGTAGGATAAAATAAAGGATAACTGTAACAGTATACGTATCTGTAAAGGCAAATGTAGTCAGCATGAAACCACAGGAAGCTTATTAAAATTTTGCCATATGTTGGTAATGAAAACATATTGGGCCAATGTGAATATGCAAATACAACCAGTGGAGCAGAGTTAATCCCTCAAAAATTTATTCAATATTTTAAAAATAATTTTTGGCTCTATGTTATGACCTTTTGTTTGCTTTCCTCAAATATTTTAGCAAACAGGTTTACTCATAGAAGTATTCATATTGTAACCAGATATTCAAGAATAGTTGATAAGAACTTATTTTGAGTAAATAATAACAATAAATGCGTATGTTTGGACTAGAAACCGAGCTGCAAAAGTTATGCTAAATCTGATCAGAGCATGAGCAATACCAGGTAGTGAATACCTCAAATGACAACTAGCAAAAGTATCTTGAATTTTGAATGTCATTTACCTGCACCAAACTTGATCTTAGATGGTTGATTGTTAACAACTATGGGTATTATCAAAGTACCAAACAATTTGGATATAATAGAAATAAATAAGCTATTATTCTTACCATATAGAGTGAATACGTGGGAAATAATTATTTCCCAGGAATTACTTAGCTTTGGTCAAAATTAAAGAGGACAAATATCATAGTGTATTAACAAAGTATAGGAAAGACTAAAATCTCAGTGTAGTGCAAAGATGAATGATTTTCAGCTGTTTAAAAAAAAAAAAAAAAAAAGGCCAAAAATTAAAAGGATCCCACACACAAGGAGAAAGAAAAGCAGGTCCTCGTCTCCAAGCAGCAGACTGGCCTCGTTCCTCGGCTTTTTGTCTTTGAGGGCTTCTTCTCAGGCCTGCTTGAGCTAAAATAAAGGAGCCGAAAGAAAGGGGGGAAGCAGGCTAGGGAGCGGTGGGCGCCTCCGCCGCGCTGGGGAGGCGAGGGCAGCGCCGGGGCCGGGGCCGGGGCCGGGGCCGGGGCCGGGGCCGGGGCCGGGGCCGGGGCCGGGGCCGGGGCCGGGGCCGGGGCCGGGGCCGGGGCCGGGGCCGGGGCCGGGGCCTGGCCTGCGGCTCCGCGTGTTGCCAGGCTACGGGAAGCAGCCGGCAGCAGCGAGAGCCGAGCACAAAAAGAGCAGGGCCCGGTTCAGGCTTGGCAACCAGCGCCGGGAGAGCTGGGCTGTGGGCATGGTCTCGCTTGAAAAACGCAGGCTCCTAGCGTTGGCGTCGGTGTGCTGCTCTTAATACGGTACCAAAGGGGAGTCAGAACGAATAACAACAGCCAGCAGCACGGTACAGGCTTATCGCTGCTCATATGGGAACTTGTCTGCCAGCAAGCACCTCCGTTGTGTGGCGAGGTGAAGATTTTTCTGTTAAAGCATTGCCAAATCGTGAGAAGCACACCTAGCAACACAAGCCAGGCCTCCCTCATCCCTCCTGCTGAACCCGAGCTGAAACCAAAATAAATAAATTTTGACTCGCATGGCACCAACCCAGTGCGTGAAGCACGAGCGAGAAGGAGCTGGCACAGCAGCCCAGCGCCTGTCTGTGGCCAGCAAATAAGCAGTAATGGCACATGTAAAGGGCAAGCCAAGTGTGGCGGTGGCTGGAGAGCAGGTTATGGCTCTGAACAGGCATGAACCAATTTGTTTTTCAACTACTACATGGCAAGAAATGAGATACTCAGCTTGGCACAAAAGGACCCAGGAAAATGTGATTTATGCCTCTCTTTTGACAGAGCCGTTATAAATATTCATAATATTTGCTTTTTTTTGGGGGGAAAAAAGCAGTTGTTTTGGCATGTAGTTTGGAATAGAAAGCTAACTTCCAGGCGGTTCTCTGCACGGGTGAAATTGGAGTCAGGTTACGGCTCTGCTGCAGAATGTGCTTTTGTTACGGAAAAACCGCTATGCTCTGAAGTTTTCATGAGGGTCACGATGTGGCTGGAGTATAAACTGAAAAGAAATGCCTAAGTAATTGATGGTGGATTTCAGTGAATGAGCTTAAGAAAATGCAACATGGGTTTCAACATCAATGGCAAACCATTGCCATGGCAATGGGTAGCTTTGCCAGAACCAAACAAACAAACAACAGCCTTCTTCTCTTTCAGCAAAAAGTTAGAGAATTTGCTGTTCTCACCTCACTGAAGCTTGTGCTTTTGTGCCACAGACCATTTCAGAGGGGCAAAGATGGGGTGCCCTGCTCAGACAAGTACCACAAATCCAGAGTCCTTCTCAGTAGTACACTTATAACATTTCCAGAGCAAGAAGTAACCTTTGTACCCATGGGAAGGTATCAACTTTTGCTTTATAATGATTTCAGTGTTCTAGTTACTGTAATTCTGTACCATCTTCTAATGGAAGATGGAAGGGCTCAGTATTAAAGAAGCTTTGTGTCACTATTTGCAGTCAATCCTGCTTCAGGAGACACTTACTGATACAGAAGATTTTCTTATAAGCAAAAACCTTGGTCCACACTTGAATTAATAAAGGATTTATAAAAAAAACAAACCAGAGAGAGAGAAAGTGTGAGCTGTGCAAGCTGCCCTTTCTTCTGCAGGCGCGGGCACATGGAGGGGAGAGCACTAATGCACAAGTGCAGGAGCCATCTCCTAGCAGAAGCCTTTGGAAGTGGCCCTCTGAAAGCTTTCTGCACATTTTTGAGGATCCCAGGTCCCTCTGAGGATGCAGTCCCTTTGTCTACTGTGAGTTTTGTGGGTCCAGAGCCTCCTCTCAGCTGTGGGGAGACAGATCTCAGCCACAGCCAGGCAAGGAGTCAGTAACGTTGGGGTTCTGCCATTCTTTTTTCTTGCTGCTTTGCAGGCTATTGTCCCTGTTTGCCACCTCACACCCATAGGACCTGAAGTTCCTGCTGGGCATCTATGTCTGGGTATGTGCTAGGGACTTTCTGGTATCATTTCTGAGGAAGGCAGACATGGTATGGTTGTTGGTCTTGTGATTTCATGGCCTGCAGAGCAGGATCAAAGGGACAGAACCAGATGGCGACATGGAATCAGAGAAGTAACCAGCAGCAAAGAGAGAGCTGGTTTACAAGTATCTGCTGGTGAGGAGACAGAGTCTACATGAAGGAGCCAATAGCGAGCATGAATGTGTCAAACTTTCTGTACCATCTGGCTGACCCTCGTAGACTTTGTGATCTGTGTAATGCAAACAGTGCTGTCAGTCTGACAGGGAACGTGTCAAACCTAAGTTTGCAAAACTCTTCTAATAGCAATCCAATATCAGATAAAATAAAAACATCCCATCTGGATTTCCAGCTATTTGGCACTCATTAGTTTTGTCTTACCATTCTTTATATAATAACACTTAGGTGCTGCTTTTCTTAAGCTCCCCATAAAATATTTAATATAGTTTACTGTAAAGTCTTCAGGATGAGGGCTGTTTCTTGCAGAGTATTCGTGCTGCACCTAGCACTAATTTAAATTGCAGCCTCCAGGCAGTATTGTAAGTACTCATTGTTTCCATCAAGATTTGTCCCTATCCTGACACTTTTCAAAGAAAGTCCATTCTTAACTTCGGTTTTAACATAGCCAGTGTTTAACATTTTTTTTAAATCTTAAATGATCAAACCAGTCTGCAGCAAATAAATTTTGAACCTGAACTTTTAATTAATGTTGTCCATTTTGAACAGTGCCTGGTCTGCTTCATTTAACCAGCTCAGAAAACATGTAACAAATAAGAACGTTTTTTTTTCCCTCTTTTTTTTTTTTTTCTTTTTCTTTTCTTAGAAATGCAGTTGGGGTCTATTTTGCATGAGAAAATATTTTGTTTAGGAATGACAGTTGTAGGCATTCTCTCATACATTGTAATATTTTCCATGTGTGGCAGCTTGTTTTTCAGTGGTACAACTATGTGCAATAAAGCTAAGGATAAAAATTAATCTAACAGCTTTCGCAGCAATGCTTTTGATGGTTTCCCTTGATTTCATTTTTCCAGGGGATACTGCCCTCAGTTCTGCTGCTTGCAATATGCGAAGCATAATTCTCAAAGGTTCCTGAGGTTGTAGGGATCCAGTAAAAGATGACAGATCCCCCCCCCGCACACACATACTCCACCCCACACCCACTCACCCACCCACCAGCAAAACATAATGCTGTACTATTTTTGGCAACAGGGAAAGGGCCTCCCTGTGAAAACAGAAAGCAGTGTATTTCTCAGTTACATCACTTTGCAATCTAATGCTGTGTTGTGCTCAGTGTTTTTGTGGTGATGCAAGTCTTTCTTTTTTTTTTTTTTTTTTTTTTTTCTTCCTTCAGCCGGTTGGATTTTCCCCATCTTACAGCACCTCGCAGGTCTCTTCTCTCAGCAGTACGTTGCCTGAGTGAGTGGAAACACACAGATCAGCTGCAGGTTTCTGTCTACAGAAACAGAGTGAAAGAGAAAGAAAAGGGTTGGGAAAGCAGAGACAAATATTGACCTGGACTTATAGAAAGACATCCAATGGCTGAATAAAGAACCCCTGTTCATGTTTTGGGATATTCTTTCAACTGGCTGGAACGAGAGCGGATCAAAAGAATGGGAAATGCCAGCAGACCCTTTAGAAGAATTGCTTATTTCTTATGCCTTTTATCTGTGCTTTTGCTGACTGAAGGGAAGAAACCAGTGAAGCCAAAATGTCCTGCCTGGTGTACTTGTACCAAAGATAATGCTTTATGTGAAAATGCCAGATCTATTCCTCGCAGCGTTCCGCCTGATGTTATCTCACTGTAAGGGCTGTAAGCATTTGGTTATTTAATTTATGATTTAAAATGAACTAGGATGTGTGGTGTTTTCAGTGCATACCGAAGGATGCTTGCTGCAGGGAGTACCTCCAGCATTCAGAATCATCAGCTAATGTGTTAAAATTGTGCTGCATTCTTGAATCCTGATTTTTACATCTCTTTCATCTGTCTGTCTGTCTGTGTCTGTGCACACATACCATTTTATACCTGCTTCTATACTATAGGAAACCTGTAACATCCATTTTTTTATTTTTTATTTTCAGTACTTGCATAAATACATTTCTCTGTGATGACCAGATCAGTATTATAACCATGCATATATGAGACTTCATTAATATAAGGTTGTGTTTTTCTTCTTTCCAGATCCTTTGTGAGATCTGCTTTTACTAAAATCCCAGAAGGGAGTTTTTTGCTCACACCATCTCTGCAGCTTCTGTGAGAAACATTTCTATCATATAATTTCTGTTATGAAATGTATATGTATCCATAAATAGTGTAAAAAGGGTCTCAGCATTATTTTTATGAGAAATAGCAAAAGAAGGTTCATCAGATGACAAAATACAAGACTTTTTACTAATTTGAACGATAGTGCATGTTTAATTTTTTCAAAGTGCATGTACTCAGTATTTTGCAAGGATATCTGTTGTCAGTGCTACTTTGAATTATTGCATTCTGAAGCTTTCAGTGACAGAATGTGTGCTATCTTTATAATACTTTAATTAATATCACAGTAGGGATTTGAGCACTGCAACAATGATTCTTGTTTCTTTTCTGCAGCCCCAGGGCTTGATCCCAATATAAAGGTGCCCATTTGCAACTTGCCTGCAAGCTCAGAACCCCTCAGATCAGGCCCTTCATTTTGGTGGGACAGGTCCTGAAGTCCTTTGCCATGTAAAATTGCCATTGACTTCTGTGGAAGTTTAGTCACTTCAGTGGGAGTTTTGCCTTGCTGGTTTCTGGATTTGATCCTGTTTGTTATTTCATGTTCTTTGAAAATGCATAAGAGTAATGAAGATTTTCTTCTAATTAAAAAAAAAAATATTAAAAAGTTATCATTTCAAAATCAAATACTGTGATGAGGCATAGATAGGAAGAAAGTATTTCTGGATATTCAAAAATTGGATGCATTTCTATATAGGATTTTTACAGGTTCACAGACTTTCCTAGAAATGTGGGCATATGATTATATAATTGCTAGCTATACAAAGGTAGAGGGGGTGTAACCTGAACTGTTTATAGTGGATGTGCCACCAGCCTGAAAAACATCCAGACTGGTCTCAGAAATCTGGCCAGAAAGACTCCCTGATGTGATCAAAATCAAAATTAGACGTCTGTCCTAGACTGACTTGCCATGCACTCTGGATGTAGTCAGAAGTGCAGTGTTGATATATCGGAGCCCTAAGGCTGTCACATTAAACTGCCAGTGCGCTGATAGCTGAAGCCCTGACCCTAGCTGTACTCTGCTACCTCAAGTGGAGCTGATAAGGAGGTGCAGACATACTGTACAATTTTGGATACAGGGTAAATAGGTAAATGCAGTTACTATGGAAACCTAAATGCTTTTCCATTGTGCTTTATTCCTGAGAATATTTTCCCTGGTGGTCACAGATCACAAATGGGACAAATTTCACACATTTCCTGCCATAGGTCTTTTAAAGGAAAGAAAAAAAGAAATAGCAGCAGTGGTGCAGCTTGTATCTGATGGGCGAGTAGGACATGCTAATCATCTTTCCTGGCTACGATGTGCCACCTACACTTAGCAATCCCACTGCCAGGGGAGGCAGGGTTGGGTAGGGTGGAGCAGGACAGACACATTCTGGTTATTTTGAGTCATTTTAGTGCCTGGCACAGAGGGCTCCTAGTCTCTGACAATGAGTTTTGGCATTTTGGTCATGGCAATGATCTGCATGGTCTGCCTTACGCTTCACTGAAACGCGTGTCCTCAGCTGCTGCTAATAATGCTGCAACAAAGGCTGCACCCCCAAGAAAAACAGTTTTTGTTCCACTATGGGCTTTGACAAGTGGTCTGTTAGAACGGTGCAGACGATCCACAGATTACTTACCTCTGCTACCTAGCATTTCTAAAAATACTGCTGAATACTTTTACAGACATATTTCTAACATGGTAGCTGAGCTGCTTGCCATCTTTGGAAAGTCAGGCTGCTGATCTAAGGCAAATGAGTCCTTAAACACAGCTTGTAGAAGCAGGACTCTAGCTGTGGGGCCAACTCCAGTTTCTAAGTGGGAAATAAAAATTTCCACATTTGGCGGGAGATAGAGTAAGGCAAATAAGAATACAGAAATCTCCGGTTAATTAAAGTAAGTTCTAACTTTGCGTGATTATAGCTATATTGGTAGGTTTAATTTAGCCACAAGCAAGATTTAGCAGCCTATACATACTTTTACATAACAGTCTCCAGCATTACATTTTTAAAGTCCAAATGTTACTTGGTATCTCCAGTATGCCAACCACACATTTCTGAGTGAGGAATATGTCTGCCTCTATTATTATTTACTACTGTTTTTACTGTAGTAGTGGCAATGGTCCCTGGAAAAATCATGGTCTTCTGCTGAACACTACACCCAAGTCCCAGGACAGCAGAGCTTTTCTTCTTGAATGGTGCAGATGGTGTGTTCTGCGCTCTTCATGTGACAACGAAAATGTTCAGGACCTACAGAGACAGAGTGAAGTGCCAGCAGGAGTGTTCCCTAAATGAGAACGCTGCCCTGCTCTCATCTCCAGCACTTGTAGCTGCGTCTATCAGGCAACGTGCTGAGGGTGCCCTTATAACATGGAAGCATGCAACAAGAAGGGAGGTAGCCGTGGCAGTAGGATTCATACCAGCCAGCAGTGCAGTTCCTGCTTGGCAATATGGTCCCTAGCTACAGTGCAGCATCTTCTGCCTCTGTCCTCACCCCACAAGTAGCTAGTTAGTGGAACACAGATTGAGCAGATCTGGTAGTTCAGGTCAGAGAGTGGGAGAAAAGATGCTTTGTGCATCAAATACATGATACAGCCATTGGGGGGAGGTATGAGATGGGAGGTAAATGAGCTCACCAAGTGCAAGACCTGTGCTATAAACCTGGCAATCTCTCAAACAGCCATGCTATTGAAAGAGATACTACCCTATTCTTGTAAAATACAAGGAGGATAGAGTGCAGAAAAATAAAAATTATCCAGAGAAATCACATCAGAAAAGAAAGCTGATTTGCAGACAATGGGTTTACCAAATTGGTCAACTGGTTCAGAGATTTTATAATACTTATTTTCTCTAGGAGAAATCTTATTGTATCTAAAAAAAAGGAAGAATTTCCTGATTATATATATTTTTTGTAATTATATAGAGACATATTCAAAGTGGAAAAAGCACAGTCTGCAATAGTCAAGCGAGAAAAATAAACCAACTGGAATTTATTCTTAATGTAAACTTCAAAGGAAGAGATTAACTCATTAAGTGTATTAATTCATGCTTGGAAATCTCAAATTCCTGAATTCCTAAGGATGTCATAGTGTGGGTCTATTTATCCATCAGGTCCAACTGAATAAAATATAGGTATGCATCTGGTGTTCCACTGTGGAAAAGTAAAGTTCGTCTTACTTGACAATGCCCCACCATATTAAGGGTGTGGCAGTCCCGAGATGAGTTAAAATGGATGAATGCAAACAAGGCTGAATATTATAAATAAAGCTGGAAAAATCAATCCTAGTCCCCTTCTAATGGCTACAAGATTACATAAAATTAAATGTGTTGCCAGTATTTTTACTGCTAGCTGGATGAAAAATATGTGCACCTACTAAAAGCTATCTCCAGCAGGTATAATGCGGTCTTAAAAAATAGTTCTGTTTTGAACACTGACTGAATTAAAATAACCTTAAGAAATTTCACATTTTTTCTCAGAAAATTTTCAGTACCCTCAAGTCAAACATGCTTACAAGTTTAACTCCTAAGTTAAGGGTTTTTCCTACCTGTCAGGTGTGTCAATTCAACTTGACGTCTGGCATAACAAGCTTTCCCCATGTTGTCATCAAAAGTAAGTGCTCTTCAACACAATTTAGACTTCTCTAGTACTTGAACATTTCATTGTCATCTGAGTATGTCCTCAGTGGCTCTTGTACAATGCCATTGTTTTATTGGCGTGATAAACCCACTCTTACATCCTACAGAAGTCAATGGAATTTTATCAGATGGCGCCAGTATGCAAAGCAGTGAGCTGCTGGGGCCTTCCACTGCACCAGACAATGGTGCAGTGTGTCAGCAGTGTGTTTTAGTCTGATGACCCTGTAGTGCTTTGCATAGGCAAAACCACAAAAACTGTCAGTTGAAGTTTGGCCTGGTATGGATTGCTGAACCATTTTCTAAAGGTGCTAGTAACCTAACAGTCTTTTGTTTTGCATTTCTTTACACAGGTTGTTTACCTCCAACACTTTTGATGTTATTAGTGATGATGCCTTCATGGGCCTTCCTCATCTAGAATATTTGTGAGTGAACAAAATAATATTTCCTGGCATTGTTGATGAGAGTGGGTGGGCTTCCAAGTTCCAGGCACTGCTTTGACCAGAATGACTTTACGACCCATTACAGGTTCATAGAGAACAACAGCATTAAGTCAATTTCAAGAAATACTTTCAGAGGACTGAAATCTTTAATTCACCTGTAAGTAAAGTGGTTGAATGTATTCATACTCGGTATATTTAACATAGTAACTGAAGCATTGTGTTGTTTAATTTAGCATTTTGATATATAGCTATATTTATTTGTTTAAGCGATATTAATATTCATTTAATTAGAATGCTAATTGTTGTGTTTCACCAAAGACTTCCAAACTGTGGTTGTGTAGAAAGCTGGGACCCAAACAGCCTCGAGGCTGTGCATATGTGGCAGTAGCTCCCTGGCTCTCCTTGCTCAGGGCTCTTGGGGTTTCCAGCTGAGCAAGGAGGCACAGGGATGGCAGGGCGGGTCGGGCAGCTGGGCACTGGAGATACGAGATAGGAGAGTGAGGCTGAGTTTGTGACTTGGAGAGGAGGCAAGAGAGGGCAGTGATCAGCTATGAGGTGCCATGGTGGGGAGATGTGGAGGGGCAGAGGCAAGTCTGCCACATGCACCACAGTCTGGCCTGGATCCATGGCAATATCAGAGCCATCCAGTTCTTCCCCTGAGTTGTCTGGCCCTTAGGCTTCAGCAGAAACTGCTTCAAAGACTGTGCTGTACCTCCTGAAGCCAGAGCAGCCCATGATGGGCTGTCATGTCCTGAGCACTGACACCAGGGCCTACCCTTTGGCTGCGCTGCCGCGCTTGCACCCACAGAGGTATTGCTCAGTAGGTGAAGCGCACGCTGACAACAAAAACCTGTAACATTTAACTGCAAACACGAGGGTAGCAGCCTCATGATCTCATCTAGCAAGACAGCCTTCAAACAGGCTTTTGTCTCTTATCTGGCGACAAGTTTATGATTTAGCAATAGTTTTATTTCAGCAAATACAATACATATTGTAAGAAAACCTTAAAAATACAAAAATACTGTAAGAGAAGGAGGGTAAAATATCTAGGGTGTGCCTGACATGGATTTATACCCAGCTCTGAGCATTTGCATTCTGCAGCATATATCTTAGGGTGTCTGTCACAGGCAGGGGAGTAGATTCTGACCTCTTGGCCCTAACATAATAACCTCAAGGCAGGTTTTGAAAGAGGATCATTTAACTTTTTCTTTTATATATTTAGACACAGGAGAAATCAAAGGTTCAATTTTAAATAGTTAATGCATAAATATAATGGTTTAATTGCAATTCATCAAAGCCTTCACCACATAGTAAATGTACCATAAAACCTTTCCTTTTTGATCAGAGTAGACAAGACTCACAGCTGGCTGAAACTGAGCCTACTGTGACTGCTATTGTGTAAAGTTACTTATAGAATGGATTTAGGTCTGAGGAAGGGAAAAGAAGGAAGACAGGGAAAAAGATATATAAACAGGCTGTGCACATCCTATAAAAATCCTATAGGTACAGGTGTAATTGTAATTGTGTTAAAAAAGGCAAATATTAGGATAAGGCTGGTAACTGGGACCCTATCTTCAAAATATTTATGCACATGAATAGCTTTATATTCAGAAATGGTTCCAGTACATTATTTATTATATTCATTTATTTATTTAGTAGCTGTTACTGCCAGTGAGCAAATTGCTTTTCTAACACAGAGGAAGGCAGTTTGAGGAAGGCAGTTTCTTCACCACAGAGCATGCAGTCCAAGAGTAACATCTTGACTTGACTGTTATGTTGGTTTCCGGGGATGCTTCAACAATTTCATAAAAGAAAACATATGCAAAAGATAGAGCCACATTTGAGGAGCCATTGTGGTTTGCATGTGGTCATATGCACATTTTTGGGACATAGATTTGTGCAGCATGCTGCTATTGCACATGGAGAGTTATTCATCAAGACAATGAGAGTTTTTCAGAGAATAATTGCAAAGGCAGGTCCATTAAAACCAGAATGTGAATAGTTTAATCTGTTTGCGGAACTACTCCCCACCCTTTGGGGAAAATTGTACTTACATATTAAGAATAATCATTTAGCATCCTGAGGCATTTCTCATTTAAGAAACAGGAGGGTACTTGTGGTACATAAAATATAGTAAAAAGAATCATAGTAAACAACCATAGAAATGAGTTCCATTGAGTTAGAGGGGAATATCAACTTTGCTCTATTTATTCTGTTCACTTCCTTTTCGCAATAAAGCTTTTGCAATACAGCAAGCTATCCAAACATTTGTATTTTTATTATGCAATTAACTTTGATAATTACAGTGTGTCCTTATTGTAAAATAGAGCCATCTAGTATTTGTTATGCAGCACGATTCATTTTCTGCTTAGGGTAGACTGAGGAAAAGAAAAATTAACATGATTGTATTTTTCAACTAATTTACTAATTTAATGTCAAAACCTTACAGTTAGGACTGGGAAATAATTTCTACGCACAATGTATCATTTCAGTTGCATTTCTTGCAGAACTGCAAGTATCTGTCTGTAAGCATAACTGCATGTTTGACTCAACCCTTGCTATCTTATTATAAAGCAAATACCATGTACAGTACCATCTAGGCAAGTCAGTGTTTTCTAACATACAAGTGTGCTTTTTAACAGTGGAATATAAACTGCAAAGTTTTCATCCAAAAATTGGTGAATGCATAAACCTTGCATAAATTTTTCTTTTAGTCATATTCCCGTGGCAATGGTGAGCCACTGGTATTTCCAAGGGCATTGTCCCTTTAGCTTGATATAATCCAGGTCATAAAGAATATATAGGACATTAAGCCTGCCTTTTCTTCTAAGTTTGCTTAGCTTTGTCCATAAGAGTTACCTGACTTTGAAATAATTGCTCGAGTGTAAAATTGAGCATAAGCGTAGCACATGATCCATACACCACACAGTGTTACAATCAGATATACTTTGAAAGCTGCGAAGCCAGAAGGGACTAATGGCATCCCATATTTACTATACCTGATAAGGCAGAGAACACTCTCTTTTAAATGAGGCAGTAAACCTAGTAGGTCTGGGCCTGTTCTTCAGTTTAAGTATATGCCTAAGTGGCTTTGCTTGGTGAGAGAAATTGTAGTCAATAAATAATTTTGGTGTTTAAAAGTAAAAATAGAAGAGGTTCTACGACTTACTAGCTACAGATTCTAACTGGGATGTTAAATTAGAATGCTTTCTTTCCATTTTTATTTCTTCTCATAAGAGATAAATAATTTTGTTAATCAAAAGAAACATAAGCTGTACCCTATAACATTATTTCCCTTTCATGTCCTCAGTGACATCTAGGAGAATCCAGACCTTTGGTGGACTTACAGAGATGTTTGCAACTGAAATGTAATACATTCGTTGTTTAAAGCCTGCTCTCATTTCCTCCTGACCTTACTAGCTAGAATACTGAGTGCATTTAGGGAGTTTTCCTAACATTAAAAATTGGGAATTAACAAGGCTTTTTATTTTTTTCCTGGTCTCGCACACACACACTCAAACAAACATATTCCAGGAAAGAAATTCATACCAATCAGCAATTTCTTGTCTATTACTGCATATTTCCAAAAACTATGAGCTAAGCCTAAGTCCAATAAAATGAAAGCTGGTATTAAGATTTTGTTTCCAGAAGAGAGACAAGAAAGTGGGAGATTGCAGTAATATGAACACTGTGTATTGGTATCTCCTAAGGAAAACATTAGTAGATCCAATCATAACTAATTGTTTTAAAATAATGGTGTTGGCAAAACACCAGAGGTGATTGCACTGTTCACCCTGCTAAGTGAGGTATTGTGAATGCTGGAAGGCTGCTGAAGAGTCAGAATGCAGAAGGAGGCAGGGTGTTTTAGTGGAAGAAAGAGTCACAAAGTAAATGAGCTCTTCTTTAGAGCAACCTTGGAGAATTAAGTGCTGGAGAATACTAGGGTTCTTTACCTTAAGAAAACAAAACAACAACACAATATTACACCTTGCAAAAATGTGTAATTTCATGAGTTAGCACTGATACTGAAGTATCTTCTTTTACAGGAGTCTCGCAAATAATAATCTCCAATCGCTTCCAAAAGACATATTCAAAGGCTTGGATTCTTTAACAAATGTGTAAGAAAGCATTTAATTAATCTATTAATTATACTAAAAATATAAAGAGCTGTTTTTGTAGGACGTTCTGAGTAACCATTCAAACCAATATGTACTGGTAACCCCAGTAATGGGATCTTATTACTGGGTAGAAACTACCCAATATGGGTAGGCTTGATTTTTGGCTACTGTTGTTGATCAGTTGTTTTAGTTCAGGATATTCAACTAGTTACAAAGATAAGTGATATTGTTAGTAGTTATGTAAGAGATCTGCATGTTCAGTAAGACTTAGTGAATAAGAAGGAAATGTCCTAAGGGATGCATGAGAGAGCATGATATGAGAGGAGGGTGGAAGATACTTAATGGATGCAATATTTCTATGTTCAAATAAGTTCCGGGAAGGCAATTTTTTATCACAAAAACATAAGCGTCTCAGTAAGTACCATATCCCGTACCAAATCTAACCACAACCAAACCAAAACATAAATTTATTTAAATATACAACTTAGTTACCAATAAAATTACAAAATATAGGTAAACAGATAAAGCCTATAGTTGCTTCACTGAAACATGTTGTTTGCAACATACCAAATTCCAGTTCACCTGATCTGGGATGAGTGCAGAACATCCTCTCCCTGCTCCCGGTATGAACAAGGTAGGCTGGATTCATAGCGTAGAGTGGCAGTAGCAGGTTGTGGAGGTGGTCAGTGTATCCTGTAGCATTACTTGGCACGACTTGTCATGGCCAGCTGGTTACACAGTCTGGTCCCGGGGTTTGCCCATTCCTGTACATACTTTCAGAAATCTGACCAAAGACAGCTGTAAAAGGCTTGAACAGAACTCCTTTGCTTGCATCTCCTAAACCTCTAAATGAGTACATCTAAAGGAGATAGCAAATACTCGCTGGCTGAAATCAGGATAATTTAATTTCTGTTTTATGTAGAATGTTTGCATTGAGAAAGGGTAATCCAAAAGAAAGAACCTCCCCAGACATGGAGCAATCGGTTTGGTAGGCCTTTGTGTAACAGCAAACTTCAGGAAATCAACAAAAACTTCCTACTGATTATCAATAAGTGCTCCTTAATAAAATTAAATCTGTGTATGTTCTAGTATGTAGATTTAACTATGGGACAGGACAAATTAATCCAGGAAGGCATCAACTGAGAATAAGCAAGATTGCACACGTTTAACAAGAGCCCAGTTTGTTGTTGTCATGCGAGGAGGAAAACAGCAGCTGACTACTTATTTCCAATGCATGATTTATTTGTTGTAGAGATCTTAGAGGCAATGCATTTAATTGTGACTGCAAACTGAAGTGGTTAGTGGAGTGGCTGGGCAGCACCAATGCAACTGTTGAAGACATTTACTGTGAAAGCCCACCAGAATATAAGAAGCGTAAAATCAATAGCCTCTCACCGAAAGAATTTGATTGTATTATTACAGGTAATGTGCTTCAAATTATTTAAACATGTTAAAATGAAGTCAAAGCTATGTATTTTTTATTCTAGGGTCCATTTTGCAAGAAGTCTACATGCCAGCTGGAACTTTCAGTAAAACCAATATGAATTCTGTGCAAGTGCAAGTCTGACAAAGGAAGCACTTGGGAGTGGGGTCTTATCTTGCAGCTTCTACTCGGACTTCAGTAGGCTATAGAAGGATTTGAAGAACCGGGACACAAAATAACACCTCTTTTAGTTGAGAAATATTGAAAAACAGGTTGCAGTGTTCCTTTTTCAACAGGAAAATTGGACTAGTGATTAAATACTGTAATTTGTAATAAAGTATGTTAAGATATTCTTTCAGTACTGTATGGAAAGTATCTCTGTAATTCATATGTTGTGTGCACTTTTGCAGAATTTGAAGTTTATCAGTCCCTGCCATACCAATCTCTGTCAGTAGATACTTTCTCATACATGAATGATGAACATGTGGTTATTGCTCAGCCCTTCACCGGAAAATGCATCTTTCTCGAATGGGACCATGTAGAAGTGATGTTCAGGAATTATGACAACATAACAGGTATGAACACTGCTCGCCAAACAACATTACAACAGGTGATCCAATAAGTGGTGCTAACCTTGTCTTTTACTTTTCTTTTTATAGGTACTTCAACTGTTGTGTGTAAACCCATAGTTATTGAGAGTCAGCTATATGTCATTGTCGCACAGCTGTTTGGAGGCTCCCACATATATAAAAGAGATATTTTTGCTAATAAGTTTATAAAAATTCAAGATATTGAAATCCTTAAAATACGAAAACCCAATGACATTGAAACTTTCAGGATTGCTGAAGACTGGTATTTTGTTGTTGCAGACAGTTCAAAAGCTGGTTTCACCACTGTTTACAAATGGAATGGGAATGGATTTTATTCCCATCAGTCTCTGCACGCCTGGTACAGAGATACTGATGTGGAGTATCTTGAAATATCCGGCAAACCGCATTTAATTCTGTCAAGTAGTTCCCAAAGACCTGTAATATATCAATGGAACAAAGGAACAAATGAATTTGTTAAGCGTTTTGATATCCAAGATATGGAAGATGCATATGCAGTGAAACATTTCAAGGTGAAAGAGGATGTATACATTTGTTTAACAAGATTTATTGGGGACTCTAAAGTAATGAAATGGGGTGGTTCAGCATTTCTGGATTTACAAAGGATGCCATCCCGAGGGTCAATGGTATTCCAACCGCTTCAGATAAGTAATTATCAATATGCCATTCTTGGAAGTGATTATTCTTTCACTCAAGTCTATTATTGGGATGCTGAGAAAGCAAAATTTGTGAAGTTTCAAGAATTAAACATACAGGCACCAAGATCTTTCATACATGTCTCCATCGATAAACGAGATTTTCTCTTTGCTTCAAGTTTTAAGGGAACTACATTGATTTATAAACATGTCATAGTTGACTTAAGCGCATGACGCTCATAATTCTGAGATTACATCAGACTTTCAACCATAAGTGGACAAAATGAACTAAATGCATGATGACTCTCTTATCTTACTTCCAAATGAATGCCTTTAAAAGTTGAGATTGCTAGAACAAAGTATTACTAGTATCTTCATCTTTAATTGTCAAGTCTAGTGGTGTTGGAAGTTGCATTTTTTAACAAAAAGAAATTAAATTAACTGTTCTTTGCATCCACAATATGTAAATATGTCTGCAACTGCATCTGTTGCTATAAAGAATATTAAGATGTACTTTTCCATTTATTTATTCACCTGTTTGAAACAACTGCCAAATAAAATGTTTACATTTTGTGTCTTTCACATTCCAAATATTATTTGTAGGTGATACTTTTATTTGTGTATATATTATACACATATAAAATAAACCCAAGAAGGCATGTTGCCCAATGCTGAGTTGTACTGCATGGAAGATGCACAGTATGATCAGGTGGGTTTTACATATACAAGAAGTTCTTGATGAAAATGCAATATAGAATCACAGTCCTATAAATGGTTACCTGGACACATCTTTGCATTTAGATGAAGATTCACTGGTTCAAACTGGACTCCATCCAGAAAAAATGGTTCAATTATATAGACCAGTTGTAGGATGGGGCTTTGTACTGTGTGTAGTTGGAAGTATCTGATTGTTGAAAAAAAATGACAGAGAAATCATCAGAATGAAAGCTGATGTGAAGGTCTTTCTTCCTCCGCCTCATGTTGAAGCAGCACAGAATGAATCTCAGGTATGACACTTGGGCTGTCATTGTGCTGAAAGCTAGAAGCACAGCTTATTTTGCAGCTAGAATCATTTCTGTATCTGAGCTGTCACATATCACTTGTGTGAATTCTGTGTATCCCTGTCAAATCTTTCCACTCTAATTGCAATTATTTAACATTCAATGAACTTCTTCATTATTCTGAGTAAGTGTAGTGAAAGTGAAATAGTTTTCTCCAATATCCTTCAATGAAATTTGGTAACAGATACTCCTGAAATTCCAGGAATTTTGCATGTGGCAGAACAAATTCAGTTGGTGTAACATCTGAAGCTCCAGGGAAGTTACCTATATCTGTTAAATTACACCAGGTCTGAATTTGGCATGAATATCTATTACAAACTCAAAAAAAAAGTCTTTTGTTTACGTACATCTAGTGCATCACCCATGAGAAACCAACACTTGCTGCTGAAGATCATTTGGTGCAGCTCAGGAAGACTGTGCAAATTGATCTTGAAGTTATCAAGCCTTGTGCTTCAGTGCTGTCTTTAAGATATACACATAAATACTATGTATGTTTATATACATTTCTAACATTTCTCACACTCGCAGATATTGATTGGTAAATAAGACTTACACTATGCATGTCAGCTAATGACACAAGCTGATTCTGCAAGCTTGCAGGCTCCCTTTACTCACAGAGACCCCAAAATGGCAAAGCAGTTTCAGGTTTGGTCGCTTTTCTTTTGCTTATGGTGCTGCTAAGAGCATCTGTTAGAACAGCAGACAAAAAAATCATTAAGAAAAAAGGCATCTAACATATACTTTAAGAAGCCAACCCTGAAGAGACTGCTTCTATAATAAAGAATAGGGATTTTTTTTACATTAAATATTATTTGAAAAAAAATAATCCTGTGTGAACAATGCTGCTCTAAGTTAATTTTTCTGATGCCTTTTTATCCACAGCTTACTGTGCTCTCATCAGTATTTGGCTTAAAAATACCTACTGCATATATACTTATAGTGTGACTAGAAAGATTTTAAACTATGTTGCCCAGTTGAAAGCACCTCCATTTTATTAACAAGTTATATTTCCAAAAACCATCCTGATAAATCATCATTCACTTGACAGGTTTCCTTCACAAGTTCTTAGCTTTTATGTGAGCATGATTTCCAACCCCAGATGAATCTAAATAACTTTGTATTATTTCTGAATGCTGGCTGCACAATGGCGATTGCCGGCTCAGTTTGTTCATCTTACATTGTCTCTTCTTCAATCTACCTTGCATGGCAACGGAATGATCTACAATCCACCAGTAAATCATGAAGTGTTTTCTACTTCATTTTGTCCTACGTTTTGGTCTTTTACTCAAGATCCTATTGCATTATGTGCACTGATTTTGATCTGATTTCTCCTGTTATACTTGCATACATGCACCCTCTATCAAATTATATAAATAATGGCTATGTATCCTTCTCATTATGGGCATATTATCGACATCTGGCTGAATTTAAGTGGAGTTGGATAACCTTGCTAATCTGCTACCAACATCTATTTACAAACTGTGTAGTATCTTTTGAACCCTATACTGCAATATATTGCTTCACAATTTTACCTTGAGAAGGTTATGTTTCATGGCACTAGAGAGACAACAAGCTATATGCCCTATGCTACAGTAGTGCTATAATTTTTTTTCATGACTTAACCTTTTCTAAAATAACATGATGAATTTATGGGAATTCACTGTTACTCCTGGACTTGAAAGGAGAGTTGAAAAGCCTGCAAGAATAAGAGCCACTAGAATTTTACATTCCCGATATGAGTGAAACTAGCCATGGTACAGTATAGGATGATACAGGATTTATCTGCTGAAGTATTCAAAGGAATTATTGGTTTGGTTGTACCTTCACGAAATTTTACCTGTGGTCAAGCACTAGTAATTTGGAACATTTTTGATGCCTATGTCATTTTTGGAAGGTCAAAGAATCACTATAAAATGCTGAATCTAAATATCTTCTTTTCTGAAAATCATCTCTACAGGCAACTGATGTCAGGCAGAGTTTCACAGGGACTACAGCTGGTTTGTTGTTGTGCATGTAGAGCATTTCATTGTACCCCATAAGGAATCGGGGTATTTTTAGAACAGTGCTCATGATAGTTAATCCTTAATGTAGAAGAGCATAAAGGCTCATTAGGTGGCTCTCTGTGGTGTCTCTTCCTAACTTCAGAGACTGATCATTTTAACAGCTCTGAGTATAAGGCCATATCCTACCCTGGCTCTGTGTTCAGAATTCCTCCTGAGGTCGCTGGGAGCCCCAGGCAAAAACCTAAAATAGGATCTTTTACTATATATATGTTTACACTTTTTTAAAAACATTGTTTAAAAAAAGAATCCCTTTCTTACAGCACAGGATGTTACTGTGGCTGCCTGGTTGTCTTCTGTGGTTGTAATGGATTTTCTAACCTCCCTAATCGTTTTGTTTATGACTGACAGAGTATGTAAAGTACTAAAAGTACTACAGAAGACAATATTGAAGGTTATTAATGGATGGTGCTGATCCTTAATACTGCTAAGTCATGTTCATGTCTAAGACAGAAACAACCGTTAATGGAATTGTATTGTATTCCTACAACTACTTCATTATATTTTGAAAGGAGCACAAATATAAAAGACTATACAATTCTCTGCTCTGAAAGTGATATATAAAATACATTCAGAATATCTGATACTACACTATGTGTAGCTTTTTTTTTTTTTTTCCCTTTGTCTGCTGTAATGTCTACGACTTTCAGGTCACTATTTCTACTTATTTTCCATCTTAAAAATATTCCAAAATTAGGGATAAATTGTAGATTTTGGTGAACTATGTTTAGAGCTGCATTTTAACTTTTAACTATAACTTCTCCTAATTATTATTATTATTTTTTTCTTCTTTTGCTTAATTTAAAGGGGTGATAACAGCCATACACTTGAGGATGGGAAACAACTGTTAGCGAATTAATAATATGTGTGATGTGCTTTGATATGTTCTGGTGGAAAGCTAAATGTCTAACAGCTGTATTTATGTATATGATCATGATAATATATTGTGTTAGTATTCAATGGAAAATAAAGAATATTTAAACCATGGAAGTAACAAACAGTCCTTTGACTGTTGATAAACATTCTTGATAATAGCACCATGAAAAAATCAGAGAAGTCAGCATGCCCAAGATGTTAAAACTAGGTAGAGAATATAAAATCTGCGGCAAAAGTCCTGGATTCTTCAATTTCAAGGGAATACTTCCCTTACCATTGAGCACATAATGCATTCTCTCTCAGTGGGGAGGGAACCACTGAGACCGTCACCCAGTTCTTGTGCAAAAGACTTAATGCACGGCATCCATGATCTCTGTCTGTGGCACAACCTTTTCCTTTTGCACCTCTCCATCACACACACAGCAATCCCAACAGTGGTGACACAAATGGAGTGGTGAGCCCGCGATGGTCCACCAAAAAGGCCAGGGTAAAAATTAAGCCAGGCTGAGCAGAAAGAAAATCCAAACCCTTCCACCACATAGCATGCTTTCTCTCTGATTTGTTAATACACATTGCAAACATTTGCAGCTACCTTCACATGACTACAAGCCTTTTCCTCCCACACCTGCCAGTCTGTAGACCTGAACGTGGCAGTACAGCTGTGATTTTGACTCCTATTGATCAGAACAGCTAAACAGGCTTTTGTGGTCAGGAGCTAACCTATAAATGGTGAGGTCTTGAGGAGTTCAGTTTCTGAAGGCTGAGCTGTGGTGCCTGACTTACTGCTAATGGGCAGGTTTTCTTCATTATATTTTACTCTGATTTCTGATGGCGGGTGTTACAGGCATGGCACTGTTTATGGTTCACTTAAACAAAGTACTCAGAGGCCAACCTATTCCACAGGAATTTGCCCAATACAAAGACCACTGTGTGCGATACAGAAGCGGTGTTGTATTTGTGCTCTGAGACTTTGAATTTCTCCAATTAGTCATGCTGGTGTAATACTTCTGTCTTCAAATTTGTTACAGCAGAGAGTAATTTGCTTCAAATATGCATATTTCTATTAACATAATTGTTTATTTATTCACCAAATAAGTTGAAGTGGGTGATGGTTATAATTATGTTACTGTCCCAATCTCCTATTCATGAAATCAATTTTTGAATTCTCCAAAGTTGTTTTAAACTCAGCATTATTTTATGTCTCCTACTGAATTATTTCAATTGAAAAAGGACTTTTTGACCCAATCGCACTTCCTGTTTGAAGGCCTGGATAGCAACAGCAGTCTGTTAGTGAATTGTCAACCTGCCCAGATGGTGAATATCCAAGAATGCTGAAAGAGCTGAAGAATAAACAGGCTGATCTGCTAAGAATACACAGTCCCTCATTAGAAGCCTTTTATGTGCAAAAGAACTGGAAGTAATAAATATCGTGCCTATTTTTATAAAAAGTTAATGGGACGATCAGTAGAGTTTCAGATCAGAAAGATCCACATTTTTATCCAGTCAAATATCAGAAATGATAATCAAAAATTGAAGAATAAAAATTCAGGAGAAAGCAGATAACAGAACAAGTGGGACAGACTGACTACTGAAGTTCAGGGTCCATAAATGCAAAATACTATACATAGAAAATAAATGCTTGCAACCTTTAACAGCAAAGAAAATCAACTTGACATCATTGTGAACAACTCAACAAGAAACTGATCTCAATATATATACAACTATAGGAAAAAGCAAATGATGTTACAACACGTACAGAATAGACAGGAGAATATAACACTGGATGTTACGGCAAATCAGTGCTATTGCCTTATCTGAGGTCCTCCACGTAGTACTAATTCATTCCTCTGGAAAAAAGACTGTGGAACTATTAGGGACTCAAAGAAGTGTGCTAGATATCATTGAAGGTATGGAAGAGGATGATGCTTTATTTTGTCAAACCCCAGGCCATAAAGAAAATACTTTCCCCCCCCAAAATTAAATGTGGTGTTCACTGCAGTTGGCCATTGTTGAGAACAAAAACATGACATTCAGAAAGCAAAGTCAATCAGTTACACGGACAAGGTATATAAAAAATTTAACTCTCATTTTTAGTAATTAAAATAATTTCTAATTATTAGGAAAGAGGAGGTCCTTTACACTCTGTCAGAAGCATCTGACTATAGACATTTGGGACAAAATGATAGCCACGCAGCTGGATTATGAATTTGTTCCAGTGTGGCATTTCCTATTTTCAGTCCTTGACACAACACATTGCCCCAGAAATTAGTTCAACTTTGCTGAGAATTGCAAAATAATTTTTATAAGATGTACACATGAATGTCAGGAGCATTTAAAATACTGAGAACACAAACACACGGAAAATCTGGGAGATACCAGAAACATATGCTTGGAGAATGGCAACAATTAGAAAATTTTGCCAAACTGTTTGCAAGTGCTTAAAAATGGAATTGCACAACTTTGGCTGGGTTCAGCTATGTAAGTCCTGACAGAGATGGGCTCCCTTGGGAAGAACATAACCCAGTCTTCTTATAAGTTTAGCAGAGTTGAATATTAGAACTGTAGAAATATCATAAACAAAGAATTTTATAGTTGAGCAGGTAATAGCTTTGTCCTGTGAGGGAATAATTTCTAGAATATGAGAGATCGCCAATTTTAGAGAAGACAGAAGAACGAACAAACAAACACTAGGAACTTTCCAAACAATTGTGACATTTGAAAGCCCTATCCTGCTCCTTCTTCTCCTCCATATACAATAATACACTGATACTCCCCATTCAGCAAAAACACAGTAAATGTGTTGCTCTGGAGTGCAAAAGAAAGGGAGAAAATGAACGACGTTGGAACAGAAACAGTTTGTGGTCAGGAAATATGCTTAGTTTTGGAAACCTTAATTGGACCTGTGAATGCCAAAATTTTCTGATGTGTAGAAAACTACTGAAAAGAGAACATCCTTTTAATGCTTATGCATTAAAAGACTACCTAGTTTATAAACTGCAAACACCACTAAAAAATCCACTGCTTTTAAATAATCCATATGCAATGGCATGAGTCCAGTCTTAAACCCTATCTTCAATTTGTCCTTAGCATTATTTAAGATAACAGTAACTCCTTCCAATGAAACTCCCTTCAGGGCTGGAACTAAGAAAAATATCTGGTACAGCAGCAGCTAGGGAAGCTCTGCTTTTCTATGCAGGGATCTGGAATATATCAAACCATAGCAGCAGTACGATAATCATGTTGTATTAGCTTGAACCAAATAGGAAATGAATGTTTGTTCTAGAATTACAACTTATTTCAGAATTTCTGTAAAGTTATTTTGAGAGCAGTGACACTATCAAAGGATCTATAAATAAGAAAAAAGGAAGCTAATTTCAATTGCTTCTCAGAAAATCCTGCTGTTGGGGTGGTTGTGCATGTTGTCCAAAAGTATGTATAAATATAATTAAGTAAAATTGAACAATAATCAGTTAATTCGATGGCACGAACTGCAACTTGGCAAAACTATTACAAATCCACTGTGCTACAGTGGTATCCCTGTTTACAGCCAGAGCTCCCTTGAGCCAGTAAGCTGAGTTTTGTTGCACTGAGAGCATCTTTGTGTCCTTCCTGTTCAAGGAAGCCAGCCCTTGGAGGAAGGGTACAAGCTCTGTGTGTGCTCAACAGTGGCGGTTTCCTTGAAATTCAGCTGCACGCCAGAGGCACTCCTCCTAAAGACAAGGACAACCCAGCAGTGTCTTGAGGACACCAATTCTTGCATTTCAGAGGATTCCCGGTTTTGCTGAGATTTCAGAGGGAGTAATTGGCTTGTATGCATCATCAAACCCAAGCTCACTTCGTGTCCACTTGCTGGGCAGCCAAGAACAGCTTGCAGAGTTCAGCAGACTGCAAAAGCTTGCTCAGCCCATTCCTGAGGGGCTGCCACACTGGCACTGTTAGCAGGATCTGAGCTCGCTGAGGTTACAAGGACATAAAAATAACCATTCTGAGATAGATCAGGGTTCAGTGTTCTGCCCACTTGGCCAGAGGCGATGCTTATAAAAAGAGTATGGGAAATACAGCACAATGATATCTCCAGATATCATTGCAGGGAAGAAAAAGAAACCATGTTTCCTACCCTAAGGAACTACTCTTGTGGACAGCAAAATCCCTCAAATTGGGTACATTCTGTGTGCATGGTAGCGACAAGGTTTATTTTTTCCATAATGGGGAGTTCTGTTCTGCATTGCAGCTCCTGGAGGTAAGGAAGGAGCACTGATTTCATTTAAAAAAAAAAAAAGAAAAAAAGACCCCATCAATATTTGTGACTTTGATGAATGGAAAGGATTTTAAAACCAGTTTTGCAAGTTTTTTTTTTTTTTTTCCCACAAGAACAATTGTTAAAGTTGCATTTCAGATCATTTCACTTCGAACATGCTAGTACAAGCAAATTGAGAGGCACAGGCATTGCACTAGCATGTTAGAACAAGACGAGAGGCATACAGGCTGAATCATACTGGTGTTTTATATATAGTACATAAATATGTTTTATATAAATAACTATATTATTCATATACATATATCATATACATATATGTACATGGTAGGGGCCCAGTATGCTAATATTGATTCATCACCTGTGACAAGGGAATATACATTGTGTGTGATTTTTGTTCTGGGGAACAGTAGAATCCAAGGAAGAATAATTTCCTTTCAGTAAGGAATACAAATGAATGCTTAATAATTCATAAGAGATGGAAGTGAGGAAGTTTCCCCCTTCCTAGCCTGCAGAGCAGCCCCAGGCAGATAGCCTACAGAATAGGAAATGTACTAGGTAAATGCCAAGAAATGCAACTGATGGAAAGAGTTCTCTCCCCTGCTGCAAAGATAGACTGCACATTCAGTCATTCCTATCGCTGAAAAAATCAGTTCAGGTGACAGTGAAAAAATATAATTGAAATAATTATCTTCTCTTGACAGCCACAAATGCCATTATAGAACAAAACAAAACAAGCAGAAATGATCGGTGGCAATTTTGAGCAATTTCCATTTTCCTCCACTCCTCCTTGTGAGCTCCAACACTCAATGGCTCAGAACAGCGGTGTTTCTACTGTTTGATTTTTGTACTGTACTGCCTGCCAGAAAAGAAATTTCTGGAAAATCACCATGAACGTTAAGTTACATAATCTAGTTTTGGTTATCCTTTCTTTTCTCTCTGCAGTGCTGACTGCCATGAAGAAGGAAATAAATACTTCACTTTTTTTTCTGCCACTAATTTCTAACTCAGTAATTTATAAAGAGCATATATTTAATCATTACATTTCTATTCAAACATGTTGTAGAATCATAACTGATACCGGTTGCCTACTTCTGCTTTCTCTATCTGTACTTCAAAGAGTATATGCCCTTGCCTCTTCCAAGACCTTTGGCTTTAGTAGCTGCATTGAACAAGATTATAGAATAATCTCTGCTGTATGTAAGCAGCAATATGCTCTAAATAGCCGGACAAATTCCAAGGCAATAACCAATAAATCCTCCGAGAGAGTAGTGGAAAAAAACAAGTTAACAAAATTGCCAAACATGATTTATTTATTTTTTTAAAGATCCATAAATTGGAATGGATTTGGGAAATAATTTAAAATGAAAAAGATGTTGGGCACTGACAGTGTCAAGATGCTCAATTTAGCTATTTCCAAAATAAAGCATTTCATTTCAGAAATGTCAAACTGTTTATTGGTACTGTTTTCTGCAGAAAAGTTTTCAACTCTGTCTAGAAAAAAATACAACTAATAGAAGGTGGTGTTCCCCCTCCTCTTTCCCTATAATAGCTCACTATTTGCTTGTTTCTAGAATACTATATTCTCAGTTCAGACACAGTCCTTTTAAAACATTTAAGAAGCACTGACCTAGGGGAATATGTACACAAATACTATTATGATTCTTTCTTCTCTTATATACATCAAATGACATCTTTTCTTTTTTTTCCTTCCTTCCTTCCTTCCTTCCTTCCTTCCTTCCTTTTTCTTTCTTTCTTTTTTCTTTCTTTCTTTTTTCTTTCTTTCTTTCTTTCTTTCTTTCTTTCTTTCTTTCTTTCTTTCTTTCTTTCTTTCTTTCTTTCTTTCTTTCTTTCTTTCTTTCTTTCTTTCTTTCTTTCTTTCTTTCTTTCTTTCTTTCTTTCTTTCTTTTCCTGGATTCCTTATCCAATTCTTATTTTATTTCAGTTCATAGTGTATTTCCATATGAACAGAATGATTTTACTCTTTATGAGTAAATAAGAATCATTCAAAGGGAACAGAGCTTTACTTAGTTTTATAGCTAATCTCATAATGCTTTGCATTCCTAGGAATAGTACTGACACATCAAATCAGAAAGTACAGTAAGGGAAAGGGCACCAAGGTTGCAAACTTTTTACTGCTTAAATGACCCCAATAAACAACTGAAAAAGGAATGATGGCAATTACAGTGTTACGCTGATGCTATGTTGTAGTATAAAAAAATCACGTGTGCTTTTCTGGAAAATCTTTACATATAGGAAGGATTCAGGTATCCTCAACTGATGAAATTAAGCAGTATGCCTGAATAACACCACACACATTTCTTTTGCCAGAAAGGAGATTTTTCCAAATTCAGGCTTTCACATTGTTGCTTTGCCAAGATTATATTCAAAATATACAAGTTCTCCTAAAGAAGTAGAAGTAATAGCCTTGAAAACGTATATTTTAACTAACACTGCTAGTTTTAAACATATAGGAATTCTATTTGTACCTTCACTGTGTCACAGTATAAACTATGTATGATTTAGTTTTCACTTGTCTTCTAGGATGTTGACAGATTGATCCCTGACAGATTGACTTTCAATCATATCAAATTGTCTTTTGATGGCATAGTGTGTCTATCACAGTAACATTACTTTTGCTTTAAAAGAGGGAACGTAACTACAATTTATAAAATCACCATTTTTATACAGGAAAACATTTTCAAGATAGCTTGCACGTTTTTAGATACATGCCATGGTTGTGTATACTATCATTGTGTTTGCAGGCTCAGATTTTTTTTTTATGACAGTTTTTTATTTTTCTAATTTGCACACTATTAGTAATCATCCCAAAGGAACTCAACTGATTCTCTGTCAGCAGTCTAATTCATGTAATTGAAGAAATTGGGCATACAATCAATGCACTTGTGCATGCACCCGAGACACTGAAAATACACCTGAGACAGAGGTACATGTGTATCACTAGATGTGTAAATAAACATTTACAGTTTAAAACCCTCTTCACTGAGACTAACTCAGTAAGTTTTGCCTTTTTAGCATGATAACAACGATCTGTAAGGTTTCACTGCAGCAAGACAGCAAGTGCTATTCTGTTCCCTCTGAGTACCAGGGAAACACCTGCTACTGTGAGTTGTAAAACTTACAGTAGTTTGGCCTATGGCAAATAGATTTATCATCAAGAAAAACAGTACTTCCAATCATTTTCTTGTCTGTCAGTGAGCTACCAAAATACGCACTATTGGTTCACTTAGAGGTTTATGTCCTTCAGTGTACAGAAAAGGATAATCGGAGAAATAAAGAGGAAGAATTAAAAGAAAATTTATCTTTTTTTGTCCAAGATACATGGGAACAACAGCCTTTTCCACTCAAATGGATAGAACAGCAGCAGTTCATACAGATCTTATCTTCACTGGGCTGAGACACGGCTACTTCAGTGAGAGCCCAGTGAGGGAACACTTACTCCTGGAAGGAGACAAAAAAAGATACTCTTTTTTTCAAGACAAAGGACCTTTAATCTCTTAATTCACACAGGACATGGGCAAGGAAAAGAGCCTTGCAAGCAATCTCCAAATCACAACACTCTGATGTTTTTGAGGATTATCAGGCCTCCAGAGGATACACACAGCCCTAGAGAATGGGGACTCTGTCTCTTGATCAACCCTGAAATAATATAAGCAAGGTTCATTAAGAAGAACCACTTAAGCATTGCTGGAGTTCTGGAATAAAGATGTTGTAAAGTCAGGCAACATCAAACCCAACTTCCTGTTGGTTTTGCTTTGAAAGGGTTTGGAGGATATATTTAACCTCCTCCAGACAGAATCACAGAATGGTTGTTGAGGTTGGAAGGGACCTCTGGAGGACATCTGCACCAAGCTTCCTACTCAAGCAGGGCCACCTAGACCAATGGCTCAGGACTTTGTACAGACAGCTTTTGAATACCTCCAAGGATGGAGACTTCACCACCTCTCTGAGCAAACTGTGCCAGTGTTCAATCACCCCCTCCATAAAAAAGTGTTTCCTGATGTTCAGATGGACCTTCCTGTGTTTCAGTTTGTGCCTATTGCCTCTACCCGAATGCTCCCTGGGGTTCTGTTCATACTCAGATTCCCCCAAGGTTTTCTCATGATTCATAATTCAATCTGAGGTCAATTTTAGCATTTCTCTGTACAAGTCTTGACCTTCATGCCTAACTTTAGAAATGCAGATGTCCCTTAGGCATGGCGAGGCAGAGCCATTTCCTGTCCAACAGTAAACAGAATTTGTTAATGATCATCCCTGTATTTAACTATAACCAAACTGGTAATCCACTGTGAATAAAATTATTTGTTCACCCTGGCAATCTACGGTTCAGCCTTCCTTGAATAAATTATGTATAATGAAGTATTATAGGCTTACATATGCATGTATATCAACCATATTTTATGTAAGCATAGAAACCATAATGATATGTATGGTTGACTGGCTCTTGCTCAAGGTGAGCCTAAAGGATTGTCCAGTGAGGTGGACTGAAAACAGGCAGAACTGCCAGGCTCAGTGGGCTATGATCAGTGGAGTGGAGGCCAGTAACTGAGGGTGGACACCAGGGATTGATACCAGGACTGGGAGTGCCTAACTGGGAGTGCCTCAATGAACTCAGTGATGGGACAGAGTGCACCCTCAGCAAGTTTGAAGATAATCAAAATTAGGAGGAGCGGTTAGTACCCCAGATTATTGTACTACCTTGGTACCTCAGCAGGCTGGACAAATGGGCTGACAGGAAAAATAAATGCAGTCTTACACCTGGGGAGGAATTGCCCCTTGCACCAGAACACACTGGGACCTGACCATCTGGAAAGCAGCGGAGGACCTGGTCATCCTGGCAGACAAACTGAACATGAGCCAGTAATGCACCTTTGCAGCAAAGAAGACCAACAGCCTCCAGGGCTGTGTTAGGAAGACTGTTGACTCTCTACTCAGCACTGGTGAAACACATCTGTAGTATTGTTCTTGGCTCCCCAGTGCAAGAAAGACATGGACATAATGGTGCAAGTCTAACAAAAGGCCATGAAGATAATTAAGGTACTGAAGTATCTGTCACACAAGAAGAGGCTGAGAGAGCTTTTGCCTGGAGAAGAGAAAGTTTTGGGGGGTTCTTATCAATATGTATAAATATCTGACAGGAGGAGAGGGAGTGGGGAGGGGATGTCATAAAGAACATGGAGCCAGGCTCTTCTCAGTGGTGTCCAGTGACAGGACAACAGGCAATGGGCACAAATTACAATACAAAACAAAACAAAACAAAACCCATTTAAACATATATATTCTTTTCTGTTTTTTCAACTGTGAGTGTGATTGAACGCTGGAGCATGTTACCTAGAGAGGTGGTGCAGTCTCCATCTTTGAAGATGTTCAAAACCCCAAAGGACACAGTCTTGAACAATCTACTCTAGTTGGCCTGCTTTGAGCAGGGGGCTTGGCCTAGATGACCCTTCAAGGGACCAGATATGCCTACCAACCTCAGCCGTTCCATGATTTCCAAACAACTCTGAGTTGACTATGAGTTTGAATGAATGACCTGGGCAATGAACCTCCTTGATGCTGTAATGATCATTTGTTTTATGGCATTCATGCGCAGAGGTGAACTGCTATTACAATGCACTTAAGAGCTGGATGCATTTCAGGAGCTGATCTATTTTGGTGCTAAACCTTTTCAGAAGGAAAGTAGCAAATGCAAGTTTTATTTACTGTGTTGCTTTTTTTGCACTAGCCTATATTGGTTTTAATGAATTTATTGCTAGACGACTTCAATCTCAAATTAAGATCTTAAAATTGGTTTTAAAGAAGTAGGATTTTTATAGAATAAAAGCCATCAGTGCAAATTGCTGTTTTTATTTAAATCTTCTACTATTTTTGTAGCTTAAATAGTTTGTAACTGTGCTGGCACAGCTGTGTTAAAATCACACTGGGCTAGACATAACTGGGGGTGTTCTGCATGCAGTACCCAGAAATCCAACCTGCTGCCTTCTCTGCCTGCACTATGCGGAGCAAATGCTGCCCTTATGTGAGGCGAGGAAGGGCTAGTTCAGTTCAGGACTAACTGGGTTTATATTTTTTAGTTCTCACTAAACCTCCACGATGCAAAAGTGCTTCAAAAAGCTTATTTGGATAACTCAGAGTTGGATAAAATAAATGGATAAAGTTCTTATAATCTCAAAGAAAACTCCCACGGCTCTCCACAAAACTCACATAATTGCTTTGTCGTTTGTACCTGTTTCTGTTAGAATTTCTGAAAAGTCACTCTGAAGAGTCAGAGACAGCGCTTGCAGGCAAGGTGATGGAAACCTAACACCAGAAGATTGCTCACCAGGCACACAGACCCAGACCAGATGATTCATTACAGTACTTTACTGTAAAGTACCTGTCAGGTTTATATCTCAAACTGTAATGTAGCACTGACTTGTTTCTCGGATTTATAATGACAAAAACTGTCTGCTTAAATTCTGGATGAGGACTGAAAAGAGTATTTCTTTGAAAAGAATAACCCATGAAAACTCTCTGTGTGACAAGTGCTGGCTATACAGAAGGTGGCCCCCTCTCTGCACTTACAACATGAAAAGCAACTTAGATGAATACCACTCTAGCTGGTATTGTAGTTTATTTTTATATATGTGAGTATATAGCTATGTATTTTCTATATGTGAGTCAGAACGGTCAAATTGTCCAAGCTCCGTACAACTTTTTTTACAGACTTTGTGCTCCGGTAAGATTCTATAGGAGGTGCTTACTGCTCTACTGCTGGCTGCAAGCTGGCAGCGTGCTGGGGAAAGGAACAGCTAGTTCCTAGCATAGTGTTACACAGACGAGGCTTAATCTGTACTTGAAAGAACTGCATAAAACATTGACTTGTCACATTTATGCAGCTACTTAATTTTCCAATCTAGGGCAGTCTGACTGCAAATTACATTTGCCTACTGGTTAGTTTGGGCAGCTGCGCTGTCATTTTGGAAGCGCTCTCCTTATTCAGAAAAGAGGGCTGTACTTTACAAACAGAACGTGGAAGCTTTCAAGTTGAGACAAGCCTGGCAGTTTCACTGGCAGTTTGACCAGGAGCAAACAGAACACTTTATGTATCTTGGCATAAACAAGCACTGCCCTTAGTTGTTCTGTTCAAAGCCAGACACACAGGGCAGGAAAGGGGGGGGACAGAGGAGGGTGTTGCAGTCTCCTTGAAATTGTCTATGGTGCAATTTTGCTTTGGGTTTAGGAGTGGCAGAATTGTAAAATAAATATAAAATCTGTATATTTAACAAAATATAAGGCTATAAAAAATAGCCCAAAACCATGAGAACACATTAAATTTCATTCTGTGCCTGTAGTATGGATAAAATGCTTTGGCTGTTTTTCCTTACTAAAAACCAAGTCAAAGTGCTGCTTCTGCTGTTGCTGGCTCCAGAGGTAAGCTACCTAATGCCGTCATTAGGTAAGAGACAGGACCTTTTGTGGGTGCTTGTGCTGTGCAAGCCTGGCCAGGGAAGTGCCAGGTCTTCCATCTGAGAGATTGCCACCCTCAGGATGGTTGAGAAGCACGTTTTCCACTGCTGCTCTTCAATGACACTTCTCTGGGGAAGGATAGCTGCGGCTTCTTGTGGCGATCCAAGAAACAGTGACCTATAAAAGCTGTCCCAAGGTACAGCAAAGTGTAAGCTTCTGGTGAAAGCAGTGGGCTTCCAAGTGCATTTGCACTTCCTTCTAAATTAAGTTAAAGTTAAGAATAATTTGTGAAATAATTCTGGCCATATTAATCAAATGCTAGCTCCTAGATAATGAACTACTTATAGCCTCTGGTGGATTAGCATAGACTATAAAAAGTCCTACATCAGAGACAAGGAAAGCTTGAAATAGTTTTTATGACTATCTTGTGTGAAAGCTTAAAATATTTTGTGTGAAATAGCTTGTATTTACCATGGAGTACTCATTTTGCTAAAGGTATATATTTCATTTCCCTTTGTTAAAAATAAACACTAATTATTTTATGCAACTAAAAGATTAGTGGGAGGGTAAATCTCTTATTGGAGATTCCTAAAGATAAATTCCAATTTCAATTATTGATAACAGCTCAACTTGCTCAAAAGGGGAAGAATTCTAGAATTCAAAATTTATTGTGTTTCTTTTTCTCTGTGCTCTTAGATGGGTATAGGGGCTGCTCTACTTCCTATTTGTTTGGGCCAGCTCCCCCTTCTGATTCTTCTGCGTAAAAATACAGACAGCATTGCTTTATTTAAGGAAAATATACTATGAGGAAGTGGTTAAATGATGTTCCTATCCCGCTAACCACTCTATAAGGCTTTCCATATGCACATTGAATGCCTTTCCCCCCAGACACCCCCTCCGTCTCCATTTTGACCTCTGTGGATGCAGCTGGTGCACGCAGCAGCTCTTTCACAGAAGTGCCACTGCTCGTAACAATTAAATTTTTATGGGCCCATGGAAAGAAAGCTGAGCTGTTCAAATCGGTGCAGGACTGGGCGAGCAGGGCTTCAAACCGTGCTGTACGGAACGGCTGAAATAAAAGGTCAGTTATATCGGTTAAAGTGCAGCGCAAATCCTCCCGTGAGCGGGCGGGAGGAGCTGGTACCATGAGGCAGCAGTCTCGTGTAAGCGCTATGTACTTTTTATTACGGGCTCTCGGGTGACGTTTCGGCGTCCCTGCAGAAACTCCCCGTCATCCCTGCCCGCACGTTTATCCCCTTTGAAGAACGCCGCCGCGCCAAGTCTGCCGGCGGCGCCCGCCCGCGGCCTGCACCGCCGCTAACGGCGGCTCCGCGAGGGCCCCGGGAGGGCTGCGGGAGGGCGCCGGCAGCGGGGCCTGGCGGGGGGCGGCCCCGCCGCTCTCTCCGGCGCGATGCGGGCTCCCCCTCCCGAGGCGCCGCGGCCTCGCTCCGCCGAGCCGAGCCCCGGCCGCCCGCCCGGGCACGGCACGGCACTCCGGGTCCCCCTCAGGCGGCCACCGCGGTCCGAGGGGACCGCGGGGCAGAGCCGGCGGCGCCATCCCGCCTGCCCTGAACGGGTTTGGCTCCCGCCGCCCCGCGGGCGGGGACGGGGACAGGAACCCGCGCCCCGGGGGCACCAGGCGCGGTTCGGCCCTCATCCCCCGCCCCTCGGGGGCACGGCGCTGCCGCCCCGGCCGGGGGAGGGAGCCGGGCGGTGCTGGGCGGCGGCACCGCATGCGCACCAAGCCAGGTGCCTGCCGGCTTGCGAGGAGCCGGCGGCATCGCGCGCAGCCCGGCGTCCTCATGGTGCTGTCTCAGGCTGGCGAGGTTGCTGCTGTCCCGGCTGGGACAGACAAGGAGCTGGAGGCGCCGCCGGGGCTGGAGGACGATGCGGGCACGGGGCAGCCCTGCCTGCACCCGGCACCCGGCACGGAGGCGGCGGGCGCCGAAGAGCGCCGCGTTTGCGGCTGCTGCTCGGGCTCGCCCTGGCCGCGCTGCTGCGAGGCACCCGGTGAGGAGGGCGGCAGGGTCTGGGGCTGGTGGCAAGGGGGCAGCGCCCTCCCGGCGGGGCTGCCCGCCCGCGGGGTGACATTGCCGCCGGGACGGAGGAAGAGGAAGCGGCCCCGGGGGCCCCGGCTCGCACCGCACCGCACCTGGCAGCCGGCGGCGGCGCGGGGCACGGGGCGAGCGCCTTCGGCCTCGCCCTCTTCCTCCTCTCCCCGCTGCCTGCCGCTCCGGGGCTAATACAGGTGTTGGGGTTCGCCTCTTCTTGTGAAGTGAGGCTGATCTGGGGTGAATCCAAGCTGACAGGCTCAGCTTGCGGCGCTGTACATGTTTTGAGAAGGGACATCGCTTCCCTCCTGAAAGTAACGGGGAGGGACTCTGCTTACAGCAGTGACTTCCCTGGTAATGCTCACCGTACTTTTGTGTGACTGTATTCTTCTTCTCTATATCAGTCTCTCACTTTACTCTGTTATTTTGAATTGATGAAGCCATAGCTTTAGTGCAAAATATGCAACAGCGTGTTTTTGTAGGCTCGTTGTGGCTTCCATTTAAAACATAAATGCTAGCTTAAAATAATTTTAAGTCATCTGAAGTACTTAAGCATGCTTAATTTTTAAGCAACTACATTGGGGAATAGTTCCTATTAAATATGGACTATAATTAACTTTCCAGTAGAAAATGTATAGAATGGCAATGCTTGTTAAACAGGGAGCTATGGAGAGACCAAAAGGGATGGCAGACCAGTGAAGTTTACATTAGTACTGAGGCAAAGCTTGGAAAAAACAATATTTGAAATCCCAAGAAACTTGCAGTTATTTGCCAAAGAAGAACTTTTTTTTTTTTTTTGTGTAATCTGTCTAGCAAAACGTTGAGTCAATGGCTGAACTTTATGACTCATGCCTGGATCTTGTCTGCATGACCGTGGTTAGTTCATAAGCAGGCTGTTGTGCCCCTGGTGCTTTCTTGTGGTCCGAGAGAACTGTTCTGGTCCTTCTTGTGTGAAGAACAGATCACCTTCTCCTGGCTTTTCTGAAGGTCTGGGAGAATCAAGTTCTCACTGACCTCTTTCCATGTGGCCAGTCTCTGCTACCGCTCTTAAGGTGCGCATGTATGTAACAGGTGTTGGGTTTTTTTTGCAATATATATTTTTCAAGTACAAAAGATGTTGGAAAGCATGACATTAAAATGCAAAGAGAATTTGCACAGGTGATTGCATGCAGTGGGAGGCATTTGACTAGGACTTCAAACAGGAGTGGAAGATCGTTTGAAAGCCTTATGCATGGAGATAGCCAGGGAATGAAACTGGAATGCCAAGTCTCAAATCTATAGCCACTCAGAAGAGAGGATGGGTACTAATTGAAACTTTTTATTTTCAGACAGCTACACTTTTAATAAAAAGTGTGAGTGCTTGGGTGTCTTGATAGCATGGGATTAGAGTTTGGAGGCCTAGCATTCTGTGGGGTGGGAATGTTATCTTAACCGAACTTTGTCTTAGAACATGTTTTGAAATAAGTACTTTGGAACTGCAGTTCTTGTTTTTGGTGGAAGAACTTGCACCATTTTATTTTTAAAAGGAAATAAAACTCTCACTGTGTTGAGCATGTGCTTTGGCAATATGAAACGATGGTTTAAATTCTAGTATTACAAGATACCCTTTCTGGTAGGTTAGGTGTATTGGGTAGCTTACAGAAATGAATTCCTTTCGGTTTTTCTTTTAATCCAAAGCTTAATTCTGGGTGTAAGATCCTTTTAGCTTGCTTTGCTGTAATTTGACTGGTTTTCCATTTCAACGCTTCCATTATTTAGATTGGCTTCATTCTGTAGTAATCAGGCAAGCTATCGTGCCTGAAATAAGATAATAGCTCTGTTTGTGCTGTGTTCTCCCGTAAGCCAGCCTGCATTTGGATTTCCCATTTTGGTCATTGGCCAGTCTGATTCCCCTTGCTTTAATATTAGCGACTTTGTTGATTTTGTATTTCTTTTGCATGACTGCGTGGATTAGGACATTATGTAATTCACGAACATTTTAAAAATCTGCTCTGTTTGATAGCTGGTAGACGTCCACGACCTGTGTTGGTTAGTGGCAATTTTAATAGTTCCTTTTATGTGAGTGACTGTTGCTAAATAGAAATATTTCTATCTAGTAGAAACTGCCATTCATTTTCAGCTGTCGTGTGGCTATATTTCTTGAAAAGTAGGCCTTGTGCCTATATTAAATCCTGTTTGCAGTTGTAAAGGCTGGGTCTTTAGAACTGTTAAAGCAGGAATCAATGCTGTACCGAATGTGTCAGCCCACAGTTACAGCTCTTAGACAGTAAGAAACAGGCCCTCAGTCTTGAGTGCTGATCTCAGGGAAGATCGAAATGGTTTGTGACAAGTTCTGTTAATTAACAAAATACAAAACAAAAAACAACCCTCAAAACCATATGTAGTTGCTAAGCAACTCACAGCAGTGCCCTGCTGATAATGCTTCAAGGGATCCATGAGGCTCCGTGGCTGCCGTGCTGTGTGAGATGAGGCATCCTTTTATCAAAACACCGCTTTGTGGATGTGGAGTTCGCTGTTATCTTTAGAGGGTGTTGTAGAAGAAAGGGCAACCCCCGATATTTTAAGCAGACACAAAGAAAAAAGATAGCGAGGTAACATCCCGCTTTAATCTTGAGAGAGGTTCTCTTTTCCATGGCGCTCACCTCTGGGTTCGGTGGCAGGACTGTTCCTCTTATGCAGCAAAGTAATATTGAGGAAAAAAAAAAGGCTGGTTTCTTTGGAGACCGCATTGAGGTAAGCAGAGGCTCACTCTTTCTGTTTACTTTCACTTTTTCTATTTTCTTTTTATAGTAGAGGGTGGAGAAGATGGGTGGAACGAGGAAGAGTATGTCACTGAAGTGAAGTAGGCCTGAGGCAAGCTTGAATAGAAGCCATTAGACTTAGGAACTGCTTCGGGAGGAGGAAGTCTGATAGATAAGTGTAATCAAAGGTGAAGCTAAGGTCTTCATGGAAGTTTTATAATTATCAGCACTCTGTAGGAGGCCGACGGTGTTTTAAAGCTAAACACCTTCATTTCTTCTGGTTTAAAAATGTATGCTTGATATTTATTTGAATAAAAAACTTATATAATATCTTGCTGAAAGAATCTAAAACTGCTGTAGTTCTAGATCAAATTTAGGGTCATCTAGCTGTAAAATATGTGTGAGGTATAACAGAAGTGTGATTCTTTACACAGTTTTCACATGTACGCATGTGTGAGAAAGGAAACTGAATTGTTGCTTAGGAACCTTAATTAACTTATTCAATAATCCAGTAATGCCCTGATAATGAGTTTTTGTATTTCATAATCTGACCATGGGTCGTTTTGCAGTCAGTTTCATTTAGTGACCATTGGCGCCAGTCAGAATCACACAACTAGTCCTATAATGGATACCCCAAAGTGCAGTCATGCCTCAAAGAAGCCTGCTAACTGACACAGGGCTATGAGAAATGTAGGAATGGTTTTGTATCCAAAGTGTTTTAGAGTTCATCTTTTGTCTCCAGTTTTAAGGAAAAAAGGAGGGCTGTGGTGATTAGTGGAACATGTTTTCAAGGTAGGGCTGGTAAATAAATGTGGTATTTGCACTTGTTGCTTTTGCTTACCTCTTTGTGTACTGCAAGAATGGCTACAAATGTACACAGCACTACAGTATGTAAAGACATCTAAAAAAAATCCACTGATAGCTGGACAGATCATTACTAACTGGAGTTTTATCTGTTGCAGGAACAAAGAAGAAAGCTGCCTGTCCAGGACTGGGTCTCTTTTATACCTTACTGTCTGCCTTCCTTTTCTCAGTGGCCTCTTTATTCCTTAAAAAGATAGAAGATGTACATTCAGTGGAAGTGAGTGCATTTCGATGCATTTTCCAAATGGCATTTGTTCTTCCTGGTTTAATATACTACAAGTAAGTGTAGAAAAAATATAAATTTAAAGTTATTTCTTAAAAGTAGATATTGGAACTATCATTCAATAATTTGGATCTTAAATCAGACTGTGATATTATTATAATTCTGACTTTGTATGCTTAACTGCATTGTTTTGGATTAATTGATAGTTTCTTATTTCAATTCAGAAAACTGAAAATCTTTCACTCCCTGAATTGTAGAAATTACTTCATGGAAGACCAATACCTCTAATATAAACCCTGTAGAAGTGTTCTTAAAAACAGGAGATAATTTGTAAATAATGTTGGGGTTATTTTGCAAGCACAAAATTAATACTAGAATAGGTTCCTGACACTAAATGTGATTGGCATGTGGTGATGGAAGTAAACAGCTCTGTGATCAAACATTTAACAGTATTTTGATGTTTGAGATATGTCCCTCATTCGGGAAGTTTTGTACATTTAAATGTAAATGGATGTTGGTCATGAAATAACAAAGCCAATGACATTAATGTGACACTTTTGTTTTTCTTAATTTTCAGAACAGGGTTTTTGGGACCAAAAGGTAAAAGAATTTTTCTTTTCTTCCGAGGACTCCTTGGCTCTAGTGCAATGATTCTTCTCTACTATGCTTTCCAAGTAATGCCTCTAGCTGATGCCACAGTTATAACTTTTAGCAGTCCTGTTTTTACATCGTTGCTGGCATGGATCTTTCTCAAAGAGAAATACAGTATTTGGGATCTTCTGTTTACCCTCTTCACAATCACTGGAGTGGTTCTTATTGCCAGACCACCATTTCTGTTTGGGTCGAACGTTATGGGGATTGAAGGAAGTTACACAGATCATCTTAAAGGAACTATTGCAGCAATTGCAAGCACAGTGTCATCAGCTTCAACTTTTGTTATACTCAGAAAGGTGGGAAAATCTGTGCATTATTTTTTGTCAATTTGGTATTATGCAGTCATTGGTTTCATTGGATGTGTTATAGCACTGTTTGTTATGAATGAATGGCGTTTACCATATTGTGGTAAAGACAGAGTTTTTCTAATATTGATAGGCTTATTAGGATTAGGGGGTCAGATATTTCTCACAAAAGCATTACAGATAGAGAAAGCTGGACCTGTAGCCATAATGAAAACAATGGATGTGGTATTTGCTTTTATTTTACAGATTCTTTTTCTCAATCATCTACCAACTTGGTGGACTGTGGGTGGTGCTCTTTGCGTAGTAGCTAGTAGTTCTGGAACTGCCATTCGTAAGTGGCGGCAAAGCTCAAAAAAAGCTAAACAAAATGAAATCTAACTACACAGACACTTTCATTACAGAAATTAGCAATCTTGAAATATATAAAATATTTATTTTTATTTATTTTAAATATTTCATGAAACTATAGTATCAAACTATACCCAATAAAAGTTGATTTTTTTAAAACAAAAAAGAAAATGCTTTAACAACTGATTAGGTATATGCTTTTTTCTTATATTTAGACATGCAAATATGTGAAGTAGGAAAATATTTAAAGGTTGCTTGCTTTCCATCTAAACGGGACAACAGTTGCTGGGCTTTTATTTTCCTAAACTTCATGTACCTACTTCTCCACTTTTTAGGTCCTTTCTCTATTCTGAGCTGTGGAAATAGAATTCTCCAAAGCTTATTTGGTACTATCCTGTGCTTGATTACCAGAGGGATTGCAATGCAAAGAAGTTAGAAGGAAATAAAGAATTTTAATCCTAAAACGGTCAACTTTTTTAGAACAGATAAAGCTTGCACTCTTACAAGCTTTGTAATTTATTTTCACAAAACAGAAACCAAATATATAGGGATTTATTTAATGTAATTCTAAAAGAACAAATGATATTTAATCTTTCCAAGTCATGTCAACAGAAATAATTTTTGAAACTTAATTTTTCAGATTTGCTTTTTAAAAAAAAAAAGTTTATACCTACTTTACAGACAATGAAACAATGTAATCCCTCTCTTTTAATATAATGTTCTCAGTAAACATGACTGTAGTTGCTGCAGTCTCGGGAGAGACAACAGTTAGCTATATACCACTGGTAAATGAGTAATTTCTTGTGGTATGGAATGTTATGCTGTAGCTGCACTTTTCTTTATTCTATGCAAAAGATTATATTTTTTAGATATTTAATATAGGTTATTTTAAATGCTAAGACTGATTTGTTTAAATTATTCTGTACAAAAATTCTTTGTGAGACCAAGTTTGTTTTCTTGGCCTTCATAAAGTTAGGCAAATGCTTTAATGTAAATCCTCCTGTTTCATGAGAGTTTACAAGAGAATGCAGACAAATTGAGGTCTCACAGAAAATGCAGATTAGCCAAGGTTGTGGCAAAGGTTTTATAGAACAGGTTTGAGGAGAGCTTGGTGGGAGGGTGGAGCTATGCATATGCATCTGCTGCATGTTGCATCAGGCAGTGCTAGTGGGCAGCTTCAGCCTTATTTCTCCAGCTGGCCTTTTTAAATCTGCATTTAGTTATTTCTCTTACGCAGCTTTTCATTTTGATAGCTTTTATCATGATGGTGACAAATACTAAGGAAAAAAGCTTGTTATTGATCTCAGTGTCCCTCCTGTTTGAGAGGTAATACATGTTTAGTGTAAGGTAGGGGTGTTTTCCCAAATGAATTCTTGTGTATTTCTGAGTCATGTTTCAGTAGTCCTTAAAGAAAAATTTAAGTTGGATCTTTATTTGATCCTTTGCTTCACAAGGCCTTTCAGATATTTATTTACACACTCTCATGTCTTCTAAAGGAGCATGTTGTGGCCAATAAACATTGCATCCTGGCACAGCAGCTCTAGGGGAGTTAAGTCCTGAAGAACTGGAACATGTATGGTACTTTGGGATGTATTTAGATAAGAGGAGCTATCTTTGTGCAAGATTCTGTACTTAAACCAACACCCTGAATCTATGTATGTTTATGGACACGAGCAGATTCCATCCTCGTGATCCAATCAGTTTCTGTGTATGGCTGTCTGATCTGTTTCTCCTGACAGCTGAAGTTCAGCTACTCCTTACGTGGTCAGGAATAGTATGAAACTTGCTTTCACATCTTTTTAAAACATGGTCTAATAATAAAACTTCCATTTTGGCCTTCATTTTACTTAATACTTGAAATTGTAGACTGGGATTCTTTCTTCTGCTGCTCAGCCATCACTGCCATTGAGTAACACCTTTCAAGGGAGGAACAGAAAATAGACTGCATTTTTTTTTTTTACTGCTTCACTTCATGTTTACGTACATGTATTTATAAGTTAACATTCATAAAGGTGCAGTTCCAAAGCAGTTCGTATTGATGTAAATTTGAGTTGTCAGCTAGTCTTGGTTCCTCCCATTGGTTTGATGCTTGTGGTTATGTGGTGAGCTGCTTCAGCTGAGTAACTTTTTTGTAGGGTTGTTGGAGAGGGCAAAACCAGAGTGTCCTGAACTTGATCATTATGTCAAAACACCAAGAAGGGGAGTTAGCCAGTAGTTTAAATTGTGGTGTGTGAATGCTACGTTGTCAGTACAGAATAAAAATAAGCTTATATTGAAAAATCTTTAGCTCATGTGATTTCAATAGTTAAGAATCTTATTTACACATGGTTGAGAACACACTACTGAAGAAAGGACTATTTTCTTGCACTAAGCATATATGTAAGTGCAGAAAATAAGCTGACCTAAAGTCAGCAACTTGGCATAGTAACTGGTAATTCTTTTTCTTGAGTTGGTAGCCCTGAATAGAATGAAATTATGCAAAAGGACAAGGATTTTTCTTTTTTTTTAAAGTAATTGAAGGTTTGGTGTTTTTTACAATGGCTAGTAAGATGGTCAAATTCTGTTCTTCCCTTCCCTGCCCCAAGCTTACTGTTTGAGAATCTGAAATGAAATTGGCTGAGCCTTGATTATTTCAGATCACTTTTCCTCTTTTTCCTTTCTTCTGATGTATTTTTTTTCCCCAGTTTTCATATAGCAAATTCCTCAGGGTCAAATGTTACTTTTTTCTAAGCTTTATGTCAGAAATATATTACTAATGTTCCTCACCTCTGTCTTACGATCTTTACAGTATTTAAGTTCAATAAATGTGCTTTCCTAATAGGAAGCTTTTCCTTTGTAATACGATGGAATATTGTTGCATTGTAACTGCTGTTCTATAAAGTTACTCTGGAATTACAACTTAATTAATTCAACATACTGATTTCAGTGGATCTTGAATATAGAAATAAGTAATTACTGGTTGTTTTGCACATAAACACAGTGTTAAAAGATTTAGTTGTTACTGATTAATCACAAACGTGTTTTTTATGTTCTTTACTATGCAAATCACTGTAATCATCTGTTGTCTTCAGTGAGACTTTATAGCCTTAAAGCCTTATGTATCTGACTCTTATACAAAGCTGGTAGCTGAAAAAGCTGTGTACTGTCACTGTGCAGCAGCCATTTTCAGGTTAAGCTGGTTGTCAAGGTATGCTCTAAAAGCCCTCAAGGTATTTGTACACTAAGAATATGACAAGTTCCTTGTGTGGACAAGTGCATTAAAAAGGATTTCTTGCAGTTGTCAAACACCAGACATGAAGCAACCTCAGCATAACAGCATTGGTGAAATGACTAATTCAGTGTGCCATCTTCTGAAACTAGGCTCTTTCCCCATTCCAAAAGCTGTTCTAAGGTGCATCTTCCTGTAATCGATAACGATAAGATGGGTAACACATATTTGACCATCATTTAGTATAAAAACACCCCTACTGCCCTAATTTTCTCTTCCTTGAAGAGCTCTGTTCAGGAGCTGTCTCTTGGAGGAAAGTTTATTTCTAAAGAGACAACCTCCTAAAAAAGTTATTTCCTTGCTAATTGGCAGTAATTAACCATGAAGAATCTGTTTTCCAGTTCTCTGTTAACTGTTGTAGGCTCATCTGTCATCGATTGCACAAGGACAGTAGAAGCATGATCTCTGTCTATGTGTGTATTCAGGGTTCATAATGCTGACAGATGTGCAACACTGACTTGAGCAGGGCTTTGCAGTTAACAATAGAATGTTTTCATGGTCATAACTGCCTGTCCATCCAAAGAAAAGTTGTGGCTTTATGTTCCTGCAGATGCAGGTAACTTTGGGACGAAACATACACGTTTCTGTAAATCGATGATGGTAGCACTTCTGTATATCAGAATGAGCAATTTCGTATTTTATGTGAACTGTCATTTGACAATAATGAGGTATAAATACCCTCAGCATTAATTAACAGATTTTTACTGTGTCCTATATATTGTTAAATATATGTTAAATGATACGTTTTGTAGAATTTACTGGCTTTGTTATGTAGTAGTATATTTTTATAGATATTTCTTACATATCAAAATGTCAAGAATATTTTCGTATGAGATTTATATTCATCATTGCTAATAAAATGAACTTGAATTAATCTCTGGCTTTGCATTGATTAGTAGAACATACTTGAATGTAGTGATCGTAAAAGCTTTGTGAAAGAACTGTTAATGAAGGAGTCCCTATTAAGTATGAACATACGCATCAAATCCTGCTACTACTTGTTAGCATGCTGTGTCACTGTTAATGCCTTAAAAACAAGCTGTAGACAAAAAGAAGCTCTATCAGCTTTCTGCATACGGTAATATCTCAACTGGAAAAACTGGCATGGATGGGTCAGTAAAGTTGTATTTTCCTGTGTTCAAGTGGCAGTTTTTTTCTTCCTTCGTACGCATCTTGATTTGAATTCAAGTCTCGTCCCTTCCATCAAGTGGTAATACTTAATGCATCCCAGTACTTCCCATTATCTACTATTTCAATAATTAACTTCTCACCAAGGAGGAAAAAGCAGAAGAAAAACTGATTATCTTGTTTGCAAAATTGCCACCATTGTTAAACATGACAAAAAGATTATAGTTTTTTTTTTCTTTTAATTTTTATTATAACAGATTCCTCCTACAATAGTGTCTGGTTGTGTAAGAGCAGAAGATAGCAGATCTGCACAAGAGTATTTGCCTGTTTGAGAGATTTGTCCAAGTAATGAATCTTTATTTCTGTGTGTGACTTGGCATTATAGAGGGGAAAATAGAAGAAGGAAGACAAGTTCCATAATGGGGAATTACTAGTAGTAATTCTCTGTCCAGCCAGCACCCTCTTCTTCACTATATATACTCAAAATTAACTCACTGTAGGATGACTTGACACCATTTGTTTCTTGGGCTGTAAAGAAACAGCAGTACACTTCCATGAGGGCTTACTGAAGCAGGAGTAAGCAGAAGACTGCTTGTGAAAGAATTTTGTGGAGAAGCTCTGCAATTTTCTCTTGGGGGTCAATTATATATATACACTGTATAGAAATTCAAGTTTCAAGGGAAAGGAGGAAAAAGAGTTTTCAATAGAAAACATTTAAAAACCTTCCGTATTTGCAACCTGATAGTCACATATCCCATTAAGTGATGAGGGCTATTATGAAATACTGAGACTTTTGGAGCATGACTCTTAGAACAAAATTCTAGAATTATGTCTACGCATTCCATGAGAAAGGATCCCAATTATTACTTGGAAAACAAACTTTTGCTGAAGTTACAAAATATTTCAAGGATAACTCAGGCGTCTCTTTATAGACTAAATAAAGCAGTCTTAGAAGCCTTAGAAGGAGGTAAGAAATGAGATAAAATATACAGATTGACCGTTGAAATAGGTTCCAGTTGGTTCTTCTGTTTTCTTAATTAACTTTGTATTGAATTTTATTTTCTGACGCTATGCATTAAAGTTCCTATGTTATTCTGTAAAGTAGGAGTAATTTCTGGGAAGGATAATAAGAAACTACTCTGTCATCTGAGCTTAAATATTGAGCAAAGGGAAAATGAGAAACTTCAGTTATTGCCCTGCTGGTATAAAGCGATTCTGGGGTCTGTATGAAAGGCAGTTGGAAAGAAAACTCATGTTTTCTGGCCTGCAAGTATCAAGTTAATTTTTTCCTGGGTACTGTGGCTGTTCTGTCAGTAGGTGGGGCTCTATTTCTTAATTTATTCCTTAGCACCTAAGATTAAATCATGTTAAAAACTCAAACCCACAATTTTAGACAATAAAAGCTTCCATGTAGTGTGATGTACACAATGTTAAGTAAATATCATTATTAATACTGGATTTTTCTGAGTGTTGTACTATCTGTATATCTAATGTATGTCCTAAGTGTTCTTAAAAAAATAAAAAAGGAGGGTAGGGGACAAGTACATTCTCCCACTGAAATTCTTTGGGAGTAGTGTTTGATGGGTTAGACTGAGTTTAGAATAATTCTAGTTTTGCATGAAAGTAGAGCAGGTGTGCTGTCTGAGCAGTTGACAAGCATGTTGTATCTACTGCTCTGTTTTTCTCCTGTTTAGGGGGGTTGCAGAAACATTGCCTGTTTGGCCATGACTTTTACTGGGGGGACGGGGATTGACACCTATGAGGTTCCCAAGCAGATTCTCCGGTGCGGGTGCTCAGGCAGAGTATGTGCATCTCTTTGCTCCTAATCCCCAGGGCCCCACTCCCGAATGTTTCCAATGTCAGGGTTCTCCAGGAGCTGCTACGCTGGTGGCTGTGGCACAGGAGGATAGACAGGACCAGGTCTGCTGGATGAGTCTCTTCGTCAGACCCACTGATGGAATGGAAAAGTCAGGCAAGCTTTTGAGCACAGCAGCGCAGTGCTTGAAGCGTGCTTGAGTTCAGGAGCAATTGTTCCAACTTCAATTTAATTAAAGGCAGGGAAATATTAGGAAGAGAGGAGGCGATACGTTTAACTGCTCTGAGCTAGGAAAAATACTCGTCAATCTGCTTTCCATTGAAAGGTTAGCCGGCAGATTTTTCGCTGGGGTTAGCTGGCACTAGTAGGTGTTCTATTTAATAGGAAGTACTGTAAAGTTTTGGGGAAGCTAAGGAACATTAAAGGAGAGATTTTTTTTTTTTATATAACTTGGAAAGGCTATGTGGCAAATCCCTTTTCTTTCATATAAAGTGCAGTGTGAGTCAGATACTAATGTTTATTTTATACTTTCCCATTTGTAATTTATTTCTTAAAACAAATGTTCCTTTACATTACTGTGAAAGCTGTTCAGTCACTATCATGTTCTGATCAGGAAGTGGAAGAAAAAGTGGTATACTTTTCAAAAGTAATCTTGATTGTGTACTGCTTTCACTCTACCAGAAATATTTTATGCCAACCAGTGCCTTGTAATAGATGTATTCAATTTCTTCATTAACATCTTTATATGGTGTGAATGAGACTCTGCTTTCTGCTATTTGTACTAATGTATGTAGGAAGTCCATATGAAAACACTTAGCCGACGTTCTTCACTCTTGCCATATGGCAAAACATTTCTTCATTATTAAAAACGGTGAATGACAAAGAAATGCTACAATCCAAAATCTCCCGTGGGAGTTTTACAAATAGCAAGGTAGGCTTTCCTGTCCCAGAAGCCTGGTTTGCTCATGTCGTTCATCTCGCTATTCTGCTTCCCTTGCAGGAACCACACAGTTGTATTTCCCCTGCAATTCATTAGTTCTTAATCTGAAATAAAAAACAGGTAGCTGATTGCAATTTATGATGTTATTAGCGCAGTTAGGCTATGTTGTATTTTTAGGGAAGGCGGGTGTGAAATATACTTTTTTTTTTTTTTTTAAGATAAGGAAACTGTAGGAATTAAGGATTAACCATATTTCCTGCATCAACAGAACTGTCAAATATTAATGCAAGTTTCTATTGTACATCATTTTGACACACATACCTTTAGCCTGCCCTGTCTCATCTTCACTAGGAAGGGTTGTGGGGAGAAAGAAGGGAAAGGAAAAGTCAGGGAAAATCTTTGTTCTTTCAGTGGCAGCTCTCTGTAGCAAAGCCCTCGTGATGAGCCCCGTCTGTCTCACTGGGTACAGATTTAGGGAAGAAAAGGAACAGTTCGTTCAGTTCGTTCTCTTCTGATTATATAAGAATACCCTTGACAGTGTGTTGCTTACTTCAGATTACAACTCTTATCCCAGGATTAGAATGGAAGAAAATAGGAAAGCTAGTGTTAAACACTTTTTTTTTTTTTTTAATATGCCTTTCTTGAAACCTGGAAACCTTCTAGGTTTCTAGGCAGTGGGTGTTATTTTATGTTAGCCTGTAACATTCTAGACGTCAGAGTTTTGCTCAACAAACTCGTATGCTGTTTTCCTCAAGGGGAATATACTTGGCAATTTGATTTAGCTCTTTAAAATTTTCTAGAGGACACTTGTCTTTCCAAGTTCTGTGCTTCCACAGACATTTTGTAATGTTTTTCTAATGTGCCTTTAGTCTCCTGTTATTGGATATTTAGAGCTTCATTTCAGGATTGAAAGCACTTCTCTACAGTCTTTGTTGATCAATTTTTGAGAGAAAACAGATGTCCTCTTTCATATGTACACTTAAAAATATCTTCCAGATAGGTAATTAAAGAAAAATCATTGTTCACATTTAATTTCCCTCACATAAGTCTTGGTGTATTAGGAACTTCTTGACAGAGGCATGCAGAATTAAGCTGCATTTTTTTAACATGCAGCCTAGTTCTTCCCTTGAGGTAAAGGGATCTTTTTAGACCCTCTGAATTTTATAGAGATCATACTGTGCTTTCATACAACTTCCTCTAAAGTACACTGGCCACTTACATCTTCTGAGCTGTGCTCCCTGTTATCTGTCAGAGGTGGGAGTGAACGCAGGGTCTTGTGCCCTCCAGGGTAAGGGAGCACTGTGTGTGCAGAGTTCAGAAGCTGCTGGTGTAGTCCTGAGCTTGTGTTTAGTTTTATCCTTTGCTTAACATCTTTACCTGTCAATTTTGTTTTTGTGGTAATTTCAGGTGCACTTACGTTGATGTGTTACCACGCTTTGAAGAATTTTTGGCTAGATTGTTCGAGATTTTCAGTATTAGTTGTCTAATAACAGCATGTATATATTTTCTTAGCCCTAGCATATGATTCAAGACGTAATTAGTGCCCCAGTATTACAGGGTAACAACATGTCCATAAAACACAGTGTATGGTTGTTTTGATGAAAGGAAATTTGGAGATATTGCTTTTATAAACCTGAAAGCTGCAGAGCAGATGTGGAAGAATTACTGCAAGGAATCTCAGCTGGCATATAAAACAGAAGCTGAAGTTTATTTTCTTTTTATTATAGAAGAAAGAACACTTTACTAAGGTTCTGTTCTATTTAAGATTACACAGATCTGAGTTGTTCAGGACTAGCTATGAAATTACGTGCACTGATGTGGCACTTAATGGAACAAGGCAACCTTTTTTTTTTTTTTTGCTTTAAATAGTACAAGAAGTTCACACATTGATTGTAAAATGCATATTTTTAGAATTTACAGTAATTTTAATAATGTTCCCCATCCACGGAGAAGGATGTAATAGATATTGAAAAGTTCACGTCCTTTTTTAATTCTGCAAGAAATGAGCAGAATAGTAATTACACTTTTTGCAGTCTGACTGTCTGGCTACGTTGCTGGAAAGTCCTGGTCATACATACTCATTTCTGAATAACCATTAAGTTAACCACAAATACTCCCATACTTTCACATTTTCAACACCTAATCAGCCAACCTGAATTTGTAGAAAACAGTAGATTATTATTTACTTGTCTTTTAACGATCTCAATAAAACATTGAAGTGCCAACCAGGATAAAACATGGGTGTTATGACAATGCTGAAAGATTTTTTCTCGCTTTATTTTCTTTTTCAATTAATTAATAAGTGTAATGCTACATCAGAATTGCAGAAAAGTGTGAAGTGCTTTTTGTGACTTTTCAGAACAATTTGGGCAGTTAATGGACTTACTTGCTTTTCATAAATCTAAATTTAGAGCAATATGATTGTTACTTTTTATTCTATTGTTAGCACTTCTAAAAAGATGGTATGGTGAAACCAAATCGACAAATAATAGGTTTCCACATACATCTTTTATGCCCCTAAGTACCCAAGAAATTGCAATAAATTTCTGCACCAATCAAGTGCTGCAGGTGGTGTCACTGTGTTGCTGGGGCAGCCACAGCTGCAGGAACTTAATCTAAGAAGTGGATTGCTTAAGTGTAACATCACAGAAAGTAGTCTTCCATCACTGATGGAGAAGACGGATACCACCTGTCAGATGTTTATTTTGTCCAGAGTTCCCATGTGCTAGCAAATGCCAACCAAAGCTGCCACAAAAACCAAACAAGAAGTAATTGGTTGCACATTGGGCTATCTGAATAGTCCAAATGTATGCTTTCTCAGTAAAATTGATACAGTTTTATTTTTGTCAAGCTGTAATAAACTAACTGCTTAAATACATGTTTTGAATCTACCTCAGTTTTATTGTTTCAAAGGAGAAAAACAACAGCAATGCCTTCTCACTCAGGAGATACGCTGGAAAAAGACACATGAGGGGCTGGGCTCCTCAAGCGCTGCATTGTGCATGCAAACCCGCCTTGGTTTCCTGAGCACCATGTGTGTTATGCTCCGGGTTTGGAAGCTCTCCATGCATGACAAAACGGGGGATTCCAAAATGCAGAGTGATGAGGGGGAAACTGGCTAGCATTAGGTGAACTCCTTGTAAGATGGAGTTCCCAAGTTGCACGGTGGAGACAGGACTCAGCTAGCTCCATGAAGGGCTCCCTCACTTCCAAATCCCCTTTATTTGTAATTAATTCCTTGTCAATTTACTTCCTTTACTTCCTTTTGTCCTCTTCAGACACTTTCGTCAACATCCATACAGATCCCTGTGTTTGTACTGCCTCTTTTTCTAGGATGTTAGTTCCCCCAAACCTTTGCGTGGTCGTATTCCTAAAACACATCCACTTTCCTAACGTAATGGCAGAGTTAGCAGTCATTCAACCAACCAGGGCATTAGTAGCAGATCAAAGTGCCTTACATGTAAGGTCATTCCTCAGAAAGAGTAAAATGCCTTCTTTAAAGTACTACACTCAGGTGGGAGAATATGATAAATATGAAGCAAACACATGATGAAGACATTCAGAGTATGGGGTTTCAGAAAAATGCTTTGCAACAGATTGAACATCAAAAGCTGCCAGTTATTTTTATTTAGACTCTATCCTAATTCATGAAAATGATATGAAAGTTTATAGAAGATAACTCTGGTACATTTAGACTTTATTACATAATACTTAATGTCCCAGCCTCAATATTAGAACAGGCTCTGAAAAGCACTGCCTCGACGTTTACTTGTAGGATGAGGCAAGCTTTCACTGAATTGTGTACGTCAAAATTATATAGAGCTTTTCTCCATCCTGTGGACTTTGAATGACAGCAATCTGAGTTATTGGAGAGGTAGAAGGAACATATATGTTTTATATATATATATATATACATACACACATACACATGTAACATATATCTATATATATAAAAGGTTTATAATTTCCATACTGAAGTAGTCTTGGAAGAGTTGGGTAATGCCCACGTTAGCACCGTGGAACAGTTGTCAGTTTCTGCAAGGCACAGTTTCATTTTGATATTACTAATTTCAAGAAGGTCATGTATTATACACGTGTCAAATACCCTATTTTGATGTGAAGATTGCATAGTGTTAGCAAATAAGATTTGCTTTTTTCAAGTATTCAAACTTATAAAAGATTTCTCTTAGTCTTGAGCTGATGAAGTTTCATTTACAGGCATGTCCTTTAAGAACAGCTGGAGAAGAAACAAGCACAAAATGTTTGATAACATTGAACTTTGTGTGTATGTGCAATAAATACATAACTGTGGCCTTATTTAGCTGTAGTATGGACAAGCTTTCTGTAGCACAAAAAATAAGTGATTCTAGTGATATTAATATCAGAATTAAGTCCTATGAGAACAACAGCCTATTGGAAAAGGCAACAAAACTCCTGGCAATTTACACAATTCCATTCCCATTTCCTCCATGTTATTAATCGTTAAATCTCTGTATGTGCGTGTATTGTATATCCATGCAAAGCAATAAGTTTCAACAAATTTCAAAGGAAAACACTACAAGATTTTGAGATACACTTTTTACATAGTGGGCACTTTGAATAATCCTATGTGAAGTATCTGAACGTTAAGAAGAACAAAAGTATTAATTCTGAATTTTTAAACTAATTTAAAAATATTTTATGGCTTTAACAGCTCTGGCTGGTTACATAAGCAAATTGTTGCATTGGTTCTTGAATTTGCTCAAATATACACTGTGGCAGGTTGCCAATAAAGGATCTGAATGCTAAATTGGCCCTGTAGACAGGTTGTTGTTTAGACATGGGCATTAAAGAAAATGGTTTTATAATAGAGGTTTTATAATTTATTATATGAATAACATATTGTGCTGGCTGCTTGTTTAAAGTGATGACAGAGCACTGGCAAGTTAGCTCACTTGTTGGTTTCTGACAAATCCCTGCATACAATAATAATTTTGAATCCAAAGTAAAGGCATAATTAGGAGGTGATAAAAAACTGCCTTTTGTTAAAACTCCTTTGAAACTGTAAATCAGGAGGAAAAAGCCTAAAAATAAAACACTGTTCAACAGGATTAGTCAGGTGAACTTGAACAGTAAATGGGATTGTACAAAGATAGATGAATCTCATTAGCTTAGACAAATCAGGCTTTATTGTTTGGATGCTCGGGACAATACTCCATCCTGGTTGAAACATGTAATTTCATTCAAGAAACAACTCACTTTATAATTACTAATTTATCAAAGACTTTCCTGTGCATTTGAGAAACTTTAAATCTGAGACTGTATGAGGAAGCAATAAAGCAGCCATCTCAATACTGAAGATTTTCATTACGGCTGTATAATTTGGTCTGGAATGTCAGTGTTGATTACTTACTACTGCAATATTGCCAATTTTTATGTACTATTCTTTACCCCCAAGTTCTCATAGATTAGTCCATTCATCAATATGCATTTTCCATCTTTTGTTTTTAGGAAAGATTAACAGAAAATTATGGTGTAATGCCTTTATTCATTTGGTAGTGTTAATACTTTGACTTCCATTGTTTACAGCACGCCCTGAATTGTAATATGAAGTAAAGCCAAGTTGTTCCTCTGGTGTCTAAAAGACTTGTATTCTAGTACAATTTCTAGCTTTAAAAATAAAAATAATGAAATAACGGTGTAGCAAAAAATCATACCAAAAATAGATCTAAGTTATATGGTAAGAATATAGCTGAGGCATAAAAGGCCTTGTTAATTGGATCTGTATCAGGAGTTACTCCACTGAAATATGAAAATTGTCAGATTAAAACTTATGTAGCCCTCCAAAAAGCCATAATGCAATGATTCCATATTTATAAAGTTATCCTTAAAAGAAATACTTTTTCTTAGTGATATGTAAAAACAATGCTGATTTTCTTTCAAGTTTACTTCAAAATATTTTGTAGCTCTTCCAAAGATTAATTGGAAGACAAATTCGCTAATGATTCAAAAGTCAAGCAGCTAATGTAAATTCCAAAGAGCTACATTAAGCATTTCATCGTATTAGTGATTTTAAGAAGTTATTTATTTTATCATTTTTATTCTTTCTTCCTAATTGAAATGTCAAAAATTTTCAAGCGTGGTCATTCAGCTTTCAGGATGACCTCTGTGGCAGCTGCTGTTTATAACAGTCAGCTGGGCAAATCAAACCTCACATCACGTAAAGGGACACTAAGTCTTTAATATAGTCGCAAAGCCCCTGGAACATAAGAAACCTCCAGTCCAGAGTTAATCTTTTAAAATCAGTTCCTGAGATTCAAATATTTTGTCTTCCCTATGTTAATTTTATTGAATCAGCAAAAAAATGACACAGATTTTGATTATTTGTCTAGCAAGCACAATAAAGTAATTTCAATATCAGGCATTTACTGAAATAATAGCTGTTTTAGAGGAAACTGTCATTCCATAAAGACTTTTCTGCTGGGGCAGAGTCACCATCTGCTGAAGACAGGGCTGTGCTTTGCAGAGAGTTGGGCTGTGCTGCCGGAGCCGTCTTTGCAGTGTTTCTGCTGCCTCTGTCTGTGTAGACCGAACCATTGGGCTGAAAGAAGTGAGGAATTCACTACAGATAAGGCCTGCATGTTCCTTCGTAAGAAAAAATGCCTATCCATTAGTAAATCACTGATTTTTTTTTGCTGTACTGAAACCAGAGTGCAGTTAAGAAGACAGTCCTTATTTTCATGTGTTTCTAATTTTCTTTTAGAATTCATTTGCATGAGTGCGTGTGCGTGCTTTTCTGCAGTCCTAGCTGAAGGGTGAATTTTGGAGCTAAGCCTGAGGAAAAACCTTTGGGCTTTTTTTTTTTTTTTTTTAAATTAAAAACATATTTTACATGTTTTTTGTAATTTGTTAAATAAATTGTTTGAAAATATTGTTACAGAATACCATGATTAAAGACAAAATACCCCTTTATACATTAGGTTTTAGGCAAGTGAAGTCGAGTTCAGAATGTGCACACACACACACACACAAAAAGCCAGGTATTCTTGAGCACTGATCCTAGCACTGTAGCTGCTTTTTCTTCTGGATGCTGCGAAAATTGCCTGAGTAAGCTTGCACAGCTTTGGTTCCCCCCTCTGTGTAATGCAAATAATACTTACCATCTTGCAGGGATGTGTAGAATTTAATATTTATGCATCACTTGATGTTGAACTAATTTTTTTAACTCAAACTCCAAAAACATGGTGGGTTACTTGTTAAGAGCTAAAAGACACATCAATATTTTCTGGAAGTCCTGTATTTTTCTCTAGCTATAAATATTCTGTAGAACCCTAGATTAATAAAAAAATGTATCTGAATCTCCACCTTGAGCGTATGTGGTTGCTTTTTGTCACTGGTGGATCTAGCAGCATGGTCAAACGGAAGTGGATTTGTTGTCTTTCTGTGTTGTCAAGCCAGATAGAGAAAGGTACAGTGTGATGAGTAACAGCTAGTTCTCATGAAAAGCTGGGGAACTCGTGTACAGTGAGAGAAAAAGGAGAACTGAAGCATTCTTAAAGCACTTTCTGCTTGGTCAAGAAAGTTAAAAAGAAACCATGCTCCACAAGTCCAGTCTGGTTCAGCAAAAAACATAGTTGCTTCATATGTGTAGTGCTGAGGTCATGCAGCTCAAAATTCACTCCTGCAAAGCTGGGTGTTCCTAAGGAAATCTACTTGCAGCACCTCAGAGGACCACGTACTTCAGCTGGAATGGAAAGGAGATGACTTGCTTCAGCCACAGGTGTGTAATGACTGCAGACTCATCTTTCTCATGATTTCTGTATAACTTCTAACTTGGATTCGAAGGAATAAATCACATTAAAAACTAAGTAGTTTTTAACTGGCATGCTCAGTTGTCCCGCTGCTGTGTGTTTGAAGTTACACAGACGCCTAATTCTTTTGATTATGATCAAAGAATCCTGAGTCAAGGGTACGGTGACTTCTCCAAATTTTCCATTCTGTAAAATGTATCACTTTCTTTTCAGTACAGTATACCTTTTATTGGTGGAGTATTGCAAGCTGAGAGAAAGTGCGAACACATTGTGAAGGAAAATTTATATATATTTTTTTCCACTGGAATAATGTGATAATAACTTTCCTGCCCTTTTAAAACAACTGGAAAAGCAGGGAGAAACTGGAAAAAGCTTTCATGGAAAGGTTCCTGTTGCCTGTGTGTTTAGAGGATAATTCATTGTCACTGTTGTAATGCTGAAAATACATTGCATGATTAGTTATAAGGTAGTTACTGTGCCTCTGATACTAAAAAATGTAAAGTACAGTAGCATATTAGTAATGGACTGTGTTCAGGGTCAAAATTCAGTATACTGAAAGAATACATGAAAAAATATAGATTCTACAGAACATGAATTGGAAAGGACTGACTAGACCAGTTTTACTTTTTGCAAACTATTGTGTTACAGCATTGCTATGCAGTGAATGGAATCTGGGCCACACTGGAGGCAAGGGGAAGGCTGCAATTTTTTGAAGGACACAGATCTTATCCGATATGTACTGTACTACAGTACAGAATGATTAATATTACAAGTTAATTAGCTGATTTAGGTCAGATTGTCCATGTCTCTTCTCCTAAGCAGCAACTGATTTTGATGTTTTGCTGCTAAAAAGATTGAAGTGTTTTGCCTTGGTGGACATTTTCTCTCTTTATTCTGATAATCAGAACCTGTAGGCCACTGCAAGAACCAAATTGACTAAGTGTAATTCCAGGCAGTGTTGAGCGACTAAATACAATCACACTGTGTCTGGCATGAGTTATTAAGAGAAACAACATAAAGTCTTTGAAAATACATAACTTCCGTAGACTTTCTGTGGGTAATTTCATTGGCTGTTTGACATACTTCTTCAGCTGTTGTGTTATCCTCACACAGCAGTTATGACAATGAGGTGCAGAGTGTTTGCTGAAGTTATGGAGTACAACGTATAGCAGTAAATCCGCCTTTCCAGTGTTCAGATTTGTTCTTCCCTTAGAAAACAGCATGACGAGCTCCTTGCATTGGAAGGGAATGAAGTAAATTAACTGTAAGTTTTACAACCCTGTACTAGGACACAATCTCCACATACCTTAGCTATGAGAACTGGTGCCCTTCGTGTAAAAACGTCCAAAATAAAACCGTGTTATCTATGGCCAACTTACACCTCTTAAAAAAAGTAAAATAAATAAAAAAGGGAATGCTTCCTTCAAACTGAAACTTTTTGAGAGTTTTTGTTCTTGTTTTACCCTGCATGGAAAAGATCGCATGCAAAGATGCACAGCTGACTTCACCGAAACTGTATTTTTCCACCGTGCGGCTGGAAGCCGTGCAGGGTTTCCCCCACACCCCTTCCACAGGCTCCGCTCTTTCTTCCCGGAGATAATGGCTGGCACGGGCGCGCAGCGCACGGTCCCGAACCCGCTCCTCAGCTGAGCCGTTGTTTCCACTCCCGCAGCCCGCGCTCCTCACCGGGCAGCGACCAGGGTGCTGACGAGAGACAGAAAAGAAAATAACAAGAAGGAAAGAGAGCACCTCGTGGGCTGCTGCCGGGCGGGGGTCGCGCCGACATTCCGATGCGCTGAGGCAGCCGCGGCCCAGCCCGCCCCCGGCCCAGCCCCCGCTCCGGCCCCGGCCGCCGCTGAGGGGGGGGGCGTGAGGCGATGCCTCCGGGCCGGCTCCCGCTCAGCCACGGGCTCGGGGCCGGCGCCGGGCGCTTAGGCGAGAGGTAGGTGTCGGGTCTCCCGCGGTCTGCCCCTCAGCGCCCCGCTGCTCGCAGGGCTGGGGAGGGGGGGTGGGTAGATAACGGGACCCCCCGGTGGGTACGGCCGGCCGCAGCGCCGCCCCCGGGGCCGCGGAGCGCACCCCGCCCGCTGCCGGACACCCGCTGGGGGCGCGGGGCGGGCGCTCCCCGGGGATCCCGCCCCGGCGGCCCCGCGGCTGAGTCAGCCGGCGGCGCTGCCCCGGGGCACCTCCCTCCCTCCTCCTTCCCCCCTTCCCTCCCTCCCTCCGCCGCCGTCCCGCAGCCCCCGCCCCCGGCCCCGTCCCGCCGAGGCAGGCGCTGGGCTCGCTCCGCCGCCACGGGCAGCGGCGGCCGTGGAGCTGCGGGGGCGGCCCCGTCCCGCAGAGCCCGCCGCTGGCCCCGGGAGGAGGAGGAGGAGATAAAGAAGATGAAGATGCCGGGGGCACGCTGAAAGGTGCGTGCCCTGCTCGCCCCGCTTGAGCGGCCGTCGGGCTCCCTTTCGGCCATGTTCCTCGCCCCCCGCGGGGCTGCGGAGCCCCCACATTCAGCCGCCGCCCGGGGGGCGCTGCCCGTGCCCTGCGAGCCCTTGCGGTTCCCGCTGGCTTTCCGCTTTTTTTCCTCTTTTATCCCCGCTCTTCGCTATGGAAGCGCGGGGGTGCTGCAGGGGCCCTGAGCCCGCAAACACTAGGACAAGTGCCTTGGGTGAAGTGTTTGTGGGATCGGGGCCGGGGAGGCGGGTGCGGGGCTTATCGGCGCTGCCGCACGCTCTTGGGATGCCACCGGCATAGGTGGTGTGGGGAGGAGCCCGGGGAGGCGGCTCTGAACCGGGTTTCTGGGGAAGGAGCTGTGAGAGCGGGCTTGAAGGGTACGGGAACGCGTAAAAAATCAACCGTGCTTCAAGGATCAGTCAAACGCTTGGTGTTCCCCAGTTGAGGAGCTTGTGTGAAGAGTAGAATTAGGCTTGCTGTTGTATTTATGCAACAAAAGTTTGCTAAATATTTTAATCCCGCGCATGTTATACACTTGCGTGTTTGAAAGGGTGTTGGAGAACCCGCCGGTTGTGGAAGAGCCATTCAGCAACTGTTGCGGGGCAGCGATCGCTGTGTGGTTTAAGAAGTCATGTGTTTCCAACTACAGATAATCCCCTCTGATCCCTGATACCTCATCCTGTGAAAAGTCAAAGGCAAACAACCTGTGTCTGTGATTGTTACGAAAACAAAATGAAAAACGCCTAAACAAATCTGGGAGCAATCAAACAAGGTGAAAGCAGAACCAGATGCAACGTTCAGCGTGCTAAGAAGTGCTTGGTGTTTTGTATGGCCAGTGAAACACTACAGAGAGAAATTCCCAAGTCATAAAAGACTATGTCCTCTCTGTACATAAGTTAGTAAAGGTTTACTGAAATCTCTTAGTTGTATAGAGTCTATTCATGTTCTGCCATTTTGAGGTATTAATGTAGTATGTCGAAGAGAGCTCATTCCTGTTTTCGCCCATGCTAAAAGTTTGTTCTTAAGACTCTTTGTGACCACAGACCGGAGGGTGCAGCTCCTGGCCTCTCAATTCATGATGATTTCATGTGATTTAACTTACCCAATAAAAGTGTACTGTTCAAGCCAGGGTTCTGATAGTTTAATAAAGGGAAAAAAAATAAAAGTCTCACTTTGTTTGAGAAACTTGAAAGCCATACTACAGAATGAAAAGTTTCTGAAAACTTTGTCTGCTGGAAATCATAGAACAAGTTCGTGAAAGAGTTGATGAGATAACTTAAGGTTTAGGAAACTTATAAAATGAGGAAAATAAATTCTCTATAGTAAAAGTTAAGCAAAATAATGTTGTGAAACAATTTGACCACTGTTTTTAAGTACCTGCAGAAGAAAGTTTTTTTTTGTGTGTGTGTGTGTGTATGTGTCAAGGGACAATTTTATTTAAGAGAAATGTGAATATTAAGATCCAGTGAATAAAACTTGCACCAAAATCCAGAATGGAAGCAAGACATTTATGGAGAAGACACTGTGTAGCTGTTCATGAAGGACTGTGGTAGATATTTGATGACTGGAAATATTTAGCTCAAGATAGCAACTCTTTTTTGGAGAAGAACAGTTGTAATTTAGCAATAGTTCTTGGATTTGAAACAATAATTAGCTAAAGGAAGACTTGAGTTATAAAGGAGGCAAAAAGTAATTAATCCATGTCCATGGTTTGCATAGAGATTTTTCATTAAAGATTGCTTAAAAATAGTTTAAATCAGCTTAATTTACCTGCATGTAGTGGTTCTTTGGTGGTTTAAAAGAAGAAAATCTTAAAGACAGCAATTTGGAAGAAGGATTGTCATTTTGTTTTCTGTTTGTATGGCACCAACCACAAAATGGATGCTGGTTCATGACTGGGAGCCCTGGACTTTATAAGTGACAATAGTATTATTAACAATAATTCACATCTTTTTTTTTTTTTTTTTTTCCTTTTTCCCATGTACTTTTTGAAAATTCCACTAACCCAAACGCTGGAGTGAATCATGCGGCTCCAACAGGGACAGACTTAGCGTCTCACCTGTTCACACTGTAGCCATTGGTGGTTTCATTTCAGCGAGGGCTATCAGGTTGTGTTGGTACCTTTCGTGGGCAGTCTGATTAATTTTTAAAGAACGCTGGTCATCACGGCTTCGTTATAGAAAGGTAGCATGCTAACGTGAAATCCATGTTTTTCCTTAGGTTAATTTGGCCCCTTCTCGAGCTGCCTTTACTTGCCTTTAGAAGAGGTTGCTGCACGTGTACTTGAGGGCCTTTGTGGCTGAGTGCATATTAAATGAGAGCTGTGCCGCTTACTCTGCCTTCTGCTCTATTTGTCTTGGCGGACCTACACGTGTATCTGCTTGTGGGTGGGGTTTCCATAGTTGTGGTTCTGCCAAATATTGGTCATATTTCGCTCTTAGATTTTCTTGAGCAAAGCTTCCTCAATTTACGGAAAATACAAAAAAATAATGGGATTTGTGTTTAAGAGTTGAGGATAAAGTGGTGGCATTGGCATTTCCCTTGCATTTCCTATATCGGGAGCTCTAATATATTCACACCCCGCCCCCATTCTTGAGGTACAGGATTTTGTTCTTACTTGAAACAGTGGAGTTAATTTTTTAGATACATCACTGTGGGGTGAAAATCTGTCCCTTGGTGGTCTCATGTATATCAGACCACTCTCCGTGGGACAGAGTGGCATGCTGACATCTTTGTGCAAGACGTAATTAATGTCACTGGTTTTAAGCTAGGCCATCTATGGTACTCCCTTCTTCAATGCCCAGTCATTCATAAATCATCCAACATGTTCAAACAAATGCTACACGTGCTTGCCATCAGTTACCGAAAATGGGTGAACTGTCAGAGCTAGAAGTACTGAGCTCAACTTTAAGTTCTTTCCACCAGATGTATCCTTCTTTCAGATCCCACTACATTTCTTGAATTTACAATCTGCCGGTAATGGAGCCTCAGGTAATCCTGGCTCTTTCAGTGAACAGTTTGAAGTAGCAGAGACCCAAACCTTGTGAAATATGTGACGTGACAGAGAGCCGCCTTCTGTGCTCTTGACATCCGAAATTCTTCCCAGTATAACTTCTGAGTACTGTGACGATACAGGCTTCAGTCTTGTGCAAGGAAGTATATTCTGTAGACCAATATATTTACTGTAACATTTCATTCATAGTAGTTTGAGGCATGTCTTAATAGTTTAAGTAGGCTGTCAACTCTTGGATACTTTTTGTTCTACATTGCTACCACTAATTAATACTTAATTTGGTATAACATTTTCAATGGAGCAGCTCATTTAAACAAATTGAATATTATTAGATTTTACAAATGTTGTACCACTTCATAAGTAAAAAAAGAATATTGAAAATACCTGAATATTTCTTTTTTCTTGTTGTTCATACTGAAATCTTTTAAATTAGACAGAAAAAATGCAAACATTGAGCGCAAAGGCAAAGCTACCATTTAAAAACATTTATTTTGGGGGTAATGGTTTTATTCCATTAGTATGCACAAGTGCTGCATAACTTGCATCTAATAATAGTATGTTTTCTTAAACAGATGACTCTCCAGTTGCATTGACCTTGCCTTGTGTCGTAGGACCTTGCTGTCTGTTGTTTCAGACAATGCGCTGATGTGAGACCTCTCCTCCCACAGTATTTTTCTGCATCTGTGCTACAGCACACAGCAAGAATGCTGCTGCAGCGATCTCTGGTATTTGAGGTTTTCGTTACACTGCATCTTCGTTCTAACATTTTTATAATGCATTCCTTTATTCCAAATACAAAACTCTATTGCTTGGATTAGGTGAAATTCTTCATGTAGCAGCGCAAGGATCTTTCAGCAGTATTAATGGCATTTGGTTTCCCTCTGGAATTCAGCAAGATAAAAAAGGGTCATGTAGCAGAGGAGCTACTGCTTTGTCCACTACCAGCAACTCGCATTAAAGAACAACCTGTAGATTTCCTCTTGTAGAACTTCCTTGATGTGAATGCCTCCTTTTAAATTCCCTCAGGATTGCTATGATTGTTTTGAATTACAGCTACCTACCAAATTGAAAAGGAAAAACAAAACCCAGTGTTTTAATATCCAGGCTGAATTGCCTTCTGAAGACAATATTCTATTTTTGTTCTAATTTTATGTAGTTTTCATACTCTTAACATTTCATACCCTTAACATTTTTCAAACACATTTTTCTAATGTGTAAATGTAGATTATAGTTAGTTATTCAGTTTATGTTAAAATGTATTTATAATCTGATTATGTTGTCGGTGGGCAGAGATTTCTAAGAATTGGTATTACTACTAACTTTTAGCAACTAAAATTCTGATATTTTTCAAATATATTGGATGTTCTGTGAAGGTCTGCTTTATTTCTTCTGAAAGCTATGGGAAAAGGATCTAACTGCAGGTATTTCTTGTGAAAACTTCAAGTCTCTGCTCAGTCTGTCTGCACCCATTTTAGTTCAACAGGCTTATGGGAAGTGGTGAAAAACGAGGAATATCTCTCCAAGGCTGCAACTGCCCAGATCCCAGACTGTAAGAGAGGCCGTCTCCCTGTTTGTTTCTGTAATTCGTGTTCACGCTTTAGCTGTGCTGTGAGCTGCTTTTCTGTAACATCTTGAGTGGCAAAGGTGTCAAAGTGTACCAGGCAGATAATGTTCCTTGAAGTCTTTCATATTGCAATACTTTGCATTTTTCAGATGAATAATACTCCGTAACGTGACTCCTCTAGAGCCCTTGACATTTTTCAGTGTAGCTGTTACTTTTGTGAATGGTCTGTTGTTTGCATGTTTCCCCAGAGAACAAGGTGGGCATACAAAACGGGGGGAATCTTACATAACTACCTTTGATTTGTTGTGATTGCACCTTTTCTTTTTTCTTTTTCTTTCTTTCTTCTTCTTTCTTCTCCTCCTTTTTTTTTTTTTTTAATAATTGTGCATTTATGGAAGAGGCAGCAAAAATGGGAACTATAAAATCAAACAGACAGCTGTGTATATTGGAAATATTTTAATCTTAATAACCACTCAAAATGTTGCTGTTATAAGTGATTTGAATATACATCTGCTCTTATTCTGTGCTTTAATTTAGCGAAGTATAAACAAGAAATCCCACTTTGGTAGTGGTGTTCACTCAGTAGACACAGAAATGAAATACACACAAACATTTTATAAAAAAGAATGGCTTCATACATGTCTTTAACTAAAATCTCTATGGCTGCCTGTTTAGAGACATTCCCAGTATCATCAGTCTGAGCAATTTAGGTATGTGAGGCCAATTACAGGGCTTTTCCTTTGTATGTTTTATTTTCCTAGGATGAATTGGGAAAGTAGCTATCACCATGTCATCATCTGCCACTGAAAGACAATTCTGGCAAGTGACACCATCCAAATTAAATACACTAATCTTTGGATGGTCTTGATACCAATATGCAATATGTAGACTCAGTGGTTCACTTCCAAGACTGTGTGTTTGGCCTTGTTTTACTTTTGTTTGTTACAGAATGATCTGTTCTTGTAAGGTAAGGCTGTTGGGGGGCACTTCTAGTAAGTACTGCGTGGTGCTCCCTGCACACCAGTAATTCATCTAGTTTCAAATTCTGCTCATTCTGCATTGCTTTCCAGCTTCACCTTCATCTCCATAGTGCCAAATCTTGTGTCCTTTTATCCAGAGTCAGATGCTAAGCAGGCGTGGTTGATACTGGAGGAGGGTGACACCTTTAGATTCTTTTGTCTTTGGTACTTTTGGTTTGACATAACCGCAGTGTGGTGTTAGTGTATTGCCAGATGTTACTTCAGACTGTGTTATGTGGAGTTAGAGATGGCTTTCCACAAGAGAAAATTCAACGGTTGCATGCTGTCAGTTCCTGCAGCGTGACTTTCGGTGAATGGAAGTGAGGAATGTCTCTGTTTCCAGGGTGTGTTTCTGCGTGCCTATCAGGGATGCTTGCCTCAGTGAGCACGCCTTTGCATTCCTGCAGACTGGACACCTGCAGAAGCTGGGCCCAGCTTCTTGAGAAAGAGTCAAATCTAGTAGAAGGTTGTCTGTGTGTTTACACACTGCGAAGTCTACTCATCCAACAAGCATGTCGCTTGACAGCGCTGTTCCCGCTCCCTGCACGAGACCTTTCAGGGAGCCAGTATCCAGCCAAGCAGCTCAGTCATGCCTTTCCCCTGTGTTGCAGAAAGTCTGCAGTGTTTCCGAAAAAGCAGAATTATCGTATCTTACTGTGAAGGAAAAAGTAGACATCTTTTTCTTTCCTAAGCATTGAATCTGCTTTGTGTGTACTCCTCGCTCATACCTAAAAGCGCTTTGCCTCCCATAACTTTGTAAATACGGGATCTGCTATACCATGTCATAGAAACCCACAATCCTTCCTGTATTTTGGGTATGTAGTTCATGGGATATGCCTTAGTTTCAGTCAAAATTATAGAATAGTTAGCATGAAGATGTTACCATTCAACTAATTAATCATATTTAAAGATGCCAGCTGCATGTATAGTGTTGCCTTGTATCTGAAATGTTGAAAGGGTTCCTGACTTTATATGAAGTCATCATTATGACTTTTCAGATTTTTTTTTAAGCAAGAGTAAACCTTGGGTCTGTGCTGTGTCTGTCAAGGTATTTCTGGATAGTTTCTTCTTGTCTCTATTGAAAATTATGCTAGTTTAGCCCAAACCTATGTAACATAGGATGCTGTTCTTTTTATTGTGTTACTTATTCTGTGTTGGCTGAAATACAATGTATATAAAAACGGTTTTTGCTATCCCATCCCCTTTTGGTCTCCTGTTAAAACAGATTTCAGAGAGTGTTATAAGATTCAACTACAGGGTTGGAACAACTTGCAGTCTGAAACAAAAATGTTCTTTTTTAATTTAAAAAAAAAAAAAGGACACAAAAAATGAAGGAGAAGGGGCTTTTTACTTAAGCCAAACTTCCTTCTTAGTACTTATCCAGAAAACATTTGTAGATGAAGATCTAGAGTTTAAACTTGTTTGGGAATACAGTTGAATCCCAAAGTGCATGACTCAATTTTTTCTGTTCACATCTAACTTTCCTGAAATCAGATGTAAGTTAAGTATGTCCATAGTACCCAGGTACCAGAATGTCGCGTTCATTAAAAATTGAGATTTAGCGGTCAGTTTTGCTGTATAGCAGCAGTGTCAATTTATTAATGTTCTTTCCTGTTTGTGTTGAGCAAATATTGCCAGCTACCAATGTAGTTGTGCAGATTAAACTTGATACTGCTTATATATAGTTATGGAAACATTTTGGATTTGTTATGGAGACAGAATATTTATCTTTTAAAATGTCAGTATAGGTAAGAGGGACTTATGAATCTTTAAAATTATTAAATGCATTATTTTTCTAGTGGTCTGCTGAGGTTCTTCTTGTTCCAATGAATTCTGAGCTATAGTAGTGTTTTATTTGTAACTGAATTTCTGTCATTCAATTATGAACATTTTTTTGAAAAGTGTTTTGCTCGTTGTGATTATGCTTGTGCAGCAAATTCTGTAACTGCCTTATGTCTTAAAACTGTGTAACAGGAGGTATAATCAACTGAGGTTGATGCAGAAAATATGAAATATTATTTTTTTTTAAGATTTACATATATGAAACAATAGGAATTTCTTGGAAATCAGCAAGAATTTAGGCTGTAAATGGACCTTTCCCCTTTTCCAAGATAAGAAAATACTAAAATTTTAGATTTCTTTGGTAGAATCAGAAAAATAATAGGTAATTTGTGATATTAATAAATGAATCATATTTACACTTGAAATTAATTTTCACAAATTTTTAGTCACTCTAATCAAGTCCATTCTAGGGGTATATCAACAAACTGATTTTATTATGAAAACTGTGTTTTCATAATAAAGAAATAAGAATATTTCATAATAAGAAAAGTGAAACCTTACTCTTTGTCTTAAAGCCCTTATTGTTCCCATTTTCCTATTGTTTTTATAACTAAATATTCTATTTTTAAAAGTAATAGTATGAGTAATTATATAAAAGTACAACTAGTGGCTTCTAGAAAAAACAGTGCATTTTACAAAACTGAGTACATGACTGCAAGAATTAGCAGTACTGTGGAGCCTATTTAGAAATTTAATTCTCCACACTATTTGAACCGTGTTCCAGACTTGCAAGCCAGGTTCAGTAGTGGTTTGCAGAAATAAACAGTTCTCTAGACAGCAGGCTATAAAACAGGTCAGCATTAAAATATGCAATAACATCTTTCAAATGGCCATATAGTAATGGACTACTATGGCTGCCTGAATTCTTTTTCAGGATCCAGATCATAACATCTGTTTGGCGTTTTGTTACCTGACAGGCATAAGAATGGTGGTGGGGGGGTGTAGACAGCAGTGGATTTTCAGGGTGTCTTTGCAGCCACCCCTCCAGAAGAGTAAAGTTCGTGTGTTCCCTTAAAATTTGAAAACGGCATTCTCCACTTAGCCAAAAGCTTCCTCCATGTTTGTGTCATCCACTCGTTTTGTCCCACATACTATTTATTCTGCTGTGCAAGTTGCTAATTAATTTTTTTTATCCTTAACAGGCAGTTATTCCAAGTTGCGTAGGTTCATAAAGGCTGTTCTTGAGGCCCAAAATTCTGAGGACAAAAGATAATGTATGGTAGTTATAATGGTGCAGCACAGGATTATCCTGTGTAACAGCTATGCGCCCCTGGACTTCATCTCAATTGAGTGCTTTACAGAAAGGTGCTTGGGTTTGATTTATGAGTTGGGGGAGAGCTGTAAAAATACCTTGAGGAAGGTGTGTGCAAGGCAAAATTGTTTGGTATAACAGCTTTTGAACTATGACAGCCAATAAAGTTTCTAATCTGTACGTGAGTCATTCTCTGCTTTAAACTCGTGTGCCTTCCTCTGATTTGACATGATGCTCTGATTACTATTCTTTTGTGTGTATATATATATATATAAAATAATAGTTATATAATATATAATATATATAATCATAATGCTATTTTCAGTCTTTTATCAGCTTTTCTGTTTTCCCGAGCTCTAAGGACAGTATTGTGGATACCAGAAAGTCCCCAAAGAAAATAAATAAATAAATAAACGCCAAAATAATAAATAAATAAATGAAACCCAAACCCTTCCTTACTCTCCTTGCTTGAATTTACATTTACTGTTTTTTTAAAACATTTCATGTGCACTTAAATTATTAATTTCATTGAGTCAAAAACCTGATAGCCCACTTCCTGATAGTTTCATGTTTTCCCCACATAACCCATCTTGCTTACAGTAAAGCTCTATTCTGTTAGCAACCATATGCATCCCAATAAAGGTTTTGAAGTTTGAATTGAGACAGAGACTGTCTCAGCTCTTGGCCAGCAAATGCAAAGGAAGTTGGCCATGTTCCCTCTTCTTGCCAGAAAAGCAAGAAAGCTGGGGCCCTTCCTCTGTCAAAGAAAAAGGGAAGCTCTGATCTTTCTTCGTATGGATTTGCACGCACTGAGTCCCTGACCTAATCTTGGTAGAATTTGTCAGTCTCCTGCTTGCGAGATGTGGCCCAAAGCCCCCAAGAAAACAGCTGTCACGTACAGGAAACTTGTAGAGCTCAGTCTGTGCTTTCTCCTCTGACTACTGGTTTGACAGTGCTTTTTCCTCTCTAGTTAGTCATAACATATCAACAAAAATCCTCTCTACACTAATATTATGGTTTTTATGCATGTTGCTTTACTCTGTTACTCTTTATACTAAATTTTACTTCATTTTTTAGTATGTAATGTACACATGAATGTATAATTAAAAGAACTCAGATGTCATCATCTAGTACCCTACTATTGTGGGTTTGGGTGTAGGCAATTTCTATGTCTGGTCTTCTCCCATACATAGCTTTAAAACTTTCACTATTCAGATAATCTGACAATCCATTAAATGATATGTGACCATATAAAAGAAAGTAAGAACATTAAGAAAAAAGGAAATTATCAGTAAAGAGTAAAGCTTAGGCTCATTTTTAATATATACTGGTACGTTTTATGAAGGTTTCATTCATTATTGTCAAACATTTTTTAAAACCTTAAAAATCAGAATGTTGAGTTTAATAATTGTACAGTAATAATAACTACTGGAATTTATTGCTGAATAGAACTGACAGATAATCTGAACCCGTTCTGTCCATATATGTTAATTACATGCTGGAAAGTAACTAAAGCACTGACATGGAGATTTGTATCTATTAATTCTATGAACTGACATAAAATTTAACGCATGCAAATGCATGACATGAAACTGCAGCATGCAAACCATCAGGATAAAGGTTCCACACTTCGTTGTTGTTGTTGTTTGTTTGATTCCTGTTTCAAAGAGTTCAAAATACAATTTAAAGGGTGAGTCTGCTGCAGAATTTACTTTTCATTTCTGTTTCCACTTTGTATATTTGGTCTGAGCTCTTAAATTCAGAGTACTTTATTTCTGCCACGCTGATTATCACTGTTAACAGTTATGCCAACAGTTAATTGATCTCAGACTTTTTCTAATTGTTTTGTGGCTTCAGAGCCACAAAAAAGTGGCTCTTAAAAACTATAAACTTATTTTGTTAAAAAGGCAACTGCTGTTTGGACTATGCACAAGAAGCAAATTGGTTAATTATAGAATCATATGATACCTTTTTTGTGCCCTTCTTAACATAACTCTACTGAAGTACATATTGAATTTGCCATGTAATTTTTTTCTGGTGAGTGAATGATGAAACCAATTTTTAGGTGTATTTTGGCCTATGAACCATCATAATTATAGACAATTATGTACACCTGAATTTCATACAACCATTGCACAGTTATATAATTAATGGACACCTGACTGCTGGCTTCTTCCTCTACAGTTATGTGATTTTTTTTTTTTTTGGTGAAAAGCCTTTTTCACAGAGAAGTTACATGCAAGATAAGTGATGAGATGCATATATTGTAGTTTTAAAAAAATATGTTGAAACATTGTAGTACTATTAATGTTGCTTCACTTCCTGCTTCTGCTTTTATAATTACATTAGAATGCTTAAAGTCAGACAGTGTTAATGAACTGTTAATAAAGCCAGAAAACTACGCAGAATCCACTAAGACCTTTGTGGGGGGAGCATGCTGTCTGGTTCTAATTTAGCCTGTTCTCAGGTTGCTCTTGGGAACTGCTCAAAATTTGTCAAAAACTCAGAGAGACATACAGTAGATTTTGGTTCTGGAGGCAGAGCTTGCTTTGCCTAAATTAAATTTCACTCTACTGATTTTCTTTTTCTTAAAGGAGGTAAAAAGTGAAAGCATTTCTAATAGCTTTGGAAGTCAATAAAAAGGTATTTTGAATATATAGGGGGTCAGTGTGTGACAAGGTCTCTGTTGACAGGAGCAATAAAAGCAGGTGTAAGGAGGTACTAAACAGTTTGCAACAGAAATCCATTATAAAACAGGTGCCTGTTTTGAGGTGTGGCAGTAGCATGCCTAAGAGAACAAATGAACAAGATTTGAAATCTTAAAGGACAGGTTAGTCTGCATTTACCTATGCTGGTTTTATATGTTGTTTTTTCATAGTTCATTTGCTGTTATCCATGAACTTTATTCTAGATTTCTAGATCGTATTATTTTCCTTGTGTATGATCTGCTTCTTCCTTGTTGGCTTCCCAACAACAAGCAAATGACATACAGGAAAGCAATGGCATCCATAATGCAGATTTGTGTCATAGTTTGAAAACCCTAGATAAGTGGTGTTTCCTTATTCTGTTCTTTTGAGGGGTTACTGTTAAATGTTCTGAATGTTTTACATTTTCTAATTGTTCCTAAAGGAGACTAAACTATGTTAGCTTTTTTATTTTTTTTAAAGAGCTATTAGTAGATTCTACTTGTTGAAGAAGAGCAATATTTTCCTTTTATTCTCTGCACTGAATGCTTGATATGTTTTGTTTCTTTCACCATGTTGGCTGTTTCAGTTAACATTTTTGTCTTGTCAAAGGTGCTGTTGCCCGTTATTTTGACCTGTTGTTTTCTTAAATGTATAAATTTTTTGGCTGGTGTTCTCAAGAAACTCTTCTGTGGGGTTACTTTGTTTTATCTTTGTTTATTTATTTTTAATTCTGTAGCACACAGGTAGCCTGTTTTTAATCAATTACATAAAGTTAATCTCATAGGGATAAGTCGTTGCTCAATTCCATCTTTCTAGAGACAGTCTAAATTTCTGCAGGTCTATTTGTAGACTTTTTTTTTTTCCTTTTCCTTTAGAGAGAAGGATAAACTAATCTCCCTCCCTCCCTCCCTCCCTCCCTCCCTCCCTCTCTCTCTCTCTCTCTCTCCCCCCCCTTCTCTCTTTTTAATTGGTTGAAAGGTAGAGAGAAGTATCAGTAGTGTAGTAGTAGCTGAAAGTTCAAAGCTGAAGTTTGTGTTATCTTCCTTCTCCATCAGGGGGTACAGAGACTGCTGTAGTTCAGCAGATTGACTGAATAACTGTAATACAGATTTAACTTGCAGAATTTGTAGTGTAATGTCTCGTGATTGATTTTTGTCAATGAAATCAATAAGAAATCTGAAATCTTTATTTGAAGAATAATCTCTGAAATCTTGATTTAAATCTGTATTCAAGGTGGTAAACCCAAAGATTGACTAGATAGAAGGAAGACTACTTCATCATAGTAAGTGACTGGGAGATTAAGTTATTGCTGTAATCCAATCCAAATAAATAAATCTACCTACATAAAATAGTGAATAAACTCTTTAAATTATAAGAGTTCTGTAAAACCACAAATAATTTTATCAGCAGTCAAAAAACCCTAAAATTGTTGTTATATGAAGCTGTTTTTTATTTTAAAAACACATGAGATACTAGTTAGAAAAACTGAGAGCTGTTGAAGGCCCAAGAGATAATCTGAAGTACTGGTATAGGTGGTGCTTCAGGTAATAACCTCCTTGAGTAATCATTTAAAACCACTTTTTCTACTTAACTTCAACAAATTTGACAAGTTATGGCATGCAGCTGATACATGTTGCATTACAAACTGTTTTGAAATGATTTTGTTTTTATACTGTTATGAAACATTACATACAATGTTTTTGTTGTAGGCAAAGCGCTGTTGTTAGCTTAAGCAGATTTTTTGTTGTTTTGTTTGTTGGTTTTGAAAACCGTGTAGATCACACAGACCATTAGTTTTCATTGCTGCCTTGCCTCTCCTCAGGGATTTCTCTTCATTCCAGATACTGTTTCATAACCCTCTCAGCTGCATGCCAAGGTCACTGATTGCTCCAACCATCAGTTCCCCAGGTGAGCCTGGGTATCTAGTGTACAGTTTTTTTCCTTAGCTAGATGAAGTCATTATTGCCATCTTGCACAAGAGAAGCTGGATTACAAGACTTTGTGCTGCTCCTTATCTTCTAGTTTGCCACCTGATACCGGCCTGATAGTGTTTGATTGCGCACTTCAGAATAACCTCATCACTGTTCTTGGCCTTCCCGTTGCTGGTGACGTATAAACGTCCATATTCAGTGTGCTGTTCTGTGTTACTACATCATAAGTTTCCTCAACAGCATCTTATCACTTGCCAGGAGAACATGGTCCTAGCTCGCAATGGGTCAAAGACCTTCCTGGCAAGGAGCCGCAGGCGAGGGCGGCGGGAGGCCGAGCTGGGCCTGGGGCCCTGTCAGCAGATGCTGAGGGCAGCGCGAGCTGCGGGGTCGGGCCCGGTGTCAATCTGACAAGTCTGGTTGGAAGGCAAAAACTGGCAGAGGGCTTTGCCCACTGCTGACTAGGACACAGCTCAGCCTGGGGGGGACAAGCCTGAGCTAAAAGGGCACCTGGGGTGGCAGGAGGGAGTTGCAGGTGAGGCCGGTGTGACAGTTAAGTACTTGGTGCGCACAGGGCCCTGACACTCCTTCTGAAAGAGATTTGTGCTGTCCTGTCCTGGGTTAGCATCACAAGCTTTGTGCTAGTCGCAGCATTGGTTTGTCCTTATCATGTCCAAATATGCTACAGAAAGCAGTAGTTTTATCCCCATTAACTGTTACAGCCAAAATAACCTTGAGCATTTCAGCATGTATTTGCTGGTTTATCTTTTCCCGTACTTTTGTGGTTGGGTTCTTTGGCTTGTCTGACTGTGCCACTGTTTTCTTTCTTGTGCTTTCCCTTCTTTGCTGGATCTTGGGATATCTATTGGGCATGTGTATATGACTTCTGCCTTCTAGGATCTTTTTGGGCTAAACAGTAAGTAACTTGTTATCAACAAAGATGCATAATCAAATGGACCTAAAATAATCTTCCTGCTTGACTGAGAAATTGTAGCCTACATATGTAACAATCATTTAACATAATATCTTATTACCTAAGCATATGGCTATTCGAATATACTAGATATGTATATCTAGTTCAGGGGAAGAAACGAACATTCCCTAGTAGCATTTTCAAATTTTAATGAAGCAGTGTTGTTTGGATACTAGCAGAGTCTCTGGCACATATTACTGCTTATGTCAAAATAAAATAGGGTGTTCCAGAGAAGGAAATGTCCTTTTCCAAATGATGACTGCATTTTTAGCCTGTTTTTTTTTTTTTAATGACTTTACAAAGTCACACTGTGTCTCTTTATGTCTTTTCTGCCAACTTTTGAAGTTGGCCTGTAGCAATCAGTTTTATTACAAAAGTACAAATCTCAAAGATGCTAAAGACAACATATTTCATGTCAGTGTTATTCAGGTACAGAAGTTCTATAAATTATTCTGGCTATGAAGGAGTTGCTCTGAGAGTTCACACTAAGATAGCACAGGGTCCATATAGGAGCTAGTCCTTAGTAATACCCCAGTTGTAAGAAAAGCTTCAGTTGGAGCAGGTGTCTCCTTAGACATAATTATTCAACTTAGAGAAAAATCTGAGAAAAGCCAGAATTTGTTACTTTTAGAAGTAACTGAGGTATATAATCCTGTGTTCTGTTGTTTTTAGCTACTGCTTACTCCACAAGGACGTCAAATATTCTCTGAAATTTTTGTCCATTAATTTTGCCAACAACTTCACTGTGTTAAAATCGCCTTCCATCTATTCAGCTAAAAGTACAAGATCTTTTAAGAAATATAACACTTTGAACAAGCGATTGTTTGCATTAGATAAATATAGAATTATCTTTTGGCACACATTCTTATTCCAAATAACTATATTGTGAAGACTGAAGTAGACTAAAGATTTGGGATCAAGTCCCATCTTATCAAGGGAGATGATTTTCATGTTTAGAATTCCAACTTCTTACTATTCTTGAAGCAAGGAGCTTGACCTTACTAGCCAAAAGTGAGTTGTTTTATGATGACTGCACTTGTTGAACGCTTGCTGAAGGTTTTTTTTTCTCCCAAAAGAAAGGATGAAACCCAGGTGCACAGAAATAAGTCACTGGTTCTAAAGAGGAATCTCACAAGCAGAAGAAAATGCTTAATGAACTACTTCCATAGAGGCTCTGCAAGATAACCAAGAAAAGCAATAAACGTGCATTTATTCAGCAGGAATGCAGGAATTCGTTGCAATTATTTTAAAGATCCTCAAATAAAGGATCGCCTAAGTGTATTGTAATTGTATATGGAGGCAAGCTACCTTGGTCTTCAGATGCCTCTCCTTCAGAGGTTAAACTGTTAAAGAAATACAAGCAGAATTTAAGGAACATGGAAGTTGCTGTGAACATGCAGTTTTCTTTGTGTCTTATTCCATTTATATTAGTGTGACAGCATATTATATAGAAACTTAACTGTCACCACACGTGTATTTCCATTTTATATATTTATTGAATAAGATTGAATTACTAGTATCTATAATGAGAGCTCCAATGATAGCTACAAGAGCTTTTAAATATCAAAGTATTTAATTTAAAATGATCACTTAAAATAATTATATGGGCAATGACCTCTTATGTTAACATAGTAAATATCTTGGAATACTACTTAAATTATTTGCAGTTGCATGGTAATTTGCTGCTTGCACATTTAATTCTAGCAAGAGCCAACATCTTAGAGATTACTTCATGGCTTGAATAAGTCAGATGTCAGGGTGGGCTTTCTCCGAGGGAATGATGTGGTGGATAAAGCCATCGTAGGCCAAAAAAAAAAAAAAAGGCAGTATGGATTTGCTGAGCAAATATTGTTTGCTGTATTTGGGTAGTAGTGTTTTCAGTGTCACTGTGCTTAAAATGTAGAAATGTTAGAACAGTAGCGGTGGTATAGAAATTATTTCCTGTGTTTTCAGGGATGCTTGATCTGATGAAAGTGACACTTCTCAAGCAGATAACTAATCACTTCTTAAGCAAAACGACTTTTTTTCTCTTGCGCTCTCTATAAGACATGATAATAATATGCAGATGAGATGGCAATAGTCTCTTAAAATTCTTTCTTTCTTTTGAACATATATTAAGATACTTGAATGAATGGTATGAATAGGTCAAGAATGATACACAAAGAAAATAATTTTGAGAAAGGACAAGTCTAGCACAGTAATTTCATAACATTAGTCTTCACCATTTGAAACATTTTTGTATGCTTTTCTATAATTAAAGTATAAATGTATAGCTCTGACAAATGACCGAACTCTTTTTCACTTACAGATTATCTTTTCATTTTTATTTGAAACACATACTGAGATTCCAGTTTTAATAGACTTCCTTTTGTTATAGTTATGACAGCTGGGCTATAATATATGTTATTACTCATGTAAAGGTTTTTAATGGGACTACTGTAGTATAGCATAATATGAATATAAGTGTTAGTGTAGATTTGTAGAAGATAAACTCTGGTGATGTAAGCACTTCTAACATGCCATCAGACTTTGAGCAGTTAGAAATATTTTTATTACAGATTTGTTCTGTTCTCATCACATGACTAGTGGCATACATGCAGGACTGTGAGAGGGGTTAATGAGAGGATACTTGAGTGCTCACACAAAAAAAATGCAGCAAGGAAGGAGGAACAAGATGAGGAACCTGAGGTGTTCTTTTTTCATCATTGTTTGACCTGGCTTGGAGTAATATTAAAGCTTGAGTAAGGAGACAGTTTTCATGGCAATGTGAAGTAGTAGTTTTCCAAAATGTGTCACTGTGTCACTTCATGTACCTTAAGAGCATGGTTTCCCATTGGGCAGAAATGAAATACTACATGAGCTCAGATGGGAAGGCTACCTACCAGCGATGCTTTATTGTTAACTGGACTAGATAAGAAAAGGGATTGCCAGAACTGGAGATTCTTGTTAGAGGGGCAAGTATTTCTGTCTTGTGATGCTAACCTCTCTGCTACCCCTTCAGGAGAGGGGAGGATGAGAGATAATGGTGCTGGTAAGAACCATTTCCTAAATGCCTTGAGTCTGAAGTGTTGCTCAGTTAAAAGCTGCTGAGCCAAGACTTGTAGATCCTTAGGATTAATACTTGTTCTTGCAGTGTCCAGGTAAACAAACCTACCGATGTGCTTGTTTCTTTCACTGCCGAAGCTTGGGTGCCAGTGGAGACACAGATGGTGCTTCAGGCAGAGCGTGGAGTACGGCAGGCGTGCTGTGATGTCTCAGCCCTGTCCACAAGTCTGAAAAGGTCAGCCTGCTGTAGGGCTGGGCTGGTGGCTGGCTAGCCAAGGCACTAAATTCTGAAGGCTTGAAGCAACTTAGACATACAGTATCCTTTGATTAAGGTGACATCTGTGAAAGCATCACTGTACCAAAATGTGCTAGCAAGAGAACAGGTTCTGAGCATGAAACACCAGTTCCGTCACTGGTTTACATTTCTGAAATTGTGTGTGTGTTTTTGTTTTGTTTCATTTTGTTTTGTTTTTCAAGTGAGTGCCTGCAATCAGTCTCCTACTTAATTTTCCTTAGTATTCAGGACCTCATCTGGCTTTCAAATAATGTAATCTCTTCCTGTTCGCAGGAAGAGTTTGATAATGATTCTTTGAGGAGTGATAGTTTGATAGGAGGGAGTATGAATGTTTACAAATGACACTTGTATGCAGTCTGAGGTTCCCGTTGACTGTTTATTGTTGTGAACAGTTAGTATTTCAAAGCGGCAGATTTTGAATCTGATAAGTTCTCAGAACAATAATGCTTGTATGCAAGTTATTCTGTTCTGAATTAACATTTTGAGGCCACAGAGGTGACTGGCAAATGACAGGAAATACATACAGTCATTCTTCCCATATTTATTACTTCTATTTTAATGAAAGTCATTGTTGTCATTTGTATTTTAACAGAAACACCATTCACAGTATTTTGAAAGATTTGAGATTAATTGTGTACCAAACTCTTGCACCTCTGCTTCTGTTTTCTGGATTTATATTCTTTTTCTGGATTTTATCTTTTCTTGCGTTGTGTTGTGTTCCCCACAACATTCTCCTCAAGAAACTGGCTGCTCGGGGCTTGGACTGGCGTATGCTTCGCTGGGTTAGAAACTGGCTGGATAGCCGGGCCCAGAGAGTTGTGGTGAATGGAGTCAAATCTGGTTGGAGGCCGGTCACTAGTGGTGTCCCCCAGGGCTCGGTACTGGGGCCGGCCCTCTTTAATATCTTTATCGATGATCTGGATGAGGGCGTCCAGTGCAGCCTCAGTAAGTTTGCAGATGACACCAAGCTAAGTGTGTGTGTCGATCTGCTCGAGGGCAGGAAGGCTCTGCAGGAGGATCTGGATAGGCTGGAGCGATGGGCTGAGGTCAACTGCATGAAGTTCAACAAGGCCAAGTGCCGGGTCCTGCACCTGGGGCGCAACAACCCCAAGCAGAGCTACAGGCTGGGAGATGAGTGGCTGGAAAGCTGCCTGGCCGAGAAGGACCTGGGAGTATTGGTTGATAGTTGGCTGAATATGAGCCAGCAGTGTGCCCAGGTGGCCAAGAAGGCCAACAGCATCCTGGCCTGTATAAGAAGCAGTGTGGCCAGCAGGTCTAGGGAAGTGATTGTGCCCCTGTACTCGGCTCTGGTGAGGCCGCACCTTGAGTACTGTGTTCAGTTTTGGGCCCCTCGCTACAGGAAGGACACGGGCGTGCTCGAGCGAGTCCAGAGAAGGGCGACCAAGCTGGTGAGGGGTCTGGAGAACAAGTCTTACGAGGAGCGGCTGAGGGAGCTGGGGTTGTTCAGCCTGGAGAAGAGGAGGCTCAGGGGCGACCTTATCGCTCTCTACAGTTACCTTAAAGGAGGCTGTAAAGAGGTGGGGGTTGGTCTGTTCTCCTACGTGCCTGGTGACAGGACGAGGGGGAATGGGCGAAAGTTGCGACAGGGGAGTTTTAGGTTGGATGTTAGGAAGTACTTCTTTACCGAAAGGGTTATTAAGCATTGGAACAGGCTGCCCAGGGAGGTGGTGGAGTCACCATCCATGGAGGTCTTTAAAAGACGTTTAGATGTAGAGCTTAGCGATATGGTTTAGTGGAGTACTTAGTGTTAGGTCGAAGGTTGGACTCGATGATCTTGAGGTCTCTTCCAACCTAGAAATCTGTGATACTGTGATACTGTAATGGTGAAGTTACTGCTGTCAAAAAGTAGGTTACTTAGCATGAAATGCAAGTAATCACTGAACAGAAAGACTATTTAAAGATGTTATTGCAGATCAGATCTAGAAAGAAATAAAGAACTGACACTGACAGTAAGATAAATTCAGTCATGGGTTCTCTCAGTGCTTCTCATACAGAAAAGGAAGATGTACAGTAAAGAAATGAAGTTTGGAGCTGGTATCTGGCAGTGACTTCAGATTCTGCCTGATGCAGTGGTGAATGATGAGGCAGTTGACCACCTGGCAGCCATTTGCAAAGCGTGAGACGTCTAATAGTTGATCATGTTTTGATTAGTATTCTAGAAATTAGAAAAAAAAACACAAAACAACAACAACAAAAAACCTCTGACTTGACAGGATATACAAATACTGTAGTTCTTCGTTTTTTTTTTTGTTGTTGAAACACAGACACTGGTGGTAAATCTGAGGTTCTGTGTGATGCTCTGTGCCAAGTAAAATGTTGTTATAACTTGCCTCCAACTGCTCGAACAGAGTTTGTGCACATCTTGAATGATTCTTAAGAGTCTGGCTATTTCCTCCTTACTGTTGCCTTTGGTTCCCTGGGCAGAAGAAAAGTTCAGAAGACTGATAATGACATGTTGGTGCCCTGTTCTTGTACTGGTCTGTTCTGCTTGTTTCTGAGATAAGGCACTATAGTTAAAAACTTTAGTGTGCATGCTACAGGGTAAATTAGAGGTGTTAATAAATGTGGTTTTCTTATTATCTCCAAGAACTTTGGGACAAACTATAGTTTACTTAAAAAAAAAAAAAAAGCGATAGTTAAATTTACTTTTATTGCAAGTGGATAGTTGTAGTATACTAATAACCTCATGAATCAGTTGTTTTCTTAAGAGCTTAAACTGAGATTATATTGTTTAAACACAGTTTTGGGGGTGGCTTGAGATAATGATTTAAAGTTTTGTATCCGCTTACCCTGTGCCAAATTCTTCCACTAGTTTGCTTTTTCCAAAGAATCTCTTACTCGTTGATGGTTTATACCATGGGCACTGTATCCATAATTATTAATTTGAACTAATTAATATAAATATTTGATTTGTGTGTGTTTTCCGTGCTGAAACTCGATTTAGGATTGATAGTCACCAAGTATATGTAACCTGTAGGATTCAAGTTGGATAAATAGCTATAGACATCCCAGCATAGACTAGGAAGAAGGGGGGATTTTCAGGCAGTTTCCACGTGCCCCTCAGCTGTCTTGAATTACTTTTCAGCCCAGTCTAATAGCAGTTTGCCCATGAAAACCATCAATGTGCATTTCATATTCTCACATATCTTGTCTGTCAGTCCCCCTCTTTCTCTGCACCTTTGGCCCCTACCAGGCATTCACCCAGTTCCCGGTAAATCTCCCACAGCATCCCGCATACTGAATTGAATTCGGCATCTCCGACAGCATGCAACTTCTCTAAATAATTCCCATCTTTACCCTTAGTCCTGCTTGCCAGGGTAAAGAGGCAGTTGCTGCTTCTTCCCACAGTCCAGCCAGCATCCTCAAATACTTATCTTATCATCTTTCCCTTGACAGCGTAGGGTTAAAAGGCTCTAATTTACCGCATTGTGTGACCGGTCTGATCCTTTAGATGCCTTTACTTAGACTAAATAGTGCAGTACTTGACATAATGTTTTCTTCTCTGAAACAGCATTTCTCTGGACTTCAAAAAGAAATTAGTCTGAGTAATGTACTGAAGGTTAAATTGATACTAAATTAATACAATTTTATAGTCTTATGTTTATTGTATTTTCTGCATCTTAGATTATGTTGGAAGTTTTTTTACCCAGTCTGTTATCGTCTATAATCCCAGATAGCTGAGGAATAAGGAATTATTAAACATTATTATTATTAATAGTAACTAGAACTGGCTTGAACATTGTCTTAAAGTGTATGCAGCAGTGAAAAAAAGTAGACAAATTAGTTTCATGTCACATGTTTTCAGACTTAATACATTTTGTGAATGTGTGTACTGAAAGGTCACTAGATTGTTTATTTTCATTATTTGCCTGTCTTTGTTGGCTGACCTCTGAAGTCAGGATGATTCACTAGTGCTGGATCTAGTTTCTTATATTTTTACTTTCCTTTACTGGTCAAAGGAGCACATTACATTTCTGACATAACTTAAGCCTTGTAAAATGAACCAGTGTAGTTATTAATGGATTTCATCAGCTAATCTAGTGGCTTTAGAAAATGTCAGCATGTGTTGAGTACAGGGTAGGTTTAATCATCTAGTTCAAGTGCTTTTACATGCAGATTTAACTGTGGATCAGAGTGCTTTGAGTTGAATGTGCAACAGGAAGAATATGGTTTTGAATAATTTTATATGCAAATGCACCCATGTTTGTATGAAGCTTTTATACGAGGATCTAGGCTTTGGCCACCCATGTGCAGACATGTGAGTATAGGAAGCCAAGGGGAGTGAAAGTTCTGCAATTTTACAGAAAGTTACAAAATACTATTTTATCGGTTGAGCTTATGAGTTTTACACTTGATAGCATTTATTGCACTGTTAACACGCTTCATAACAAGTTTAATGAATTCCAACAGTTTAAGGAATTTGCTGGACACAGTGAATTGAATTCTGTTGATTACAGTGGAAAGCAGAGACTGGGAAGAGAGTAATGGGGGACACATGAAACCCTCGTCATCTGTTCAGCCTAGCTGCAGCTTCAGATATTTTTGCAGTTGTCCATAAATCAGAGGCTCTACCATCACACTTCCTACTTGCTATTTTATGAGATTTTGGCATACTGATACACTAGATAACTTCTCTTAGTCTATGATTTTATCTTCAGAGTGTGTTTAGACAGCATAGCAAACACTTAGACATCAGATCTAAACTGAAGCTACTACTGGGATGTGTGGTCCCTACCAAGCATTTCTAATATTTCCTTTCCTCCGGATGTAACGATCACATGGCCACAAGGTAAGTCAGTTCATTTGGATGAAAAGAAGAATTTCCTGACAAACTGGCTGGCTCAATCAACTTAAGCTGGTGGATTTGTGGTGTCAGATGTGTGAGATGAGGGGAAATGGGGATGGAGGGCCAGGTGTGAAGGTAGAAGGGAATCTGCCAGGTTTGGTGGTAGCCAGCTGCTAGAGTGACATACCTGAAACATCAAACTGCATTTGCAGATAGCAGAGGTGTGTAAACTGATTGAAGCAGCCTTTTTCTCCCTTTCCCTTGCTGCCTGCTTTCCCCCGTCGTGCTGTTGTAACACACATGTTCATACAACCATACGTGTACTGGATTGGGAAAATGATCTAGCTGTAAAGTAACTTGAGCAAAAAATTCTTGAGGTGGATCAGTTCCCTATCATATTGCAGTGCCCATTAGAGGATGGGAACAGCTGGACATAGGCAGGGAGCTTCTTATGCAGACATGATTCTTGAGGAAACGTATTTCAAAGAGGGCCCTAAAGAAGAGTGATGGTGGTGTATAGAAGGGGCAGTCACATAGCCTCTGGAGCTAAGGAGAAGGGTGAGCAACAAAATCTGTGGTGGGGAAGAGTTGAGATGAAAGTTTCTAGAAATGAAAAGATCTGAGAGAAGTGGCTTGGAGGGGGCATGTGTGGAGACTCTAATATAAGAGAAACAGGAGAATAAAGTTGAAGGAAATTTTTGGGAACACTGTGGAAGAGCAGTCCTGGCCTCTGAACGAGCTTTGTGGACAGTGTCCGGGATATAAATGGACCTGTGGTTATAGCAGCTTTCTATTTACAGAAGCAAATCAGCAATACATTTATTTTTTTCAAAAAAGTTTTTCTGTTAAAGAATGATGTAAAAAACGTCAACGTGTATGGCTGTTTTTGTGATCTTGAATTCATTGTGTAGTTGGAGTTGTGTAATGAAATTGTTGTTTTGTTTTCCCTGTAGAGTGGTGATGTTTTGTAAGAATTTCATTCAGCAGTCACCATGATAAACTATATATTCTTTGCAGTAACAATCCATTCCTTTAACATCTATTCATGGCTCAGCAATATTACAGGGAGTACATTTATGAATATATTTCAATTATTTATGTTTTCATTGGATTGCCTGGAATCTTTCTGTAGCAAACAGGAAAGATGAATCAGTAGACTGAGATGTTTTGATTAGATGAAAGAAATCCTTCAAAAATCAGTACCGAAGACTAATACATGTATGTGTTTTTTACCTTTTACAAACTGTTATTGTTACTTCGTATAACAACAAAGAGACTTAGGAGTAAAATAAAAGATCAAGAAAAAACAGTTTTCTCTTGTCCAGGACCTGAGTCCCATCTTGACTATCCTCTGGCTGCTCTGGCATGCACATGAGTTTTGTAATGCATGGAAAATGTAAAACTTGTGGCTCTTTGTTCTGTCAGCATCACTTTCCTTTATAATCCTCCCGGGTCTCTCATCTGTTGTTAAACCAGTAAAGTTGAAGTCTCGATTTAAATATTAATTTTTTTTTTGTGTGTGCGTGCATAAACTCTAGTGACTTTCTGGAAGAGAATGCTCTTCACTGGCTAGCAAACCTTAAGTCATCCAATTTATAGCTAAATGTAACTTTTCAGTAAATTTGTTTTTGCTTTCTCCTGAGATGGATCAGGAAAGCTGATGCATTCAGTTACACTGCTGCGTTTCTTTGTGTAAGAAAACGGCATGTTAAATATCCTGTTAACTAAAGAGTGTTTTATCTTTTGATTTGCGCCAAACTACTTTAGGATATAAATCAATAATAAAATGTCAACTTCCCTTTTTTTTTTTTTTTTAAGGTCAAAACAAAGTTGTTTTATTTATTTATTTTTTAAATGAATATGGGTTAGTCTCTTGGCTTGCTGCTTGTCTTTTTCAGTGATAAACTTATGGCAAAAAAATGTGTTTTGTTCATGATTGGAAGGTAACTTTGTAAAGGTTACTGAGAACAGAAACCATGTAACACCAAAGCAGTTGCAGTTGTGATAGGGTTCAATTCTGAACAGGAAAAGAGTTAGTTTTAAAACACAAAATAGGTTTGAAAATAATATATTTCTGTTGTATTGTCCTGGCTATGAGTCAGAGAGATTATATAAAGCACATTGCCTTTTTTCTCTTTATATACATTCACTTGTATGTTCAATTCCAGTATTACAGTTTCAGCAAAATTATTTTTCTGCAGTTATGTAGCTTTCCATAGTGATGTGAATTCAGCTTTTTGAACATGCAAAATGTGACTGGACTTTTTCCAAATTGTAAATAGAAACTGTAAGACATTTACTTGTGTATTTTGTGATTTTGTAGGTCTCAGTACAATTATCTTCTGTTGTTTTGTGTTTCTTCTCTTTACATAAAAGCAATTTTTTGTTATAATTGTGATGATGGATTTTGTGCCATGGATTCTGTTCAATACATATAATACATATATATATATATATTTCTTTTCTTTACAGAAGACCTCAACTTCTTGAATGTCCCATGGGGGGATGCATCTCTGGAATGGATTATGTGTTTGGTCTTTTTCTGCAACCTGAGGCAACAATGTATGTGCAACGTAAGGTAGAAGAATTAATTTTAGGAAGAGACGAGTCAAACAGCTACATCACATTAAGAAGCTGTTTTTAAAAATGTTTGCATCTCGTGCCAGTAATCCACAACTGGAAAAGCCTGGTAGTCCAGTAGTTAAAACAACAACAACAACTTGTTACTTTTTTTCCCGAATTCAAAAAGAACAAGTAGTCAGTTTGTATTTTACCATGTGTTTCTTGATTATTTAGCACTGAAACTTTTATTACACTGAAATCGTGGTGTGAGGATTGCTAGACACTCCCCTCCCCAGCACACATCCAGCAACTAAAGACTGTGGCAAGATGACCTCTGAGGAAATGACAGCTTCTGTTCTTGTCTCTGTGGTACAGGGTAAAGTGATACCTGCTCAGTCAGCTGGAGATGAAAATACTGAAAATGCTTTGGACACCAGTGTTATAAAAAGACATACTGCCAGTCCAGGAAGGCAAACCACACGCGCGCTCTCATACTTACACAGACTGGAAGAAGAAAGTCTTCGGGGCTCAGTGCCCAAAATATTCACTCTGGCAAATGAACAAATGACTGATGACAATAGTAATGAAAACTTCTGGGAGAGAAACAGCTCCATCCCTGATTCAGTGGAATTTCTTAACATTAACTGTAACATTGTACAGAAAAACTACAAGAGCAATATCCCGTGCAGCCAGATGTATAAATCTTGTGGCACATTAGCAGGGGGAGAGGCATGCCTAGAAACTGGAATTCCTGTTTCACTGGAAAGAGCCATGCTTGCAGAAATTCAGTTGAAAATGAATGGACCTTCTTTAAGAAGCCAGACAGCAATAAATAAGAATGACAGCAATGATACTGATAAAGTAGCCTTTTTTCACTTTCATTGTGCTAGTGAAAGGAATATATCAAAGGCTTTGTGCAATTTACACAACAGCTTCATTTTGGATGACTGCTTGCAGCCAGTAAGTGTTGGCGGTAGTAACACCACTGGTTCCGCGGCCTGCACTTGCACGTTAGTGGAGTTGACAAACAACTGTGAGGATGAAAATGGGCAGCAGTTGTATGACGACGCTTTAAGGGATAAGTACTTCTGTCTGGAAAGAGCACCACGAAAGGTTAAAGTGGCATGCTCAGGTCACAACTTCTGTGGAAATAACTTTACTGGAAGAATGCCTTCAAAGCCCTTTCTGAGCCATTTTGAAGACTGTAATGATAACTGTGAAGAAGAGATGGAGGAGGATTTTTTTAGAAACAAAAAAGAACGTTCCACATTATTAATAAGACGTTTCTGTAAAAATGATAAGGAGGTTAAAAAATCAGTTTATACTGGAACGAGAGCAATTGTTAGGACTTTACCTTCAGGGCACATAGGAACTGTTGCTTGGAATTATGTTGAGCAAAGGAGAAACAACAGTGGCTTGAAGTGTTCTAGGATTACGACAGAACAGCTAACTATAATTCAGTCCTTAATAAACTGGGAATTTAATTCCTTTCTTGAGACCTCTTTATGGCACGAGGTAAGCTTTTCATAGTTTCACTTGTAAGAGTTTTGCTAACTTGATGACCTTTCATTTAAAAAGATGCCTTCAAATAGTAAATATATGGTAACAATAGGACATTTCACTTAACCATTGAACCTTATATTGAGCACTGCTTTTCAGAAGAATGTCTTGTCCTTAGAAACTCATTTTGGTTTAAGATTGGCATGAGGGAAAGTATAATTTTATATTTATGTAAAATTTATACGTGTGTGTGCATATATATACACATTCATATGTGTATTTGTATAAAATGTTTATAGGCATGTTTTTCTCTACATATGTATGTATAAATTTGACTTGATAGGTTTTTATATAAATAATGTGTGATATACCTATATACAGATATTTCTGTATACATATACATTTTATAAATGTTTACATATAAAATATAATATACATTTATATTTATACATCTGTTTTAATATATATTATAGATATGCATACATTGAATATATGTGGCATATTTGTGTTTATAAAAATCAATTGTATAGAATGATATATGGTAGTATTGGATCACAGTGACAAATTTTGTTGCTTTGAAAAAGAAAGCATAGTATTTTCCCTGAAATTACAGGTATTTATAATCCTTCTACACTTGCAAAGAATTTAAGAAAGAAATTTCTTAAATGTTATTCAACTATTATGAATGTGCTGTTATTGCCCTAATTCTTATTTTCTTAAGATAATACAAAAAAAAAAACACAATTAGAATGAAATCATAAATGCCTGAGATATTATTGTAGAAATGACATAGCACATCTTCTGTATATTATTTTTATAAATACTAAAAGATTTTCTGTGGTGGTAGCAATGAAATAGTTGTCAGTGGGATCTATAAAAGAGGGTTTTGTCTGTTGGTACTCAAGAAGGATTAATCTGAAACATGACTACTGAGAAAGAATGGCCAGCAGGATGATCACAGCAAGAGAAACTGTTCTGAGAGGAGTAAGAGAAGAGAGGCTTCCTGAGCTTAGCACAAAAAATAGGGTGTGATTCTTCTCCATTAAAATGTGTGAATAAGGTCTAGGGAGGGGAAGACAACCATGGTAGAGGAGACTGCGGTCGGATAAGCAGCCATGCTTATAAACTGGTCCTGAATAAACTTAGGTTGAGAATTGGGAGAAGCATCTACCAATTAGTAATGAGACTCTGCAACAGCTTTCTGTAGGACGGAAATGGTAGAAAAATTAATTACTTTCTATGGTGGAACTTGTTAAATTGATGAAATGGGTTGTATGAAATTTTGTCAGTGATAACAGAAGAAGGGACTTGATAGCTCAGGAGCTCCATGACAGTTTTGCCCTCCGGTAATATTCCTCATATTCATCCAAAACCTGACACTTTTCCATTTAAATAGACAAATGAAGAGTTGTGCAAACAGGTATACACTTTTATTTATTTATTTTTTATTTATTTATTTATTTTACTAGGTGGCAAAGCTTTATGGTGCAGTTTATTCTTGTGATAGTCACTGTCCTAAATGGTGGAAAGCACGAACTTGCTGGTACAACATGTGCCCTGTATGGTGTGTGGTCACACTTCCACAAAGGAATTAAGATGAGCCACATATTTACCTAATGTGATACCTAATGTGATACCAAATGTTTGCATTTACATTATAAGCTTTTTTTTTTTTGGAGTAAAAAGGGAAAATATTTTGTAGCTGAGGTCTAGGGTAACTTCTATTTACATACATATGAAAAGGTAAGGATGCATTTAGGTTTCTTCACTGGGCATTTCCAATTTGACTTGAATTCCTTGGCTTTAATATGCTTGAATTATTCACTAGTTTACACCACTGCCATGTAATACTGAATGCATATCATCTTAGGGTTTGATGGATTTAATTAGAAGACTTCTGTGATATATAAACTAACTCAGCAATAAATGTAATACATTCTTGCTGAATAATAACTTAAATAGGAAATATTCTGTCTCTGAACAAAAGAAACAGGTACAGTGAAGCAGTCTGCATAACTCCAATTCAGAGAATGTTTTATTGTCAGAAAAAGTTTATATGTGCATATTTCTAAACTTTTTTTTCTTTCAGATGGTGGCTTCAAATATTTTCCTTCTTACCAATTGCTGTATTTGATTACTTTATGTATAATGTGCATCAAGCATTCTTAGCGTTTTTTCTGTTATTTTAGTATCATGTTATTTTTGTAATAATATGGCTGTATTTATGGCTTATATTATTAGTCTTATAGATTTTTTTTTTAACACAAACATGGAAATTAACTCAGTGGACGTGACAAATACAGACCTGTTGTCCATACACTGTGGGTTAAAATAATTCAATGAATTATGGTCATTTGTAGGAAGCTTTCATACCAATAATCAAATGAAGGATAAAGTAGTAAATGAATGTAGTAATTTGTTCTTTCTTTCCTCTTATCTCACCCTTTGAGCATGCATTCTGTTTGAAACAGCTAAATGAACAGTAGTACTGTTCTTTTGGGGGGGAAAAAGTCAGAGAAATTAAGTTTTCATAGCAGTGCTGGTGTAGCGTGGAACAATAGAGACCTTTATGTTTTAAGTAGGAAAATGTGGGTCTCATTTGTGCATATCCCTTACATAAAAATTCTAGTGCTAATAAAGGAAAGACACTGAACTCTTTCCTTGCTACTTTTTTTTTTCTTTCTCTTTGTAGGAGGGTCGAGATGAGGCTTTGAATTATATAGAAAACATGTATATATTTAATGTATTTTTAATGATTATTGTTTAGAAATATTTTATATACAGACTTAAACTCCTCTGTTCTGACCTTAATGTATGCATTGCATAAGAGTTTTTTTTTTTTTTTGAATTATTTTGAAATTTTGCATTAGTTTTTGCAGCTGTATATAGTGCAGGGTTTACCCTTATCAGGTGGATGCACGTAATATGACTGTTATAACTCTGTGAGAAATCTACTTTTCAGTGTTGAAACAGGGAATGAGTAGTAGTAGTTCATCATAAAGGTGTCCCAAATATGAAGAATTTGTTGTAGAAGCAAATACTGAGAGCACAAGTATTGGTGTCAGCTTTGCTTGGCCTGACTGCTTCTTTGGGCCACCTCAGCTGCATCATATTAGCAGTCTGCATAATCCTAAAATCCAAAGTTTCTAGAATCATTGAACCACCAGCATCTGTGAGATGTTAGCTTTGTAGTGCTGAAGTCGGCTTCTTTTTCTGTTGATACGCTGCTTTTGTGGTGGTTGCAATGCACTATGACTCAAGTATCCACGTCCACCAACGACTACGATGTTAGACTCGAGTAGCTCGCTAAGCTACCACTGGGTGATTCTTTCAAACAAGGTAGGTGACCTCAGGATCTCCAGATGACAGCTGCAACAACATAGTTGCAATCTGTAATAGCTGAATTCTGCAGCTAAGCTAATTTTGTAGGCGTCAGGGCCGTCTTTGCTGTGTCATTACATTCCTGATGCCAGTAGCTTGAGCTTTAAGAAGCAAGAATTCTGCTGGCTGTCTTAACTCTGGTCAGCTAAATGTTAGTGCAGTAGCGTCGGTAGCGCAGTAACTCTTGGTAGAACCTAACATCTAAGAACGTCAGTCATGGAAATGACATCTGTAACATGGTGTTTCACTCAGATGACTGATACAATTTTGAAAGCTTGTGAGCGTGGCCACATGAAGGCACGTGGTGATAGGAGTTGTACTAGTAAAGTTATTCTGCCAGCCTCTGTGAGTTTCCCAAGCCACAAAGCAGAAAACAAACAAACAAACAAAACCCCACCACCTTATAGGTTTTCACTTTTCAGATTTTTTAATTTGTTTTTGTAGGAAATTCAGATCTTGGTTTGCTATGATAGCATCATTCTGATATGATTATGTGGTTTTCCCACAGTTTTTTTTTTTTTCTTTCTTGTTCCATACTTAAAAGGTTGGAATTCTTTAAATGGACTCCCTCCCAGTTTGCATGCATACCTAAAATGCAGCACTGCTCTTTATACTAAAGTTTATGCTATACTCATAATTCTATAAAAGAGATAATCCACAATAATTGCAAACTATTGCACAGATTTGGGGTTTGATTTTTTTGTTTGTTTGTTTTTTGACTTTGAAATAAAATTTCTAGTCCAACATGGAAAAGAACTTACAAAAAAAATAAAATGACATGAAGCAAATAATCTGCAAGCTGTTGGGGTCCCTTCCACACTGACAATAATTTTTTCTCTGTGTATAAGGATTTTGCCTGTTACTAGTGTTGGTAGTGTTGGTATGTTTTTAAACTTAAAGGTTTATGTTCATATTCATATGTTAAAGTAGTTAGCATATATGAATGAGCTGTTTGCTATCTGGACCTGAGTTTCTTTTTTTTTTTTTTTTTTTTTCTTTCATGGGAGTTAGTCTTTTGTTTAAAGAAAAAGAAAAGTGAGCAAAATTGGCTGTTTAGAAAAAAAAAAAATTCAGGGAAGCAAAAGAGAAGCCAAATAGGCAAGAAATTATGTTTTCCTTTCAGTAAGTGCTGTAAAAATATATTGAACTTTGTTAAATGGAGCTCTATGCTTATATTTGCTTTGGGTTGAGTTACTTCAGTTTTATAGGCTAGCTTTAAAAATAGGAAATTTAGCCTCTGTCTGTAGAAGTAGTCAATGTTATTACCATAATGCGTGATAGAGTTAGAGATAAATCTCTAGATAGTTTGTGTCATTTTGTAGTTGACTTAGAGCTTTAACAATCTGGGGCCAAATGATGAACAATAAGTTTTAGCTGTGAGCACACTTAAGTATTCAGAGCCAATAGTGTGGGAGTCTTGGCAAGAGCAATGTATTATGCCTTCAGTTTTTCCACATTTTCTGACTTTCCTTCTAGTGACTGCTCACCAACTGTAAAGAAGCATGAAGATCTGTTTTAGAAAATCTCCCTGCAGCACATTAAAGTGTTCATTTTAGAGTGTTAGAGTGTTAAGGTTGGACACTGTTCTGAATTCTTTCTCAGGTGAAACTAACTTATCTCCATTACGTATATGAACTGTTGAAAAGTTTGAGTAGCTAACTCTGGTATGCTTGAATAAAAGCAGTGACATATAAAGATCACTCTGGCAAGTGAATAATTAAAATCTGAACTTAGGAGGTTTCATTTATATTTTAATTTATCCTGCAGTCTTCTGGGACATTTTTAAAAAGTTTTGTAAAATAAAATAAGCTTGGGTTGACAGTAATTGGTAGGCATATAACTTATTGTTATGAAATTTCAAGAAAACTCTATATTGTAAAATGATACTTGCCACAATATTTAAGGCATCTTCCATGAGATGTAAGGCTATATGGTTTATTTATGAAAAGCGATTTGATATCGTATGGTTATGAGCCCCTGGACACAAGGAATTTTGGCTGAAAACACAGACTGGTAACAGCTTGAAAAAGGAATAAAAATCGAACATAATCCAGCTGTCAGGTACTATCCAAAGACATACGAGCTGCAGTGTTAAGGGGCAGGAAAGCTCCGAGGGTGCTCCCACAGCAAGCAGAGCCAGTGACATCAGTGCAGCGGCTGGATCCGGGGTGACTCAGGGCAGCGAGACAGCACACAGCTTTCTGCAGGAATGTCGGAAGTGGGGCAGTGCTGGAAGCAAACATTCAGCCCTCACATTTGTAACTACATTTTTTTCTTCTAATAATTTCACTCAAAAATTGTCTCATTAAAAGCTGTTCCCTTCCTGCAAAACACGCCTCAGTGCTGTGAATTGTGTGATGGTATCCATTTTTAATATTTTGAAACTGTAACTGGATGCAGTCATTTTTGAGCTGAGATTGAAGCCTCATTTTTGAGATGCACTCATCAATCCCCTAGCTGAGAGAGGAAAATATGTTGGATTGGCTTGTGATCATTCTTACTTACCGATGTTATTCTTGTCTTCCCATTTGTATAAGATTCAGAAGAGTCTTTTCATCTCTGTAGTCATAACCGTTGCTGTACAAAGTTATGATTTCCTTAGCATAATAAATAGATTCCTACAGATAAGTGTGCCATCACAGTATGGGACGTGCAGCAGTAGCGAAAAAAAAAAAAGATTGAAATCATTTGTGGTAGGACTCTGAATAATTTAACTCCTATGAAAATAAAAGCTTTTTCTTTGTTTTTTCTTAGCATTTCCAGTAACTGTAATATTTGTTTATTTTTGCAAAAATTTGGACTTCAATTCTGTAATAAAATAATGTGAGCTTCTTTTAAGATGATTAGAGGTGATTCTTGTAGTCTCCATGATTATGGTGATTTTATTCTCCTGACACTAAAAATTGTTTTCAAGTAATCAGCAGTTTTACTTCATTAGTAAAACATGGGCAAAACAAAGGATTATTATTGACAGCACTAGTTTCATGTTACAGCAATTTTAATTCTTAGAGTTCAGGAATTGACTTCAAGTATTAGAGAATGGGTGAAATACTGGTCATATTGAAATCGATTTAAAATCTACTATTGAGGTAAACTGACTTGAAGGGAGAAAAAGAAGTATGTGGATAATGGAGCTATCGGTTTCATGGGATCCATAATTTTGTGTCAAATACTTTAAGAACAAGACATACACCAAACTTATATTAAGCAGTTGTTTTAAAACTACAGTTTTAAACAACAACAACAAAGTTGTTTATATGAATATTGAAGATGAATTGTGGAAGCTGCAATTATTAACTTGGTGTATAAAACCTCTTTCAGTACGCTTCCATTGCACATAGCTACTTACTGTTCATGTTACCACACTGCTTGGAAGCCTTTCTTCTGGATTTGGATCTGTTGTCCTTACTGTTTTACAACCCTTAAAGATCTCATCTGCTCTGCAGACTTAAAGGCACTTGTTAAGGAGTTCACTCAGGTGCTGGAGGAGACATATTGCTCCCAAGCACTTCCCTGTTGTGGCTAAATTTTCTTTTATCTCAACAAGCTTAGGTAGTTGTGCCGCACTGTAGTCTGCAGAAGAGATGTATCCTGTTTCCAGTAGTTTAAAAAACAAAAACATTTTTTTCCCCACTCATTCCAACTTTTAATATTTGGTAATTTGAGATACATGCATAAAAGTAAAGAAAAACCAAGGTTATTGTTGTTACTTTTTAATATGTAGCCAATCAACACTAAAATACTTGCAGGCTGAGTAAAGGTCTAAATGATTATTCTGAATAGTTTGTCTTTCAGCAAGAACTTAAGAAAGTATCTGAACTGTGGAGAATTGTTTTAAATATTGCTGTGAGATGGATCAAGAAAAAGGCCCCTGAGAGACAAGTCATCAATCTTTTCTGTTTTAAAATAGGAATTTATCTGAGTAACTTTGCAGACTTAAATCATCATGCTACAAACCTGGTGCAGTTATAGTCCTGACCCTGTGCGTATGTCAGCTATTTCACTCTATATAAGCACATTACAGTTGCTGTGGGAACCATACCATTGGACTTCCATTCTGTTGTTTACAGTCTGAGAATTGCACTGGGTGAGTTGTGTTTTAAATGTAAATGTATGTGTTCCTAAAGGGGAAAATATTATTTATAAACATTCAGAATGGCTCCCTGTTTTGAAATTTACTTGTATTCTGGCTCACCTACAAATCCTTTTGAAACTTACAATACAAAAGAAGGGAGAACCATAGAAGTACAATATATTCTGATACGTGAGCATTTCTTTGACATCTCAATGGTTTACCATGAGTGTAAAGGAGACTTTGGTCTCTGCTGGCACGAAGTCACCCAACAACTTGAGCTGTGTAAGTGATACATAGGGGTAACAAATGATACATCAGAGCTAACAAGTGGGAAGTATAGCATGGATCATATTTAAAATGGCAATGTATCAATTTTCTCAATTCTCCAGCAGTTCAAAAATATAAGTTTATTTTTGTTTGTTTTTGTTTTTTACTTTAACCAGCAGGTTGAACTTTCCTTTGAGCAGCAAAGTTCTTTAGGTTTTCTGATTAACAGGCATTTGTGAATCATTTCATATTAAGTTTAGCTTGCACATTGTTTCTGTGCCATTGGTTTGGGAAGACTGGAGATCCAACCTTTGTAAATGATGATAATTTTTGACTCATTTTTTAGTTTTGAACACATTTCTCATCGCACTTTAGCTCTGACCAGCTGTTTCCTGTTTTTCCTCCCAGTGGTTCAGCTATTGAGGAGATAAAATGCATCAATGGTTTGTTTCAGAGTTAAAATTACCTTTATAAAATGATGGGAGATTAAAACAAATAACCTTAACTTTTAAAGGTGTCCAACTTATGAGAAAAGTTCAGATGAAATTCAGAAGATGAAGGTTTGTTTGCTGTGTCTAGGAGATCTTTCAAAGATCACAAAGCTTTTGATACACAAGGAGCTCTTTTGATACCAGAAAATTAATCCATCATCAGAAACAGCAGGGTGAAGCTTGTGTGGGGAATTTGGGTGTGGGAGACTGAATTTTTCAGGCAGTGTCAAGGTTTTTTTTTGTTTGTTTGTTTTTTGTTTTTGTCCATATGGGAATATTTTGATTTATCTGATCTATATAATGACCTGACCATTACAACATAATTGTTTTTCCTCCCTCTCCCCTAGTTTATTAGACTGATTTGGATTGAGAAATATATTTGCTTTTGTAATTTTTTTTTTGAATTCTAGAACTGAGTTTGTACATATATTTTTCCAGAATAAAGCAGGGCAGTTCTACCAATAAAGATGGCGCAAGAGTTGGGATATTACCTTTCTATTAGAACTGGCTTGTGCAATACACTTTGTTTCTTTTTGTTTGTGGTAAAGTTGCTCTGTGTCCAGATAGCAGCTCTCTTATCCTCGCTTCAGACATCTTTCTTCAGTACCTTTAAATGAGTTATAAACACCCTTTGGTTAGTAAATGTGTTTTAGCATTTTTCCTCTTCCTTTCCATGTTTTTTTTCTTTTTTTTTTTTTCCCCATGAAGTTTACTAAACAGGGTTTAAACTTCATATTGAACAACTGAGGTGCACATGGTTGTAGTATTACACTTTTAGACTGGAATCAGCTTTCCAAAAGAACTGGTGTTCTTGGCTGAAGTTAACTGTCCATTTCATCATACTATTATAGAGAATAGTAAGTTTGTTGCTTCTTTTTTCTGTTGTACTCATCAGGAAGTCTTTATATTAAGCATTAATGATCAGATTCCTCTGATACTTCCTAATTTTAATTTCTCCAGTCTGTCATGAAACATAAGAAAAACAACAGCCAAGATGAAAGCAGATTCACAGGAAATACCCATGTGGTTGTGACTCAGTGGATCTAAGAGAACAAAAAAAAAGGAAGAAAACTTTTTCATTAAGTGAAAGAAGTGGGAACTGATTTAACAGTACAGAACAGAATTTGCTAATGAGATATAAAAGATAGTTAACTGAAAGAACTAGTGAGAAGGAGCCAGGGTTCTATGAAAAACTTGGAAGGAAAATAAAGGACACTGTTCACAAAGAGTCCTTTGAGTTTTGGGACTTTAAAAGTGTAGAGAGAAAAACAACAACAAAATCCTATTTCTAAACCTACCTTTCAAGCTAACAAGAAATAAACCTATCTAACAAGAAATAAAACTTTCACAGGTTTTCTATTGAAATAAGACCTATGTAAACTAGTGCTACTAGTGCTACTGTGATGGTAAAATACAAAGGTTATGCTTCCAAGTAGAAGTGCTAGGAAAATCAAAAGAATTTGGAGAGAGATTGTTAGTCATCATTTGATTTCTAAACCATTATGGACAGAAGCACTCTGTCAAGGGTTGGTATGACAAGGTCAAGCATGTGTGGCAAGGCTCAGTTGGGCTATTTTGCTAACTTCTTCGTTTTTTCATTATATGATACTTCATAGTGTTGCCTTTTTTATTTTTTAATTTATTTTTATTGTTTCCCCAGCAGTGTTTTTTCCTACGGAAAGGATCTGATGAAAATAATGTACTTCTCAAAAAATGGTTGTCGGTTTAAAGAATTCAATTCTGCAAGATGAGCAAATGGGTTTCAAAATATCATGTCTGAGAAAAATTAGTTTAAAATTCTTATCTGGTAAATAAACAAAATCTCTTTACAGTAAAAATAAACTTAATTTTGGAAAATTTAGAATAATAAAGATTATTAAAATACTAAGATGAGGCATATCAGAAAATTCAACACTTCAATTTGATATCTTGAGTCTCCATGCTTTCCAGAAGCTTAGACGTCCATCTCTCTCCCAGGAGGGGCAGAGATCCCAAATTCATCATGCTTATATATTACCATTATCGTGGTAACAGCAGCACTTGACATGTGTATGCAGGAAGAGTTGTTTGGCTGCTGAGGTGACATTTAAAGTATATGCACCGCAGTTTGCAAACCCATGACTGGATGCACAATTTAGTTAGATCAAATATTGTAGTTTTCAACTGAGATGAGTTTGTGCTCATGTTCTCTTGGTAAATGTTATATTGCCCTAAGTCTAAGACAGACTAGACTGTACTACTTTAATTTAATTTAATTTTTTTTGAAAATGGAAGGAAAAGTTGATGTTAAGTGTACTTTTTAAAAGAAATTAAAATGAAAAGCCCCCAAAGACCTTTATAAGTAGTGTCATCATCTTGTAGTCTAACTCCTGCCTCTGCCATCTCATCCTGTTTCCTCACCTCCCTCTCCTCTGCCATACAACCTACAGTCTAGAAAACTTTCACCTTCAGATATTAAACTGCTACCTTCTGCCCTATGGCCTTCTTGTCAGATGCACTGATTCCTTTCGACACCGTGAATAGGCTGGGGGCCTTTGAGCCCACGGTCCAATCCCGCTAAAACTTTGGTTTGCTGAAACTATGGATCTGAGTGATGTTATTACTGGGGGCTCACAAACCTTTTAGAGCTGCCATTTAATGTCCAGATTTAAAAAGGGGAAAGGAAACGATATTCCACTCATCAGCTGCTCATCTCTTAGGCTTGGAAGAAACACATCCTTGAGCTTCCGTCTGGGCTGTTTGTCCCTCTGTCAGCTTCAGCTACTCAGGAGGGGATCCCACAGCTGTATTAGGGGTCTGGAGCAGCCACAGCTGTTAAGTGAGCAGAGGTTGGATGGCACAATAAGCCTGCAGGATAGGAAAAAAGTTCAAGTTTTCTAGATGTTTATTTCTGGAAAAACAAACAAACAAACAAACAAAAACCCTTGCCACATTGCAAGGCCACAGTGTTAAGGTTTGAATATCTTCAAGACTCCTTGAGATTGGGGAGCAGCTTCCTAATGAATTGTCAAGATTACCTACCATTTGTGAGAAAATAAATAATTTATGGCAACTGCCATATAACAAGAAATAATTGATTGGAACATATTTCTGTAGAATAGATTGGTCATTATTGTCTAACACTGAAAGGCTTTTTTTTTTTTTTTTTTTTACCCCTTCTACATACTTGCCTCATTCTGAAGGCTTTTTTTTTTTTTTCTTTTTCTTCTTGCAAGAAGAAAAGTCCATAAAGTTATGACTTGTCAGGGCTTAATGCATTTTAAAAGGGAAAATTGAAACTACACTGTTTCTTTAATGTATTGGAGTGGTGTTGCCACTGAGCATCCAGCAGTCTTAATTTCTTCTTTTCTGATGTTTAACTCGCACATTGTATAAGCAAGCAAGCATTGTAAGCAAGTCGCTGAAATCTGTCTTTACTACAAAGCTTATTGAAAAACATTACTTGTTTTTCTTTATCTGCTCTTCTGTAATAAGAGGTTCTCCATATTAGTTAGTCTGTTAACACATCATCTAGCTGTTGATCCTCCAGAAGACTTAGGTAAGAATTAAGGACATAAAAGCAGTTCTGTTTTGTCTTTTCTGCCAAAAGCAAGTTCTTGCAAAAGTCAAGTAGGACTTGCTGGATCAAATGGCTCTAGGACCATGAGACTTTGTAGATCATCAGCTCAGAAATTTGCCAGTGCAAATTGCTACTGTCCAACCAGCTGTTGGCATGATGTCTAACGTGGGGTCTTAGTCATCGCCTAATACCATGGACAGGTACAAGTGATCTGACCAACATCAGTCAGTCATTGAAAGCAAGGTAGTTATGAACTATTCTTTATCAGAGTTGATCCCCCCAAAACAGGAGGGGGATGATGTGAAAAGCTTTGTAATTTTCAATATACTTTTTGGAAGGTAGAATCCACACTTTAGTGTACTATTCAAAAAAGCTACAGCTAACGTTTTTAAATACAGGCATTGAAATTGGACACTAAAGATTCATGATTAATTTACTGGAAAAACCATCATGACTTTAGAGGTGCTGGATGCCTGGTATTTTTCATATTCAGACCATGAACATTTAGGACTCTTAGGGATTTTTAGGAGGCCAATTTGAAAAAAAAAGATGGGCCTACATTCCACTGAAACACTGTCTGAAAATGTTGACCATACTTATTTCTGTTTGGCTACAATATCTGCATAACTGTCATCACTGTTTCCCAGTTAGATCTGGTTTGCATATGTGTATATGTATACACATGCACATACAAACAGATAGGTGTAAATATCCAGATCACAAGTAATTTTGAGTATGATATCTGTAACAGTAAAATCTTTGTCTTGCTGTGGTCCTTTGACAATACAACTTGTTTAATTAGAGAACTTGGACAAACTGTAGTCGTATAGTAGTATATGTTCTTCTACCATCTTTATCCTGAACCACATCTCTGCAAGGATAGTTTTGCAAGTATAACTTTCCTGGTAGAACTATATTAGCACCTCCTTGCTTGGAGAGAAAAAGCTGAGGTTTCAAAAGAGCTCATGACTGTGGAGTTTAAGTGTGAAAACTCATCATTATTCAGTACCTTGGCTACAGCATGTCTTTTATTTTGTCTAAAAGTGTATAATTTCTAAACTGTCATTGAAATTTTACATTAGAAGAAAAGAAATTGGAAAGGTCTGATCTTCATGCATATCACTGAAGTTGACTTTATTAGAAGCAAAGTGTGAGGCATATGCCACCTGGTGGATAAAAGTATTCATACAGTTTTATTGGAAATTTGATATATTTAGAAAGCAGCTTCTATTAACATTTTAAATTTCTGTGTTATGCTGTGTTATCACTTTTAATTGGCATTGGTGGATATTTCTGTAGTTGGAAGTAAACAGAAAAAAATGTGGAAACTGAGTTCCTTTGTTATTTCAAAGGCAAAATGAAGTTGTAAGCTTGGCTTTGGTGTATGACTAATGAACTGCTTCTTACTGTTGCTAGGAAAAAAAACACAGAAAAGTAACCCATTTCCCCAAATTTCAATATTAATTCTAAAGGTTTAAAAATATTTCTTATTCAGAGACTCTGATACGCCTTACTGAAGCTTATGCGTTATTGCAAACTGTAGTCTGTCTGACCTGTTCTTTGCAAAAAGACTAGATGTTGCTGTGTGTCTGCACTGACATGGCAGATGAGACTGGAGTGGCCTTTCAGAGCCCCTAGGCTCACGTCGCACAGCTGCCTTCAGGTTCTGCTGCCTGCAGAACAGAACTGCGTCTTTCCAGCAGTTTGGGGCACTCGTTCATGAAGCACAGTTTTATACAGAAAGCTGTGCTTTTAAAGATGTTAGATTGCTCGTGGATGTGAGTGTAGACCTGAGGAGTATTTGAAAAACCTGGATAAGTCAAATACTGTAAAGAGTATGTGGCTAGTGTTCAAATACTGCTCTTCTCACACAGACAGACCTGTGGCTTCAGGACTTATGTTTCAGAGTTGTTTGCAGAGTTAGCATAGTGCAGAGTAACAAGCAGCAGAGTGGTCAATGTATATGGATTGTGTTATAGAACTTATGTTATTTGTGGGGATAATTTTTATTCTCCATTTTAGTAGACATGGAGGAATCTAGCATCCTGTTATACACTGGAAGGCAGATATTGTGACTGCCTCATTTTTTTCTTTAGACTGAACAAACCTAGTATATTCTCTATATTTTTTTTTCTAAGCTTATTCTTAGCACATAAGGAAAAAAATCGAAAAAGTACTTCACGCTGTCCTTCATACCATAGCTTACTACAGATTGGATCAAATAAAAGCAAGTTAGTGCTTATAGTCTGAAAAGAAATAAATTACTGAAATACATTGTATACAATGTGTGTGAAGTGGAATTGTCATCACCATGTTATGTACAGTTATGTTTCCATTAGCTAATGTAATGGCAAGGAGAGAGCTGAAATATGACACAATGGAAAAACCAGGTAATGCTATGCTTCGGTGCACCCCTGGCCCCACAGCGCTGCTTCAGGTGCCCGCACCGTGCTGCGCTGAGTTCCCAGCTCTGAAGCGTTATTAGTTCAGTCACGGTGCGCAAACAAGATGGAGATTTAATGGCACATGGAAACATTCATGGTTTGTTTTAATGCGGGAAGTAACTGGCTTCTTCAAAGTATTTAAAAAGATGCTTACTTCTTGACAGTAAATTTACTTCCAGTAGACTCAACAGATCTGTTGTATGTGACTCCAAACCTTATGGCTCTGTTACTACTCCTGTAACTAGTTTATTTCTTAACATTCAAAGATAAATAACATTTAAAAATCTAGAAGAAAGCACTCACATTATTGGCAAAAATTACAACTGTACAAAAATTACAAATTACAATTTTATTCTTTTTCTTCCCACCTTGCTATAACACAGCTTATTTCTGAACTAAGCTTCTTTGGCACTTTTCTGTGTCAAATACTTCATGAAGGAACAGCATGTACAAGCTCACCCCATTTTTAACTGTTTCACTGGTTGGGAAGCTCTCCTTCAGTGGAGCATTGCCAGCTTGGCTACAGGTTTATATATCTTCACATGGTCCTGTATTCTTTCAGAGACATGTATGCTACATTATTTCATTTTGTGCTATGACTTTTACTGTGTCTAAAAGGTTTTATGTGATTATTTATCCTAAAAGGCTCACAGCACTTCAAAGGGTTCAACAGACATTGGTGTCTGAAGTTGCTTTGAAAAGATCCTTTCCTGTCAATTTTTTAAAGTGTTTTCCACATATTGTTTTCTTCTTCCTGTGACATTCTGAATGACTCCTACCATATTACATTTAAAAAAAAAAATAATTCCCAGTCTGATTGGAATGGTGGTCAGCCAAAGGAAAAATACAAGTAAATTCTGGCATGAATTAGGCCAAGAGAATTAAAAAAAGAAGAAAGGGGGGGGGGGGGGGGGGGGGGGGGGGGCAGGGTAGGGGAAGGTACATACATTTTTCTAATGTTCTTGTGGGGTAGAGGGTAGGTATTTTTATGGTATTTAAAAGGTATTCAAGGATGCTTTCAGGCAAGTTCTGGTGAAGCACTCCTCCACTTTCGTTGAAAAGATGGGGAAAAGTTTTTTTTTTTTTTCTTGTTTTTATTTCCAACTTAAGAGGTACACTTAGGGAGCCAGGTCTTTTCCCATGCTTTGAGACCAGGTGAAAGAGTTTGGTCAGTCCGTTTTATCTTTTTACAGGCTTTATGATAGCATGTAGGTCAACCGGTCCGTATCCCTTTTTTATTTAGAAGAGTAAGGTCCATGGAATGGACCTTAAGTATGACAAACCTTAATTTAATGATTTTTTTTTTAATGAGATGAATATAAATAATAAGATTTATTCTAAGTAAATTATATGAATATAAAATATTCAATTTGCTTTTTGTTGCATCAGATATACTGTATATTCATACATGTATTTGAAAAACATTTAGGAAAGCTGTATTTATGACATTGTTGCTCTTGTAAAGCTCTTGCTTCATGTAAAGAGTGGTGCAAGCACTAAATAAGATAGATTGTATAAGATAAAATTTAAAAATTGAATTTATTTTTTTTCAATCTTCACTGTTCTGTATTTCAAACAAGTTTGCTTTTAAATCAGAAACTTTTACAAAAACTCAGATTCCCTGTCCAAAATACTCAGTTGTGTATTTTACTTTCTACTAATTGGATAAGATTGTGGGCAAAGCTTTTATGCTTGTTTGTACCATTGTCATGGTTGTAGAAAACAGTTTTCCTACCAGTAGGTGGAATCTGATGAAAATCTTAACTGTTAAACACAGTGTAACTGTTTTATCTGACCAACAGTAATCATCTGAATAGCTGCAGTTTCACAGTTCTCAAATAACAACAGCTTTCTAAAAAACTGTTTAGCTCAGATGAATGAAAATGAGGTTGATATAAAGTTAGCCTTTATGTTTAAGAGTAGTATAGCTAACTTTGATTCTGGTTGCCTGTGTGTACTTTTGAAGGGTGCTCCTGAATGATTTTAAAATGTTGTATTATCATATCATGTTTATCACTGTCAGACTGCAAACATCCATACAATCATGTTCTAATATTTTTGCATTGCATGAGTGAAAGAAAATCCTGTTATTTATTAATATCCAAAGCTGTCCAGTAGGCAGTTTCTTCCAAACATTTTTTTTCCCACCCTTAGAAATGTAGAACTATAATCTTCTGACTACAAATACTGACCTAGACCTATATGGTGGGGAAAAAAAAAGTGCCAAAAAACTTAGAAACATGTGAACTTTGTAGACAATATTTTAGAAAAGCATTCTGATCACCTTTTAAGTTTTTTAGAATTAGGTTTTCTTTCAGTTATTTTTTGAAGAAAGTTGGCATTATAATTTATTTTCTTTGTAAGTCTCAGCTGCATTCATTAAAAAACAAACAAACAAAAAAAAAAACAGAAAAAGAGGAAAAGGTAGTAAAGGTTTGACAGCTATTTCGTGTGTGAAAATGTTTGGCAGTATTGATTCTTTACTAATTTTATGTATAATTATTGAGAAGATAACAAGGTTTCATATATTTGCATGTGCTTTGAAAAATAGGAGTTTGTGCACAAAACCTTATCTAAGAGTGACTGATGCATACACCATTTTATCTTTACCCAACTCATCAAAAGAGGTATCTAAGGAAAGGACATACAGTAGAGAGTGGTTCATCTAGCCTTGTAATTGTGGCAGCTGAATTGTTGCTTAGGTAAGCAACAATTTGCAGTTGGTCTTTGTCAGGTATAAAAAGTGCAAGCTAGACTTGAGTCTGTTTTTATGAATTCCTCTAAAATGGTCTCCTGAATTTTTGTCTTCCTTCCTTCTTACCAGTAATTTTATGAGCTGGAGAGTTCCCATTTATGTTCATGGAGGAAATAATTTTTCACAGGAATGTTTTTCTCTTTTCACTGAGGAGCAGCCTTCCAGGAATGGTTTGGATCAAATCATGCAGAATATTTGTGATGAAAAGCATAAGTTACTGGAGCTCAAAACATAGCTCACTCTTTCTCAGCGAGAGGACAGGAGTACTTAGCATACATAGCGTACATTGCAAATGCTTGTCTTGGTACAGACCCAGGTTCCAAAACGTCTAAGAAGTTAAAGCTCTTTGGGAAAAACCTACATAAACAAATTTAATGAAAGGTGTGTAAAATTTGTAATGCCTATGTTGTGCATCTCTGAGTTTTTCTGCTTTGGGACAGACTTGGCAAGTAGACCAAAAAGGATTAGTTGGTTGTTGTCTTTGTTTTTTAATGTTTTTTTTTCTTTTCTTCTTTTTTTTTTTTTCCTTTATTTTTTTTTCCTCCCCCTTCAGGCTACTTCTGTATGCTGTAATACCATTCCTTGCAGATTTGTACTGTCCTCAGTTTCCATTCATATGGATAAGTAGAAAGCTAATAACATATGTATTTAATGATTTGAAGGAAATATGTACTTCCATGCTATAGCACAAATTCTCTGCTCTTTGCAGTGTCAAAGAAGGTCACTGTGAAATTAAAGCTAATTTAGAGTTGACAGGCTCTTAATTAAGAGGTAATGGAGTCAGTCTTCTGCCGAGATGGTTTGTTCTCCTTGGAAGGAGAACAAAGCTGAGTAATAGTGCACCTTCAACATTTTTGTAAAGAAAATCCTGCAGCTGGGGTGAATGTCATCTTCTGCTAAAGCAGGTTGCCCCATTTATGCCTCATGTGTTGGCAAACAAACTTTAAACTGTCATCCCTCAGGCATTTTGCAGTGGTTTGTTTACCTAAAATTCCTTGACATTATTGAGAAAATATAACTTTTCTTCCTGGCACTGGAAGAAAAACAAATAACAAAAAGCTGTTGATGTGGGTTGGAGGGAACGACATTGTTCATCTGATGAATTCCACAGAACAAGTGGAATCTATTGTAGATCTTCTCACGCTATTAGGTCCATATGTTTTGGCATTGAAAAAAAAAACACACCACCCTAAAAACAAACAAACAAACAAACAAAAACAAACAAAAGACAAAAACCCAAGTAAAGTGTATTTGATAGGAAATGCATTTAGTTTTCTTGCTAAGACAAAGAGAGCAAGAATGGTTTGCCACTGCCTGACTCCTGACTGGTTTAGGCATGTCATCCCTTACCTCTTGTCCTGCATCCGATACTTGGAGCTCTTGATGAGATCTTAGAAGCAGATCAGGCCTGAAAACCTAATGAGCATAGGCTTGTCAACCACCTCCCCGTCTTGCCTTTCTTTGTGTGTGTGTAAGGAAGGTATAAGCACTTTAGGGTGCTGTGAATTCAGTTAGTTCAGCAAGCCTGTTTGTGAAGAGAAGAATACGTTCAAGACTGTGGGGACACAATGATCTTCAATTCAGCTGGTAACATTACCAAACTATACATGGAATTTAGATACTGTTTTGATCTTCTGCATAAACCTTAAGTCTCTAAAGAGAAAAGAGAATTTCATTGTTTATCTGCCAGAAATGCACTTAAATTGTATTTGTTAGAAAATCTGTTAGATGTTTGTTTTGTTGGGACTGCCAAGAACAGATTGGCTGTCTTGAAGTGTTTCTTTGCATAGTGGATCACACTGTACATTAAAGAAGCTTAAAAGAGTAAATCAGTTTCTGTACTAGATGGTATCAGGGTTCACACTATCTGGGTAATGATGTGGTCATAGGCACTTAGGCTGAAGAATTTATAAAGGACACCAGAAGTTTGAAACTTTCAGTTCAAATTATACTTTTCATTCAGGTGCTGTGTTCTAAATTTTCAAAGAATTCTTTTGCAGCTATTGTAGAGTAATAGCTATGAAATAATGTGAACTTTAGCAGCATAGTATAGGTAAAGCTACAAATCCTAGAGCCGCTTAGCTAAATACATTGCATATTTATAAGTCATTATTTTTTATTTTAATAGTGTTTCTTATCACTTCCTTTTTTCAAAACCATTTTGCTAGCAGATTGCTAGTATGTCCTTTAAAACATCCATATACTTGAAAATGTTCATACTTGAACTAAATGTCTGTACATGTTTGCCAACAAACTTCAAGTGTATCTTTGAATAAATTCCATTGTAGTTAGAAAAAGCAATTAAAACTACGTGTATGAACTTTATTACATTCGCTAGTTCACTTAATTCAGGGTGACTGCTCTTCCCCTACTTTACAGGGGAAATAGAAGCTGCTGCTGGAATTGGAATGTTTATAGAAAAGTTGGGCATCTTTTCATTAATACCTCCTACGTAAACATGGGGCTACCCATTATGAAGAAAGAGGTTTCAGTGAAATGAAGGAACAGACTTGTTATTTAAGATGTTCAGTTAGGGGATAGAAATGAGGCAATCAGTAGACATTTCTCTTTGTTTCCAGTAAAACTTCTGGTAGGCCAGGTGAGGAAGAATTGCTGCTTTTTGTAGCTTGCAGTTATAGGGCACATAAAATTATAGAGGGAGCTAATCTGTGCTGCAAACCTCAGCTTGGTTACAAGCGTATCCGACATGTTTTCAGTGGGAGAGGTATCTTTAAATATTTGTATGTCTCTGTCTAACATCCTTAATTTTGACTGATACACTTCAACAGAGTATATCAGTAGCTAGAAAACAGAAAGTGAAGTCTATGTACCTACCCCATTGTTGTTCTACCTGGGAACAAAGTCCTTATTGGCATAAAATAGGCAAAGAAGGAATAGACGTCAGCCATCTCAGTAATGACCCTGGCTCTCCTTCCAGTGTATGTTTTCTGTTGCCCTTCTGCTCAAATGTTCTTGATCTATCCATATTTCCAAATAGCATAATGACATGGCTGCGGGTGGAAAAGGTGTTTACCCTGTCTTTTTGTGCTTGGGAATTCCATGATGGGACTTCAGCAAGTATTGATACTACTAAAATGAATAGTCTTCTAGACACAAATCCTGACAGGAAACGAGAGTCAAATTTTAGAATATCTTGTAGTCATGCCTTGACATACAAAAGTATATTTTTACTGACAGTAACAGGTAGGAAACTTATCCTGGTTTCCAATGCTTAAGGAAATAAACCAAAACTTATGAAATTTTGGGTGCCAAAGCAAGTGGTATAATATCAAGGAAATACCAGGAAATTAGTGAGTAGAAACAGAGAAACTATTTTCTTGAAAGAATAGTTTTCTGTATGCAGTCACTGATAGTTCATTATTTTAGTAAATGTAAGGATTCCATAGAAGCATAGATGCAGATCTTGATCAACAAAACCATGCGTTTGAAATCATTTATGCTTCAGTTTTGGAATAATGAGAAAACTGTATTGTAACAGCAGTTATAATGATAGAGCCTACACTATTTAAAGTGGCTGTGTTGTCTTTAGAGCATTTTTGTGATTTTTTTTAGACTATTTTAAAATGTTTTTACAGAATTCTGCTATTTTCCACTGTCTTTATGTTATTTGCTAGATGATTTGGTATATTGAATAATGATAATCCTGTTAATATTAAAATATTTGTTACAGGGCTTGTTTTTTTTCTTTTTTTTTAAAGTAATTTTGTGTGTTTTCAGTGGATAGGAAAGCCCTGGTCTTTGCCATGTGCCCTTTCTCTGTACTTGCTGCTGTCTGTTAGTTATTGTATGAGCACCCTGAAGGAACCTATCTGGTTTGGCTGATAGTTGGATATTTTCCATATTGTTCACTTTACCTACACTCTAGCATGCAACTGTAGCATCACCTTTTCATTGTTTTTCTTCTGCATTATTTTTTTTCCATAATAAAGTAAGGGAAAGTATTTTAAAGACAGTAAGGGGGTTGTGATGTTATTTTAAACATGTTTTCAAAAGATATGCAACTGTCACATTTCCTGCATTTTTTGCTAGCCAGTGGCTTTCCTACTACCTTTATTGTCATTGCCTTTATCACATATTGCTTTTTTTTTATTTCCCACCTTCCATGGCATGTTATTCTCACCTATCATTGCTCTTCAGTCAGTGTTTGTCTGCAGTAAAGTTATTCAAGAGTGGTATTTGAGGGTAATCTTAATAATAGCAAGGCCCGCTTCTGAGATAAAGTTACCCAGGTTACCAGATAGAGATTTATGCGAGAAGTCTATGTGAAGTGTGGCCTGCTTAAAGAGTCTTCATGAGGAGTATATGGCCATGAAGCCACAAAATACCCAGTGTGCTGTAGCACTTCCATGTTGGCTTCTTCATCTATACTTTAATCAAAAAGAAAATGAAATAAATGAATTTTTAATACTGCCTATTTCAGTTCCTGTGCTAGGAAAAATTCTCTTTTGTTCACTTCATGTTCCTCTGCAACTCTTAAATACTCTTCAGGTAGCACACGGTCGTCTATGGAATTTTTGAGTTTACAGAAATTACACGTGAAACAGGTCTTTGCTTTCCAAATTGTGCCCCCTTGTGAAGAAATAGGGTGGTGAATGGGAAAGGACATCTGCGACTTCACAGCAAAACACTGTGCAGCAACCTCAGCAGCATGCTTGGGAACTGTTTCAAGAGGATAGTAATTAGAAATCATCTCATTGTGCTGATATAATTTGGCTCAAAGTTTGTATCTATTAATCTGTGTGTTTTCTGCAATAATGTAATCGTATTAGTAGTTTAGAGCTGAGAAATCTAATGTGGAAAGAATTATTTTACTTTTACTTACAATGAGTTTGCATTGTACCAGTGACATTATTTTCTGTATTTGTAAACAATTTTTAGAAATTGTTTAATAACTAACATTGTAAAATATTCTTTATATAAATTTGTGTAATATCAGGAGTCTATAGCAATGCTTTCAGATAAATTTAGCATTGCATCATTTCACTTTGCAGTAATATAAACACAAACTCCAGCATGTCAGCACAATTAAACATAAAATATTTCAGATTTTATTATCTATGTGTCAGTGGTTAAACTAAAGTGCTTATGGAGTTTTTATAATGAACACATTTCCACTGACCGTTGGAAAAGTAGCCTTGTAGGAGCTGCAGAGGTGAAGCAGGACCATGTGAAAAGCAGTGAAGGGATTACGATTTGGCAATGCACGTCTTTTCTCTCTGGGCTCTTAATCAGTCTCTGTAGACGAGAACAGACTGTCGTCTTGTATTGCTGAAAGCTAACTTGCAGTTTCTGCTTGTGTCTGCATGTTTCAAGTTCTATACAACTTTGTCATTTTTACTACCAGTTAATAACGATATGGATATGGTGAAACACAAGGGGAAAAGGTATGGTTCATGTAAGATAAAATATTTAAAAGTTTTTTTTACTACAGGAATTACAGGAAAGTTTTCCTTCAGAAAGAAGAACGTAGAGCTGCAGAAGAATATATTCTTGGTGTATTAAACAGAACATTTATTAATGGAACACACTTCTTTTTCAGTCGGTACTTTGCAGATGTAAACTATTATTAATTTCTAAAAGTCTGTGTTGTTTCACTTTTGTTCAAGTTAGGCATACTGCGTGTGAATGTTTATTAGTTTGTTGTGGTTAAATGATTGTAGTCACTTAAGAGATGTTAGTATTTAAAGTTATAAAACTTGCACAAAATTTTGCCCACTTGTTTGCTTAGGATTATATTCTAACTCTAGAAATAATATATTTACAGTCTTTGCTTTTTCTTTTTTCTTTCGGTAAACAAAATTCTTGTTTTCTAGACACAGTTAATGATGTCAGCAGTGAAGCCCCTAACAAATACTTTGCTGTTACTGTATATTGATAAAGAAATATTGCATGTACAGTGAGGATTTATAGAAGATGCTTACAATTCACTAGAGAAGTGTATTGAAACAATAAACTGAATATATAGTGGTTTTTTTTGAATATTCAGTAAACAGATACATGAAAAGTAAATTCTATACCTATCGGTGTAAACAATAGAAAAAGAAGAAGAAAAAAAAAGGTTTTCAGTAGAAATACAATCAGGATAACATTTGATTATTGTGCTTGCTTTTATACATACTAAAAATATTCATCTTACTCTCACATCATATATGTATGAAACTAAAATTAAAGGCAGCTCACACTACACAGTGTGCTAGTGAGAAGTCATTCACTTTCCTCAGACGCACCGCACTTTTAAATAGTTGAAAAAAATTCAGAATTGTGTAGTGTTTAAGTATACCAGACTGGTCTTCCAGTTGAAGTACTGTATTTCAGGAATTTAAACTATGAACAGTGCTTTTGACTTGACCCAAGCAATGTATTGTGTGGGTTGGTAAGTGAGGAACACAAGTACCTACTTTTGGAAATAATGTAATAATGTTCTTTTTTGTACATGTGATGATTAGTAGGAGTAAGTTGTGTTATTCTTAACACTTGATAAATACAATCTGTAGCTTTGTGATACCTTGTCTCATTTTCACTCATATAGCGGGAGGAGTTTTGCCTCTCTAATGCTTCTGTAGTTCAGTGTTGTACCTTTGCTTTATTAAAATAAAATAGGATGGGAATATTATGACAAAGATTTGAGGTCTTCAGAAAAGGGTCCAAATAGCAATTTTTTTCTTTGTGCCACTATGAAGTTGTTGTCAGTAGGTTTTACAAAAGGTAATGGAAGGTTGATATATTATGATTATTATAAAAAGTCATGTATACTGTGTTAATTTCTGGTATCATAAGGCTGTGGGACTTATTTTACAAGGATCTGAGTAAACACATAGCAAGATAATTGTTTTGTTTTAAAGTGTGTACACAGTCAAAGAATTGGTAAGCTGTGGCATATAACGCTATTACATATTGTTAAATTATTCTAATGCTTAGCAGCATGTATGGGCTTTTTTTGTTGTGTTAGTAACTGCAGAGGAGTAATGCCCTGTAAAGAAAGTAAGTACAGAGGTAGCCCATCAGGCAATTAAAACAAAAACAAGCAAGCGAGAAAAAAAAAGAAAAAAATAAATAAATTGCAGTAACATAAGTTTGTCAAGTGCAAATTGAGAGTGCAGGGTTAGCAAAACCATCTTAATGTAGTTAACGGAATAGCATTTGCTTCCATCTTTACTCTTCACTTCTCTATTAGTTTTGAGAGAGACTTTGATTCTTAAGAAGTGACATTTTTGTATCAGTTATTTTAACAATAATACACTAGTGCCCAAACTTCCCATCTTAAATTTTGAAAAGCAACTGAACTTCCATCATTGCTTCATTTTTTGTTTTCATATGCTCTTTGACAGATAAATCTTCATAGATGGGTTTCATTGTAGAAGAATGTGTTAGTCCAGTGTGTAAGTGTTGACTTTTGGAATAAAAAGAAGTACATCTATGAAATTACTTTTTCAGTAAAAAAGTACATAGTGTACTTCAGGAACAGTATTGCTTTTTTCTATGCTGGTATTTTAATAGATTTACATAGTTTATGTGGATAAAATATTTTTGGGTTGATGAGACCTCTTATAAAAAGCATGTGAAATCTTTACCTTCCATGGGAATAGATTGCCCGTGATATGCTGCTGAGAAAATAGGGGTCTGGAAATTCTGTTTGTTTATTCTGTGCTACAGTAAAGATCAATTAGATCCACGTAACCTTTATAAAGGATTTTTTTTGTTGTTGTTTTGGTCCCTGATGCCGACTCAAGTTCTTACTGTAATGCTGTTTGAACAAGAAAGGATTCCTGCTTATTCTCAGAATGATGCTACTGTGACAAAAATGCCATCTAGAGATCTTAACAGTGTACTTGTGTAGTTTAGAGTGTTTGAGACTTTAGAAAAATGTTATGCTACCGCTGGAGTTTTATGGAAACATACAGTGCTTTCAAGGTTTTTCTGTCCTTCAGTGATAATTATTTAAAACTATAGAGCAAACAAGCATTTTTGCGTGTTCACTGAAACAATACTACAAATTCTCCTCCCTCAAGTACGTGCATACTTCATTATGCACATGAAACCTTGGTGCAGTTAATTCAAAACAAATCTGTACTCAGCTCTCCCAAAGTTATTCAAGAGCACTATTTCTTACCAAGATGAACCTTTAGAAAGTTTTAAAAATCTTAAATTGAGCATATGTAATTACAGATAAATGAGTCAGTTTTTTTTTTTTTTTTTTTTTAACTGCTGTGATGGTATTGAAGAAAAGCTTTTGGTTGGAATGTAATTTTTATCCTTCATTTTGAGAGGATAAACACATACATAGATCACTTATGCATGTAATTCAGTGTAATATAATTGCAATTTATAAAAATGATTGCACTGAGAAGGATGGCTATGAATTCTGGTAAGGAAGCTGTTGTATATACAAAGTTTAGTTGAAGCTAAAGCAAAATAAATCTCATGGATGACTAAACTGTAGTCCCTGGGTCTGTAACAATCCCCAGAGAATAAGGAAAGTTAATTTAAAATATTTCTGTTCTTCTGGTCTTAAGCCAGATGCCTTAAATTCTGAAAATCAAGCCTCAAGTGACATTCCACTCCAGTGGGAAAAGAAAGAACATATACTCTCGTCCTGCAGAATCACATTTACTTTATTAACAGCTAAAAACCATAATTTAAATACTAAACTAATGCAGTCTTGTTCCTGCTCTCACACCCTTGTTTCTGCTCCTGTTTGTTCATGCTCTCATTATCTCTCTGGTAAAGCAAGCATATTTACTTTAAGAACATCTTTTAATCTGATGAAGGAATTAGAATTTTTGAAAACTGCAGAACATTGGATTATCTATTTTGTGGATTTTGTGTAAGTAGAACTGAACTGGAAATACAATGAATGAATAATCATCCCTTGTTTAGATCTTGAAATTGGTTTCCAAAACTATTTGGAGACAAAGAAGAAACTCAAGAATTTTATCCTAATTGTAGTGTTGCTATCATTTCATCTTTTTAGCAGATTTGGATTAAATTCAAAAACTCTTCTAGTAACAATTATTTCCATAAATACAATTTTATTCTGGTATACATTTTAATATGAGTATGGCTATTAGTGTATATTAGGTATCCACCATCAAGGTTGTGTACCATACAAAATATTATGTGAAAATTGAACATACTGCATTCTGCAGTGCAGTTATTTAGTTTAAGGGAGCATTTGAACTTACCAACTGAAAATGAGGAACAGAGGAAATTAATTCTTTAGGTCATTGCATTGTGTATTGCCTGTTGACAGCTGCCTTCTTCTCTTCTTAAGCTCTCTATTACTTGAGATGTGTTCTATAGATACGGCATGCTTTTCCTGAGCAGCTAATGGCTAGGGAAGATAAATAGTGTTGAAGGTACTCCTACTGATTCAATATCAACATCAGTACAATTGCTTCATTGTACTACTCTGGATTATTACAATTGTTTATTTTTAGCCAAAAGTTTTCTTCTGAAAATTTACAAGATAGGACCATACCCCTACCCACTTTTTTTTTAAAGGATTTTTATTAAATGTTCATTTTGAGCAGTAATGAATGAAGACTCACTCTATTAGTAAGCTAAGATTAAAGGTGTTATTTAAAAATTAAATTCAGTTTATGAATGTTCTGTTCTAACTTTGGTCAAGGAATAGTGCCTTTTCTATTTCTAGGTAATTTAAGAAAAAAAAAAAAAAGACTTTAAGTGGAAAATGCCTCTTTATAGAACAAAGTTATTTTGTTTCATGAAATCATGTTCTGTAGCCTGACCTAAAAGTCTATTAAACAATTCAGTCATGAAAACTCTGAGAATTTCCTGGCCCCTAAGTACTATCCAAAATAATCTTATAATTATTCATGTGACCCTATGAACCCAACAGCTGAAGTACAAGCAAACAAATAGGCATGGATTCAGCGTCTACAAAATTAGAAAATGAGAACTAGATTTCCTGTGCTAAGGAAAATGCTTCAAGTTGCTCTTCTGTTAGCTATATGCCATGATTAGAGATGCATAAATTTTACAGCTGTAGTAATATACCTCTGAGTCTTTTATATCAATATCAATTATAACAGGTTTTAAATGAAAATATTTAAAGATACAGCAAAGTTCTGTAGTACTTCTCATTTATGAAATACTTAAGTTTCTGATAGGTTGTAGCTCTAAATTGCAGACTGTTTCTGGTGAATTTGGAATGCTTTTCCTTTCAGTATAAATCCACAGTGTATGTTAGCATGAGTGTTTCATTGATGCAAGTAATAATAGTGGTTGTATGAACATGAATATGGTTTTCTTACAAATATTTTATCTTAAAATTATAATCATTTAATTATTAATTATAAAACTTTATTTTTAAGATGGTTTTTCTGATAGGAGATATTTTATTTTTCCCTTGTACTGTGGGTTATCCCTCAAACTTACTATCACTTTGTAGCTCAGAAACATGCTGCGAAGCTCATCTTTCAAAGCTCTTTAAACAGTTAGTTCACATGTGTGTGGGTGCAGTTATTTTTAAGTGTATGAGTTCTGTGGGAGTCTTTCCTCAAATGGGAAGACTGCTATTAGTAAGGTACAAATGCATATGGATTTCTGCCTGTATCTGACGCCTGGTTTTGTTGTTTGTTTGTTTTGTTTTAAAGAAAGTGTAGGCACACTATCACACATAGAATAAGTGCTGAAAAAAAGCAGAGGTGTGGGAAGTGGGCTGTTCGGCTCCCTTGGTGGGCCAGACGGTGGTTTTCTCTGCATTGAATGCTCACCATTCATCTCTCTTGAATACACCTATCATACTGTCAGTGTTTGGGAGACAGTAAAAATGAACATGAGGCTTGTTTGAACTAATTAACTTATCGAGATAATTAAAATAATTAATTTATCTAGCTTTGAAAGAAGTAACCCTATAAGAAGGAATTAAATACATTTTTGATGGTTTCTGTTAGTATTTCTTCTTATTTTTATCTGTGTTTGAAAAGCTCAGGGAACCTATTTTAACAGTTGCATCCCATTACAGTCTGTTGTTCCAAAGATGTATAACGAGAGGTGGAATTTACAATGAACATCTGTGTGATCATTCTTCAGTTGAAATTATTCAATCATGGCACATTTAATTTCTAACATCTAAGCAATTTAACTGTGAATGATGTCAGTTGGCTTTCTGACATGGAGTTTTAAACCTAGTTACTGCCTATTTTAAATAATGTACTTAGCTACAGTAAAATTCTCTAATGAAGAGTTGACCAGCTAGTCTTTTCCTTGTTTTAAATACTTTTATAACATACCTATACTCTTTTAAATGAATAGAATATCTTTGGTTTTAATCAGTAAGTTACCAAAAGACATTATTAAAATATAAAAAAGGTAATATGACTTAAGAACAAAGGTATTTGCAGCACTCATGCTTTTGTGTTAAAATCTTAGTAGACAGTTTGGAAGTTGATAACTCAAGAAATTCCATTCTACATGATAAGGTGTTCAAAGACACGAACCACATCAGAGTAGTACAGCTATGATCTTGGTAAAGAAAGGTATGCATTACCTTTGTAGTTGCTTTTAGACTAAAGCTGAAGTACCAGAAATGTTTGAGCACAATATAGTTGATTTCTTTTGCTACAGATTGTTTGTAAGTGAAATTGTTGGTAAAAACTCAGAGGAATTAAATAAGCATTCAAAATAAAAAGGGAAAACTTTCTGCAAGAAGAATTAAGAGTATTCATTTATCTCAGAAAACTAACTTAAGAAGTATTAGAAAAATAGAAAAATTATGATTTAGACTGAAGAAGTCATCAAGAGATCTTAGCAATTAAAAGCTATTAAGAAAAATATATTTTCATTTATTCGTCTGTGTCAACAGAAATATGAATAGAGAAGCTGACCAGAAGGTGACTGGCCTTTTCTGGGTAAGATTAGAGAAGTCTCTCTTGCTGATAAGGGCATTGTTTCATGTTGCTGAAAAATGAGGCTGCGTTTTGTTTGGTGTCATCCTTTCAGTTTCTCCTTGATCAAAACGAGCTTTCAAGTACTTATAAGCAATCTTTTGAATGACAGTTAATTGATGTGTCTTTTTGTCAGCCTCTGTTTTACATCTGAACCTGACTGTTCTTAGTAGTTACTTGGATCTAATGTGTAGTACCTGCCATGAGAAGTAACAAGCTCTGTTGTACTGATCCTTCTGCAGAGGACTGACCATTCTGTAGGAGCGGGACATTCTGGGGGTGGAGATGCTGAGGTAAATATCTGCGCCATTTATATCACATTGTTTTTGTTGTCTTCCAGGTCTGTAAGGTTCATTTGTAAGATCTTTGTCTGTATTTGTTCCATGCTAATATACTATGAGGAAAACCATTGAAGTCATTATTGTTTCTTGAAGATCTTGAGAATTTAATCACTCAGTGAAGTAACAGCTGCCCATGAGACGATAATTTACTTTGAATGTTTATTCCTCTTGCTGTTAAGGAGATCATCTTAAGAAGCCCATCCTTCCTTTGGTAATGGCTTTTTAAATACTTAGCAGTGTTGTCTTACCAAAATGGAAAATTGGTAATAGCAACCAGGATTTATCGAAAGTGAAAATGACAACTTCTTAGAAGTTTAGTCATGACTGTAATGATTTACTAAGTCCAACTCTCAAATGTTCTTGGGGGAGGTGTGGTGTTTTGTTTTGTTTTGTTTTCCTGGTGTTTTAAAACTCTATCATCATTTTCAGGAATTAAAAGATTTCCTTACTAAGGCACTGATGGTGTACCAGAACTGCAAGAAGATGACTGATATAATTTCTGAAAAATGTTGAGTTACGTTTAAGGTTTGCCTCTGCAAGACAGTTTGATACTCGTTAAAGTCAGTTTCTGCTCCTTGAAATGATCTCATCCTTAACAGGATGCAATTCATAAGAAATATTGGCGGGTGAGGTAATGCACATCCTGTAATTGCAACTGAAGCTGCAGAAAGTTCACAGAACATCAGTTAATGAATATTACCATTTGAGCACATCTGTGCTTGTTCGCTGTTGGCAGCCTTCCAGCTGCCATTGATGCTGCTTCCCATGTTGCCAGGACAAACTCATCTGTTTTCATGTGTGTCTTCTGCTGCTGTGTGCTGCATTGCCCAGTTAAAACTTACTGTGTAAAATTTAATACACAGCAAAATTGTTGCTGAATAAGTGGACATTATTGCTCTATGGAAGGGTACTCTATCTTGTGCTCTGTCCTGGCATTGTAAAAATCTGCATCTTAAACATTGAAGAGACAGAGAGTTTGAAAAGCCCTAGAGACAGACATTGCAGACATAGCAACAAGGTTATGGACAAGACAATTGCTTGAAGTGTGACCAAAGGATACAGGTCACTGCAGTATTTCATCAAAATTATTAGAACCTAAAGCTCAGACAGGAAAGCAAAGGAAGACATTTGTGCCTCTTACAGTGACTGTAGCACTGGCTGTTGTTAGAAAAGCAGGATTTTGTCATGTGCCATGAGTGCATTAGAACTTGTAGTGAGTATGCTGGAACAAGCATTGACTCCTATGATGAAGAGGTGCCTGAAGGCCTTTATTCCTTTCCTGTGATGTGTTCTTTCCTTCAGAGGTATAAAGGGACCAAAACAGACACTGCTGCCCATATCTCATTTGTAGTCCCACACACTCTTGGGAGGACATCTTCCTTTAGACTCAGTAAACTGATCCCAGTTTATTCCCTGCACTCTCTGGGTTTCTGGGCAGTGAAGGTACAACATACAACATGTTTGCTTTTACTCACTACCTGCAATTGCAAATGATGCTAGCAGAGGTCTTTTTTGAAAATCAGAGTCAGTTTCAGCACCACACAAAAACCTTACTTCATTTTACCATGTTTACTTTCTTTCCTCTTTTACCTGCTCATTCTGTGGACTGCATTCAAAACTTCATCAATGCAGTGATATTTAAGTCCTTACTACCTCAGTTATTGACTGAGAAATCTTTCTCTTTGCCTTTCCTGATTGTTCCTGTTTTTCTTCTTTTTATTGTCCCAGAAAATATGAACAACGCCCTGAACATGTCTGTACCACCCCATAGAAAATAGTGCACTTGTCAAGTACTGGGCAGAATAGTAGCATCATTGATTACTGTGTGTTTGTGACATTTTAAGCAACGTTTTCTTGCTCTTTTTTTTTTTTTTTCCCCTCCCAAGTCAGACAACAGTGTTCCTAGGATGTTAAGAGGTAGTTTTCAGATTGTACCATTGCACTGTATTCTAGGCATTCTTTCAAATGCAAAACAGCATTTCAACAGTCCAGAGATATTTTAAGGAATTTTTCCATTACGACAATTAGCATCTCAGCAGTCAAGATATTCTGTTTAAGCACCATGTGAAAACACATAGAGATAGCAAGATATGAGAAAATTAAGATGTAGAGAACACTGTTAACCCCTGATGTTCTGAACAGTCTTTGCACAATTGCATATATTTCACTGCAAACGTGTGTTTATAGCTCCAGCTTTCTTGCTGATAAGCTGCTACCGCAGTTCTGAGATGACCTGCCTACAGACCTCCTGAGGCTAGTCTTTGTCATCCTGACATGCTGTAGTGCATGATGGCCGTGTCACACTGTGCCAAAACAATCCTTTACTGCTGTTTCTTGAATGCAAACGTGCCAAATGTCCGTGTTTCAGCAAAAGTTCCTTCAGGTGATGGCAGTTCTCTTTCTCCTATGGGTAAAGCTGCAGACAGCCTAGATGGCAAGTTATCTATTGCTGAAATTGCTACCAGCTCTGCTTTCTAGGGCCGTCATTGGCTTAGAGCCAACCGAAAGGCAAAATTCAACTATATCTCCAAAACTTCTGAGTGTGAATAAGTGTCATGATGTGTAACACATTTCATTTTATTTTAATTTATTTCATTTCATTTTATTTTATTTTATATCTGAGATGGTTGTTAATAGTTTAAGAATGTTGCCTGTTAGCCAAAAAAGATGGGTCATGAAATTCCGGGAGAGGATTCATGGGAATTTTCGAGCTTGACCCCAACTCGCTAAACTGCAGTTGCTTCCAGATAGCTTTTCTATATTTGCCACAGTATACCTAGGGAGAAACCCTGCAACAAAGTGTTCTGCCAAACAAGAAATCAAAGGATGTTGGGATACGTAGTGAGTCTCATGCAAATCTGAGTGGCGGTACAATTTACTAATGCTCGTGGATGACTTTGTCATCATCTACTTCACCTTGAATAGTAAATTAGGAGTGGAATTTAGTTAAATATACTTTTTATCTTTTGCACTATTTGTCTTGTAAAATACCAGAACCCTGTGAGACACATGGCCAAAAATTTGATTGGCTGTATGTGCTTATTTGGTCACAAGCCATAGATAGCTGAGTGCCATCAAGAAGGTAATGCTTAAGGAGTCTAAATGTTTAACTTTTTATTCTGAACATTGAAAAATACTTAAAACAACAACAACAACAACAACAAAACAAACCAAAAATAAAAGCTCAAATCGATTTCTCAAAAGGGTTCTAAAGCCTTCACATATTTGGTTACTGATGTGAACAAGACATGTCAGTGAACAGAGCTCTAAAACAACCCTGACCCGGCAGACATTTTGCTGTTTGCAGCATCATCTCTGTCAAACACAGTAAAATCCTTTAGCTCTGAACTGCATACATAACTGTTTGGGATATGGGGCCCTGACATATCTTCTTGAGAATATAAGTACATGATAGAGATAAATATAGATATATACAATATTCTAGACAAAACTGATGTAACAGAAAATGCATTCAGTGTTTAATATATTTCTGTTCTCATGTTTGATAATTTAATAAAAAATTGTTGTAGCAGATTCATGTTTTAGACAGTCCACTAATTAAAGATTTCCTTCTTCCTGTAAATCAGGAAAGTATACATACTAAAGTTGTTACACCCTTGTTCTTCAGTCTTCTTCTATGAAAGTCATATAGGGATCATCAGTCTTTTTACGATGCAGAATATTTGCAGTGATAAACATTTGAACCCAGTGTCTCCTGCTAATATCCATCTGTACAGAATCTGATTTTTTGCTGTTGTCTTAACCAAATTTTGTAGTGAATTTCTCTGCAGAGATGCCAGAGCATTATGAGAACACAGAGAGGAAGTTGATAAAGGAAGCATAATAACTAGATTCTGTAGTGCTGGAAGCAATAACCATGTACAAGCAAGTAAGCCTGCCCAGAAGCGGGATCTCTTGTGAATACAGTGCTGAGAAATGGGTAAATTGTCTTAAGCTAGCTTAGGCCAGAAAGCTGCAGTGCTTTTCCAGAGCTGTCCTACAAAGTGTCATCCTAGTGTCTTTGTACCTGTAGCTTTTACTTAAACCAGGTAATTGTAAATTACATAGAAAAGTAGAGAATTGACTGTATAAAATAGTGTGATTCCTTTCTCTTTATGCATAGCAGAAACTATTTCTAAAAGTATGTGGTGGATGAAAAGCAAGGTCAGTGATGATTCCATATTGGTTTAGAAATCTGTTTGACTTGACATGACCTGACTTTAAATCCCCAATCATTGGCAGACCATTTTTTCATAGATTGGTCTGATTTTCAGTATTTTTTCAGATCCTGTTTGGCAACTGTCTCTTCCGATGTCTGTGAAAATCAAGTCATTAGCAAATTAGCATTGTAGTGTATAGACAGTAATGCAGTGACTGATTCTACCACAGTGAGTTAGATCAATTGATCCATGTTAAAAGTGATGTCCAAAATGGCTTTTGCTTTTGTAGCTAGAAGAAATGCTCCTCAGAGTATGGCCTCACTCTTTTTTAAACAGAATATAGTTGGGTAGTATTTTGAGGTGAATGAGGTAAATAACTTTGCAGGTAAAAATGTCAGGAAAAGTAATTTATTTCCACTTTTAAAATAAAAAAAATAATTTTCCACTTTTAAAATAAAAGCATTTTTCAAAAGGTGATAATAGAAGTAATAATTTCACTTTGTTTTCTTAAAAAAAAAAAAAACAAAAAAACAACTAAACAAGAACAAAAACACCTCACAACATCTTTACAAGAAAGCTTTTCTTAATCTATTCTGCAGTGTTCCTTTAGCAGTGATCTTGAAACATCATGGGCTAACCAGTGTAGTTAAGACCATAACTTGAATGAGTTTAAGTCTGAGAAAATGTAAGATTCTTCAGAAAGAAATGTGACTGACAGTATCACCCTTTTTTCAGTTTTATTAAAATCAGTGCTCTAGAGCGTGATGTTGGCACGCAATGTTGAAAGACATAAAATTGAAGTATTGAGCAAGTGCATTAGTATGTCTGGTTCTTTTTGTTGTTCTGAGCAAATTCTCATTCTAGTAATTGCTTTCTCTTTCAGTCACCGTCTCATCTGCCCAAGTTTGCTTTACATATTCCTTTTTCTCTGCCCCAAATGTTTTATTGTTGTGGTTTTGTTTTTGTTTTTCACAGCAGAATGCTATCAGATTCCATGCTCTAGATACTTGAATTGTACTGTTGTTGAATAAATACATATAAAATCTTATGGGATTGGTCCTTGGACATGACATCCAAGAGATCACTGTTAACTTCACTGAATCAATATTTCCAAGGGTATAGTACTCTTCTGAAAATCCTGCCGTGCCAAAACAAACAATCACTATCAGAATTCATTCGTATGAATGGAATTTTTCTTGGAACAGCAGAAATTTTGAAAGAGCAATATTTCCTGTGGTGTTAATAGTTGTGTTTAAGCTCCCCTGTTCTGTAAATCTTTCATGTTTTCAAAGGAGACATTTAAGTGATCTTTGACACATGCTGTCCTGAGAGTTATTACTTGCTAATCTGCCATTCTGGTTTACAGGCATTTAAAATGGTTTTACAAAACTATAACAAACAAAGGCGTTGTGTTGCAGATACACTGCACAAGGGCTGTAGGCAGCCCTTCCATCGTAGAAGCGTTCTATAGGTGGTGACTTCAAGAGTAAGTTGTCAGTGTGTTACCCAGAAGTTGGACTAGAGTGCATAGTACCATCTGAGCATATGCGTACCTCTTTCATTTCAATGTTTCATTTTGATCATTCTGGATATATCAGTGAAGGTTTTTTTTTTTTTAAACACTGGACAGATACCCATCAGAAACAATGCATTGAACTGTTAAAGCCCCTTTAGGGGAACATTTTCTATTATTTTTATAGCATAGTAGCAATAAGCATAATTTTGCATGGCTGTGTGCACTATTTGGGCTCACGTATTCTTTATTACTATAATAAAGTTAGAGAAATTAAGCTTGTTTCATAGTACATGGGGATCTTTGGTCTGTTCTTAATTCCAATTTCTGGAGTTCATATGGGCTGAGCAGCTGCTAGATGTTTGGCAAACTGATTACATGCCCTGAGGTTCTAAGCTAAATACCTGAGGCAGAAAAAAAATACAAAATGAGAAACAGCAAAGCCATTACAGTAAACAGAAGGAGATACATGTAAGCTTAACTAAGAAATCATAACAATTATTTTTGTGAACTTCTATATCGAATGTTTCCAGTACAGCAGTACCCATGAACTGCAGCTTCATTTTTGGGGAATATCTGTATTAAACTGTAAGACTAAGAATGGCCGTGGTATATGGGTTTCTGCCACTTTTATATGGTAAATCTACAGTAATGTGTGAAGAGAAGGACATAATGCAATTTGCATTTGCTGTGATGATTAATCAGAAGAAAAGACTATAAGAGAAAAATGCTGAATAGTTTCAAGGTCAGCATGAATTCCTTGTTCTTATAGTTATTTTTAAAGAATATCTTAACAAAATATGTCTGTTGTCATTGTAAAGAAGTTTTATCGCCTGAAGGTTATCAATAAGTTAACTTGCAGATACCATTTTAAATTACTAGAAGCAAAACTGAGTTTTCTTAAAGTTCTGATGATTTATTAGATACATTAGTAACAGCTAAAAGATGTATTTTGTTTCCATGTATTTTCCACATATGGAATTTTTTGAAAGCCAAATGGATGGAATTTGGCCTGAATTTAATCCTTATTTTAAAGCTAATTTTCATTTCTTAGTTGGAGGGCATGTTTTTCTTCTGCAGTCTTGTGGAAAATTTCATATTGCAAGTAATTTTTGTATTCTTTTTATTTACCATTAAAATCTTTTAGGCTTTAAAAACAGAAGAAAGTAAAAATCTTTCATAGTCACAGAATACTTTTACTGGAATACTGCTGTATTAGTACATAGAGTTGCCTGCTTTAGCTCATTTATTTAAAAAGTATCATGTAAAAACATGAGAAAAGAAAAAAAGATTAGAATGTATTGCTTTTATTTTCTAAAGTAAAACTTGGGGTAATGTAGTTGCATTTAACTTCTACCATTTACACATGTGCTCATTACAGTGGTACAGAGAAGAATGTCCACCCATACAGATCAATATAACTGCTAATAAATGTCAATGCTCTTTTTGAAACCACTGATTTATGTTACTAGTTAATAAGTTATTAAATTTTGAATAAAAGTTTTCTATTCTTCCCAAGAGGTCATTAATACAAAATTAAACTCCATCCTGTAATGAAATTAGCACTTTACTCTGCACTATCTACAAAGAAGCTTAAAGTATGTTTAATATTGCAACACTTTTCAATCCAGATACTATCCTCAGTTTCTTGTGAATTACTGTTTTATATAAACTGTGCGAGATATGGCAGCATCAGACTGCAGATGGCTTTGAGAAGGCAAAAGTGAATCAGGAGTGATATGCCCTTAAGAGATATTGTTTTTTGGTGAGTGGCTATCAGTTTAGTGCTGCATTTTATCCTTCTTGGTTCATATTCATTCTTAATTACAGTAAACATTCTTCGGTGGAGAAAATAAGTGATACAGATCAATATAACTGTATCTGTCAGGATGAGCCATAAGCCCTGGTTTGGAATCAACTGTTTTATCTCCCAGGCAAAATTAGTCTTCTACATTGTCTGGTGCAATCTCACTGAAAGAAGATTTTCTATATCAATTACCTGAGATAAATTAGAATAGAATAGTTTAGTTTAGTTTAGCTTTTAGGTGAATTGAGTTGAGTTGTGTTGGCAGGGACCTTCAAAGATCACCAAGTCCGACTGCCTGACCAATTTAGGGCTAACCAAAAGTTAAAGTATACTAATGATTGTATAGTCCTAATGCCACTGAATATGTTCCTATTGTGATGGTTTCCGTTCATTTCAGTGGCTGGTAAGTACATACATTGTAAGTCTATTTTTTATTTTTGTTTTTTTGTAACCTCATCTGTGTGCAGCAGCAGTAACACATTCAGAGCTTTAACACATCAAAACAGACACTATTTGAAAATGTTTTATGAAGCGCAGAGTCTTTGGAGACAGCTAGTGCCCTGAAGTCTACTTTATACAATAGAGATTAACACCATTATTCTCTGTATAATCTCTCCAGCAAAACACTGTCGCCTATTTCTGTCAACAAATGGTTTCTTTGCTTTGGCAGCTGAAAGAACTTTTAGTTGTGTAGGCAACAAAACATGCTTTTATAAGTTGCAGAACCCAATTTTTAAAATATTTTGGAAGGTAACTGTGGTTTTGAGAAGTTATTTTCATTAACTAAATATTTTTTAAACAAGCTAAAAAGACTAATTATGTCTGCTATGTGTGACATGTTCATAATTTATGAATAAGGCAAGTTCACTATCTCACAGTGCACCTTATGGAAAGGTGCATCATATGGACACATATGCCACAGTTCCCTGCAGGCGAATAGCCTGCAGATTAAAGGTCTGCACATATCCTGTCCAGATAGCGTACGCTCTAAGAGTGTATTTTTAAAGGTGGACATGAGCAGTGTTCTTAGTGAATGAGTCCATAAAACTCTTATGTAGCAAAGAAAAAAAGATAAAGAGGCTCAAGTAAAGGCTTAACATTTCAAGAAGCATGAGACCAAATATATTTTGGAAAATTAGCAGGAAAAAAAAAGTTAGATACCACAGCATTTCACTATGCAATGAATCACAGAAGCTGTATTTCCAATGGAATTGAGTTATATGTCATAGTCACCGTGCAAAAGAAATTTCTTTTTAAATGTATGTGTATGTCAATGCTCTTTTTGAAACCACTGATTTATATTACTAGTTAATAAGCTATTAAATTTTGAATAAAAGTTTACTATTCTTCCCAAGAAGTCGTTAATACAAAATTAAAGCTGAGATAAGAAATATGTACATTATTGCATAGTGTTTGATATTTTGTGTTCTGGAAAAAAAAAAAAAAAGAAAGAAATTGTCATTGAATTTAGTAGCTGAATCAAAGCTTCTGCTATTCTCACAGGCTTTACCTGAGCAAAAGAGTTATATCACCCTTCACAGTTCATTGAGGGTCAGATACCTTGTGGGGATTGGGCATTGGAACCTCCCCAACTTAATGACTTGGGATGTGCAAGGTTAGGACAGAAGTGTACAAGTGCAGATCTGTGCACTGGGGGCTGCTGGCCTCCTTTTTTGTGTTACTGGGCATGGATCTGTCCCCTGGTGAGAGTGCCAGTGCTGCAGCCATGTGACTTGCACAGACTGTGCAAACAGTGTCTGATCATTTGCCTGAGCACATGTGCTTGCAGTGTAGGATTGGATGCGCTTTCTGCCATGTCAATGGATATCTGTATTTTTTTATGTGAAGGGAAGGACAGCAAAAAGAAACAAGCCATTAACCAAAAAAAAATAAAATAATAAGGCATCAGCTTACTCCCTGTGCACCTCTAAGGACTGAAGACAGCAATATTGTACATTTTGATTTCCTACATTAACAATAAAGCTTGTGAAGTTGGATGAAAACTGAGTTTTAAAGTAACTATTTCAATCAAAACCAATTTATTGGCTTATGTGACAATACTGATTTAACGATAAGGTGCCATTTATATGCATTACTGAGTGTCTGGGCAACAACCCCCTGAGAATTGCCTCGGCACCTGTCCCAGCAAGAGTTATAATGACCATTTCCTATGTTAATCTTTTAATTTGGTAGTTTACACTATGCAATTAGAAAACACAGAACATTGAAACAAATTATTAATGTTAATCAGTAAGTCAGCATGCAAAAATGCAAAGAATCAAGTCTCTCCGTGCATACGAAATGAAAAGATTTCTTCCAGATTCTTGCTTTGATCATTATAGTCTTTTAAATAAGCAAACATTACTTAGTTGCTAAGCCACAGACTGAAGTTCATTAGTGTGTTAGTACAAATATTGGAAAAAGAGTACTAAAGCAATATTAGATAGAGGACCCGTGCGTAGGCTGGAAGTAATGCAATGAACATGACACCAGAACATTTTGAATGATTGCGTACAATGATTAAAACCATTTCTGTTTACAAAAACCCGCCCCATTCGGCAAGCAAAAGTGCAAACCCTGAGTGGATCTGTTTTTCTGCTACTGATAGCTGTAAGACTTTACTGGAAACACAAAATATTTGATAGTTTTGTAATAGATTTTGTGTATGTTCTTTATTTGAAATGTTGACCACAGATGTCTTGCTGTGGCACCTTTTTGTGTAATGATGATCCTTAAAATTGATTTTCATTAGAATGCTATTAATCATAGATTTAAAGCCAGAATGTTATCTTATTTAAGTAGACAGTGTGGAAACCTGACTCAAAATCTTTGCAAATCAGTTCTGGATTCTTAGAATCTTTAGGTTTAATGCATAAATGCAGTGCTTTGACACAATGCCTTCTTGCTATTGATGTTTACATCAATTCATGCTAGCTTGGAATTTTCTGATATTCAGTTTATTATCCTAAGCAAATGAACTAATTTCATACTTTTGTATTTCTCACAGATCTTCAATACAGTGAGAGAAGAAGGAGCAGAAGACAGTTTTGAATATTTTCCTCGTATTCTGAGAAAGCTCCCAGCTTTAGATACAGACTATGTATGCAAAGGTGATGGTTTTTGTGTAGAACCATGTGTAGCAGGTGCTTACTCTCGATATCGTGCCACTTTACAGAGGACTGCTCTCTCTAACTATATAACTGGTGCTTTACTAGAAGCAACTACATCATTGGGAGCAAGAAGCGGTCTTCTAAGTATCTTCGGAGGATCAACTGGAAGAACAATGCTTAAAGGTAGGAAAGATTTAATTTTTTTGAAGCCTGTCCACTTTAAATATAGCAAGTATTGCAAAATATATACTACCATATAATATTCTGTACTTTATATACTCATATATTAAATTAACAGATAAATAGATTTTCATGTTTTCAAAGATTTTTCTTTACAATTCATTCTGTGTCATAATAACTAGGATTATTAGTTTAATAAAGTAAAAATGCATGCAAAACTGAAAAGATTATTATAAAACCAGACAAGTTTTTTTTTTTTTTTTTTTTTTTTCTTTTTTGAAATGTTTCTGTTAGTGTTGAAATGTTCCAAAGTTAATGTTGAAGCCATTGTAGTTTTGGTGTTCCTTTCTGTAATATTTGTCATTTATGTAGAGTCCTGTTCATGGTCTGACTTGGTTTAGGACTTCAGAATGTTGTATATACTACACTCAGTTCTTGTTGTTGTCATTTAACAACTAGTTGTCAGCAGAGCAATATGTACTAAGTATATACAATTGATAACTGATTTACTGTTGGTCTTCTACTGGATTCCTCACCTTTCTAGGATCTGATCATTTTGAATAATGTGGGTATTGTCTGTTTGGATAATACTTATTGAGGATGGATGCTGCATAATAACCTAAACCTAAATAGTAAATAATAAATACCAGTAAATAATAAATAAATAATAGCAATAAATAAATAAAAAACCAATAGTAAATAAATAATAAACTAAATAGTCTTAGTATGCAATAAGGATACCATACTGTGATTTAGTTTGGTCACTTCTGGAAGTTAAACAAGAAAAAGGCATTCTTGGTATGAATACATTGCATTAGAGCAGGATTTTGTACAGAACATTAACTGCATTTTATAGTAATTTGTAATTAATTCCTAGAATATTTCCTAAGGTACTCAAGCATCTGGGGATTTATCAGCATGTTATCCTGTAACTAAAGGAAGTAGTATCTCAGTTGTAAACTGTAGAATTGAAGCATGTGGATATTACGTCTTGTTTAAGGTTTTATAAGAATATGACAAAATCAATAGAATTCTCAGTGTAGTTCCTTAATGCAGATACTGACCTCATTTTTTCAAACAAAAAGTCTTATAGTTTGTACTCCGATCAGGTTATCTGATGTGTGGCACTTTCTAGTTTTAATTAGTCTATCTTTAGGTAAATCAAATGACAAAGAATATGTGATGGTAGAAGAACAGGTACAGATGGCAGACTGTAGCACCGGAATGAAATTCAGTAGTACGTTTAGATGCATGACTAAGCTTTACATATCCCCAGAGAGACAGAGGTATGTACAGTGTGGTATCCTATTTTGATAGGTTTTTTCTTTCCCTTTTGTTTGTTTTTTATTTGTTCTGGGGACAGGAAGATGATTGCTTTAGAAAAATAAACATACACATTCCTGTGACAATGATGGAAGTCAAGGTTGAAAGAACTGAACCGCGTTCTGGGTGGTACAGTGTGATGGACCTTCTTCCTACAGACTGGGAGAAGAGAGCATGTCTTTGGAAGGGTTTGATGTCCTAGACCTGCCTGATACCCTAAGGATGCTCAGTCCCCTGATTACCAATGTCATCCTCCCATGGGGCATGTTGGTGCGGTGCTCAAAAAGCCCAGCTGGTGACTGTCGTCCCAGAGCTGAGGCAGCACCAACTGAGTTCTGAAACTGGAAGCAGCAGCAACAATTAGCTCAGGCTCAGACATGCTAATGTGGTTGTACCTTTTTTTAGAGCCTGAGCTAGTACCTGCACTTGTGTGCTTTGTGTACCAGCACACTTCACACTAGTTTGGGGATCTCTGCAATCCCCATATTATATGGTATATGCTTGTGTTGATATTCTGAGCCCAAGCAATTGAGACCTTGAAGAAAAAGACCAAGATCTTGAACTTGATTTACAGTTCCAGGGGAAGTCAGTGTAGAAAGCAGAGGTTAGATTTCATTTGCTGTAGCTGTCTCTGTTGAGGAAGATTTGTATGTATGTGTTGTAGCTTTAGGATATTGACATTTTCTGGATGTGGAAGGTTCATGTTCAGGTATCACAGTGATATAATATACTTGAGAAATGTCAAATATAACAGTAACAAAGTCCTTTCTAAAAACATTTACAGAGTGTTACTTGGCAACATTATCACCTGAGACATCAGCATCAGCAAAGAACCCAACACTATTTTGAAGTCAGGGTTGCATTTATCATTCATGGGTGTGTGTGTACCTTTCAAGAAAGAAAATTGTCTTGTACATGCTGGTTCTTAAAGACGTTATTATAATCTGTCCAATGCTTTCTTTTGCTCTTGGATTTAACCTCAAATTTAGATGGGATTAGTTTATGGTTGAAAGGTTTTAATTGATGTTGATAACAACTCTGATGTCAAATGCAATGGAGGATTTACTACAGGATGCAGCATGTCATCTGACCAGTTCACTTCGCTGTTGAAAAGGAAAATAAATATATTGGTCCTGGTGTGGTTTAGTAGTAAAGGTAAAATTTCCACTAGCTTGTGTCTCTTAGCCCTCCAGAAATGGTTCAAACTGTTCTATCTAAGCCAAGTGTGATAAGTTGCAGAGAGGCCAGGGAGATTAAAATAAATATCTACTTTGACAGTCAAAAGTTGTGAGTGCCCATGTAGTAATTTCAGTGTTGTGTACAGCTCTGAATTAGTAATAGCAACAGGAAATTAGCATTGTATCTCTTTAGGTTGTATTTCTTCATGTTGCTTAGGCTGCTGAAGAAAGGAGAGAAGACTCCTTGGATTTTGTTTTTACTATTTTGATCAGGAATAGCAAAATCTTTCTTGTTACTATATTTCACAAGCTGTGACATGAAAGGACAGATTTTTCAAGTGTTGTGTTAGAACATAAGTCTTACAGCTCTTCCTTTAAAACAGTGTTTGAGAAGGGATTTACAGTTTAGGAAGATGTGATAATATGATAATATATTGAAGGTCTGAGCATAAAGATCCTGTTAGAAGTACAGGACAACACTGATTTGTTTATTTCAGAAAGAAATTACAGACATGTCTGGTTTGTGCAGCACTGTGCAGTATAGAGACACTTGACCTGTTGCTGACTCATTCAGACACAAACTGGAGTGCTCTCATGATGCAGGGAAATCCCCTATAGTGATTGGTTTGAAAACAATATAGGCAGCTGCAGCTAACAGTCCTTCAAAATATGATCCTTTCTGGTGATGGCAGCAGTTGAGATGGTGGTAGTTTGAGCATTATGGCACCATATTCACTGTATGGAAGTAGGCGTGCCCAGAAGCCCAATTATATTAATCACTTGAACTAAGAAAAAGGGACCACTAGCAAATGAAAATTTAAACAACAGCACTGACATGGGTGGAAGTAGAATATCTTATGAAAGCAACGGATTATATACATTTATTTTAGTATCTTCATAAGTAATTTGAGATGTTACATAGGCATAAATAAAAATTGGTGGACTACCTAGTTACTATTCTGCCACTCTGGAATTTGAACTCAAAGTTCCTTTCTCTTATAAACATTGTGATATTTAAAGACATGCCAAATAAATGCTGAAAGAAATGATAAATTATTATGAAGTAATTATAATAAAACATTTTGTGGTGAATCTGGTTTGATAGCTATTTTACCTTGGGAAAATTAGTTACATAAAGGTGCTATTGAAGACTTGCCATGTTGCACTTTACTTCCAGAATTTGACAATGACAAATACTCTTGCATATTAGAGTAAAAGCTTACATATGTGAGGCTCTTTACTGCCATTGTAAGTGGCAATTCCAGTGTCAACTTTCATCACCCCTGTCTTCCTCCTGGGTTCTTGTTCCTAGAAACTGATTTCACTTCAGAAAAATCCTGTAAATGAGGGGACAAATAGGGGCAAACTCACCCTGAACTAATATTGCTACTGAGTGCTTCATTTTGTCAAATCATGTTCTGAGTTTGAGATCTCTAAATTGCCTTAGGTATTTGTATACATCTTGTGCACTTTGTTCAACTGGACTTCATCAAAATGTTTACTTGTAACATAGGCAAAATTCTACTGTGTTAAATACATGCTGTGATTAATATTTTAGTTTTCAATGCCTATATACATCCTCATGCATTTTATTTAAACATATCATTACCTCTGTGCAGGCATCGTCCAAATATATTCTTAAGTGGAAGAGAATTAAATTTATATTTGATGGAAGAGTATGGATTATCTGGGTAATTCTAATCTTATTTTGTAAAGCACTTGGGAGTAGGAGGTTGCATATGCATCTCACTCTAAAATTACCTGTGACAAATGATTTTGAGTAAAAATGTGTTTTAATAAGGTATATGAAACAAGAACTATTCTGAACTAGGAAGCAGGTTGGACAAACCCTTTATTCAGGGCTGGGGAGTATTGTCTACTGACTGTGTTCTAAGTTCTTTTCTTTTGCTGTCAGAGAAACATGACATGCTGGAGGAAGTAGAAAGCAACAAATGTATGACTGTACTGAAAGGAAAAGTTGAGTAATCCACCTATGTAGTTTTTTCATTGAGAGTGACAGCTCTCTGTTGAGAAAAAGTTTCCATCTGAACCTAAAAGGTAGGATTTTTATTCTGCTTGTAAAAATAGTTATCACAAACAAGTTAGTTAATCTTTTAGTGCTGATGGGTTTTGTTTGTTTGTTTGTTTACGGAGTTCATTTACAGGTTCAGTGTAGTCATATATTTAACTGCATCATTGTAAAGTGTAGTAGAGTGTCAGTGGACGTTAGGCTAGGCACTAGGTGTAGAACCTGTTTGCTTCTCCTCATGCCTTTTGATTTTGTGGGTACTACCTTTTCAGTGCCATTTTTTTGACTCAGTGGTACTCAGAATTGTGCTGAAGTGCTTCACTGACACAACCTTTTTACTGACTTTTTCTGAAATTGTGAAAATATACAAAAATATACTTATTTTTTGTCTAGAGCACAATGACTTACTGCCATACCTTAACAAAATGTTTAAAACAGCCATCAGAACTCTTCTACCATCTCATCTAGTCACAGAAGCCCTTACAGTTTAGCTGGGAATAGATTTTTTTTTCAAAGGTGAGAGGCCCTCATGAAAAGTGCTCCCTTTCTCTTTACAATAAAACAATTATTGCTTGTACATGCACCTATGCCAGTCACTAGTACACCATTATGAGGGTGAAGGAAGTTTTTTTCTGGTAAGTCAGAAAACATTTAGAAAGTTACAGCTCAGACTTCAGTTCAGTGTGAAAACAGTAGGAAGCTGATGCACATGGGATGTAGGGTGGGTGGATAACTGAGTTCCACACATCATAATTTCTGAACTGCTCTAAGGAGCCACCACATACAGATTACACTGCAGTACATCCAGCCTTATGCCAAAGACATGGTACCAAGGTTCATGTCAAGTAGATGTGTATCTTCTGCCAGGTAAAACTATTCCTCAGCAACAGATTAAGTTTCAGTACAGATCTGAAGCTGTGGACATAATTTAGGCATGGTTGTCCAATCTAGAGCAATTATTACTGCACTTGGAATGTTTTTTTCAGACAGTTCCTGAAAAAAAAAAAAAAAAGGAAAAAAAAAAAAGCTCCAAAAGCAGAAGTGTGTTTAAAACCTATCTGTACCAGTCAGTCTTGAAAAGATCTCACAGGCTGTTGGATTTAAGTCTGGAGGACCTCTTCTAGACCAGGCAACCTTCCACTACTTTTGTTCCAAAATGTGTGGAATTCCTGGAGGTGAAGTTCAGCATGCTCTTGCACGATCTGTTTAAAAAGGAGCTTATTACTTTAACTGGAGTGTCCTTTCACGATTTAAAAGGAAGATTTTTCTCAAAACATTTATATGTTCTGTATTTAAGCATTTTATGTCATGTTTGTCCCAGAAATGGGGAGCCTCTAAATACAGAGTCCTTAATTCAGGGATAGGCCCCTGGGATTATGTCTCCCTAGCACTAAGAGAATGGCAAGTCTTAGTGTTCAGTCCTTCAGGAGTTCATTTGGTGACCTGAGCAATGAACCTTGCAGTCACAAGTTGTCCAGCTCTTGGAGGAAGACCTCGTTTGAAGGTTTTGTTCAGTAGCTAAAGACCCTAAATGCTCTGAGTCCCCAGGGTTACGATTGTCTTGCTGGCAGATGTGTTGTTGAGAGTTATAAGATCAAGTGAAAGCTTCCAAACATGTCAAAGCTCCAAAACAGAATTCCAAGTCACATGAATCTGGGAATGAGTCTTTAAAAACCTGTGTAGGGTCTACTTTATAGGAAACGTACTTCTTGGGCCTACAGTACGGAGCCTGGAAGCCCTGCTCTCAGACGGCTCTCTGCTGAGGAACTGCAACTTGGGTTCTGGTAGTCCAGGGACAATCTGAGAGTGGACTCTTGGGAACAACAGGTGCCGGGAGTTCACACAGCTAGTCAGTGAATTCACATACTTGTTGGCATCTTTGTTAATACAAAGAACATGATTTTCACTTATGAATACTGAAGACATTTCAGTTGCACTGTCTTAGTGTCTGTATGTAATTCATAATTTCTGGTTAATAAGAAATTTTGAGATCATCTTTCAATATGGTTTGGATTGAAACCAGATTGCTTCCCCTGGAAAGGAAATCCTGCTTTTCAGCCTGTTCTGTTTCTTACAAATTAGTTGTTATAGAGGTTTGTTCATAGTTGTTAATGAGCCAGAATTTTCACTAGGATCACATCTGAGGATAGAGTCATTGTTGCAGTTCATGCGTTGTTGACCTTTTTAAACATAAAATAGAAGAAGTGGTGGGGTCTTTTTTTGTTGTTCTTTTCCTTCTTTTAATCATAAAGTAGGAACTAGGGTATGTGAAAATGTTTTTGCTTTTTATTTAAAACCTATACCCAGCACCCAAAGTCATTGTAACATAAAAAAGTTGTACCCTTCTCTCTCGCCCCCCACTCCTCCCATTACAAAGACAACTTTGTAGCTTTCTAAATCAAAGAAAAACAAAATGGAATTGAAAAGACATGTCTGAGAATGAAGCACGTGGCAAACATTTTGTCAATATTCTTTTCACTGTAGCATCTTTTAAATTTGCTTCAGTCAGATGGTGCTTTCTTAGTTGATATATATTAGACTACATCCCTGACCACTGTTGTTCAGATTCCAGAGCAAAGTCATCCAGAACTTGCTGGATAGACAACAACAATTTTTGACCAAGAGCAGAAGAAAAGTAATTTGTTGTTTACATGCAGGCAGACTGTATCATTCTTAACCTTAGGAGGGTTTACATGTCAAGTTTTTGGTAGTGGAGGGCTGCAGGGGTGGCCTTTGTGAGCAGAGCCCAGTAGCTGCCCCATGTCAGATCAGAGCCAGCTTCAGCTGGCTCCAAAAGGACCCGCTGCTGGACAGAGCCGAGCCAGGGAGTAATGATGGTTGGGCCTCTGAGAGGGCAGATTGAAAAAAGGGGGGGAAAAAACCTGCTGCACAACAGCAGCTGGGAAAGAAGGGAGAGAAATGTGAGAGAAGCAACCACGCCTAATTCATTCATCCCCCAGTGTTCAGAGAAAACTCTTTTTCTGTAATCAGACTTTGACATCAGCAAAGATTGGTTAGCAAACAAGTCTCTATGGCTTTTCCCACTACTGTTTCTTGTACCCTTTGCACAAGGCATGTTTTTACAGTAACAGGGAAATTCCACAATCTCTGAAGCTGAGGCAGTTGTATGTTAGTGTCATGGGCATTATCAGCATCATGTACACAGACTTGGGAAGGCCAAAATAACTTAGTTTGTCTATGTGTGTGTTTGTGCCCAAAGGTTAAGGCCAGCTAGAGTGAGGGATAAAGCCAAAATATTGTCAGAATGAGCAGAGGTTCACACCTGGAAAGATGGGACATATCTCAGGCTTAGAATCTAAGGCATGAAGATGGGTCAGGCAACACATTGCAGGCAGAGAAATCCAGGAAATATATCAGACAGTAAGTAGATAATGTGGCCTGAAGCAAGGGTGTGGGCCAGGAAACCAAGGATTTCATGCTGCCTGCTTGGCTCCAGGACATACAGCAGGAAGACAAGGGCAAGTTCAGGTCAACTGGTCCAGGGTTAGAATTAGGGCTGACGTGGCAGGAAGCACAGGCTGAAGAAGAAAGATCTGGGAGGACAGCTTAGCCACGGGACACCTGGGACAATCTGGAGCTGCCTGTGGGGGTGGTCTCCATGAACTGGCAGAAGGGGACAGATCACCACAGTCAGCCTCCCAGACCCATCGTTGTCTGGTCAGGCCCAGTTGCAGGCAGCTTGGCACAGCACAGGCAAGAGGAGTAGGACTTAAGGAGAACCCTTGCCAACATTAATTTAACAAAAGTTTCCTTTTGTCCTGCTTGTTTCATACATCGTAGGCACAAAGAATTACGTTCTGCCAGCATAGCTCATCTCGTCCTTATAGCCATCTCTCTGGGTGCAGCAATGTGTTTACTGCAAGATGGAAAGATAAATAATTGAGCTGGGTAGTAGATTGAAGAAATTAACTAATGTAATTAAGAAAAAAATATAAATATAAATATAAAAATTGGTCCTTTTGACAGAACAGGTAACATGGGTGCAGGAAGGTACATGGTTATATGAATGAAGATAACGGAACTAATGTATAGAGCTAAGCAGTTAAGAAACAACTGAATTTAGGATAGTTTTATATAGATTTTAGATCCAATAATAATATTTGGTCCTTTCACTTGTGTAGGTGAGTCTGCTTCCTGCAGTACTTTTGTTGGTGGTCTTTGGCTGCTGTTTCCACCAAAAGACAGAGGGGCAGTGAGTCTGCCCCTGCTGTGAGAGCTTTGCTGTGGAGAAGAGAATGATATATGTACTAACGTGTGTGTGGATGGAGGCTGAAAGATCAGTAGTTAGTGCAGTGATTATAGTTTTAAAACTTTTTTCCTTTTTTTTTTTTTAAGAGTAATTAGTCTTCAGAAACACTGAAATGGGATTCTAAGTGCAGATAGTTAATCCTTAAACTATTTATTATTGTTTATTGTTTTAAAAATCTGAACATTTGTTTGAATGGGCCTTGTAAAAGTAATGTCCATGGGAACTTTTGAAGTGTAGAATGGAACTTTTTGGTATGTTTATGTTAGCATGTCACTCAGAAGCAAAAAAAAACCCCAAGGACCTCAAGCCTAAAGATGACTCAAGAGTCATCTCCAAAGATTCCCTTGAAGTTTTGTTTCTAGGAAACAAATTAGAAGAAAATCAACAATTATAGAATAATGCTGTTCTATTTATAACCAGACACATTTTTTGGTTAAATTCTAAGGTACACTTTATAGTTTTCTTCTTAGAACCAAAATTCTTCTGATATTTTTCTTTATATTTTCAGGTGGTAACTTTTATAATCAGTGGAAAAATCTTTAATATTGACCCTATAATGATGAGAAATATTTAATCTAATGGTTTATTTTGTATTTTTGTAGGGAGATAGCATTAATGAAATTGATATTTATGAATAAAATTAATTTCAAAGTTCTATACTGTATCCCCATAATGGTCCTTATACCATCACATTTAATAGGAATTCTTCAGAAGTCTAAGCGTACTAATTTTCAACCAGAACTTGGAAACACTACTAAATTGCTGCTCCTCCAATTAAGAAAGAATATGTTGGTGTTGTCAATGAAAAAATAGCGGTGCACCGGCTGTGTTCCATGGTAGCTTCTCCAGTAGAAGTTTTTCAGACAAGACAGAGTCACCGTATAAACAAAGTGACTCGAAGTGTACTACTTGCATTCCAGTTCTGAGCAAATCACTCCTCAGACTTCCTGGGGAAATGGAGAAAGGTTTCTTGTGGCAGTGTATTGTTTTTCAACCTTGTGTACTCTAGCAAATTTCATAACTAAAATTTCACTGATGTAGTCCTGCTGTTTGTGAAAGTGATGTAAACTGTGTGTAGACAAGGCTTAGGTCAGAATGAAGAAAAGTGATAAAAATGCCAGAGCCAGATATTGACAGCTGCTTGGATCAAGGCATCATTTTGGTTCCTATGTAGTTTACCAACATACAGGCAGCCTGGAAAACTGTGCTGTCTTTTTAAGTCCGTCACTCTGTAAATTCTTTACAGTTAAACACACTTCTGGAAGCCTCAGGGAGGTTTTCTTCTTCTTTTCCTCTCAAATAAACTCTTTTTGGGTTGTGCTAAGTCATATCCCTTTGTCCCACTAAAGCCAGTGCTATTGCATTTTATTAGAGACTCTAGTGCAGAGCACATAATAGCTGTGAAGGTAGGGCTAATAAAGAAACCCATGCCGCAGTTTTTGTAATGCTTCAGCTGAAGTTTCCTAAAACAAAACTAACTCAGTTTATTACTTTTGGCCTGTTTAAACAACACTGATATAAATATAACTTGTGCAAAAGCTTGGGTGTAGGCTAACTTATTTCTTAATATATTTGAAGACAAAAATCCAGCAGAATTTAAATGGTTCTTGTTTATAACTCTGCTGTCAAAATCAAATGCTTTTAGTCTTAGCAGGATGTATGCTAGTCCTTAATTTCTAAACTTCCTTCCATTTGAATCCCAGTGTTACAACTTTTATCTGAGGAGGTGGGTAACCTGACCTTTTAGCTAGCGAGCCAAATGCATGTCTTCTTCATGGCTTACACAAGGCACGTCAGTTATGCATTTTGCCACAGTTTGTAGCTTTAAACTGAGCAGCTGTTGCCTGACTGTTAGTTTGGACAAGTGCAGTGTGCAGACTTTCTGTGGTGTTGGAAGTACCTGCTCTTTTGGCATTTTAGGAGGAATCTGAGATTCAATGGAGGACACATTTGCTGGTAAGATTTACATTTCTGTGGTCCGTAATACAACTCTCTGATTATATTGAGGTAGCTAAAACAAAGTAAAAGTTTTATTTCCAGTGTTAGTAGATTGAGTGGGTGTGTTCTAATCTAACATTGTATCTATAATGTCTGCATTTAATACCAATGCTTTAAGGACACTGAGAGCTGTTGCTAGGTGGAAAATGAATTTTGTAGGGATTTTGTTCATATTGAAACTATTTTGACATCGAGTTATGTAGTAGGGCATTCCTTTGTTTCTTGTTCTACAAAAATAGGTGACATAAAAATGCTGAACTAAATAGGAATGTCAGATATAATAAGGTTTTTAAGAGCACTAGAAACAGGTAATTTTTAATTTATTTTTTTTTTTTACTTTATAAATGATTTAGGTGTTAAAATTTAGTAACATATTTTTGAATGTAAATCCACTTCCGTTTTTTATTTCCCTTTTGCAAACCTGTGTTCTTGGATCTTCAGTATGCAGGTATATATGTTACTGAGTGTACGTGTTATCTCAGTACACTTGTAACCAGCTTGTGTTTTGTAGATGCTTAAGGCAGCAATTTTTTTTCCTTTCTGAATGACATGAATGCATAACAGCATGTAAATAAATGTTTTGTTACTAATTGGCCATAAAGAAACATGTATATTTATGTATGTTGAACTGTCATGTGTAACTTGAACGAAAGTTAGTATTTTGCTCTGTGTAAGGAATGTCTTTTATGTTCTAACCCTCCTGTTTCCCTAAACTGCCTGTTAGATAACGGCTATGAAAAACATTCACCATTCAAAGAGGTAGTATCTCATTGCAATAGAGAGATTGTATTGGTTGTCAACACCTTTATTTTCACTTCAGTGATTGAGAGAGCACAGGAAAAAAAAAAAAAGAAAGAAAGAAAGAAAGCCTGCTATCAACTGTATCATTATTCTTTGCAAAATAGTGGGATTTTTGATGCCTTTTATTCAGTCAGTGATAGACAATGTAAGATACCTAACTGGATTAAAAGAAATTTAGGGGAAACGGTGTTAGGTAATCTCAGCAATGTTAACATTATTAACTCATCTGAGATATCGGTTTTGATAGGCTGATTTGTGATGTTTTTAGTTTTGATTTGAGGTAGAATTATGCATACATTTTCTAGAAAATAAGCTGATACGAGAGTTTTTGCTAGTGCATAGTTTGTTTGGTTTTTGTTTAAGGAACTTCATATTGGCATAGTTTTCTAATGTTTAAGTATTTTCTTTGGAAATAGTTATGTATAAAAATGCATTACTGCACATTTTAATAATTCTGAAATAAGTAAATTACGAGTTAGATTTATCAAGCACAAATTGAAAATACTTTTCTTACAAAATACCAAAACAGTAAGAAAAGAACTGGAAGTACAACTTGAAGCTAAAAGAACTTTTAAATGTTTCTTGTGAATACTTTAAGAGCTTTGCACAACTGTACAGCAATTAAATAATTTTATCCTTAAATTCCCTTGGACTGGGTACAACAGATTTCGTGCACATCTTCAGGTTTCTTTATGGAATCAAGTGTTCAGATCTTCTAGAAAGGGGATAGGTCTGATGCTGCTGCATTAGTTTCTGCATTCAATTTTCCTTTTCTCTGATATCTTGGAGTAAAGCACAGGTACATGCCTTTTGATGTAACCGTGTTGCCACAGGGAGAAGTTGTGTCCTCTAAAATCGTTGTTCATTGGGGAAAAAAGGAAGTCTCAATCTGGAAAAAAGTGAAGCTTTGAATACCTTTTAATAAGTTACTGTTACATTTAGAGAAGATTTGATCGGAAGTTGTTCACCTGTATTTGCTTGTTCAGAATTAAATTGCAAAGCTCAACAAAGAAATTGAAAAAAGATTTCTTTAACATAAAGATTTCCTTATAAAACCAGAATAGTGCATAAATGTGCACAACCTTTTCTATAAATTCTTTTAAGATTTTTTTTTTTTAAAGAACTTGCTCTTCTATTGGGCTTTCAGAAGTTGAAGAATTTGGGTCGGTGACTGTCTTTGGACCCTAATCCTGAAAAATAGCAATGCCTAAAGCCATTAACTATGTGGGTTTATTTGTTTGTTTTACTACACTTGGTTTTGTAGAATATTTGTATTAGTACAATTTCCTACTATCTCCAGGCAAGGAACTACAGCCATTGGAACTACACAGAAACTTCTACAAATCTCAGAAGGCGACAATGTGCCAAACATCCAACCTTATTTTTTACATACCTAGTCATCCAAGTTCATAAAATTTGTAGGTTAAAGACTTGACTATCTTTTTAGAGATCCTTAAGAAGTCATTTTTATCAGTGAATAAATTAAACAAAAACAATGTTAACAAAAAACACAATAGGTAATTATGGCATGAACAATTCCAACTAAGAAACCAGTACAATAATTAATTTGAAGTTTAAGGGATCAAAAATGGTTAGAGTAGTCAGAAATGAATGATTTTGCTGTATTTGCCAAGAAGAGTTATTTTATAATAATTGAGTTTTTGTGTCAGTGTAGGTACTTTTATGAACTTACTTGTGGTGTCATGCATTAAAGCACCATGAAATGGTTTTGTTATTATTTAAGTTTAATAATGTTTCAAGAGAGAAAATAAGCATTAAAAGTAAATTTTTCTTCTGAGTTTCAGATTGTCATAATATGCTGTTCTCTAGCTGCCATAAAGTAGAAAAGATCAAATTAAAACATACAGTTCTCTTCTGCATCATATGTAAAAGGTTTGTGAATATAAAACCTCCTAAAAACTGTCAACAAACCATCCAAATATGTGCACAGAATCTAAAAAGCAAAGAGGGGCTGACCACAGTGAGTTGGTCATCTTGAATGTAGTATCAGAAGTAGGATTTTGCATATAAGCTTGGTGCTTATATGCTTATGCAGGGGTAAAAGGCTTTGGGAGTTTTCTATAGTCATATATAGAGTGAGTTGCTTTCAAAAAGATAACAGAGGAAAACTAAAATGCAATTAAAGTTATTGTATGCAGAGATACAACTAGAACTGTGTCTGTAGCTAAGATTATTTGCTGCTAGAACTAAAAAATACTATATATTTTTTTGTGTGTGTATAAAAGAAACGGCCAACCCCCCCAAAAAACAAAACTACTTTTGAACACCAAAATGAAAAAAGTTGTGTTTTATATTTGTGGAATTATATAATTTAGAAAGAACAAATACAGATTAGTTTCAGAATGAAAAGTTGATACTTTTTATTTTGAAAACATGATTTTCGCAAAAGTTGTCTACTAATTGGCCAGAACATTTGGATGAATTCAATAAAAATTCATAAACATTTTAGTCACCCAAATACAAAAATTTCAATTGAAATAATTTTATCCTAAAATTTTGTGCACTGATTTGGTGTTTAATATGTTAAATTTTGCACTTCTGCAAAAATGCATCTCTAAAATATATTTCTTCTTACAGATAAAATGTTATATCTTTTGAAAAAGATCATCATTCTCTTTGCGTTTTCCATAAGCCTGAAAATGGTAGTTTTACTTTCACATTTTATTTGACTTACAGCAGACTCTTGTGGACTGCATTCCTGCATATTTGACCTCTCTTTCATGTGACTGTAAGTTAGAGAAATACAGGCATGGTGGGTGGCATGTGCTGATTAATACAAAATTATGTCTTCAAGTTCCATTTCTATTAAAAAAAAAAAGAAAGAAAAAAAGAAAAAACAGTATTTCTGTAGTTTAGAAAATCATGTTTTTTCAAACAGAAACAAAATTGCTCATTCCATTACTTTTGGATGCCACAAAGAATGGAAGTTGCAGCCACTTAATTGATGTTAAAATGTGGTCAGTATTATAATATTTTATTTCTCATTTATAGCGGTAATGACAAAATAATTCATGGAATCATGTAAGTAAGATTTTTCTGCTTCTGCTGTATGGAAAATTGTCTTATTCTTTGTCAGAGTGGAGGGGCTGGTGGGAAACAGTTGGCAAAAAAAAACACTTGGTAGTTACAGTGCATCACAAGCTGTCTGTTGGTTAAGTATGGCATGTTGTGGTAATGTGTTTGCTGCTTGACTGAGAGGAACAAAAAGAAAGAAAAAAAAGAAAAAGAAAAGAAAAAGGAATTATAAGTAAAAGCCACACAGTAGTCCTCTCAGTCTTGTCACAGATGACTGTACAGTTTGGAACCAGATGATATGGAGCAATTGAAGAGAGTGCAAATCAGAGCTGAAAGAGAGCAAATATACAGAAAATATCAGAAATAATCAATGAAGAAAAACTGGAAAAAAAAATGGGTTGCTGTATAGAGAAAAGTGTGGAGATGCATGATAACCTCCAGATAGGTAATAATTACTGTAAGGAGAAGTAAGCAGTGTCCTTCGTGTCTACTGGGAATGTGACCAAAAATAATAGATCTGAATGGCAAATAGCAGGTATCGGAGATTGATGGAGGAAGGGATCCAGTTATATCGAAGAACTTCTCTACACAGATGACACTTGAAGAAAATGGACATAGGCAGTGTTGGCTGGCAAAGCTAGCAAGACAAAAACAGCAAGGTGCATGCGGCTGAATACAGAGGGACTGATTTCAGAAAGATCTTACATGAAAGAAAAGTCTTGAGAGGCAAAAAAAAAAACACAAAAAACTTAAGTGATTGAATGGGTGGTGGTACAGCCAATTTCAAGATAGAAGGGCTATAGGTAATATTATTTTACCTGATGTTAGGTAAAATAAGACAGTTTATAAATTGTAAAGCCTATTGTCAATAGAGACTTCTAGATACAGTCTAACATCCTTTATAAGATGTCATTTACTTTAACACAATAGTCTCTATTTTAAGCTCAGTGGTTGCAACAGTGTTCATGTAAAGCCTTTGGAGGAAGCCTCGGAACCACCACCCATGTGCATAGCTTTTTCTCATGGTCAGTAGTGCTCAGAGTCAAAGGGGTGTGACTTGTTTCTGGTTTGAGCTTATCTGTCATCAAGTACCAACTGTTTATTCTTGTTAGTCTTTTATTCTGCTGGATTAAAGTATTTAAAAACTGATATATTTTCCCTGCTGAAAATGCTTATATGAATTCTACAGTCAAACCACCTCTCAATTCTCATTTGGTGAATTAAAGCTATGTATTTCTGATCTAAATCTTTCCCTCCAACTCTTACCATTTGACCCTGGAATAATTTTATAGCTCTTTTCTGCATGCTCTGTGGCTTGTTGACATCTTTAAAAACAAAAAAGATACTGTGTTATTGGTGTCATCAGTTTAATTAATGTTTAATTAATGCAGTTTAATTAATGCAGAAGGATCTCTTTTTGCCATCTCCTTTTTTTTGCCATCTCCTCCTCCTAAAAAAAAATAAAAAAATAAAAAAAAGTTTGTTTTTAGTGTCATGGAGTCATTCAGGCTGGAAAGGACTGTGCAGGTTATTTAGTCCAACCTATTTAGTCCAACCCTCAGCTCAAAGCAAGGCTGAGGTGTTTTGTTTTCCTACTATGCGAACAATATGGTTGTCAAACTTGGCCCTAACTCTACTTTAAACTTTAACCACGCCACAGATAGCGGTGATGCCACAAGGAAGACAAAAATGGACAAATGTTAATTTTTATTAGGTACTTCTAGAGAAGGAATTAGTTTCACTTCACATTAAGAGATGCCTCAAAATCTGAGGAAGTCATCTCAGATTTGGGGGTTGTTTTCAGATATCAAAATAATTAATTTTTTATGTTTTCATGTTAGAAAAGGATGTCAAGCACCTTTTCCGGTATAATCTGCTAAAAGCTAGTGACAAAGACGCAATTCATTAGTTAAATAATGTGACTGTTTAGAAGAGCTTTTGTGTAGTAAGCATATTAATCCTGGGGAAAAAAAAATTGAGTAAATACTTTCATTTTTACAACAATTGTCAACAGTAGAATATATATACTCACGGTCCATTTCCTTGAACGCAATCTTTTATAACCGTATCGTTCCCAAGTCAGTTTACCCTAATTCCCCAGTGACATGCACCAAACAACAAAAAAAAAGATAAAGAAAATAATTACTTATAGCCTAGCAGAAATAGAGATAACTACTGAGGCTGTAAAAAGTCTTAGATAAATAGTATTTGAAGCTTTTATATTTAAGGTAGTATGAAATAAGTGATATTGAGGCAAGCTGTAGGTGTTGAAATTTCTGTTACAAAGTAAAGGTTTGTTTAATGCTTTATGTAGTCTGTTGTTTTCACTCTCAGCTTCCAGACATGTGCCAGTCCTGTTCTCTGCAGTTTGCTGAATTTCACTAATCCTTCCATGGCTTAAACTTCTGAGCCACTGAACAGATTTCAGTTCCAAGGTTAAATCAGACAGGCTCATCCACTCTGTAATTTACATACATCCAAAGGAAAGAAACAAAAGCTTTTCAGCTCTGAAATCTCATCAGTTCTTGTGATTTTGTTGAGTGTTTTTCATTAAGCTACATCATATTTTCACTGTCTCAGGACTATAGATTCTTCTCTGGACTTCACAGTTTGTTAAGCACACTGGCATTTCCATCGAGATGAAAGCATACTTTAGAACTTTAGAACTGAGGCTTCTGAGTGCCTCAGTGAATTTCAGCAGACAACATAGTTGTTCTGTGACTGTTAGCCTAGTTAAATCATGATGTGGAATAAACTGAATTGAGACAGCTAGTAAGAACTGAATGGAAATTTCATAAGCCAAATAGGCTATTAACAAATGGTAAATAAATAAATAAATATAAAAATAAAAATTGCAGTGTATCTAACTGCTGGATCTTATTAAGAAATTTATTCTTAAAAAGAAGAAATATCAAATTGAGAGATTAAGATATTTGCTGTAATTTTTCAGGAAATCTGTAACATTCCCTCAGATCTGGGCCCATGCCACGTACTCTAAGTCAACCAAGAATTCAGCTTAAGACATGTTGTTGCTGATTCTCCTAATAAATTTGCAAATCAACTTTTATGTACTGATATGTAGATCTATAAATAATTAAACTAAAGAAATTACTTAAATTACTGGATCTGAATGTTAAGTAATTACAGAAACAGTATTCAAAATACTTATTTGGTGGTTCATGGTCTGCTCTCCATTATGAGTGCATTATATGAGTGAATACATCTACTTACATATATTAAGAGCAGCTGAAAATCTTTTGCATTTGTTGTTGATTGCTATAATCTGCATGAACTTGAGTATTTTGTTAAGTGGAAATTTATAAATTGGTACAGAGCTGTGGTACATTTATTCTGTCACTAAGTTCTTTGCTCTCTGGTACCTTTATGGATTATATTAAAATGTTCTAGTTTGTTCATACAGCTGCACTTTTCACTTAGTGAGATTTATCTTTTATTGTAGGAGTAGCAAAAGTTTTGAAAATTTCTAGCAAGTTTAATTTTAGGTCACACCATTGTATTCTACGGAGTTTAAAAGAAGCCCTAGCATTTGCTGATGTATTTACAGGTGAATTGCTTTTGACATTTCACTAGCTCATCAAGAAAGATGTACAGAAAGATTTAAAGAGTGTAGAATATGGCATTATATATGGCATGTGGATGTACAAACCAAATGCAATTCTGAAGTAAAATAACTAGGATTTTATAGAATCTAATTTTTGATTAGGCAATTTCTTTCTTTCTTTATTGTGTTTGGAATACTAATTACTTCTCCCCCCAAAAAAGTATTTTAACTTCAGAGAGATTTAACTTCATACAGAATGCAAGTAATAATTTCACAAATAGAGAAATAATTTTGACTAGTTATATATTCACAAATAATAATGCATTTTCTTAATGTTTACTGTCTTTCTATTTCTACACCTATTGGCTGTACTGTCAAGAAAAGTATCTTAAAAATAATCTTTCTGTCATAGATGGACTTGTTGAATATGAGAATCTGTTGCTAAAACACACAGGCAAATAACTAGAATTAGAGGAGTTTCTGCAATATAGGTTTCCATGAGGAAAATATTCACAAGGTGCTATCTTGGCCCTGTCAGTTGCTGGCAAAATTGCCAATGACATCAGTGGAGTCAGGATTTCATGCAGTATATTTTTATATTTGAGTTAATACAATTTTAAGAATGATTCCCTCCCTCAATGTCATCTCAGGATTGATTTCATTACATGTAGCCGTCCTTGACAAAAGTTCATCTAGGCTAAATTAAATTACCTTATATCATTATTTGATTTCTATGACTCCTCTTTGCCGTTTGTTTCATGACTAATATCTGTCAGATTTGTATTATGGTCATTTTACAGTAACATTTTTATAGTGTATACTTACTGAGCTCATGTCAGACTAGCTGCCTTTGATCCAGCAAGTAACTGGCTCAGAGAATTACTTCTTAACCCAGCTAGACTGCTCCTTATATATAATTTTACAATTTACACTAAATTCTAGTTTGTCTTTGGTAAAATTCATGAGTACCTGGGTGGCTCACCTGTCTGTGTCTGGACTGTACTGCAGTCATGGTTCCTACTGGAGTGGCGAGGTCCTTCGGTCACTGGTATAACCACTGAAACAAAGTGACCGTGAATTTCGTGTGTTCTGTATGTCAGTGGAAGGACTCTGATCATATTGATCTGACCAGAACACAGGCTTTGCTGATTTTCTCTCTTTTCTTTTAAAATGCCTCCCAGCATTCCTTAAACTGGGCTCCTGGCACAGCCCTGGTGATTCCAGAAAGCTTGCTAAGAAAAGCTTGCTAGTAGCAATACTTTCTTAAAACAAATACTAGCATGATATAACATCACAAATATGACATACTGTGGTGGGAAGTTGTAAAATCATGTTACTCTTTTATAAAAATAGTATATTAATTTCCCTTAGCTTCCTGTCATCTTCCTCATATGGGAAAACGAACTTGCCAAGGATGCCTGCTGTTACAACTTGTTTGAAAGTTTTCTGGTAATTGGTTTAATTAGATTTTTTGCATTAAAAGATACCTTCTAAAATTCCCTTTTAAAATTTGGAAGTTGCATTCTAAAAGGAAGAAGTTTTTTAATAGCTTCTATCATTTGTGTAAACATATTACGCAATCTTGTTCTTAGTGTTAGTTATGGGAGCTACATTCTTTACCAAGTAGTAACTGTTCTACACTGGAAACATGCATTCAAACTGCAGTTTAGGAAGAAATGTGAGACAGGGATAACTAAGAGAATTGCTGCTATTCTAGTCAGAGAGATTGGTTTTGCTTTTCCCAGGTTAGATGGGGAAGTAATCTGCACAAGCAAGAGAGCTGAATTACTTCCCTTCTGAAACAACACTATGGCAAAAAGTAGATTTTATTCATGTGTAGTTACATGCTTTCCTTTTCTCTGGCTGGATTTCTGTGTTACAGTTTAACCCTACATGGTAAAAAAAGAACAAAACAAATAATAATAATAAAAAAACTAATTTGACATTATTTGTAAATGTACAGTAATCTAATTTTAATAGATATTACATATTTGCCAGTGAGCTTGGAGGAAAGACTGTGTCTGAGGGAAAAAAGAAAGAACGTACACTGATACACCCAAAGTAAACAATAACCGTGTTAGGAAAACCACCTGTTCTTTTTCTGTACTGATCCCTTTGTGTATGTTGGAGTTTTATATGTGAGATACTCTCCGTGTCTCTTTGACTACCTGGGTTGGCAGAGACTCATTAAGCTCCCAGAGCTTTCAGCTAGTGTACGTTTCAAACTGCTTGGATCTTTGATAGTACAGAATGTACATGGAAGAAATGTGTTACATGACCATCATATTTTTAAACGTTTCTTGTAAGACACTTGTAAAGTAACAAACTTTTTGACCTGAGAGCACTCGTAGAACTTAGCCTGTGATATATTTCTCAGGGAAAGAGTAAAACCTGTTTCTAATTCCTTGTCTTCATTTTATATCCTTTTTTATTGTTTTTATTATGTCTCTCCTTCCCAGCCAATAAATGTTGAAGACATTTATCAGTTGTTAAAATCATTTTTAAGCCAAAGTACCTTTTATACTGCCTCCAAGTATTTTCCTTTAAAACACACGTGCTTAACTCAATGAGACTCTGCCTGTATATTCCAAAATTGGTTTTACAGTAGTTTACAGATGTGCCTCTATTAATACTAGCTTTGAAGATAATCCACACTTAACTCCAAGAAAAAAAAAAATGTAAATGGAATATAGCTTGCCTTAATTTCTTTTAATCCAAATATAAAATGTTGTATTTGTATTTATCTATGAATTTATGGAAGGATTACAGAAATTACATGGGCTCTTATTTTTCTTCTGTGTTTTTACACACTCTAAATAGGTAAAATATTATTTTGAGTGTAGCACAGCTCTGGTGTGTGGAGGTAGAGGTAGCTGGCCATCCTTCGAGTGCACAGCAGAATGTGTAAGAAGAGCCATCCACCTACCACACAGCATTCCCAGGAAATATTGTGGCTGCCGCCATGTTATTGACTGGGTCACTAATGACTGAAGTTTCTATGGGTTTTCATGTCTGCTAATTGTGTATTCATTTTCACATCTAAACCAATGTCCTCTCTTTTTGACCAAGTCTAGTGAATACTCTTAAAATTTCAAAGTACCTGTATGCTATTTCTTTAATAATGAAGTGCAAGTGCTAAATGAATGTTGTTTAAGAGTAGTATCTGCTCTTCACACTGTTGTGAAACCCACCAATTTATTTTCAGTTCATCATTCTTCTTCACTTTTTGGTATCTTGTTTAAAAGTATGTATCCTTGGTTCCTTCATTTAGTCATGGATGAGAGTCCTTTTAAATTTTCCTTTATATAGTGAATTTTGAAATAAGGAGTGGAATTACTGCATTGTAATAAATATATCTGTATAGCAATACAGAATTCACTATTATTAACTCTTTTTTTTAGGAATCTTTCTAAATCCTGGTACTTTTTATAACAGCAATTTGAAAGACCATACTGGTTTTAGTAGTTTTTTCCTGCTGCCCACTGCTGACTTGTAAAATGAAATTATTTTCACAATAGTTGAGTAATATTCTAATACATTTTTTTGACTTATACCTTAGTATATTACACTACCTTAACTATTAGGCATGTTTAATGTCTTAGGACATTTATTCTGTAAGTTTTTTATTTATTTATTTATTTATTATTTTAATACAGAAAAGATTTCCTGGATTTTATATTCATTTGCAATGTAAAAGTCTTGGATATCAAATTAAATTATAGCTTATGCATTAACTCTCATATTCATAAGTATTCTCCTTGTGGAATGTTCAGATCACACGGTAAATTAGTAAGAGAATTCTTCCCAAAACAAAGTGGCGAAGGTGTATGTCGGAGCATTTCTACTACAGCTACAAGGATGAAAAGTTGAATTTGTGTCAGATAAAATGCAATATAAAAGAGTGAACATGGTTCCTTAGCAAATCACACAAAGATACTTTGAACACAATGTTAACAGTATTTTCTGTTAGGGGTTCTATTCTTTGTCCCTTCTCTGTGAAATAATTACGTAGAGGACAGAACTTGACCTAGTGTTATAATCAGATTCAGTTTAAGTAACTTCCGAGAGCCAGCCAGAATGATGAAACCTCTGAATTGATCAAACATTTTTCAAGCGCCTTTACATTCCTTTAAAATTCTTTCACTGCTAAGCTTCAGGGTTTAAATCTGGAATGTTTAATCTAGTGTTGTTTTTACTGGATGTGACTTGGATTCGTTTTATTCCAATAATCAGAAATAATAGCAAGCAAAATATCTCATACAGCAGATTTGCCCCTTTTGGTTTATGTGGAAGCTCTGGTAGCATTTCTCACGCACCAGATTATCTTTTATATGATGATTCAAGAGGAAAGATTAATTAATCATTAAGACTACATGTATTCGATCTTACTTAATTCTTATGTTATTCCTTGACACAATTATCATTAAAATCAATTCCTCCATTTGACATCTAAGTCTTCATCTTGTAAATGCACTTGTAAATACACTGATGTAAAAATATCACTGCAGTTTTGCTGTTTGCTTCGCTCGGTATGATACTGAAGCTATAGTGAGCGCCTTTATCATTTTTACCTTAAAGGACTGTATTTAGGGTTGGTTTTAATCATGATTTTAATGATCGACAGTGAAACAATTTTAATTGAAATAGTTCCTTGAACTTAGGATTTCTTATTCTCTGCAGTATTTGGGTAGCTGGACAAGGTGGGAAAAGATGCCTGTCTTTCCCCCATATCTTTAAAGTGTCTGTTGTCATGCATAGCTTGGCATTCAGGGTGAGACCAAAGTAAGGAGAAGGATGCTTGTTCTGAAATGTATTTCTGAGGACCTTTTTTGAAGGCAAGAACGCAAATTGGGGTCGTGTTTGTGACAGCTGATAAAAGTTGTGCAGCTGAGGAGCAAACTGCAGCAGCTCATTAACTAAATACAGGGATAGGCAGTGTGGAAGGCCAGTGCCCTCAGGCTAGAGAGGAATGTTTCAAGGCTGTGGCTTTGAAACATTGAAAATGTTTCAAATGTGAAATGTTGTGGTTTTACAGTCATTTAGGTTGTGAGTGCTATGGCTTACTGCAACTACACTTCGTATAGTCTATAATAATTTAAAAAGGAAAATGTGAAAATTTGAGATGATGTGCCTCAGCTTTAATGGGTATCTGAGTTTATATACATGATATGTTTACGTCCTTGTTTTCCACAGGTATACATGTACTGTGAAAATATATTTTTATTTAACTTTTCCCCTGTTCTCACTGATTCATAACAGATTTGTTTGATTCTTAAAACTGAAAAAATATTTGTGGAAAAAAATAAAATAAATTTAATTTTCATCCTTCTTGAGCAAAATATACAAATATTGAAACCTGATCTGAACTTCTGGTGCTGCCTTTAACCACTGGGTATTTCTCTATTGCAGAGTTAACTCAGAGCTGTGTGTGTTTTATTTTAATTTTTTTCTGTCAGTGCACAGAAACTCTTCTTTGATTTTGGAAGTATTTTGTATCAATTTTTGTGGACAAATGTTAAAGAATGGGTTCTGCTTTAACTCAGGCATAAACTTGTTCATTTTGCAATGAGAATTGTACAGTTCTTTTTCTAGAACACTTTTCTTCCAAAGTCAACTCATAAATCATCCTTTCTGACTGTTTCTTTCGTAGGTGCTGGAACTTATCTAGTAATTTATATATACGTTTATTTAGCATTTGAACTTAACATTCCATGTGGTACAATGTATTTATATCTAGTACTTTTAAAGCTCTTGAAAACATGAATACAGATGCTGCATACAGAACTGTCCTGCTAGTGTGTTGCTAGATTGCCAGAAGCCCAAGTCAAGATTCTGATGGACTACTAATGTGCCAGCTTTTAGCAGAAAGATTTGTGAAATGTATGTGAAAGTAGAATATCACTGAAAAGATCTCCAGAGGATTGGCAGAGGAGAGGATTCATTAGATGAGATTTTACTGTAGGAAAATAATGAAAAACCAGAAATAGTTCAACAAGAAGTCTGGCAGCATACCTATGATTTCTTTCCACTCAGAGCAGACATAATCTGAGCATGGAGCACCCTAATTTGCTGGAGAGATTCTTCAAAGTAATAGCTATTACTACATGATTTGAGGCAGCAATGTGGAACAGTGGGACAGATATTTATTGTTGTGCAAATCTGACACTGCAGTCTTATCTCAGGTTACCAGAAGATTAGACTTCTGTATCTACCTGTAGAAAGAATTCAGCTGAATGGGCACAATTGCTTCAACCCACCCACAATTTCTGATTCGCAATGAGATTTTAAAATTCAAAGACACAGGAGTTCAGGTTAGCACTGGAAGTAGAGATGGTCCTCCTAAGTAGCCTGGATAAAAAGTGACAATAAAGCCATTGCCACAGACATAGTTAAGTAGGTATATATGTTCATCTTTACTGTTGTTATGGTAGATGAAATATCAGTATAATTAGAAAGAATTCAGATATTATGCCCAATAAAATTATTTTGTTAGGAATAGTCAGTGCAAAGAAATGCCTTTAGCTTTAATATCTTGTGGAAGCTAAAAAAGAAAAACCAAACCAAAACAAAACAAAAAACAAACAAAAAAAAAAACAACAAAAGAACAATACTCCACAAGTTCGTCTTCCATCCCACAACTGTCTGTCCACAATTGTTGATCCCAACTAGATTTCAGATTTGTGTGTGCACAACATCCTTCAACATACAAATCATATTTCATTTTCATTGTGAAATTTACAGGGTTTTTATTTATTGACATTAATGTTCAGCTAAATATGAACTTTGTATTTGTACACACTACTTGTTCTTGTAACCCATGACGCTGAGAATGATAAAGAGTTATGTTGTTGCTAGCACTCAAATAATGCCCCAGACAGCATGGCTTATGAATTCCAATTAATATATTGAAGAAAAATACCTCTTTGAAACAGGAATATTTGACTTCCTGCTCTTTTCTGTTAATACTGTGATGGAGCAATGAGAAAGTTAGGAACCAGCTGAACCTGTTGGCAAAGCCCTGCCCCTTAGTTGACCGTCTTGTTGAGTGTCTTGTTCATCTTCTGTCTTTGAGAATTTTTCATAGAGTAAGAACACAGACTTCAATCAGTCGTTTGTGAAGCTTCCTGTCCCTTCCCGTTACCTTATATGCTGTCAAGATGCAATCTCCTTTTATAAACAGATGTAATTCCACAAGTGGCTTGAAAAATTTTATGTTTAAGTTGGATATGTCCAATGCTGGGTTCACTAGCCTGAAATGAAGTTAAAATTCTATTCTTAATCTGATGAGGAAACTGAATTCTCTTATCCTTCCTCTGGTCCTTAAAACACCTCTAAAAATGTTGATTTAATGTTATTTCAAAGTAGAGAAATCTGAAATCTTTGCCACTTTAGGGATGTCATCTGGCAAGGTGGCTAGAAGTTATTTTTAAATAGAAATGAAATAAAGGTGTATTGACCTGTAGACTGGCACGGCACATAATTTTAAAAGGGGATTTTATTTATTTATTTATTTATTTATTTATTTATTTCTGTGGGCAAAAAGCAGTATAGTGTGCTCTGTTCTTCTTAGGATGTTATATCATAGCTGGACTGAGCAAGTCACTCAAGCGTATCGATGGTGTGCTTGAGCGTGACCTGCTCTGTGCAGTGGATGGCAATCTTAGTTGTGTGTGGTATGGGTACCTGGACTGCCAAAGAAGAAATGAGTATCAGGAGATTAAGGAAGGAAGGAAGGAAGGAAGGAAGGAAAGAAAGAAAGAAAGAAAGAAAGAAAGAAAGAAAGAAAGAAAGAAAGAAAGAAAGAAAGAATTTAGAATACAGTGGTATATCTGAGATGAGAATAAGGGAGAGAGCAGGACTCAAAAATATCTTTATGAATTAATCCAGCCTTCATGATTGTAGTTACCTCTGAAACAATAAAACCTTGAGTCTGCTGTTGCAGTGTGAGGTGCAGTGTGCCATGTTGTGTCAAACAGCTTTTTGGATCAAATTTTCAACTAGCTGAACGCACACTCACTGCCTATCTACCAAAATTGTAATCAAACTTTCTTCTGGCAGGTGTTTTGAAATCAGGATATAGTTTCATGAGCTACAGCAAGAGGTAAAGGTCCCCTAAAATAGCAGGGCTTGGGTGGCCCATTGCCAAACATGCAGAGTGGGAGCAGTAAGGGTGCTTTCTGACTGAACATGTAGATGGCGGGTCTCCTCAGACTTCTGGCAATACACACTGCTGATTCATCTCTCCTTAATGTCTGTGAACAAGCCCTTGTGTTCAGCCAAACCTTGCATAAGACCCAGTGCCCTTTGTAGCTGAGGTATCCATTTGCTTCAGTGGTAGCCCTAGGGTCATTTTTTAAGGTACTGCCTTCAGAGCCTGTTATTTCAGGCACAGTAGAAATGTTTGCTGTCTGGGTTAAACCACAATATCACACTGATTCTTATGCAGATATTTTGGAGGCGTTGCTAGTCATCCTCATGTGTCTGTTGGAGGATGCAGTCCCAGCATTTCGCTAGTTGCCTCGAACTGGGAAGGAATTAGGAAATCAGAACAAAACAGGACTTCTGCTCTGGGAACTGTTACTGCTTTTGCAGAGTAAAATATACCGTTAAAATGCCGCTACCTATGTCCTCTTTTTTTTTTTTTTTTTTTTTTCCCCTCCAGTGCAAATGCAGCCGGAAGCAAAACCAACTCATCCATTTCTTATGGATAGGCCTGGGATTGTTTCTATCAGCTGTAACCAGTACCAGCCATGTGGAGCTGGAAATGGTTAGTCAAACGTGTTGACAGTATATGGAAATTCAGAGAGAAACTGCCAAATTCTTCTTTGGTACAATGCAAAATATTTCTGTCAATGACTCAAGCTAGTGGAGTGGTAAAATCTCTGGGATACACTGCCAGATATCTGAGCAGCAGTGTAGATGTAATTACACAAGGTGCCTTGTTGCTGTCCGCTTTGGGTGTTGGAGGCAGGCATGGCAGGCTCAGGTGAAGTGAGCTCATGGTGCTACTTCACTTCAAATTCCTTCTATGTATTGAGTTGTTGTGCATATATATACATAGGTTAAAGCCAAGATCTTCTGAATCCAACCATAAACACAGTTTAAATGGATTTTCAAGTTCATGCTTGTCAGTAGGAACTTTTGAAAAGTGTAAGGATTGTTATGTACCTGTTAATTTAAAGTTCAATATTAATAAAGCCTTCATACTGGTTTTCTTTAATCAACTTTAGAATTTGAATTAATGTTTCTCTGTGCATAGGTTTTGCCCCGTGAGAGTATTTACGCATACCTTTTGTGGAAAAAAACAATTATTCTTTCCCAGGCGTATACATGTCTCACCTGTGCTAATAAGCCATTTGTTTAGTCAACTTAAATGTGTTTTCAGTCAGAATTGATACAGGCAGATTATATCTCTACCAATACTCCTCAGTTTTTTTCTGGGGTTTTGTTTTACTTATGCTGTAACTGCGAAAGATTTAGGAAGAGAGTACAGTTCAGTCTGGTTTTCAAAAATTTCTAGGAAAATTGTTTTCTATAGCTGATATCCATCTTTTTCTTCTTCCCTTTTTTCGGTGGAAACTAATGTTCTTTTCACCTAGCCTGTTGTGACCTCACCGCTGCTGCACTGGAAATCACCTTTTCCAATTATCTTGTTATTACCATGATCAAATTAAACTCAGAGTAGGTATTCTCAAACTAGCTATGGAGTTTGTTCTTTCTGTTCCGAACCTGAAAAAGATCTTGTGCATCTGGAGTATGCCTGTGATATCACTTGTCCTAATGAAAGATTATTTTCTCTGCCGACCCTAGCTAAATTCATTCTCTCTTCTTCAAATAGCCATGTGGGATCTCCCTTTGCTCAGAGTATTATCTTCTGTTTACTGATGCTCAGGTCATACTGAACAACGATTTTATTTAACACGAGTGTCCTGTAGTTACAGAGCTCCCCTGCTAATGATTTAAATTGCATGCTGATACACAGTTTTAAGAGGTAACTCATATTGCTAGATTTAGGGATATGGAGAGAGAACATGTAGGTTTTCGATTCTTTGATTACATGACTCATATGTAAATTTGAAGAAGAAATGGGGTCTATTGATTTCAGTTACTTCTACAGTGAAATTAAATTTGCACTTGATCCTGTTCTGTGGCAAGCTTCCCACCGAGTTTAATATCAGGCTCTTTGATATCGGAGTGGGTTGTTTGCATTCGATGTTGATAACAGGGAATTCATGTTCATTAAAAGATAGAGATATGTTTTTAATTATACAGAAGAAGAACAGGAAATTAATAAAAGCTTGTTGGTTTGGTTGTTATGGTACTGCGATACATTGCAGCTGAGGGACACCAAAGTAACACTGTCCCGGTTATGCTGATCTGTATCTGAAGCTGTTGTTCAATTAAACTGTCATGTGCTACATATCTAAGGGTATTCTGCTGGAGAGTTTTTAATTGTATTTTTGCTCTTTTTTGAACAGAATGTTTCAATATTATTTATATTGACAGTTGTTCGCCTTTGGCTCTTCAGTTTTTCTGTGGTCTGCTTTTATTTTTTCATTGAAAACATACTGCGTGTTCTCTTAAAGCACAGGAACAGTTCGGATGATGTCTGTAGCATTGTTTGTTGAAAAGGCTTCCATTAAGAGACACATATTGCAAAATATTGGTACAATAGGAATATGTATATTTTTTTTAATGATGTAGATGTTTACCATTGTAGTACACATTACCTTTTAATATAGCTTTTCCCTGGGTATACTCTCGCTGTAGTGATGCATAACGCAATCCTGCAAGTGTCAGATTTAAGAGCTGTGGTGTTCAAGTTTGGATGAAAGCAATTCTGTACCACTGCCCATACTTGGTCAGAACTCACATGGAAAGTGATGTGATATTATCAAAGTACAAACTGCAGGGTTTGCAACTGTAATTTTGAGCAGGATTAGCACTTCTGACATTGGTGTGATCACAGTCAGTGCTATATTTATTTTCCTTCTGTATCTCTAAAAATGCCACTTATTTGCTCAAAGCCAGTACTGAATTTCTGCTAAGGGAAAACTTATGGCAGCAGCCCAACATTTATAATGTTGTGTATTAATAAATCATCTGGGTGCATGATGAAATAAAATTTAACAAACAAGCACATTTTAGCTTTACGAGTAACGTGGTAAATATATGATTTTGCTTTTGTTGTTAGGTAGTGTCACGTATGTCACGTAACTGTTGCTTTTAGTAAAAATGTCGAAAAATGATAGGAAAGATTACAGATAATACTAGCCTTCTAACAGGAATTTTTGTTTTTATTTATGAAATCTTCTTTTCATTTTTTGTTAAAATGAACTCCCTGTTTTTCATATTCAACAAATCCCAAATCAATCTCTTGCTAATATATCAAACACAAACATAAGAGTTCAATGAAGTGAAAACACCAGTAAAAATCAGGTCTTCAAGACTGTCTTGAAACTTTGTGTATACATGTACACACACACACACAGTTTTTACATACGTGCATACTTGAAATTTGTTTATTCACCATAGCTTTTATAGAGCCTGCACATATCCAGGATGTATGGAAATTCTAGGTTTTATAATAATAAAGGTTGAGTTAGTCTGAAGCTAATCTGTTGATAGAGCTCCTTACTAAAATCTTATAAAAAGATTCTTATAATAAAAAGAACGATTCTTGAGACAGTGTTTTTTCAAGAGTCTATGATGTGCCTAGGCTGAATAATACCTCAAAATCAGACATTCTGCATTTTTCTCTCATTCTTAAATAATTTATTCTTTTTATAGAGAAGATGAGGCACTTTCCCCCCATGTGTATCAGCAGTGATTAAGTCAACCCATGAGCCCTTTTTTAATGCTAGGTTATCTTGTTTTGATTAATGGCAGCAGTGTTTGCTATTTAAAAGATTATGTGCTTCGGTTGTTTATCAAAAGGATAAACAAAGATATCAATTCCAGCATTAGACAGCTTGCAAATGAATACTCAGGGTCCTTCTCATTTTCTTCTGCTAGCTTTAGCATTAACTTGATGTGGCAGCGCACAAAGAATAATACAACTTGCTGCTGCAGCAGGTAATTTTACTGAGGATTGTATCTGCCTTAACTCTAACAAAATATACTGTGATTTTGGCCTGAAAGCGGTTCTATTCTGTGAGTTAATCCAAGAACCTTGTCTCTGAAGCACCACAAGATTGTTTCCTGGAGAACATAAAGTGACAACACAAAGCTCGAGGACTTGTGAATAGGACAGCACAGGGGGTTTCACGGCAAAAACTAGCAGACAGAGCAATGCACATCAATTGCTGGCATGAAAAATGACAAAAGTCATATACAGGAGAAAGAGACAAAGAAATAGTCCAGAAAAAAAGGCTAGATTAGTGCAGGCAAATAGAGGGAGAGAAAGAAAAAGTAGGAGGAGACTTTTGTGCAGTGTGTAAGTTATGGATGGGAGGGTGGGGAAGCTGAGAGTGAGAATCCTGGATTTTCTGTGACAGTGCAGAAAAATGGAATGAGGACAGATAAAATATCAGACTCGGGAGAGTTATGTGTATCAACGATGAAAATGTGCTAGGATGTGAATGAAAGAAATATTTATAGCTGTAGAAATAGTCAACAGAAATTATATTATATTTCCAGTTGTTCATTTCTATCCACACTTCAGCCATGAGCTATGAGCCTTTATAATCGTGCTTGGCTTGTGATCCTTTCCTTGGATATCAGCTGCACTCCTGCTGCAGCAGTTTCTTCCATGGACTTTGTAGGAGTTTCACTGACAGATTTCTTGATATCTGCAGATACTGTACAGCAATACTTAAGTGTCCTTGAAGTTGCACCTGTTCCCCACTATCTAACCACAATATTGCTTGTTGCAAATTAAGTCCATTACCTTTTTCCTTGCCAGTCTAGACACAGAAACGATTATTCCTTGGCTCTTTCAGAAGCTTTTTAGTACTTGGAAGTTTCTCAACTGGTTTTGTTAGCCCGAAGGCTTTATTTAGATCTGCTATAATTTATCTTTTGACTTTTAGTGAACTATTTTAAGAAAAGGCAATTTTCTTTCTTTTTAACTTCCCACTGGTTCATAATAGAGTTTGTGTAAAATGAATGTAACAAGGGAAACATCATGTAGCGTATTTTGTTTGTTATATGAGAATGGATCATAATCAGTCATTATGAACATTTTTATTTAGAGAACAGAAAGGATATTTGCACCCTGTATAAAATGAGAGTTTATTGATATATAAAAGATCAAGGTAAAAAAAAATATTTCTGGAGTGTATAATCCATTATGTGTGCAAAAAAACCTTTTAAAGCTATTTTACGAAGCAACACAGAAAAATAAACTGCTTTTCCTGGGAAGGAAGATGAGTACAGAATATACTACTATGACTGTTTATATATTTAAGTAATTCTTGAAAAATTATTGTTCAGAATACCCATTCTAAACTTATTTAGTCGGAAGACTCATACTAACTATTTTGGAATCATTGTGTTGATATTTCAGGCTTTCTACATGGTCTTACAAAGCTTGGCTTCTTCCTTCTTAGGAAAAGTTTTATTTTTCAAGGGACATTGCTGCTAGGATATTAAAAAAACTTCCATGAATCTTTTGTAATAATGGATAAAACATGCATACTCCCAAATATATGCATTCTCCCAAAGGAATGAAAAATGTTTTGTAACTTCAGACATTTAGTTTTGCAATGCAGTGAGTTCAGATGAGTTGTGTCTTACAGCAAGAGGAATGTGAAGCAATGCAGTAACAACGTGGGTTGTGCTATATTATTATACATTATTTCTTGTGCCAAGAGAGTCCTGCTGCCCCAGTCTAGGCCTCAAATCCCTCTGTACTGCTGACTCTAATATGGAGTTGAAACAGAGCCATACCCTGCCAAGACGATCCTTTTATTTGGAGTTTTGGCAGGACTGCAGATGATGGAATCAGGTGTTTGGATAAGTCAAGAAGCAAGCACATTTTGGCAGGTAACTCAACAATCTCAGAAGCCCCAGTTACCAGCTGTCTAGCTAATACCAGGTGTAGTTTTATAGATGTATATGGAAAGACCCCAACTAAAAGAATGTGTTAGGTTGTTTAAATATAAAGTAATTATAAATTACAGTATGGCTGAGTAAATGAATGAATGGTTTACAAGAACAAAAGGAACAAGATGTCTTACTTTTGCGCAGCACAGTCGGAGTTAAAGGAAGAGAAACATAATAAAATTTTTATTTGTTTTGTTTTAGAACGCCAAGTGTGTACATCTATGGCCAGCTCCAGTGTCCTTCCCTCCAATGTGGCTGGTATCAGCAAAGAGCTGGTGGACCTGCAGCACCTCATTCAGTTCCCAGAGGAGGTTGCCAGCATTCTGACTGAGCAGGAACAGGAGCTCTACCGCAAAGTCTTACCCATTGACTACCTCTGCTTTTTAACCAGGGATTTGGGTAATGCTGAATGTCAAAGCAAGCTTCCATGTATTAAAGCTTCCATATCTGCTACTATCCTTTCTTCCCCAAATGGTGAACATAATGCTGTAGAAGATCTTGTGACAAGATTTAATGAGGTAAGACCAAACTTCTGAATTACTTTTCATAAAGGTTGTTACCTGTGGGTTAGTTATTTTTTTATATCCCTCAGAGAAGAGTTCATCTGTAAAGACAGTTTTTTAAAGTGTAAATGAAGATGACCAGGGAATTTAGCCAAATAACTTCCACTGAATTTGATAGGAGTTATGTGACCGATTTGCTCGGTGAATTTTGAAACCTGCAATCTAAGTTTTTCTTGCATGTTGCAAAGTAAACAGGAAGAAAAAAAATACAGCCTTGTATTTCTTTGTATTTATACTGACAGTGTTGGGTATACTTTCAGTCAGTTTATTATTTTGTTCAGGAGCTGGAGTTTTATTTATTTGTTTTGGGCTTTTGTAGACTAAGCATGATCTTAGGAGTCAGCACAGAAGTATTATAAACTAGAAGTTTCTGTGTTCTGTATAATATAACTACACTAACCTGCACTATTTATTTATTTATGTAACCACTATGTGTGTCTTGAATGTTATTATACAGGAATTGTTGTTTGGCATGACAGATTTCCATGAGCCAAATCCTGAACTGTTTACTAAAATTTTTAATTGTTCTTCATAAGGTGGTCTCCTGATGAGTTTAATAGAAAAACAAACAAACAATAAAACAAACCAAAACCAAACAACAACAAAAAAAGTCTGATGAATAAAACCTCAGGTTTCAGCTACAGAAAAATGGAACAGTTTCTTTTGTTTGTGTGTATGTGAACCACATGCAATATTAACAGTTTTAAAAATCGTAGAATTGGAATGAAATAAATATAGTCTTGACTTCTGCTTTTTTAATTGGTCATCCAATGCATTCTTATGCTTTAATAAAAGATGAAAATTGTGCAAGCATCAAGAAGACAGCACAAAATTAAGTAGATAGAGCAGAGTATGTATTAACCCCCAGTGAACTTCCTGCTTCTTGGGCAAATAAGAATCAGAGACCGAATATATAGCATGCTTCAAAGTGTTCCTGCTTCTTGCGTGTTACTGAGATACAGGAACTAAGATACTGTAAATATGTTGGCTTCTCTCACCTAATTCTATTATAGGAACATAAATAAAAATTGCAACTGCAATATTCAGTCTTTAGACAGAGCCTAGAAAATTTAGCTCTAGTTACTGTATTTTAGAAAATACTGTGTCTGGTGCATAGCTGGAGGGGAAATCAAGCTTCTGATCCAGCTCAGGTCCCTGTGGTATTTCTCTTACGGCAATCACTGTAGGGAGGGCAGTGGGAAAAAGGTGAAGTGCTCAAGCTCCTGTGTGCTGTGGTGAGGCATGGTGCCAGAGTAGTTGGTTGGAACACTTCTGTACAGATGAGACTGACCTTCATGTGTTCTGCCACTGAAACAGTCAACAAGATGGAAGGGCAAATAAGTGGTGAAGAAGTCTTGTCAGAATTGACTAAGATTATTCCATGTCAAAGTGAAGTTTAACTTCCAAGTTGTTACTTGGTAAAATATTCTACATTATCTTTTAGTGTTAGAGGTTTGTGACTTTGCAATTTTGTAGTCTTGCATTTTTTGTCTATTAATGCTACAGGATAATTTTTCATATTTTAATTAATTCCTGAATATATGGTGCATAGTTCATATAATGTTTAGTGCAGTGGATTATTTTTGCAATCTGCTTTATCTTATGGTGGAGTGTATCAGTTGCCACAGCGAATCACAGGCGTGAACTTCCAAAATGTCTTTGTTTATAAATGGCAAGAAAATTCCTGTGCAAAGAGTCATGCTTTTGTTGGCAAAAGTCAGAGAGTGCCTGCTGATTTTTTTTGGCATCTCCTATAGAAATGCTGTGGTGTATTTATAATGTGGGAGCCAGAATGAATTTTAAGATGACGGGCTTCTGATACATAATGGGAAAAAATAATTTCATGGCATTGTTCTTTTAAATGAGCAATTCTAGTATATAGAGGATTTTTCATATAGCAATATGCTTTTTAGTCATTTTTCTGATATATATTAATGAGGAACACTTGTTTGTAACACTTGTTCAAAACAACAATCAAAACTTGCCATTTTGTGATACAGAGGAACTTCGCTTTTATTTAATGGAATAAATGCTGACATTTTTATGGAAGCTTTGAATGAGCACTGGAGTACTATTATAAAATAAATTATTAATTAAAATAATATTAATTTTAAATTATTGAAATATTATTTAAAAAGTGAGCTTTGGTGAAAAGTAGGGAAAATTCTGGTCTTAGAAATGTAAATTTTACTAGTGGTATTTGCTGCTCAAATTCCAGTAACATCATAAGCCCTGCTCTTCAGTGAAGTTGCAAACTGCCATTGACTAGAGTGCGTGATCAAGCTGTAGGTGCTGGGAAACATCACATGGTTCCCTTCTACTTTAAATATTTTTACTGTTACAAAACTGTTGTTTTCTAGATGTAAGTAATTTAAATATTGTCACTGGTGAGATATATACATATTGTGAAAATTTTCTAATATATATTTTTTAAACCTTTCTATTTGCTGTTGGTTAATGTTGCTTAATATAAATTATTGGAAGTGGAGATGGAGGTGTTGGTCTCTTCTCCCTGGTTGCCAGTGACAGAACAGCAACACAGTGGAACAGCATACAGCTGTGCCAGGGGAGGTTCAGACTGGATATTAGGAAAAATGTGGTGGTGATCAAACACTGGAACAGGCTTCCTAGCGAGGTAGTTGATGCCCCATGCCTGTTCAGGGGGCACTTGGACCACTTGGACAATGTCCTCAGTAATATGCTTTAACTTTTGGTTAGCCCTGAAGAGGTCAGGCAGTTGGACTGGATGATCTTTATAGGTCCCTTCCAACTGTACTATTCTATTCTATTCATTTTTCCTGGCTCTTATCTGCAGGGTATTTCAGTAAATTTGTTTGTTTGTTTGTTGTTTTTTAACACTGATTACAGTATTTAGACTTCAATAGAGTCTAAGAGACATGGAAAGAGGACTTACACAGGAGAAGGTGTTTGCTATCAAGAATGATAGGAAAAAAATAGTAGTAGTAAGTAGTGTAGAGACACTGAAGATGGATAGCACAGATTAAAGCTACTGTCAAACACTACATGAATAGTAAGTAGCACAAACGTGCAACTGGCAAATCCTGTACTTTTGAGGCTAGAAAACAGAAACTGCCTTTGTTTAAGAGAGCATGGTTATGGCTTAGATCTGGCATAGTTACTGGAGGGTATTCAGATGTAATATATTTCCCCCTGTTTTATCTTGTCATGGGTTTCCAAGCATCAGTTTATTTCCTATGTGTTAATAGAGATGGCTGCCACAAGGAGCTTGAACACTCAATGACTTGTTTCAAAAGTATGTTGGGAGAAAGGTCAGTTGTGAATGCTCTGTGAAGTAAACTCAAACTGGAATCACTTTCAAAGGCAAATATATTCTCTGAATACATTTCATCTGTATTCTAAAAAATTTGGGCTGTTCCAGCTCTCAAGTTTGTACAGAAATTCAGAGGGAAATAAAATATTCACAGGGAAATAAAATTCTCGTAATCTGTTAAAGTTGTAGTTTGTCTGCAGGATTTACTGTGATGGAGCTTTCATACAGATTGAAGTTCATATGACATCTAGTCCTGTCACTAAAAAATTCCAACCTTTAGATATATAGATGTGTAGATACATAGACTTCCCTAGAGGTGGCATAGGAAGATGATAGTCATGGTGGAGATTGCCACTGAAGTTTAAATGATTTCTGTGATGCTGCTATAGAAAGGCTGGTTACTATTGTTTAAGAAATAGTTGAAAAAATGAAATAATTAAAAAATAATGAAAGAGTGAAAGAACTTTTCAACATGTGGAGTAGATGCACTAGACTTGAAAAAAAACAAAGTTAAAAATGATGAATAACCACAGAAGGATAAGAGATGCCAATGAAAAATATTATGGAATCACTATGATTACATGCTACATTGCAGAATGAATCCAGATTACTCTAAAATAATTATGAGTTATTTAATGAGGGGCAGAAAAGAACTGAGGGAAATGAGACCATGCTCCTAATGCATCTGCAATGAGCATATTTCAGAGTTAACAGAGCAAATAAATAGTTTTTTCTGCTTAGGAAGAAAAGCATCCTGGTGTTCTTAATTAACAAGGTGCTAATACACATGTGAAGAACAGATCCAATCAATTGCTTTGTTGGGGTAATACAATAATGTGGCATCAAACACTGAAAAACAAGCAAGAAATTTTGTTGGATTTAGGAAAACATGAGAGAAAATTATATAACATTGAGAGAAAATTATACCTGTATTGCATCTACAGGTCTTCTGGGCAGTGCATTCTAGGTCATCGAAATGTGGCTGAATGGAGACTTTGTTTATAGGAAATGTTGTGCTATATTCCTATGTTTTATTCCTTGTGTTCTATTCCTATGGATTATCCGCTTCCCTACCTGTTAGTATCAGCATCTATTACTTCTTTATAACCATTTGAAGAAACACTGCTTCAGATACAGTGAATGCATTTAGTTCAAATTTTCAACAATGGCTGCCTAATAAGAGTTTACAAAATAAGTTTGGTAGAATATTCTAAGTTTCTTCCAATTCTGTTTTTACTACCACAAGGTAGTAAGGGAAGCCTTCTTTGAAATGATGGACTTTTCCTGTGTTTTTAAAAAGTATATAGCTCCAAACTTGGAAGTGTTGCAATAGGGGATTAACACTTCCCTAATCTTTTTCTGGTAGAGGAATTTTTTTCTGTGTATTCTAAGGATGCATAGTATCCTTATATAAGTAATAATAAATATATTGCTAAACCAGATGTATGTGAGAAAAAAATGCGAGTCTGTTACTTGTACCAGTTTATAGCATGTAACTTTGATTCAGTATTTATTTCAGATTTAGAAGAGTAGAAGAGGCAAATCTACCTGTAGATACTTCAAATAATGTGAGATGATTTAGCTTCTTAGATTATTTTTTTAATTATTTTTACCGTGCTAGCAGAATTTAAAGCTGAATTATAGCTTGTGCCATGTATACACAGATAATTAAGAAGGTATTTTGCTATTTTTTTTTCTTTTTCATGAAGATTTGGGGCTATACACATTCAGTATCACCAACTAAATAAAGCCCATATTCTTAAAAAGTTTCATTAAAACTGTAGGTATGTGATAATGGAGACTTGGGCATAACGTGTACTCATCAGCTGGGCACAGCAGATATTTCATTGGCTTCTAATAATATGGAATTGATTATAGAGTTTTGTAAGATTAAGGCAGTGGATCAAGCTAAAGACATAGTCTTTCCTGTCATTAAGCATAATTAAGAGTTGATTGTGAATTAGCAGCTATCGTGGAAGGAGGAGACTGAAATACAGTAGTCTAGCTTTACAAAACTATTGTATTTTGAGGCTTTTTGATTTTCTAAGACTGTACATGTAACAATAATAGTCATATACTTTTCTGCTTTGATAGAGAGACGTTCTCATTTATCTGTGCATTACATTAAAAAGCGGGTTATTTCAGTAAACATAAACACGTTTTTTAAAAAGAATTAGAGATGACTGAAGAGACTATTCCAGACTATAAGGAAAGGAGGAGAGGAGGGTGCCATTCTGAGTGCCTGAATGGGTATGAAAATGGCTGAAAAATTATGTGAGAGAGAAAGAATATGGATCTGGGTGCATCAGTTGTTCATCTCTAGATCTTTAAGGGAGCTTTCAAGGAATAATGTTTTTTAAAGATGTTATAATATGAGTCAATACTTAGCAATTTATCATTTTTTTTTTAATGATTACCAGAATCTTAGTTTTATTGGGTATATAAAAACTATGGGACAAAACTATCAACGAGATTCTATAGAGTTAGCAGAGCCTTGGTAGCTAGGAAAAGATTAGGAGAATGGTAGCTAAGCAGGTTTTAGGACCCTGAAAATTGTAACAACATACTTTTTTTCCATCTCTTTTTTTGATTCCTGTGCATTACCATGTATTCTCCTTTGTGTATTTACCTTTATTCCACACTCTTCCTGGGCACCTCCTTTTATATTTTTATTTTTATTTTTTCCATATCCTTGCCCTTCCAGTCTCTTGCACGTTTATGGTTTTTACTCCCAGCCTGTCTCTCTCTACAAAAGCAACACAATTTCAATTTATATGTTGAAAGCATATGTTTGCTAACATTTTAAATAACTTCGAGCATTGCTTTATACAAACATGGAAAGAGGCTGTTTTGTTAACTTGACCTTTTCTGGCCACAGCTTCAAGTAAAAGAAAGCAATAAAAAGTTAGAACGAAGCATTTAATATTCCACGCTGAGATATTCATATGAAGCAATTGTGACATTTCAGACCGAAAGTTGTACCAGATTGAAAGATCATTCAAACAGCTAGCCTGATCTTAGTCTAGCTGTAGAAGTGAGAATACAAAATAAGAAGTTCAATACATAAGGTGATTTTTTGAAAGACTAAGATGCCAAAGAAGAAGGTTAAAATGTCTGAACTACTCCAGAGCAGCACTGCTATGGATGTGATTTCAGCATTTACTAAGCTGTTCCTGGATTCAGTAAAGTTAATAACAAATCTGGCTATTTGGCAAAATAAATTATAACAATAGTTTTATTTTAATGGGTTAAATTTGTAAGTTTTCTTCATTGTCATTCAAGACAAAATTTAAATCCCCTACTCACAAAACAGAGACATATCATTTTACTGAAATTATGGAATGTAAATAAATATTGCGCTCTGTCTCTTAGTTCAGCATTTTTTTGCAGTGCCTAAATGGGTTTGCATAATACTTTTTAAAAGATTGTGTTTGTACGAATATCAAACTGTTTCCAGTCCTTGTTTGGAATAGTGTTTAATCAGATTTAAAATGGTAAATGTTCTTTGTAAGGTTATATAATTTCACTCAAGCATGTAAAGTGAACCATCTGTTCATAAGACTTGCAATTTAAAATACACAGATTTTAAAAACGCATCTGAAAATTATGTTGCATATTATACTGAAAGCCCAAAAACTTGATAAAGAAACTTTAGTGAAGCCTGTTTAGTATAAGGCAATGCTGTGTTCAATTCTTGGACCCTTACAATCATCAGTATGCACTGATGGGTTTGTGCCTTTTGCAGTACAAAGGAACTCATGGGTGCCATCTGATCAGTGCTAACGCTGCATACTCAGTTTTTAAAAGCCTCGTAAACATGAATTTGCTCCATATAGTTTTAAGAATAACTTCCCTTAACAATAATTTTAGTTTCTGGAAAGAATTTTTTTAATATTGTGAGAGGTGAATTATGTTTTTTTTAAAGAGGGAGAAATCAGGGTACACTGATATAATAAGAATTATACTATTAAACAAGATAATGTAAGTTTCTTCCTCTTACCATAAATACTGCTTAATTGATGAGGGTTATTGTTTTACATGGATTTTTCGTGTTTTTCAGGTTTTACTTAAATTTCCTGGTTTGTCAAACAAGATCATTACAAGCAGAATAGCTTGGCTAAATGGGTTACAGATTGTCGTGCTTACCCTTTGGGTAACTGCAAAATCAACTTCTTGTTTTGTATTCAGAGACTTCCCATACAGAGAAGTCCCTCATGAAACTCCTCAGTTAGTCAGTATTAAAATTGCTATCTTTCTTGCTTCGGTGTAGGTAGTAGTTGAATCAGTTACAGTTTATTCTAGCAAGAAGTTCATGGCTTATTTTAACACGGTTGGTGCTAGAGAAGGTATGTATTGTAATCTTTTTTAACTTGGTACCAGTGGTAAATGTTAAACTTCAGGTAGACAGCTGCATTAGCTAAGTTCACCTATGAAAGCTGCATCTCCCAAGTATTATGAAGTTGCTAAAAATGTAATATAAAAATAGAAGACATCATTTCTTCCATGTAGCGTTACCCTCTGAAGTATGTAACATGGGAATTGCTGAAAAAGCCTTGGAAACATAAGAGCTGGGGTAGTGTAATTAAAAACAAACAAAACAAAACAAAACAAAAAACACCTAGAATTGTATAGATCAATATGTGTTACTGTGCCTGAGATCATTCATCAGCTTCAGTTTGCATTGCCCACTTGTCTGATGCAGATACTGTTGTGCTCAGGCTCAAATTTAAAGGAGGCTCTTGTACTTCTGAAAACTTCTTAATGAGGCTTCTTTACAAACTGAAATTTGGCATAATGTTCAAGTGCTTATCTGTATTTGATGACTAGAAAATACTTAAATCTTCACTAAGTATCTATTTGATACTTTTTTTTTTTTTACTATTTAATATTGCAGTGTAGTAACCCTGAAAGACACTTGTTTTTATCCATCTGAATGGGAAGACGGATGTTATTATCAACTTGAGTGGATTGTGTTTCAATTTATGACTTTTCTTGTGTCTTGCTGTCATGTGGATTATAGTAATGAAGCCAGGATACATTTTCTCATACTTTTCAGACTCATCAGCACTGCAGCGGAAATCTAATTATAGGCTTGCTGTGATGATTTCTGTTCTAAAGGGAGTTTAAAATGAGTTACGTAAACAGAATTATATAAGTAGACTGTGAAAAAAATAAACTAAGGAAATCATCTTAAAAATATCAATATGTAGATTGTGATTTGGTGTTAATGGGATATCTAACACAAAAACTTGATCCAAAAAGTGTTACTGCTGATTCTGAGGAATACTTGCAAAGTATTTTGATCTTTTTGGCAAGGCTGCTATTGAACACTCTTTTGGCTGGGGTGTACTGCCTCTGGTCCCAGAGCCGGTTTGTTCAGGCATCGCAGCAGCTGCAAAGCCTTCGTGCTGCCGTAGCTGCAGCCTGATAACTAGCTGGCTGTCTGATGGGATTTCGTCCTTGGGTGAGGTGCTCCTCGTGTGCGATGCAGCTAGTGGCTCTGCAAGCCACCCAGGAAGGAACTGCTGGAAGAAGAGGTTCCAGTTCTGTATCCAGCTAGCTGAAGTGTCCAGAAGTCAGTGTCTGCTTCTGGCCAGGAAGGAGCCTCCTATTGCTCAGTTCCTCATGCTGGAAGCCCCCTCTTGGAAGTAGAGATCACACTTGGCTTTAGCAATAGAGAACAAGTCCACTGCAAAACACAGTCTGTGCTACTTGGCGTGCCAAGGTGGAAAAACAGGGTTTTCGTTACAACTTCCAGGTAATTTCCGTACAGGGCTGTTCTCTGCTCTTCTGTTATGTGAGATGCAGCTAGCTCAGATGAACATAGACAGCATCTGAGGAATGACACTTCTGAACCTTCATTTGAATGAAAATCTTGAAGAGCTTGTTAGTTCATAGAATTGTAGAAGCACAGAATGGTTTGGGTTGGAAGGGACCTTAAAGACCACCCAGTTCCACCCCGCCTGCCATAGGCATGGACACCTCCCACTAGACCAGGTTGCTCAAAGCCCCATCCAGCCTAGCTTTGAACACTTTCAAGGATGGGGCACCCACGGCTTCTCTTGACAGCATATTCCAGTGCCTCACCACCCTCATAGTGAAGAATTTCTTCCTTATATCAGATATCCCCTCTTTCAGTTTAAAGTCATACTCCTTGTCCTACCACTCCACACCCTTGTAAAAAGTTCTTGAATACCATCTGTGGAGAGGAAGCTTTATGCATCCCAGGCAGCAAAAATGCATTATATGCATTATAAGGTACTTTGGGGATCCAGCATACAGTTGTTTGAGAATGTCAGTGATTCCTATGGAGGCATACCTTTGAGCATGTTCTCTGGACAGCTCACATATTTTTCAGTAAATAGCAAATTCAGGAGTATGCCTACTGAGTATAGTTTAATGTGTGTATGTTTTAATTAACATACCTAAGTTTCTTCTCAGCTGTCATACATGATGTTTCCTGAAGATGACGGTTCTTTCAACTTACCTGCATTCCAGTGTTGGTTGCATGTGGTTCATTTTAGCTATGGCCATTATGAATGATCACATCAAATTAATGCCACACAGAAGTTATTTCAGTATGCATTTAAGAGCTTCAGAATATTGATCTTCAGGATAAAGTTTTTGGATCCATCAGTTCAATCTGCCTGGGCAGAATAAAATTTTCAGGGCATTTAGAGCTGGGAAGTGACCTCAGTCAGCTAAAGTTCAGCTTCAGTTTTCTGCTCCTTTAAAGCCTTCTGATTCAAGCAGATTTCCCACCTTCAAAATTTCTATGATAAATGTCCCCTGTGGCATTTTAAATGGATAACTGATAGTTCTGCTTGTTAATTCTATGCTTGCTTCCTAGCTGGGCTCCAGGGCAACATTTAATTTGGGAGTAATGCTCCCTCAGCTCTGTTACCTGACTGAACTCTCTTCCTTTTCCAGCTGTCCTCAACTTGAAAAGCACAGAGTAGGAAAGCTGTTGCAGATATTAGCCACAGTGCTCAGCAAAAACATCACTGAATGAAATGAAATGGCCTTTGTTCACAGCTCCTTTTCTCTGCTGCCTCCTCTGTGACAGTGCTGTTGCCTTTTAGTGGCCTCACTTCTAATCTCAGTGATGAAACCTCCCAAGAAATCCATTTTGGAGTACTAGGCTATTGTGCTTTTTAAGAAAAAAATACCCCTTTCTGGGTGTTATATGGTGCATTCAGATTAATGAACTAAAAGTCTCTTCATAATTTGAAGAAAAATTTTATGGAGAGCTGATGCTATTCAGAACCACCAGAAAAGTCAATTTATACTCCTGGCTACTACTAAATATGACATAAAAGCCATATGAAAATTAAATGCAGCCTGTAGCATACACAGAGGGACAATTTTATTTCATTCCTAAATTCAGCAACATATGAAACAATATGAATGAAATTTTCTCTTATCTGCCTCTGACAGAAACCTCACAGCCTGCTCCTCATCTCCAGAAAATTTGGAAATTCTGCAGATTCTAAAGCAGGCATGTTCAGTGTTTTTTGGTGGTGTGGTGCATCTTTAGACGTTCAGTTCCGTCTCTTGAATCTGCCCAGAGCTTTATATTTTCCTTTGCCCATTATGTTTTGTAGTTTGGATATTCAGACACTTTATTTTTCCTTCTTGTTTAGTGAAAGATTTTCTAAATGTTTTCTGCTCTTCCTGTAAGTCTATTCTTGTCCTGCAGAAGGAGTGAGCATAAACTTCATGGGAGACTACTGCCTTTTGCACCCTTAGTTTGCTCTTACATATACATATGCCATCTCGAGGCTGCAAAGGCTTGCTCATGCTGACCTTTATCATTTTTTGTTTGTTTTACAGTGTTTGTAAGAGATCATCATAACTGTTTATAGCAGTTCTAAACTCTCTATTAAATAAAATTTCAACAAGTAACTGTCCTAGATTCAAGTTGCTTCTTAGTGAGGAGTCTAAATTCAAAAGCCTTTTTAGACATTCTTTATCAGTTTTGATACCGTTCTCCCCTGACCATTACATCTCTATTACCTTAGATTAAAACAGATCTGATTAAAATTATATTATTATCTAAAATAATTAAACACAGATTAATCAAACTGTCATTACCACACTTGGTTTTTCATAACAGATAAATGTTATTATTTTTTCTGTGTTATTATTATTGCGTGTTTAGCATTTGTATTCTCTAATAGAGCCATTTCTGGAAAGTGAGAATAATATCCAAAATCAACATGTAATTTTGTTCCAGCACACACAAACAGGTTTATGACAACCTTGAATCCCAGATTTAACTGGTTTGTTTCACAATTTCTGATTATTTTTATGCATTTACTTAATATCAGTTTATTCTGTATGTGCTCTTGTCTGACCCTTGTGTCATGCAGTTCTGTTTTTTGTATTTTTCCATACCCTGATCCTCTTCAGGTATGCACTTCTTAGCTGATTTAGTTTTTACATTTTAGGAATAACCAGTAGAGCACTTCAGATAAAATTTCAACCAAATTGAAGTTCTCATTCAGACCTGGTGCAGTGATTTAATGTATCTCTTATAGGGCAGCCAATATTCATAGCTGTATTATTTTTTTTTTTTGTGTGTTGTGGCCTCTATAACAACAGTCTGCATAAAGGCTGTGATTGGGAAAGCACCTTGAGCATATTTACATGTACAACATGTATCTCTGGTGTTTGTTCCTCCTTTGTTGAAAGCTCTGTACCGGCTATCTGCTTCTACTAAGTCTTTTCTATTGTTAGATGTTAGTTATAAAAACATACAGTAATTACTGAAGCGAGAGCTAACCTCTTATCTTTTGATTACTGCTAGACAGGAAGCGTGTTTCTTGCAGCTCCTACCTTCCATAACCACTTTGTTTGGTGAGGGTTGGAGCAGGTAGAACGCTGCTACTGAACGGGTCTGTTCTCTGATCCTCAGGTCCTGTTAGAGTGTCCCCAACCTTATGGTACGCATCCCTGAGGATGAGACAGAATGAGTTTATAGCCTCATTTCTTTGGGAATTCAATTTTATTCCTTTTTATAGCCATATACGTTGCATATGTTGGAGCTGGGGCTTTTCTCATTTGCATATTCCTCATTTGTTGTTCTCAGTTGGTTTGGGTGTCAGGAAGATTAACTAGCAACTCGTATTTTTCATATTCTTTGGCTGTTCTCCCTCAGGAGTGAGACTCAAACATTGTGTCTGTGTAGACTTGCATAAATGGAAGTCCTATCTATATATTTTTAGTGGTTCTCTTTTCTTATAAATGCATTTTCATTTTATTTCTTACACTTTTTTTTTTTTTAAATAAAACAGTCTATGCCCCGTGAGAGGTAAGCTAGCATTTTCCAGTTTTTATAAGCCTCTCCTTACACTACTATTGCCTGTAAACACTTGAGTCCTTCAGGACCAAAGAATAGAACTCGATGTCAGTAAACAAATCACGTTTATTGCTTTCTAAGTGTTTACACAATGACAAAAATGAAGCCCTGGGGAATTATACTGTAAAAAGGAATAGATGATTTGAATTAGGTTGCCATGTGAAATATAACTACTCTTTATGGATGTTGTGGGAACATAAACTGGAAAGAAAATCTGCACACTGTTAAAATGAAAGTTTAACTTTTTTTTTTTCTTAATACAAATAGAATCTTGTAATAAGTTAATTCCTAATTCTGGCATTAATTAATCATCAAACAAAAGCGAGTAGAATGGTCACACTTAGGAAACTGAAATTTCTTATTTTTTACTTCTTTTATAATTTTGCAAAGAGGTAGTATTAATTATTTTAAGCATTTAGTGCATGAAAATAAAAACACAGTTTATCAACTTTTCCATGTTGTAAGAACAAGGGTGAGGCTGAGATTTGTAAGCTGGGTTAATGGGAATTTACATTACAGATCTCTCTGACAGCTTTCGAAATCATCACTAGCTTAAGCTGCCATCTTCTTCGGTGACCTGAAAAATATCTGTTACTGTATAGTTGGTTTTTTTTTTTGTTTGTTTTGTTTTGTTTTTTAAGTATTATCAGAATAGTTAATGATTTAACTGTGGAACACAAGTTTGTCTGTGTGTCGGGTGTGTTTGTAACGCATGTGAGATATGGCCATAAGTGCATTCATAGTCTTTTCTCGGATACTGTCCTTGCAGAAGGAAAATGAGAAAAAAGATATTAGATGTGCACAAATGCTCCAAGTAACATTGCTCTGGCTGACTGTACTGTCCATTTTATTTTACAAGGTGAGCTCATGGGTTACCTGGCTGATCCTGACTGCAGGTTCTATGGAGGAGAAACGAGAAGTCTTCTCATATTTAGTACATGTGGCAAAATGCTGCTGGAATATGGGCAACTACAATGCTGTAATGGAGTTTTTGGCAGGGCTAAGGTACTGGCAACTCTTTTTTAAATGGCTTTTCAGTGATAGATTACACTGCAACTTCTGTTAAGCAGATGTCTCTGGAGAACAATGGACTGAACAGAAATCTGTTGGTAAATTACATCATCTCACCCTGTGACTTTCTAATAATCCCTTTTTAAAAAAAATTAAACATGCTAAAAGGCATTTTTTTCAAAATGCTTGGGAGACACCATCAGTTTTTCTGGTAAATGTTAAATATGATATGTTAAAAAACATACATTTTTAAACAGAAATTTTTTAAATGTGGAAGGAAGATGGGAAAAAATTTATGGTTTGCCTAACACTGACTAAAGCGAATGTAACTTGGGGTGGGAGTTTCCAGAACACAAGTCAAAGATAATCATGATAACGTTCTAACAGAGTCAGTCTTAAATTGTAAAATGAAACAATAACAACAAAAAATAATAAAATAAAATAAAAAACCTACCAAAATACCACCCCCAAAACAGCTAGAAGTTGTGTGTTTTTTTTTTTTTAAACTCTTCAAGTTTATTTACACTGACTGATGCAGGGGTCTTGTGCTGCAATGTTCCTATATAGCCAGACCTGCTGTGTCTCCAGGAGAAAGACAGAGTATGGTGTTAAAGACATGTTGGTAGCCTTCCCGCAGAGCTGTGGGCTTGTATGGGGCCAGGTGGGTGGAAAGGCGCTGTCTTTGCTGGGCTGTGCAGTTTACTGGGCAGCAAATTAGACTGAAGAGGGAAGAGTTAAGATCAGATTTCCCATCTCTTAGCTCTGACCCTCCTTGTATTTCATGTTTGTGTAACAAAGCTTTAATGTGTTTGTATTGTCGGTCTTTGTGGTTTAGTAAGGATTCTATTGAGCTATTTATTTACATTCTTGGTATATAAAACACATTTGAAACACTCATAGACACAAGGAGTCTTTTTCAGCAGAATGCATCCACAGTCTCCTAGCCATGTAAGTTGTGAGGAAAAATGCAAAACAAACTAAGGGCTTAATTTTATCTGTAATGCATCTACACAGCAAAAGGGAAACCAAAGAGCAAGGCTGGTGCACAATTTGCGGTGTTTCCAGGATTAGGACAGAAAGCAGGGTTAAGGACATTCAGCTGTTAGTGTTTCTACAAACCTTTTGGTAAGTGTGGGGCCAGGGATGGCCATGCCTTCACACAAACATGCAGCTCAGAAGGGGGGAGACCTCCAGCAGTGCTAGAAGTCCTTCTCAGGGAGCACCAGGAGCCATTTCTGTTTGAAATCAAAGATTCATCTGCAGCACTGCATTGGTGCCTGAGAGATGGAAAATGATCTTGACTTATTTATTTCCATGGCAGAGTTTGAATGAAATGGGGAGAAGTCAATGTAAAATATTTTAAATATGTATATTTACTTTTGTTCACTTTATTGATTATTTATTCATAATACAGCTAAAGGAATTTGTAATAAACCATCTGATTTGTCTTTATGCCATTTCTTTCATTTTTTTCTTATTTTTCCTAGGTGTTTGATAATTCAAAGGGTAGAAGTGGCCTACTAACCAGAATTTTCATAAAAATAATTAGCTGAATGTGATTCATTTCTGAGTAATGATAATAATTTCCATTATTATATGTATGCTGCAAGTGTTGAACTTCAGTGTACTTTTTTTTTAAAATAACAGTTATGATCTCTTTTTGCAATAGATCCAGAAAAGTTTTAAAAATGTGGCAATTTATGGACCAGTCTGATATTGAAACTATGCGAAGTCTGAAAGATGCTATGGCACAACATGAGTCATCATCAGAGTACAAGAAAGTGATCAACCGGGCACTCAATATTCCAGGCTGTAAAGTAGTTCCTTTCTGTGGTGTATTTTTAAAAGAGCTTTGTGAAATTTTGGATGGAGCATCAAGCCTCATCAGACTCTGTCCACGGTACAATTCCCAGGAAGAAACATTAGAGGTAAGTAGGACTGATACTCTAAGAGGTTATGTTCATAGCCATCCAGTGCATTATTTGATATTATTTATTATTTTATATGAGATCATCATCTAATTAGAGTTTCCTAAACCACTATTATCCATAGCTCAGTTATATGGACCTCTATTTAATTCTGATAGTAACTGTAGCAATATAAATTTGGTTATTTATAAATAGTTTGATATAGGTGTACTGAGAAATTACTATCTGTACCAAAGGACGATGTTTATACTTAGGTAAAATAAGTATGTAAATACTTAAAGGTGCATCTATTTTCTGTTAAATGCTCTGACCTCTGCATAGCTTATTGGGAATTGGAAGGTTTTCAGTTCCTTAAAAACAGAGTTCAGAAGCTCAATGGATTGAGTTTTTCCTTTATGAAACAAAGCAATTCCTTTGATTTTTTTTTCAATTTTTCTTTTTAAAAAAAACCTCCCTGTTACATAAAAAGATTAAAGCCTAGGCTTTTAAAAAGTCTACAGAGAGTTATTGAAACTTGTTACTTGATTTATGCAGTGATTTGGTCCATTTGGGATTAGAATTAGGTATAAAATCCCATTAGAAGCTACTTGGAAATAAATATTCTTAATTCTTGTAAAAAAATCCTCCAGTGAGAAGTAGATGACAGTGTTCTAGTGTTTCTGTTGTTACAATACTAACCTTATAGACATCTTTAGTTTGTTTCAGATTACAGTGGACAAGATAATTTCTTGCAACGAGTAGGCCAAGATGGTTTAAATAATCCAGAAAAAGAATCAACAGCAAACAATATATTCCAAACTATTCGGAGCTGTAATCGCAGTTTGGAATCTGAAGAGGGTGAAGAAAATTTTAGTGAAGGAAGTGATTCAAGAAAAAACTCTTTGAAGGACAGAAACCGGTACCAGTAGGTCTCATTTTCTGTCTCAGTCTGTATATTTCACATTTTTCATGTTTAATTTCATTTTTATCAAGGCTCATTATAGAAACATAGGCGACTTTAACCTCTTCCCTTTTATTTATCGTCTTCCAAGTCAAAACCTTTTCTGCCTGGAATTATGCTAAGTATCTGCTACTCAAATGCTTGGGAACTCTCTGTATAGTTATATTTTCCCTCATGATGTAATTACTTCCTCTAGTGATAAGGGTAAATCCCTTTCATCTTACACATAGAGCTTTAAAAATCCACAGTTACGATTACAATTTTGATCTGTGGTGCCAGGAATAGCACCGGGACATATCTGTTATCAGAGCTCAGAACATTATATTCTGCACACTAGAGCAGCGTCATGTCCTTTCCAAAATAAGGGTTATTTATTATTGCTCATAGGACCACTTCTTTTAAGGTCGTGTTCATTTGAGGCTTTAAAATTATGACCAGAAGATGTTTGTAAGTAATTCCAGATTTTGAAATTTCATTTTGGTTTAGTCTTGCTATTTTGCCTAGATGTTTACTTGATTGTGCCCCGTTAAAGAGCTCAGTGTTCAAAAATCCCAGATTTTCGCTTTGAAGACCCAGTATATTCTGTACTATTCACCAACAAGAAATATGCTAAATGCAAAGTTTATGATGTCACTTGACTGAGTGTTGCTTTAGTGAAATTGCAGCCCATATAGACATAGGTAGGTCAGCTTTAAACCAGGTACCTGTTAAAATAACTTCAAACTGAGTATCAGAACCATACTGTTCAGAGGTGAAGTAATGTAAAATACCCGTATGTTCAGAAATATCCAACCTATTTCAGCTACTTACACAAAAAATCTAATAAGTGACTGCCTGAGAAGGAACTACCCTCTTCCTGTTTTAAATGCATTTATTTCATTAACATGCAATTGTAAACCTCATTTCAAATAAATAATGATTATTTCCTGAAAGAATGGTTTCTAATAGAATTATTCACATCTGGCTTTGGTTCCTTCTGGACAGTGGCACAGTAGATTATGCCAAGAAAGACAGTTCCACTTTGTCCATTTATGTTGTCTCTTGACCTACTGCAGTTTAAACACTTTCTTCCAGAAATTATTTTTTTTAATTAATATACTTTGAAATCTGCTTTTAACTCTCAGTTCAAATAAAGAATGAGCTAGGGAAATCAGCCTTTCACTTGGATACACAAAGCAGAATTTAAATATAAAATAAAAATATGGGGAAAATAAAGTTATCTTTGTTACATGTTTATGAAATCAGTTCTTGGTAAATTAGTTATTTATGCTTCATGTTTAAATATAAGTTAGTAAGTTCCACTCTAACTAAAGTAGGAATTAATGTTAAAAAAAAAAAAAGTTAATATGACATAGAAATTAAAGTTTCAAATTGAAATAAACAGAACTGCAGCTTCCTGATTCAAGTCATTGGCTATACTGTTTATTAGTGCCTGTAGTTCTGGTGCAGTAAGTGCTGATTTCAACGTCGTAATGACTTGTAGAAAAATGATCTGTGAAAGTGTTAATTTACTTCAATTCCTTATTTTCTTGCCATCTCTTTCACGGGCATTGAGAGCTGGGTGAGACAGAAATAAATTCCTGTAGAGAGGCAGAAGAGCTTTGTGCTCTTGTCCCTGTTGTATGGAGGCTGCAATATTTGATTCATTTTTAATGCTATGAACAACTAAAAGCCTTTCTTTTGAGATCTAAGCTATATTTCCTATAAAGTATTATATAATCAAAATTTTATAAAAAGTATTTATTACCTGATAATTGTATTATTGTGGCTATAAAAGCTGAAAAATACACCTTATAATATAATTGTCTTTTTTTTTTTTTTAATTACGAGGAAAATTTTCAAGTAGTTTGCTTTTTGCTGATTCAGATTAATATTGTGGAACATGAACCCAGCAAAATTGATTAGTTTGATTTGAAAAAAATGAAAGGCATCTAAAAAAAAAAAAAAGTGGGTACTGGGTTATAGCTATTATTTTCCCAGCTGTGTTTGCAAATAAACTCAACGTCACTCTATAGTCAGAGACTTGTCTAATCACCCTGAGTTGCCTTATATGCCCAGCAAATATCAAACTTTAATTTCTGTTAGAAATCTTACTTGACAATTCTCAAAGAAATAAAGGCAAATAGGAAAAAAATCAAGTTTGAAATACAATTTTTATAGAAATGTTAATCAAATGTCCTAGTAAGATGCTCTAAACTTTGTCACATCTCTTTGTTGGCCTGAACCCATCTTCCTTTTTAAGCTTTCTTAATTATAGTAAGTATCTTTTACAATAATAGTGAAAAAGAATCAAGTTTTTTCCTTTTCATATCCCATGCAATTTCCCCCTCTAAAACTGCAATCTGTTTTAATGATTCCTTTATCCTTTCTTCTCATTTCCTTGCATCTTAGTGCAGCACGTGTAAAGAAAGCTTCTGATTCAAACCAAGTTCTGTAAGTTTGTTCTCAGTAATTCATAGCTACGTCGCTTTTGCTAGCTAATGTCAGAGGTTTTGTTTCTGCATACGATTGCATGCATTCGCTTGGTTTACCTACTTCTTGTGCATTTTAATCTGCAGCATGCCAGTGCTATCAAATGTGAAATAAGGCATGAACGAAGCTCTGCCATTTTGGCCTCTTGTATACAAAATTTCTTTGGCCATGCACATTTAGTCTCAGAATACATTTTCTGGGATTTTTGCAGAGACTTTTTTAATTATTTTGAGGGCATGGGGGAGTGAGACACTTCAGTTGTTAGTCTCATTTGAAAATTTGAATTTTGCATAACCCAGGCAAATAATGTATATAGCATAGTAAGACTCAGCAAATTTAACACCAGTTTGTACCTGCTCAGGTATACGATATGACCATTATATTTAGGAAGATTTCTTAAGGGAGTACAGCTACAGTTAAGGCTGATACAGTTTTTCTATCCTTGTTTGTCAGTCTCCTCAACATCACCAAAAATCCCTCAGCCTATTGGCTGAGAAATCATTGATATCTGGAATAAGGGAAAATTCAAGTGAATTAGTGCTCTGGGGAGAGAAAAGTTTGAGGAAGACCTAATGGTTATGTGTGGTGTTTCACTCAGTGAGATGGTGTATGTGGCTTGGAACAAGTCATAATGTGAACTGCCTTTTACTCAGCTGGTAGGACATGGGCAGGAGCTGAGAGTACTGTGGCGATATGAGGGGTATTGAGGGTATTAGGACAGGATGCCTTGAAGAATATGCAAAGCAAGCTGGTTTGGGTATCTTCAGGAAAATGTGCTTCATTAGTTCTGCTGTACGTGGAGAAGCTTACTCTTTTTATGTTCAATTTAAAGCAGTATTGAATTTTTGAACATTCATTCATTCATACATGCTAGAAGCTTCTGTACAGAATAATTTATATTTAAACTACTTCATTTATTAGTGCAGATATTGTTGTTCTGTATCCAGTGTTTCTTGTCATAAAATATTTCAAAAAAATAATAAATGTTTCATGTTAAATTTTATTTACATAAAATTTAAATTTTCTAATGGGAAGTATCTGATAACATTTGTGCTGCATTCTTTTGAGGAAGGCATATATTTTAATCCCTATTTCACAAGTGTTAATAAGAGAAAGGTCTGCACATTAAATCTGCATATTAAAGGGATTAAAAATCTTGTCTTCCTTCCACTAGATCTTGTTACCAGCTTCCACATACAATACTTATTGATATTTCCACTGAAGTGATCTTGTGCTATTGATTTAGAAAGTGGAATCACTTGACTTTAAGATCCAAACTCAACTTATTTATTATTAATGTAATCTTTGGAAAATTCTAAGAAAACATATTTATATTTTTACAGGAGTTATAAGGAGTAGCAACATCTTTTAATTCAAAATTTCAGTAACATAAGTTGTAATATTGTAAAATCTACAGATGTTCCTGTAAGTCCGTGTATTCTTTTTAATTTGAACTGTACGAGAAAAAGTATTAATCAGTCATAGCATACATCTGCACATTAATTATGTGCTTCACTAGGTAGGAAGTGGGTTTACGAAACTAAATATAAGTCCCTCATCTTTGTTCACATACAGATTTATAATTGGAGATCTTTCAGATTCTGAAAGTGATATATTTGAGCAGTTGAAGGAGTGGGACACAAACTCAACAGAAGAACAACAAAAGGCTTTCTGCCATGGCATAGAACTCATTCCCTGGTACGTGTTATCTATCAGAGCTGATGTCCACCAGTTCATGCTGCAAGGGGTGACTGTCATTCATTATGACCAGGAGACGCATCTTTCAGCACGTTGCTTTCTTCAGCTTCAGCCTGACAATAGTACTTTGACTTGGACAAAACCCACAACAGTTTGCCCTGCAAATGCTAAGGCGAAACTGAGTGTGCTGGGTAATACTGCTGACCTTGGTAAATACCAGTTTCTTGGCAATACTGGACTAAATGGACTTGTGGAAGGTTTTCTGGATTTGTTTTCAGCCAAGGCTGTGTATATGGGACACTCTGGCATTGATATGCACACTGTGTGTGTTCAGAATAAACTTTGTAACATGTCCCTTGAAGAAAATGGTATAACACTACTTTATGGACTTCAGACTACTGATAATAAATTGCTGCACTTTGTTGCTCCAAAATATACTGCCAGAATGCTATATGATGGATTGCTGGAATTGACTAAAGCTGTAAGAAAAATGAGGAGATTCCCTGATCAAAGACTGCAGTGGCTACGGAAACAGTATGTCAGCCTTTACCAGGTAAAAAATGGTGTGATTTTATATAAAACAAGTTCAAAGATAGCAACAACGTAATGTCATGCAATTAGTTTCTATTATAAGTAAACGAAGACTAAACTTGAATGCCAAATCTCCAACTTTGTAACATGGCTTGAGTAAACAAGGTCTGGTTCTCCACATAATGTTTCATCAAATGGTGCATATTTTTGATACACTCAAGTTAAATCTTTATTATTGTCATTATTATTATGAAATTCTTTGTAAATTTGGAGCTTTGGAATAAGTGTTTTACTAAAGAGAAAGCAATGACTGTGCATGTAGAGGATGCTGAAATATTGAATGCTGAGAGTTAAGGCCAAAAAAAAAAAAAAGCAAACAAAATAACCCTATTGCATTCATGCAATAAGTAACAATTGCCTACTCTTGTTGTTTTGTCTTTCATTGGTTCCTTAGAGATGTCTGTATTGTTGCTTAAGAAAATGTGTCTGTTTTTTGGCAGTTATTCTTCTTGTTTTGTTAATGCTGAGAATTTTTGTAGGAGGATGGAAGGTTTGAAGGCCCAACCTTGGCTCAGGCTGTTGAACTTTTCGGAGGCAGACGATGGAGTGCAAGAAACACAAGCACAGGAACGCTTACCAAAAGCGCTGAGAAACCTAGTGTTCAGAGAAACAACACTCTGGGAATAAATGCAGCTAAGAAAAAGAAGAAAGTACTTATGAGGGTAGAATATTTTGTTATTATTGTATTTTGTTGCTTATCTGGCTGATAGGTTTCCTTCCTACAGCTACTGTGTAGCTAGCTAGCTATATTGTGAACCAGGGCAAAGTTAGATGATAATTTTAAAACTGCTTATTGCAGCATGGTTTTTTTTTTTTTTTTTGGCTTGTAGTTTTCCATTAGTTTGTGTTTCTTTTGTCATGCTTGAAGCATTCTCAGGAAACATTGGCACTGGGGCTAGCAGATGGGGGACAGAATTGTATTAGGAACTTTAACTGCTACCTTAGTATAAAGGTAAGATATTGTTAGTAACAAAAATAGTAACCTGCAAAGTAATGTTTGGAGTCTGTAGTTGGTTTCTTTGCTCCTTTTTATTTTCACGTTGCTGAAAACACCACCTCAGTTCTTCTGCCTTACAATTGCATACAGTTTTATCTTACATGGCTGACAAGAACACCGGACTTTGGCAATTTCCACTTTCTTTTCTGGACCCAACGACTTCCAGCAGTAGCCAGGAAACAGAGAAAAATGCAGGGTCTAGCAGCTCAACACTATCCACTTTTTCTAGTATGCAGGTAGGGGAGATCCAGATAACAAGATTGATCCTCTTTAGGGCACCCGTGCACCAGTAGAATAGTGTAAAACCATTTGGACCAGTTTAGAGAGGCACAATCATTGTAGTCCTCTGTGAGATATCAAACTGAGTTAGCACCTGATGTTCCTGCAGTCATTATGTATCCTTCATCATGATTAAGTTGTCTCTTTTCTACTTAGATGGTTTTACTGACAGCATAGTTATTGGCCTTAAAGAAGTAATTTGGCTGATAATAAAGAAGTAATAATAAGTAATTAAGTAAATAATAAGTAATAATAAGGCTGATAATAAAGAAGTAATAATGGCTGATTCATCTCATGTTCTAATTACAGATTGCACTGATAAATAATGAAAAAATAGTGTATTGAGGATGTTTATTATGGTGCTCACTTCATTTCTAGGGTGAAAGTGGAGAGGCCACTGATGATGAAATGGCCACTCGGAAGGCAAAAAGCTGTAAGGAATATCGTAATAGAAGTGGTTCGGATCCTCAAGATATTGATGAGCAAGAAGAATCAGGTAGACACATAGCTTCAGTACCTAAGAGTCCCTCAGGGTTTTGCTTAAAATCTTTTTATACAGATATTTTTTACGGTGCTAAAGATATGTTTATGATAAGAAACTACTTATACAGTCAAAACTCCAAATGCTATAAAATTTTAAAATTATTATTTTTTTTTTTCATGATTGCTCTTTCATTTAGTTTTAGTAACACTTCCTTTCTTGTCAGACTAAATGCATATATAAGCATTATTCAGATCATATCTTTTGACTGTCTTGGTACAAATCTAGAATCCCAGCATCCCTTTAGTGTTTTACCGAGCATTAATGAATTATGAACATCAATGAAATCATTTTTGTTGGGCCTGAAGCTGTAATAGTGCTGCAAACTTTTGTTTTCTCCATAGATCAAAATATTATTATTAATGCTTCTCCATCTAACACCTTGTCGTCAAGAAGAACACACTCTCTGACAACATCTGGATCTCCTAATTTAGGAGCTGTCACATCCTCACCAGCCAGACCAGTCTCCTCTCCTGTAATGTCTTCAAGCAAGAGTCAGTCTAGGTAAGGACAAAATCAGTGCTTTGATTTTAAAAGAAAAAAGTTACTGTTATTTAATTATGATCAAATGTGTTTTTCTTGCCCAACTGACAAAATCTGACAAAAACAATGCCAGAAATGCAATTAGGCTTTTGACAGACATCTGAAACATGTTGTAGCATAACATAGGGCATTTAAGCTGAAATACCATGAATCGGAGGACAGCTTTGTAGACAGTCCCTGAGCAGCATGCTTCAGTTAATAAGTCTATTACAGAAGCACATTGGAATCCATCCCAAAACTCCACAAGTTTAATTCTTTCTCCAGATTGTCTCCAAAGCATAGTTATAGACGTTTTCTATATAAACTCAACAGAAATGTAGATGTGTGAACTGAAGTGCTGAGGTTTCTCAGCACAAGTCATTTCTACGTGGGGGATTATTAGCTTTTGCTGACATTCCTGGTGATGATTGCAATACTTTCTCAGCCAATTGGAGGAACAGTTTTGAAATGTTTCTTCTCTTACAGGCCCCTCTCTTCTCCTATAATATTCACCATTTTTCTTACACTTACACAGTTCAAAAGGTCATGCTGTGGCTGTGCAATGACATAATGGAGTAATGTATTAATTCTATAAATAGTAATAATGGTAGTAGTACTAACAGTAATAATAATATAGCAAAAATAATATATCAGGGTTGCGGATGGTACTTGATGGCATACAAGAAGCCAGTCTCAACGGAGACTTTCCAGTGCCTTTTAACAGAATGAAGGCTGTGGTGTGGGCATGAGTGTGAATCTTGGGGTTCCCTGGAAAGCAGTGGTAAACAATGGAAGAGATCGATGCTTCGGGCAGAACATTATTTTTGAAGAGACATGTCTTATGTAGTGGTTTATATTGCCTATTTCATAGGGATTTTTTACACTTAACATGGTTAGGTTTAGCAGTGGAAGTGAGTAGTAGAGCCAGCTGTGGGCATCTGTGGCTGGGTGCTTCTCCTTTTACCTCTGCTTTCTGAGACTCTTATTATGTTCTTTGCTTTTTGTTCCTCGCTGTCATACACAACGATGGGGTGAACATGCCAGACTAGGAGTTATCTCTTTAAGACATATATGGTTATTTTGTTTGTTTGTTTATTTTCAAGGATCAGAGAAATTTTATATTAAACTGAAGAAGTACTGCATTAATACCTCTGGAGAATGTTTCTCTGTTTTGCAAATCTGCTTTTTGCTTTTTATGCCAAAAGAGTAGTTGTTCTCTAAATGAGATTAAAAGGCTCTACTGAGAACTCACATTCCCAGGGGAAAGGGCAGCTAATGTTTCTTTAAATCTTCTCAGTCCGTCCTGGGCTTCTCTACAGATTCCTGCACAGCTTAGCACTGTAGGCATCCCAGAGTTATGTCAGGTTTTCCCTGGCAAAGTTGTTTGAAGACTCCACAGTGTTGCCTGGTAGAGCTCTCCCCAACTTGATAGGACCCATCATGCTAGAATTTGCAGAAGGTTACTCTGGATGCAGCTATATGGATGCTTTAATCTGTTCTGAGGAAATCTTTCTCAGAATTAAGACACTTGGAGCACTAGAGAAAGTCTGAGTCTTGGTATTTTCATCCCTTGATAAGCCCAAATTGTGCTTGCAAGGTTTCAAGTGTATGGACATTTCACATGTACTAAATGAAATAATTATCTTTAGTTCCTCAATTGCTAGCATAATCATAACAATCAATTTATATTCTTAATTTTACCCAACCAATTTTGTCAGTAGTATCGTAAATTAAGATAAAATGAGCAATCCATTTACCAAAGTAAAAAAAAAAAAAAAAGAGCTGAAATGACCTAGATTATGAAGTAATCTAGGAAATACATGATCCACTGGGACTGAATTGTAGACGTTTCTGTGGCTCTGTACAGATCAGATCTAACAGAGCTAACTAAATCAGGTTAGCGTCAGCTTTGCTACACCTGGATGTAGACCCAAACCCGGAAGAGGCTTAATAGATGGAACCACTGTTGGCCTTCAGTGGTTGTGCAGCTGTAGGTGCCTGTATGGTCCCTCACAGAACCCATGAGTTAGCAGAGCAGGGAGAGGGTGCCACTGGGCTCTGCAAAAGCCTTTGCAGTACAGAAATATTAGCTGGCAACAAATGATTAAAGACGCAGTGTAGCAGCTAGGAAGATTTCTGGTTCTTTTTCTCTTTCCATATTATATATACATTAAAAATAACTTTCCCTAAACAATTACTTATATCCATGTCTACACTATGTAAGAAGCTCTGAATAAATCAAATTTCTTAAAGTGAAAAAATAAGAAAGAGCCGGTTTTGTTGTACATTTTAAAGAATAGTACTTCTTGCATGTAGAGAATGAAGAACTGTCTTTTTACTTATATAGCTCACACCCTTGATATTCCTTACCTCCTTACAAACAACTTACACTGAAAATAAATCCTTATGCAATCCAGATGTACATATGATTTCCACACACAGGTAGCCTGCAGCTGTCTTCTGTGATTCCTTCCAAGTGGATGTGCATGCAGCAACTTCCCAAGTTCTTTAGAAACCTAGTGCTGCCTGTAAGGTGGGAACAGGGTGCAGGGTAGTAACACCACTCATAAATATATAGCAGAACATGGAAACTTAGAGATGGGGCTTATTTATGAAGAAAGCGTGAACTTCCTCTCTCATTGTCTATATACCGGTATAATCTATACCATTCCTAATTACAGTTTTGATGGTTAGTGGTAGTGGATTTTTCTCGTTTGTTTGGCTTTTTTTTAACAGTCTTGTACTTATTACCTATGGAATTACTGTGGAAGATAATCTTTAGTGATAATTCTGGAGAAATGGTGAGCTTTCTCATCTGCTGCTGGTTTTCCTTTCAGTACTCTACAGTTCCAGTCTGTTTTTGGGAGTCAAGAGACTTTCTTCGTGGTGGTTTATTTTTCTTGTCTGATAAAAATGTTAGGAATGATTTTAGCCAAAAAGTTATATGCAGTATGTCAGTACTTGCCATAGTGATGTCAAACAAATTGAACACTATCAACCAAAGTAGATGGTATTTTTTAATACTTTAAATCACATGCTGTTTTCAATTGCATGCATGCACCCCAGGCCAGGAGTGAACTGAGGAATCCTATCTAGTATATTTATGTGAAAAGAAGTCTGCTTCTAACACAAATTTCCAGGGACTGCAAATGTCTTTAGGGACAGTGGACAACAAGCTGGTCCTGTTTTTCCATCACAGCTGTTGGAACTATTTGTACTGAACGTGATGGCAGTATTCCTAGACCAATGGATTTGTAGATTTGTACATTAGGGAGCAATAAAGTCTGACATACAGTCACCTAGTCTTGTACTTTGAAACAAAAACTGTAACTTCTGGAGTTATTTATGGTTTCAACTAGACAATTCTTGTATTGGCTGTTTAGGTACCTTCCTTTGCAGGATGCTGGTGCTGGTAAATCCCAGTCATGCATGTGTGGTCATTGGTGTTTAGGCCCTGGAAGGAATGTGGGATCTTGACCCATCTGGCTGATACCCTTACAAATTAGTACTTGAAATTTAGTAAGAACTTGTTCATACAGCTCAGGGGATAGTTCAAGGTGGGGACTAAGTACTAGTCTAAGTCCTGTAGTAGCCTGAAAACTTTGGGATGCAGCTTTTGCAAATTCATTGTTTTGCTTCAAAAACTATGTTCAGCTGCACAATTCAGGTTAACAATTGCAGTTATAAAGAAATTATTGTCAACCAAAATAATGAGCACCAAACAGCTAGTTATTTCTGTGATCATTTTCTCCCTTTGCTCTCAAGAAATTCCAGTTTGCTTTCCTTCCTTCAGCCCAAGAAGCTGAAAGGAGGAAATCATTATAACCTCATTTCTGGAAGGAAACGGCCTCCAGAGGCTACTGTCCAAGTCTAAAAGAAGAAGAGGACTGTAGCTTGACCTGTCTTTGAGGTATCCGATGATAATCTGGACTGTTTTTGGAAAGTATGTGAGAAGTCCATGTGGATGGGAAATGAGAAGGGTTGAGTGCCAGGGGAAGGGTTATACTTCTTAAATCTACACCTTTAATTCTCACAGATATGGAAACAAACAAACAAACAAAACCCCATACCTGCGCAGGATTTTTTTTTTTATTGTGTATCCAGCTGTAATATTACTGTCTTTTCTCCTTTTTTTTGACAGTGCAGAGCTCTAAGGAATTCTACATCCCTTTTATTTCTCCCTTAGAAAATCTTTAGTGAACCTCATGTACAGCAGGATATGGTTTTTAAAGCTTGTGGTACAAGAACACTGGCATTGATTTCTTTCAAGAAAAAATGAGAATGCTTTCAATTGTGCCATTTGCATCGGGCCCTTTTGCACATGGAAGAGCTTTAAATAGTATGCATATACATTAATTGTTCTGGCAAAGTTAGCAGTTGTCTTGAGGGGAATTAATAGCCGTTATAAAACAAGAAAGTACAAACAGTCATTGTAGATCTTATAAGATACAGCTCTATTTGCTTCTTCCAAATATTGCTAGTAAATACATTAAGGAGAATACAAATAAACTATTAATGCAGTAATGCATAATATTTCAAGAAGTGGAAATTTAACGTAACCAAATTACAGCAGTTGCTTTCTGATTTAGCACATGGAGCAGCAGTAGCTGGCATGGCCGTGTTAAAGGAGGAATGAAGGGGTTTCAGAACTTCATGGTTTCTGACAGCAACATGACTTTTGTGGAATTTGTGGAGCTCTTCAAATCTTTCAGGTAAAATAAATCTTTATTTGGTATTGGTATCTCATTCACCCAAGTTTATAAAAGAGCAAAAATTGAAATTTTCAACTCTTTTTGCAGTGTCCGTAGCCGCAAGGATCTGAAAGACCTTTTCGATGTCTATGCTGTGCCTTGCAATCGATCTGGTTTAGAGCCTACTCCACTTTATACTCATTTGAAGATTGATGAAAATAACATTGGGTTCCAACCTGATTTAGGTTTGTATAAGAGGAAAACACAGCCATTAGAATACTGAACAGCTTCATTTATTGGCCTCAAGTAAAAGTGTCCCAGTCAATCTCATAAACGGCAATCAATTATAAGTTCAAATACAGGATTGTTGCTGTACCTCCAGTAAGACCTGGTTAGCTGGATGTAAGACAGGTTCTCTGTTCAGAAATGAAGAAGAGGAAAAGTATTCCTGCTTTATATTAACAAGATATATCTGTAACTGGTATAGCAGAGGCAAAAAGCTTTTTGCAGATAGGCTGGGCCCAACACAGGGAGTATCTGGTTGCAGGAGCTCTGGAATCTGCTGTAGGAATAAAACAGAGAGCAAACATAGGGAGCAGAAATGAAAAGGCTGTGTGCACTGTGTCTCGTCTGGTTGATTTTTTCCTATCTGTTTTCCTAGTAGATCTGCTTCATGTGGGACAAGGGGGAAGGAAATCTCTGTCCCTCTTTACGTTCCCCAGTTACCATAATCTAAGTCTGGAGCTTTCTCCACTGTTAAAGAGCAGTCTTCATGCCAAGCAGCCTGTGGGAAGGGTACAGTACCACTGGTGTATGGGACTGGAAGAAGGAAAAAGTCTGATCACGCAGGCAGGATATGGGATTGCACACAGCAAAGGAAAGGCATCAAGACTGTACATGGTTGTGAGAGGAAACAGGAGGATCCTGGGTGACACCATGAGAGATTGTGCATCCCTGTTAAAATTGTAGGATTTTGTTTATAATAATTGAACACTTATGGCACTCTGTTCCCACTGCTTTATGTACACACTTAACACTCTTTCTCCTATTAGTGGATAGAAACAAGTTGGTTCTATTCAGATTTACTGTTAATGCTAAAATATTCAATAAGATATTCAAGTAATTTATAATTAAATATTATACTAAGTTAAATTCTATATAATGTATATAATACACATTAATTATGTATCTGATATTTATATTTATATATATTTTTTTTTAAGACTTGTTGACTAGGAATGTTTCAGACCTTGGTTTGTTCATTAAGAGTAGGCAGCAGCTGTCAGATAACCAGAGGCAAATATCTGATGCTATTGCTGCTGCCAGTATCGTAACTAATGGTACTGGAGTTGAAAGCACATCACTGGGGATATTCGGTGTGGGCATCCAGCAACTAAATGACTTCCTAGTGAACTGCCAAGGAGAACACTGCACCTATGATGAAATCCTCAGTATTATCCAGGTTAGTAATACAAACATCTTGCAGGTCCTTTTACTAGGAGTCCTGTTTACTTCTGTTTTCCCTGCTTGTCTTCCTCAAACTCAGAATAGTGTATCTGTGTCATCTCCTTTCAGACTAATGTTGTCACTACAGATTATTCTGTAAGTGTGCCCAACAGTATTGTTTCAGGTCACAAAAAGTGTTTTACTTTGTAGTCCTTGTTTCCATTTGGTGAACTTAACATGTAATTGTATCTTTATTGCAGGCTATAAAATTGTGCAGGTGTACATATATATACACCCATAAAAAGAAAAAAAAATCATGCAAATAAACATATATTTTTTTAGCTATATATGCTTTACCTGGGAAGGGACATCAACACTTGGGAAAAGTATTCATGACAGTGCATTGTTTTCTTCTTGTTTGTGATGACTTTTGGTACAGATTAACCCTAACTTAAAAAATTTTCACATATTTTTCTTTTATTGTTTAAAACAAATGAATGAACGAAAGAAAGAAAGAAAGAAACAATCAAAAAAACAGACCTTAATAAAACATTCATCCTCTCAGAGTTATTTTCCAGGAGCAAATGTGAACATCTTATTCCGTTATATACAATGGCTGAAGTGATTAGAAAGTATTTAGCTAATTTTGAATACCTCCAAATGTGTAATGAGTACAATCCAAAACCAAGCACCCACTTAGCAGTTAACTAAGGTTAGAAATTGGATATTTCAACTATCAATATGTAACATAAATTTTCAAAGTTCAAAAGACATAAATTCTAAAGGAATGTCAGGGTAGCACACCACAAGTCTCTAATTGTGTTGTATTTGAGCACAATTGATAGGAAAAGGGTGCATATTATAGATCCTTTTTAATTTCAGCCTAAGAGCTGACTCTGCTTTGAACAGGAGGTTAGATCAGATGACCCTTCAAAGTGCCTTCTAACTTGAATGATTCTATGATGCTGCAATTAATAGTTTAGATTGCTTGTTTAGTGATTTTTGAAACAAGCATGAGCATTCTGCAGACACCGCTACTACTTTATCCACAAAAAGACTGGTTTTAGATATACTAATTAGTTAGCTCAGTGCGAAAACTACACTATGAAAATATGAAAAAGCAGTATTTCTAAAAATAATTATTATATATCTCTTACATTTCTTCCTCCTTGTAGAAATTTGAACCTAGTGTGAATATGTGCCAGCAGGGGCTGCTATCTTTTGAAGGATTTGCCAGGTAATTAATTAAGTGATAATTTATATATATATTTATATGATGACACCAGTATATTAATGTTTGCATGACATTCACAAATACTCAGCATAGCATAAAATTTTTTGACATCTCACTTTTAGGTTTTTGATGGATAAAGACAACTTTGCCTCCAAAAATGATGAGTCACAAGAGAATGCTGAGGACTTGCAGTTTCCACTGTCATATTATTACATTGAATCTTCACACAATACTTACCTTACTGGCCATCAGCTTAAAGGGGAATCCTCAGTGGAGCTCTACAGCCAGGTATACAGGTTTAGATCACTGCATAATTTTCAACATGGAATTGTTTGTTTGACTGGCAAGTCGCAGAAACGTGACCTTTTTGCTTTGTAAATCTGAATGTTCTAAGACCCCGCTTGTAAAACATTGGAAAACATGACGTGTGGGAAAGCTGCCCGTAAGCACAGTTGTGCTCAAATGTCTTTTCTAAGGAAAAAAAAAAAAAAAAAAAAAAAAAAAAAAAAAAAGAGGGCTTAGTTTGAAATTCATAGCATCTAGACACCAGTCGGTCTGACCCAACCTACTAAAATTAGACTTTCCCACAGGAAAGACTGATCTAATATTTTAGTTCATTCAGATGTCAAAAACACTATTCAAATATTGTACATTGCATTGCAAAGACAAATATCAAATGGAACTACAAATTCTAAAAACATTACTTCTAGGAATATTCTAGAGTTTTTTAGACTTTATGCCTCTTTGGTTGTGAACAGGAAAAGAATGATTTCTCCCTAGGGCATTTGGTTCTGTGTGTGTTTGTGTGCATGTATATGTATTTGTGTGTTTGTATATTTACCAAATGCTAGAGAAAGCATCAACTTCCCTGTGAGCAGTGTTTTCATTACTCTAGATGTTAGTGACTCACCATTGAGAAGGGCTCATCTGGCATCCCATGTGCCGCTTAGCTTGGAGTTTTAAGATAGAAGGGTGAAGCTGTGTTAGGAAAGCCTGAATAACACGATTGTGTTGAATAATGTAGTTGCAAAGGAGGTTCCCATAACAGCACTGAACAGAGTGATGTGAGTATTTTATTGGGAATAGATTGGAAGCGAGATAGAGCTCAGCTGGCTCTAATATATGCATGATGCAGAAAAGCCTCTTCCTGTCCCCCAGGCAGTTGTCCCCAGAGGAGAGGGGGCAGTCTGTTCTGGCTCAATGTGTCTGGCTCTCACAGAAGTGATGGTGTGCCAGCCATAGACACAACTGCCTGAAACACAATAATTTGCATTTTGCATAGAAGTATTTTTTTGTTGTTGTTCATGAATGTATTTGCTGAAAATGATTTTGCTTGTAGAGATGTTAGTTTTCAGTAAAAACTAGCCCAGTCTCCCTCTGGACATTAAGAACCCCTCATAATATTAAAAACCCCTTTCTGCAGATACCATATGTTCCATAAAATACCGTGAATTTTCAAGCTTTATGGTATTTCTCCTAAGAACTTAAATGCTTTCTGCATTTTCCCACTAGGAAATGCAGTTAGCCGGGGACTGTAGCTTCTGTGGACTGTGTTTACTCTTCAGAGATTGCTCGTTCCAGCTCTTCTTCTGGATCACTGGGCTTTCATTAGCTCTGCAATGCTCGTCTTCTGCTTTGATGATATGAGTCTATGGTTTCTACATGCTCACACTGTTCAATTGCATTGTAGGTTCTCTTACAAGGCTGTAGAAGTGTAGAATTAGACTGCTGGGATGGTGATGATGGGATGCCTATCATTTATCATGGGCACACTCTTACTACTAAGATCTCTTTTAAGGTATGCTAGTAATTGCATATAAAAACAAAACAAAACAAAAATCTGTACTTTTTTCTCTAATGAGGTAAAAAAAATTGTCTACAGGAAATACAAATCCTAATAGGCTAAATCCTAATAGGATATAAACTATGTACTACATCAGAGACAAACTCCTTAATTGTAAACATGGTTTTCAAATTAGTTTTTGTAGCAAATGTATGTAATTTTCCATGTGTTTTTTGTGTCAACATAACTATAAGTAGCTGTTATCACTTCTGTTGTAACAAGATGCTAGACTGATCTGGAGGCTCTTATTATGGAAGCATACAGTGGATTCTTCTTAGAGGGGAAAACAAATGCCCCCTTTTCTCCCCTTTTAACTGAAGTAAGTTGACTGAATGCTGGAAACTAATCACGTTCTTTCGATGACATTTCATTCTTGTAGGAAGTAGTTGAAGCTATTGATCGCAACGCATTTATCGCCTCTGACATGCCAATTATCATATCCATAGAAAACCACTGTTCATTACCTCAGCAGCGCAAGATGGCTGAAATTTTTAAGGTAGACCATAAATTGTGGTAAATTATTCTAAGCACAAGCCTAGGGATTCTTTCATAATATATTACATTCTCGATATTTCAGAATGTATTTGGAGATAAGCTGGTAACAAAGTTTTTATTTGAGAGTGACTTTTCTGATGACCCCATGCTTCCTTCACCTGGCCAACTGAAAAGAAAAATCCTGCTTAAAAACAAGAAGCTCAAAGCCCATCAAACACCAGTGGATATATTGAAACAAAAGGTACAGTTCTTTCTTAGTAGGAAGCAGTGAGATCTAACTATAGCTAGAAGTAATTCATTTGTATTTTAAGTTTGTACTGCGGAATTACCTAATGCATTATCATGCTTGGAAGACTCAGAGCGGATTACAACACTTGCAAATAAGTAGACAGCATCACAAAATTTTAGTGTATTTTATTTTTATAATACTTCATGGTACTATGATTAGCACCACATGTTCTATGTGATGAAAATAAATGAAGTTTCACTCTGAGGCTATATATAACATGCTGTTCATGCATGCTCATGAGAAATAGTGAGGTGCATCATGTGTGTATATATATAGAATACTCAAGTATACTCATATACATGTATATATATGTATATATATAAATAGTATGTTGTAATTTTTAATAGAATTTGGCTTTATTTCCTTTTTCGTATTCAAGCCAGGCAAATATTTCCTTTTTTCTTCCCTTTTGGTGGGGGATGCTGTTTTTCAGATAGAGTGCAATTGGATTGATTCATTGCAAACTAATTGCTTTTACTCCAAATGTAAATACAGTTTAAAATAACAAATCTTAGGAGGCAAAAAAAGGGATTTTTTCTTGAATTTTAGGTTTTCCTCACAGAAAATCTTCCCCATTTAGATTGGCATGCTTGTATCAGAATAAGTAAATCACACTGATTGTACCAGTATATGGATGTTCTTCATTCTTTAAAAAAGTTTTAAATTGATTCTAAAACAGCATACCTCAGACTGGGAAAAGGCAGTCTTGTTCTGAATAATGTGCAAAATGGACATTTCCCTATAATTAATCAGGATTCATATATTTGTGTTTTTCTACCAATACATGTTTTCTTTGTACTGAAGCCCTTAGAATGGTATGTTGATTTGATCTTGACAATCTTACTTATTCCTCACTATATGTATTCAGTACTTTCATATAAACTAAATAAGATTCAAATACTGAAGAAAAGACTTTTGCTTTTTAAAAATATTTTCCAGTAATTTAATAAGTGTTTCTGATGTGTTAGGCTCACCAGCTGGCGCATATGCAAGCACAGGCTAGCAATGGTGCTAGCAACCCTACAACTACGAATGAAGAGGAAGAAGATGAAGAGGATGAATATGACTATGACTATGAATCTCTCTCTGATGGTAACAATATATATTTATTTATTACAGTATTTTTGTTAGAGAACTATAGCAATAAGACATGCACGTATCATTCTAGTTCAGGAACAATATAGGTAAGTTGATCTTACCTTGTGATATGTACTAAATGTCCTCAGTGGCACTTTGATGCAGTAGTGAAAATAATTTGAACGTATAGAGAATGTGAGTGTGAGTTTAATTCCAACCATCTGATGTTTTAACTGTGCAATGTATGCTGAATTTTAGTCTTTATGGATTATTTTTATGTTCATTATAAATTATGCAAAAATATTATCTTCATAGTGTACTTTATATACATTCACCTGTATTGTCTTTTCGAAGGAGTTGAGACACTTGGAAGTTCAAGGTTCGCAACAGGCTTAGTCCTTGCATCTGCCTGACTGCCATTAATCTAAGACGCAGATTCTTAAAAACCCTCTGTGGTTGATTTCTAATCCCAGAGACCCCTGAAATACCTATTTTAGTTCCATTTTCAGCGTCAGCTGTTTGCTTCATGCATAAAGGTAGAGAAGCTACTGTATCTGGGCTTGTTCAAGTGAACAGGGAATAACAGTTTATGAGTATTTGTTATTTTTTGTTGGTAATTTTCAGATAATATATTAACGTAGATCAGTGCATTTGAACAATCATAGAATCACAGAATGGTTTAGGTTGGAAGGGACCTTGAAGATCATTCAATTACAACCCTCCTGCCGTGGACACAGAGGGACACCTCTGTGGCTTTTGAGACCAGGTTGCTCAAAGCCCCATCCAGCCTGGCCTTAAACACTTCCAGGGATGGGGCACCCACAGTTTCTCTGGGCAACCTATGCCCAGTGCACCACCACCCTCTGAGTAAAGAATTTCCTCCTAACATCTAACATAAATATCCCCTCTTCTAGTTTAAAACTATTCCCCCTTGTCCTGTCACTATCTGCTTGTGTGAAAAGTCACTCCCCATCTTTTTCTAAGCCCCCTTTAAGTACTGAAAGGCTGCAATGAGGTCTCCCCGGAGCCTTCTCTTCTTCAGGTTAAACATCCCCAGCTCTCTCAACCTGTCTTCATAGGGGAGGTGCTCCAGCCCTCTGATCATCCTCCTGGCCCTCCTCTGGGCCTGCTCTAACAGGTCCTTCTTGTGCTGGGGTCCCCAAACCTGTATGCAATACTCAAGTGGGGCCTCAGTGATACAATAGTGATGCCACAAGTAATATCATGCTCTTTGGGAAGTTAAATGCTGCAACATTGTTAAATAATTCCAGATATGAGTCTCAAAACTGACCAAATGGACAGAAATTCATAGGTGTGCTTCAGTGTAGACAAATATAAGGTAATACATAAGATCATATATAAATATAAGTGGGAAAGAAAAACAAAAGCTTGCTACATGATTCGAAATTCTACACTGGCCCTAACTACTCGGGAGATCTTGGAGTGATTGAAAGTTCCCTGAAGTCCTCAGCTTGGTGTATGGTGGCAGCCATAATAGCCAATAAAATATTGGTGATCATCAGGAAGCGTACTGAAAACAAAACACCTTTTTGCTTCTGTATAAAACCTTGGTTTGCCACAACTTGAGTTCTGTGTGCAGTTCTTGCCTACAGATCTTGAGAAGGTTATTTTGGAGTAAGTCAGAGGAATGGCAACCAAGAAAGTAAAGAGAATGGGGCAGTGGCCTTGCAGGAGTCTGAAAAGGCTGGAATTCTTCATGTGGTAGAGAAGAGAACTGAGGGTTGATTTGGAGAATATTTATGAATGACAAAGTAGTGGATAAAAGGGAGTACAACACTGTTACTCATGAGGTCTAGGAGGCTCTCAGTAAAACAAGTAGATCGGTCTAAAAGGGGTAAAATAAAGTATTTTTTTAAAGTGCAGCTGGTAGTAAACATCTGGAATTTTCTGCCACATGAAATTGTGGAGGCAAACAGTATCAGCAGGGCCAAATATGGATTGGACAAATTTATGGACAGGATTATAAGTAAAAGTTATAAGTAGAAATGTACAGTCCAACATCCCTAATATTCAGCAATTGTGGATGTTGGGGTGGTCCAAGGGAAATAGACTATACATAGTGCTCTCTTTAAACAGCATCTCCTGTTTCCACTGTCTGAAACAGAATATCAAGCTATTGGTCTTATGCAGTTGGGCATGTTCTCCTAGCTAAAGAGTAAAATATTTTACTTATTGAACCATTAAGTCTTATACGTACCTATTTAAGTTCTAGATGTCATGTTCAAAGTTGTGATGCTTGAGCATATCTTGCAGCAGTCAGTCTCTTTACTTGCTTCTGTGTTAATGATTTTAAAAAATTATCAAAAATTAATGAATGCAAGATCTGACTGTTGCTGCCTGCGGGATTCATGCTAATAGAAAAATTACAGTTTAATTCTGGTGCTACCTGCAGTTATGTTTTGCTAGAAAGTAGGCCTAGCTGCCTATCTGAGTATTCTTGTGTGGGGCAGGGTAGAGAGAGCATAGCTGAAAATTGCTGTGAAAAACTTGGACGTTTGTTAACATGTTCGCAAGGAAAATATTGCAAGCCAACCGCAGTAAGTAATGTTTGAGCAATGTTCTAGTTAAGAGAAGATTTGAAAAATCTGAACCTAGCAAGAAACATTCACAGCGTGCAAAATATGAAGGAATCTGAGGCATGATCTACTGCCTTATTAGAATTATTATTCTTTGGGATCTTTATTTATGTTGATATTTTGACAAAACTAATCTAAATAGTCTGTAAACTTTCTAAAAGATTTTCAGTTTTGTATTTCTCACTGATCCATTAGGTTTGTGTAAAGCTAATAGTTTTACAACTGACACTTAATTTTCATTTCTCTGGCTGTAAATCTTAATTTCCTTTACTCTTATTCCCTCTCTGACTCCGTTTCCCTGTAGCTGATGTCCTTAATGCTTCTCCTGCTCCTAACAGCCAGGAAGGTAAAGGCCATTTGGTTGAGCATTTTAACTGCATGAAATCAGCACTGCATCTCCAGCCTGTTAAAAATGACCATGTGAAAATATGGTTTCTACTTCATATTAAAAATGTAATCAGATACTTTTATATTGCATTGTTAACTGGTCAGGAACTGTTAGAAGGCTGCATGTGTGACACTGGTTATGCAAAGAAAGAATATGGTCAAAGCATCAGAAATATCAGGAATAAAATAAAACCATTCCTTTTGTGACAGTTACAATATCTTGATCCAGAAAGACTAATTAGTTGGTGTATTATTCTCTGATAAATATCCAGCTATGAAGATGAATTCCTATAGATGCAAAAAAGTATTTGTGCATGGTGAATGTAAGGAGGAGAAAGCCAAAACATGCTGTTCAAAGACACATTATACATATTTGATGTGGTTACTTGTTTGGACCAGCAATTCTTTGCTGTTTGGGGGTATCAGCTGTTTTCAGATAGCAAGCTTGAAGAAGAAATTTTAATTCATTAAATTATTTTTTTTAAGCATCTTCTGAGCACAAAAGGATGGGCTTTTAAAAAGCGCAACATATTAACCAAAGCTGAGCATTAAAATTTTTAAAGTAGAAAGTTACTACTAAAAGAGAATGCTTTGACCAGTAAATGCATTATTCTAGCATCTGATTATTCAGATAAAATTCATGGCATTATCCACAGATACTGTTAAATCAACTTAAATTTCCAGGTGAAATTTTTTGGCTTTATGTTTATTAAAATTCCATTCATTTTTAGATAACATTCTTGAAGACCGACCTGAGAATAAATTATCAAGTGACAAGCTGCAGTTTGAATATAATGAAGAGACTGCCAAAAGAATAAAGAAGGCTGATTGTGCTACTTACAGTAATAAAGGAAAGGTAGTTCTGCTTTTTTCCCCCTTCCTTCTCAGCCCCACTTTGATATATAATCAACTTTAACGGGATTTGTACAGCTTAGATAATTGAGATATCAAATGGTAAATGCACTTTAATGAAGACAAATAGTAGAAGGCATGGAAACACAGCCGAGAAAATAAATAGAATAAACATTCAACATACCGTTCAAGTAAAGTGTTTAGAGGTTATTGGATGTATATGTCATTTGGCTGAAAATTTAGCTGTTGGTGCTGTCAATAACTGTCAATAAAGGACTCAATTGAAGCTAAATTCTGAAGGTTATTGAGATATCTGTTTTCTATTGACATTGACAGAACTGAAAATTTCATCTGAATATTCAGTGTCTTTGTGTTTCTAAATAATATAAAATGTTCTACTATGATATCAAATAGCCACATTACTATTTATTAGCCAAACCACTGCATTGCTGTAGTTGTAGTTTCTCCTGAAAACAGAATATTTTTTTCCTAAACGTGCAGAAATGACTCTGATTGAGGCTTTTGCACACTGTCCCAGTGTCAGTGACAGGAATTGATGCATAAACCAGAGATCTGTTAGGTGAAGACAGCAAACTATGTAGAAAGAATGAGATAAAAGATTTAAAGGACATAAGTAAGATACGCCAGAGTACTTCCATATGCAGTAATTTTATTGTTGTATGTTATTGGAATTGTCACTTAGGTTTACGATATGGAACTGGGTGAAGAATTCTACCTTCCACAAAATAAGAAGGAAAGCAGACAGATAGCCCCAGAGCTATCAGATCTCGTCATTTACTGTCAAGCTGTAAAGTTCCCAGGTAAGTACCTCTCTGTTTTACTGTATTAAACTTTCTAATTCTTTGAGATACTATGTTTATGTTTTGAATTGCTTAGCACAAGCTTTTTTAAATTTAAGTAGTTGAGGATATTTTTTTCTTGATGATTTGGTAATCTACAAAATAATAGCTTCTAGCTGAGAAATTACATGCTTAAATCCATCACGAGAAGATATACTGCTTGCCATATTAAAATGTTTACAAAATGGAAATTTCCCAGTCTTCACACTTTAGACAACTGCTTCATTACGGCATGACAGATGAAATAAAGCCTTATCATAAGAGCTCTGAATTTCCATGTAAAGAGGCACTAAATTAGGAAGGAAAATATCCTTAAAACCTTGCATGAAGAGCTTGTCACATTCTTTAAGTGATCTCAGTTTAGTGTTTTTCACTTTTACCTACAATCTGCATTTTCTGTCCTTTCCTAAGTGAATAGGAAGGGAACCATTTGTTGGGGTATTGCAGAAAGCTCAAACCTTTTGAAGTTCCTTAGATTTTCTGACCACTGGGCTGAAGAAGCCAGTGGGGATAGCTCCATGAAGAAGGAAGACAAAGCAGCCTTTTCATGGGGTGGGTGAGAACAGCTGACTGTGCAGTCACACACACATCCCCAAACACACACACACTATGTGGAAAGGGTTAAGGAAATAAGAGTGTCTTATTTTATAGGGTAGGAAAAATAATGTTTGCAAAGCAGAAGGAGAGGGAGTAACTGAAGAGATCACTGATAGTTACTTGTACAGTACTGAAACATGAGGTAGAGTGTGTTTTGGCTCATCCTTTGTACATAAATACTTTTAAATTGAGATTTTATTGTTTATTGAAGTGTTTAATGTTTTGAATGAAAAATCTACATTTTAATGGAATGATTCTCTGTGGAAAAGTTAGCAATTCTGCCAAATCATGATCTTATACAAATAGAACTACAATCAGATTAGAGAAGCTAGCCAAACATAAAATAGTGTCAAATAGGCAAGATAAACATGCTGAAAAATGGAGAGACATTCTTTTATTATCTTTTATAACTTTAAGAATTGTAGGTGTTACTTGTAACAATAATGACTTCTAAAAATTCAAATTTGATACTCTTTAATGAAGTCTACAATGAGATATCTTTCAAATAAAATATTTTCTTTTAAAGAATGATCTTCAAGATTAAACAGAGATAATTTACAATGTTCCAAGTATTTTGACACACAAAGAAGTTATGGTGATCTGTGATAACTTTAAAATATATCAGGTTTTTAACGTAAGTTCAGTTAGAAACAGAAATATTTGCTCTCTGTATCACATTTCTTCTTGCCTTAAAGGGCATACGAATAGAACACTTGAGAAAAAAAATGAGTTCTGTTCACAGATGAACACATGAAGCTACAGGAGTTAGTTTTGCAACAAACTCGTGTATGTTTCCCCCTTTGAGACAAATACTACCTTCTCTGCAACACATGTAGACATCAAAGACCACATGCTACTGATTTGATTCCTCTGCTCAGCTGGAGGTCACAGACATAGTGAATTTCCTTCCTCAGCTCAGAAAATGCAGGACTTTTGGAGATAGTGCGGGTAGGATCATTGTCTCAGTGGCTGACCAACAGTGTGAATACTTTATTTGTCCTGTCACCATATACTTCTGTTCTGTGTTTACAACTGTCCATGTCTCTGAGCGTTATTATTTGTGACTATAAAATGAGACAAGGACCATTATGTTCACTAAGCCTAGTCTACTGAGTAACATGGACTTCCCAAAGTGCTCCCTGGTTGAAACAATTCATCGTGTGGAGAAAAAACATTTCTTGTATATAAAATCTCTGGTAAGGAGGAACCCACCACTGCTCTTGATGTTTCAGTGGTATTTGACCTTTATGGTCCTTATTTAACTTCAATTTCAGTCTGTCGTGTATCAATGTGCCATTATCTAAGAGAATTAGATAATGTTCTTAATGTCTTTTGGGGTCACCCAAAATGAGTGCAGTGAAGTATACCTGAGCACAGTATTGCTATAACTCATTTGCACATGGCTTGTTGGCTTGGTGCTGAGGATTCCTATACAATGTGTAGAGAAAGTACGTAAAAACAGGATCCACACAACCAAATGCAATGAGCAGAGAGTCACGTAAGGTAACCATCATAAAATTCAGATACCATCTCCACTGTATCACACTATCTGCCAGTATGGTACCAATTCTGAAGAAATTAAGGTGAACATAAAAAATGGCACTGTACTGTAAAGTACTGTAAATTATTTTCAGGGTCTGCAAACCTGCAGACTAACTGGCTGCTCATCAGAAACACGTGGCGAGATAGTGACAATTATAGTTTGACCTGTTACTTTGGCATGGTTAGAATAAGAAGGGCAAGGGAGTTTGCCATCCTCTGGATTAAAACTCCAAAAGCAGTAGAGTAATATGCTTATGTCTAACAAGAGAGGCTGGCACTAAATTCTGTAACCTGAAGGATATAGCATAGGGGTTGTAGGGAGATACGAAACATTTGCTCTGTTATCGTGGTAGTATGATGGAATCTAAGTCAGTCCTGCTTTGACCAGGGGATTGAACCGGATGATTTCCAGGTCCTCTCCAACCTCCATTATGCTCTGAATTTATGATTCTATGAATAGGTGATGCTATACTTGGGAGCCCACTTTAAATTGGAGTGAAAAATGGAGCTTACTTCTGGGAGGAGGCCTGTCACTTGCAAAGCATGCCCATGGGAAAGACTGAAAGAAAACTCCAAGCTGCAGCTTACCCTGTGGCCATCACATACAGTTCATTTAACCTTGATGTTTTGCATTGCAGTCTCTGGTGATTTATGAGGTTAGTCTGTTTCCTCAGTGACAGTCTCCACAACAGGATTTTGAAACCTGGATCTTGTGTGCCAAATCCGTTTGATCCATTGAAAACTGGGATTAAATTATTCTGCATAACTCCTCTTTCTTCTAGTCACTTCGTATTCCTTGATCTCAGCTTCTACCATCTTCTATTGTTTATGTGTATGCTTTGGCCCAAAGAGACAGTAAGTCTCCAGCACTGAAAACATTTATGCACATACTAAATTTTACTAACCCAAAGCAGTTCCATTGAAGCTATCAGCATAGTTTTATGAAGTACATGTAGACGTGCCATAAAGATTGAGACCTGAAAATTTACAGCTGTGGGCTTGACTTCAATAGAACAGAGATCAGTGTATCCTCTTTGTGATTTATATTTGTAGATGAAATATAGGTATAAAGCCAGACGGTCTTTAGGCAGGTGTGAATTGATGGGAGTACATGAGGATCATTTTCTGAGTCACAGTTAGACATATAACAGTGTACTTTGTTATATTTTATATAAAAGTACATCATGGGTCTCTAAGAGCATCCCTCACCTCTTTGCTGTGTGTGTTAGAATGAGTATCACACGTTTTGACTTAGATTTTAACTTTGGTCTGCCATGAACTCTCTCAAAGTCAACAGAAATAAACTGACCTTAAAGGGAATGAAGTCTGTTTATTTCACAGGGATTTAGATCACGATTTTAATGATTATTTTGTTGGAATGTGTATACTTGAATAATAGCTATAGTAGAGCTTTCCAGCTCCGCTTCTAGCATGTATTGGCCACTACATGCTTAATGGATTTCACATACCTACCATATTTGTCATCAGTGAAATACAAATAATTATTAAGATAACTCTCAAAACACCTTGAGGTTAAACTGTTTAACCATCAGGCCTTTGGGGTTTTCCATTGCATTTTGTCTTTAAATCATATTTTTGCATTTATTTAATTGTGTAGCTACTGTATCCTAGATGAATACCATGATATTCAGTACTGTACAGATTTTTTGCTTCTGTAGGAAGGATATTTTTTGAAATTACTCTTAGGATGAATATATTGGGACTGTTATTACAGATTTTTTTTAGTATTAATTAGGACCATTTGGCAATTTGAGGCACTCACAACTTTCTGAAGCCAAAAAGTAAAATGGAGAAGTTATATCACAGAGATACAGGTGTATATCTATCTGTATTGCTTCATATACGTTATATAAATATTATATATACAAATACATATATTATATGCTTATATAATATATAAAGGCTTGTATGTATTAAGGATGTTAAAATTAAATTATGGAGGAAAATACACTCCTTGCCCTGTTTACTATATAACAGGAGTATTCATGCCTCAAAAAATAATGTAAAATGGGATGGAAAATGTCGTGCCCTCTTGGTCATGTTTTTTGGCTCATTTATTTTACATTTATGGGAACAGGCTTGTCAACTCTAAACCCATCTGGCTCTAGCAGAGGAAAAGAAAGAAAAAGCAGGAAGTCCATTTTTGGCAACAATCCTGGCAGACTAAGCCCTGGGGAGTCAGCTACTCTTGCCAAAGCATCTGGAAAAGGTAAAGTTAGCATCTTCTTTCATCAGTCACGTGGAATGACTTTGTACCAGACCAAGTTGTTAAAGATCATATACTTCATAATGTGCAAGATATTGAACTCTAGAATGTTTTTTTGTTAGCACAGCAGCTATTACAGTAACACTATTATAGCAAGTGTTGAGTGTATAGTAGTGGAATGTTAGAACAGGATTAATTGGTTGGGAAAATAACACCCTAATTTATAAACGATTCAAAACCAACATATATTTTAAGTACTCTATCTTCAAGTTCGTATTTTAGGAGATACGAATGAATATTTTTGAAGTACAAATGGAAGGCAGGACTATTGGGCTGGATCCCAAAAAGGATTTTTAGCGTCTGATGTAGGACTTAGTTACCTAAAATTCAGCCAAGTCCAAACGTGTAATTGTGCAAACTCCTGTGTTCCACCTTAGAAATATTTAGACTCCACAGGTGTACTCCAATTTGTGAACTTGGGAATTGTACTTCTGCATATGAACAGACGTAAAGAAACACAAAGGAAAGTATAGAAAAGGTCCTGGAGCAGGGATTGAGCCCAGATGGCCTGCCTTTCAATTGAATGCTGTAGATGGAAAGTTACAGATCTGTACCATTTCTTGTGCTCATTTTCTGGCCCAAAGAACATTGCATTTCTTTCAGCTCAAGTGCCTGGCTGCAGCAGACAGGTTAGGTTCCCTCCAAGAAACCAGTGACCTACAAACAAAGAACTCTAGTGCCTAATTCTTAAGGTCATAAGTATTTTGCTAGACTTGTCACCTAACTCTCTTAGGGCACCGTATAAACTGCCTGTTAGGTGACTTACCAGATGGCTTTCCATCTTGCCTCCCTTCCTAATGTAAAATGTATAAATGAGAAGAATGGCATAGTGTCTCCCAGAAGACCCTACAGCTGGGTAAGTATGTGATAGTTAGGGATGCAAATCCTACAGAGGCCAACCCTACAACTCCGTGTTTGAACTTTAGTGCTCTAAATCACAGTACCGTTCCAATATTTAAACATTGTTTCCTCTTGTGGATTGTTCTTACTGTACAGGAAGGAATGTGACATTTATACTCAATGGTATCATTTTCCAGGATCATCTTTTTCTACTATTTCCAAAGTACACGCAGACAGCTCACTAGAAAACATTGAGTTCTTGGAGTCTTTGCATCTGCAGCTGTGACTTGAGGGTATTGTTTATTTTCCAGGTCCTTTTGATGTGATGCGGCAGACATGGGAAGACCCTTGCTCTCCTTACAATTCTCCAGCTTCTCTCAGTGCTATCATAAGGACGCCCAAATGCTATCATATCTCCTCCCTGAATGAGAACGCTGCCAAGCGGCTGTGCCGGCGGTACTCCCAGAAGCTGATCCAGCACACCACCTGTCAGCTCCTCAGGACATACCCTGCTGCCACACGCATCGACTCCTCCAATCCCCATCCACTCATCTTCTGGCTCCACGGTGTACAGCTCGTGGCTCTTAACTACCAAACAGACGGTATGGGTACTGAAACACACAACTTTTTATACATTTTAAATGTGAATTAGGTCCTTGGAGTGTGAAACTGCATTTGACCTTCAAGGTATCTGTCTGTGCTCCCCAATACAAGCAGCTTCATACAATGGCAATCTAATTCTTAAGAGCAGCAATTCAGGAGCTTTATGCTAATTCAAACATCTCCTGATACCACAGAAATGTTGGGACCAGCAACAACTTCAGTTTTTATTCTACTGCTGAATGCTTTTTTCCCCCTCAGTATAAGTGGCTGTTGTCCTCTTATGATAACTTCAAGTATAAAAAGGTAACTCAAGTACAAAAAGTACATATTATGTATATATTCTGATAGTTTCAAGTATAAAAAGGTAACAGTTCAGTAACTGTTTTTATTAGACGTGCTGGATGCTGGTTTAATGTTGGTCAGAACATTTTTTTTCTATCCTATGTTGTGGTCCCACACCTTTTCAAAGGTGGATCTGCTAAGTTGCCTACAAAGCTAAACAGATGATGCTTTTTCATTATGTAGTTCATGGCAAATATCTAGATACTTCTCAGAGAACGGGTTTAGGCGGGTCCTACAGTTGGATAAAGACATCAGAAAGGGATAGGAGAGAATGAACTATTCTTAGAGTTTTGTATAACTTACAATTGGACAGATTGGGTACATAAACTACAACTTTCTCTGAAAACCAAGCAGGATTTGATAGTACTAAAATTGGAAATATATATATATAAATATTTAAAACGTGTTGTCTTCACTGTTACTGTTTTTCCACTGTACCATTGCTCTGTGTCAGTTCTGGCTGCCTTACTTTCACAGATCTTCCTCTGCAACTTAATGCAGCAATGTTTGAGGCTAATGGCGGCTGTGGATATGTTTTGAAACCTCCTGTTCTGTGGGATAAAAATTGCTCAATGTACCAGCAATTTTGTCCGTTAGAAAGAGATCTTGATAATAAGGAGCCAGCTATATATTCTTTAACAGTAAGTACATTAAAAGGGAATTTCATACAGCTGAATAGATTGAAATAGGCAGCGTTTAACTACAGTCTTAAACCAGCGTTACAGTCATGCTTCTGTGTGAAAAGACAGAAGCTTTAATTGTTGCGTTTACTTCTGAAGGACAATATATGTAAAAGAAATCGGAGGGGGAAGGAGCAAATGATCACCTTAATTTTACTTTATTGGCTGTTTTGTATCCATAGTTACTTTCACTGTTTCCTTCACAATGTTTGTCAAAATCCAGTCCTGACACCATTTTCTCTGGGACTACACAACTGTATAGAAGAACACTTGTGCCTGCATGTTTCACATTTGTGAACACTTGAGAAGTGGCACAGAAAGTCACTGTGAAAAGCTGTACTGAATATTAAAAAAATATTTTCAAAGAAGTTATATAATCCCATATATCATTTCACGGATTTATGGCAAAAAGTGCTATTCCAAGAAGCCAGTCCCTTCCAGGAAATGTTTCAGAAAATTGAGGTTCATAAGAATCAAAAGTCTCGCAGCCACGGTAATTGCAAACCTGATTCTTCTGCTGTGTATATCAAAGCAAGCCAGAGGTCAGTGCCATTACCCAGAGTAACTGAGAAGAAAATTTGATCCCTTTTGACTATGTTACTGGGACATTCTTTCTGGATTAACTTTCAAATGCCTTGAATGGTTACACTCATGATATATAGTATATTTTTTTTCAGAGGAAAGATACCATAGCAAGGGCATGTGGGGTTTAAGCAGTGCTGCTTCTGAAATTACTGCCCTGGAAATTATGAAAGTAGGGGAGCACTGTAATTAAATCAGTGTGGTAGCAAACTACTTAGGGATATGATAAAAGCAAAGTTTAGCTCAGAACTGTGACAGAAAAGAATGACTCAACTAATTCGTGTCTCTGTGTACTCCTCGGCTTCAGATCGTGTCTGGGCAGAACGTGTGCCCTAGCAATAGCACAGGAAGTCCGTGCATCGAAATTGATGTGCTCGGGATGCCTCTGGATAGCTGCCATTTCCGGACCAAACCCATTCATCGCAACACTCTGAACCCAATGTGGAACGAACAGTTTCTTTTCCGGGTTCACTTTGAAGATTTGGTCTTTCTTCGATTTGCAGTTGTCGAAAACAACAGCTCAGCTGTAACGGCTCAAAGAATCATTCCACTGAAAGCTCTAAAAAGAGGTAACACAGTTTGCAGTAACACCTTTTACCAAAATGGCCCAGCAGATTCCTGGACTGAATCCTGCCGGGGGGATATTTTTAATCAGCTGGTTGCCTTCTTCTGAAGGATTCAGGGAACAAATACCAGGCAACATACTTCACCTTCGCAGTGTGATGCTGGTCTAATACTCACTAGGAGCTGGAGGATACCCAGTGGCTTGTGAGAAGCCCCAGATTTGAGATGGACCGCATGCTGTTGGGGGGCGTGTGCTGATCTCAAGCTGTGGTTGTGAGAGCTGAGGCTGTGTTCAGCTCAAGACTTGCTGCTCCCTTGGGAAGACCAAAGTGGTGTCACTCCACTACTTCCTTTTGCCCAAGAAATTCCTATAACTAGTCATCATCAGGGCAGAGGAAAATTGCACTTCTGGCAGCAGTGGCAGTAGGAGAGGTGAAAGAAAGGTGAACAAAGATTAGAGAAAGACTAAGAAGCAGCAGTAGTTCTACAACACCGGGGAAGGGAGTTCCCATAATGCCAGCAGCTCTTGAGCAGAACGGTAAAAAATAGTTTCAAGTTTACTTTATGCCACTGCAATACAACAAAACAGTCCTAGCATATGAGAAGATCTGGCAATATATGTACATTTCCTAGGGAGACTGTGTCCTTGTTTCATTCATATTCTAATATTTAGCTATTTCATGTATGAATATACTGAATATTACAGCAAGATAAGGATAGACGGCTATATGAGCCACTGAGCAGTTCAAAGCATTTGGTTTATGCTATTTTGCAGACAAGAGTGGTAATGCAGTATTTTTCCAGTGTTTTTAATGCTATAGATATAGAAAATTCTAGCTTTAAATACAGCAAATCTGAGATTTCCATTTCCAAGCCTTGTGTCCTAGTATGTGGCAAAGTACTTACAATTTTTTTTTTTCTTTTTAGGCTATAGACATGTCCAGCTCCATAACCTGCACAATGAGGCATTAGAAATTTCTAGCTTATTCATAAACAGTCGGAGGATGGAAGAAAGTCCTTCTGGAAACACTGCATCTATGGTAATTATTATTATTTTTTTTTCGTAAATGCCATGTATTTTTAATTTAATGACTGCTATGGTGTGGAGACTTCTAGAACCAGACTGTTCAAAGATTTTAGCCCTTAAACTTGCACATTTTTCAGAAGTTCCTGAATGCCTAATTCTTCTGGGCTTCAGTGGTAGTAAGTTTATCCCACTGAAACTGTGGGAGGGTGAAGATTTTCCAAGGCTGGCTTACGGTATATTTAGGTATAGCACAAGAACACCTGTGCTGGAGAATGAGTGTGGTTGAGTAGTAAGGTTCAGAGATGATTCCTTTATGCATGGGTCATAAGCAATGCATTCTGGACAAATTAAAAAAAAAAAAATGCAAACTACCAACTACTGTTTCCCTTGGCATAATGAGACTAAAATTGTAATCTGTTACAGTAAAGGGTGGAATCTGTATTTGCACAAATACATACTTATACATGTGTATGTGTTCAAATGTTAACGTTAAACATAAAACTTTATGTTTATATGTACAAATATGCACACATGTATACATAAATGCACGTGTATGTATGCAAATGTGATTTTATATATATATTAAGAAAGCCCTTAATATTAGGTTATCCGGGTCACTTGTGTTGCAGTGTTTTTAAGCACGTACATCGTCATTTTGCTTATTGCTGGAGTGTTGTGTAGCAGGTGTTATCTTCCTGCGAATATGTGCCAAACACCTAGCTCAGTGAATCAATAGGGAAGAAAGGAAGAACAGAAATGGTTTTGGGGAAAAAAGCTTTATAGGTGTTCATCCAGTCATTCATACTTTGAATTCAAATAGTCTGAGTTCACCTACAATGTTTCAACGAGTGATGGAGGTGTACCTGTTGTTCAGTGGCAGTTTATGTACCCTCACTGTAGAACTTCCTTTTTCTTCTTTCTCTTCAAGGTAGGGTGGCATGTTTTGTTTTTATGTTACATTTTTTTTTCCTTTAAACTCCTTGATCTGTAGTGTAAGAACCATGTATTAGCTAGATAGCTTTGCTCTGTTAAATTCATTACAATTTATGTACAGTTTCTCTTAATGCAACCTAAAAATCATATGCCTGTGTAAAAACAATCAGTAACCTGTTGAATATTGTCTGAACAGTTGTTTAGCCCAGGTGAAAGGAAAGCCTCTGTGCCTTACAAAGTGACAATTCATGGAATTCCAGGCCCGGAGCCTTTCACTGTTTTTAACATAAGTGGGGGGACCACAGCTGCACAGCTTCTTCAGCAGGTAAGCTGCCCACGGTATTGCACGCTCTGATAGCAAGAGTCCAGGATAACTTCGTTCTCAACATGCATCTCCCTGCATGTCTCACATGAAGAATTGTTGTAGTTCATTCAGCACAGTAAGTTGTTTTAGAAATGTATTACTATGGGATTAATTGCATTGCGAACTCAGAATATCTGTGATTTTTTTTTTTTCCCAAATCTTGGCTTCAGACAATCGGTTTGTAAACTCAGAACATATTCCCTATTAGTATTTTAATGTTTGGGCATCTGAGAAAAATAATCTTTCTGACTGACAGAGTCAGTGGGCTGTCGTTAGAACAAGGGCAAACTTTTCTGTGCATGTCTTTGAACTTGAGCATCTTAGGAATACAGAGTAAAAGTTAGAGGGCTAAGTTCACGAGTAGGAAAACCAGTTAACTCAACAGGGATTGTTATTCCAGCAGTGGGAAAAGACTGTACTGTCCTGGGATTATGAATAAATTGTCTGGCCAGCCAAACAGAACAGAAGTAAGCTTAAATAGTACTGCCTTGTCTGGAATAGTTGAACTGCCTGGCTAGTCTAAAGAGAACAGTACATTACGCCCGAGTAAAATATCTGAATAATAAATAGCACATCAGAAATCTTGCCTACACTATCAGAATAGTTACTGATTCTTAAAGCTTCTTTATTCATATTCATTTATAAGTACTGATTATACAGTGTTTATATTTAGCATTCTAATTGCTGTGTGTTTATTGTGGTCTGTCTTAGCTCTTGGCTACCACAAAAGGCACCGAATCATGTGCTGCAGACTATTTTCTGATGGAAGAGAAAAGTTTTATATCTAAAGAAAAGAGTGAATGCAGAAAACCTCCATTCCAGAGAGTAATTGGTTCTGAAGAAGGGCTAGTGCAGCTTTTGAACAGCTGGTTCCCAGAAGAAGGATATGTTGGAAGAATTATCTTTAAAACCCGAGAGGAAGTAAGTCTGTTTTAGATTAATTGTTATTTACAAAGGTAGCTAAAAATAGCTGTTAGAACCAGGAAACAAAAGCGCATGGTGTTTGTTTCACTACTTGGCAAGTAATGTCAATGCTGTGTACACCACTTACAAACAGACATAGCTGAGGGAGCACAACTGGACTTCATGCACCTGTCAGTACGTGTACCTGTGCAGCACTAAGCTCTAATGTCAGCTATATGGTGTTTAATCATTGACTCAAAACTGCAATACCACTAGCTTACTGTTTTGACTGATGATAATTCTAATTTAATGTAAATAAAGATTTTGACATTATAGGAAATGAATATAAAGAATGATAATAGGATCATAGATAGAACTCCAGACTACACTTATCAGTCGGTTTAGATGTCAGCAACTTTTTCATTCAGAAAAAAAATTAGAAAGGATTTTACTATTAAAGAACTTTAAAAATCTCAATAGATTTTAATTTTCTCAATGATAGTCTAAAATAACGAAATAGGTGATTTCTTTAAATTTGAAGTAGGAAGATGGAGAGATTACTTTAGTTTAAACTATTGGCAAAACATCTACAGCTCGCATATATGCTAGTGCCCAGGCTTGTGAGAAACAAAAAGTAGGAGAAAGACACTTAATGATCTAATTTTCAGAGGTATTTCATTTGGCCAGCTCTGCATGTAATGTAATTGCTTCGTCTGAACATGGTGAATTATGTACACATATGTTTGTATACACAGAGTTTACATACACAAATGACAGAGACAGTATTTACATGAAAATTCTTCAGGCATCCTTTAGAATGAAAAAATATGCACAGCTATATTATAAATTTTATAAGATAAAGTGTTTTCAACTCTCCTTATTTTAAGACCTTTTGCTAAATCTTCGGTTTGACAAATTACTATTCTATTACACAAGTCAGTATTTTGTTTTCCTTCGTTTCTAATGTTTAGAGCCAAAATTACAGAGAAGACATTTGTTTGTACAAATAGTAGCTTACTTAATTCAGTTGACTGCGACACTTACTTTTTAAGTATAGTTACCCACAAATGTGTCACTGCTTGAACTCCAGTCTTTCAGAAAACACGGGTTAAAATCTGTGTTAGCATGGATGAAAATTATGCTGTGGTTTTGGCCTGTGATGCTAGTACCTCAAAGCATTAGCTGTACCTTTCAGCTCTTCTGCAGAGAGCAGTGAACTCATTTTTACATAATGCGGTCCTAAGCACTACTTGCCTACTATGAAAAGTACTTCAGACACCAATTTTAGAAACACAGCCATTAATTATGAGCAATATTGACTTGTCAAAACTGGTTTTATATAGAAGACTTACACTTAATGAAATGGAGCCAGGGCAACAGCACAGTCTCTGATTTTCATGTAATGAAAACTTTTTGTGACCACCAGCTATTAATTACACTTTGAAGTAGTTGAATTTGGCTTTTTTTTTCCCTCTAGAATTTAAATGAGAGAAATGTCTTTCAAGAAGCAAAGGAAGATGTAGCCATCACCTCTGAGGATGACAGTTTCTTTGTTCAGGTACACGATGTCTCCCCAGAGCAACCACGCACCGTCATCAAAGCTCCCCGCTTTAGCACAGCTCAGGATGTCATACAGCAGGTAAACAGCACGCCACTTCCATTAACGGGTCCTGTAGTGTGTAGGCTGATTTCATGCAAGAGAGGTGGGTTTTGTTCTCGTCACTAGCTGAGGAATCTGTCTAGTAAACTGCATCTGAAGTAATGCCTCCTTTTTCTTTTCCTTCTTTTTCTTTCTGCTTTTAAACAGACTCTTTGTAAAGCAAAATACTCCTACAGCATTCTGAGCAATCCAAATCCAAGCGATTATGTCCTCTTGGAAGAGGTGACAAAAGAGCCAGCAAACAAAAAGTCATCAACATCTAAACCATCTCAGAGAATTCTCTCTGACCAAGAGTGTGTGTTTCAGGCCCAAAGCAAGTGGAAGGGAGCAGGAAAATTTATCCTTAAACTCAAAGAACAGGTTCAGGTAAAAGATCAAATACTTTGCTGTAGGTTTTATAGATGGTACGTGATCGGCTCAATGGGAACGTACTTTCCGTAGAAGGGAGACACCGAAGGGTCAAATGAGATTTTAACTTACTTTGTTTCTTGAGTCAGTTTCCAGACTTCTGTCAGTTCTACAGTTTGCAGGTTTTGGGTTGTCATTTGTTTTTTTCCCCCCAAACTAACTGCATCACCACAAGACATATGGCTGCAAAAAAAAAAAAAAAGAGTTAAGAGGTGCTGCATTTAAAAACTCTAACAATTGTTTTAGGTCTGAATATAGTATGATTTTTTTTTTTTTTTAACAAAGCAGAGCCTCTTGCTGCTATGCTTTCAGGGCCATGCTGCCACCTCTTGTACTTGTATGCCTGGCTAGTAGGAGGGACTCAGTACTCCCGCCTCACATTTTTATCAATATTTATTCAAGCCTAAGATCAAGAGGTACACAAAATCTTGCAGGAGATGCCTTAAATCTTTACAGGACTGGCATGAGGCTGGGTGGAGGTGGCAGAGCAGAGAAGAGACTGCAGCAAAAAAGCAGATTCCTGTTTTCTCCCCGCCTCCTTCATTCTTTGCTAAACTGTATCAGTTACATTCCGCAACATTATTCTTTTTTCTTTTTTTCTTTTTTTTTCCCACCATAGTAAGACAGACAGAACTATTAGAAGGGACAGAACTTAAAAATGACTGAAATGCAGTCCCCTTTTTTCCTGTCCTGTTGCTTTACCTTGGGCTTTGGAAAATGGAAGGACTGACATGATTGGGAGAAGGAACTGCAGTCTCCTTCCCAGTATATGCCACCCATCCATGGCAGTTGCTGCTTTAAAGTAATAAGCATAGGTTTTATACAAGTTTATACCAAATTTGCAACATATTCTTAGTCTTTGACAACACACAATTTTCGATTAATCTAGTCAGAACAATCAGAACAATGCCATTGGCTATGAAAGCACAGCCTCACTGAATTTCAAAAGGGATGCCTGCTTAGAAAAATGTTGTAAGTTTTCGTGTTAAATTCTGTTTTTCATAGCTAACAGTCTACTAAACTATTTCTATCACCTGTTTTTTGTTTTTTTTTTTTATAGGCAGCACGAGATGACAAAAGAAAAGGCATTTCCTTTACCAGTGAACTCAAGAAGTTAACCAAGTCAAGTAAGCAGTATCGGGGATTTATATCACCACCTCTGCAAGTCTTGCCAGACAGTCCACAGAATAAAGACGAACGGTCTGCATGCAGTTTGACTTTTAGCGACGTTATGGAATAGTAACTGCCGGTGCCTACAGCATGAGTTCAGGTATGAGATATAATTGCTCAAAGTTAGACTCAATTTAGTACATAAATTACAGAGTATTTTTTTCAAAGTTGCAGTTGGTTAAACCACCGAAAGGCCAGGGGAGACTGACAGAACCCTAAAAACCTTACTCATTGGTGTGCACAGGCACAAAAAGATCAGTAAAATCTCCAGTTATTTACTAGGGCATTAGATACAGTGAATCAGAAGGGTGTGAAGACTGGAGTTTCACTCACCTTCTTTGCCCATTTATAAAACAAAACTAGAATGCTGCATACTGCTTGATTTTACAGTATGCATTTTAATCAACTAGCTGTGCTTAATTATCACTGTCCTGTTACTCTTTTGCTGCTCGCCAAAGTAAACAAAAATATCCAGTAGAGATTTTGTTGTTAGTTGTTACATTACATGCATATAATAAAATCATTCAGATTGATGAGCTCCTTTTTAGCTAAAACAGGTTTATAGTGGTAATGTCACTCTCTCTGCAAAATTTTTGCCAGAAATGTTTGAACATTTTTACTGTCCTTTCTGTAGCTCTTCAATTTCTTCTTGCTTGACCTAAATAACCAATGAAAGGCACAACGTAAGACTGTACCGCTTATATAAAGACAGTACATCTAACTCGCCCACTCGTTTACACTAACCAGATATTTGCATAGTGCTACTACAGCATTGAGCTATCACCAGAGAAGCTACAGCTCATTGTAAATGAAGAATAAATCTGTTGAGTGTCGATAATCCCATCTCACATAAAGTAAATTTAAGGAGATTGTATTTCTTTTTCACTTGCTTACACTTAGCTATTGAAACATTTTTGACATGCACTGTCACGCTATTGCTAAATCATCGTACTAACAAAATTCAAATAATATGTTCATTTGCAAAATACTTCAACTATGAATGGACACGTTTGCTGTCTTCTTTCTAGGTGACTAAGGCGACCCTAAGTCATCACAACAAACTGAATTCAAGAAAAGCAAAGTAAATTATGGATAAATCCCAATCACATTCCCTCTTCTTCAGCATTTGTTCTTTCATTTTTCTGAAAACTGGAATTTACAACACTGAATCCTTCTGCAGTGCCCTTGACGGAATCTGCTGTGGTCTGAACAGGTCAGCAATTGTTTGGCCTGTGCTTTAGATGCTTAATCTAGGCAGTGCTGCTGGATTAACATCCAGAATTTGGGAACGCTAAATGGGATGCTAGATTGGAAAACTGCCTGTCAGCTATGGGAAGATTCCCCTCTTCCCCTGTATCTTCACATCTGCAGATTCTTGATAGGCAGATGGAGAATTTTTCTTGGACTATATGTTGTAAACAAACATGTCATTACCCTCTCTCCCCACTTTTAAACGAAATATTATTTTAGCTAGTTGCCTTCAGGGAAAATGAAGGCAGAGAACCAGAGTGCTCTCTTGTGTGTATTATATTAAAATAATGCACTTTTACGTAAAGATTCCTGTTAAACACTGTGTTTAGTGATTGTAAAGAGATTTAAATATGCTGTAACTTCCTTGGCTTATCAGTTTAACTTTGGTGAATATACACAAAATGCTCAAGTTATTTATGGTTTATCTACTTTAACAAAGTAATGTACAATAGCTAAATACACCTAACTGGTAGTGATACTTTGACAAGGAACAACGTTTTCTTCTTATAAATTCTAGTTTTCCAGGCTTGTGTTTAAAGAAAGAATATTTATTATCATGTTCCAAAGTATGTGTCATTGTGTAATATATTTATCATATACTACCTTTTTAGAAACTGCAGAATTTCACCTCTCTCTGTCTTTAGAGGAAAAAAATGTTTGAACTTTCATGCTTCTTTCTTTTCAGCACAAGAATTTTAATACCCAAAACTGACCAAACTCAAACAATATACTGAAAAATGTAATTAACACTTCAAAATTATGAATTCAAAATACACTTTTCCATACAGTAAGGAAATGTCTATAGTTGTTTTTTACTTGCCTGTTAAACCCAGAGAGTATAACCTCGTTCACTATAACTCCTACCATTTTTGCTTACATAGAAACACTGCTATAAAGTTTAATGTTTGCTGAATTCACCTTTTGGTATTTAAGTTAGTTATGGTTGTCTTTTTTTTTTTTTTTCCCCCTCTATGGGAGTTATTAATGTACTTAATTAGTTAAAATAATCCATTCTAAGTTAAAGGGGCACAAATGAAACAACTGCTGAAATCACCCATCCCTTTGATTTCCCATATGAAGTTTATCTGTGGTGAATAAACTGCCCTGCATGTTTTGTCTCCCTACAGCGACCCCTGAACCACGTTGAGTTAGTTGGTGTGACTAAATTAAGAAATCCATGCATAGAGAGACTGGTTCATGCAATCAGAGCTTGCACACCAACTTTAGCACTCAAGCATAAAAAAACCTGCTGCTCCTCAGAGAGAAGCTGCATCAGGCAAAGGATAAAACTGCAGTGCAACTGAACAGTGCAACTAAAATGATGTTTACTTTTGATAGTACAAGGATGGAAGGGAAAGAAATTACAGGTGGTATACCTGAGACAACAACCTCCACCCCCCATAATTAGAAAATAAACCAAAAGAAAGCAGAGTCATTAACTTCATTAACTGACTTATGAACAAGCAGACAGAACCTACATTCTCTCACCAGATTCTTTTGAAGTCTGACTATACACAACAGAGAATTCCTATAAATTAGCCATTACCAAAGCAACAGGTGCCCCCTGGAGGTCATTCCCAACTCTCATGAAAAACAGCCACAGCCTTGGTCAAATTTCCCTTTTGCGTATCCTCCCAGAGGCTGCACACTTCCCACTCCTCATCCTCAGTACTGATGTAGCAAACCAGCAAGCTGCATTTCAGCAATCATTATCCAACTCAAAAACCCAAACAACTCCTGGCTCAGCCTCTCCACTCAGGTACTGCCCATTCTAACAACAGAAACAGCCCCTGGAAGAATAAGGTGTGCTCTCCCCCTGCCCACTCCCCTGGTATACACATGATGCAAGAACGATACTGCATAAAAATATGTTAGAAGCTAGGTACAAATTATCCCTAGTTTTATATGCCTAGTTTGCTTTGAAATACTCTGGAATTACTGGGAAATAACCTACTGCACAACTCAACTAGTGCAACAGGTGTGTTTCAATGTTAGTATCATTCTCTCTGTTATTTTTAACACAGTAGCAGTAACACAACACAATTTTTTTTTTTTCAATGCTTTGAGGCATTTTTAGAAGTAGTACTTTTCTATAGAGTTTGTCCTTACCTGTTTGGCCTTTTTTGTTCATTTTTTAAAAATATTTAGCAACGCTGAAAATAAAATTCTTACCATCACTTTTAGTATCACAGCAGTTTGGAATGCATGCTTGCTCCAACACAGGAAGTTGTTACGGCCATGTCATCATCCACTACTGGTTTTCTGTCACACAGATTTAAAAAAGAAAAACACTTGGGAAATTAGGGGATAGCAGTAGCCATGTCACAACTGTAAACACTAGCCTAAAGTCTAGTGGCAATTTAAAAACAGCACTTATATACTATGTCTGCTAATACAGTAATTCGCTAGTTGTGGGAGAATTTTATTAATGTAAGTCTTACTTATCAGTCGAGGTCTAAAGCTGCTTTTGCTGCTATTTGTCACAGTGAACCAGAACAACAAAATATTTGGTTTTCTATTATGAAAAGTCTTAACAGGCATACAGGTATCTCTAATTTTGTAAGGCTAATTATACTGTTCCAGTATATTATTTTCCAGTGAACATTACTGTACACATATCACAATCTCAAGTTACAGAAAGCTTGGTAAACACAAGAGTGAATTGTCTGTTGGATGTTGTTTTTGTTGTGATTTTTTTTTTTTTTGCTGTTGAAATGTGGTTCATTTTTGGTGCAGTTGGAAATGAAGAGTATGCTTCCATTTGTGCTGGTTCCAAATATCCTACTAATGAAAAATGTTGAAATGAAAACTTGAAGCATTAAACAGGTTTGGGTTTTTGTTAACTTTTAAAAAAGCCCAGTTAAATAGATTTCATGTGCTGAGTTATTAATTCTAACAGGAAACTTTATTCTACTTAGCCACAGATGATTTTCTTTCTACAGGAATACTTGTCCACACATTCCTCTGACAAGGCTGACAAAATAACTTTCTCCCTTTCTGTGCTTTTGGCTGGGTGTGGACATCAATTAGGAAAATACATTTATTTTCACATTACAAACTATTTACAGGAAGCAGCTTCCAGGATAAAGTCTGAAAGCAAGGAATGTAAATAATCAACACCTTCCAGACAGAAGCAGTCTCTTAGTGGTAGCAGGACCAACAGCGAACAGTTTACAGGTGGAAATCTCACTCTGTTGCATATTGGCCATATGGAAGTATTGTCTTTGATACTATTTTAAAACCACTGTTACTTTCCTACCAGCGTCTTTTACTTTCCTTGCATAGTCAGTGCTGCCTGCAGTGCTATGACTGGATGGGACAAAAGTCCAGGACCCTGGCCTCACTGCAATACTACTCAATTTTCAGGAACCAGGGCATGCCAGGAGGTCTGAAGAGCTTCCTGTTTGTATGTTACCCAAGTTTAACAGTTAGAAGAATCCGAAATACTATCTCTATTTTAATTTTTAAAACCTACTCATATTTTTATTTTTTATTGATACTATTGAATATTACTAGATGAAGGATCTCAACAGGCATCTTTTCAAAGCGGTCTGCTTCTGCAAATCACATGCTTTCAAGAATAAAGACTTACTTTAACATGGACATACCTAAATATGTCAAGAACGCATTCTCTTAAATTAATGGTTTGTCTTTAAAAAAGAACTTGCTGGTAGGTTTACATTTCAGTGACATGTTGAATTTGCAGCTTCTGAAACTGAACTGCCCATTCTGCTCTAGCTCTCTGAATGCTACTAAGCTTCAGGTAACATTTGTTTTTTAATCACTGGCTGTTACTAGTCCACTATAAAACTCAGTTTACTTTAGGGTAGCCAGCTAAATGTAACAATGGTGGAGTTTTTTTCTGTCTGCGATAAATATTTTGTAACTACAATATACATTTGGCAGAGTTAGCAAATTAAACACAGAAATAAATAGCAGTGAATAGATTTTGCTCCGATACTCATATAAAGTATTTCAGAATGACTTACTAATTAGTTGTACACTCATCTTCCACTTCCTCTCAGAGCCTATCAAAGTATTCTAACAATGCAGCATCACTATGTGCCAGTCTTTAGATTGTCTGGAAACTATGTAAAATTAACAGTTTTAAAAGTGACTTTCCACCTATTTTCTCTCTGCTGACTTGAAGAATAAACTTGTATTTGTATATGTTGCAAAAAAAACAATGGTTTAAGATGTTGACTCCTTGCTTTTGCCTTCTTGAACTGACAAAGTATTGGCTAATGGCACCCTTGGAATTTTTCAGAATTTATGCCACATCCATATTTGCAATCACTTAACAGCTATTTAGAACTACACAAAACCTATGGGAATGGCAACCTGAACAGACAGAAACACGTGTATTACCATCAGTATTATGCAGACTGTTTTGTAATCCCCATAGTAAATATGTATTTTCTAACCCATTAATGGATAGATGCCCATTGAAAAATTGCAATTTACGTTTAACCACTTGGAATTTGGTCCACAATTCTGATTAACACTAAAAATACATATTAATATCAAAATGAATTATTATAAAAGAACCTGAGAACCATAAATCAAGATAAAGCACTAAATGCCCTAGAGAAAAAGAAATATTTTATACTTACTGTAAAGAGCTTAGTGACTTGAACAAAAGCTTTGAAAAACTTTATTACAACACGTACATTATCACATCATAGACTAAATGCTACAGCATATATTAGCTGCCAGCCAGGTCAGCCCACCACACTGCCCAACAGAATGGAATTCATAGAAAATCAATTATCATTCTTCACTTATTTAATATATTTTCCTTACTGTTTGCAAAGCCAACATGCAGTTGAAAATGGATTCTAAAACATCAGACAATAACTAATATTTGTGTAATGGAGAGAAAACTACTTCCAAGATTAAAAAGATTTAAAATTCTTACCTTGAATTTGTCCAGTATTCTTGATAGCGGTGGTTTACTGAAGATACCGTTGTAGCATTGCCAATTATGAGGATAGCGCAGAACTGGAACGTGGTAATCTCGATTTGCTAATGAATACTGAGATTTCAGTGGAAGAAAACAACAAAACAAAACAAACACCAAAAGCAAAATCATTTCAAGACATGAAAAATGGTTAGGAGACATCGGAAGAAAAAGAGAAAAAAATGCAACACATATGCCAAATCTGCAGCTATCTTAAACATCAAAGAACTCAATACTATGTTAAAATTTCCAAAATATTTATTTATCCACATAGCCCCGTGTTTTCTCAGAAATACATAGATGAACACTCTATTACAAAAAATTAGAAAGGATATAAACAAAAATACTATAATGCGTGGTTTCAGACAATTTTAAAATGATTTGGGTTTGTATCTTTTTAAATTACTGATGTGACCATTCATTGTGGTTGCCAAGCCCTGAGAACACAGGCTAGATGGTTACCTGGAAAGGCCTCGTAACTGTAAAAACTGCCACTACTTTTTGTTTTCTTGTATACGCAAACAAAAGCCTACTTGAAATCGTTTAAAGATGAGTGGAAATGTCTTTCAACCAATCTTTCTCCATAATTAAGAAGCCAACTGAACATGATTGATAGATCCATTTATGACAATGATGATTCCTTTAAGTGTTTAGCAAAATCCAAGTTTTTGTGAATAACAGTCTTGCTGATGTGTTGTTGAAGCTCTTCACTTAGAAATGATTCCTTTTTTGAGAATGTATCCTGAAAATTACAGAAGATTAGTTACATCAATAAACAACGCCAGTATAATGTTTTCAATGGGTATCTTTAATTATCAGTCCTGTTTCTCATGCCCCCTGGTCATCTCCTAGACCAGACCTGTAGAACTATCTGCCTACTGAGGTCTGGCCTGCTGGTAAGTTTCACTTTGATGGCAAAGAAGTTTTATGTCCTGCAGTCCTTCAGATACTCATGGTTTTGGTGAGGATTTTTTTTGTCTGTTTTCTTTTGTTGTAAACTGGTTTCTAGAAGAATACCTATTACACATAGCCACAGCTTCCAGCTCTGAACAAGCTTACACACTGCTCCTGTTCAACACACCTTACAAAAATAAATACAGCATCTCTGACTGAAAGACGAGTGAAAGTGATAATGGAAGCAGTAGATTGAGAATCTGAGAAAGGAATGTCCTGACCCTGCTGCCTCAGGAGATTCCTTCCCGCTGGAGCCAGATCTGGAAACCTCCACACTTCCCTGGTGCTCAGGTGAGGAAGGTCACCCACATGATTTATAGCTCCCTGTTAAAGTTTTAACACTCACATACTCAAGTAGTTCATGCACTCGAGGACAAATGAGATCCTCTCTTTAGCAGTGCACAGGGAAAGAAAACTCCAATTTAGAGCCTGTGTCAGCAGGAGGGAGGTGCTGACAGACAAGAGCAGTATGACAGAAAAATTTGCAGGACAGACAAGGTAAAACTTAGATACTGCCAAAGTTTGTTAAATGAGTCAAACAGCCACAGAGTAAGCAACACAAACTAATTTCCCAGGCATAACCATTATAACCATCTAAGTCAGCTTGTTCTATTATTTTCTTCCTTTGTTTCTGCCTCCATAAAGAGCTTATGCATTTCCTTGTTCAAGTCCTACCCAATCTCTTTCCTATCTGCTGTTCCCAGCCTTGTTCTAACAGAACTGCTGATGTCCTAACAGGACAGACACATCAAGATGTCATTATAAAAGGACAGAATAACTACATGCAGCTAAATTTTCAGAAGAAATTGAAAAAAAAATGTGCTGAAGGCTTTAACTGACATTACTGAGTTAAAAACTGGAGGCACTGCCAAAGTTAATGGGTTATAATGCTTTCTTTAGGAAGAAAGAGAATTAGTTACCTCTTGTTAGAGGACACACTGCACACTGAACATTTAATGGAGGTTGGCACGTGGAACATATCCAATGCTGAAGATCTAAAAAGTGTTCACCCTTTCTCCTCTTCATATGTTAGCTCTTTGTTCAAATTTGCACTTAAAAGCTACTGACAAGGATCATTGTCCTAGGTACTGCATCAAAGGCTCTGAGAATCCAGCTGTCCTGACAACTATCAACACTGGGGAGACAGCTGTTTTGTTTTGTTTTTTTATTACTGCTTTTTATACAAACATTAATTTATTGGTACGGAAACAGACAAGAAACCTGCACTGAACCATTGCAAAGTGCAAAAGTTAAGTAAAACAGATACCACATGCATCTTGCTATGTTAACTGATGCTATAGGAAACGGAACTATTCATACAGCTTTTATTCCTTATTTTGTTGTCAGTGCTATCTTATGTTAAAAAATACTTGACTGAGAAAGTACACAAACCAGAAAGCCAAACTGAGAGTGCTAATACCTGGGCACTACATAAAGAACCTGCAAATACTGGTTGTATTGGTACATCATGTGGTCGAAAAAAGAACATGGAAAGACAGTACCTTTCTTCTGGGTGTTGCTGATGGAACAGGAGGATTGAAGGTCATTCCTTTCATACTGTATGCCTCAAAAAGTTCTGTAGCAGGCCTATAGCAAAATCAGTTTCCACAGGGAAAGAAAAATGTCGTTAGATACACTTCCAAATACTATACCACCAAACCAAGAGCAGCTTGTCCCCCCATACCATTCATACCCTTCCTCCATGCTTTAAGTGAACTCCTCAGAGTAATGAACATCAATTGGAACCGAATGGAAGCCAACCCCTTGGAAACAGGGTAAGTAAAATATGTCACAAATATGCCATTTCCCAGAGCAAGGACCAAGGACCATTAGATGATGCATGCTGCTACCAGCTTCAAAACAAAAGGTAGTTTTTAACATAATGAGGTGCGGGCTCATAGAACCCACACCAAGCAATGCTGTATTTGCAAAATGTGTACTTTGGTTCAAGGGACATGGAACACTTTTGAAAAGACAAAAAAAAAAATCCAGATATTTTGGGAAGAAAGCATGCTGCACTTGGAGATTTTTTTACTCCTGTCACAGCCTGGAAACAAGCCTCAAAAGACATTTAAAAACCAAAAATTAAAATAAAAAAAAAAAGCAGACAATTTTCTGTGCTAGCAGAAGAATAAAGAGAGTGAGTTCTGAAGAACAGAACCTTTTAATTTTATGGATAATTAGTTTTAGGTGTTCCTTTAACACAGTGTGAGCAACTGCTTTGCTATGGCACTATTTTTAAAAATAGAATCATAGATTCACAGAATGGCTTGTGCTGGAAGGGACCTTAAAGATCATCTAATTCCAACCCCCCTGCAATGGGCAGGGACACCTCCCACCAGACCAGGCTGCCCAAACCCCCATCCAGCCTGACCTTAAATGCTTCCAGGGATGGGAACCCTTTGACAACTCACCTTCGGCTCAAATCAAGCGAAAGTGCTCTGGAGCCTTCATCTGGAGCTCCAACAGCAAGGTGAGCTGCAAATTTCTTCACTGTTGGATGATAGTGCCTCTGAAAGAAAGGAAGGAAGAAGGCAGGTGAGTGAGCGATAAGAGGTAATGTATCTACCCATGCATTCTCCATTTTTTTGATTCCAGTAAGATGTGAGGCTCTCCTGTTTTAGATAGAGAAACTGGGCACCCCAAAATCAGTCAGTTTCTAACACCAAGTGAATAAGAACTAAGTCATACATTTACTCACTAGTAGCCGTCATGCTGTGAGCAAAATTATCTGCTGTTAATATAACTCCTCTCAGTAGGCAAGAGAAAGGGCAGAGGATACCCTCCCCACGCCCCAAACCCTAAACACTGCCTGGATTGACAGACTGAGGTGTAAGCTGCTCCCTGCTAGAGCAACTAGGATGGCTAGATCACCCGGGAACTTAACAGATTGAAAAAGTTTCCAAAGGAGTCTTAGTAGGCACCCTGCAGTAAGACCCAGTGTGGTACTGTGTCAGGCTAAACCCACAGGTGATGTGTACCACCCTCTTTTGAGTTTCTTCCTTCCCTACACTACCATGCTGCTGTTCCTCTCTGTAGTGAATAGGCTCACGTGAGCCAGATTTGATTGATAAGCCTGAAGAGCTCTGTTCTTCAGGTATTTACTGCTCACATTCCCAAATCATGCAGCTACTCACTAACCTGTAGTAAATGCAGCTCCCACAGAGCTGTGTTCTGGGCATTGCAATGCTCTGGTTCATCTAGTTCTGGGAGATAAACTCCACTGCCTTGAGATTCGTTGTCTAGTAAGAGGTCCATCTTTGGGAATGTCTAGAACACAAAGAAACGGACTGAGTTGCTTATATGACACATCCAACTATAACACAGTTAACTGAAGTCCAGGATTCATTCCATGTTATTCAGCCTTTAAGAATACATATTTAAGGATGCTCTGTCTTCACCATTCTTGCTTAAGATGCTTCAAAATATTTTGCATAAAATCAGTTTGTCAAAAAATAGCCTTTAACCAGTAAGCAAAAAATTCCAACAACTAAAACTTACTTGCATTAATACTCTGTTTGTTGCCAAGATCCCAACACTGGAGTTTGGAAGTACATGAAGAGCAAGCGTGGCAAGTCGCTTCAGGAAAGCGAGAGCTCGCTGCTGGGAAACTTGCTTTCTCCGCTTTGCAAGCATGACATCCAGGCACTGGAGCACAATCTTTATGTCATTGTTGGTAGCACCTCAAAAGCAGAATTTCATACAAGGAGTGAATAGTCATGTAAAGGAACATAAAACTACATATTCTGCTACTGACTGTACATCAGAACCTGAGAAACAGCATGAAAGTCCAAAAGGTTCTAACACAGCGCTAATGTGTAACACAGGCATAAACATTCACCCCTTTTTGGTAAAAACAGCTTTGAACAGAAAAAATGTATCATTGCTTCTGTGCTCCTTTCTAAGAAAATATTTATTCCATCAAAAAGTCTAAATAGCAGTTAGTGTTTTAACCCTACATGCACTCTTTGCATCATCTTTTATAAATTGTTAAATGGTGCACAGATGTACACTTTTGCCCATCCAGAACTTTTTTTTCTCAATCCTTCATCCTTTGTCAATACAAATTCGTGAAACTCATTAAAATATGAATTTCAAACTTTATGAGTATCTTTTTTCATAACTATTCAGCCTCAGAATGATTAGAAATTTTAGATTAATTAGAAAATTAGAAAATCAGAAATTTAAAACAAGATTTTAGAAAACAGAGTCTAAATTAGAAATTATTTTTTAAATATTAGAAAAATTAAGAGATTTTTCTCTAAGAGAAAAAAATAGATAAAATAAAGATTTAAATTGCCAGTGAGAGAAAGAGCTATAAGGAAGTCAAAAAACTTAAGCTGAGGACAGGATAAATGCTCATCCAAGATCCCATACTCAGCATTCAGAACTTTTCAGAACTCACATATCTTAAAATAACTGTAGTTTGTTAACATCATATTAAGGTTATAATACCAAACAAGCAGAATAAACATGATGTAGTTAGACAATACAAGTAAGAATCTGAAGTTACCTGCATGTAGGCTGAACAGCGTCTTGTAAAGATGTGTGTAGAATTTCATCGGATCAATATTAAGAACATCACCTATCAACATAATCCCAAATAAAAATGTTCACTCAATTTATCAGATGATATTAAACTAAAGTATTTGTTTTTTTAAAAGATCTCTTACCTTGACCAGAGAGTATATGAAAAGCACTGAGAATGCAATGAAGACTCTCCCGATAGCTTAAGTCCTAAGAATAAAAAACAGATTCAGTACACAAAAGAAGCTATTTTTAAGAAAACTTTAAGAAAACGAAGCTCTACTTACCCCAGATGCAATGAGAGAATGAAGAACAATCAACAGGTCATCAAAAAACTCCACATTTATGAGGTGGGCAAACCTTTAATCAAAGAGATTTATTTTTAAGCTAGAGATATTGCCTGCAAACTAATCTCAAAGCATTTTGACTTGCTAAAATCCACACCTTAAAAGCAGAGTTAAATCAAATGCTTAACATCTGTCATCTTCCCATACGCAGACAATTCAGCCCCCAACTGCTAATCACAGCTCCTCGATAGCACTAGAGACATGCTCAAGTTCTTCAGGAAGTAATCAGACAAAATGAGGCAATCACATCCTACCCCGCTGGGTTTGCATCACATCAGTGCTGTTGTGGCAATTTCACATCACACTGAAATGTTTTTAGAAGAGGTTGAGTATCTCAGCATAGAAGAATTCCAACAAATTCAACAGAGACAGTCTTCTCTCATTGCTTAGGGGAGTCACAAGTCCTTTAAGCACCTTATGCCTTTTCTAACACATACAAAAGAAGATGGATTTGGTTCTTACTTTGCAAGACCTTCTAGCACAGCTGGCAAAAGTGGAGACTTCTGAGCTTTCTTCAAGATTCTAAAGTATGTTAGAAATACAACGTTCAAGGTTTCTGTGTGCTGATGGAAAGAAAACAAAATAAATAAGTAGGTATGAAAAACAGACATTTCTAGTTCACTTAAAATTCCACTGAAAATGCACATAGTACTATTGTACTCTGTTCCTGGGTACACTGAAAAGGCTCTGCTTACTAAAATCTTGACCTCTAGCACAGGCAAAATGTCTGTAAGCTGCCAACATTATCTAGAGGTGTGGAATGCTGACAGTCTGGGATGAAGGGGAGACTCCTGATTTCTTGGTTGGAAAGGGATTAGGAGATCCTACTTTGCAAACATGGGAAAATAATTTCTAAATTACTTACCAACTTCAGTTTCTTTTCTTTACTTTCTGAAGCTTCTGCTTCCAAGAGTTCTCTTTCCAACTTCTCTTCTGCTTTTTTCCACTGAAAACATAAAGTTGATTTTAAGTAAACAAACATTCCAGCAGACTAAATGTTTCCAACCAGCCTGGATATTCAGGTTCCAAAGATACCCAGCAACCAAATCTTCTGTGCTTGGTGAGTACTTAAGTCATCCTGTGATGTTACAGGGTAACCAATTTAGGTATACTCCTCCGCAACAGAAATGTTGGATTGCATGTATTATTAACACCCCAAAGACAATCAACACAAAGAAGAGAACAACATTAGAAAGATAATTAAATTCTCTATAGAACCTCGTAAATGTTTCCAGTGTAATGCAAACACTAATCACTGATGCTGAAAGTTAACAACAGCAACAGAAGTACAATTGTTAGAACAAATTCCTACATAAAGCCACTGAAGCAGAGCATTAGGAAGCACAAGTCATACCTTTCTCTGCATTCTTGAAAGATTTTTTCTTTTCTCTTTGTAAGTCATAAACTTTTTCTTTGGTGCAATGTCTTCAGAATCCTTCTTTAATTCTACTTCCTTAATTCTTAAGTGAAGGAAAACTTTTAACACCTATAGTAAAAAAAAAATAATAATAAAATGAAAAGTAATCCACAACAAAGGAATGGAGAAGTTAAGAAATCCTGAATTCCATACCAGCTTGTGGGCTTTGCTGGTCACAGATTCTTCTGTTTACACCCCTCATATTCCTTCCCGTCTGTATCACTCATCTCTGTTCCCAATTCCTTCCCCAGCAACGTTAATTTCTATCCATTCCTCCACTTGCCTCGCACTTCAAGTCTTCCTGCTTGATTTAATCTATGTCTCTGCTGGGATCTGCTCTTTTCCCCTGCCCCCATATCTCTCTTTCTAACCCCTTCTGGCTCAGACCATTCCTAATCTTCCTCTGTGTTCTGGCAGAATGACGAAATTCTGCTTGTCCATACCCAGCAGCTGCACTACTTTTAACTTTCAGATTTTTTTAAACCACTGACAGAAGAAAATTGTGGAGTACAACATAAAGACTCTTACCTCAGGTCTGACGTTGTAATTTCTACCCTTCACAAGGCCAGAAATGACCTTAACCACACCGAGTGAAGCAAAGCCCAACTTGTCTTGTTTAAAGAGCTTCTGAACTGCCTCACAGCACAATTCAGAAATCTGAAAGGTCAATTCAAATTTTTCTATTAAGTCAAATCTATGACAACAGGTAAGTGATAATACTGATGCTATTTGCTAATTAGAAAGTGGGTGCAGGCTGTAAAACAGTGAAAAGATATGGCCACAAGATGTGGAATAAAGCTCAGAAATAAATTATTTTTTCAAGCAAAACAAGAACTCTTCTCCCAGTCAGAAAATCACTTACTGTTTTTGACATATCATTCATCAGTGGTACAATGAGAACAATGATGTTATTGTGGAAGTTGAAGTGGGGTAAGGCCACGAGCAGCTCACATAGACACTTCACTGCAATCTCTGCTAAACCTTTATATGCTTTTAATGAGATGACGTTGCTTTTCTTCAACTTCCTTTGTTTCCAATCTGCACAAAACAACATTTTTAGTAATTACTGTTCAAAATGTAGGGGATCTTCTACATATTGACACTTTTAGTTACTGCAGGCATTTTTACAATTATATAAAATACTACTTGCATGAAAGACAGGTGTGGTTTGCATTCAATCAGAGGAGGTAAACTGTGATGCTGAAAATTGCATTTACTGAATGCACTGAATTTTGCATTTACTTCAAAAAATCTGAAGTCTCGACTGTACCTTTAATAGTTTGTTCCAGATTTTCCAAGTAAAATTTATACTGGCTTACAAGGCCTTCTTCAAATTCTCTCAGTTTCTTAGTTTCTTTTTTAACCTGTAAACATAACAGAAGTGAAATTTTGTTTGGAGAGCTGAAGACTGAAATTAGCCAGTGGTGCATTAAAAAAAAAATAGTATCAAGTATCTAAGAAGTTCTTTTCTTCTTAGGTACAGGCATTCCTGGAAATTTATTAAAAATAAAATATTTCTATATATATTCTTGTGTTCAGAGGGCCTTTTCCAACTAGGATTATTTCATTTATAGGGACAAAAGTGAAATTTGGAACATGATGTTATTTTAGAGCCATGACTAAGCCACGCTGCCTATATTCAAAACACCCCCAAAAAAAATTGCTTACAAACAAGCACCAGAAAACAAGTTATTCCAAATTTGTTCAGCAAATTATGAACACATTTCACAGAAATCTGCACCAGTGAGGTGACAATGCTGTCTAATTCGCTTTCTTTCCAGCTTCCTAAGTGTAACACAAAACACTTATTCCAAGGTTTATGATGAAAATCACCCAGGTTTGGTATACTAAACGTATAATGTTATTTTCCTCCATTACCATCAGAACGTCACCTGGTTATTGAAGGTCTATGAGAATTAAAGGTTCAAAACAAACACCTCTGCCCCAGAAGTGTTTCAGAATTTCCTTAAGTGCTTGTGCATTTGTCACCTTTTGCTCAAAACCCTAAATTCATATCAAAAAATCAGTATTAGTATTTGGCATGATTTAAAAAATAAATTAAAAAAAAGAAGTGTTCAGAAAAAAATATGGAAATAGAAATTAAATACAGAAAAAAAATTGGTATTTCACCTTAGTAGCCTTTTCTGCTTCAGTCAGAGGCCGAATTTTGTAAGAAGGCACAATATCTTTGAATATCTCCATGAGAGAAACCATGACCAACTTCCGAACAATCACAGCCACGTTAGGATCCTGTTCCATCAGCATGGCACGCAATTCCTTCACCTTTTTAATCTGATTAAAAAAAAGAGGCTGATGAAATCAGCTGGAGATCACCCTTTAAACCAATTGACAAGTACAATGTACACTTCAGCAAGCTTGCCACAGGAAATGTGCCTCATTTTTAAACACTAGAAAAAGAAAAGCAATTAACTGAGTAGCTACTCAGACTCTACTTAGCACTGCATAAGGAACCAAGAAATGCTACATAACCCACTAAAGTGGATAATTTGGAAATGCAGTAGTTTGAGAATTTCAAACTATTATGCCATTACAAGCCTAAATAGAATTATAGCAAATTCCTTGCATATACTGAGACACTGACAACTTCTACATACAACCCTGAAATCAGAGCTGAAATAGGGGTTATGCTTAAGGAACAACATCGTTTGGATAGGAAATACCACAGACATTATTAAACCTATAGCCACTACTATTTAGGATCAAATGACTCCTGACTAGAGTAAATGCAGTTAACCTGGACCTTCACTTGATTCAAATCCTTTGTACCAACCTACAGCAACACTTTCACAGTTTGCAGTCCTCTGCGAGCAATGCAACACTGACATTTTCCCTTGTTATACTGATGTATTTTTCTACTTTCACTATTACTTGGTCACTTCTGGTCTTTATCTATTGACTTCCTGCACAACACAGGCATACATACGTGTGTGTTAAGTAAAAGCTACCTACGTTGTTTTCTGGGTCAGAGAGAATGGCAGATGCTAAGGCAGCAATGTGCATCTTCCTTTCCTGCAGCTTTCTTTTCCTTTGAGCAGACATTTCCTCAGGAGTGAGAACAGGCAGGGGTTCTTCACTGAAGTCTAGCGCAGTATGTAAGAGTTAAAAAGAAGGGTCACTGGGGAATCTACTAACAAATACCATATTGCAAACTAGATACTGCACTTCAGAGGGGCTATAACCCCATGCAACAATACCACATGCAGTTCCATGGTAAAAGCAGTTTTAAGAATGACTCTGCTAGAGCACGCAGTAACCCAGAGCTTAATTCTTCCTCCACTTCTCAACCTTATGCATGCAAAAAGAAATGGACCACATCTGTTTGAATCTGTAAATATTATTCCCCAAGTACAGTGATAACATATAAACTCAGCATACGATCACAACTCTGCCAAGAAACTGCAGTGCCCTGCAATCTGCAGCAAACTTTTCACCACTCACTTTTTCTTTTAACAATACAATTGATATTTGCACTTTCTGAACATTACTTTGCTATGACTACGTCCTTCCGCAACTTCACATTACCTTTAAAGAATAACAACCCAGCACTGGATAACTGGATAACAAACTGCAAACTGAAATCTGAATTTCCTGGTATCTTGATGTTTGACGTTAAATAAAAAAAATCCAAGGCAGTGTATTTTCAAAAACCTACGCAAGTCCATGTCCTGAACTGCATTTCAAAATGGTCTCAGAATAATCAATCCAGAACAACAGCATATATTTCTTAGGACTAAAATTTCCCTTCTCTCTAGCTAAGATGACACAACTAATATAAAGAACTTTATGGTAACATCATATTATTACAAATGTTATATTGTATATTATTATTATATAATTACATCACTAAATATTAAATGATTATATAATAAAATAATGATACTAGTTCCACATGAAAATCAAAATAATCTTAAAGAAAGGGCAGTTCTGAAGCCAGCTGTAGAGAGCTGTTCCCTCATGTCCTGGGATCCTAGCAGGTAAGAAAGCAAACTCTGACTTGCTGTTACGCTTTGGGGGTAGCATGGTAATGAACATATTCAAAAACACCCTAAACAAAATTCATTTAAATTACAAACTTCCTTTGGGAACAGCAATGGACTCTTTATATCTGCCAGTGATCTGGAAATATATATATATATATAAATATGATGCTTTATTACCCTCTGCTACTTCCGTTTCTTCTGCATCTTCTTCTTCATCTTCTTCAACACTGAGAACTGCAAAAACAGAGTGTCTATGGTCAAGCATGTGATAAACACTGTGGAATTTTGAAAAAATAAATATTTTGATTTTTGCAATAAATATTTTGAATATTTTGTAAATACTCTGATTCCAAAACCCAACTCTTACTTGGCTTTTCCACGGTTTGGGGAATAATGCCACCTTTGTCTTTGATGGGGAGAAGATGGATAAGTTCTTTTTCTGGTTCTGTCTTCATGCGTCTTGGCATCTTCTCGTATTTTTCAATCACACTTTCATGTTTTCGTTTCTTGATGTGAACAGGTTCACTGGAAAATACAAGGTAAATTAAATCACTTAACCATCTAATTAGAGATGAACCATGTATGACAGTATACTAGCTGGATTAAGTGTCCAGACCTAGAAGAACAAATAATGACTGATCATATTGGAATCAATATCAAGTGGAATGTTCAAGTGTATTCAGTGTGGCAACACCAGTCACCACTCAATCAAATGACGTTAATATGGATCTACATAGAACCTTTGAATTCAGGACAATACAGTACTTCCCATCCTTTTTTTTAAGAGGAAATTAAAATGTGAGATGAGCAAAGACAAAATGAGATTTATTTAATCTAGCAAGTCAGCCAACTTACTTGCTGAATATTGAAATGTTTGCATGAGTATAAACACACACACGCAAAATGCTCCCGTTGATTCTGAATTTACAAAAAATAATTAAAAGTTGTAACCTCTTATAGTGCAAGTACACCTATGAAGTGTGTTATCTGTTTATCTTATTCATAAGCTAAAAGCCAGGGATGACAAATCACCTTCTCGAAGGGAGTCAACCAGTCATTTTTAATAGGAACACTGCTTTTGGTCTTTTAAGAGGCAGTGTTTCAACTATGGAGCCGTGAAGGACTCTGAAAGACCTGCACTCCAGAGACTGATAGGCTTCAGAAAGGAAAATCACTTGTATCCAAAGTAGCTTTATATCACACAGTCACCCTACACATGCATTGTAAGGTCAGCACCAGCATCTGCTTTGCTGTCCCTGTGCAGATCAAACATTTCTTATGTGCTCAAATCCTACTCAACAAGCACAGCAACTTTACACCTGTGACTGATCTGTTCAGCATGAAGAAAATACGGCTCTTTCGAAAACAAGGGAAATTCTGGGACACACCAGAGATTTGGAAAACCTATTGCTAGCTGATGGTTTTTGAGATGGCACAGCTCGCATTCATGTAGCAGTAAGGTACTCAAGGGACCCTTCGAAGTATGGCAACAGTGAACAAATCAGATGAAGTTTGCAAAGGTAAACATTGTTCAGAAAGGTAATTTCTGCCCTAAAATATGGAAAAAAAAATGTAAAAGAGTAAGTAAAACAAAGAGTTACAAAGCAGAAGCTATTAGGTTCTCAGCACAGCCTCTCTCTCAGCTAGGCCAGACTGCTGTTTTATCTGCCTCCCTCCCACTGTGCTTTCCACTGCATGAGCAGCTAACCTGGCACAGCTAAGGCTCGCTGAAAACTTAGCCCTGAGCAGTTCTGCCATGAAGGACTACACCAGCAAGCAAGGAGGACTGGGGCCCTGCTGTACAGATTGTTTTTTTTTTTCAGCTTGAGGCATGCTACTTGTCTTGGAATCAGGGACCTCACAGGAGCGAACACTGCAGAAACAGCATCCTAAAGGTCAGGCAGAGCAGGCAAATGTACTGATATACCTCACCACACGAATACGGAATGCACCAACAAAGGAAACACTAAATGAACTGCAAAGGAACACCAGACTTAAAGTGACCTCTTGATAAATGTGTTACATTATCTATAAAACCAACAAAGCTGAATTACTACAAAAAGTAGACATCACAATAATACTCACGTAGAAGAAATATCTCTGGTTAAAAATGATGCTTTTTGAGCCAAATCTTCCATTAATTTCAAGTCATCTTCATCCATCATGTCCAACGGAAGCGCATCATCTTCCTCTTCTTCCCTTTTTTCAGCTATTTCAGAAATGATGTGTACAAACTCAGATCCTGTACATATATTCACACTTGAAAACCTAATGTTGCCTACACCTGAGAGACCATTTTATACCTTACTTCAACTTTGATCTCCTCAACCTTCATGCACACATTCAAGTTTCCCCAGAAAATTGCCCTTTTGTTGTGACATTCAGTAATGATTAGAGCAAACACATTTCTACCATCTCCAACTGTCAGATCTTGTCGTTAGAATGGCTAAATTTTCCATAACTCACATTTCTTTCTTTTAAACGAGAACAACAAGTATTTGTGCACAGTAAATAAAATGTCCTTTTCTTGAAACATAATTTTACGATGTAAACGAGCAGAATACTGGTAACACGCGCACCTTTTCTTTGCAGAAACAAGTCTGAACAAACACTTACCAACATGTTTTTTCTTGTATTCCTCCAATGGAAAAGGTTTTCTACAGACAGCATCTCTGACAGCTTGCCTAAGCTTCTTTTGTTCTTTTCGATACTTCTTAGCAGTACTCTGCTGCTTGTACTGCTTGTTCTTTAACTTGTTGTCAAGTTTTAGTTTACTAGTTCTCAGTAACTTGCGAAAGCTTGGAACTCGCTTTGTGTTTTTTCTCTAGGAAACAAACAGAAAACTACACGTAACTGACGCGCTCACATCACAGCCTTTGTGAATTTTAACGTTGTTAGTTCTGCTCTCATTAAGTTTGTGCTTCTATCAGTGCTGAATAAATTGTTTCTTCCAAACAGTATCATCGGTTAGCTCCACATTTACCCAAGTGCATTAAATTTATGACAAAAGAGGCGTGAAGAACGTTTTATGGAACCAACCTTTGACAACTCCCAAGCCCCGTGCCCATCCACGTTCAATCACAAAACGGACACGAACACTTAAAGCACCGTAAATAACTTGCTCGGGCACAGTTCTCTACCCCGCGTGCTCCCAAGCACCCTGCCTCCTTTCTCCACCGCAGTCGGGTCTGGGGCTCGTGTCAGAGGGCTACAGCTCTGGCCAGCGTTCTGCTGCAGCACAGGGACCCCTTTGGATACCACCGCGGTCACAAGGGCCCCAACGCCCCGATGGAGGCGGGCAGCCCCGTGCCAAAGCCTCAGACCGCTGCGGGCGGCGGGAGGGAATGGGGCAGCGCCGAGGGGGCACGGTCAGTAGGCTCCGACCGGGGACGTTTGCCCCTTCCCCTTCCAGAGCTGAGCGCCGGGGCTGCAGGGACGGGGGCAGCGGGGACCCGCCCGGCTCGGCGGCTTCTCCCTCCCTCCGCGCCTCAGCCCGGGCAGCCCCGCTCCGGGACGCGCCTGAAGGCCCTGGGCAGCCTGCGGCTGGCCGGGGTGCGGTGCCTGCCCCGCTTCACCACAGCCCCGCGGGCAGCCCGGGGTGGAGCAGCCCCCGCCCCGCTCCGCCATCCCGCCCCACAGCCCCGCGGCCTCCTACCGGCTTCATGGCGGCGGCCGCGCCGCGTGCGGTGCCGGCGACGGAAGCTTTGGGCCGAGGCGGGGCCTCCCCGCGGCGCCCCGGCCACAGCGGCCCCTGGCGGCGGAGGCCGAGCGGGCCCCGGCTCCTCCCGGCCCCCTGAGGAGAGGCAGGGCCGCCCGCGTAGCTCCGCCGCCTTTCTTCATGAGTAAATACGGCAGGAGGGCTCCACTTATCCAAAGATAATGACAATAATAATAATAATAATACGAGTCCTGTAATAATAAAAAAACCACGGCGGAGTTCTGGTGTAAGTTTTATTTACACAGGAAGTGTTACTAGTGGTCTTAAAGGAAGGCTTGATCCTTCTATTTACAGTTATATACAGATTTATACTTGAAAAGTAAGAAAACTGTACAAGATAACACAAAAATATAAGACAAATTGGATCCAATTAAAGTAGTGAATACATAAGTTAAGAAAAAATCTGACATTTAAATTGCAAAGTGTAATGTTATGAGTAGTATATATGTAGTTTTTAAACCAGATAGCAACGTTAGTTACACCACACTAAATCTTTACCCCAATTATGTAGACTCTGCTCCTGAACACCAGACAACCAAAAGCCTCCTGCTCTTAAAAACACATAATAATGGTAATTTCAACTTGATTTCCACATAGGGACCAGTTACAAAATCCACATGTAAGGAATTTATTTACATTAAATATTAGCAAAAATGGACCAAAAGAGTGCAAGTGCTCCTCACCTGCAGTGCTATCCATTTTAGACTTCCAACCCCTACAATCAAAAGTTGTTGTACAGTATCTTTGAGAAAAGGAAGTGTTGAAAACAGCCGCTGTGACACATACAATATGACATTTTTCACAGCTAAAAAGATGTTAAAGAACTAAGTATCACTAAACCATATGCTTTTGGGATTTCAGTATTGCACACTAACAAGAGAGTTTCAAAAACTATTGTTGACATTATTCTGAAGTGTTAAAAGTGGATGCTCCTTTGACAATACAAAGTCCACAAATAGCTTTGTCAGTTTCTAGTGTTTACTATTACATATATCTTAGTTGGAAATGGCTCAACAAAATAAAACTTCTGGTGGCAAAACCCTTTCACAGAATACCCACTCAATTTTTAAGAAGCTGCACAGCCAATACACCAAAACAAATGCTTAACACCACTCCTTTTGAAAGCTGTACACTCTGAAAATAGTAGCCCTGATCTTACCACTGTTTAAAATTCACAATTTTTGCTTTAACATGTTTGGGCACAATACTTCCACAGTTCCTGAGTTAATAATGTTTGCCCAGACTGAAGAATGAAGCTGCAACTTAAAAAAAACAAACAAAAAAACAAGTAAATAAGACAATACCCCTTCTCAAATTTTAACCATCTTGCACATAAATATACCAAACAACCTTATTTGGTCCTCAATACTTTTAACTGGTTAATTTTGGAGGTATTATTTGTACCAAAGCATTTGGTTTGGATAGCAGTTTTGGGGCCTTAAGATTTAGCATTTCCCTCATCTCCCCCCTGACCAAAGTGCCTTTGTGGTATTTGTAAAAAAAGTTATGCCTCAAAATTTTTTGTTTTAAGTACCAACAGAAGTTATTACAAATGTTTATTGCATTGAGCTGATTCTTTTAAAATATTAAATATGAACTCCCCCACTTCTCAGTTTCATGTGTTTTAGTATTCTGCGTGAAAACAAATCTTCCCATGAAATAAGCTAATACTGGCAAAAGGGTGAAGATTTCATCAGTTCATTACTCCACTGAGAGCTGTATCATTTTTCCTCTCACTTTTCACACTTTTCTACAGTGGTTTTCCACACAGAAATGATGTGAAAACTCCTCTGTCATCAAGTGGTTTTCCACATTTTCGGTTGACCTCAACATTACAATGATTAGCTTTTCAGTGCTGGGCTATGGTTCTTGTCCCCTTCTTTGTTGTCCTTCATCAGTGAGGCAAACACCTGGAAATGCAAGTTATTTAATGAATATAAAAAAGCTAGTCTTACAAAAAAAGATTAATTTTAACCACAATATTGAAACTCATTGGCATGGAAACTCATTTCTACAATGAGACACTAGGAAATGAATTACCTCTAATCCTTAACAAATTCAAAAGTTTTCCTCTGTCTTAGGAAATGGACCATAATAAAAATGATCAGGAAAAACCGATCTCATGGATATGGGAAGATACAGTGAGGTACAGCATTCCCAAATCCTCCTTTACTTCCTAGCTATTCCTCACAACTGTTTGCATCTGGAGTTGAGCCAAGAACACAAGCCAATTCTTCTGCCAAACCTGACTACTTGGCTCTTCTACTTTAGTGTGGGTTTTGTCAGCAGCAGTTCCAGTCATTTGTAATACAGGTATTTTCCACCAAAACTAGGAAGAATTCCAGTACAGTGGATGGAAGTGGGAAGATTATTTTAAAGGTCCTAACAAAGCTGTATTGAAATAAATAAATAAATAAATCTCTTCCAATGGGTCTTATTACAATTCACTTTAGACTACATTTGGGTCAGTTTCAGATAGAATGTGGTTTAAACATTCATCTGGCATACTGTCTTGTATTAAAAGCTAGAGATTCTTCAGCAAATATTTTAATGCTCTCAAACATATAGTGCTCAGTTTGTTTTCCAAGAGGGGAAGAAAAAAATTCTCAATGACAAAAATCTGAGATTCTCCTTAAATACAAACCAATATGCATCTCCCATCAGAGGTAAGTCTAAAACTAAGTTCCACATGAACAGCATTACCCACTGCTCTGAAGTCAGACATGCAGAGTCACTCAGAAGTGCCCCATGTACTCATGGGCTGACATGAGCCCCTGAGTTTTGATACGTATATCCAAGAAACTCACCTGTGCCCATTTTTTGTTACTATTCTGCATCTGAATAGCTGCAATACAACTAAAAAGCTTTTCTGATGTAATATCTTCTGGAAGTTTCGTTAGAAACTGTGCTATATGAATAAAGTCCATCTGTAGGAGAATATCTTCATATAACCGAAGGATTCCTAACCCTGTCCTAAACAAAAATTCTTCCCCATCTCTACAGAAAACATCCCAGACACGACAGGCCAGATCAAGTGGTAATGACTTGCTGTAGAGTGTAAAAATCCTACAATTGAGAAAAAAGGCACAGTTATAAATTTAACCTCTTTCAGAAACATGAAAATACATCCTCCTTTAAATCTGTTATATTAATAAAGAACAACCACCTGACAAGTTACTTCACGTGTTCTTATTTGTCCACGTTTCAAAGATACACACGTCTCCAGTTTTTCAAGTCAGAATTCTTATTCTGAAACCCACCTCTTCTCAAGCTACAGGGAATTCTCCATTACAAAGTCACATCCTTTAGAAAGCTCTCGCTTACAACATCTAGTTACAAACATCTTTGCATTCAAATGGTGTCACATAAATACTTAAGACAAAGATTTTAAGTGCAGAACTTGACCCTTCCCATTATTTAAGTCATACAGACTAACAGCTCTCTTCATCATTTTTTAAACTAAAGCTAGAAATCACCTCAGTAGAAGACTACATCTCACTGACAGGAATTCAGCAACTATATTTGGGATACATTTTGAATTTATATTCATGTTAAAACTCACTAAAATGTAAAGACAGTCACTATTTTTTTTAGTATCAAAGTCCAATTGTGTTTTTTTTTTTAATCGATAAGTTTATTTTAAGAATGCATTCATTATACTAGGGCAGAGCATCCAGTCTGCTGTATGCACCATATTGTAAAATCCCACTTTTAAATTTGTAGTGGTTCCTGTGATCCAAAGCACACATTCTGTTTTGCCTTTATTTCTACTGGGAAGTGGTTCAAGAACTGCAGAACACCACCACCAGCTACCACCACCTCTTCTACTCTCCCTTCCTAAGAGGAAGGTCTCACTACCTCAAGGCCATTTTCAGAACATGGGCAGGAATAAGAATCTATTTCTCACAGATAATCAGAGGCAGTGCTGCTCTGCAAAATCCTAGATTACTCTATTTCCAGACCATATGTACACCTCTTATCTACCTGAACTGTGCTGCAGCACACTCCTGGCTCACTGCAGTTATTGTATAACCCGCTCCTGCTGAGACTTACTGCTTACTGACAAGCTGCATCTTATAGCAGAAGTTCTTCATTCCCAAGTACTTGGATGACATGCCATTTCTGTATTTAATTCTAACCAATTCAATTAACACTATTAGAAATTTCTAACACATATAATAATCCTATGTGAACCGGATACTTATGCACACGTACTTAGGAAGAGAAACTCAGTATCTGGCAGCACTACAAACACTTGAACGATGCCTGCGTTATTGGCTTCCCTTACAGGCACATACCATTGTTCAGTACTCTCTGCTTTAGGGCATTCATTACTTAAGAGTGTTCACTGTATTTCCAAGTTTATCCTTTCCTGTACCAGGTCCTATATTTCATTCATCCTCTGCTTTGAAGTCTATATCCCTATACTCTTACTTTCTTCAGCAGATTATGCTCATTTCATCAAGTCACTTACAATCAGTCATAAACAGCTATGACATCGTAGCCTCCTCTCCTCTACTTATGTTATGCATAGCTGACTTACCTGCAACAATAAAAGCCCACAAGATTCTTGTGTGTCACATTTTCTGTCTGAACAGATGTCACTCCTAATCCCAGAGTCTATAAAGTTTGAATCCTGCCAGAAGAACTGCAGCTGCACAACAGTTCATCTGGATTTCAGGAGACCTAGAAAGCTGAGGTACACAAACATCTAACAAATGCTTTTCTTACACTGTATTGCTGAAAAGAGCTATAGCAAAACTGAAAGTGTTCCAACAGTTGTAAGATTCAATTTGCTACATTCTCTGAACTCACCAGTCTATCAAATATATGTCTGGAGTAAGACTGTATGATTTGAAATGAAGAAACAATTTGGGAAGATTTTCTTCAAAGAATACTTCAAAGGCTGCAAAGTATTTCAGCATCTGTAGAGATAGTAAAGCACCACATAAGCAGTCATCACAAGAAAGCCAAGTCATAAAATAACACAAATCCCACCAAGACTTGAGGATCTCAACACATCACAACATGACTACTTAGGATAAGTACAACAATTAAGGAGTTCTAGAGGAAAAGTCAAAATAGTATAATGTGCTCTACGGATTAGTATCTGGTATTCTCGGTTTTGTAATGCAGGTTAAAGTTCTCCGTTATTCAATAGGACAACAGGAAGTCAATAAATCAAATATGCTTCAAATCAAAAGAATGCTGAGGTTCAAAACCAGAAAACTATGTGCATACCATGCTGTGGTCCACACGGAAAAAGGCCAGCTGGCATGGCTTGTTTAGAAGGTTAGCAAAGGCAATGAAAGCATCTGCCTCCTCCAGATTGAGAATGAGCACAGCAGCAATGAAGGACATCCCTTGTACCTTCAAGTGGGAAAAGCATCAGGCAAATATAAGTGAGTAAGCTCAGTTCATCTTTGGAAGTGCAAGTATTTTACATTCTGCAATATATCAAACACCATAACGTAACGCTTCCATATGAGCAGAAACAACATGGATAAACCTTTATACATGCAATCAGTTAGATTTCAACAAGAAAATTGAATGTGTTTCTTCAGATGCAGGCTTCAGGTGCTTGATGGAAATTCTGGGTGGTCTCATGATTACAAGTCCTCAGGGACTTGGAATGCAAGAAAATTAAAACCGCACAGGTTGGACAGAGACAACTTGGCTTTAAGTTCATTCTTATGCTATGGGAAAAGCAGACAAGGAAAAACCTCGCATATGGGACAGTTTAGACCCAGGCAGATATGTTGGAATTGAGACAAAAGCTCTGTTCCAGAACAGTCAATACATATCTTCCCAGTGGCCAAACAGTATTTGTTCACAAACATAAAACTACTTTTAAGAGGTTAGCTACAAGTTTTTACATTTTTTCTGATTACTTTCTCTCAAAAAACACTTCAGTCTGCAGTAAGTGAAGATTATTCTTGTAGTTGTTAAGTGATGATCTGAATATTCATTATACTAAAAATAATTCTACGAATTTCAGCTGCAATTATGATCGTTCTGCTGTTTCTAGGCATTTATGCTGCCTGCTCCTTATTTTGAAAAAGGCACTTAGTATTTTAAACAACTAGGGAGGAAAGCATTAATATACATCAAAAACAGCTAGCAGCTTTCTATTTTTTGTGATATGGATGGGTGCAGAAATAAGATTACATTAAATTTACTATCATATTAACATTGAAAAAGAAGTATGATCAGAAACATCCAGGCTAGCTGTGATTGTTGTATTATCTTTTCCTGGGAGAAAGAGAAGATCTATCCATGAAAAATTACTTAATTGTCTTTTAAAACTCCACCCTGGGAACAAGCAGTCTCAGAATCTGCAGAGTTCATAATCTCATTTAAAGACTGATCTCCAAAAATGATGTCACAGATGACAAACTCAGAGCTAAAAACATTTAAACATGAAAAGCCAACTAGATATTGGTGTCCTAAGCATGTCTGACATGGAAGAAAACACACCCTGTGCTAAATAATGTGTTGTTGCATGGATCAGACTCTCTCAAGTTCTTGAGCTAAAAAGCAATTACAACTTGTGAAAAGCATTCCTAGGAACCCTCTGAAGCAAGAAAAAAAGCATCTGAGTTATTTTAGCTGCTTCTGTAAACCGACACCACTTTTTTAAGCACACAGTAAGTTTTAGTTGCAAAGAATCCTATCCTCAGTAAACTCAGATGGAGCAATTTACTTTTGATAGCAAAACCAACAAGGAGTTTCTGGATTTTAAGATGTGACTTAGAATCATAGAGCATCACTATGGAAATGGCAGCAGTTGGAATAACACTAGGATAGAACAGGCTGAGCATTTACTGGAAGCCTGCTGGCAGGTTTTTTTTCCTGTAGATACTCTTGGTTCGTCAGAGCTAGAATGCCTAGCGAACAAAATCAGTTTTAAAAATTTCCTGTTCAAGCCAAATAGTATACTTGTCCATAACATCCAATACATTTTCAGCTGTTTAAATAACTCTAAGAATTATTATCATTATAATTACTATGAAATGAGTAAGTGCCAAGGTTTAAATTTTTTTGAAGAGCTAGTAGCATGGAGTTTAGAGAATCTACGTATCTAATATATAAACATATGACATTTTAAGCATACGTAATATACTATAAATATTTTACAATAAATACTTACATATCCCACATCCGGTCTGTAACATGTATATGCTCCTAGAACACTATGCAGGAGATCATGATAGGGACCACCCTAATACAAGGTGAAGGAAGAGGAGAAAAAACTTTTCAAAAAACACAAACAAATAGGTAGGTAATGAGCTAGTATATTAGGATAAAAGTGAGCCATGGAATTATTGCTTTGTTCACATGTAGAACACCACCAGTTTTTACTCTAAGCATTACCTTATATGCTTTTGAGAGGTTAAGGGAAAAGCAACAGACCAACAATTCAGTATAAAATAATTTACTGGAAATCAGTACATAACAGAGTGAGGATACCTGATACACATACAGTTGGCTTTTCCTTTTGAGACACTGGATGTTTTAATTCTTAGTAATGCAAGTTACCGTAATACACATGTATATAAAGTAACTTTCATTATTGCATGTATCTGTATAAAAATCAAAGCCTGAAAATGTATACTAACATGCATCAGGATTTCTTTAGATGTGAGAATATTCACATATTGGTAAGTAAGTAATTTTGTAAGCAGTAATAGGAACTGCACGCAATTTTTACAGGAGAAAAAGCCTTATAATCCTTCATTTACAAGCATTTACAAAACCACTTGAATGTAGTAAGCATCCCACTTTAATCTCATCACATTTGCTGTTGTAAGTGGAAAAAACAAGTAATTTCACTTTTGTTGTTTTACACAAACAGCTTCTGAAAAATTTTCCATGCTTAGGTGGCCAGGTTACTCTTCTTTTTTTTTTTTTTTAATTTAACTATGCAGAAGTTCAAAGTTGTTATAACTAAAGTTACAGAACTCTCACCTTCTGGAAAATATACAGGGATGGAAATGTGCGTGATATATCCAACTTAATTAGTTCCAGGCTGGCCTCACGATCAGCAACAGATGCACTTGCATCTGCAAGCAAAACCAACAGTCATTAAAATTGACAGGCAATTCTACAGACTTCAGAATAAAGCTGCCATAGTATATGAAGATTTTCAGAGTCTGAGGAAAAAAGGTTATTTAGCTTTGTTCTTGGAACTACTTCTACAGTGCTAAGTTAACTCTCTTCTCAAGAGCTACATTAAATAGCCTCCATTGATACCTGGTATTATCAGGTCCAAGAAGTGAGGGAAACAATCAGCAATTCTTATCTCTATCTGTTCATTCTTTTTCAAGTCATACAGCTTGAAACCATTCAGACTTAAAGCCAACAGGTTCTCTTCTACTCCTAAAACACTACACAGGCCCAGACCACCACTGTATTTCACTAGAATTTGACTCTGCTCAGCCTATTCCTCAAAACGTTTTCTCCCGTATCTTCTACCATGGCCTCAGTTCCCGAGTCTGGGCAAGAACATGGAGTGAGAACACTGTTGTTGATCTAAACATGATGCAGCAAGACCTCAATTCTCAGATTTTTCATTCCTAACTCATTTCAACCAACAGCATTGAAATATACTCTGTACACTAGTAATAAAAAAGACTAATTGCATCATTATCTCAAGAAGCCAGCACTACTTCACCTACGAAGTCAAGCTTTTTTTTTAAAAAAAGTACTTGTTGCAAAATAATGGTATTTTCTCCCCCAAAAGAAAGACCATCTCAAAAAATATATATATTTCATAGGAGGTAGCACTAACAGTATTGCATAAGACAGCATTAAAAAAAGCTGTTAACTGCACAAGAAGTTACTACATGTGACAAGGATCTATCCATCATTAAAAATCCATTGGCGATGCTATTTTTAATAGGAAAAGCCCTACAGGAGATAGTAATACTCCACTGATAAAACTCCATTGTATATATAAGTATGCTAAAAGGCTCATTTAATAGGTTTGGGAGGAAAGGCCATCTGGGCAGCCTATGTGGGAACCAAAGAGTATAACAACTTACACATTCATCACCTTTCAGTTCCACAGTGAAAGTGGAGAATTATTTTTTTTCTTTCCCAAAATTGTGGAAGGGAAACCAACATTAATAATCTAAGCAGAGGTAAGCAACAGCACATGCTGTAGTTCAGTTTTGTATTTCATCTAAAGTTTTCATAGGTATAGCCTTAGAACTTCAGGACTCCAGAGAAACATTCATTTGAAAGTGAACTAGCATGTACAATACTTTAATGCACCTTTATTGATGCAGAAAATACTGTTAAGGTCCTCACTGACTTGTTATAAAACAACTAACATTTAAGTAATGAATAACCCAGAGGACTTAACAAGTATTCCTAGTGCTGCAATTGCAGCTAGACTCATGAGATTTAATGTGTTCATAAAAATAAATAGGGAGCTGTCTAGCATTCAGGAGATCTCACCTTCTACGTCATTCTCAGAACTTGTCTCACTGAAGCTTTTCCATCGTTCCTTAGCTCTAGATAAGAAAATTTCATAGAGTTCTGCAAGAAAAGAAAACAGAAATAAAAGAAAAGCACCCCTGAAAGACAAAAGCATGCTAGGTATTTTTGGCTTTGTTTTTCTTGCTTTGTTTCATCTTACCATGAAGGGGAGGGAGGGTTTTTGCTTTTACTTGGTTACTACTAACTACTGGAATACAGTTTTATAGTATGCACTGTATTATGCCTTCTGTGGTGAACATTCCAATTACAGGAAGAAAGTCATGTCTTAAAATCATCCAGATTTTTACCTCATGTATGTGTTAGTACAATTCCAGTTCAAACTGGGATTTCATTGGTTATGGAATAAAACAATTTCCCTTTCCACTCCCCCAAGAAAGTACAACTACAAATTCTCAATTTTAAACATCACCATTAAATTGGGGTGGGGGATCTGCACCTTAACCCTTACAAGACTTAAATGTTTTTATAAGCAGATTTTAAACCTTACTTTTATAAGTTACCAGGCTATGACTGTCCAATTATAAATATACAGAAACACCTGCTTCTAAGCAAATACATCCCAAGTTTCAACCAACAGATTTTTTCACTAATATGTATAATCTGTTAAGGCATACCAGGAGTGATATTTAACTCGTTTCCCACAGCTAGACTCCAAACCTTCCCACGTACACTTGGTGGTAATCCCTGCCACCACAGCTCTCGAACTCTTCGGGTAGCACGCCTAGAATAGGGATGCAGGAGGGGAGGGAAAAGCAAGCATATATTACACACCTTGTTTTATGACATTACTGGGCAACTTACAAGCAAAACAACATACTATTTCCCAAATTAAAATTCAGGGATCTCTGCTTATGTTAAATCCCCATTAGAAAAACAAAACTTTAAGCTCCCAAAAAGCACATTTCATGTTGCTCTGTAATGACCTCTTACTAAAAAGAACTTCTTGACAAAACAGAAATGAAAAGGAAAAGTACAGTTCCTCAGGTTCCAGAGGAGAAACAAGCTACACTTGCCTCATTTACACAACAAAACTTCACTTACATGCCTTCCCAGTTAGGTAGTATTTCATTGACCCAAATCACCATAGCGCTAGCAATATTCTCTTCTTGCTTAAAACGCTCTCTCATTATTTTTTTCCTTTTATGTGCTTCTTTAATTTCTGTTAAGCAAAACACATCAAAAATTGTTAGTATACATAAATTGTTAGATAAATCATTCAAATTATCCGATTATTTTGATTGTGTCTGAAAGATCAAGGGTAAACTACAGTTGCACATGAACTATCCAGCACTGTTTCTGATAACTGTAGGTAAACAAAGTAATTCTATAGAAAAGCTAGGCATTATAAAAACAAGTGAGATAAAAAAACGTAATATGTATCACATGTTCCACTCTGAAAAATTACAATTACAAAAAGCAATACAGCTACAACAGATGTGGAACTAAGATATTTCTATATCAGATATGCCCAGTTTGTGTTTTGCTTCACCTACCAAATATGAAGGTAATGTCCAATTGGTAGACCTATTCAGTAAGGATGAGCAGACTTACACCACTCTTCAGAGCAATTAAACAGGAATAAGGCAAGAGTATTTTGTCAGAAATAGATTGTCTGTAGGTGCCTCTTTATTAAAATAGCTAAAAAGGACAGAGCTTTGCCATCACTGAAAAATCATTCTGAAGTTGCAAGACGTTTTCTATTTCTGCGTGCATTAGATACATCAAAAAAGTAAACTCGTCATCCCTAATAAAGGGATGATACAGGGCTGAACAGCTTCAGCTTTGTGTGTAGCAATAGTTAATTTAATGAATACTAGGGCACACATACTAAAACATTACACATGGTTGGCCTTTCAAAAGTGCAGTTGGAGTATATAGCCAACAGATCACACCTTACAAGATTTCACTCTTCTCTCCTAGCGTGCATATGTTGTCATATGCCTTGGATTTCTCATTACATCTTTCAGAGTAAGCTGCTACAGATCTATATAGCGGCTCAATGAGTTCAGAAGCTTATATCCGACTAACAACAGACCAAGTAAAACATGCAGCATGAACTCTTAAAATAGCTTATTGCCTGAATACTAGTCATGAGAACACAGAAGTCCTTTCAACAAACTACTCATTGATTGACATAGCACCAAATGCTACAGACATTTAATTTAAAAAGTAGATCTAGTAGGAGTAGAAAGGTACACACAAGTACAGCTGATTGGTAAAACAAGGTTTTCATCTGTATTCACACTGTAATTGATATCAAATTCCTGGAAAAAAATAATCTTTAAGCAGTCAGCTTTAGTATATTTTGGTTCTCAGTGAAAACTGTAGCAACATTGCTTGAAAAAGGAGCCTGAGTATAACGAGCATAGAGAAAGTTTCTAGCTGATCACATTACACAAGTAGTTTAAAAAAAATCAAGTTTCTACTTAAAAAATAAGGAAAGTTAAATTGCGTTCTGAACCCAGTTACATTCACTGTGCTAGAACAGGAAACAAACTGAGAATTGAGTTTGATTTTAAATTGTGTACAGGGGTACCAGAAAATACCCTAAATATTAAATTAGGTTGTTCTCTACCTGCTAGCATGCAAGCCAGAACTTATTTTTGCTGCACAGTTAAATACAGTTATAGCAGTTACTTGCAGTTAACATACCTCGTTTCTTTGCCTCCGCCACCATTTCATCATATTCTTGTCGGTGACGTAAAGCCTCCTCCACTGATTTGGCAGGAAGATTTCTGAAAACAAGTTGTTCCTGAATTCAATACACACAAGTGACATTCTGAACCATTTCAAAACAAGTTTTAGTTTGGCTTCTCTGTAAGGTGAGCTCTGGGGTTGTCACACGATCAGTGTTTCAGTAACTGCAGTGGAAGACTGCTATTTATGCACAACTACCAGATGTTTACTGCTTCTGTTCATTTCCTATAGCATACTCCAGGGCATGACCAGAACACAAGAAACTAGCATGCTATCTTAAGTCACTGTGACATAGCCAAGATCTCCAATTTTCCATCTTTTTCCTTTCAACTTACATTAAACTACTGCCAGAAAAGTTTTTCTTACTCATCTGTCACCAGTCTCTGAAGCTATTTTATTTGTTGAACATCCGAAATGAAGTCCAAATGAAATTTGCATGAAGTGATAAAAGGGAAATACTGATATTCCTTACGAAATTATTCTGATACATTTTTGTACATGCATATTCTAGTCATTAAATATACCTACATGTCAATTCTTCATCTGTTCACACAAGAACTGTGATTATGTATTTTCAATAATATGTAAAGCTTTTTATTCGTTACAGTTAGGCCCATAAAATTCACAACAGAAGACAGATTTACCAAAGGAAGAAAAGATAGATCCCATTCACGTCAGACCTAAAGTTAAGGATGCTTGCTACAGAACTGGCTGTTAGCCAGCTTCAAATTTGTTTTTCCTTTTTTTTTTTTGGCTGCAGAGTGATCCCCCTAATTTGCAAATACACACTTCCTACTGACCATGCAGGATCATTCCGAAACAAAACAGAACCCATTGTTTGGTCTCAATCTCTTCCCCAATCTCTGTTCTACTTTGGTTCAAAATAAGCAGGAGACAGTTGTTATTTTAACATACAAAAAAAGTTTCCCTACTTTTATACAAGCAGAACAGATTGTTTTCTTAGAACTTCCAATGGAACTGAGAGTAAAATTTATTTTCAAGAATGACACTTGTGGCAATGTGCTATATTCTTGGGATAGCAGTCAAATTTGAAACAAGTGTCATTCTTAAAAACATCTGTAAGTTTGTAAAATTGTAAAATTTTGAAAGTATCAAAACATATCAGAAAGCCAGTTACTATATGCATTATTCCACCCAAACATTAAAGTAAATAACATTTACAAAATCTTACAGTAATCTGTACCTTTGTTCAAGATATTTCTGTCTTAGCACTGAGTGAGGTTATACACCACTTGAGAGAGTCTCCACGGAAACACTTTAATGCTATATACTCTCAATTTCCTAACTGAAATTGGTTAAAACAAACACTTAACAGTGCCACCACAAGTTTTCTCAGGGTGCCATTTGAAAGCTTTGATCTATTTGCTTTCTTCACAGCTTCTGTTACTAGTCAGCAGGTCCTCCTTTTTCCTTCAAATTGCTGAAGACAGCATAGTAGCTGAACATACTACCCATTTTATTACTAATTTTTCATTACTATTCTTATTTGTACCTAATGAAGTTTTTGTTGCATCTACAGGTGCTGTTTTATTGCCTTCAACTGTAGATTTAAGAAGCCAAGGAAAAATAACAGGAACATGGGCAAAGAACTGTTTCAGTGAACTCTATCTTGGTACCTACAAATCAATCAACTGTGCTGGCATAGTACCTTCCTGTCATAAATGCTGAAAGCTCATTTTTTATTTCTTGGGTTTCAAAGGCAATTCTTTCCACTTCTGCAGTTACTTACCTAATACTTTTTCTTTGTTTTGTTAATACACTCCTCTGGTAAGCTATCTCCAAGTTCACAAAAGTGACAGCTGCAATTGTGAAGTCTTTCCTACTGGTCTAGGAAATAAGTTTCCAGAAGGGGGAAGTATACACAGGGAAGAAATCCCTACAAATCTTCAGTAGTTTTCCTGATTAAGGGTGCATACAACACTGTCAAAAATCAGCTGTGATACACAGCATATAACTGACCAGTGGTCCCATTACGGTAAGAAAGAATTTCTCATATAGACTGTTGTATATTTGCAGGTTCTTCTGGAGGTACTCGTTAGTTTATTATCTGGGATGGAATAATACAGATACTTTTGTATAAGAATTATAAGAGTTAGCTTATCAGAAACACATCTAACAAATTCAGTCATCATCACTTCCACAGCAGAATCATACTTACGCTGGTCGATCCTCCAGAATCAATGCAGTAGTTGAAAGTGGTTCAAATTCCATGTTTTTACGTCTTGCTGATGGGGGTGGAGGCTTACACATTCTTCCTGTCCGTGCTTCATATTCCTAAACGACATTGATAAAAATTAAATTTTGACTTTCAGACTCCCCTCTAATCTGTAAGCGTATTACCTGTATAACACTTAATGTTACATGTAATTATTATTTAATAACTTAATACAAAGAGCTAACATTACAAGGTTGAATTTATTTATAGCAAGACAATGCAGTTTTCCAGAACTGCCAAACAAAAATGAATGAGAAAACAGTTTCTTGTATCAATTTAACACTTGATCTATTCTTGTTCAATATTACTACAGAGCATCCAAGGATCAGTAATAGTTAGGAAATCTGCATAATCTTCCCATACAAATTACTGAGCAAAAACATTTAAGTAATCTGTGAAGTTGAGAAAAAAAACACTAACCAAGAAAGTGTGTGTTCCCATTTCTTTCAATTCTAGCCCCTCTTGGGATGTGGTATCCCCTCTAATTTTTGAATCTTTGTTATCCAGAACTAGGTACTCAATGGCAATACAACAATATTTATCATTAGTCTGTTTCACATAATTTCACTCTCAGAAGTTAAAACATGCAATCTACTTAGAAATAGTTAAGAGCCTTTAATACACAGATGATTCTGAAGAAGAAAGAATCCCATTCTATTTTCTGCAGAGCAACTCATCAAAACAAATATGATGCACTCTTTAGGAAAAAGGCTTGTCAGAGGCAGATGAAAGCCTTAAATCTTACATATTGCCTCTTTTATAGGCTTTGTAAATAAAAGTTTACTGCCAAGTTACTGAGGAACACATTCTTAAAGTTCAGCAAATATAAGTTATCTGTGAGAGGACTTTCAACTTGTTCCCAAAGGGTAGGCATGGATGCTAGATACTAGTTTCTCTGCAATTCTTACACACGCTAGAATTCAATCAGAATATTAAGAGCTGAAAAATCACCTTCAAGAGAACAAATTCAAGATACTTTAGTAATGTATTTTCAAAAAGTCACACAATTTTCAAAGATTAAACACAGCCAAATGAGCTTGCAGAAGCTTTTTTTCCTCCTTCCCCTCAACACAGTTTGTTCTTGTACATCTGTTGCTTTAGTAACTGTGTAAGTAAATTCAGTCTCAGATTAACCAAAATATCTTATGTTGGTTAGGTCACCAAGAATAAAAATCGATCAGTTACTAGTTAGGTCATATCTTCTCAATCAAACAATCTTCTCTAAAACCTGCTCACAAATGAACCTTACACCTAACAGAGCTTCTCATATGCATTAGTTCTCCCAGGGTCAGACAGAGGACTTTGCACATTCAGTGTTCATTGACAGCATTATAGAAACATAGCTGACAATTTTAAAGCTATTATTTAGCTTAAATATTCAGTGCACAGTTGGAGTCCATGAATTTAAATGAGAAAATACTTCTTACAAAAGTGACAACACAGCCTCAGATTTCTAGACAAGACACTGTTTTCCCAGTACTAAGGTCACTAAAAGTTTTCTGCTCAACAGCCTCCTTTATCCTACCCATTTTAATGATCTCTGACAGGACTTCTGCTCTTCCACATTGGGCATAATCCATGAAGTGGTCCAAAAATCTTAAAGTCACATTAATCTCACCTCAAGAGGAAGTTACCATACCAATGAATCAGTGAGGCTAGATACCTCTGGGTATTGTCTAGTCCAGCTTCCCTGCCCAAAGCAAGGTTGTGTGGGGTCTTGTCCAGCCAGGTACTGAGTGTCCAACCTCTATTTCTGAGTCTGAAGGCTCTGCTCTTGCTAGGCAGAGGATATAGCACCCAGTATTCCCAAGTGGTTTCCCATCCAAGGGCTAGCCAGGCCCACCCCATTAGCATGTTCACAGTGCATTATATGCCACTATACTATTCAGATCTCAGGAGTTATCCGGGCTTCTGACACACCTTTCAGTTTCTAGTCTGTGGGAGTCAGAAGAACAATAGCTTAATGGATAAGAAAAGGCAATTACACCTCCACAAAAAAAAGCTAAAGAATAGTTGGAAACATTCTCAATTTCCCCCCCAAGTCTTTAGCTAGCTTTCCAGCTATCTACACAGCTATTAACCTCTGTCTCATACCCCACCCCACAGCAGTGTAACTTTTTAGTGCCCTGAGAAGTGCAAGCCTATCTATCTCAACTAGAGAAGTTCTGTCACTTTTCTAAGAAAAGCCCCACTGCGTACCTTGATGATAGCTGTGCTATCACCATTTATACATACTTTCACACTAAAACATTAATTATTTGTAAATGATTTTAAAGTTATTAGACAGCTCTTCTTTAATACAACTTTGTTCTAATATTTGTTCTATTTCTAGGTGTCTGTGGCCAAGAACAATAGGATATATAAATTTCCTAAGACATCTATTCCTGTCCTGAAGAGCAATTCCTAAGACAACTTTCAGTTGAAAACAATATGCAACCAATACCATTAGGCACATTCAAACTAGCGTCTTGAACTGGACATGCAGAAGTGTTAGAGCTCTACTGTAATTTACAGAAGCACAAGAAAAAATAGACAACCCAAAATATATTGTATGAATGAATATACATATTTAAGAGCCTAAATTAAGAGCCTAAAATGTTTTCATCCCACCTAAAACCATAAGACACTGTGTGTACTCTTGGCGTGATTTATACCTCAGGCTACCCTTGCATATTCTTGATTAGGAATGACAAGACCCCCTGGTCAGCACCCAGGCTGCATACTGAAGAACTAGGCCCAAACTGCTGGAGGACAGTAGCAGGGCAGTCTATCAAACTCTTGGTTGAATTTATGAGTTACTCTTTCCAGTACTTTGCAAAAAGAGCAACAAAATCAAGTTAATTTAGCAGTCAGATGAGCAAACTCAGATGGCACCAACGTTTTGGGCTTTTTAATTCCTACATACCCAATTTGTATGCAAGTTAAATAAAAAGCACCAGGAAGACAGATACTAGAAATGAAGCCACTCTCACCTTTATTACAGACAACACATTTGAATGGTGCTAATGCCTCTGGCTGTCATACATACTAAGAACTGATAAGCCATTCCCAAAGCAGAGACAGGTTAAAAAAAAAAAAGAAAAATCTTCATAGGGATCTCCACAAAAGGCAGAACTCATTATCAAACTATGCTTCTGGAAGTAAGGACACTTCACTTTAAAAAGAGTATTTTTTTTTTTGCACAGACTGTGAAAACTATAAGCATTACTAGAAAGAGTCCAAGCCGGCAATGAAATAGCTTCAAGCTCAAACTGTCATGGCTGCACATTCCCCAAGAAGAAACATACTCCAAAAGTATCAGAGAAGACATTTCTTGCTCAAGAAACCTATGCTCTATGAAACTTACTTGAGGATTGGATCCAACAACCATCAAATGTGCACAGAACTCGTTAATTTGTGCAACTAATATACCCATTTTTTTCTGGAATATGCCTCTCACATTTTGTGTTACTAGACTTAAAGATTCCAATAGCCACTTGATGCAGGATCTGAAATTCTTGGCACTGTCAGCTTGAGCTGCTGCAGATTTTCACTTCATAACATGTGAGCAAGTACTCTTCCATAAAAAGGTAAAAATTCAATTTAAAGCATTTGACAAGACAGGGGCTTAAGATGCAGGACACATCCCAGAGGGTAGAACTGTTGACAGCTAATATTCAAGAATTGAAAGACCTTTTTACATAATAAAAATAACTTTGGAAGTGTCAGTTTGGAAGTATAATAATGTTTTAGGAAATTTTGTTCCTAAGAATTCTTATTGCAGCACCTGGCATTTATTAAAAGTTACTGAACATTTCACAATCTCAAAATAGATGAAACAAATCTCTGCTTTAATAGAAAGTAAGAACTGTTATCTCCTTATTAATGCTGGAACTGCATCCTCTCATCTACTAAGAATCATAAACCTGCAAACAGGCTAAAAGTATGTTTTTTCCTGAGAAAAAAAAAAGCCATGACAACATAAGAAAGACCACTTTGATATATGAACAGACTGGTATTTCCAGTATTTATTCCACAGAAATACAGATAAGCCTATTAACCTACAGACAGGTAACAGGTAAATGGGTCAGGGCAAGACTTTTGCTTACGAAACTGCCTTTGTGCTTAAGATAAAGATCTCATTTCTTTTTTTTTTTAATAGTCTCTTACGAGGGTACCCTGCATCATCCTAGTAAAACTGATACCAAATTTATGTAAGGAGAAGTTCTGCTTAATGAATAAGGACTCCCTCCTACACCCCAGCTCCCCCCCCCCAAGTTAAGTGTTAAAACTGGTGCACTAGAACTGACTACAAGGTGCTTAAAACCAGAACAGTGCTTACAGCAAGAACAGTCATCACTGAAAGATTCTGAGAATCATAAGCTAGACTTTTTTTATAGAACTTAGAAAGCCAAATGCCATCAGGACAGATAGTGCATTCGTTCCTAACTTGCAGGTTATATAGGAAGAACCTATACTGAAACAGGGAAAAATGCTAATCTTCACACAGCAGGAGAGAACAACCAGATATACACAAATGCATTTCTAGCTCAGCCTTCCAAAGTAACGTCATCCATCTCCAATCTTTAACTTACTGTTTTTCCCTCAATTGAATTTTTCACAGTTTGCATCAAGTTTCATCTCTTGTTGCTTACAAAAAAAACATTAAGCCACAGGCTTCTGGGCCCAATGAAGAAGTGATGAGAGTGCCTGGACCATGTAACGTGAACCACAGGCATCACATATCCACTAGCAGTCACATTACTGCTCTATTTCATGAAGCCAGAGTAACAGATCCACAGAATAAAAAAAGTGAACTTGTACTATTCCAGTTAACATAGGGTATAGGATTACTTAAGAGTTTTCGATGTAACAGGCATATGCACTGGACCAATTTCAGAAGCATGCCAGTCACAGCAAAGGAAGACATAACAGCATATAACACAGGAGTTTCAATAGCTGCACTTCCAGTGCAGCTGCACTTCCAGCGCAGCTTTTCTACATTTCCAGTTTTATATTGGAAAGAATGATTAAAAGCACCTGGGATTCTGAACTGCCACTGTTAATAGCTTGTGTGACTTAGAGATAGGAAAAATATGATTCTAGGATATCAATTTTCCAAGCTAACACAAGGTGTTATAAAAATATTACAAATTAAGCCATTTTAACAACTTTTACCATTAAGCAAGCAGGCACAGCAAACACAGGTAACGCTAGAAGTTGACAGTAATTTACTTTACCTCCTGCTATTCAAGAACATGCACTAGGTTAATAAACAATACTCTATCACTTTAAGTTGTTAGTGAGATTCACGTGTGAAACTTTTTTTTTTTTACTAATGGTATCTAATGAGTTGATGGTTAGTGCCATAAAATATTCATGCTACTGTGAAAATGTGATGTTTGTTCTATTTTTAATGAGTACTACATTGTCCCATGCATGGCATTGAATACAACTAGAAAAAACATTAAATTCCATACCCCTGTGTTTAATAGACTGAGAGCAGATATTGACGCAAGACTGCCAGAACTGTCATCCTAATGAGAAAAACAGAAGCAAAGCCTTAGTGAATAAATGAAGGAAAAGACCATTATAAAACAGCAACATGCAAGCCAAAGTTTAAATTCAAACTGAGTATAAACATCTATATGTGAAGAATCAGATGCAGCTGTTCCCCCTCTTTCCACAGGGCTCAAAGTACACAAAAATGCATACAAAGACTTTACACTTGACCAAGACGTGTATAGACTCCCCCTGGAGTAATTTTCTATTTTAAGTGAAGTTCTTTACTTTCTACAATCAGCACCTTTTCCCAGTGGGAGATCTTTTTCCATAGTACTTTTCTCAAGTGAATGACAGAAGATGTTGCTTGATACACTGTTCCTCCCTAGACCACACCACCCATAAACATTACAGTTGCTTAAATGCTACCCTTGGCAGGGGCATTGTGAGAAAGAAAAGCACAGAACACCATCTAGGCTGACACTCCAAAAATGAATCACGAAGACTTTGCTTTCCTTCAACTTCTTAGACTGCATTTCATACCCAACTGGATCCTCACCTATAAACTCGTTAGCTTTATAGGATTTCTACATCAATCATTTGGGTTTTTCTATTTAGCATGAGAGAGCAGATTTCATTAAACTGCACCATGGCATACATTGGGCCTTTACATCCCCACCTTCCCCCTGCCATATCGTGGCCAGTATTTCTAAACTGAAAGCTCAGAAGTGAGCTACAGCCTCACAGATGAGCTGATGAGAACCAGAATACAGGGGCAAGGCTGTAAAACAGTCACTTGGATTACACAGGACAGATGTAAGACTCTAAATAACAATTTTGAAACCACAGCACATTTGATTCAGGTGATCTGGCAAAAGCATGCCCAGCTACAGGTATTCATTCTAGGCTAAACTCAATTTTCTAATAGAAAAATCCAAGCTTAAAAAGAGTGCCTAAAAACAGACAGCTGTTCCTTGTAAGCATTATATTACAGTACCAGAAAGAAATAAGTTTATTATGATTTCAGTGTTATTTCTGAACATCTGTCCTGTTCTTATACCCTACATACCCCAGACAAAACGAAAACACACAAAACCCCCTCAAATTTCAAAGGATTTCCTCTCCCTTGCCACATTGTCTCCTTTTCAGTACTGAAAAGCCATACCAGCCTCACAAGTATAAAGCTTATATAAAAGAAAGAAACAAAAGCATACATGAAAGACACCACCTTCACCACTTGAAAGGATCTTTTTGCTAATTTATATTCTTTTGGAATTTGATATAGCCTGCCTGAATGATGACTTTGCTATCAGTGCACCTCCAGTTCACCAGCACGTCTGCTTATCTCACAAAATCTCAATTCTTAGGAGGAGAAAAAATATTTAAAGTCTGTGTCACCCTTTGCTAAAGAAATTGGAAGCCCAATAGAGGGTGAGACATCCCGTCAAAAAGCAGAACCAGAAGTTCTCCTTGACAAGCTTTCCTTGTCAAAAAGCTGGTTAAGTCTTTTAGGAGGAGCTGGATGTCCTTTATGCAAACAAGGAAAGGCATTTGTCTCACTGAGGTCCTACCAGCTTCATTACCATTTTATTGACAACATAATCATTGCCCAAGCCTAAAATACTTGGGAAGGTCTTTGAAACTTTTAAACACAAGTGTTTTACCTGTAGTACAGCATTTCACTGACTACACGTAGGACTCTGGAAAGATGACAGACATTTCTTGAGAAGCTGACCACTCCTGTGCCTGCAAAGGGCATCACAGCCTTCTCACTGCTACCAGCAGACAAACTGTTATTGAAATGTTACATGTTTCTAGCAAGACTTAACACCACTTTTATCGTCTGTCCTGTTTTCAAGGCAGTTTGTTACTAATGTATTTCTACACGTATCTGCTAAGCAGGGAGAGTTACTTCTTTCTTTCCAGCAGTATGTGCTGAAGGAGCCAGCATGACCTCTATCTAGATAAGAATCTACTTAAACTCTCATGGAAAAACTTCTAGCACTGTATTTACCTACTTCTTTCAGATATTCAATTTCTAGATTTGTTGACAAACACACTGTCACATACACTTTAAGTATTGAGAGCTTAATGCAGTTTAAATTGAAGCCACAAAGACTGGAGTGATGAGTTACTATAGCAAGTCAGAAATCCTGGGCTGTATGAAGACGGCTTCAAAACGCCTGTGCTCCTCCAAGGGGAACCTCAGATGGTTCTTGTCCCTGGGAGACCAAGGGAGTTCTACTGATTGAGTGCAATTTCACCATTAGATTTCAGTCAGGAGATAACGACACTGGAAAAATATGCAAGTGAAGACAGTTTATTAGCTCTCAAGTACAGTATTTCAATTATTTTAAGATATCTGAACAACCCAAAAGTAGTATTTTCAGATGTTAAAAGAGTGACCCGGTCATCTAAATCAGAGTTAGTATTTAATTGTCTAAAATTAATACTTTCCATCTTGTATACAAGGTGGAAAAGCTTTTGGAAAAGATGATTTTACTTCACTTCTGAAAAAGCAATTAATTCCGAGTCACTGCAAGCTTCTCTGTTGTGTCAGATTTGAATAGAACATCCTCCCCTCTCTCTCCCCCCTCGTTCATTTAAGGCTGGGCTGTCACTGGCAGTACTTTGTTAAAACTGTTGATAAAGTGACTTATTTCACTTCTGTTTTGTCTTGAAAGACAAACATTAACATGTTTTGAGTTTACTTTAATTTGGACATATCAGAAGCAAAATCACACAACTTTATCTGAACGAATAAAAATATTGGAGAGTGCTTTAATAAAAAAAGAGCTTAACTACATGACCTGATATACAGAATCATTTTGATCACGAACACAAACATCTTTTCTTTAACCATAAGGACAGAAAAAAGTTGAGTTTGCTTTTTAAGCAAAACTTGCACTTCAGTCAGTACACACCACCCCACAAATCATTTTCTGCCTTAAACGCTGCTGTATTAAAGTATTTCGGCAGTGTAATTTAAAGCAGATTTCTGTACAGACTGAAAAGAATTTACCCAGCTGATCATTAATGACCACATACCCCTCATAATGGCCAGTTTTATTAGCTGCAGTTCATGAAAAAAGGCACACTTCCTAAAAGCATCACATGCATTTGACATTTGCAATCCTAAGGAGCTGCTATTTTCCCTTTTTAAAAAACAGCGAAGGAAGGAAGCCCAGAGGAGGGAGATGTCCAGCAAAAAAAAAAAAAGAGTTGGCCTCAATCACATCCTGCCTGGGCAGCTCTAAATCCAAGGAGAGCCGGGCGTGCCAGCAGCTGTGAGCTGGGAGACGCAGCTGCCAAGAACTTTCAACCTCTGACCCAGTTTGAGCTAGAGCATCTCGCCCAAAGCATGCTGATGGCAGCACAGCTGCGGGGGACTCTGCCATCTCCCGAAACAGGCAAGCCCTGCAGCTTGCTGCAGGCAGGGTATTTATCATCATATACATATGCTATGAAACTTGCAGAGAAATTTACGGTCATATTCATTAGACAGTCTCTGAAGGCAGAACTGGCTAGCATCATTGTCTGAAAAATGCCTGAAACGGTATCCCAAATTAAGTTTCCAGATTTTCTGGGAAGTTATTCAAGATACTAGACTCACTACCCGACTTCTTTGCAGAGGCATATATAGCAATATCTATTTGATAGACAGTGACCGTGAGCCATAAATACTCATTTAAATGTTACTATCAATTTACTTTATCATCCTCACCAGAACAGAAAACAAAGGAGGCTCCTACCAACCAGGATGGAAAGATGGAAATTTAAGACTAACATTAAAAAGGATCGTCACTTATTAAGCAGCAGCATAGAGCAAAATATTCAAAGTTAAATATTTAAGTTTAACATTTTCAAAGGCTGGAAGAATTCTGATGCATTAAACTTTATTTAAATAAATACTCACAATATCAAGGTTTTTTTTTTTTTTTTTTTAAATCGGAAATGTAGTCTTAATCAGTTTCTTACTGAAATTTTCAATTTTCCTGAAAGCAAAACAATTACTGTCACATAGCACTTCTGCAGTACCGCAGGCTATAGCTCAAGGGGCTCACATAGTAGATTCTCAGAGCAGACCATCTCCCTTCTGCCAAAGCATTGTCACACTACTCACTGAAGAAGTGATGCTAGATGAGCTGGAGGAGGTAGACCAAAGACCTTAACCCATAAAGGAGAATAAAGCAAACGAATCCTGAGTTTAGTCAAAAGGGATTTCAAGTAGGGTGAGCCAAACTAAAATATTCAGATCAAACTGCCCCAAAACAAAGTGTTTATTTTACTTGTCTTCTCTCTCTCTTCACTCAGAGAGGCATGGATTGGCATCTGGGACATGGAAAACTATTACTCCCCTTCCCAAGTGTTTTTACAAGCCTAAGCAGCATGCATGTTAAAGTACTGACAGCATACACATTCTAAAAAAAAGCCACACACAAAACAAACACACAACCCCAAGAATTTTAGGTGAACTTTGTCTTAGAATGGCATGTGGGCTCTACCACCTTTTGGACCATAGGTATACAAGGATGCATTTTTGTTTCTTGTTTTACGAATAGGAAAATCCTTTGAACTACAATATTGCTAGAAAGCTGTGATATAAGCATTACCCTTAACCAGAAGGCTCTCCTTTTACGAATTAAGATTTTCCTGTCATGATTTAGTTTTCCTGCAAAAGGGCTTCTTAGGATCTCACCTCACATCTGAGGGATACTGACTCATTACTCATTCTCCTTAACCAAAGGTTTAGTCACACCCCCTCAAAGCTGGCCACTAGCATAAGTAAAGGCAATGAGCTTTGTGTTCAACCACAGAGAATGCCATAGCTGTGCAGGAACTGCAAGAATTTCTGCCATAAATAAACGACCATAAAATCCCTCTCAGGCAGCTTACCTACAGCTTAAACCCATTCTACTTGAACGGCCTTCCATTACAAACTTATTTTACACTGGTAAACAGTCAGCAGCCATTTTTCTGACTACAGATGACTAAAAAAAACCTTGGAAAGTAAGTGTTATTTTATTTCAGCTCACACTCGAACCCCTGACTTCAATTTAGGAAGTTAACACAGAAGCCTGCAGAGGCACTGAAGGGGGGGGGGGTGCCTCACCTACATTCCTTTCGGTCACATCTCCTTAATAGTGAGGAACTTAATCTAGGGACCTCAGTCAGCCATTCAAAAGTGCAGATTCTATTTTCCACTGATCTTCAATAACGAAACGTGCTTATATTCATTCTAGCCCACTGCCAGATCAGCAAATCTGAATGGTTTTGAGAAAAAACACCTCTTCTTCAAAGGCATGCACAAGAAGCTATATTGTTGATTTTAAACACACATGTAAGACATTTGATATAAGTGAAATATGAAGACATTGAGTCACCTCTCAATTTAAGAATCAAGTTCTCAGGCATTGTAGACTTAACTCTGTGCAGAATATACACCAATTTGCACCCCCCCTTTCGTAAGGGGGAATTTTAGACCTTGATGCTTTATGTAAAGACCATGCATGGTTTGTTGAAACTAGAAGTTAAAAATATTAGACATTACTGACACACCACTCAAGATTATATAAATCCAACACTGATCCTAATCTGGCAACCATTATAACTCAAACCACATGACTAATCTCTAGGACCAACTCAATCACGAGTAAAGACAATACACTGTTTTAAGATTTTCTGCCACTTCAGAGAAGTTAAAAAAAATGGCAATACTACAGTTTAAAAGGAAACCAGTAACTAAGAAACAACAGGATAAAAAATAAATATTTCTGCTGATTATGACTTGTCTGTCAAACATCTTCATTACTAGAAAATGGGAAGCAGATGACTGGTAAGCATTGTGCATATTCTCCATTGGGACGGACGAGACATCTGGATTTTTTTGCACAGTATTTTCATAGCACAAAACCAACAGCACTCATCTGCAAGTAAACTATGAGCACCTGCCCTCTCTCTCCTACCCAAAATAGAAAAACATCTCAATAAGTAGTATTTGAAAGTGTTGAAAAAGTATCCAGTTTAATTCAGAGTAAACAGCACTTGCTGCAATCTCATCATTTCCTTATTTTCCTAGATTTCATTGTGTGACAACTCCCATTACAATTATGTCCTTCAAAAAGAACCTCTTATTTTTCACTTTAGTTGCTCCCAAAAGGCCCTCTTCACCATGAAACTCTTTTTAGAAGATGGCTGAACACTGCTTTATTCACAGCCATTTGCACCTGCCAAACACATCAGCTCGTGGAATTTAACAGAGGAGATGAAGCAAAAGCAGCTCAAGAGATTCAAGTTACTGTTTTCACCAGCACAAGGGACACTCATATTTCTTAGGCCAACAAATCTTTCAACTTTAGTATTGTACGTTAATATTAGAAATATTACCAATTACTCATCTTTAAAGACTGAGGTCTTTTTATATATATTATTATTTCAGCAAATCAAAGACAGGAATGAATATTTAGAAGTGATGCTGTGGTACAACTTGGTATTAGGGGTCAGAAAATTGAATCACTTTTCTGTGGAACACCAGTAAATCCCAAATAAGTTCAACCTATACTGCTACAACTATTCTGAAACAAAAATACCCTAGTGAGCTTAAAAACTTAAGTGAAATATTACATGTTTCAGAGTTCTATGCAGTTTGTCACCAGTTACCAACACAGCAAGTCTTACAGGCCATAAACAAGGACTACAGCAAGGTGAATTAGATCCAAAAAAAAATCAGTCTTGTAACACTGCAATAGTCAAGAATGCTTTAAGAGGAAATATTTTACTAAATTAATACCTAGCCTGAAGAAAAACTGAATATACAAGCATAACTATGGTTTTATTGCACAAACCAGGCACAAGTAACTCAGAACTGAACCTCAAAGGAAGACTAGAATATTTTGCAATCACTCTACCATAACAAATATTTAACATGTTAAATGAGGCAGCATTTTATGGAAAATTAATAGAAGTGCTACTGTTTTGATCTAAACAGCTTGAACAGTTTTTGAACACATCAACCTTTTATTAGCACTAAGGTGTACAGAGGAACATAATAGATAGTCATAAAATTCAAACTCTTTCCTCAGTAGCTCTATCCTTTAGAGACTACCTTGTAAGAGTCTTCTTCCCAGAGGACTCTATGGCCATATAGTAGTGATGTGGAGATCACTGCAATACTTGTGTGTTAATTCCTATAAGTTTTATGTCTAGACTTGTGTGATGTTTACTCACCTGCTGAATTATTTTGGAATCTTTCGGAAGGTTTTCCCTGGGGGGTACTTTTCCAAACAACTTCCAACCAGGAGCACTTTGGACAGCAGGTTTGAGTTCCTTTGTCCTTTTAGTGAAAAAGTTTCTGAAAAAGAGGAGGGTTTTCTTTTTGTTTATTGTAAGTACATCACAAGTTATATTTGTACCCACTTACAGCTTAAAGTGATTTCACCATTGCAGAGATTTACTGCTCAGCAAACACAATGTGCTACCTCAGTTTTCTCTTTAAAGTAATTAATTTGAAGTGAAGCAGCTTTCATTACAGGTGCTTTGATGCTAATATATTTATACTTCACATTCCGTTTTACCTTGGAATTCCAAGGTACTCCGGGCAACAGTAATACTGGACACTTTCTCAAGTGTAAGTTAGGAGCATTCAGCAGCTCTGACTTTTGTTTGGAGTTTACCAAGCTATTTGGAGATTGAAAAGAAAACAGCTGGAAGTCTCTGTGCAACATACAGATTTAAAAAAGAAATGGGGAACTACTATTTCCGCTAACATTTTCCACAAACTTTGTTAAACGTTTTCAAAAGTTGAAGATCAAGAAAAACAGGGAACACACACAAAACTTCAGTTTCACCGATATCCTTTGCTAGTCCCTAAAGCAATTACAATCAGGCAGATGACTGCATTGCTTCACAGAAAGCCATCAGTCAAAAGTTCATATGAGCAACCTTATTTTTTCCCTCCTCTGTTTGAGGTCCTACTCCAAGATTCTTCCTGATATGCTTTATCTAACTTACACTGCATGTCTCTTCCTCTCTTGTTTTCTTCTACCCACTGCTTTCTAAAATACTTGTCTGCTGTTTCAGGCCTCTAACAGTGGTTTTAACTCAGTTTGCTAAGCACACAATATTTTGTTCATTTGTTCAGAAGCGTATAAAGTTAACGTTATTAAAAAACTCAGCCGAGAGGCTCTTAAATATGCTCATGTTAAATTCAACCTCATTTAAGAGGTTAACCCACAGCAGGACAAGAGTTGACTTCTGACTAAACAATAAACAGGATCAGTCTGAACACAAATACACACCCCATGTTCTCACTGCAAAGCACTACAGAAGCTCTAGAGGACATCCTGCTCCACAGGGCTACTAAAAAGCTGGTCAAGTGCTCAAAGGATCATCAGGGAAACAAGCCAGACAAAGTATTCTGTAGGCCAACAAGACACTAAATAGTATGCTACAGCCTTATCCTGAAATCCAAACTACTACAGTGGCTGACTTTGGACTTAACAGGAGAAGACGCTTGTCCGAAATGCAAGTGTGCAAGAAGACACAGCCTGAGTACTATTTTTGAAATACAAAATAGCTCACGCATCCCAGCTTCTGCAACAGCAATACTGCTCAGTCCCTGCACATAGTATGGGATACTGCCAGGATTACCCAACAGCTCAGCCTCACTGCTCCTAGCACTTGTAGAAGCTGCCATCAGTGTTAAGGCTTACATCTTCCAATCTATCACTGTATCAAAGCTGTTTTATGATTAACCAGGAAGCTGGTAGATTTAAAATGAAAAAATGTGTAGACATACAGAAGGTTGTCACTAATATTTCTGTACAAAAGGTTAAGGCACGCTTGTGGCTCTTGAGACTTGATTTTAAGAAAAACAACCATAACATTAAGACAAGCCTTACAGAATAGTCCTCACCACAATAAATCTTGGGCTTTTTAAAAAAAATACACGCATTCATTGGTGTACTGAATTAAGCAAAGGCTTGTTTTGCTTTTTATGAATGCACAAGTGAAAAGATACAATTGTATTTAGAGCCAGACTTCCATTAAAGTCTGCTTCTTCTGAAGGCAAAAAAGCTGATCAAGCTTTGTATCATTTGTTAGAATAAGCCTCCCATAGGAATTCTAATCCAAGAGTAATTAATGAGAGGTTTACAAATAAGCTTTGCTTAACTTAGGATGGAAGGACACTTTTAATACATTGTTTTGGCAGCTAACAGTATCACATCTGATGTGCCGTTGACAACAGTAAAGCCTTACAAAAGCCCTGTTTAATGAACAGCATCTGTGAACGCTTACAAATTGCATTCACTGAATTGCAGGAAGTGTACTAGATTTGATATATTTGTTGCTGCTTAGAATATTCATGAGCTTCACTGATCCCAGAAAAAAGTCAACCAGAAATTAGCAATTCGTAATGAATCTCAAAATCCATTTGAAAACTTCAAAATTCCTTTGAAAATAAATCTACACTTTAGAACTGAGCGATGCTTTGCTGGAAAGGGATAGAGGCATTAAATTAGCTCACTAAATTACACTCTAGTTTACAGAAGCCCAACGAAAGTCACAAGTTTTTCTCCCTTTTAGTTTTATGTAGCCACAATGTAGTACACAGAAACACTCTCAAGCAATCCTCTGAAAAACACTGCAGTAGGCGCACTGAAGAGCACGGAAAGTAACAGAAACATGAAAAGCCACAGAATAAAAACTCATTACTATCACCTATCAAGAAATCTATGCTTAGCATTGTTTGGGCTACACTAAATAAAATCCACGGGCTCTCACAATCACACAGCTAAAACACCCGAAGTGACAGCAACAAGTGGCAGTTCTTCCTTCCTGAAGAAGGCTGCTGGAAGCGCTCCTGCCTGTGCCCACCACACTTTGTGCCAGAGCTCCCATACCAACGGGATGCTAACACAGAGATGCTCCTACAGGTGGCATTCACATTGTGTTCTAGTAATGTAATTGCTTGTTTCCACACTGCTTTTCTCTTTCAAGTCATTTTTCTTGCTAAGATAAGTTGGTGAAGTCTGAATGCAGACCAAACATCATTTTGCTACAGTTCTTACAAAATCACACATGCTTATCTTCCCTCCCTACAACTCTACTGCGTGCCAGTAATAACAGGCTATGAGTATTTCACAGCTTTGTGCATCCCATCAAAAAATGAAGTTGCTTTCCTGCCCACTCCGAACACACAGCCTTGTGTTTCCAATCCTAACTTTGAGTCTGAAAGGAGCCTGTCAGAAGAACCATCACAGAGAACAGGTCTGGTGTTGATGAGTGATAGTACTATACTATTGGAAACAATTAACTTCATTTTTCAATTCCCGTTTGAGACCAGCATTTCTAACAGTAACCCTAAGAAAGCATTCACAAGCCTTTAGTCCTCTAGCTTACATCTAACAAGACATAGGTTCCGACTCCCCCCTTCACTCCTACCACAAAACCGCAACCCGTAGCCTTTACGCCCATGCACTAAGCGGCATTGGAAAGTGCCAACCACAGCAGGGTTAGTCCTTAAATGCCCACAGAAGCAAGGAAGCTGCTTGGTAGCCCAGGTATCCTGACCAGTTAGAGAAGCAGGAGGTGGTAATTGTGATCAAACCACAAAGAAAACAGCAAAATGCAGCTAAGTTGCAAGGTACAAAATGGAAACGCAGCCCTGGTGTGTGTAACCTACTCTGCATTGTTCAAGTACTTCTAGTGTGATTGCACAGAAAAACACCCCAACTGCTGAGTCAGTTTAGTGATGCAATTTCAACCAGATTTTAAGAATGCAAAGCAGCCAAAGTACACAGGTACCCCAACAGGGCTTTGCCTCCTCCCCACTCAAGGAAAGGTTGCAGCATCATTCTTCTACTTATATCGGAGAATGAAATCACCAGAACTCCAACTAGGGAAACACTGAGAAAACAAGATCTGAAAGCCACAAATACCAAAGGAAGCGAGGGCTGATCATATTTTCCTTTTTATTGAGTGCCCTAATACCTAACGGTGAACACTGAATACAACAACCGTCTCGTATTAAATCCAGGGAAGACAGACACCAACAGGAAAGAATCAGCATCACATCAAGTCATCAAGAGCTTCCCCACTCCTGCCAACATAACTTTTCCTCTCAGAATCATAAAGGCTTAGAGGAAAACCAGCATGAAGTTAATGCTGCAAACGAGCAGCACCCTGTTTGACTACAAACAGTTCAGGGTTTTGCTTTGTGGTTTTGCTTTTGGTTTGCCTTTTAAAAAAACTATAATTAAAAAAATACAGTTAAAAACCCTGGAAAGCTGCTTTACTCTGCAATACATTAAGAAATCCAGTAACTCCAATAAAATCCCTAGATGAGTAAAAGAAATATGAAGTAACAAGTCAAACTCATAAAAAATTGTTTATGTACTATGATAAAACTGATTTTGCACCTCCACAAAGAACAGTTCTGCTTGTATACACTGTCTGTTTTCGCTCCATTCCTATGTTAATTTTTAAATAAGCTTTGTAGATATACAAAATAGGTCTGTTTGAAATCTGAATTAGCTGAAAGAAACTGATTAGGAAGCTACTTATGTACCCAATAATGCTTATCCAGATAGCTGCATCAGTGACGAGTCAGAAGAGATATATCCCAGGAATTGTTACAGACTTTTTTTTTTTACCCATATAGCATTATATTAATAGTTTTGACTTAAAACCATACTTTCAGAATGGTCTGCACAAGTTCTGAAGACCCCTGCAAGCCTACAACTCCCTATTCTTTCATGGCTATAATTGAGAACATGAACTACTACGTTCACATTGGCATGTTTTTTACCATGTGTAAAACACAAGAGCTGGTTAAGAGCACAACAGGTTTTTCTTCATACTCAACCTCATCCAGTCTATTAAGGTTTTATTTGCAGAAGTTTGGACATAGCAGCATAAAAACATTACCTGGCTATAAACGACTAGCTCTATGCTTTAAACAAGACTTCTCAATAATTTACATACAGAAACAAATGCAACTCAACTAAGCATAAATAATGAATCATTAAAATGAAATAAAACCTTCTTGGTTAGCTACTTGTTGGACTGCAGGCTTTGTAAAAGTAGGATTCTATTTCTATATTTTACACTGTTTATATACAGTGCACAATTTGTAGGAATTGTTAAAGTGCCCCAAAAAGTTCCACAATATATGTCCCAGACCACCCAGCAGGGTGTCACTGCTTTCCCGCTATGATAGATTTAAATTTTGCAACACTACCCAGCTGCTACCTGCTCACTTTCAAATGCTCTGAAGTGTTTTCTCACATTATTATGTCTGGGAAAGTCCCATGGGCATAAAAAAAAATTAAGAGCAAAGACCACCTACCTTACAAATACACTTTTCAATTAATCCTTTACTCTCCCACCTCAACCTTACTCTGTGTTAGATTCAGCAATCGGTTAACATGCAAGTGTTTTCAGACGTAGAATTCCTAATGTGGAGATTTAGAACAAAACAACTCACCAATAAATGTAGTACTTACTGAAACTAAAAATGTGGAATGTATGATAACTTAAAACAGCATGAGCCTATTCCAGGCCAGTGTATATAGACAATTGTTCCAAGCACAAGTTGCTAATCTCTGCCTAGACTGGAGGAGAGGGGACCCAACCAGTTTTACGGTTCACATCCTCCACCACTTTGCTACAGGATGAGCTTTCAGGATGGTGCTAGTTTCAGCAACTTTCAGCAGCATAAAGCTCTCCTCTTTTCAAACCAAGACAATCCAAGAAGTTTCCCAAACCACCTTCTCCAAAGGAACTTCAGTGTTTGCATCTGTAATACTCAAACAACAGCCTTCAGTACTATACAAATGAGTTCTTGGTTCCTCTCTTCTTCCCTCAAAAAATTAAAATAAAGAAACCAGAAATGCTAAACAGGAAAATATGCACCTCCCAACAAGACCAAGCTTGTAGTTTGTTTGTGTGTGGTGTTTTTGTTTGGTTGGATATTGTTGTTGTTTTAAACATAGCGATGACATTCCGATTGATATTACTGGTAAACTAAAGCCTCGGCTAGGATTAGGTAAACCTGAAACCCAATGAATGGCCATGGAGTAGCTGCAAAGGGCTGAGGGGTAGAGAAGGAGGCTCCTGACCTCAGAGTAGACACCAAGATTAAGGGAATTGTTGTGGGACTGCACTGAAGAGACTAAGTTAGATCAGCCGTACTGCTCAAGCTCCTCTTAAGTAGTGCCAGTCCATTTGCGAGTGGACTCTCAAATTCTGGTGGCAGAACAGTTTTACTACAGGTACACAAACACTTGGAAAGCTTTAAGAGCTGGAAGTGTTTAGCAGCATTACAGAACACCCTGTCCAGCACACTTACTGGCAAACAGCACTTTAACAGCCTAAATGGCGCTCCTAACAAAGAGCTGTTGCACAGGCCTGCTGTCGGACAGCAGGCTCACCTACTGAGAAACATACGTACACAAGCAGACATGTGCAAGGTAACTGATTAAATTTCAGGATGCTCAAGTACAAATGGAGTAAAGGAAGACAATCAACACAGTCTCACATTTACTTTTCCAAGTGAAATAGCAAAACAGAGCTCCAGGCGAAGGCACTGTATCATCTTCCCATTTAACCAGGCACTTCAGCAACTCTTTTGAGACTACACCAGACTCCATGGTCAATTTTTTTTTTTTTTTTTTTTTACAACAACAACCAAATGCCACTTGCTCATGGAGCCTAACCCCAAATCCTGGATCACTGGGCTGCAATAAGTGGAGAAGTGACCACCTGACTGCTTATGGCCTGCTGTTTCCTGCGTGGCCCAGAACACCTGCTCCTGCCGAGTCACAGGCGGGCAACCAGCAACATGAACAAAACAACATGAGGGGAACCAGAGCCCTTTCCCCCACCCACAGGATGACAGAGCTGTTTCAGCTCCGCTGAGGGGAAGCCCGCCCCTCCTCCTTGCACCGGTGACGTCCTATGTTTTCTCTCCTGTCTTCATCCCCAGAGTCTCCATACTTTACAAGTCAGTTCAACTCATCTCACAGAAAGCCACCCGAGCTTTTCGCTCCGTGAACTACAGCAGCTTACAGGATCAAATAAGTACCAGAAGCAGGGAAGAGGCATTCCCTTTGTTTCCTGACAACAAATTCTGAAATCAGCTCACCAAGATGTCTCATGCAAGTACAACCTAATGAGGCAAACTACCTAAAACTGTTCTTGTTGCAACTCATTTCCAGTTAAGACAGAAGTCAGCAGCTTCATCATCACCACAGTCACTAAAGTCTAAATGCTCCATACAATATACATTTTCAAGACAAAGGTGAGAAAGATCCCAAGCCTTTGGCAGAGCCCACAGATCAGTGAACTGAGTTCAAACAGGACAGTTACTTGATGACTGTCCCATGAGCTCGTGGTGCCTACTGCTGCAACCAGCCTGGTTAAGCCTCAGTCATGAGCCTTCCCTTCAGGTCCTAGAGACAGTGCCCGTTGATTACCAGATTGTGCAGTGCACTACTACAACACACTACTGTGAATTGCAGCCAATATATATACCAGGTATCTAACGTGGTTAGCGATTTCACAATATATCCAATGTCTCTGCTTTCATCATAAGTCACAGAAGTACTAAAAGAGCAAGAATACATTTTAGATCTGTTATACTTCTGATGTTAACATGCAGGAGACTTTCAGTTTCGCCTGATGCCTGTTTTACAAAGATACTCCTCAATCCAGCACTCAGCTGCCTACAGAACATGAGGAACAGCAGTAAGCAACCTGCACAACTCCTAAAGCTTGTAACAAGCTAGAGATACTTTGTGCTCTGCAATCTGCACTGCTTCTAATTTCACAGCTACAAAATCACCCAGATACCTTTGGTAGCTGATGGCCTGTTTACTTCTTAAAACGATTCTGGCATCCAGCATATAAACAGCCTCATTAATGCACAGCAGCAGGACAGACAAGATCCTACATTAACGGTTGTATGGGGCAACTGCAGCAGCACAGAGAGGACTGAGCTTGCTGGGGCTGAGACCTGGCCCTGCTGCAGAAAGGAGAGAAGCTGGCATCAGCAGCTTGGTGTGCTGCTCGTGCAGCACCAGCAGGATGTGACAAGTACCATCACCCTTCTCCTGGAGCACCTTCCTCAGTACATCAAACCAGACTTCAGCGATGGAGGTGGCAGCAGCAGCAAGCCTGGTTTTCTGCAGCTCTAGCAGATGGAGAAGGGCTACATAGAGGTTTTGTTACTCTCTGCATCTCTGGCCTCTTTTCTCATTTAATCCTGCTCCAGACAGTCACTTAGTTTGTCTATTCCTACCACTGGCCTTCAGGTTTGTTTAGATCAACACAACTCCCCCAGGGGAGGGGAGCTAACAAGGCACTTGATTACACAACCTGATCAGGAAAGACTTTCACTTACCTGAGAGCGCATTAAATAACAGTTTCCAATACAACAATGGAAGTTGAACATGACTTCTTAATAAAGGAGTACCTTGGTGGAGAGTGAAAAAAATGGCCAGGAGCTTCCTCCCAGAGACTACAGGTGTTATTTTCAGTCTCAAGATAAGAAAGGAGGACAGGAAATTGAGAACACTTGCCTGAGTGCTTGGCCCTCATAAGGTCTAGAGAAATAAACTCAGCTATGACCAAAACCTAGCTTTCTACTAATTGAAGTCAGAAATTCATGCATACACTGCCCATCTACCTCCCACACTGCTACCCCAGTGCGGTGCCAGGTGTCACGTGCTCTGCAGTCGCTCGTTCTGCCCATCATGCACTCGAAAACCTGTAGGGTCTTTATATTCAAGTCCTCTCAGCCTCAGAAATTTGACAAACACAGCCAGCAGACTGGAGTATTACAGACCAGGCAGTATCTGCCTAAGCTTCACTTCCCTAGGAAGCGATACCAAAAAGCCTGAGAAGCACAGCAGCATCACGACCCCAAAGAAGCTTAAGGCAATACCTACCACCCAACCTAACAACAGACCTGTCTCTTCATAGCTGAAGGACAAACACTACCACTAAGGGATAAAAAAGGGCTGGGTTCACATGATAAACACTTCAGCAATTCCCAGAAACTGAGGACAGGGATAACCATTTATTCATCCATGTGAATGAAATGTGGTCAAAAACCTTAAATTCCTTTTGCAGTCTTAAACAATCAAGACAAAGTATCCTAATAACTGAACAGTCTGAAGAGTAAAAGCATAAAAGTGACTTCAGGAAAAATCCTATTAGGATTATACAACTCCCAGTGCAAATACCTGTACCCACACAGAATATTACACTGTCTACCAAAGACAGCAGAGAAATTGCTAATAATATTTGGAGTACTTTAAACTGCTGAAGATTATACATACAGCTTTAAAGTCTTGGAGGTACAATCTGTTAAGTCAGCTTTTCAGGAAAAAAATAGCAGGCTGCAGGCAGAAGTTGTAGCCATACAGCAATCTGATCCATATCCAGAGTTAAATCAATGTACGTTCTTCCACCTGTGCATGTGCACATGAACTTTGGCTCGCTACTCAACAGACATCGCTTTGGCTAGGATAACAGGTATACAACATCCTAAAAAATCGTGGTGAAACACCCACTGCTCATGTTTTTCAGGAACAAAAAGCTCTAAAAGCTATATAACATGAGGCCTAGGAGTAAAACTTTCTCCAAAAGCCATTTTCAACTTCTAGACCCTGAAGATTTGCTCATTTTCTTGAGATGCTTGGAACTCGTTCACAAACAAAAACAAGGCTGCTGTTCGTACAGACTTCATTTGCTACAGCAAGACCTGCACTTGTAAGAGAACCTTTAAATATGCCGAGATACAGTAAGATCACACACCTCCGGTAAAGTTTTCCGTGTGAACGGTTATTTAAAAGGTTGGGAGCTGAAATGTTTATTATAGTTTGTCTTTCTCAGGAGACCAGATTTACTTAAGTTGCCAATACGTTTTGTCACTCATATGACTGAAAGCCAGAAACCAGTCACGGTGTCAACACAGCTTCATACCGCAAATCGTTCTTATTGAACGGGGTGTGAAAAATCCATGGAAAAGCTTCTGATTTTGATAATATGAACACTTGTTCTTATTTATATTGAGTTAGTTATGCTTGTAACTCAGGGAAAGAGAATGCTGGTTGAAGTTAGCCACAGCAATTCTTCCAAGACTTGGGCCCAGGTGCTCTTTCCTACTTTCACCCAGCAGCTGTAATTCTAATCAGTTACAAGTATCTGCTTCTTCACTGAAGTTACAAGACTGCTTGCAGAAAACAAAAAGCTACATTTGAGAGACAGAAGGGTGAAGAGTGCCCTTGCAGTTTCTGGGGCAAGCTTTGTTTTAACCCTCCTCTCTCTTTCCCTTTCTTAAACATTGCCAGTGTATTTCCCTGTTAGAAGCTCTGTTCTCTTCCACAACCCCCACGTTTTTTTTTTTATCTGGACAGAAAAAAGGAAAAAAAACACAAGTCTTTCAGGATGCCAGCAAGAGCTGCCTAGGATAAAGGCACAGACAATACAGGAATATAAATTAATCACTGAAACTCCATCAATCAGTTCCTTGATCTTTACACAAACAGAAGGTTTAGAAGATCTGTGGCAACTAGGAGTCAAGTGGAGAGTGAGCTGCCCTTTTTGACAAAAACCCCACAAAAGAGATGTGCAGCCCTTCCCCCAAAGTTCATGATGATTTATGAAACTGAAAAGCTTTGATATTTCTATTTGTATACAATTCTGGCATTAACCATTCAGGAGGTGCAGGCATAGCCCAGGTGTGCCTATACAGTCAAAAGAGCTGCAGGTGCTGCTTAGTAATAAATTGAAATGCAAGCTACAGATCTCCGGTACACAAGCAGCAGTGCTCAGGAGTGAGCCTTTCCGCAGCCCTCTGTCAAGGACGTTTTTCAGAGCAAGGAGAGCAGCAGCTTTTGAAGGCCTACCTACTTAGCGAACCACAGAGCCGTGCTTACAAAGCTTACAAAGAGGGAAAAAGAGGGAGAAAGATGCAGGCTCAAGTGAATCCTCAGTTCTTTGCTCCTGCACATACCAGCTCCATCCAGCTTCCCACCATCCCCAAGGGTAAAGATTTGTCAAGACTTCCTGGCAGCAAGGGCAACCACTCCCCTTGAGGAAGGAAGGATGAGACTAATGACAGTTTTTATAAGCATACGCACGCCAACTACCACACGCTTGCAGCCCTTACCACTATAGCTCACAGCACATTCTGAAGACCTATGAACAGCAGCAGTTTTGATTTAAAATCTTTGTGATTTTACCAGGAAAAGAAAACTTGTTATATGATTTCTGGAAAACAAGGATTTGGGAAAATGGGGCTTTGCGATAACAATGTATCACTGCTATTGTCAACATTAGGCTTTGACTCCAGGAACCACAAAGCAATCAGGAACTTTGTCAGCTCCCAGATACCTAAATTTATCTAGGTAAACACACAATTCAGAAAGGAACAATAGCTACACAAGCTGAGAAGGTGCCTGGTACGCGCACGTAAAAATAGGAAGTCCAAGTCACCTTCAAAAGAGGTGCAGGATCTCTGGGGCTCCATCTCTCCCCCAGGACATTTACTGCTACGTGCCCTGTTCTGCTCTAGAGGTGCTGCTTTGGGGGCCAAAGCAATCCTCACTGCCCTAATTGCAGTGCCCACACAACACTGCTCACTAAACCCTCCCGTACACAACAGCAACCCCTGGGACTACCCAAAAGCGATCGAATAACCCAAGAAGAGAACGCCATGCTTGTACGCTGTTACTCAAGACCTCAGACCGTAAGAACAGTGGCTATACATGACCAGGTTATGAATCACACACAGGAGCACAAAGCAGTGGCAGGCGGCTTTCCAGGTGCCACTTAATGCTCTGACCATAGCAGCGGCAGAGTGGTGACACGCGACCACAGCCGCAGCTCGCCTTGCCACAGCGCTCCGCTCCACGCACCTCCGATTCGCTTGAGACATCCCATTTCATACACGAAGGCACATAAAGACGTGGAACCAAGAGACAGCAAAAACAGTTATTTTTCCAATAAAAAGCTGTTAGCACTGATTTGACAGGCTTCCTAATGTTACACAAACACAACTTTAAGATCCCAGGACCAACTGTTACACCCCATACATACAGAAAAATAGCTGCAAGCACTGTCAGTAGCAATTATTCTAAGACCTTGGGCAAATTTCTATCAATCTAGAGGGCTCAGCCACTCTCCCCATAGCACAGCAGGTAAGAAGCTGCTGTGCGCAGCTGCCTGCTTCTCCTCTGGCCTCCCTTCATCAATTTCTCCTCAGTTCATTCACATGAACACAGTTACCTCGGCTCATTTCACAGAGCTGCAGAACATGCTGGTCGGACAGCTAAGGAGATGGGAATAAGCAGCTGGACAGAGCAGCCCCCTAGCCCCGACCTGCCAGGCCAGAGGAGTTCGTCTGACTGGGCAGCTAGAGAACAACAGAGCCTTCCCACAGCAGGCAGCACGACTTCCCCCATGCCTGCCCTCTGCTTTTAACCAAACAGGAGGAAGAAACATCCACCTTTAAAAGAAAGTGCCATATAATTATGGCTATAGGGAGGGGAAAAAATGGAGCTATCAAATTTTAGACAGCTTATGAACTAGGCAAAGAGCATTACAAGTGTGAAACATCTCATACAAGATGCATCAGACCACCAAACCACCTGTATTTAGCACAGCCACCACTTTCGATAGAGCACCACCACCCAGTACAGCTGAAAACTTTGGGGAACAACATCATTTATGGCCCTATGCTCTTTTAAAAATTCAAACAATCACCTGGTGAGGAACTTCACAAGAGGTATTATTGCTACAAGCATTCAGTCACAGGATTATTTTCAACAATTTCTATCTTTATTACTGAGAGCCGAGGTATTTCTTTTTGAGAAACTCGAGAACAACCAACTCACAACAGCAACTGTTAGTTTTATATTAATCTGAGACTTTTAATAAAGATGTTACAAGTCTAAGTTTTTGAAGTATCAGAAAAAGATTAGAAGACAAGAACTGACTGCTAAAAAAGTCATGAAAAGAAGGTTATCACTTCTCTAAGTAATGGAGGACATGAACGCTAGCATTATTCTACCTAGAGATAAGTCTATCAAGTAACAGAAACTTGAGTTTTGTTTTTAAAAAAAACAGTAAAAGTGTGCTTCATTAATAGATCTCATTTTGGCTGCTGAAATGATATCGGCTGCAAGCCTGGCACTCTCACAGCTGTATGTGCGGAGCTGAAAGCAGAGCCTCTGAAGCCGCTGTTGCTGCCCAGGCCAAGCGCACGTGAGGAGCAGCCAGCCGGGCCAGTGATGGGCTGAGAGATCAGCTCCCTGGCAAACCCTTTTTTAAGCAGAAGTGTCAGCACTCTAGCTTTTGCCAGCATAGAAACAATTAAATTTTTCCCAGGTATTACCTAGGTCTTCACTGAAAACTTAAGTGAAGCGTCACTGTATATTGACAACTTCAACAGCACACCGAGTTCAGCCTTTTCTAGGAGCCAAAGGGGAACAGAGGCACAGCTCTCGGTCCACCTGTGACACAAAGCAGTGGCAATAACCTGGCTCTGCAAGTGACACTGACCCTAAGCTCAGGCAGGAACCCATCCGTCCCTTCCCTGAGGGCTGGCAGAAGCAGCCTGTTTCTCGGTTTGGGGTCATGCCTCAAGACCAAATCCCTGCTCTCTCACATCAATTCTTCAGTCAGTAATTTAATCTCATTCTGTCATCTCAAACCACTCAGAGACCTGCTGTGCTATCAGAGCAACTACCACACGACTGTAACACCAGGGCTTGGGGATTAAGAACTAGTGGAAACTGGGAAATTTAACTCCCATTGTTAAATTCAGAGAAGTAACACAGAGTGTGCTGTCAACTGTTACAGTCAAGAGGCACCTCCCGAGTGGTGCTCTCATTAAAGAGAGAAACATGCCACAAAGCAACGCAGGTGGATGCCCCAAAGTTCAAGTTCCTGCGTCAGAAATTTAGCAGGCACCCCGCTAATTTGAGCACAAAGCCCGGCGGTGGCGGCTTTCCGCCCCGCGCTGTGGAATAAGCCACCCCGCAGCACCCACACCGCCGAGAGGAAGGCACCGGAGGAGGGTGCCCGCCGCCCCTCGGGGCCGGGCCCCCTCCCTCCGGCCCGTACCTGCTGAAGAACTCGGCCAAGCCGCTGCCGCCCGCCGCCCGCCGGGCCCGCTCGGCCGCTGGGTGCGGCGGTCCCGGCGGCGCCGTCCCTCCGCGGGGCAGGTGCTCCGGGGCGCTGCGGCGGCGGCTCACCTCGTACGTGTTGCGGGAGCCCAGGCTGACGTCCGTGAAGCCCGGCGGCGGCCCCGGGGCTGCCGGCGGGGGGCTGCCGCCGCCCGGCCCCGCCTCGCCCCGCAGGCAGCAGCTCCGCAGCGGCTCCTCCAGGGCCGTCCCCGCGGGGCCGCCGCCGGGGCCGGGCGAGCAGAGGAGGAAGCCCCCGTTCTGCACTTTCGCTTCCTCCTCCTCCTCCTCATGGCGGCCCGGCGCGGCCCGTCCCGACGCCCGGGGGGCCGGCGGCGGCTCGGCCCGCAGGAAGCCGACGTCCCCGTTGGTCATCGCCCCCGCGGCGTGCGGGGCGGCGCCGTTGGCCGGCTTCTCCGGGCAGCGCCTCCCGCCCGCCGCCGGGCCGAGCGCCGCCAGGTACCGCTGCAGCAGCAGCCGCTGCCGGCCGGGCCCGCCGCTCCCCGGCCTCAAGCCCCGGCTCCCATCCCGCTCCCCGTCCTCCTCCTCCTCCTCTCTCTTCCTCCTCCTCCGCCGCCGCCGCCTCCCGCCGGCCCGCGGGGAGCACGCCCGGAGCCCCGCCATCGTCCGGCCCCACCATTTGCCGCCGCCGAGCCCCGCCGGTGCCAGCGGCGCAGCCCCCCCGGCGCGGCGGGGCGGGGCGGGGGCCCGGGGGGCGGGGCCACAGGGGGCGGGGCGGGCGGCGCGCGCTTCTCAGCACCGGCGGCGCCGCCACCGCCCGCAGCCGCCGCTCGGCGTGAGGCAAGGCGCATGCGCGCGGCGCCACCCCCCCCCCCCCCCCTCCGGGAAAGGCACCATAGAGAGGCAGGGCAGGGCAGGGAGGGCGCCCCCGCCCGGCCCGGCGGAGACGGCACCTAGAGGGGGGCCGCCCCGCGTTACCGTATTGCAGGCGGGCACCCGCACCTCCCAGCGCGTCCCTCAGGGGAAACAAGGCGCTCCCGTGAGAGAGCGAGGCCAGGAGGCACTGGTTAAAGAAAAGGCAGAGGGCTTCACGCCCCTACTGCAGCCCTAACACCACAGCCACCACACCGCAGCCGCAAGGCTGCCGCCCCCAGAGGCCAGCCCCAGCCCCTCACAAGCGCTCCCGTCCCCGCCGCGCTGCACTCACAGCCGGTAGCAGGGGAAGCGCAGCTCCCCGGGGAGCCCCCGGCCCTCACAGCCCTCCATCCGGCCGCCCCGCGGCACCTGAGGGCCCGGCTTTTAACCGCCGCCAGCTGCGGCGTGCCCGGGGACAGGCGTCGGCCCTGAGGGGGAGTGGGGAGGGGGCCGGGAGCTGCCAGCAGCCTTAAATGGTTGTGACTGACCTGAGGGTGTCTGAGGAACAGGGGTTTTAGGTAGGAATCTTCACCAAGATAAAAAGCTGTTGCATTTCATTATGACTTATTGTAAGGACTTTGCAGTCTGAAGTCTTCCAGGCTTGTCTTTAGCAAAGAAATAAATAAAAAATGGTCTGTGGTGTGTGTTGTTTGTTTTTTTTTTTTTCCCCTTGTCGCTGTACTTCTGAGGTCAGGCATGCAGCACTGCGTGTTTTCCATGGAACAAGCAACTCCGATCTCAGCCATTTTGACTTGAGTAGGTAGCAAATACTTGGAATCTCAGAGGTTAGAGAAGACACACATTGTTTTGGTTTGTTTTTCTGCTGCCTTGCCTTTCTTGAGAGGAGGTACACGGCCTCATCCAGTGACAGCTGGGTGAGATGAAGGACCATTGGCCTTCAGCTGCTTGGAAAAATGCCCAGTGGAGGTTGCCAGCGTTACCTGTCCCGTGGTATGCCACCTGGACTGCTTGTGGGAACGCTTTGTAGGCTACTTCAGTCAAACCAAACCATTAGAAATGATGAACTAATTAAGCTTTTTGGTTAACTGTTTTTTTTTTTTTTTAATTAAGCTTTTTGCTGCTGTAACTAAGATGGTAGGTTTTCTGTTCTGCGCTGTGACACGTGGCCTGATCAGCATGGCTGATGAGTGGACATAGATGACGGGTGCTACGGAGGCTCTCTGTACTCTGTGCAAATGGAACATGCAGCTTGCGCAACACATGCCACGGATCCTCTTTTAAAGTAGGGGTCTGGGCACGCGGCTCATCCATCCACCTTGCATTTCTTCTAGAGTATTTGAAACTGATGCAGCAAGCAGAATATCCCAAGGAGCACCTGAGTAGTCAACAGCTATGGGCAGCACAGACACAGTGTCTTCAAAAGTAAAAAAGGAGGGGACTGGGTAGTGTTCTATCTGTCTTAAACTGGAGATTTCATACACAGTAACAAGGGATCAACAGTGAATTCACTTAACGTCTATATATTCATTGTTACCCTGGGCAATGTGCTATAAAGCGAGCTGTTGTGGAGGCATAGCAGCTCTCTTTGCCTTACATGTAACAAAGTAGTGGGTGCAGTGTGAATCCATAAAGTATGAATTATCCAGGAACTCATTCTGTGCCAGAACAAAATGAAAGAGAAAGCTGCCTTGGTTAAAGCAAATTTTAGGTTTAAGGAAGCACTCAGAGGTCCACAGAGTATGTTGTGTGGATTTTCAACTGTTTAACTGGGATGCTGCAAGATGCAGTGTACACTGCAAGATGCTGAGCAAGCTAAGCAAAAAGTAGACTATATAAAACTAAGAAGACTATATAAAACTATACAGACTAAAATGTTACTACATAGATCCTCAGTATCCAGTATTTTATATAAGAAATAGCATAATTTGTTAGTGAAAAGAAAATAGATGCTTAGATGAATATTGTAAATAACTTACGGGGCAGTAGTTTTATATTGCCCTAAAACTGATTAGGGCAATTTGCATGTAATAAAATCATTTGTGCTCCTGGCTCTCTCAGGTGACTGTTATGAAGGGGAAAACTTTACCAAACAAGTTTGTAAAGAAACAGTCACATAACAGATTCATTGAGCTGAGTTCTTTTTCCTTCGCTAAGACCTTTTATGCGAGAACAAAGCCTGTAGCTCAGTTTATAAAATACCTTAACTGTGGGGAAGATATTCCAGGTGTTCTGGATGACAGAAAAAAGAGACTTTCTTTTCTACCTTAGAAGGCTGTCAGCTCTGAGTGCAGTGCCAGTTGTGAGGGGGTAGCAAGAGAATACACATAAAACAGGAGCTAAGCGAGAGAGTCTGGCTAGTTTGTTTTCACTTTTAGCCACTGAAAGAGAAAGAGAGCAATTGTCACTGGTTTCATTACTTTATGTTACAAAGAACATGTGCAAGTTCCATGTAAGCAAATCCCCGCTGAGATGGTGTACAAGTAATTAATGCATGCAGACTTTGCTCCAACGAGTTTACAATTAAAATACCATGTAAGGAACAAGCCGGGCTTTACAGTACTCCTTAGTCAGGGTTTGCACAAACTGCAATGTTTGCAACCCTCGTTCCAAAGATTTATAGCATGCTACAGTGACCCAGTCTTGATGCCTGAGAGGGCTGTTAAATACACAGGCAGCAGAGAACTAGACCTGTCTGCATCCTTGACTGTTTTTGACAGCTGACCTTTCAGTACGGTCCCTCATTAGGAATAGCCCCTGTCTATCACTGCACCCTTTCAAAGGTCTGAACGCTTAGGAAATGTCACATATCTCTCATATAATTAACACAATTCTAGGTCACTAGTTTTAGTTCTGGTTTCCATTTTGATTGGTGTTGCTTCATATGGTTATGGATTTTAGTGCTACAGACCATTTTTTATTCCCAAGTCTAAAAAAAATTAGGAATATCCTGCAATAACGTAGGGATCCAATGTTGCAAATGTTGCAAATGACAAGGTATGCTGTGGCCAGTGCTGAAAACACATGGCTATGAACTCTGCATATTTTGGTGAGTGGTCCTTGCAAAACAAGCCTTACACAGTGCTACTGGCAATACTGAGAAAAATACAGAAAGATATTTATTCAGGAGCAAACCGTACAAACCCTAAGCCAATGCCCATCAGCACGTTCTCGTTTTCAAAAGAACAACGTAGCTAGGCATCAGATGTTAGTTCACCTCTTACGCCAAACAACACTGATAACTTAAATACACATTTATTAGTTACACACATAACCTACATGTAGCTGCTGGTTTCCCTGTGTCATTTCATTACTTCAGTAATTAAAAGATGGAATGGCTTCCTCAGATCAATATACGGGAAGAGCCGTACCCTCAGGCTCCCAAATCCTCAGGTGTTCTTGTATGTGCAATACGGTTGTGCTCTTTGGCAGTTCGCTACAGAGGCTCTAGTTTCTTTGGAAATGCTACTTTGGCAAGAACCTCTTTACACTCCACTAATAGCAGTTTGCACTTTTAATACAATGCCTTCTGGACTAGATTTCATCACAGACTATAGCTAACAATTAATTAAGACTTCAGAGACGTACTGTTTGGCAGACTCCCACACACTGCAGGCTTCTCCTTAGAACATTCCCAGTTGTGCTGCAGTCCCAGAATTAAACTACACTCAAACATGCTGTGTACATGTATTAAGATAACTCAGCCTGTGGTGCTTTTGCTCGTGTATGCTCATGCTTTCTGTATTGCAAATAGTGTCAAAACCTCCCTGAGCATTGGAATGGGTTAAACTTTATTTTTTCCATTGTTCCTCTAGGGTCTAGAAGGCTTTCCAGTTGTTGACAGGCACTGGAAGACTCTCCTTCCATGTAACCTCCATGCTGCCCACTTCAAGACTATCCTATGTAGATGACATCCCTATGTAGACACTTAATCTGTTATCCTCTGGATATCACCATCAAGATACTGCAAAGCTAGACTGCTGACATATCCCAGTATTCCTGTTTTAAATGTAACTAAACACATAGGGACGGAGAGATAGTTACCTAGAAATCACCCTTACCTGAAACCAGGTTAAGATCAAAACAAATAGAAGTATTTATTAATGTATTGTAAATTAATGTAATAACCCTGATTCTTAATAGAATAGAAGAGAAATTGAAAAAAAAAATAATCTGCTTCTGCTAGGATCCAAAATGTTTTTATTTTCCACTTTCTATGCAGACAATCAATGAAACACTTACCTAATCCATAGGCTCTGTCCATCTATGTGCCAGAAACCTCAGGTTGTATTCACAGACACTGAGAACTTTCTCTTTTTGTTCACATCCAGCCTTTGGGATCCACCCAAAGGAATAGGTGCAAGCTGGGAGAGCACACACAGACAAAGCAGAAGATAAGGAAAAGGAGAGGGTAAAGAGGCAACACAGGATTTCACGTTTCTCAGCCTGGAATCCTCACTCACTCAGGGAATAACCCAGTGTGGTTAGTAGAAGTATATTTTTGGGGAAGCTGCTGCAACAAAGCAGAGATCTGAGCTTATTTCTTCCTTCCCCGCTAGTATTTTGGCCAGTTATTCTCCATCTAAGTTGTTTCGGGGGTATTTTAGGACCAACAACAGCTCTTCCTTTGCTTGCTTCATCCACTAATTAGACCCATTTTGAATTACTTATATTCAGTCTCAGCACTTTCCTACTTTCAGGTGGAGCGTCATCACAGTCCTTAGACTACAGCAGTAAATATTTTTTAAGCTAATATGTAGTTGATAAAGAGCTGTTAGTCCTTCTCCATGGAGATTACAACATTATCACAAATTCCTGTCTCAGTCTTGTGCTCTGTTTACTTGCTATGTCATTAATAGTAATAAAATCACTTATATGGATAATAAAATAAAAGCAGAAAAAAAAGGAAAAAAAAAGAGAGGATTGTTTGGATTTTCCCTTTAATTTCATTTATTTATTTATTTTGCCAAGTCATATTGGATTTGTATTCTATTTTCTTTGTGTTGTAATAGACTTTGGGGGTTATGAGAACAGGACTGTCTTTGCATTCTCTAAACACTGTAAGCTATGTTCACAATAACTTTTTAGGAATAATCTAACTGACCTGATTTTATGCTGCCCTGACCCTACAGTTGTTACGCAGGCATACACAGAATGGCTGTACAATGTTTGCTGAGACTGAGCATCAGGTCCTGGGCACCCTGGAATTCCATCCACTAAATTTAGTGGCAAGAGAAGTCCTCTAACAGATGAAACAGTCCTTCCTCTTGACCTCAGTAAGAACTGAACTGGGATTAGAACTACGTGCAGATGAAAAATTTTAATTGAATTTCATTATAAACTATTTTGTTGAGATTTAACCAGCATAGAAGCTTTCAAACCTGTCATGGAAAGTTGAAGAAATTGTCACAGTCTGTAAGAGCAAATGGTAGAAAGAGGAAATAATTCCCCAGCGGCAATGTTGTCGTGAACGACACCTTACTGTACCCCAGCTCCTGGTCACGCATTCACCTTCTTAATCCTGCCTGTTGTTATGCCACCTCAGCTGGTTGTGTGGCAATGCAAAGAATCAGACTGATGAATTGATATGGCTGGAAAATATCTTAATTTTTTGCTGTGTCATTTTACAGCCCCAGCAGTTCTGTTGGTTTTGCAGCACATGAAGCTGGGTGAAGCAGGCATGAATAAATAGCCAGAAGCAAAAGTTGCCTGCCTCAGTTTACAAAGTGCTGCTTGTGAATGCTGAACCAGGTCCTGAGCAGCAGTAAACAAAAGTTTATCCTTAAAAGAACAGGCCTCCCTTATCTTGGGCAAACAGAATAACAGGGAGCGGTTGGAAAGGGTAAGGTTCAATTTACTGCTCTGTGCTTAAGCTGTGCAAAACTGGCAGACGGGCCCTTAGGAAATGGTGCAGCCAGGCACAGCCAGTACAACTGGGGCTAATCACAGGCCGGGCAAAAGGGGCGAAACTTCTAAAGCGCATTATTTCTTAAGGCTACTTGTTGAGTGTATTTACTAAGAAATGTTTGTCTATCTGTAAAAAACAACATGCAACATTTGGCACCATGGACGGATAGGAATGAGGAAAACGAGGAAGAAAAAAAAGAGACATATATTTACTATGCAGAAATATCACCTCCTATTTATCCAGCGTTGCATCCTACGCATATCCTGAGCTATTTTCCAGACCACACTGAAAGCTTATGTTGCTGAGTTATTCTATACAGGTTTTTATGCTCTGTTCATCACTATGGTATCCCAGCCCAGCACTGCATTAGGGAACGGCTGTACGTACAGCCATTAAGAAATGGCTATGTCTAAACTGTGGGACAGAGGAACACTTCTCATTTCCCAGTTCCAGAGGTATACCTCATTTTACCCCAACTTGATGTCAAGAGCTAAATGTGTATCAGGCTCCCCACTTTCTCCATGCACGGGTATGCACAGAAGGAAAGCCAAAGAAAGGCTGAAAGGGAGCTGGTCCCCAGCGTAAGCAGCTGGAGCGTCTCACGGGAAGTGCTGGTCATGCAGTCAAGATGTAACCAGTGCAACTAATGTTTGTCATGTCCTACCACAGGGAAAGGAGCACATGCTACAGGTAAGAGTTTTTGGTTGTTTTATATCTGAACGCAGATTTTCTCCACTTTTTGCTAGAGAAGAAAAGCAGAGCACCAAGTGGCTGGAGCTGCTGGGGATAACACCGCGATCAAGTGACTCCTGCAGGATGAATTTTGTCTGAGCAGAGAAAATTCCCAAGTAGATATTAACCAGGATCTTCACTGCGAACATTTCATGTGGTCTTTTCAAGCTTGAAGTCTAGGAAAGCCTTGAAGATAAAGAACTAGAATGGAATCTGAACAAAGTCCTGAGGTAGCCAGAGTCGGCTGTGGAGGCCTGATTTTTTTTGTGCCCACGTCTGTGCCTGCGTGTCTCTAAGTGTCCTCAAACACCAATGCCCTTAAATGCAATGACCTTAAATGCTATAGTCCAGTTAGGCTCGCAATTGCTTGCCAGTATGGGATAATAACCTAGCTTAGATAAAAGAAAGTTTGTGCTGTCAAATGAGTGTTCAGGAGGAATCCTAGGATTGTTCCAAAGTACAGGTTGGATAGATTGCAGGGATGTGGGATCTTCAAAGAAAGGAGAATGAATGCAGGGTTGTGAAGCCTTCAAAAGGCTTTTGTCTGTCTGCTGGCATCACTTCTGTCTTACTTATATTCTGTGTACCTAATTGTTGTTATTCCTCAAACACAGGTCATCTTTACAGTTGGCAGTGGTATGGCCATCTCTTCAGGACAGAAACAATTGCACATCATCTCTGTGTTGCCTTACCATGTACTCCAAACACTTTGAACAGCGGCTGCATGCAAACTTTTAACAAGACTAGAGATCAAAATGGTCCTTGTGAAACACTAAAATACAGTGGTTATTGTGTGTCACATCTGCAGGGTGCTAGAAAGCTTTCCACGTTGCTGACAAGCACTGTTTCACCCAAGTGCAGAACAAAACAAAAAGCAATGTCGTGGCTGTCTGAAATTCTTTAAAGTCAAATCATTTTGAGAACAGATTAAATTGCACTTCTTAATGCTGAGTGCTGGGCACTATCCCATGTAGACAGAAAATCCATTTTCAGTCTAGCCTCTGAAAATACCACATATCTTCTGTCTATTTCCACATTTCTATTTCCACATTGTGGAGACTTGGACAAAACAAAGTAAGAAAAACTCACATTGCTTTTCTGAGAAATTGAAGTTTGCATCTTCTGAAGCAAACCAAGCAGATACATTCCCAACCTAGCATAGAGCTTTTTGTCAGAAGTGGAGCACAAATGATTAATTTCTACAGGAATCTGAATATGATTTGGCGATAATTCTGCCACACCAGTTAGTACGAGTGGGTACAAACAAATTTTTATTCTGCAAAGTACTGCGTGTGCCCTCTGTTGGAAACTTATGAAAGATTCCTTTTCTTAATTTTAATTTTAAAGCTTGCTTTATAAACGCAATGACAGTCAATGAAACATTTGTATCCTAAAGAATACGGAGGTAACATTTTGAAATAATCAACACTTTATTATAGACTGGTTTTCACATTGTTATTATCTTGATTACTTTAATCTAGACTAAACACTGGTTAGAATAACTTAAGTAGTGATTTCTATAGCAATGTAATGTACTTTGCATTTCTGTTTACAAAGCAAAATCAAAAAGCTCTCTGCTCTGCCCTGCCTCTCTGAAAAAGGGCAGCCGCTGTCATACAGCACCCGAGCAGCTGGAAGCGTTGCTTTGTTCAGTGAAGTTCTGGCTTTTCTGTGGTGGAACACAAAAATACAGCTCAGACATGAGGGTAAAGATTGCATCGAAACCATCTTTCTGCCTCCTAAATTATGGGCTGTGTTAGGAGCCAACTCAACCCAACACGCCTCCAGGCAGCCTTGCAGGCTGTTTTACCTTCCAGCAGCGCTTCATGCCTGCCAGCAAATCGTGTCAAAGATCAGAAAAGCCATGAGCCCTGTCCCAAGGCTGCCCAGGCAGCAAAGCTTCTGGATTTTTAGACCATACCTAAATGTCATACTGGGCCTTTCATCCGTGCTGGTACTCAACTTAGTTATTAAATGGCAATTATTAGCACCTGCATGAAGGTATTTGCATTTGAAGGTGCTGAGTGAGAAATACTGGGGTTCAGTCACTGCCGGCCCTCCCAGGACAGTCCAAATCAGCAGGCCGGGGTGATGTGCTACCAGCCAGCTCCTTGGCCTGAGCTGTCCCCTGAATGCAGCAAACTGCAGCTGTGCTGGGCAGGGATGAACCAGGGAGCTGGTAAAAGTTGGGCCACTGAGAACAGCAGACAGAAAAACAGCCAAGAGATTCACTTATACCAGTTCTGGACAGTAATGGGAGGAACAGCATCCTGATAGAAGAAAACTTGGTGATGGCACTACCATGTGATATCAGTGCAGAAAGTCACTGGAGACAGGGCTGACTTACTGAGGCTGATCGGAACAGTGCTGGAAAACATACAATGCAGGATGCTCAGAAGATGGATTTTGCCTTTAAACTGAGCCTCACCCAGCAGACTAAAACAAATTATTTTAGCATTACCTGTTTTGGAACACAAACATGATTTTTCTATTTAGTAATAAGTATTCACTTGTTTCTTGGCACAACACTGAACTCACTTGTTCAATCACAATAATATTCTAATTTATTCTAAAGCTATGACCTTTTTTGAAGGAAAAGGTCTAGAAATATTAAATTTCTTTTTGTATATTTATTGCTAACAGAAAAGATCAAGTAGAAACAATTGAAGTAAGATAGTCCATGTTAAATGCACAGTTATGAAATGTTCATTTGAAAAACAAGCTCTTTGAATTAGTTGTTTTCTTTCATGCTGTTCACATTAAAACTGCAATTTAAGTGATACTTGTTTGGACCTCCTACACTGCTTCTGCCTGCTCAAATGTTAATTTCTATAGTTTTAAAAAGATTTTTATATCTACCTATTTTTTTAAAAGTTTATCACTTCGATACCTTTTGTACTCTTGCTATTTACAGTATTCAGTAAGTACTGTATTACAGTATTTATTATTTACAGTAGTCATTTGCTAATCACATTAATTATATGTGAAACAGTAGACTTATGTCAAATGACAAAATTAATAAGAATGCTCAAAAAGGGGAACAGTGAAGAAGGCAGAATTCTTACCTCAGTGCTACCTATTGCCCAAAGAAACAACAGAGACATTCAAAGAGGTGAACTTCTGAATACCAGGAGGTACTGTTAGCAAAAACATGCAACTTTTGTGTCAGACCTGGATTGTGAAAATAGTGCACCTGTGTTTAAATTGATTGTGCTTATTCTTATATGCTGAAAAATCCTTTAAACATTATCCTTCAGAAAAAGTCTACTAAAAATATTAAGAAGCTTCCCTTTATCTCTCATGGAAATCTGTTTAACTGCTTAGTGGCCCAAACGTGCAAGAGGTGGCATCTTCACTGCTGAGTACCCGCTGCATGGCGATACCAGCAAATGCTGTGGAAGAGCCGTTTGCCTGTTCTCCCGCTTCTTGGTCCAACACCCTTATGCAGGAAATCTCCATGGTGAACAGGGACTGTCTTCCAAATTAGATCATATGAGAGCATCACGGCATCACCACAGCCTGGTTTTCATGAGCTATCGTGTATGGTGATGCTAGGAGGGCCTTTCCAAAAAGTGAATTTGACATCTCTAGCCTATATAGCCGAGAGAGAAGACAGGCACTTCTCCCAGAAAAGTATTTCAGTTAGGTGTACATCACTTTTATTACCCTTACTTAACCTTAAAGGTATTCCAAATTCAAGAGCTGATTACTAAGCAGCTCTCAGTGAAATCGCTTTAAGAACTGTACTAACTTCAAATGATGTGAAGAGCTACAGTGGACTCACGGATTCAAGTTATTTCTATTACGCCTGAGCAGACTAAGCATGCTTTTGATACTTAGCTGTTGATTTAGTTATTCTTTCTTTAACTTGTCTAGACAGTTTCTGAAACAATGAATTATTCAGTGACTTCCAATTCTATCATACGGCTAATCCATATCTCTGTAACAAAAATATCATTTGTATGGCTAATCCATATCTCTGTAACAAAAATATCATTTACTTTCAACGGTAAATGCTGGATTCATTATGCCAATAGATTGGCAGTCTCAGTATATGATCAAGCTCATAAAATTCACATAGCAATGAAAGCAAGAATAAAACATCTAAAGGAGGGTGATAGGTACACAAACACATATATAAGTACACACCTATGTGCAGAATTGGATATATTCTTTAGCTACATGGAGCAAAATAAATAGGTGGATGGATAGATAGGTAAGAGATGATCATATTTGTTTCAGATGTTACATTATTGCCTTCAATGCTATGTGACATTTTCTTGCAAGACATTTAAAATCACAAGCACAGCTGTAACAGTCACAAGCAGTAGCTGTAAAAGCAACCACAAAACCCAGTTTAGTGTAATTCAGACACTGCCAGTGGTTTTTAAGAATGCAAGGAAGACAACTTACTTGTTCAGGGCATCATTCTGCCAACACCTTAATACAGCTTTACAAAGTGTAATCATGTACCATTTAATTATACTGCTTCATGAAGTTGGTTATAATAGTGCTCCCCCCTCTGGACGAAGTATCCAAACCAATTGAACTCTCCAGCTGACCGCTGTTGGTATTACATTCACTTGACAAAGCAGTGGCGACTGGCACTGGAAAACGGACACGTTACTGACCTGCTCGAGGCCGCTGCTGCCAGCGAGGGCTGTGGTGCCCTCCCAGGGGACACCTCGTGCCTTGGGCTGAGGCACCGCAGCCTGGCAGAGCGCTCAGTTTCCGCCCGCTTCAGTTGTCCAGCCAGCTGGAGCACTGGGGTCCTACACAGAGGCTTGTGCTCCAAATGCAGCAACAGTACACTATGAAAGGCTTCATTTTAAGTTCTGAATCAGATCTCCTCTTAATCATAATGTGTGCTACAAATGTGTGAGCTCTCAGTCTAGGATGAGAAAGTTTCACAAGGGAGAAGTATGAGAAAAAGAAGGGAAGGGGAGGGAGAAGGCAACCGGTTTTGGTTTCTTGCTAAGGTCTCGCTGACCAGACTTCCTGCTTTCCATTCTTGGAGGCAGACAGCTTTTCAATATGATGACATTTTTAAAATGTACAATATAGAGGGACTATATACATTCATATGCATTGCAATATGTTTTACATTTGTTCTCTGGTAAGTTTATTTTTTCACAGATGGAATGAGCTTGCAAATATTCTGGAGTCACAAGAGGCTGTTTATCCAGTCAGTTAGTATCTTCTACACCATTTTGCTCAGACCCTTCTCATTCTGCCCTGAGTAAGCTTAATGCATGAAACATCTACACACTTTAAAGACCAAGTTTGCAGCATTTTCAATACACTGCACACACCCATTTTCACACAGCATTGTGTTTTTCACTGTCTCTCTTTCCCCTCTCTCCAATAAGCTTGCTCTCCACTCCACTATGCCCAATATAGGATATGAGTAGGGCAATGTTTCTATTCCTGTCTTTGCCACTGACTCACTGTACAGTTTCTTAAGCATTTACATCTTGCAGATGCCTCCTGGTATCTAAGAAGATGAACGCGTCTGTCGATGTTTTCTTTAGGATCAGGGCATTCATAACATCTCCCTTTGTGTGGATTCACTTGTGCCTAATAAGCATTTAGTCCATGCAGAAGACTTCTACCAGTGGGGATATTAGTAGGATTTCTCACTTCTAACCAGATTCCTACTTTAATTACAATTATAGGAAATTAATTTTTTGAGAGCTCTACTTCTCAGTTACATTTGACGTCAGCCAGCAGCCTCAAAATGTTGAGGTAAGGCACTTGCATGAACACATTCACGCACAAAACAGTCTGATTGCATTCACTTCCCTGTTTATGAATGCTAAACTGGACATACAAAGAGACAATGAACACAGTTGTTTTTATAATGCTAGCTACCTTCTGCTACAGATCCCGGTAGCGCTGCTGTCTGCTGAATATATGGAAGCACTGCTCTTTACTTCTTGGTATTATGTTGCCTTAATTCCAGCTACTGTCACATTTACAGTTCTGTACAATATTCTGATCTTCAGGATTTTTTCATTTTTATTGATTGTTAAATAAGAGTAAACATATCGAGTAAAATTAACAAGTGTGTAGCTAATTCTTACAAACAAACCTTTAGACCTTAGTATTGGAATGAAAGTCAGAGACCTACTATGCCTTCTAGATGTTGGTAAAATCCACATACATGGAAATGCAGGTGGCTCCAAATAAGACAAGGTGTGCAGCCCACGCGTGTCTTACAGCCTACACTACTTTGAGAGCTATTGTAAATTTTAAAAAGTGTATATTTTTTTCAGAGATAAATTTATCTAGATAAATTCTTTAAATTATGAGTTCGTCTTATAGACAAACACAGTAACAAACAAACAAACATATTCCAATTTCCAGTGCCACAGCAGAAATAACACAACGGGCTGCACTATGACGACTGTGGTCTCCAAGGCACAAAGTGACTTGGATCTTAAAAAACGCGACCAAATGTTAGCAATCTGTTATGAACTGACACAATCCAGCTATCTTATCCTAAATATGCTAATTTTTACAGGATAAGCTGCCAGCTTTACTATTCCAAATTTGTTTTAAAAGGTCCAGCCTTTAATTACCACGAATATCTTCACGATACAATGGAAATCAGATGCCTTCTGGCTTGGAAATTATTCATATTGACACTAGAGGATGAAGCAGTTTTAATTTGGAGGTAAAAGAAAAAAAAAAAAAAAGAAAATCTCCAAAGATTATCATGTTAAGTAATTACACGAGTTGATCTTTTCGATTCACACCCCAGTCTCTTTTTATTCTCTTAACAGGATTACCGTATTTCAATTTCAATAAATTCTTCCAGAATAAAGGATTACAGCCTATTTCCATCAGGATACTTTCTCTAAAGTAGGCTGTAAGCATACGCAAGACACGTTTACATGACAGCACTTATATAATTGTAAAAGCGAGCAGAAGGCTGTTGAAATAGACCCGAAAACGCCTTGGGCTGAAACATCCAGGTGCCGGTCCTGGGTGCCTGTGTCTGAGGGCACGCACGAGCAGCCAGGACTGAGCAGATCCAAACCAGCGATGTCCGAGGTTCCCGTGCCCGGGTCTCTTTCCGCAGGGTTTCAGCCTAGAACAAAACCAGCAGCAGCAGCAACGAACCGGCGGGACGCTGCGAAGCGGCGGCTCGCACGGCTCCCGTCAGGCGCGATGGCACCGTGGGCACGGGCGGGCACGATGCCGCCGTCTGACGGCGGTGCCCGAGGGCAGGCGGCGGGGCAGCGCGGCTCCTCTCCCCTCATCTCCCTCACACCCGGGCTCCGACGGCGTTGCGGGACCGTCCCCCGGCTGCCCCCGGCCCCTCGGGCTGGGGGCGGCCGCACGGCGCCGGCAGGCGGAGGCCGAAAGTTGCCGCTCGTCCCGCCCATGGCGGCGGGCGGGAAGCGGCGGCTCCCCCTCAGCGCCAGGCGGCCGCCGGGGGCCCGGCGCCGGCCCTGAGCAGCGCCCCGCTCCCCCGGCGGGGCCGTGCCGCGCCGCGGTGAGTAGCCCGGGCCGGGGGGCGGCCGGCGATGCCCCCCCGGGCGGCGGAGCGCCCCCATGGCGAGCGCGGCGGCGGCGGGGGGCGGCCCGCGGGCGCTGCGGGCCCTGGGCGGGTGCCTGCTGGGCGCCCTGGTGCTGGGCACGCTGGCGGGCAACGCGCTGGTGTGCCTGGCCGTGCTGCGGTTCCGCCACCTCCGCGCCAAGGTCACCAACTGGTTCGTGCTGTCGCTGGCCGTCTCCGACCTGTGCGTGGCCGTCCTGGTGATGCCCTGGAAGGCGGTCACCGAGGTGGCCGGCGGCTCCTGGCTCTTCGGCAGCCGCTTCTGCGACACCTGGGTGGCCTTTGACATCATGTGCTCCACCGCCTCCATCCTCCACCTGTGCATCATCAGCCTGGACCGGTACTGGGCCATCGCCAGCCCCTTTCGCTACGAGCGGCGGATGACGCAGCGCCTCGCCTGCGCCATGATAGCCGCAGCCTGGGCCCTCTCCGTCCTCATCTCCTTCGTCCCCGTGCAGCTACACTGGCACAAAGCCAAGGACGGGAGGCAGCCGGGCTCCCAGCCGCCTGGGACGCCGCGCTGCGAGGTCAGCCTGAACCGCACTTACGCCATCACCTCCTCCCTCGTCAGCTTTTACATCCCCGTGGCCGTCATGATCATCACCTACACCAGGATCTACCGGATCGCCCAGGCCCAGATCCGCCGCATCTCCACCCTCGAGCGAGCAGGAGGGCAGTGGCCAGCCCCCGGCAAGGAGCCCACCTCCGCTCTGCGGAGCTCCCTGCGCAAGGAGACCAAGGTGCTGCAGACCCTCTCTGTCATAATGGGAGTCTTCGTTTGCTGCTGGCTGCCCTTCTTCCTGCTCAACTGCCTGCTGCCTTTCTGCCAGCCGGAGAGCGACAGCGAAGGGCAGTCAGCCTGCGTTGGCCAAACCACCTTCAACATCTTTGTGTGGTTCGGCTGGGCCAACTCCTCAGTGAACCCAGTGATCTATGCTTTCAACGCAGACTTCAGGCGGGCTTTCAGCAACCTGCTGGGCTGCAGGTGCTTCTGCTGTGGCACACGTAGGTCCACCGTGGAGAGGGTCAACTTCAGCAACGAGCTGGTTTCCTATCACCATGACACCACCTGCCAGAAGGAAGGAGGCGCCTCATCATCAGTGCCGCCCACTGCTGTCACTGCCTGGGTGCAGCCTGTGCCCCACGCTGTAAGCCTCCGGGGGGAGGACAGCAGCGAGGAGCTGCCTGCGGAGAAGAAGCCTGGGACTCCTCAGACAAAGGCTGCCCCTGGCAGCAGCCCCAAGTGTCATCATGTGCCAGCTATTTTGCGATTGGATTGTGGGGCAGAGCTATCCCTGGAAACTATTACCCCCTTTACGGGGCTCGGTGGACGCGAGGGACCTTGTCATCCTGTTCCAGAGGGATGATAAGCAGCTGCGTGTTTCACCCATGCAGAGCCATCCCACGGGGGAATTCGCTCTGCCTCCATGTAAGGTGTACCCGTCCCCCAGCAAAAAAACATCATGCCTGAGGGATGCTCATGCTCTTACCCCAGAGGGGCGACAGGCATATTGAGTCCATTCCACAAGTGTATAGCAACCACATATTAAACTCTTTCCACTGCTACCTTCACCCCTTACTATTTTTAATAGTAGGCAGACATTTCCTGTAAATTCGTTTGCCCTACTCTTTTATCAAACTTGTGATATTTATTAAGAATTGTGAGATAATTAGATCAAAATAAAAACAGCTGATGAGGCTCTATAATATGAATTTACTGAGAAAACTTAGATTTAGCTGCATTTCTAAAAGCAGCTCTCCTCCCACCCCCATGGTTTCATATCATACAGGTCTGAAAGTTGTGTTTGGTTTTATTTCTGTGTTTACTTCAAAGCTGGATGTCTGTATTTACATATCTGAATCTGTGTTTAGACTCTAATAAAAATTGCTCAATAAAAACATCATCTTATGCTGAGTCCAAAGACTGCTCAAAACCCTGGAAAAATCAAGATGCTTTTATGAAGGTCCCCAGACAGTATCAGGTAGTCTAACTCTGGTATCAGCGCTTACTGATATTGACCTAGGTTCTTCATGTCCAGTTGTTAGATGTGTTACTGCATTAGGCTGAAGTTACAGCAGTAGCTAAGCAGTGCAGTGTCTGAGAACTAACACTGCAGGTCCAAAGCGATATAAGCTGCTGCCAGCTGAGATGGCTGCAATCCTGCCTTTCTCCTACTAGTTCAGGCAGCCAGTCCTTCCAGAAATTAACCTGGTCCCTAGCATAGAAAGTGACCAGGTCACCTCTCTGAATGCATTCACTACTTGTGAACATGAACAAGAGGCAGAACAAAGGGGTGGTGAATGGCTTACAGGAGGGAAAACACAGGTGGAACTTAAATTTCTAAATGTGTAAAAGGGTTCAGCAGATGGTAAGGGAATACGGCAGCCCTTCACTGTTCTTCACTTCTCTGTCCATCACTTATCAGCTCTGCTGCTGACCATTTCATACCATGCTCCACTAATCAGCATTACCCCATTTTTCTGTCACCTATGATGGAGTTGGTTGACCTTGATTCATCTACGGAAGATGAAGATGCAGCTGTCCAGAAAGAGGCATCAGGAAAGCTTACACTAGAAGAGCTATCTGGGACATTCGGTCTCATAGATAGCACAGCTGATATCTTTCAGAAGGGTGATCCATGCTGAAAAATCAAACTCTCCATCTAGTGATCCTGCTCCTGACCCTGTGGATTTAAGTTGTGTGTAGCTCTTAAGCCCATGGACACGTTCTACATGTCCATTTTCCTTGCTACATTTCTTCCTTCTTACACAACCAAAACATCGTATTGTAGGGGCACTGGCATCTTTTATCTCCTCCAAAACCACAAAATTATGTCCTAGAGCTGAGTGACTTCTCATCTCATTAAACCCCATCCTGGGGAGGTCCTGGCACACCTGATAAAACACCATGCTGAAGCACAGCTCCCTCTGTGCCTGCTACTCTTCTGTCCCTGCTGCAAGAGCTTCAGCTCACTGCGTCCTTCACTTAGCTCTCCCTGCCCAGAAACATCTTTATTCTTGCAGGCAGGCAGTCTTTGGCAGTCAAGGACACACAAGAAATTATTATTCAAATGGAGCTTTTTTTTTTTTTAAGCCTACTCCAAGTTTACCTACTCACAAGGTTTGCCTTGGATATGGGGCCTGTCTGGCTTGGGAAGACTCTTGGACTTAATACGTATACTGATGAAAATTTAACATTTAAATATTTAAAATGTAAAATATATTAATAAAGTTTAACCAAATGGGCTGCAGAAACTAAGCAGTGAATATATGAGTAACTTTTTCTTAGGATTAATCAGAAATGCCCCCTCAGCTTCTAATCGTGAAACTATATTTGTGTTTAGAACTGAAAAAGCTATTCATATCAGTTCTTGTGGCTATATTTAAAATAAAGTTCACCACCAGGTCAGATTGTACCTGAAAATGAATGGATATTGGCTTAAGAAAAAAATCTGGCCTTACAGAAGCTTTTTAAAATGAAAATTTTAAATTGCTCTTTGTAAGTGATGCTGGAAAGATTTGTACTCAATTCATAATGGTCATTATTGATGTGCAGATATACATTACAACATTTTACAACTGTAAGAACTGTTGTAGTAAATGCAGTGTAGCTCTCAAGGCTGTAATAAATTTCAGAAATTGCATATTATCAACAGTTTATACTCATTTTAAGTGGCATGTTAGTGCAGGTACTTCATATGAAAGCCACACCGCATAGTCCTTTGGGCTGCATCTTCTGCTGTTGATTTAATAGGATGTAAATATTGATATTGTGTGCATTTTTTTCCTAAACTGGGAAGGCTTTTGAACATTACTACAGACCAAGTAGCTCTGTGAACAGTAAATTAGCAAGACTTGTGTTCCTAGGATATTGTTATAGTGATGGACTGTGAGTTCTGATATTTTTCTCATGACAGGGCAAGCTGCTGAGTTAGGCTGGGCAAGATTCAACTAATATTGGTAGGCTCAAGTCTGATGAGGTGTATTAAAATTATTACAAGATGCCAAAGGTTTACTTCAGCAGAAATAAAGAAACAGAATTATTTCCTACTTACACCACTGCCGTCCCTCAAAAGAAACACCTTCCGAAGCAAAACTTCGGCAGGACTTTGCTATCTATTCCTGGGCCACAACTTCCTTGGCTTAGCAGGACAAAACAAGTCACAAATAGCGAAGGTGTTATTCTAGGGACATTATTATTTTAGGGACATCTGCACTGAGCTATTCCTCAAACACATTTTTGTAACTCAGATCAATACATCCTCCTTTATGCGTGTTCACCATAGTATGAGGTATTTTCCTGAAAGCAGTTCAGTTCCCTGCCTTGCAGTTCCACATTTACAATACCATTAACGTCACAACGACCTAAAAAGTAGCTTTTAAATATCCTTGGTGTCAAAACAGTCCAACCTGGCAAATACCTTATCTAAACATTCTTATTAGCCAATGTCTAAACATTGTGACCAAAACATGTTCCAGTTCAGCGAAGTATACATTGCAGGGCTTTAACCAACACCACCTCCTGGAAGCTCCTTCTTCTTTGTCACCCAGCTGAGGTGAACACTCACTCCTTGGGGTCAATTAAAAGCCTACCCTGCAGCCCTCCTTCCTCACTGCCACATTGCACATGAGAAACAGAAAATGTCTGCGTACCCTGCTTGGGTGGCTGTAGAGATGTGTATCCAGCAGAGACCTTCTCCCTGCTGTCAAATTTCGCTGAACTGCTCATTGAGTTTAAGAGGTAATCATGAGGGTAAACAGAGGCAGAGTCTTTGAAACTGGGCTGAAAAGGAACCCATATTCTTCAAGGGAAAGGAAACTTAAGCCCCAGGGCAGAACTCTCTGGGTCTGGAGATACAGTAGGAAGAGGATGAAGACTCTTCTGAGGGAAGACCAAGGCTGGTTCCCACACCCCTGCATGGCAGAGGCGCCAGGTGACAGTTCAGTAACCAGCCATCAGGGTGCTGCTTCTAAGACCAAGCCTGTGCCTCCAGTTACACTCAGCACCTCTGCAGTGCTAGCAGGAGCTCACAGGAAAGATGCACTTGAACACCATATTGAGACAAAGTTTATTTTTGTTTTCAAAGCAATGCTTTTAAACGATTAACTATAACACGTGCACACACTTGGCATTACGCTTACATTTGTGTTGTTTTTATAGCTTATCTGTTTGCCTGTCATCTCATTTTTGTAGCACTATTTTGCATTATGCACGAACTTTCTGAGATTGTCATTGACTAAGAAGCATGTTCCAGCTGCAGCACTGCCTCTATGCACACCAGCTCCAGGAGCTAGAAGGGACTGAAAAACCACGCGACAGCTGGCATGAGAGAACACAGCCTTGGGGCACCGCTGCAATTCAAACCTTAATAACAGAAAAATAGTCTCAAAGAAATGCCTCATTAGCAAAATCCTAAAATGCAAAGCCTGAGAAGAGCAGATCTCCCTCCCAGCATCCCACATCTACCCTGATTAGAGGTCTACCCATATGTCCAACCTGTAGGGAAAATCCTTCCTCTTACCTATCACCTTTCTCCTTCCCAAATGCACACAGAAGCGCAGATATTGCAGAAGGAGAGGGTGTCCAGCTCTAACTCTTCCCACAGCACATTGCTACGTTGTTGGATAACAAGCAAAGCAGGACAACAGAAAATCAAAAGGAAACCACCACCAAAATAAGACACGATTCCACCATCTAAAGTCTAAGCAGCCACTTCATACAGCAAAAAACTGTAGAGTCACATATTCAGATTGATATTTATATGAGCTTTTCAATTTTTTCCACTTGGATGTTTTCATGAAGGGTGTTCCACAGAAGGCTGTGACAGTTATATTAGCCTTAACATATTGCAAAAAGTATTTCCAAGCTATTGGAGATGTTTTTCCAAAATTAGTCTTCCCTCCGCCTCCTCCTTTTATTTCTTCCTTAATTGCCGTTGTTTTGCTGAGTTGAATACAGAATAAATATTGCACCTGTCCTTAGAAAGTTCCTCTAAATATATGTACAAATGAAAAAAAGGATGTAAATAGCTCTGATTTAGCAGCTATTATATAGACTTCGTGTAAGTAAAATATTATTGTCCACAAGTTTATAATTAGCTGTAACTTTAACAAATGCTGAATTCAGTGGAAATATCAAAGTAAAGGAAGCCAAGATAATACCTCAATTGTATATAACTATATATTTTATCTAATACTAAACGTTCCAGTTCAACTTCAATTTTGGTGAAAAACAGCTGACCTAGGTTGCAAAAGAGAAATCTGTTATACAACCCGCTTGTCACAAGCATCTGTTGTTTTGCTTTTGCCAAAATCATGCCTCCTGTGTTGGATTTCAAATGCTGCACCTACACACACCATATTAAGTACATTTCAATCAGTTGAGTATTACTCAGCTAAAAAAAGTGAAAAAAAATATATTTTTCATAAACTGTTTTTTTCTCAGCTGGGGTGGGGGGGGGAGCATGCTGAAGTGGCTTTCCAGGTCTTAAGCACCATCTGCTTGGACTCTGATGTACGTAAGTGGTTTCATCCCCACAATTGCATGACTCCCACCACAAAGCTCCCAACTCCATCTACCCCACTGTTATAATTTGATTCAATTTTCTGAATCCTCTCACCTTTCCTCCTGCTAAGGGACATGCAGCAGAACATACCCCCTGGGTAGCAGCTACCCCTCAAGATTTTATTTCTCTTAAATTTACACCAAAGAAATATCAGGTACAAAGACATTAAAAGACAGATGTTTTTCCTAATTTATTAATATTTAAAAATATTCCAGTTATCTGTTATCCCTCCCCAATCCTTGTCTACTATCATTCAAGACACTACAGAAAACCCAGTGAACCTGGCCTATACCCAGATTTCACGTTTTCAATGCTAATTATCTATATAAAATAAATGCCTATCAGTGGAACTACAACATTAAATGAAACGTGGACAGGTATGCAGGATCTTTATAAGTGCATAGTGTAAAGTGAATAAAGAGACTGGAGAAAACGTGTTTTTGTAAAAATCAGCTTTCTCCACATGAATAGCTCTACTGAAATCAGCAGGTTTATCTTCAATCAGAAGAAAATTCCATCTTGAGCCAGTTTTATTTTAGTTTAGGTAGTGAGAAGACATTTCATTTTTTAAAATTTGCAGAAGCCGTTGCTAGGTTCCCCTTTTTCTTTAAAGATAATTTTCAGAGATTTTTTTTGCAGTTCAAATTTTCATACATTTTTAACCAGTTCAGTTTATCTTTGTGCCTGCCCTCAGTGAGAACACAAAACTATCTTACTCCTTTCATATTTAGATCTGAACTAACTGAATTCAGTTTTATGTGCGATGTTCAAATCTTGCGGTGGCTTTCCCTGTGAACAGGAACTAAACTCAGTTGGATTTGCTCAGGTGTGAAACTATCGCAACGTAAAGGAAACTATATTCCTGATGACTTCTGTGATTAACAAAAAGTATATCTAGCTTTCTGGGGTAAAATAACTGCTAGATAGTGAAAAGCGGTAGACATATCCTGATCCATAGCCCAAGAAGAATTCAAAGAAGGGCTTGCATTGCCTTTCATGAGTGATAGCTCCCAGTAATGTTTTGGTGGATTTGTTTTCTTGCTTTTCTCGCAGCTACTCCCCAAAAAGTATGCTGTAACAGTTTTGTGCCAGTTCTTGAATGAAAGTTACCCTGGCATCTTCTTTACAGCTATTCCACTAAAATTTGAATCCTCTGGCTGTGACACGTAACTCCTTCATCCAAAACCTGTGAATAAGAATTGTATTTAAGCAGGTGTTGAAAGAAAAAAGCATCACGCCATTTAAATGCTGTCATCAAAACTACCCTAATGCACCACATGCAAGCAAATTGATCTCTAGCAAATCCCCCATGAAGATGCTCCCTAATGCTCATCGTGGTGGTTTCAGCAACCGAACAATCACACAACTGAAGAACACTAGCAGCATCCTGGTGGCCAGTCCCCTTAACACACAAGTCACGCCTATGGCTAAGAGCCACAAGACACGTGCCACATGTACATCAGAGCTGAGAAGAAAGCTCTGGAACAGCTCACGGGCAGGACATGAGCACTCTCCTGCAGAACAAGACTGGCCTTGCTGCAGCCTGGCGCACGTCACTTGCAGCCATACTTGCTGATTCACTTCCGCAGCCAGCAGTGATCCTCGTTCTCCAGCAAATCCTGTGCAAGAAAAGCTCTAGCGGTCCCAAGACAGGAACTGTACTTGGAGTGCGTGAGAGCTGCACACCTGTGGATGTTCAGGGCTGTGACACCCAAGAACTGGCATTTCATACATATCACCAATCAGTCTTGATGCTGAAACAGCCTTTAATCATAAGTGACTTTTAATGTTCAATACGAAAGACTGCACAAAGAATAGACCCACAACCAGAAGAAAATAACATTCACCAAATTAATATTTAGGACATTGTAAGTTTGCAGAGCTACAGCTGGAAGCTTTGTATTGCTGCAGCAGAAAATCCCTTCCTAATTTATTACCTCCCTAGAAAGAGATCTAATTCCTAAGTGTTTCATTTCTCGCTGCTATCTTTTCTTCCAGATGATCAGCAAAGGGGAGATGATTTAGGTGGGACTGGAGGTGTCACAGTACGTGCACTATTCTCCAGTGGCATTGAAATACCCTGACAGTGTGAGTTCTAAAGACCAGGCTCTAGATTAGGTAAGCACTTTCAGAATAGCAAGTTTCAAATCAACAAAGGTCACTGGTAGACAATGTGTTTGTGCTCTGTACTGTTTAAAAATTATTTGAGGAAGAACAATGACAGATTTCATCCCCACAGACAGCATTTTATCATCCTTCTGTACAGCTTTATGTTTGTGACATATCTTTAGAAGCTTGGCACAAGGCAATAAAATCTATTTCCGTGCCACTAAGACGCCAGAACCCATTGTTACAAAGGTATTGCAATATACAGAGGTAGAACTTTCACAACAGGGAAGCTTAAATTATATGATATAATTAAATCATTTTACTTTGGTATAAACGAAGGGAATTAAGGGAAAACATCTTAATAAAAGACAAAAATCTGAAGAGTATAGAAACTTTGCTTCAGCTCTGTCTATTCTACATTAATAGCTTTTGATGAGTCTTCTGGATAGGGAAATTGCAGAAACGCTCACAGTGCAGGCAAAGAATACAAACTGGTTCTTCATCCTTCACCCTTTCCTTATCCCATTCTGCTGCTTACCATTACTCAAAATCATTTTCCAAAGTAGGGCAATATCTGTAAATTAATGTTTTTTTAATGCATCTGCCTTGGTGCTGTGGCCAGCCTGCATCAGACCAGTAACTGCTCAGACTCCTGAGCTGGTAGATTGGACTGGTAGAGCAGCTGGGGCTGGGACGTGCCCATGGGTCTGACAAGCACTTCTGTGCTCTGACTGGTGTCTGCAGGCAGAGAAAGAATGGCTTCCGCAGTGATTCAAGCAGTGTATTTCTGCCATTTGGCACAGATGGAAAGACTTCCAGAGCTTTCCTAATAGACATTAAATTTTCTTCTAAGCATATGTTTCATAGAAAGATCCAGATTTACTTTAATATCTTCTCTGCCACAAAAAATAACTTTAATAATGATTCAAGCAAAGGATAATGAATAAAAGTACAGCATCTGAATGATTAACGAGGTGATTATCTAGCATTCCAGCAAGATGCCTTTGACTACCATTATCTAATTTTAAACCATGCAGGTGCCATGATGGATCACTCGGCTTCATTTTCACCAGAACACTGGCTTTCCCAGGCTTGGCTCTGGCATTTTCTTTAACATCCAGTGAAGAAAAAGTTGATCATACTTATATTTAATATCACCTCTCCACTCTAAGAAAGGTGACAGCTACACTTTAATTTGATTTTGGTTCTGACTTTAACTTGGAAAATATGGTGAGAATTGAGAAGTCAGTCTAGCTTTTAAGAAACTCTAAAGGGGTTGCAACATTTCTGTTCCTAAAGGACCTTTCCACAGCAGGGATAAAAAAAAGTCAGTACTATTTAGTAAGATTTATTTTTGAGGAGCTTGATTTTACCACTAAAGTAGTTGACTTGCCCATTGACAGTTTCAGTACCACATCACTTGTGAGAGAACAACATGCTACCTGTGAATATTTATAGCTTTCTGTGAAAAAAATGTTTCCTTAACAGTTTTCTCCTTCTTGTATTCTTTTTTTCCCAGGACATCCAAGCTTTACTTACACAAATAATTGGAGAAGGAATTTCAGACTCACATTGTTTGAAAACTAATTTTAAAAGTGTTGTTATTCTTACGCTGGGACTTGCATGTCATCCAGTCAGCAGAAAGGTTATACTTGGAAAGCTATGAAAAGAACAACAACAAATCACCTAGCCTTTTCAAATGGCACTTTAAGGACTTGCCATTTTCTTACAGCACGAACCACATTCTCAGCTGCTACCGGCTGACAGTCTCAGCCGACATCACTGAAGCACTACTAGTTTAAATGCAGCACCCAGAGATGAAGCTCTCACTCATCTGAGAAATTGCTCTCTTGGTATCCTAGGCTTCTGGCAAAGTAGATAACTCCCAGGATTTTACTTCATCCCAAGCGTGAGCAGTCTGAGGACTAGCTGGTGCATACATCAATTCCTAATGGTGCATCAAGAATTTTACAGTTCTCACTAGAAGCCACATCAGATTAAAGGTATGGTTGTTTGCAGAAATGGGAAACCCAGAAGTGACGCTACCCATTAGCTAGGTAGCATCTTGACACAGATCAAGTTGTACTCACCTGACTTCACCTTTACGAAATATAAGCAGCACACGGATGACACTGAAGGGTTTGATACACAGACTTTGGAGATCACTAAGAGAAGGATTCATCTCAATTGGTGTTCTACGTCTATAATAAAGAGGTATCTACTTGTAGGTCAGTTGTCAGGGGAGATCTAGGCCAAACAATCAAATGGTGTCTAGAGCGATTTACTGAATGAAGCGAAGATACCTACTTCAGGATGAGAAACTCCCGAGACTCTGACTAGCTGAAGGGAAAAACAGTGATACAGGATAGAAACACGGGACAATATAATCCAGTTTTGCACACTTGTTGACATTTTTGCTGTTGGTAAAGCTGAATTAATCAGTTAGAAGTCATACTAGAAAAAATACAACAGGAAGTAATATTTACTACCTATGCAGAACTGGATTTGTCTTTTATTTGATGATCAGTCTGAAAAGTCTCTAATATTCCATGTAGATTCTGGGAAATAAAATAAAAGTCAAAGTGCAAAGAACTATCAGTTTTCTAAAGTAATTTAAATAAATGCATGTAATAACAGCAGAGGGAGTTTACTAATGACTGAATTAGTAATATAGTCACCAGAGGCATTATCATGGAAAATGTTCTTGGTACGCATTTGTTAACAGAGGCAGGCAGATATCTAACAGAGCTGGGGTTCAAGATAGCAAACCAGTAATTAGATATTTGTCTCTTATGTTTTGGATTAATAGCAGAATATTAGTGCTGTCAAGCTAAATTGTGCTAATAAATTGATAATGGTAATTAATAACCATATTTTCACTCTAAGCAAGCACATCATGTAGTCCATTACCCTGTGCTTCCAAGCTACGAATTACAGTAGCACCAGACTGATAATGTCTCCTTGGTGTGCTGCCAGCCTTCAGTCTAAAGCTTTTTAAGAGCTTAAAAGAGAGAACAGCTGTGCTATCATAACCCAAAAAGTCCTCCATTTCAACAGCTCCCACTATTAAGCCTTTTACACCCACAGCAATAGCTCAAAAGAAATATTCTGTGTAGCTAGGTGGGCCTCCAAAAAAAATATAGGCATTTCAGGAAATGCTCATTGTTGTCTCCTAGGCTCAGCTGTAGTATGGCTTCAGCAAAACAGTTTTTCCTCACCAGCATTGCATTCTGGCTTAGACTACAAGATTTCAGAGGCAGAAGACCCACTCTTGGCAAGGGATATCAGGTGTAGTAAGAAAGGAAAAGACATGGCATATTGCTCCAGAACCAAGGAAAAGTATTTTACAAACTATTCTTGAAGCAAACACTTAGCAAACAGGACGCACATTTGTATCAAACTGGAAAACACTCTTTCAGAAACAGTGGCCGATGTAACATCAAGGCAAAAGCACCAGCAAGAACATATAAAAACAGCTGAGCAGTGTGCAGTGGGTTCTTCTCCTTTTAACCACAAGTCTTTCCTTGATGTTTCCTTTTAGTGGTATATATATTTTTAAAATTCTTATGCATATTATAGTTCTATTAAACACAATATCAAACTGTTTTAATTTTGTAAAACAAGAGCAATGAATCATAGGTTGACAGAGTATACATGGACTTATATAGCCTGTGTATTCCTGCTCCATAAAAATCACTAATTTATAGGACAGGGCCAACTTCATTTTTTGTTAGCGTATAATATACCAGCGTTATCCCACTGCTTCAGATCTTTAGGTAAAACCACAAGATAAACATCAAAACAACACACCAGTCAAGGTGGTTGGGTGCTTGGTTGTTTTTTTTTTTTGGAGGTGGGAAGGGCAGAACCCCCCATCTTTTAGATACATGACGTCTTTCATAATTATCTCTTGACATTCACTCTTCCTTGTAATAGCCTTCGTATCAGCTCACATCATGGAAAACCAGTCTCCAGCCTTCAGATTGTCAGCAGTTCAGTAAAAAGTTTGAGCTCTGAATAAACCAAACGTCTGAACTTCCTCCAGTTTCAGCTGTTGTACTATACTGTGATGACAGTGTTATCCATGTTACATTTTTCTTTGGAAAAAACAGACTATTTCTATTCTTCAATTAAGTAAAATTAACTCTGCCAAGTCAGTTTGTTGTATGTTTCATTTATTTGCCATTTATGTTTTCTGGAATTTTAACTGGAACCTTGTATATCAGACCTTTTGTTCTAGTAAAGAAGTTTTAAAAATTGTATTACAAATATGGTTTTGAAATTATCTACTGTAAGCATAAAATAATCTATTTAAGAAATCAGTCTTCCAGTTAAAACTTGTTTGTCAAATAATTATAATTTTAGCTTCCTTTTTGAAAAGCTCTGCAACCACATTTTGTTAATGAAACCTTCACGTTTGTTATGTTAAAATTCCTCGTATTTCACAAAAAAAAGATACCACCCCTCTAAGTTTTCTCAGCGATCTGTACAACGTATTTCCTCCCCCATATAGAGAATCGGGAGTTTGTGTTGCAGTACTGGGTTTTACACTAACATCCTTCTGCTGCTGTCCTCATGTTGTGCCTGCTGCTTCTTGAATAAAAATGCTCTCACACACCAACTGATACAAATAGTCTGTGTGGACTTTTTATTGGCTGATGTCCGGCATCATTTTAGCTCTTCGTCCCCCCTTTTTATTCTTGAACTCTCCTCAAATGATGAAATACATACTTTTTCATAGCATGGTGGTCATCTCCACCACACTGTCTCTTTGGCATCTTTCACAGTCTCAATATATATTTCTTAAGTTAAAACAAACACTTGATTTTTCTAGAAACATCCAATGATTTTCTTTCCAAAATAAATTGTAAAAGTCAATTTAAGAAGGAAACTTTTTTATTCTATAGCACTTGTTTAAGTTTTTGACTTGCAGTGTAGGCCTGTGTGTTGCTACAACAAGGAATAAATTTTCTTCTTTAAATGAATAGAAGAATGACCAGCTGTAAATTCTTTTGGAAAAAAATGTTCTTTTTTCGGTAATCTAACGAGGCCCTCTGTTAAGCAGTAGTAGAAATCAATTATTTCTGTGATTTCCTTCACTATTAGTGGGCAAACTGATTTATTTTGAACCGACTTAAATAATGGAAAAGGCAAAGCTGAAGCTCAGCCTTACACAAGACTTCAATTTTTGATCAGCTGAAAGTCTGGAGCAGTAGAGGTATTTTAGCAGACCTCATGCTGAGCTCAACAAGGGGCATTGCCAATGCATGGGTCAGTCCACTAACTGTGGAATGAAGAATGAAGGTAGGAAACATACATCTGAAAAACAAAAACTTCTTCACTTTTTTGGAGAGGAAAACTTACAGTAAGCATGATAACTTTCACATAATTGAAAAAAGAAGCATCCTCAAAGACAGATAAAAAATTTGAAATAGATAGGGCTATGAGAAAAAATACACACTTAGAAAAATTGTTATGTAGTTATCTCTCTTATCAAAAGTATGACAAAGTCTGAGTAGAATGTTTGTCAAAGCAAGGAAGGAATATACAGGATGCAAAGAACAAACCAACTGCTATGCAGCGATGGAAGCACTACCAAGAACAACAAACCACAAAGATTTCCTGAACTCCACTGTGAAAAAACAAAGCACTGGAGAACTCCAGATGAATGACTCAGACCAGCTTGTGAAAAGACCTGCAGGGAGTGAGAGACAAAAGATGGTAGAAACATGAAACACCTTTGTTCAGGCAAATGAACTGGGGGCAACACCACATTCTAGGATTTCTTCATGAAGAAATTGAGAAATCTGTCTCTTCATGGCTCTTCAGCCACCATTTCTTATCTTTTATACCATTCAGAGCTTGGCTTGCCCTGAACAGAACCAGGTAATTGAGAAGACCAGTCTACCTGCCTGTAGCCAATGTTTATTACCACATTAAACACGATTTTATTCTCTTGAGCCAGTAGAAAAAATATTGAAAATGGATAGCTCAGACAAGTAGGTTAAGTACAGCTATTTAATATTGTATATTTAGAACAAATTAGGTTGATGAATCATCACCATTCTTTATACCATCCACTTTCCTGAAAACAAAACGCACCAATAAAACATTCATTAAAACACAGTAATATTTCCCTCCAAATGTGATAAGCTTAAGGAAACCTGCCTTAAGTGATCTCAAACAGGCAACTCCATTTCACGTTGCACAAATGTGAGTAAGAATGCAGAAAGTGGACAAGGAGCTCGGTGTAATAGTATATAGCGATTACAGGTGGCCAGACCTTAATCCGAATGCAACATCGACGTTTGGTGGACTAATAAGCTAAGGCACATGATGTGCCTTATGCTCACTGGAGCCACAGAGGGTCTTACAAGTCACAATGCACTTCATTATGGTGCTTCCACATCCCTAGGTTAGATGCCAAGATCCCTCCTGCAGCCATAGTCCTCAGCACCCATGAATGGGATTTACATGATCCAGCATACCAAGCTGAGAGCCACACACAGCTAACAGTCAGCTCAGCCTGGTCCTTCGGAAGTAGTTACGTACTTAACTCCTGGACAGGTGATACTGGTTTCTACTTGAGATTCTTGGTCATACACCCTCTCCTACGGCTTGCTGCCCAGGCTCTATTTCCTTCTCATGACCCTCTCCCTCTGCCATTTCCCACCCCAAAACAACTAAATAGGGGAAGTAACATCCCCTTACTTTAAGTATTAAATGCATCTAGGAAATGTGAGATCTGAAAATTTCACAGCTGTTTTCAGACTCTGCAGAGAATCTTTCCTTTTAAAGGCCTAAAGACAAAAGATAAATGAGTCAATATCAGTCTCCCCCTGCCCTCATTGAATCCCACTGTAAAGTAGTTGAGTAGTCACTCGAAACAGGAGAGGTTCATCACGAAAGACAAGAGTGGTTCTGGTGCCCCTGAGAACCCCCTGAAAATGCATTCTTTCAGGGTGTTTGGGGGAAAGTTGCTGCTCGTGATCAGGCCCTTGCTCTGACCCATCAGGGCAGCTGCCCCACGAGCCAGACTTGGAGGCAAACCAAAGCACCCTTGGATAAGACTACAAGAGCTGGTGCCTTGCAGAGACCTGGGCAGCAGTGGGTGGCTGAGGGGAGACAGGGAGGGAGCCACACTTAATGTAACCTAAAATGCTGATTAAATCACAGCTGCAGCCACACGAGGATTTAGAACAGAAACGTGTGTAAAAGCCGATGTCTGAATGCCTGCACCTAAGCACCCGCTACTTTGTGTCTGTAGCCACAGATGTCTCTCCAAAGGATACCTACTGTAACCGTGGGGGATCTTTAAAGAAGTCACCGTAACGGAGAGGTGACAGGAACAAAGCCTAAAGCAGGCGTCCCTCTCCCAGAGAGCCTTCATTACAGTAACAAGTACCTCCCCGCACGAATTAAGCCACGTTTTAGCCGTTCGCTCTGCCAGCCGGTGCCGGGCCGTGCCGCTGGGCGTCCCCCTCGGGCCGCAGGAGCTGTCCCGGGGCTGCGGGCACCGCCGGGACGGGGCCGGGCTCCGCCCGCAGCTCTGCCTGCTCCGGGACGGCCGCGGTGCTGTCGCGGCGCGACATATCGCCACGCCGACACACACGGGGATGCGCGGGTCTGTGTGCGCTCAGTAGCGATCCTTCCACGAGCTTGCAGCCTGAAGCTGTCTTGCAAGTGCCCTGGGCGGGGAGCAACCCCGGCGTGCGGCGCCGAGCTCTTTGCCGACAGCGGGAAGCTGCTGGCGGCCTGCGGGCTCGTCTCGATGTTAGGGGGAGGGCCGGAATGGGAAATGGGAGTTTGGAGCGAAGGGTACATCACCCAGGAACCTAAGCACGTGGGGACTTTAAGAGCTTAATTCCAGCCAGAGGTTGCTAAAAGTGGTGGCCCATCTTGCATCCCTAACCGTGCGGTAACACCAAGCTCTAGGCAGAGACGTTATCTTCAGCCTCCTGGCATGCCCCCACTAGAATCCTGCCTCCACATTAAAGAAAAAGCAACCATCCCAAGGTTACTCACACCGATATTTTCCTGCGGAAGTGAGAACCCTTTTCTCTTTACCCCGATTCTAACCCCATGAACTCCAAAGGAAAAAAAAAAAGTCCCTTTCCGGAGCGAGGCTGCCGGCAGAGCCACCGGTGCCGGGCAGGTTCCCCCGCTCCCCCCGGGCCGGTTCCGTGTGCGGCTTCCCCGAACAAGGCGGGGGGATGCCAGGGACCCCCCCCTCCCTCTCTCCCTCCGGTGCCGTCGGGGCACGGAGCGCCCCGCGGGCGGCGGCCGGGGTGAGGAACACCCAGCGTTGTGCCCCACACCGGGGAGGGGCGTCGCTGGGGGCAGCCCCCGGCCGTTGATAAGCCCCGGGCCGGCCCCGCCGCCGCACACGCCGGGGCCGGGCACCTGCAGGCAGCCGGCCGCGCACCGTGAGTTGCGGCGGGGGGGCGGAGGGGGGCAGCGGGGAAACCCGGGGAGGGAGGGAGGAAGGGAGGGGGGCAGCGGGGCGGGGGCCGAAGGGCAGCGGCGGATCGTGCGGAGCTGGCTTTGCCTTCCCACAGGCACCGGAGGAGGCTCCCGCGGCGCCGAGGAGATGCGGCAGCCCCTGGCGCTGCTGGCCCCGCTGGCCCTGCTGGCCGCGCTGGGGGCGGCGGGCGGCGGGCCGGGCGAGGCGGCGCAGACGGGGCGCTTCTCCACGCCGGAGCGGCACCGCTGCCAGTGGGAGCTGCGCTGGGCGGCGGGGGCCAGCGAGCTGCGGCTGAGCTGCCGGCCGCCGGCGGGCGGCGGGGCGGCGCGGAGCTGCGTGTACCGGGGGGAGCCCCGCCGCTGCCCCGCCTACGGCGCCCGCAGCCGCCGCTACTGGCGGCAGGTCCTGGCCCACCTGCGCCGCCGCCGCCGGCCCTGCGCCGAGGGCGCCCCGCTCGGCCCCCGCCTCTGCGGCCCCGGCCGGGCGCCCCCCGAGGCCCAGCTGCGGCTGCTGCAGCCCGGCCCCGGCCCCACGCCGCCGGCCCCGGCCTCCGCCGAGCCCCCCGAGCGCCTGGCGGAGACCTACTGCGCCCAGCGGTGGCACTCGCTCTGCAGCTTCTTCGTCGGCTTCTGGCAGGGCTGAGCCGCCACCTGCCCGCCTCTCCCCCTTTGGCTTTTTTTTCCCCTCCCCCAATAAAGCGCTGACTTTTTTGTACCACTCTCGAAGCTCGCCTCTTTTCTCCCCGGAGCCCTGCAGCGCCTGCTGGTGCTGAGGGGCACCCACCAGCCGAGCGCCTGAGGAGATGAGGGCAGCCAGGGACAGTCCGTGTGGCTTAGGACATCAACATTTCCCGAATTAAATTGCCACTAGAACAGCTGCTCCCTCCCCACAGAACAATTTCTGTAACGGGTTAAAGTTGCACTGAAATTTACCAACTAGAAGACCAGACATTTACATCAAAATGAAGCGCAAAGACTAAAGTAAGTAGTCCTAGGAAAGCTTCCTCACTTAAATTTCACAAGTTAGACTGATCCTGTTTCCACGGAGTAGATGAAGGCAAAGATCAAATGTGAATGTGAATGGTTAGGTGAGGAAACAGCTCTGAAGAGACTGAGAAGCAGATGAGTTTCACACAAACTGTCTTGAAAATGATATTGAATGATATTTTACCTAGCTAACGAGCTATGGCCAAAGCAACATTCCCACGTAGAGGGAAGTGCTGTTCTCACATTGATTCTGCATTATACAGCATTCTGAAATAGGGATTGCTTTGAAATAGGTTTTGGACACAGAGTGCATCAGCAGGCTGAGCACAAAGGATCAATATCCCAGCAGCAGCTGAGCACTTGTGGTCTGCTCACCCATGATCAAACACCAAGTCCCTAGCAGGTACACAAACACAAGCTGTGGATGAAGCACACCGTGCAGTGTCAAAAATAAAACCCAGTCCCTTTCAAACAGTGCTCAAAGGAGCAGTCACCTCAAGAAGCACCTCCCAACCTGGAGTATCTCCTAGGACAGCAGTTTGGTTAGAAGCAGCAGCCAACAGTATTTTTTACAAGGCTAGCAGTCACTGTGACCAGCTCTCTGCCTCAGGAAAACACACCTTTGTCAAAACTCTTAACATTACAAATGAACAAGTGTTTAGGCATGTAATACATATTTCTATGGCAACATTATTTACCATGCTGGATTACAGAGTTTTTGGATTACAGAGTTTTACTTTTTCATACAGACAAAACGATGACAGTGCGTTGCAAAAGTTTGACATTCACTGCTAAGTTGATGGCAACTTTTGCTAGGACAGAGTTATTCCAGGTGAGCACAGCAATCTACAGACATACGAGCCAAAGCAGAATTTTAACAAATTTAAATGGAACTTAATCCTGACAAGAGAAACAGTTTCTGACTTATGGCCTTCACAATTTAGGTGCTCAAAAGCTGGGAAGATAACAAGTAACACTTCCCTTGATGTAAATTCACAACACAAGCATTCAGTTAGACTTGAGACTGATGAAATACTGCCTAGAGACATTTAATATTGGTTTTGAAATTGTATTTTACAGTCTGTATTACAGAATGTTCAAAAAAGGTTATTCAATGAGAGCTACTTTTTACTTGTCCTAAACATGGCCACTTCATATTACATCTAAACACACCCAAGCTACAACTTACCATGCTTGAAGAAAGCCGCATGGAAACAGTAGGATGCTAAGAAAAGGACCAAAACAGAACTCCTCCTCGTGTAGTAGCTCTGTAAGCACACGTGCCTCAGCAGTCTATCCTTTAGCCCTTCTTTTGCACCATTAATCTCCATGTTTAACAGAGCAGCAGTATTAGTGTTGAATCCCAAGCTTGCAGCCCCTAGACCTGCTTCAAATACCGAGTGCAACAGATCCACCTGAGTGTGGTCACAGCACTGGTGAACACTTTAGGAGAGCAGCCACCAGCAAACCCTGCTCTGCAAACCATCCCTCAGACTGTCCCCCCAGGCATTTAGGCATCTGTGGTCCTACACAGCCCAAAGTGCCTGCCCGTGACTGGGATCACTTGCAGGCTATGTGGCTTCAGGGATGGCCATGAGGAGGCCATAAAGAGGCAGAAAGGATCTGTCCAGTTGCTTTCACAAGAGGACCAGGCAGTTGTACACAGCTCTTAGTGCTGAGGCATTCTCCTTTACAGAAAGTAGCTTGAATGCTCAGCAGTATTATGCAACAGGTTGACTGTCAATGCATGACATGCACAAAGTTTTATTTTTTTAAATTACAACTCACTTTTCCTTCATGTGCATAACGCACAAACAGCCATATAACAGGCTGTTGGCCATAGCATCACATGGTATCTTTTAATCACACACAGCTTTGTTTTACCTCCATGGCATTGGCACAGCAGTTTTGTGCAGTGCCTTTAGTTTGCCTTGGGTTTAGCCTTGGGTTTCATTCTGTCAGATGCAAAGGTGGAACACCATGACAACTGATCTAATTATCCACATTGCACTACTTTTACAAAAACCCAGTCAGGAATTCTGAACAAATAACACTGTTTTACCCTAGAGAAAGGAGAAAGAAGAGGATCCCTCTCTCAGAGTTTTACCACATTATTCCCCCTACTCTGCAAAAGAGCACAAAGTCTTTCCTGCAGCCTCACAGAATAATGAGATTTTAACAACTCAGGAGACCATATTCATTGCATCTACTATGGTTAATAACATCAATGCCCAGAGTTGAATGGCAACAAATACTGAGCTTTTGTACTTTGGGTATTAGAGACACTAAAGGCTAGAAAACTAGTCTGAGCCTCACATTTGTTTTTAAGGGGGAAACCATGGCTCTTCACCTCCTAGCACAGTGTTTTCACCCTCTCCCATGGTAAGGTGACAGGTGACACCATCAGTTAATTCAAGGAAACACAGGAAGAAACTGTAGCCAAGATCTTAATCTCCAAGTGATTCTGTTCCTTTCCAGCCCTGGGACAGCTTCATCACATGCTTGTCACACACAAACACACACCCCCAATCTAATTCAGACACCCAAATCTATCCAGGCTTCCACTCTGCAGCCAGCCTTACCTCTGCTCTCCTATTGCAGCTGTAGGAGTCTATCACCAATCCTCCAATTCATTCCCTGCTTGGGTGGCTCCTCCCATCATCTCATCCTTCCCTCTTCAGCACTCCATAGCTGCCCAGTACCTGCAGCAAGAAGAATCAGCCTGATCAGGCTACAGGGAGCAAACCCTGACCACTTGCCCTACAGGCTTTATAAGCTCTCCCCCCGCAGAGGCAGGTGGTTCCAGGCATCATTAACGAGAGGGCACCTTCCCCACATGCAGCTGCTGGTTGTGTTATCATTACAAGGGTGTTGCCAGCTGAATCTATCAGGATAATAGATCTGTCTGTCAAGGAACAGAATGAGCTATCTTTAAAAATAATGAATCATTTGAGTTTTTAGCTTCTGGATTTTGAATTTTGGGGGCTCTAACTCTTCGCAAGCTTTCAGGGATTAAAAAAAAAAAATCAGCTTTGTCCCATATTGTACACAATCAAAATTGTTTTCTTTCCTTTGGCTGCTCTGTAGAGGTGGCAAACAGTTTGAATTCACAGTTCATCATCCATTCATGAGACCATAAAAACAAATATCCCCATGTCTAGAATTTCCAACCAGATTTAAAGAGCTGACAATACTGCTGCTTGATTTTCCTTTGGAGAAAAATCATGATGCTGAATCTGGGCATATTTTTAGCGCAGCTGGCTTTACTTATGATTTTTACACATACAAAACCCTTGAGCTTATTAAATAGCAAACTAACAATATTTCTTTCACCACTTTCTTATTTTGAAGGGACAACTACAAGATGTTACTCTAGCAGACAGTAAGCTGTCTTCCTGTTTGCAACAATCCCTCCCATAAAGTGACATCGCAAGATCAGGAAATGAAATTAATCTTTCTTCAATAACTGAATAGAGCTGAACTAAGAACAGGAATCTGCGAATGTTCTGCATAGTGGTGATATTCACAGCAACAGCTACTTTAGGGCTCAAGGTGGTTGTTGATTGTTTTAAAACATTTCCATTTCTGTAAGTTAGTTTGACACCTGTGAGTTAAGTCTAGACTGAGGTGGGAGAACAGTCCAATATCCACAAAAGCAAAGGTGGCAAATGTGCTCTGCCCTATGGACAACACTAGCTCTTGTTTTGAAGTACCATCCATCCATTTGTCCTTGGTTTATAAAGGAAAACTGAAATAAGCCAATGCATGACAATATACTGCAATATATAGTGTACATATTGCAAATATAAGATGCTACACTGTCCTTAATGTTATTGAGCTGTCAGATGCATATTTCAAATACTTACAATTTTGACTTGACAGGCACTGGCTTCTGTGTATCCCTAGTGTACCAGTTACTGCAGTGTGGCGACTGGACCCTCTTGCCCACATCTGCCTTGCCAACATTGACTCTGCAAGTTACTTTTCTTTGTCTCCTTCTCATTTGCCACACTTAGGACCTGCAGAAACTGTCCAGAGCTTTGTTGAGGCTCCTGCCCACTTCTTCCCAAACCATTTCAAAGACGCCAAGCCAGATGAGGAGTGCTGACAGGCTGCGAGGTTGTGGTGCCTCAGTATCAGCAAGCAAAGGACAAGGCTATGGCGGTGGCACTGTGTGGCTGCCACCACCAGCATGGTGCTGAGGGAAGCAGTCTGTGAAGGTCACTTGGAAAAAACCCTTGAAGTGGCTGAGCCACAGAGTGCTTCATCCAGAAGCTTTGGTGGCCATGAAAGCTCGGATAAAGCTGGGGGCTGCCGGCGGCCATTGCCTGGAGACGTGGTGCCTGCCTCCAGGCAGCAGCCAGCCCTGTGGCGGCTGCTCCCATGAGGGCCCTGGGTTGTAGGCCCCAAATTTTGGTCAGCTTGCTCCTTTGTTCTGGTACACAGCTACCACAGCTGGAATTACCCTTTCCATGTTTCCATGTTGGGCACTTTGGTGTGGAAAATGCCTAATTTTCAGAAAAGAGCAGGAGGATGGAGCAGAGAGGTGTACCCGAGGAGCAAGATGATGTTATTTACATGTGTGACCATGCAAAAGTGTACCTAGCAGCTAGTGCCTCAGGAGCACAGCATTTGCTGTGGCAGCTATGTCTGCAGCCAAGAGGATGCCTGAAAAAAAACACCACATTAATTCACACTGTGGCTCTCACCAGAGAGTGGTGTTGCAGGCCACTGCCACACTGCTCGGCACCCACAACACTTTGACTTAAAATATGCTCATGGCAACTCAGTAAGGCCACAAAGGTCCTTCCCACAAGGTAGCTTAACGCTGTATGCTCCAGTGTCCATAGGCCTGGCAGGCCTGGCACGACCAGCATGGCAGGCAGGCACAGCAGGGCCCAGCCCCGCCTTCGGCACCCCCTCAGCGCTGCCTGTGGCCTCCAGCACTAGAGGCCCTGATCGCTCTGTGTGGAGATGTGTCTGCCTTCCTCATCCACACCCTGGTTAAACCGAGGCCTCAGCTAGGCTGGAGACGTCTTAGTTATTGCGGTTATTTGTGAGAAACTGGGTTTTGGAAAAGGAGATGAGGCCAGTGTTTTGGGCTAAGGTGACGCATCAAATGACTTGGCATTGACATTTTCTACCTGGGGTTAAGACCAACCTATCCTGGGGGGATCCTGCAGAAGGAAGCTGTGTTTTTGAAGATTTGTGGCGCAATTTAAATGTAATCGTTGACAAAGAAGAATAAGACAGAGTACCAAAACAAACAAACAAAACAAACAAACCAACCATTCAAGTGCAAGCAAGTTTGATAAGAGAATCTTAAATCTTTGGGAATTTTCTTTAAGTGATTCCAGCGTATTCTAGGCACTCCCTTGTGCTGTGAGCCCTTTTCTGAAACCCAATGTAAAACAAAGCAGGCAAGAGAATGGCAGGTTTTGTGGTTTTGCCAAACACCAGACCCTCTCCTTTGTAATAATTTGGATTTTTAAGAATTCTGAGCTCAGTTCATAAACACGGTTACATGAAAGAGGCTTTTAACCATACAGTATTTCAGAGCTTAGATTAACTCTCCCAGCCCTCACACTCTTTCCTTAAGTGGGAGAGCTCTTTCTAAGTACAATCATGTATAAGATATTGACGGGTTTAGAAACAATTCTGAGTTTTAGGGCTTAACCTCGCTTGGTATGTGCCTTGCTTTGTGCAGTGCGTACAGTCTGCGTTGGCCGCTGTGAAGGCAAATATTTTGCCCAGTGTTTTTCAAGCATTCAGAAGGTTAATGATGCACGTTTCCCCAAGGGGGGTGAGGGCGTGAGAGGGGCGGCAAGCGGCAGCCCCGACTCAGCCCACATTCCCGTTGTGAATAGCAGCGCGGCCTGACCGCCGTGGTGTGATTTCACCCGTCGGCTCCAGCCTTCCCACGGGAGAGCCCCCCGCGCCTCCCCCCGGCTCCCGCACAGCCCAGCTGCAGGGAAGAGTGCCGAGAGACGGCCCGTGTGGTCTCAGAGCACCAGGGAAATGTGCAGATCTTTCTTTGACAGCAAGAATATGAGACATGATATATGTATGTGTTTCAGAGCTCTGTCCTTGCTGCTGGCCCTTGCACTCTGGATGGGTGCATGCGTTTCATGACTGCTCGCTGCCAGCGTGTGCGTGCTGGATAGAGAGCTCTGCTGCTTGCTGTGTTGGTACCAGAGGTGCACAGGACCATCGCCACATGAGTGACTGTCTTATAATTTACTCTAGGAAAACCGATAAAAATAAGCGTGTAAAATTATTGAATATATAGAGCTAGCCTGTTCAGTTTTGCTTTGTGTCATGCAGAAGTGTTTTGTTATGAATGAAACGCAGTCAATAGTTCTAACTTTATTTCCATTTTACACCCACCGCGGAGCTATTGGATCAGCTGGAGAAGTATTATATTCGTCTCTCAGAGAAAATGTTATTCGTTGTGAAGTAAATCTTCTTAGTATTAATTCAGACTCTAACATAACATTATTTTCTATTTAAACTGTCATAAAATGAGAAAATGTTTGATGAAAGGATCATGGTGAACATAGAATTTCATCATTTCTCCTTAAACATTCACAAAGTACTGAAGATAAAATAACTATTTATCAAAGGGAATACAGTATCTCTTTAACAAAGAAAATACATAGAACAGATTTTTTTTTTTCAATTAAAGAGATCCAAGCCCTAGAATGTAAAATTGATCTACTTCAGCACACACAATGAATTGAATAAACACCAAAAAAGTTGTATAGGATCTTTTCTGCAAATCGTATCTAGAGACACTCTTTAGTCTGAGTGGACCTACTGGATTGAGCAGATTCTGTTGCATGAGCAAGTGAAGGTCTCAGGTCCCAAAATGTCTATAGGGTTAGAATTGTTGGTTGAGAAAGAGCAAAAAATACTATTTTTTTTTTTAAGATTGCACATGGAATTAGAAAATAAATGAGACATCATCCTCTGAAGTAGTTTAATGAAAAGCAGGGGAAGAAAACATAGTGGCTGACTTTTTTAAAGCTGTGCTTCTTTTCAACTGAAAAAGTATTTTATGCTTCCCAAAGTCACCACCCTTAGCAGCAGCATGATTTTCACAGGAATAAGAACAGAAACAGGAATTAATACAGCCTAAAGTTCTTGTATTTTCTTCTTTAAAAAAAAAAAAAAATAATTTTAAGAGCAAAACCTCCCAAAAGTATGAATAAATTTATCACTAGTATTCTTTTGATGGGAAAAAGGTAACAAGACAGCCACACAAGAGCGTATTATTTCATGTTAGTAGAGACAAGATGTTGAGGATTTTGAGCTGATCTTTTGTCTCTGCTCAAAGACAAATGGTATAAAATTTATATGCATGCTTCTATCCTGACAGCAAAGGGCTTCGACAGGACTCTCACTGAGAGCTAATGGCTGTTAGGGATTCTGCTCTCTAAAGTACCCTGGCATGAAATGGTCTCTTGCGATTCATCTCCTGTTAATAGCAGCTCCAAGACTACAGTCTCCCTCTTTTTTTTAAAGTTCTTTTATCCCCAGTTGAAGCTGTCTGTGTTTTCATTGGATCCGAGACCATGTAGTGCGGACGCTTTCTCCCCTCAGCTCTATTCTCTCACAGCCCTCAGCAGACGTTTAGGCAAACTGAAGGCCCTATTGAGAGCAAGGCCTGATGTCATCCCACCCAGCGAGGGGCCAATGAGCGTGCTCCCGCGGCCCGGTGCAGCCGGAGATGTACATATCAACGGCATTTTAATAGCTTCTGGGAGCTTTGGAAATTGTTTATAGTCCATGGTAAATAGCTGAGGTAACGTCGACGGTTTGTTGCAATGGACTCGTCTTAGCCAAGAGCTTGACAGCGCCATAGTCATGTAGCAGAACAGTACCAGGAAACAAAAAAACACTAGGTTTAACCAGTTATTGTAGATCTAAGGGAGATAAAGGCTCCTATTTTCTTCCCTCGGAGACGAGGCAGCTCCAGAGCCAGGGCCAGCAGGATGTACCTGAGGGGACAACACATCACTGGGCCACCAAGAGGCCTTGGGCTGACCCTGTCTGTCAGCACTGGGCTGGCAGGGATAGCCCAAATCACCTGGTGCTGGCAGCTTTCCTGGCCTGCTTCCAGCAAGACATGAGCACCTCAGCCAAGCCACGCTACCCACTCCTCCTTTTAACACGCCTGTGCAGCGAATGTAGATTAGTAACAAAATAATGTCACAAAACTATGAGTACACAACCACTAGAATATCATCCAGGTTGTTCTGCCTCTTTTGTGTGTCTTCACCTGCCATTCTTGTGCAGACATTTTGTGGTCTTCTTCATGTGCCTTGCTGCCCAGATAAATGAGACTGATGGCCGTGTACATTTCTGCCTTTCTCTAGTTGCTCTGCCCACAGTGGAATAGTGTGGTGGGAGTTGCAGAGATGCCAAATCCCTTCAAGTTACTTAAACCAAGGTGCTAGAGCAGAGCAGACTTCTTGTTAGAAATTCAGAGCTAACTAAGGTTAATGAAAATACTTCTGTCCTGCATCGCTCACAGCAAAAGTAATTGGCTCTAGAGAGAAGATACCATCTAACTTTATATCAGAATGGAAGTGAGTGTAAAAAATGGAGCAGGGACATCAGAAGATGATGCTGGTAAAAGTCACTATTTCCTGAAGATGAATAGCTGATTTATTTTTATTATTATATATTCCAGGTAAGAAGTACATAAAAGTACTATTTGCAAATTTTAAGTAGTGATTTGTTGGATAACATCTCTTTTCTAGGCACCTTGGAAATCCGTTTCACCACGTACCCATGCAGTTAACCTGGTCATCTCATGCCAGCAAACCAAGGCTGGAGAACATTGCTTACGCCATGCAGAAGCTGCCCTTGTGGCTGAAAGAGGCGGCCTTGTCCTTCTGTCATTGTTTCTATTCCCCATTTTTTTAATACCAGTTGAAGTGTTTATGCAGCCTCATTACAGCCAATATCAGGGATCCAATCCAGGTTAAAGCATTCTGGGGCAGGGCATTTTCAGCTGGCTCTGTTCCCCCAGTGGTCCTCGCAGCAGGGAGGGGATCGCACAGGAATGAAGTGAGTGTCCAAAGCCAGGCAAATGTGGCTTTCAGCAACAGGCCTGGTGAAGTCTCACTGAAAATGGCTATGAGTCTACAGCATAAACTGTTCATTTCTTGCAAGTGAATGCAATTAGGAGTCCACAAAGATCCATTCATTCATCTTTCGCTAAACCTGGTCTTAAGAAAGAGTGATTTGAAACTAGCTAATGGCGGTGTATCCCGGAGCATCATGTGCAGCGAATTATACAGCAGAGTTAAAGCGACCCACCATATCTTCCAAATTCTCCGTGCACATTCTCTAGTGGATGAAGAGGATGCCAGGCTGTCCCCAGCAGCAGCACAGAAATGATGATGCCACAGTTGTCAGACAAATGAGATTTGGATTGTGTCTTTCGGTGGTGAACTGACACACTGCCTGGAAAATAAAAAGATAGTAGCAGTAGGCCTGAAACTGCAGAGGCTTACTGCAGCTAAGTTGTGCTTGGGGTCTACATGGTGAAAAATTTGTGATTATTGCTTATCATTTGTAGTATAGCAGCACCTGAATGACCCACCTAGGATTAATTATATACATCTGGGTAGAGACAGTGCTTAATCCATAAAAAAAAATTGCAAGCCAAGAAGAAAATGTGTGAAGAAAGGAAGTACAAAATATTTAATTTTGAGTCAGTTTTAATGTGTCCCAGAGAATTCTCTCTGACCTAGACTGATCACTCAGAGATGTTCAGCTAGTTAGATTATTGAAGATTATTGAAGCAAATGTGTTTGCTTTTTTTTTTTTTTTTTTTCCCTGTGATGACAGAAATCATGGCCTCACTGACATGAGTTTGTAGCTTCTTTGCCGGTATCTTGATCAGAAGCTGAGATGAAAACATTTATTGGCCTTATATTTCATGGGCCTATAGGGTGTGTCTAAGCTGCAAAGCCTCCTTTGGGTCATTTTACATCCACCATCACTTCTGCCCACCCTTGACGGCTGATAAAAGTGCATTAGTCATTCATGTATGTGTGTGCAAGCTCATCCCAGGTGAAGCACAGCCTTCCCCAGGTAAAGGTAAGAGTTTACTGCAATTGTTGCTGCCCCTGATTTACATTAAGATTTTGACTGGAAGAGGTCAGACTGTATGATTCCTGCTAGGTCTATTAAACCAACACATCTGTGTCACTGCCAACAGTGAGTGAAAAATGGTAGGATGTAAAGGGAGAAAGCCCCCCACAAAAATCTATTAAAATGAGCTGTGAACACAATACCAGTGTGGTAAGTCAGGGCAATATGCAAATGGCTGCATGTCCCAGAAACCCTAATCCTATCAAGAATGCAGAAGATGTTAATTTGACCATCTTTCACAGCTCATAAATCTATCTGTAGCAAAGCCAGGCTGCCAGATGTCATCAAGTAACGCTGCTTTGAAGCTGGCACTTTCAGCATAGATGCTGATCATGCCTCAGTAAAGACCAATAAAGAGCATTGTATGTGTGGCCTTGAGAGCAGCTTCTCACATTTTGCTACAATAGAGGAAAACAGTGGGAAATGTGAATGACTGATTGTCAGAACTGGTGGTCTCCCTTGTGCTGCTTTCCACATGTAGAACTATAGATTTCACATTCATTTTACAGTGCTACTATGCTGATTACTCTACCTTGTTTTTAACAATTAGTGGTATGTGCTCCTCAACTTAATTTCTTGAATTCTAAACTAAAAATAGAAGGTGATCATAGCTTCTGTCTCTGAGGCAGATACTCCGTATTTTCTGGAAACTATGTAAAATACCAAACAGCTTTTATTATGGTGTGATCTTACTCTCATACTTTTAACATCGAGAATGGAAATATCCTACTTCAGAGCAAGCACAGTTTTTAAAAATAAAAGGCCTCTAGAAATATATACATGCTCTTATTCTTCTCAAATACAAGGTTGAAAATGGCCCATTGCAATTTAGGTTCTTTAGTATTGACCCAAATTAATTCATTTTGCTTTTACAGGTGTACATTAAAGAACAACATCAGGTATTTTTGTGTGAAGTTCTTACCCAGGAGTAAGCTGGATAAATCTTCCTGCCATCTAAGCTGAAATGCCCTTCAGCTTCTCTGTGGATATTGAGGCTATCACAGAACTCTGGAGTGAATCACCATATTACGCAGTTTGGCCTGAAAAAGAAACCAGTCAAAATTATAGGGAATGCTGTAGAGAAATGGAAGAATTTCCAGCACTAAAAGTGATCTTGGGTTGTCTGACACCTATAGGTACAGAGGCCCTCATGGAAATTACTGTTTACTTAGGACACGTACATTCCTGTCATGAGCCATCCAAACCATCACTGAAATATTTTTAGATCACAAACCTCCAACCACACGGAGCAGACTTCTCGCTCTTCTTCAGATCGGGTGTGGTTTCCATAGCAGGACAGCCCTGAAAACGAGACGTTTTGGCTTTTAGGCCAGCAAGTCCCTGCGGTCCGTCACGAGTGAGAGGGTGCACAAGGCCGCCAACGACACCACGTGTCTGCCAGACGCACACAGGCTGCGATGCGCTTTGGTGACGTCTTTGACAGCGGGGTTCTCTGGAGCTACCCAGAGCACTGACGATGGAAAATGTGATCGGGGCCCCTTGTTGTTGCTGGGTGAAAGGCACGGGTGGGTCGTCCGGCCTCCTGAGCCTTGTCCCCCCTCCTGGTGGCAAAAGCTTGGTTGAGGAAGTAAAAGTATAGACAAGATAGATGTATGGCTTTTTCCCTGTAGTACCAAAAGCTAAAATCCTATTCTGATCTCAATGTAGGGGAAAATTAATAACAACACAGCAATGCTTATATTTTTTTTCTTTAGGTAGGCACAGTTAAATTGGAGCTAGAACAGTGCAGTTCGAAAGGGCCTGCAAAGATCATTGAGTCCAAATAAATAAAGTAATTCCACTGGTCAAAAGAGAAAATACGTTACGAAAAAAAAAAAAATCTGAATGAAGTTTTTAAACTAAAGGACATATATCATGAATTTCTTGGGAAATCCTGGTTACATTTTACCTCCGGAATTAGATACAGAAGGGACAAGTGAATTGTGCCTGAGTTTGAGGAGCCAACTGTTCCAGTTAATAGCCTTAAAATAGCTGTACTGCTAAATCAGGGTAGGTATAAATATAGTTCTGATGATTTTTTTTTTCTGAAAATACTGAAATTCTTAGGCAAATACATGGGATTTCATCATCCTTACCAGTATGAGATCATTCATTATACTAAAACTAGTAAGTAGGTCAGCAAGCCCAAACCCACTATTTTTAAGAGTATTTCAGGAGGTTAAAGATGCTGAACCACAAACTCTCCAAAATCTGTACTTTAAAATCAGTCCAGTGAAGGAGACATATTATGCAGTATTTTTATTTTTTTAAAGGAAAATATGTTATTTATTGATATTGCAATAAAACATCTGTAATACATAATAATGCACCCTATTACACAATAAACAGTATTTAAGCTATTAATTGTACAACATTGTATCATTACTCTTTGTTCTTTTCACAGAAGTAAACATAACCAAAGCATGATATACGAAATATTTAATCACGCATTGTGTTAAACTCCTTTACTGAAAAGCTGGCATTGTCTGGGAATGGGGATGGCTCAGAAGACAGAAAGCAGGCATGTATGTAAATGCCAAACTATTTGATTACAGACCATTTTTATGGGTCCTTGGCTACTAACAGTTGCAACGTGTACAAGATTTTCACATTTCTTGCCAATTATTTTCATGATTTCAGTATTTCTAATGGACTACTTCCGTACAGTAACATACCTGGCACTTTTATATATAAAATTATCCAGACTGGTTTTAAAGCCTGTCCCTGAATAAATCTATTTATATTAAATGTGAAATATTCTTTTTAATTGGTCCAAGTGTGAAATTATTATTTTCTTTCTTGCATTTTAAAAACATCTTGTTTCCTATGTTATCATTGATTAAGCATGCTTCTAAAAGCAGATGGTATTTCAGAAGAGAGGGAGTGCTTTGGAATATGGTCAAATCCACAATTACATAAAGAGAGCATATTTCTATTTATTTATTTATTTATTTTATTATTTTATTTATATTTTATGCAGTCCTGTCCATAATGGATTACTCCAATTAGAACTCCACCTCGGGACTGGTCTGCCCTGCACATGCTAGAATCAGGCCCACACCTCTGCCATCAACCTGCTGCTCCATTTCAAGTCTGACTATACAAATGCTTGGAGGTTTTTAAAGATATTTTGAACATTAACAAGGCATATATGAATAGGGCTTTGGATCAAAGACTCATTTTATTTTTTTTTCATTATATATATATATATATATTTTAGAAATTCAGCAACCTGACTTCTCCAACATTAATAGCAGCAGCTTTCTCTTATTTTTGCCTGATTATCAAGACACTGTCTTTCATCCTAATTTTGTGTAGCCAGTTTCAGATCTTCCAGTACACCAGACCTCCTGTGTTGATGATGTATCTGTTACCACTCTCAGAGATGCTCAGTCCACTTTCTCTCTCTGCGTGCCTGTCCTCCCCCCAGCTGTTTTTAACCCTGATTTTTCTTCAAGGTCTGCCTGTTCTGCATCTTTAGCAATCCATTTCACCAGGAATGCGCTAACCTGCTGTCTTCGCAGAGCTGTGGCAGAGGTAGGTGAACTTCTCTTTTCAGCAGCTTCTACTGTGTTTTCACATTCCTTATCTTTTGAAATAAGCTTTATCATTCATTAGTCCATTTATTATGAAGTCAGATTTATTTCTCTGATTACTAGGTTTTGAATCTTTGTTTTAAATAACACATTTACACAGAAGCCTCATGTTATTACTAGGACTATGCTATTTGTGAAACTCTCCTTACTTATATAATTTTCCCTTTATCTATTAATCTTTGCTTTTCAGTAACATCCTATAAGTTCTCCCAGTCCTTACCCCTAAGTCCTGAATTAGACTTTGCTTTATGAAAGCAGGTGCACTATCATGACTATTTATTACTCAAAATGAAAGTCTCTCCTTCAGGAAGCCCTTTGATTCAAAACCAAATCTAATTTCTTCTATTACATGATTGCAGTGAATCAGTAAAATACTTCCAAGCACTATTCATCAGGCATTGCTCATCATACACAGATTTATTTAATTAAAGATGACACTTTTAGACTGCTTGGTAGTTCATTTAATCATTAAATAAAACAATAATTGCTGTAACTTATGTCAGCTTCCACTTTGACTACAATAATTAGTAGCTATTAGATGCAATATTCTCCTCAGCTGGCTCATAAATATCACACAAATTGATTTTCCCCTTATTTTTTTCAACAAAATCCATTTTTTTCCTCTGTTCACATTACTCCAGTTCTACTTACATATCAGTCTCATTTTCCTGCTTAATCGATATTTACCTGCTTCCTTACCGGGCTAGTAAGAACCCACGTCTTTCTGTCTATGGATCTACCATACCCAATGCCTCACAAAACTGAGTAACTGCCTTGCTGTGAAATGATTCCAAATCTAGAAAGCACCTAGAAAATGTAAAGCCATACAACACTAACCCAGACGTAACAGACTGCTTTTCCCCGTTTGTTTCTCAGGCTTGGTGTTAGCTTCACGGTTCCATACTAATCCTTTGCGACACGCACCGCCCCAGCCCTGTAAGCGGCATTATCAGCTGACACCAAGCTGCTTCAACTATAGAAACTCTCAATTACACATTTCTAGGCATTAGGGCATTTTAATTTGCTACATCGACATTAAGCATTAAGGTTTGTAAATGCCACCACTTTCTGAAACTCCTAACGGTCCAAACTCAAAAACTCTGCTAGTGTGTACCAAGCTGTCAGTGCACACTTGCTGTGCAATGTCAGCACGCACTGCATAAGAAAGCACCCCAATCCCCTCTGCTTCCCCCCATTAAAACCTGGGCTGAAACATACTTCAGTTGTACTGCATCCTCCTCTTAGGGTAGCTAACTAGATTCAGCAATTTTATCAAGATCACAGAGAGGTGGAAAGAGGCTTCTGACCTCCACCTCCTTCTTCCCCTTTTCTGGCTGCGTGACACCCCCCAGGCAGACGATTTAATGTGGTACTTTTATTTACTGGTATGATCCACGGTGGTTTTTTGATTGGCATTTGGCTTGTCTCTGATAATGCTCAAAAGCAATGTTTTTAAGAACACGTGTATAGGACATATGCCTTCAGCTTTCAAACTTCATTTCTTGCTCTTGCACACTTTATTTCCCAGGTCTATCATTAGTGTTTTGAATTGGCTGCAACTTTCTCCTCCAAAGTATTTGTGTTATCAAGAATAGGTAGCTATCTTGAAATCCCCGTAACATCTACATGTACATAACGAACATTCGTTTGCTGCTTTAACTCAAAATGGGATATGCAACCCTAACTTTACAGTACTCTTATAATTTGTATTTTTTTAAAGGTTATTAGTATTTTCCTCTCCTGTCTTCTGTCAGTTACCAAGCTTGCCCCTTTTTAGAGCAGAACATTAACTCCAAACCAGTCTTCCACATGCTTTTGCTTTTTATCTTGCACTCTGTTCTAGCTGCCTGCAGCTTTTTTTTTTGACCAAGTAGTGAGGCACAGGCAGAGTGAAGAAGCCCTTGAACCTCTCAGAAGCATACCACTGCTTACACCTGCTGGAAGAGGCCTCCCTCCACACCCTCAGCTCTAGCACTTCCCTCACTGACACCATTATCACCTACTGCAGCTTCAGGGGTGCAGGAAGCACACAGCTCCAAGAGCCAGCGGGGGAGAGATGGCCGCTTGATTTGCCAGTTAACTGAGGGAGAGAAAGCACTCTGTGCTGTACTACTGCATTAGAGGAATACAAATCAAGCCTTTATACTACAGGCAGAAGGCAAGCTACTGCTACGATTCTGTTATTTTTTTCCAGCAAAAGAGAGAAACTGATTTATTATCATTAAATTGAGGAGAAAAGCAGAAGGGCAAATAGACACCCACTGAAACCAGTGACCTGCTGGGCACGTCACCTTTTTTTGCGCGTTCTTAGTGAACGAAAGGAGAGAACAACCGTGTGTGTACTCGTATATCCACATGCGTATGTATACGCACACAGAGCATGATGTTTAATGAGGAAGTGCAGGGTAAAAAAAACAGGAGCAACTCCTTTTATACACAGTTATTCCCTTAGTGGAAGCAGTTGTTTTTATACTAATTACTTTAAAAATGCAAATGAAAAGCTAATTTTACTTTTTTTTTTCCTCCTTTAAATAACAACCTACATAGGTAGATTTTATTTGAAATTGCACTCCCACCACATCTTAAAGAATTTCATCACCTTCAGTCTTACTAAAGATTGACTTTCCTGCCCTCTAGTGCTCATATCTGCTTAAATCTTCTATTCCTACGGTACAAGGTTTCCAAAACCAGAATACGTGGTCTTACTGAAATAAAGCTATTTACTTATTACCATACTGCAAGTGATCTAAACAGTTCTTTTGTCATTGCTCATTTCCATATCAGACTGCTACCTATACAGTCATCTGAAAGGTCAGAATTTTCAGGCTATTGTTCATTTTACAGAACCAACTTTAGGCAGTTTTCTTTCAGGTTTGGACCAGATAATGGAGTTTTAAATGCACAGCAAACCTATTAGTAAGTTTGGACTGGTAGCTAAAGCTGTTAGCTAGCTATATACCAAACGACAAGTTTCCACAGTATTTACATTTTTTCCATCCACATTAAAAATTCTCTATTTAATGCAATTAATTTCCCCTCTAATGATGTAGTTTGTTAATTTTTTTTTCATGCTTACATTCAAAACAATGGGTTGACGTTTTACATCTGTAATTACTCCCACGCTACCAGAAAACCAGTGAATTAAATTTATTTAGTGTTAAATGAATATGGAATGTTATACAGTACATGTAAAGACACTTCAGGATGAGTAAAGCAGAACTAATTGCACAAGAGATTAAAGATTCACCTCAACAGTCAATATTATCAAATCATTACAGCTTCCATCTTCAGAGTGCAAGGTATGTCATGCAAAAAAGAAAAGAAAGCTCAAAAATCCCCAAACAGACAAAACCAGTGTTGTGGTACCACTTAAATCTATCATACCACAATACTTTACAAGACATTAAGTGATCATTCATAGAGAATGAAGCATTTTAGCAATAATAAAGAGTTTTAAACATACTTAACAGATTTTGCATGAACACCAATTCCAGCATTACTATACCAAAGGAACAGGCAACATGCTGGGAGAAAGTACCTAAAAATCAAAGCCTTTTTTATTCGTAGCCAATATTACTTTCTGCAAGAGTTAAGTTATGCAATCTTATTATTCAGATTCCCCACACAACTGGGTAAGGTTCAGTACATTTTTACATAGAGCATAATCACATAATCACCACATCAGCAAGACGTTTTCATTATCTTGACCAGTTACTACATTTAAAACCATGGTATGATAATGTGGCCAGCAAACAACTTGTCTTCTGGGACAGCGTCCTGTATGTAGAAATATAAGACAACTGAAACAGACAAGTAGACTCCTAACCACTTTAAACCCAAGTGAACTCTAATTTTTATTTACATATTTTTGAAATATGTAGGTAAAAACTGCATATGGAACAGAAGTAGAATACATGAGAGAGCAATGATAGGGCTGACTGCACACTGATCAGCGCATTCAATAACCCCGAATGTGTCTTGAACAGGGGGTGATACCTTTTGCACTCTTCTTCCATACAAGTGGTCTCAACAGGGCTACCGTAGGCAGCTGTCACCACGGAATAGCTGCTCATCCCACTTACACGCTCCTCGTCCAGCTGGCCAAGCGCAAGGGACCAGAATTTTGCACCCTGATCAGTTTCACTCAGCCAAAAGCACTGCAGGTAAACAACGACTCTGCAAGTGCTTCAACTGCAGCTTGAACATTAGCGTGGAAGAAACATAGGGGATGGCAGGGTGGTTTTTAGCATTTCCACCTCGCAATACTCATATCCTGAGGGCACCAACAAATAGATTAATTTACCAAAATAATCATACAAAAAGGCCAAGCTGCCAGCCCTCACATTAGAAATGAACTATTTAACTTCCTGGCTTAAATGTAAGCAAGGGGAACTCAAGACAGACCTCCTTGAGGTTAATATTCCAACTACATTCAAAGAAAATAATTTACTAAAACTAACTTGCAAGGTCTACTAGCCTTGAAATGAGGATACAGATGAACTAAAGCTATAGTTAAATAAAAAACTTTTGAAGACATTTTATAGAAATAAAATATGAAACTCTAGTAAGTAGGTGGAAAAGACAGTTTAGTATTCAGCTGGAATATTTTCATAGCCCATCATTCTCAGGAATGTATATTCTATAAATAAAAATACAGAAAAAAAATGAGTATTTAATCTAGTTGGCTATTTCTAAACTTCTTCAGATAAATCTTACTTTTTCCCTCCCAAATAAGTGTTAAACCCTGAAAACTGGCTTTTTAAATCTATTGTGCATGAGGAAAGAGATGAGCAAACCAACATTTGGAAAAAACTTTTTTTTTTTTTTACAAGGTTGCAGTTCTAAAACACTTATATTACAAAGCAATGTAAATAAATACCAAGCTAGTACAAAAGCTCTTATTTACAGTTTTACAAATGAAAACATTTTCAGTGTAAATGCAGTGTTTTAAAGAACACAGTATTAGTAAAATGAGTTCCTGTATAGAGCATTACAATTTCTGTTAAATTTCAATGTAGTATTGTATAAAACCATTGTTTTAAAGTTAATTTTTGTTTATAATTTAGTACAGGCAAATTGCAGTTTATGCCTGGAATGGTATCTGTTAAAGTGCTGAAAAAGAGGACATCTTTGAAATTTTAGAAAAACGTACTATACATTATTAAAGCTTTATCAAGTCAAAAATGGTAGATTTTGTTCACATTTGCTACCACACCACCTGTTTTTCAACAACTCATTGTAGTTAACAGGATGGCAGCCACTGGTATCTTCATAACCAAGTCTGATGGTTTCCCACAAGTAATTTGTCTTAAGCTTCAGTGGTGACTTCAGGTTTCATAATCTGGTAAGTAATCAAGTATTCTGGATAAGCCTGAAAGAGCAACACATACATTCATTATTATGATTAAATTTGGAATGTTTGCCAGAAAATGTATCCAGAGGGCAGGAAAAAAGTAAAAAAAAAAAAAAAAAAGGCAAAAGAAAAAAGGCAAGATGTCAAAGGTAAAATGCCTGGAGTATTCAGGCAACAAAGACCCTTTCACCTTCAACCACAGCTGGAGTTTGTTTCATGAGAAAAACAAGTCCTAGCACCCCAAAAATAAGGGGAAAAAACACCCGTATCTCATGCCTTTTAAAAAGATGTCTGAAAAAACAACTCCAAAATCAACATACCTGCTCCCCTCTGTAAATGACATATTCTGCTAATGCCAGTCCATTTACACTGGGTCGCCCAGTAACTGAGTGATGTCCAGGGGGAGAATGAGCCATTTTCATAGCACTGAACTGCAGGAAAGACTTGCCCAGTGTTACACGACAGAACAGCAATTGCCTGTGTTAAAGTGAACAAATGTCAAAATAGAATACCTTGCATAACCTACCGACAAGTTCTAATGTTTTTATTTAAGGAAAAAAACAGATCAAGGGTACTTATTTCTTTAGATATGTTCTAATATAATGCCAATTTAATCTCAGTTTTTGTAGACCAATGTTAGGTACCATTTTGCTATGCTCAGGCAAAACTCTTGGCTTTCAAACCCTTCATAAAAGGCAAATTAGTAAAACTTCTTATTCAAAACTCTACAAACCTTGACTAGACTGACATCCTCTGTAACTCTAGAAGATCATCTCTTTATTTCAGAGTACCAGAAAATGCCAAGTAATATGAAGTGAAAAGGGGCAAAGACTCTTAAATCTAAAGGATTTAAGAACTTAGCTAGTGGTAGAGATTCTATAAATCCATGCCTGTATTTCAGTGTCTGAAGCAGCAGTGACATGGAGGGATGACTGTTACAATGTGCATTCTCTTCAAAGAAATACAGTATCTGAGTATTACAGAGATTTTCCTTTCTCTGTAACAGGCAATCAAGTGGACTAAACACTGATATTGCCACATATTTCACGGAAGCAGCTAACAGATCTCCTCCTCACTCTCAAGGCTACCTACCTCTAATTTTTACACTGAGTTAAGGGCAAAGACTTGGTTAAATGCACCAAAGATAGTTAAAGGTTCTCTAAGACAATTATCAAAGTTTTCTGATACTCTGTTAGGCTCAGCATATAGTGAGTGCTGAGGTTTCGTTACCCGAGAAATATTTCTTCACATAATTTTCTGACTTGACTGTCTGTAACATAACATGCAAATGCAGATTTGGATTCTTTTGTGTAAAAGATCGTAACTTACCTATGGCAAACATAACAAGATCTATCTTTGTGAATTGGACATCCAGTGCCACCTCCAATCCCATAGACATACTGATTGCTTTTGGAAGAATTTTCAGCAAAATAAATCCCAGCTCCAAACATGCCACCTATATAGGCATGTCTCTCATCAAAGCCTTTGTGAATGATCGCATTCACAAATGGGGACCCTAAGAGAAGGAAGCAAAACATTTGAAGTACAATACATGGAGATATGTACAACAATTCTACCATCTGTTCCCCAGCTTTTTTTTTGATACAGCATTTCCACACACACAAGGAAATCAATCTGCAGAAATTCTGAGCTCCAGTTTACCCTACCCGTTTTCTAGAGATGTTATACAAAGAACAGGAGTTGTTGGGTGTACATTTTTAAAGAGATACTTATAAAAGATAATGTTTAAGGCAACTCCTCCTGTAAGAGAATGTTCAGTGAATCTTCACTCCCTTCAGCATAGCTTCATCCTAACCGAGATTCCGGGATTATATTGTTACACAAATCCCATCTTCTTCTACTAAGTAAACTGCATTTAAAAAGCAATAAAACATTGAATGTACTCCAATCAAAACTCTGCAGTAACTATCTAAAGGAGAAGAGATTGTTCTTCTGTTTGCCTCTTTAGTGTTTTTCTGTTTTTCACTTTTTATTTACTCACAATTGCCAGTTATGTTGGGAACTATGAAGTTTTCATTGTAAGGATGCATTCTGGACCTATTTAATTTGCATGTCAGGACAAACTACAAAGGCACACCCCTTGTTCCCCATTCATAGTTGCTAGTATGTTTTTACTTAGAACTTCAAAGTCCCCTTCATGGAGAGACAAGGAAGTGAAAGTTTCAGAAGAAGGATCCAGTACATTACATGTTACTGTTGACAAACACGTTTGTATAAAACTTGTGCAAAATCTAGTGCCTATATTCAGTGGGAAAAATTACTGTTCGGGCCAAAAGAAACCCTCCACCAAACAGTGCTGATGGTTAAACAAGTACATAAAGGTGCATTTCAGTATCTCACCATGAAACAGCATCCTTTCATTAGCATGGTTATGATTCTCTTCAGAGACCTCTTTCCTCCTGTGAGTATATCTTTCCCATAGCTTTTTGTTGCACACTTTCTGAATCTGAAACAGTGAAAAAATAATTTCCACCTCAAAATTGAAAATTCATGTTTACTTAACAGATGTTATACCACAGTACTTACTCTAAATTGACACCTAAACAATACTGCTTTCCTTAGAACTCAGTGAAACACAGGGATTCTCTAATATACAATGTTGATTGTTCTAACATAACACCAAGTAAACTGTAACTGAATGCTTAACTAAGAGTCAATTATTTTAAACATCTTAAGCAATACTTAATTTATATTTAGCAGGTTTAGTCACAATTCTACTTCGGTATCCCTCCAAAAATAGCTTGATAAAAAACACCAGTAAAAAGATCATCTAGTAAATAAAGAAGACTCTTCCATGAAGACTTCTAGAATACTTTTCAGAGGAAGTAAATAATGCTCTCTAAGCACAGGTATGCTGGGCACTGGCAAAGCATTATGCGTGTAGATACAGCCCACCTATTTTACTGTGCAAAGTGTAATATCAGTTTAGCATAGAACTTGTACTTACAAATTAAAAAGATATTTTAATGAAAATGACCATTTCTTCTGGAGAAAATGCGAACTAGAATTCCAATAAATTATTTAAAGCAAGGTTGTCTACTTTCTGTTGTTCTAAACTTCCTTGGTCTTAAATCAAGCCATAATAGGTCCCCGTACTTCCATGCTTCAGAAGTTTTGCTTTCATTTTTTGCTTCCTGTTTCTCCCTGACATTTCCTCAACAGAATCAATCTTTTGTTTCCTATGAAACCTTCCGTCTTTTTCTTCAAAAAACATACAGTTTTCTGTGATGTCCTTCTATGTCAAATTCTCATAAAACTTTTTAATAAAAGACTATATGGGAAAACTGTTTATTATTTGAATTTCCCTGAAAGATTGTTTTCCCTATGCATAGCTCAGAATGGCATATCTCTTACGAAATTCAATAAATAAATATATGTAGAACATTTTATGGACAAGTTAAGGATATTTTCAGCCAAAACACTGAGGATGTAACCATTAGTTATGAAAAATATGACAGTTACCTTTAAAATGTTGTATCTATTGAAGACTCCACCAGCATGTCCTCCATCTCTATGCTCTCGGACAGTACTCTGCATCTGAAGATTGAGAATTTTAAGGATGGTCACTTTGCTTCAGAACACACATCTTTCACACTTTCATATAATCGGAAGAACAAATTATTGAAATTTTCAGACAGCGACTGTGTGTTAAATAATGCCAGATTGTGTGGATGCACATAAACAGATTTTATGATTTTTTTTTTTTTGGTAATGTATCTTGAGTACGGACTAAATTTCAAATTGAGAGAGTGCTGTTATTCTGTTTAGAGCATTGTTTCTTCAAAATTCTGCCTGGTGTGATTACTACAGTTTGGAAGGAAGTGACTTAAACCTATGTCTTGACAGGCCAGCAATTGATAGCATAGAATTTATATTATATCCAAAGAACCCTTCCATATAGTAGAAGGTTTTAAAAACATGACTTGCAATAACGTTAGGAAGAAAAAAAAAACCATGTATCTCACAAGCATGGATGTAATAGCAGTGCTGTCAAGAAAGATGGAAATTTGAAGTATCCTTATGTAAGTTTCTCTTTTTATGCTTAGAAATGTCTATCTCACTGCTAAATTGTCCATCAGTACTCCTTTGTCTATATCTTTGGTAGAAAACCCAAAAATATTATGAAGGTACAAAGAGAAGCATACCTCCTCTTCTACTGATTGAAATTCCTTATCTTCAGAGGAAAGATCTATGAGAATAGTTCCACTACTGGAAGTATTTAGGGTCAGGTATGGGTTAAGTCCTGTGAATATAACAAAACATAACACTTTCAGAAACTGCTTTAAGATTCATTTAGAATGATAAACAGTAAGAATTTTCTTCTTAAAGAAACTGTTTTCTCAAAACTCAGCTTAAAGGATGAATAGTTTTGCTAAGAAGAAAGGCAAAATGTTATCAATGATTTTAATTGCCTTTTATTTACCATCAAGCATGTAAGTTGCTATGCATGTCTAAGTGCCATCCCTCGAATCATTTCATTAGTTTCAAACAAACTTTTTCAAAATCTCTGTTTATAATTTCTACCCATACGTTACCACACATACACTATAAATGCCATCAGAAGCATAGCAGCTGGGTTTGAATGCAGAACAACAATTACATCCATTTATCTGTGGATACTGATTGATCATCGCCTACATAAGAATAACCACTTCAGTGCTGCATAAATAAAGAGGCTTCAGCATGAAATTCACTACAAGCTGAAGCTGTTGATCACAGCAGGTTATGCTAATTTTGGTTTACTGGAAACATATCAATGCATCAACTGTATCTTAAAAGAAAAGAGTACAGAAGAATTCAGTGGGCTTTCTGAGAAAAGAAACACAATCACAGAACCTAACGTAACAGCTAAATCTAGTCCCTACCACAAACCATACTACTGTACTCCCTACCTCAAAAACCTTATAATCGCTTCGCTCTAGATCCACACATTACCTAAGAAACTAAACACAAAATGGTGATAACAAATATTTTTTTAAAAAAGGGACAAGACCTGAAAGTCAAGATTTACGGTTCTTCATAGCACAAATAAAAGCCGCCACGCTTCAAGTCAGAAGACATTCTTATCATTTAAAGTGTCATTTTAGGACAAGTTTTATTACCATTTTTAACCAGATATGATTTATGATTAAACTATTTATAAAAATAGATTCTGTAAAAGCAGTGTTGCATAATAATTTGAAACAAGTATATACCTTGCTGTCCAGAAATCAGTCTTTCAACTCCTTTAATGATTTTGTGCCTATGGCCATAAGCATTAATTCCAATTTCCTTCAATTCTTTGTGTCCCATTTCAACCAACACATCCAGTGTTATCTAGAATGAGAGCAACATCTGTATTTGTACAACAGCATAAACAGAACAGCACAGCTGCCAATGACAGTAAAAAATATACCTCAAAAATTGAGGCAAAACTATAAAAAAAGAATACACACGCTGGAGACTTTAGTGTATTATTCTTGTCCTTGGCTTTGACTCAACTACTTTCTCCAAACTTTTGTCTTCAAATAAATATGCTACAAACTACAACTGAGCAACTGGTATTGCTAGCAAGGATCACGTTTCTGATCGGGAAATAAACAGGAATTACCCATCGACACCAACTACTTATTTAACTTCACTGCTTATACCACTGAAAGGAAACATGCCTATACTCTCAAACTGATACAGGCACTTGTCCCCATTTTTTTTTTTAAATAAGGATAGGTATTACATATGTTAATATACATATGCATTATATAGTAAGTAAAAAAAACAGTTACAACCTTTTCCTTCCTTCTATTTCAAGTTGAAGCATTGACTCATTTTAAATTTGTCTCATTACACTATTCTAACCGGTCAGTATTTATTCCCTTGCTTTCTAGGTGAGCATCTGGACATAAGTGTGTCTACTTACCTGTTCTCTCTCAAATATGTCAATAAGATGTTCGAGGCCAAGGTTCCGCACAAACTGATTTATGCTAAAATCTACACCTGAAACTGGATATGAAGAAAAACTCAGAACATACGTTCGTGTATGTATTATATAAGTATATACATCTTGCGCTGTCTGTGGCAATAATGGGAGATACAGAAATTCCTGGTCTTGTGAAGATTGGAAATAAATATTTGTGTCACTAACCAATGGTGCTAACGCTAACATCTGTGCACATACATACAGTGTGTATGCATACCTCTAAAAGGTAAGCAACTAACTAGGTACCAGAAACGCATGCTACAACAACAAATATTTTCAGAACTAACATGCTGTAGAAGTAACCATTTCAGGATATCTGATTTGACAGTAACCTCTTGGAAACTGGATCAAGTTTGTAGTAAAACACAGCTTGGTATAGAGCTAAGCTTCATCTGACTTCTCTTTTAAAACACAATTCACCATTTTGAGTCCGTTCAGAGGAAAAGGAGCCTTTTTTAAAAGATCTTCTGGAAGGGGAAAGTACTAAAAATCTTGTACAAGATTTCAGACATCTGCTCTTCGTTAATGACATCTTAAGGAATAGGGATATTGTATACTGTAAGTCACAGTAACTGTATGTATCTATGGGAAACTTCACACACGTATTCTTTCTATCATATGGTAGAAACTAAGCCTCACCTTCTTTTTTCTCCAGAACAGTAGCTCCCTCTGAGCTGTTTGTACCAACAACAGATGGAAGTTCAGAAAAACTACCAGACAAATTGTCAAGACTACTTGCAGCAGACAGACTGGATGGACTGGATGGAACAGAAGACAGGGAATCAGCTGTAGAGCCCGTAGTCTGAGACACACTTATAACCTGAGGTTTGTAGCAAGATGGTAAGGCAGAAGGAGGCATTGCTGCTGTCAATAATGCGCTGACATCGTCTGCCTAAATATGAGAAGACAATTTATTAAAACGTAGGAACATTTTTACACAGTTGTTTTTCCTAGAATGCATTATAATTATTCCAGACTTATTCCTAAGTATACTGAAATACAGATAACTGCATACTGGAACACGTATACATTTTACAATGCAGTTTGCAAACAGCCTTTTGTGCTAATAGCACGAATGAAATTGTAAAATGTTTAAAAATACAAACTGTAATAAGACAAACAGTTATGACTTCAGTATTTCTTAAAACAAAAACCTTAGGGACAGTTAAATAAGATCCATTTTCTAGGAAAATCTAGCAAAAGTTTCTACTGCCAACCAGAATTTACAAAATAAAACGGAGTTACTCGAGTGTAGCTTTGGATTGTATTATAATATTTGGGGGGAAAAACACATCGAGAACTTCACCACCAGATAGTTTCCTAAATTTATGTTGCTACAAAGTTTGCTTACATTTGATTGCCACAACTTCTGTATTTGTCAAAATTTAAGTACTGAAGTAAGAGCATCAACCTATAAGTACAAACTCCTTTTGTGTTTTTTTCTCTCCACTCCATTTTGAAATAAGTCTTGAACAAGATATCTAAAGGATTAAAAAGGCTCTACTGACTTTCCCTACCAGGCACATATAAAATTAGAAAACCCACAGCATTTTAAACCCTGCAGAAATTCCCCCATTAGTGTATTTTAAAAGGATAGTTTTAATAAGAGCTGCCACAAGCAGAAGGTAAATACAGATTCCCCAAAAAGAGCCGCATGACTTACTGTGACCAGGTCTAAAGGTGTTTGTCCTTCCTGGTTTTTCAGCGTAGGATCAGCCCCATGTGCCAGTAACAGGGCACAAAGCTGTGTCCTTCCTTTCTGGGCTGCTTCATGCAAAGGTGTGAAAGCCCATTTGTCCGTAGCATTCACACATGCGTTATACTTTATAAGTAAAGCTGCTACATCTACATGCTGAAAAATAAAGCCACCTGTTAAATTCCAAGGTAATACAGTGTATTAAGCTAACTCAGAACTTTTACTGATACTTCTCTGTAATCATCATTCTGAATTTTTATTAGAATGCATTTACTTTGCAATTACTATAAAAAGTTTTAAAACAAGGTGTTTTCTTCCTGACTTATTTTATTATATTCCAATAAAAAAAAGTTAGGATTTCTTCTCTTGCGAAAAAGAAGAGACTACAACAGAATTCCAAGCCCAGGGGAACCTAAGGGAAAAGCGCCTGAATTAAAATTTCTGGTTTGGAAAGTACTCCAGCTGCTTTGCTTGAAGACTTGATCCAAACACAAAGATCCTGATACACAACTATTGTCTCAACACCAGCCAGAGAAGAGAAAGTAAGATCTTGTGGATAAGATCTAATCAGCACAGGTATGGAAATATGTTTTGTGGAGAACCTTTCAGTCTGCTGGCCTTGCAAGTGTTCATGTTCAGAAAACTCAGCTCTGGCAATTCAGACCTTTACTTTACAAATTCAAAGAAGCCCTCACTTATAACAATGAGCTTATTACGACTGAATTACTTTTTTGCAAAGAAGATTATATTACAACTCGATAACAAAAGCTTTCTAGAGTATTGGCTCATTATACTGTCAAAGATTTTTTTTTTTTTAGGAAAATAAATCACATGAAAGTCCGAGACATTTACCCCATAAGATGCAGCATTATGCAGAGGAATCAAACCTCCTTTATCCTGTGCATTCACATCTGCTCCATGCTGTAACAGGTACTCTGCAACCTCCAAATTGTTGTAACCAGCTGGAAAGTTTTAAAAGGACAGAATAAATACAATAAACCTTTAAAAACTCCTTCAACAAGCTACAGAGAAATTAAACTTCTTTCAATAAGCAATAAAAGACACTCTTGGGCTAGAGAGAACTGGAAATATATGCATAAAATACTAAATTAAGGACTTTTTTTCTAAATAAAAAAAGAAATACATATTCCTCTAGCTTGAGGCTAAACTTTTAAACTTGCTTACACATAGTAAGCTCAGACAGTAACTACTAACTCCAATCCAATCAGTTAAACGAAACGCTGACCTGCTAAATGTAGTGGTGTTGAATGCCGTCCTTGCGTGTCCCGACAGTTGACGTTGTCAGGTGAACACAGCTTTTTAACCCGGGCCAAACAACCTTTCTTAGCAGCATCTAGTAGCGCTGCATCTCCTCTAAGTAGGTCCTGAATATCAGTATCACCATCTTTAACAAGGTCTAAAGGAGTATTTCCATCTCTGTTTTTCTTTGTGGGGTCAGCTCCATGCTGTGCACATCAAAACCAGATGGTAAGTACATGAACAGAATAAACATTTTGCATCTTACGTATTTTATGCCTTATTGAACAATTATTCTGACATACACTTGACTCTTTCAGAGAGCCTTCCACACATTGTGATAAAGAACAACATACTTGCAAATAGCATTCCTTCTACTGAAAATGTTTACCTACAGTCATTTAGAAACCACAAGCCAACTTCTCAAAGAAGTACAATCATATTTCAGGCTCAACAGAAAAGAAGAGAAAGTAATCTCCCTCAGCATGCGTAATACCTGCAATAGGAGTTTGCATATCTCATATTTTCCTTTCGCTGCAGCTTCATGCAAGGGAGTGAATTTCCACAAGTCAGCTACATTGACAACTGCACCATGTTTAACGAGCAGTTCTGCAACTTCATAATGACCATATGAACAAGCATTATGTAAAGGGACGAGTCCGCTGGAAGAAAATGTTAAAAGTTACCTTAAAAAATTAAATTTTTTTTCACAAAGAGATACAAACCTAAAACACAATGTACCTTAAACCATAACCCTTCCCCCTCCCTTTTTTAATTTAGATTTTCCACTGTAGTCTAATACAGTAGGAATATCTGCTGCCAAAGTAGTATAAATGGCAACAGCAGTAGCACTGAAGAAAGCTAAAAACACAAGGTATAAAATTTTTAACACTACTCTCAAGTACTGCAAAATTTTTTTTCTGGATATTCTGAACAGTTCCATTGTAACAGACCTGTCCCTGAGAACAAATAAGCATCTGAAGAAAAACGGGATGCATATCAGCTAGCAATAATCAGAACTGTCAGATACCATCAGTTACAATTGCCATGAAAATATATAATAAATTTGAGTATTTACCCCTTATCTTTTGCATGCACATCAGCTCCATGCTGAAGAAGATATTCAACAACAGATACCCTATTATATCCAGCTGCAAAATGAAGTGGTGTAGACTGACGGCCTTCAATATCCCTGCAGTTCACACTTTGAACCGTACATAGTTTCTGTGAAACCCAGCAGACAAAATATACATCACTATACGTAATGTAGGAACACTTTTAGTAATAAATGTTGTTATACATCTGATTTTGAAAAATAGTTCCATTAAAGTTTATTTTTACATAACAACTTTACTTTTCATTCCCATGAAAAAACAATTACCCCCTTCTCCCAAATCCACACCTGTGACTTATTTCCAGTTTTTATGTAAGAACAGAATACAACTTTTAGGAGGTGGTGAACATTACATTTTGACCTAAAACCTTTGTATTGCAGAAAACTACAGATGACAAGAATCGTAACTCTAAAACAGTCAGTGAAGGGCTGTTGATCTGCTGTTTTAGTACTGCTTATTTTTAGAAATTATAGTTTGGCATATAATTCCCAATTATTTTTAGGACAGCTTTAAACTTACTTTTACAGTATCCACATCTCCAGCTTTTGCAGCCTCCAGCAATTGTCGATCTGCATCTGAATTACCTAATGGGATACCTTCTGCAAAAAAAATGAAGTTGTATGACCTAACCGTAACTTGAAAGAATTTAAGACAGGAAATCATTTCTGCATTTCATGAATTTAAGAGAAATCAAGGATTTTATGAAAAAAGTTAATTAGCGACAATTTTTTTTAGAATTATTACCATATTTTTCTTTTTTAAAGATGTACAACCATAGCTATCATCTAACAGTATTTAAAAAGTTGCCTTGCTTCCTGCCCACATAGGAGTATTGTGGAACCAATTAAGCATTCAGTTTCAGAATCAGACTATCACAAGAAGCTTACCTGCGTGTACAATAACTAAACCTCAGTCATGAAAATCTATATATCCCGTTGCCTCTGCTCACAAATGCACAAGTACTTCTTTGAAACTCATTTCCTACATAGAAGATTCTACTCTCCCTACGTCAGGACTTATACAAAAGTAATTCCAGGTGGCTGTAGCATTAAACATTCTGAGCACCTCTGAAAATCTGCACCTGAACACTAGAGATTAAATGGAATCATTAATCAATAAATGGATAATTAATCATTATAAGCAGGACCTTTTCATGTGCATGTGGTTACAGAATAAGAACTGCACAAACCAAACCCGTTTTTATCTATTGTAGAAAGTACTTCTTTTTGCGTTCACTATTATTCCTTGCAGCACTTGAAATGGCAAGTTAAATTCACATTGCTTCCTAAGTACATCTTGAATAAATCGATTGTACCTTGTAGTAGCTGTTGCACACTTTCAGTCCCCATCTGTAAGGCTGTAAAGCCCTGCAGAGACACAATGGAAGGATCACATCCAGAACTCAACAGCAACCTGCACGTCTGAAGGTGACCACAATGTGCTGCTCTGTGAAGAGAGGTCTGCCCAAGATTATCCAATGCATTAACCTAAAAATAAAACAGAACCTTGAGAATGCGTTAAGATTTTTTTTTCTAACATTGTTTTTATTGTATTTTTTCATTACAGCCTGGGAGAACTTCATATGTATTCTTAATTTGATTAGAACAACATTTTCAGCATATTTTCAAAGGCCACATATTTTCAAAGGCCACAACATTTCAGAAGATAACATTAAAATATAAGTTGTTCATAAAGTTATAAATGCATTTACTGAGGAAAAATAGCCTTCTTTTAGGAATCATGTGAATGATTCACAGTGTGAACAAACAGTTACAGCAGTTTTACCACATACAGACGTAGTCCAAAATTTTGCTCATGGCAACAGACAACCTTTGTGCCAGTATGTAAAATGGCTTTTGCTTATATTGGCTAAACAGTAGTCTTTCAGATTAAAGACTTCACATGTGCTGCAATCAAGGTAACCAAGATGCATTTAACAATTTAAAATTATGTACCCAAAGGTTACTTGTATTCCATACTGTTCCATGGATTTTGATCATCACTCTATGAAGTTCACAGCAGTCAGGCTGTATCCAAATTTCCATAACGAAAAGCTTCAACTCCTAATTTAGCCAATTCAAGCCCAAAATTACAGAACATGACAGAGTATCTGCTTTCTATATTCTCTTTTTTTAATGCACACAACATCACAAAGTCTACCTGTTTTACAGTTCAGACTAACCTCTTGTTGTTCATGGATTTTTATTTAAAAAAAGAACAGTATTATTGCTACTGGACAATAAGGCACATAACATGCTCTGTGAGCTTTCAGTTAACAGTAAACAGAACTATATCCACACAACTTATAAAATAGGAATAAAGAAAATGCCTCAATGTGCAGGGCTGTACTGACGGATTGATTGGCGGTCTGTGTCTTAAGTGTATAAATATATAACCTTTCAAAACAAATCGGATAGCAGAGTAGACACTTCACTAAATTATTCTCATGCTATGAAAACCTATACAAAAGTTAAAACCTAAGCAAAAGGTATGAACAGTAACTTGTACCTTAGCTTCATGTTTCACAACTACTTCGACAACATCATTATGAGCTTTTTCTGATGCCACGTGCAGAGGAGTCAAGAAGCTTTAAAAAAAAGAAGAGTAATTTAAAATGTATTTTTCAAAATCTTCTAAACAAACAGGAGCATTCATTTGTAACCACTCACTCTTTTGTTTTTTCATTGATGTTGGCTCCTTTCCTCAGTAGCAATTCACACACTTGTTTTCGCTTCGGATATGGAGATGCAGCAGCACAGTGCTGAAAAACACATTAAAAAAAATTAGCATTAATAACTAGCTACCAACATAAGGTTTTACTACTTGTTAGTCAGCTGGCAGTAAAGAGTTGGTTGTGTGCAAGGGCAACAGAAAAAGAAATGATAGTTCTCTTTATAATTCAAGAGATTCCACACGGGCTCTGGTATTTTCCAAAATTCCCTCTTCACTAACTGCTAGAAAGCAAAGCTTTACAAACAAAGCTAACATGTAACTTGATGTTGCTTAAAATTAGATTACTATATGGAAAAGAAAAAAAAAATAGTAATTTAGATAACTTACAAAAAACAGGCAAGTTATTAGTCTTAACATTAACCTTAAACAACTTTTTTTTTCCCTTTTTTTTTTTTTTTTAACTGGACATTTCATTTTCCAGGTTGGTCAGAATGACACTGTTTGACAATGAAACCACGAGTTCTAAACTATTGCCTACTATATTTAGGCCAGCCACAATACATACAAAATAATTAATAAATCCTGAAGCGTTACCAATGCTGTCTCATGTGTTTGAGGGTGCTTGAAGTTCACCGTCTCCAAAGAAAGATGTTTCTTTATACGAGCTACATCTGATTCTCTTGCAGCCTGTAGCAGGGAGTGACCTTTGAATTCATCTTTAAAAAGAAATAAATACATAACAGGATGTTACATTCCTTAACTCTACAAGGATCAAGAATATTGATTCTTTGAGATTATACATTCATTTCATTTCTTGGTAGGACACTTAAGGGGCTTCTCCCCACATAGCAGACCATGGTGCAAAAATTTCAACTCAGACTTAAAGCTTCTATACATCACTTGACAGAATTTACTAGCTAAGTTAAAACATAACAAGAATGCACTTGTTTCCAGTCCAAAGCTAGAGAGATCCACGCTGGCTAAACAAGATCTATTTCACTCACCACTGTTTTATGTTCCACTCTTTGCATATGTACCAGTCAAAGGATAACTTTACTTGTTACCTCTCTTTGGAAAACCATTTCTAGTTGCCAGTGTGAAGTCAAACATAGTATTTATCAATTATTTTCAATGTACCCCAGAAAGTTACTATTTGTCCACTCTAAGACAGAATAAGGGCATTCTTCTCAACCCATTTAGTACGCTGGATAAAATCTATGCCTTTCATTAATTTCTTTGAACTTTTGGTGATTGTGGCATACTGAAAACACATTCCACGTTTTAAACAATTCTGTTTTTTCTTTCTTCCAACAAACTATAGTGGAATAAAAAATGAGTATTTCAACAGCCTTGATGCAATGACAGGATTACGTGTGGAAAATAAAAGCACACTGGCGAGGTTGTGAGGGAAAGTGCGTTCAGTGAAGCTATAAAAACCACCACGGCCACTTGACTGTAAAACTGACCATACAATTATTTTAAATACCTACATACAAAATTATAAAATCATAGAATGGCTTGGGTTGGAAAGGATCTTAAAGCCCACCGAGTTCTAAGCCCTCTGCCATGGGAAGAGACACCTTCCACTAGATCACGCTGCCCAAAGCCCCATCCAACCTGGCCTCAAACACCTCCAGGGATGGGGCATTCAGTTTCTCTGGACAACTTGTTCCTGTGCCTCACCACCCTCTGAGTAAAGAATTTCCACCTAACATCTAATCTCTATCTCCTCTAGTTTAGAAGATCTAACAGTTGCAAATTATAAACAATGAAATGTACTACCAAATATTGCACAATTAACTTGTAAACTGTAAGCATTTTCCAGATCTCATTTCTGTCAGCTCACTGTGCAGGAAACCTCAGCACATATTACAATCTAAAACTGCAGAACTGGTCTTACTTTATACTCACATGCTAATCGTTCTTTTAATTGGGGCGTTGGAGCCAAATCAATGGTGCTTTTGTTGTGACAGTTCAACAGTGTTGGGTCAGCACCATAACTTAACAAAAGAGAACAAACTTCCACCCTGTTCTTAGAAGCTGCTTCATGCAGAGGAGTGAATTGCCACAGATCCATTGCATTCACACATGCTCCATGCTTGAAAAGGAAAAGGGTAAAAAAAGATGCAACATCAAAAACAGATTATTAGAAAAAGGCTTCTGTCATTCATTTCAATGCAGTAGACTGTTAAAATAAAAATCATAGCTTGTATGCAAACTGTATCCAAGACATTCTCCAGACATTCATTTTCAATGTAACAGAATATTCCAGCACACTGCAGTTTTTAATCCTCTAGTGTCTCAAAGGTATTCACAGAAGCCAAAGGCAGGCTGGTCTCTAGACTTTCTTCTCTAAAAATCAGAGAGGAGCTCTGCTACAGGCCACATCTGATAAAGACCCTAATTCACCTGCTCTGAGTCACCTCTGGAAAAGCTCCTTTTTCTTGTTGCTCTAGAATAAGTCTACAGTGAACACCTGTACTAAGATAAATACACTTTCTGTAAATACCCCTGAGTAATGACAGCCAAGATGTCTAACCAACAGACACTAGACGCTCAAAGTCAATCTTGAATCAATACATTAAGTACAAGGTTCTGCAAGTAATACTCTTAGATATTTAATATCTACATAATTCTTCTCCAGGCACTGTGAGTTCTTCCTGTAAGCAAGTCTGACCAGACATGCTCATTCCCATTGCTCCTGTTAACACTGTAGTGCTAACAAAAAATAATTAAAGATTCACTGGAGCACAAATCCAATAGGAATTACAACTGTAGCCTAACAGTTAAGACATGCAGTAGTGGATAGGTAACTTTTTATGTCTAGTGCCACAGATGTAAAGATTCACCCTACAACTGGCCTGTGGAGCAAAAACAAAACACACAAAAAAATGGCGCATGTTGTTCTCCGTCTTTTTTATAAGCCCCCTTTAAGTACTAAAAATCCATTCGTGGCACAGATTTTTGCAGGGCACATCTTGAAGCCCCTGGTTTAATGTGCATCATACTTTATCTTTAACATAATCCAGATAAGCCAATTCAGTTCCAAGAGTTCATTTATATTATAAAAGCTGATTTACCTTTTCTTTGGAGTGAGGGGAATAACGGTGGGCAAGAATTTATGTTGTGATGCTCGTTCCCTCAAGAAACTGATTACATTTTAATGGTAAATTGTTCACAATCTTTATCAGTATTCTTTCTGAAAATCCCTTAATACTGTCTTCTGAAGCATTTTTTCTATTGTTTAATTCACAATGTTGTTCAGTTTTTGTTTTGTTTTTTCCCTTTCCCCCCTTTTTTTAATGAGCGAGAGTGGAAGGGTTGAGAGCAGTAGTACTTACTTGATGGTAAAACATTCAACTTTGAAGACAAGAGAGTTAAAAACTGAAAGCACATTTATAAGGGGAAAGCTTCCTTGCAAACAGAAGATTCTGCAGCTCTAGCTTGATAACCACTAACACGTAGAGCAAAAGGAATCCATTCTTCAAGTTTTGAAAATGAACGAAAAATATGCAACTTCGATCTATTGTAAACTGTTCTTATTTAATATTATACAACCTATTTTAATTTTTTCAAAGACCAACCTTTACTAGAAGCTCTGTTACTTCATAATGACCATAGGAACAGGCATTGTGAAGTGGCACCAAATCTCTATACAGGAGAGAAAGGAGAAATTATCTTAGTACTCCTATTTCAATTCCAAACTATGCAAAATATCTAGAACAGTGCAAATAACACTACACTGCATCTTGAACATTTTATAAAAAGCAGCATCTGAGGTGTTTAAACAGAGTTGAGGGGAAATAAGAAACTGGGGAAGAACCCATAAAAACCCATCAGTATTTTTCAGAACACTAAACACTGAAAATGACCAGAAGATGAGAAACAAATTGTACTGACTGCAAATGAAAGTGCTTTTCTGAGACTTGGAACCCTAATCAGGAAGGACTAAATGTAGTAACCTTTCGGGAGTGACAGTTGTTACTTCCTTCTTCAGTAAGGACATTGCTGCAAGATTATCTTTTCCCTTGGAAACTAAAGGAGCCTTACTGGCTACCGTTTAAGTAACTGTACAACATTCTGTAGTAACAGCAGAGCTACCATGGTTTTAAAGCCAGCTTCATACTCTCACAAACCGAATGGTCTTGGAAGGAAGTGAGAAATTGCCCAAAATGAATTGTTTCACTGCAGGCTAGTAAGGGAGAAATGACAAAAGTGAATTCAAACACCAAATGGACACTTAAAGATGCCTGATAAGACAGCTATTTATGTAGTTGTGATCTCAGGAAAACTGAAAGTTTGCTTTCCATAATCTTTAATGTATACAGATACACATTTTAAAAGTAAGTTTTTCATTATATTTTATGCAACTGTCAATAAACTCAGCACAGCCATATGATATGATTGCTACATTTCCTGAGATAATATCCTGAGATAAACAAATACTTAAAAACATAGTCCAAACATAACCTCTGGAAAACGGATCTTCAATTTTTAATTACTCTTAGCAAAAAAGTGTAGAAACTTAAATGTACGAAGAAAATTAAGACTGATCCAACATTTAAAATATTTGCTGACTCCTCAGTGATTTATTGAAGTATTTTATTTATAAAATAGACAAACTGAGGAGTGATACCTGAAAGCCAGCATATCCTGTGGTCAGCTCAATTTAGATTTTCCTGCTTTATAAGTCTTAAGACTCAACTTAATATTTTTGTCATGACAGAAAGATTAATGGTCTGGACTTAGAAATTCTATTACTATTCCTCACCTCAATTTTGGGAATTTTCTGTTCATTCTGAATAAAGGAAAAATGAACCTACCCCTTATCCTTAGCGTGTACATCAGCTCCATGTTGCAGTAACAGCTGTACTATTTTTACACGGTTATATCCAGCTGCTAAATGTAAAGGAGTAGACTGAAACAACAGAACATAGAAGTAATCAGTAACACAAAATCAAATTTCTTCTTCTTTTTTTTTTTTCAAGACTTGTTAACAGGACTAATTACTGAAGTCCTTAAAATACTTGTAACACTAAAAAAAACACCAGAGGGCTTGAATCTGACATTTGGTAATTATTTTTATTCTTTATTGACTACTCTTACAGTCCTAATAACACAAATCCTGAATTTATTTCATTATTAATATGCTCCGGGATTAAGGCCCTCTTAACAAATTTGAGTCCCACAATCCGTTTTTGTGTTTTGTCTATAAGCTTTGCTGGGAAAAACTATGTCCCTTGCTAAAGGGGAACTACTAACATGGCCTTTACAAGGTATGTCTGATAAATGACAGGTTTTTTTTTTTTTTTTTTTTTTTTTTTTTTTTTTTTTTTTTAAAGTTCTCCCACTCCACAGACTAGCTTCTACTTGTTTCTAGCCGATGAATTCAAGAACACCAGTCAGGGCAGAGCTACAAATTAGCTAAGAAAAATCTTATCCTCTTCATTTACAAACCAATCAACTCAATGAGTTTGTGCAGTTCCAGGAGGATGAGTCTCACAATTAGAAGCTGAGAAAATAGCGATGTATAGGTATTCCAGAAATCCCAGTATCTTACCACAAAGCCTTGCACAGGAAAATTTGTTTCGACAAAACTTAAGGGAAAGTGTACACATATTTAACAAGAAGAATAAGGATGCCAAAATTAGGTATTTAATAACCTGAAACTTCGGTAGTCTAGGGTATGATTTTTTTTTTAAAATGGAGATTTTGAATGTTTTTAAGTAGTTCTTTAACAATACCACTACCAAAGTGATGAATAACCTCATTCTGAAACAGCAACAATAACTTGCTTTGGGTGTATGACAAGCAAGGGGCCTGCATGTATTTCTTCATAACTGTAAGAGTCTATGAAAAGACCTCCCTTCTTTATCACTGCGGATATGAAGGTCAAGCTGAAGTTCCAACTGAAAGCTGTGAGCTGTGTGTTTATTGCTCCCACAGGGAAATACCTACATACTCCTTTTAAGGTTTAAAAACAAACACCGGACAGGTACTAGAGATATACAATCTTTTTTCCCTACCTATATTAAACAAAATAGAATCTATGTTAAAATATTCTTAAAATCTGGTCAAAAAGTGTGAAACTAAGTTTTTAAATCAAATTTCAAACAAAAATACCTTTCTGCCATCACTCGCATGACAGTTAACATTTAACGGTGTAAGAAGAGACATCATCTTTTCTTCATTTCCACTCCTGAAAAACAAGATATGAAACAGGCATTCTTTTTGTTACAATTATTAGCAGCTTATGCTTTTATGTTTTCCTTGTCATAATGTTCAGCAGATCTGTTCTAAAGTTATATATTTACTTATGGATTGCCAGAATTAAGGGCAAAGCGAAAAAAAAATGTGTTTATGTATTTATCTTTGTTGTTTTATTCACAGAAACAGATAAAGCTGTGTATCTAGATGGAATGCCAGCTCATGAATAAACATATTCATAACATACAAAGCCCCATACAATTCTGAAAATAACTAAACCTCAGAAGTTTCCATTAAAATGCATACCTGGCACTTTCTAAGAGTTCATCTTTCTTGTATTCACCTGGAAGGCAAAAGGGAGTTTCTTTAGTTGTTAAATAAATATCCATACACGTTAAGTTTCCAAGTTGAAGTTTACTATTTATCGACTTCCAAAATTTGACAGTCCAGTTTTGAACCAGTACAATGAAGTATTTACCTAGAATGCATCGCATGAATGAGATAATAAGGCCATATGGGAATTTTCTAATTAGAATTAGAAAACAGAGAAAAAGTAATACAGTATATTTGTAGTTTTTTTGTTTGTTTTTTTGTCCCCCCCTGCCCCTCCCCCCAATATTAAATTCATTGGAGCATTATTAGTCAAAGTAATCTAAAAATTATCAGTTACCAGTCAACACTGCTTTTGCGGATGGGTCTGCTAAATCCAAAGCTGTTCTTCCATCTGTGTTCCGGATGGTCGGTTCAGCACCATGCTGCAGCAATACTTCAAAATGCAAAAGGTTTTCATGAGAAAACAGTTCTACAAGACAACGCTTATGAGATATATTGTAAGCAGCAAACACAAAAGAAAAATCCAGTTATCATTTCAAACTTCCCCTCTTAACTTCTTTATGTCAGAATTCCATAATGCTACCTGTGAACAGTTTAACTAGTGAACCACATTTTATTAGAAAAGAGCAGAGAAGAATCGGAACAATCAGAAACTGGCAGGAGGCAACTTCAGTTGGAAAACTGAGACTGTCCCCCTTTCCTCCCCCCAAAAACAGTAGCTACTTCTCATTAGGTCCAGAGCACACTACTTCAAAACCATTAGAGACTATACCCTAAACAGTACACAGCAGTAGAAGGCTGTACATCTTCATCGACCTTGCACTGATATTGGGGACAAACCAACCAGGTTATATATACGCTACTCTCCAGATGTGCTCCTGAATAAACTATATTGGAGGAAACGACACAATCAAAAAACTAGTTTCTCAAACTCTCTACCTTTCTACCTCTTCCTACCTCTTAAGAATTACGTAGTCAAGAGACCTCATCAATATAATGTACTCAGCTTGTTTAAATTTTGTTCATATCCTTAGCTAATTTAACATGACTGCAATGTAAAGAGATAGAATGAATCCATTATTAAAAAACAGTTTTATTCTTTCCACTGCACTGTAAGTAACAGCAGAAGGCAATGTAAGAGTCTAGGCTGAAGCAGAAGAGAATCTAGCTCCATCCCATCACTAAGGCTTTTCCCCCATGATGTCAACATGAATTATTACACTTAGGCAATTATCAAAAACAGATCTAAAAACTGTAGTTACTTTGTTCCTCATAAAACTGACATATGAATTTAAGCTTATACAAGATTTTTATTTTTAATCCTTATAAACTGACGGTTTCGTAGAATAAAAATGGTCTTTTATTTCATAGAATAAAAATGATTCTTGATTTTGTGGTAAAAAAAACAAACACAAACAAACAAGTCAGTCACAGGAGAAGTGGAAGAAAATTACCAATGCAGACATCTGTCTTGCCCTTAATGGCAGCTTCGTGAAGGGGAGTGTAATTCCAATTGTCCCGAGCATTAGGATCTGCACCGTGCCGTAAGAGAAGATTGACAACTTCGGCATGCCCAAAAGAACAAGCATTGTGAAGAGGAATAAGACCTCCATCATCTCGTGCGTGGACATTGGCACCACTTTGAAGTAAATATTCAACTACATCCTTCCGACCAAAACCTGGAAGATAGAAAGAGCTTTGTCTCATCTGCCAAGGATAAAAGATGTTGGAGAAGGAAACTCCTTGCACCACACACCCGTATTAAACCAAGATTTAACGATTTTCTCTCTGAATAAAAATCCAAACTGGCATTTCTTACAAAAGGAGCATTTACATGGTAAAGCCGTTTTTGAAACCCCCCAAATTATATTAAAATCAGTAGAAAAACAATATTCAAGATTTAAACAATTAGTATTTTGGTAGAACTCCCACGAGTCAACAGCTTCTTGAAAAACAACAGAAACCAGAACACTGACAACAAAACCTCTTTTTCAGTCATTTTACGTGGTAATTAAAGCTAACAATATTTTGTACAACACTGCCAACCTGCAGCCAGTTTGCAGAAGGACCAATAGATGAGCTTAGGGAATAGGAGTGGTGATTGGTTACAAGTCAATGCATATATGATTTATATTTTAAATTATTTAAATTAAAAAAAATCACATAGCATGAAAATTATTTTACATTACTTTTTTTTTATAAAAAAAAGCAAGCACAGCACTGCTTACAAGTTAAAACCATCAGCATGGCTATCTGCTTTCTAAAGATTAATTAACATAATGCACACACAGTTGCCATCTTTGAAACGATCACTTAAGAAAATCCTTAGGAAGGTAAAAAAGCGTATCTGAGACCGACCATTCTCCATAGATGAAATATATTATAGAAATGCACAACCGCAACTGAAAGATGTCCATAAAGTCTATTTTAAGTGATCCCTAATCTGACTATGAATATTCGATTGTGACCGAAACACAAAAATGCTCTCACACATTCTGAGGCAATTTTACGATCCTGTCATTCAAGTTACTGGACAGCAAAAAATATGCTGATTTTGGGCTAGAAACGTATTCTAAATAAGGTAATTGCTGTTCCGAGCCAATTCTATGGCTACTGCTATTTAACTTCATCTGTATCTCACACATTTATATAACAGCAAATACTGCAGTATCTCAAACTATTACCAAACGTATCCATGTTTTCTTCAGTATCTTTACAAGAAGCCAGCGTGACTTAGGAATTCTGCTTATAGCTACCGTGCCTATACACCTGTGTTCTAAAGGACGCTGCCTGAAACATTCCCTCAAAGGCTTCACGAAGGCCTGCTTGGGTCTTGGGGACTGTGAGCACAGGCAAGAGCCATATATTGGGATGTATCAGACTTGTGCCAGGTACCTGCTGGGAAATGTCCCATGCATGCCGGACTCCTGTGATTTAAATACCTGAGTTACAAACCGTTTTCCTGAAGAGGTCAAGAACTGGTGGGGATGTCTCCTCAACTGAGCTTCATCTCAAACCAAATAATCCTCCAGCTGCAAACGCCGGTGTACTCTGAGCTAGTGAATTTGAACTTGAACTTTTGCCATCATCCAACCACCCTCAGCAGGTAGACAGAAGACAAGGCAAGCAGAACCTAGAAGTTATGTTTAATCCTGACAACTATGCAGCATTTCAATAACAAAATCACTGAAGCATGTTTTAGTTACAACTGAACTTTTTGGCTTTAGTTTTGTTGCAACCAAACACTCTCTCAGCCTGTTCTTCAATAAACCTAACTATTCGGTTGACCCTTCTCCCAGACTGACAGCAGCTGAAATCCCGGACCACGAAGCACTTTCACTTCCCCTGCTAACAGCTCAAAAAACAAATATTGCAATTTAAAACCATTTCTGGAATCTGCAATCCTATTCTTTTCATTGTTCAAAGTCTACAAACGTAATCAGCTAGCCATGCCGAGAGGAGATTCTGTAGGGAAGCTGTACGTGCCAAAGGCAGGCCACGAACGCATCTTTCCTCCTCCTCCCTCAAACATTCCCCACGTGCCCCACGAAGTTCTCATCGTTATAAAAGCGATTTGTGATACTTTCTAACCTCAGAATGAACTCCAAAGTACAGCAACAGGCACAATACCGTACTGGCGATGTGTTTCGATTCTTCAGAATACATTCTCAGTAATGCCAACCTCAGCATGCTAGCACCTTAACCTCTGAAGAGCCACATCCTGTACGTCAGATTCACTTTTTGCTCTCAGTGTTACGGTTACTGTATTATAATCAACAGAAGGCACCTGGCCTGTCCTAACGGAGAACAGGAGGTCAGCACACTTAAGTGCGCACTGGGTCGGACCTACAACCCGTGCAAAACCAATTTATCTGCATGGGCACAGTAAGCCATATTCGCAGCACATCAGTGCCTATTTCTGCTGCCCCACAAAATTAGTACCTATACAATATATACCCATGCAGACGAATCACTTGTGTATTAAACTATACGTAGCATATTTTACTATTCTCAAATCTAGCTTTCATAACTAGATATCATAAGTACTCTTATTTTTCTTACATAGGTTCTCTTAAATTTTTCCTGCATCTTCAAAAATTCCAGAAATTCTGTTTCTAGGCTGAATGCATAATGAAAATTTGCTAAATTCTTACAGTATCTATTCAGAGTAGACTTTTCACAAGTGCCACAGTCCTGCAAACACATTTTCAAAGCTGCTATTTGATAACAGACTGCTTGGTATCTTCTTTTGGTACCAAAGAACGTTTTCCAGAAACCGCTTTAGCTATGTTAGAAAAGTCTCTGATCCAACTTTCTGTCTAGAAGTTACACGTCTGGGTGGTAAACATCACTCATTCTTGTGCAGAATGCGTTCCTGTCCCTCACAGCTGTGGTGTATAGCCACCATTTTGAATACAGCCACCAGCCTGAGCAGGAATCAATACCAATATGGACAACGAGCTGCGGTAAGCCTCCCTACAGGTGAGAACTCACCTGGGAGCCCTCTGGTTAGCACATCGGTTCAATCAGACAATTCATGAGCCACCCATAGCTTCTCTCAGTGCAAAGCCAGCGTCCAGTTGAAATACACCTCCAAAAAGGACAGCAACATCTCCAAGCTACCTGCTGTTATTTTAATGTTGAGATGGGATCACCTGCATCAGACCGATTGCTGTAACTGCACTTCAGCAAGAAGCACGCAGCAGGGACTCCTCAGTGCTCCGGGGAAGCATTTGTACAAGAGAGCACCACAAATGGAAACAGAAGTATTTTCCACAGGATGTATGTGTACAGAGGAGGCGGCCAAACTCTGTACAATGGCCTCTCCTGCTTTCACTGTGAGTGGAAAGAGAGGACAGCCCGTGCTGACACAGGCAGGAGCCACTGCCGACAGAAACAGTTCCTCTTTGCTGTTAGTCCACTGCTGCAAGAAGGGTTTTAATACTTTTTTTTTTTAATGTCACGTCTAAATTTTTTTGTCTCTCAAGCTCCCAGCAGAAGACCAACTAAACGGAATCACAGCTTGCTCCTGTGCAAGGTAACCGGTCTAATTATCACAAACACTATTTCTTACTGCAAAGTAGCAGAGCTACCAGGGGCCCTCAGCTGCCTCCCTTCTCCCACCTACGTCAGCTGAGCAGCTCACTGCACTTGTTCCTCTGAAAAGTTACAAACTTTTAATTGACAAATACTCAATATTAATCACCACATAAACTTGCCTGTGCATCTGTATAGATAATGTCATAATTGACATTCACTTAATTCTGACAGGATAAGCTACACAAACAACTGAGCTCTCATTCTTCTCCACTGACACTGCCCCAGCTGTCTGTGGGTTTTTTTTGGATGAATTTTAACTTGCAGGAAGGGCATTTTGGTATTGCCAAGTCACCAAAACATTATGATACTGTCAGTTTGACAACGCACTGCTGACAATGAAAAGGATTGACTGTCCTTGAGTAAACACACGCAGCTAATGGTGAGAGAAGATTGAGCCCTCCACGTTGCAAAGGCTGGTGGGCTGCTGTGTGCTACAAAAACCCAGAGAGCAATCAAGACCCCAATATGTATTACTTCTAATAAAGACAAGCTCTCCCAGGAAAAACTTTTAAAATACCTTTCTTCTTCAAAAAAAAAAAAAAAAAAAAAAGTCTCCTACACAAAATGACAGGTGTAAAATGAAACACTTTTTTTCTTTAAGTTGCCAGGTAAGGGAAAAAAGGTCTGGGCAAAGTCAATTAAAACGAAACCCAAGTTCAGGTTCCAGAGTGCCCCAAAGAGAGGAAAAAAAGCAGTAAGTAAACTATCTTTGCAGTTCTGCTCCACCTCTTCCATAAAACAAAGTCTTGTAACTGAATGAAACTAGTCAGAGAAGTTTTGTAACGTATCTTCTAAGAACACACACCTAGGCTAAACAAAGCAAAAATACAACAGACTTCTGCTTTTACTTCCTGGAATGTAATTCCTTTAGACTCAAGAGACAAAAGAATTACTCAAACTGTGAATAACATGGAAAAAGCAAATCAAAACAAAAACAACCCCAAATCCAGGAGCTGCTTATGTCCATCTTCTAAAACTGAGTCTACTGCAGGTATGCTGACAACGAGTGATCTGAAGCAGTGGCAGAGCACTAAATCAAGAAATTATGCATTTACTCTACATCACATTTTAACCAGAAACTTCTGGCATACCCTTCAGTCTTGCGAGAAAGCCAATTCATTTCTCTGTATCAAGTCTGAAATAGACATAAGCAGGGCCACAGCCTCTCCCACTTACACACACCATCCCGCTTAGTGTCAGAAGTCCAACAGATACATGAACTGACTGCTATTTATTTTTTTAAAGAAAAAGTTTTCTATAGATCTGAAGCTCTGTTTTTTTAAAGCCCAAACAGACCACTATTGTCCAGAAAGGTAAACTAGATCACTACATTGTATCAGAAACACCTTAGGCACAAAAAGCAAACTAACAAAACAAAAACAACAGCCTCCTGCTTCTCCAAAAGGCTGTGAAGCAAACTCATTTAGACATTCACAGCTTATGAGTGAACACGCAGGACAAACTTATAAAAAGATAGCTGCAAAATTGTTTTCCTCTGACAGGATATTTTAAGTTGTCCTCTGGGCTCTGTTGCTGCTCAAGTATCTTAAATCTGCGAAATGCAGCTGTCCTGCAAAGGAGGCTCTCAGGAACTTAGATCCATTAATTCTGCTGCATGAGAAAAAGCGGCATCTTAATTAGAAACCTTCTCCAAAATAACTCAATGAAGAAATGAACATCTTTATCAGTTATCCATATTGCTTAGCTAAAAAGCAGCTGCTGCCTCTCGCACCCAGCCCGCCTTAGGGTCCTGCGCCTCACGCTGCACTGCAACCAGGAGGAACAACACGAAAACAACCGCCACAATCAAGCCTTTGTCTGAAAAGGTGGTAGACAATCTTCTGGCCAGCGACCAGCAGAAGCAGTTGCCCTGTGATGTCAGTTATTTGCCTTTTAAGTGCTGAATTAACAAAGCCTGTTTGTTACCGATAAGGACGCGAAAACTTAGAAACCCAGTTCTCCGACAGCCACCCTCCGTGGGCGAAACGCTAAAAATAAACACGGGCTGCTGAAGCCGACGGAGGCGGCCCGGGGGCCGCGATCACCTGCCCGTGCTGTCAGCCCACACCGCGGCCACCCAGCACCGAGCCCCAGGCAGGCGGGGCGGCCCCCGGCCGGTACCTGCGGCGAAGTGCAGCGGGCTGGACTTCCTGCCCGCCGTGTCCCGGCTGTTGACGTTCTCGGGCCGCACCAGCCGCTTGACCCGCTCCACGTCCCCGTTCCTGCAGGCCTCGAACAGCTCCCGGGCCGGCTCCGTCGCCGCTCCGCAGCCCGGAGCTTCAGCCAAGGCGGCCGCGCCGCCCGCGCACCGCCGCCCCGCCATGCCGGGCCGGGCCCAGCAGCCCGCGGCGCCCCGCTCACAGCCCGCGGCCCTCGGCGGCGGCCCTCGGCGCGGGGCGCGGGGCGGGGCGCGGGGCCCGGCGCATGGCGGTGGAGGGGTCCGGACGCAGCGGACGCAGCGGCAGCAGTAGTGGCAGCAGTAACAGCAGCAGTAACAGCAGTAGTGGCAGCAGTAACAGCAGCAGTGGCAGTAGCAGCAGCACCGCCGCCCTCGGCCTCGCTGCAGCAGGAAGGGGCGGGCACCCGGCGCAGAGCGCACGCGCCTAGCCAGGGGCTGGGCATGCGCAGAGGGCGGCGCAGCGCTACCGGGGGGCGTCGTGTGAGGGCTGGGGGAGGGCGCAGGCCCCGGCTCGGCCCCTGGGGCTGCCACTGCGCTCTCAGAGCGGGCCGTGGCTGAGGGGGCTGCCGCTGTCCCAGCGACGTCTTCTGCACAGAACTCCTCCTGCCTCCTTACTGGCTCTTGTCCCGTCCTTGGGGTCCATTATTGTGTAACGCCATTCCAAACTGGATTCCTGTTCATGTGAAACAGTTTTTCTCTACACTTCTGTCAAAGCTGGGGAGGAACTATGACAGAGAAAACATATCTCCTTCCCGAAACAGTTCTTGTCTATAATTCTGTCAAAGTTGGGGAGGAACTACGACAAAACAAACCTCCCTTCTTTTTAAGAGACGATTTGGGGCTCAAAAAAGCAAATGTAGAGCGAGTGATCTGTACCACAAGAGAATAAATATTCCCTTGCTGCTTACAGTAATCACATGTAGATCAAGATGTGGTAATGAAGACCTTTTTCTTCACAACAAAAACTGCATTCTCATACAAAGAACTTCATGGTGCCATCAAAGAAAATCCTTACATATTTATATAGCAAAATACATTTCTGAAAAGGAAGTGCTTGAATAATTATAAAATGGAAATAATACAACATAAGTTAAAAGAGATTGGGATATACTGTTAGCTGACTTTGCCAATTCATGGTTTTGGAGAAAAATGGAACATCTTTCTCCATCCCATAAGGGTCACAAGCTAACTAGAAAGGGATTAACTTGGTAATATTTTAAATGTATTTTTCTACTCATGCTATAATATGTAAATAAAAACACTTTGGAAAAGGTAGTTGATGAAGGTCATGAGTGCCCTGTTGCAGAGACAGAAAAGCACTGCATCATCTTTCCTCTTCAAAACGTGGGGTTTCGGAGAGGTGGTGTCAGTGGGGATGCCAGTTGACCCCAGGCACCTCCTGGTGTGGTGCAGGTGGGAAATGAGAGTTACCGTGTCCTCCCTGTGAGCCCCAGTCTTCTGGTAAGGGCATGTGCCAAAGCACCTCAGAGAGGCCTGACGTATTTATTTATTACATCTGGCAAAAAAGCAGGCAGTCTATAAGCGGAAAAGAAATCACAAGACACTCCTAAGAAATGCTTCTCACTTTACCCATGTAAAGAGTGTCATCTCCGTGATGTTAGAAGTGCAGAAAAACAGGATCTGTAGAGAGAAAATATATTTTATTAGTCTTATTAGCGTAGCTGGAAAAAAAAAAAAAAAAAAAGACAAGCTTTTGAATTCTTACCCCTTCTTCATGCCGATGGCAGAAATAGCAAATGCATTATCTTGAAATTGTCTGTTTCTGTTTCAAAGCAGAAGGGGTTGTGTGTCTGCGGAAGTGTAAATGTCTGTGTCCATACAAACACTTCTTGCTGCCCAGGCCCTCTAAAGAAGAACTAGAACTTATTTTCACTAGTTCAATATGAACTCTAGCTATGTTTCTTTCTTTGGCAAAAGCTATTATGAAATGCTAATGGAGATAAATGAGAGTTCAAAGAAGACCTTGACTATAAAATATAAGCTATTTTGGATCTAAAATAAAGAACTTCTTTCTACATTGTTAAGCTAGAAAAATGCTATTTTTTCTAAATCACCTGTGGCCTAACTTCGTTTCCCAGTATGGCTTCCTGACAACTGGAGTGTAAAACTATGGCAGGTCTCTGTGAATGGAAAATTATTTTAAAACATACTCCAAGAGCAGGATTCAATTAGCCTTGAGTTCAGCGAGCCAAAGACTTACCAACTTTCAGGATTGACGGACGAATCCTGAATCCGTCACCCTGACTTTTCAGATTCACATTACGTAAAATCTTTTGTTTTGTTTTATTTCTTTTATGAGATAATAATCTGTAAAATTCAGCAGTGTCTTTTGGTCTTCTGTTGGGCTTTTTCTAGAGAAAGCAGGGGCTGTGACCCTACTGTTACCAGCACCACCCAAGAGGCTCGCCATTAGCACCTCACAGACCCGTGACTGCCATTTTGGGGCTGTAATTTGTGAGGTACCAGTAGCTTTACCTCTGCCTCACATTTATTTCAGTGGCATGGCCTGCTCTAATAGAGACATTAGAGTATTTTTGCGGGTCCTTGAGCAATTTATTTAGAAGCATGCTTGGTTGGTCGCCAGAGGGCAAGAAAGAAAAGGGGAGGTTGGGTACACGCGGCCTGGTTAGGCCTCCTCGTAGGCCCAGGGCTGGCCCGGCCCTCACCTCCCAGCCCTTGGCTCCGCGAGGACTTCTCAGCGCTTCCTAACCATTTCCTTAGCGGTTTGCCTTTCTTTGGGATGCAAAGTAAAATTAGTAGGACACTTCAAGTGGTCAGACATTTAACTTATTGCCGAAGAATTCCAAAATCTACTCCTTTTGAAGTATTTCTGGGTGAGACTTGGCAAAACAACCAAACCAAAACCCAAATTCAACAGTCATTAATGCTGTACATCAGGAAATTATAAAACACGCCTATAAAGAAATAAAGAAAATAGATAATTTTGAAGAGAAGTGGCCTGCTGTTTACTTACTATATTTTTAAAACTATGAACAGAGACTTTGTCAGGGCAAACTAGTTTTTAAAAATAGAGTGATCAACTTAACAATAAGAGCATACCACAAAATGAAAGCAGTACAGCTGTACAACAGTGGATGTAGGCACAACCACTGCTTTAAAGGAACTTAACTTTCTCCTTCCCCTTTGCATCCTATCTACCAGGTATTTTGGCTACTCGTCTTAAACAAGCAGGAGCTAGTTCCTTTCCCCTGCCAGTCCATCTCTGTAGTTACTGGTTTTGTATGGGCCAGCTTCGTTTTACCAGCAGGTGGAGGTAAAGTGGAAAATATAAAATATTGTTCTGGAAAAAACAAAGGGGGGAAAAAAAAACACAATAAAATGAAAGGAAACTTGGAGATATTGAGAATGAGCATCACAGAGATGATCAAATACATAGCTAAGTGGTCTCTCCAGGAGATGGGGCTACAACTGCAGTGCTGACAAGCTGTAATGGTAGGCGACGTAGTCATTGAAATGCTGTATCTGTGTATGCAGCAACCATGAGAACTGTTCAGCAACGCGGTGACCTGCTGTGAAGATGACAGTTCACATGATACATTTAGGGAAGATTCTTGTTAGCGGTAGGGAGAAGCTTGTGTTCCTGACACCAAAAGCACAGAAAAGCATGTTGGAATTCATGGAAACTGGATTACTTAAAATATATATATATATCTAAAAAGAAAAAAAAAAAAAAAGAGCCTTTAATCCCAAATTGGATTCTTGTGACATCTTTAAAATTATTCCAATTTTCCCATCAGAGGCTACTAGGCAGACACATACATGGAGGGCTTAAAGGGAGCTTTTGTTTGTTTTTCTGTAGTGCCTCAAACATGTCTGGGAAGACAGAGAGCTTTTATAAAAGCACAGACTCTGCACGTACAAAACCAAAGTACGTGGACTGCCAGCATGGGAACATGGCAGAGGCCTGGAGAATTGTTATTTGTTGTTAGGAAGAAAGCCACAAGCAGCAGTAGAGGAGTAGAGCCAAAGATAGGCATTGACTAGGGATGCTAGCAAAACATATCCATTTATATCTCTGAGGTATGATAATAGGAAAAAGCTAAAAGGAAATACAGGCAAACTAGAATGTCTATCCAACCATGCCATATTCAGCTTTTCTGAAGATAACCAAAAGCAAAAATAAACTTGGATACCTAAGTATCTTTGCTTAGAGTTTGTCTAGAAATGACTGAGATGGGAAACAGTAATTCTCTTGAAAAATTCATTTTAGTGGGAGAAAAAATTCAGAGGAGCTAGAAGTAATGAGAGAATTTCCATGCATTTAAATTGCAGGTCAAGTGACAATATTTGAACAGAATTTCATATTTATTTCCTGTCCCAACTGGAAAAAAAAAAAAAAAAAAAAAGGCTTTGGGCACATTCAAACATTTTCACAATTTATCCCGGCATTTAACAGAAGTGCCCAGGTTCTCTATGCAATTAACAAGGCAGGCTGGATTCTAACTGATGGGCTCTTAATTGCCCTTTGAAGCACTTTACCTCTTTCCACTGATCGTATAAGAAGCTTATACCTTTAATTTGGATACCTAAATTTCTTGCCTATAGTATGTAATGTAAATACCATGCAGAGCATGCAGTGTGAAGAAAAGCAAAGAAGCAACTAAGTCTAATCATTCTTTAAAAAGTGGTAGTGTGCTGCTCCAACTACTTGCACGTAGATTGGCAAAATGTTATTTCAGGACAAATCTATGAGAAACAATTTCTCAAGAATTCAAATGATGGCTTCTTGGAACAGCTAGTTCCGTAATCTTAAAAAAAAAAAAAAAAAAAAAAAAAAGCTATTCTATTCTTGACTTAAGCTGAAGCAACACAGTTACTTGGTTCAAGAAGTAACTGTAGTTTCATCATGAAGTGATAATGATCAAATCCAATGAATTTCAACATTTTTAATGGAAGGTTTCTACTGAAAACTTGGCATGGCACTGATTCAGAAGAGGAATTGTGATGAAAAGAAGGAATGTGGTTACAGTCATTAAAATCAGATATGAAAAAAGACTGTGAAGTATATATTATGCAGATTATAACTGAGTGACAGTAACTAGGAAGTAAGTTCAAAAGATTATGGGACTCAAACTCCAATGATCATAAATTGTCAGTAAAAAAAAAAAATCCATTTAAAAAAAAAAAAACAGGAGGACTATGTGAAGTGAACACAGTTAGTGTGCTAAGCATTGTTTATCATGGAGCTAAACCAGCACGTGACAACTAGAAGCTTCTCCTTTGGGATGATTTTTCCAACAACTTACTATTTACTGTAGCCAGTAATAATTTCTCAAGAAGGGTAAACAGATATTCTTGGAGGAAAAAGTTTTCTGATCCATTAAAACAATTCTTACATTCCTATATGCAAGGTTTAAAATCTGCATCACGACAGCTTGTGGTTGGGGTCTACTACAGGCCGCCAGATCAAGGGGAGCCTGTGTATGAGGAATTCTTGCTTCAACTACAAGAAGTCTCGTGCTTGCATGCTCTCATCCTGATGGGGGACTTCAACTACCTGGATGTCTGCTGGGAAAGCTACACAGGAGGCTGTAAGCAATCCAGAAGATTCCTAGAGTGCGCTGAGGATAACTTTGGTCCAGGTACCAGACAAACCAACCGGAGGAGAAGCATTACTTGAGTTGGTTCTCACCAACATGGAAGAGCTCATTAAAGAGGTCAAGATTGGAGGCAGTCTGGGCTGCAGTGACTATGCCTTGGTTGAGTTTGTGATCTCGAGGAATACAGGCCTGGCAAAGAGCAAAGTCAAGACCCTGAACTTCCGAAGAGCAAACTTCAAGCTATTTAAAGATGTAGTAGCTGAGATCCCCCAGAACACTGTCCTTAGGGACAAAGGAGCTGAGCAGAGCTGGAGACTCTTTAAGGATGTTTTCCTTAGAGCATAAGAACTCTCCATCCCCCTGCGTAAAAAAGCAGGAAGGGAGGGCATACAGCTGGGATGGCTGAGCAAGGACCTTCTGGTCAAACTGAGTCACAAGAAGGAAATGCACAGGCAGTGGAAACAGGGACACATGGCCTGGGAAGAGTACAGGGATGTGGTCCGTATGTGCAGAGATGGAATAAGGAAAGCCAAGACATGGATGGAACTGAGCTTGGTAAGGGATGCAAAGAACAACCCGAAGGGATTCTGTTCTTCCATTGCTCAGGAAAGAAAGTCCAGGGAGATTGTACCCCCTCTGGTGGATGAGAAGGGTGAACTGGTAACAACAGACATAGAGAAGGCTGAGGTACTCAACAACTTCTTTGCCTCAGTCTTCACTACCAGTCAGGCTTCCCAAGTCTTTCATTTCCTTGAACCTGTAGACGGACGCTGGGGGAGCAAAGTCCCACCCACTGTAAGTGAAGAGCAGGATCAAGATCACCTGATGAAACTAAACACGTGCAAGTCTATGGAGCCTGATGACATGCATCCCAGGGTCCTGAAGGAATTGGCAGATGTAGTTGCCAAACCTCTCTCCATCATATTTGAAAAGTCCTGTCAGTCAGGTGAAGTCCCTGGTGACTGGAAAAAGGGAAACATCACTCCCCTTTTTAAAAAAGAGTAGAAAGGAGGACCCAGGGAACTACAGACCACTGAGCCTCACCTCTGTGCCTGGCAAGATTATGGAAAAGATCCTCCTGGAAGCAATGTCAAGGCATATGCAAGACAAAGAGGTGATCCAAGACAGCCAGCATGGCTTCACCAAGGGTAAATCGTGCCTGACCAATGTGGTGGCCTTCTATGATGGAGTGACTGCATCAGTTGACAAAGGAAGAGCGATCAATGTTATCTACCTGGACTTTTGCAAGGCCTTTGACATGGTCTCACATGACATCTTGGTCTCCAAATTGGAGAGAGATGGATTTGATGGGTGGGCTATTCAGTGGATAAGGAATTGGCTTGAAGGTTGCACCCAGAGAGTGGTGATCAATGGATCTATGTCCAAATGGAGGCTGGTGATAATTGGTGTACCTCAGGGGTCTGTCCTTGGACTGTTACTGTTTATTATCTTCATCACCGACATAGACATGGAATCGAGTGCACTCTCAGCAAATTTGCAGATGACAGCAAGCTGAGTGGTGTGGTTGATAGGATAGAAGGAAGGAAGTGATGCCATCCAAAGGGACCTTGGCAGTCTTGAGAAGTGGGCCCACATGAACCTAATGAGGTTCAACAAGTCTAAATGCAGGGTGATGCACCTGGGCCAGGACAATCCCAGACATGAGTACAGACTAGGAGAAGAACTCATTGAGACCAGCCCTGCAACGAAGGCCAGCTGCATCCTGGGCTGCATTAAAAGAAGAATGGCCAACAGGTTGAGGGAGGTGATTGTCCCCCTCTAGTCATCCCTCATGAGGCCCCACTTGGAGCACTGCGTCCAGGTCTGGGGCCCCCAGCACAAGAAGGATATGGAGCTGTTAGAGCTGGTCCAGTGGAGGGCCTCAAAGATGATCAGAGGGCTGGAGCACCTATGAAGACAGGCTGAGAGAGCTGGGGCTGTTCGGCCTACAGAAGAGAAGGCTCCAGGGTGACCTCATCACAGCCTTTCAATGCTTAAAGGGGCCTTATAAAAAGGATGGAGAAAGACTCTTTACTTGGATAGATAATGACAGGACAAGGGGGAATGGTTTTAAACTAAAAGAGGGGAGATTTAGATTAGAGTTTAGAAGGATTTTTTTCACTCAGAGGGTGATGAAGCACTAGAACAGGTTGCCTAGAGAGGTTGTGGATGCCCCATCCTGGAGGTGTTCAAGACCAGGTTAGATGAGGCCCTGAGCAACCTGATCTAGTGGGTGGCATACCTGCCTATGGCAGGGGGGTTGGAACTAGATGATCCTTGAGGTCCCTTCCAACCCAGGCCATATGATTCTATAACCCAGTAAAGGTATTTGTGTTCCTACATGAATGCCGAGTGGGCAGTAACGCTGTATTTAAGGGACTAATCCTCACTGCCATTTCATGTGTTTGTCACATGAGTAAATTGAGGACAGAATCTATTTATCAGACCTCTCAGATCAAAGCAAAGTAATGCAACACAACAGCTGGTTATAACTTCAATGTAGTTTACAATTGGTCCTAATGAAACCTAGGAACTTTTTGACCTGGATGGGTCAAATAATTCTATGCTTGAATTTTCTTAAAAGCAAACTAATTTACAGACTGAAATACAAGTCATAAATTTAGCTTAATTCTGAGACTCTGAAGCTTAGGTCTCTTTTTTTTGTATGCCTAACCTGGTTAAGCATGTACAAGAGAAAAATCTTCCAACAGTTTCACTGATGGAATGCAAAGGGTTTGCTGGGTTTTACACTAGAGTATATTCCTATACAAAGATTCAGTGAGTATTTAGCACAAGGAAGTTCACTGATTCACTGAAGTTCTTATATCAGCTACAAATGATGATACCTTACGAAAGTTCTAACTGTTCAAATGTTGTATTTTTTTTTCTTTTCATTTGGATTACATTTTACATGCAGGTTCATGGAATTGTCATGTAGACAAATGGAATACTCCTCTTTCAGCTGCCCACCAAAACCTAGCTATGAAACATCTTAAAAGTAAAATGTCTTGGGCAACTTGGGCCACACGTACACAAATGCTTAAATCAACTTTAAAATTGTTTTCCTCATTGAAGGAAGAGTTAATGTATATTGGTAGTCTTTGTTTATAGCCAATATTATACATTAGAAGGATGGGATAATATTAGCAAATTATGTATTGTTGCTTCCTGTCACGGTTAAGTAATGTAAACAAATGGCAACATACTATTCATTTAGGTAGAGATACAACCTTTTTCTGGATTTTTTGATTTTCTTGATTCTAGCAAGAGAGGGAAAATTTTGACACCTTTATTCGAACAGTTTGTTCTAGGATTATTTTTTTGATGCATTTATTTCTGTAATTCCTCATAGAAACTGCGAAGTTTCTTTTGGATAGGTTATCTCAAAACCTTATATATTGCCTTATCACAGTAATTTATATCTTTATTGATGCATGGAAAATCATTTTTCCATTCATTCTGGAAAACCATTGACTTTTTCTTGTACTGAACTTGATTGTTGAAATGTTACATTATGGTCACTCTCAACATCATGGTCACACAGTGAAATAACCCAGCCTAAAAATAGTAAATAGTAGTGCTTGTATTTCACCTGAGACTATGATTATTTTGCATGGTATGTACCCTCTGTGCACTTGGCCAGTACACCCAGTGCCTAACACCTGATAAATTCCTCTTTAAATGACAACGCTTTTCAGTGTAATCCTAAATGTAATCCTTTTCAATGTAATTCTAAATCCTAAATTGTTTTAGATAGTCAGGAAATATATTTCAAAGTTATCCATTTTGGATTTTAGAGGTGACTGAATATGTTTCTACAAAAATACAAAATAGGCCCTTTTTATTTTACAGAGCTACTTAAATGTCAACCATTGCTGTTAAGATTAAGTTACACAGAATGTCAGTTCAACAGCAAGGTAACTTGGGGATAAAACTAAATATATCTCAGGTTCCATCACTCTGGAGTCCCTCCAGGAGAGCGAATAGTCTTCCTTCTCCCTTTCCTTCTCAGTTCTTTGCTTCATCTGGCCAGGATCTTTGGTCTTCAACATGAGGTCTCAAGGTACTGGCTGAAGGAGTCTTCTACCTCACTCTTCCGTACTTGCCCAGTACTTTACCTTCTAGGTCTACCTCATCACCCAAACAATTTCAAAACAGGAAAAGGAACAGCTGAGTGAGAAAGTATATTGGTTGTGGAGATCATGACTAATAAGATCTTAAAACCTTAAAGACATCTGAAATGCTATCAATGCACACAAAATAAATGCTCTATAGGCACATAATAGTGAAATATCTTTCTCATGGTAGATTTTCCTATCTAAATCTCAATAATCTCAACAATGATCTTTTCGTTGTTGCCTGGATAGATGATGCAGCAAAGCTTTCTTGACACTGTCCACGTATGGAAACTCTTCAGTGTGGATCAGAATAGGCCCTGCAGTACATACAAGGACATAAGACCTAGCCATTTTTGTGGCCCTCTTAGCTTGTAAACAGCAATCCTATGCAGCAGATAAGCACGTGACAGAAGTTGGCATTGTTTGCACTTGTTCTCAGCCAAACCCCATTATATTCATTGAAAAAAAATCTATGGAAAACATGCTGGTTTCTAGGGATCTTTAACTGCAGACAGACTAAACATTTTTATAGTTTGTTGTAGTTTGACACAACTAGCAAAGCCCCTAGTATCAGCTGTGTACTCAAAGTGGTGCAAAGCTCTGGAAATTATAGCAGCATACATGGAAGGGGTACACAAATGCTTTGTGAGTTTCTTTTCTGCTCAGGCATTTTTGACTATAAATAAGATCCAATAATTCTATTAGGATTATGTGTTTACCATTCTCGAGCTAGATTAAGTGATCTGAAAGATGACTGGTTGCTTTATCAAATGTTTGAGTGACCATAGTGCAGACTTTTCTTATCAGGACAACTGATACATGCTGGGCCTCACGCTATCGTTTTCTCCAAGAGAGAATGATCACAGTAAGAAATCATCAGAAAGTTTTAGGAACCCTCCAATATAGCCAAAATAGTTTATATAAAAATAAGCTTGGAACTGAATAAAATCATTCTTTTCTAAGCTATTCTTATTTGGTAGTTACTCAGGTGACACAGAAGGGGCAACTGGTCTCAGAAAAAAAAAGTTCACCTTACAGAGGATAGGAAGTAATTATACAAGTGTTCATGCCACTTGCATTGCTGAGGAAAGCTATGGGAAACCATACTACCTAAACCTAAAGTAAGCACGAAGGGCTGCCCTGGGGCCACTCTTGTCAGCACGATGCAAACTTGCAAGCCCAGGCAAAGGGGTGGCGCGAGCTGGTCCCTCACAGCACTGAGGCCACCAAGGCTGCGGCCTGCAAGCAGCTTGTGAGGGAGCCTGGCACTGCTGCGCCAGCTCTTTCAAAACAGCATATAGACAGCTATTTTGTCTTTTTTTGTTACATAGAGGTAATTCACCTCTAGAGGTATCAATACGGTCTATACAGTAGAAGAGTTAACTCATGAATGAAAGAGGAGTTCAGTAAAAGCAGGCCTGCTACAGGCCTGAATGCTACAGCCACCCAAGCAGTTACGGCCTAGTTGTGGCCTCACTCACTATTATTGTTTGAGCATGAGAAATGCTCACGCTCCAAACTATGCTCCAACACAGGCCAAGCTCATCACGTTATGATCTCAAGCTAGAGATCTGTTTGTATGCATAGAAGTCAGCTTGGGACACAACTGAAACTCAACCTGTAGGACAGAGAAGCCTAAAGAACCAGATATATCCTTTAGTTACTGAACCACTTCAGAAATATATTTCTTCTTTACTGAAAACCAGGGAATCCAAGATTGTGTTTGTATTTTGAAATTGCCTGGTTACTGACTTTTTTAATGTCTAAGTTAAACTTTGTCCAAGTACTTTAGAGGGAGGATTTATTGCCAGTTAATATTTTTTTTTTTTTTTTGGCTAAGTGCCAGTGTCCTCTTTTAAACTCATGTTTCTGCTCCAGCTGATCCCAACACAAATGCGAAGGCTTAGGTGACTTCATACTCCCCAGACAGAGCTTCCAAACTTGCATTGTGTAAAAGCTTGATATAGCACCTCTGTGCCTATATTGGGAGGAGTTATGTAAAGCATCTAGACATGTGGTGTGGTTATTGTAAGTACTGGGAAATTCAGCTGCTTTTTTTACTACTGATGCCAGGCACTCTGATACATCTTGGAACACGGTCTGTGCCATTTGGAAACCCTGCCTCCTGCCCACTGTTCAGAGAAAAAGAAGTTGTGCGAAGAGAAACTAGCACAGACACGATGTGCATTGTGTCAACAAATTTCCAAACAGAAATTTAAAATCAGTGAAAGACCTTGATTTTTCAGGCTAATATGGTGCTCATTTTGATAATACCCACCCTAGAAATATGGTTAAGAAAATATTTGGTAATACTGTGCGCAGAATTATTTCGTATCTTGATGTTTTGCTAAGCATTGGAACACTTAAGTTAGCGGTTGAAAACATTAGTATAAACGTTAACTACATTCACCCTGTCTTGAAAAACAAAAATCAGTGAATATTTAAAAAAAAGAAAAAAAAAAGAAAAAAGCAACACACAACATTTCAAGAGGCAGGGGGGAATATTTTAACAGGCGTGACAATTATCTGCACTTTGTGGCTGCTTAATAAGAAAATTTGTGTTGATTCTCTTATAGGAAAAACTATGTTTGTAAAAAGAAAAACAACAACAACAAAAAACTATGTTTGTGAAAAGACAATAATACCTCTTCCTGGTCTTGATCACAGTGAAGGGAAAGACTTTCCATAATTTCTTAACTGGTATTCATTTCACATCTTGCCTTTCAATTCAGGGATCTCTGAACAGTTTACTAACTAGCAATTTTTCCATCATCTATTTAAACTGCCAAGTGATTACAAGGAAAAATAAGAGAGATGGGGAACTGGTTTTTATGCTTGCAGCTTAGGTTAGGCAGGTTGTGCTGTGTCTGGGGCCCCACAATTGAGACAGACTTGAAATTGGTATTGACACTGGAGGCTAAATTCACAATGAACTCAAAGCAAGACTACAGTGACCTGCAGGGACTCATACCTGGCATTATTTGTATGTTCTTTTCCTTTATTATTTGTGTTTTACTACATTTCACTCATTTATCTATAGGAAAATAATGCCCTCCCATTTTAAAGTTGTTTCTGAGTTTGATTTAGACCCTTCACTTTAAAAGATATGTTCACAACTGTGCATTCGAGCTGCTGAATTGGAGCTTGCTCACAGCAGACCCATTGACATGCAAACCTTGTTTTTGCACGTGACATGTTAACATATGGTGAGTCTAATAGCACAGTTACAGTCAGGCACTGCTTAGGAGCTGACAGGCTGATAACTTTTTAAGCTGCCTCTCAGCTGCAATCAAGAACATGACCACTTTTATTTTTTTTTCAGGGCAAAAAAATTCATCTGAACTCCTGCCGTGGTCGTAGCAAACCTCTTTGATGTGACCTAAAATAATTTAGGAAGAATCACTGATCAGTTCTTGGCTCTCTGTTAGCTACAGGTGAGAAGAAGTAAGGATGAATCTGAATCCTTCCCCTCACATCAACAGGTCAGGGATGGCAGGCTGCATCCCCTGTTGTACTGAGTTGCTCCTCCACTGAGGAGCATTTGTTGTGCTGGCACACACAGAAGCTAGGCGTGCTGGGGGACTGGCAGAGCTCCTCTAACTGCAGGGACAAAAAAAAAGAGCAGTAGAAGAAGGAATGGGATGGCAGGAAAATGTTACTCTTAAAATATCACGCACCATTTTAACTCTCACCTTTTCCCAACATTTGTGTTACATCACTTCAGGCACAAGGCGAAGCCAATGGAGTGAAGGAAGGGGAGTAGCTAGGGGAGTAGCTAACATCACCTCTGAATTAGGATCCTTGTGCTTAGCACTGCTCAAGGACAATTACATTTTTTAAAAACAACTCAAGGGGGAATTTATGCCAGAGTAGTGATGTTTGGGTAAAGCCAAGTGTGACTACAAAACACTGAGCTGTAGTGAAAACAGTTTCTGAAGATGTAAAATTTTCCTCCATATTTAGACAACATGTCTAAATAAAGATTTTTCTGTAGTTCTTTCTTGGCACTTGTTGCATTTAAATTACAAAATATGTGACGGGAGAAAATGACCAATGTGAACCGGTGGTGCTCTCTTCCAGTTCCCTTCTGAGGAAGGTGGAGGACACCATAGTGAGGTGCCACATCAGCAGCCATTCTGGGACACTGCTCAGAGACAGAATGCAGCCTCTGAGATATGGAGTCTCTGACTCAACATATCTCCTACTCTGGCATGTCTTTTTTTCATCACCATTTCCTCCTGCTCTTTGCCTCTATTCCAAGTTAGAACCAATTTAATAGATAATTCTAGACATTCCTATTCAAAAGTGCCCCATTTTTCAGATTAAAAAAGCAAAGGAAGCATTTTCTCAGAATGTACGCTTACATCTCTCTTACGCACTCTAAATTCTTACATACAATTTTGGCATCATTCATTCTACCACCTGCCATCCAAGCCGGACTACCAAAGACAAATTTAAGGTGGATGAGTAGTCAATTACCTGCAAGAATGAAGTTTCAATGCCTAATTGAGCTCATCTGCTCATATAACTTAAAAAGGAAGAAAACGAGTTTTAGGTATGATGCTATGTATCAGCAATGGAGTTACAATACGTTTCGGTAGTCTCACCATGCTAAAGGTATGCTGACTCAACAGTTAAAATATTGTACAACATAGCAGTGGCTCAAAGAATTCTACAGGAGTTTGGCTGTATGTTGTTGGTGTGTATGCAGTAGTGTATCTCTAAGTCTCTTTTCCTTCTTCCTGTTAGAAAATCTTCCTCTAGTTCCATGTTTCAGAACCTTGACTGCCGTGGTGCTTTTGATAAGGCATGAAAACATTGTAATTCAGCTGTGAAACTTACTACCAGTATCAATCCACAGGCAATGTAGATGCTCACTTGGTCTAAGGAACCACTTTTTCTTCCACAAACAATACAGACATGATGAAATAAATACTAGGTGACAGTTCTTCAAACTATCATAGGCTTTTTTTTTTTTTTTTTTAAGGTGTTTCTTTTCAGCATTGCAACAGGCTGGTGTTGTTTAACACCATTCAAGTCAATTGAGTTACACTGGCACAGAAGAACTGTAATGCACTAGGGAACAGAAACCTATGTATTCAAAGGAACCTTGTTCTTCATTAAATTTGTGCAAACTATTGGGGCTACGGGGATGATGCACAGTGAGAGAAGATTTGTCTCAAAATTCAGAGTACTTCCCACTGAATGGATTTCTAAGTATCTTCTTGCCTCATCCAAAAAAAAAAAAAAAAGGGGTAGAAAAAGGTATTAGGAGTTTGCAGGGGAAATTTTCACCCTTCTTCCCTTCTTACTACTTGTGTTGTAAGGGTTACACACTGACTGTGGTAACATTGGTTGTTCAGGGAAAAAGATGTTAAGAATTATAATAATTACTCTGTCTTTCAAATTCAGATGGAAAAAGAAAGGAAATGATCCTAAGAACTGAGGACGTTGAGGACCCAAGAAAGCAACAGGAGTTCTCTCTGTTGACTTAGCTGAGAACCTGTCAAAGAAATGTCAGAGAATCCTGGCAGGGACTTTTGATACTAATAAGTAACAAGTTAATCATCACTTCACAGTGGTTTGATGTGCTTACACTGGAGTATGTTTCAAGTTTTTCAGAAAATTTGTAATTTCATTAGGCTTAGCTGTTTTTAATCAGCATTGTATCCAACTCTAATAGTTTTATACCTTTTAAATACCGTAGAGATTAATACCTTATTTTGATAAAAATGGTAGAAAGAAGGTTGTGCTGTGCAACAAACCAATGCAAAAAGTTTGAGTTCAGGAGGTTCCCTGCGTTAGACAGAAAAATATTTACCTACAAAAGGAATTGGTCTGCCTTCATTTTTGTATATGGCTATAACATTAACAATAATAATATAATAAATGGCACAAGCAAGAGTCTGGAATGTGGTTTACAAAACTATAATATGCTATAGATCATATTATGTATTTTTAAAGTTCTACATGCCATTTGAAAAGAAAAAGTGAAAAACTAATCTATATAACCTGTAAAACATAACAAAGGAGACTAGAAGTAAGGCAGACTAGAAAAGACACTACGTAACAATGAGTCTAACGATGATGTAGACCTTTTGATTTAGAACGAGATCAGTAACAGAAGGCACAGGCACACCCCTGTGCACAACACTTTTTAAAGAGATTTTTCAGTAGTCAAGAATATGTTTAGACTTGAGAAATTTTAGGACGTAGCATATGAATCAGCATCTTGGTTTCTGGATGAACAGATAATGAATCATCACTTCTCTTCCTCTATCTGTACCTATGATGTGTTGCATAAAAAGGGCCAGGCATACTATTTTACTTTCTGGTATATCTGCAGGGCATTCATAACCTGATTTTGGAGCTAATGGCCCTGATAAGGTGCCTTTTCTAAAACAAAGACATTCCATTGACCAACACCCCATCCTGCTTTCACCATTGCTCTGTTATGACTAGCAGAGAAGTTTCTCCTTAAACACCTTCTTCATGGGATAGTCAAATACAGACAGTATGAATTATGAATATGGCTATGGAGAAACCAAATGTGTAGTGCATGCTGGTAGTAGTAAAATTGATACATCCACGCTACCCTTCTTATAGAGAGCTATAATTTATTTTCTGTCATGCTCACTATCTTTATGACTACCATGAGAAAGAAGCTACAAATGGAGTGACTTTCCCTTTCTCTTGGGGGACAGAGTTTAAAAAAAGTTAGCATTCTGGAGTGGATGGAAACAGATTTATTGAGCTTTATTTTTTAATATTTTGCTTCCACTCCCTTCCTTGCTCCCAAAGGACAGATTCAAAACTTCCTCTCCCGTAACAGCCAGTTTATGTGGCTAGACACTTGCTGGCTGAGGGATAGCCTGTTCTTGCTCTACCCATAGAATGCAAAATGCCTCTTCTGGAATTGGTCTCTCTCAGCCTCTCTGTTACAGCTATGCCACTTTGCATATACAAATATACTGAAGAGAAATACATTTATGTAAGAATATGTAAAAAGGATCGGAAACTTTAGGATGGGTTTTCTATAACCCAGGAGAATGACATGATTGCCATGCCACGCCCATACCAAGTATTATTCTGTGTCCTCTCTCACTCTTGAGGATGGATTCCCTAGTAGAAGCAGTCTGATGAATACTTTTTCTTCTGAACAGTCTGATTTTGTAACGAAGAAAAATTTCTAACTACCTCGAGTTGAGAGGTTTTTTTTTTTCTTTTCCTGTTTACTAACACGTGAATAAAAACAGAATTCCTTTTCACCTTCAAATACCCAGTGCTTTCTCCTTCAGAGGAAAGCGCCCAAATAGCTTCTTATACCCTAAAGTAGAACTAGCAAATGTATGTCAGCATCACTGAGGTGAGCTCTCTGCTTTTGCAGTAGAGTGCAAGCTGGATGAACTTAATGCATGGCGTTTTGCTCAACGAGCAAAGTCCATCCAGTTGCCAGGTTAACACAAAGTAGCTAAAAGAAATAACCAGGAAGGATGTGTGTGGGTTAGATTAGTATTTGAGCAACCTTAAGTGGTCTGAAGCAAATTTTTGTTGGTGTGCTTTAGGAGCAGTGTGGTTCAGAAAGGGCTTCAGATAGGAAAACTCAAAGGTTCCCAGAATGCTTAAATGAGGTGAGTTAAAGTAGTAATGAAAATCTTAGTGGCTTTTGCTAAGCTAACAGGCTTTGGGTAAAAGTTTATGGGAGAGAAAGTGGAAATGTGGTGAACCAGTTCAATAAAGACTTGGAGCCAGAAGGGATGAGAAGGTGAAATGTAAATTGAAAGCATGAGAGGGAACAAAACCAAAGGGAATTAGGAGAAGGGATATGAAGATGGAAGCAGCAACACAAAGGGAAATAAAGATGAAAAGGATCTTAAAATATAGTGTCAGATAAAAAACCTCCAAAAAGTGTGGCGTTGGCCTATCCATGATTGCTGCAGCAAGCAACGTAAATGGCTTGTATATCAGCATTTGGAAGGACTGAACAAAAGTTTTATAGACATGTGTGAACGGGTGTCATTTGGAAATGGTGGCAGATGTTAAAAGTCTACGAGAAGTTTAGAAAAAGGTCTACATTAAAGGCCTGAGAGAACAATTACAAGTATGTTTCCATTCCATCTTCCATTCTTTCCATAGATGACTGAAATCATATATGAGAGAATGATTTCCAAAAACGTCCCCCAAACCACAAATAAAATGTAACTTATTGTATGCCAAAATACAGATAACTGCTATTTTCTAAACAAACCAAAGAGCACTGAAGTAATTGCACAAATATCTATGTACCAACCTGTACAGAGTCTTTGCCACAGCAAACAAAAAAGTTCTGCTTGTGTTCTCCTGAGAGAACACCATGAGTCTTGTTTGAAATCCTGAAATGAAGGCTAAGGGAAGTGATTATTCCCCTCCATTGGGTACTTATGAGGTTGCATCTGGAGTATTGTGCCTAGTTTTGAGTCCCTCGGTAAATTAGTCCCTCATGGACTAATGGGGGTGAAACCAGTGGAGGGTCACCAAGAGGGTTAGGGGACTGGAACATGCTGCACCAGGGGAGGCTGAGGGAGCCAAGTTTCCTTAGCTTGCAGAAGAAAAGGCTGAGTAACAGCAGATCAGAGTGCAGCCTTCCACTACTGAAAGAGGGATGGTAAAGAAGAGGGAGCCAGACCTTTCCCCAAGGTATGCAGCGAAAGGAAAAGAGGCAGCAGTCAGGTGTTGCAGCAAAGGAATTCCAGTTATAAATGGAAAAATATTACAAGAGTGGTTAAGCACTTGCAGAGGTTGTCTAGAAAAGCTGTGGACTCTCCATCCTTGGAGGACAGCTGGACGAGCAACCTGAGCTCAGCTAGACAAGCAACCTGAGCAGCCAGATCTCGCTTCGAAGCTAGTTCTGTTTTGAGGAGGAGAGTGGAACAGATGACCTCCAGAGATTCCTTCCAGCCCCAGTTATCCTATGACTGTAATTCTCCAGAGAAATATGCAAGATTTTTCTCACTGATTAAAGACATATTAAAGATTGCAAAACTTTCTGTAAGCATTATTGCGTATATGGAGCAAGCACATTTTGACAGTAAGCTCTCTGTGTTCCAAGAAGCGGCATCCAAGAATAACCCAAGGAAACCAATTTATTGCAGATATGTTATTTAGGCCGCAGATCTTTCTACACTCAGAGGTCCTAACTACTTCCCCTCCTGTTGCAGAATGAAACAAGACTGATGCTGTTACAGCCCTTGGATTTGAGAGGCTTCATTCTTTCCATCAAATCTAGAAATGAAATTAATCTCTACATGAAATCTGACCCTTGTGAAACTGAGGAAATATGTATATATAAATACACACACACACATGTATGTTATGCATCCTAAAAAAAATGATAGAATAACTAGGTCAGATCCTAGGAAACTCCTATTTTAAGGCTGGAGTGATTAGATGTCTCACTAAAACTGAAAGAGAGAAAGGGTTCATTTATCCCTTAGACCTATGCTATAGGGGAGCTTTTTCCCCCAACAGACCAAATCCAAGAAAAACTCAACACAGAATGTCACTGTATTAATTTTCAAGCACTGTTCTTCCCTTGTGATACAGCAGACAAAAAGTACCTTGTACGAGAACCTAAAATACAGAAATGGATCGTGTCTCTTTGGTGGCTGAATAAAAAAGGAGCATTATTCAAAGGTTTCTAAACACTCTTCATGAACATGTTGCAGATGTCAGCTGGGCTGCCATCAGATACAGCAATGCTTATTCAGGATGAAGGTTTTCATAAGCATGCAACATAAGGCTTATGAGAATGGTAATCATATTGAAAAAACATATGGTTCCTGCAGGGCTGTGAGGAATTTTTCATAGTCGGGTAAAAGAGATCACCTTTTTGCTTGAAAGACCGCAAAGAGCAAAATTTGTCCCGCATAACTGACAGAAGTGTCTATACAGCCAACGTTTGTTTGGTCACACAGAATCACAAACAAACTAAATTATACAAAGCAGAACTTCACTTACTGTTATTTTGGAAAAGACTAAAGATCAACAGAGGTATTTCCTCCACTTGGCCCAGTAGGAAAAGAATAAACACTGATTACTTATACTCAGAAAAATGATTTATATTTATGAAATGTTTGGCCACGGAATCTCAAGGTTCAACCTTTTTGGATGTGTGGTTACAAATAAAAAGAAAAGAAAAGTTGTTTCCAAAAATACTGAAATACTGCATTTCTTTCAAACATCTAGGACAGACTTCACATTCTCAAAAGCTGGTCTATATTCATAAGGCAGATTTAAAAAAAAAATTATTTATGAACATCCATAAAACATATGTGTTTTGTTTTTTGTACTCTTGTCAATCCTTCACTGGAAGTTTAGATTATTCCAAGAATAAATATGTACAGTCATGTTCTTCTTTCAATTTTCCTTTCCCTTTTTACTCTAAGTACCAGCAATTTATAACTAACATGGTATTGCCTTTATTTAATTTCTTGCTTACCACATGCAACCAAAGCAATTACACTTTCAACAGACAGCATTTTGTATAAAAACTTTTTAAGGGAGTCTTCCTTGAAATATTCTGAATTTAATATAATCACATTACACAAAACTTTTAAGCAGCCTATGATATATTGTCTTGCTTTTCTATGTCAGTTGTTTCAGAAAACAATGCACTTGACTTGAACTACACATTTCCAAATAAATGGCAAGTCTACCATCAACTAATATGTCATTAATCAGTCTTAAAAAGATTAAACATTTTACATCAATGTCTAGCTTCCATTTCAGTTCAAAGCCTCCAGTTTTTAGGAATTTAAATACAACCTTACAGGGTTCTGACCCGATACTGGCAAGAACTATTGCTATTGACCTAAAAAGAACCAATCCCAGAGCCCCTGCCAATGCTTGAAGATTTAGGCCTACATCATACCCCAGTGAGAATGATTATTCATATAGTTGCTGTAGGAAAATATAAAATTCATCCATCTTTGCATAATTTCTCAGTGAGTTTGGCTGCAGGCCACTTGACCCTTTTTCTAGGGGATGGATATGTTCTGCCATGCGAGTCTGCAAGGCAGCCTGGTTTCTACAAACAAATTGCAAATGATTAAGAAACTGATTTATTGTCCTGTCAAAGTCTGAGTTTTCAAATGTCTAATAATGAAATATCTGGAAAAGTAAAACAGTTTTGGAAACTTGCTATTCCCATCCCCAACAGTTTATGTTCATTTTATTTTTTTTACCTTTTTTTTTTTTTCTTTTCAAAACTAAAAGCTCATTCCAAAATCAGCATATTAAAAAACATCAGCAATTTCATCCTGACTGATATCGATAAAAGATGCTTTAGAATTCTTCCAAAGTTTAGTAGGATAAAGAGAATCAGGATAAAGAGAAGCTTTGTGGCCAAAGGAATATTTTTTCTAGACTTTCTGTGATTTGAGCTATAAGGAAAGGAGTAATAAAAATCCTAAGAAGATGAAAAACTTATTTATTCTTCATACAGACTGTGCCAGTGCTAAATAAATCCCTAAGATGATAACGGAGTTTCCGAGGAGAGTTTTCTTGGTCCACATTTGCAGCCATAAGGAATAAACAAAGTACATTGAAGTGCTCTGAGAAGCAAGTAAAGAAAATAAGTTCCTGTTAAGACTACATAAGGCTTCTGTGGACTGTATTTCATCCAACAAATCACTAATTTTATGTTTTTAAAGGTCTACAGGTTCAACTCAGTTTGGACTTCCATAGCTTTCATGCATACCTGAATAATTATTTGCGTCATAATGATGGTCATAGAAACCTGCCGCCCAACCTCATAAATACTACACACTTACAAAGATTAGTCTTAGCAGCAGAGAGGTAATATTGAACATAAGAGCTCAATCCAAGAAAAGAAATGGCTGGCATTAAGCCTTATGTGACAGCACTGTCAGCTGAGCTGATGGACTGTGACTGTACTATCAGATATGCTTTTATTAAAGCCCTGCTTCATTAACATGTGTTGAGTGATGCTGTGGGAACCAAATATGTGCTAGCCAAAAAAAGATGGATATTTCCTGTTTTCTAGAAACCGCAGTATTTTACCTTGGACTAGTAGTTGATTTTAGTCTCGGGTCCAAAATGAAATCAAAAAGTTCCCTGTTAAATTGTATACTATTATTGCACTGAGCTAGTATTACTCTCCCACCCTGCAAACAGCAGCAGTTTTTCAAGGGATACATTACTATGCAAGTGAAATGGAGATTTATAATTTTTTTTTTCTCTCTGGACTTTATTCTATAAATGTGGCTGCGAGTTAACTTTGCTCTCAGGAAATGGTTGCTTATCTTTGCTTAAAAATGCTTCAATTAAACGCCAAAGGCCATTCAACTCTTTCCATACCCGCAACATATCTCATTTCTTCCCTCCTGAAGTTGTGGGGGAGGACAAAAGAGAAGCACAGCAACAGCAACCTAAAAATAATAAAGCCAAAGAGTAAAACCACAAAAACTTGTTTAATTACTCAGCTTTGGGACACAGATTGAGAAAAGCAACGCTTTTATTCTCCTCAGCCATAAAATGACCGGAACCAACAAATGACCAAGCACACCCTGGTCTGTCTGACAGCTGACAGAAACCCACAGTCACTTATTATCTGCTCTGAAAACTGCTGATTGAAAGAAGTTGGCTGGTTCAGACAGGTGAAGAACAGTGAGACCTGCAGGATTGTCCACATTTACAAGCATTCACAGAGGAGCTAATGCTGTAGATTGCTCCTTGAGTAGAACAGCTTGAACCCGATTGCAGGCTTGTCATGGAGCAATCTCTGTGAAGGAAGAAACTCACTAAAGAGCCAGCCTGTGTGCTACCTTGCTTAGGGATAATGCAGACTAGAAACTATTTGTAAGAAGATACCTTGAAAGTTTTCTGAAATTACAGCGACAATTTACTACAGAGACCATTTACTACAGTTAATTTGTTGCAGTTAGGTTTTTACATTTAAAATGCAGCATTTTCAGAAAAAGGGAAAGAACTGGTATATGTGGTCAACTTTGTTTTCCTTGTTACTCAATCAGCTGAGGTGCAGCCCCTCCTGACAGGGCTGCCTATAATCACCCTTGCCTCTCCTGGCACTGTATTTCTCCCTTTGCTTCCATGTGCACCTACAAATGTCAGGAGAGTTGATAGGACACAAAGTGCTGTCCAATGCACAGTAAGACAAAGATTATTTTTTTCCCCCTCTCTGGTGCTCTTGTTTTAGCAGCCCTATTTGAAAGGCAAGACAGACAGATAGTCAAATCTACATTTTTAAGCTGCTGATGACAGGAGAGCCACTGAACCAAAATAACTGGAAACCCGAGTCCTCTATAAAAAGCACAGATAGAGGACCATCACTGACAGTGCAAACTGTTCTGCTACCTCGGGTAACCCCATCAGTTTGCCTCGGTACAGACATATCTCTTCTCGGGTGAGGAAAGAGCGGCCCTGGCTCTGCACAACCCTCTCTGCTTGTCTTGGCAACCGGAAACTGGGGCACCGTGCTGTGGCCATGAACGGGCCTCGGGTTACCAAGCAGCCACTGAGCTGCTGGTTTCAGCCTGTATTTACTAACTTGGGCAATGATCTGTCCATGAAAAGCTCTGTATCTCACTACTGTTTTTTTTTTTTTTTTTTGCCAAGCATATAACCTTACATAATCTTCCATAATGTTTTCTAAGCAAGACAAAAGAGATGTTTCAGCCCAACAGGAACAAACTGGTTTATGGCAGCAAACAATGCAGCCAGCTACTCCACAGTAGTAGAAATGCGTGCAGCGAAGCCTCAGGGCACCTCCTTGTGTGCAGGCATCAAGCACGGATCAGTGTGGAATAAAAATATTGTCTAAGTCTCATTTAATGGCTGCACATAGAGAGCACGCATCCCAGCTGTTGGGCATGCTGCAGGTAGGGCAGCCACAGGGCTCAGCAGCACTACGGGGGGAGCGCCAAGGACAAAGACTTCAGTAGCACAGGCTCATGAAACTTCTCCAGAGTTGCTCACCCATGTTTTAAAATGGGTGCATACAGGATGTTTGGTAAGCACCAGCCATGTGCCCCTTTGGGCCCATCGGGGATCCCGGGCCCTGCTTACTGTTGCTAGGGGCTGAAATTATTTGTAGCTCAAAGAAAAAATACCTTGCAACTAGCAGATCTTGAAGAACACAGTTTTCTAGCACTTTCTGTAAGCAAATGATGAGAAAGTATCATCTGCCTTTGAGAGGGAGCTGGCAGTGACCACGAGATAAGGAAGGTGGAGAGGAAGGAGTGTGACTGGAGAAGCAGAGGACCAGGGAAGGTCATCCTGAATAGCTGGCATCAAGGAAAAGACCGGGACCTTTCCAAACCCTTGTCTGCATTGCCAGTTAGTGCTTCAGGCTTCATCTGTGTGATGCTTAGTGTCACGTACTGGCACGAAAGGCAGGAATTTCAGTCACCAAGGGTCCAAGCAAAGAAACTGAAGTCCTACTGTCCTGTGAATGCTCTCATTATACATACAGAGACAGTGTACAGGCCTGTGTGCCACACTTCAGTCAACATAAGTCTTCCCCCTCCAGCACTTTCAAGGATGTATTTTAGACTGCTTCTGTGCAGCTCGAATCCAAAATGGAGGCGTCATTGTCACCTCCCACCATGCCTTGGCCTGTGCTTACACAGCCTCCTAATAAACTCTTAGCAGAGCAGCAGAGCTCTTCATTCACAAACAAGAAAAAAAAACAACAAAAAAAAAAAAACTGGATGAGCCAGAAAAACCCTGAATCATCTGTGCATCACTGTAAGCCCCCATTGCTTCACGTAGGACATAGTACTTCCTGCTATTCATTTGTGCATGGTCTCGCCTACCAGTAAAAACTACGAGCTCTAAAAATTACAGCTCACAGACTCAGTATCACATTGTACTGTGTGACTGCACGTCATCAGTTGACCTGGGGAGAGAGCAGGCCAGCAGGAAGGTGATAGTGAAACCGTAAAGCCACAGAAGGCTCGCTGAACCAGTCAGCGGCCGGGGCACGGTTTCTGGAGAACAGTGACTCGAAGGCCAGCCTCCTCTGGGAGGAGGAAGCCTCTAGGAGGAAGCGTGCAGAAGGCAACGTGCCGCTGCCGATGGGCTGTCTGCACGTCCTTGTTGGCCTGGTGGGTGCCGTGGTGGGCCTTCTGGGAGGCATGGTGCGAGCAGTGGTGGCTCCGCTACGGGCAGCGCTGAGGAGGCTGGGTTCTGCCACTTTTTGTCCATTTGCTCCAGAAATAGATAATAACTACATCGTGGGAAGTACAGCAGAGCCTCTAGCACCTTCAGACTGAGCAGACCACCCTGTGTGGGAGGTGAGCAGCCAGCAGCACCATTCAAATGAAATGTCCTACAGTACTTTTTCCACTGAGGACGAGGGCAGTTATAGTCTAGGACGACAGATTTCAGGCCCTGGCAACATATCTTTTGATAGTGATGGGAAGAAGCTCCACATTGATGAAACAATACCCACTTCGCCCACGCAGCAAAAAGGAAAAAGCTGGTGGAAAGGGCCAGTGTTTCAGCGAGCCCGCTCTGAAATGGCTGCCTGCCTCCCAGCTGCTCCAGGGAGGCCCTATCTCCTGCCTCTCCTTTCTGGAGGATGAGGAGAGGGCCAGGCGGCCTCAGGGCAGCCTGGGTCAGGCTGGCAGATTTGGGGCGCGGAGGGCTCTGCTTGGCTGCCTGTTGGAAACGCTGCAGCGAGACACCAGAACCATGAATACAACCGGTGCCTTCGGCCATAAATAGGCTAGGCAGCAGGGCACCGAGCCCTTTGGGGAGGGGGGGGCAGAATATCTAAGTTATTTCAAGCGCTGTAGTTTTGGAAACGACTCCGGGGCTCTGGATTTAGCAGGAGGTGCCGGCACGTTAACACCCCGGCCCGCAGGGCCGGCACACGACTACCAGAGGAGGCCGGCGGGGGCGGCACTGCGGGGCGCTGCCCGCCCGCACGGCGCGGCCACGTGTAGCGGCGGCAGCCGCCCCCCCGCCGCGGGCCCGCCGGCACGCACGGCCCCGCCGCGGGCCGCCCCCGGGCCGCCCGCCGCCCCAGCGCCCCATAAAGGCGGCGGCGCGGCGCGGAGCGGGCTCCAGAGCAGCCGGCGGCCGCGCTGCCCCATGCACTGCAGCAGGTAAGCGCCGCCCGCCCCCTCCCCGCACACGTCGCGTGTGTGCGCGCCCCCCTCGCCTGCTTGCGCTCGGGTGTGCTCTCGGCGTGTGCCTGCGGCCCCGCGGGAGGAGGCGAGCAAAGAGGTGGGTGGAAGGAACGTCGAGCTTCGTCCCTGCGGGGAATGAAACCTCAAAACTTGCGCTGCGCCCCTCCGGTTTTAGAGGACTCCCACTGCACAAGCACCGCTGCTTTTGCACGTCAATGCCGCTGAGCCCCCGTCCTCTTGAGCTCGGGGATCATCTTTGCCTCTTCTTGCAGCCTGGCTTCTCAGCTGTGCTTTTTTTTTTTACATGCTGAAAAACCTTAGGAGCATTTACCCAAGGAGCTGGTGGTGAAAATTATGGGGAGAAAATAGACCTGTTCCTCCTAAAAGCAAAACAGATCTCGATAAATTTGATGCTGGTACTCCCCTACCTATTATGGTAAATACTGCCACAATAGCAAAAAAAAAAAATAGCAAGGAGAAGAATGAAGAGGTCAGTGCAGATTCTGCTTTTTTTGGCAGTGCCTTGGAACCCCAGTGAGAACACTGGGAAGGAGAAAGCCATTTAAGTGACAAAGCAAATGCCTTTGCTTCCCATGACTCAACAAAAACCCATGTTTCCAGCAAGGACTGCATCTTTATCAGGAGAGATCTTTATCAATCCTTTATCAGTACTGCAGTTGAACCCCACTTCCATAAATATTCATGCCAAATGGCTTTGAATGGGCCATGTTTTTGCAAAGTAATTGTGATTTTTCAACATCTGGGAGAGAGGTTTAGGAATAAATCTTTACAAGTAAAGCTGTAATATTCTTATAGAATGCTTACAGTAGGGTTTAGGCATGGACTTGAGGGATTATAAAGGATGTTTTTAAGACAGTTCTTGGAGCACACAGAGGTGAATAAATAAAGTTCTCCTCTCCCTATATTCTTTTCCCCATTTCCTCAGCAGTCAATGTTAACGGTGAAAACTAGCTTTCTTAATTAGACCTGGGTTAGTAGCTCATAGAAAATATTTCTGAAGGTGCTTTGCCATTTTTGTGCACCTGAATTAACCAAAACCACATTGCCTAACAAATGCATTTATGATTGTTCTAAGCCGTAGGGTGATGGTTCTGCATCATGATATGCAGCATCCCAGTCGATACTCTGATGGAATAGGTAACTTGCTTAATATAGTGCTTTCTGTGCTCAGAGATGAAGCAGCTGATCCAGCTTGCTGGAATTTTAAGACCTAGCTCAGAGTCTCTAAAAGGGAAACTAAATTTAAAGTGGATGAGCACTTCACTGCAGCTAGATCTGTTCTTCTGATACTAGAATGTTCTTTTGTGTATTTTCAAGAAAATATGTTTAATTACCTGTCACTAAAATTCAGTTTTCAGAGGTTTGGAAGAAACAAATGAGATTACGTTTGAATCAGAAGAGCTTAGAACTAGCAAGAAATGACTGAATATTCTTATTCTATTTCCTTATCTTGAACTGTCAATTTTAATTTAGGCTGCATTATTTAAAGCTGTGCAAAGAGCAGGCCATGAATAATTAAGACAGCAGATGAAACAAATATGCATTCATAAGCATTTCCCTGATGTAACAAATAATAATGCACTTCCTGCTTATTTCAGAATGATACAGATCTTGGATCCGAGACCCTTGCCAAGCTCCATCATGCCTGTGGATGTGGCCATGAGAATTTGCTTAGCCCATTCACCACCACTGAAGAGTTTTCTCAGCCCCCTTGAGGACTGTCAAAGAAACAACTTTGTTAACAGATTCAAACCTCTCAGACCATGCCTGCATGTGAAACGTGACTCCGAAGCACAGAAGACAGACTGGAACCACTCGGCAGCCCGAGCCAAGAAGCGAGTTGTGTTTGCCGACTCGAAGGGCCTGTCCCTGACGGCAATACACACCTTCTCCGAGTTCCAGGAGCACCCTGGCTGGGACCTTCAGTTTGACCTCATGGGCCTTGAAAACATAACATCTGGCCTAAAGCTACATGAGGAGAAAAACTTGATTCTGGGTTTCCCTCGGCCCTCAGCTGACTACCTGGACTTCAGGAACCGCCTGCAGAAGAACTTGGTCTGCCTGGAGAACTGCACCCTACAAGAGAAGGTGCTGTCGGGCACTGTGAAAGTAAAAAATGTGAGCTTTGAAAAAAAGGTTCAGGTTCGAATTACCTTTGATACGTGGAAGACTTACACGGACATTGAGTGTGTATACATGAACAATGTTTATGGTGATTCTGAAAATGATACCTTCTCGTTTACCATTGACTTGCCTCCTGCCATTTCCTCTCAAGAGAAGATTGAGTTTTGCATTTCTTACCAAAGTGGAGAACATACCTACTGGGACAATAACGAGGGGCAGAATTACAAGATTCTCCATGCAGAATGGAAGTCTGATGGAGTTCAGATACCATCTGCCAAGAAAGACTGTATAGATATTCAGACTCAAAGGAGAGGTCAAGAGAGAGAGCCTGATCAACTTGGCAGCCCGAGGCTGTCCAGTGGTCTCTTTCCCCAGTGGCAGAGTTTGGGTGGGATTGAAAATTCATCACCATATTGGTGATAGACACCAGCTAGGAAGCGTTCTTCCGTTTGGCGACAGAACAGTGTTAGCTTTCTGGTTCACATACTACATGACAAAACCACTTGGCAGGTTTTGTTGGCTGTCTGTACAAATCCAAATTCAGTTGTTTGTGGGATTTGTCATACCATATTATGTTACTGAAGTTCTTTGCCAAAACTTATCCTTGGAAAGAAAGATGAACAAGATGAAACCCATGTGTATGCTACCTACTCTAGAAATAGCATGCTTAAGTATATGCTGCTTGCTTTCTGCTGTTGTCTCTCCTGAGTCACTAGGCAAGAGACTCTTGTGAGGAAGTATGGAAGGTGACAGTATCTTAGCAAGCTGTAGCAGCTGTGTGTATGTGCATGAGTGTGTGGGTACACAGGGATGTTACATGAACAGAACACTACAAACCATTTTGCACATGTTAGGAGTGCAGTAGAGAAGAGGTGATGCTGTCAGGACAGAGGCTCGCTATGACCTTCAACATGCTTGTAGCAGTGGCAGGTAGGAATGCATGGCTAGGATTTGTGGCTTCAGCACGGGTTAGGAAACTTATAGAGGATAACAGAAAAGTGGGAGAAGGGGAAGAGGTAAGATGTGCTGCATAACTTGGAGATGAACAGCATTTTGATGTTGACTTTTCAAAACTGGTCTTCTAAATACCAGGGAGAGTTCTACAGGATAAAAAGGAGAACACAAAGTGACACAAAGCAAGTGGCGGAAGTAACTGCTACTTAGGGAAGACATCTCTGTCCTCATTGGCCTTGTGAATAATAAATATCCTGCATTTGAGATGAAATCTAACCTTGACTTCTACCTTCATCATCCTACTCAGCTATCAAGCAGAGGGTTTACCTTCTAATGTTATAAGAAAAATGTGCCTTTTAAAAAAAGCCACTGTACATGCCAAAAATCAAGGCTGAAACCAGGGTTAGTTCACAGAACAGACCAAGTGATTTGCAAACTTCCTAGTCCGTAGCAGCATTAGATGATTTGACTCATTGCCTGATCTGATTTCATAGCACCTGATGGTTGGGTATCCTGCTCCCTATTGCAAAGTTAGAGATAACTTTTCAAAAGTGTGTAACATAGGCAAGGTCCTTCATATTGAAGACAGTGAATTAGCTGCACTTTGTGAAAGCTAATTTCTTTAAAAGAGCAGGGTTGCTGCTAGTTTTCTAGAATGAATATAGGCTTGCACATAAATAGAAAACTGCTCTGTTTTATTGTACCTCATTTTTGAAGCTTTTTTTTAAAACTGCTGTATATTTTGTATCTGTATGCTTGTAATTTAGCTTTCTGAATTGTCAAACTGTAAAGATGGTTTGTGTTTCATACAAGACTTGTGTAGGAAATTGTCCAGTACATGCTCAGCAGGTGTGAATACCAGCACACCTTTTAACTGTACTGAAGTAGCATTAACATGAAAATACAAGTCACGTTTTTTTCCCATTGCTAAGCAGTATAATATCCTGAGTCTGAAGCTACTTGCAATGCAATGAAAAGATGTATACTAAGGTGAAATAAGCTTCTTTCACTAACTGCACTTTTTCCCTATGTAACCCATGCTGTTACATGTAAACTAGCCATTTTAAGAATAAATTGTATTTTGATATACCTGGTTCTTAATGAGTCAACTCAATCTGCTAAGTTCATTAACTTCTTTAAACACCTGCATTTCTGATCTAAGGTACAGCAGGTTTGTTCTGTGCCACCAGCTATTGCTAAAGCTGGCTCTGGTATGGTATCTCAGGGCAACATCTGATGTTATCCTGAAGATAAATCTCATCTCTTCACTAAATAAGATATCATCAATAGATGATATGATAAGTTGATACAACTTATGAGTTGTAAGTTAAAAAAAAAAATAAAAAAATGAAACAACTGCATCCCACCAAATTTAAACAGAATAGGTTGGTTTGGCAAATCCCATGCAGGATTCTCCTGTGCTGTGGGTGAGTTTGTCTGGCAGGAGTCTGGCTCAATCTGATGGCCAGACTTACTGCTGAACTATAGCATACACAATGCATACACAGATGCATCTAGAGAGCAGCACTTGATGTCTTCTGGCTTGCATTCACCTGATACTTAGCTCACTATGCTGTCCCTGCAGCTATGCTGCTATTTGGGGGCATGGGACATTTTGCCTTTTTTCTCTGCTAGTGCTTGGGAACCAGATCAATTGCTATCAGTACCAAAAAACGTGCTGGAAAATAACATGTCTGCATGTGAGCCAGTCCACCTTTGACACTGCTGTGTGGACCTTGCCTTGCAATTATTTAGAATAGAGAAAAGCGTGTTGGGCCCCAAGTCCCCAGAGGACAGAGGGGTTTGGCACACTGCTACTGCTCCTAGCATAGAGCAAGGACAGGCTAACCAATGCTGGTCACGCACCAGATGCTTTACATGGGATTTCCCAACACAATAAGGAAATTCAGTGACAAGATCCAGTCTAGTTCAATCTGTTATAGACAATGTCAGCAAGAAATCTAGTTTTAATTATGAAAAGCAATTCCAGAAAGATGAAAGGCAGCAAGGCTCTGACAACGTTTCTGAAGTGGGGAATGAACTTCAAGCTTCTACATTGCAAAGCCTGCACTGGATGCAGAACTGTCCTTTCCCCAGCTCTGTCTACCAACCTCAAACTCTACTGAAAAAGCAATATAGTACTTAGTAAATAACTCAGTGTCTTTATGTTTAGGAGCACTTGGGCCATGATACACACTGCACCATCAGCTCCCTGCTCTAGAAAAGTAAGCTCAAGAGGGATTTGTAACGAGTGGCTTAAAGGCTCCTTGGTCTCAATGTCAGACTTCACTGAAGCAAAACAGATGCAAGGTTACTGGGTGGAGCAAAAGCCTTCCACTATGAGGAAAAGTAACATTTTTTCTCCTCCTGCCAAGTTTCATGACCAGCCATCTCAACAGAAAACGCCTACTTGTCCTTCTCTTGACTGAGACATAAATCACCTTATAATACGAGAAAACAACTTCCTTTAAACAAGGTTTAGCTATAAGCCTGCTGCTTTGCAAAGTTGCTTTGCAAGATCATATTTGCCCAGTGGAGAGGCAATGCTTAGCCGCAAAAGAGAAGCAAAGCAGCTCCAAAGCCCTGCCCCAGACAAGAGAGCAAAGAACTCCCTGTTTCTCCACTCCGTACTAAAGCAGTGCAGTTTCACTTCTTCCTCATTTAAAACAGAGCTCGTACATATCACTAACACTCACATTGACCAGAAAGGTAATAGGCCCTGCAGGAACATGTTAGCAACATTAAGGTGTATTCACTAAAATATATTAATTTTAGAAATGTGTTTGTCAGAAGCAGAGAAAAGCAAAGTCATCCTTGGAAAATTGGCTTAGCCTAGGGAATTCAAACACGCATCTTGGAGGATGCTCTTTGAGAGAGACTGTATGCAAAAACTAAAGATAGAAAGCAGGTGTAGTCCCTGAAACAGAGCTTGCAGACCTATTGCATCATCTTGTTCTCTTCAGAAGTCATTTTCCCAGCTGCATCATCGATTTACATTTTCACCACTAAGGTGACGGTGAATGACTGGATTCCCTCCGTTAGCTAAGGAGGTCTGAGGTGTCTGACTTTCAGTTATAATATATGGGTGGCACAGTATTTAAGAGATTTTATTCTTTGAACATAAGTGTTTCAAGTTGTTCTAAATAACAGTACTTCTTTTTGTGAATCTTGGCCTAGTCTTACCATGGAAAAATTAATTTGAAATTTGCCAGTGTTTCATATTAATGAAGACCTGTCACCCTCAAAGATCAGCATCTCAGCATTTCCTGAGAACATAATTATAATTTTCACAGGCAATTAGTGAATGTCTTTTTCTTTAATGATATCTATATCTAAATAAGTTACCATAATTTATATGATAAATTTGGTAAATTAATGGTAATATGGTAAATTTTATGGTAATTACATATATACAAAGCAACAACTGCCATCCCTCTCAGACACTTATAAGCTTTAAAATGCGACACGTAGTAATGAGTGAAAAGTTTCAGTAAGGCCAAAATAAAAATGAGGTAAGACTGCCCTAAATCCTCTCTTGAGATGCCTCTCTGCCTGTTTCAAGGATCAGCCATACTGCAGCCATTCCTGACTGGGATTTGCTTCATCTGCTCTTACAGTCCTTCAGTGATGGAGGCTTCACATCTTTCTATTTATTCTTTCCTCTTCTTACCTTAAAAGAGGCTCCTGAGGTATTAGCCTAATTAAAATTAGTTCCTAATTACTTGTATTCTGCATACACAACAAGAAGAAACTATTGCTGTCTTTCTGCAATAGTCTGTAAGTGCTTCAGAAGAAGTAACAGCTTTCCCTCCTCTAGGCTATGTAATTCTTCACTTAATGAAAAATGGATATTTCAGCTTTTCATCCTTGTTTGGAAAGGTACCTATCTGGCCTTTGGATCTTCCTTAGGGCAGAAATAACACTTTCAACCAGCTCTGGTGAAAGCCTGGCTGCATGGTCTTCAGTTTCACCAGTGAAAACAGCACAGCTCAGTACCCATCTTTCGTTGCTCAAGTGACTTCGTGCATCTCATACAACAAGGCCTGGGAACATATGCATCATTTCTGTAGTGCTTGACAGACTGTCCTTGAAGCTTGTGACAGCTGGGCAGATTGAATCAGTGATGCAGTTCACTGAACAATTTATGCATGTAATTCCCTCCATTAAAAACATCCATATTTTTGTGCTTCTCCACCCTATGTCACAAACCACTTCTGACTCTCCTTTCTGGACCAGTCACTAAGATGGGTAGATTTCGTATCTTCTGAAGAAAGAATGGTATTTTCTGTTTCAGGGACAAATTTCATACATAAAAGGCAGACTGACTGCTACTTGTGCAGTGTTCACTGTGGGTGGCCCACTGCTGATCTGACTGAGTGCATCTTTTGAACTGTAAGGTAGAAAATGCCACAGGTAAATCTGCTCAGGCAAAGCATGAACACAGTGCTGGGGTCTAACTTGGTTCCTGATAACTTTGTAAAACACTGGAGGCATTGCAGCGTACTGAAAGTAGAGCAGGCTACTTGTACATGTGTTACATCCTTAGCTTCCTTTGAGAGAAGGAGAAAGTGTGAGGTTTCTCAACAGTTCAAGCCTGGACTTTCTGACAGGAGTTAACTGTCATGAAGGTTAGGGTTACAAGATGTTAGCAGCCAGAACTGATTCAGTGGAAAGGAACGAGTACTTACACAAACATAGTACACCAGAAAGTAGAAGTCTGCAAGAGCAAAGTTGGTCTAGAGTTTACTGCAAAAGAAGAATTGCAACCCTTGAAAAACTAAATTATTTGCTTCCAAGGGATTAATGGAGAAACACCCCTACCATCTCTTCATGTTTCAGGCCATTGTAGTATTTCAGATGCTGTCAGCCTTGCAGCATTTTGCACCTTGTACTGCAGCAACATGACACTGGTGTCACAGTCCTCTCAACTAGGTGGCAACATGACCAATACAACAATTTCCCTCTCTTGCAGAGAGTGTAGAACAAAAACTTTCACGCAGCACATCTCCTGCCATAGGTAAGCCCTTCCCTGAATCACAGACACAGCTACAGTTAAGCATGAAGTCAAGTCCAGGAAATTGTGATGTCAAGAACAACTACCTGCATCAGTCAGGTCAGGTCAAGGATACTGTGTTACTGCACAGACCTCTTCAACTTTACTCTGAGCCCTCAAGTGAACCCACTGGCCCCAGGAAAATAGCTCAGCCTATCACTGCTCCTTACAGTGACAGCCACTGACTGATCTCCCCCCACCCATAAGATGCTAAGACTACACAGTGTAGAAACATGAAGGAGCTGCAGAATTGGATGCATACAACTAAAGGTAATTTTGTGTTCAGTTGACAATCATACGTCAGATACTGATACCCTTCAAACACTCCATCCAGGTTCAGCAAAGGTGAGTGACAGAAGAGCTCGTCAAGTATTCTGCCCAACTTCATTGTTCCTTAGAACACCCTCCTTTTTGCCCTCAGACATGCAGAGTCAAGATCAGCACGTGGCCCCCTGTCTGTAACTACAGCCTCAGCAGCTGCACCAGCAAAACCATTCACCCTTCACTCTGCATGGGGAAGCCACAGAACATTAACTCCCAAGCCATTCTTCCTATTACTATGTTTTGTTTTGTTTTTTTCTATCAGGCTATGGCTGTAAGATATACCAGGCTATAATGTTTCCTACCTGGTGCTGTCTTCTGGAAGAATATTGGTGTCCAAATCGTTGGACTTTCAGAGGTCCATGGTCATCTTCTTCAGGAAGGACACCAGGGCAGTATAAAATCCCATTACACAGGTACGCTCTGCAGGTGGAAACGCTCTTCCCAGAAAATAAGATAGGAAGAGTTAGGAGAACTCATAGGTTTTCAGGACAAAACCCAAAAAAACAATCCCTCCAGCAGGAAATGAAAATGATGTTTAAGGGATAGGCGTTATTGCTGAAGTCAATCTTGTATGGGCCTTATGTCGGCCTGGGAGTGGTGGGATAGTGGGAGTGGTGGGATACTGCTGAGTGCTGCATTAGCAGCAGCTGAGAAAATGGGACTAGCAAATTCTGATTGTATGGCACATATGGCCATTATTTGCTGAATAACTGAATGACATTCATTCTCCTCCAAAATCAAACCTCTCCTCTGCTGAGAAAAATAAAAGGGAGTTTTCACAGGCCCTTATCTCAGAATCCTAGAGGTACCGGGACCAGTTGTCCAATTTTTACATTGGCTCAAGTGAAACCAAGAGTCCAAGGCATTGCTGAAGAAAACAGTAGAGAAAATACTGGATATTTATGAATTTTGGGTATCTCAGAGATGTCCCAGGAGCATCTGCCTGTTTCTTTGTAGAAAAGAAAGAAGGTAAATAAAGGCTTACATTCCCTCTAGAAAAAATCCTCAATTTACATCTTCTCTTATATAAGTCAAGAGACTGGCAGAGCAATATTCACTTGTGAGATTCTTTGCAGGTGCTGTGAGATGTCAAGATATTAATTTAGGAGGAGTTTAATTAAATTCCCAGGCAGAGGAGGGAAGAAGGAGTGTGTGGCTGATACCACTGGCTGATGACTGGGGCCACCACAGCTGGTTAGCAATCTGCTCCCCCAACAACAGACAAAGAAACACGGCCCCTGATTCCCATGCTTTCCATGACAGCTTGAATGTTAGCAGACAAGAGGTTTTAGGAACCCCCTGGGGCTGTGCTGAGTGCAGCACAGATGTTATTAGAGGAAGAGAGAACCGATGGAGGTGCAAGGTGTTTCTAGATAACTGCAGGGCCTACTCAGCTGGAAGAGAGTGATGGGGTAACGCAGTCTCTGCAGACCATGAGTGGAGACTCAGCCTCTGTTTCAAAATCCATGAGCAACTTGACTAAAGAACTTGACTTAGTCAAGCTCTAGCTAGAATTACTAGGTAGAATTTTTCGTTAGAGAAAACAGTATTTTGATATTTTCAGTGGACCACAAATGTCAAATATTATACCCTCTTATTTTCAAGATCAGTTACATAAATACCATTGCATTTTATTCTAACCAGTGAAAAATATGCTACTACTTAAATATAAAATGTCACACAAATGCCACAGACGTACACTCCGGGCAAGTGCACTTTCAGGTGCTGTGTAGTCATAGCCTCAAGCAGCTAACTGAATGTGGAGGCTGTGCTGGATTTCTCCTCCCTGCACTTCAGTCATGATTCAGAGAGAGAGAGAGGGGGAAAAGGAGAGACTAAGCCTGTTTCAGCAATCAAACCTTACTAGTCAGATATTAGAGCTCACATCATGCTCCTACTGGCTCCAGGCAGGCGCCCAGGCCACAGAGCCACTGTGGGACGGTGGCAACCCAAGGGGAGGGAAGTGATGTCCCCCCAAGAGCTTCAGGACCGACTGGAGGACAGGGAGGCTGTGTTATTTGGAACAGAAACCTGCCGAAATGTTATCTCAGGAGATGAGCAGAAAAAGTTTTTGTTTTGGACTGGATTATAGCTTGACTGATAATGGCAGTTCTTAGCAGTCAAAGTGGTTTGGTCAAAGAAAGTCCAGTAACAGGTTCTCACTAGATAATCCTGATGCACAAAGTTAAGAAACTTAAAAACTATGAAGAGAATGGGAAGTGCATTTTCTCCACCCTGAATGCAACATTATTAACTGCTTCAGCAGTCACTTTCAGAAGTGTCTAAGGGAAGTTTTTCAGACACCATTCTATTGTTTCTCCACTTCTTGTTTACAAGATATTTTTTAAACCCTCAAGGCACAGTTATTAAAGCTGTACTTACAGAAATACTCTCCCATCATACTCCTGAAGATCTGCTCAGACAGCAGGGCTACCACCTTTCCTGCAAGACTGAAAACCAGAATTAGTTCCTAATATTTTCCCCTTGTTTTTATACTGCTCTTTTGATAAATAGAGCAGTGTAATTCACAAGCATGGAACCTGTCATTTAGGTGCCACAGAGACATTTGTCACAGGTTTAAAATAATCTTGAGACAGTAATGGTCATATTTTCATCCATGGTTTTAATTTTTGTCAGAGCAACTTCTTGCCTTTCCTGCTCTGGGTCACAAGTTTGTGCATAACAATATGGGAGCCTCTGCAGTATTTTGTGTGTTTGTTTGTGCTCCTTTATAGAGACAGCTCTGCAAAGTTGTTTGCAATGCATTTTTTCAATTGATTTTTTTTTTTTTTTAATTCCAGCCTCCTGCAACTAATCTTTGATATTACTGTGAGCTTGCTGGTTTTGTGACTACACAATAGGCTTGGTTTGACATTGCTGCTGTAGGGTGATTCCTCCTGAACTACTGCCAGTCCTGCAGGAGTGACTCTGGCCATTATGTTCAAGCATCTCTGCTAAGCTGTTGTTCTCCAATGGGCACTCCTTTTCAACACCATAAGCCTACGGAAATATTGTTTCCCCAGACAGCGTGGATTTCTCTTTGTATAATGGCTCAAATTAAGTGTCTCCGTCCTTCAATAAATTGGGGACGTGTGTGACGGCCTCCCAAACTGGCAAGCAGTACAAAAGGGAAAAATAAAATAACGTGGACTGGAGTCCCTGGATGCTTTCCACCATCCGGTCCTTAATGCTTGCCACGAGTTCCTTACTTCCCACGCTGGCTGCCAAGCACCAGACACGGGTTAGGGGATGGCTGGGTCAGTGAGGGCTGTGCTGCAGCTGCAGCCCAGTCTGTTAAAGAAAACGTTCCTCTGCTCTAAGGAGATGCTGAAATAGTTGTGCTGCCAGCATCTGCTTCCTCTTAAACATCTATTTTACTCTTCAGTTTGACAGATGGACCACTGATAGGGAGATGAACACTGAAAACCTCCAGCTTATTTTGCTGTTTTGGAAATGTAACTGAGAAATAGATGCATTTTTATCCCTCTCTATTTTCACAGGATTTTTACTCTTTTCATTCAGCAAAGGCCAGAGCTGAAAATCAGATTTGAATTTACTGTAGCAAGAAGTGGAGCAGAAGATAGAGGTGTGAAGGGTTGGCCGATCTAAAACAAATGTTTGGCTGACCTAAACCTTTTCACTCCTTTTCCTGATTTTTGCAGGCCAGCTGAGTATTTCAAACATAATTAGCAAATATATTTTCAGTGCAGAGACTGCTTCTGGAGTAGGAGGATCTACTTTTGATTTTCATGCCTGGACAAAAGAGCTGGATTTCCCACCCTACTCCAAACACGCTGCAAATAGTTTGCGTTTTTCTCAGATAGGCCCTTCCTTTTATTGCCACATCAGACAACAGCAGTTCTGCCACCTTGCTTACCTCCATTCCTGGGCTTCACGCAATATTTTCTCTCACACTTCCCAAATTCCCATACTTGCAAAGGCTCCGTTCTCACCTTATATCCTGCCTGAAATTCACAGGCTGTATGTGCTACTGTGAGTCAGCACTAATTACACTTCAGCAGTAGGAAAGTCAGTGGGGATGGAGTTGAAGGTGATTCAGCAAAACACCTCATTAGCAATTTCACACTGGAAGTCATTGCACCTGAGTCATCAGCTCCAGGCTGCACAATCACAGGCCATCGTGTAATAGAGAGATCCTAAAGGTTTTCCGTGGTAGCCTGAAATACGCTGTCCCATTATACTTACAGACTGCAAATCAAAGCACTGTAGAAGGGCAGGATGGTACCTAAATGCTATGAGCAATTTCACATTTGCCTACCCTTTCAAATATTCTTCTCCTGTTTCTCAAAAAACACAGCACTGTAGTCAGAAATCAGTTGATTCTGATGAGTCAGTGCTCATAGTATTATCCTGGCACAACTGAAGCACTAGCAATTAAACCTTATTCTCCAGTTGTTCTGTCTTTTTAATCACTGCCAGTTCTCATGTGTTTCTGGCTTATTACTTGCTCTGAAGGAGATGGAGGCAGATGGCCAAGAAGGTATCACAGAGCTGTGCCGTGCTGATGTCAGTCTAACTGCAGAGTTAAAATCTGCTGTCTGAACAAAACAGATTGGATGTATTCAGTGAATCCACTGCAGGATTACACTGCCACATCCATTAAAACAAGAGCAAAACAGCACTGGATACCAGTATTGTAAAAGGAACCAGCAGTTAATTGTGTGATTAGCTTATTTAACGTTTGTTATAAATTACAGTAATTAGCCGTGTAAACTACAGTCAAAGACATTTCTTCCAAGATTTAACTACTTCTAATTACTTTTGAAATGGTATGGATGCGTGTAGCTGTTTATGCGACTGAGGGTGGAACATCACTGAACTGACACACACACAGAAGCCTGGTCTGCTGTGCCTGGGAGCCTGCAGCCTTGCCAGCACGCTGACCCTGTCTGTCCATACCTTCCCCTGCTCGTCTACCTTTCACAGCAAAGCCTACTGATTATGCAGTATTTTGTATGGGACAAATCAGTAAAGGGCCACCATGAAACCAAGAAACTCATTTCAATTTGTGGCCTGTTTAAAGAACAAAATGCTTAACATATTTTGCCTATCAAGTATTTTACAGCAATGACATGCTGTCCTCTCAGTGCTTTATAAGGCCAAGTGGATAATCTTTCCTTATCTCCTAAATATGTTTTGTGTAATACCCTGAACAGCATTTGCAGTAGCTAATAAAGGCAGTATTTTTATGGAAGTTCTAATTTTACAGAATTGCAGTTCATTATTTGTTTACTTAGTATAAAGATGCTACATTCTGCAAATATTTTCTCTAATGCTGACAATATTTTGAAGGCATGTCAGAAGAAAAGCACTGAATTTTTTAATGTAAACTTAAGAGACCATCTGAATGCTGAACAGAGAAAGAGGAGAGAAGAATGACTGCAGTGATCATGTCACATGTGAGAACAAACAGTAGGCTCCTAAGCCTGTAGCTGAATCTCCATCATGAAATAATGTTTTTTTTTTTCCTAAATTCAAAATTGAGACTGCTTGTGCTCTTCCGAAGGGGAAATAAAGCATTTCAAAACTACCTCCATAAAATCTACATGGTTATGGAAACCATTCAGGTCAGCCAATGTGAAAGTGTATGTCAAGCCTTGCTCCACTCAATAACTTATTTTGCAATTTACTTAATCGTACTTTGAAAAATTCACTCACCGCAGCACTGCCAAATGCCTTGTTATACTTTTGTTTTTTCCCCTTTTGATTCTTTTAGTTAAAGCCTGAATTAAAACCTACATATCTCCTTTCATGATTCCCATTGTTGTTAAATACTGGATATTCCACTGGATTTCAAAGAGGGATCTGTCATTTGACCTCTGGTCCTCCCTTCATTTCCAAAAGAAAGGTGAATTCATAATAAGATTAGCGGATGCCCCGATAATACTTGAGGTAGCAGCTAAAGAGATAAAGGGGATTCATAGATAACTTGTATGTACTCAGAGGAAATTGATTTTCATGGAGAAAATTGCAGATTCCCTCTCTGAAATGCAAACAGTATTTGCATATTCAAAAAAAAAAAAAGCAGCTAATTTCTTTAAAAGGCTCTACAGAGCTCTTAAACAGATCTTAAACAGTTCTTCTATGTAAAAAGATATTTTGTGAGTATGTATAGTTTCAGTGAGCATTTAACAATGTCTAGAAATATACTCTACACTTGTCCAAACTCTATTTATAAATACCTTGTTCTAAATGTAGTCAAGATGCCACAAAAATATTTTCCCTAATTAGGAATAATGCATAGTCGTGTTATTCTGATTTTGGTGATGCTGATGTAGCAAAATGTATATTCATAAAATCACTTCATCAGGCAGTACCGTGAAGACAACTATCAAGTTTCCAAGGAGATCCCTCAACAGCCCTACACTTCATTATTAAGCGATGTTCCAGCTTCATTTTCAATGAACAATGCTTTCTTTTTAATTTAAGAATGGAACATCATTTGAAAGGTACATACACTTACCCAAGCTGTGGATTATTCAGGCCCTACCTTTGTCTGTTGCCTCTATTAGGGAGCTCGTAATAGAAAACATTTTATGCTCACCTCAGACACAACTTTTCCTACTTTTTTAAAAGCTATTCCTCTTCTGTTTAGAGAGCTGATGGCAAAGGTGAACACACTCAGTATGTTCTTATAGCCTAATTTACATATGTTTTATATAATGATTCTTTTGTTTTATCTAGGTTATCCCACCTCATCTTTATCTTGAATAATTGAACAGTAAGCTTAGAAGAACATCAGGTTAGGAGGAAGAAATTATATCTCAGGCAGATGGCTGTACTCCACTTACTTTCCCTGAGATTTTCAGGGAGGCTGAAGGAAGATAGACGTAGACTAAGTCAGCTTTGTGCCTTCTGGATTTGGCTCCAGCATAACAACTCAGGTAGGTGAGGAGCTGCTTTGAGCAGCAGTGGGCTGCTCTGAAGTTATGGGGCAGTTGGTGCATAGAGCACTTTGGGGACATTTCTGACCATCTAGCTTGCCCTCCAGACCTTTCCAGAGGTCAGCCCGAGTCCCAGCCTTACTTGGGCCTACACAGTAGAACACAGCAGGTGAGACCATTAGGCACCATGGCTAGGTGAGGCTGCAGGGAGTTCACAGAAAGGAGGAAAGCAGGGGACAGGTCTTCTGCAAAGCCCCTTTACAATACAAAAACCGTGGGTGCCCAAAATATGCAAGTTCAGACTGTGGGCTTGGAAGCTGAGGTATGAAGAGCATGAGGAGAAACCAAAATTTAAACTTTTTGCAGGGTCAGAAGACACATGAATTTTTAGCCTTAAATCTTCAGAAAATGATGGGCCTGAGGCCTTGCAGTCTGCCCTTTGTACTCTGGGTGCCTCTGGGATCTGACAGTCACATCTAGTCTCTCACAAATGCCAGAAGAGTCTTTACAAACAACAAAACAAAACAAAACCAAGCATCAACAACTAAATCTAAGAGCCAAGAGAAATGACAGAAGTGTCAGTCTTAGGCATCTTTCCCTACCCCCAGCCCAGCAGCTGTCTCAGTGGGAGGTTTTTCTTGCTGAACTGCACTAAAAGCACTGTCCTCAGCTTCATTTCCATGAGGAAAAGACTCCACATACCCAAGTCAGATTTCAATCTCACGTTTTTAGAGCTAGGAGGTATCTTTTGTGCTTAATACTACAATTTGATTTCAACCTGCAAACCATAGACAGGTAAGGAAAAAAAAAAAAAAAAGAGAAAAGAAAAAGAAAAAAAGCCAAATTTCTGCAGACAGAGTTCCAAGTTTTCCCATGTTTCTTGAGACAACGCTCCTTGGAAGACCACAAACAGAAGAAAGAGCCTACACTAATGGCCTAGGCTACAATCTTTCTTCACTGCAGCAAGCACAGCTACATCTAACCCATCCATCCTACGTAATCTTCTCACCAACACAAGATATCATTGCATAGCTGACACGCTGGGGCTGTCAGTTTAGCAGACTCAAGCTGGGAATGAGGGGAATGAGTCATTGGTAGAGGTCACAGACCAAAAGCCTGCCAAAGATTGTTTTTTTTTTTTTTGCAAGAGATGGCAACACATAAATGGAGATAGCAAGCTTCTGTGGCAAAGCAGAATCAATTTTGAAATCCATTGTAGACACTGTGGGAGCTCTAGATCTCCCTTATGTTCTCTCCCCTTCTGAAAAATTGCCCAACATATCCTTAACCTCTCTATATGGAAGTCCACCCTCCTATCCTTTGAACACCAGATGCACATTTTTGGTGTTCTGCTTTTTTTTGCTTTTATTAATGGAGTGAATTCACATGAAGAGCAAGTGCTACGTCATAAGAAAGATTTGTTTTCTAGAGAGGAAAATCAAGAAATGGCCTGTGAGATAGCAGCATTCCGTGAAGCACTTCTGTATGACCCTGTGCTAGCTTCATTATTTTTTGAGAAACATCTCTCTGGGTAGTTCTCTCAAGAATTCATTATTCCACCCACTGGCTTGAACTTATCCCATATAGACCAGATATATTTAGAAAAAGTCACAGGCAAAATGATACGATGCCATCATTGATTTATGTGCAGAACAGTAACAAATGAGCAACGAAGTTAAAAAGTATTAAGAGCAGTCTAGCAGATGGGCAAAGCACCAAAATAAACATTCTGATAAAAACACAGATTCAGCAAATCACCAAGCCCAACATGTTCTCAGGAGTTTGGGTTTATTTTCGTTAACAAAGTAAATTTGCTAGGAATGTTGTTAAACTATTATAATACTAAGGCACAGAACACGACCAAGGACAGTTCAACTTAATTTGGATATCAGAATATCAGGAAGAAAATGCAGATCTCATTGTAGCTCAGTCACACTGCCCCCATCACAAAAGTTTAAAAACATTTCCAGAAGAGCTGCCCTTTCCCACAATCTGTGTAACTAAAACTAGCTACCATAATGGTGTTTGTGCACTGACAGCCCTCAGCTGCTGTTCCTCTTACTGTGCCTTGTCATTCTCTATGAAATTGCTTTCATTTCAAGAAATTTGGCTCAAACTCGGGGAAAAAAAAAAAAAGTACAGTAATGCAAGCGTATCAAATGCTCTGCCATCTTAATGTGGTATGGCACCTTGGCAAGTAACTTCTCATTAGCATGGTTTTTGGTCAACTTGGTTCCCACTTTATGCTGCAGGATGGGAAATGTTAGATAAATAATACTGTTTTTTGGGGAACATGGCCTCATAACTGAGAAATGCTGTGCCATTACTGCTAGTGGCTTGGGTGCAGATGGTAAAACTCAGGTACTCCCTTATTCCCCATACCCTGACTTTGAAACTGGTCACAAATAGACAGGGTGTAATTAAAGTCCATGTATGGTACACATTTCCAGGGGTGCTGACCAGAAAATGAGACTTGCATGGCCAGAGACCAACATCAAATTTCAAAAAACTTTAGAGAAATAATTTCTAGTACAACTTTTTTTCAGAAGCTCAAAGCGCCACCAAAAATTTCCCCTGCCCTCCTCCTTTGCCTATGCTTATTCCCTTTTCTTAGGCCCTCCTTCTGCCTATGTGACTGGAGGGTGAACCGGAGCAGGACACAGATCCAGCCACAAAATGCATACATTTGTTGCTGGGTTAATTTTCAGCAGTTCAAACTGAGATAATCACAGAACAATAGTCTTAGTGGCAAAGTGCTTTCAAAGCATGGACACTTCAAATACTGTTTACTTCTATAAATATGTAGTTTGGTTTATGTTGCAGCAACACCTCATGACGATGGCAGCCCAATGTGCCAAGCCCATGACAGTGCATGGCCCCTGCTGCAGACAGGGAAGCCCTGCTCCTGCGGCTGGACTCGCACTTGCCTGCGGGATCCCGTTGTGTGAATCGGTGCACGGCTGAAAGGACCTACCTGCATGCTTCCAGCGGTAGTAGTATCTGGGCCTCAGCAAAGTTTCCAGCATTAGACCTCAGACTAAATAGATGTGTAAAACTAAACAAAACAACATAGCAGGTAACTCTTTCGAGTAGCCTTAGGAACAAAAACTGAAAGCTGTATGAAGAGAGTGAGTTTGTATAGCAGTTTTCTCAAAACTGTTTTGTTTTTGTTTGTTGTGTATGGCTGTCTCAGTCTATCACTATTTTCTAAGTTAAGAGGGATTTATATAAAGAGAGCATATCCACTAAGGCTCTGTTTATGGTCTGTCTGGTCTAAGTATTTATAATCATTCAAAAATTAGTGATTTTTTAGTGTGCGCATTTGCTTAATACCTTCCTCTTGAGGATTTTGAAATACAGAACTCATTTTGCATCTCCCTCTACTTTAACATATTGTTGCTTTGTGTAATTCTGGATCTTTCTGAATTTTGTGATAGGAGACATCCCTGTGCATAGACTGGTAAGCTGGCTGAAATGGTCCATACTTAACAATTGTTCAGGGCAGAAAATTTAAGAGCACTTTAGTTTGTTTTTCTTTCAAGTCTGCTTTTTAAATGCCTTACTAAAAACACAGATACTCTGACAGCAATAGCTTACATGCCCTTATGTACACATGAATATCTGTCAAAACAGAGAAATATGGAATTTGCTGCTGTATGTGCGTGGCACTTGCAAACTGTTCAATTCAACACTAGTACGGTAAAATTATGTTGAAATGTCACCTGTCTCTTCTGTTCAACTGTGTCATCTATGTGTAAACACACTGTTTGCAGGCGCATTGGTTTCACTACACGAAAAGCAGACCCTTCTTTATTCTCAGGTTAACTATACATTCATAAAGCATCCTGTAATTATTTGAAAGTATATATAATTCCTGTCAAGTTGTGGTGGGTAGGATTCTTCCAGGTAACATGAGCATTTTAGTTTCTACAGCCAAAAAGTCAACAGCCATATTGCAAATTCGCTTAGAAGCATCTGTTACCACTGGCTGTATGGTAGAGGGTTAGGGTTTCACAGAGCTGCAATAGAGAACATGCCCTGCTCAGCCATGTCCAGAGTGCCTGGCTCTTAATAAGTAATCCAGGATTGCTAAAATTAGCCTAGCAAATCTTTTCTTGTCTCTTTCAGCCTGGTGGATTTTTTTTTCCCTGAAAATATATTACTTTCGGCATTTTAATTCTTACACTTATCACATTAGTAATGAAAAAGTGACTGTAGATCATAGCTTTGCTTCAGGTTTTACTGGTGAAATGTGCAGATATTTTTCCCAAGTCCCCTTCTTAGTACATTGATCATTATTTCTGAGGGTAGTTTGTTCCACGACTTTCGTAAAAACTGAAAACTGTTTGCCCAATTTCCTCTAACAAAACGACTATGAAATTAGTTGTGAGATTTTCTGGAGTCGTGAAAAAAGTGCATCTTTAATTACAATTCAAGCATTGTAAATAGAATTATTTGACTATAAATAAAACACCTCGCGGTCAGCATGATTCCCAGTCTGGTATCAGTTACTGACCATTTCTCAAAGCCAGATGAACTGTGTGTGCTTCAGATTACTGAGATTCACTTTGTGCCATTTTCTGCAGACAGCAGTTACTGGATCCTACAGAGAAAGTTGCTGAGCTTATCGAGTCTCAGCGCTAAATTAAATTACAGCTCATCACCTTGTATTCTCTTTGCAGCCACTGAATCTAGTCCAAATTTATTTATCTGTGCGTGCTGCTGCAATACCATTCTAGACTGAATCTGACCAGAAAGAACATTGCATTCTGCTCTTTTCCTCCTCTGGCAGAGGCTTTGTGTACACAGCTAATTCAGTCCACCCTTTGCTAACTCACTGTTTTTTTTGTGTGCTGCCTTTTCATTTTCTTGTGTTCCTTTTTAAAGCTGTTTCTCCTTTTGATAACACCCACGCAATTTTCAAATGTTTCTGACTATATTAATTTAATCTTCATCTTGTTTCCGTTTGATCTCTTGCAGCTTCTTTTGCCACAAGCTGCATTTCTCATATTTCTCTCCCTTTGCTTATTAGTAAACCCTGCCAAGACTTGCTGGTGCCACTGTGCTACTGCACAGCTCTCTGCAAGACTGCTTGCTATTATGTGGATATTAGTCAGCCCTGGAGAGAAGGGCTCCATTGTGCTATGGGTAGAGCTGAACCATGACCAAATAAATAAAGCTTCATTTCGCTTTCTTTCAGAGTTCATTTTCTTTTGCTGTAGCCTCTAGAAGAACTAAATGAGTTGAGTCTCAAGGCCATCAGAAAACATGGAGATTTCTGGATTTTTTACACATAGACTTGTTCAGATTCTTTTCTTAAAATGGGATTAATATCAGCAAATCTCTCATGAACAGCAGAGAAAAAAAAGTGCAAGTACAGAGGAAGCACGTCTGAGAACCAGCTTTTACTGTGTTGACTGTGTGAGGACTGACTACTGCGCGGCACCTAGAGAAATGGCTAGCACTGACAATAGCATTGAAATCTCCTCCCTGGGACATCACAAAAGAACCTGTGGAGGAAAAAGCTAGCAGCTACTAAGGGAGATAAGACACACAGAAATACTTCAGGCCTGAACAAAACCCTTCTGTGTTTTGGAGATCAATTGTTGCTTTTTTAGAAGCGGCTCTTGCACCTGCTCTTGTTCAATTACTATCACTCCAGTGATTCTGGGTGCTCTACATTTCCCCTCTGCTCTTCTTTCATTTTATCCCTGTTACTGAACGTCATTAGAGAGGTTACCTAGGAGAATTATGTGTCAGTGGTTCTGCAAGCTTTGAGGAAGGAAATGGGGAAGATGCAGTGCAGAATACTGAGCATCTCCCAAGCGCACCTAGGACTTTGCTCAGTGGCAATGATGAGACCATGTATCTGCTGCCCCTGTTCCAGGTCAGATCCTTATGTTTCAGATCCTGAAATGTCCTTTTCTGTTATCACAATACCTTTCTTATCTTCTGAGTTGCCTTCCTTCCAGTAATAGCATATAAAGCAATAATTTATGTTACTCCTTGCATGCCTGCTTAAAACCTAGCAACAAGAGAAGTCCTTGTAAGTGGTGGGAACCAGCCCTGCAGTCTAAAGAGCACGTCTCTTCCTAAGCAGAGTTTCTAATTGAAGCACGTCACAGCTGACGACAAGGACTTCCCTGACAGCTGACGAAATGAGTAGCATTGCAGTGCTTTGCATTAGGCCTTTATACTGACTTCCAGGAAGGTTTCAGTTCCCTGATTTTTGAAGATATAGTTGCCAACACGGAAACAAATCACGTGCTGCTGCTTTCAGGACAGGGAAAGAGTTTCCCCTTCCCATCAAATTCTGCTGTGGAATAAAATCACAAGACAATGCACCAGCTACAGAACTTCAATACCAAACAACCAGCCCCAAATCCCAGTGAGCAGGCTTCCTAGTTGGCAATGGATCCTCCTTGGCATGCCGGAAACACTGAGGAAGCAAAGCCCCTAACCCTGGGGAACTGTGATCAGAAACTCATTCAAGCGCGGAGAATGGCTGGAAACAGTTATCAACCCACTACCTGTGTCTGAATGAGTCTCTTATCTGTAAAATCTGCCTTTTGTTTATGTCTGAATCAAAATATTGGACATTTTTGGGACCCCATAAACTTTTTGTTGTTACTGCAAGTAGCATAAAAGTCCATATGCAAACCATGGATTTTTTTTAGGACTTGCAAGCTTTGCTCAGCTGTGAATTCCTGCGGGGTCTCTGCTCTCTGCTTGAGAGTAATTCACTCCTAAACACTTATTCTCAAGTGACATGATCCTGTTCCCACATGACCGTGATGGCCTTTGAAAGCATATCCATGCCATGCAGCAATATATATAGGAACAGACACATACATACTGAGAGGAAGCACTGAAGTCTATCTACAGCTGCCTCCTGCAATAGAAGTAATGTGATCACACAGAGTGCATCTACTTACTCAGATACGGTGTCAGAAAGATAATTCATGTCCTCTCTGCAGAAGTAAAAATAAGTAAGGTTCAGGCAGAGTTCAACAACCTTAGGTTGCCTATTAGCAGTTCACAGTGCGGATGAGATGCCCAAAGTTTTCCCGGGATACAAGGCCCTTCACGCTAACAGGAAAGCAGCCAGGTGAAGGCCCAGTGCATGGATGAAGGGCACAGTGCTCACACTTCAGTGAGTCATACTTCTTTGGTCGTGACTTTAGTGGGCTTTTGAGAACCACGACTACAGCGTCTTTTAGCAGGATTGCCTTGAGTCACTGGCCTGACTATTCAAGATCTATAGATCTACGGAACCCGAGCGGGTTTATAGAATAGGCTGTTCCTGTTCACACACTACATTATGAATTATAAAGTGCAACTGTGGGTAGACTGTCAATTAATTTCTATCTTAATCTCTCCTTTGAATAACAAGGCTCTATTAATAAGTAGTAACCATGCCTTTGCCAGATCTTGCAAGTAAAATCTACTCTTATTTCAGTCTTAGAGAGAGAAGTAACAAATGAAAACAATAAACAACTGCAAATTGCTATGAACTTCCAAATCTGACCAAATTGGGTCATTCAACCAGTGTCACCTCCTGTCTGCCTCTTTTCCATGCCTATTTTTCTCCCTTGTTACACTGCATAGCAATGCTGACTTCAGAGCAAAAGCAAAAGCGAATTCATTGTGGACCTCCATGGGAAGTACTTCAGCAAATCTCAAATACACAACCAATTTACAGTCACGTATGAAAATTTACAATCAAGACTGGCAAACTATAAATCGGCCTACCTACCACTACAAATTAATCTGTATGAGCTGACAAGCTGAATGATTAATATTAATGTACATTTGAAAATGGGAATAAATTTGTCCAAAATGGAAGCAGCCAGACTGTAGCCCTTAATAGGGAAGAAATGGATTCCAAAAAGAATTTGGGACCACAGGGGGGTAATTAACTGAATATTGTATCAGTGTTTATAAATACCTGATGGTGGTCAGGAGGAGTAGAGAAGAATGAGCCAGACTCTTTTCTGTGGTGATAGGACACTAACAGGGTAAGAAGTAAGGGGCAAAACCTGAAACACATAAAATTCCTTTTAAACATAAAAACAAACAAAAACCCACCCTACACACCACAGAAGTTTTCCACCATGGGGTAATGAAATGCTGGAACAGGTGGCCCAGAGAAGTTTTGGAGTTTCCATCCTCTGAGACGTTCAAAACTGGACTGGACACAGTCCTGGGCAAGCTGCTCTTGGTGGCTCTGCTTTGAGCAAGGGCTTGGATGAGACAATCACTAGAGGTCCCCAACACCTCCACCTGCCTGTGATCCTGTGATGACTGTGGTCTGCCAGTACCTACACGGAGATCATAAATATGAGAATAGAAGGACCATAAACTTACCTTTGTGACAAGATCTAGCAGCTGGTACTAAAATTATTTAAATAAACTGCAAAGTTTTGACAGTCTGAATTGCTGGAACAGTTTGCTAGGGTGGATTCTCCACCAGTGCCAATTTTGAAATGAAATTAGATGCCATTCTAAACAAGACCATGTTACTTAACTAGGAAATAATTCAGGAAAGCCTCTGGTCTAAGCTGTAATGTGTTTAGATTTCTTTCTTAATAATGATCTCTTCTTGTCTACATTTTATAAATGCACATTGCTGAAAGAGGCCTGTGTTCTGGTGAACTTAAGTATCTTGGTGCATCTTTTAGTTATGCTTTTCATTACATTCTTTTAACCTCAGAAAACTGGAAGAGATACAAATATATATATATTTGCATAATATTGTCAACACATAGGAAAATCTAGAGTGAGAAGACCAGCTGATGTATTTTAACTCCATAAATTTGTCTTTGAAGATACAAAAATACTTTTGAAAATGAAACTTTATCACAGGAGAGCCCTGTAAAACCCATATTTCTCCTTGGGGTGCCGGCTCCTCACAGGAAAAAAAAAGTCTTATACAACCTTTAGGTTGTGGTTTTAAAAAGTTTTAAGAAAGTAGAAATTTTTTCATCTCATAAAGTACAACTATAACTATGATGCCAAACTTCAGTAAGAATTGTAAGTTCACAAAAATATGCATGCTTCCCCACCCGTTCTGACTACAGAGGATGACTAGTTATCATGGTCACAGGACTGCAGTTTACCAAGATCTTTTGAATTTTAAGCTAGCCCAAAACACGACGGTGTGCATCTGAACAGCACATTTTCTAGTTTACTATGTCACTGGGACAGCAGTCGGTGCATGTAGCAGGTTGCACATGGACAGAGTGCCTTGAAAGGCCTGCTTTGGGTCAAATATTTGTTTTGTAGATTGCACATCGATAGGCTTTTTTAGGTCTGTGCGGTCTCTCTTTTTTCCAGCTATATCATGCTGCTGCCACGCAGGTGGCAGTGCACAGTCTGCTGCATGCCCTACTTTTTTGTATAGACAAATATCCTCATCATTCCTCCCTTTGACTCTAGCAGCTTTAAGAAGTGAGGGCACTGCAGTTTGTCAGCGTCTTCTGTGACATACCTGGGTGGTGATGGTCTGGGCTCAATGCTGGCATGCAGCAGGCTGAAGGCAGGGGACTGGTTTTCACAGTCAGGCAGACAGGCCAAATCCCTTTAGACACAAAGAGGACATTTTTAGAATAACTAATATTCAATCAGTGACAGATCAGACAAAGTGCCATGTTTCAGAAAATTACTGCTTAGGAAGGAAGACTAGAGATATCAGGGAAATAGGATTCTCAGCTTTAGAGAGCCACATCAAATATGTGCTAAATTATTCCAAAAAGAATAGAAGGAAAATTATGTTTGCTAAACCCACCGGGTACATTTGAGCTTCCTCCCCCCCCCCCCATCAGGAGAATTTTAGACTTGAGCTGAGATGTCTCTCCTGAAAGGAATAAAACATAATTTGTTCCCTCTGGCACATTACTCCCCGTTAGAAACACAGGAGGTGATGTTTGTACCATACCCAATGCCACCCTTCCACCTGATCGACATGGCCAGAAACCTGCACCCAGGTGGACCCTGGGGCTCCAGGGCAGATCCATCTCCCCACAGGGATGGATATCCACAGAAACCAACCCCTGCATCGCTAACTCTTTGGAGCAGCCTGGAACAGACCTTTCAATTTGCCAGAATCACAGCCCAGAAATGGCCAGTGTGTCTTACCAGCCTCCCCTGAACCTTTCACTCAACTTTCTTTAACAGTAAACCAAAAATATCAACAACAACAACAAAAAGGAAATGAATATAAAGAACATTTCTCACTGTTACAACTGCAATGAAAGTCTCAGACCTCCTCTCCCCCACCCCAAACTCCCAGCCCCCAAGGAAATGTTGCTGGGGAGGCTGCAGAAAACCTAGCATGAGAGTGCAAACAAGGCACAGTTCCCTCGCTCACGTAAGCAAACTTCTAAGTAACCACTAAAGATAAATTAAATACCAGCATGATTTGCCGGGACTGGTGCTTTGTTTATGTAATTCACTTGCAAGGTTTATTTCGTAAAAGTGCAAACAACCAGTGCCATTTCTTTTTTTAAATCTGGGTTGGGTGACTGGCAGAAGTCTGCACCAGCCACACAATGGAGATCATGCAGGCTGCCCCATGGTGGGCTGCCTGCCTGACACAGTGCTGAAGGAGTAGCTCACAGCTTGTGAAAAAGGACATTTCTCTTCATTTTTCATTCCTCGTATTTATGGGAAATTAGAAAATGACAAGAAAGTATTAAAAAAAAATTGCAAATTTCAAAAGTTTGCTGATTCCCTAAAATGCAGCAGCATAATGCTTAGCTAGCAATGGAGGAAAAATTCTTATAATCCAAAGATGAAATAATTCATTTTTTTTAAAAACAAACAAACAAACAAACACTAAAAAAGCTGCACACAAAAGGCAGAGTAAAAGTATATATTTACCAATCACCGGTTATCTGAGTTTAATATAGCAGAAAGAAACTTAAATGTTAGTTAAAATTTAACAGTTGTCTTTTAACTTGCGTGATTACAAACTTTGAAGCCACATCCAGAATAAAGTAGGAGTTCTCCGTGGAAGTAACCTGATTTGAGCATCAGTAGCAGGCTACTTTTGAAGGAGAGCCAATACAAACGGTCCTTTTGATAACGTCTGCCTTGAGCATGATGAAATATGGTTCTTGGATCTGATTCACCACACGTTTCTGTCCTCTTTGAGTCCCTTTTAAGTTTAAAAAAAATTCACAGAACTTTAGCCAGAAGTTTACCCTAATGATAAGTCTAGATTGCTGACCTAAAATGGGATTGCCTAATCTCTCTCTTTTTTTTTTTTTTTTTTTTTACTAAATAAAGATATTTACTCTAGTGTGATGTTAATTAATAACTGTGTGATGGACCAAGTTGGAGACCTCAGGATGGGATTGAACAATCAAAAGCCAAATACTTTCTCATTTAGTCTGCATTTGTTACTAAAATCAGGCTTTGATTACCATTGTTTCTGCTCTCTTATGATGAGTTTAAAGCTATAAAGGTTGCAAAAATGGTTAGATTTGCTTACTGGAGCTGGAATGGAAAAACAGTGGTATTTTCATCTCCCCTGTTTCTCGTTCCTTCCCCATACAACAGTGCAATTGCTTAGGTATGCAGCTTATGCTGACAGTAATACATCGCCCAAATGTAGACAGGTATTGCTCTGCCACAGAGGATTTTAGTTCATACTGAGCTTCAAATGCCTGCTTAAGTCAACCTTTGTCAAGGGGGAGCCTGAATATGTACCTTACACACCTTTGTTTATGGCCAGCAGGGTGAACACAAACACTAGGTAAATCTTTTCTTTTCTGTCCATTTTTCTCAGTTTAGCTAGGTCCAGGACATGGATTTGAGAAGGGTTTGTTTGGAAGCCCAGGACAACCATTTCCTTCAGCTATAGGAGGGTTTCCTAAACTTGTGAAGGCTGCTCCTTCTGCTTCAGGAAAATGAGCAACTTTGCTGCGTGTTGCTGAAGTCCTGCACATTTCCTCCCCCCTCTCAGCCCACCTTGGATAACTCTGAGGTATGCTGCTGCTGGTTTGTGTTTCGTTTTTGGAAAATACTGCCTCAGGTAGGCCTTTCAAAAATGAAAGCCCTTGTCAGTTTCTCTTCAACACCAAAATTTTAAGGGGTTACTTGCTGCCAGTGCTAATATCAGTCATCTGCTCATCTATATACCTTATATATGACACACATTTCTTCTGCTATCCTATTAGCAGTTTTACCACATTTAAATCCAATTATCATTAACTGCGGAGGACAGCCAGCAGTGGATAGCTCTTCTCTGTTTCTTATGCAGTATAAAGATTGGAGGTTTAACTCTGTTTCTGTTCACGATAAATAAGTGCTCACTTCATTTCCAGGGTTTAAAGGACTAACCCTCCCTTCTAGCTTGGGGACTTGTACAGGGCCCCTGTGCATCAACAAAACGTTACTGGGCTCCCTGAAGCAGATTTCAGCCTCTGCTGGAAGTCTGGCGATGCCACAACGCAGACTTCCAGTGTGCTGAGGAGCCTCTGCTTTCAGCAAAATGGTCCAAACTGCCAAAGCACATCAGCAAATACACAGTTTCAATTCCATCTGCCCTGCTCAGTAGCATGTGTGAACTGTGATTTTGTAATGTGACACTTAAACAACTAACGTAGGCATCTGAGGAAACAGTAGTAAAGCCACAAGCCTTTGTTTGTGGCCTCTGCAGCACCAACATTACTGCAGCAGGAAAGCAGAGATTACTTTCCTGGTTATACTACTCTAGCCGAAATTTCATGCCACGTATGAGCAACATGAAAGCTCTTATGCAATTATTATTATTAATTATTATTATTTTTAATTTTAAAATACATTCTGCCATTAAAGTCTTTCAGAAATATACAGGACATCCCCACTACACCATAAGAAGCCATTTTTTGGGGTTCTTTTTTGTGTATTTCAACACATTTTCCCAGATGTTGCTATCAGCTGACAGAGATGTGCTATTTCTACATTTAACAAACAACAATGTAAACACTCTGCAGTTTAATGAACTAGAACTGTGTCACGAACCAGATATCTTCCCTTCCTCTCCTGCCTCTCAGAGCAAGCATTTTATTTTGCCTCTAAACAAGTATTTAAACTTCTTTAAAACAATATTGCCAAAGATGAAATCACATTGTGGCTTTCATTTTGTCTTCATAGCTACTAGCTATTAACTATGGAAATATCCTAGGACTCATTAACGGACAGAAAGCTGTCTAATCCTTCCAGTTCCATGAGAACTTTTTTAATTTTTCCAATCTCAAAGAGCAATGAAACAAAAAAGACAGATTTTGGATAGCAAAATACATGTATGTTGTTTAAAACGTTCATAGCAACTGTATAAAAATGCATAATCCTCACAGATGATATATTAAAATCATTTTGCTAAGAGCCATGAGGTCAGGAGGCCGAAATTTTCCAGAAGGCCGGAACATGAGTCAATACACACTGGGTACAGAAAACCCAGGCTCACCTGCAAACAGCCACAGTGCTGCCCCAAGTTGTGTACATCCACTCCACGTGCTGCACTCGCACAGGTCTCGCCCACCCACACTGGACCTGATGCCAGCCCCGAGTAGTTACGCTACATAATAAATTTTCACTTATGCTTTGCCAGTGAATATTTATATTGCAGAGGTACACAGAATCTCTAGACCACGCTGTAGGTAGGCAGCTGTGATGCAAACTCATACACGGAGAGGATCTGCAGCACTGCGAATACAAAAAACAGAAGCTGAGAATGCCGAGACCGTTCCAAACGCAGCCACCTCCGTGTGGCTCCATTCTGAAGGATGCCAGCCAGAATCCCAGTGCTGACTGAGTTTGATCAGAGCTTTTGGTCCTCCCGGTTCAATGAACATAAGCAGCTGTTTGCCACCCAAGTGCCAATGCCTACCCAATTCTGCCTGAAGTGTTAGGAATGAGAAAACTGTATGAGTTTTTTTTGTTTTAGAGGCCAAAATCCTGATCCTGCATAGTGCCGCTCTGACTGGGGTTAATTTACCATGTTGAAAAGATAACATTTTGATGAGGCTTATGTTATCTGGACTAGATATTTTGTGTGCTTTAATGTGAGGTAAATGGATATTGCGGAAGGAAAGGGAAAGACAGACCTGGGGCAAATATTCAGCCATTTCAGGCACAGGAAAATATTGGTGTCAAAATGTCCTTCCTATGGCTGGTTTCTGCTACCTGGACTCTTTCACTGGCTCCTTTATATATACAGGTTATTTATATATACAGGTTATTTATATATAACCTGCAGAGAAGGGCCGATGGCTCTGGGCAGTTTGAGAAGCTGCAGAAACACCCATAGGGAAAATACTTCAAATTGTGAAGGAAATTTTCTCCTCCCAGCTGGATGACCCATATGCTGGGCAGCCTGGTCATTACTTCAGCTCCTCCTTGCCTGTTCTCCTGGTGTCCAGCTGCTTCGGGAGCTGGAGGATTTCATCAGGTGGAGAAACCCAAGCCAACCTGCTTGCACATCACTCCTGGTTCTGAAAGTCACGGTGCCTCTTTCCTTCCCCTAGCCAACCAGGCTATGGGAGGCACAGAAATTTGGTGCAAAAGGCCGGAAGAGAAAGTCCACGTGAGCTCCTCCTGAGCAGGAGCTGCTCCCAGGAGCCAGACCCTTCCCCGGCCTCAGCCTTCCCCTGTTGAAACAGCTTCAGGATTTTCCTCCACAAACATCCCGCCCCAACTCCACCTGCCCTCTGCTGCCTCAGCCAGCATTGTTTTCTTGTTCTGCTAAATGCTCTTTGGGGAATTTTGCTCTTGTAACTACAAGCAGGGAATTTTGGTGTTGCTAATGATCCTCGCCGAAGCACCAGGGCTGCAGCAAGTGGGATGCCAGACTGTGCCAACTTGGCCACACCTTACCAGCTGTAAGGTTGGTTATTATTAAGGTTGCTGAAGAGAAATAAAGGCTGCTGCAAGACGAAAGTAGTGGCAGACAAACGGCAACTTGGTAAAAAGGAATGACACTCCTGGCAACCCAGCTCCCTGCCTTGACACAAGACTAACGAAGGCTGATGCTGGCTAGAAATTTTTCAGCATTATTATGCTGACTACTGCAGATTCAAGACATTATCTTATTTACTCTCCACAAAAGCTTCCCATAAAAAAACAAAATGGTCTCCTGAGATAAAACTGGCTTACAGCAGAAAACCTTCATCAAATATAGAGACTTTGGCACTTTTCTACTATTCAAACAAAGTGCTTGCTTGTACTACCCTCTATAATAAAACAGGGCAAGGCAGCGCTTACCATGGAAGGAAGTGTTTTCAATCCAGAGGATTTTAATTCTTTTCTTTGGCCGGTATATTAATTCACTCTCACTTCCTGACTTATTTGTCTTGAATTTAAAAGATGAGTGTAAGCTACAAGAATGCATCCTGATTTTCAGGGGAATTCAGTTCAGATAATATCATTTAAAACATACCTGAAAAAGTAAAACTACAAACAAAGCTTTCTGGAATAGTTAAGAAAGATAAATGAGATTTGGAGACTAAAACATGTTATGCTAAATTGTATCCTAATTTTGGAAATCTCTGCAGTCTTTATAACTGATAAAAAGAAAAATCTAACAAATGCCAGGAAAATACTCACAGCAGGTAATGATATACATCTTCCTTGTTACCACGTTACCATGGTTTGGATTCATTTTAAGTACAGTGAAGTTAGTAAGAGTTTTTTCATAGGTAATGGGCAAGGACTGGGCACTGATATTATCAGGATGGAAAAAGTGACTGTGTTGATTACTGCAAGCAGAATATGCTGGTGTGGTGGTTTCATCCTGCTGGGCAGCTAAACTCCACCACAACCTCTCTCTCATTCCCCCTCTCCAAAGGAAAAGGAGGAGAAAATACGAGGTAATTGCTACACTATTTTAAGAAACCACAAAGCATGCCCAGAGACACAAAGCTTGTTTCACAATCTCTGAAGATATAATTGCGAGTAGGTTGAGCTAGATGCAGAGAGAAATGAAACTACCATATAAACAGAAAGAAAGTCTATTGTAATCACGGACTCCGTTAAATCTGTATTTGTAAGAAACATGTTAACTTAGCCAACAGAAGTTGGCAGTTATGTGTGTGTAGCCAGTTTTTCAAAAGGACAAAGAAATACCAGAGTATGCTTATTCTGGCGTCAAGGCACTTTCACCCTGGCTGAAAACTCAGCTATATTTGCTCTCAGTCCAGAATCATCTTCATCCTACTCAGCATATTATCATTCCTTTCAGATACATACAAATTCGTAAAATGAATTGTAATTTACATCTAGAGGTAAAGGATTTAAGGAAGGTTAATTCCAGTGAGGTTACCTGCCTACTCTGCAAGCAGCACAGCACCTTCTCCGGCTCTCCAATAGCTGGGGTCCTCAAGTATTCAGAGCTTTTATTAAAACCCTGCATTGCTCCCACTTTTTCATATGGAGAAACCAAAGCCTACAGAGATTATCTGATTTACTGTAGGATCAGTAATTTCCAATCTTGTTGCAGCCAGGCCACATTTGAGGAAAATGACAACATAGCATAATTCCCAGGCAAAGGCTATTGGCTTTCACATCAGAGCTGCAATGGACTATACTGATGTTCACAGAAGCAATGTCAAACACAAGCTATGTAGCTCGGGGAATAAGCTGGTCATGCTAAAACCAAAAGCAGCAGCAAGGAGCCACCGAGCCCCACCCAAAGCCACATTTCACAACACACACTGCTGCCCATGCCCGCAGGGCTGTGCCTGGGTGCCTGCTGCTGCAACCCAGAATTGCACAAAACGCCTGGTGCAGAGCCAGAGGCTGAATACAGATCTCCTGAGCTTCACACAAGTGCTGTCATCACAGAAAAACCTTTATTTCCTGTCAAATTGCTAACATTTACTCTCCAATGTGTTTGCCTATGAACAGAAACAAACAAACAAACAAAAAACGAACAAACAAAACCAAAAAAAACTAACAAACAACAACAAAAAAAGGAAAAATCAAATAAATGTGAAAACAAATTATGTGTTTATGGAAAAATCTCACAAAATGCAGACAAGCCAGAACTTAATAGAAATTAGAACACCAAAGAAATTATAACAAAAAGTCTATAGACTTTTATCAATAATTAATATTTGTTATTTTCATCCAGACCTATATTCCTTCTATAGAATTCTGCAGCGAGCCTAAGTAGTCCATTCATAAAACATGAGCTTATAATTTGGACATTACATAAAGACTGCAAGGGAAATGATTTCTTTCAGCAAATCAGGAACTTCAGTTTGAATGCGAGAGCTCACCTCCAACGAAATTCATTATTTTCATTAAAATTGAACAGTTCTTTGAAAGATACTAGTTAGTGAAGTATTGCAAGATGGCAAAGGATATTACCTTTATATCTTTAGATGTTTACCCACTAAATACAACTTAAACTTGGACTTGTGAATGCACAGAGAAAGAAAAATCTATTTCACATGGCCATTTTCTTCTTTCACTTGTACTTGCTCAGGAAGCCCAGTGCTTCCAAGTACAAGAGTACAAACTGCTTGTGACTGCTGTCAGAGAAGTATGCTTTGCTCATGGTCGGCTCAGGGTTGTCGCTGTCAGCAAGGCCTAATGCAAGTCTAAACTCACTGATTAAGACATTTTAGGTAAAAACCGGCTTGTTTCACTTCATTCTCCACCTCTTTTTAAACTGCCATACAACCCTTTAAGAGAAACTTCTGCAGTAAACTGTGACAGGGAGAATATTACCCCTGGACACTTGTTCAAGTGAGGCCTAAAATAGCATTTCTATTTGCCTGAAGCACACCCTGCTACTGCCAAGTCACCCTGGCACGCTGCTCTGGGGTCATCCTTACCCTGAGGACAGGTTGATATGCCCAGCACAAGAGGTTCTTCCTTCAGGCACGGCTCAGACCCAGTTTTGGCTCCATCCCAGACCAGTGAAGGGCTGGGCGAGCCACCCCGCTCCACCCGGCGCAGAGCATCGCGGGAAGATGCTGAGGGTGCAGCAGCACTGCCAAAGGAGCCGCCCGTGGGGTGGTGACCGAAGGCACAGCCCTCTGCCAGGAGAAGGCTCCTGCTGATGGACCCGGCCACCTGCACAGCAGGCAGAGGGCATAAATCCATCTTTATATACGGGTGTCAGAGATGCAAACGTGCCCTGCAGTGACCTTCTCGGACATTTTGTCAGCAGTCTGGTTCCTGCAGTGCACAAATCCCAGAGTTAAGTGGAATTTCTACAGTGTTTCAAAAATACATTAATTATAGTTCAGAGGTGAGGTAATTAGTCGGTGATCTGGTCTTAGATAATGGAAGAGAAAATATTTTAAGTCTTGCATTATAAATGCCGCAGTGGGTAAATTGCTGCAGATTAAATTCTTTCAGGAGCTTTTAAGCACAGATTCCCCCCCACCCCCTTTGCTCTGAGAAAATACACCTTTACTTCAGAGTGAGGAGCTAAAGTGGAGGTAAAAGACTGAGACAGATTCTTACCTAGTGTGAACCGGCACCTTTAGGATGGAGGATGGCTCTGCTTGTTTAAATAGCTGGCTTTCAGCTAGTGCTGTGACTCACATTTATTGGTGCTGACAATATACATGACCTGAGCAAGCTTCCCAAATGAACTCCATGTCAACCTAAGAACACCATTTCTTGGCTTGGTCAAAGTTATTGAATAGTCTAGAGAATGACTGGCAAACACCTAATCTCCTATAAAGAAAGGAAAAAAATAAAACTAGAGGGACAGACTAAGTGATAGATTAAGTACTAGAAATTAGAGCATTGAAAACACCTTGTCATCATGCAGATTACAATTCTATACAGAAAGTTATGACCTTCATAAATAAAGAATGAACGATCAAGTTGTTGAGTTTGGGGAATATATTTTGTAAATTAGCAAGTGCATAAATAGTTGTATTAAAGTCTTTGCCAATTGGGTTGTCAAACTGAAATTTCTTCAGTCAAAACTTAAATTCTATATTGACAGCATTTTTACAAGTTGGCAAATATGGGACTCATCCAAAGGCTGCTGAAATCAGTGGGAGTTTCTCATTGAATAAGAACTCTCTGCTTCATAATGCAAACAGCACGGCGTTCTCAACACCTATCTCTGCAAAACTGCTTTATAACCAAAACGGACTATTTTCAGCTAAGAAAGCCTGTTAAAAATGCAAAGTTTCACAAAGACTCCAAAAATCTTTTTTTTTTTTTTCTTTTTTCCCTCCAACACAGTATTCTTCAAAGCTGCCTGTCTCTATTTCGTTTATATGCATGAAAAAAAGCAGCTAATAATCAGAACGGAGAATCAGGAGTCTGGAAACTCATCTTGGGTTCCATCTTTTATATGCTTTTGTGCAAAATTCTTAGTTGTTCTGTGATGAAGATGATTCCAAAATTTCATAGGAATGTCCTCCTTGAGCACTTGAAGGACAAAGGTTTTTCTACTAATAAAATATGCAATAAATATATACCAAACAGAAGAGTTAAGATTATTTCTGTAATTAGCTGCAAGCCAGAGTAGAGTTTTGTGGAAGAAATGGCCCAGAAAACATTCATAAGCATCCACTGGTTGGTACAGCTCCTGCAAACACCCACTAAAAATTACATTTACAAATCTCTCCATATGCTATAGAAGCAGAAATTCTGGGATGCCTTAAATTGAATTTGTTCATATAGAATTGCTATACAATGGATGGAAGGCTGACTGAAATATTGAAAAGTAGCAGTAAAGTACTGGTGATAAAGTCTCCTGTTTGCATATAAACCGTCATCATGAAATAAACCCCATACCTGATGGGAAAGAAAAGTGTGTTGAGGATGCTGAAGGTTCCCTGCTTGCTCCACTTAGGGGCTGTCCAGATTGCGGGGTCAGCTCTTGACTCTATACCAGTCCTCCCTAGAGAGAAGACAGTTTCCTTGGAGAAAATCATCTCTTGAATGGGTCAGAGGCCAGACAAGGCCTTGTTGCATGAGGTTTATGATGCTATATAAGTAGCTAACCACAGACAGAAGAATATTGTGTTGATATTACAATAAAACATATGTCATTTTCTGAGTACAATAATAAAATAATAATAATAATAAAAAAAAGAAGTTGGAGCTATGTAATTACTGGAACAATTTATCATGATGGCTTTTGCAATATTTTCATTATCATCATCCAGCAAGGCCTTTCTGGCTTGTTGTTTTTGTTATTTTTGCACATTGCCCAGGAGAATTTCACACAGAGAAATGAACAACGATGTTACTTTAGTTATTACAGTTATCACATGTTGCAGAATGTTTTCCCATTTCCAGTCCTCTCCTGTCCTCTGCTGAGGTCATGCCTGTCTTTGCAAGCAGGAAGGATGGTTTCAAACAGGACCCTTGAGTATGGTTAATATTTTAGTGTAGCCACCAAACCAAAACATCTTTATAAAACAAAGATTGAGATCGAATACAGGTAAAAGTGCAGTAGAGATTGTTTTACTCCTCCAAGATGAAGGGACACTGCCTGGCTTCATTCTGAATCAGGAAGGAAGCCTGTATTCCATCTGGGCATGCTTAACAAGAGCAACCGCTGAAGTTAAGAGCTAGACCTCATGCACCATTCACAGTGGTGAGAGAACAGACCTGTCTACGACTGCTTCAGTGCCCTCACCTTCAAACATGAGAGGCCCGGGCTTACTCAGCCTGATGTAAACCATGGATTTAGGAGCCCCTGGGCTACAGGTGACCCAAATTCAAGTTCTGCCCTTGGGAGACTTGAATGCCAATTTCCCCATCACCAGCAAATGTCATGACAACCTGAGTGCTGAATAAAAAGGATAGAAAGGCACAACACCACCCTTGCTTTGTAAATCAAGCCGTGGAGGGAAAATATTTATGAGCTGAAGTTACCCATTCAATTTCATCAGTAGTTTTGGATCACACAAAACCTCAGGTAGATTCTGAAGCTATGGGGGAGAATTGCTATAATTTTGAATAGTCATAAGTATGCAAAACCCTGGAGATAAAATTTATGGCTACTTTATCAAATGTAATTTCTGATATACTTTATCTTGCTGAACAAATTTGGACAGATGCTATAAAACTAAGTCATTAGTGAAATAGGCATTACACTCATGGCTAGATCTAATACCAAAGGTAAGGATTGGTTACAAACTAGAACACTGCCCTGGAGTTACCTCTTGTTTTTTAAATCCCTTCAGCCAAAGCAATCCCGTGCTCTGCTTGTGGTCAGTCTGGGAACAGCACCACTACCAAAAAAAAAAAGAACAAACAAAAAATCAATGCACAGACACACACAGAAAGCACATCCACACACAAAACCACCAAAAAAACACAACCCCCCCCCAAAAAAATCTTCAATGCACAAAAATAAATTAACTTTTCTTCGTTATATGCAAGTGACCAAGGTGTGTTTCTGTTTTCTGTGGTTCTTTCTTTGCAAGCCACCTATAAGCTAGTCAGTCGAGGGACGTGATCGTCCCACTCTACTCTGCGCTGGTGCGGCCTCACCTCAAGCACTGTGTGCAGTTCTGGGCACCACAGCACAAAAAGGACATGCGAAACTGTTGGAGAGTGTCCAGGGGAGGGCTACGAAGATAGTGAAGGGCCTAGAGGGGAAGACATACGAGGAGCGGCTGAGGGCACTGGGCCTGTTCAGCCTGGAGAAGAGGAGGCTGAGGGGGGACCTCATCGCGGCCTACAGCTTCCTCACGAGGGGGAGTGGAGGGGCAAGTGCCGATCTATTCTCTTTAGTGACCAGTGATAGGACCCGCAGGAATGGTGTCAAGCTGTGGCAGGGGAGGTTCAGGCTGGATATCAGGAAAAGGTTCTTCACTGAGAGGGTTGTTGTGCACTGGAACAGGCTCCCCAGGGACATAGTCTCTGCACCACGCCTGTTGGAGTTTAAGAAGTGTTTGGACTGTGCACTTAGTCACACAGTCTGAATTTTTGCGTAGACCTGTGTGGTGCCAGGAGTTGGACTTGATGATTGTTATGGGTCCCTTCCAACTTGGGATATTCTGTGATTCTATGATTCTATGATAAGCAACTGAGGGAAACTGGAGAGTCTGTTACTCAGGGGTACTAGATATAATGCCCAACATATATCAGCATATGATAATACAAGACGTCTTTATTTAGATGCTTTGCACTAGTAATACTCAATAACTGTAAAGAAGCTGTAATCTAAGCTATACTTCTCCAATTCTTTTTATACCACTGCTTTTAGGTTTGATAAACTATGGGAAAAAATCTCTGCTACTTATTACTGACTAACAAAAAGCTCTAAGAAATTGCTACAGATGTTGTTTTCTTATCATCTGCTATAATTAAGACAAATGAAATCATGATAACTACACTGCACATTTCCAAACCAGCCTTGATTTATGAAGCTTAAAAAGTTATCAGCAACTTGGCAGTAGTATCTGATTCGTCCAAAACTCAAGAATCTCCTGCTTCACATTTTTCTCCTTTGATCCCTGAGTTGAAAAGACACCAGGGTGCAAATTGAGCGAGGTCATCACAGAGATACCCACATGCACCTAATTAAAGAGTGCTAATTGCAGAAATTTAGCACATCAGGGCTTTGCATTTATGACATTTTTAGGACAGCCACATGTCAACACACTAAAGAGCATGAACAAGCAAAACCTAAAAAAGGCAGATAATAGGTGGGAAAAAATATCTTTCTTCAAAAGAAATGACTTGCATTTGACCTACTAATCCTGTCAATTTGGTAACAGCCTACATTTTAAACTTCTTTGCTCACCTCCACTTACCAATTTCTAGCAAAACTTAGTTGAACAAGGACAGGAAATCAAACAGAATACAGGCAACATATTCAGAGTGCTTCAGCTGGTGTGTAGCCTTCACTGAGTGGCTGACATTAACAAGTGCTAATGATTCCACAGTGAAAAACTGAGAAGCATGAAAAGATCTCAAGCGAAGGGCTGCAGCCAGCTCTCTGCACCACTGGCATGGTGCTGCCAAGCGAAGCACACCGCCAGCTCCCACACGGCAGGCTCTGTTACAGCAACAGGCTGTGACACTGGCTGAGCAAACACAGAGGTCTCCCAGAGCACTGAAATCAGGCTTGGTTAAAGATCGGTCCATTTAGACAGACTTGAGAAATATTGTTAACTCTTTAGCCTTCTAAATGTTATCCAATAGGGTGGGTTTTCATATGGCCCAAGACAAGGCTAGCTTTCTTTCTCGTCTCATAAACAAGGCTTGACCATTCCATTTATACCTGAATCCTGAAAATCTAAAAGCATGTGAAACCAATCACCAGCAGAAAATAGGTAAACATGGGCTACAACAAGATTAGTAGGAAAAAAAAAGCAAACACCCCTAAGGTAACTCAAATAAACTAATCACAAGAAAAAGGGAGATCAAATTATAGTTTGATTTTATTTGACTTAATGACTGATCCGGAACTTGTGGAGTTATCCCACATAACTTTTTCTCTTAGGTCTCAGAAACGAGAGATGAAGAATAGTGACTTTCTATTCTTAACCCTGCCACTACCCTGAACTGTTCTTTGTAAACAAACAAACAAGGTGCAAAGACATTTACAAGACTGAGCTGCACCCCTGACACACAACAACTCATTGTCCTTTTCTGGCAGCTTTAGCTACGTGCTCTTCATTACTATGAGAATCATTCTGATTTATGAAGATGTACTGCAAACAGAGGATTGACATTGCATGTAGCTAGGATAAGGACTGACGAGAGCTAGTCACATAACTCACGTATAAGTTCTAAAATGGCTCTTAAATTACCCTGTGTCTTAAGAAAGTATAAAGCTAAACCTGAGCTCTAGAAAAAAAAAAAAAAAGAGAGATAAAATTTAAATATGTCACAAATAACCTAAAGGGAATATTCTGTAATCTAGGGAATTTCAAAATGAAAGCTTCTATATCTTTATCTTGTTACAATTACATCTCTGTTGTATTATGAATGACAGTAGATCTCGAAGATAGTCAAAGGCAGCATTACTGCGAAAAGAACACAGATCGTTGCTGTAAGTAATGACAGAAGAAATTAGCCAGGGATTGGTTATGCTGCATGAAGGTAGTAATTTCTTCCTCATGGTACACCTACAAGTATGAAAATTTCAATCGAATGCATGATTAAGCATAGCATCTGTGCTTATGTCATATAATTAATAAGCTCTGCTAATAAAGTTAGCAACAAATAAATTAAGAAAAGGGCAAAAGAAACTGAGAGTACCTTTTCACCGTAAGAAATAAAAAAATGGTTCATCAATTGGTGCCCCAGTGATGAGGAAGTGAAAATCACATTAATTTCTTCTTTTTAAGAAGAAGATATGAAACGTGACACAAGCAATGTCACTGTCAGATTCATAACTGCAGTGTACGAAGTGTGTCTGTTGCAGTTACAAAGGAAATAAGCACATACATACAGCTAGCACACAGGGAGGGAAAAATCAAATAAAGCTAAAAAAAAGTCCAAAAATATTAGTTTAATATAAAAACTTGCTCCTATTGCATCTCTCATATTTGGTTACATACCAGTGCCAACAGCAGATTACACAAAAAAAAAACAGGGAATGAGGAACTGAATACACAGCCCTCAGCATAGATGAGTTGATACAGCCTGAAGAGCTTTGGTTAGGATGATGTTTAGTTTTAAAAGCAGGCACAGGAAAATAAAACTATCTTCTAAACTCATTTCATTGAGATTTTAGTCCTATGCCTGAGTTCTTGGCCAAGAAAATAGACTGTTGAAGAAAATGAATTCACTGTTTGAAAGGAAGAATTAATGGGTATTAGATATTTTAGTGTAAGAAATACATTTTAAAAATCTGTAGGCATGTGGAACCCATACCAGTATGAACTTCGTGAGCATGGGTTATGAGATGACCAAGAGAACAAAAGCAAACATCCCCTCAGAAATTCAAATACAGCTTTGCCATAATACCCCAGGGGATTGCAGCCCCTATCTGGCAACTAACAGAGCAAAGTAATTATTAACTTGGAATCATTTTCACAGACTTACAGTAATCTCCAGTAGCACTACTGGAAAGAGTTTTCACCTTCCAGAATGTGCAATCTCAGATAATAGCTTCATGCTTTTAAATCAATATACAAAAATATGATGTTGAATAAATTCTAAACCCTAGAATACCACCACCCAAACCAAAATGCAATTAGGTTCTTTATAAGCAACAGACACAAATTAATGTTATTACTTGAAAAGCCTCAGTCTGCATGAATATCAAGTGCTTTTGGTGTTTGGGAAAGCTTTTCTTTCAATGTAAAAAATTATCACAAAAATTAGAATTTTGAAAGAGCTGTGAGGCAGAACATATTATTGATTTCACTGTAACCAGACAATTCTGTAAGGCACGATACAGTTGTGCACATAGAAATATACTGGTTTACTCAAATTTTAGATTTCTTACTTGATACGGTAATTGAATTAAAATAATTTCAATTCTTAATACTCTCTAAGGGAGTAATCAAACAGTTAAATCATTAGAAAAATTAAATCTCATTAATTAAGAAGGGAATAAAAGTAGATTTCTGTGACTAAGAAGTATTTCTACAGAGCTATTATATGAGAAGGTTGGTTTTCTCTTCCACTAGTGGCCGCATTTTTCTTTGGCTCCCAAGATTTTTTCTTGTTTCTGCATTGCTCTAATCCACCCCATTTCTCTCTTTGTCTTTACATTTAGTCTTTTTACTTCCTAGAAAAATACCATAATAGTAATTTTTGCTTCCATTTTGTACTTTTACCTTTACCATCCCCCATTCAATGGGGGAGTGAAGTCATCAACTGGTACATGAAAACAAACTGGGGAATAAAAAAAAATTAAAAAAAAAGCAAGAAATCACGCAACACCCTCCCTCCCCTTCTTGCTTTTACTTTGTTATGTATTTCAAAATAACACTCTTTTTCTTGCCAGCTACCTTTCTCTCTGTTCTTACTAGAGAAATCAAAAAAGTCCTCCACAGTTCCCTCAAAGTCAGTAGGTGGCTACAAAGAAATGATGTGTCTTAAGAGGTGTAAAATGACTTTTCTAGGAAAAACACAGAGCTGCAAAAATTAACCTGACCAAAAATTTAATATGCTAAACAGAACACTGAAAAGTGATAAAACAAAATGGTGAATGTACTCTTATTTTTATGATGGCTTGATATAAATCATTTAGGAAGAGGAGAAATAGCAATTGCTTATTTAAAATGGAAAGCTAACTGGGTTGTCCCAACTATTTCTATTTCCTCTTGTGAGAATCTGAGATGAATTTGAGATTCTGTGCTTTCTTTCTCATGCATTAATAAAGTAATCTCTATTATACATAGGTAACATTCATCTTCCATAATAATTTTTCCTGTTAAAGAAGTGAAATGCTTGAAAATGAATATGGTGCATTTATTATCACCAAATATGTCCTGTAAGCTAATTTCAAAACCTGAGCAGGATACTCCCCCACCTTGGTATCCAGAAAGACTTGGGAAAAGATCCCTTATTAAGTAGGTAAGTGAAATGACAATATTGTGTTCTCTGCTCACACTGGCATATGGGACTACCCTATCGACCCATCCTTCCTGCTAATAATCAAGGCCAGCTATTTAAACTTCCAAACAGTTTACATGCTGCCACCATAGTCCTTGAAAATAAGCTGTGAGGTGACCTAAAATCACTAGAAGACGACCTAAAACCAATACCCACATGTTTAAGCCACACTGTCTTCATAACGACTGTGCTTTGACTACTTTATATCCAGCTGCATTAATTGTCCAGAAGACAGAACACTTTCAGTGCCTGCTCTCCATTGTACCACTATTGAATTAATATTCTGGACTACTTAACTAGAGCAGACTCTAAACAAACATTAGGTAAGCTTGTTAATTGACAAGATGGTTTGAAGAACTTGCACACAGTTACAAATACTTCTCTTCCAATAATACCTACGGATACCAACTGAGCCTGGACTGTTATTAATTATGGTGTGATAGCAGTCAGAGATGCTAGTGCAAAGCTACAAAGGATTCGGTGAGAACAGGTGCACTTCTCCTGGTTAGTAAGAAACCATGCTCTGGAGTCAAAGCACCATATAAGCAAGAAGCCCTTAAATTAAACCTGTCTAAAGTCTTATATCTATATAATCTAGGACAACTTTCACTGGAAGAAACTAGTGCATCAGAAAATTTGTTCATCACTCACTACAAATATCAAATCATAAATAATGATGCAAACAAGAAAAATGGTAAATGAAGTATTGCTGTGGTAGAACTTAGGTCCTAAAAGATGCAACAAAACCATTAAGGCATATAACCTAACACCTACAGGTACTATTTTGTGTTAGTATTATAGAAGATTCCAGTACCTAACCTATGTTAGGGACTGTTCAGTTTACATGAACTTCTCCCACCCTTCCAGATTTAATGAGCAACTACTCTAACATCTCTTCAGAGATGCAATCTCTCCCTCTTCCTTGACCTCAGAGTTCTTTCCTACATGTAGATTTGTAGAACAAATTACTTTTGCATCAAATACCTATTCTACAGTTAGGAACGCACCTACTCCAGGAAATAGCTAACTACGATAACCCTTACGATACCTGTTCCCTTGTTATATTTTACATAACACCATGGGGGGTTTAAAGGCCTTAGCAAAAATTTAATTAACCATTTGAAATGTGCATATCTCCAGGTGCCCAATTTTACTCATGAATTTAACAACAAAACCCAGACAACTATGAATTAGAACATTTCTAACACATACAAGTGAAGCATCTGTGGCAGTCCAAGGAACCTCACCAACACACATAACAGCACAGATTTTGAAAAAAAGAATTGTAATGGAATGGAAAATTACTTGACCCAAACATAAAAGAGAAACTATCTTGGAAGAGATCTAGGTGCTCTTATAGGAAAAACAAATACTCTTACAGTCTGCTACTTATGGCATGCAAATTGGCATTAAGGAAGCTGTGAGATCTCAGATTTTTTTTTAGGGAAGGATTCTGAAAGAATATTAAATATCACATCTGTGAAAAATAAGAAATATAGGATTTGTTTTTGGAGCAAGTTAGCCAGTCCCACCACTAACTGCAACCACAAAGACATTTACAACTTTTTCCTTAATATTTATTTTTAAAAATTTTATTCTTAAGATTTTTATATTTCTAATCTGTACTATTAAGAGGAAAGTCTGACTTCTAATTAAGTGGTTTTGATCCTCATCTTTGCTGCCATCTGTAGGTAGCTCGAGCGGTACGAAGACGACGAAGTTTAAATCTGGTCAGATATTAGTCCTGTGATCAGGACTAACAGTAGCCATGGGAAAGCATGATGTTCTTGTTCCCTGTCCCTCTTGATTTAAATGCTAAAATTGGCTGGTAAAAGACAAATCATGCAACAATTTGGCTCTGTCTGTCATTGTACCTCAGAACAATCTTACAACTGAGGGAAATAAAAAAAAGATATAAAACAGTTCAGGATCCACTATTATACAACATTGTTACACCATGGTATGCACCAGAAGACTTGTAATTTTGACTATATATAAAGAATATACTTCTGGGTGTACACCTGGTATTAAAAACTTAAGTTTCCTTTTCAGTGAGCCATACAATGTTTTAACCAAACTGTAATAGTAAGGAAAAGTTTTCAAAAGAAAAATAAGACAAAAGAAGAGATATAGATCATGTTTTCAAAGCCATTATGATCAATCTTGGAAATCTGAAATCAAATAAGACCAGTAATTGAAATACTTGATTTAATGACTGCACAATTTTAATACATAAAAATAGATACTTAGAAATGAACAAATTTATACAAACCAGATTTCTTTTGTACATTACAAAACAATGATGGAGATAAAAAAAAGATTTGCTGGATTACAGGGCAAGACAAAAGAACAAAAACCATCGTTGAAGTAAATTTTTAAAATGATCAGGTTTGTTTCATAAATACAGTGCAATGCTTTCATTTAACAAATACAAAATTTACTATTTAATTTATCAACATCAGGAAATATATAAAATGTCATTGACTATCTTATTTAAAAACTGATGCAAATACAATAGTTTGTGTTTTGTTTTTTTAGAATTCTGAGGTAATATTACACAGTAAAATCAAAAAAAGCATTAATAAATAAAACTAAACCCAACACAAAGTGCAATTCAGTGAAAATAAGAAGATAAAGCTTTTATTTTAACAATAATAGATAATTATTAAAAGTGGGCTTAAGCCATAAAAAAATATTTTGGCTAATTTGCCATGTTTTCAGATAAACTGTATAGTTATTTATTCATAAACTGACATTCTACTAATCCAGTTCTACAGAGAGAAGAAAGGGATGTGTTTGTTTCCAAATTTGTTACCTACATCCACATTCAAGTGTTAGCTTCAAGCAATTTTAAATTTGTCTAGTTCATTCAGTGTAGTGGTGAAAGTTTTATTTCTTAACATTGGAAATCCTGTAAATTCAAATTTATTTTAAAGCTTAATATGAAAGAAATAATGTACAACACACAAGTTTGAAGTGCTGCTTTTAACACTCTCCATGCTAACCTAGTTTCATTAGAAGCTGAAGTCAATGGAAATTTTAATATTAATTTCAAGGAAAGCACTATGAATAGAATGACAAATATTTAGAAATACCCTACTATTTATCTGTCTGTTAATAAAATAGTAAAATCACCAGTACCTTCTCTCTAGGAAACAGAGTAAAATAAAATTTGCACTTAGATATTGAAGAAAATCCACAACAGCTTTGAAACTACAAATTAGGAAAATTAATTTGTCAACTGTGTGAAAGTATGTTGGTTGTATGTAAATTATATAAGAAGGGAAAACAAGAATATAATTTTACTCTTATTGCAAGTAAGTAATTGAGTACAGACACTACAAGCTATTTAAGCATTCAACTCCCAGCAGAAGTCAACTGGGAAAGCTGGCAAATTGGATGCCTAAATATTTTGAAAGATCTGGGCCTCATTCAGATGAAAGAAAAATCTATAGAACATACAGTAGCTATTCATATTAAAAAAATACTATACTGCATGCTGATAAATTCTTTCCATTTAATGAATAAAACCCAGACTTATAATTACACCTGCAATTTAGAACTAGTTTTTTCCCCACCTCCTAATTTACTAATTCAGAATACACATATCAAGAACTGTTTTCATGTTGTTTGTGCAGTAAAAAGCACAAAACATTGTCTTTAAATGCTGACCCTCAAGCGAATGAAAGCTTCAACATTCTTCTGAAATGTTATTGTATTCACTCGTCATAGCTTATTTAAGACTTTTAACAAAGTTGACGAAAAATGACAGCACAACAACTATATATTAGTTTTTCATTTGGTGGAGATTTAATTTTTTTCCTGAAATATTTCAACATTTGCGGAATTTACTTTAAATATCTAGTTTTGTTTACCATGACACTATACTAAATCTGGTTAGTTGCTGTCAGTTCCAGAGAATGAACCTCCAAGTTGCTTAATATCTGTAGTTTGGCCTTGAATTCCCTCAAGCTGAAGAAAGTACTTTTTAAAACATTCTTTGTACAGTCAATCCTGTTGATCTGTAAAAGCTGAATATAGAACACCTAAAACCTCTTATTCATAAAAAATAAATTTTTAGCAGTAAATGGCACTATCAAAACCCTATTTGTTCACAGGCAGTTATTTACATGCTTCTTAGACAGCCTGTTTAGCTGAGAAGGAAAACCAGAATATTAAAACTGCATACATTTTATAAAGACTAAAATTCCTGTTTGCCTTTGTGAAAATATGGCTACATGCTGTAAGTTACATTCTTTTCTACTATTCACGTTAATTGAAAACATTCCACCACTGGGACTAGCTAATAAAGAAATATTCTGTATATTATTTCCCAGTGGAATATATGTGATGTAAAGTAATTACAATTAATGATAAAGTGCTATTAAGGAAAAACGGAAACAAACTATAACTTTGAAATTGCCTTCATCATGTTTCTTTTATCAAATAGACAAGCTTTTTGTATGAAGAAGACTACTTTCTGTGACAAAGCAAGCAGTAAATGTATTGCCATTAAGGAAAAAACATACACTTCATATTTAAAAAATACATAAGTTGAGTAAGACTTGCACAGTATCAAGAGACATAACAAAAAGCTTAAAGGCACAATTAGAGGAGAGTGAGTGCTACATAAAAATGCTGTTCATAAGTATTTTATTTTATTCTAGACCAAACCCCTCTGCATTTGAGATTCCAATGATCAACTTTTGCTTCAATTCTTTCTTGTTCTTGTAAGGAGGGAGACAAAGTTGGTTGAAGCAAGTATGGGCCACTGGTAACCTAAAACAAAAACAAAACCATCCTCTTATTAAGTAACAAAACAGAAGCAGGGTGCTGCTATCTGCCTACGTATTTCCAGTTACGTAAGAAACCGTGTACAAGAAATATTATAACTAACAACACTATTGGTCACATGCACCTCAGGTACTCAGGTTAAAATTTGTTTGCTTGCAACTCTCACCCCTTTGCAAGTTGCAAATGTCTTCTGAAAGCTGAGATTGAATACATATATATTTCAGGTCTCTCATAGGATTGCCTGATTGAAACACTGGAAACCATGCTCAGCACTAGGAAAGATTATCCTGATGAAAACAGTTATTCAGCCAGTTGACCTGAAGCTCCACCTGAAACTTGGAATTAACCCAATGCACTGAAAAATTCCTGAACTCTTGTCACTTAAAAGTTAGATTTTAAGTTTGTGATTTTAGTAAGCTCTCTAGTTCCATTTTCATTTAGTCAGTAGTTTGGCATTTGATCATTAGCAGATATTCTTGAAAGAGAGTGAAACCCCACTCCAGATCTGGAGATACAAACAACTGTTTTTATCCCTACTTTAATCAGCGAAGCAAACATCTGTTAAACAGACTGGAGTCCCACTTCAGAATTTGGCAACTTGGGAAACTGGATATTAATTTGAGAATTCTTATGGCTATTAGTGTCTTTGATCCTATTGTGTGAGCAATACAACATCAACATGCTTATACTCATCGTTGTAGAGGCCATCTGACTGAAACAAACAACCAGCAGCACAGATCTATATAATTTTAAAATGTACATTATTTTAAAACGTGTTCTCAGTTGCAAGAACGAAAAATTTGCAGGAGAACGAACTTAAACAGAGATTCAATGTTGACTGATTTATCTTCATTTCTGCTCATGTCCCTTTAATGTATTACTGAAACCAGTTATTGGCCAATTGACTAAAGCATTAGAAATACCACAATAATGAGATAATTTTTGTTTGCTTGTTTTAAATCTGATTTCATCTATGCGTTTTTTCAGTTCTCCACAGAATCCCCCCCCAAAATTTTGACTCTAAAAATGTAGTTCCTTTAAAGTATTTTGACTACCTTAAAAGTTTGAAAAACATAGGTAAAGCCAACGATTACTGATTAGCAGTGAGCTCCAGACCAGTAAGTTTATCTATACAATTTTCCAAATTGTTTAAACTGACTCTCTCCGCTCCTGAAAAGGAAAATACTGGCTGGAAAGCATGAGGAATTTTTCTGTTCACTTCAGTACAAAATAAAAGGTTACCAGAAGCATAAGAACTTGGCATGAAAAATTTAACTTTCATGACAAAGTTACAAGGTTGCTTCAGTCCTATTTCATATGAGCAACCTCTGTATCAGCTATACACTTACTCACCAGAGACCCTAAAGGAATGCTACATCTTTTCCAGCAATGCAAATTAAAATTCTTATTTAGACCATCAAGAAAGAATGCAAGGCGTTTTTTGGTAACTGCAGGGGCTGCTATTCATAATGACAAAACAGACTTAAAAATTCAGAAAAAAATCATGGTGATTCACCCTCTATTTTCATTAGCTCAGCTGTCATGCTAGGAACAATTAAACAGTTTCTTTGAATTAAAACATGTAAGGAAACTTCAAAGATAAAAAATTAATGGACTCGAATGTAAACACTGACTGAAGAATTGATTTTGTATTAGATGATCATCAGCTAAATTTATGTTATCAATAGACGGGTTTAATAACATTTTGAAGACAAATTAATGGAGGTTATGCAGTTTCTCCCTTATACTCTTTGCTCTTCTTCAAAAAGACATTCAAGAGCAATAAGGACTCCCAGGAAATAATTTAAGAACAAAAATTAAAAAAAAGAAATACTTGCCAATTAGTGGATGTTTCACTCTTTGAAATCTTGAAATTCAAATCAGCCATGCCTCCCACAGGTACTCTATCACTTCCTGTAGCAAAATGTAGCAGCTTCTTTTGAAGGTCAAGAGAAAATCCAAGTACTACATCCCAAAAGTATCTATGTTCAGGGTCAAAGGAGAAGAAAATGGTTTAAGATGCAATATCGTGCCAAAACAGCGTTAGAATATAACACAACTGCATGTATATGATGAATTGACACTTACCAGAAACTGAATAGATGTAAAACAAAGGACATCAATATTATCCTAATATGCAATGTTAAATAAGTTCCTAAGGACTTTACAAGTACAATAATATTTTATGAATTTTGTAATTTTGTGTTGTCATATGATGCCCAAACCCACTTTTCTATTAAAAAAATAATCAGTCTAACTTATTAGTATACATCTCCTTATTATCAATTGGAATTTGGAGGAAAAATATTAGAAAAGTGGATAATAAAATTAAAGACTCGGATTTCAATGTATAGGATTTGAAACTACCTCCATTTGCAACTTCCATCACTTTTAATGTATCCAGCAACACACTATGTTATTAAGGATCTAATTCACAGAATCACACAGAATCGTCTAGGTTGGAAGAGACCTCCAACATCATCTAGTCCAACCTCTGCCCTAACACTAACAAGTCCTCCACTAAACCATATCACTAAGGGCTACATCTAAACGTCTTTTAAAGACCTCCACGGATGGTGACTCAACCACCTCCCTGGGCAGTCCATTCCAGTGCCTAACAACCCTTTCAGTAAAGAAGTTCTTCCTAACATCCAACCTAAACCTCCCCTGGTGCAACTTTAGCCCATTCCCCCTCGTCCTGTCACCAGGCACATGGGAGAATAGACCAACTCCCACCTCTCTACAGCCTCCTTTAAGGTACCTACAGAGAGCGATGAGGTCTCCCCTGAGCCTCCTCTTCTCCAGGCTAAACAACCCCAGCTCCCTCAGCCGCTCCTCGTAAGACTTGTTCTCCAGACCCCTCACCAGCTTCGTTGCCCTTCTCTGGACTCTCTCGAGCACCTCCATGTCCTTCTTGTAGTGAGGGGCCCAAAACTGAACACAGTACTCGAGGTGCTGCCTCACTAGAGCCGAGTACAGGGGGACAATCACCACCTTAGACCTGCTGGCCACACTGCTTCTTATGCAAGCCAGGATGCTGTTGGCCTTCTTGGCCACCTGAGCACACTGCTGGCTCACATTCAGCCGACTATCAACCAGAATTCTTCTTATTTATATAGTATATTTGTTTTATTGTGTCTAAAGACACTAATTTAATAGCATCTTTGTCTCATTTGGAAGTAAATTTTCTAATGTTTCTATTATTTATGATCCATTTTCAGAATACACTTGAATAGATTATTCCCAACAGTCTACCATGCAATGCTGCTTTTTAAGTCCGTAATTTGAATGAGGAAAAAAAAGCATTAAATCAAGCCTACCGTATAGTGAGATCAGTTTTCTGGTAGCCCTCGTATTGAGTACTTCGCTGTAAAGCAGACATATCCAGTTCAGGACTACCACATACAAGAATTTCAACTTCTTCCGGACGAAGTAGCTGCCAGAAATTAAGTATAAAATATTTAATATTCATTGAAGTTGAGAAATAGATATCGTTTTTTGCATTACTGAAATATTAACAGGATATTATTGAATATAAATTTAAATTAACCTGATACATATTGTTTTTCTAGAAAAATGAATTCCTTAGAACTTAGAGGAATCTTTTATTACTGTATAGAGTAAAAAGCAAATTATTGGATAACATTACATTTTAATGCATTGCTTTTGTTTCTCAATTCCTTTTCATTCTTATATTTATTTCAATGACTGGCTTGTCTTCTGATTAGATTACAAATATGTCATGAAAAAAATTAAGGTTTTACATATGGAATTCAGAGAGAGTGTCTTGATCTCTCTTCTTTTTTTACAACCTCCATTTTATTTTCATTGAATGTCCCGATATAGGTTGCTAAATAGTAATGACTGACAGAATTTACTTTTAGGTGTGCATAGTGTTGTGCCAAGCAAGTACATTTAACCGTAAATCATGTTTCACAACCACTAAACAGTAGAACCTACTTCTTACTCGTTTACTACATCATCTTTTGCAAGCATGAATGTACTTCATGGCACTTCAGGGAAGTTTCAGGAAGGAGAATGAAAATCTACTGCAGTTAGTCACATTTCACTTTGCTGCAAGCCTGTCATACTTGGCTGATTTCATAGGAACACAGAAATTCTCATGAAAATTGTAATTACCTCTTCTTTCTCTTACTGCACAAGGAATGGTGTAAAATACAAAAGCCATTCCAAAAGCCAAATAGGACCGAATACACAAGAATGTTTAACCTCAATCTCACTGAAAGTTCTTTCTGCAAAAAAGTAACATGGTTTTCACAGTAGTCACTCCAGAGCACACAGACATATTTGTGCTACTGCTCATAACTGTAAGAAATGCAGAGCATCTCCATTAACACTCATCCAAAAGCCTATGATTTGTCTGTGAATACATGCTGATAAAAACTTGTGGAGCTTTATTTATCCATAGTGTTCTGTTAAAAAAAGATGAGAGTTGATTGCCTACTTAATTTCTCCTGTTCAAATATATTGATTAATCAAGATTCTTTATGAATGCTAAAACCATCCAGTGCAGATACCAAGAATAACTTACATAATTTAGATCAGTCATTGCCACCTATTTGAAACAGAAGTGATATTTTGTTCTTACCAGTAATGCATATGAAGCACAGACACTATGAAATCCATAATAGAAAGCTGCAAATTGTTTGTAGATTGATTTGTTGAGAAGAAAATCGACATAAAGCTGCACATACTCTAAAAAAGAAACATTTTCTTTTGTTAAATTGCAACGTTTTTAAATAACATTTTGTTGTGCCCTGTAAAATTGTAGTGAATTAATAAAAGTGAATGCATTTTAATTTACATACTACTAAATTGGTAGACTTAACAGGAAAGACCACAGGAATTTATTTCTCATATTTTGTTAAATAAAACCTAGGTTTACAAAAAGTAAAAACAATGATAAATTTAAATCTGCCAAATGTGTGTTGTTAATACGTATTGAAATACCTTTCCTATTCTGATTTGTGACTGGAATCTTATCTCCATTTGGCTTTAGGTTATAAGATTTTATAACACCAAATTCTTCCTGAAAAACCTGTAGAAAGAGAAAAGTCAAGCTCAGTTCTGGAAAATACATTCAGATACTCGCAGAGTACAAAGCTTGCATTTATTACTCCATGCATCTCCTGTCTCTCTTCAGCACATGCTGTAATCCTGAGGGGTTTTGTTTTACTTGTTTGGTTTTAGTTAACTAATACAGTTTTCAATAAATTGCTTAAGAAATTGGTATTCAAAGTAGAAAAATTGTCCCTATTAAACAGTAGCATGTCAAACTGCAGACTGTGGAGCCTCAAAGTGGAAGGAGAACATGCCTAAGAACAATTTAGTAGTATCAAACATAATTAAGAATGCATTTCTTCCACTGTAACTCACCTAGCAACTCAAAAATAGCTGCTTTACAAAAAATCTCTTATAATATTATAATAATGCAATTGAAAGCTGAAGCAAAAAAGGTCAATACAAGTCCATAAACCAGCACAAAATTTTACTAAATAACATGTGTCCTAAAACAATGAATAAATGAAAAAGACTTTCTTGATTATATAGAAATACAATCATTTCTTTATTGTTACACATACAGGTCTGGCAAAACCATCATAACTTGAACGGGCAAGTATGGTGGAAGTGAGATTTCCTAGGCAAAATATGTAAAATAACAGGAGTAAGCTTTGTCAAGCAACTGGGTTAGACAGAAAAAGAATTGTCTTGCAGACAGATGAATTCCACAATCAGGTAGGTCACTGACTGCAATGCATTAGTGTCAGAGCAAGCAAAGAGCTGGAATTCTACCAGCAGCTAGACATGGGACCCCAGCAGTCAATGCTCAGATCCACTTATGCTGTCATTGAATTGTTTAAAGCCCCATAATGGATCCAGACTCTGTGCACCAAGCACTAGACTGGTTCTTGAAGCAAGCTTTAATGCTCACGCAGTTGTACACCAAACAATAAGCAACCATACACTTGTCAACCGCTCCATTGCAGAAACATTGGTAAAATTACTGAACTAGTTTGAGAATCACTTGTCGTTGAGTACTTAATGACCTGAAAGGTTGAGTAAAAATCCTCTTCAACATTGCCTTCATAGGACAGAAGTTCATTCAGTCCATGGGCCAATTCCTACAACATGAATACAAACCCTTTAGTGAACCTACAAAGGTAAATGATGTATTTGCAAGAACATGCAAAAATCATTCTTTATAAAGAAACTACCTTGGAAAAAGCTGCATCTTCAAAATGTGTACACAAAAAGACCCCACACTACTTAATCAGCATATTAGAAGTGCTTTTTTTTTTTTATCATAAACTTAAATTTTTCCTTTTACTATGGAAAGGGTATCTAGAACATATCAAATTTTGGTATTCTAACTTCCAGAAACCTATAAAACCACTGCTATACTTGCAAAACAAGGAGTATTTATGTTTTTGGCAGCAAAAACAGAGACCATATCAGCTGGTGCTAATAAACAGCTGTTTTGAAACAGTCTGTAAGCGTTAAAGACTGTTTCAAAGCATTAAATATAAATAGATAATCAATAGATAATTAATAGATAATAAATATAAATAGATAATAATGCTTTCCAAGCATTAAATATAAATAGAACAGGTTCTAAGTCAGTAATTTAGCATCTAAAAAACAATACTTACAGGCATAATCTGAAACAAGTCATCCAACGTAACATCACAGATGCCTACAAGTGTGTTATGATCACATGGAACAATAGGAGGACTCAACAATTTCTTGTAACAACAAGGTGGGAAACGAATATCCAAGGTGATGCTATTATAGACAGCAAGTCCCATAAGCTATATGGGTCAGACGTTAAAGGCAAAAACCACACATCTTCATTACAGTTAACATTTTAGGTAACTTGGAAAAAATATTTAAAATTTTAACTGAGCATACTCTAGCATATTCTAACATACTAAAGAAACTGAAGTAATTTATTTATTTTTTGGACTGACATTATTTTAAACACAATTTTGTGTTACAATTAAGTAATAGTTCAAATGGTCAAATGAGACATGCTGCCAGAACACTTGAAAATCTCCATCATATTCTATATCAGCATCTCCTGAATAAATTGTTCCAATGTATTGTTATGAAAAAAAGTTTTTTGTTATTGTTGTTTTTTAAAAAAGAAAACTGTTTATTTTTAATCCCAAAATTCCAAAGAACACTCAATATAGAAATTTTTCTTTGAAATACATCTAAAAGCATAATGACTAACCTGCACTGGCACTACAGCTTATCTGCTAGCACACTCAGGTACACCTGGTGATACGCAGTAATTCTAGAGTCCAGACAAAGTAGATGGGGATAGAATAGAGCAGGCTATCATTCTAGCTTAAAAAGACATATGTAAATACAAGAAACAGATTCCTCCTCTTTGGCTTGTGCTTGTTACTACCAGACTTGCTATTACAGCCTACCATACCCATATTAAGTAATACTGAATAGCTTAAATTTTATGCACTGCACCTCATCATTTGTTCATTTCATAGCAGGGACTTTATCCTCAGCAAAATGTCACATACAGCTATTAAGGACTAACTGAGAAAATGCCTTCTGTGTCCTTAAGTTGTTTAAAGAAGGCATAAACAGCCACAATGACAGTTACCCGAACTAACACTTCATAGTACAAATTTGAAATTAATACCAAAAATTAGAAGAATCCAGTTCATGATTCAGCTTCCCACTAGTAAAATGGGGGCATCATCACCGCATCTTAGTGGATTTATAAGCATGTATTATCATTAACTGCGTGTCTGAGGACTTCATTAATTAGCACATCAGAAAACCTAGGAAAAAATCTTATGTCCATGTGGAAACCATTAGGCTAAAAAGAAGCCACATACTGCTCAATAGGAACTTAAAATATTAACTCACCCAGGCTCATTTATGTTTACTGAATGGAACCCAGAAGTGAAGTACATAAAAATTACAATTTACACACAAAAAAAGTTGCATGTGCAATCTTAATTGTACTATTTTCTGACTGTAAAATGTACCACGTATCTATACCAATCATTTTCTTCCCTTTTTTTAGGCTGCTTCCTTGAATGGCTTTTTCTTTATACATTTAAAATTCAACACACTTGTACGTACATCAGGATGAGTTCTGATTAGATCTTCCTGCCTTATTTTGTCCCTGTAATTAAATCGCTGCTTGTTTAGCACTGTCATGAGGACATAAAAGGATACAGCTCCAACCAGTCGGAATTCAGAATAGTTATCACACTTAAAGCTGCTGAACCAATGGCAGCGTGAGTCCTTGTGGTACGTGAACATGCCTGTAGAAGAGGTAAGTTGCACTTTACCAAGCCTTATCTTTAATAAAAGGTCACACAAAACCATTTTTTTCTTACACATGCGTCATTAAGTGCTTCTAAAAGTGCAGATCTCCAGGCTGGTTCTCAGTTCTGTGTCTTCCCTTCTGCAGTAGGGCCCTACGCAGCAGGGCCCTACAGGTCCTTGGGCAAAGGCCACCAAGAGCAGCTCCAGCCCTGAAGCAGGACTAAGTCCATCAGCCCTGGCCGCATACTGCATTCTTAAATAAGAACCTCCACTCGTGGATATTCTACGTGGTTTCTATGCATTCTGCTTCGTCACAGTACTTCATAACCTGTACAGCCAGAAACATACCTGACTGATCAACTATTTTATTGCTGCAACGTAAGCCCATTTCTTCCTACCTTTCTATATCAATAGCAGATGACAATCTTTAAAAACGTTGGCATGAATCCCACGGTACAAATACCACAAACTTTACCATCTTAGAATAGAGAGCTGTAAAAGGTGTAGCTTATACACACTAGCAGTGTGGAGTATGTTTCATATTTATCTGTCCAAAAGGTATTTTAAAGAAGATTAAAAAACCCACAAACACCCTAAAAAAGCCACCTGCTGGTCTAAATAACAAGCTAGATCCTACTAAAATCATGACTGTAATGTCATTTGACTGCTATTTGCTTCAGATACAAAACATACCATTTTAAAGAGTAAAAGAAAGTAAAAACCTACACAATGAAAACCACTTAACAGCTTTAAGATGCCTAGGCAAGATGCATTTCTCTGAGACGCAAGACAGTTACACCCTGGATTGAGAGTGCACTGACAGCGAAATCCACTTTATCAATGCATAACTACATTAAATAAAATGCAATGACTGGTTTTAATTTGTTGGGATTGAATACACTGATAGTTTAATATTGTTTTCACAGCCAGCATACAAACCAGAGCCCTGAACAGTTCTAAGGATGTCTTGTATGTAATTGCTCATCTCGTTTGGGTTTGAAGATAAAGCTAGGGAATAAATGATTTAAACGAAAATCAAACTTCTTTGAATTAAAAACAAAACAAAACAAAAAAACACCAAAAACTACAGTTGATGTCTCAGGGATATCTGGTCTTTATGAAAACAGAGATAGAACTCTGCCTTTAGATGTGCCATTTTTTGCTACAAAGATTTTCTCCTAAAAGATCTATCTTTCTCTTTTTGAAATTTGGTCCAACAAGGAGCGCATCACAAAAAGTTTAGACAGGGCCTTCACCAGAAGCAGTTGAATATTTGCATTTAAGGAAGAGCAATGTTCACTGACTGAAAGATGGCAGTGACACTGGAGCAAAATAGGTCTCAAACCCCATTTACTGATTACCCACACTGAGACAAAGAAGGCATTGTAACACACATGGGGCAGGCAACTGAGTCTGGGTAGAGCTGGAAACACTGTAACACAGCAGATATACCAGGGGAAAAACTTCAAGCAAAATCAACTGCTAGTCTTGAATCCCCCCATACTTTCTACTCAGCATGCTCACTAACATAAGGATACTAACAAACCAAAACCATTGAGTCTCCAGTTTCTGAAACAAGATTTAGTGTGATTGAAGTCTTAAAAAGCTGAATCCCAATTTTAATTCCAAACCTTTCCACTGATCAGAGATTTGTTCACTCTCTAATTGTTATACCACTGAAATGAAATCTCAATGTTTCAACAACGCTTGAACCTCCCTGCCAAAAGCCAAGATCTTCCAAGCTTTTCCGAACTTCCCACTCTCTTCTGCTGTCCTCTATGCCAAAAGTTCTTCCCATCTATATTCATGACAGTTTTAACTTGCCTGCTTTTATTTATTTACTTAACATCAACAAGTGGTCTAATACCGGATTAATGAAGAATTCTTATCCATCACTGTTTTGATATTTTAAAATCGACAGATTTTCAAATGGTACTTAAACTCACCATAGTCTGGGTGAAAAATCTGACGAATCAGAAGAAGAAACCATTCTTTTGTCAGGCCACCCATATCAAGACCAGCTTCTCCTACAAATGTGACTTTCAACTTCTTCTTCAAATCTGCCCTCTTCCTTGCTAGCTATTACAAAATAGGAGGGGGAAAAATAGAGAAAATTTAACATCTTATCAGTGCTTCCAGTCATAAAGAACAAATCTCTTTGTATACCACTCTTGCTTTGTTTAAGCTAGCTATTTGCATCACCTCCCACTAGTAGGTGAAACTCTTGAAGTTGTTCTTCGTTATCTCAACATGGTAAATAAAAATACTACAATGCCTGAGAGACAGCAGTATCACCACTGAGTTCTTCTGTCTTTGGAAAAAAGGCTAAAATAAACAGGCTTTAATCTAGGCAAAAAAAAAAAGTTTAAACTTATGTTTTCTGCACATAAACAATCAGAACTTATTTGGTCTTGTTTTGTTATCAATATTTGGACTTCTTTTTCAATACCATCAGGCTGTTTTTAGTGTTGAGAAGCAGTGGGGAACTAGATTTCATTAAATAATAATTAACAAGTTTATGTGGATACTGAAGAATCGCCTACTTCAATGGACACATCTGTCTCTCAATTCTAAAAAAGGAAAAATTACATTCAAGAATGAGGAATCAGTTAAAATTATGATAAGAAGTTAAGAAAAGAAAGCCTATAATAATTGTTATAAGATAGAGAAGCTAGTGAAGGAAAAGAATAAAAGTATTCTAGGAATTAGAACAGAACAAACTCATCTAGTGACTAGATGATTAGTCATTATTTGTGCTCCTTATCATGGAACTAGATCCTACATAATCTGATAATTATGCACTTTACTCTTAAGACAAAAATTGCAAACACACACACATACCATGTGGTATGCAAGCATGCATCTTCATTAGGAACTTAACTATGGAAAAGTATAAGGACAGAAAATAAAGTTCTGATTGTCTAAATCTTTTCTGCAGCGCTGCTACTGTGAATAAGAAACTCAGTTTCTTTTATTTTGTATTATAGATATATGCATTCCTTATCTTAGCACAGGAATATTTAAGTATAACTTATCAAATCTAAATGCAATTGCTATTTTGCAGCAACACATCATTTAATTACATTTTTAATACCTCATCAAGTGAATCACTAACAAGGTGCGTCCTCCTCACTTTCACATTTAGGAACAACATATTCATGTCAGGTTTCTGTCTGCGAGAGACTTTATCCACAAGGCTTTGCTATTTGAATGAAAAAACATCATACATGTAACATCTTCATTTAAAATACAAAGTACCACACTTAGTGAATTTAAGAAGTCCTTAGTATCTTGCATTAAAAGACATTACCCTGATACAACAGATGCTTCAGTATCTTCTAAGAGGTAGAGAGGAATGCCATCTCTTTTTGACTGCAAACATCATTCACACTATGTGAAACTATTAGGATATATAACAAACAGGTGGCAATTGCATGGCAAACTTTTAAACTCCCAAAATAGTTAAAAACAACCACAAGATTCCAGAGGCTGGCTGGTGCTTCACTTAGCTATTCACAAGATACATCTAGCAAACCATGAACAGATACAGTGGTGCTGCCACATTGAGCACTGAGGAAAACAGTAACTCCTAGCACCTGAAGAAAGTTATCACCAAGAGAGGCAGACAAAGCCTCTTTCAAAATGCAAGAGGTTGCCCAGAAGCAGTACCCCTTCCGTGATTTGTTGTGTTTTAGTCTTCCACAACATCACATATTCACAGAATGAAATAGGAAACAGATCAAAATTCTCTCTTCCTTAGTTACCGTGTTAATTTAACATGCTGGTTTCTTATCAAACACAGTTTATTAATCTGGTTTCTCCAAAAAACAAAAAAAAAAAAAAAGAAAAAGCCAATAACACATTTACTGTAACTTTCTACACAACAGTGATATTTGTAAGCATCTTAAAACCAAGCATATTAGAATAAAAAAAATATGGAGAGAATCCAGCATGGACATTTGTAGGCTAGTAATAGTAAAATGGCTCAGTTTTTTTTTTTTTTTTTTTCGGATAGTCCAATATATCAGAAGTTGTGATGAAAGGCTGTATGGAACATTTACCTAAGAAGAACTGATAAAATACTAATTGATTAGACAAAACCACTTATCACGAAATGACTTACTCGTGCAATACTTATCATCTGCTGTTCTGAATCCCTTTGAATAATAACCTTTTTCGCTGCTATAGAAATAATAAATGGATATTGACAGAAAGAAAACCTGAACAACAAGAGAAAAAAAGATAAAATTTCATTTTTAGCAACTAGCATAGTACTTCCTTAAGAAAAGAGGAGAGAATTTTTACAGTTCAGTAACTATCTTCCCTCTACTGACATTAATTTGGAAATAGCTGCCGGGGTTTTTGTTTTTTCATTGTATACTTAGATAATCAATCCAGTAGAACTCAAATTGTTTAGTTAAAATACTATTAGAAATTCTACGTAATAATAGAATAATACATATCCTGAATATACCTCTTTTATGTTTATCATCTATAGACCTAATAAAAGCAGTCTTCAATTACATATGGCAAGAAGTATCTTCTGCTTTAAATACTAAATTTTAATTGCTACACTGAATTAAAGAAAGTGAGAATATATTATTTAATACAAGCTGAACAGTTATCTCAGCATAGCATTCATTAGTACACAGAAGTATTTCTGTTTTGGCTTATTTTCTGCTCTGATTTTCAAAGGTACTGATTTTCTACAGATCCTTCTGATTTAAGCCAGGTCTACAAGTGCTCAGGACTTCTAAAATATCCGATTACAGCTACATTTCACTGCAGTCAAATATTACTAACAATTTTGAAAAACTTCAGAAATCATTACGGTAAAAGATTTACTTTACTTGGTTACTTCAGTAAGTTTTTTGTTGATTAGCTCATGCATCACCTAGCAGAAGTTCATACTAAGACACCCGGAGCTTCAGACTCTGTGTGCATCTTGAATCCAGACTCTACATGTGCACCCTGAATCCTGCCTGCGAGGAGCTCCGGATTCTAATGTCTTTAGGAAAGAAAGAAAATGAGGAAAAAAGATTCTCAGTTGATCTGCTGGAAATCCTAACACAAAATGTTTTACCAAGCAGTGTCAACTTATTTGGAAGAACTGTGTATTTCAAATTACTTCATGTGCAAGGCAAGCTGGGACTTATTCATACTGGTCCTACTTAATTCTAAGCATAGAGCCTTGAATTATTTTTATTATTATTATTTTAAAGTCAAACAATACAGATTTATAGGCTGTAAAATTGGGAAAAAAATATGGCTCTAACACAGTACAAGAACTAAACATATTTTAAGAATAATACAGCTAGTCTGCATTACTTCCAAAGCTATGTATCACACAAACTTTGTTTTGATATATACCCCATGTCCCAGCTAACTGAAAAGAACTGGAGCAGGTGGAAATCTCACAGCCCTTTTATAAGTTTGGATTTGGGTGCCAAAGCAGCCAGATGGTGCCCATGCAAAAAAAAAAAAAAAAAAAAAAAAAAAAAAGTCTGAAGCTCAGCAGTATACAGATTGCAATGCTTTGAGACTACTCAAAGCCTACTGTGCATTCATCGCTATCATGTCTTTTTCTTTTTTTTTTTTTCCCCTCCTCCTGCCCAAGCAGATTTTAAAACTTAGCAGGAAGATTAAATGCCTATTTCTCCACGTTTCTAGATCACACTTGTGGCTGCCTTGAGCCTGTAAAGATTTAAGTTTCATGTAAGAGAAATAAGTACAACTGATTTTACTGGAGCAAATATGATCAGACCCACATACAGAATATTTAGATACCATCAATAAGTGTTAAGTATGCACACTGCACCACTTTCTATGAATGTGTTAGAAGTTAAAATATGTTCACAGTAAGATGCAATTAACACATCACTGAATTGACACCAATACGTAATAAACTAATGTTATGATCTAGATTTTACTCTTCTGTCTAGTTTGCTATGGTAGAATGAGATTTATTAGTCGACATCGTATCCACACAGTTTCTGCAAACAGCAGCTATGTTATGTTTTTCCAATAAAATACATTTAGTATGGCTAACACACAGACACAGATATGGTGCTTTGAAATAATACGTGACAAAAAACAGCCAATTTTTCCTTACCTGTGAGAATTTCCATAACATTGCCAGTTATGATATTCTTCCATAAGATCAATGTGATCAAGTGTAGAATTATAGAAATCCATATATGAAATAATAGGGGGGCTAATCAGACTATTTGCAGCATCTATAAAGAAAATACAATAGTCTTTCAAAGTACTGCCTGGATTATGCACGTTTTCTAAGCATTCTGAGCAGCAGTAAAAGAAAAAGATGACAGAAAAGATGACAAATGGGCTACTAGTAAATTTGTCTGAGTCTTAGCTACAGAATTAGAAGTGTAACATAACTTACCGCATCATATTAATAGCTTTAAAAATAGTATTTCCCAGGTCAGTCCAACTATGGTAAGACAAACTTGATATATTTCTGACCTCAAGAGCAATTCCATTCCTCTACAGCATTTGACTCTATCCCACATAATGACATACAGTAATTTAAAGTTTCATAGACACAGAATGATATATTCTTCTGAAATCAATGAAAAACAGTTTGATAGATTTCTTAAACACCTTCATATCGAGTGGTCTATTTTGAATTACTAAATATCCCTTTCCCCAGAGGTATATGTGCAGAATTAATGAACTAGCAACTCTTTCAGATGACTACAGAACACAAGAGAAGAATCATGTTTTAGGATACAGTTGAGCTTGTGTGTCTAAACTGTGCCACTGTATAGAGAGGGCTGTACGGAATTCTTTTAAATAGAAGTTGTTTTAAGTAGCCAGAGAAATGAAAACATTCTCACTCCAATCTTAATTTTCACTTGATGGTTTCATTTTCTCCTAGAAAGCATGAAGCAAAGAGGGGCTTTCTACCCCTCAAGGAAAGGGTACTGACCTTAGGTCTTCCATTTCTACAGTAGATGCTCTAACCACTAAACTGTCGGTGATTGGGAGAGAAAGACTGCATTTACAATGGTCAAATTCGCTGTGCTCTGTGTTGAGCTGGACAGGGATTTACTTTTTCTATGCTGTAGTTTTGAACTTAAGAGCAATACACATTGACTAAGATACCTAGATCCTAAAAACATCTGTGAGGCTAAACCAGTTACAGAAGAAATTGTAGCAATTGCACGTTTAAAAGTTTTTTTTATAAATCTAAGGGAAACCTTTACTATCGGTTACCTCTCTGGATTTTTCTTCTAATGATCTGTTGTTGTTACAGGAAGATGATGCATAGCAATTGTCCTCTAGTAAAAAGCATGTATGAGGTCTTGCCAATTGACATTTTTTTCCTGCTTACTATTTTTTGGCATTCTCTTCTATTGTAGTTCATACTGTGTTACTACAAATGTCCATTTCCACCATAAGTGGAGAGAGAGATAAACCACGCTCTTCTGCTTCCATATGTGTACATGCATACACATACAAAATGCAAGTATATATATATATATATATATATATATATATATATATATATACACACACATACATAATATACACCTACATGTAAACACAATTTAAGGAAAAAACCTACTAAATAATGCCAGGACTTTGGTTGCTGATGGAATCCACCAGGTACATTTCATCATGGGTGGAAACTCTTCAGGTTTTGCAGGAAACAGGCGTAAAGAAATAAATTGCAGTAACCTGTCCACCACCTGCTTGAACCTCCTCTGTGAAATCCTAAAAGAAACAAGCTACAGTTACTCTCATGTAATCGCTGTTCAAACTGAAGCCTATATTATCAGATTTCAATATTATTTTCTGAAGAACATGCTTTTGTCCCATTATAAAAACAAATTTCCAAATATAAAGTTTGAAGAATCATGCTTTTAAATACTGGCATGCAGCAATGCTCTGCATTTAAATACAGCAATGCACCATTTAAATACACTTTTTAATGTCTGTATCTTTAAAAAATTTACAAAAGAATCATCACTTGTTCTTGACTTTAATAAAGAGAAGTAAACGAAAAATAAACATCCCTTCTCTCTTTCACTCCACAATCTGAATACTGAGGAAGTCTCAATTTTTGATTTTGAGATACTTTGCCCTATTGAATGAATAGCGAAAAATACTTCATTCACTTGTGACAAGTGCACATATAAGGTTATGTGCTGCACTACTTTCATAATACAGCAAAAATACATGTGTAGATATAATACATGAGTAGATATATTAAAGCATCATTTTGTAAATAAAAGCTCTTCTGTTTTAATGTTTCAAATTTCTAATACTTATTTTAAGAATAAGAACATCAATATGCCTTTTGCATCCTTAACCAAAAGCGTTCATCTGATTTGTAAACACTGATTCAAATGAAATAATAAATTAATGCATTTTTAAGCAAATCTGGACATATTTCAGGGGAGAAATATATGTATATAATTTTCATCCTTGCAGAGAAGAAAATCCTTAATTAAGAGTTTCCCTAAGAGGCAGGGAATTGTGAACATACACAAACATTTTTTTTTAAACCCTAAATTGAACTTTTTGCGCAGTCGTCATGAGGAAGGCAACCTGCATACAAACTTAAAAACCACTCTTTTGGCAGTTACCCCCACGTGACTAATAGCTAGATGCTATTAGAATTATTTCTAATAATTAAAATCTAATGCCTTAACTACATTCTGTCACCATCTCTATTACACTATCAGCATGGACTTAATTTCGTTTGTGGTTTTCATGTAATACAGCAAAGCTACAGTATCTTTTGGAAATAATGCAAAAAACACCTTTATTTAAAAGGAAGATCAAAGATGTTTGTAACAATATCATTATCTAAGCGTGTATCTAGAAAATTTACATTCTTTTTTTGCATAAGTTATGTAAAAATAACTTACACAGCTTATTTTGCAATCAAAGCTTTTTTGCATAAAGATAATCATTTTTTATACATTACATACAGTTTGCATCTATAAATCAGTATCACGTAGTGGACTATGTCCAAATGTACTTTGAAAACAACAAAACAATCTCTTTAGTCAACTTTCATATAATTTATATATAATATAAAACAGTCAACATTCATGGAAATACAGTAACAATTGTAATCCTAAAAATTGAATTTTTAATTTTATTTTTTTATTGTTTTTTACTTTTTAGACCAGTGCACTAGGAAATGATGGTCAGCTTCTGTTAAGGCTGCTATCTGTCTTAGCAAGTGAGCATAGATGACATAAGTAGAAGTGTTACTAAATTGAGGATTCTGAAAAAGATTAAAAAAATGTGTTAGGTTAACAAACTGCATAAAGGGAAAAAGTCATTACGGCTGTTTCTTATGTTTGTTGTTGTCAATACAATTACGCAGGAAAGTAATTCAGAAAATTGCTGTGACAGTGGTAAAAGCTATGGAAAAATGATTTGCAACTTCTATTCAAATGAAAAATATGCAACTTCTATATTGCAAAAGTATGGATTTTTTTGTGTTTCAAAAGAAAGCCCACAGGTAACAAAGGCAGTATTCAATGTATTTTTTCTGGATTATCATATACTGTATAACACAAATTACACTCCTCTGCATGATGAGCTTTTAATCTCAGTAATAAGGATTTTCCTGTCTTTCCACACACTCCTTATTTTCCCTCTTATATGAGTACACACACTCCCACTTTTCTGCAGAATTATTCTTCATAATTCACAGCTAATGTGCCCACCCCAGAGAAAAAAACTGTTGTCTCCAAAAACTAAATTACTATCTGATCTTTCAAGTAACAGCAGAAGATTCTCTCATGTGGAGAGGTGTCATCTGCACTAGCAAAGCTTAAAGGGGGAATTTGCTACAAATGCTCATCAGTTTTAGTAGGAAAGGTAATTGGTTAACGTAGACAAAAATCAGACAATGCAGTCAGATAGACTGGAGGGAGACTGCTGGATAAACTGCAATACTAGTGAACATTACAGCAATATCAAAAAGTGCATATACTGAAACTTTTGGGAAAGATCACTGTTGCAACATAGCAATAAAGGAAATCTGACAATAAGTAGGAAATAACCTTCTAAAACTTTTGCTCTTTCAATACAAAGTGATAGGAAACAATTGCATGCCTGTGTTCTTAGTTCATGGGTTTAATGTATGCAACCTTACCCCATCAACTCTGTCATTAAACTCCTGTTCCCATCATGCATACCCTACACTTCTTCCATATGTTAATACAATCTTATGACAGGAAATTAAATGTGAAATTTATCAGTTATACTAAGTATCTTGTTTGCATAGTATACTGGTTTATAGATTATAAATTAAGCTGACATATACTTAACTAAAAATACTGTATTTTTCTTACCTGTAGAAGTATACAGTATGCTCTAAGATCATCTTTTGTTCGTGGCCTACAAAATGAATGAATTAATTTGAAACACCACTCTATGTATACACCACATATACACATCAATAGTCAGGATATCCTGCACCCTAGGATTTAACTTTGTTTTGTCAATATGTGTTCAATACCATATTCAGCATCATCACTGAAAGGACACTTTTAAAGATTCTGACTACTCTCTAAAGGTAGTAAAAAAAAAAAAACAAAAAACAACAACAACAACAACAAAAAAAACAACAAAAAATAGAGAAAGCAATAGCCATGGGTTGGGTTACAGATGAGTCACAACAAGGGGATGTCTCTTGCTACATCTTTTTTTTTTTTTTTTTTTTTTGAATCAAACTAAGCATTCTCACTTCTATTACTTCTTGCTAAAATCTTGTCCTCTCCATGCCTCCTGGATAATCATTTCTGCATGCTGTATTGCCCCTTCAGTGCTGCTGAAACATGAATGATATCGCAAAACAAACTTCAAGTCAAGAAATTATGTAAGTTAAAACGTGTTAGTTGGGGTCAGGAGGAACATGTTTTACTCTGGATAAATTGCCTAATTCATCTCACAGTTGGGATTCCTGAAAGATTGCCCTGGCAACAAGCAGCTGAGATTTTCTGAGGGGATATATGGCTAGATCTGCTTCTCAGAGGTTCAACGTCAGCTTACAGAGCTCAAGATGGGTCTCACTAGATTTGCCTGCCAAAAGGAGACAAGTTCTTACGAGTCAAGTTAAGTTTTAAGAGAACATTTTCTTTCTTTGGCTAAAACAATAGAGTAAAAATATAGAAAGTATACCAGTTCTAAGTAAGTGTTGGAACAGTAGTGCAAACATTGGTTATACTTACCCTTTCCATTCTTGTAGCAGACCATTAATTATTCCCTTTAGGACTGACTTCTGAACATCTTGAGGCTATGGAAAAAGGAGCAGGGAAAAATCATATCTAATCAAATTATACATGCTTGGTATAAGAGAGTGTACAAAAAGGCAAATTAGTTTTGCCTGTGATTCAAGCCAGCTAAGAAATCTTTGACTGTGCTACGGTGCTGAGTTCCTGTATATCTTTCCTCAGAGGCTATTAGGTGAGGCCTGAAGTTGTGTCAACTGTGGCTTTCAAAACTTCAAACAACTTAAAAGCTGTACACATTATTTCTACATTATTCCTGCCTTGTATTTACTAGACACAGTATCTACTTTTTACTACTCCCATCCTCACATTTTCCATCTCTCTCATCATGCAGTGTCCCACCACACTCATGTCTTATTTTCCAAACACTCTGAGATCTACCACAGGATGAACCGCATTAATACTAACAAAAATTTCCTCGTCTTTTACTACAGCAATTTTCATGACTCTATGGTAATTCTCACAGGACAATTTTAAGTATGTTATGAGACATTCTTCAGAAATCATACATATCTGAGAAATACTTTTGGTATAAATTGCTTCTTAGAAAGTTTCTTTGATGAAATGATTGTTAGATTATCAAACATGAATTCTGTTCTTCTACTTACAGTATTCAGTAAGGCATCATAGACAACATTCACAAATTTTGCATCGATTCCAGAATCCTCAATGGTATTAAATGGAGAATTGGTATCTTTCTGCAAGTTAGATAATAAATGAGACATTTTGGTTTTGAAATGTTTTGAATATTTGACATATCTTTCAAAATAAAAGTTTATCAGCACTTTTAACAAAACACATACAGATAAAAATATTTATTTTCCTTATCAAAACGTAAGAATCTAAGTCCGTTTTTATTAATGGGTAAAAGATGAAACTAAAGAACATTCATCTTACACTTTAGCATTATTCGTGTGGCTCCATTACCTAGTTGTTCTATTTTAAAATGTAGAAGGGTCTCAAATAACAAATAGCACAGAATGTTCATCTTCCATCTTTGCTGTAAATCCATCATGAGACAAGAATGAAGTTACAAGCATTCAATTTTCATTAAGTAACTAAGAGTCGCAGGTTATTTTGCCTAGGTTCGTATTAAATATCAAAAGCACATCTTGCTCTGTAGTAAGAAGGAAATATTAATTTAGCACGTATTCAGAAACTTTTCACAAAGATAAGATCTTGCCCAAGGAACACTGAATATGCCAACACAACAGAGCAGCAAAGCTACTTGAATGCATATCACTTTTTTTTTTTTTTAAAGGACAGGGAATTTCTGTTTCCAGGTTTGCCTATTAGCTGCATCAACTTGAATATTTTTAAACTCTAGTTTGTGTAGAAAGTACCTTACACTTGAAATACTGTTGCTTAAACTGGAATAAATAAATCAATGCCATAACACATTGTGTACCAAAGGCAGGTAAGATCATAATAAAACAATTCTAGTGGGTTTGAGCAACTAGTTGCAAGCCTTTAACTGATGCGCATCTAAATGCTTTGAGGAGCCAAATCACTGTAACTACTAAGTAATATTACGAATTATTTTCTACCTTAAATGCAGCATTTATCTCCAGGAAAGAATCAAACGTTGTAGAATAAAAATCATGCACAGCTTTCCAGTCTCCTGATGACTTTGACTTTTCTATATCATCCCTAGAGAGAATGCATTAAAAAGACAAGTAATAACAAGGGTTAAATCTTCCCAGCCACTTAGACTTTAGACTGTGCTATAACTCCAAGCTTTCCTCACTAAGCACATTTAAAAGACAGACAAGTATAATATCAGTATCTAACATCTTCCTTGTCATTGTACGATCATGGTATTACAAGAGAACAAAAGCATAGTTTGTGTTTGATATACTTGAGCAATGTCTTATTCAAATTGTTAATTCATGGTGTCACAGTTCAGTATGCTAAGACAAATCATTAGTAGAACAGAATTATGTTTTAGAAACACTGACATGATAAGATTTCTGAGACTAATTTATTCATTTAAGTATGCAGGCTCCTAAACAAGTCAATTTCATTATTACTGTACCAAAAGTTATTTCTCTTCCAGTTTTTCAAATAAACCTTAATCTTTGTATGTGACTATGCATGTTCTTTGACAACAAAATCTGGATTTACCCTTGAAATCCTTTTAAGTATTGACCTTGTAAAGCAAGTTCCTGTTTTGTCCAATGTCAGACATTTTAAAGAATCCTTAAAGCGTATTTTATCTTCGTTAACTATAATGCTGGCAATACAAATTCCAGATTGCTTCCCCCCTCATAAAAAAAAAAGTTGATATCTAGTACAAAGAAGTTATCAATGGGACAAACCAAAAACACTACAGACTTTTAAATACTTTACTTGAAAGAATGAAACTCTTGATAGTTGTATAACTAGACAGCAGTCAATAAATACAAAAATCTGAATATGGTAACAATTTCAGCTCTTCAGAACACCTGAATAACAGCAAGGGATATTCCACCAAATACGCACACTGAATAATCAAAAAGTATTCCTTCACCTCACTGAATGCATAAGACTTCAAACATGGAAAAGAGCAATGAAAAGTCTATGCTTATGTCTCTGGAAGCAACTTTGATTTTTTTTTTCCCATCTGTTCGAAAAATAGAAGAATCAGGCTTCCTCCTAGGAATATTCCTCCCAGTTTCCTGACCAATATTTCTCTACCAGTAAAATACTCAAGGATATTAAAAACAAAACAAATCAAAACAAACAAAAAACCACTTCCAGCCTACATTAAGCCATACATCCTTGTTCTAAAACCAAACATCCACTGAATGTCAGGAACTGAATTTCCAACTCTGAAATACAAGCTTTGCTGTTTCTTGAACAGAACAGCAAGTGTCAAGCTAGAGAAATTCTTTTGATAATTTTCACAGTAATAGATTTACCGATCACACCATGACAGCAAAGTAACGACTGCTACTGCGAGATTGTCTTATTGAACTGAACATAACTCATTTGAGGTTAAGAAAAATCAAATGTACAAATTAGGACAAAATGAAGTCCAAAGAAAGTATGCTTTTAGAAACACCCATGCAACTTACTGGAAGTCTTTCACAGTTTTGGTTCGGATAGGAAGGGAAGGTTCAGGAGGAATGGGTGCTTTCAGTTCTTGGGGTAGTGTATCTATAGAGATTCGTTGCTTTTGTCTAACATCGAGACAAATAGGTGGTAGATCTCTCACTTGTAAAAAAAAATAATGCAAAGAACAATAAATACAATGCAATCATATAAATGACCATTCAGCTAGTAAAATATAGATGTACAGGAACTAGGAAAAAAACCCAGAGCCTACACCCCTACACCGATGCTTTTTGTTTTTTAAATTAAATATCAGAGCAGTATTACTACTCTCCTGCCTTCTCCATTTATCACATCAGGGAAGTATACACTAATAAAATCGCCAAAACACAAAGGCAGGTTCTTTTACCTCATGATAATGATAGAGAAGCTGTCAATGTGACTTAACTCAGCTAACATTTATCAGAAGACAGAAGACATCAGATCAGGGCTGTTCTCCATCCCCAAGTATGGCTCTGATGTTTAACCTTGTCAAATCTCATAGCTGAAACTTAAAACAATTTAAAGAGAAGAGCAGAAATCAAAAAAAAAAGTGGACACATACTAAATTAATTCAAGCCAAGGTGCCCAACAATACCACGATGTAAGTGCTCTGCTGATGCAGATGAACTAACTTAAAAGAAACTAAGACTATGCTATTTTTCTACTCCAAGACAAGTAATTTTAATTTAACTCTTGATCTGTCTTCTCAATTTTGGATGGATTAAACATTGAATTACAAACAGTTGAATACACTGAGATGAGGAAAATATTCTCTGCATCTGTAGAAGAGACAGCAGCAGACAGAAGCTGTTTCTCATTACAGTGAATTGAAGCTGCAGGTGTTAAGCTTTGTAACTTGCACCCTGTCAGTGATGCAATTTGCTTTGAAATACACTACTTAAATTAGATATACTAAAACTGAGTTTTAATAATATGTTTAATAAGTACTGTCATCTTCAGTATGTTTTGCCATAATTCCAGTTTATTTGTAAATAGAATTATTTGCCTGTGTGACATTCAAAAATTTTCATTAAGATCTGTCAAATGAATTCCATTGAGGACAAACTTGAAACTTTATGTGCTGAGTTTATAAACAGCAATAATCCAGTATTACAAGACAAGAAAAAATAATCACTTCTGGCTGTTTGCCCAGTTACATTAAGTAAAAAGACTCAGCAGTGCATGACTGCTTAGGAAATGATCAAAAACTGAGGAGGAAAATCTTGTTGACACAAGAGAGAATTGACTAACACAGACTACCGGAACGTCTGCTTAATTTTACACATTGAGCTCTCAATTTCAAGAACACATCCATAACTTCAATAAATATTGCCATACATTAGGATGATGAAAATTAAAAATTAAGTACTAGTGTAACATTAATTACAGCCAGGACAGTATCATGTGCAGCAAGATCTGGGGGCATTTCAAGAAAGGCTTGTTTTTAAGTTCACCATTCTTGTTGGGTGCAAGAGGTAAAATGAATTCTGTAAAAGACTACTGCATTTTCCACATTGCTTGGCACAATAGTAGATTTAATTTTACTTTGTCCTAAATTTTAGTGAGCAGCAGACTTTCATATCATAACCTAAGATTGTATTAAGCAACTATTCAGATAAAATTGGACAGGAAACAATTAAGGATTCTCCTATATGAAACACACATTATCTAGCAGTCCATGAAACAGCTTCATGCACATTTCAGTTACAAAGCTTAGCAGCTGTGTAGTTAATATTGACAAGCTGTCACTTGTAGCTTTAGAGGAAAATGTTACCTGAAAAACACAAAACTTTTTATTTCTCTGAAGTCTTTCAGACTCCAACAATAGTGCAATTGTTTACATATGAAGATTTTTCTTAAATATATAGGTGAGAGAAATGGCCACCCGAAGGTGGTTCTTCCAGCTTTATTAATGAGGTCTTACTATACTTTCAAAGAATGATCAGAGCTCTGTCCAGCTTTGCAGCACCTTCTTTTTGCCTTTCCCCAAGTACTGTCCTTACGTACACCACTTCTACTTTAACCTTGGTAAGTTAAAACATGCAATGCCTCAAATTCTTCCACACAACAGTGGGAATAGCCTTCACTGGTCATCTCCAGTCACCTTTGTTTCCTTTCTGTAGCACAAAGTGACTTGAGCAAAATACAAAATTCTATTCAAACTCTCATTTACACTTAACTGCCCTTTGTGTTTCAGTGATTTTCTTCCCCTGCATTTGTATTTTTAAAAGTAGGCACCTCCTTACTCCATGAGCAGTTACTAAAAAAAAAGTCTTGCATTTTACATTTGCAGAACAGCTATCAAGTACATAGATTATTTTATTAAGGAAACCAGTCCTGCACATGATAAGCCACTTTTTTCTCCACAAATCTGAAATTTACAATACCTGTCCACAGTTTTGTTTCTACCCTATACTATTTATCAGCCTTCATGATTCTAGCCTATCATACTGAATACACAGCTCCACTTGAAAAATTTCCATCAATTATCTTTACCTCATATCACAACAACATTCTCTCTCACCTTTAAAGTTCTTCAGAATTTACCATTCTTTGCCTGTGAGTTTTATTTTATCACTGGCTTTCATTTTCACTGAAAAGCAGCAACTCTCAGCAAGTCTCCCTTAAAAGCCCTATGCATGCCTCATCACTGCCTTCCCTCTGATCTAGAAAAATCCCTACAAAGTTCTGACAATTTCTAGAGAAACCTACCATCTGACTGGAGCTAAGACAAACAGTATCTATAAATGGACTTCTGAATTTGTAACTTTCTTTAAAATTTCAGAGGAATATTTCATCCTTCAGGTCCTTTTGTTCTTCCTATCCAACTTGTCTCTAAGAGATGACTTCTACTGAGGATGGACTATGATATATATTATTGACTATACCATGTACGGGACAATGTAATCTAATGAAATCTAGACTTCTAGGTTTTCTGGCACTGTCACAATAGAAATATTGGTGGAACACTGAGCACCTTCTTAAATTGGTAGCTAAGTAACACAAGGCTTTTATTCTCTTACCGTTTTTGATGTTAGGTATAACAAGTTGCGTAGGTGAATTTCTGTTTCCGGTGCCTTCTTTCTTTTGGTTGATAGTTGTGATGAAATTGCTGAAAGTGGAAAACTGATTTTTTGCTCCTCTTTCCAACCCCTGTAATTAAGATGACAGCGTGCTATAAAAGGCTAATACATTTCTGAAAGAGTAATCTTACTCATTGGGTATTACAAAGAATATTTAAATGCTTATCATCTTGAAATATGAGTGTTAATACCTAAATAAGACATACATGATGTTTCTACAAGTTTGTTTTAATTTGAATCAGGAGAAGTAACATACAATTCCATTACATTTAACAATTCATGCATTAGTTTGCAGTATATAAGATATCCCTAGATAACTCAGGAGAAAAGAATATTAGAATATTGTTGAAAGCATTCTAACGTATTGTCCTAATTTCTAAATACTTTTATATTCCTCACTCCAGCTCAGTTTAAATAGATACAAGTGTCACACATTTCTTTTTCAAGTAACCCTTATATGCTGAAGTTCAGACAAACTCCCCCAAAATTGAAATATGGAAACAAAAATTCGGCGTAGACTGCTGCTATTAACATTTAAATACTGACTACCTGGATAAAAACACCAGATTCAAAGTTTTCAGCATCAGCAGCCACCAAAGAAAGGCTATCCAACAAACAATTGTTTAACACAATCCTAAAAAAAAAAAATGCTTAATATCTGCATGTGCAGCTGCCAAGAAGTCTGCTCAAACTTTTGCTAAGCAATGAGTGCTAATGTGTTTTAACAGTGAAGAGAAATGAAGCAACACAACAGACTTTCACAGGTTGGTGCCAATCAACGTTTGACACAACGTGCCAATAGTCACTAAGTGACTGTTAGATATAATTATTTACACCGGAGAATTTGCAAAGCACAGGTGAGTTAAGGGGCTTGTCCAAGACTACACAAGTCATGTGATGGAAGTTTTCATTTGCATCTCAGCTCCAAGTGATCAGCTGATGTCCAGCAAAGGCGGATCTGCTTAAAAAACATACACAGTCTTCTTGCATGTCGTGATTTTGAGCCTTACATTAACCTAAAGACTCATTTGACTGACATCTGGTACCTGTGTTCTCAGTTAGAAAAAAGTAGTTTTATAAACCAAAACTAATTCCACAAATGACAACAGAAATTCCAGAATAATTTTCATATCTTTTTCTTTTTTAAAAACCCATTCATTTCCCTTTCCTCTTAAAAGAAATAGATTTTGACTAAGACACGCAGCCAGAGTTCTGAGGAAAGTACTTCACTTCCACCACAACATCCTGAAACACCACCAGGAGGGTAATAATACAGCCCATAAACCTGCCATGCTACAGTGTACGCAAGTTGATACACTGCCAGGAATTTTAAATAACTGTGGCAAAACGAGCTATTTTTCCATGGCTTATAACTCAGCAAATTACAAATCTGAACAATCAGCAGGACTTCTAGCTTTAAAAATATCAACTTTCAACTTCTAGCTCCAAACGCCTTGTATGCAAGAAATGTTCAAACAAAATGTAATTACAGCTACTATTTTAATATTAGCTATTTTAAAAATTATTATTCTATAAGCCTTAAAGTATCACTAAGATGTTTCTTAAAACTCACCTGGCACACAAGCAGAAAGTCCAGATCCTGAGAAAACACAGCAAGACGTGACTAAATGAAAAAGGACTTTTAAACAAATCCAGATCTTAAGTTTATCTGCTGTGTCACAAAAACACATGCTCTAGGTAGAAAATCTGGAGTTTGGATGATTCTAACAATTTGTAGGGAATAGTTATCATAGATAAATTCATAAGAGGAGCTCTTATGAAGCAGACTGCTGTGACAGCTGTTTTGAGTCACATAACCTTTCCTCAGCTTTCCAGTTTTACTCCAGCCGTGCCACTGCAATAGTATAGTCGAATAGTTATTTTAGAAGGTCCTTCTTAATGCCACTGCCCTGAGAAGCAATCAGAAAGAGCGAAGCTTGCACGCGCTATTCCACTCCATCACATCCTGCTCCAAGTGCGGCTCCAACAATGTTAAACAAACATACTGATAAAGGCTTTGCTGGAAAGCCCTGGAGGAATACCGGGGAAGTACATGCTCATCAAAGAGGATCTGTGACATCTCCTGGGAGAGTAATCTAGGACAAGCGTACAGCACTGTGTCATACTTATAAAACTCTGTAGGAGGTCAACGAGCCTCTAGAGCCTAAAACGCTACAAACACACAGCCATCAGAAAACCGAACCCCCACATAAGGAACAGGCATGCTTGGAGGAAGTGGATCAAAGCCATCTTTAATCCTCCTCTAATCCTTTTCTAAGAGCATATTAATAACTTACAACGCTGCTGGCTTCTTACTGAAATTTTTCAAAAGCATTAAGCCCTCCATAAGGCTGGAGAAGTACTAGCTTTATACTTTATACATTTATGTTTTCCATTATTGAAATGAAACCAGATGGTGAAAACAAGTCAAACTGCTTGCAAAGAGCACATACAGAGTGCTTGCAGAAAAAGAGGCAAAAAGACCATCTAGAAGAGTTTCTTGAAAACCTTGCTCTTCAGCCCTAACTTAACTCACTGAAGACCCCTACGTATGTAGTGAGCAAGGACCAGGGGTGCCAGAAAACACAGAGGAAACAAGGATTACCCAAAGACAGCTGTCAGTGCAACAGCCTACTCAAAAAGTAAAATTTTCCTTTCCATTCATATCTTGAAAGGTGTAACATCAGACCGTTTTTGCTTTATAGAAACCTCTACTTGTTCCTGCTTACAAGAGGCAAGTTAAATAACTTCCCACAAATTTATTTGCAGAATCTGAATACTGACATCCAAACCACCTCCCCCTATGCATTATTTTTTAATCATCATTCCACGCATAAGAAAAACCTTGGCACGTTGCAGGACCACATTAATTTATTGTGGGAGTAATTTAGCTCCACAACTTCCCTTAGGAATGAAAGCAGAAGAAAATCACCCAGAAAGGTTACCCTCTTTCAGTAACTCCACACGGTCCTTGCCTAGAAAAAGCCACGATGCAAATGGCAATAGCAGTAGTCACATAAACACTTTCTTCCAATTTTCAGCCTGCTTAAACTCCAGATGTGACATCTTTCATGCTCATGCCCTAATAAGATAACGTATACTGTGGTTATCTATTGACTCTCTCAAATTCTGACCTTTTCCACAGCTACTGTGGAGAATAGAAAGTTTAAAAGATGTGTCACACCTTCATACTGCCTTCTAGGAAGCTACAGTCATGTTGCACAAATCTATGGTGGGTCCCTAGCAATGGAAGAAAATGTCAATTGCGCAAACAACCTGGGGAGATGTTTTGAGACCAGGATATATAAGGCTCGCTCTTCACACAGAGACGAGGTAAGTCATCATATGATGGCTATACGCTTAGAAATAATAGGCAGAGATAACGAGCAAATTAACAACATCAGAAGTATTTTCATATTTGTATCAGGCATTTGTTTTTAAAGAAAAGGAATTTTAATAGGAAAAAAAAGCAAATTTTAAAGACATTTTCCCCCTTTAGTCACCTTATCAAATTATAAACTTTTCTCCAGTTTAATGACGATGCAGGTGAGAAAATGTCTGTCTTTAAAAGTGCGTGAGAATCTGATTCAGTAACATTCATTTCTGATTTTCAAGCAGAAGTTTTAATATAAAAAAAAAAATAAAAACCATCTGTATAGGATGAATCTCACACCATACTCCTGAAAACCTTGTAATTAGATGCGTAGGTTGGTCAACACTAGGGCTCAGCAGACCATCAGTCCAATACCTTCTTTCAACTCATAAAGGTCTTGCAAAAGCATATCTGCATTCCCTGTTTGGTACATTTGGACCAAAACCAGCATTCTGGTGCACACTGAGAAATCCAGGGCTGTCGAAAGATCTATTACATCTTTCCACACAGCTCTCCCTCTGTAACATACTATTAAAATCTGCATGCATCTCCGTAAGTTCAAAGTCCCCCATGCATTTGACAAGCAATCACACATAGCCAGATCTGAGCTGCTCTGTAGCAGGTCAGCTCAGACAACTTATTAATTCCTGCAGGCAGCAGTTCAGAGAAGCATGTGGGATGCCCAGCCACAAACCAGATTCTTCTCCCGATTCTTCAGGACAGTGGAAATGCTGCATAGCTGATCAGTTGCATGTATTTTTCATTACCTAAGCTAAGCCTGACACATTGTAGCCCATCATTATTTACCTTCCCCAAGGGACTGGCATCTGCCATTCCAAGTCTGAAATGGAGCACCTTTCCGAGGTTGCACCTTATCAAAGGTGCAAGTCACTCCCGGGTACTTGGCCATCGCTGTCTTCTCCCAAATCTTTATCTGAATCACAGGAACAAACACATCCTCCCAAATTCTGACAGATTTGGGAAGCTGAAAGCCTCTCAGAAGATTGGAACATCTTAGCCAAAACACAAATTGGCAGAACTGCTCAAAGGAGTTTGCAGTTTGACTACAATTACTTGGTTTAACATCACAATTATTTCATGACAGTCAAAAACGTTAAGCACTCAATCTTTTAAACTCAAATTATGGTAATTTGCTGCTGGTAATTTCTAGTAAACCTGATACTTATCAGAACCATTGAACTAAAGTCTCGTAACTATATTAGCATAGGGTTGATAAGATGTTTGCTTCATTGCTGGGCTGAATAAGTTACAGCGAGCTTTAATGTTGAGTTATACACAATAAGCGACTTACGCCAGGAAAATTTTATGTTTCACAATACTGTACAATCAGCAGAAAGAAAATCATAACTCAAGTATGATTAAAGATCTCAAATGAGGTTTCTTGAAACTAAATTGCTCTGGCAAATACCTTTCTCGACGTTTATTTTTTCTAAACCCGCGTTAACTCATTCATCACTTACCGAGCTGTTCTGTCATCTTGGCTTCAACACAATGCAAAAAACGGAAGAGACTTTTAAAGAAAAAGTTAAAAATACAGAAGCCTCTCCCAGCTAGCTGTTGCCATACGCGCATTAGGAGCCGGAGCCCCCGCTCCCAAACCCCCACCGACAGCGCTGCAAATCCTCAGCCATGACTAACCCGAGCGAGCAGACCGTTGTAAAATGTTAAAGAACTATAAGTAGAGGGAGAATTTATAGCTCCGTTATGTCACCGCTTCCAGGCGCGCTCGTTATTTTTAAGAAACTTGAATGAAAGCCTCCCCGGGCTCGGCAGCCGAGGGACGCCGCCGGCGGTGCCCGCCCGGAGCGGGGCGCGGAGCAAGCGCCCGCCGAGCCCCCGACCTACCCCGGCCGCCGCGCTGGATGCCGCCGGGAGGGGCGGCAGCTTCTCCCTCTCCTTCTCCCCTTCCTCCTCCTCTTCTTCCTCACCCTCGCCTTCCTCCTCCTCGGCCGCCGGCGGGGCCGCGCTGCCCTGGCCCAGCTCCGCGCCCGGCGGCAGCTCCGCGCCGGGGCCGGGGCCGGGGCCGGGGCCGGGGCCGGGGGGGGGAGGTCGGCGGCAGCCGTGGCCGTCGGGGGGATCGGCAGCGACATGGCCCCGCTCCCGGCTCCTGTCCCCTCGCCGGCTCCCGGAGCCCGTCCCCTCGGGCCAGCAGCCGCTCCGAGGAGCTCCGCTCCGCTCCGCTCGCGCAGCAGCGGGGCTGCTCCCGGGCGCCCAGACACCCCCGCACGGCGGGGCGGAGCGCGGCCCGGCCGCCCCCGCCGCGGCCCGGCGAGGAGCGGGGTGGGACCGTGCGGGACGGAGCGGTGCGGAGGCGGCCGGCGGCGCCGTCCCCCGCTGCCCCCGCGCCCCGCTCAGCCGCCGCGCCACCTACAGACGGCGGGCAGCGCGAGGGGCGGCCGCCGCCATGTTGTTTATAGGCGCCTCATAGAAACGCGCCTGGCGACCGGGGGCGCCGCGCGGGGGCAGCGGAGGACACGGCTACGGAAACTCCGTAGCGCAGGAAAAGGCGCCGGGCGGGGAGCGCGGGCGGCGGCCGTACGGGAATCGGGGCTGTGCTCCGCGCTCTGCGCAGCCGCCGTGGTGAGGGGGCGAGCCCGGCGCTGCGGCCGCGGGCCTGAGGGGGCTTCGCTCCCTGGGGAGGCTGGTGCAGGACGGCGAGTAAATAAATATACGAGTAATAAGTGATCGATTACGGATAAGGGACATCGGGGTGGGTGCCAGCGTGGCGCTCCGGTTCCTCTTCATCACCTCAGCGGTGGTGTGCGTTACGCTCGCAGGCAGGGTTTGGGGTTTGTCACAGTGCCTCGTTACCACATGGTAATGTCATTACAGTTTCAAATCACATTCTTTAATGAGGAAAATAAAGAAGCTAAGTATAAAAAGATTCTCTCCGTGTCTCACTGGCATAGACAGAGCGAAGCCAGGATCCGGCAACGGCAGAAGCTCAGGACGTCTGAGGCATGACCCATTTTCAGAGCCTCAGTGCCATACCCTGGGCTTGCTGAAGCTTTGCTGTTTAAAAAAAAAATAAAAAAATAAAAAATCATCTTTAGAAGACATGCTGTCTTGAACTGGTTGTAATACAACATCTAGTGTAGATGTCTAGGGGTACTGACCTACCACTTGACTTGATAAGCAAAGCTATGGGGAGTCCTACATGAGAGGGCTGTCGTGGTTGTGTATACTGAGCAACAAAACATTTAGGTCCTTGAAACCACTAGCTGCCACCTGAAGCTAGCTGCTTTCAGAGCACTCTTAATTTGCCTAGAGACCTCCCCTCCTAGTGCAGGGGTCAAAGGAGTGCAAATAGTTACGTACCAGTAGTTACGTACAAGAAATCTTCAAGATGGTTTCTTGGATAGAGGTAAACCACACAATAGTTTTTCCCCAGCACTGGCATTACACAAGTAGCTCCCGCAGGTTGGAGCTGTGGTAAAGATCTCTGTACGATGCATAAAAAAGGGCATAATTGGTACTGCAGTGGTAATCTAACACATTGAAAAATGCTTTCCATTTCTGAAGGAACTGGCAGACCTAAAGTTTGTTAGGTTTCATTAAGAAATCCCTTTGTCTCCCTACCAAGTTAAATTTGAAAGCTGTTTTTTCCAAGAAGTTCACTTCTCACTGTGCTTGCCTCCAAGTTGCTCTCAGTGGTTGGCATAAGTAAGTGGCTCACTGCAGTTAAACAAAGCCCCCCAAAACTCACTCATCTTTTTCTTTTCCTTGCTGAGAAATAACATAATGATAGTAATTGCAACAACTTCAGTACAAGCAGCTATACACTAAGTGGTAATCCGCAACTGGAAGTAATTGGCAAAGCGGTTCTGTGGAGCTATGCCAATTGGAAACATGGAAGGGTCTGTTTCCTTAAGCCTGCAGAGAGAAAGAAGCAGAGGGAAATAGAAAGTACACAAATGATTTCATAATGCCTCTTTTTTTTTTTTTTTTTCATTTCTATTGAGCTATAAGGGTCTTTTTTTGATAGCTTCAAAAATACTGAAATAGCATTTTAGCAAGATTATTTCACAAAAAGCTAATGCAACACCAGAGCAAGACATCAATTTTTTGCTGTCCATAGAAATATCGAACCTGTTCTACATTAAAACAAAGTGCTCTGTTGAACTAAACTAATTCAGGGGAATATTTTGACCCAGGACAATTAGGAAAATTGGCATAAATCTGTTAAAAATTTTTGTTCCTATTTTTGTAAAAGAGTAAAAGGACCTTATACTGAAGGAGAAATAAATGCATTTTCCTACTTCTAATAAAGGTAGCATACATCTATTGCCTAGGGTTTGTAACTAAAAGTATTTCAATATTATTCATACATCTACAACACAGTCAAAGATGTAACCATCTGGGAAAATGTGCTGGGAAAGGCACATCTAAACTGGCTTTAAATTTGCTAGTATGGATGGATGCTAGATGGTTGCAGCAGTGCTGTGTGTAATGAGGCAATGCATGTAACCATGCAATCATTCATTGCCAAAGTGATAAACAAGGGTAGTGGGCAATGGAGCATTGAGAAAAAAGGATAAAGATTGCCTGTCTTCTAACAGGCAATATTACTGTGTTCCCTCCTTTATCCTTACAAGGACCCTTTCCTTGATTCTTTTAATCACTTTGAGCAACTTAAAAGTCTTAAATCACATGTTGCCAGCTACTTCACATTATTTTGGGGGGAGTCAGGAAACAGTAAGGTTCAATCACAAGCTGTTCCTCATGCCAAGTACATTCTGCTGGGCCTACACATTCACACTGGTTCCTGGATGAGTTTTGCAGCCTGCACTGGACCCCACGCTGGCATGCCCCGCTGCTGGCTCAGATAAGCGTACATAAAGCACAGTAACACCCCTGAGTGACTATGGCTGTACATGTCCCTGAACATATTTTCTTGTACTTAAGGGAAAACAGTCCAACCTTAGCAGGGTGCTGGTCCGATCAAGCAGGAGGAGACCTTGACAATTTATTTTAGAATTATTCACAAACATATTCCTTCTATCCAAAGAGTTTGAGTCGTCAGGAAGGGGAAAAAGTCAACTGCACATCTCTGCACAATGACGTGGCCAGGCACAGACCGGCACAGGAATGACAGATGGAAACTAACTAACTGCTAACATTTGTTCACAAACGATTAGTAAATGCTTACAAGTAATAGATACACTCGCAGAGACTGGCATTTGGGAATGATGCGCGCACACACACAAAAGGCTTAATTTCCTGGCTAGTATTTTCATGACAAATAATTGAGTGTACCTGGTCACATGTTCCTCTGCAGTTAGAAGTCAGAATGCAACCATAGCCAAATTCAGCCCTGGTTTAACACAGGAACAGTAGGGGTGGTTTTAGCCCTTAGTGGTTATTATTATTAATGATTAATGATAATTATAATAATTAATGATTATAATAATTAACGGGGGGGGGGGGTGCAGGGCTTGTCTAGTTTTGGCTGGCCCTCAAATGCTTTACTAGTGTTTGCAGGAATGTCAGAGATCCTTGATGCAAGCCGACATAGCTGACATGTCAGGAATTGAAGTGGCCTTTGTCCTTTAGAAAAGATAGGCTGAATTTTTGTTTGGTTGCTGATACACTCTTGTCACACAGCTATTCTGTCTTTCTTTCTTATTGAGCAGTACTTTTTCTTCCTTATCATACTCTGAATATCTTACACACTTCCTAGTACAAAAATATTTGGACCTTCAGCAGATGTGTGCTTTATGAGATGGACCCTGAGTGGGCGCAAGGGGAAGCACAGGATGGCTGAAACATTGAAAGGGGAAGCAAAAGCTGGAGACAACCCATTTCCTCTCTATGGGAGTAGGAGAGAGATAAATGGTTGGGAGTTTTCCAACACAACAGGTTTTCGGCAAAACATTTCAGTTTCAACAGAAAGACCTGATTCATTGAAATAGAAATGTTTTACAAAAAAGCATCTTTTTCAGTGACCTTTTAACAGAACTCAGGCAGGATGCCACTGAAACCCACCCGTTACTCTGCCGACTCAGTTGGAGGCCTCACCATACGTGCCATGTGAATCATGTCAAAATCAGAGACCACACGACTTCTGAACTCCCGAGCTGCTCTACCCTCCCATGCCACCTGCCCACATCACCTTCTAGGGAAGATGGAAGTCCATGTCTGCCCACAAGTCATACCTGGTCCAAGACATCCTCAGGGTTCATAAGGATGATCCCAGTCTTGCCTGACCTCCCTTGTTGGCAGCTGTCCTTTTCCCTTGAAGTTGGACTAAGGCGTAAATTTTTGAAATTTTGTCCTACGGAATCCAAATGATTGTAAATCCATCTGCCATTGTTGACAAGCTAGTCGATTCATGGTTAGTATTCTTGCTGGGAAGAGGAATTTATGTCAAGCTTGAGCTTGTCTTAGTCTACCTTTTCATCCCTGGATCAGGTGCCTTTACCTGTAAGGCAGAAAAGCTCCCTCTTTTCCAGGGGCACGTGCACAAGGTGCACTCAAGCTCTCTCCAGCTAAGTCTGCATAATTTCCCCTACGATGAACATTAGATGTACTGATCTAAGGTCTCGCTTACCTTTTGTCTATTCTCCTCTGTTCAGAATTTTTTTAAAGAGTTTACAAACATTTAGGAAAGTGGTGCAGAGACCTCCTCAGCTAATTCATCTGAGGCACTTAATGCAAATTACTGAGGTGTTGTTTTGACTCATCAGATACTCAGTTATACCTTTCTCTTTTGTAAATGGTAAAGTTTTGGTTGAAGATGCATCATCCGACGGGATACATCCTTCTTGTGCTTGCCTAGTACACAGAAAGAAAAGCTAATACGCAGTTCTGCCTTTTCAGCCTCATTACATTTGCATTTCAGGTTCCTCGTCATCACTGGCTGGTGCAATACAGTATTTGTACCAGCAAACTGTAAAAGGCTTGTGGTCACTGGTGCCTAGGCAACAGCTGATTTTTTAGGTCAGTGATTAACCCTTTTTTTTTGTCTACTGGAGCAAGCTGAATATTAAATTACCCCTTGCCAGGGAACAGGACCTTTGGGTTGAAAGAAATCATTGGCCTATATTTTTAGAAACACAGTGGATATTTTAGTGATGTCCAGAGTTAGGTTATCTGTGATAACTCACTGGATGCAAACGCTAGGAGAGACTACTAGAGAAAAATTCACCAAGCGAAGAGAGTGAACTTAGAAACTACACGACTTTTATTAGGGTTTCTCTTTTTCTCTCCTGAAAAGTGGTGTTAGTTAGGAATGGCTTTTGTCCTGACTATATTTTAATCACCATATTCAATCTTTAAACTTCAGTCTTCAGTTAACTTCACTTGAAATCTTATGAGACATAGCAGTAGGATAATCTTCCCCCAGGGACTGCAAGGGACAAAAGCCGAGGCTAGGAGATACCATCTGTCTTTGTCATGTCCAACCTGGAAATTATTTTTAAATGGTATAGAGGCAGATACTAGACACAGGATTTTAGCCTGTTTCTATTCAAACATGAAATAGTAATAATAATAAAGTATACCATGCTAAAGAGGAGATGGTCTGAGGCAGTATGTAATTTTTAATTCAGAAAGTTGCTTGTATACCTTTGTCATCATACAACTCATAAAATTAAAAAATACTAATTAGAATTAAGATTGCTGTTCAGTGTGGCTTTGCAGACCTTTGTATACTTCCTGGGCTATGTGACCAGCCTGATCTGCTTTAAAAAAGTGAACGTCCATGAACTGAAGCAATAGTGGGAGGTAAAAGGTAAATCATTTCAATCTGCTTGTCCTCTCTGCTTCTGAGGCTGAGCAGAAAGGAGCAGAGCCGGGAGAAGGTCGGCGGAGGCCGAGGCTGCAGCTGCCTCCAGCATCTAGCCCAGGCTGCAGACCAGGGCTCGCAGTGAGCACAGAGAAATGTTCGGGTTTTGAGCCTCGAAAATAAGAAGTGTGGGATCGGGTTAGGTATGCAGTTCTTTGCACATCTTGGAAACTGTTAGGGCAGATGACAGGGCTACAGTTCACCTCGTAGGGTGATTTACTGTGGCAGGACTAAGAGCTGGGTGCTTGAAGGCTGCTGAGCATTTCATACCTTTAATGCATTATCTGGTGTTCCCTCTGTAATGTCGGAATGTGACCGGCTTCGTCGTGTTTCCTATTTCTTTTTAAAGACAATAACTAACTTTTATAAATGGAAGTCCAAGCAACTTGCAGTGGCCTTGAATCTCGCAGGGAAGAAGGGACGGGCAGCCCCAGAACACTGACTAAAATCAGAGGGGTGGGTCAGATACTGCCCCCACCCTCAGAAAGGCACAGTTCTTGCTGGTGAAATCTGCCTTGCGTTTCAGGCTGCTCTGTAAAGTAAACCAGCCCTGCTCGTTTTGTGTTGCTACAAGCCTCCGGGAACCCAAAGCGTAGGGGGGCCTCTGCTGCTGGATGCTGGTAGGGCTGTCGCTGCAGTGGAGCAAGCCCTGAGGATGTTTCTCCCCAGATCCTGCTCCTCACACGCAGCTGCAGGCAGGTGTGGATCCACCTGCAGCTCTGCCTTACAGCCGCCTGCGGGACACGTCCTCGGGCAGCGCAGGCTCTGGCACCAGCAGCTCCCTGTTCTCTGACTAACTTCTTTCACAGAAATACTCATCTTCAACCAAAACTTGCTCCATCCTAAACAGCCTCTATTCCAGTAAACCTCCTTTTCAAACTTAAAGCACAAAGTCCCATCGGTGTGTGTGGAACAAAAGGAGTGATGCTAACACAACTAAATATAATGGCAACTGAGTTTACTTACTAAATGAACAAATAATGCTGTTTTGCTTCTGTGGTTTTCAATCATCATGTTCAGAGGAAATGTTCACCCAGTGGTTAATAATCATGTTTTCTGCCCTTGTCCCATACAGAATTCCTCTATAAAAGAAATAGAATTCCTCTATAAAAGAAGTGGTGTTTAACTTGAGTGGTAGAAACTTTGTAAAAGCAAAGCATTGTTCTAGATAATAGCACTGCTGTATATGACCTCTTCCCGAGTAGTTCTCTTTTAAGAAATGTTTCCTATTTGTACTTTACCCGCACTTACTCTCCTTAAAATAAATAAATAAATAAATAAAGCTTACAAAATTGCTCACAAAGATCTTCCCCTCTGCATAACCTTGTAGACCCTCACTGGGTCTGTAGACCCACGCTATGTGGAGTCCCCAAGACACAAAGCAAAGGAGTAAAGAATCCTGGCATTAAACACTTCTCGTGTGTAGATAAGAGATACTGAAACTAACAGCTATACCAGGTCCCTCTATAAATTATTACTAGTCTTGAAACTCAAAACTCTCTTCCAAAAATAAACCTGAAGGCTTTTTTTCTTGAGAGTGGCTTCATCTCACAGTGTCATTGGCCAGTGCCGGTGTGTGAGCAGAGCATCACTTCCCTTTTCCATCTGGGTGATGGAAGGGGCTCATCCCGTTCCTCCACCTTGCACTCTCTGACCTCTCTGGAAGAAGAAGTGAGCAGAGGGGAGGTGTTGCGGAGCTTCCTGTAGACCTCTGACCCGTGGAAGAGGCAGATAGCAAGATGGGTGCAGATCTGCCCTGTGCTGTGAAGCACAGAGGGGTGAGGAAGTGGCTGTGCATATAGCACCATCTCCCGTATTTTCAGCTGATACTGCAGAATGCACTGTTACTGAGTACAGAGGTGTCTGATTTACTGGAGATCACAGCAGGAGTACAGACTCCTTCCCAAAACAGTGCTGCCAAGTTATAATGTCATTTGTATTCAGCTAAGTCGTTCTATTTATAATAACCTTTCAGATGACCCAGTCATATACTTGGTGCAGCACTTCTAAAGAAGGTGATTACTTTCTGTCTTTCCAGCGTATGAGGTAGTGTACTATATAAATACTGCAGCTTAACTACCGTCTATTTAGAATGTCAGTTAGGATCAGGTAGTGTTTATAAACTCTGGATTTTTCACAGTTTTTATCCAGGACTTTTCAAATTTGCATCAGGCTGAAACTTGGCATGTAAGCTGTCAGCACAGATGCTAATTTTATTCCAAAAAGTGTGTTAAAGCTATTAAAGGTGTCAAATGGCTTATTTATGCAGTAGTTGCAGATGTCTTAGTTTTTTGGCTCTTTTAACTATATAAAAGCTTACCGTATCACCTTCCTCCCTCCCTCCATTCTCTAACCCTACAGCCCTGATCAGTGAGGAATAAGACAGGTAATAGCACTGTAGTAATAACCCAAGGGCAGTGTCCCTTGACAAAATTTGTTAGTAACACTCATTTGTGGTGAAATAGAACTATCCTTGTGTATTCACCATAAGGGAAAAAAAAAAAAAAAAAGACAAAACACCTGAAGTGAGTACAACAATACCAAAAGTGATGACATATTGCTGACAAAATCCTCAGCACCATGGAGGGCCTCTAATGCTCCCATGTAGGCAAGGAAGAGCCTCCTCTGAGTGATTGCTGCAGGGCACTGCTCTACATCCACAATCACATTTACTGAGTATTGAAGTCCAAGGCATCACAGTTAAGAAAACAGATCTATGCCAACAAATGTTACGTTCAGCGATCTACAACACTGTTTGAATGGCCAAAAACTGCCCCTCACATAATAAACCAGACATATAACCACAGGTAAAGCAAATTGCTCCATTTCGCACAGGTAAAAAAATGTCTTCTGCCGCATTCTGAAGTTATCAAATCTGAGTTCTAGTAGGCTAGCAAATGAAATCAGGAGATTATAAAATATGGGACAGGGTGCCCTGCCGACAGTGGCAGAAGAGGGCAGGTTAGTGTAAACATGTTGTACACCCTGCTCGCTTTCTTTTCTGAGCACCTTGGAAGACAGGAGGGGAGAGAGAACACAGCTAACGAGGTCCCATCTGGTCAGGGACCTGCCTCAAGCGCAAGTTTCCATTCGTAGCAAATGGAGGCAATACACACATGATTATTTGCAAACATGTTTAAATGTAAATCGAAAGTGCCCCCTATTATGATGTGTAGGTTTTAATTAATTTTCTAGATTTTAAGAATACTTACAGGATACAAAGATTTTGATGAGGCTTCAGTTCAACTTACTCATTTAATATGATCTTAAATTCATAAGTATATTTTTTTCCAGTGAGCAATTTACTCTTGTTAGAAGCACTTCTGCCAATACAAGGTAATGTGCATGATTACTTCTTTATTCTGTCCCTTTTGGGAGGAACACTCCATCTGTTTGTTAAACAAAGAGAATTTACCAAAATGGTTAGACAAATATATATTTTTGAAATTTAGATTCTTTAGTTCCACTGAATTTAACTAGCCACAAATATGAATCAAGGCCAGTCACAAGATTATAAATTTGGAGCATTTGCTCATACATAATGCAATATTCTCACTACTCTTTCTTTTTCCTCTGAAAAATGACAGAATTTCAACATTCATTGGCTATTCCTCTTTACAGAGCTATTCATCAATACCTTTTCCTGTAAGAATTACTCTATATTATGTTCAGGTGCATCAGAATAATAAGTAACAACACCATATCAAGCTCTACTCAGTGGCCAAGATTTAGCAATGCACACCTACGGTAATCATGACATGCAAACATTTCTGTCCTTCCTGTAAGAACAAAGCAATGCAAAGAACCTGAGTTAATTTCTTTGGGTTTCAGACAGCTGTGGATGAGAACTAATTTATGGTCAGGTTTTGAAATCATGCCAGCAGGAGCTTGCTTTTCAAACCAATGCTCCAGTATACTGTTAGGAAGGTCACATATCTCATGTCATCATTTGATGGGAACCTTGTCAGGAGGTCTCCTCCCCTCCTGCTACAGCTGTCCTTGTGAAATAGCAAACAATTTCTGGTCATTATGTACTCCGTGAATTATTTCTTTAAAAGCTTATTTACAGAAAACTCAGGGATCCACTTTCTTAACACTACAGCCCTAGAGGTTGAGCCAAATCATGTCTGTTAAAAAAAAAAACAAACAAACAACAAAAAAAAACCTCAGTGTACAAATCTGAGTGGTTTTTAACAATTTCAAAACGATAAATTAATTTTACAATTAAAAAAAATAAAAAAAAATAAAAATCAAGCCTACAAGGGATTCTTCTTTATAAATCCTTTGCTTTTGAAAAGATAAAAGAAAAATTAAAGATTGCAATTTTTTTCCCTTTTTCCTAACATGAGAACTTTCTAGCTCCCAAGAATTTCTTCTGTACCTGTCTTCAAGTGAGACTAATATAAGTTGAGGTTTTCCTTTGTAAGTTATTCATGCTGCTGATAGACAGCAGAGGCTGTCTGTTCATGAATGCTTTCAGGTAACACAAACCAGCTCTGGTGTTGAAAGAAGCTGTCCACCTTCCCCACCTTCTAGCTACTTGCTGTCTTCCCACCGCTTCCCTTCCCTTGTGTTTCCAGAGATGGTTTTTGTGGTCACCTGGAGAGCTGACTGGGCTGTAACCAGGGGAAAACCAAAGAAAGTTAGCAGATCATTCATGAAATACATCCCGGTGCTGGGAAGGCCAACAACAGGGCTGGGCACAGCGGTTCTGCTGTGCAGGTCAAGCATCAGCCCCAAGGCAGGCGTTCACCCCATTGATGTAGGTGTTGTAGAGGAAAAGACATTAAAATTGACCTGGGGGGGGACACTCAAACAGGGACCCCCTCAACTGGGATTTGGACTCCAAATTCACTTCTGGTGCCCAGCTGCCTGCAGCGCAGGACAGGAATGCTCACATAGGTAGCATATTGTGAGAACTGCCAAAAAAAATGGTACAGTCAATATTTTTTGCTTGTGTTGTGATTTGACACATGACATAGCACAGCAAGCTTCCAGGACAAAGAATGCGATCCGAGTAGGTATCTGATATAATTAAGGCTGTATGACTTAAGTACCAGCTCATGGCAGCAGTCTGAAGTGTTTCCATTGGACTGAGATACAACATTGTGGTTTTGCTTCCCATCTAGGGAATTGCAATATGTGCTAAAAATACTGTTGAGCACATGGAAATACAGAGTGTTATCACATGTGGAGGGGGAGAGGGAATGTCAGTCCCAGCAGAAGCACCCACTGAAGAGGGACAATTTAGCACTGAACGTTTTAAGGTGAGCCTTTTTGTGTTGCCAGCAAGGTAAGCTGGGATTAGGTTGCCATTCTTTATCCCTCCCTCTCCTTTGTTGCTCACAGGATGAGACACAATCTGTTTGGAAGCGAGTCATAAGTAAATAAAACATATAAAGGTAAGCACGTGCACCATATCAAGTCTCAGTTTTCTGCCATACATTTTACTTCTGTAACAACTGAGGATGTTGTTTTCCTCCCTGTGTTTTGTCACAGGAAAAGACTTTTATTATTTAGCTGTATATAAAGTCACTCGTCTCTGGAGAAACATGGAAGGGGATGCTTGATATGCCAGGATTGCAGTGACTACTGCTCTCCTCCAGCCCGTGATGTGCCCTGGCTCTGCTATCCCAACTCTGGGTGGCACACAATGACTGTGATTTAAGAGAGCAGCCAGAAAAGAAGGGTTGTTCTGACAACCTTTTTAGAAAAACTATCCATGACCCTTTTTGAAATGCTGATTACAGAGAGCAGCAGCCGCTGAATTATTTGAATTGGTACATTCAGGTTCTACAGTAATATGATCAGAAGAGAGGGAGCAGAGAAATTTATACGCAGAGTTACTTGTGAAGGACGATAAGGTAATAAACAAAATGCTCTAGATAAATAACAAATTAACCAATGTGATTAGATTTCAGCCTTAGAGAGGTATAGAACCAATTCCTGCCCATTTTACTCATATAAATAGTTTCATTAAGAGCAATCTGCTTCTTAGTAAATTGCCAGTTATAATAAAAACAATTAAACTTATTGCTTTACTTCTTTATTGTTTTTCATTTTAATAATTCTAGTCATAACCATTAAAACTTGTGCTTTTACGCTCCCGTGTTGCAAAATACACTTCAAGCTACCCTGCTAAACCCCTCAGTATCCCGGTTCTGTAGGACCGTGAGTTTGGCACCCACAGAAGAGGTAGAGCACAAGTAAATACATCCAGAACAGGTGCACGAGAGGGATGATGCAACCGTCTATTCCCTCTGCCCGCAGGAGTAACACAGCCCTGCAGAGCCGTAAGGGTGGATCCAGAAGGTGGGACTCAAGTGAATTCCATGCCAAAATGCTGACAGCATCTGATGCATGTGAGAGGTATGCTGAGCGCCCAGAACTGCCTGTCCTGCTGAACATAATACTGTGCAGACACCAGTGGGGGTAGATTCGAACACAGTAATCATTTATTTGGCATAAAAACAAGACTTATAAATGTATCTGAAAGGCGCATTCCCAAAAGCAACAGTCCAAACCCGCATAACAATAAAGGTTTTGTAACCTTAATAATGAATTTGGAGAAGTTAGTCTCCCTTTTCTTATACCATGAATAGCGATATTAGTAAAGTACTAAGTGCTTTTTTTTTTAAAAAATATTACCTTATTTTTTGTCACATTTTTATGTTTACAATGGCTTTTTATGCTCCACAGAGCAAGAGGTGGCTATGTATGTATTGGTTAAGAGCAATGAGTTTTCTTTAGAAGAGATGTTTTCCTTTCTTTTCCTATTTAAATCTACTCAGGTGAGTAGCTAGCTTAAAAATCATGATCTTTAATCTGCGTGTGTACAACATTTACAAAAACCTGAGAAGATGAGTTGGCAGAATTTCCTATGTTGTTGTGGGTAACACATCATCCCTAAACAACAGCGTATTTAGGAAGTAGCTGGAAGTATTTCCTTCTGCCTCTGAGAGGTGACAATCCAGAAGCCTCTTTTGTGCCCCTTCTTCTCAGCAGCGTTGCTGAGAAAGTGACTGGCTCTGTCAGCAGAGCAACAGCTCTGGAGGGAAAGATTTCACTTTACTGCCCCTACAGATGAAAAGGCAAAAACAAGGTAAAATGACGTTAACTTGGATTTTTATCCATGTTTCCAAGTGTCGCACTTGAGAAGCCAGCAGAGTTGTGTGCAGGCAGTATTCACCCATGTTTCTCATTATTTCTCAATATTTCTCTCTAACCTCAGTTAGAAAGCTGTTGTGCTGAATGTTGTACAAAACTGGAATAAAGGGGCAGTCCCAAAGAAGCTGGCAATCTGTATGTGATACAAAAGACTATAAATAAATGCTAACAGATGGATATAAGGTGATAATTTTGTTATAGGCTGCTCAGTGATCCGAAGAAATAGTTTGCAGGGAAGAGAAAAGCTTCCTGTTTTCTAGCAAATAGACTGTTTCCAAAATAGGACTTTGCTCAGTATCTTTTTACAATCTGGTTGGAAATTCCCCAATAGCCTTAAGTCTGTTTAGTGAGTTTGAAGTATTTCATCTTATACTTCTTGCATGCTTGATGAACTCTTGGATGGCCATAAACTGGGATTTCTGGATTAAGGAGGGTCAGGCAGTCTGTCCTAAGGCTGAATATGGTCCTGTTGGAGTTCCTTGCAGCACACTGTGGTGGTGCTCTGCATCCAGAAACCTCTCGCCTCGGGCTCTGGCATAGATTTTTCATGAGAATCAGCCAGAGGCCAGTCTGCTGACAGTGCCCATGGGTCATGGCAAATGCATCCCAAGCAGAAAAGGTCTCTTGGGTCTTTGTATCACGCCAAGGATGACAGTCCTCATCCATACTGGTGCTCCTAGATGTTACCACAATACAAGTAAGAATAATTGATGGAAACAGATTGTTGAACAACTGGAAGCACAGGTCAAGGACCCAAGACATCCTTGCCCCAGTAATTTTCCATTTGCTCATGATGCAAATGTCTCCAGTGACTATCTGACTGTTCCCGTGGCTTGTTCCAGTCTTGTGGGCAAAGCATTAACTGTGATGAACTCGGGGCTCATGTGAGCTCAGCTCATGTGGGAAGGCAGATTCCAAACCCCTAGTTCATGTCTGTAACTCCACTGATGGCACTTCCCTACGTTGTAGCACTGTGCCCTTTAGTTTCTGCTGCATAAATGTAGACGCATTTAATCCAAGCAGTTCTGCTTAAAATTGGTTGGCATAGTGGGGTTTCTGCTGAAAGATGCTTGAAAAGGGAGAGAAAACGTTAGTGATATGAAGTGAAGCCAAACTATAAATGGTGTGAACCTTGTTTTCCTTTTCAAAGTAAAATTAAATGTATGCAATCATCTGATTTAAAATGCCAAGATGCTTTTGAAATATATATAAAATGTTTCATTTTAGTAAGAAGACATGCTGAAAATCTTTTCTGCTACCAAGTAGACATGTGGATGACATTGGCTGGCAGCCTGTTACAACACAGTACAAAGGGAATTTTTTTTCCAACATTGCCACAGTACAAGTTGTTTTTTTTTTTTTTAATTGAGATCTTATTACTATAAAGTCAGTCGACCAAGAAGAATTTCTCATGTTTTGGGTGGTAATAAATCTTTCAGAACAGTGTTAACCAACACCTCGGGCAGTCTTGCTGGTTCATATTACTTTATACCCCACAATACAGATTGCTGGAATGGGAAAAGGAGCTTAGGTATAAATTTCCAACATTTCCTTCCGAGTTCTGGTCAGCATCGTATGACTATGTAAAAGAAATACCAAGGAATTCATTGTTAAGATAAACATGGTAAGCTCCATCTCAGGCTTTAATTTAAAAAAAGAAACCAAACCCAAAACAACCCTCCTTCTCCTTCCCCCCCTCCGTATTCCCAACTCAGTGTTCGACAGACTTTGTGAGAAGTCTTGGAACAATTTCCCTTTTCGACACTTCTAATTTAAATGACTTACTAGAAATGAATATTTCATGGCATATCAGGACTCCGTTCTTCAAAGCTTCATCTCTTTAGTGCTAATTATTTCAACAAGACCTATACTAAAGGCAAATCCTGTCACTTCTCTAGATTGTCTGCATTTACAGTATAAAATTGGCTTCATACAACAGTTAAAGTTCTTGTTTCTGGTGTTTCCTCATTTTCACTTTTTAGAATCCCCCATTTAAAGAAGTGACACAGTTTAAAATGAAATTTTAAAATTAAAATACAGGGTTTGGAAACTTTGCAGTTAACCAGCTATCCAGCTATGGCCTCATTAGTTAAAAATAATAAAAAAGAAAAAAGAAAAAAGAAAAATAGCAAGACTATTAAAATTTAATGCCTACTTTCCTCACTCTTCAAGTTTAAACCATGTATTGCCTGAGCAAGACAGCAAGGTCTGCTTAGACACCTGTATGTGTGGAGCTGAGAAACTTAGAGTTTCCGCTAGACGTCGCTTCTCTTGTCCTAGTAAAAACACAAGCAAACAAACAAAAACCCTTCCACCTGTATTAAATTCACAATTTGCTGAACCCAGAGGTAATAAAAGAACCTTCCAAACCCAACACTTATGCAGAGACTGTCATTTGATCAAATGCAAAGATGTGCAGTACAAAGCTGGGAATGCTTTCCACGTACCTTGACCAAGGTCAGGACAACTCTGTGTACAACCAAATCTTCACTTACTGTTACTGAACGCTGTTTCAGACACACTTTTGGAGGCTCTTGTCACAGTTCCTTCATGTGCTGCGCACACTGAGGAAAACACATGTAACGTAAAGTCCAGGCTCTTCATCTTACCCTTTGAAGATCCTTCTTCCTCTACTCATACTCAACCTTCAGCAGACCATTCCTCATCACCTACAACTAGAAAAGAGTATTCCTGTGTCTTGGCTTCTGCCTGACCTTCACAGACTTGCTGAGCATCCAGGTGGATCCTCGCATTGAGAACCTGAATAACAAAAGCTGGTGGGAATGGCCTACAAGAACACAACATGAGGGCTCATGGTGGCATTCTGCCTATCCCTTGCTGGTACAGTCCACCAGGTGAGGACATTAAGTGGTTCGGGCAGCTCTGTGTTGACAGAGCAGCCAAAATTAAGACCAGCGCAGTCAAAGAGCAGCAAACAGTACGATCAACAGTGGTAATAATTTCTCCAGGCTGCTTGTTGGGTCATTGAACAGCCTGAAGCTGGAGAAACACCGCAAAGGAGAACAGAGCTGGAGTTTCAGATTTCCACTGCTTGTCCTCCAACTTCTGAGTGGATGCCCAAGATCAATTCTGACTTTTTAAAAATACTGTTCTCAGGAACCAAACTTCACTGCTTCAGATAATCCAGACAGCTTTTCCCTCAATAGCCACATATGGCCATTACTCACACACACTACATTTTCTGACTGAGAATTGGACAGCTCTGCATGCTCTTAGCTCTTACCGGTTCCCACAGCCAGTCTCCCAGGTGCCTAGCATCTTTATTCATAGTACTCAGACATAAGAAATAATTCAAGTTTTATGAAGTGCTGCTTTCTGTAAGGATGGAGTTATCATCACAAAACAACCTGCTGTTTATTATCAGACCCTATAGATTTTGACAAGTTTATTAGTTTTAGATGTGGAGCTTAACTAACTCCCATTCCTTGACTATTACAACAGCGACTTTGGCCTCTTAAATACTTAATTAACATGATGAAACAACAAACTAGCTGAAATGAAAGGAAATGTTGTGGGATTAGCTCTGTATTTAAATGGACCTCTTATTGTATTATTTAGCAAACACAAGGATAAATGCCTGTCAGGTGGTTCTTTTGAGAGAACAGAACAAGTAGGACAATTTGGGGGGACATGGTATGATCAAGATTAAGTCTTTTAAAGGAAAATCCCTCATGACATTGTAGCTGGAAAAAAAAAAAAAAAAACAAGGCATAATATTTTCCATCTGTCCATAAAAGCTATTGCAATGACTTCTGCAACAAAGCTGAGATGGTATCCAAAGATAGCCATTTGGAGCTCTTTGCAGTGTGGCCTTAATGTTTGTATGTATGAAGCATCCTGATGTGCACAGATGATATTCAAATGTAAAAGACTGTTTCTCTGTTTTAGATGATAAAACGTCTAAAGGAGTTTCACAGCATTCAACAGGACTGTTTACAAATGAGAGGCAAATCACAGTATCTGTGTTCACAGCTATTTAGCTTTTACTGTGGCCCTTCTCAATTTTTTCCTCAGTTTTATCCCACTTCTGTTGGGCTTGTGACCATATAAACTATATGAACAATTGTACTTCTGTCAGGCTGGTGACCCTGTTGGAACTGCCAGAATCTCACTGGGCTGATAAATCTGTTTGATAGCTGCTGCCAGACATAACGAGGACATTCACCGATGTCAGTGAAACTATTTGTGAAGCGAGGCACCACTCAAAGGGAGTAAGGATATCTTGCAGTTGTTCTACCTGCTAGGAGCTTGGAGTTAGGGGAGCAACAGCAGACAGAAATATTAAAGTACTTTTGTGTGGTTAACTACTTATTTTGGGATTGCAAAACACAGAAAAGAGATAGAGAATATAAATATATTAATTAGGTAAAGACTAGATAAATGAAAATGGTTCTTCACATGAAAGCTGAAGCACAACAATGAAAAAAAATATATTCCAGCAGAAAATCCATCACTACTTACCTCCTTCTGGTAACACAATCATAGTTTTGGCTAAGCCCATCATAAGACTTAAATGAACTGGAAAAGAGAACATTCTGTTTTGCAACTGTTAAAAACAATTGAATATGATGTTAACTTCTCCATTGGTTTTGGCAGCAAGTCCTTTCTCCTTTAAACTGCTATGTACACACTTTCTATGCTTTTGTAATATGGACTTTAAAAATACATTAATTTGGCTTGGTTTGCGTGGGAATGACGCAATCTGGACAATGTGGAGAGCAGTGTTTGAAAGACATTGTTTGCAAGGTTGTACTGGGTGACAGCAGCACTTGGATCTGTCAAAAGTCTGAAATGTTCACTTGCTCTGGAAAAGCCGGGGACAAAGGGAGAGGAGGTGATGCTGGTCACTGGGCTGCTGCTCCAGCTGCAGCTCCCGAGTCCTGCTGGCACATGGCCAGGTTTGTGGGGCAGGCACAGAGCACACCAGCTTTGTCTGTCAGCGGAAACCCCAGAACAGATCCGATACAGAGCAACAATGACTCTCATTTCATCTGCGCTGCTTAGTAAACAAGCTTGCTTAACTAATTTTTCTTTAATCATATTCTGAACTAAAATAATTCTTGCTTCAGTGAAACTGGAATAAGAGGAATCTTCTAAAAGTATGAACAACTGATAAGACGTGAATAAAAGAACCTCCATGTGTATGTGATTATTATAAATGTGACTTCTCTTTTGAATATAGTACTGTAAACAAATACATAATTCAGTTTATTGACTGAAATTGGCTGAATTGCCATTTGAAAATAAGATACACATGTTGGTAATTACCATACTTCACTACGGGTTAGGCCTTTAAAAAGCATAGTTCATATGTTTGTCCTGTAGAAATCATAGCCTTTTTAGCTTGCCTCAGTAGAATATTTTCAGAAGCATCTTTTCAAAAAAAGACTGACTACTGAGCCATACTGAGACCTGGGAGAGCAGATTTAGGATCTATCAGTTGCATGGGTCGGGGTAGCAGTTGGAAAGGTAGATTTCTTTCTTTTTATTTTTACAAGAGCTTTGAGAGAAGGGCTTCTCCACTCAGAGCTAAAAAAGAGAGGCCTCAAGAACAGCAGCAGCTGGCGTTCAGGACACTCGTGGGATGACCGGGCCAAGCTCTTGCTCCCTTGCTTCACCCAGGGCCTGTTGCCTTGCTGGTGTGTAGGCCTTGAGCCCAAGGCCACTGGCCATTTTAGAGCAAGCTTCTCTCAGAGTGACAGCTTTCTCCTTCTGGCCTGCAACAAAAACATGAATTTAGTGCTTCATGTGGGTTGCTCTGTGCTGGGATGTACTGGTTAGAGTGGAGGGAGCAAGTGAGGTCCTAAGGAAAGGAGCAGTGATACAGGCCTGAACCAGACCACCGTATTCAGCCCAAACAAATGACTGTTGTTGCAGAGTTTGGACAGATGGCTGGCAAAAACAGCCAGAGGCAATTCAAAGATAATATTCATGTGATGTCCCACTTCCCCATGTTAAGGAAATGCATGTTAATCCACGACTGGCATCAATCCAGCACTAGGCTAGGACATTAGAAGGGCACAGGCAGCAAGCAAGGACATGTCTGCCTGGGGATGATTATTCAGTCTCACAATGCAAGGTCTTTCTGTAGCAGATGTAGAAAAAAAAAAGAGGAAATGTTTTTTTTTTTTTTTTTTTACTTCCCATTTTTCACCCTGTAAAATTAAGTTGTTGAACTAGCTGTTGCAGAGTGGTAGGTCATAAGCCTAAACAGACTAATGAGAAATTAAAAAAATGTAAGTCTGTTTGAGACTACTGAGCCTGATAGCCTGATTGCAATCTTGGATACAGAAACTTCCCAAACTGCCAAAAGATGTATCAGGAGAAGACCATGTAGGACTTCTGGCCTTTGCCCATAAGAACTTACATGTTGTTCGCCCTTCCTGCATCACCTCAGCAAGAATGCATACTGTAGGTTTTTCAGCAAGCCGAATCATGCTTCAGATGTCAGATTTGGTAAGTTATGTTCAAGCCAATAACTGAACATGAAAAGCCATCCACCTCCCCACCACAGAACAAAAACTTTTCTGTTTGCCTTCACTCCCACCACCGGCCCAGAGCGTCTCGGCAGCACAAGTGTCTTTCGTTTGATGAACAGCGAAACCTTTATGGGAGCACCACGTTTCTGGAAAACGTTTGAAATCTCCTCTCTTTCACTTGCAGCAGGAGATCAGGCAGCAACTGGGCTGTGGTTTTGGTCCTGCTTACAAAGGCCCGGTTCGCACAAGCTGCACTGGTGGAGCCTCCACGTATACCCTGCTTTGTGCCGAGCAGCTCATTTGCCGTGGGCAGAAACCCAGGCCTCAAGCCTCTGCTCCAGGCCTGTGGCAATTTCCAACACATCCAAGCAATGATGACAAAGCGCTCTGCAGGCATTATTGAAGCAATAAATCTTGGGTGTTATCAATCCCATGCTAGAATAACCAACACACAGGCAGAAGAAAGATAGACCTTACCTCTCCCTGTCATGCAACCTAGAAAACCAATGAAGTATGACAACAGATATGAACAACAGCACAAATAAACCTCCATATCTGATTGACTCCAATACCAACGGCTCACAGTTAAATGAGTTAGAAAAACATGAAGATAAAATGTCAAGTTTAAAGCTAAAGGAACTAACTCTGGCCTCAGCAGACATTCTCACGTAGCAGCTCCTTGACTAGAGAGCTTTATTTACTTCAACCAAAATTCACCACATTTACTGTGTGAAGGATTCTCCCCGCCCCATGAAGGAGCTATGTCAGTCCTGTCCTCCATCCAGCACAGCACAAGGATGGCCATGCAACTGCTCAGCTCAGTGTGCTGCACTTCAGGCTTCACTGGGGGATAGCAAGACGTCACTTTCCAAGCAAAGCCTGGGATAAAATTACATCAGTGGCCATACCAATCTCCACCTGCCCTGAGCTGAGCAGGTCAATAACATAGGAAAGCTTTTTTTCCTGTCTTATGTTACAGCTTTCCCCCAGTTGCCAAAAAAACTTCAGATTATTTTTGGGTTTGGTGCTGCTCCTAGTATTACTTTTCAATAAAGTTAAATAAATTGTCATTTACAAAAGGAATGGAATTAAAATTGAACCTGTCATAAGTCTTACTAGAAAAATCTGTTCAAATTACATCAGGTGGAAAGGTGTTCTGGAAATTCCCTAAAGGACCTTAAAATACAATAAGGGGAGAGAGATGCCATCTAGTCAGTCCTCTAGTCCTACCCACCACTCATGACTATGCTAAATGACAAAATGATTAGATTAGTAGGGGTCGGAAAGTATGGGGGAAAGAACAATGAGGGAAGGTCCCAGAAAAGTGAGCTTCCACCTCTCTCTCTACTTCATTTCAACCTACAAAGCCAAAGATTGCTTTCTTGTCTTTAGAAAATGAAAGAAAGCCCCACCTTGTTTTGTTTGAAAGTGTGATTTTTTTCATACCAGCTATCTGCTTATCCAAGCAGAAAATTTTAGATAAATGTTTGCTAGTGGCTTTTTACTTTCTTTCCTTTTTTTTTTTTCTTCTCTCCTCTGTAGGGGCAAATAAAATGGTTGATATATTTATTTCTTGGAAGAATAACAGCTGAGTTGCTGCTATGCCTCTGGGTTTGTGGCAGTTAATAGGTGACACCAATTAAAAATTATTGCCTTGTAAATTGTTTCCATTAGCAGCTGAGTTCACATGTTGGAGGGGCACAAAGGTGAGCAGGGCCGTGGCATTCAGTGGATTTCTCAGACTGGCAGCCAATGCTAGCACTATTGCTGCTATTTCTTTCTTCCCCTGAAGGACACGCACGGGAACAGAGCTCCATCAGCCTTCACAGCGCAAGTGGTAGCATGCATCTCATAGCACGGCAGCTCCAAAGTGCTGGCATTGTGATTATCTCCACTTCTGTGTGTCCCCGTCTTTGCAGAATTCTGGGCTAAGCCAGGAGCCAGCAAATGGCTTTATCAGCCGTCCAGAGTGGATTAGGAGGACACACGACTAAGGTTTCACAGGAAGTCCCAACAGGCTCATATGAGGTGGCAGTGGGTCTGGCATGCAGGGAGCAGAATTGTGCATCCCATGGCCCCAGTAAAGGCCAGGCTGCATTCATGCACCCAGGCTTTACAAACAGCTGTCAGTCACTGTCCAGATTTAGTGGACTTTGATGGGTTTTGGCAGCTGGCCCCCAGTAGGCATTCAGGGAACTGGATGGGACCAGGCTGTAACCAAACTGTTAGGAGATGCTGACCTGGGATCTGCTGTAGGGCCAGAGCCCTTTATCACGGCCAGCCCTGCTCCCAGAACTGGTGTGAGACAGGGACAGAACCATTCACCTTACTACCTATGGGGTGTTAGTTTCATGGTTTGCACAAGATATCACTAATAGCAAGTTTGGTTCTTGCTCTCAGATATATCTGCAAGGCTATGAAGCCTGGTGTCTGGTACTACACAAATCATATCAGGGATGAACACCACCAAACCTGTTTTAACTGGCCGTGCTGGAGAGGTTTCCAAATTTGAAAACCTTTGTGTACGGAACGGGAAACTGCTAGGTTTCTAGCTGGCAAAAACATTACCTCAAATAGAATTTAAAGAATTTGGATGTTTAGTACAAGAATGAAATGACAGGATCACAAATCTACCTTATCCTAAATACCTAAAGAGCACTTCTCTTTATTATTCAGGGACTCTTAGATTTTAGTTTTTATATTTTCAAATTGTTGAATTTCATTATGGTAGGAATTGTACTGCTGTCATGTGGTCGACTCTAGCAACCGTTACTTTCACTAAAAATAATGGAAACAAAATTAGATACAAACCTATTTAAAGGAACAAAAAAATAACCCCCCAAAATTGTAATTCCTAAGCCACTTTCTTTGACACAGCTTGTGCAGTGCTCCGTGAAAGCCATGAGAAGATCTAATAAATCCTTTGCAAGACTGAAGAAGGCAAGTAGCAGAGAGAAGATTCTATCATGGATCTACTATTGACAGTTTCTACATCATTCAAGCTTCAGCAACTGTTTGAGATTTCTTCAGGATCTATAGCCATAATCTTCCCTTTTCAGCCCCAACATGAACATCCTCAAACTGAAACAGTTTTCCAACCAACATTGCAGGGGGATTAAAAAAGGAAAAAGTCATTTCTCCCTTACATAGTAAAGCAAAACCCATAGTGAGGAAATCCTAACAAATACTTCACTTTTATACAAAATTTCCAAGAAAAGAAAAGTGGGGGAACAAGTACTGCATACGGCTAAGGAATGGTCTTTAAAGAGGATAAAATGTTATATACCTTTCAAGGATGCCTTAAGCAGATATTATTGTAAAAATGGCTACAAGAAGCTTGTGCTATTGTTCCAACTTTAACTGGAAGCAGAATTTTGTCACAGTGATGTAACTGTTGCTGTAAATATTTTACACTGGAGAAATAAGCTCTTAGTAATTAATAGAAACATATGTATATAAATACAGTGCACTGCCCGGGTCAGCATTACATTTCACCTCTGATTTCCTTTTTCTCACACCCTCTGCACATTTCTTTCTTGCTGAAGGCTATAATCCCTGAGAGAGAAGGTAGTGAGGTTCTGCACTAGCATGGTAGTCTAAACCTGTCCTTTTTTTGCAGATCAAGACTTAAGAATTTAATGATTTACAAGACAACACCCCTGCTTGAGGCTTTCTTTCAGCTTTTATTAATTAAAAGTACAGGTTTTTGGTAGAAAGTGGAGTCTCAATGAGATGAGAGGCATTGCATCCTCCAGTATATTTAACAGAGAGCAGCATAATAGATGCAATTTGGGGACCTTATATGCTGCTCATCTCTTGGTGACATCAATTTAGACCTTTTAACAGTTTCTAATGCTTACAACACTTCAGCATGTTACAGCAAGCTAAAAAAAGAGATTATGCATTCTCTCAGGAATCTGTCTAAGGAAGTTATGGGTGTAACTTCGGCTCTCTTTGGCGCTGGTGAAAGTCTGGAGCAGGAAGCATTGTGGAATGTCCCTGGGGAAACTTACAGGAACAAAAGCTATAAAGTAAGAGAAACTATAGATAAGAGAACTGATATAAGGCCTTAGGAGAAATGAATCTCCTATTGGGCTGAGAGTCTAGGAGAGGACTGTTTTCCTTCTGGAACTGACAGTTTATTGCAGAAAAATAAATGAAATACTATAGCAGTGACAGGTTCCCCAAGAGCGGTTCCTGGGACTTCTCACGTGGAGAAGGAGCAAGAGGAATTTTCTTTCTGTGTTCGGCCATTTTGTTAGTTATGGCTGCAATGGCAACTTAGGCAACAGAAAGAATTTCTAAACTAGTCAGGACTCTGTGACTGACCACTCTTTTGTGATTTATATAAAACAAGTTGGACTCCAAAACTCTCCCTCCTCACCACTGAGCCATCCCAGAGGTGCTCTCACAGCAGTGCCATGACAGCCCACGCTTCCTGCTAGGAAGATCCATTACTAGCAAACGTGGGTCAGATATTCAAAGGAGTCGTGCAGCCTGGAGTCTGAATTCTTTTTCTAAAAGTGGAAGATAACTGGTTAAGCTCACTGTGGAACAATATTTTCAGTGTTGGGTTTTTTTTCCTTTTTTTTTTTTTTTATTTTCTGAGTATTCAGAAAGTCTGGCTTTGTTTGCAAATTTAGACCAGAGAACAAACAAGCAATTTGACAGCTTCTGCAAAAACCATAAATTTGAAGCTGGAGGCAAATATCAGGATACTTTCTTGCCTGAACATTATGATCCAGACTGCATCAAGTGGTGCAAAGCTTGTGAGTAAAGCTCAACAGTGCTTTTGTGGCAAGTGACAGTGACTGACCTGTTCCTCTGGGCCGCACTGACCACGGTCAGGCTCCAGTGCCTCCACCAGGGCGAGGTTTCTGCTCCATGAGCTCGCAGGAGGTGGTGAGCGACCAGCTGCCCTGCAGGCACCTGGCCTAAGTGTAGCTTCACAGCCTGCAAGTGGAGACCTACACCTTCACTTCCATATAGCACTGGGCTCTGCTCTCTTATAAATACATCTTTTTTTCCGCTATGGTAGTAGTGGTGACAGGAGCCAAGATATTACACAATTATTATGAATGGAGGGTTTTAGCCCTTGGGGGGGTCAGGGCACGATCTCGGAGTAGATCACAGCTCAGTTTTGCAAAGAATCATGTTCATCGTATTAAATTTCTTTAGGGAGCAAGGAGAATTTTGTATCCTTGGAGCTATTTCTGCTGCCTTTTTTTTTTTTTTAAGTACAGACTTCACTGAAGTAAAAAAAAAAAAAAAAGCAGATATGTACCTAATGCCAAAAATTTCAGTGTCCAATATTTTAGATGTGTATTCTGCAACAGTTCAAGCCTCAGGACTGACTGGTCCATGCAGCCCTAACAGTAATTGCTTAATAATATTACAACAACTCCTCAGGATGTTCCCACATTAAAAATCCCCTGCTGGCAGAGGGAAGAGATAAAAATTCTCCCTCCTGTGTACAAATCTTTAGGATTTTATGTGGACCTAAGCATGTAAAGAATACAGCTTTCACCCACAGATGGCGATGAACACAATCTATGCCTTCAGAAAGACAGCAAATTACATATTTAGACTCAGAGAAATGCCAACATATACCCTAGGGAGAGGGGCTCTGTGTTATGTTGAGACAGCATAATCAATCTGGCATGAAAGAAGTGAGAGTCAGATTGGTATAACATCTGCCCATTCATCAGGCTCCTGTGCAACACGGAAAAGTGCAGACGCCGACAAGAACACTGCCTCATCCTAAAAAGGCAGAGCTGTCTGCTGGCAGCATAGTCTGGATGCCTTCTATATGAACTAATGCAAACCATCGGGAGAGCTGCTTCTGTGCAGCTGAGGAGCTGTATCATCTTTCCATCAATAACCAAGTATGATCATCTTTGCAGGATTATTCATGCTGAGTTGCACACAGACGCTTTGCTCATATGCGAGCTGTATGAAAATCTCATGTTACAAGAAAAGCCACTTACTGATGTCCTGGGTTGCCCTCTGCATCTCCTTCAATGTGAGAGCACAGTGAAAAAAAACCACAGTCGTCATGCCCGAATAGTAAGCATTATTTCTGCACAGGGAATATAAAGTTATTGCAAACATTTGATTTATTTTTGACTCTGCAGTAAAATGATTCTGCTTTTTAGTCTGACTTGTCAGGACCTTCCTTTGTTTAGATTTAACTTGATATGATTGAATCCTTCAGAAATAATAGATGTGCTTTGGAACAGAAGCTAACAGCACAGAAGAAGGGCAGCTATCCAGACAGCCATACCTCTGCCTACTGCTTAGTGGAGATGGCAGGGTGTCTGCTGATGTAGGAGCTGCTGCTCCCTTATTTTGAAGAAATCTCTTTATTTCTTGATATATTTATAACATTCATATCCACTACTTTAACATGTTTTAGGGAGAACCAGATCTCCCTGCTGACGTCAAGAGAAGCAGCTGAAAACAGGCCAATAACAATTTTTAGGTTTTAAAGCAGGCTCTGTGGCTGTGCAGAAAGGAGGAGATTTCTTGTTACAAGCACAAATAAGAAGAAAGTCATTTACAAGAAAGAAAGTCAGTAAATCATGTCAAAATTATCCATGTTTTGCTGTAGCTCTTCTATTTTGTTGCCAAAAAATGATCCTTCCTGCAGCAAGATTTCCATCTGAATTATTTGGAAATTTGCTTAAGGACTGCAAGATGTGATGTTTACTCCAAAACTTCATTTTGTTCTGTTTGCATTGTTGGCTTTTCTCATTCAATCAGAAACAACCAGCCACCATAAAATGAAAATGAACATTCAGCTACATCTACCACATCTCACTGTTTTGTCTCAATAAACATCTATCCAAAACACAGTGACATCTAGGACTTTGGCTAAGGGTTATGTTAAAGCTATGTGTGAGCTTTTTCTACTGCCTGCAATAATCAAATATGGCTCTACTGACCTCCTAATCCCTCCCCATGCCCTCCTCCCAGATTTCTTCCTGGAACGGGGTATTGCGGCTTGAACAAAAACAACAGATTGTGGCGAGGAAAGGAGGATGTGCTGCGGTGCTCTCAGGTGAATAAACAGCACAACTAAAAAGATTCTGATTAAACAGTGATGTTTATCTCTGAGCAGAAGAAAAACTGAACTCATTCAACTCATTTTTATGAGATGGTTGTGGGTTTTTTTTTTATTTGTTGTTGTTTGTTTGTTTTGTTTGTTTATCATTGCTGGAGTTCCCTACAGTTTGGCTACAATTAAGTTTCGACTCAGAGGAGATGCTCTCCTTTGATCATCAGTTATTCAGGAAATGAAGATGGCCCAGCCGCTCACGTGCAGAAAGAAACTCCTACCACAAACCTGCCAATTTTTCTAAGCAGCTCACTCAATTGCAAAGTTTTGTAAAAGCACAAGATATACAAGAGATGCATCAGACCATGCAAAAACATACCTCTACAGCTAATAAAACAGAAAAGAAGTTGAAATTTTGAAAGGTACATTTTTTAAAATGCTTCTAGTGAATGTATATACAAACAGCCAAGGCAAATAATGGTGGCCAGATTAGGATTTCCACTTAGACCTGCCATCTCCTACAGATATTTTACTCTACCAGCAAACCACATGTATCAAACTCGTTCACCTCTCTGTCCCACACAGACAAGAACAAAGGCTGACGCATCAGCATTTCCCACAAGACAGAAATCGTCAGCTATGGCCACCTCTGCACTTTTCTCCTTCAGAGAGAGGATTTCACTCCCCTGCACCAAAACCTGTCAGCACACACCAACAATCGTGACGTATCTAAGTGCAGACACTCAGCACTGTGTATCCGAGTGCCTGCAGCTGAGCAAGCGATTCGTTCAGTGAGCTGAACTCAGAGCCTCGTCCTGCTTGCCCTGAAGAAATGCTCCATCATCACTCCCCGGCTCGCGCTCTTGTTCTGCCATCCATAGAAAGCCTGAGGACTCACAAGTGCCCACTCTGGGGTGAAATAAATTGGAAGACACTAGAAAACAGGAGTTCAAGAAAAGAAGCCTCCTTAAACCCAGGATTTTTTATTTATTTTTTAAATTAATTTGGAGGTGAACATGCCATAGAGGAAAACTTATTTCCTCCTCAGTTCTCCAAGCATGCTTAGGGTCCATACTGTGGTTTGGAAGGAACTCACTCATCTTTAACGTCACTTGTAACGTGGGATTTGTTGGACTGAATGCCCTCATCCTGGTTGGGAAACAGATCTCCTATTTCGCTCCTTCCTTTACTCCCTGAAGTTTCTATCATCTGCTCTCTCTGTGGCACTATGATGAGAGAATGCTGAGTCCAGTCCCAAGCAATCATTCTGAGTATGTATTTCAACATTGTTATGGTTAATTAACTTGTCAGATAGCAATCCAGGAGCAGTTGGATATATAGGTCCCTCAGGCACGCTGCATATTTTATCTTTGCCGTATCTCTAACTGCAACCGTAGCTGTGATTAGAATGCTGAGATTCACGTCCTTACACCTCACTCCTGCCTTGCCAATCCCAACTTCCATTTCAGCTTTCTCCCTCTGGCTCCAGCGGCAAAGAAAACAGGCATCAGTGACGGGGAAAGCCTGCCAATGCAGCAGAGCGAGCCAATGCTGATCCTTCTTCCAGTAACATGTCCTGGCTGAGCTTGTCCAGACTAAAAAGTCATTACAGCCAAACTTACACATCCCCAAAAGCAGCCAGTATCAGTAAGTACAAAAATGAACAGCACTGTTGTCAGAAGTTTCTTGAACAGACAGCCTTAAGATTAATGGAGAAACTGGAAGCAGATATAAGAGTAGCTTTTTCTCATACTGGAGGGCATTTCTCATACTTAGTTGCACTAATAATGCGTAATGCCTTGAAATTCTCAGTCTTTCAGAGACCTGTTAGGGTCCATGCAACAACGGAACTTGGACTAACTGAGCTGAAAGAGACAAAAAAGGATACAAGACAACATCTAAAAGGACCCAGCCAGGACTCAAGCACCTGTTCCCGGACTCTCCTTGCTTGGATGACTCCTAGAACTGGAGAAAGCTCTGACCGACACCTACTTCCTCTGCTCCAGCACGCCCATGTACCCTGAGCTGCACCACCTCACGTGCCCCGAAGTGTCTCAGCCCACAGGGGACTGGGAAGAGAGGAGCTCAGCATCTGCTTCTGCTTCAGCCTGGCCCACACCCAGCAGCAGGGCCCCAGCGCAGCCCGGCGGCAGGAGCCACTCGGTCATGGTGCCCTTGGCTCGCAGGTTGCAGAGGTGCAGACAAAAACCCTGGCGGCTGTTTGGGGAAGGACTGAGGGCTCACTGGAAGCCTTCACCATGCTCAGGGCACTCCAGTGCAAGCAGGGAGCCCTGGCTGTACTCTCTGCTGCCAGAAATGCTTGCATGTATTATTGATCGAGTGCCAAACACAACTCATCTTAGGGACAGGAGCCACAGCGCAGGACTCCCCTCTTCTCCATGAGCGCCCTAAGCATTAGCCCACAGTCCTGCAGCTTTTTTGTTTCTTTGTATTCACGCTTTCTCTCCTTTTAATTAATTCTGATTTGGTGGCACACGTTCAAAAGGAGAGGGAAGGGTGTTCTTCCAGGATAAGCTGCTGCTTTGAAAATAGGACATGTGGATTTGAATTATCTTAGGCTGAGCAGGGACCTGAATGCAAATCTGCTGCCTTCTCTGCCAGTTCTGTAATCACCTCTAGTGATGGGAAAGGTGCACAGCAAATGCTCCCAGCAAGGCACACACTGCTCCTCGAAGGAATGGATGCCGGAACCGTCCTCAGGGCAGACCCAGGGCCAGGCTCCTTCAGGAAGGCTTCTCCTGGAGCTTGAAGTCCGTAACAGGACATTTTACTTAGGTAATTATCCAGGCAGCTTCTGGCTGAGCATATAGACTTTGCATGACCCTTTACTCAGGCTTTCTGACTGCTAATCTGAAGTGTTAGAAAGTAAAAAACATTGATTTTGTCTAAAAATTGGTATGGTAACAGTGATGCTTTCAGGATTGAGCCAATACACACAAGCACTACACTGACCTTAGGGTTTGGGTGAAACAAACTGATATTTCTGAGTCTGAAAAGTGCTTTTCCCTCATAACATCTTTTCAAGTAGTGTTAGCAATAGATCTGGGTTATTCAGAGCTAGCCAAACTTCAGACTTCACAAGGTTGTCTCTGGGCATGATCTTTGTGGAAAAAATGCAAATCTATTCACAAAGTGGGCTTACATCACCTGCTGAGCTTTGGAGGCTGCTGTGAGGGTGTTGAATGATGACAGCTCTGGGAGCTCCTACTGTCCTAGGCACCCATGGCAGATGCCTAGAGGCTGCAGCTCTCTCAGTCTTTTAAGCCCTACTATTCTGTGTGTAAAAGATCATCAAAAGCAACTGAAAAAAAAAAAAACCTTACTGTGTAACGTCATGTTGATTCAATACACAAATTCTCACATTAGCTTTCCCTGTGCTTTGAGAAAAGTGTAACTTAACAAAAAAAACAACTATAAAATTAAACTTATGTCCAAAACCCAAGACTCATGTTTTGCAACACTTCAGTTAATTTACACTAACAGTATTTCTTTTTTTTAAAGTTCAATATTAACACCACTGTCCTGCAATAGCACTTCATAGTAAGGTACGATTCACGACCTTATTTTTCTTCTTGGCCCACAGTGAATAACCCAGCATTGCATGTTTCATGGTCTGAGTCATACAAATGTAGAAATTGATTACACAGAGGCCCTGGAATAGTCTCATCTTGCTTGTTTCAAGATCCACTGAAATTCATTGAGACATTTACAATTCCCATGAAACTCAGACTTCTAACTTGTAGCTTTTCATTTTTCCCACCCTGTCAGAACAGAGACTCAGAGAATGTAAGGCATGTTCTGAAATGGCAAGAACACTGAAAACCCCAGATATTGTCCAAGAAGCGAATACGTGATGAGATTGCTTAAGCTGGCTTTCTTCAAGCAGCGAACAGGTACTACAAGTACATGGGCATATTGCTGACTCTCAGCACACTGCAACCTCTGTGGCAGTCCCTATTCCTCTACTTTCAAAGAATTTTGGTGTTTCATGAGGTTTCTGTTTACTGAAAGTACCTCTTTTAACCCCCTAATATCCCTTTCGGTAGCAGAAGAATGCAGTTGGATCCTCTCAGAACTGTCTGCTCCAGGATAAAAAAACCCACACCCTTAGCTTTATTCTCCTCTCTCATATGCTCAGCTTTCTCTTAAACAACCCCATCTTGGTGGCTTACCACTGAATTAGTCTATTATTAGTGTACTTGTCAATAGTTGCACTTGTTTCAAAACAAAACAAAAAAAACCCACCACTGCTGGTGCTCCTACTGGAAGTAAATCCAAATACACCAGAAAGCAGGAGAAAAGACACACAAAAAAATGTTAAAACTTGGGTTTTTGCTTTCAAGAGTGGTCACCTCCCAGGAGTCAGTTGTGCCCGTGTTGGAACCTGTCCAAAGCTGGAGTTAACCACTGCAGGAAACAGTGCGAGCCCAGGGCTGTTTGTCCTCGTTCTTCACTCTGGTGTAACCGACTGGATCCTCTCTGCTAAATGCAGTGCCAACGTAGGCTGGTGTTTGCCATTTCGGGACAGATCGGAAGTGATACTTGTCTGACTTCCCTAAGACACCCACGGTGTTGGTTCCAGCTAAATGTAGCTCGTGTCTAACAGAAAGGGAGCAACTCAAGGCTAGAATAAATGTGGTTAGAATTAAAACAGCAATGGCAACTTCAAAGTCTGAGTGCGCTGCCTGTGGAAAAACGTTAGTGGAAGACTGCAGGAATTTCTAGGCATGCAAGCCATTTAAATAATTGTGTTACTTGTAATAGTGCAGATCTTCATCCCTCTCTAAGTACCATGCAACCCTTTTATGCAACACTTAATTGTCTTCTCTCCTTCTGTGGATGCTTAAATGGGGGCTCTGGGGCGGATCAATGGAGATGGTGGAGCAACCTCTCCAGCCCTCTCATTAGTCCTCAGGACTGGGCAGGATTTTCTGCACAGCATGTTCTTCTTCCCTAATCTCACAAGGCAAATTCGAATACATCCAATTAAAACATAGAGGAAGCTTTAGCTAGAAGGAAATAACCTAATTTGTATTTCACTGGAACATGAGGGTGATACATCCATCCTTATTAAGGCAAACAGAACAAGGATAACAACGCTCTGCAGTCCAGGACCAGAACACAACCCTTACCGTAAATCAAGGGTTTAAATATCATTTTTACAAGAATCATCTTTTAAAGAGCGCCACAACACTCACTGGCCAGAGCTAACTCCCTCTGACGTGTAGGGAGTTGTATTTTTGACGTTTCGATGACGTGACATCCCTGTCTGCTCACGAAGGACCACCCTGCACGTCCCATTACACTTCGCTGTGTTACAGCTTACTTTGCGTGTGTTTCACACCTTACAATCCTCCAGCTGTTGGCATTATTTGCAACACAATATGTCAATACCACTCTGATCAACTGGTTTCCTGTAATAAACTTTGGAAGTTACATCTTTGAAAAAGTATAGGAAAACCACTTCAGAGATAAGATTTCAGGTGGATTGGAAAACACTCCTGTCACAGTAGAGACTCAGGAGTTTTTCACTTGCATTAATGCAGTGCATATTTCTTCCAACATCGGTGGAGAAGAAAATGATGTTGGTATCAGATGACGACAAATCAGCCAGAAAAATGTTTTTTAAAAAAACATCTCACTGCCTGCAATGGCACAGCAGCTTTGCGGAGCAGAGCGCAGGCTGGAGGCAGGGTAAGGCCCACCCAGAGAGAAAGAGAGGGCGAGTGCTGGCAGCTGGCACAGCCAGGCCACCGGCTCGGTCCCCGTGCTGCTCGTGGCTCCTTGCAGCCCCAAGTGTGCAGAGGGCTTGCTTTGCTGAATTATTTTTCCAACGGAGAATATTGTGGCTGTTAGGGACATCTGCAGCACGCGGCAAGGCGATGAAGATGAGTAATCCCATTGCCACCTTTCTGCCCAAGCCCTCAGAGCACCGTGCTCCCACAGGGGCATTGCATCTGCACCAGCACCGACTCCAAGCCCCGCTCCGGTGTGGGGATGTGTCCCCTGCATCAGTGCAGAGCTATTCTGAGCCACAGGCAGTGTCCTCATCCAACGCACCAGTGCTAAAAGCTTACTTAGTAAATATCAGATTTCACATTGTTTCATTTACCATTTCCCACTCCTGTCCCAAGGCCAAGAAAAAAAGCCCTGATGTAACTTTGCATTTCTGATCCCCTCCCTCCGGGTTTCCACATCGCGAGCATTGCCACTTCCCTGGCAGTCCCTCCAAACCCACGTCAACAGCAAGCCAAGCCAGGCTGCGGCATCTCTTCAGGAACAGGAGGAACACAAGAGAAAACAAGAACCCAAACACCCGCAGACTGGTAGAAGGTAGAAACCATTTCTGCCAGCTCTGAGTTGTACAGAGCCAGCTACCAGAACCAGAGACAACGGAAACTGTCCTCTACAAAGGCTCGCAGTAAATGCTAAAGATCAGTGGTGAAAAGGCTGCTAAAGAGATGGTAACTTCAGCTAATCAGAGGGGCTGCTGCCTTGCTGTCTAAAACACGAGGGTTTGCCTGGGAGATCTTTTTTATTTTTTTTGGGGGGGGGGGGGGGGGGGGGGGGGCCTGGACTGCCCTGTGGGTTATGGTAATATAGTTCAAAGAATACAAAGGAGTTTCTTTTCCCTTTCTTTTCTTATTCGTGCCTTTAAATGCATTGTGTTCTCCTTTATGCCACCCCCCCCCCTTTTTTTTTTCTAGAAAAAGTAGATGAAGGTAGGTAAGGGATAGAGCTGCAAAACCCAGCATAAATGGATACTCGAGAACCTAGAGACAATTATTTCAGTGCTATTTTTTCACTAGGAAAAAGTTTAAAAACTAAAAAATGCTGACATTGGCCATTTCAAAGTAGATTTTTCAGTACAAGAAAATCAAACAAAAATCATGCTAGGGTCATTTTAGTTTGGCACCCCCAGGTCAGCATCTCTCCCCCTTTCTTAGCATGATTCTGTTCTTTCCCTTCTGGAGATAAGCTGGGGGATTTACATGCTATTTTCTCACTGACTCATTTTCCAAATATGGCAATTTAACAAATATTATTTCTGCAGGCAGCCATCCCCTTCAGATCCTTCATAAAGGAAATTACTCAATCAATAAAGTTAATTTTCACTCCCCCCCGAAGCAGCCACCCACCCCAGCAGATGTTCACAGACAGACTAAAACAAAGCAGAAACCCACTCACATCCAAACATCCCTTGCCAATGTCCTCCTGCAATTAACACTGAAATTAATACTTTATCTACAGTAGGAAGCAATGCAAAGAGCAAGGCCGTGTTCTGCTTCTTTAATTAGCGAGCTGAAAGATTAATAAACAGCACTGATGAGCCCTGGTCCACTCTCACCATGTTTACAGTCAGCCTGCTTCAACCACAAGTGTTGTAGGACAGAGGAAATGGTCTCACCGTCACGTTTCTTCCTGCAAGGGGTTCCACACCGAAAAGGGAACAAGCCCTTACCTGGAGATCCTGAGGAGAGCCTGCAGCGGCCTTGCTTTGGCTGGAGTGTGGACGGCACCGAGGAGGTTCTCCAAACTTCTGGAGCAGGGTCTGGTTTTGTGAGCCTGCAGCAATTAATGTGCAACAGCGTTTGTCACGTGAGGAAAATGTACAGCACCACTCCTTTCACATCTGTTTCACTCGTAATAATAAAAGTAAGATTCGCTAATGGAAAAACAAAAATCTTGATTTCTAAACTAGCCTGCTTTACGAGAACACAGCGTTAGTGGAGAGACTCCAAATTTAAACTGAGAAAGGTCAGAATTAGGTTCTCCTCCAGTCTTACATCATCTAAAACTTTGTCATGTATAATCTCCCTGATCCTAACACGTCAGCAAGGGCACCACAGAAGTTGGCCCCAGTTTGAGTTTCCTTGGGAGTCACACCTTGGTAGAAGGGGCATTGGCAGCCTTAAACAGGATTTAGTGAATGTGTTAGCTGGCTTTAGGTAAAGTTTGAAACAAGACAGAAGAAATGATGGTTTAAATGTAACATTTAAGAAAATAAAAAAGAAAAATCCCAGTTGTTCTCAAGCTGTATGTCAAGAAAAGTTATTAACAATTGAAGCAGGCCTTCAGAGAGGCTGGAGGCACAGGGAGAAGGGAGGAAAAAAAACAACAACAAAAAAAAAATCTTCAGTTATGGAGTAGGGGATTTCAAGGGCAAAACAAACACTGTGAAACGAATGAAATGCAATACCAGCATAGAGCATCCCTGCTTGCAGGGTGTAGGTGTGGAGAAGCTGGTACCATAGTGGTGGGCTACTGCTGTCCTGGGGGTTCATGTCCCATCCCACAGGCAGGACAGGAATTTCCCAGAAAGCAGGGGCTACGTGGGGAGTGTGTCCCCGGCTTCGGTGCTGTGCTGGCAAGGAAGGAGTGGTTGTGGACTAAAATAACTTTGCGTTCAGACCTTAGCAACTACACATACCTGTGTCTGTTGATTTAGCAGCAATTTCCATCCTTGTGGACACAATTAGCACCAGGAGAGCCTGCTTCAAAGAAATTAACCACTGTAATTTGAAGCAGAGCTGTTGCTATTAAAAGGACAAAGACATTTCAATGACAAGCTCTTCTGGAAGAAGAGTCGAGAAGTCAGCACCTGATTTGTTAGGGGATCCAACCTGAGAGGACAGAAATTGGAAAACAACACAGCTGGCTCCTCAGGTAGGGCTTCTGGCAGAAGCCAGAAGAGCAGACAGAGTAGTCTCTGCTGGTAAATTAACTGAAAAAGCTCATGGCTTCACAAGCCTGTTGGCTTCTGCTGCTCAAACAGAATTGATGACAAAAGATGGTGAGTGAAGTCCTTCAGCAGTTTAACTAAGTATCTGTGATGTATCGTATCTAATGAGCTTAAAACATGGAGGTCCAGCACATTCCTGTCAACAGCTCCTGAATACTGCCTCCCTTTTTGTTCTGATTTTTGCAGGCTGTCAGGGTATCGGAGCAATTTACCTAAGGTTTTCTGTACAATTGCCCAGCATAAATGCCATCAGAAGAGCCCAGATCCAGCTACATCACCTGTTGAAAATAACAGGTCCTGGAGATTAAGGATGTTTTTCAGAAATCTTTACCACGTAAGAGAGCTGGATGTGCTGGGTGTTGTTTGGTATGCTGCCTGGCTATGGAGCTATGCTATTTAACTAACACCAAGCTCCTAAAGGTCACGACTGATGACAGACTGCACACAGATGGGTTTTCCAACCTTAAGATAACTCTCGGCAGCTGTCTCCTGCATTTAAGGTTAGTTTTTTGCCTTGCCACTGGAAAGGCATTATTTACAGGTCAAAATCCTCACTTTGTCACATCTGAACCCAAGGAACAGCTGCTCTGTACTGATCATTAACAGCAGTAAATTCTGTCCTAATGGCTTAGGGCTCAAGTGTTGCCTTTGCACAGGAAAAAGGCCAGATATTAATGAACATGGAGGACATCTATAAAGCCATTAATAAGTTGATTTTTAAAAAATAAACAAAAACAACAACAAAAACCCAGCTTCTTTCCTTAGCTTCTACTTTGATGTACAATTCAGTGAATTATATTTTAAACCTTCTGTAGTTCTTTCTGTTTAATAAGGCATTTTCCAGTCACAGAACCCTCTTCCTTTGCTGCTGCTATGTTTGCAGCCTCCCCATGCTACCGAAGGTCTCTCACTGTTGAGCGAGGATCTTTGCTTTCTCACCTTCCAGTATTGTTTTTTCTTGCCATTGACTTCAGAAAAAAATTGCCTGGGGCTTTTGGGAAATTGTCAGAAAGCAATTTTTCTTTCAGTGCAAAGCACAAGCTCTCCATATGCGTTCCACACTTGACAAAAGCACTGGGTGTGGGTGGTGGCTAAAGAAGCCTTCATCCATGTGATTCTGGAGATCCACAGAGGAACGACTCCTCCCGTTCCTTGGGACAGACTCATCTTTTCTCCATGTCCTACTCTGGAGCTGGGCCTTGCAAACATCCCCACTGCTCTGTTGATAGCAGTCAGATGTGTGAGGATGTTGTATCCCCATTTTTACTCGGAATCACTTCAGCACCTGGGCGTTGCTCTTGTACCCAGAGAAGTCAGGAAGAATCCTCCTGCCATCTCTGTGACTTTTGTAGGAGCACAACTGGAGCATTAATTGTGCTGCTTGGAATGGATCTATGATGCTTTGAACATTCCTAATGCAACCTTCATGGGTCATCACTCAAACAAAGCTGGGTTTCTCCTCCTCTTCTGAATATTACTGATGCATGAGGAGATACAGATTCGGTTAAGCTTTGGCTCCTTAAATTAGAAATGTGTGTGTGCCTTGTAGTCCGTTGAGTTAGAGGTGCTTGTACCTGTGGGCTTTCAGAGATACGTATAATTGATCCTGCACTGAAGTGGAAAAAAACACATTCAACTTAGAGAGTAAATGGAAACAATCGTCAGCCTCTGTGGGGACTACATTTAGATAAGTCCTCCTAGCAGCAGGCTACAAGACAGTATGCTTTTGCTCTTGGGACATGGTATCTTTTCTTAGAAACTATTAATAGTATGAAGCACTATCTCGTGCTCACTTTCTCACAGAAATTTTTTATTTATATTCACAGCTCTGCGCTCCTTACAACATTATTTTCCACCGCCGCCACCCCAAATACAGGTTCTTATTCCAGTGATCGCTTGTGGGCAAATGAAAGCAGACCAGACAAGAGAGCTGCCTCACAACAGGTGGCTTTCCTTTCCCAGGACCTACGCTCCCAAAGTAGTCATCAACAAGCAACCTGTAACCCTACAGACTGTCTTGCAGTGGGCTTCACAGCCTCAGGCCTATGGCCACACCAAGAAGCCTTTTATCTTCTACCATAACCAGGACACCTTTTCTTTCCTTTTTTTTTTTTTTTTTTAAATATTATTTTATTTATTGTCTATTTTTTTCTGCTCTGGTAAGGCTACAAGATGCCCTTCTACTGTTTTCCAAGGTCATGTTCTTTAGAAAGCCTCAATGTTGGACTGCAAACAGTGGCTGAAACTAAGTCTAAGCTTCGTAGTAGCAAAAAGGGAGGACTTCTAAGAAACATACCTTGTACCTCAGTTCAAACCCAGCCGGCACAGCAGCACAGTGCTGCCTCGCTAATGCACTTTTTTTTCTGGGCACTTTTCTCCAAAGTCGGGACAGGCCTGAACAAATTTCAATGTGAATTGTGATTTCAAGTTACTGCTACCTTGAAAACTTATCTTCGTGAGTTGCAGCTGAAGGTGGTATTGCTTGCTTGCTCGATTCTGCTTTCACCTATGGCCATGTTGTTATAGCAAAGCCCCTCCCGCATATGTATGTTTTAAACATATAATTTACAAAGCACCTCAGATTCCTCTGACATGCTAGGCATCTGTTTTCCCCAGTGATTTTCTTGTTTTACATACAATCTGTAAAACAAGTGGAGAACATGCCACTAAGCAAGCCAATTGATATTTCCATAATAGCATCACTAAAATCCTGTGCACGTGTTGCAGGTCACACATGTGAATAGTCTTTAATCACATGCCTGTCTACGGGATCAAGCGTCTACATAACACTTCTTTGGCTTCATGCTGTGATCATGCTGCGATTCCTTGTGGTTTTCACAGCAAGTAAAGAACTCAAATTATAGCAGCCTTTGGTTGAAAACAGGAACGGTGCAAATTCTATCCTTCACAGTAGAACTTCTCTAAATAAGCTATAGCATGACTTATTTATTTTTATATTAACACACATTTCCACTAGCCTGTCACCTTTTTATCACTCTATGAATAAATAAATTGTTGAATTAGATGGGTAATGCTCTGAACGAGCACATTCATCCTCTCAAAATATTAGCCAGAGATCTCTTCAAAATCACAGTTATTCAGAAACTGAAAAGTAAGTAATATATCGCTTACCTCAAGCAGATTAGCAATGTCCTACTGTTTATTCGTAAGGTACTCCTGAACCACCTTTTCATGCTGAGAAGAAAGGTTCTGGCAATCAGAAGAACATGAGAAGAATGGGGTAGGCTGACTGCTCTAAGTTACAGAACTTTATTTACCAATACAGGTCCAAGCCTATTCTTCTTCTTCTTATTTCTTGTTCCAAGAATTTTCATTACCAGAGAACAAAAGTGTGAGGTAAACATTTACAGGAAGAGAAAGGGTCTAGATGAAATCCCTGATATTGCTGTTTAGCATTAGAACGCAATCAGCACTGAAGATGAAGAAGGAACACACTTCACAGTACAGGTGCTATTCTGGATGTTGGTCGCTTCCAAGGGAGAAGGACACCTCTTTTTTTTTTTTTTTTTTAAAGGATTCAAACACATTTCAGAACTTTGAGGAACTGAATACTGTCCAGATGGCCAATTTTCGATGCTGTAGCATAGATAGCTTCTGAAACCGTTTCATACATGAAGTATGAAACCTATGACAAATCAATATACAATGCTATATAGCAGGGTTTACAGTAAATAGTAGGAAATCTATTATTTTCAGCTACCCTAGTGCTGAACACCAGAACAAGTGTTATTTTTTTACAATGGTAAAATACATCAAGCCTGATGACAGTTGACTTGTTCACATGAACAAGATTTTCAAGATACTCTGTTGAATTTTGCAGCTCCTGTGAAATTGGGTAAGTAGCCCCTTATATAACAAGAAAACCATTTATTTCTTAAAAAAATGCATTATCTGTCTCAGAAAATACCATTAGATCAGCTGTTCAAAGCCATTTTCCTGCTGGGAGTTCTTCATGTGTAATAAGATGGTTTAAAAATTTAGCATCATAAACCAGCAAAGCACAGGAGCAATGCTGATCTTCCTGAGACCACTTTTCAAGATGTTCAGGAATCTCAATGTTGGGTGCAGCATAAGGACACGAAGATGAACGTACAGGGTACTCTCTTAGTCTGCATCGCTTTTAGTACTTTAGAGGGAGGAGCATTAGAATAAAACACATTTGAGAAAGTAGTCAAGACAAAAATTATACTATTTTGAGAAGAACATGAACAGAAAATATAAAGGAAGAATACTGGCTAGTAACAAGGTCTGCCAGGTCTACAGATGTCCCAGAACATTTAAATCTGTAGAGGCTACTGACAAGAGGACTGGAAGTCTGCAGAGGCACTGGCACACACACGTTATGCATCTTCAGTCACCAGAGGACGAAATTAAATCCAAGAAATTTAAAATTTCTCCATACCTGGTATTAAGCACAGCGCTTTTTATCAATAGGTTGATTATTGTAATTATTTTTCCTATCTATAAATGTACTTACTGTATTTTTTGTGTAGTCCAGAAAAAGACAGAATTCCACCTATAAATAGTTTAGAAAAGATGGACAGAATGTTTTTGAGTATGTTTTCTCTTCCTGTGTTAGTTTAATGGGATAGATGCCAATGCTTTTATGAATTATGAATGCAGCAGTCTTCTTTCCAAATGAAGATGTTGGAAGTCTGCCACTGGAACGAGGTGCTCATATTACATATTGCCAGCAAATTTCTGTTTCTTTAATGAAAGCTAGATTACTAAATCACTTTTCTCCTGAAAAAAAAAAAAAAAATCTTGCCTATAGATGTTGCACAGCATATGCTCCTCTAGAATAATAATAATAAAAAATAAAACACAATATAAAACAATTTGAATCACAGTTCTATTAACAGGGAAATTCATAAGCTACACCCCAATGTAAATAGCTGTTTGTATACCACCTACCTGCAGCTCTGGCTCCAGGAAGGACTTACAGATTCCTCCTTCAATAAATCATAATCAGGACTGATGACTGATTATGCATTTGTTACTAGACCTTTGCGTGTTTTTCCTGTAACGATTCTTTTTTTAGCTGCCTGAAACAAAGTAAATCTTTAATTTAATCAGCAACACTTTTTTTTTTCTCCTGGAAATTTTGTTTGAAGAATCATTGTTCCCTACTTAGGAGCAGAATTTTGCAGCTAAATACCATTCAACGAATTTCTGTTTCATAAATATTGTAGAAGCATTACGCAGCTTGTTTTTTTTTTTCCTTGATTGACCAGTCTCAAGAACACATTTATAAGAAGGGAAATTATTATTTCTAAGGTCATAGAGTATGACCTTTGACAAAACTTATATAATAACATATTCCAAATATTTGGAGGTCAAATATTCAACAAGAAAAGGCTTCAAAAGAAAGACAGATAAGCTGCACTCCTCCTGTTGCACTGGTTCTCATAGCAGCAAATATCATCACATAACTGCTCTTTGCCTGTGTATCAGCAAACTGCAGCATTGCTAACAAATCTAAACCAGCCATGGAAAATGTGTTTCACTTAATCATATGTACGTATTGCAAAATACTATATACACCTTCACATTTTGAGTTCACAGGAAGTTATCATCTTCTTTCTGCTAGCATCTAGAAGAATTTTACAAGAGGATGCAAAATGCTTATTGTCTCAGGTCATTTTAATCAGCAACCCTTTCTATTATTTCCTAATCTGAAACATCTCAGATCTCATGCAGCGGTATTACAGGTTTCACATCTCAGGTAAAAAACACGAGTTTTCCTGAATAACATCTCTTCCTCCATTGTTTTTCTTCTCAATAACTCAGTATGTGTGTATATTTTGCAGATGGGGTGCCATATCCAGTCAACTTTAGTGCTTGGCAGGCTCTGCACCCACAAAAATGAATGGTAATGCTCCCTTTGACATTAATGAGAACAAAATTAGGCCATTTAAGTACATTCTGCTTTTTCTATAAGGTAAAACATTTCTGCATTCCATTTTCAATTTTGCGTTTCTGTGAGTTGATAGTACACCTACTTCCATGACTAAGCCATAAAGCTAGCAAAGGTTTTAATTGAAGTATTGTTACAAATTAGAGAAAAAGTCAGATAAAACCAGAGATTTTTTTATTGCACAAAATAAATTATATAGAAACAATGCAACAAAACAACTCGAATGTAGGCTGCACAACAGATGTTACAACATGAATATATTTATTGCTTTGAGAAAGGAGCAATTCAGTGCTAGTAAGCAGATTAGTTATACTTCTTGCTCATCTAGATTTTTTTATAAAATTAATCCAACTGGGCTAGAGGCATCTTGCAGCACATGGGTCATACCAAACTGCAATTTGTTATCAGTGGTTATAAAGGTGCTGTGAACATTCTTGACATTAGCATGAAGCACTCCATTTAACATCACTGGTACTGAAACTTACAAGTAGTTACATAATTATAAATATTACATATCAATCATATTTAATACACAAGATTCAAACAGGTCCATTTACAGGGTTTGCGCGAGCTACTGCTCTAAAACCTTGTTTACAAATGTAGATGCATCTTCAAACATGCACCAAAAGGCAGTACCACAGCTTTTTGTCAAAATGGAAATTAGTGCCAGCACTTCATTTACCTAATTGTTAAATTGCTCTCCAGTGCTAACTCAGTTATAGGCATCTCATTTTTTCCAGGGCCACAACTCAGTTTCTAATGATGTCAGCACATATGAAAAAATATTCCTTTGGTAGAACTGGATGAAATTTACAGTGTTTTTAAACACTTTGAAATACAAAGTATTTGGTTCTTTAGGAGACACAAGACTGCAATACTGGTATTGCATTCATAGCCCAAATGGATTTAAGTTTTTAAAATGCTACTTTGTGGACCCTGAGATGTTGACCCCCAATGAATCCATACGTAAATTAGCTCTTAAGAAAAGTTATAAATATGTACAATGTTCAAATAATAAAACACATTAGAAACTGATCACTCACAGATCTTTGTGAAGCATGCATATTAATAAGATACTGTTGTGACAAATATTCATAGTTCAAGTGAAATTCTCCCCTTATTTCACAATTCTGCAAGTATTTACTCAGCTGTGTTTATAACACTGAAACTACTGCTAGTGTATACATTGAATGTTACAAAATTTATTTACTTACAGGAAGGTTAGTATAATAAGATTAAATTTAAACAATATTAGTTAGACATTGAACAAGCCAACCATGAAAGAAAATTCAGTGAGGAAGTGGGACCTCTGGGCCATTTTGAGTCTTAGCTACAATGGCAACTACACAAAGTAACTCCACTGAAGACTTTAACCACTGAGAAGACCCTGTAGAATCCCACTGAAACAAGTAAATAAAATTTGGACTGTACATGAATAACTACAAACAAATGTGGTCACCAGTCTCTACTAGTACTCCAATAAAATTCTCCGTTTTGATCTTTTTTTTTTTTTTTTTGAAACTGTGTAAATCCACTACATTGAGTCAAAATATAGTTAAGGATGAAGTTTTGAATAGCCTCAAAATGTTACAAGAAATGAATTATTCTGGATTAAAAACAAACAAACAAAAAAGCCAAAAAACCAAAACACTATTTGTACAAATATTCATAAACTTTAGTGATGCAATCAAATTCCATGCATGTACCTAGCAGTAGTTTCCTTTGGAGGAAAATTATTAAACTTGACTAATCTGGCACATTTTTCATCTGGGGGAATCGCATTTTAAATACCATATGTAAATTTTTGTCACTGTTTTATATAAATGTTCGTAAGTATAATAAGATATAACTGAATAACCAAATATGCCCTAAAACATCTATTAAAACACAAACACCACAAAAGTCTGCTAGTATTTTTATAATTATTATGATGTAGAAATGATCTAAGGCAGGATGAAGCTAATATCAAAGATGAAAAACAGCACCACCAATCCATGTTTTGCAAACAGGTTTCTGATCGGACAGAATATATGACAGCAGAGTTACATCCATTTCATTAAGTTCAGGTAACAAATGCATTTAGCCCAGCTGTACTAACTATACAGCTTCACACAGAATAAACATTCCATAAATCAACAGAAAATGCATCTGAGCACAACAAATAAAAATATGTAAGTGATTCTCTAAGCAGCATTTTGTTTTTTTTCCAAAACATTAACATAGATAGATATTGGACTGATTAAATATCTACAAGTGCTTTTCCTTTACAAAAATACATATATTCTTAATAGTAGGATAGACTGTCATTAACAATGACCTGTGTTTTTTCACTTCAATTTGAATGATTTATAAGCTAAATTTTACAACCACAAAAAGGTTTATTTGTAATATGATGTTATCACTTTTGACAAAAAGCTTAAAACATTTTATATTTTAAAACAAATTAGCAACATAACAACACAGTATGTTCTATGAGTTCCTAAGTACTGTGAGGGCTGTTATATTAAAAACCAATAGCTACTGATCAAATGCAAGGAAGCATTAGAACATTATTACTGCTCACCATAGGCTCCTTTCTTATCATAACTTGGATCACAGCTTATATAAGGACACTTAGGCCCCCATCCCAAAGAAAATCCATTGAGACTAACTCTATAGCATCTATTCAGGAGCCTGGAACATCCAACAATTCAGGCTCTGCATTTAAAAAAAAAAAAAGGCAAAATAACTTTCCTGTCAACAGTTAAGTCTGCAATAAGGGAAAAAATGATGCACTGCTTCATGCTTATTTTAAGAAGCTCGTATTTGAGAAAAAAATTATTACCGGTAAGTTTTTAGAATGAAATATTTCAGTCAACTAAATAATTAACTTGCCCTATTACTTTCCAGTTTAGTTATTCACTATTCTGGAAAAGGAAGTTAGGGTATTTAGATTTCTTTATTGTATTTTATACTGCACAAGTAAAATAATCGACTTCTTGCTAATCAATGGTCTCATGTTGAGGACAGCAATGCCATTTGCTAAAAAAATATCTATAAAAATCTGTAAAACATAATATTTTCTCATCTTCCAAGTCTGTCCTTTCCACCCTCCAAAATATCACTGCACTACAACTAGAAAATGCCAAAGTAGCTTGGTGAATATTTTGTGCTTCGGAAGGTTTACAGGATTGACAGCACACCGAAGTATTTGATTAGTTCACAGGCCAGGTATAGCAGACACATCAGTAATGCAAGCCTTTGTGCTCTTTTTGAACGTTAGCTATACTCATAGAGCTACTCTAGGTCTGTTAACCTTACGCTAGTCCCGTTTTTGTTTTAAAGTTCGTTTTGGAAACTTGTAGGTACGCCTTACCCCTTGAGTTGGTGACACGCAGTCACCACCAGGAAGTTCTGCTGGACCAGCTCCAGATGTAGCTCTCCACCACTGCGCTCCAGTGCCTTATTCCAAGTCAGTTTCTGGGTGGCTTAACTTTGGTATTAAATAGGTCCTTTAAAACTATTAGGCAATCAGATTATCCATAAAAATAATTTGTTTTTTAAGGAAACCTTTTTTTTTTTTTGTGAACAAACTAAGTATCTGACAACGAAGAATATTTTAAGATCAATTAGTTATGTTATATTTTTCAGTATAAAGGGGGCAAGTTTCATTTTACTGCATCAAAATTCATGAGAGAACAGCAAGAATGACTATTTACTCAATATGCTATAATACAAAACAATTTTAGGAGTAGAATACCATCATAAAATATGTGCCTCTCACTTTCTTAGTAAACATCTTTATTACAACTTCATTTGTAACACAAACCTCAGTATGTTAACTAGCAGCACAAATGTTTTACTGTTGCAGCAATCTTGTACCTGATATAGCAACTAACTCTTAACCCTTATTTTGCCGTCCAATCACAATCACGAAAAAGGAAAATGCACAGTAACTACTGTTCATCTCACCCTGTTATCTGTCACATTGTTAAACCTTATTAGATTTTTTTTTGTTAAAAATACGTGTTACTTCAAATAAAAGTACACTGTATGGTTTAGATAAACATGCAAATTCCAATTAATGCCTCTCTTTGGTTAAAATTAATGTGATTAGAGGAAAAAAAAATCCACTTGCAGACACCTTTCATTCCAGAATGTCTTCTCCATCCTGAGTCTACTGAACCAGCTCTCTGGTTCTGTACAGGTACAAAAGGTAGCCTGGGCTTATCCACCAGTCTACAGAGCTCTTCTATTTCATTGCCACACACCAGCACTGCGTGGATTTAAACTGCTTGCTAGAGAGCAAAACAACATCCTTTTTAACTGTGTTAGCAAGCTACCTGACTTCAGAAGATGTATATCACATAACTTGGGTGCAAGACTCTCTCAGTTAGAAATCCCTTAATAGATCTCCTATTCTGGAATCTGATGTTTTTACCTGATCCAAGGGCAGTATAGTAGTGGAAAAAAACAAAACAAAACAAAAACAAAATAAAAAAAACTTAAAACAGGTAGATCTGCTTACGAAGAAAAAATATTACAAGTCTTTTGGAGGACATCCCTACAAAAGGACATTTCAACTGAGGCCTGAAGACTAGACTCCCCCTACATCATAAAACTAGTAGCTGGAGCAGTTGGAAGCTTTTCACATTTCCTTTCGCGTGAATCAAACCCCTTGAATCGTGGAATCCATCCTGGAACATGCTCCAGTAGACTGTGATCCTTCCTCAAACAAACTTCTCTAGCTGAACACCTCACGGAAGCATTATCTCATTCAAATTAGGTATAAAGGATTCAAAATGCAGAACTGTTAACATTTTGGTGAAATCCAGGAGAGACTAACTTAATTCCAAAAGAAAACATGAATTTCTTTGGCATTAAGCATTAGCTTTTTTAATGTCACGGTGGCACCTGCTTCTAACTTGTTCTAAGACATGCAGTGGAGATGCAGAGTGTCACCTGCTGGCTCTCAGAGCTAGAAAACTGATGCTGTGGAGCTTTTCTGGACCCAGTTCAGGTGTGCTCTCTGTCCAAAAAGGTGCTGTCATAACAATCAGCAATTTGGTATCTGTACTGCAAAAGGAGGTCTGTCACATAGTCTAGGTTTGTTTTGCTTTGCTGTCTTCTGCAAACTCTTTTAATAGTCCCTGGCTCTTAAGAGAATCTCCATCCTGTTCAGTCCTAGCTATGAAACTATTTTTATACTACAAGACCAGAAGATTTGCGGGGTTGTAACTGTGAAGGGACACGCCACACATTCTTCCATCTTAGCAGTGGCTGTACCTACGTGATTGTCCCTTTGTAAAGGCAAATTAATCATCAAATTAACCTTTTATAATTATCCACTTTCTTGAACACTTGCTTTCAGCTTGTCTAGGTTAAGTGAAGAAATTGGACCACGCTCTTGATTTAAGCATCTCTACAATGTTTATATACTTGCTGTGGATAGGAACATGTCTTAACTGCTTTGGGTCTTTTCCAGGATAAAAATGAGTTTGATTATTCTCTGTTTTTGACCAGTATTTTATGCATTCCCTCTATAAACAGGGCTCAGTACGTTTATTTTGTGACTTAAGATTGGTTTTGAACAATTGTCTATTCTACAGAATTTCTACCAGCTGTAGTACCTGGCAGAGCTGGAGACTATTCCTTCTGTCGCAAGCAAAAGGAACAATACAATTCAGTGATTGGTTCAATTAAAGACTAAACACTAGCACTTTTTGCTATTTTAGAAAGCAGCAGAGAAATTCTTTAGTTCTCTTACAAAGCCATGCCTAAAAATTACATGTAGAATGGGTGAGATGGGAACTCTGCACCATCACTTTGTCTGCAGTGGAGAAGAGAGAGTCTATCTTATGCCTAAAAGGAATGTGATAATCTCTTCTCCTACAGATATACTGGAACTGTTTTTGATAACTGCAGCAGAGAAAAGTAGAGTCAAATCTTTGGAGCCTAGGAGAAAAAAGATCAAGATTCAGAATTCAAGGTCACCTCACACAGAAAATGAAATAACTTCAATATAGAAGTATTCTTTTCATATAGTTTCTACTGAGACAGATAATTTGAAATTGAAAAAAAACTGACAGAACATTTATTTTTCTGCTTGTTTCACACGAAAGAAGGCTTCTCAATACAGAAAAATTATGAAATACTCTTGCTGAAAATATTAAGACCATTGATAAGATACAGAAGGAAATATTACCCTGCCAAATGCAAATAATGGTTTTAAAATATATTCTGTATTAATAATCAGGCACTTTATATAACATTTTCGGTAAAGTCAAAATAATAGTTTTCATATTTTTTTTATTTTTATTTTATTTATTATTATTTTTTGCATAATAGCTGCAAGCTAGCTGAGTATGCCCAATATACTTAAGAGTGTTGCATACTGCTAGGACCCAAATCCCAGAAGAACTCATGTGAGCGGTAAGTACAGTAGTGATGAGTCACTTAAGATTATCGTAGTAATCTTATTTGGTATTTCATCCAAATAAAAATGTGTTTTAAAGGACTAGGGCCTTAGCTAGGAGCACTGTAGCAAGGCATGATGGAAAATACATTTCTTGATTATCGAATTCTATACTGTTTGAGATTTTATAGGATCTCACTTGTAAATTCTAGGTAGTTTGTTACTAGACAAATGCAGCACACAGCTATGCCCAATGAAAAGTTGCTTAAAACTTTCATTAATACGTTACCCAAAACAAAAGCAGAGACAATTCTTCTCTTTCAGAAAAAAAAAAAAAGCACCAAATGTGCTAAATAAGAGACAGCAAGTTTAGGTAGTAGTGTCGAATTTTTTAGGTCTTATTCTTCTGCGGCTAGGTGCTGACAGTACGGGAAAGCCTAAGAAAAACAGTTGCAGCAACACTTCTTTTATGTTCCTATTCTTTACAAACATGCAGTGGTGACACTTTGTCATGGAAACCTTCAGAAAGTGTGCGCTGTATACAGTAATCTGCTCTGTGATGGAATACGGTGCAGTTCTAGTAGAATGCTTACTACTCATTCCACTTACTCCATCTTTGGCACACAGGAATCTGTACATGCATTCTCACATTCCTATGTTGTTCAGGTATTTTTAATTGGCACAAATGAATCAAATATGCCTATCTGTAGACACATGGCACATACGTACAATACAGAAGAGAATTTCCCTGTAAAAAAGGTGATGTCTGTGTTATACAAGCTGCCCAGTTTAGATATGTATTTCACTGGCACTTCACTGCTACTAAAACTATTAAAGTAGAACAGCACTCAGGCGCTGTGCCATCAAATCAGAAATGCATAAATTGTAGGTAGTTGGCTAGATTATATGCATTTAAAAGCATTTAAGGCCATAATTCTCAGCTGGGAACATTAAATCATATCTATCTGTATTTTCCATACTTAAAATGAAGATTTGCCTTCCGTGAACTAGCTTTAAGTTACACCCAAAAAATACCATGAATTAACAGTATCCAATTTTGATCAAGACAAATTCATGGTTCTCTGAATTGTGAATACATAAAGTCATTAAACATCAAATCTTCTATCAGGATGTCATTCAGAAAACATCACAAAGTAGTCAAATTTCAAGGGTCCTGCTTGCTGGATGAAAAGTTCTGTGTAAGACAACTGAAAATGCATTAAAATTAACACGTTCTTTTTCTTTTTCCCCATCAAATCTGTTCAAATTTGTCAAAACAGCAAGAGCAATTCTTGAGAAAAAAAACTGTCCCCCAAACCAAGCAGAAATTATGCTGAAGAGTAGTATTGTTTCATGATAAACTGAAACAGCCATTTTATGTTAGGTGAATCTACAGTGAAAATTCTGGTATAAAAACACGTGAAATATATAAAAAACTGTAAGGTGTCATTTGCATGTGCATGTAAATATTTACAAATAATATCCTATTTATACCATATAAAACAATTGTATATACTAAAGGTAACAATGACTTGCAATTAGAATGCATGCTCTGATCTGACAAGCTGCTCCTTGAGAAGGACCTCCATGCACACAAAGAACTTTTTCTCTGCAAAGAAACAGTGCCCTCCCTACACGGAGTCTCTTCTCACTTCTGTCAAGTAGCAGCACATTATACACCGTGTGGACGAAAAGATGACCACTTCCTGCAGCCAGCATGTGGCCCTGTTCCCACCCACAGGGTGGGCGAAGCAGTGCCTGTACCAGTCAGCACGTTATGCCTGTAGAAAGGAGCAGCACCTTCCTGAACATTTTGCTTCCCTAGGTTCACTGGCATCTGCACAATATGTGCAACCTTGACCTGCAATGGCAGGTTTCCTAAACAGACTGCTACCGACAGCATCTTTATTTCTGCATGTCACACGGGCTTTGGAGTGCAATGGCAGGACTTAACCTAACTATGTACGGGTTCCTCAGGTCATCAACGTTGCAACTCCTGCAAACACTAAGGGGGCCAGATTTAATCCACAACATACACGCTTCTCCTACAGAAACATACTAACGTACGTGAATATACATTTAAAAAGGAGTTACAGCCTTGCATCTATCTTTTATACCTGGTCCCAAGGTTTTCAAGATAGAATTTTCAGTTTGTCCTAAGTACGACTAGATTAGCTTCTGAAAAGTTGATTTGGTTCTTTTCTGTTGCATGCAAAAGGCATAGGAAAGTAAATAGCTATCTACAATACTAGCAGGTGTGTATTAAGTAGAAATTATATAAAGGTACTGAACTACAGATATCTCCACAGAATTTGAAGTAAAAAACTCATTTGATTTTTAAGCAGAGCAAAGACAATGGAAGACTACAGGAAACATGCATTACTATGCTCCCTGCAACATTACCAGAAACCTCAATAGACATTCTATACTTGAACAATTTTGCTTGCAACACCTAAGGCAACAATCACTCTTCTATCCAGCACTACCAGATCTTAGGAAAAAAACAATGATCCGAACAATTATTTTGGTCAGACTGCTTATCTTCAGTATTGCATTGCCTCTAATTTTATGGAAATAGTTTTATGACATGGCTTCAACTAGTGAAAAATTTCTACAATGAATTCTAAGCCCCAGATAGTCACAAGAGATATATAATGTAATTAAAGCTATGTTATTTTTTTTTTTAGCATATCCTTCACCCAATCTTAAAAGGAAGTGCTTACCATGAAGTGCAATAACTATGTGTAAATTTTGCCTTGGCTGTAACCCGACAGTGAAATTTGTTTCATAGATAAATTATTTTAACTTCATTTTTATGAAGGCTTTATTAGAAGAAATGTAACCTGACCAGAAGCCATTTTCCAAAAACAGCTGTATCCCAAATTCCAATCTTTAGGGTAGCCATAGAAAAGTGCAATCACAAAGGCTGCTATGCTTTTAAGCAATATTGGCAGAGTCTATTTAGACAATTTAAAATTACTTTTTTGAATTATCATGTTAAACATCTCTTGTTAAGGGTAATTAATCTTCATTCACTACAAAAGAACTCTTGCACACTCATGAGTGAGCTATACCTGGACCCATGAGAAGCTTATCAAGAAAAAGGTAGTGGCACAATCACCACTTTTCTAAATATATTTTCTATACAAAATATCTTCAAGATATAATCCTTAGCTATTTGTACAGTACTCTATGATTTAAACAACAATATTCAGTAAAATAGTAAGTGTGTGAAACTGCAACACCACATGGAATGAGCACTTTGCCATTTTGCTAGTGTAATCAATATTAGGACCAGAAAAATTTTCTAACACACAAGCAAAAAATATTCCATAGTTTTTGAATCTGGACTGTACACTTCATGATTTTGGCTATGATTTGCAGCACACTTGTAAAATTCACAAATATCTTATGCACATTTCAGTAGCAGAATGGCACTTGGCTTGCTCTAATAGAAACAACAAAGATGCAACTGACAATTTTAAGAAAGACAATGTCCTTATTTGCATGCTGAAAATCTGGTTGTGTCCCCCTAATCCAGGCACATCCATTCATTGTGCAATCTGTCGATGGGTAAACAAATAGTGCAGGATTCATCTCAGTGGGATCTGGCCCTTTGGTCTAACCGAAGTCAATTCTAGGTCGATACTGAAGTACCATAGGATAAGACTAAAAACAAAAGCAAGAGAAAAACAACAACAGACAAGAATAACATGAAGATATAATTCACAAAAAATACTAAGGAAATGCAATTAAAGGTTGCCTTAAGAATAGCCAGAGCTTATCCCTATGATGCATATATATTGCAATCAGTTTTATTTATATATATGAAATAATTCTATACATTTCAACAATTAATTCCATAGCTGTACTTCAAATCTATATCTTATCTCTAAGTCAACTGTAATTATTTGTCATAAATATAAAATTCCTGTATCTGAATTTTATGTATTTCATGATTTTTATGTTTTATGACACATACTGGAATGTTCGAATAAATCCTCTTATGTCTGCATTGCTGACATAATCCTAAAATTTTACACTTTGTAAAACAAGGTCCATCTATAGATGATGTATACAGTTTGATTTTTACAGGAGCTAGGTTCCTCTGGTATTAAAAAAAAAAAAAAGCACACTACCACCACCAAAAAAAAACAAAAAAATTCAGGTCAAATTGCTGTCAGCTGATTTTCTGAAAAATGAGGGCTGACTTTTCCCCCTCCCTGAAATCCAAACTCGTCAACTTCAGATCTAGCAATACATTTTTATTAGTTCTTATTGCGAAAAATTAGCAAATAAACTATCTGAATCCCTTAATTGGACAAAACTGTTGTGGTATGAGAGGTAAGAATAGGCTTCCAGAAAGTGTCATAGAATATCTCAGTGCTTGCTGCTGGAAGTTGTTAACATCTCTTTTTTTTTTTTTCACTCTGTCAGCATTTCATTTAAGTCTGACATTTTCCTCTTAACTTACTGATCATTTTCTATAGCATAAAAATCAGGAAAATCTTATTGTTTCAGCAACTGCATGGGCTTAAGTAGCCTCTGCCATAGGGCATAGATAGTTTAAGTCTTTTTTATTGCAAATTTGGAAAAGTCAAGAATTATTACAGAAGCTAGCATTAAAACCAGTAATATTTTACTGCATCCTTCAAATGCAAGACAGACAAAATTCAGAGACCAAAAAAAGAAAGGTACCACTGCAGAGACCTACACAGCTTAAACTTTTCATGCTAGGGTACTGAAATGATCAGCAGAACTAAATGTGAACATACTTGCTGAGGATTTAAAAACTGGAGTGCAGAGAAATCAAAACATAAAACCAGAAGTATTCAGCAGTAGCAAGAGCATTTAGTAGAGAAGACAGGGAGCACCGTGTGTAATTAACAAATGTATTTGTAGTATAAGAAATTGGTCTGATTTTCTCAGCTAGGATATGGCTACCACCTTTTTAAATGCTATTTCACTTGTTCTTCATGCTTCAAAACAAATACTTTGATTACATAAATTGCATCTAAAAGTACTCAACTCTAATTGGAAGTGCATACAGGCAGAGACCTCACTGAAAAATCTGCCATGTAAACAAGTGCTGTTACAAAAAAATACAAATCAACTGTACTAATAAAATACAATATGGTGGAGCAAGTATAGGTAGTGAGGTAGGCATGACTGTAAAGCAGATCACTCCCATCCACAGCAGGAACAACCCTCTATAATTTTTTTTTCTCAAGTAAAAACATTACTTCAGACTTTCAAAGTTACTTTTAGAAGAAATTAATTCAATTCAAAATGCTCAATGAGCAAACTGAAACATTGCTTGATATATAGAGAAAAAAAACACCAAGCTGATCAATGAAATCTAGGAATCGACTTCAATTTGCAGACTCTGGAGGTGTTTGTTGTATTCTACAGGTAAGTCATTATTCTATTTCTAATTTGAAAAGAAGTGAAAAGAATATAGTAGCAGAAAAAATTAACACTTCTTCTCTCCATTAAAAAGAACATACGAAGTGCCTTAAAAATATGAAACCAGCGTGGTCTTTTTTGGTTCACTCTTCAGTTTTGATCCTTTGTCAGTGACTGCCCAATGCTACTTGTTAGAAGGATGAGATAACACTTAGAAGGATGAAGTTAGATAACACTTCCACACTGATGTTGATATCCAACTACAGAATGAAACAAAAAGATAACAGACCTAATGGAAATTAAAAATCTTATCTTTTAAGCACATAAAAACTGATAATTTGAATGGAGTATATTTATTCATTCGATAAAGCTATTATTGAATGAATGAAAATAGCCCTTGCTCATGGTGTTTGCGCACTTTATAATGAGAGATGATATAAAAACTCCACAATTTGGATTACAACTATAGTGTTGACAGGATCTTACTGACTGTAATATGTACAGTCGTGAGTGCCTCTTACCTGATATAAAGTGCCATCCTGTGAGCAGACTTGCGAAGATGAGCAGTTCTGACACCGAAACTGCGAAGGAGATGATTTTCTGATCAGATAAGAGGCATCCACAGCTGGACATATACATTTCTCTTTTTTTATTTTTTAATTTATTTTTCAAATGTAAAATTTAAAATTTATTTACTTGTTTAAAACAAGAAAGAATTCTCTAACGAATAAATGGATCTTTTCACTTAGCTATGCTACCTCTTGAAAGGTCCACAGGTGTGCCAGCAAAAGCTCACAGTGAATAGTACCAAAGACATAGCTAATGGATTTACTTGATCTTCATCCAAAAGAAGAGATCGTTAATTAATTACCATTGCAACTTCTGTTTTATAACAAGACCCAACAAAGTTAGGGAAAACAAAATTAGAAGCCCAGATGATACTAGATTTATCACCAGCACAATGTAATTTTTACAGGTTTTAGTTTGTCATCTCTGACTTCAGGGGAATGATTTAAAACTGCATAAAGGAGAAGACGAACCCTTACCTGACTATATTCTGTGTATGTAAACATAACTTACAAATCTAAGCAAAAGTTGTCAACTTTTATATTTATTTAAGGTTAAAACGATAGTTCTGAGACTTTTGAAAAAAAATAACCAGTATAAATAATGTCCTTTTTGTCAAGATGGCTATTACCGTTGCTTACAAACCAGTGCAACTGCCAAAGGTCCATCTGTAGGCATGGTCTGCAGGACTAAATTTCATGACAACTACCTGTTATCACTAAAGTTGTTGCTTCAACATTTCATAATAGTACAACGAGTGCTAACAAAATATAAAATGGCTAGGCAAACACATACCACTGGTGTCAAGGCAGTACTAGAAAAATGGTACTTAGGGTGTTACTGGTACAGTTTGGGGTTTCAGTAAACATCAAATTTCAGTGCAATATTATTTTCAAACGTAACTAATACTTTCCTACACACTTTAACACCCTTAGTTCCTATGAATTTTTCACCTTTTTTTTTTTTCCCTCCAGATTAAGGTGAAACTTTAAGAAACTTTTGAATCGTTAACTCCACAGTGTGCTTAATCCTCTGTCTTCTCTGTCCAAGTCCCAGTGCATTTTAATTCCAAGTACTAGAAAGCTTAAAAAGAGTATAGAAAGTTTGGAATTTTCTACAGATTAATAAACTAACTTAAGTGCATAACTTTAGCTGTGCTCCAATATAGCCCCCACTGGTAGTGATAGGCAACAAATCTGCTTGTAGCATAAAGCAGTAAGGAGTAAGGAGTGAAGAGCGATCAATAGCCACATACAAACAAATGAATAAAAATAAAAAAAATACTTAGTATACAAGGAAATGTAAGAGCTACTAAATCAAACAATATCAGACCTGAAAGAAAGGTTGTTTAATAAATCAAATATTCTAAAATATACACATACGAGAAGAAAAACACCTCTAGCTGTGTTACCTGGATGTTAGTGCTTGTTATACAACATAGCTAAATAACATGGGTTTAGTATTAACAGAAACCATCATAAATCAATTAGATTTCTCCCATAATTTTTCAGTGTTATGGTTTATTACCGACTCAGTAAAACAAATTCTAAATAAAGAACTGTCAGATGCAGATTCCTTAACTATTAAGATGTAAAAGGTCATTAAAAGGAAACTTGCAGAAAATAAGTGCTTGGAGTTTTCAGATAGCTGACTTAAAATTCTGAGCAGGACTTCTATTAAAATTCTGTATACCTGCTAATTTTAAGTTTCAGATTCTACACAATATACTTGCTGCAGAGTTTCACTCACTAGATCCTTTTTAAAATAAGAAATCCAGAAGTCATGCAAAATCGATTTTTAAATTCAGGGTTTTTGAAGGGTCATGGTATATATTTTGTGCCAAGCTGTGAAAGCATGTATACTCTCTACAATAAATACACCAAAACATCATCTATTAATAATGTAACAGCATTTACGTTTTCGCCTCTTAGTCTCCATCTTGTCATATAGATGAATTCCATAGTATGATCCTTTCCCATGATTTCTCCATTGCATAGTACATCCAGCTTAAAATACAACAGAACAAACAGTAAGACAAACTTATGTAAAATTTTAATGACTAAATAAACTCTTAAGAGAACCTCTGAGAATGAATCCCAGAACTTCTATTATAATACAATGATTCTATCAGAAATATGTATCAAATCTTAATAAATCCAACATACTGACAAGGTGCTATTTTGTACAGTAGTATTCCAATTTATTTTTTTCACTTTTATGTTTTCAATGAAAATGTTGACAGAAGAAAATCTACTAAACTAGGTAGAAAATCACTAGTAGATAAATGTTTCCTCTATTTATCAATGCCACACAGTGTCTGTTTGAAGATAAAGCCTTGTGTTGCATATTGAAGGTACTCTGCAATGCCCTTTCAAACCCAAACTTACAAAACCAAAGTACTGTAATTGTCAGCTTTTTAAAATAAGTTATGAATTAACTTAAAAATTTTAGTTTAAAAATAACTATAAATTACAAGGTAAATGCATTTCTGAGTATAAAGACATGATTCTTCATTAACTTGAGGACTAAAGGCATAAGCAAAAAGGTGTTTATCTTACTGTTAAAGATGACTGATTTAAACTGTATTATATCACCTTAAGTTTACCCTCCAGTGAAAATCTATGGCTGTTTTTTCATTACTATAGCCATAAATGCTTTCCTACTTTTAAGAGGAAAAAAATATTTAAATTTTCAAGTAAGCAGATACCACATGACACAGAACTTTAAGGTGTCAGAGTGAGATTAATTAACGTAAAACTAAACCAAATGACAACAAAATGGCTAGTTGGCACATCACAATAATGTGATAAACTCAAGTTTATAACTCTGCAACCCACCCCTCTCTCCATAAAATTCCACGTAAATCCAGAGAAGGTATATATATATATATATATATATATAAATTCTTCCTTTTGAAAGATTCAAATATTCAAATGGTATTTTTTGTTACTTCTTCCTAATGACTGGATTGTTTTTTATATCTAAAGAAAATGAAATTGAAGAATAACTTGGTGTATGTCTAGTTCATCTCTCCCTTCCCCAACAGCTATTGGCTGAAAAGTTCATTAAGTAACTTTTTTATTAGCCACATGAAAAGAGAGAGCATTTATTTTCACATAAAAATACCTAAACTAATTTATCTCTCAAATTATTACAACTGTATGAGTTTCTTGGTTAGAAAGTTTTAGCCATTGTGATAAAACGAGGACTTCCATTTAAGGACAGAAAATATACCTTAGAACACTGAATAGTACTTAGTGACTCAGACTTAAAGATATTCCTCAAGTTTAAATATGATTGAGTGTCATAAAAATCTAATAGTTTGCAATGCAATAAAAATACAAGCATTGTTCTTTCAAATGTACCTCGTAAGAACTTGGAAGTTTTAATTTTAAGCTGAGAAACTTTTTAATAGTTCCCACAGTCACTCGAGTGGAACAGCGGATAAATTTCTTCATTAAACCCTAAAGCAACAACAGAACAGAAAAAGCATGTTAGAAATTATGGAACTATGCATTCTTGTTTTTCATTAAATAGCATGTAAGCAATCTTTTGTCAAGAACAGCTAGCTGTAAGTGATATTTTTGTTGAACCAGTAATCATTTTACTGCAGTCTTTTAATTCATAATAGCACCATAGGTTCATTTTTGTTCACTTCTTTGAAAGAAGATTTGGATCCCAGTCATTCAATGCACAACATATATGAAGAACAATCCTGAAAGCGTGAGGTAGCTCAACTGCAGCTAACTTTTTTAATATTTCTGTGCTATTCTGTAATCTGCTGGGTAACACAGTTATCTACCATCGATGCTGGAAGATACTATAATCTACCAAAAAGATAAACAAGAAAACTTTTTTTTTTTTTTTTAATTCCGAGATGCACGGAATTGTCTCAAACAAAAGGACTAAATGAATGTGGAAGTGGAGACAGGTAATCAACGATCTCTTGTTAAAATTTATTGCTAATTGTTACAGAATGATTTGGTTCCTGCTATTCTGCCAACAATAACAGCACAGATTATTTTTACTACTCACTTTTACTACATTATCTCCTGACTGCCCATTGTTGCGTAAACAGTCAAGGCAGATAGCAATCTGTGGGTCACTCCTGTGATAGTCTTTATCTTCTTCATTTTCATCACATTCCTCATCTACTTTGGGTTTATCAGCTTTGGGGTTTTCATCTGTAAAATATGCAGACTGTATTATTTAAGTGTAAAACAACTAAAAGTCACAGTGGCAACAAACATTAACTGAAAACAAACAAAAAAACGTTTTCCTACTTCATTTTCAATTGTGTATTTTTCTTCATGTTAACGCAGCAATTTTAGTTCAGTATATACTTATATTGATCAATTAAAAAAATCTCTGAAAATGAAGTTTTACTACTGAAATTTTAATGTAAAACACACACAAAACATTTCTATGTGACAGGAAATGATTAAACACCCAACTCTTCGGAAAAGGTACCATCTCTTACAGTTTTCAAACTTTTAGAACTTCTCAATTTGAATTTCTGAATTCGAATCCTAAATGCAGCAAGGCTATCTACATGAGGGTGGAGCATAAAATAAATTTAAAATTTAAACTTTAAATTTAAAGTTCAGTATTATACAAGTTGAAAAAAAAAAAAATCTAATTTCACCAAAATGGACTCTGCATTCTACAATTAAAAAACATCAAGCCAAGAATGGAAGAGAGAAAAAAATAAAACAATTCCCTAACTCCACCCCTCTTTCCATAAGGCATAGTTTGGTGTATCACATTTTTTCCCTCATCTTTCTTGCAAATCCTGGGAATTGTCTACTTCCTGTGTTGTTCTCAGATAGTCAGTGTTAAACTGATTGCCAGAGAATGAGTTAATGTGAAGCTGGTTGCCCTTTGCTTTCTCCAGGTTAGACTGGAAAGTACCAGGAAGGATTTTTTTTTTTTCAGTATCACACAATTATCCATAAATTCTATCTAGTAACTACTCTCCTAGTGCATCATATCACCAATGCCTGAGATATGCTTTGCCTTTTTTTTTTTCCTCCTCCTTTTGATAATGTGAAAATTGTAATTTTGTGGATTTTATCACAGATCTTAAACACTAAGATTGGGAACTGCACTGGACCTGTGGTACATAACTGGCGGACTCTTAAACTAGACTATGTGACTGCAGGTATTGACAACTGAAATGGTCCCTTCTTACTGAAATTGTTCACATAAAATAATTAATTCTCAGGCAACATTCTAAATTCTTGTTTATATCAGAAAAAATATGTCATATTTTGTCTCAGTGTATTATCAGGGCTTTCAAATGGTTTGTAGAGCCAAATTTCTATAGCCCAAGGACACATTCCCTAACAAAGCTGGATACATCTGTAGCTCCTTAAAATTATATTGTGAGAGTTTGTGACTCAAAAAACAATTCCATCATTCATTATATTTAGTAACTGAACTCCATTAGGCTTATCATTAAATTATGGAAGGTAAGAACCAGAAGAATAAATTGATTAAAAGTAAGTCACATTCTACAAATTTGCAAATTGTAACTTTTCCTCTGTGCATCTTTACTTATATAGCAATAAATCTGTTTTTCGAAACAGTCAACAGGTCTGTATTTCATAAATATTTTCTGAATATTTTTTAAACCGAGAAAGTATATGTTAGCATGTTGTAATAAACTAATATAACTTAAACTGTCCTGTACCTTTTCATTTAGCTATACAACTGAGGAGAAGAACTCAGCTGCTTATAACAGATACCAAATGCAAGTGAACAAAACCAGTAAGAAAGAAAATGAAATAGTCTGAAGTTGAAAAAAAGATATTACACAGAATGGAATGCAGAAAAGCACTGCAAGACATTCATGTGACAGCAATCCTTCACTAAAAATAGTGGGATTTGTATTTTTTTTAAGCTTAGCAGAGCCTTTCAGAAATATTTAAAAAGCCCAAATGAAGTAGGATACGCCATTAAAACCCTGAAGCAAAATTAAAGGGGCCTAAAAAGAGGTAGATGTATACCTGACTTAGCAGCTCAATAATGAGCTCTCAAAGTTCATGGGTCAATTACAAAAAAAAAAAAAAAAAGAATCTATATAAAACAATTGTTTAGCATGTGTGGAAAACTGTTTTACTACTTGTCATAACTAATTCTTGACAGCCTCCTACTTCACAGCTGGTCAAACTTAGTAACAGAAAATAACCTGTAAAAAAGACTCAAGTTATTCTATATCTTACTGCATGTAATATTAGGAAAATGAAGAATTCAAATGGAAAAGTGCATGAATGATGACTGTGAGAGCTTAAGGAAATGCAAAAATAATGGTAAAACAGCTAGAGTTTGTAAAACAACCGGTTAAAAGATAAGCAGCAGTAAATGAAGGCCCAGATTATATTTACATAGATTTGTTAAGAGTTTGTGTCATCTTTGAATTCAGTAAAAATGTACATGCACAAACATTTGAAGGATCAGGGCTTAGTGAGGAGCCGAAATGTTACCTAGAATGAAGTAACACTGAGGGAGGAAGAAACAAAACAAAACATCACCTTGTCCATTTTCTTGAGGTTTGTTTTTCTTCCAAAATTCAATTTCTCGCTGCAGTTCCTCTAGTTAACATCAAAGAACAGTAATATGAATTTTAAAATCAGTACTACAGGTTTATCATTAGAAATAGTCATATTCGCTCCATCCACCCAAACCAGTACCCAAAACCAAATTAGAAACTTACGCTCTCGAAGTCCAGGCACCAGCTTAAATATAATTTCCTCTAAGGTGTTATCCAGCCTTTCAAAGGGAAAAACAATACATTTCACATTAACTAGAAACTAGCATTTTACATATTGACTTTAAAAAACAAATACTTTTGAATAGTAAAATGAATTGTGTGTTTCTGGTAAATAATACATCATGGAAAAAGTAGTTGATTTTAGCTTGAGAGAAAAAAACATGCATTAAAGCTTATTTCAACTACCTCCGGAATGGATTTCTTCTAGAAATTACCAGGAAGTTTACATTTTAATGTATCAAGACAAAAAAGAAGGGAAAGTGAAAAAAACATTATTCTGTAAAGTGTTTCTCTATAACACAAATTAAAACAAACAAAAAATATGTTACTGCAAAGAAAATTTAGAAAAGTGATATCAAATCTTAAGGCCTAGGTCATGAGTAATAAGCACGAAAATGATACACTCCATTATCATACTGATTTTAAGAGTTCAAGTCCTTTCTAATACATCTGAGGAAAAATTGAACCTGTTCCCTACTCATTACAACATAGACAAACCAATACGGGGCAGCAGGTATCTGGCTAGACAGTTCTCAGTACCCAAGTTAATTCACCAAAAATAGTTCTATTTATATCTGCCATGAGTTTGTCTAGCAGACAACAAGACACAGCATAGGCATGTCTTCCGATACCCTGATCTGATATGATCAATTACACTCTGTAGTGTCAAAAATAGCTATGACAGTACCTTCCAGAGGACACAGTGCATTTACCTTTGTTGTTGAAGCTAAAATATTTTTCTTCCCATTCTTCAGATTTACTAGTCTCCTATCCATTTAGTATATCATCTGCTTTTACACTCCATCTCACTTATCCTTCAGTTTCCTCTCTCTCATTGTTTCGTTTTTCTTCTCTGCCCTCTACATCTTCCCTTATGAATAGTAACTCACTGTCCACAGCCTAACAAAAACCCATGACAAAACCAAGTAATACAGACAGAGAAATTAATTACCTTGAAATTAATCCTGAAACTACAATATAATAATCGCCTTTGCTATATTTTAAATTGTCTTAATTCATCTTCTCAATTATGATACATATCTATCTCAATATACACATACAATATAAAGTTCTATTTGTACATGTATGTATATATGCTATTAACAATACATTATAGGCCTGTTATAAAATACTATTCACTATCTCTTTTTCACTAGTGGTGGTTAAGTAGGAAAATTACAGGATGATTTTACTGTTGAGGAATGCTGGATGAAATTTTAATAAATAGTAAGTCACATGTTATACTAAATACAGCAGCATTCCAAGTTCTCTTCTCAAAATAATGTGTGTAATTAAAAGTTTACAAACAGACACATTAACCAATCATCTTGTTTTGAGACCAATTCTCTATGTCACTTAATTGTCACTTCATGGAGACAGTCATAAAATAAGAATATTTATATTTAAGCTACCACCATGATCCATTTTTAAATTGTTTCTTTTATAAAGGCGAAAAAAAAAAAAAGCAAACAAAATTTCAGCAAGTGAAATACACTGCCCTGAAACCAAAGAAGCATAGAGAACACTTTCTCATGAATGAGAAGGAAAACAAAGTCATGGGACATCAAAACACCGATTGTCCGATACATGAAACTACAGGTCTACCTTTCCAAATGGCATACTTGCTCTTCTTGCCTCTCAATATCTAACACAACTAGATGGTACTGCTTTCTATGAAGTTCCCACAGGGGACCACTGGGAACTTGTGAACCTGTCCTGGAAATGGAAAATATGCTATTACTTGGAAACAATTCCACTTTGCAAGAAAGCTCCAATCTTCGTAACTTACACATTAACAGAAAAGAAATTAGGACTTCAAGAGAGAACCTCACTACCTTCAATCAAAAATCCTGCTAACCGTTCCTGAGGATGGCATATATATGCTGTTTTTTCTACATTTATTTCTGAGAATTCCCCCTTTGCACTTTTAACTGGTCTTCAATGGCCCAAAAGCAAAGTAGCAAGAAAACATAGCAAGAAAACATGTATGCCTAGCAAATTTATGATGCACATACAACTTTACTCAATGGCATTCTTTTCCTTAAATGAGTGAACAGAAGGAACTTCTACTTCCTTATATATACTATTTAAAGCAAAATACCCCAGTAGATACAGAGGAAAAAAAAGTGGAAGAAAATAATACCTACTTGATCTTTGAGTACAGGAAATCTAACCTTAAACTATAGTGACGAATTTAGAAAAAAGGGACAAATTTAGGTAATTGTAAAAATATTCTCGATTTCAGGTAAATCCAATAGTGCTCCTACCCTCCAAGCCTACGAGAACTCTAAGAGATTTGTATTTCTGTGGCTTGCAACAAACAGATTCCAAAATGAAACTACTTGAGATAACTCTGAAGTTGGTCTTGATTGTTTACTATGATACTTCCTGTTAAAGCTGAACCAAAAATATTTATATTTTAGACACCTCTTTGCACCCCCACATCCTCCAACTATCAAAACAGAATGTATGGAAAGAACCACCAAGCATTTATGCCAGCTTCGTGTAGGTTTTTCCCCTTCTATGATTTTGTATGAGTTTTACAATCAAAGCAACTCTGTTAATTGCTAATTATCTGAAGTGAAGCAAATGAAGACTGTTACTCAGGAAAGCCTGCATTCGGAGAAGCGTGCTAAAAAGCATGCTTTCACTGTATAACCAACCAAAATTCTACGGAATATTGATAATAAATAATTGCACAAAATTAGGAAAGAATTCCAGAATTTAACACTCTTCATGGATTTTCATTTTAGAGCTCAATGTTGAATTTCAGACTTATGCTTATGGTTTCAACAGACCTTAAATACTGCTGAGGGATGTATCTAAAAAACTCAAGACAGCTACGAAGTTACTCAGAATTGAGTTTATAAAGTAGTTTATAAAGTTTATCTCAACCATCTCAACTAAAAACACTATTTAGAGTGCACAGTGCCATTTCTCAGAAATTTACTGCACTCTTGAGCAGTGATGGGGCTGGTCTCTCTAAAGAGAGAGCATAATGCATGTATAAAATTGTTCAGGCAACTTCTAAAAAAGATAATTCCTTTACATTGCTCATGTGCTCTTCCAATAGTTAGTTTAGCAAATGGTTAAAACTGTTTTCTGAAGTACAACCAGCAAACTACTAGTTATATGCAGTTTGTCGACAAATAAACCCCATTACTCTAAAAGGAGTTTCAGGAAATAATTGCAGAAAAAATAGGTCTTCCCACATTTCTGGCTTGTGATCTTAACTTTTCTCACCCTTCGAGCATTTCCTGCTTAAAGCATGTTATTATTTTACTAAACATCTACTAGACATTTCAGAAAACGCCCCTTTTCAGCTCCTCTGAAATAGTCCTGTCACAATAAAAGACATATTTCTAAAATGCTTTTGTTTTCAGCCTATTAGCAGTCTTCTGCAGTCTAACAGCATCTCCTGTTACGGCAGACACAGTGCATCAGATGCTGACAGGAGGTCAAAAAAATACTTGTGGTAAATATCTACATAAACCGTTTTAACCCTATCCTTCCAAAAACATTTGAATGACAAAGACTTAAGGTAGTGGCACCACTTAGAGTTGCTGAATTTAATCTTTCTCACCTACCCTCTTAGTATCTAACTGAAGCATGCACATCTGGGAATGTGCACACACACATCCATCATAAAAATCAAAGCAAAATATGACAAATTATAGCAAACACAAGGAAATTAGGAAATAATACCACCTCTAGCAAACTGCAGATGTAAATGTTTATTTTAGCACTGACACAAGAATATTTCTTCCTAAATTCACAACAGTATTGCACACTAAACAAACCCCGAAGAAAAATGGTACCCTCTGTTTTGTCTTTTTAACTTGTACAGAAGACAAAAGGTAGCTGTGAGAAGGAAGAAATGCTTCCTTAGGGCCAATCACTAACATCAAATTATGATTTTAAGCATCGGCATGAGTCACTCAGGATAGCCTTGCCTGGGTAGCAGCTGATTAATTTTACTCATTTTCACTGCACACACAGTGACCAAGAAACATCTAGTTTCCTTTTTACTGCTTTGGTTTCTCCAGATTCCTCTGAAGATCCATCTCATCACTGATTCAAATTCTTTTCTAGCTAAAATAAGCCGGTTTCCATTAAAAATAAACAAATAGTTCTCACAAGCATGATTAGGCTGTTGCTCACTCTCCCAATGTTTGGCCAGTTAAGTTTGTTATCTGAATAATCCAAATACTAGGCATGTAAAAATCCATCTGGAAGATCAAGTATGGAACACCTCTCCTAAAATTGCTTGGATCATATTAGGTGACACAGACATATATGGAAGGAGCAAACTATACGATGTAAGAAAGTTGAGCCTGTAAAACATTCTAAAAAGCAAACTGAAGAAAAACAGATGAGGAGAGTAAAAGTGACTCCTTTGATAGAAATGGGAAATACTTATTTGTGGGTTGATTTAGCAAGCATGTGTTCCATAATGAATATACTAAACAGCGCTTGTTTTCCTCAGCTAATTTTCACCCAAAGAATTTCTCTTCAGAAATCTTTCACCTCCAATAGACTCCCAACATGTATACTGGAGAAAGCAGGTAAATCAGTAGATCTTGGGGAAGGTGGGAAACGATAAGGATGGGGGGAGCACTTCATCATTTTAGGAAAACTTGAAATTCTACTATTGATGACGTTTCTTGATTTCTCTGTACTATACTTGTAGGATGGCAATCACTTTGTTTCAACATAACATCACCAGAAGAGAATGCAGAATTTCAAGAAAAATAATTGTCTGAACGAAGACGTGTGAGTTATTGTGATATTAAAAATACAGTCTCCCAGTGACAATTTCAGTGTCAAAACCTTCTTTCACAACTCTCTTTTGATTAATCTGACAGCAATGTCAATTCAGATTGGTAAACCTACCCCTTGGAAAACATTCAGTTATTTGCGTGATCCTTTTTCTACATTGCTTTGCTCTAAGAAGGAAAAGTTTGCATGCAGTTTGGAATCCCCTGAATCTAGGGGACGAGGAGAGGAAAAAAGGACTATTGAACTTCTGTTCATGTAAAGCAAAAAAGGTTCTTGGTTCATTTCTTTGTTTAACAGAGGTTTTAAAACATTTAATTTCATTTGTACAATATACTCAAGCCTTACTGTGCCTTTCCCTTGTCTTTCCTCCTTGTATTATATGTGAAAAATCTCAATTTACAATTTGTTGGGAGATGAAAAATTGACAGAAGCTGTGGCCAGAACAGTCAACACGTACATTTTACTAACAGGCAAAAAATTGAATTCTGTTTCAGGATAAGGACATTAAAAGTTGTTGGTTTTGTTTGTTTGTCCTTTCATTTCAGCAAATATGCAATGTCAGCTTACCTTAACATTTCTAGCGGATTGGTCTCATGCACTTGGTTGCCACACCTGGGACAGTCATTGCTGTCTTCAAAGTGCTGAACGATACAAGTCTTACAAACTGAGGGAGAAAAAAAGAAAAAAAGAAAGAAAAACTTAGACCAAGATCTAAGTAATACTGATTGAACACAACATAGTGATACCAGCTAACTACTTAATGCATCAAAGATAAAAGAGTATTATTTCAAAGCAAACAATTGCAATGTACCTTATCCACTCCTTGTTCCTCAAAGCCATAGCTAGTTCTGCTCTGCCGAGATACTGAGTCCAGCAGAACAGCTTAGACAACCATTGCTTTAGAGTATGTGGTGTTTTTACAGCTTACAATTCACATGGCGTGGTAAAATGCAAAAAACATACCACGCAGCACATGTAAAGAACAGGTTCTGAGATAGCCCATTCTGTGGAGTGGTAGCCCAGCAGGAGCCAATCATCACTTCAGATGATCTGAAAATGATTCGCCTGCACTGTTTTCTTTCCAACAGAGATGTTGACAACCGAAAATACTGTTGTAAATACTTCTTTTAAGAGAAGAGTTCATAGAAATTGTACACAGGTTCAAAGTAGCTATGCTTCTCTTTTGACTTATGGTTTTCAAAGGCAGTGACAGAAATTACAGTAAACCTTTAATACTTGAACCTTATCATGAAAATCAGTATCATGACCATTGCAAGTCTAAATGAACCCAAACCAACAATCTGAATTTAAAACCCAATAAACTGAAATTAAACTAAAGAAGGTGCTACACCACTGTTGCTTCCACATGATTAATTACAGACTTCAGATTTTACTGTCATTAATAAGAAAATGGAACATGACCTGACAAGAACAAATATACCTGCTATTACTACTGTGTTATAACATTCGGAATGGAAGTAAACTCAATCCTCTGTTTATTATTATTCTGCCTAAACTGGAACAAGAGCTCATCAGTAAATGGACTAAGAAAAAAAATAAATGGACTGCTGCAATTGCAGTATGCTTTCTGCTGAAACACTGTAATTTCTTTCATCAATTACATAAATAACTAAGATCACCTCTAAAGTAAACTGGTAAATCTTAATTATATGAAAATCTTTAAGGACAATCTTGGTGCTCTTTTTTAAACAAACAAACAAACCAAAAAAACATCTCCTAACAAGCTAGGTCTGCATTTACCTTTACTTCAGAATGCCCAGAAGTATTATTACACTTCAGCTGACTCTGGTACTACACACACATATTAAACCTTTGTGTAGGTGTTTTTGTTTGTCTGTTCGTTTTTTGTTTGTTTGTCAGTGTTTTAAACCCTCAAACTGGTTTAAAACACTGACTGAAGGACATCAGCTTCATAGATTTGGTTGCAATTGCAATGAACTTTCCCCTTTAAGTCCGACAGGCAGACTTCAGAGCTCTGACTAGCTCTTGGCACTCTCCCCAAGCTAAATGGCTCTAGCAGTGCTGGATGCATGACAAATTGCTGATGATCTGGTAAAATGAGTTCAGAAAGCCCAGAAGTCCTGCCAAACAAGTCCAGTAAGTGAGGCACAGTGCTGTCCTCTACACATAGGGACCCCAGAACAGAGCTGGTAACTGTGATGTTATGAGAGCACAGTTCAAGCCTCAGGACACAAGTACGTTTTTTCTTAAACTAGAGGTGTGAGGTATTTAGCACTGGCATACAGACACAAGAACCTGTAATCACAGAACTCTTCTTATATCACAGAATTTTTATAATTTGTTACGTTACTGCACCTAATTGATTTTTGCACATGCATTTCCTAACACTTCCCCAGGGTAAAAAATCTAGTGAATATCAGTGAGCCTGTGTTCTGTACCTACAAGACTTTTTCACTTTTCTATATTGTTTTTGTAACTAATGTTCAAAAACAAAACACAAAACACCTTGCTACTACACTATTTTCATATGAAGATTCCCTTAGACTTAGGTCCCTTAGACTTTAAGTGGTCAATACACTTACATGTAGAATACATGCAGAATACTAACAATTTCATCACCCACATAGAAGTATCCATGCCAGTCCAACAGAGCACTTAAGGACATGTTTAAATTAAAGCACAAGTCCCAATAATTTTTGGGCCATACATTTTATACAAAGAGATTTGTATAAAATCTTTGTTACCATGACTGAGAGGAACAGATGTTGAGGAACAAATAGAAGCCCTACAAGAGCCCTCACCTGAATTACTTGCAAACAGCCAACACCACCATTTGAATGTTTATAATGTACAGAGACAGATTTTCATTAGCTGGCCAAACAACATTATTCAATACTCTCTAAAAATGTTCCTGCTTATCTTCAAACACTAATTACTGTACCTTTACTTTTTAGATACCATGAATAGTCCTGAAGATTACCCCCCCACAAATGGCTCAAGAACATGCCACATCATTTGAATAGAAAAAAACAACAGTCAGTATGGCTGATTAATATGAAATTTTGATACACTGTTCATGAGAAAGCTAGGGTGAAGTGAGCTTTTCTTTCTGAAACAGGCAGTCCAAGTACTGAGTAATTTATTTATCGTGCTCTTCTTGAGCAAAGAAAAACAAGCTAACCAAGAAAAGGTCCTACTCTGAACACAATAGGCAAATCAAAAGAGAAGACAATGTGAAACAAAACCATGATGGAGAAGGCTCTTTAATTTATACTATACTATACTATGTACTATAATCCCTGTTTTAAAAAAAAAAAAAAAAAAAGGAAAGGAAACAAGACTGTATGGAGACATTTACTTTTTGCAAGATTTTTTATTGAAGATAGTCTAGAAAAGGAGACATTGCCATGAATGACAGTGATTCGGTGAAGAAAATTAGATCTTTCCCATTCATTAACAAAGGAAGTGCTTTCTTCCTCATAACAAAAAAAAAAATCAGGACATTTTGGGGGGGGGGGGCACAACTCTTCTGTGTAACTGAGGTAAAGAACACCAAAGCAATTAAATGTAGAGATATTAGGACTAAGTGATATAAATCAAATGTCTAAAGAAAATTAATTTATTAAGCCTGAAATCAAAGATAGCATAAGTTTGAAACAAAAGTTGTAGAACAAGCACTTCCTAGACAACTTGAATGAGAATCTAAATAACCATTGTGCCCAAGCTTCACAGGAATCTGTGAAACACGCTGCTGTCAACCAAACTCTTAAAGTGCAGCATCTGGTATCTCATAATCTTGGTATCTACACCATGCTAAAGATGGAGATGATACTCTACCTTTGTCAGGAGAAACTGTACCAATTACTGGCACATGATGACAACACTGATGAGAACTACAAGGTTAAGAATTGCTTGTTATCTTGGAAATGCCATTAATTGGAGATTCTCAATTTAAAAATATGTGGGGAAAAAAAAAGCTGAGAAGCTAGTATGATGATAAAATCATTAAGTCTAACATAGTCACAAATAATGGCCATATGGAAATTCAGCTGAAAGTTGCTGCGGTAAGTAACATAAGAGTTTAGGTTTATCATAGACCTTATCTGACTTGCCTTTACAAAATTGAGCTTAGGGATAAATCTGTTTCAGTGAAGAACAGCAAGTGAAATGGAATTCCTCTTGTGTTAACTCTTACAATAAAGGGATTGGTCTTTAAATTTTTTTTTTGTAAGCCTCCTTTTTGGTAGGATCAGCAGTGTCTCTATGTTCTCAGTTTTTCTTACCTGATGCCAATTTTCAATAACTGATAAAGAACAAAAAATTTGGAAAAAATGTTACAAACACTGTTGGCATTAGTCAATATTGATTTTGGAACTGACAGGCCCTAAGTCTATCTTATTTGGAAAATGTATTGAAATAGAAACTCTAAAAAGTATATCACAAAAAGTTTTTCAAAACGATTACCATTGGCTTGGTATCAATACAATAGTGGTTTCATTTTTATTTTTTTTTCCTGTAATCAATTAGGGCTAGCCTCCTTCAGAAAACATTTCCCTGTGTTTCAACAAAGGTATATCTGAAATTCTTTGAGAATTTAATTCCCTCTGCTTGCTCTTGGGATCTTGGCTCCATTCATGATAGAGACGTTCTTGAAGTCTGTGATGAGATGACAGTGATGAGATGAGAGTGATTCTTTGAAAAGGACACATTGATCTGACTTATAAACATATTTTACACATGGCTTTGCTAGGCTTTGTGTTTGTTTTCCAAACTAACAGAACCTGGATGAGCCATGAGCCATGGATGACTTCCATTTACACCCAGAAGAAATCTGTAATCATTATTGTTCTGAAGAACTCTATGTCACAGGATGATAGGTAACTAATACATTTACTTAAAGTCAGGTGATTGACTCCCTAAACCTCCCAAACACTGAACACTGCTAACGATAAAGCCTACTAAAATCCAAATTAACATAACTTAAAGAGCTATTTATAAGGTAAACTGATCTATGGAAAAGAACTGAATTCCTCAGTCTGAATATATTTATGTGCTCTCTTTATACCTTTTTTTCAGGGAAGGTGGCAGCCTTGAAAGCCATGGGGGTTCAAGAAAGAGACTAATGATTAATGAAGAACTCAATCTTCAGTGTAAGTAGGTCTCGGAGCAGAATACATACAGACAAAACATGATAAAGAACTATGAATCGTAAGCCAGTCCTGTATGGATCTATTCCCTATGCCAACAAAGATAAAGATCTGGACCAAGTCTTTGTACAGCCAACACAAAGCATGAGGTCATCTTATATGAGGAAAAAACTTGAAATTGTAAATCAATACTGTAGCAATCAAAAACAACTTTTGTTTTTTCCCTCACATAAAGTTATGCTGCTATGCTGACTTGCCTGACAAAAGCTAAATGTGATTTACTGATAGCAATGTAGTCAAAAATACACATAAATTCTAGTACTCAAGAATAATGAACTGATATGCGATACTCTTAGTAGGAGGAAGATAATCAACCAGTATTTTTAGATATGATAGGTATAATCTTCCTCTTCTCAATATGATACACTGAACATTTTTCAAAGCCTGTCACTTTGAAGTTTCAGAGAACGCAATGAAGTCTGAGCATTGGGTGAAAAGGGTAGGGAAAAAAGGCAATCCTTAAACAAAATTAAATTACAGATATATTTAATTTACCACTTCAGGGAAAAAAAAAATCTTGAATACTTCTGGTACAGATTAACAAAAGGTGAACAGTTCGTAGAATTTTGAGGTATGTGCTGCACATGCCAGTGAAATGAGGACATGTATTTCCTGGTTGTACTATGACACATCAGATGAGCCATAATAAAACGTAAGATGATTTACTACAATTGATAAAAGTGTTTGTGTGACATATGCTAATTGGCTGGCAACCATAGCATACTACACAATGCTGCTTTTTCCAATACAGAAATATCTGGTTCACGCATTCTTTTAGATCTTTGTACTTAGCTGAAATTTACAGATACAAGTGTCAGGACTGTGCTGTATGCCGTCTTACACAAACACGAAAGTACATATCTTGCGCATCTCTAGATACATATTGTTTGATGAGAAGAGGATATTTTTTAAAATGCTGATTGCCAAGGTACCAAAATAAAATTTAAAACTGCATTTTTCTTCAAAATATTCTACAAGAGAAAGTTTAATTAGTTAGTTGTGGGATAAATTTTTTGTCAGAACTCATCCTTTGAATTCTTCTAAGGATCTCCTCTCCCAAAATTAATCACTCCTTCAGGCAGGGAGTAAAGGAGAAGAACAGGATATGCACAGCTAGAGCATACAGCAAGATCTGAAAAACACTCAAGTTGCAAGATTACTGATTTTATATTGAAAATTTTATCTCTGGTTGTTTTCCTGAAGGAAGGGTATTTCTAAAGTTCCTAGACTGCACTGGTTGACACTTTCTTAATGCAGATGCTAGAGGAGCCAGGTAGAAGTAATGCATCACTTCATCTGCTCTTCACGAATAGTGAAAAACTGGTGATGAATACAGCCACAGGTGACAGTTTGCCTCACGGTGACAACAAGATGACTGAATTCAGGATTTTGAGGAAGGCTTCGAAGTTGAAAAACAGAGTTAAGATTCTTAACTTCAGGAGACGTTTCAGAGCTTCAGCGTCTTTAAGACGCTGCTAGTCAGAATTCCCAAGGAGGCAGTCATTACAAAGAGAGGCACCCAGGAGGGCTGGCTGTTTTTTAAATAAAATTTGTTTAGACATCAAGAGCTAACCACCCCATTGTACAGGGAATTATTGTCAGAACTGCCTAGTGCACAAGAGCTGCTTGGTGCACAAACTTCATGATTAGTACACAAAAAGAAAACATATAAGAAGTGGAAACAACAACAGGAAACCAAAGGATATAAAATCATTCTTTGGGTACTTAGGGACAAAATTAAGAAGGCCAAAACCCAGCCAGAGCTAAAACTAATGAAGAACTTAAGGGGTTTCTACAAGTAGGCTAGTAGCTGTATGAAGTTCAGAGAAAATGCGGGTCAGTTAATGAATGAGGGAGACAACTCAGGAATAGATCTGAAAGGTTGTGAGTTCCTCAATGTCTTTTTTGCCTTGGTCTTCATAGCCAAAGGCTGAACTCAGATCTCCACGCATACCAGCATAATTTGGGAAGGAGAGGTATGACCAGCACCCAGGGAGCAGCACGTTAAGGCCTACATACAAAAACTGGACATACTCAAAACTACCAGCAAAATAGGATTCGCTAAGCTGAAAGCTTATCACCATAATCATGGTGGTTATGGAAGGTACCTGACTGACTGTAAAAGGGTAGTGTGTTCTGCCCACCTTTAAGAAAGATGAGAAGGATGACTGGGGCAACTGTAACTAAATAGCCTCCCCTAACCCCCCAGAAAGATGGCAGAACATGTCATGTCTCTTGAATCAATTTCCAACCATACGAGGGACGAAAAGGCAATCAAGAATAGTTAACGTAGGTTTACCAAAAGCAAATCAGGGTCAAGGCCAATAGGTGATCTAAATAAGCCTATGCTATTTGAATGGCAATGGAGACCAACTCTTCCTAGTAGTGGCAAATGGTATAACAAACAGTAAACAGTCACGAATTGTTGCTTGGTAGGACATTCAGTGCAGCACTGGAAGAGCTCTCCAATTTTCACAACTCAACTATTCAGAGCCATGGCTTGACCCAGAATAGTGCTGGCAACTAAACTGTCTCATGCATGAGGTTGGCCTAGACAACCTCCGGAAGTCTCTTCCAACCAGCATCTCTATAATTGTATAAACAGTCTGACATATTTAAGGGCACTAAAGAATGTTCCTGAGGAAAGTTTATTTTCCAATCTTTGTAAGTGCACACTGTGCTAAACAATGAAGTGACTCGGGAGACAGATAATGGGACATACTCACTAGCTCACATCTAGCCTGCTTCAACCAGTAGTTCTTTAAAATCCTTGACAATTATGTAACAGGCTAGAAAAAAATGTCTCAGTACATATGGCAAAATCATCTGGTGAAAGTAGCAAAAAAGAAATGAAGCAGTGAATTTGTAGAATAATGAATTATTCTTGCAGTATTACAAGCGCTTCCTTCCCAAGAAACAGGAAAAAATTATACTACTGATGCCTAAGTTGCATTTAATCTTCCCAGTAAATAGTGGAGTTCAATTGTCTGTCCAGCATTCACAAAAACCTCATCAGAAACATTGTTTATTAAAAAGGCACAGACTTCTAAGAGCAGAAATTCACTACTTAACATGTGGTCAGTGAACCCAGATGTGAATTAACCACTAACTGATTTGGTTACTATTCATCACATTAGTTACTAAGATCACCAGAGAACATCTATGTCAATACAGGCTTGCCATCTTGTCCAGACTAATACATTGTATTCCCAATATCCAAAGAGTTTATCCTCCTTCTTAAAGTGTTAGTATCTGCGGATTGTCATCATTTGTGCAATGCTGTTTTGAATTACAGCAATAAGCAGTACAAGACAAAGCACCAAAGGACAGTTAAAAGTTGTTATTAATTTGTGATAACTTTTTGGGTATAACTGAAGAACCATGACTACACTTCAAAATATATGTATTTTTTTTTCTCAAAGCCAAACTGTAAAAAAAAATTGCCAGAGTATCTTCCTGAATTCTGCAACATACGCAGTTATCACCTTTTCCTCTACAGACGTAAGTCTTCCATATCAACAAGTTTCTTGTTTTTCCTTTCCATCATTGTAAACTTCATATTTTGGCAAGTAAGCTGCTTTAAAGAAACACCATCTTCTTTCTTGCATTTCTAGTTAATGACCCCAACACATGGCAGCTTTTGTGCAAGAAGACCTGTGCAACTACATGGAAGCTCAGCAAGCTTCACTTGCACTGATTTGGCTGCAGAGCTGGGGACTAGGCAGCAAGAGAACTGACTCGGGGAAGAGTTCAAAATTTACAAGTGAACAAAAGAAACAGATGCTGTTGAGAAAAAATGCTCCTCCTGCCATTATTGTTTTGCAATTGGAATGAAAGTAAACAAACAAAAAAATTATATATAAACAGAAAGATTCCTTAACAAATGTTTTATTTTTTTTAAAGTCTGAGCTGATTTCTGATGCAACTTTTTTGCCTCACTCTAATCTTTTAAAAGTTACTACTGTTCATTAAACTTCAACCATAAAAAGATTAACTAATGCTGAAACTATTCTACTTTCTTTAAAGGGAAAGATAATACAATAATCGCTAATATACTTCTCCCCATTTTATTTCAAGATATTATATGAGTACTTTGCTTAACTTCCTTTGTCCTGCCGTTAAATTCCTTCACCAAATAATTCAAAAGAGAAGAATAATACCACAAAACAATTTATAAGCCTTAGTTGATATTAGACTTAGAAAAAATCAGTTCAAAATTATTTTTCCTCAAAAGGTAATAATAGTAATATAACAATAAACCATATGGCCTCTCTACTATGAACAACATATAGGAATGATAGGTTTTAATTCTTTATGTACTTGATACAGTAATGATCATAACACAAACAGCTTGATACACATAGTACTATAGTGTAAAAAATAACAAAGACAATAACAACACCGCACAAAAACAACAGGAAATGCTAAGACAGGGCTTTAAGTGGTATTTACTATAGGTTTAAAAATGGGAAGTCTACCAGAAAACACGTAGTTCCCCTTACTCTTTTTTAAGGACGGTTTAATTTTTTTCTTTGGAAATATGCCAAATTCTCAAGAAGGTCTAAATGAACTGTTTTATATTTGGGAATAAATCTAAAAAAACTGTGCACCTAAGTAATTCCACTTATGAAAGTAAGCCACTGAGTCTGATACGAGAATTCGTACGTTTAATACCATTCATACAAATATTTTAGAAGCATTAGGAGCATAAGACAACCTGAACAATTTCTTCTGAGTCAGTTTCAAAGAGATCTACTCTCTAAATAAATATTTTATCAACTTCCAAGTATTTCTACTCAATCTGCCATGGAACGCCTTAGAGATGTGAGCTAGTACTGACCAAACTGGTGTATGCATAGCACTCGCTGCCAACAGATACAGCAGCTTAAGTTACAAAGGCAGACCAGCCACATTACCAAAATACCACGCCCAACCTAATGATCTTGCTTCTGATCGGGCCAGGCCACAGCGATCTTGGTGCTGGAGCCAGCACAATCACCACTACCTTGGGAGAAAGGAAAGGCGCATCTTCACTCTGCAGTTTGTTAAGGGGAGCTGGTATGGCCTCGAGATGACCCAAAGAGCAGAGCAGCATCTAGGACAACCCACCAGAAACCGCACAGAGATCAAATCAAGCATCAAATCAAACTTCAAGGCAGCATCACTGATGAAGGAAGGATGTTCTGCAAAGTACTTACAGGTATGGAGGCACTCTGTTACCGTAGTTGGCTTGATGAGATAGCCTTTACAGATGTAACAGGTGATATGGGGATTGAAATCTTTCACCAAGTGCTTCCTCTGAGTAGCCATTCGTGGGGCAGGGAAGGCTGGCGGAGCGCTCTGGGCCAGCGGAGCAAATCCGGGAGGCGTCGACGCCCGCGGTTCACCAGAGCTGCGGCGCTGCTCCGTGCGGCGGGGCTGCTCCGGGCATTTGCTCGCGGCTCGGGCGCTCTCAGGGGGCCATGGCTCATGCCTCGGGCTCCTGCGTCAGGCCGGCCGCTCCCATACCTGTGGCACACGTGGGGAGGGAGAAGCCGTGTGAGCCGGGCACCGCGCTGCCCGCCGCGACTCCCCGGCGGCCAGGCGTCGCCATCGGCTCGGCGGGGCCGCCCGGGTCGCCCTTTACGTAACGGCCCGGCCGAGCTCCCAGCTCCGAGCTCCCAGCTCCGAGCCCGCGGCCGCCCGGGCCGGGCCGCGCTGACAGGTGCACGCCGCCGGCCCGCAGCCCTCGCACCGCCGCTGCCCCGCAGGCCCCGCGGGGAGGGGCCGGGCCCTGCCCTCCGCCCCCTCCTGCCCTCCGCTCCCCTCCGCCCCAGCGCAGCGCCGCGGCCCGGCCCTCCCCCGGGGGCAGCGGAGCCGCCGCCGCCGCCCCGAGCCCCCGCTCTCCCCGCTGCCCGTCCCGTCCCGTCCCGTCCCGTCCCGCCGCACCTGCGGCGCCCCCCCGCCGCCTCCCCGACCCCCGCCGTACCTGGCGGAGCCCCGCGGCCTCGGGCGGCCGCCGAACGAAAGAGAAAGGGAAACGGCGTGCGGCTCCCGCCCCCGCCGAGCCCTCCTCCTTCCCTCCCGCCCTCCTTCCCTCCCTCCCCGCCAGGCTGCCGCGGCCGGTCCCAGGGCGGGCGGGACGGGCGCGCAGGCGCTGCTCCCCGGCCGAGCCCCGCAGCGCCGCTGCGGGGCCGGGCGCCGCCGGCAGCCCCCGGCCGCCGAGCCCAGGGGCAGGGAGAGGGGCAGGGGCAGGGGCAGGGCGGCCGCAGGTAAGCGGAGGCTCCCCCCTGCCCCGCTTCGGCCCCGCCGCCGCCGCCGCTTCTGGCCGCGGAAAGGTGCAGCCGACAGGCAGCGCAGCGCCCCGCCCGGCCCCCTCGGGCTCGCGAGGGGCAGCAGTGAAGGAGTTAGGCCCGCAGCCTGTAAACACCGCTCCATGTGCTGCTTCCCCGCGACTGAGCGGCCGGAGCAGCGCTCGGCACACGTGAGAGCTGCCTCCGGCGTCAAACCCCTCCGCCGCCTGCCCCTCCGGTCACAGAACCGCCGTAATACCGGGAGATTATTCATAACGCTAAGGGGCCCCGTGGTGTTTTTCAACTGCAGTATTTCTAGCAATTTGTTACGCTTGTTTTAGCAATAATAACAAAAACACAACGAGGCAATTCCCGCGCTGGCTGCAGGAGCCTCGCGTTGCCCGAGACCGTGCTGGGTCTTGGCTTCTCCGTCCTGCGTCTGAAACCCTCAGCTGGCAGCGGCCCTCCCGCCCTGTCAGTCCCCCTTCGTCCTCGGGCACGTGCCACAGGCACCTGCAGCCCGCTCCCGCCACCCTCCCTGCCTCCGAAGCCCTCTCCCTCCTCCAGCACATCTCCATCCACACCAACTCAACCGCCAGGCTCAGCCAGGTACGCCGAGCTATTAGTGTTACAGTTACAGTGCAATGGCGAACGCACGGTAAACCTGACGGACAGTAAGTTGACACAACGTGCATAATTCTTCCAGATAAAATTCTCATCTCGTATGACATTATTTCTCCACCACATGAACAGGAGCTTAAAAGCTAAAAATCATTCGCAGAAGCATCTGCAGCTTAAGAAAATGTTGTATTTTGATGGGTTTGCCCATCTATTGTGAACCACTGTTTGCATTATTATACCGTAAAACACTCTGCCCAGTCAAAGGTTAGAGAGTATTTAACTCTAAAAGGAAAAATATTCAACACAGAATATATTTACATGACAGTAAATGCAGGGAAAATGGAAAAAGAGTATTTTCAATTTAAGTAAAAATATGCAAAAACTGAAAAATACTAATATCTTAAATTGTCTTTTCCTTAGGAATGTAAAAAAAAAAAAACAACAAAAAAAAGAAGACTAAGCTATTTTTCTTACTAACTTTGGAATTCTTTAGTTTTAGAAATCTGTCATCTTCACAAACTATGATGTTAGTGTTTTTTTTAAAGAACACAAGTTGAACTAAGACACTGAGGGTACGCATACTTGAAAGAGGAACTTGGAGGATGCACTGTCTTGAAAGTTAGCAAGATTGTTTCTAAATTGACATTACTCATTTAAAAACAAAGCTTATGAAGTGTGTTACTAGGAGAGAGAATACAAATTCTTTTTCATATAAATATTTTACTTAGCAAAACTGACTGGGTTAGTCAGTCATGTTCTGTCAGTTTCACAGAAGTTGACAATTTCAGAATGAGCGTGGGAGTGGCCGAGCTTGGAGAGTGGACTGAGCACAATAGTGCCTTATTCAACTTCCACACATTTAAAACAAACATCTGCTGATGCTCTCCTGGCTGTTTCACCACGACTGTGGCCAGTAAGACTTTTTAAAAAAATAAACTGGATTCTAAGTTTGAGATTTCAAAACATGGTTTATCGAATCTCCCTACTGGAAAAAAACAAACAAGCAAGATTTTCTAAACAAATTCATCAGCTAGGCTTGTGTTTACACAGTAGTGGATACACAATTTTATATCCAAGCACATTAAAAACAGTTTTACATCATTATTATTATGTGTAGCCCATAAAGTAATAATTGCACAGCAGTCATGATACTTGGAAACATACACCGGGTAGGGATTCCCACAAGCCATACTGATACCCCTCTGTTAACGGGTACCTGTCACATGCCAGGTGAAGGACATGACACGCTCTTGCTTCAGCTCTCTAAAATTTAGGAGCTCAGTCCTGCTGCCACCAAGCTGTATTTATGGGCTGCTGAACACTTTTAACTCTGAAAACCAAAAGAGCTGAGGCACTCAGCACCTTTCAAGACCACAACATAAAGCACAAATGAGAAGCATTGCAAAAGCTCTTATTTCGTTATCTGAGGAAAGCAGCATAACAAAGATCCTTAAATACTTATTCCTACTTTATATCGGGAGGTAGGAAATTATATTAATATATGCTTATGAATTGTCATTTCAAAAGTAGTTAACTCCTAACATTGCATACAATACATATATTTAAAAATACAGGGCCATGTAAATGATGTGAGAATTTTGATCTACTTACTGCAGTTAGAGGGTAACAGAGGTATAGTGTTTGAATCAAACAAAGCGGTCATTTTCATCACGTTAAGAGAGAAAATCAGCAAAACAAACTGAGCTAGTTCTAGTAAATATATATCATATATTAGCTACAGCAAATGTGGTGCTACAGAGTGGGTGATTATAGCCCTCAAGACAGTGATGAAAATACAGCTGCTCTCATTTCCCTATGTTTCTTAAACCTCTGACTTCACTATTGACTGACTTGTACTGTGTCCTCTAACACAGTAATTACTTTTTTTAATCTGTTAATTCCTTCTTTACATACATGAGCTAGTCTAATAAAAAAATAAAGGTTTCTTTCTAAGCATTATCAAAGTAGAGGAGTGGTTTGCTGAAATCCCTGAAGAACTGCTAAACTGTCCAATATAAAAAAAGTAATTCTTTACATTCATACAAATAAAATGTATCTTTTTAAAGGAGAAGCCAGCACACATAAGAACTTGTGAACTCCACATATTTCATTGTTTTTACTCATTAATGCAATTCCGACATTTTTGATGTAATATTGTCTCAAGTAAACTCCAGAGAGAAAATAAACATAGGTCGATACAGCCAGGCTCTGGGTACCATTTGAAATGGGTGACTAATACCAATTCTGCAAGTAAATCCACAAGAGCACAACCTTACATCCCTATAGAGCCACCCTGGAGTCTGTTTCTAGGCAAGTGTCCAATCACCCTCCAGTTACCCTTAGAGTTACCTAAGAATTACTGGGACACATCTGGTCTGGAAAATAACGAAAAAAAAATCCCTAATTTTCTTAATAGACCTTGTAGAGCAATCTGAATGACATCTAGAGGGAAGTCATAGCATTCACTTTCACTGAATATTGAATCTCTACCCATTTGATGGAAACACTATTTTATGATTCTTATATCTTGAAAACTTCACAGAAATGCTCCGGTTGGAAGGGGACTCTTGAGATCAGCTCTGCTCAAGCTGGGTCACCTAGAGACAGCTGTCCAGGGCTGTGTCTGGTCGGGTTCTGGGCATCTCCACAGATGGAGACTCCACAACCTCTGGGCAATTAATTCCAGTGACTGACCACCATCACAGTTAAAAAGTGCTTTCTTGATTTCAGATGGAATTTTGGGTGTTTTAATTTGTGCCCATTACCTCTTACCCTGTGAGTGTACTCACCTAAGCACAGTTTGACTCCCTCATCTTCATTCCCTCCCATCAAGTATTTACAAACATTGTTAAGATTTCACAGAGCCTTCTCTTCTCCAAGTGGAGCAGTCCCAGCGCCATCAGCCTTTCCTCGCATGAAAGATGCTCCAGCCACTCAGTCATCTTTGTGGCACTGTGCTGGACTCACTCCGTATCTTTTTTGTACTTAAGAGCCCAGGACTGGACCCAGCACTCCAGTTGTGGCCTTACAAATGCTGAATAGAGAGGAAGGATCACCTCCCATCACCTGCTGGGAGCTTACTTGAAATTACCACATATTTACTCAGGTATGAATAACAGAACTAATATATTGACATTATTTTGGCTTCAAAGGCAGTTCTTCATTATGGTATACAGCCTTGCATTGTGCCACAACAGTGTTTTTTCTTCTCTTCATACTTAATTGACTTTTGGTGACAAGGTGGAGAGGCCAGTTTGCCTTTGAACCACCTGAGATTGCTCACCGGGAGTGATGCAACAGCAGGACGGACACGAGATGTGCAACCAAGAGGTTTCTGCACATCCCCTTGCCTGTGTGCTCAGTTTCAGAACAGGGGTCTGAGATGGGGTTAGGAACTGTTGGGAACTAAAACACTGGCAGAATCTTTAACCTCTCCTATTTTTTCATTATGGGACACTGTAGTTTCACTGGGCTTTGGTCTCCTCTACATCACCTTTAGTTTCTTACAGGGTATTGAAAAAAATGTTTTGTGGCTTGTGGCTCTGTAGACTGAAGCAAAGTAGGCATTATTTCACAGTTGCCTGTGATTGTGGGGAACCACAGAGAATGACCAAAGCAGTGCTTTATAGTCCCATGTTTCACATAAATTCATAGCAATTCTGTGTAAATACCTGGGACAAGTAAAGGTCAAACACTTTGGTAATGGCTTAAAGAGAACACATAATTTGAAATGACCCAGTTTTAAATCAGCTGCTCTCCATGCACCACAAAGGTCTTGCATCATCAGAATTACTTTTTTGGTCTCTGCTATTGGCCAGTTATTTCACTTCTGCTGCATAGTTTGTCAGTCTTTCTCTGAACTCATGGCAATCAGTCTGTGTTGCCATTGCTGCTGTTGTACAATCTCAAATACTTTTAACTACTTTACCTGTATTGCTATCCGATTATATGCTTCGGCCAGTTCAGTTTCCTTTTACTCTGCTCTCTGCAATACTATCAACTTCTTATTCTGTGACTTTCCAAAGAAAATCTACTCAGGACTTAATGCTTTCTCAAGTCCCCCTGCTACTGCACAACGCGCAAATAAATAAATGGATAAACAGATCAGTGGCAATCAGAGACACGCTGTCAGAAGAACTCAAGCACTGCAACACGCATAGGCCAGCCTGAATATAGCTGCTGTCTGCACCAGCAAGACTATGCCTCCTCCACAGATTTCCAGGATCTGTTGGTCATGTGGAGAATTCTTTATCAGCTCCCTGTACGTATCCTTCCAGGGACAAAGCAGCTCTCTATCAGTATAACTGTATGTTCCAGGTCTTCTAACCAGTTCTCAGCAAAATCTGTGCTTTTCCACAGGATTTCCTAATGTCTATTTGCTATATTTCAGTAACTTTTTTAAATCCTTGTTTCCATCAGCATCATGTTTCTTCCGTGCTATACTGCATGTTTACTATCTATACATATACTATATTGTTTGCAGTATTTTTTCCCTGAAAATATCAAAGCCACTCACATCAACGTATCACACAGCTCAACTAAACAATAATATGAAGTGTTCAAATAGCTTTAAAAGAGTGTCATCTTTCAGTCTCTGGGAGATGGAAAACAAACTGTAAGAACCCTCCAATGGCTCCTGCTAAAATTGTTACTAACAGATTTTGTTTCTTACAGTTGAAAGCTGGCAGGAATGCAAATCAAATTGTATCACACATGTCAAACAGCTTCACAATTATGCAATCAACTTGCACTGCAAATTAAAAACAAGACTTGCTACTAGATCTTAAGTCAAAACAAATTTAAAACTCCAATAAGCTCAGCAAAAGCAACCCTCAAGAAAGCTACTCATGCCAGTTATTACGGCAGAACTAGCAAACAAAGAGGCTCAAAAGCAAATAGAGAAGTAGCAACAAAATTTCCTCATCTTTCACAAGACAAATTAATGATATTTAAAATGTCTTAGGGTTTGTTAAGTAAGTTAAGTACCCTACTTCAATTGATTTTCAACAGGAGTTCTATTTCCAGGCCTCTCAAGAATAAAACCTTTAACTTAATAACACAATGTTGGATGGACTCCATTTCATTTCCACTACATGGGAAGATTCTCTTGTTCATGGGTATCATTATTTTGTTTGCCAATTAAAACAGCAGACTTAACTTGAGGAAACCTAATATAGATACTTGTGAATTTCATCTTTAATTTCCTGAAATAGAGAGTGCTTTTTCTGGGTAAATTATGAGAAAATAGGGGGCCGACCAAGATACTTGAATCTTAGCTTCACATCCTCATATGGTGTTTTTTAACAGTAGTTTAGCTTATATATTGAGCCAAACACTGTGCAGCAGCATTTTCCATGTGATCCAGTCCATCTGATCATATGGCTACAGTCACACCTTAAGTTGGCCTACTGAGTTAGCTAAAGGCATTATCTCTGCACTTCCCTAAGCTTAAGCAAAAATAGAAACTCTTCATTTATTTTGGATATTTGTAAAAGTTAGCATTAACAAATGAGAATCACTCCAGATAACATTTTACTGAAAGCATTGTCGTGAAATATTAATAATTTGTGTCCAATATACTGATGGCAAAAGATTAAGCAAAACTGATACTTTTAATTGAATCCTCATTTGAATAATGTACCAGTTTTAGGGTGAGACAAGCTCAGGATTCTAGCCAGAAGCTATTCTCAAGTGAACAATCGCTCCTCAGCCCCTAACTTGGCACCATATGCCAGTTCTGAAGTCATATTAGCTTAGGAAGTTGACAGTGCTAGTTTCCCAACTTTATTCCCACGACTGCAATAAATCATAAAAGTTTGCATAAGCAGTGTTTGACATTATCATCACCTGGGTTTTTGAAAGAAATTATTTATAAAACAATTCTGAGATATGCAATTTTTCATTACTTTATTCTACGATTACCAAATCATGGCCTTCACACTCTGCCTACATTTAAACAGCATATTCTGGGTCGATGTGCATTTAAACAGACTGAGCATAAAATCAACCTGGAGCTGGAGCCTATGTTTACTACCCCTGCATCTTTAGCTGCCTCTCTGTGATGCTTAGAAGTCTGGGCTCAGCGTGGTGCTAACGAGACCACGTGGCTTTTGGCTGAGCAGGCTGTGGCAGTTTTGGGCTCTCTTTTTAGGCTCTGGACAGAGCAAGACTGAGTCCCTCCTAGAATACAAAGAGTATACATAATGCTGCTTTCAAAAAGCTGTACTGTCTGCAGGAGTTCATTCTCCAATTACTAACTTGTCCGATCTCATCAGCTAGACAGGAGCATGAACTACTTCTGTAGGAAGAAAATTACGGTAAGAAATGCAGGTAATACTTCAGGAAATTACATGCTTTTGAGTCAAAAATAAATAAATCTGTGCTTATAAGCACACTAGCAGAGGCAAGGCCCTTCTAGAGATACATTTGTTTGAATAAAATACAATAATGTCTGTTTTGGTTCATGAATATCTAATGACACTTATTGATGAAGTCTGACAAATGCTCAGACTGGATCATTCTACTAAGATTGTTGATTTATATTTAGAAAGACAGATCCTCATCTCCTCTTCAAAAAGCTGTTATTTAGCATTGTGCATGCAAAAAGCCTCACTGCATTCTCCTGCAGAAGTATCTATACTTAAATGGCAAGTGAACTATATATTTCATATAAACTATGCTGAAGATATCATACAATATCTGACCCTTCTAAGTTACTACAACCTGTTTACACTTTGCTCAGTTTTTTAGATGTGACTGTTCAGCGCTGTGGTAAGTTTAGATTCTGTAGGCCTAAAGCTAGAAGTTTTCACCTTTCTATTTGCATAGCAAATCTCACTCCATTTCCTAATCTAATATCCTTGGTGGGCTTTTATGAAGAAAACACATAATACTCTTAAAATGATTTGCCTTTAGCACGAATGCATAGATGGGAATATGAATTTTTGACAAGGTAGCAGGCTTATGAGAACTTGTTGATACATATAACACATATCCTGTTCCTATCATCATCATGCTGTCTATTTAATAATTCCCATTTAAATACAAGACCTTAGTTGCCACAGCTCAGTAGGAATAATATTAAGGAGATTTACATTTTCCTGCTGAGAAATCTGGAATGCTGTCTCGTGTTTTATCCTTGTGTCTTTTAAACTTGTCAGAAATGCTACTGCCATCATAGCCCTCCATCAGTCAGGAACTAAAATATGTATGGTTGGGGTATGCCTTCTACTAAGCAGCAACTTACCAAAATTGTGAGAAATCATTGTTACAAAATACATCAAAAAGAAGTACCTTCAAACAGAGACAGCCAATTTACACTTTTATCCAGTATGTTTTAAATCTGTTCTACAAATTTATTCATTGCATTTGTTGCTCTCCTCATCTGTACAAGAGAAACAATTCCTCCTCGCCCCCTCCCCATTTTTAATATCAGTGAACAATAATTAAAGGCAAGAACAGTTGAAAACCCTCAAGGTGAAGTATCAAAACCACTACCTAATAAATAGGATAAACTAATGAATTTTAGTACAAAGAGACTCAGTAAGATTTCTGAAGACTACAATTTTGGGTACAATTAATGGGAAGTTTAATGACAAAGAGCATTATAAAGAAGATAAATTTAAAGTGTATTGTTTTGCACTAGATAAATTACACATGGTCACTTATATTAATGAAAGAAATCAGCAGCTCCGTAGTTTGTTGAGTCTAGAACCACCTGTCCAAACTTTTGGAAACACTGTTTTTACTTGACAACAAGGGCAACATTATTAAATTTTAGAATAAGCATCCCTACATGACCTCTCAATGACACTACTGTTCAAACCACTGGCACCGATGGAAACAGGACCCAATTTAAATGCTACTTAGTGCCCGGAGAATAACAAACTTGTGACCACTTACAAGAATACTGTAAGTAGTTTATATTGTACAGGCACAAAATGATGAAGGTCCCACCTACTTCTTTCACAAGTGTCTCTTCAGCAAAGCCACAAAACTTGGTAACAATGACCAGACAGGACACAAATATTGACAGTAAGGAGTGAAAGGTAACTGCTATTCCACCACATTGTTCTCCCTCTGTTAATGGCTTTCATCCTACAAAGTGCCTGACGAGCCAGTGACATGATTAAGGGATTGGATCCCCTCCTGTCATATGAGGAGGGGCTGAGAGAACTGAGATTGGTTAGCCTTGCTCAGGGGGAATCTCATCGATGTGTATAAATGAGGGGAGAAGTAAATAAGACGGAGCAAGAGACTTCTCAGTATTGTCCAGTGACAGAACAGGAGGAAGTGGGCACAAACTGAAACATGGGAGATCCCACTTAAACCTAAACCTTTTTTTTTTTTCTTCCCACTGTGAGGGTGGACAAACACTGGAATCATTTGCCCACTGAGGCTGTGGAGTCTCCGTCCTTGGAGATTTTCAAAACATGACCGACAAGGCCCTGAGGAACCAGGTGCAGCTGTCCCTGCTTCGAACAGAGGGGAAGGGCCAGACATATTCCTGAGGGCCCTCCAAGCTGTCTGTGATTCTGCGAGCTATTCTGGCCTTGAGATTGCAGAACAATTTATGCTTACAGATAAGTATGTGTTTCTGTGCAGCCACCACAGATTCTGAAGCTTATTCCACCTCTGAGCTTATGAAAATACTTATTTTTGGGGTAGAATTTTCAAATATTTTGTTAAAACAAAATTCTGAATATAAAACTCTCCTAATGCCCCTAATATAAAAACTGCAGGCATTCCTGACTTCCACAATTAATGAACAGAACATCTATGTCTACATCTACATGTAGATGCTTCTCATTATGTTTTACATTGAGCTGTCAGGACATCATTTTACCAGGCAATTCATTCTGAAAATATTCAATAATAAACTGACATTTGCAGATGGCACAGGAGAATTTTACTTCAGAAGAACCTATACCTTGATGACAATCATCACGGGCAAAACCAAGGTATTAGTATTCAACACACAAAATGTAGCTGTCTGTGTCCTGTTCATCTTGACAAACACTTAAAACAATTTGCAGATAAAAATTTTGTTAAAACAGTTGAGGCTAAAAGTACCAAATAATTAATTTACAGTAAAATACCCAATAATGGGTGTGGCAGTGAGCTCAGAAATCTATCATTCTAAACACAGTAGAGTTTATCCCAGACTCCAAATGTAAAGAAATCTGTGTATTTGTTACAGGCAGGAATGCTCTATCAGTCTATTTGTAAACAAGCTTACCAATGGTATCAGTTCAGCAATAGTCACGTACTCATTATAGACTACTTAATGCAATCCAGGACCAGAGACACTTAAAAGCATTTGGAAGTATCAGCTGTTCCCTGAGAAGTAACATCAGAAAACAAGTAACTAGGAACAGCCCCGCTGCCAATAGTAGGCTTACTGCAATTCAGAGCCCCGCCGACCTCTTTGCGTGCCTACCTTCTAAGCTGAAGTGGAGCAAAGACTTTTTTTTTGCACTCCCCAAATACTTGTAGGTGGTGAGTGTCTGCTACAGACCACCTGATGAGGAAGAAAAAAAAGTAGATGAGGTCCATGATATGTCTAGAAACTTTAAATTATTAAACACCCACTGTATATGCTAAACAATTTAAGGGCAGATTTACCATTAGAGTAAGCTCCCTAGAACAGTGCATAACAGTAAAAGTACACAGTCCTGATAAAAAAGTTGATCAAAATAAAACAAATGTTGGGAAGGAAAAAGCAGATCTACTTGTTGATCTATCTAGCTTCAGTAACTATGGAAGTGAACACAAGGAACATCCATGAGCACAACTTACTCACACAAGGATCCAGAACAAGCTGGGCACCATTCACTGTAATACCTGACACTATTTTTAATGCAATTTAACAAACCTGTCTCAATTACACGTGGTACCAATATATCCGTTCAGCAAATATTCCTTCAGTTGCAGTGGAAACTTATGCTTTGAGAGTCTGTCTGTTCTAAGGAGCCTGCAATCTAGACTGTATGAAGAAAAGGATGCCTTTTTGAGCCTGTTTTACACAAAGAGCAAAATACTTCTATGTGGTTTCCTAAGAAATTTCTGATGTCAGCCACACAGTCAGACATGACTGCCTAGGAATTAAACTTCCAACTCTCAAATTCCAATACAATGTGTTAATCACAACACCATTCTTCTTCTGAACGTTCATTTGACAGGGATTTAAACCAGGCACCTAATCTCTGAGGTGAGAAATTTTATTTTGCATAAAAGAGTCATATTGAACACTAAACCTACACATTGCATCATATTGCTATTGATACTACTAAATCCTGAAAATAATCAAGATATCTGCAGTTACTTTTAGAACAGTACCACTAAGGAATTAAAAGCTGTCTCAATTTTATTTTTTTTTCAGTATGTGGAGACAAGTACATAATATTTTACAAGGTAAAATAGTTGAAGATAAAAAGCTGGGAATTTCATACCTTATCCAGTACCTTATCCAGTTTGTGCATTCATATATATAATTTTATACACTTGCAAAATGGAAATGAAACAGAACATTGTGCTTTGATTGCATTTTTGCATTCAGTTTTAAGCAAGAGTAATGACCACTTAAGATGACAAAGAATCAGACCCATCAACTCATCTTTCTTTTTCTTATTAACAAACATCTCATGTTTGTGAATGTGAATATTGCTATTTACACAGCCTAATCCCACACAGTGCCTCCATGACTTCCTGAAACACGTTACTCTTATGTCTCTATGATGTAATTAAATGTACTTTTACCACTGCTGTGATGAAGAAGTTGTTGGGTAATACACATCAAGTACTGATAGACTGCTTTACAGCTACACATTCATTATTAAAAAGGAAATAAAAATGCACAGTTAGGCTCATTTCCAAAGCAGCAGTTAAAATAAACAATAGCTGAAGCAGAAATACTGTCTCACTTTATATTTGTAATTAACTGAAAATACTTTTGGTGCCAAATAGAAGAATGCTACTACAGATTCAAGCATACACACTTATTATACTCTCCAGCTAGGTTTAAAGATAACATCTTCATCATTGCACTCTATGCAGTATGGTTAGGAGTATACTTGTAAACTGGAGTTGCCTGATCTCATGCCACACGTGCACAAGTATCACAATCTCTCAACAATTAGGAGGGAAGATGTGAAGTAAAGGATACCACCAGTGTCCACAGTGCATTGATAACTCTGGGCAGACGAAGCATCGCTCCTTCTAACTACTATAAGAATGCCAAAGTGAGAAAATTCCAACACTACATGATCTAATAAAAACGTGCTGGAAGCATGTGGACACTACTAAGAACTGCAGTGATCCTCTGGTCTACGGCTCTATTAAACCTCTTAATCTTGAAGCCAAAAAGATTGCATTTTAATCCCCTGAATGTCATGTTATTTTGAGTGTATGGTTAGGTTGTGATGACCACTGCACATGCAGAAAATATTCATATAAAACACCATATAAAACTTCCAAGAATGGGATGGTTACATATTGTAAATATCTCCTACTCTGTCCTCTTCAATATTTCAGTACTTTATAAGCATCCACATGAACTCTTTACTTCACGATGGAGTCAGTGATTCATTTCACTAATGACGTGAGCAGAGATGAGGAAAGAATAAGGTTTTCATTCAAGATTCAAAGACTGTTATGGAAACTGCTCACATGAGGAATGCTAGACTGCTTACATCTACAGCTTCCACGTCAACAAAAATAACAGACACCTTTTTGCTCTATTCCCAAAACAGCACTGTTAGTAAACCTGCAAAACTCTTAGGAGATTCCAGCAAAAAAATCAGTTTCACTAGAGACAACTGCCAAATATGATCCTTCAGATCTCATTTCTCTACGAAAGGAATACATTATGCTAGACACAAGTAGGTGGAAACATAAGCCATTTAGGCAAAACATCTAAGAGACTCCTGCACAAGAAAATAAACAATCTATTTTGAAAAAGTTGAGCATAAAATACTTTTCCAGTTATCATGCAATGCACACTACATACACAGTTTGTTTTCTACAGAAAAAGGAATGAAGCAGAACACTTACTAATCACAAATGTGTGTCCAAGACAAACTTAAGTCCTTATTTTTTTTAATTAATTCAAGTCTTGAGTAACTTCAGTGGGACAAACTGCTTAAAATATGTTCAAAAGAATTCAGCCACAGGTTCACAATAATCTTTAAAATGTTTAATACTGTTTCATCATTACCTCTGTCATTTTAAATATTAATGGCAGGTGCAGTGTTTGAATTCCTGCATCAGATAATTGTAGCTTTTTTTGAAAAACATGTCTTGAGAATAAGACAGCTGTTTATAGATTTTTTTAACCTAAAAATGACTACCATCATTTATTTACACTTTTGCTTTCCAGAAAAATGCTTTGAATTTGTTCTTGTTTATCATTTCATTATAAGTTGTTTGTTAACCAATTTCATATTTGACATTATATAGCAACATAAACCCCAAGATCTGGTGTAGGACACAGTGTAATTAGTACTGTGGTGATCTTCAGCAAGATGAATATACCATTTACAAACACCACGTACTAAAGATGAAACAAAACCCAAGGCAGAACATTTGTTTACTGCATCAATCATAAAGCTCCGTTTACATTACCGGATATTCCTGATGTCCTCACACCTAGCACCAAAAGGCTGTACTACATCAAAGGCAAGAAAAATCCCCAAACATAGCAGTAGGCTTTTATACAGAAAATATATGTATAAAATAGAAATCAAAATTTAAGGGCCATAAATTAGAAATTGTCACAAGCAATTTTCTCCATTGTTGACTGACTTCTTGGGGGACTGGAATCTGTGGCTTTTGACTCTTGAAATAAACACTGCGTTACTGTGTCACACACTCAAAATACTATGCACATTGTCCTTTTTAGTTTAAAAACAAAAACAAAAAAGCAAGCAAACAAACAAACAAAAAAACAAGCAAAGAAAAAACCCCTCTGGAAGGATGAATTCAGAATACTCAGTTTGGACATGAATTGCACAAACCACTAAATCACATCTGTATGCCTCACCAAAGCCAATGATCTCCTAACAAGTGCTTGTACATGAAGATAAGCATGTAGGCAGAAAGCTACCTTCTTCACTAAGTAACAAGACTGCAAGCACTGCTCCAACTTTCCAGTTTCTGGGTAGAACAAGGATATGTTGACAGTAACTGAAGTGTACTGCAGAGCAAGTGTAATCTAATTCTTGTTGCAAGCTAACCATCTCTTATAGGGAATTAAAGGTTACACCTGGAGGCAATGCTGTTCCTTGTACTAAAGCCTGAAAGATAGGAATCCTGACTTCTTAGGATTCTCAAGCATCTATTACTTCTACTTACTTCCAACCCAAACCATTCTATGATTATTTGCGAAATAAATAAGAGACATTCACTCAAGTCCGTCTCTCTTCTTTCAGAAAGAACTCTTATGGAAAGCTTGGACCATTCCGCACCCTAGCTAGTTTGCTTTTATCAGTTGGTAAAACAACACATCTTTTATATGTTTATTTTCAAAGAGCATAAAAATATAAATGGAGAAGGGTTTAATACAGAACAAATGGGGAACAGTATTTTTACAGAAAAACAAAATGCTGAGCACATATCTAACCTACATTGAGACCAACATGTTATGCAAATGCAGTACATAGCTCTCCCTTCTATCCAAAGGCTATCTTTTGCTGGGCTACAGGGGTATATGTTGCTTTACTTTCCATATACTTTTTGAATACTGCCCACCATAAAGGAAGATAAAAGGTCATTTAAAATTTAAACATCCAAGTGTTAGAGGGGACCATGTTATACCCTTATAAATTACTGACAAATTACACTAGATATACTATTCTTGAAAATGTCTCATCTGTCCAAAAAAAAAAATCATGCAAGTGGCAAAAAGAATCTAGTACTAGAAAGTTGTTCCATCTTTGTAGACAATTTTCATACGTAAAATCGTTCTTACCTATAAGATGCTTCAACCTTTAGTTAAAGCATGAAATTGGATGTGGATACCCTATACAGAAGAGTAGGAACTATGCTAGTCTAAACTCATTTAAACTTAGTTTTTCTAGTAAGAAGTAATCATTGCCTGGCCTGCACAGACTCAGTGGAACTATGTTACATGCTATACTCCATATTCAGTGAGGTCTGCCTTTCAGAGCAGGGACCTGAATTCCAAGGAAAATATTTAGAATTTCATACCAGAACTTGTACTCTAGATTCTGCTCCACAACCCTTCTGTGACTTCTTTTTAGTTTACTCAAGTTTCTTCTTATTCTGAAATGTATCTTCTACCTGGAGTTTTGGTTGGTTCCTTGCATTTGTGAGATAAGCAGGTACATTAAAAAAAAAGAAAAATAAATAATAAAAAAAAACCCTGAACATGCTAACTCAGAAATAGAAGTCTTACAAAGAAAAGTGCAAGTTTAAGACTTAAAAAAACAAAAGATGGTAAACATACATTTACACAGACGGCAATTCCAGCTCCCCAGATTTAAAATATTTATCATTTACTTGCTTACAGGAAAACAACTTTGATAAAGACTCTTAGTCATTAAGCCCAGTGGCCTCTGGCACAAATAATTACAAAGTACTCATCGCAATGCAGTTCATTCCTGCAGGGACCTCCTAACTATGAAGGTACTTCAAGTTGGTATTCTGCAAAGATCTGATCTACTGCCTTTCTCCTAGAGAAGGAGAACAGCCTAACCATCTCCTCCTGCATCTGTGCATGGTCCAGAGGAAAGCACAAGCTGCTAAAGCAACTATTCGGTAACAGATTTCTCTCTACATTAGTAGCACTCAAAAACATTTTTGGGCTCCTGCTCTGCTCTGTTTCTGGCTATACTAGACTGATTAATTTTGGTACATGGTAGAAAAAGAACAGCAACTGTGCATTCAGCAGTTGGATATCCTTGCACTATTCAGCTATATAGCTTATAAGGAATCACTGCATCCGTGTATTTGGTATAGCTCCAGGGAATGATGCATGCAGAGCTGGTGACTTCCAAGTGAGTGTTGCTCATGTTAACATCATAAAATGAGCAATGATGAAGTATCAGGCTTTTTAGCTACTACTTAAAACCTGTGCAGCCCACAAGATAAATAGAAGTGAGTGATTAAAAGAAAAGTTACTATAGTTTAGCAGCTAAACTAACACGGGAAGCAATTTAACAGTTCCTGTAACACTCCTGTCAAATATTTGAATATTTGCAATCATTAATGCCAATATTTTATCACTCACTTTTAGAGCAGTACTGCACTAAGCAGTCTGACCTAGCTTGAATTACCAAATGCTCCTGCAGCACAGGCTCCTGAGACATTCCTCTGTTCAGGATGGTCAGAAATGTTTATGCTTTTCTTAATGGTAGGAAAGCACGGGAATCGACTGCCAGTCGTCACCTGCAAGGAATGCTTATGCTCATCTCTGTGAACAAGGCAAGTCTCAGCCACTCCAGTAAGCAAGGCCACCCCACTTCTTGAGGGACAACAGGAAGGCCCTGCATCGTCCAGCTTTCAGGATTGTGGATTTTTATCACACGGTTACATTATTAGTTCCTTCCTCCAATCTGCCTGTCTCTTCCCACAAACACCACGTTCAGAACCCATCCACGAGATCCCTGTCACAGCTTTAGAAGCAACGGTTAGTTTCTCCTGATAAAGCACTGTGCATGAATCTCGTTTGTTTTATTGACGAGGAAGCCCGAAAGCTGGCTCCCCCGGCAGCTGGACAAGGCCATGTGGTGCGGTAAGCTGAGGGAAGGCCTGTGCGGGTGTTACCATGGCACTGAGCCACCGCACGGGCACTCACGCGGCCTGGGCACCGTGCTGACCGCCGGCGGGTAGCTGCCCCGGGGCTTCAAGCTCAGGCAGCAGGAGCTTACAGCTGCTTAAAATCACATGGATGTGCCCTAACGCACAGTTAGTTGAAGGAATAAAATAGTACCTTTGTACCTCCAAACAGCACACCCCAGTTCTTTACAGAAACATATATCTGCATGACTAGCACCTCTCCCTGAACCCAATTTGTCTGTTACGCTCCTTTGTCTAAATAGACAACCTTTAGGTAAAACCAATCTTTCAAACTGTAATTATTCATTCCTCACACACTTTACACCTGTGCTAAGATGCTGGGGAGAAAGCCTTTAAAGAACAGAATTTATGAGTATTATAATGGATGAATTATGGTCACACTAATAGCCTAAACTATGAAACGTCCTAATATTTTAGTCCTTCAGCCTTAAAATAGTTACATTAGAACTCTCTCATTTTTCCACCTAACACCCTGCCGTACCCAAAATACAGAAATTCTGCTGTTAAATTGGTATGGTTTCAGCAATTCTGGGCTAGGTCTTTGCAAGTATTCTTTATATGTCAGAGGTGCCTGAGAGCCCCCGCATAGGACAGGTAGATGGGGGTGGTGGGGAGGGTTCTCCGCCACCAGGGAAGAAGTCAGAGGTGCAGAGTCTGTCTGCACCTAGGGGTCCAGACTCAGAGATCACCTAACTTGCTCCAGCAGTTCACGTCCCTCTGACCCAAACCCATTTCCAGTGCAGCAATTTAGTAAGTATCCAAGTATCCAAGAAAGGAAGCCCAGAGATTACCTTAGTGAAATATGGAAGAACTGCTTTCACAATATATACTGCTCTATTTAATGCAGTTCTTCCGCCAATGTAAATACACACACATTACCAAGAACCACAGATGCCGGAATGAATTCAGTGAGAATATTTTTCATCAGAAAATTCCACCTCTCACTTCTCAGATCTCATCACACCAAGTCAAACCTGGAAACAAGGACTCACAGACCTTCCAGATAGCAACAATTACAGACTTAGTGGAGATACTGCCCATAGAGCACGATGACACTTTTCCCATATTTCACCTCCAGCTAGAGCCTTCTGTGTTCTTACAGTAACAACCTCTACATTCTTTCTGTCCATGATGGAGAACTACCTCATGATCTCTCCCTCTACTTCGCGTTGTTTTATAGGCGATAACCATACTTTTCCTTCAAATTGTCTGTTTGATTGGCATAATTACAATAAACTCAAAGCAACTATTTCCAACTTGTCCTAAATCTACAATTACCTGAATAGCGGAGCTGATCTATTGGACAGTTATACCAAAAAAGGGATCCATCTGTAAGTCCATTTGTATTAGTTTCTTGCTAGGTAAGTTAAACTTGATCAGTCTGAGGGTTCAATGACTGACAGGGCTCAATGTCTGAGATAGCATTTCCCTCTTTCAGTAGCAGTGACAGTAGACATCTTCTGAACTGCACCATTAGTTCAAAGTCTGCTGCTGTTGTTTCAGACCCAAAGGGCTTGTATGCCCAATCATTTGTGTTTCCCTATTGTATTAGTTGATCTAGCAAGAGCTATTATAACTTGAGAAGCCATGTGTTACAGAAAAGCTCCTCTATTATAAGTTTCTCACTGGTTTCCTCCAGCTTCACACTGAATTCACCAGAAAAGTTCCTCTGCAATAATGGAAATTTTGAATAGTAGACCAATCCCAAACACATTTATGTTCCAAATTTTCAGCAGTGAATACAAAGAAGTTACATATCAATAGTAGGCTTTAAACACCTGCCTGTGTGAGGCACCAACTGTCACTGAGTACTTTATTTAAAACAAATCCATTTACATTCTGTGATCACTGTCCACACAAAACAGTTGCAAATTTTGCTAAGTATGTGGAATGAAAGCATGAAAATTTACTTTATCTGCAATATATCAAAAGCGTTATGATAGAAAGCCGAAAAATATTGGTTTGATTAAGCAGCCCTTCAAAATCACTTTGTAAGCAGGGAAATTCTACAGCCAGAATCAACCAAGAGCACTTAGTCAAAATATCACTTATCACATACAAAGGATCTTTTGTCTCTGCAGCTACTACTCATGATTCTTCAAAAAAGTAAATAATGATTTTATAAAACCATGAAAGAAAGAAACATCTTTAACTTCATTCAATCCACACATCGGCTATTTAAGAGATGATCTTCCATCTGAAAAAAAGAACTGTGTTTTCAGTATAAAATTAATCAAGAGCTTGGTTTCTTATATATTCTATTCTTCTTCTTGAGGGAAGAGATAAATATAATTGCACTTCCTTTAATTAGTGGTGATGGCTTCTCTAAAAATGACTCAAGACCTCAAGACTTTTTTTTTGTTTTATCTCAAGATCAACTACTTTTTCTGTGGCAGAGAGAATTTATCTGTCAGATCTGATAAGTGGTAACTAGCACTGAAATCTGTCTTCAGAGTATTTAATGTTTGGATTCTATTATTGTAACATGCTTTGGTAGTACACAAAGATTCTAATAGATACAACACAATGCAAAAAGTCATCTGAAAAATTGTATTTAAGAAACTTAAATAAATAGATAATCCTGACACATTTTACATCCCAAAGTAAAGTGTTGATTTCTCTGAGGGACTCTGAACACATACTGTAATAGCCTAACAAACAACCCTTCAAATCCAAAGTAAATTAATCAGGTGATGGTATTTTACCAGTATCGTTAAAAAGAAGAACCAGACCTAGGAAGCACAATGGGAAGTCTCCTGCTATTGATAGGAACTCCAGTGCCTCTACATAGAGCTTCATAGAATCAGGAAATTAATAGCTTTTTATAGGTCATGTCATCAGTATTACATTGTATTACTATGTCAGCAACTGCTAAGGAGACTTAATGTTAATATTTGGAGAGCTTCTTTTAGTACTCAAACCTTGCTATTGATCAAGGCCAGTAAGTGCTATCACCGTACTGACAAAGCTAAAATAGAAATTATGACCTTACAAATACTTTAAATCTTCAGGTACTTCCTTTCTGCATCACAAATTCACAAAGTGTGAAAAATGTAGTGATTAAGAGAAAGCCAAGACTAAAAACTGAGACTGCTCCACAACAGCAGCTTTTTCATGTGTTAGGACACTCAGTGAAAGCTACAAAACACGATAAAAGAGCTCTTACTTCCATGAATAAACCCCACGTTTAAATGAATGAAAGCAAAAATGAAATGTCTGTAGGCAGATGAAAATAAGAATTAATCCAAGTGTGCTCTCATACATTCACACTATCCATATGAGTGCATATTAAAATACATTGATTTCTTATATGATGGTATAAACTTAAAGAAATGCAAATGTTAGTGCATACTAAAATGTTCCATTTTATAGTTCTAAAGAAAAATCTTGTATATTCTACTTCTGCACTGTCTCATAAAAAGTCATAAATTCATCTCTATGACCATGTATCTACCAGTTCACAGCTGTTGCAAACTCGGTTATTTTTTTGTTTGGCTGGTGAAATGGAATCCAGTAGTACTGACAAACTGCTACACAACAATTACACTAGTTCTAAAAAACTAATCTATGAACAGTAACACTTTCAAGGACCACTGTAAAGAGAAATTAATATAAATGTACCAGATAACCCTACATTGTAAATCCATATATTCCCTATACTGTGATCCAGGGCCAATGTGAAATCACCCTTGTAATTACAAGTTGAAGATAAATTGCTTCTCTGTCATCAACTTATAACCATACCACTTGGTTCCTCATGGAAACAGTCAGTTGCAGCAATTTCATCTGTCTATACTCAGTGCAAGCAGTCTCTAACTCCACATCTTTGTGAAGGAAGGCTCAGGTATGAAAAGAAGTGTGTGATTCCAAGTTTGCAGCTCAACTAACTTCTACTCAGAGCACCACAAGGTATTTTGCCTACACTGGAACATCGCAAATCATATTTTTATTTTTATCTTTTAAGAAGGACTAGAAGAAACCATGAAAATATTGTGTAAGTAAATTACAACCAATCTGTGCCTTGCAGAAGGTCATCACTAGGACTGTTTCTATATCCATCACATTTGAGAATTCCTATGAGATTTTTCCTGCTGAACTACATTAAAACAAAACTGAAGTCTTATTTTTCCTAGAGCTTAAGTTTGCTCTTGGTAGCATTCATGGGCTCCCTCAGAGGAGCTTCAAAACAGTCACAAAAAAAGTGAATTTATATTTGTTATGCTCCTTCATTCATACTGTTATCTATTTAAAGTTGTATTTTACTTATAGTGGTGGTTTTCAGACAAATGTCCTACTCAAACTGCAAAACAGTTGTTTGGGTTTTTAGTTGGACTGGGAAAGGAACACACTAAAGATTTAAGCAAAAACATCTCAGATGGAAGCTATTGTTTATTACATATTTCCATAGAGACTGGAAGCCAAATCAACCAAGATACCAAAGTGCTGCAAAAGTTACAAACACAGCACCAGTGACAAAGTGTTCCCCAAGAGCTCACAGGACAAAAACTAAGCTGTAACAGGTGAGCTAAACAAATGTGCAGGGTGGGGTTGGGAAGATGGAAGTAAGAAAAAGGATGTAAGAAATTCTACGTCAACTACAAACTACGACCCTCCCTGCTGGTATCAGATTTTACTCACTGATTCAGCTGTCTGCTATCCATATGCACAAAGCCATAGATTTTTCTAAGGAAGTCGATAATTGCCAGAAACTTGCCAGAAACAATGCATCTTTGTCAAAAAATAATTTTGTAAAGCTGCCATCAATAATACACATAGAATGAATCATACCAATGAATCAGGAAAAAAATACTGTTTCACCATTTAGGTCCCAACACTATTTCCTGATACATCTACATTAGAGATTAACTGTGTAGAAAGTGTTCGTTTTGATAAGAATTTGCTTTGAGTTGAAGCGGTGTGACTGCAAAGTGGTGTTCCTCCCCGTGGAAGGACCCGTACTGAAGCTGTGCACAAGGGCAAAAGGCACCCGATTTGCAGCATTAGAGTTGTGTTTGTATACGTATACACACACACACACAAATGTATACACCAAAACATGGTTCTTCAGCAGTCTCTGCCCAATGCCCGTGTACACTCTGTAAACCAAATACTTAGTGCAAACTCAACTGCCAGTGAAAATTAAGTGTAGAAAAGCAGTTCTTGAATCCTAACAGACTGCAACAAACTGAAGCCCAGTGAAGCCTCCCTCTCAGGGCTGAAGCAGTCAGTAAAATAAAGGTATCATAAGGAAGTGAAGATCCTCCCAGTAACTTCTACTCTCATCTTTAACCTCTTCTGAGAAAGAAAGTCTTCTTTTCCTTATTAGGACTCTTGTGAAAATAGGATTCTTACTAACATTATGGCAAATTAGCGGGCTATTTTTATATTTTATTTCATCCAAACCTAAAACCATACAAAATAATGACAAACAGAGGAAGAAGATTCTTCCACAACAGAAAATAAATGACTGATGACCATGAACAAATGAACAGTTTGGCCAGATGTTAGGAAAGCTGCTGAGACAAAGATGAATTCAGCTATTAATAATGGGGTAAATGGTTTCAGCTTTAGGTAGCCTGTCAAATTTAGTTGTTTCACAAGTAAGAACTAATAGTGACAGCTGTTGAGACCACAGTGGTCAAGTAACACTGTCTTTCATTCCAGAAGTGTCCTGCATTTGGCAACAGACAGTTTTTGTTTTATAAACAACAACAATTATTTTATAAACAACAAAACTAAGACAGAGAAGGTAACGGCACACATGCAGCTAGCCACGCACACTCCTGCCACTGCACGATGGAGCTTGCTGCCTGCGCTGCACCTGCTCTGCTCATTGAGGGTTTCAGTCTCAAAGTCTGTCAAGCTGGTACTTTCCATAACACCACATTTACTGGAAAAAACGTAACGTGAAAAACGCAGCAATCAGGGAAATAAGCATCCCTCTAGGAAATATCTAAGGTACTATTTACCAACATTCAAGAATAGACTGGCTACATGTCTAATAACACAAGTGATAAAAAGAGACACAACTTCTCGTAGTGTCAACTTTTGTAACTTAATAATTTTCTTAATATTTTAGAATCCTACTTCAGACTATTAATAGAAATTAACTATCTTATTTAACTTTTCTTTACACAAAACTGCAACAACTGTTTTTAACGGAGGATTTAGGGACCAAATGACTGCCAGGCTGATGTACACTTGGTACAAAGTTTTCAATGAAGAAGTTGAAGAAACGATTCTTTTTCAGCACCACCAATATTTCTTTCCACACCAGTAGTTCAAAACTTTGCTCGAGACTGCTGCATTTGTCTAGAAAGAGTTTTTAAAGCAAAAACTGTGAAGAGGAAAGCATCTAATTTATTTTCTTTCTGTTGGGATGTTAACCATCCATTTCCAGCTGAGATAGCTAGAAGAAGGACTTGCAAAGGTGCTGTAGGCACCAGTCTTTCATTGCACAGAATCTGCGAAGCAGCTGATACCATGAACTATTTTTTGAGCAAAGTACTATTCATTTCAAATAAATATTACAACATCACCCCGTTTTTATTTACAAAAGGGCATAAGACTATATCTATTCACAAATTAACCATACTAAGAACAAAGCCTATGTATCCCGACATAACAAAAGCCAGCATACAAAGTTCAGACACTCCATTTTTATCTGCGTTGCCCTCCACAGTTCTGCAAGTTGTGCTGCATGTCCTACAATAAGCTGCTTATCAATCCTAAAAATGGCACTGCACAGAAGCAACCTTAAACCAATCCGTTTTATCTCACTTCATTTTGCACATTCTGCAGGCTTAAAAGTGAACTCTAGCATTTTTCACTTTTACTTTCAAGCTCAGGGTGCACAGAAAGCAGGGGGAAAAGGCTGAAGTAGAGCGGTGAGTCCACTTACAGCATTACTTACTGTACTACTTTCAACTGAGGTCTATTTGTAGGCACGTATAATGCTATACATAGTATATGCTTCTATCTTCTTTTTAAGGAAATTAACTAAGAAAGGATGGGTGCTGTCTGACTATTGATTTAAATGCACCTAAGAAATGGTATTTGTTGCTGTTTGTCGGCTTTACCACCCAATATACCTAAGAGGATCTGTTCAGAGAACTGTTCAGCCACAATCAGGATTAACTTGGTTAACTTCACAATCTTCTGACCATGAGGCGTTCAGAGCCACACAATGAAGTAATACATAAAGTATTATTATATAAATATATATATATAAATATTATATATTATATAATATATATATATATTATAGTATTATGAAATAATACATAAAGTAGCTGAAGTAATACATAAACAAATACCAGAATCAATCCTTTCCGTGACTGATTTATTTCTCCATTCCTGTCTGGAGAATGGCTAGAGGTACAAAACACAGGCAGCTAGATAAAGGATACCCGATGCCAAAGGCAAGAGAATGGTTTACCAGTAACGGGCGCAAAGATCTTCACATACTTTTACATTGTAAAACTGAGTGCTTGCATTTGTACAGTACCACCTCCCCATTATAAACAGGGACTTCATTTCTAGGCACTGGCAGGTATACCAAGAAAAGAGGAATTCATCTTACAAAATTCAAAGTCCTGCCACTGTACAGAGAGAGACAAACATGTCAAGAAAAAGTAGAAAATGGCATTCAACTCTGGAATCAAGTCAGAGTTGAAAGAAAAACTATACAGAGGACCCAGCCTTAATCCCATTTAAAACAGCAACAGGCAAGAGGATCGGGAGCAGAACTCTATTCAGGTACAACTCTAGCATGTTTATTAAACAAACCGGTTTAATTTGTTTTCCAAATATGTATTTATTTATTTACTGCAACAGAGACTGACTACTTTTGCTTAACAAAACTAAGCAAAACAAATCCCATATTAAAAGGATCTGGGATCTGTCTCAGGTTTTGGGCTACGGACACGGTGCAGTACCACTCGCGTTTTGTTTGTTTTGTTTAAATTTGATTTTAAATTAACACTTTGAAGGGCACAGTTACTTAAATCTCGTCATTAGCATCCTTCCTTCTGAGGACGTGGAGAAAACGAAGGGTGGGAAGCCGATGCAGAAACAGGTTACCCCCGGACCGCCAGGAACGCAGCCGCTGAGAGCTGCAGAACCTCCACAGCCCTCGCAGTACCCCCAGACAGCCCGGGGGGGGTCGGGGCCCGCCTGTGCCCTGGGAGCCGAGGCCAAGCCCGGGCCCCCAGCCGCGCGGCTGTCCCCCGGCCGGCCGTGTGTGTGCGCGGCGAGGTGATTCACTTGCTTGTATTCCACGGAACCGATGATTCACCCCGTCCATCGCATCACGCTAACCGCGCACATGAAGGATGGGGGGGGGGGGGGGAGCAAAAAAATCAAGTTCTTTAAACTTTGTTCTGCCGGAGCGTTTATTTGCGATGAGCACCGAGCCCGGCACCACCACCACCACCTCCCCCCACCCCAACACGTGCCGGGAGCTGCCGCCCCCTCGGGCGGGATGGGCGGCGCGGCGATGGGGACGAGCTCCCCGCCCGGCCCGGTACCTGCCGAGGGGAGGCAGGGCGGGCTCGTCCCTCGCCTCCCCACCGGCGCCTTATGTAACCGGCCGCCCCGCCGCCGTGCCAGCGGGATCCCGGCTGCCACGGCTCGGCCGGCCGCTCCCGGAGCGCCCGTCACCGCCCGCCGGCCCCTCGGGCAGCGCCGAGCCCGCATCCCGCTCCCTCGTTAGCGGCTAATTAACGAGGAGAAACTTCCTCGGCGGCCCCCGCCCCAGCGGCGGCGCCGGGAGCGGTGTCACGGCCGGCGGCCGGCCGCCCCCCGCCCGCAGCCGCGCCCCGGCGGGCCCCTTACCTTCCCCCTGCGGAGGCCGCGGCACCCACCCGCGGGCGCGGTGCGGGAGCGGGGAGCGGGCAGCGGGGTGCGTGCGGCGGCGCGGGCGGCGCCGGCTGGGCGGGCGGCCGGGGGGCGGGGAGGGCGGCTGAGGCGGTTGGGCGGCGGGAGCGCGCCTCGCCGGAGGGGGCGGCGGGGGGAGGCTGCGGGGCGGCGCGGGGAGCGGAGCGGCGCGGAGCGGCGCGGGGCTGAGGGGCGAGCGGAGGGGGGTTTCCCGGGGCTTGTTTACGCCCCGCTCGGTGCACGCGCTGCGGTGATTGGACGCAAACTGGGGCACTGCCCCGGGCGGGAGCCGCCGGCACGGTCGTAACCGGGGGTGCTCGGCCGCCTGTGGAGCCCCCCGGGGCGGACGAGCCACCCGCGCCCCGCCGCCGCACAGCACGGTGGGGGCTCCGCCACCGGCCGCCCGCCCTCCCTTCTGTCCTCCTTCCCTCCCACCCTCCCTAGTCGCTGCCCGGTGCGGCGCTCTGCGCACGCGCGGCGCTCTGGCGGGGGCCCGGAAGGCGCATGCGCCCTGCGCCGCGGCCGCGCATGCTCGTGAGGGGGGCGGTGAGGCTAGTGCCGGGCCGCTGCCCGCTCCCGGCTCTCGCCTCACAGTGCTCCCCGGCCTTGGTAGAGGGCCGGGGGCTGTGAGGCTGGTTACCCGGGGAGGCTTTATCGCAACTTTGTCTTTTCTGCCGTGACTCACTTTACCCTTGGGAATTTCCATTGAAATAAATGTGTTTAACCGAGGAATTAAGGAGAATGTAACAGAATTGTATAACATTACTCGTGTTCATTAACTCGTTAAGCAGCTCCTTGTCATTAATCCCTTCCCGCAGTCAACAATAGCAATGAACTAGTACCAACATATATGCCATGAAGGCTCTTTGCGGCAGAAATCCCCAATCTGCACTCAGTATGCACCACAGGAATTTCCCCGACTCACTTAAAAATGAGTAAGCTTCTCAATCAACTTTCCCTGAAACTTAATAATAAAGCGCACTCAGCTTCCTCGAGCTGGTAAGAGAACCAACATTATTCTGTGTAACCTGCTTCGTGCTGCCTCCTGCGTGGGGTTTGGGCTCAGGGCTCTTGCTAAGAACCTGCTCCTCACAAACCAGTAGGGCAGCTGGCCAGCAGTCAGGACCGCTGATGCTAACAGCAAAGCATTCTCCTGCACGTTAGCACCTTTGCAAGTTTGACTGCACTCTTAAGGAAAGATGGAATAGCGAGAGAGCAGTTTTGAAGGGTTCACTCTAATCTATCCATGACACTTTCCAAGTAACATTGCATTAAAAAGCAAGCAAACAAAAACATTACCTAGGGAAGAGTTCTCTTGAGCCTTACTAATATCTTTTTTCCTTTTTGCCACTTCAAGCCTTCCTGTGAGCACTTTCCAAGACATCTGAGTTTAAGATACTCACCTGACCAAGTCACAACATTACATTTGTTTAGACAACAATGTGCACTGTCAGAAAGTGGACATTTTGAGGATTTGCTGGTCAGACTAGTGTTTGCCTTGACTGCTCGGTCAGCTGTTAGTAATAATCGGTTTTGTGATAATCAGCCAGATTTGCGGCATCAGAACAGTGCATTCAGCTCCTTTGAGTTCATACTCAATGGGTGTAGCACAATGCACAGAGTATTTTTAGAGATTAAGACAAACTTCACTGAAAATAAACTGGGCTGTTCACGCTTGAAGCAATTGCATCAGACTTACTGAAAACTCAGACATCTCCAAATTATTTTACCTGGGTTCTATCCTTAAAGTTTTTCATTTTGTCTGTTTGCTTGGGGGTTTTGTTTGTGTGTAAGTAAAACTTCTGACTATAAGCTTTCACTTGCAAAAGAGGAATAGATTCTGGAGTATGAAACAGTTCCAGAGAGATACAGCAGCTCTCAACTGCATCTGCTTATCTGAAAAATAAAAATAAAGGACAGAAAGGGAACAAATTCCTTCCTAGTCTCTCCTATATTTGAAGGCAGTTGAGTACTCACAATGATTTTACTGGAAAACTAATCCTTCCTTAAAACTTCTGAGAGATCCCCTGGTTCTGGGAGGTATGATAGCATGAAATGGTAACATGTAGAGGGCTGTCTGCCAGTGAGAAACAACCGGTGCCTACGGTGGGGTCATGGGGGAAACCATACCACAAGACAGAGACACTAAAGCTTTCATTGAAGCAGAAATTATAGCCACCAGTGATGGTCTAGACATGGAAGGACAGAGCTCAGAGCAGATTAGCTATCTTTAACAAGACAGCAAGGAAGGCATACAATAAAAGCAATACACAACACAGTTCAATATTAAGGATTGCTTCTCTGAGTATTCTCTATCTAAACAATAGATGTGGGTTTCCCCTTTCAAGGTTTTCTTCACAGCCAAGATGGCCACAGATTTAAATATAAGTACATACTATAATATATCATTGTAAATTTAGATGAAAACTTATCTTCTTACATGCTTACCTGGCTCCTAGGAGACACCACAGAGCAGGAAACTAATAATCCAAGCTCAAGAGCTTGCACCGCTCACTCTATTTGTTGTAATGTAAGGACCTAAGTCAATCAATTAGCTGTGAAAACCTCAACTACAGATTCCAGTTTTACTGTATGTTTTAGATGATACTGAATTAGCTTTTAGTGTAATTAGCTTTCACAGTGAACTTTGCATACAGCAGAAGAGGGTTTGTCTAGTTCAAGACTGAGTTTTCTAATTATATTTCTTTCACTTCCTCTGCTGATTTTATTTCTAGTGGTGTGTGGAGCCATAAACTACTCTGTGGGGCTCTGTTCTTGATCCTGGGCTTTTTAGCATCTAGGTGTTTCCTCAAATTGATGGCTTGTATAAGCTGTCAGTTAATTGTGATGAGAGCAACAGCCACATATCTATCACCTCCTCTGATTACGCATCTTTGGAGAACTGGCACGAATGTGGTTTTCAACTGTAAAATTTGTGGTTGGGAAATATATTTTTTTAAAACTAAACCAAAGCAAAATCAGTGTTCAGCTTGGTTCTCAGCAGTTACTACATTTACAGTTGTATATTAATTTACGAGCCATTAGCAGATTCTGCCTGTCAAAGAAGCCCACTTAATTTCCACTGAAAGTTGAGCCATAACCTTTAGGTATATGTTTATCTTTCAGGTCCCTGGCTGTCAGTTTCAGATTTAATCTACATAAATATCACTGGATACCCTCTCTACCTCCTCAGGAATATTGCCAGGATACATTTTTCCATTTCCAAAGCTTACATAGAAACTGCAATTCATGGCTTTTAAATATCTAGCATTAATTATATAGCTTTCTTATGAGCTAGGACTTTTTGCCAGAGTGAACGATGAGTCCCTCTTTCCTTTCACCCGGAATTTGACTACTAAGCTATCTTGTTTAGCAAAGTACTAGCACACTCATGACTACTTCTATTAGGAAAGAGATCATTACCACTCCTAACTCCATATTTAGAATCATTATTCTATTTTAGAGTGATTTTGCATTTCAGTTCCATTTGTTGTACATATTACTCTGTCATATTCAATAGGCTCTCCAAGCAAGGTTATTAGTTGTTTAATTATCAGCTGTAGGCACCCTTGAGTTTCAGCTTTGCTGAGCACAGCTTAGTGGCACTCTGATTCCAGAGGATCTCACACCAGCAGTGAGACTAAGTTATGGATTCTGCTTTTTGGTGGGTATTTGTAAGTCGAGCATTGTTTTACTTCTGTTACATAAATACTGAAATACACATGAATTACTCAGCAGAAAACAAGTGCCCCCTTGCTGCTCAGTTGTAGAGGGGCAGGAAGAAATGTAAAAGGTCGTTCACCTGCTCAACCCTAGCTTCAGCTCCAGCAAGAGGAATTGCCAGAGGATTTCTCTGTTCCTTGTCAGTTGGAATAGCTACCTAGTAACAAAGTTGGTACAAAGCATACTACAAGAAAATGTAGGAGCTTACTCTTTTCTCAGGGCAAAGCCATTGAGATCAGTGGATAAGCAGCATGCTTAATATTGTTCATTGGTGCGTTGTAAATAAACGACAAACATCTTTTAGTTGCCAGCCTCCATCTGGTACCAAAGACAAACATCTCTGGTGTTGGAGCACAGCTACTGCAACATCAGGCATTGTGCACTCCTGCAAAGAAGGCAGGAGCCTCCATGCCATGGACCTGATCTACTGCTTTGAGACAGCTCATCTCCAGTCACACCTTTCCAGAAGCTTTCACTACTTCCTTCTATTTCACTTTTTCTTTCTTTTTTTTTTTTTTAAATGTACCACCTTCCATAGCTTAGTATTACTATGAAACAGTGAAATATTTGAGTTTTAATGTCAAGGAAAGGTGTTTCCCAGCAGTAATTTGAATTTCATCATTTTATGCAATGCAGACTAAGATATGATTACATTACATATGAGACTATTACAGCATCTCATTTTGTAGAAGGGATAAAGTATGTGTGAATGACTATGGGCAATCTCCCTCCAAAAAGGAGAAGGATACAGACAGGTTGTCTCCTAATAATGAGCTGTTTTTTTCACACTGGGAAGTTCAGCTCATAGAGAACTGCTATAGTAGATGTAAATAGAATGAAACGCTAGTAATTCTCTTTGAGTGGGTTGGATGGACTTTGGTACAGAAATACATTGGGTAAGACTGATTCCTGTGCTCAGTAATCACAGCAGCTATTTCCAAGCTGTTTCCTTCTGTCAGCAATGCTATGCTTCTGGAGAGATACAGGGCATAATTACTGAACAGTCAGTCCTTGGGCAGCCCAGAGACCATGCTAGGCAAACAGTCACTCTTACGCTACCAAGCAGAAGGAATGAAGGAAAGGAGGATGACAGAGCAAGGTCTCCAGGAGCACTTTCCCTCTTCATTTACTGATGGGGACATAACTGATCTCCTGCACTTTCCCTGTGTAGCCTATGGCTTGCTAAACAGCTCGTAAATCAAGTGAGAGAAGTAGCTGCTTAGATTGTTCAGCTCATCTAAGCAAGATGCCTAAATATGGATCATGCACATACCCAACCATGTAGATATTTTGGGGTTATCCTGAAGAACAGTATTTCCTGCATTGAATCTTTATTTTCTTTTGACTATTTTGATTTGAGCTAACATTGATGTAAAAGAAAGTAGGGGTAGATTTTTGTAGTAGTTAAAACCCCTAGAAATCTGTTTTTTGTTGTTGTTGTTATTGCTAGAGTTTGTAATAAAACACCTGCAGGGGGTCTTGCTGACAACATGAACAGGAAGATAAATTGCATCCAATCAAGTTCGTGTATTACACCAATTTCTAAATTAGATCTCAAAATCTTTAAGGTCACAAGTGTTTCATCTCATATGTGTGGTTTTTTTGTGGTCCTCACTGGGGCATCTGAAAACATTAGCAGTAAAAGGACAAACGTATTATAAAGTTTTATTGGTATGTCAGATAGAATGTAAGAATGAATTTTTTTTAAAGGTAAAGAGAAAAAAAAAGTTCTGCTTATACAGTGTTTAGTTTCAGTTTAGCCTGTGGACCTCAATGAAAAACAAGCAAGTTGTAAGGGGATTATATATTTAGGATGGAGCAGTTGAGGTCTCTGTGTAGCTTAGTAGAGATGTGGATACTGAAGATTTCCTTTAGGACAGGATGCAACAGTGCAAGGAAGAACTGTAATGGCAACTCCAGCCCGCAAATAAGATATCCTCTTTGAATTTATTTAAAAAGAAGCAGCTGCTAAGAACTCTTCCCACAGGGTAAAGCACAGATGGATTCAAAAGTTCCTATATGAGAAGCAGCTTTTCTAATCATTAAGGATCAACATGTCCCCTGTCAAATACTTAGGATGACACAGCATACACAATATTGTAGGAAAGAGCTATTTCATAGCACATACAAAAATGCACATTACAAAATTGCATTTTTCTGTCTCATATCATGAACACATTTTATGTGAATGTACCTGCATGTCCCTGATGGCACCATCACTTGGAACACAGTAACATTCCTTATAACCTTCATCCCAGACAGCAAGGATCCAGGAGTTCTTAATCCTGAATGATTTTTAAAACCATTATAAAAATATATCTGAGCAGTCCAAACAGTTACCATTGAAAACATATTTATTGCCTAATAGTAATCTATTTTGAAAATGAGTCAGTGAAAGATTTGCTTATCAGGTGGTCGCGTACTAGTATATTTTCTTGGCAACCACAGAAAAGATTTTCACCCAAGAGATAAGGACGAAGAACTTGACAGACTGCTCTTTATACTTCTAATCAGAACGGTTACCAGGGTACTCTGGTTTATGAAACACATAAAAATTCTTCCGCTACATAAAAATTTTCACACATTAAAACATGGAGAGCCTATAGTTGTAAATCCATGCAGAAAAAAACATAGTGCTTCCATAATTTGATCTGTCATATTCAAAACCAGGTACTGCAGAGTTCCATAATGGTACATTGAGCATTATTTATTATCTCATTTTATTTAATGAGATGCCCGGTCTCATTAATATCAGACTCTGCTATTTACAGATGAATTTATAGCAAACTGAAAATGTCACATGTCCGATTGTTGTTGCTCCTGACTTCACTCTGCTGAGGATCCCTGTCTCAGCAGCTAGGCTACAGCTCCACAGCAGGCAATAAGAATAATCACAGGTGGCTTTTATTTGTTCAAGGCAAGCATGTCAACACCTTAGACTGCTTTATTGAATTCTTCACAGAGCCTTAAATATCCTAATTAATTTTCAGCTTTGCAAATAAAAAGCCGGCATAAGGAGGGCTGCTGGGAAACCTGGGGACTCCTGGATGCTCCTCAGCAAACTGCACACATGCAATTCCTGGCAAGTTGGTCAGCAGAGACCGCAGAACCACAGCAGCACTCTGCCCATCAGAATAAGAAAAAGCAGCTTCTTGCCAGGGGGCCGTGCCCACGATAGACATCCCTCACTTCTGAGTAGCTACAGCCGCGAGGAGTAGGGGAGGGAGGCCGCACAGACATGTTTCTCTCATCACTCAGCACGTACGCCCTTCGTGCTGTTTTTAAATGTGAATTCCTTTCTTTGGAAGCCAGCAAATTGTGCGCTGAACAGAACTGTGGCCGCCAGCTCCCTCTGTATTTATGCCCAATAGACGCATGGATCCCCTTTCTCCAATGCTCCCAGATGCCCCCCACCCCTCTGCACCCCTCCCAGTGCTCCCTGTCAGGGACCACCTAGACGAACTGCCTTAAATTTGGGTGGGTGGCATTAACCTGGGTCAGTGGCCTCTGACCACACGCTGGTTTTGACAAAGCTTCCAGGAGCTTCATGTTCTCAAAGTCTCTGTCAAACATAGCTGGAATTGTCAGTAAATTCAAACATTATTAAGGAAGGGAAGCCAGCAGATGGACAAACTGTGGTTGCAGGTCTTCCTTTAAAACCCATCTGAACTCCAAGTAGATCTAGCCTTCAGAAGTTCTCCTACTGCTAACCAAACACTTTGCTATAATGTAATAATGTAATGCAATTAGCCACAAGATAAACTTAATGCTCTTCCATTTAAATCTGAAGCTTTGAAAGAGAGCTTTAAGCAACCAAATTTACAGACATCCTGCATGACAAATCCGTGGGAGCAGGTGGACATCTGAACTTAACATTGTACCTATTTCCACACAGACAAAACTGTAAATAGGAAGAATCTACAAGATGAATTGATGAAACTGAAAAACTTTACACCCCCAAATTTTATGTAATGGAAATTTCAAGATCTCATCTAAATCCCTGCCAAATTCAGGATCCATATGTGCCGCTGTGGGGTTGATTTGAATCTTGAACGTAAGGTGTTACTTTTTCACTAGCGTATAACACGTTCGATAAAGACAGATTCATAACTGGAGAGGAGATGAAACGAGGAAGAGCAGCAGAACATGAGGAAAAAGATTGGAGAAAGAAGAAGAGTAGAGAGCGAGGGGAGGAGGACTGGCAGGTGACTGTGTAACTGAAGGTCTCAGCTGCACTGGCAACTACCCTATGCCCTGGAGAGCTGGCCGCAGGCATAGTGGCAGCAGCAGGATTTTTCATGCTGCTAGTGGCTTTCATTCACAAATGCCAGAGAAGAAAGTCAAGAAAAATAAATAAGTGCCACTTTTTTCCATCTGGTTGCCAACAAGATCATGTGAACAAAGGCTGCCAATGATGCTAAATGGCTCTCCAGGTTGGATGATTGTGTAATTATTGCAATTTCCTTCTTCCTCCCTGTGTTGTTTGTATTTTCTCTGCTACATTGAGTCCAGCTCCACGTATGCTTAGTTACTGACAGAAGTCACTGATTTTAGACAAACTAAGTGCATTATGGAGAGCCATGAAGACCAACCAGAGGAAAAGAGAGGCCTTCATAATTGCTTAGAGACACTGGTGGGAAAGTAAATAAAAGCATGGACACACAAACCATCCACTGAACTGCACAGTGAGAAACAGGTAAGTTGTCTACCTCAGCTGATAGTCTCAGTTATGGGCTCATGCCTCTCTTGTGAGGTTGTAATTCAAAGAGGCATTTTAGAAAGGCAAGGAGAAAGCGCACTAGTCAAGCACAAACCCACAAGTTCTCATGTTTTGCAGACTTTCTTCCTTTAAAGCAGTTATGTCTATGTATTTTCCTAAAATAGAAGGGAAGCTATCAAATACTTTTGAAACATATTTTAAAAGACCTCATGTATCAGAACTTAAGAAAAGAAAGGTCTGGTTGCTGGCTGATCTTATTTCCTATGTGGAAACGAATTTTCATACTCCTGTTGTTCCCACTGCACAAAATAGGCTGGTCAGACCTGTTTTAGTAACTGCTATATGGGTAAAGCTCCTTAGCTATATGTATATGCAGAAATACTCAAAGTAAAATCAGAATTTTTAATCAAATATACGAAGATATGGATATTTTTGAACACTGATATTTTTCAGTTCCAAGCAATTTTATTAATATTTTAATATTTGCTTTTACAGATGGAAATGAGCAAATTTTGCTGTGCCTGCAGCATTTTGGACCTCAGGTTCCAAAAGCTCAGACATCCCTGGCTGGACTCTCATTCAAAATGAAAATCCTGCACGATACAACCAAATTTTAGTTTCTATTCAAGATTAATTATTTCAGTAGTCAAGTACCACAGACTCAGAAATGAGTCATGGTATCTGGTGAAATAATGAAAGAGGATGGATGGCTGGAAGAGAGTGCACACACTGAGCATTGGTAAATATTTCGTGAAATACAACTGCTTGTTATCACATCATGTTTCAATATCTCCAAAGCCTCAAAAGATTAAACAAGGCTGGCCTGAGGCCATATTTATTTATTTAGGACAGCAGTTCTTAAGCTATTAAACGGAGCCCCTCTTCTCTGCCTTTGTGAATCCCTCAGCCAGGTACAGATGCCTCGAGCCCCTGCTGCACTGCAGCAATGAAGAATTTGGAGAATTCAGACAACAAAGGTTTTGGTCCCAGTGCATAGTACCCCTGGGGGTACATGAGGAATGAGCATGGCTTTATCCAGGAAAATATGTTAATCTACCCACCAGTTTTCTCTCTGTGAAGCATGATCTTCCAGGCTTGCATCCTTCAGTGATGCTTCTTCCCATCCCCTTAAAGTGTCTGATATTGCTTTTATGACATGGCTTGGCATTTGCAATCAATCTGTCCCAATTCTGATAATACCTAAATAAGACAAAGTCATCAAGGTCAAAAAGGAAAATGTTTTTAACGATTTTACCCACTTTTTTTTTTTTTTTAAGCTTTGAATGCAAAATACAACTTCAATACTTTTTTTTTTGGGGGGGGGGGGGGGGGGGGGGGGATCTGCCAATTACCCTGTTGACATTGGAAGTTGCTGGGACTCCAAAGCAACGCTGGCAACTGCAGCTAGGTGTGTGCTTGCCACAGTACCATCGCTGCCTCGGTCTGCACGGAGAAGAAAGGTGCACTCTGTGACAGGAGACAATCACACTGCCATTAGCTGCGCTGAGCCTGTCTGGTGGGTGAAGAATTCTGTCTCCAGAAGTCCAGAAGAGATTTTAGGCACATTTTATCAGCCCAAGTTTAATCCCACCTGACATTATGCCTACTTTAATGCTATCTTTCTCTTCAAAAAGTTTCACCTATTTTTCCTTTACAGCTTTTACCACAGAACTCCCTGATAAGCAGATGGACGGGTGCAAAGGGTGCCAGATTGTTAGCAATAGAAGTCATAATCCTTTATCCAGAAGGTTTCATGCCAGTCCTATGTGGTATCCAGCTAGGAAAGTGAGTTTATGGCTAGTGGCGATTAGGTGATGCAGTTTCTACATGCTTTACACTTAGCCAGATTCAGGCTGACACTGCCTCCTGGTAGCCATTATTGATAGTGTCAGAACACCAACCACCAGTACACTATTAAACTCTTCCCAGCTACAAAAGAGACAACAAATAAGGATCTTTTTATTATTTTGCTTTTGCTATTAGCAGTATAGTCCGTATAGCTAAAAGCTTAGAGATGGTTAATAAAACATTTAGCAATTCCGACAATTTCAGTAAGCTCCAGCATCTTGCCTCCCTTTTCCCCACAACCCCTAAATAACCATCACTGCAACACACACAGCACGTAGCCCACACCTCTGCTTTTCAATTCTTGAAGCAGCTCCCAATTTTGTCACCTTTACTCTCTGCAGGGAAGGCGCCTCAGCTGCCTTGTATTTCTGTACTTCATTCAGCAAAACATGGAACAAATGTTTAGCGACAGCCTGTTGCACACCAGTTTAATAGTCCATAAAACAAAAAGGCTACTGATAGAAGCTTTTGAAAATTCAGCATTTTGTATATAAAGCTATTCAGCTTTACAGTAATGCGATGGTTTGTTCTGCAGCTAGATTTCCAGAGATGTGTGGCTTTCTATGTAAAAAGATTACTGGATTTTTAAGGTACTTTAGGAATTCTAGTTCAGAGTATTTTGTAAGTTCTTTTTTCCACATCTTGCAACAAGGGTGGTTAAATACAAATATCCCATTAACTTTAGCAGAATCCTTCATGCACCATAACTACAAGAAGTTGCTAAAATTGTTGAAGATGTAAAATCACAAAAACGTAAATCAATAATGATACACTTCTCTGGTTAATAGGTACTCCTCTGTAATGGAAAATCTTAAATGCTATTTAAACACTTCATCACCAGATTGCATCTTCTGAACATCAGTGGAGCTGTGTTTCTGCAATAAGGAAAGAGGTGTTTATATTAGAGCAGAAAAAAATATTCAAAAATCCATACGCAGACTTGGCAATATGTTGTACCAAGCTTTCTTGTCTTCCCAGAATCTTCCACTGCTCTCTGTTCACTCCTCCTTCTAGAGCTCTAGGCTGCCCCACTCTTTTCAGATTTCTCTCCCTCAAACATATGCTTTACCACCAGTTACTTCTCTCCTATGTTTTTGTGGTCTTGCTGTACCTTGGAGGGCTTAAACATTTTCCTTCCACAGCACTGGTAGTGGCTGCATGGAGTAAATCTCTCCATCTCTTCCTGCACGGCTGTTGCGAAGAGCAGCAGAAGCACCGTTCTTGTGAGGATCTTTGGAGCACCCATACCCAAATGCCTGTGGGATACCCCATACAACCACATGCTCTGCCCACTAAACGAAGGAGCTCCATTTTTCCCTGGGGCTGAAGATGGCAGTGCAAACCTGTTCCTATCTTTTTTCTCTTAAAATGCCTTCATAATTTTGCCTGTTGCAGGACGGCTGCTTTCCTGGCAGACGATACTGAAGGCTGCAGAACACAGGCATTTCTCCCTGCTGAGGAAGCATCCCAGGTCTGGGGGAGGACATACCAGGTCTTTCCAGTTGTTCCCTCTCCTGTTGCGTTAATAGTCCCATTGGCAACCAGCTTCTCTTAGCCAGCCAGGAAACATTCTTGTAAACAGAGCAGAAAGGCTGCAGGAGCCAAGAGCATCCTCTTACACATAGTACTTAGCTTTATAAGAGTATTTGGGGGTCAGGCATCATTCCCTGCTTGTATTCAATTCTTATGAAAGTTTTTAAGCATATTTGAAGACAGCTCTTGGCAGAGCCTTCCTTTTCAAGTTGTACATTAAATATAAATGACATCTGAAGAAATACTTGCATATCTAGTTAGTCCCTAATCTTCTAAGAACAAGCCAATCAGATGCAAAGCTATTTCCCTACACCATATAACGTCATCGTAATACAGATTTATTTCCAGGCAGTATGGTTTCCTTAATAGCAAAAAATAGAAAGCTGTCCTCATGGAAAAGGGTGAAAATGATACAACAGCAATAAAGTAATCCTATTGCAATGTGGTCAAGAAGCCTTCAGATTGTAACTTGTCACTGAATACTGGTCGCCACCTGCAGCTGGTAGCAAAGCCAACAGTGCACTGCTGAAGAGTTGCCCACTGAAATAGTTTACTTCCATCTACCTGTGGCACCCTGGCAGTATTGTTGGAGGAACGTAAGCTGTGAGGATAACTCACTGCCAGTAATATCTGCAGTCCTTTGTGAACAAAAATGGACTATACCCAGATCAAGAAGCAGAGTCTCAGCTCAACTTTCATCCACACCCAGAGATTTAAGTGAAGCAAGAGACAGGTGACAGATCTTTGGAGTCACCACCTGCTAAAGAAAAACAAAAGCAGCCAGCTGACTGCCAGCAAGTGCTTTCACTTCCCATTACCACCGTAACTGGGAGATGAGCAACAAGAAAGGGGAATGTTTTCTGTGTGAGCTGTCTTACAGCAGTAGGTGGGAACACCAGTTTTATTACAGGTATGAAATGCTACAGGTATCAAACTGAGTATGTTCAGTTTTCCCTTTGAAGACTTTTCCTCAACAAGAAAGTAACAGAAACTGTAATTTTGCCCATAAAAATGTCAGGAAAACTTCTCAGTTATCAGCTCGATAATACTGTAAGTCATTAAACAATGTTTTAAGAAATATTGTATTTTCTTTGACTATGGCATGAAAATATATTTAACATATAAGTCTCAGGAAAATAAAGCCTAGTAACTCAACATAAAATAGCTAGTGGATCACTGCAGTTAATTTCCTGCAGAACTGTTAAAGTGCTGAAAAACTGAACGAGGATTCAAACAGCAATAAAATGCCAAAAGGATGATTTCATTCAGTTTCATTTACACAAAAGAGAAGCAACAAATTACCTGTCAACAGAAAACTGATGCACATAGTGCAGCAAGGGAATTTGTATTTTTACCTTCGTTCATCCAAGAAAAAGGGAGGGTTTGCAACGTGCATTGTGGTCTGTCAAAAACACTCACTCAGAAGTGTTTGAGTCACCACAATGCCTGTGACCTGAAATGCCTATGACTTTGTTGATTAAACTTCAGGAGACATTGCAAGGGAAGAGAGAAGGAAGCACTAACAGGCTGCTTTCCAAACAGATTTCCCAGAAAGATTGCGATTAATAAAGGTGTCTAGAAATGCTTTTTGTGCCATTTTGTTATGTCACAGTGTCAACTGAAAGCTTAATGAATCATAAAAGGCGGCATTTTTATGATTATTTCTTCACATCTAATCCAGATATTTCTAAATACACAGGGTATTAGTAATACGCTGCATTTGGATTTAGCTTCCCCTTGGCCAAGGTCACACAGACAAAACAGTGTTATGTGAACAAGGGAGCTAATGCAGCCTGCTTTGTTATGGGTGTTATCTGGGAGTTGAGTTCACTGGTAGCAAACTGGGTGTGAATTCTAACTGAAGATTTTCCTGGGGTGAGGATACTTGTAACATAGCTCCTTGTGTGGAATCTTGTGTGCTGTAAATGCTGAGAAGAGGGACTGCCCCTCATTAGGGCCACTCCTAAAGCTTCTCTCTCTCCTGTAGCTGGCTCTTGATTTTCCTGAATTTGTAGGAATATAACTTGTTGGAGACTGCTGCTGCTCTCAAATTTGGTTAGAAGTGGCCACTGCATTAAAAAGCTGCCACATCAGGACAGACAGATACACGACCACATCCGGATCACGATTGCATAAGCCTTGTTTCCTTAGAAAATCAGAACAAAAAAATTCCCAGACGCACTAAAAGGAAATCACAGGGAAAGAAAAGAACAATTTAAACAATATATTGACAACAGCTAAAAACCACCGCCTACTCATATCCACAGCAAATAAATCCACATACACGAAAAAGTTCTTGAGGCAAATATTGTTCACAGATTAAAAACATCTTAATGACTCATTTACCACAAGTTTCACTTTCTCATACAGTACTCCTAACTGAGCTTTGCTGGGCTTCCAAAGGACATGCTTTATCATCATGATATCAGTAAGGCAATACAGTGCATTAAAAGGATGTTATCTAGTGAATGGCATTTCTTATTGTAGAAAGAGAAAGACATCAATAGATATCCATCTTAGTTCTCAAAAAAACAACCTTAGAAATGATGTCAGGTTCAAGTATTTCCATTCAGATAAATAACAGAATGAGGATTCAATCCCTTTAAAGACTTTTAGTTTTATTTTACACTGTATTATTCATTAGAAAAAGGACCAAAGCAAACTTTCCAGAAGCACTTCTGTGGTTCTGCAGCAGCTCTGATCTGGATATACATGTCTGTAGGATACAATCCTCCCTTTAGTTTATGCAGAGACGAGTGCCTGATTCACACAAAGCTGCAGGCTGTGTGATGAAAATGTAATTCCAACCCACTTTCATGCTTACCTGATGTACCTGGGGTAGAAAGAGGCTTTTGGTAAAGAACTTGCACTCAAACACAACAGCCAGAGCAAGTTGAGTGAGTGGATGAGTAACAGCACTTAAAGTATTTCTCCAGTTCTTCAGCAGGACTTTTGGTTGTTTTTATCACATGGACAAATTGGCCTACTACACAAACTTGGAATTTTAGGTGTGAAGTCACACGATACATATAACGCTGAACATAGTGGGTGAGACAGCCCAGCTAGTACCTGAACCATTGCATTACAGGCTCACACGGTATTTCCAGCACCACACCTAACAAACCAGCTCTTGCTGATCAGAACATTTCTAGCCCAAGAAAGTGAGCGATCTGATCTCTGCAGCAAAAGGAAGGTGGGACTGCAGTGCAGGAACGCACACTCCCAAGATCTTGGGCTGGCTCATCTATATAATTAGCAAAATCTACATGACTATTTCACACAGGTAGAGGAACTGCATTTTTGCAGTTTAGGTTTAACTGTGTTAGCATTTCAACACTGTATAAAAGCAAGCGGGCTGTGAACATGCCGAGATGCTGACCCTGAGAACCATATGAAGCTTCTCTGGAGATTTGCTGCTCCATGTTGTAACTTATGCCTCCGCTACAAGACACCACCAGAGCAGATGTTTAGGTGAACACACATTTTACTTCAGAATGCTCCAGACAACATAGGATCTGTGAGGACAGTGCATGCACTGGCACACTGGTCCTTTTGAGGATCTGTCTTTATGATCTTGTTCTATGGAGGGAAAGGCAGTGGTGGGGATAAACTGAAGACATTTAACATTTTTGAGCTCTAAGGCCTACCTTACAGGTAAACACATCCTATATAATCTAGCTTGACTAGAGATTATAGTTGACATACTATTAACTGTCTGAACTCACAGATAGTTTATGATGCTCTTACTGGTATACTTGTTAGTAAAAAAAATTCAGTATGAATGCATTTCTTCAGTTAAGTTTCTTTTCCTCTTCCAAGGACTACTCTTCTCCCTCCTACCCTACTTTCACCTTTTTTTCCACCCCTCTCCTTTAAGGGATATTTCAGCTTTGGAAAGTTGTCTTCCTCGATCTCCTTCCTTCCTGCCCCCCCCCCCCCAGCTATTTTCAGTACTTCAACAAGTCATAATGAGTTACTGAACCTGGAGAGCTCTGCAATGAAGCAGAAACAAGTCATAGATGTTTTCTCTGGATACCTTTGTAGTATGATTCATGTAGGAACTACAGCACCCAGGGTATGCTGGTGCAACTTTTTATGCCGGTGCAGCTCACTTTTGAACCAACTCAATCATATTTCCAAGCAAATGCATATTTTTATTGAAAACTAAATAGGGACCTCATCCACAAGAGAACTTTGTTCTGAAAACATTTATACACATATGATAGAAGACAGGCTTGTATGACACTAAGAAGGCATGTTTGCTCTAAATTAACATCTGTAATGTTAATTGTGGCACGACAGCAACACTTGTAGGCAACTTCCAGCTTTACATCCCCCCTCCTCATCTTTCCTTTTGTCATTTCTCCTAGCTGTAGCTCTTGCTTGCTCCCCCCACCTCCTTTTCTTCACCTCCTTCCCAGCTGCCACAGCAGAGCAGAGCGGCAACTAAGACACCAGCAGAATTCAAGCTGCAAGGCAGCTGGTGAAGGTGCTCTGTCATCCCTGCACTGACACTGCAGCACTGTGCAGTGTGCTCTGAGCAACTGCATATCTGCAAAGATTGACACACTACATTTGCATACATGCCAGGATTTTGTAAAGACTCAGAAGAGCTCACTCTTTTCCACTGAAGCGAGCTTAAGTGGGTGATGCTCAGAACATGCAGTTCTTTAACTGTGGAATCATTCACTGCCAGCTTCTACAGCTTTTTGCACCACAGCTGCTAATGTGACTGCCTGGGCTGCACAAACATCATTCACCTGGGTGCAGCACTGCTGGAGGACCTCAGCTTATGGGGGCTCTGCTGTGTACCGCTGCAGCTTCATAAAGGGGAGGCAGAGCATTTGTGAGTACTTGCGTTGGTAGGCAGATTGGATTTGCTACTGAGAGAAGAGAGAAAACCAAAGGTTAAGCAACCTGTAGTATCAGTCAAAGGAGCAAATCGCAGTATTCTGTTCTCTTCATTCCTTGCTTCTGAACTAGCTGTTATCTCAGTGCTAATGCTAAATTCTCTCAAAGTTTACAATATATACTGGTTGAATTAGTCAATAATTCAGTGTTTTCTATTTTATGGAATACTCCTCACCTTACAAGTGATACAGACCTCCTCTAATATAAACACCCGGAGTTTTTTATTTCCTGGGGATAATTCTCACAAGCTGTGCAGGTATGTAGAAGCAGCCAATTGGGAAATTTTTGTGTTCAGAGAAGGGTTAACAAAGTGCCAAGCTCCAGGAGTAATGTAAGTGGGCGCTCATTATAAAGGTAGCACTGTCACAACAATCATGCTTTGTGCTTTTAGCAGACAGGCTGTACTAGTTGCCATGGGTTTGTTTCTCTGATGGCCTCCTCTCCCAGGGAAACAGAATCCCCAGCAAGAATCAGTGACTGCTATAATTGCTGAGAGCAGAAACAAATGCGCATTCAGGAACTATCTAATAATAACCTTTACCCTCCTTGCCCCCATCCCATCCATTTTCTATGTTTTGAACTGTTACATCAGCTACATGGAAGCCTGAAAGTAATCAGATGAGTCTGAAACCCGAGCAGAACAGATGAAATTATTTCAGTCCCTCCCCACCAGCAGGGAGCTTGATCCGTCTGTGGCAATTACATTATGGCTTAAAAGCAAACTTTTTTCAACTAAACAAACATTTTTCAAAATATACACTGGACTCTGAGTAACCCAGAAATAGCAGGGTATTAATGCAGACAAGAATTTTGCTGCTCTCATACACAAGGTATTTGTAACTTTCTTATCACATTTGAATTATTATTCTCTCATCTCCAAATGGCAGTCTGCCAGATGCCTCTATCTCTTGAACTGCTCCTTTGTATGCTAGATCCAATACAAGCATCAGCATGCATTAATATTTCTATTTTTGCACTGAGCAGCAGCTCATAAAATGACAAATATGCTAGCACACAAACAGAATTTAATCGAGGTTGCTGATGATCGGAATCACATTTTTCCTGGTGAGAAGTTAAAGAGATTTTGATGAAATCTAAATGGAGTAAAGTTCTTTGTTATGTGCAGCTTTGGGGATTCAGATGAGCACTGATTGGAGTTTGCCCTTTTTTCTTAATATGAGATACTTAGTCTCTCTAGCAGGATTCATCTTGATTTCTTGCTAGAGGAGAATATGCTCTAGAGATTCGCTACATTCCCTAGCTCCCCACCCTACTCTGGTGATTTTTATCTCAAGTTCACATACAAATAGTTTTCTATCATTATTCCACAATGAAACGTTCAGATTTGGCACTTAGGTCTCCTTTGAGATGGGATGATGTAAGTCCATGCACCTTTTAAAAATAGAAAAATCCCTTCATTTATACATTAGCTCGAGCATGTCATAGTGCAAAGGACGTGCTTTTAGCTCTGGAAAGTTTTCCCCCACAATGTTTTTCTGTTTCCGTTTAACCATAAGTCAGGATTCAAATCCTTCCTTTCCTATTTTTCCCCTTTGTTATACAGCATCAGAGCTCACAGTATAACCTACATCAAGTGTTGCTCTTGATTCTGCCTTCACAACAAGAAGCATTTCAAAGGGCATGTGGAAATGGTATATTTTATTATGCTTACTGTAATGGAGCTAAGAGGATGAAAGGCAGTAGACAGCAATCAAGCAAAGCAAGATTTTCACAGGAATAGATGTTTTAATATGTTTAAATATTGGATCCTCTTGTTTCATTGTAAGTGATCACTAGCAGGGTTATATTGTCAAAACTGGCCAGGTATGTAACTGTATTTGGGTACAGCAGAACTTAATTTCTAATTATAAGAAATCAGTGTTTCAGACAATTATTTTCTTTTAAATCATGAGTCAGAGCAGGTGAAACAACAATATTCATTCTTGCTGCTCTCAACAAAAGCTGCGATTGTCAGGCAGGACTGACAAGCTCTAATTAAAAGTGTGGTTGGCTCTGCTTGGGAAGATCCACCCAGGGAACAACACAAATCTAAAAAGGACTTGTCCAAACTGAAATCTAAACATAGCCTCAGAAATTATGCATATACAATTATATACATAATACATAAAAAGATAAACAATTAAAATAAAAATTAAATACTGTATGTACATATACACATATGAAAGAATAGCAACAACAGCCTCATACTTCCCCCTGCCTTATCTGTCCTTACCAAGATGCTACTAGGAAGCAGCTGGTATTTAGCATTATGAACACTGTAACTTCAGATTGTGAATTGTTAAAGACAAACGCAGGCTAACTAAAGAAAGTGGAGATGAAAAGACACTTGTCTATGTGACTATTTAGGGGGCGGGTTACCTAACTGCATAAGAAACAGGCTGGAGTTTACTGGTCCAAATAGCTTGCTCATGTTCATCCTCCCCACCTTTTAGATGGACTTAGCCGATATCAGAGCTCCCCCTTTTCCTCTTACAGGGGATTTCAGGAAGGGACACTGATTGCTAGCAGTAGGCAGGCAGTCACACGATTTGCTGTAAGTTCCAAAGAAGAACTTCAAGAAAATATTTCTTATCACAGCAAAAACTATAACCACCATTTACCAGAAGGCAACTTGTATCTTTTGGAATTGTCCTGTGTCCAGAACATGTACCACTGCCATCTACAGGAATATTAAGGTGTGATTCAGCTACAGATCCCAAACTTTTCTCTAAGTACAGGGTCACACCATTGCTTCTGACTAAAATGTTAAGTCTGACACTTGTGGCCCTGATTTTGAGGCAATGCCAGAAAATACTGTTACCACTCCAGAGACCTTAGTCACTGTCACACCGGAGAGAAGGGTATTACTCATAAGAGTCGGTTCATAATGTCATTTACTTTCCAGGTAGCTCAGATCCTGCTGGGTAAGGAATTATCCTCTCCATTGAGCAGAGGTAACTGAAGCACTGGAGAAGTGAGTTGTTGGTGCTGCAGAAGATATCTGCTAACAAAAATAAATAGCTTGACTACCAGGGAGTCACCTTACTCCCCAGTAGGAGTGTTCTTTCTCATCACCGCTGGTCACTCTGATGAGCTTGGCTTATGGCCACTTCATAGAATCATAAAGGTTGGAAAAAACCTCCAAGATCATCTGGTCCAACCATCACCCTACCACCAATGTCACACACTAAACCATGTCCCTAAGCAACAGGTCCAACCTTTCCTTGAACACCCCCAGGGACGCTGATGCCACCACTTCCCTGGGCAACCCGTTCCAATGGCTGACTAATCTTTCTGAGAAGAAACGACTCCTCATTTCCAACCCAAACCTCCCCTAGTGCAGCTTGAGGCCATTCCCTCTAGTCCTATCACTAGTTACCTGTGAGAAGAGACCAACCCCCAGCTCCCCACACCTTCCTTTCAGGTAGCTGTAGAGAGCAATAAGGTCTGTCCCGAGCCTTCTCTTCTCCGGACTAAACAACCCCAGCTCCCTCAGCCACTCCTCGCAGGACTTGTGCTCCAGGCCCTTCGCCAGCTTCGTAGGCCTTCTCTGGACACGCTCCAGGGCCTCGATGTCCTTCTTGTAGTGAGGAGCCCAAAGCTGAACACAGTACTCGAGGTGAAGCCTCACCAGAGCAGAGTACAGGGTGACGATCACCTCCCTGGTCCTGCTGGCTACACTATTCCTGATACAAGCCAGGATGCCGTGGGCCTTCTTGGCCACCTGGGCACACTGCCAGCTCATGTTCAGGCAAGCATCGACCAACACCCCCAGATCCTTTTCCTCTGCACAGCTTTCCAGCCGCTCCCCAAGCCTGAAGTGGTGCATGGGGTCATTGTGGCCAAAGTTTGGGACCCAGCACTTTGTCTTGTTGAACCTCATCTCATTGGCCTCTGCCCATTGATCCAACCTGTCCAGGTCCCTCTGCAGGGCCTTCCTACCCTCCAGCAGATACCGTTCATGACTTGAATCTCCTGATGACTACATTGGAAGTCAGGCCAATATCACATGCTCTTAAAAACTAATGTCTGAAACGCATCTCAATTTTTTAAAAGTTTCAAAATGTGGCCAGTGAGAACAAAACCATATCAGCAGACGCTGATATGCAGTTTGGAGGCTCACACAGAGAGCCTTGAATCACACCTCAGTTATGATCTGGTTTGGTTCTGTTGTCTTCAGCTCTCTGGACACATCTCCCATCTCCACAAAGGTGAATCCCAGTTCTGTACAGAGTTTTCTGCCAGCCTCAGGATTTGTAATCTTCCTCAAATATGAAAATGGAAGGGGGAAGACCCAAACTCATCTATGAGGTTTCTTATGGAACCCAGAAAGTGCTGAACTTGCTGATCAATATTGTTTAAGACAATTTTCATCATTGCTGTGATGAGTAAGAAACAAAGTTTCACTCAAACTTGAAGTAGCGGAAGTAAAACTGTAATTAATTCCAGGAGAGCACAGGCAGTCAAGTCAGACTGTTCGTCAGGTTCAAAAGAGAAGAGACTGAATAAGGCTTTGACTCATCTGTCATTTACGCTGCCCTAGTATACGTGGACTACAGAACTCCTTAGGAGAGCATCTCAGACTAAAGAGGAATTCTCAAAGCTCATTATATGGTACTTGCAAATGAGTTGAAGTGCTAAGTCTTCGATTTCTGGAGTTGCCAAATGCTGGCTCAAATCCCGACCCCCTAGCACACAGTCTGCATAACTAGGACATATAATGAGCAAACCAACAGGAGAGAGTTTTTCCTCCTTAGAGTTCAGGGCAACAACAGAGGCACTTTGCACTTAACCATTTAGTAATTGCATTTGTAATAACGCTGACATCTTCTCTCCACCACAGCAGAAAGTGTCATTACATATCCACAGCATCCTACCCTTTTCTTCTCCTGATGCAATGGACCCAAGCACAATTCACTGCCCATAGGGCTCTGCCTGGATCTTCAGAGAGAGGGCCAGATTTGGGAAGCTGTACAGCATACTGCATCCATCTGAAAAGGTTAACTTTTCATTGTCTTATTTTTGCCTCTGATTTAAGGAGCCTTCAAGCCCATGGTATTGTAGCAGTGAAACTACAACACTAACAGCCCAATCCCAGCTAGTGTTTATTGCACCACTGGCCAGGAAAGACATAGCAAGGGCAGGAGCTTTTCAACAGGAGCATGTTTTCCAGCCAGGCAAAGGCCTGGGCAAGTACCTGAGCTGTGTATCACAGGGCTAGTGAAAAGGCAGTTTTTGCATATCTTAAAATTTGGGGATAAAAAAATAAAAAGCAGATAAGTGCCAGCTAACATTGCTATTCCATTCTTCTTACCATTGAAGAGTGGGTGGAGAGGAGAGGGAGAAAAACACTTTCATTTGGAAATGCTTTTCCAGTGTGATGTCATCTGAACACAAGGGATTAAATCCTCTGCTAACATAGACTGACAAATCAATCGCCTTAAAGCATTGTAGCTGCATTAGATCCAGCCCAGAGCTTCTTCAGTCTTCTTTTGGTCATCAGATAAGATATCACTAGTTTTGGCATTGCTAGGACTCCTACATTTCATTCCCAGAAGGCAAAACAGCCATAAAGTTACACAACTGAATAGGCATCCTTCATGTGATTTATGTCTCTGATCACTGAGCACTGTCTTTGTTAGCCTTGTCAGACTGAGCTGCCATAACACTCAACAGTTGAGTCAAATTTTATGATTATGCAATTAAAATAAGGATGGAAATCTTTCACTGTCTCAACAGAAATCAGTCTAAGGTAATAGCTCTAGAGGTTTGTTTTTTTTCCTAATGATACATCTCAATTACGTGTTTCTTCTATTTTTATTTATTTTAAGCTAAATAGGCCTGTACTGCGTGGGCTGTTTACAGAGTGCTGGTAGCAACCTCAAGGCTGTGTCTGATCACTATGGTAGGAGCATACTGGATAGAAAGAGGCTTATATCTCTTACATCCCAGAGGAACTGGCAATTTATAGCCTAAGGGGACAGAAATCATCCTTTTAATAAAGCTCCGCAGTATATTCTGCAGGCACCACATGGGACACGCACCACCAGTGGTTTTCAACAGGAGTGGTAGAGTGAGCACCAGCAAGCGTATCAATAGGGCTGAAGAATACAGCCTCCTGTTTTGTGGAGAGAGAGTGGTCTAGATTCCTACCTGTGTTGCTATCTTTTTTTTTTTTTAAACTGATCAGGCCTAATTTATTCCTTCAATTCACAAAGGAGGAGCTACACACTCCCCAAAAGTGAATCACAATCCATTTTGTGGCTGTTTTCTGGATTGGTAATTACATGTTGAAGAAAAACAAGCCTTTCATGAATTATACATACTTATTGGTTTGATTTCAAAAGCTCTTGATGTTGAGAGTAGAAGTAATCTAATTAGTCTTTTGTACAACAAACCTTTCCTTTCTTCTAATGAGGATGGTGCATTTTAATTATCATGTTACCAAAGCTAGGCCACAAATTAAATAAAACCTGATGCAGTTGGTTGGCAACATTGACATATTCCCATATAGCATCCGCTCATTAATGGTTAAGTTGGGTGAACATCTTCTGCAGGCTCCTTTGGGATTTCTGCTCTCTTCCACAGCCAGAGGCATGAAAAAAGTACCTTTTTGTTGAATAGGACAGCAAGCATCCAGGAGACCTCATGCACTCACAGGTTATTACTACAGATTTGTCTCCAAATGACCTTTCTTTTGTAGTTTGTTAGAAGGAAAAATGTGGCGATGTATCAGACTGATCTTCATGACACTAGAGACATCTATCTGTTCTGCCTGTGAAGAAGGATATATGTTTCCAGATACTACTGTGGTTACAAAGAGGTTGATATTATCTCACTAACCTTTGACTGTAGTTCTTGCATCTTTTTCTGAGGTAAGTAGTTCACTATAGTAGTTGATTGCCAGGTTTTTCCTCCCTTAAATACAGGAAAACAAAAAGCTACTCTCCCCTTATAGCTAATACTTTCATGGCATCTCTTTTTTTCTTTGAGATCATAAAGTATTGTAGTCTAAAAATACAGATTTTTTTTCTGCTGCCTACAGTAGAAAATGCAACTTGTATCATCTTTGGCCTTGACATTCCCCTGTGTTCCTGGTGCAGTGCAACTTTAGTTTTGTTTCCCACAACTAAGTAGAAAGAAAAATAGGTTGGCTGGTGATCATTTAAAGTGCAACTCTTATCAGGGAGGCCTAGGGGCTATTATTTTGTAAGAATTAGGAACCTGTGAAGCTAAAGGCTGGCTTAGCAAGAGATAAGAGCTGTATTATAGGTTTACAAGTCTAGATCATGGATTTCAAAGCATCTTGCTCTGAGGCCTAAACTTGGAAAGATTTTACAGTTTGCAGAGCCCAGCTGAAGTAAGCTGTGTTTTGGGTTTAGTGGATCAGGAACACTGTGGATGCAGGACAGATCTCCATTCCCAGGAGGACCAGAGCAGGCAGAGGAGATGACAGCTTAGCATGCAACTGGGTATACTGTGAGCAGGTAACTTAAGGGCTGATTGACCCCATTAGAGTTTGAGATACAAGAACAGGGAAATTAAGGGTTGGTTTGACTATCCATTCTGCTTTGCAGCAGTTCCATATGGCATCTTAGCGTTCATCCTCTTTAACATCATTTGTAAGCCTCACCTGAGGGGCTTTCATAAAATATCAAGTGCATTTTAAAGCTTTAAGATAAATCTAAACAAACAAGAAAACAACATGCAAATCTTTTATGGTCTTCATAGAAAAATCTGTTTAAAAGTTTCTTCTTTAGCCATATTTTTTTCCTCAAGTGCTAAAATATTCTGATGTGATAATATAATTCACAGTATTCCTAACTAAAATTCTGTGAGAGCTCAAGTTGTGATTTTAACCTTCATTCTGAATGAAGAAAGCTAAAAATTTAAGTATTTTAAATGGATCCATCAAATACTCCACATCTACAATTAAGCATTGAAGGAAGTCTATAGTTTTCCCACATTATCTTCTTTCACAGTCATTATCAGAATACAAGAAGAAAAATTATTGAATCACTCCGTTTACAAATTTGGCAGCAACACCAATGAATGCACAAAGCCTTACTGTTAAAGTTAGCTCTGATTAAAGCAAGCAACCATTTTCACCACAGACTACATACACAAACTCACACACTTCTGTTGCCCTAGAAGCACCACGAGAAGTGCTTTCTGAAGCACACAGCTAGTGGGCTGAAACTGTTACAAGGGTGCCATGGATGTGCGAGCTGGGGACCGAGGGCTCTACAACTCCCACGAGGTACTAAATACAGCTGAGCCACTCTATGAGGTCTGGGAGATGCTAGACTGATTCCTGGGCACTGAAACTCCAGGGAACCAGCATGACCTTAACCTGGTATCTGGCCCTGTTTGAGACAGCGCAAGAAAACCAGAGGACTCAACATGCTTGATCCTGATGTCACTCGGGTCCAGAATCAATGCAAATTCAAAGCACAAAGGAATCTGATTTGTTTGAATGATGCCTTAGACAAGTCACTGTTCAACAGGATGGCTTGATCTGCTACAGAGGTGGGCACAAAGGGCATGGAGATGCCAGGGAGGTGTGCTGCTCTTAGCACAATACTGGTATTGGCTTTTGTCACTCACTTGTTGAGGTTTGAAACAGGCATTTCTGTCTCTGCTGCTCTGCACCACAGGCTTGAAGAGCAGTGGTTTTGCAGTGTTCACAGGGAGCTCCTCACCCCCTTTTGAACCTTTCCATCAAACCTCTCACTTTAGCAGCAGCTGGCAGCTGTTTGGCACCTGGACACTGCCACCCCCCTCCTGGGCATCCTGGCAGCTCATATCCCTCAGCATCACCCATCCACACACCTGCAGAGGCAATTCCCCCTCCTGTGGCAGGGCCCAGCTTTCTCCTGTGTCTGTGCAGCACCTGGAACAATGGGACCAGGGCAGCAAAGCCCCCTCTGTGAGCAGAAATGCCAGCCTTGTCCAAGAGAATTGGAGCCTCCCAGAGCTAGGCTCTCAGTATGCAGAAGAGAGCTAGCTAAGTCTTCAATCAAGTGGGAACACTAGAGGGTATTTAAAATGATCATCCTTTGGACAAAGATTAGCACCCATCTGTTCAAAGACCGGCTTCTGACTAGAGTTGTGCAGCTAAATTTGGGCTTAAGTATAATACTTTGAATATTTTGCTGAAAGATACTTCCCTTGGGAAGACGAAACAGATAGCCTTCAGGAATTCAGTTCAGATTTAGCACATAATGATGGCCAAGGAGGGAAAATGGGAAAGTCAATATTTTATTTTGGCACTTAGCTGACATTTGTTTTGAAAATCGCCAAATTGTAAGGAGATCTCTTCCTTATTTAAAAAGTAGAAAAATCAAGAGAATTTCACTTTGAGTCAACCCAACAGCTCTTTGATATTCCAGTTTAGCCACTGATCCCAAAGCCCCTGATTATTTAGGCATCTCTAATTGCAACCTACTGCCTTGGCTTATTTCTAGAAGTAGAGCTTTGAGAAGGTTTTTCTTGATTCTCAGAGGGGAATGGCTCATAGGCTCAATTATAGGAGAAACTGCATCAATTAAAGGAAAAAAATCTGTGTGCAATTTAAGAATGTAAATTTAAGTTATCCAAGGTGTAGAACCTATTTCAGCTGCATGAACCTTCAGGAGACCAAGTATTCCTGCATTGCCAGCAACATTTGTATAGCTGAATAAAGGGTAAAATTTTGAGTAATCACTTCATCAGCAATAGAAGAACTTTCCAAGTGGGGGTTGGTTCCAAGCAGGGTTAGCACCTCTCAAAAAAGTCATTAAGGTCCTGGTGATCTCAAAAAAAGGTCACTAAGGTCTTGGTGAAGAGGGGGGTATTTTTGCTCATAGCCCAAGTTTCATCGACAGAAACAAAACCATCAAGAAACTGTATGAAAACCTATACCATTAGAATCCCACCCCTTCAGAATTAAGATGCTAATTTAATAAATCCAAAGTTATTGGTTTGTCTGAATTTTTACCCTCTCAACTTAATGAAGTCTACTTGTAAAAACCATGCACTTGAACAGGTGTAAAGATGCAATAATTTTATTAAAATGCAGTTTTGAGGTAGCAAAAGCTTCCTAAAATTGAAAACAGTTTGAGACCCAGAGAATTTATCAGTCACTGAGAAGAAATGGTTCTGTCTAACGTTAGGTGCTGTCTAATTTTAGTTTGGTTTTAAAAACCTTAAGTAGGATGAATAGGCATTATTCTGACTTTAAAAAACAATGATGATACTTTTGACAGCTGATTCAGATATTGTTCTCACCCCAACTTGAAGGACTAACAAGGACTTGAAGATAATTCAGTTATGCCATAGATGAGACACCTGTTGAATGTGTAATTTCATTGCAGTTCTGTATCTCCTGACCCTAATCTTGTTTGTTTGTTACCAGCAGTAAACATTTATCATCAGTATTTATCATCAAAGAAAAGTATACCTTTAACTACTGGTCCGACAACAGCGAGTGCAGCGAGTATGACAATTTTCGGACAGAAAAATCAAAGCCTTGGAATGGATACATTATCCCATTTTTACTTTTACCTCTTACAAAATATTTTTCACTTGTGCCTCTACTGTTGGACTGTGGAAGAATGAAAAGTTTGATTTTGAAAACAATTGGGAAAAATGCTTGCAAATATCAGATATAAAGAAACTGAAGTTGAAGTGGCCATTACTGAAGTCTACTGTTTAAATCTTCCCCCTCCTACCATTAAAAAAATCACTGAGCACATGCTTGTATGTTTTATCTCTTTTTCCTGTACTCTCAGCTGTATCAGCTGGTGCTTGGGAGAGCAAATCTGTTATTTTGAGGTGGCAGGCTTCATAATTTTTGCTGAAATTAGTATGGTTTGAATGCATTCCCTCTCCCTTCGCAGCATTTGGTTTTGGGGAGAAGAGAGGGGGAAATCAATTGAGCTGCCGTTAAACAGTTTAAGAAGTTATCTGAAGTATTACACTTCTTCCCCCTTTTTCTTTACACTTCAGATTCAAACAAAAAAAATACATGACACCACAAGCTATATTTCATATTAGGTATTACCAACAGATGAATTCCCTGCTGTCACAAACAAGCAACACTTTGCATCATCTTTCCCAATGAAACTACCCATGATTACAGTTTTTGTATTTTTTCTACCGAGATTGTGAAATATTTCAAGTCATTGTTTTGGTGCACATTCCTGGCCTTAAATGGAGACACTAGGATAGCTGCAGAAAGATGAGAACAATACAGAAGTGAAAGTAAGTAGTAGCAAGCTTTAGCATCAAAATGACTGCTGACAGAAGCCTGTTTTGCCTCTTCCCTCTAGCTTCAGCTTCAGGGGGTGTCAACACAAGGCTGCAATGCTGTAACACACTCTTAAATGAGTTTATAGACATGTCACTTTCAGCAAATCACTGCTGGGTTTTAGGTGAAGTTCTCGCCTCCAGCCATAGCCAGTTATTTTATTTAAGGGGAGGAGCTGCTTCATGTTCCAGTTCCCCTCCAGCACCAGCCCATCTGCAATCCAAAAGCTGCTTTCCGGCACATGCCCTGCAACTTGCCGGTAAGCTTGAAACCTACTTTACTATTTTGGGCTGTTCACGAGAAGTTTGCACACCTGTCACACAACAGTGCACGGGAAGTATTGGAGCAAAAAGACAGCATGGGACAGAAGCGTATGTGGAGATGGCATTAGAGGACACTAAGTGTTTTGGAAAGACAGCACGGGAAAATAGTAACATTGATAGAATAAAGACTGTCTCCTTCAAATAGCCATTGGTGTCATGGCAAGAAATGGTTTTACATGACCAGGAAGAGCAACCCAGCATCCTTACTGCCAGCCTAGGCCATAAACCTGCAAGCACATAAGGACACAGGCAGCACAGCTGGAGCTGAGCAAAGCCACAGTCCTTCCATGAAAGACTGTAACATCCCTGCAACTCCACCACCCTGCCTTGACATACCAAACCAGTCACTTTTGAAAAAAGCTTGGTTGAGTGCCTAGCAAGAGTCAGTTGTTTGTCTGGCAGCCTGTTACAGCTATTGTGGGTAGAAGGCCAGTAAATGCTGGCTTCCCAGCAGCTGAGTAACTAGCATTCAGAGTCTATAACAGTCCTGTTGCTCCCTTGTAGGCCAGTATTGCCTGCAGGTAGTTACATTATTATTTTGGGGACCACTGCAGCGACTGTCCACTATGCCCTGGAAGACTTATTTCCCTTAATAAGCCCTTTCCTCTCATCCTTCTGCATGTTGCCAAACAGCTATGTAAGAACAGTAGTCAGATCATCAGCATGAGTCCATTAGAGTAAGTATATTTATAATTTCATGTTTTACTTATTGTTGAGTTTCTGGGAAAGCTGATTGCTTAAACAACACACACAGCACCATGATAAAGTGTGGTTATTTGTTTGTTCCTTTAGTACCTGAAAGCCTCAGCCAGAATTCCTGCTACAGTGCCAAGGTGTTATGTTAGAGGGATTTACCCAGCTGCCAGCTAAGTGCTATCCCTTGGTCAAGGCAGGCACAGTTATCAGGTACAGCAGCTTCAAGTGAAAGTAAATCAACAGTCTGAAACCTCACAAGGATGTGTCAATGGATGGGTGCAGGAGGGTGCAAGGAGTGAGACAAGAAAAAAGCATTTGTGGGGAAGCCAAAGGCAGAGTCCAGGGAGACATCACAAATGGTCAAAGGAGTTTTAACTAGTTTGGAAAACCATGCATCTGAGGTGGTTCCTTAGTTTATGCTACCTCTTCTCCACTCATGCATATAATAAAGAATGAGATAGATGTGTAGGTACAGTTGTGGCAGGAGAAGATGTAAAACAAGTCACTTTCAGTACTATCTCAAACACTTCATTTTAGGTGTCTCCATTTTCTTTATTTTCTCACTGTAATCACTGCTTTCCTGCTCATCTCTACAAATTCCTACAGCATCTTAAGTGGAACATCTGCTTATCACTCAGCTTTTTGAGCATTTATTCAGAGTTCTGATAGAAGCAGGGCTCAAAACAAGAGCCTGTTCAGTTTTAGGGCCAAGTTTGAAAGGAAGGTCCCCAGCTAGGGACAAATTCTTCTTTTCCTAAGAAAGGATCATACAGCAGCACAGCAGATATCCAAGCATGCATCAGTGGAACAAACTACTTTCCTATTTCTGTACTTGCTGCAATCTCCTATTGAGAAGAACAAATGCCAAACATCACATGCAAATGGCATTAAAATGCTTCACAGTTTTGTTTTATCTCTGCAGAAGTATTTTAATTTATAGTATTAATTCCAATTGTTGATATTTTTGTATTAAGTTTATTTCAATACTTTTCCTTGGCAGGAAAGGTAACAGTTGTTTGCACAGGAAGACAAAGCTATTAGAAGCTATTTATCCACATGAGCATTTATCTAGGTATCCATATGGCCCCTGGCTACACAAACGTGCTTTTATAAAACAGGATTTAGTAATCTGCAAACAGATTTAACAAGTGCCAACCAAGAGCTCCCTGAGCAAGCCTCCACACATGACAAATATGCAATTCAAAAGTAGAAACTCAGAATAAGTTTAGAGCTTTATGGGGAAAAAACACCAGTTTTGTTATATAAATCCTTCAGCACTGTAGGAACGGTGGCAGGAGCAAGCTCAAAGAAAACTTCTCAGAAAGATTTAAACAGAAGAACAGCATGAAAACAGAAAAGGTAAAAAGAAGAGAAAAACTTTCTAGTCAATATTTAAGGTCTGAGGGGCTGCAGGAAAGGAACAGCATCTCTTTTTTTTTTTTAAAGGTAACAGGCATAGGTGAGATAGTGATTTCGATTTAGTTTTGAGAGAAATGGAGGTGGAAAGAAGACAACATTAAGACCATGAGTAGTGGCAAAGATTGAAGAAGGATGAATAGCTGGGTGGGTGCTGCATGAAATACACTGTAGGCAGAGGGGGAAATGGAAAGCAAACAAAGGGAAATAGCCACATGCAGTAGCAGTACTTAAAGCATGAGCAATAGAGGCACAAAGAGTAAGCTTATGTTGGATGAACTTAGTTATTGGAAATTTGAAAACTAGATCCTTCAGGGAAGGCTTACCCTCAGGATTGTTTTAAAATGAGAGCAGAAAATGAAACATTTGGAATAGGAGGGAAATTCCATCACCTTCTCTTTTATATTAAAGAAATACACAAGCAAAGTAGTATGAAAAGCCAAGGAGTAAAGCTTCTTGTTTACACAAATGATAAAATTGTCTTAAAGTAAAAACAGATTATCAAAACAAGATAAGAGCAGCCTACAGACAAGCTTCTGTAGAGGTTTTATGAATTAATATGATCTCTTTCCATTTTGGATTAAAGATTGTTACCAAGCTCCTACTTGCCTTGGACATTTTGGTAGCTTCATGTCATTACCATAAAAAATAACTTTTCATCTGACCTGAAAACAAGTAGTACTGCTTTTACTGCAGTTGGAAATACTGAGATTGACCCTGAAGCACCTGATAAAGGTTAGCAGCAAGAAGTTTTACCCTGTCTTAGTGGCCAACAATTCAGGACAAGTACCTAGAAGCTGTTTTTATTATCACAGTTGTAATTTTAATACCACAACTTATTCACATAGCAACAAGGGAGCCTTATTACAAGATCACCAATAACTACTGCTGTAGTTGCAGGGGATGATAATCCCCCCAGTATTTCACAGCCGAAGCCTGATGTTGGTTTCAATACCCAGAACAATAAAAATTTCACTGAATTGAAGGAGTCAGACTGTCACATCAGTACAGCCTGCTGCAAAAAGCATGACCTGAAGGCAAAAGAGTGAAATTCATTCAGATGAGCATTGACTATTAGTCTGAGAAAACATATCCTGGAATTATGGACATATGTATGATAACCTTTGTGTCTTCAGCCAGCTGCAGAAGAACTGTAGGCAGCCCAACCAAAGCAATACCACAAGAATTACACTGTGATGGCCTGAGCTTTCAGAGTAGACTCAGTAGCTGTGCAAGCTTACATCCACAGATAGTGCCTCTAACACATACCTATGTTCCCCCACCCATCATTTCTGGTCTACATTAGGTTACCAAAGACCCTGCAACATCATGAGATTAAAGAACAGCAGGAACAAGACAATCAACTGTTCCAATGAAAGAAATGGGGAGGGACCAAATCAGTGGTGACGATCCTAAGGTACTCAAGTTCCAAGTTTTCCATCTTTTCATAGCCCATTCCCTGTTTCAAATGACTCTTCGTTAATCAGGAAGATTATTCACTATATTGGGGGGCAAATTTTTATTTATTTTTTGCATCAATGAGTAACAGGTTGACTTTTCTGATATCTCACCTGCCCTCTCTTCTTGCTGAGGTTTTACATACCTGCTCCCCATAGTTTTCACAGGTGATGTTTTCTCCTCTTCAGTTTTTCCTTTTACCACACTCAAAACTTATTTAGAAAAGCATGGACAAGAACTTTTTTTCCAGTAAAAAACAAGTAGGAAGATGCACTGCCCACCCCATGGTAACGCTTGGAGTTATACTTTGTACAGCTGATAACCTTGACACAGATCCTTTCCATGTCCACCTCTGAGAAATCTAATTTAACTTCCAAGAATAATTTCAGAGCTGAATCAACTTTTTTTTATTGAATATCTAAAAGGACCAAAGTAGACTGCTTAATGCCCTGGTAACCAAAGTGCATTGACCCACAGAAATCTCTTACATTCTATTCTGTCTAGGTTCCTACATCCAGCTTATCAGCTGAGCACCTTCCAGCCTGGCATTAGAAGGCACAGCTAAAGTCTGTCACATGCTGCTTGTTTGTATCACCTCTCCAGGCACATGCAGGAGAATGCTTTATTTTGATAAACTTTCCCTGAGTACATGCATACTACTGTGTTTAGCAGGAGGATGTGTGCTTTGTTCTTGGGATTTGTTTTGTCAAAAGCACCAATGATTTCTAGTTTACAAAGAATCATTTCGGCTTCTTGGGGACAGTCCCAGGAAAGATTCATGTCTGTTAGAAACATGCATGTGAAAGCACTCTTGCTGACCACAGAGGCTTGACCAACAGTTCCTGAGGAAGTAAGTGCAGAGGACTGGCAGATAGTTTAACTGAGAGCAAGAAAAATCCCAGTTCCATGTTGGCTACAGGCACAGCTGCTCTGTGACAACAATACAGCTGTGCCAGGGCATCCAGCAGCACAGGACCGAGCAGGAGTGCACACAGCCAGGTGGGTGTCACAACAGAAGCAACACCCATGTGGGACAGCACCCAAACTAGCCAGTCTGCTGCTTGCACCCCTGCTAACAGCCCCTGTGCCTTTGGAGCCCAAGGGAACAGTCAGGCCGCACAGAGCTGCTCCACGTGGAGTCCGGAGCAAGTGTGGGGTGTTTGGCTGCACACATGGAGCAGGCATACCCTTGTTTTTATCTCAAGGGGTATCAGCATCTGTTCCTGTTAGAAACCCACAACCCTCCTGCACAATTTCTGAAACAAAGGAGGAACTACTCGCAGCTTTGCTTGTAGAAAATGCGGGGCTGCAGAAGCATTAGCAATGTAAATGGTGGATGCAGTGAGAGGATGGCTGTCACCCTTGTAGAGCTGCTGTTGGAGAGGCCTCACTTGCTGTGCAGTACATGAAGTTTTGTCCATGAGAGGTCAGTTTAACAGGGCTGTTGCTTTACCAAATGACAAGGCTGACCAGCTTCTCATCCCCAAGGCTGCTAACCAAGCTGTCACAGCATAGAAGTGCCCTGGGAAAACCTGAGCAGTTTTCCCCAGTGGCTATTAGCTGGGGCTCTTCTTCCTCTGCTGGTTGGGACCCAGGGCTCTCCTGCTGCACTGCTCTCTCCCAAGAAGCTCTGCAGAGCCCAGCAGGGGCAGGAGTTCAGGGTCTCTGTCCCTAGGAAAACAACATCGGTAGACCTGGACTGCTCCCCAGTGCTGAGATACACAAGGATTTTAAGCACTACTGTTAAAAATCCCCTTTCTTCCTCCACTCCTCAGCTTTCAGCATCTTTTCCTCTCGCTGAGCTAATAAAGCTTTCACTTGCCGAAGTGTTTTCAGGCTGAACTGCCTGCCGCCCCCCGCCTCCTCCCCAAAGCCATTGGTGCCATCTTTTACTTCACACAGCAGCACCACAGGGCACTAACTCAGTGCTTCAAAGATACCCTTTAAGGCATCTCCCTGCAGATGATTGAGTCTGAACTGCAGCTATCTGCAGGCACAACCTACAGGGGCAGATAATTAAACTACCAAGCAGTACTGTTTGGATTCAAGCACAGGCCTGCAGGATTTCCTGGCCTAAAGCCAAAGCTGGGTACGTCCTGTCAAGGATGAAAGCAGAGGTTTGTGCACTCAATAGTCAAAGATGAGGACAGATACAAGGACTGCTTGAAATTTACCTTTCAGTGGGGCAAAAAGATGAAAAACACCACCGTGTTGTGGTGAAATGAGCATGCCCAACAGCTATACTCAGTAGGTAACTGCCCAAGATGCAGACTACCAGGCATCAGATTTGATGCTTCTTCACAGTGATCCCCACCTAGACCAGCTACATTAGTATTTCTGCTGCTCATCACATTTATTTCTCCCCCACCATAACCCTTTTGTTTTCCCTTGCAGGATCTGAAGCCCTCCCCAGCACAGAAGCACCAGACCTGCCTGCATATCTTATAAACTCTCCCAGTTTGGCCCCACAATCGTTTTGTTCTATCTACTCCAGTGCCTTGTGAACAGTTTTTTGCCTTCTTGTCTTAGGTAAGCACATCACTAGATCATTTTTGTGCAAACTCCTGCAGATATGCAATGGTTGGAGAACGTGATATAAAGAACAGCTAAATTAAAGTGGGACAAGGTGGTCCCTTTTTCCTGATGTTACTTAACAGTTCAATATCCCACCCTGCTACAGAGGTTTCCTCTGCAAGGCCTCAAAACAATAATTTTGACTTAGAAAAGTCTGGGATGTAGCATTTGGTTAAGACAGAGCGCCTTCTCTTGCCATTTCTGCCACAGCCTCACCTTGTGACCTCTGGAAAGAATTAACTTTTTCTTGTTCTCATGTTCATTTGCTTTACACACACTTTCCCAGAAAGATGGCAGGAAAGTGGGGTAGCAGTAGAGGATGCTTTCTTTTCGTAGGGCATATTTAGCATGAACCTTGGGGCAGTGAGGGTAGATCCTCCTCCTCACACTTATTTCAGGAGCCAATATCTGACAGACCAAAGCTGTATTTAACATGCATTTTCCTCTGCTCTAACAAAACAATTTTGAAGCCATCTACCACTTGCTACCAGTGCTGTTCAGCTGAGTCACTTTTATTACCATCCTAAAGGGTAGGTGGAAGATCACATGGCTCTTTACAGCCTCAGCAAAATAAATTTTATCACAAGCTGCTGTTGCTCCCCCCCTCCCCTCTGTTCAGCATACATGCTGGCAATGACATCTGATTATTATAGATTCACAATTTGTTTCTGGAAAGGAGCTATTTTATAACCTTGACAGATACATTGCATTTCCATGAAGAGGGTGGATGTGTAGGATAAAAAAACCTTTCAACACTGGTCTTCTAAAGTTGTTGATTTTAACTGGAGGTCCCTTACCTGCAGCTGCTTTCAGAGGCACCAGCAAGAAGGAAGACCTCCATCCCTGACACTGCACATGCTCTTCTTCAGCAGCATCTGCTGGGCAGGCAGTGAGACAGGTCCACAACTTCCACACCTCAAGCCTGCCTGGAGAGCCAGCATCTGAGCAGAGCAGATGCAGCTGATGGGACATCAGAGTAAACAAAGTTGTACTTCCTTCGCAGAGAAGGAACAACGAGAAGGGGGTCAGAAAGCCTCAGGAAAGGATTACTTCAGGAAGAGCAGGTTCTCCTTGACAGCCACTGCATCCTGTGCCCTGCTGTTTGCACCTCTGCAGGGGTGCAAACAGGATGAGCACAGAGCAGCTCTGGGCACAGGTTGCTCCCCCAGCCACTGCCCAGACATGCTGTCCGGCCTGGGCCATGCACACTGACCAACTCCTGTTGGATCCAAATAGACAAGTTGTCTTTCCTCCCCCTGCATCCTGCTAATTGCACCTGCCTCTGCTCTAAGCTTGTGCAGGAGTCACAGCAACTTCTTCAGCACAGGCAGAGCACACAGCATCTGCTAGGAAGCAAGCAGTGATACCCAGGGACAGTCCCCAACTCTGAGGAAGCCCACCAAGTCTTCCCAGCTGCCTCTCCCCCACCAGGACTGGCTGCAGCCCTGGGTACCAGTGGGTTATCCTGGGAGCAGCATCAGTCAGTGGCACTCCTCCCACTCAAGGGGCCAACGTTTCAGAGTCAAGTGGGAGAGGAGCACTGGGACCAGCTTCACCCTGGGAGGAGCAGAGCAGCTAAAGAGGACAGGTCATGCTGCAGGTGGCCTGCAGTGAGGTTACCAGCTTCCCCTAACCTTGGATAAACTCTTCTGAGCATGGCCACACAGCTATAGGCAGAACAGTTGGGGCATATGGAGTCTATTTGTCCTTGCTACCAGTTTCTGGCCTCCTTGGACTAAAATCTGAAGTGCCACTGGGTTGGTTGAACTACCAAGTTCGGGATTTGGCCTCCAGATGCACAGGGAAGTGGGACTGAATTTCTCACTGGTTTCTGACCAGCTTTCCTCAAATAGCTGCCTCCCTCAGGGCAAGGCTTGCACCAGTGCATGCAGCATTTTGGATCATCTTTTACCTTATTATTTCAAGTTGCCAGGTAAACTCAGGCTTAAAGGATGACAACCTGATCCCAGAAAAAGACAGCCTGCGTAATAAAAGGCTGATTCAACCACACTGCACCAGGCAAGGTGTCCCCAGAGCTGTGCACCTCATATGCCAGCACCGGAGGTGAGGATGCCCAGGACAGACAGGAAGTCTGTACTCTCCTGCCCTAGGGTATGTGCAAACCTGCCAAGACCATTTTGAGAGTGGTTAATCCTATTAAAGCATAAGCTGGGAGTACGTGACATTCATTAGAAGAAAATAGCTTTCTTTGTTCCTAGATCTAACCCCAGAGCAGCAGCCCTGTGGGACAGCACACCATTACTGGTCTCAGCAGGCAGGGCTTGCCATCCCCAGCAGCACTGCCCAAAGAAAGCCAGCACCTGCTTTCTGCAGCACTGCTCTTTGCTCCCAGAGGAAGATGCAGGTCTAGGATCCCTCCCCGGCACAAGGGCCAGGGCTAGAGCACATGCCTTTCCAAAAGGGAGTTGCAAATCGAGGGGCCAGCTCATTCTCCAGCTGCTTCTTTACAGGCAGACCTCTGCCCACAGAGCCTGAGCAGAGCCCTCAGCTGACTACCATGGTCCCCACACAGGCATCCACTACTGAAGTACCAAAGGGATAAAAATGAGAACATCATCCCTTATCCTGCATGCTGGATGTTCCTAAACCTCACTGTTGCTGTAGCTTGGCATGCACACATGGAAGTGGCAGGACTCAGCCTTCAGGCTGGTGGGGAGAGGGTGTTGGATAGTTCCTTAAGCAAGTAAATTCTGTCAGAAACAGAGGTCATTTACCAATAAAAGGTAGAAAAAAGGCTGAGGAAGGTTGTGCAAACTTATCTAGCTGTTTTTGTGGAAGGTACAGGAATTCCACAGCACGTGGAGAGCTATTGCAGCATACAGCTCCAGTGGGAGACTCAATTTCTAACAGTTTTAGTTGTCCCAAACATTAATAAATTTAACAGATTAAACCAAATGTCTGAAATGAAGGAGGTTTCCCCCATCCAGAACTAATTTTGAAGACACTTGTGCTGCAGTGCAGCAGAGCTGATGAGGTGTCTTCTTACCGAGGAAATGATGAAATCAGCCCAGTTACTCTTATTCATGCCACCTATAATAAGCTGAAGCAATTCCTCCCACTCCCATGCCATTCAGACAGATGCAGCCACATGTATCCAGGTAACCACTGCTGGCACGCAGAGCGTGCTGCAGATGCTTGCCCAAGGACACACATCCCTGGAGCACGTGGGGGGACCAAGCAGGGCCAACCCTTCTGAAGTGGTGTCACACCTGAAGCCACAGAAGCCAGGGTGCTTGCTAGCACTTCTTCCCAAGAGAAGTCTGGCTAGAGCATCAGACAGGGCTACTGTGTGTGTACGTAGGGCTTTGTAAAGCAGAACAATGCAGAAACAACAGCAAAAAAGCAGCAGGAGGACAATGGAAACAAATAAAGGAGACCTGTGCATGTAAACAGGGAAACTAAACATCTTCTGCTTCATACACGTTTCCTGTCTTGTTTCTCTGCACCCCAGGTAGTAGAGCTCTGCCTCCCTGTCTCCCAGCAGCAACAAGCCTGCCCACCAGTAATAACCACAAAACCTAGTATTTAAAGAGGCTGCCAGCTCGGCCTGCTTCCCTCCCCCAGCCAACTGAGCTGTCATTCCCCCACTCAAAGCCCGCCTCAGGTGACTCCCCTTTAGATCTTCACTAGGAACATCACTTCACTGTGTTGCTGGAGAAGTGATCACATCACAGCTTTTTATACCAGCTGCATTCATTAACACCTGACATAAACAAAGTAGAAGCCCCCCATCCCCTATACCCAAGATTTTTTTTAAAGTGTTGTCTGAAACAAAAGATATTTTTTTTTTGCTTAAAGATATTATACAACACTTCCTCCACATAGTCAATTGTAAGTGTTTTCCCAGTGCCTGTGCAGTCAGTTATTTCATAAGAAGGTGCTTTATATGCTGTCGGAGGCAGCATGAATGCTATCCCACATATCCTTGCTGTTGCTATGGAAATCATTCCTCTTTAAGCCAATGTGCAAATGCAGGTCTTTTTGCTGAATGCAGAGGCTAAAGGTGTGCATGAGTCAAACTGTTTGTTGTGTGTTCTTCCTCTGCAGCTGAGAGATGGGAGGGGAAGAAGGATCCGTGCTGCAACAGGAGCACCTGCAACAACGCACTGGGGAGAGGTAGCAGGCTACTGGCAGAGATAGGAAGCCACAGGAAGGCTCTGCCAGGGGACTTCAGCCAAGCACGATTTAGCTGCTCAGCTCACCTGCTCCAGGTGATACAGAAAGGACACAATTCAGGCACAGGAGGTGCAAAGGACAGTTCATGGCCTTTCAAAGCATTTGAGATGGAGAAGAAAGCCACAACACAGCAGCGCTGATACAAGGCACATAGCATCCTGCCTTGTTTGTAGACCTGTTGGCACTCAAAGCTCAACAATAAAGTTAAGCTTTTGACAAGAGCTTTTGACTTGCTGTTGGCTGCAGAGAGTAAGAGACCAGAGATGCCCGGAGAGCATTGTGAATCTAATGAAGGAGCAAGACAAGAAAAAACACCTACAATTTCTTTCACACCTGCCAAGCTCAGCAGCTATTTCAAGCACTCTTCACTTTCCCTCAGACCGAAGGCTAAATACCAAGGTGGATACTGGAGCACTCCCAGCCAAAACAAAGCTTAACATCAGCAGTCACTTTTCAGTAAGGGCCTCTCAAAATATAACCAACAGGAACCTGCTGCCCCCAGGACTCCATCAGGGGGGATGGAGCCTCTAGATGTGAGACCACACACAGCCAGCTGCAGAGCTCCTCCATGCCCCATTCAGGCACCTCTGCCTCTGGGAGCTCGTATGAGAATTGCAGCTTCCAGAGCTGACAAGAGCACCCTACACACATTTCCTTCGAAAGGCTGCAGCAGAGAAAGGCAGAATCATCAAACGTGGGATTTTTCCTCCTGCCCACTGAAAAAACTGTTCCTGCAGAGGATTTGTAAGTGGTCTATCACATAAGCCAAAGCCTTCTAGTCATATCTCATCCCTTTTCTCACTGCTACTACAAGAACCACAGGTGTCATACCTATCCTCTCTTCCTACTTACCTTCTGTCCTAGATATTAGGGAATTCTTAAAAGCACAGCAAAAGATTTAGAGTTACATATCCACAGAAGTGAAGTTTTTGCATGACTTTTGTTTGGTCAGTCAACCCTGGGGAAAAGTATCCAGTTGAAGAAAAAAACCAAACCCTTAAACAAAATCTTATCATCCGCACATCACAAATCACACAGGCAAAAATTACAAAGCAGAACTCCTCTGGGGCTCTGTTGTATGTGACAATTAAATGCAAGCACAGCAAACAACCTACAGGATATTACTGTAAACAAGTCCAGCAGATTTCCCTCAACCATAACCCGAAATAAAGACAGCACTTACTTCAGTTCAGGCCTTAGATACAGAACCCCACAACCACCAGCACCCAGATCTATTCTCCCCCAGGCTGCATTCACATAGGTGCTTCCAGCCCTCTCCTCTCCTCTTTTATTAGCTACCCACCAGGAGACCAGCAAGCCAGTCGTCCTCAGCAGAAACACCTGTGAGTTCAGCACAGCTTGCTGTCAGAGTGCAGGGGTGGCTGGGATTTAAAACAAAACGATACAGTTAATGGTGCTTTACAAAGTTTGTTTTAAGTCTAAATATCAATGAGCTATAATGGGCATTTTTATGCTGCATTCAGGCTTGATCAATAGCATCCTAGCACTCTAATAAACTGTTACACCATTTTATGAAAATACAATAATATGCAAGTAGCAGAGTTTCCAATTGCTTTAAGAAGATACGGTATGCATGCTAATAAATTACTTTAAATCATGCTGTCATAGAGAAGTATATTATGATTTATAAGTACCTACCGTACATAAATTAATATCACAATGCTGCAGCCCTGTGGATAGATGTCTTTGTGTCGTGGTATGAACACATATACTATGCCTCAAATGCTTCCAAACATGTGGGTGGGAGATGGAGAATACAAATGATGTAAGGAACTAAAGAGTTTTATTTCAGGAACGGCTTAGTATGCTAGAATATGTTATCATATCATATATTAGAGGTTGTGGATTAAAGACTCGCTTTCACTGTCTTGTTAGAAAGGTTATAAAAGAAGCACAGCAGTGGAATAGTAGAAGAATAGCTAAGAGCAATGTATAGTTTGCATTTATTATAATTAATCACCATTCCTTTTATTTTTGTATGTTATTCATGATGAATCCTATTGTGAGTGTCAATTTATGAAATGTAATTGCAAATGGATTTCATTCCAAATTAGCATGATCTGTTCAGAACAATCATAAATAGAGATACAATGCCACCATGAAGGGGGACTGGGAAGGATCCTTCTCACGTACACAAAAGACAAAACCTCAGATCCTCTATAAACTTAAACTCTTAACAAGTTCCCAGATTTGCTAATACATTTAGGGTTATTTCCCAGTTGCATCATTACGTTTAGCCTGCAGATTTCTTGGTATCCAGTTCAGAAGGGCAGTTTGTCCCTAAAAATCCCTTAAGAACATTTCATACTCTTTTGTAATATGTGTAAGTGAATTTAGAATTCCACATAGAATAAGTCGTATATTGGCTTCATTCATTTTCTGAGATAATTTCTTCAAAAACAGAAACCCAGTCCAAAACCCAAGTCAAACAAGGAGAAAAAATTCTTGCAAACTTTAAGAAACTTTGCACTTTGTAGGGATTTCTTTACTATCAACTGAAAGTTTATATTAATACATGAAGAGGGAATGCACACTTAAGAAAGGCATCAGAGAAAGAGGAAGGAGGGACTGCCTGAAAGCAGTGCTTTTAGTCTTTGCTTGGAACAGACAGTGCTATTCTGCTTTAGTAAATACTCACTCAGATATGGTGAAATTCTTCCACCTCTCATCAGCTAGGAACAACTGCACCTTAATTTGTGTGTGTGACTACTGGGGGACACAAGTTATACATGCCAAAATCGGGAATTAAACTGCAGGGAAGAGGGAGGGCATGTAGGCGTTTAAGAACCAGGATCCTGCACATCAGCCTCTGTATGGGTGCACCCTCGGATACCAAAAGCTCAGCTGTGACTGACTCGCACTGGAGTCTGGTGGCTCAGCACCAGGCAAGTGACCTCAGCCCATGTCAGGACGAGGCCTTTCCCCTGCTTGACAACAGACATCGCAGCGCCTCTTTGCTCTGAGTAATGGGTCTCTATAATGCAGAAGGTCTGGTAACATCTATACTGCTAGAAGACAGCAACGTGGTACAAAGGAGGCATCAGCAGCGGCCAGAACTTCCTGCTCAGTAACAGCAGCTCCTGGCCTGGCATAGGAGCGCTGCTCCAGATGACTTCAGGGTGACAGCACAGTATCCCAACCACAGAGGGGTACACACAGTTGTCCCTATGTGACTTGAAAGATGACACTGTCCACAGCACACAGTTTTAGCTATTAGACATTTGTTATGAATACCTAACAGCTGCAGCTGGGAATAGTTTCTAGTGTGAAGGGCTTGCATTCCCTGTGTGTACTGAGTAGAAGGGAGAGCCAGCAGCTGCTGAGGTTATTAGTCCTCAGCCCAAACTCTGCAAGTCTCTGACCCTGCATATTTTGCCTGTGCTTAGCTGCTCCGTGGGCGTACAGCAGCAGAGGTGGTGTTGGACTCGCTCTGGTAGGGAAGGGTGTTCCCAGCTCCGTGTTCAGCTCCTCACAGTACCCAACTTTATCCGTTTCTGACTCCTGCTTCTGATAGTTACTCGATTCCTTTCTCACTTGGGACTATCATGACTAACAAATATCCCGTTTCATTTTTTTTTTAAAGAGTCTTAGCACCTATTCCCTTTCATCCCTCATGCTCAAGCCATCTTAATGAGGTAGGAAGTATGCTGAGATTGAAGAGTTTATTACACTAGTTCAGCCTGGCAGGAATCTAGCAGCTATCTGTCCTTGCAGACTAGTAAGAGATGACTGAGGAAGCTCATCCATGCTTAGCACAAGCAGCACTTGGTGAATTTTTCAGATAAGCATCTCCCATCTCTCTCCTGTGAGCAGAACTGGTATTAATAGCTTGTTCCTGTCAGCAAAGAAGTCTTGCATCTGAGTTTTTGTGTTTAGCTGGCTTTGGACAAATATTGACCTAAAAGAGTGATGAAAAGCTTTGACACAGAGACAAGGCATACACTTCAACCTGGTGATGGTTGTGGTCATTTAATGGCATCCAGCAATGCCTTCCACGCTGATGCTCTCACTCGTGTGACAGTTCTTCATGAGCCATCTCACTGGCCAACAGCTCAGAACCAGCAGGATGTAAGTGAGATAAATTTGCTGTGTGCTGGTCAAGGAGAGGGTAAAATGGTTGTTTATCATCTTAAGTGAACTAGGGCAACCAGAGACAAGTCCGGTATAAATATGGCACAACCTACTGGGAAAATGCTGAAGGTAGCACCTATGTGCTTATTAAAAGTCAGTGGAGATTAATTGATGATTTGGGAATTTCTGCTTTTAACTGATGGTGATCTTACGTATTAACAGAATAGCTCAAGGGCTCCTTCTGTTAGCACCATCTCTGCTTTGGACACGCTAGCTTCAGACAGCTAGTTATTAGCCATTTTGAGGTAAGAGCTGATTATGGGGGAAGCTTCAGCCTCATTTATGGTATCTCAGGAGGCTGACAACTCTTTAAGCTATAGCCTTCAACTCATATAAGTTACGTACTGAAGAGCCTACTACCTGGAAAAAGAGAAAATATCCTGAGGTATGGAATATCCAAAAGTAAAACCATCGGCTCATTGTGAAAACTTTGACTTGTTTGCTTTAATGCAATTAAATTAAATTTAATTAAATTTAATTTAATTAAAGACAATTCAAAATGAGTTAAAATGTCCACTCAAATATGTTTGTAAAGTCTGGGTTTGAAAATTCTGTTTTAACTTAACTTTTAGACAAACACTTTCTAACAGGCCTACAAGAATTGGTCATTCTGCATTTACAGCGTAATAATGCAAAATAAAACATAGTTTATGTCTAGGATAACGCTTCTGTCTGTGGTGACTAGTTCATTAACCTTGTTATATTCCAATAACCCATACTCCATTCATTCACTTACATTTTATAAACTGTCTATATTGACTGAATTTATGGTGCTACACATGTGGTGTTTTGTCAGAAATTATGCTTGTAAAGGAAGACTACTAAATACTTAAAATCTGGTACCTGACAGAACAACAAACTGCTAGCAGAAATTGTTAAAAAAATAAGCACCTCTCAAAATAAATTTTATTCCTGAGCAATGTGGGGAAGAACATGAATACAAATTTGACTTCAGCCTGGAAGTAAACGTGATCATTTAATGATTAATAGCGCATGTTTTCAGACCAAAAGTCAATGGAATGTAACATAATCTCACATTAGTCCCCAGTTCTGTGTCAAGAAATGCTGTGACCACTGAAATATCTGCTGTAAAGAAAATGCATGCCTGATAGAAAGTGCTCATTAAGCTATTAATTGTTGCATTTTGTTGTTGCTGTTGTTTTTGTTTTTGTTTCCAGTAAAAGACTATTTCTGCTGAGCTTGGATCTTCCATTTACTTATCACTATTTTCTTTAGCTCTATTATCTTTTCTATCATTAGAAAAATCATCAGATCATGCTCACTGGTGGCCTGGTTCTTCCTCAAAAAAAAAGTGTCTGTGCTGAAAGAACAGGATGAGGTTGATAATCTGTAATATGGCGTTGGCATTTGGCCTTTAAATCCAAAAAGGCAGTCTCTAACACAAAGAAAATGGGAGGTCTTTCTGCAAGTCTTGAAGTCCATGTCTTTCTCTGGCTCTTAAATTGCTAATGTGACCTGAAGCCGCATATAATTGCTTTCCATGGAGAAACCGCCTAAGTGAAAAATGGATGAAAAAGGAGAATCATGTTGTCTTATATTCTGGTCTTGTCTAAGCCTCCATGCCGTAGCAGAGATAACAAACAGAAACATGTGAGATAAAGGTGCCAGAGATGAAACAGAAGATGAAACAATGCTCCTTTTTTACAATATCTGGACACCACAACTTTTAAATTTTATTTATTTATTGTTGGTTCACCTGCAATAGTGTGATAGCAGTTTTAAGTAACTTCTTAAAGGTAAACTCTGACTTGTCACTGGGGTAGCGAGGAATCTTCCCCGGATTTCAGAACATACTGTGAATACTTTATCAGTCACCTCTATGTTGTATCTCTGGAAACAATCTATGTTACCATGGAAAAGGTGAAATAAGAATAACTCCTGCGTAGCAGTGTTTCTTTAATGCAAACCAACATGCAAACCTTCACATGGGAAGTCACTGCGGGGGGCCGGGGGACAAGGCGAGGTCGCAGGCCACAACAACCCCTCGGTCTGCCTCACGCTGGTGTCCGGTGGAGCTATGCCCATTAGGACTAGATTAACGTGGTGCAGGAATTTATCTTGGTCACAGAATTGCTTGACTATTCATCTGTTCAGTTACGTATCTGTAAGCTTACACTTTTAAAAAAAATCTATAGACAGCATGTGATTCCACCCAAATATAAGCATGTTATGAACGTGGAGGTGCACTCAGGCCAAGAACCTGCAAGTTGCCTGGTTCAGTTTCCAAGTTTACACTTGTGTCCCTTACAACTTCCAATGGCTAAGCAATGGCTAAGTACAGCGTGCTTGGTTTTATTTTCATTGACAAACAGATACATTAGTATCTGAGTGTGCTAGGTACAGTTTTCAGAGGTGTACATTTCACTGGAGTAATTCTGTGCCAATTCAAAGGCTTTGGGACAGTCTATCCACGCAAAATGCCTCCTGTGTGTAATGGTAACTGGAACCTCACTGCAAGTACAGGACATGTATGGGATTGCTTCAAACTTGCCCATCCCACTTGCCTTGGCATTTACAAGTGGCAGAGGTTGCACCATTTTCCAGCTCTTAGTCTGAGGTTCAAAACTTTTGCTTTTTCTCTTTTCTTATAAAAATCTCACGCAGCTGTCAATGAAACAGTATCACTCTGGGAAAGCCGCTACCACATGTCCCTACCATTGTTCTTAGACAATAACAAGCAAGAAAACGTTTGTTTTCTTCCCCCGTTTCTGAAGGCTCCATTAACATATACAAGTGACATCTCCCTAGGTAGCAAAGAATCATATTAATTAATGAACAAGCGAAATAAAATACAAAGAAAACATATGCTCAAAGGGACAATTCATGTGTATGTGAGCGCATGAGACTCCAATGGAGACAAATGGGAGATGCACATACAGACAAAAGGGAGAATACTTTCACTGCAGTGGATGGAAAAAGGCCAGCACGGAACAGAGTGGAATGCATACAGGGATTTAAAGACGGATTACAGATGCCTGTGGCAACTGCTCTCAATAAATTATAGTTAGATCAAAGAAAAATAAAACGCTTTGATAAGAGATTAACAAGTGCCATTCTCATATGTACAGCTGTAATTAAAAAAAAAAAAAGAAAAGAAAAGAAAAGAAAAGAAAATTAACCCCTTACTCGAGGTATTACTTTTTTTTTTTTTTCCTAGTTTTATTTATGAATTACTTCTGGCACTCAGGGATAAAGACAACTTCTTCAATGTCTTCCTTCTGTTACAACCAGACACCATATAAATACACAATCTTTATTTTTATGCATGCACCAAGAATTCTGTAACAAAGAAGAGGAAAGCAAAATTGGATTTGCTTTCATCTATTTTCTAGAACCTTTTCTTGCCCTAGGACATAATGAACACATGCACACTACTGTTTACAGCTCAGTAAAAAGAGCAGTTCTTTGAAAGGTCAGTGGAAAATGAAGCAATAAAGTCAGAAGTTACTACAAATGTGAATATCCTTCCATCATCTTATCTGAAATGTGAAGGTTGCTTTTTTAGTTAACTTGCAGCCCGTGTGGGAAGAAGCATTCTGACTGTTCCCTTCCAGCATCAGAAAAGCGAGTAACCCAACACAAAGCCTTCAGTGACTCTGGGACTGCAGAAGTATTTACACATGCATGTCGTTAACTTCAGAGCAGAAAGGATAGGACTTCTCCAAATCTGAGAGTTACTGCAGTTGTCTAGTAATTCTGTCTTTGGTAAGATCATCTTCACATGACTATTCCACATTTCTGAAAAATAGGTCCAGACAGTAAAAGTAAAATCTTGTTTTACAGCCTTGTGATTTCATATCCAGGAACTGCTTCATCTACACATTTTTCATCTTAATGTAAAAGCTACCATTTTCTCTCACCAGTTCCCGGTTGCGCAAATCATAAGTAGAAAGTTACCTGCACTTGCAGAGCGTGTTTAATAGTTGTCTTTACTTTCTCAATCAAGTGGCACTGACAGTTCTAATATTTTACTTTTAACTAATTCACTTGGTTTAACAGGCTGGAGGTCTGCTTCACAGCTTTATGTATTCCTGTTAAGGATACTGCAATACTTGAGAGCTCATTTTGCTAAACATTCATTTTCAACAAGAAGATGCTTTCATCTTCTCATCAACATTTTATGACTGTTATGGTTGTGCTCTTCCTCCTTTAAAAAACTCTGGTGAAAGCAGCACTGTTTCCAACATCAGTGCTGAGCTATACAATTTTCCATGAAACCTGAGGCATTAAGCTGAGGGAAGCACGGATGCATGTTCTTGGGATCCATTTCTTTAGGTTTTACTAGGTGTAGTACCACAAATTCACTGTTGAAGTCTCTGTGGTTGTTCTCCTGGGACAGAGGCTGCGCATGGCGGTGGCACTCAAAAATGAAATGACCATTGCAGTGAAAAGCACGTAGAACTGTGCTACATTTCACAGGCTGCAGTTTCTTAGCAAAGGTCTGTGTGATTTCTGATTTCCTCCAGACCAGTTCTCCCACTCCTGCTGCAAAACAGGAAATCAGTGCCCTTTCCTCTCTTTGTAATGCAATGCAGTATAATAACATAGGATTACTCAGCAGAATTGCATGGCCACCTGCCTGAAAAAAAAAACAATACGGTGGTCTGGATCAGAGCATCAGAGAAGGCAGTGACCTCTTCTTTTTGTTTGGATGGGAACATCACTGGCAGTCACCTAGTGAGAACCTTTGGCTGTCTGAAAAGGCAGGCGTAGGTAAACAAAAATGTGCTTCACTGCTCTCAGTTTCTTGATTTTTTTTTCTTCTATCCCTCAGGAAAAGGAAAGGATATGTCTGTTTCTACATTTCTTCACCATGAAATTCACTGTTTCATTTGGATTAAGGCTGCTCTGTATCCTCCTCGTTGATGCCCTGTGGGAGGAAAACGGGGGCTCTCCCTGTTTCTGTCGCATTGTGGGGAACAGCCTGCCCCTGCACTGGTTCTGGCACACGGAGGGTCTGAAAAGACACACAAAAAAAGCAAAGCTCATAGAAAATTTGTACAGGGCGTGAGTTAGGTATGGGCAGAGTATAGGCTTAGCTCAGCCTCAGCAAGAGCTGCCTAGGTGCTGTCAAGTGGCGTTGTGCATTCCTCACCATGGACAGCCACAGACTTTGAGGGACAAAGGCCTACACCACATTCTCCCTGTGCAACTGTATTTGGTGTGAAGATGCCTCTGGTGAAAGAAAATAGCTATGGGGGAAATATTTGGTATTTTCTCTTGTGAAATAGCAACTAACTAAAAATAGTGCCTGCAGATTAATGCATTGCAGTTTGCAGGCCCAGAGAAACCAATTTAGATCAGTTGCTCCTCTTTTCTCCTCTTTCATGCATTCCCTACATTTTCTCCTGAAATAAAACAGAATACAGAAATCCATGACAAAGTGTCATAACAGATTCCTTTAATGCTTCTTTGTGTTACAGAAGGCACAGGGTTTTTTTCTCAGTTCATCATCTGACATAAATTTATCTCCTATTATGATACTTCAGAGAAAATGCACTAGGGTTTTTTTGTTGTTGTTTTCTTTATTTACTGTCTTCTCTAAATTTAAATTCAAATTGCATTTTTAGTATATGCACTCTACCTGTAACAAATCAATAAAAAGGAGAAAATTGATTTTTCCATCTGTGTTTGCAGTCACAGAAATACTTACCCTCTGGCCCCAAGAGGACAACCAAAGTAACTTGAAGTAATGTAATTCCAAAGTTGCATCAATGCTTTTCTACTGTCACTGGTATTATGGCAATCAAAGGAGATATTTGTTTAAAATAGCTTGTATGCATATCCAGCAGTATCTCACTGCCAGTGAAACCTCATCCCGTGAAACGGTGGGAAAAAGCTTTTCAGCAACTTTAATGGGAAGTAGATTTATACATTAACATTTTAGTTGCAATATATTAAAAAAAAAAAAAAAAGTTGCTTTTTTCCAGGTAACACCACCATTTTTTAAAAAAAGAAAAATCTCTTCAACCTGTTCATAATGTTTCAGGGGATATGGTTTCAATCAACAAGGAAGAGAGAGGCTGCTATGCCTGAATGCATGTCTTAGGCCAGTGTTGAGACATACTACTGTTTTACAAAGAGATTACACAAACAATCTTCTACCAAACTATTCTCACATGTTTAAGGAAAATCCACCCAGTTCTTTCTTGCCTTGACTCCCTGAGCTCCCTTCTATTCACAAAATATAGGAACCTCCTGAGGTAGAGCTTCCAAGTGGTTTGCATCCAAAGCTCTCACAGGCCAAGTGATGGGTGTCTTCTCTTTTTTCCTCTTCCCTTCCTTTCTTTTCTCTTCCCTTCCCTTTTCTTCCCAACTCCCAAGGCATTTTGAATGGCTGAAAATTATGAAGGAAGATGACAGGATGATTTACCTGCTGCAATTCTGGGAAAAGAGGGAAAGGATTGACTAAAGGTTTATCAAGAAGGAATCAGACCCCTGCAAATGCAGTGAACATCGTCCACGTGGTCATATGCAAAGCAGGCTTTGTTAAACAAGCCTTTTTCCACAGGATGACAGGTCTGGTTGAAAGTCGCATTCATGTTAATGCAGTTTACTTGAGTCTTGCCAAAGCATTTCACTTCATAGCACACGATATTTTAATCATTGGTATGATTAAAAAGCACACATTACATGGAATTAAAATGATGCACTTTGGAAGAATTAAGAGCTGGCTCCCTGACAGATCGCAACGTGTCAGTCTCAATGTGCACGGAGTAAATGAGTGGAACTATTTCTAGCAGATTCCCACAAGGATCAGTTCCTGGTCCAACATCGCTGGGTATTTTCATCACGTGTCCAAACAATGAGGTAAAATCAATCCCAAGACGGTCAGGGGCTGGAGCACTTACTGTGGAAGAAATGGCTGTATGAATTGGACTTGTACAACCAGGAGAAGAGAAGGTCCCAGGAAACCTAGTAGCACCATATAGGAAGTTACAAAGAAGGCCGAGCCAGACTCTTTATAGACATCTAAGGGAGGAGAATGAGAGACCATCATCATTAATTGAAAGAGGAGAAGTTTCAAATGAATATTGAGAAAAAAAAAAAAAGAAATCACTATGAGTATACTCAGGCATGTTTTGAGCAGAAGTTTAGACTAGATGACCTCCCAAGGTCCTTTCTGCTAGAGTATGTTGTGACTATAACTTGGTTGATTCTGCCTGGAGAGAGATTTGAGAGACCTGTTAGGTAAATACCTCAATGTGTGCTGTAATGTAATGCTGCAGGGAAATGCAACAGCTGGATGCAATGCTTGAAGGTATACAGGGAGAAGTAGATGTTAGTAGGATACCATGCCCAGACTTAAAAGAGTAAAAACCGTGGAGAGCATTCAAAAGAGCATTGCAAATGTCATCTCAGGGTTGAAGCACAAGCCTTTGGCTATGAGGTTCTCCAGAGAAAGCAAAGATGTTATTTGGCCTAAGCAGCCCAGCACAAAACTTGCCATCTTCGCAGAGTGCTGTTCCCAGAGCTGAAGCCACCATCGCTCCTCAGGATCAGCCCGTGAAATCTGACACAGCTGCCCAATGGAGCCCTCCTGTACCTCCTGAGCTGCTGTGGGTGCCACGTGAGTGAAGGGGAGAAAAGCCAGGACCTGCATTTTCTTCAGCATCAACAAGTTGGAGTTTTGTGCATGTCGTGAAGCACTTCAGAGGGATGTTTTCCCCATACTAACATCCCCTTACATTTACACAGCAAACAGGCATCGTACTACTGGGATAGGAGTACTTACAGACGGTCAGGCAGAGGCAAAGATTCAGTAACAGGAAGCTTTAAGATAGACAATATTTCGAAATAAAACACTGAGGGTAAGATAAAAAATGTCATTGAAGTGAAGGTGAATTCTCCCTTGCTGCCAGTTAAAAGCCCTGGTTATGCTTTGCTGCAGAGCAGTTGCCAGCGCAGGTACCTGCTGGGTTATGACTGGGTTACTGGGATTTGAAGGCATGCTCTTATCATACTTAATTATACTGTGATTCTATAATCATATATTATAATATTATAATGTGTTCTGCAATTCTCTAGTTTATACACCTTTCTTTACTGACTGGAGTTGTTCTGCAGTGTTTATGAATGACAGAAACGTTTCAGACAACTCCATATTGACACAAACAAGCCTTGTTGCTACAGCTGAGGGAATACTCTCCTTACCTGAGCACAAAAGGAGGTAGTCAGAAATAAGGTGAACAGAACAATGGCACTGGTGTGCTGAATAAGCAGAACCTTGACCTACATTGCTGACTGACAGCAAAGCGAGTATCCAGCAGATAAACCCCTTTGACCACAGGTAAGAACCGTTCTGGTGCTGTTGTGGTTTAACCCGGCCGGCAGCTAAGCACCACACAGCCGTTCGCTCACCCTCCCCCCTCCCTCTCTGGGATGGGGGAGAGAAACGGGAAAGTGAAGCCGGTGAGTTGAGATAAAGACAGTTTATTAAGACATGAAAATAATAATAACAATAATAATAATAGTGATAATAGTATTACTAATAATAATGTGTACGAAACAAGTGATGCACAATGCAATTGCTCACCACCCGCTGACTGATGCCCAGCCTATCCCCGAGCAGCCGGCCCCCCACCCCAGCCAGCCACCCCTATATATTGTTTAACATGACGCCAGATGGTATGGAATACCCCTTTGGCCAGTTTGGGTCAGCTGTCCTGGGTCTGTCCCCTCCCAGCTCCTGCTGCACCCCCAGCCTGCTCGCTGGCAGGACAGAGCGAGAAGCCGAAAAGTCCTTGGCCTGGTGTAAGCACTGCTCTGCAACAATTAAAACATCAGCATGTTATCAGCGCTCTTCTCATCCTAATCCAAAACATAGCACCCTACCAGCTACTAGGAGGAAAATTAACTCTGTCCTAACTGAAACCAGGACAGGTGCCTTTCACTCCACTCACCTAACTGAGAGCCATTCTGGTGAATTAGCTAGTTCACACATTTTGTACAAATGCCATCGTGATAAAGCTCAAGGCCTCAGATACATTCGAATCCTTTGATTTTTAAATACAAATCACTGTATTTTTTTCCTATTGTGTGAAAACCCCAGCCCTCATGTCAACTGTGGAGGGTTTTTTTTAAACCCTACAGTAAGTGATGCAACTAATGACTCACTGCTGGTTTGGGTTTCACAGCAGAGGACTGTGCTGCCCAGACCAGCAACCTGTCAGACTGTGACTTTATTTCTTTAACAAGTGATATGAACAAATGGAATTTATAACCACATCCTGCTGTTAATTTAATAATTTATTACATTCTAATTTTGTAGTTAAAAACTAACTTTACATTCCTAGGTGAAGTAGGGTTTTTGTTTGTTTTTTTGTTTTTCTAAGGAGACAATATTTCTCTTTAGCAGTTTATACACAAAAACATAAATTGATGAGAAGTCTATAAGTCATTTTAAACAGATTATGTAATAATTCCCTGATCACTTTAGATAAAACAGACATACATACATACCAATGTGTTGAAAAAGTTAGGGCACTGAATGATGGAATTTTCATATTATGCTTTGTGACAATAAATATCAGAGTTTATGTTAGACAAATATTTCCTGCCCTTCATAAAAAAAAAAGGTTTAAAAATAAGGAGAAAGCAAATACAGTTCTTGCAATATCCTATGATTTACTGCTCTGTTGTGTGTGTGAATATATGCAACATGTGGGTGCTCATACAGAGAGAGAAACAAGCCATTACACACCGACAGATCCCTAACCCAGGAGAAATCTGTGGGTTATGCTGCCTTGGGTGTATCTTGGGTATGCATTTATCCATGACTGCACTTTCATGAAACAAGGTTTGCTGGATTCACACCCTCTGAAGTGCATAATCTCTTCTCAGCCACTGCTGTTTTCCTACCTTGCTTCTTTGGCAGCAGGGACAGCCAGGCACAGCAGCACTGCACGGGGCAACATCTTTGGGCGCAAGGACGGAGCCAAGGGCAGAGGGCTGGAAAATGTAAGGCAGCCGAGTACAGCAGTGACGGCACTGAAAACACGATGGTAATACACTTGACAGGAGGTGGCAATATCATTTGTATCGCACATAATGCATTCCCTCTACTATTAACCTCTCGAAAAAATTGCTTATAAACATCCTTTACGCTACCCTGACAATCTCTCCTTTGATAGCAGGGAACAGACTGTGCCATGTAGCTTCCTCTCCGCCATGCTGTGCCTGCTGTCCTTTTTTGTTTTTCTCTCTGAAGTTTTTTGTGACAATATCAATCGCTTTACATCTTGTAGATCATTGTTTTGCCCTTATCCTTTTGCAGAGAAGCAAGTGTTTTCCAGATTTCCATTACGCGTCTCCCACTGACCGTCTGCTATTACCACCTTAACGGAGATGCGAGAAATCACTTGTTGAAAGGTGACTAAGTGGTTACAGTCCTGCACAAGGTTGAAAGCTACTTTGCCCTCCGATATTAAGCATTAGTGATAAGCATCCAGGCTAGAGTCTTAGCTGATATGAATCTGTGCATTTTCACTATCTCAGAACGATTAACCCGCTTTACATGACATTTACCTTAAAATCTTTTACCATTAGGTTAATTTAGATTGCTGCCTTTATTTAAAGTGGTTTTGTGTGTGCCATTTCTTTACAAAGAAATTCAGGATCTTCAGGGAAGATTCAATTTTAATCCTTGTTTTTCTCTTCAGTCAGCAGGGAGTGGAAGCTTTAATTATTGGCTTTTGGCAGCACGGAGTAGACTCATGATGTGAGAAGTGGGTTTGTGTTTCCCCTCAGAACACCCAGGTTTCCTGTAAAGCTCATGCAGGCTATGGATTCACCTACCATTTGCAGAGAAAGATTTACCCACTTACACCTTCTTGGTTAGGTTTTGCTGACTCAGTTTTACATACACCAGGTTGTGGTTTTTTTGTTTGTTTGTTTTTAAAGGAAAAAGAAGAGCAGTATTCAAATATAACAGGGCCTGAGGTAGCTTGTAGCTTACAGTTTTTATTCTTCAAGCAAACTTCTAACAAGCCCTGCGTCTCTCTTCCCATGTCAGTTCTCTGCTGTGATCTGTTTCCACTAAACAAGAAGTGATCTTTGCAGCCATCCTATTAGGGCTGTGGATTTCAAGGCTATCCCCCAGATAAGAGTCACAGAATGAAACAAAGTGAGATAACCTGTTACTGCACATGTGGAACCAAGAAAAAGCCAAGCAGAGATGCCTCTTATCACAGAGAGATGTAGCAGGAGCAGCACTGCTGTGAGAAAAAGCCCTGCAGTGTGATTCAGGACACACCACTCTCAGGGAATGATATCCTGGCTCTACTTGGGTTTGGAAAAATATGTTATGAAAGGTTCTCTTGCTGGCACATACTCTATTTTAGTTCTGGGGCTCATCCTGTAATGTCATATATATTCTGAGTAGTAAAGGAACCACCTGATGTCCAGCTTCATTTCAGGGAAAGGGAGGGCATAGGTATGATGGGCACTAGAAGACAAGTTTGGAAGTACTCAGATTACTGGTAAATAGTTCAGAGGAGAGACACCTTGAAAGGTCAGTGTCATGAACATAGCATGCTAATGATGATAATGAGATAAACAACACCCAAGATAGATAGATCTTGATTTGGTGAAGCACATGTTGTTCGTACTTAAAGCACCTGAGTGCTTGTATTCATTTCAGCCAGGTGACTTGCATGCCGGCAGCCAGGCTTGTACCTCACCGGATAGAGGTTCCGAGCATTGCAGAGTGACAGAACTGATTTCCTTGGCATTTATCCACACTTTTCAAGTGCAAAGATTAGCGCATCTTCCTTTTTTAAAATTGCCTTCTGGTGCCGCTCATTCTCCTGCTTCCAGGCTATTTTGATTCATGGCACAAGAATTGTGTCTTGCCCCTTTATTTTTCTCCTAAAGGACTCCATTAACTCCTTGTTCCCCAAACACACATCTGTTTATGTCTGTACCCTGTCTTAACAGCCAAAAATGAACAATCACCTTTGTGCCCCTATTCTCTCATATTCAAATGAAAAATATCACCTGAGAAAAGAGCATTAGGTGAGGCTTTCTTTGCTTGTTGTTGGTTTTTGTTTTTTATTTGGCCTAATAGGATATAATTCATTATTCTCCTTATGACCACTGACAACATCCCAGAAAAATGCAAAGCTTGCTGTTTTGAGATCTTACACTGATTGTAACTTATCGTGTCATAGGCCCTTTTAGCACGAGAAACATCATTCTGGTTTAGTAATCCGTTCAGAGAATTCCTTCCAACAAATATAGAAGACTGCCATCATGATGAGAAAAGTCCTTTCCCCTAAAACTGTTTACCATCCAAGAATAAATAGCAATGCAAAGAATGGCTTTCCGAAACTTAAGGGGTCATAATCCACTTATCAGGAAGGTATGACTACAGGCATTGTACATAGTCTTGCAGTCATCTGAATGTCAATAAAAAATAAAAAAAATAAAAAAAAAATAAAAAAATAAAAAGAAGATGATGAAGTTATAATGCTATATCAACAGACAGCTGTCCTAGTGGGCACTGGGAACACAGGATGACTCGCATTGCTGAGCCGTGCGGTCACTGCCAAAGGACCGATGAGCTCACATTTCATTCCGATGCACATACGCGGTGTGGTTAGACTGCGAGGCTCGAGCGTCCTCGCCCCACTGACGCCCCCCCCGCCCTGCCTCGACACCAGATCTGGCTAGTTAACATGTCTGGAATGAGCGCGAGCCTACCTCTCAGCTGGCAAGTCCACGGGGCACACTTGGATTCCCAGGTTGGAAGATTATCTCATTCAAGCACAGTTCTCCCAAAGATATATAAGCTAAGCTAGCGTGGTGGTCCCTGCAGAGCTTGCTTGAGCACTTGGGAGTTTCATCCATAGAGGAGTACAGCCTTCAAACACTGGCAGACATGATGATGATGAAGGTAGAAGAGCTGGTAGGTGCAATCTTCTTTCATTTACTCATAATTGCTTTTCCTTCTAGACTGTCATTATACCAGGCAGAGAGAGGCAACCTTTGTGGGTCACTGAGGTGACTGAGCAGGTTACCAGCGCTGCTGTGCTCTAGGCACGAGACCTGTATATACGATAAAATGTTATCATGTTATATTCTCACTTTAACTGTTCCTTTATAAGGGGACCCATCACTGGTATAACTACGTAGTCATTTTGGATTTTGCATCAAAACATAATTTACCAGGAACTACACAATTACTAAAATTTAGCTGTGTATTTTCCTTTGACCTTGATTCATTAAAAAAAAAATAAATAAAGCTATTAGGTTTACAATCACTCTGACTAATTCTAATCCAGTAAGAGAGTGGGGAGGAGGTAGCAATGCAGGGAAACCAAAGCATTTTCCTTCCACTGGTAAACCAGCACTAAGCATCACTAACAGTTCTGATGCTCACTGCTGTTCATTTTCTAATAAGCTTTTGAAAAATAATATCTAAACCAGACCACAAATAATGGAACGCTTGCACTGCAGGGTTCAGACTTACAATGATCAAACTGGGAAACCAGGAACAATCCAGGAAAGCAGTGGGACATTATACAGGAATTCCTTTTTTCCCAGCTGTTGAGATGAAATTCACATACAGCCTGACTAGTTAATGCTGTCTTAAACTCTTTGGCAAGGCCCCAACAATTTATCTAGTGTAAAACTCTGTAACAAACACAACTATACAAGGGTGATTGAATGGGAAGCCAGTCCAGAGCACATACATATACTGAGCCACTCTGAAAATACACCACAGCCTCCACTAAGTTTAACAAGTTATCTCTTTGAACATACTTAATCAAGCATCTAAAATATTTTAAAAAGCTATGCAAAGCTGTGCTGGAGGGCAGCATCTCACAGCTTCAGCACAGGAACTGCCTCGTGCTTGTTTGCCAAGCGCTGTAAGTGGGGACTTTGGTTCTGACAGCAATGGGTAAGATCAGCCTTGAAATTACTCAGCAGCCCCATTTAACTGCACTGTACGCGTTTCAATTAAGCTGTAAGGTCCCAAGGGAGAAAGCCTCTCCTCCCACTCTAGCTGCTTGGTTGCCCTGCTCTGCACTCGCAGGGCGCTGGTGCCTGTCGGGGTGGCTCCTTCCACCAGAGCCTTTTACAGAGCCTCTTTCTGAGGGGTCTGACACATGGTGGCGAGTGAAAATGCAAGAAAACCCTGAACAGAAAGGATGCTCTTCCTGGCTCAATGGCTTTTGTTGGTACAGCAGCAGCTCAGTGCCAGTCAAGCAGGGAGTTACACTGAGGCGGCCCCATGGATCTTGACCCAAGCCTTGAAGATGCCCACAGGGAGTTGCTGTGTGGACGTGGAAGGTCTGCCTGCAAGCGAGCTTGCCCTAGCTGTTCACACACACACAGTCAGTCCAGGCACAGGCCGAGTAAGGTCTGCAGTCTGTCTGTCACACTCTCCTAGAGCAGGACAGGAGTGACATGTAATGAGCCCCTAGCCAGTCCAGGTTCTCAGGGGGTGGCCGCTGCCATCACCAAACTGCCACTTACATTGTATTAAATTTCCTTTTACAGGTGACTGGAAAGAAAACTGATGATAAGGAGACTGGCAGCTTCCTCCCTGAGGACTTTAAAAATGGAGAGTATGAAGCTGCTGTGAGATTAGAGAAGCAGGATGACCTGAAGACAGTCTCTGAACACGTACTGACCCGAGGAGATCTGGCATACCAGAAGGAGAAAAAGTTAGAGGCAGAGGTAGGCTTTTGCTTGGGCTTTTATCATCCTGTGCGTGCTTTCTGCAGCAGCCCGTGAAGTTTTGTCTCTTTCCAAATTAGAAATACATGCACGGTGGGCTAGATAAACAACCCCCAGGAGACCGCTGCCAAAGGAGGTTGGTCTGAAGCCCCCTGAAGGCAGAGGTCTGCTGGCTCCTGCAGCCTATGGATGCAGGCACTGACTCCGTGAGGCAGACCCCCAGGCTCCCCCTCTCTAAAATCTGACTGAAACCCCGGGGGCCTCCCCTTCCCCACGACCCCTGGCTGCCAGCTGCTGGTGAGGGGAACGCATGCAGACGGAAGGACACCTTCGGCCTGCACACCCAGCGGCTGCCACCAAAAATAGCCAAGCCAGGGAAGGGGTAAGGGCACTTTCTGAAACCAGGAGCCTCATCTATCACGAAAATACTACTTTTACAAAAAGTCTGCATTGTGCTTACTAGCACATTTTGAGGAAAAAAAAATGCAAATGAAAGTGATATTGCTCTACAAAAGAATATTATTTTGTATTCCTGCAGCATGACAATTCTCTCCGTAGCCTTAAGAACTGATGCTGTTTTCTAAAAATACGGTAGCTATAACATTTTACATTACGTGGTGAATCAACAACTAACTGGCTTAAAAATGTAAGTAATTTGGGAATTAAAAGGTTTAACTAGCGGGGAGAACAAGACTTTGTTCTGAAAAAGAAAGGTGGAAAGGTGAGCCTTAAAAATATTAAAATTAATACAACTATTGACCTTCACCTTCAACTACAGGACCATTACTTGCTACAGATTTTTTTTTTCGAGTTCCTCTATCTTAACAACCACAATGTCCTAAGAATCTTTTGGATTCGCTGTTGATTTCCACAGTCTACTCAGCCAACGGAGTGTTTGCCATTAAGTCAATGATCAAACCCCAAATGCAGACAAAAAGAGGTGGACATAACTTAAATCAGAATTTAGTTGAAAAAATATGGCAGGGTCTCACCAGCGTATTTACCCTTAGAGATACCACAGGACAGACTTTGTCACAAGGTACCCCTTGGTTGTTAGTCACTCTTCCAAAGCCATGGACACCCCATGGCACTCAGTGAAGGCAACACGTTGGTCTTTCATGTTAGCAGTGCCCCATACTCACTTCATGCAGGGATGCTTTAAAACACAGGCCTGAATTAGTCTTAAATGTTTGTTGAACTGTCCCTTCAAGGACACTGGGGACATTCTCTGTAGTTTACCAAAACGTAACACTTACCATCTGAAATGCTAAAATTGGTATAAACCTTGCATTTCACTTAAGGGTTTTTTATTTTGTCTTGTTTTGTTTTAATCAAAGAGGATTATGTTACAATAAATCAGTGGCTGCATGAGAGAAGCGGTTGAAGGCAAAACACTTGGTGGAAGTCAGTTAAAACTGCAGGGGCTTCCAAGCCTATGCTGCAGGAGATTTCTTAAGTTGTTGGGCCAGAAGGGACTGCAGTACTGCTTGGACTCCTGGTCTAACATGGACCGAAAAACTCCTGCTATCCCACAACATACAGCTGAAGAAAGCCTTTAGGAATAGGTGCAATGGTGTATGAAAAAAAAAAAAAAGAATAAACACTGCAGAATTTAGCAACTTACTCCAATGCTCCATTAGCCCTAACTGTTAAGAACAACAACAAAAACAAACCACCAGCAACAAAAGACAACTTATTTCAAAGTTCACCTCATGTGAATTGGATTTGGCTGAACAATAGCACCCACTGTCCTGCCACTCTGAAGGACAGAGGTGTTCACCCTCAGCTCAACTTTCTGGCTTCCCTCCTTTGTTTCAGCTGAAGAAGAAAAAACTAGAGGAGAGATCAAAACTTGAAAGCTTGGAGGACCTTGAAAAAATTATTCAGCTGAAGAAGAAGAAGAAATGCAAGAAGGTGAAAGCTCCCGTTTTAAAGGAACCCGAACCAGAAGTTATTGTAAGTTCTGTTGGAGGTACTTTCTTCGGGGAAAGGACGGATGGGGCTTTGTGCCACTCATATTTACCTCCTGTGTATTTCTCTTCATCAGACAGGACCAGTGGATGTACCCACGTTCTTTAGAGCTGCCTTGGAGAATAAGTTGCCAATAATTGAAAAATACTTGTCAGACAAAGGGGATCCAAATGTCTGTGACGAGGTACGCTCTTCTCTTCTTACTTCACAGCCTGCTACATAAAAGAGATTATTACAGAACAAAAATACCTTTTACCAGTAGGTTTTGTAGTTTCCATGCTTATGAGGAGAGAAAAACAGTGGGGGGAAGTAAATAAATTCTGGGAGTTTGGCATAATTTTTTGTAGCGATAGAGGGGCCACTGGGAACCTCCAAAGTAATATTACTTCAAAAGAATTTTTATTTCAAAGAAAGCTATTGGTGACCAGGAGAGCCCTATTTTCAACAAGAGGTCTTCCAATGCTACTAATGAACAGACAAGAAATTTGTCTGCAGAGCTACAAAAAAAAGTGATGCTGTATGCCCTCATACTCCATAATGCATAAGCTGCATTTGCAAAATGTAGCATAGCACGTTGGCTAGAGGAACTCAACAGGCATAATTTTAAATTTGAATGTCACACTGCAGATATCCCTTACACTCTTTGAAATACCGGGTAGGCAGCTCTCTGCTATTAGGATGCTATTAAAATTTAGTAGATTTCATGTCTCAAAAGTATTAGCTCTTGAAAATGAATCAGCATAAAGTATGTATTTGCCATCATCCCAGGGAGGCAGAGAGAAAAGTTTAAGAGATCTCTTTGTGCCATATTCGATATCTGACTTTGCACTGTTTTAATTGACAGTTCAAGCGCACTGCGTTGCACAGGGCATGCTCTGAAGGACATCTAGAGGTGGTGAAAAAGTTGGTGGAAGCTGGGGCCCAGCTTGAACTGAAAGACATGGTATGCCCATTGACTTATACTTCAAAAAAATTTCTCATTGTTTAATAACTGCTAAAAGAAACACACAAGAGAGGAGCACTAAAAGGCCTTAGAGTGTCTTAAATTTTAAGTTTATCCTTAAAATAACACTGCCAAGAAGAGGTTTCAGGAGGGGGCGTCTGCCTCACTTTGCCAAAGCTGTTGCTGGAAATCGCAGGAAGCGGAGGAGCACGTTGACCAGTAGACGGCCTCGAACAGTAAGGCCCAAAGTATGGCAAGACTGCTGAGCTCAGGCCGGGCCGCGAGCAGCTGGTGGAGATGCCACAGGCCCACGCGTTTATCAAGGGCCCAGCACGACGTGTACGTTCTCCACCAGGATTTCAACTCTGCTCTCAGGAGAGACCTCCTCTCCTCTGGAACAGCTGAGCATCCACAGCTTTTGCAGCTGTTTTTATTTGCTCCTCCACTCCCAGCTCTGCTTAGCCCCTTGCTAACCAGTTGGCAGTGGCCAGCCTTGCTCCCCCTCACTTCAGCAGCCGTGCTGGCGGCAGCATAAGAGCAGGAGGGGCAAGCAGAGCGGGACCTGCCATGGAAATGGCGGCTCCCCTCCTGGCAGCTGTGTGGAAAAGCTGGTATCGTGGAGGTGAAGAGCAAAGCAAGAGAGGCTGCTACTAGAAACAACAGGAACAATGATCACAGAAAAGTGCTTTAAGTTAAACTGCATGAAAAATGACTTTGAATTCACTTAGAAATTTGATCGTTTGCTTTTTTTTTTTTTTGGTAATATGGTGGATTACATTACTTTTCTTTTTCCTGTCATAGCTTCAATCTACAGCCCTGCACTGGGCCTGCCGGGGGGGAAACCTGGAGGTTGTGAAGTTCTTACTGGACAAAGGAATAAACAGAAACACAAGAGACAAGGTATGTTCTTCTGGGGCTCCGCTGCTCTTTAGAGACAGAAAGCTGACCCCTGTCTGAGGGGATCATTTTTGGTGGCCATTCTTGAGCGGCCCTTTGCTGCTCCGTGCCACTGACTGCCTTCTTCCCCCCCCCCCAAGCTGCTGAGCACGCCTTTGCATGTCGCTGTGAGGACGGGCCAGTACGACTGCGGGGAGCACCTCATCGCCTGCGAAGCAGACCTCAACGCCAGAGACAGAGTAAGTGCCACCAGCTCCTCACCCACAGCACCGAGCTGCCGGCCCCATTTACAGCTCCATGGCCCCACAAATATCCCTGGTGGCACTGTGGGGTCAGGACCATGGTGCTGATGGCGGGACAGACTCTGACCCGTGTCTCGCACCCGTAGGAAGGTGACACACCGATGCACGACGCCGTCAGGCTGAACCGCTACAAAATGATCCGGCTCCTGATTCTCTATGGCGCGGACCTGACCATAAAGAACTGCGTAAGTAATTCAAAATGCTTAGCAAAACTTCCCATTCAGAGCAGTATGACAGGTTTCGAGGCCAGAAGAGACTATTGTGAACAGACTTAATTAGATCATTGCAGAGTTAATTAAAGCAGAGCTGACACAGAGGAAGTGTAACTTGGGGGAGGTCAGGGAGCAGCACAAAAAGCATTACCTGCTCTAAAACCAGAACCCACCAGGTGCAGCTTAGAACACCACCGCATCTTATTTTAATTACACAGATCATATATTAAAGAGATCTAAGCATACAGACACTCGCTGTCTGTACAGCTCGTGGGCTCCAGCCGTCAGAGACGAGAGCCCTGGAGGTCTGCGAGAGCTCCTTTCTGCTACACCCACAGCATCAGCTTCCATTTGAGAGCAAACACCCGAGATTTTGCTGATAGCCACTTCACCAGCAGCAGACATGTGACCACATTAAAATACCAGACGTAACAGACCACATTCTCCCCCAAATCCAAAAAAAATAGTAGCAGCAGGGACAGTGCACGTTAACAATGCGGATCGATGCTTTTGGTTGGCAATCAATCAAAACTGGAGGGGCAAGGAAGAAATCTGCCCCTGCAACCACCTGCACTGCCCCTTCTCTCTGCTCCAGCAGACACGAAGCAAGGCCACTCCGGGCATTGTCCTTCACCAGGGTATGAAAATGAGGAAAAACAGCCCCAAAGGCAAAAGACTTTCTCTCTCAGTCTTTGTCTGCGTACAGAAGTTGCTACTGTTTTATTTAGATGTTGTTCATAACCTATCTAATTAAACCAACATGAACTCTTATCTGAATTCTCAATTAAACCGAAGAGTAGCTTATTGAGGTTTCCACCTAAATGTACTTCTAATCAGTTTAGACTGGATCAAAAGAAACACCAGCATGCTCTGCTAGCCACAGTATTTGCTAGCATGGCTTAGTGCCACTGAAACACAGGGAAAGCTCACCACGAGGCTGAACAGACCAGGACTAGATCTGGAGAGCAAAAGGACCCAGATCTGAGATGAGAGTACAGCTGACCCTGTGGATGCCGAAAGGTCTCACATCAGACAGACGCACTGTACAAATATTTCAGGAAGAATAAAGGACTTAGTATTCACTGGCAGAAATTAAGTCACGCTTCCTCTGCTTATTTTAACCAGGAAGGGAAAACCCCTATGGATCTTGTTCTTCAGTGGCAGAACGGCACCAAAGAGCTATTCAACAGCCTGAAAGACAATTCCTACAAGAGCGTCCACCTAAATAAGTTTTGAAGAGACAAAAACCAGACTGCTCTCTTTTTGCTGCTTTTAAATGCTTTGTATGAAACTGGAGGAAAATAGCTCTGAACACAGTATATTTATTGAAGATATTTATTGCACTGGAATATTTGAAATGCCTTCACTGAAAACTGCCAAACATGCAGATAAATTATTTTAAATGGCAGATAGAGTGTTAAGAATCCACTGGTTTTAAAACAGCTTTATTTATTCCTATTTATTATTTATTTATTTTAAAAGTAATTTTTAATGTATTATTTTTTTTAATCATTTTAAATTCTAATACAATCTTTGTCAGTAACATAAACCCTTTTGACTTAGATGGCAGTATTACCAACTACAGTAGCAACTTAACTTAAGCCTTCCCATAGTGCTAAACAGCTAATACTTGCAACTGTTGCCTTGTACCTGCCAAATTCTCACTATTAGAAAAATATGTTAAATGTGTGGTGGTATGTGGAAGAGAGCGAGCCATGGAAGGTCTACTGCAATGCCAGGTGGATTTGGAGGAACAGTCGAGTAATGGGCCTTACGCATCGTTTGGCGATCACAGTTGGCAAAGAGCTCAAGGACAGAGCTCCAACCATCACGTAACCATACGGACTGCGGGATTCAGATGCAATGTTACGAAGGTGAGAGGAGACAGTATTGTGAATGGGAACTTTAAAACTAGATGACTACAAAGCCTGATGATTGAAGAATGCAAAAAAACCAGATGATGTATATTTGTAAATTTGTACTGCTTTTTCTGTACATTTTGTACTGATTTATTTCAGAATAAACGGAGTGGTTCTTTGTACTTGCTGGAGTGTATTATAGAGCAGTGAACATGCACCAGGCACTTCTGTCTCTCATTGAAGTTCCCATCTTGGTTTCTGTAAAATTCATAAACTCAAAAAAGAAAAAGTCTTGGCTGCCTAGAGCAGCCACCCTTTAGCTACCTCCCTGCCACTGTTAGAAAAGTGCTGCTTCTTACTTAATTCCCTTCACAGAAACACACATACAAAAGCATAAAGTCAGTACTTGAGTAGCTAGTAAGATACAAACCTACAGCTTTATTACTATTATTTAAAAATCCTAGTTTCTCAGCAAGTCAGTACTTACTGTGTGGAGCACACAAGACTGCTTCAATTGTCCCAGCCAAGGAAGACGTGGAGTCCTGCTAGGAAAGAAAGGCATCTCTCCCCGTGCTTCAGCAGAGGCAGGACAATCTTAACAGTACCACCAGCAGAGACATCGAGGCCCGATTTCACTGGGACATTACATGCTGCATTCAGTTAAAGTCCTAACACCCCATGGAGCAGCCTCCCAGTGAAATATGCCACAGGCTCCCATGAACATTCACCAGCTGGTGAAGTTGGCTTCTAGCCATCAGAATTTATAGTCTGATCAAAACAAAGTCCTGGGCAATGAAGCATGGTCAGGAGTGGGCAGCAATGAGTATTTATTACTGGAGCATCAATTTCAGAGATGAAGTGAATTTACAGAAACCCCATAGAGGAACAAGGAGAAGAAATGCCTATTCTATCTGCAACCAGCTATCTTAGACAGAAGCTGCAGTTCTAGACAGATGAGACTTCTCTCACACAAGCACTGTAACTTGTCAGTGTCACCTTGCCAGCTGTAGGCTTTATTTGTGAAGATGATTTTTTCCATAAGAACCACGGCATGTCTGCACTTGCTGTCCCTCTCCACAAGCGACTACTTCACTCCTTGTTTCTGCACAATTACCCAGACATTGGGAACATACCTTGCAGGAAACAGAAATGACATCAGTGCTGGCTAACTCGTTTTGTTTATCTTCATAACTTCATAAGCAGATCAATTGTTCAGGCACCAGAGGGGACAGAACAATGCTCCAGGAAACAGAGGGGAAAAAAATATTTTCAATCAGTTCCTGAAGCATTGTATCTACTTAAAAAGATGCATGCAAAGATGCAGGGAGTATTTTTTTTTTTTTTTTAAGGAAGTCAAGTAACAAGTAGGATATCTTCATCGTTCAAAAGCCTCCTTCCATATGCTAGTCATCAAACAACTTCTCTCATGCTCAAGGCTGATTATTCCCTCACCAAGGCACAATAACGTATAACTCAGAAAGTTGCACTAACAGGCACATTTCCACTGATTATTTGTTTGGCTAGAGCTTCATTTTGGATGCAAGTGCATAAATGACAAACCAGTGTATATATTACATCTCAATACCAGTAATAAAACACATCACAAAGTCAACAAGTAAAATAAAAACAAAGGAAAAAATATTTCATTATTTGTTCAATGAAGCAAAAGCTGTTGTGACTCCCGTCAACATCTGATGGAAATGTTAGCCTACTGAGAACTTCATTCTCCTCCTGCTTAGTCCGGTTACTGAGAGCTCAGAGATAATCCACTGCAAGATTTCTGCAGTATTTTACATGCTACAGCTTGCACTTCTCAGCTAGTTGTCAGATACAAATAGAGAATTGGAATATTCAGAGTAAAGCTGGCTCAAGAGTATCTTAAGTACAGTATCTTACATATTTTTTTTAGATTGATTTAATCAAAAGAAAAACCTTGGAAGAGATCTGAAAAGGCTCCATGGATTACAAATCTGTTATGACTGCTTTTTTGGCAGCCAGATTAGGTTTACTCAAGCAGTAACAGGAAGGAAAACAGAAAGGCAGGAGGCAGCAAAATGAACACTCTGAGGCAACACTGCCAGACCAGGACATGAAAAAAGGGACATGATGCAGTAACATTTATGTGATGTGGAGACTGCTCAGGCCTAGGTGAGACAGCTGTTACACTGCAACTGCAGCATACCACGCTGAGCACACATTCGATGTAACCTTGGGCTCTGCCTTCCATCTGCAGCAACTGTCTCATGTTACTGTTCGGTTTCAAGTGCTTTGGGACAGGGATGGCCTGTACGAGGTGTATCCAACAGGTCAAGTCACTCAGTGCTATTGTAAGACAAATTTAAGGTACCTCCTACCAAATGAGCGATGTTGGCATCTTCTTTATAGTCGTTGGTCACAAAACAAAAAGGAAAGCAGATCATTTTTTACTGCACAATTATTCTCTCAGGCCACTGAAGTTAAAGTTTACTGACTTAGTACAGAGACATGTTTCAAAACTTGAAAAACTGTAGGAGCTAGACTTTAATGGCATGCATTCTTGAAGACATTTTTTATTAAAAAAGAGCACACCTGTACAATAGAAAGTTTCTCTATGCTAGAAACGTTCTGTCAAGTTTGCACTGATTCCAGAAGACCTAGAACAGGGTGGAGAGATGCCCTCCTGACCTTGGCCAGAAGCCCAGCAAGAGGCTGACCTTCCAGGTGTGTTGAACTACTTACTCATGGCAATCCCATTCCTACAGCCTTCCTCACTTTACACCAGAAGAATAGCTCTCTGGGCTAAATAAATTACCAAGTGAGGAACTGAGCTGGCTGGAGGGTGAGGGAAGATTTAGCGCTGGGTAAAGACGGGATGGAGGTTCCTGTTGACAACTGGCTCAGTCCTCAAGCTTGAGTCTTAGCCTTTTTGCAGGCTGGCAGGGTTTCTTCCTCCTCAACCTTGCGAAGCTTCTTCACCGTGTACACCACCCCACAGGCACTCTTCCGAGTTTCTGGAATATACAAGCAGAAGCTGTAGCACCTCATGTAAAATCACTCTACTGCATTTAACACATACTCACTTCAGGTGTCTGTGCCCAAAAGCGCAATTCAACACGTCTAACAGCCAGCCAGTCGGCGCACACAGCAGGGAAGCAACCTGCATGGGCAGGACCTGGGGATAAGCTGGGAAATCTGAAGGTGGGTGCAGAATTACAGCAAGCCTAAGGGAAAACTGAGGTCTGCAGGAGCTGAGGGGGTACACATGCAAAACCACAGCAAGCCAGGCTTCATCAGTTCCATAGCCAGAGAAGAGCGCATTCCTGAATGCAAGTCAAGAAGTATTTCTGTATTTCTGAGCAAAACATACCGTTCTTAAAAATAGAATAAATAAACATATTCACATACCCCAGGATTCTTAAACAGACTATGCTGGCAGAGCTACATGGGCAGAGGCTTCTGTGTACACACCAATAAGTGGCTTCATGGTATTCAGTAATATTTTATTCACAGAACCCTCAGCATTACCATAAAATGCTACTATGTGATATTATCAAACTCCTCATATATTTGCTAAACAACCTAGCGAGCCCAATCCAATTTCAAAACTTCTAGTGGGAGGCTTCCCTGCAAAAATTGAAGATTTGAAGTAGACGAAACTAATTACAGATACTCTGCTAACAAGCAGAGGCGCTCTGTGAGAACTTTGCCAAAAACATGCTGAATTATTCTGGTCTAGTATTCGTTAGGGGACAGCGAAGTGACTTTTAAAAAAAACTTCAAAGAAAGATGAAGGTTTTGAGAAATTCCACATACACTTGACAAAAATTCTTCTAACGCACTGTCACTAACTATGTAGATGAGTAGAAGGCTGGACAATCCTGTTCATAGAAACACACTCTTGAGGGGATCAAAGCTATCTGCTGGGAATTACAGCACATTCAAGCTCTACTTCTGAAACAAGATGCAAGCCAAATTCTACTGTGTGCTTCCAATTTAGAGCAACTCACGTTCCTGAGATGACTGAACCTACCTATCCAACAAATCCTGGCAGAGGCAGATATTAATAGCTACACGGTCACAAAGCTAAATTGCTATCAGAATAAACAACAGGCATAGGAATGGGTTGCCCAGGGAGGTGGTAGAGTCACTGTCCCTGGGGGCGTTTAAGGAAAGGTTGGACCTGGTGCTTAGGGACATGGTTTAGTGGGTGATATCGGCGGTAGGAGAAAGGTTGGACCAAATGATATGAAGGTCTTTTCCAACCTTAATGATTCTATGAAAAAAAAAAATAAAAATCAAGAAACACTAAGAATCGATGAATAACTACGTGAAAGGGAAGGCAGAGAAGGAGGAATGAGGGTCACATTGCAAAGCAAGGGACTAAATTGATTGGAACACAAACTGAGACATTGCTTTGCTGCACTGACACTGAGACACATAATATAACTGGAAACCTTTTGATTCCTGCAGGGAGGGCAAAAGTTAAATTTCTACTTTCTTAGTATTAAAATGATCAAATATAAAAGAAGAAAGCTACTGTGAACTACTTCTGGTGAGAGCATATGGAAGTTTTCTTTCATCAAAACACTTCAAGCCATGGTATACTATATGAAACATTTCCTTCTAAGCAGCAAACACTCAGGACTTTAGATTTGGCCTCCAGTTTGAAGTGGTCCACAACGAAAAGTGAGTCAGAAACAGACCACATAACTAAACATCAGAAAGGAACACCGCGCAGAGATTGCTTCTGTAGTCATGCTGCAAGAAGGTAAATGCAAGAAAATTGGGATGCATATGTTTCGAAGCAGTGACATAGCTTCTGCTGCTATCATGGAGATCAGCATTCAACCCCTTCTGAAAGAAGCGGCATTTTCACAACGCAGCACAACAGGCAGACCTGTGTTTTGGCTAAATGACTTATGAGTCTTAATGTGGTTAAGAGAGTACTCCAGTACAGACAGCACTACCATTTTAGCCACTGATTTGCTAGCGTGGCAACAAGGATAAGACAAAACACCCTTGCTGCACACGTTCCTTTTAATGCATTGAACAAGGGAAGTAAAACCCCAAGCTGACTTGCTCTGTAAGGTCTCAGACTCTGGAAAACACACACTGACATGAACTTAGCTTAACAAATCCACTATTACTTAAACAAGCTTGCACGTGCTTTTCGCTTACCTCCATGAAGTATGGTGGCTCTGCAGTTGGTAGACACAGCTGCCTTGGCTTCACTTTCTGACAGGCCAAACAGCAAACCTCTGCCACCTTTGTTCAGGATCAAAATGCACAGAAAGGAACAAAGAGAACATGGAAGCCTGGCTGTATGACAGATTTGCTTACTCTACAAATAACTGGGAATTAGCAACGCTGCAACTCAACGTGACATCTTGCAGACGGTTACCCAGAGGCAGAGACCTGAGGCACCCAATTCTCTTGCCTGCAGTTCCCCAGGAGCCCTCCTGGAAAGCTTCTGTCAATGTTGCTTTTTCCCGGACAAGCAGCTGTCATTTTGGAATGAAAAGTCTGTCAACATAGGAACATTTTTATATGTTTAAACAAGTAAAAAGCAACCGCCTTGAAAAAAGTCAGCTTTGTGGGAAAGGGGATTGTCTGATTCAAAAGCATTATGTTGAAAAATTCCCAGCCACCTTGAACAGGGATGGCACCAAATTAGTTATGTTAATTTGGGTTGAGGCACGCTGCTCTTTATAGGGGGGAAGGAAACGTTATGCGTAAAATCCTTCCAGCCCGCACACCCTCCCACACGGTTCTCACGATTCAGAGCGCACGCCTCGCCTTTGAGGGACAGTCCAGATACACGCCTGGGGGCAGGGAGGAACAAGAATGCATCCGAATTCCTAAAAGGAAGGGAATAAAGATACTCTCCATTAAGAACACAATCCCTTATTTAAGGGTACGTATGAAACTAAGGGCCAAAATATTCAGAACAGAAGTAATCAGTACTCAGATAGGAACTTTTGCTTTCTCAACATAAACATGATTTTATAGCTTCTTCTGTCAAAGATTTGGCACCTTAGAGATCATAAGTAGTAATCTCTGGTTTGGTCTATGATGTCCATTGATTTTCATTCCCAAAACTATGATTATGTTTTTTATTCATTTCTCCAATTACACCCAACACAAATATCAATGCATAACACCACACAAAACGTATCTATAGCTGTACTCAGGCATTACTATTTACAGTGACTATTCACGCCACTCCGTGACCAAGATCTGTTGCTCCTTCCACACCCACTCAGAGCCCTGATTCATTGAATTAGTCACCAACAAGCATCACTGTGTAAAGTTCAAGGAGTGTAAAGGATGGAAAATTTCAAAACGAATTTGAACTTTCACACGTTAATATTAATGGCTGTCTTTGACTTGGAAAAAGGATACAGGTTCGCCACGTCGTAAGGACCTCGTAGTTCCAGAGGCTAGAACAAAACAAAGAAGGTTGGATATGTGCATGCTCTCTCACACAGGCTGAGAGCGCGTGAGTATGTAGGACAGGGCTATCTGGGGAAGCAGTCAAGTCAGGAAGGTGAAATTAAATGCTACATAACAGCAAGCTGCTGAAGATGCACTACAAAAATCAAGAAAAGACTTATTTTGGAAAACAGAGCTCCTATCTGGGAAAAAAACGTAGTAGCAAAACCAAGGCAAAAACAAACAAATAAGTGTGATTTGTTAGTAAAACATATTGATTGAAAACATGCAAGATGGCAATCATATTTAAAATTACACTTTCTTCTATGTTTAATATATATAATTACTATATTTTCAGATGCAGGTAAATCATCAAATTGTTTCGACTTCAACAAGAAGCCAGGACTTACCCTTTCAGCTGCACTAGATATAACGATGTTCTGAAAAAACAAAAGAGAACAAACGCTCATCTGTCAGACAGTATCAAGAAATGGAAAATCTGCAAGCAGCAAAGACTACAGGAGCATTAGCTAAGTTTAGGCTGACAGCCCAATTAATTGCCAAAGTGTCTGATGCCCCCAGATGAGGTGAACTCTAGGCAGGTATGGATATTATTTTGCGGAAATGAATAAACCCTAGCAATCTCCCCAGCCCCTACTGGGCCACAGGGAGAAGCTCTCCCTTGTAGTTATAAACCTCCCACGCAGAGATCTGAGCTGAATAAGCACTGCACCTTTTAGAGGGATAGGCTAAGCAGCATAAAACTTAGTGATGGTATTGAGCAAGCACACGTGAACCTGTACCTCTTGTAGAGGACTGTAAGGGTAAAGAAGAAATGGGCAGTTGAACACACCGTGTTATGAAGTGCCCCCTTTATGCATAGTACCTGAAAGAGACAGGGAGCCACGTGTCTTTACTGCCCCTTGAGAGCAGTTGGGCACAGGACATCTGATGAGCATTACGTTGAGGAAGACACGCACGGCCACAAAAATGACACAACTCACACTGAGATATAACACAAATGGACTTAGAAGAGAAGCCCAGGATACCCCAGAAGCAGCTTACAGATTGTGGCTTTAGCCAGTCTGATGCTCCCACACTTCCAGCCTACTCTCTGCGTTACAGTACAACCTCGCCCATTCACGTTGGCCTTAATCAAATTCACACAGGTGGAGGAAATCAGACTGCAGCCAGGCAATGGCAGCCAGTTCATACCATACGCTGACTTTCCTCAACACGTACACCCCCATGAAAATCACCAGGCAAAAAGATGCCCTCCTCCCTTCTCTCCCTTCTATAGAACAGGTATGTGATGCTCAGGGGCTGGCAGATACACAGCTCAGCTGCCAGCACTCTTCTAATGCTAAACCTCCACTGATGCTCACCCAGGGGAAGACTGTTTTGCGCAGGTGGAAACTCTGCAGCAGCAAAAAAAATTCCTTGCACCTTTTCTTATATCAAATAAAAAGCTTCGGGAATTCCTGCTTGAGTGGGTGGGAATGAGAATTGGTACTGAGGCAGCAAAAGATTTCCCTCTCTGACGTCAGTACCACCAACACATCACACCACCTTCGGTTACAAGGTGGGGCTTTTGATCCCTTCCCCGCACCGCTCTGCTTGTCCTGCTGCCTCCCCAGCAAAAAGAGCAGGGCAGACACTGGAAGGAAATGCTCTGTGCACAGCTGGAACTCAAACCGTAGAAGAGCTCTTTGCATGGAAATGGTTGCACTGCTCACACTGTGCCCAAGGTTTCCTCGTGTGCCAAGGAGCAAAGGATGGGACAGACAACTCTGCCTGAGCATACGGAACGCCAGAAGCAGGAGTAATACATACATCAAAGCGACTTAACAGCACTCAGCTTAGGACATTTCTTTCTGCATAGTTCACCTTTAAAATGACTGTACTACAGATCCCAAGGGTGCTTTTGAGCTTCAGTGGTGCTGACTGCAAGAGTTCACTGAGGAAATTTAAGGCTGCTGCTCTGAGCTGTAACAACCAATTCCCATCTTCCAGACTCGGAAGAGCTCCCAGAGCAGCTGTGCCATCCTGAACCCAACCCCGCAGGACTGCGGCTCACTGCTGCGTATTGGAGACATGCTCTGGCCGATTCAAAGGCAGCTGGCTTCCAGTTAGGGGATGGGTAAGAAGGGAGGAGGAGACAAGAGTAGACAAGAAAAGTACTGGTAATGAACGAAAGAGCAGCAGGCGAAGGCAAATCCACGGGAAGAGCTACAGGGAAGAACTCCGAAGTGAAACATTACCTCCTCGCGTAAAGGAGACAGCAGCTATTCTGCACACTGCTCTGCGTGCAGCAACCACACTCAGTTACCAAAACATGGGAGGCGAAGGAGCGCAGTGAGTCCCTCCCTCGTTCCCTGCACATTTTAACATGTTTTAGGTATTCTGCTCAAGGCCACCTTCCTGACCGGTAAGTTTCTGGAAATTTCTCTGCCCTAATGCAACAGAAGAGAAATAAAAGGTTCCAAAAGCTGCTACAAGCTCAGCAACCATAGGTTACAGCCTGTGACAGTGATGTGCCAGACATCAATTCAAGCAGCCTATGGAGCAGCCTCCCCGCATCTCGGTACAAAAGGGCCTTTACATCACTGACAAACTGCCAGCAAGGGCTAATAACCACCTCTGCTGGCCCGCAATGTACTGAGCCCAGAGGCAAAAAATGAAGACAAACTAGCAGTCCGTTCCTAGCTCTTCCAGTGGCTAACAACAAATTGTTGTGTCCAGCTCCAGCCAATTTACCTTCCAGGCACAAATGATGTACGAGATTGACAGCTGTGGAAAGAAAGGGCACAGGTACACGGGCCGAACGTTTCACTCGCTCCATCTGTGATGCTAACTCAACTGGTGCTATACAAATCAAGTCACGTGAGAAACATCTTCAGCCGCACAGGGGAAAGAGGAGCACTGGCAAAAAGGCATCCTACAGGAAAGGTTTTTTGTGTGTGTACGAACCTTATATCCAAATGAGTATTCTGTGTGGCTAACTCCCACAGTTGGGCTTCTCAGGAAAGGCCACGTGAGTACTCGTTATGTTCTGTAGCACCGGGGCAATTCAGGTGTTTGACCCACCCCACTGTCCTACAAAATAGGCCACCAAGGGGAACCACAGTAATGATGAACCCGCTGTTAATTGGCCTTCCAAGCTCTACATCCCCTTTCAGACTAGATCTGCAGGGCTTCTCTGAACTAGCTAAGAGCAGCAAAGGCCTTTTCCAGTAACGGTGGTGGGTGCTACAATCTCTTTTGACTTGTATATATATATCATGATATGCTTCTCTGTTAAAAGCATATAGCCTGAGAGGTCCCACACAGCAGGCAGCTTAGTCTGGTGGCCTGGGAGAAGGTGAGGTATGAAAGCAACAGAGTGCAGGCATCTCAGCTGCAAGGATTACTTCTTCCCTTGGTTTCAGTAGCAGGGAAGAATGCAGTTGATCTGACTGCAGCAAAGCCCTGGCTTACCGCCAGCAAGCTGTTGGTTCTGTTTTGTACACTGGAGATTTCCTAACAGTTTAACAGAACAGGATTTCAACCTTCTTATTTTTTTCCCCATATTCGACTTACACTCTCCAAAAGAGCTTTTGGTCAGTCAGAAATTTGAATTGGGAATTTTAAAAAGATGCATGGATTTCAGCTCTAGTGCAAACCTTAGATCTACTTCTTCCCTTTTGTTCTGGGTATTGCCTACCATACTAACAGATAGGTTGTTCTGAAAAAAGAACACAGCAGTTTGACAAGTTAAGAAGAAAGCGTGCAGTGGTGCATGGCTGGAAGTATCTGAAGCCAGAATAGTTGCGTCCTTGTATTAGCAGGCAAAGATTCAGTTAGAGCTTCAAAAACCCCAGCATCGAACTAATTTAAAATGGCTCGGTCTGTACAACTCCAGAAGAATTTGAACTGAATTAATTAGCTTGCTTTCCCTTTGAGAGCTTACCTTTCCTTTGCAGATCTGCATCAGGCTGATCGCATTTGAAATTGTGTATCTTCTCATTGTGGAGTCTTTGATGGCAGGCGTGTAAAGAAGTTCAAAGTAAATGCCTCGATCTATTGCCTTCACATGAAAGAAAGTGATCAAAAATCAAAAGGAGAGAAGCAAAACAATCTAACAACCGCTGTCTATTATTGATGCAGCTTATTCTCAGTTTTAACTGTGTTATGAAAAAATGAAGGAGGAATTGTTCCAGCAGGAACACAGCATTGCATGAAACATGGAGGGGGGGGTGAGGTGGGGAAGTACACCAGGTATGTGTACTTGAGTCTTGGGAAGACAGAAAAGTGAGGTTTAACAAACAAATACCATTTATTTATTAGTTGTAGTTGGCTTTCCACTGTCACAGAGAAGAGGAGGCAGGTAACCCCTGCTGATTAGAAATGAGTCTGGAAACTTTCAGGACCATCCTGCTCCAGCCTCACTGCCTGCAATAAGGAAGAACGCCGCTTCCCAGAGTAACCACGTCTTGCAAATGAGGAATTTGTCCTTGCATAAAAGCAGCAATGAGGTTCCGTCTCTCCCATCTCACAGGATACTGCAGTATTTGTGACAATTTTAAAAAACAATGGCTCACAGGAGTTTCCAAACAGCGATACTTAGTGCATTTTCAGTTGCTTTAAAAATCCTTTGCTGTCTGTCAAAGTACCGCACCAAAACCCTTGTATTGCTGTTTTCGCAAGCACTGAGAAAGGTTAAGCAACTTCTTGGAGGATACACAGTGAGTTAGTGATAAAGACACCATTCAAAGCTAGTTCACTGGCCTATAATACCTTCGCCTGAGACGTTGCTCTGTGCTTTATACTCAATATTATTAGAAAATGCTGCAATGCTAATACTGTAAGAGAGTCCAGCAATTGAAAACAGATGGAATTAATCCAGGCATAACCTCTGCATGCAAGCAGAGAAGAAGCTATGTACACAAATGTTTTACTGGCCCAATATCTGCAGACAAGAAGAAAAGCCTGAATTTATCAAAATCAAAACAGGTGATGGCAATTCACCAATTTCAAGGTAAACAGACTTTTAACTTCATCCCCGCCACTCCAGCTGCCTGCCAGTCTGGCATCACAACAACCAAAACTGACTGCCCCAGGATTCACAAAACTAGTCTGACAGACAGACTGCCTTCAAGTCAGGAGTGTGGATGCTGAGAATTAGCTTGTAAGGAAAATATCGGCATATATTGGGCTTCAAGAGCCTCCCAGCTCCTCATCTGGGTCAGCTGCTAGAATTTGAGGTGGTATTTTTAAACAGCATTTCACATAACATTTTTTTGTTCCAAGTGGAATATTGGAATTCCCAGCCTGTGGTGAATTCCAAACTGCTACTTTTGTTCTGTTTCAGACAGTTTCAACTAGTTTATTGTTTATTTTTATTCTAGGTCAAAACTTCTAGAGAAGACAGAAGTAGGATTTCTGGCCAGTTCCAGCTTTAAATTTTAAACCACGAAGGACTACATCAGCCAAGAACACCCATGTGGAACAAACCTCAGCTCAGAGGGAAAAAACTAATTCACCTAACTGCACGTTCAGATTAAGTTTTCTGGCAAGCCACTTACAGTAGGCAAAATTGCATTAACAAAATATTTGATACATGCTGACAGTTAACTTGCGTCCCACAGCAGGTATTTAGCAATCCCACATTTGGTTTATTTGCCAAGACATTCCTCTAAATATGGATTCAATAGAGTCATCCTCCAAATAACTGAGGCAATATCCTTCTCCCAAATTAACACTGCCATTCACATTCTCCTGTCATTTAAATCACAGGCTATTTATCTGTTCTGATGCAGCTGTATCACTTCTGGTTTGGGAGGTAGGTTCATCAGCAACACCACCACAACTCACTTGTTAGCATAGCAGTAGCCTTAAGGTTCTGTTTCCACTCCTTGGAAACACCATTTCTGCCTCCGTAAGTGGAGGACAAAAAGGAGGAAGTGAAAAAACACATTCTTGTTTATTAAATACTGCAGTGAAGGCCTTGAAGTGAAGGACATCTAAAACAATACTAAAGATTATGCGAGAAAATAAAAAGAACCACTTGGATTGGAATGGCGGGAGGGAAACTGCAGAAACTCAACTCAGGCTGACACTAAATACAGAACTTAATAACAAGAAAACAATTTAGGTGTAAATTTACCATATTCACAGGGGGCCTTCGGAAGTAGAACGGCAGCTTTTCTGTTACATTTATGCATACTAGATCCACGTCTAGAGTTGTGCAAGCAATCTATAGCAAAGAAATAGGAACAGATTATTAGATATGCCAAAAAACAAGTAATCAACATTAGGTGCACTGATACTCTCCTTAATTTCTTAATGCAACAAATGTCTCTCCATAGGCAGCTTAGTTTTAAAATGAAGAAGTGCTATGCCTTGTAGATTCAACAATAAACCAGCAGGGCTACTGGTGCAATGCTTGAGCATTTCAGGCCCAAAACCCAAGCCTTCTCTCACTTACAGAGCTGCTTTTCTAATAAAATAATGACCACCCAAAGGCAAGACTTCCTGCTTTGTTCTTATCCGACTCAGGACATGCAAAAGCAATGCTGGCTTTTGGCAAAAGAACTCGTAGCTAATGAAGGACAATCCCTGCTTACAAAGGGATCAGTCCAGGAACAGCCCCTTGCCCTTCATTCTCTAACTGTAGTGTAGCAGCTAATATATTTTACCATTTGTTATTACCAGCTATTTATTATTGCTGGCTGAATATGAGCCAGCAGTGTGCTCACATGGCCAAGAAGACCAACAGCATCCTGGCTTGTATCAGAAATATTATGGACAGCAGGACTGAGGAAGTGATTGTCCCCCTGTACATGGTTCTGCTGAGGCCACACCTCGAGTACTGTGTTCAGCTTTGGGCCCCTCTCTACAAGAAGGACATCGAGGTGCTGGAGCATGTCCAGAGAAGGGCAACGAAGCCAGTGGAAGGGCTAGAGAACAACGAGGAGCAGCCGAGGGAACTGGGGTTATTTAGCCTAGAGAAAAGGAGGCACAGGGGATGTTGTAGCAAGGTGGGGATCGGTCTCTTCTCCCAAGCAAGAAGTGATAGGACAAGAAGAAATACCCTCAAGTTGCGTCAAGGGAGGTTTAGGTTGGATATTAGGAAAAATTTCTTCACTGAAAGGGTTGTGAAGTACTGGAACAGGCTGCCTAGGGGAGTAGTTGAGTCCCCACCCCTGGTATTATTTAGAAGACCTGTAGATGTGGTGCTTTGAGGCATGGTTTAGTTGTAGACTTAGCAGTGCTAGGTTAATGGTTGGACTTGATCTTAGAGGTCTTTTCCAATGTAAACGATTCTATGATGGTACCAGCAACAACCAAGAAAAGACTGAAACAGAAGCACAATTTTAGATAGTGATGGATGCTGCCACATGCCCAGTACTGGGGCCGATCCACAGTGCCTCACCTCCCAGGCTGGGCAGGAAAGATCCAACCCTTTCTGAAAACCCAGTCTCTGGAGAAGGCTCAGGATGGCACCTGAGGTCGTGGTTTAAAAGCTTAGCTTTGAAACTGCACCACAATTTATACTCTGTATTAATAGTGGGAAGGAACGAACAAAGCATGGAGAAAGTCCACACTGACACACAGAGAAAATTAAGTGGACATAAAAGGGAGCCCTTCATTTACATATAATCTCATGCACGCAAGACTTGTAGGAATTATAATGCCTACCCTGTAAAGGTTATTACACAGAACCAGATTTATGTCTGTAAGTGGCGTTGTAACAAAGAAGATAAAGTGTGCTGAAGACGTTCAGAAGGAATTTTCTGCGTGTAGGGGAACACATTGCGTTCAGAAACCTGCCAGCAACTGCTCCAAACACACCTGGGCCAGGTGCCAGCCATTCATCCCTCTTTGTGGCAGCATGAAAGCAGTGGGGCTGCAGGTGGCTGCACTCTGTTCTAACGCAGGGCTGGCTACAGCTCTGCAACCTCACCTTTTACCAGTTTGTTCACATGAAATTTGGACAGAGATGAGAACAGAGGCCCAGCTTTAGGAATGTTTCTTAGCCGTTAATAGCACTCCTTTCCAGAGAAGAGACCTGCACCACACATCCAGACAATTCAAGGATCCTACCAACCACAAGGTTTTTGATGTTAAACTGTCTCTACTAGGCCACTCAAGCTAACCTTTATCCACATGCCCTGCCTTTACCAACTCTGTTAAGCATGACACGGGTTGAATCTCCTACAAACGCAAGTCTAAAATGCAAGTTTCGCCTTTCTGTAGCCAGATTTAATCCTTTTCCTATGTGGGGTACGAACTACCATCTAGACAGAGGTGATTTACAGGAACTCATGTCCTAGAGAAGATGTCAGTGAGGCCACAGGAAATTCAGGAAAGAGAGAAAGCCAAAAAACAAAGGAAAGCAAGAATACACACCAGAAGCAGGCGAGCCGCCCCGTGCAATGAGAAAACAAGCCTTCCTAATCAGCTCCAGAAACACTGGAAAACTCTTTTCCATTTTGCAAATTAAGCACAGTGGGAAAGGGAGTGACCCAAATGCCAGGATAACTACAGGATTCCAGTGACAAGAACACATCAGAAAACACCACTGAGGAAAAACAAAATTAAGAGTCATACTTCCCCACAAAGAGGAATACCCGAATGCACGGAAAGTTGGCAAAAAGATTTCTCCAAACACTCCGATGTTCAGCCCAGCTTTGGCTCCTGGACAAGTCACACACAGACGCAGGTTAAGGTTAGCCAGTCCGCTAAACGGATCTGAAGTGCACAAACTTCATGCAGAAAACACCATGGAGCAACTGCACAGCCCAGTGCCTCCCTGGCCGCACTGCGGGCAAGAGCCCCATCTGCTGGGAAACTGCAGACAGCCAAAAATAAATTCGTCAGTGCTCAGACAGCCTGAAGACAGCCAGGTTTGCTTTGGCAAACATTTTACAAATAAACTTTGAAACCTGGTTTTGCAGTACATCCTCAGACTTACATAAGCACGATTTTGTAGATACTGACTATTTGCTAGTTACCTGCAAATAGCAGGCAGAACTAACATGAATAAAACAGAAATATTAAAATGAAACATTTTTGAAAAGCAACAGGCCAGGCCTTAACACTGGCACAGAGTGGGCATTCCAGTTGCAGCCCAAAACAATCCTCTTCGAGAGCCCTAAAGAAGCACTTTCTACAATTATCTTGGCAAACAGAGCTTCCTCACACCCCTGAGGATACAAATTACTCGTAGAATTTGAGCACATCTTTCAGTACACATCACTGCCCCTCTCAGTCACTGGAAAGCTTCCTTTGCTTGTGACAAGAAGGCACAGACTATTTTTAGGCCATGCTAAAATGAAAGCACATCTCCAATGGTCACGTATGTCTTGCAAACACATGAACAATCCTGTTCTGTGGAGAATAAACTAAGTGCCAAATTGTTGGTGAGAAAGATGATGCTCTTGAGGTAACGCAAAGTTATCAACAGCCAATTAAAAAAAATATAATTTATGGAGCAAGACCCACCCTATAAGGCTTTATCCTTAACAGTGAAAGATCCGAGCCATAAGAGCCAGAGGTATATATCGAGACTCCATGTGCCAGACGCTCCCTGTTGATACCTCTACAAAATTGACAGAGCTCTCTATCATGCTTAGAAACCTCGAAGCTTTAAACAAAAGACAAACATACAAACCTGTTCTGAATTTGAACATGTAAGGATGGAGGTCTTTACCTTATGCAGTCTGAAAGAAACATGCTTGGGTTTCTTCCCCAACTCAAGAGCACTACGATCATGATAGAAATTAAGATGGGCTCATGGACAATCCAGCAATCCTGCTGTCACTGTTACAATTAATGTTTGAATTCTTCTGCTGAAAGATTCTTTATAGTCCACCTTCTTATATAGCCTCTCGCTTCATACTTTACATTAACAAGTTTTCAAAAAAGCAAATAATTCAGAAAAAACAAACAGAAGAATATCATATTAATGTGATAAAATAGGTACTCATCAGGACTAGGATGTAGCTTTAACCTATCTGAAAAAACAGACCAAGCTTCATACTGACAATCTCTTTTTGGAAGTAAAATCTGCATTCTTCCAAAAAGGTGCACATTTGCTTTTTGTGTTCCAGCACACATCTTCAAACTGCACGTCTGCTTGCTACCTGCCAATGGTAACAGAGATAGGTTGCTTCTACCTACTCATCTGTTTCAGCATTAATGATACAACATAGGAGCTTGCAGTGGGTCAGATGTGTTACAATTTCATTTTTCTGTAATAAAAACGTTTTGACAAAAAGCTGACCTGTTTTCAGATGCTCAATCAAATCACTCACACCTGCTGTTCCCACGTATTTTTAGATATTTTTAATTAAAGATATGAGAAAGACTGAGATAACTAACACCCATCACCCCACAAGTTGAGCCGATATCATTCTGCTTTGGACAGCGTTTTAAAACTAGTAATTGTTCTGACGGAAAGTCTATTCAGGATGGGTAAAATAGAGCAATACAATGTTTGGTGCCATTAGTAACAGCTGAAGAATTACTGCACCTAATGGTATTTAGGTATCAGCTTGCAACGGTGTGTATCTCCTGCAGTAGTACACCAGAACTGGACCAAAACAATTCATAGTCAAACACACTTGCAACACCTTGCTTTTTTAAGATCACAGAAGTGATAGAGTGATGGTTTTTTTGTGCAAAATATTTGCATTTCTAGTAATTTAAACCATTGTGAAAAAATAGCAGTCTTGGGCTAAGGTTACAAACAAGTCCTAACAAAGGTTTTGAAAATGACTCACATGAAGTATTTTCTCTCACTAGCACACTCTGAGCACTTCCACAACCACAAACCCCAGAATCTGTTTAGTAACACTGATATAGCAACACCTTTAAAAACTCCCAAATGTTGTGGAGGCTGTTTTCTGTATAAAGTTCTCTCTGAACTGCCAGGAGAAAATCTGGGTGAGAAAATGACAGTCTGCCCTTTGTGTATTTCCCCAAGGCTGTTCTACTTCTGTACAGCTTCAGTGCTCTTTTTGGCAGGCAAAGTAACAAACATATCACAAAGTCAAAGAAGTGAAGCTTCTCTCACTCAACTTGAACATTCAAAACAGAACCAAAAATCCCAGTCTGGCAATGAAGCAAGGGTTGGTGTGCTTAATCAGCCATACTTACTTTGGGAAATTTCATTTTATCTGTTCTTGAGATGCTATGACAACCAGAACTAGCTGTGTTTTAAAGCAAAAGAAGAGCAAGAGATACTGAGACAAAGTAATAAAAAGAGAAGTTAAAGAAAAAAAAATGAACTAGTTGTTTGGAAAAACCTCCAAGAGAAGACGAAAGATTAAAAGAAAGAAGGTAACTCTCAGAACACCACTTGAGTTCTCCTTTCAAATTCTCCCACATTTCCTGGCATTTCAGAGACCAGAAACAATTAGTGCTAACAGAAGACAGCAAATGCTTTTGGGGGGAATCTGTCAAGAGTCTGGGAAGTTAAACAGTTCAAGAAATAATTTTACTGCATGCAGACAATATTCAAATATATAAATAAATGATGTTTTCTCTCCTCACTCTCAGTGTAAGACAGATAAAGGAAACCATGGAGCAAGGGCATTGAAGTCCACTGACCAGGCAGATGTTTCACAGACTCCAACAAGTCATGCCAAGGCCCTTTACCCTCCTGCAACTTCTCCCAACCTTTCAGTCTGTCCACTGATCTGGGAGCCGACATTGTTTAATTAGCCCCATGCATGCATTCAAACTAGTCCAAGGCACTGTAAGTTGTTGTAGGACTGGCATTAACAATCAGATTGTACTTACGTGGAACAGTTTCTCAGTCTTTGGAAATACTGCTATGATGTCATATAACCTTATATTTGAGGACGTTGATCTCTACAAAAGGAGGAAACAATTACTGCTTTGACTTCTGGCAGATGACAAAGCACAGTGACTATGACCAAAGTAATAATAAGAAAAAACCCTTCCCGTTTTCACGTACTAAAACAAAGCCAATAGTAATCTAACCATATAGTTAAGTCTCTACTGCAAGCAATTCTCTGAAGTCATTTTGGGGTTTGTCCCATACACCTAGATAGGCACTTACAGCTTTTCCCTCAATAACATAGTGCTACAAACAGGCACAGGGCTTGCTCATGGTATTCTAGCGTACACACAGAAATCCAGATACCAAAGAAAAGGACCAATAACAGAACTGCTATCCCATATTGACAAATGATCAACAGAATCATATCCAGTTTTCTAAGTCTGCATCCCTTCACAATTGCTTTAGCATCTAAAGATGTAACCTGAGAAATCAGTACTGAATACCCTGTGAAATCCATGAAGCTTTCCCCTACACGATTTCCAAAGCTTCCAAAGCTTCATTCATTCACTGAGAGAAGATAATAAAAATTGGAAAACTGATATACTGAATATACTTACCAAGAGATTACAGTGAGAAGGATCAGAAACAACAAGTGTCAGACGGGTTAAGACTTTAAGTTGTTTAGATGTCCCCTATGAAGGAAAAATAATTCAAGACTTAAAAAGCTCCAAAGCAAAAATTTGTGGTGATTTTCACCCTGTTCACTACAAAAAGAAAATGGTGCCTTGCTCATTTTTTTTGCCTACACTAAAATTTCCAGAAGTGTGTAGTTAAAATTCCCTGATTTTGTTGTTTTATATTGACATGCTGGATATTATATCTGGCCTTCTGAAAAAATGACTTAGTGTGTTTCTCTGAGGAAGGGATCAACAGAAAAAATGAATATCATGCAGAAAACTGAGCATGTTTTATTACCACTGCTATGGCTCCCCAAGCAAGCAGCAACTGTGAGCAAAAGCATTTCCTGAATAATGTACATCAGTGATTCAAAATACAGACTTGGTTCGTTTTATCCAAATCTTGTTGCATCAAAACCAGAAAGAAATTTCCAAAACTCAGGCCTAAATTTCAAGAGTATTCACTGTGAATATTCAACTAGAAGATGATTCAAAATTCACACACAACACATTTTTTTAAAATCATTTATAAAATAAAGAATCGACCCTCCTCTAATGTGAGCGTATCATTCTTCCAATGTTGGGAGTTTTAAGAATCAAGCAATGGACAAATTTCTCATTTTTAGTTAACATGTAATACACAGAATCTCACAGATAAACACAAGAAAAAGATTGTAACTCAATAATAATTCATAGATGGAATGTAACTAAACATACCTGTACAATAGGTAAAGATGGAAATAACTCTGACGGAGATACTGGCTTGGCAATTTCCTTAAGAGAGAATAAAATAAAGTTATTCACAATATAATGGGTTGTTTAGAACGTAAACAAAAGTTGTGTTCCAATTCTAAAAATAAGTTTACCATCCTAACAAAACTATTTCATAGGGACAGTTCATGGATCATATTAAAAGTTAACCCCACAGCAATAATACTGAATTATAACATGGAAGTTCTGTTACAAATGAAAACATGTATTTACATCTAAATGAGCATTTTAAAGACAAAGGTATTTAGGGGCATGTAGATTTAACAATAGAAAACACGCTAAGAACAAATAAACCCAACAGAAATTACCTGTTTCTTTTCTTTAAAATCGACGACATGATTAAGAGCAACTGCAGAATATCCCACTAAAAAAAAAAAACCAAACACATCATAAGACTGTTTTGTCCAGTAAACTAATGGAAACAAAGCCAAACAGAAATCTGTCAAAAACTCATTACTTATATATCTCAAAATTAATAATTATGTACATATATATACACCTTTCACGTTGATTTTTTTTTTCTCTGAAGATTAGCTCACCAAAGAAGCATCTTAAAGTACAAAAATTTATTTTAATACACCCCAGTCATGACTACACTCACTGGATGGCAGAGCTTTATGAACACAAATGATTGCTTGAGCACAGTTTGTTGGCATGGCCAGCACCGGAGCACATACAGGAGATGAACAGTTAAGTGTTACGCTGGGCTTGCAAGTGAATTGGACAGGCTAAGAGTCATTCGGAAAATACATTCTAGATGAAGCTACTGTAAGGTCAGGAAGAAACTGGTTGAAAATTAACAGCAGATATCAATGACTTCTTGCCAAGCTGGGGGTCCCAAACATTTTGCCCTAGCTTGGTCCTATTAATGACTTTCTTTAGGAAAAATGGTTAACGACATTCAGCATACTTGTTAAAACTGCAGACAACACAAAGGTATGAAAGGTAGAGTTATATTAGAAGGCAAAGTTAGAATTCAAAACAATGTTGACAAACTGACAAAAAGTTCTCATTCAACAGGGATTAGAGAAAGATTGTACATTTGACAAAGACAAATCACCCACAAACACTCTACAGGAAGCAACTGGTTGTAAAACAATTCTTCAGGAAAAAAAAAAAAAGACCTAGGGTCTTAAGAAATTACAAGCGGAAAATGAGTCCCCAAGTTGGGAAAAAAAATATATACAATGGGATAGACAGGCTGAGATACAGACTGCAAGACACAGCACCATTTTTCCATGGTGCTCAGCACTGAGAAGACCTCAGTCTCGGTCACTTCACTTGCAGAAAACTGCAGGTCAAGCAGAGTAGGGGGAGGAGCAACGACAATGAATGAAATATGAAAATGCAGACCTGTGAGGAAACTCTGAATGGAGGTTTAGGCCAAAAGAAAGGGAAACTAAGGACAGAGATTCCTGCTGCACTTACACAAACCTTCTTGCAGCTTATATTCTGCTGCTCTCCCGGCCAGGACCAGCCCCCCTTAGGGCAGACCCACAGGCTGTGCACCAGGAGGCCAAGCCATGCTGGGGCACGGATGCCTCAGGCAGCTTTTCTCCTGCTCCATCACAGGGCTGACCTAGGAACTGCCAGGTGTGAGGCACGGGAAGCACGGCTGCGGACACAGGCTAGCAGAAGGAGGAAGACTGCAGTTTTCAACAGCAGCAGACTGGAAGATACATTGTGCACAGAAACATACTCACATTTGAACAAATACAAAGATGACATAAAGGGAAAGGCTGCCTTTAAGGGGCCAAGACACGAAGAAACTATAAAAACCATGCTGAGCAAGACCAGTAGCTCTGGAACAAGCTGCCTACAGAGGCTGTGGAGCAACTGGGGGCCCTAAAATCCTTGCAGGACAGTGACGCATCAGGCACAGCAGGCACTGCCCGGCCTCCCAAGCGCAGGGAAAGCCCTGTGCAGGGTGCCTTCGGCTCCCCTCCAGCCCAGCTCTGCCAGGATTCACACTTCTGCTGCTAACACCAACCCAGCACAGCAGGGAGAGGCCGGCATCCTCCACCCCCGGCCGGCCCGAACCGCCGCACTGCCCCAGCCCCTCCAGCCCGGCTCGGCCCGGCGCAGGGCCGGCCGCTGCCCCGCTCCCGGACTCACGGCGAGCCGCAGCCTCCAGCAGGCTCTGCAGCCCCTTCTTGTCCGGGCCCTGCGGCACGTTCAGGTCGGCGAACCCGGCCATGCTGCGCGCAGCACCGCCCCGCCCGGCCCGGGGCACCCTGGGGCTTGTAGTCCCGCCCTGGTGGCCGGGCGGGGAGCTGTGGAGGAGGCCCCGTGGCGGGCGGGGCAGGCCCCAGCCCCACAGACAGGGCTGAGGAGGGGACGAGGCATGGCCCCGTGGCCCCTGTGCAACGTGCCGGGGGCTGGGAGCAGGAGCAGCCGAGCTCGCTCGGGCCCAGCGCCCTCAGGGGCCGGTGTCGTGCCCACCAGGTGGAGCCGCGGTCCTGCTCGACTGAAGCATCACCGACCCAAATTCATGGGGCCTCAGCCGACCACTGCTTATTTGTATAAGAGTCCTTTCTAGTTATTTCAAGGCCTTTTTTTCCCATGTTAAAAAATTGTGAAATAAAGACCCAGGCTGCCATGCAAGAGATATTCCCCAAAATGCCAAAGCACTCAGGAATTACAATAGACCACAGAACGTGCACACATCGACTACGTAGCGCTGTTGCAAAACCCACAAATCTCATTTTGCTGCTGATAATCAACACAGCGTATGCGAAATAGGGGTGGTAACTACCACTGTTTTGGTTTGTTTGTGTTGGGGACTTACAACAGCAGCTGCTGAAGACAGTGTCTGCAATTTGTTCCCAGTTTTGAGGTAGTATTGCAGGCCCTTGCAAATCTTTTGCTTCCTCTTTCTTCAGACTGGGATAATTCATGAAGAAAAGTCTGTGGGGTATCTGGAACTCTGAACACTTAACCAGGCAAAACTGCTCCTCACCGGGGCCAAGGTGGCAGTGCTGACTGCTCCTGGGTATGTTGCCACGCCTTGGTAGAGCTTGGACCCATTATGCCTTGAGATTTGTGACTCGTTTGTGCCAAAGAGATCATCATAGAATCATTAAGGTTGGAAAAGACCTCCAAGATCATCTGGTCCAACCATCACCCTACCACCAATGTCACACACTAAACCATGTCCCTAAGCAACAGGTCCAACCTTTCCTTGAACACCCCCAGGGACGCTGATGCCACCACTTCCCTGGGCAACCCGTTCCAATGGCTGACTAATCTTTCTGAGAAGAAATGTCTCCTAATTTCCAACCTAAACCTCCCCTGGCTCAGCTTGAGGCCATTCCCTCTAGTCCTATCACTAGTCCTGTCACTGCGAGAAGAGATTGACTCCCAGCTCCCCACAGCTTCCTTTCAGGTAGCTGTAGAGAGCAATAAGGTTTCCCCTGAGCCTTCTCTTCTCCAGACTAAATGACCCCAGTTCCCTCAGCCACTCCTCACAGGACTTGTGCTCCAGGCCCTTCACCAGCTTTGTAGCTCTTCTCTGGGCAAGTTCCAGGGCCTCAATATCCTTTTTGTAGTGAGGGGCCCACAGCTGAACACAGTACTTGAGGAGCAGCCTCACCAGAGCAGAATACAGGGTGACGATCACCTCCCTGGTCCTGCTGGCTACACTATTCCTGATACAAGCCAGGATGCCATTGGCCTTCTTGGCCACCTGGGCACACTGCTGGCTCGTGTTCAGGCGAGCATCAATCAGCACCCCCAGATCGTTTTCCTCTGCACAGCTTTCGATCCACTCTCCCCCAAGCCTGTAGCGCTGCACGGGGTTATTGTGGCCAAACTACAGGACCCGGCACTTTGCCATGTTGAACATCATCCCATTGGCCTCTGCCCATTGATCCAACCTGTCCAGGTCCCTCTGCAGAGCCTTCCTATCCTCTGGCAGATCAACACTTCTCCCCAACTTGGTGTTGCCTGCAAACTTACTGAGGGTGCAATCAATTCCCTCATCCAAATCATCAATAAAGATATTAAAGAGGATGGGCCCCAACACTGACCCTTGGGGAACACCACTGGTGACCAGTCGCCAGCTGAATTTCACTCCATTCACCACCACGCTCCGGGCCCGGCTGTCCAGCCAGTTTTTACCCCAGCCAGGAATGTACCTGTCCAAGCCATGGGCTGCCAGCTTCTCCAGGAGAGTACTATGGGAGAATGTGTCAAAGGCCTTGCTGAAGTCTAGGTAGACTACGTCAACAGCCTTTCCCTCATCCGCCAGGCGGGTCACCCGGTCATACAAGGAGATGAGGTTGGTCAGGCAGGACTTGCCTTTCATGAACCAATGCTGGCTGGGCCAGATCCCCTGGTTGTCCCGCATATGCTGCATGATTGCTTTCAAGATGACCTGTTTCATCACCTTTCCTGGCACCAAGGTCAGGCTGACAGACCTATAGTTCCCCAGGTCCTCCTTACAACCCTTCTTATAGATGGGTGTCACATTAGCAAGTCTCCAGTCATCCGGGAGCTCTCTGAATGACCATCACCGCTGATCACACGTTTTGCAACGGATCACCAGGAAAAAACAGTATGCGATCGGCACGTTTCTGGCCTTGTGGTCTAATGAGTTACAAAGACCTGGGATGGCGTTAACAGAAGCCACCTGTGGCTGTGGAGACCAGGCTGGGAGCTCAGGGTGGCTTTGGGGGACAGTAGCCAACAGCCTGTCACATCTCTGTGAAAGGGGAAAAAACAGACTGATAGACAGTCTTTGCTGTTGCCACAGGTATGGCAGCCTTTTGTTATTGACAATTGTAGAGGTCAAGATATTTCAGCAAAGGAGCTCTGTTTTGGCCTATCTGAGCCTGTAAGGTGTTTGTTTATTAGATCAGCCAGAACTGCTTCTCTGCCAGTCATCTGAACAATTAGCGTAGCCTGAATGGTATTCTCAAGGCCTTTCTGTGAAGTGTGTGAACATAGAAGAGCTTCAAGTATTATTTCAGATTTTCTTTAACTATGTATGCTGTAACTTGTTTTGTCTTAATTTGTCTGTAAGAAGAAATCCATAAACATATCAATTATTTCTGAATGGCCCTATTGGACTTGTACTAAGAGACATTGAACAAGATTAAGCAGCTTTTGTGTTTGGCAATATACAAGATAAACAAACCTTTCCTTGAGGCACTGAAAATGGAGAACATTTAAATGGATCTTCATGAATCCTGCAGAACACTATTAGCTGTGATGGCGTAAGAGTCTGAGTATGAAGCACTTTCAGCATCACATATCACAAATCATTTTCACAGACCAGTGTGCAACCTTATTTCCTACATTAATTACTCCGATATTACTATTTTTGTTCAGGCCAGCCCTGGTGATCTACTTAAAACATCTTTATGGTTCTGACTATTAAGTCACAAGCCTCTAATATGCTTTGTTTTATCTGTGGCCTGAAGTCCTCCTAGTAGAGCCAAATTTTCTCCCTCTAGATATTTTTTTCTCACTATATTTAGATCTCAGTGAAGTCCTTCCAGGTATTTTTTTATGCAGTTCCTCTAACAATTCTTCTAACGTGTTTTCTATGGGCAGCCCAGGGTAGTGGCTGACAGATTTTTGCTTGTTTATTTATTTATTTATTGTTTAGTTCTGCATTTAGCACCTTTAGGAAGCTGAAGATATTGTTTGGTATCACCTATCTCGGCAACTCAGTAACATAAATGTCAGGATCACTTTTATCATAACCTTAACAGTTTCCTTCATAAAGCTGCAGAATGAATTTTCAGGGATGAGAACTCTGTTTTTCTGCATGATAAAGAACTTCTAGTATAAATTTCATCTTAATTGTTTGTTTTCTTTTCAGATGACAGCTTGCTTTTCTTCGGTATTTGCTGGTTCCAAAAAAGGAAGACATCATTTCACATTTATTTAACTTGCACAGATGTGAGTATTTATTTTGACAAAGATAAGAAACACCAAGGATGTGAACGGTTACCTCTCTGTTTTACTGCCACAGAGTGGTGATGATTTATTTTCACAAAGGCAAGAAAGGACAGAAAAGAAACTGCAGCTGCAACATCTTTGCTAGAAGTTGGACAAGAGTGTTATTTGCTAAACTACATTCTGGGAATAAAAATCAAGGTTTCAATAATATTTGTCCATGGAATTCTACCCAGTCTGTGATAAAATATTCTAAATATTTTGACAACATATTTCCCCAAGGCAGAAGAAACATATACCTATACTTTATTTATTATTCCCAACAGCAGGTCCTCACCACACTTATATTGGTTTCCAAGAAAAGAAGATGAAAACGAAAGAAAAAAATTTACAAGAGATAAATGAAAACAACAGCTTATGAATATAGACTAGCTCAGGCAAGGAATGACAAAAAAGGAGATGATAAAGAAAGGAAACATAGCAAGAAAATTTTCCTGTTTATTACATTTCACAGAACCACAGAATGTTAGGGATTGGAAGGGACCTTGGAAGATTTCATACTCATGTTGTGGTACCTTCTTGCTATGTATCCAAAATTAAATCGTTTAAGAATGAAAATGTAGCAGCATCTTTAAGATTTTGTGTTAAGATAAGCACAGCTCTTGTTTTCCAGACATGGCTGTGGAGGGTAAAGAGAGTTACCGTGCTGGGCTGTCAGTGGTTTTCCTTCTGCTGGTGAAGTTCCTCATGCTGCAGTCCTGGACCCATTTCAGTCAGAGGGCTGCAAGTTAGCAAAAACCTTCTGTTTCAATGGACTCTGCAAGAATTAAGTCCTCAGGAAAGGGATGAAGCATCCAGGATTTAGTGCAAGTTCTTTCAACACAGACATTTTAATAGAAACAGAATGGACATACCAAATCAACATGTGCTGGTGACATTATGTTTTCTTTCTTCCTTTGACCACGTCTATCTTACTTTACCTTGCTAACACGGAGGCAAAGAATTGATACCAAAACCCACTGATATATTTTATACTTAATATGAACACAAATTCTGAAGATGTTCTGTGATTAACAATATCTCTGAAGGAGAAAAAAAAAAAAAGTCGATTATTATTTGTGGGAAAAAAAAAAAAAAGAAAAAGCTTTCCTTGCCTTTTTTTTTTCTTTAAATTTGGAACATTTCTACATAACAAGAATGAAATCTCAAAGATGAGATATGCAATAAAGTATATTAGCAGGTGTGACCAAAATAATTTAACTTCAATAGGGGCATGAACAATGAGGGACAAGGGCCATAGTCAGTCAGAGGTACACAGATATATGAAGAGGCTTTTATAGATAGAGAGCATAAATTACTTAAAGGACAGGATGTTAGGAAGCTCAGCCATGAAACTGATTCGATGATATTTTTTGAAGCCCAATGTCAGGTGAAAAGGTTTTATCATGGGGTGGAAGAGGGGTATCACAAATGTCAACTTGTTATTCTTGACACCCAATCAGCCAATCATAGGTTTAATTTCCGCGTGCTGTCTGGAACAGCAATCAGAATTTGTAAATAGGGTCACTGAAGACAAAAGTGGGATGTTCACTTGTAAGGATCAACCCCTAACTTCATGTGTGATCGCTTTTCAATGCATAGAATAGATGTAGTCCCATGCAATGATATATGTTCTGTGCTTTCACCGGCTCTGGGGATATGAAAGCCTCTGAAACTCCCAGGAAAAGCACCTCACCAGACTGAGCCCAGCCCTGGAAACTGGAATATTTTTCCAGGTGTGTCCCAGTGAAACGCATTCAAGGAAAAGATTTTAGAGACGTATCAGCTGCTTCATCTTGCCAAGCTTTTGCATTTTCTCTATAAAAGTACAAAAAAAAAAAAAAAAAAAAAGAAAACACTTTTCTGTAATAGCATGTAAATCCCTTTGACTTAAATTGGCTTGTGAGAGTAAATACAAAGAAGGGTAACATATAGCCTTTGAGAAAGAAAAGAAACCAGGTGATTAACTTCTAATGAATTGTATGGGAATTCAAGGTACAGAACAAAAGATGAGGCTAAAATCCTCCTTGTAGGTTGAAATGGGTAAGTGTAACATGCAAATGATCCTGCATATAATCCACTGAGTACACTTACAGAGTCACATTCCAGAAATGTATTGAAAAGCTGTCAGGAAGAATGACTGATTTAATGAATTGTGTCAACACATTTGCAGGAAGCACCAGATTATAATTTGCTCTGCTTTAGTGACATTTTAAGCAACTGAAAAATTGCCTTTACAGTTAGTATTAAACTGAACAATGTTATCAGCTTCTATGATATGAATCTATTTTGAACAAAATTTACTCAGTTCCTATCTCCTTAACTGTACTTCAGACACTATTTTAGAAAAATGTATTCACACAATGAGGAAATACTCCCCTTTCTCCACATTTTGCCTCAATGTTTTAACTTATTTTTAGGTACCCTTACCATTTGTAAAGATTCTTTTTCTTCTTAATATTTGCTTTGCTGGGGAGGAGGGACAAAGGCACTGATTTATCACCCTGGTAGGGTAAGTCATCTGCAGCTCACGGTCCACTGATAATTTATGGGTGGTTAAACAAGGAGGGCTTTTATTGTGAGTGGACACAGTGAGGAAACTAAAACAAAAATGCATCAAAATAAGTGTCTGAACAGGGAAACACTTTCAGCTTGATAATGGTCAAAGAGCTGCCCAACTAGCTCTCATACTTACAATGTGAAAGTTGCGTATTTTATTATCATCCTCAAATCAAGATGTGGGGATGGAAGGGAAAGCAAGCAACTGCACTCCGGAGTGCTGCTCCCCGCCTGATGGATGTGCTGGCCTCAGGAGGCCACACCTGTGCTCCTCACATCTGACCCCAGCCCCAAAGTCCTGCTCACAGGGGAGCTGGGCCAATGCACAGCCATGCACGACGCAAAGCCTGGCTCCAAGAGTCAGGTGATGCTGACAGAAGGGAAGAGTTCATTAAAAACAAGACATTCTGTGACCCAAGTATTGAGGCCTCACTTGCTATGGATCTATGCTTCACCAGCGCCTAGGAGTGTCAAATGAGCTTTGTTTGGGTAGTTGAATACTTGTTAGGTCCTTCTTCAAGGCAGATTTTTATGGCTGTATGACGTGAGCTCATACTGCAGTCCGTCTTAGCACGGGGCCACACGTACAGTTCTTCCCTCTGCCTGGTGCAAGACCTCCCCTCATCAGATATCGCTGAAATTGGTCAGTGGTTACTGATCCATCTGGGGTCAACGCTCCCACTTTCATTTCCTCTGTTTCATCTGGTTCACGTTAGAAATACAAGGGGGCACTCGGGAGCAGATGTTTCCTGTTTTTAAAACTTGCTGCCTAGCATGTCACCGTACCCAGAAGTGCAGCCTTCTGTTGGCATCCCCTGGGTAGCTGACACTTCGGGCGGCTGGTCCTCCCTCCGCCTGGAGGCAAGGCTGTGACCTGAAGAACAGAGAAAGCCGCTGAGTCCCAGAAGCGGGCCAGGGCGTGAGTTCCTGCGATCCCTGCCGCAAAAGCAGCTACTTCAAAGCAGCGCTCGTGCTTGTTTGTTTGTTTAACTTTGCTGAAAGGATTACACGTGGGGCAGTGAGTCAGTTGAAAACAATGCATTGTAAATATTAATAAAAAAGGGGACATGGGAAGTGGAATTGACAGTAGTACAGTGACAAGAAAGGGCTCTAAACCCTGCCGATCCGCAGGCTGACAGACACCCGGAGGCACGTCGGCGCTGCCCGTGTGGCCGGGGGGCGGCTCGCAGAAGCCCTCTCGGAGCAGCAGCCCGGGTGCTGCCGGCGGCGGACCCCGGGCACCTCAGCGCCCCGGCCGGGCTGCGGGGAGCCGGGAGCCGCCTCCCCGCTGCCCTCCCGCCGCCGGCAGGTGGAAGCGGGCTCGGGGCGGCCGCTTCCCCACCCCCGGGGCCGGGGTCCCGCGTCGGGGGAGGGAGCGGAGGAGGGCGGAGCGGCTCCGGCTCCGCTCCCCGCCGCCGTCGGAGCAGAGCACGCCGCGAGTGGCAGCGGGCAGCGGCCGCCCCCCTCGCTCCTTGCCTCCTTCCCCTCCCCGGGCCGGGGGCGATGGCGCCGTGCCCGCCGCCCGTCCTCCCGGGGGGCGCCGTGGGCGAGCGCGGCCGCTCCGGGGGGCGCTGAGGGCCGGGCCCCGCCGGGGCGAGGGGGCGGGCGGCGCCCGAGGAGGAGCCCGAGCCGGCCGGGCGGCGGGGAGAGCCGGCGAGGCGGGGTGGGGAGAGGTGGGGTGGGGTGGGGTGGGCTGGGGGGCTCCATGGGCAGCTCCCGCCGCCATGGTCATCGCCCTCGGCAGCGGCCGCCTCTCCGGTGAGCTCCGGCCCCTCGGCGGCGAGGAGCCGCGGGCGCTGGGCGGCGGGAGGATGATCGCCGGCTCCTGGCCGCCCCGCAGCCTGGCCAAGCTGGGCCCGGCGGGCGCCCCGTCGGAGCTGCCCCCCACCGGCCCCGCGGCCGCCAACGACTCGCAGTGCGGGGAGCAGATCCTGAGCTACGGCAACGTGGAGAAGGTCGTCATCGGGGCCGTCCTCTCCCTCATCACCCTGCTGACCGTCGCCGGCAACTGCCTGGTGGTCATCTCCGTCTGCTTCGTGAAGAAGCTGCGGCAGCCCTCCAACTATCTCATCGTCTCGCTGGCCCTGGCCGACCTCTCGGTGGCCCTGGCCGTCATGCCCTTCGTCAGCGTGACCGACCTCATCGGCGGCGAGTGGATCTTCGGGCGCCTCTTCTGCAACGTCTTCATCGCCATGGACGTCATGTGCTGCACGGCCTCCATCATGACCCTCTGCGTGATCAGCATTGACAGGTGAGCAGGTGCGGGACCACCGTGAGTCCCTTCTGCCACCCCGGTGGCCCCGCCGCCACGCCAGGGGCAGGCCACAAGCCTTGGGTCCCCTTGCACCCCCAGGGCTCCGCCAGAGCAGCAGGTGCTGCCTGCTGCCAGCACAGCCCGCACACCCCGGTACCCCCCTGCCTAACTTCGTGGCTCTTTGCGGAGGCTGAGAAATGTGCAGCATACCTCCTAAACTGCTTCATGGCATGGCTAAGGTTGGGCTGCTTCTGAAGCTAGTGCCAGGATAACCAGCCTGAGTTCGGTGGAGTTTCCCCAGAGCAGAGAAAGCTCAGGACTTGCAGCTTATCGATTTTTTACCGTTATTCTACTACTCCCTGAGATGAGGTTAGTTTCAACTAACAGAACCATTTTGGACAAATAACGTTATGATTGAAGGAAAAATAGCTCTCGAGTATTGGCATTTATGTATATGTATCTTCAGTCCCCCTAGAAAAAAGAAAAAGAAAGAAAGAAAGAAAGAAAAAGAAAGAAAGAAAGAAAGAAAGAAAGAAAGAAAGAAAGAAAGAAAGAAAGAAAGAAAAAGAAAGAAAGAAAGAAAGAAGAAAGAAAGAAAGAAAGAAAGAAAGAAAGAAAGAAAGAAAGAAAGAAAGAAAGAAAGAAAGAAAGAAAGAAAGAAAGAAAGAAAGAAAGAAAGAAAGAAAGAAAGAAAGAAAGAAAGAAAGAAAGAAAGAAAGAAAGAAAGAAAGAAAGAAAGAAAGAAAGAAAGAAAGAAAGAAAGAAAGAAAGAAAGAAAGAAAGAAAGAAAGAAAGAAAGAAAAAAAGAAAGAAAGAAAGAAAGAAAGAAACCAGCACCAAGCTGTCCTCACGGATGTTTCACTTCTTCCAGAAGCAGCTCCAGGCAGGCACTGGAGCAAAAATAAAGGGTATACAGACTGCAGGAAGAACTTAGGCGTTTCTGATGGCCATACGTCAAAGCTCACATTTTGCTCTCCTCTGCTGAGGAAGGCTAACAGGTTTCTTTATTCCATGCAGGTCCCATTCTAAAATCAGATGCAGCCTGTAACTTTCCTCTTCCACAGCCTAAATCCTATGCCGGGCATTTTAGCATCTTGAGGGAGACTGTTTTCCTTAAAACTCAACACAACTAGCAGAAATAGAAGAACTTTCAAACTAGGCTGTAATAGTTTATCAGAGTCCAATATCTAGTCTCAGCTGACAACTGCAGAAAGTTTTTGGATAGAACTCTGCATTAGGTTTCTGCAAAGAAACAGTCTTTCAGAAGACTTTCCCACAATAACCAGAGGTTGTTTCCTGCCAAGGAGCATCGCAGTTTATATTCATTTCAAACCTTTCAAAACTTCTTTTCTTTATAAGCATTTCCTGCCCCGAATGCTCTCTGTTTTGTGAATTCTGTAATGGCTAGCAGTTACCTGAATGCTGCGAAGCACCTTGTAGCAATGAAATCTACGTACTAACTTTGAGTATCAAAGGATTTTGTTGTTGCCTTGAAATCTTTTGTTGCCATCTTTTAACTTAATTTTAGTATTGTAAGAAAATACGAGTAAGCTTATCTTCCTTCCCAACATTATTCTGTTTTTCTATCCCAGTAACTTTTAAGATAGCTCATTTCATTTTTCCACACTCTCAACATAAAATATTTTCATTCTTTGATCATTCTTGAGATTCATGTCTGAGCTCTCCATCTCTATTTCTAATAACCTTTTAAAGACAGGTTAACATAATTAAGCTTTCTTATCCAATTAAGGATGTGTGGTATAGTAGCATTGGAATAATTCCATTTTATGCTTTTTCATTGCTTAGCTTAACATCTGAGATCACTGCTGTATGCTGAGCCTGGACTGGTCACGGTGATGATCAGGTCTCTCACTTTCCCCCAGACAAATAATTACAAGAGATACAGCTGTATATTTAGAACAGAATATAACCTATTATGTATTACTGCTTTTCATTAACAAGTACTGTTTTAAAACAGCATTATTCTCTTCTCATGTTTGCATATTCCTGCTTCTATTACTGAATGTTTATTGAGCACAATCTCTTCATAATTCATTATACTGTTGTCAACTCCCTATTTGAAGTCAAAATTCTGTCAATCATGATGCTTTAACCTCTGTTACCCAAATCCATTATGTAGTTAAAATAGGTGATGTTGTAAAGAAGAGGAGGCAAGCTAGCAATTAATTAGCAAAACGTCTCTACCACTCGGCAATAAAGAATTTAAAAACTCCATGATTCGCAATGCTATTTAATAATAAATAATCTTATAGTGTTGTAACACTGCTCAGACAGACCAACGATTAACTTGAGATGTTAACTACTTTTTGAAAAGTGAGTTAGTTGAAAATGTGCAGACCAATGAGATGATGAGAATTAAATGTGAACGATGAAGTGTCACCGCTGTAGGATTGATTTAATGGCTCTAGCTTACATGCAGTTGTTCTTACATTTGTTTAGTTAGGAAAGCTTTAATTATTCAGTGATGGAAACATACCTCTGAAAAAAATGAGTGCTTCTAGATAAAGTATTGTATATGGTACAGGAGTTTGCAAATCTCCTGTATATATGTATATAGCACATTAGAGGTTCAGGCCATTTTCACAAGGACTGTTTTCACAAGGACCATTTTCCATGGGTTTGGTGGAAACACTTGCATGTTTTATATTTTCTAGGAGGAGAAGATCTCTGGTGATAGAGCCCTTATAATCCCAGTGCAAAGAATACAAATATGACACGAACCAGAAAATCCAGAAGCAGGTCAGGAGTGAATGACATCACCGTCCTTCAACTTGGCCACGGTCCTGGGTGCCATCAGATACACTTCTTGTAGCACAATTAAGTGGCCCTGTTGTCACATTTGCTTAGGGAGAATGATTAAGATAGGGTAAAACTGAACATTTTTTGAGAATAATTATGAACTGGACTGCCACATGGCTCTTTAGGATAGTTTAGGAAGCCTTTGTCATCTAGTAAAGTCTCTCCTGAAGGGAAAGCTGCAGCTGTTGCAGGCAGGGCAGAGATAGCAGATAAGTTAGATGTTCTCAGATTGTCGTTGTTAAACCTCTAGGTTCTTCCTGAAGCAGATATCAGATATACCTTTATCAAGGTAAATAGCTGAAAAAATGTTATTATTGAATTAATCTTTAAAAAAAAAAAAGGAGGGGAGGGTTCACTACAAACTGTTAGGCAGGGTTTTTAGGGAGAGGTAGTGTGGTTTGTTAGACAAACAAATATAGCTTGTAAAAAAAAGGACGTTGAAGGCCTTTCAAACAGGATAAAGTGAGTAAATTCAAGAGGCTTTTTGATTTGTTTCTCTTGCACAGATATATGCTATTTGGCTCATGTCATTGAATGCCAGCAGCTGGCAGACCTACTGCACAAAGTGTGAGAAATTTTGCTGCACAGCCCTCAATGGTGGATGCATTTTTCAGTTGAATTTCTCTATTGGTTGGAAAGCTCTTAGAGATGTGGATTATCATGGAGTCTGCCAATGGACTGGTTTGGTTCTGTTGGGGGAAAAAAACGCATTTTTTTTCCTGGCCACACACATTCTGGGCAGTCTGTTCCAAAGGAGCGTGTTACTGCCAGAAATAATCCAGAAATGTCTCAAATTATGCCTTTTTCTTTTCCTTTCCCTATTGTTTCCCTTTATTTATTTATTTCTGTATGTAAGATTAGCTAGAGAAAACAGCATGGATCTGAAGGTGTCAGCAAAATGCTTCACTCAGGTTTATAGACAGTTGGCTGATAGAGAGGCCTCCAGGACAGTGAATGGCAGACTAACATGTTCTTTTAAAGCATCAGTAGAGTGACCCAAAACATGAAAGGTCTGACTCCAGGGATAGGCATCAAAATTAAGTTTTTCACCCTCTCTACCCTATGCCTAAACACAGGTTCCCAAATAGGATACATACATATTACGTTTTTGAATTGACACTTGAAATTTGCATATAAACGTCAAATGTCAAAGGGCTGGCTTCATTCAAGAACAGTGCTCTTGAGGACAAGGATATGAGATTCAAAAAAAACTCAAAAATTAAAAAAAAAAATTAAGGGTCTGAATAGAGCTGCTTGTTTAAGTTGCTTCTACTCTAAGTTGTACAAATGTTAAGACTGCAAAGTATATGTTAGTACGCTAATATGCAGATCTCTAGCTTTGTACAGGGTGCACATGGAAGAAGCTAATCTGAACAAGTCATTTTTGTTATCTACAAAGAACTAAATTTTGTGGCAATAGTGAGATAGTGTCCGTAACAACACAAGCTTTGGACCATTATGTTTTTTTCAGTTCATATCTTTCCTTCTATTTCACAAGACAAAAACCTTCTTTATTAGAGTGACCCGAGATGAACATGTTATTTTCGAGTTATCTCTACCTTATTTAAGCCCTCACTTTGGGAGGAGGCTATCTGCTTATGGACAGGTCTGTCAGAAGTAAAAACAGACATGACAGGGAGACCAACATATTTCAACCTTTCCAAATTTTGTAAGGATTAAACAGGCATGACAGCTTGATACCTGGATAGTCAATATTACCCTCACTATTTTCATGATATGAAGGGTAGCTCTGGAGAAAGGTAGCAGTTAGAGAGACTTGGGTAAGATAATTGTGCCTCAATGAATTGTGTCTCAGTAACCTACTATAAACATCTCTTATTAGTATTTTTTTTTCTCCTGAAGCTCCACTTTTCTGTCTCTGAAATAAATAAAATATACCACATTTAGATTCCTTTACATTTAAGAGTGACTGAACGTTGCAAGTGAATTACAAGGGAAAGATGCAAACTCTATTTTAGTGGGTGAATGAACATGGAAAGGGAATTAATTGAATTTAAACTGATGTTGTTTGCCTGCTGATTCATCACGTTCTTCTGACTCAAGATAGCTACAGAAATCCTGTTTTGGAGAGTATCCACTGAATAATTGCATAAGTAGCAATTTTTAATTCAATTTAAAAATAACTCTTTGGCTTAGAAAGTAATAAAGTAACATAACTATAGCTGAAGAATTATAACACTTTCCCCACACCCACATAAGTAATGAAGCACTTTTGGGGGAACTTTTCCAGTCTGTATCTTAGCCAGCAATTCATGAGTATTCCAGACTTGCATTAAATTGATGAGGATTTTCAATTCTTATGCAAATGGCACAACAGTGGTGCTTTTTGTTGTTCCTGAGCTTTTTATACACAAGGAACTGTTCTCTCTCCCCTCCCTGTGTGATATCTTTTGCGATGCTCTAAATAAGTATGAATACTTATGCTTCACCTTAGAGGATGTCCCTCCCTAGATGCTCACCCATTTCACGGTTCCTTGGCGCATGCCTGGGAGCTGAAGAGGCCCAGTGCCTCAGAGGAAGAACTTGTGACTAAATTCAAATACAGACTTCAGCACTTAAAATAGCATCCAGGTGTCCAAATTCTGCCTACATCCAAAACTGATAATGTGACCTGAAAACCCTGTCAGCAATTTCCTAAGCCTAATGGCCCCTAAGAGCCCTGTGTGGCTTCCTGTTCGAAATGAAACTCTTTTGCCCTTAGGCCAAGGGTGGAAAAGGCTGCAGTCTGTACTGCTAGCTCTGCTCGGTTTCTTCAGAATATATATGTAGACTACGTATGCACAGCTAGATATCAAACAATCCATAATTTATTTTGGATCTAGAATAGGTATTAACACCCACATGCAGTGCCCTCAGGTCCAAGAGAATCTGTTCAGTGTACAGTCTTGAACAAAGTATAGTCTAAGAACTTTTATCATTGCTTTAGGTGATGCCTGTCCTGGTAGACCCTACAGGCTAGCACTGTCTGGCTCTGTTCCCTGCTTGGAGTTTGGCTCTGGTTGATTCCCATTCTGAGGCACCCTACTTTACGCTACATTTAGAGAACCTTAGTATGGGATGTATATAGGATATAAAAGTCCTGAGATGTAAGGTTTTTCTTCAGACACAGTCTGTAGGTAGTGAATCTTCTAACTTTCACTGACTTAAATGTGCAGTGTGTTCCTTTATATCTTTGCAAGGTTTAGATCCTCACACCTTGCAAGCAGTGGAGGTCTGATGTCACTGAAAGCTTGAGAAAAGCAGAAAGCTTCTGTTCAGAAATAAATAACTGAGAGATTGAGAAAAAAAATAAAAGGAATTGTAGGAAAAGTATGTGGTAGAGTTACTACAATTGAGGTCTATATTGCAGATTAAAGTATTGTGATCAATGAATACGGCAGCGAATTCTTAAATACTATCACTATCACAAGAGCCATTCCTTCCATTGCTCAACTCAATAAACAACTGTACTCTTTCTAAGTTTGTAAATAACTTGTTTAGCTCACAAAAGATACAGGTAGTATTTCCATACACTAATATGGAAAAAAAAAGGCAGTTTTTTTTTTTTATTATTCCTTTTTGTGTAGTTTTTCTAATTTAGTCAGCTTGAATGTTTCTCAAGTTGTTCTAGTTTCTTTTTGCAGAGAATTTGTTACTAAACAGTTTTGTAATCTCTGTTTTATTATTTACATTGAAAAGAGGTACAACATTAATTCGTGCTCGCAAATCCTGAGGTGAAGAAATTGAATTGGAAGTTGAATGCATTTTTAAGAAGTTTAAGGCAGTGCAATGTGTACCTCTCACTGACAGCCAGTTCCAAGAGACTAAATGAAACTGGGATGTTGTGCTGTGCTAACATGATCAAACTTCTTTAGGTACCTTTTGGTGGCATCTTCAGGTATCTTTTCCTATGTCATGCAGGCAGCCTGCAAGAGATGCAGTTACTTACACTGTAATCTGTTCTTGGCCATAGGAATTGTTTTGTTACATCTTTGAACAGACATTATGCCTCATAACTTGGCTTAGTTATGCACTGTAAGAATAGGAGGTAACAAATAAAAGACATTCTAACAAAGAGATGGGCCATTTTGTAAAGACTTAACAACTCAGGAATAAAGTGCAGGTCTGTTTACTACCAAAATGAGTAGTAGTAAAAAAGTTCTTCCCCCACATATGAAACTATCTTCTGCTTGCTCCTACCAGGGCTTAACACTGGCTGAGTTTTCAGAAGTGATTTGGGGGTTCCTAATTCTTGCGGTTTCATCCAGACATTTCATAGGAGCCTGATAGTCAGAGGTAAGGGAATATCAATTCACATTTTTGCCAAGCAGGGCATTCAGGAGACATTTGAAAAGTGATTTTTCCTGTCAAGGTCACAAAAAGAGTTTCCATGAGTGAGATTGGATTCGCTTCAAGATTCACAGGAATAATAAAATGCTAGAAGCACTCCCTTCAGTTTTTTCAGAAATATCTTCTAAAATAAATCACAAAAATAGAAATATATATCAGACTGGCATTATAGCATAGTATAACCTCTGTACACTGATATCAAACTATATTTGCCTACAGTGTTTTTTCTCAAACTGAATAAATACTATAGAATGAAGCAATCAGGGATTTGTGGTTACTGCACCGTGTTTGAAGTTATTCTACTGCACTGCTGGTAACATGCTTTCACAACCTTCTAAAGGAGCAGAAATTGGTCAAGGAATATTCTTTGAATTTTTCTGGAATAATTTTCTCTGAAAAAAAAAAGTTTTATTTATAAAAAGCCTTGTAAATTACATAAAGAAAATATCTTATTTCTTTAAAAGAGATCTAGTATTATTTTTAATACTTTTTTTTTGATTTTGAAATGTTTTATCGAAAACAATTGTGGCAACTTTTGAAACAGAACATCCCATTTAATCTGCAGTTGACATTGTACATATGTCTATGACATGTCTCTGTCTTTCCACTACAAAACCCTTTTATTTTTCTTTCTTTTTTTTTTCCTCTCAGCATATCACTTAAAGATCTGGTCCTTTCTGTGTACAATAGGAAGTCTGAAGAAAGATCTGCCCATTGCAGTTTTTACATGAACATAAAAGCGCTGGAGAAACAGCTGAGACTGCCAAGATGCAGTTGTCATACAATACAGATTGGGGAGTGAAATTACTGATTCTGGTACCTGATTTTACAAAGTACAAGCATCATAAATCAGTGCTCAGTGCAGTTTTTCCAAATGGTCACTAGTGTTAGGTGAGGATAACTTCTTATGGTCGGAAAGCTCACAAGTGTCAGCTTTTCACATCACACTTCATAGCCAACTACTTCTAAAGGGTTGTTCTACTCTTGCCAAACTTGACACACACAGGCTGTCAAGTTCTCTTTTTCCAGGTTTACTCAGTGACACTGAGACGTTTGATTCCTCATAGTATCATTGCAGAATTTCATGAAGAGATTGCTGCTGGTAATGCAGTGGGAATGCTCCAAATCTAATCTCTACTTCTAGGGAGACAGGAGGAGAGATTGTGCAGAGAAGAGGGGGGAGTCAGCAAGCTGCTTCTAAATGAGTCTGAGCATCAAGTCAGCTAGAAATGCTAATAACACACATTGGTTCTGCCTGCTTAATTTGAAGCTTGAGTTCATATTGGAGTTAGATCACAAACTTGAAGCAAATATTTGCTGTTGTAATAGGTATCGCTTGTTACAGTTTTTCTAAATATATAAAAAGCTAGACTTGGCAAAAAGTTGACAACTTTATCACCCAAAAACAGGTAGAAGTTACCTTTCAGTCCTTGTGATCATGAAGACTCCTCTGAAATGAGCCTAAGAATATTACTGCATCCCATATGTAATCCCATATGTTATCCCAAAATCAAAATTTGCTTGTCTTGGTCATAAGTAACAATGGAAGATGAAAATGATGCGAGAAATTGAAATCATTTGCAAATATTGAGTGTGGATGCACAGAACTGAAACTTTTGCAAAGATAAGAGTAAAAATTTTCAGTTATAGGGTTAAAGCTACAAGGACTTTCATAGCTTTTTGCCACTACTCACGTGCTGTTCACTTTTGTTGACTTCACTACAAGATGAATATGCATGTGAGTGAAACTTGTTTTCAATTTGTTTGAAGTAATTGAAGAAAATTAAAGAATGAATGCAGCAGCTTTGATTTTCCTCTTCTACCTTGCCATTCAATCAAGAGGTTTTATATAGAACATCTCGATTATCTGATACATAAGGATGGTTCCATAAATATTAGCATGTACACAAATCAGGTAGTGATTCAAGTATAACAGGAAACACATTTTGGGGGGGCAACATGGAGACAAGAATGAAAATTCTACCAGTGCCAGCTGTTCTAGTATTATGCCGAACAGAGATATGCAAGGAAAGCCATACAGTACTGAGTTCTTCTACAGATGTTCTTTCAGTCCTTATGCTGGCCTCTGCTATCAAATTGTGAGCTAGCACAAGAGATCACAGAGGGGGTTAATAATATTGTTTACAATTATTTCCTGTATATACAGCAAAATGGTCATGATTTGTATAGAAGACAAAAGCAAGGAGGGACATTACAAAAATAACTTAAAAAAAAAAAAAGTAATGAGAAACCATTGTGTGAAATGTGAAATCTATTCTTAGAGGTACATTGTTTCTTGATGAAAAAGCTGGCAACAAAGTTTTTTCCTGAGATATATCAAGGAAATGGGTGTTTTTAGGTACCGTCAATAACTTGAAATCAAGTTCTGTAGCTTGTGGAAGTGTAGATTAAAAATATAACCACAAGGAAAGTTGGTTGTCCATTTCTGTTACATTTTTTTATGTTCCTTTAAGGAAACCATGGGGAGGGGAGGTGGAGCCATGCGGAAGGATAACACTTTTTCTCACACTGGGAGCTGTAGTTCTGCAGAGGGCGGCAAGCTGGGGAATCCAAAGAAAGGAGCAAGCTGCAGTCAGCCATGTCTCAAAGGTGGTGGGAAAACTGCTCAGGGACCAAAGGAAAAGTTTGCTGGATCTCAGACATTCACTGACTTGGGTAAAAACAGAACTTGAAGCAAAGGCTTGCCTGCAAGGGGACAGTTCTTGTGGGATAATTGTGTACAAACTATCTTACTTCTAACTCACCCTGTGATGAGATTTCTGTATTGAAAGACATTAAATTGCTAGTTCTCATTTAAATTAATTTTGACGTTTTTGAATTGAAAACTCTTCAGTCTTTTGGGGAGAAATTATTATTGTAGAAGATGTAGGCCATCATGAGGTCTCCACCCAATAACCTTAGATGCAGTTCTGCTGCTTTTATTCCCACTGAAGAACACCAGTCTGTAACCTTGCTGGCATTGGAATCATCATTTCTCATAAGCTGTGTTTTAAGTACCTTCAATCAGAGATACAGCCTCTTGCCACTGCAAGAGAAATTGAACCCCAGATACAGAGCTTTTTTATATACTTTATTTAAAATTTAATTGCTTTTCATTAGAGATGCATTAGAAACTAGGGACAATGTATTTCAACATATGGTTTGCAGATCTCTTGAGACAGACACAAAATGTGACTGCAAAAAAAAAAAAAAGTCTGTCTGTAGTGTGTTTTTCCTAGTTAGAGGGCTAGGAAATGTAGAGCTACACTAGGAAATGTAGGGATTTGTGAATCAAACTAAAGAATACTGGCCTAAGAGATTTACTCCAGTAACCAGTATTTAGAAATTGGTGATAGACATAAAAAATAGGAGGCAGGAATGGAAGGAATGAGCACAGTTAACAGAAGTACATGCTATTATCTAAACTTATTGTATAATTTGCAACATAACTGTCATTGTGAATACAAACCATAAAAACATGTTGTGATTGTCATGAAATATTTCATATACACAGACCATTTGCCAGAATAACTTTCTGTAAACAGTTCTTCATGTGGGTTGCTAAATTTTGTTTATTTGCTGTAGAAGTAGACATTTAACAAATATTTGAAATACTAAATCACTGAACAAAGTCAGTGTCTGTTGTCTGGCCACAAATTACTTGGAAACATTTATACACGTGGCCCAAAGCAGCTGCTGGCAAGATGCAAGCTTTTCTTTAGTAGTCTAATAAGATGTTTTGATCTAAAAATAATACAGCTTCAGCTCTAAAAATTTTATTTTTGCTTGTTGTGTACTTTAGTTTCCCTTTTACCTTAAGAATATGCATTTGGAGACCCACTTCTTAGCACAAGCAGTTTTATCAACAATGCTAATTGTAGTCTCTCAAGAGTCTATTGTCCCATATTAAAAAGCTATTTTTGCTAAATGAGTTTGGTCATTAGCAGAACACAAGTTTCTTTTTTTTTTTTTTCTCCAAAATAATCCAAACTAAAATGGCATGGTGGACTGTTTGCCTGTGAACTAAATGTAAAAGGAGGCTTAACATTTCTAAAACCTGTTACGTAATGTTAGGTCTCTGCACTGCTGCCTAGGTACTGAAATGAAGGGAACATCAGATATCCCAAACACCTGTAGTTCTTGGTGAACTATCTGAGAACTGCATAGGCTCAGCTGTGGTGATTCATCCCACGCTGATAACGAAGTTCATCTCCTAAATTCAAAGACGTGTTTGAAGATGTTGGTCTAGCAATGAGAACTGAGATTACTGGAAACTAGGCACAGCAATAAATCTTGGGTATTTTAGTCTTTATCTACACACAGTTGATACCATCACATCTTAGAAGAACCTTAGTGTTACCAATCTGTTGCTGAGAAAAGCAAAGGAAAGATGTACTCACTGAGCGGGGAGAAGAAGGGGCTTCCTTCTGCTGATCCTACGTCTTTCACTGTTTTCATGTATGTTGCGGCATCTGTAAAATGAACAGAGAAGAGAGGCATGGGATCCTTGATAGTCTCTAAATCCCACTAGCTTTAAAGACTTGGGAGGAGGACGTGGCCTATCATCGGCTGTACCTATTTGTGTTTTGGCATAAAGGTATAGCTCTAGATTCTGGGGAATATGAAAGGGCATTTTAAAAGAATTGTGACCCGACACACACCCCCTGAGCTGGATAAATGGTCATTTGTGAATAACCAGTAGTTGAATCTGGCCTCAAATTTTGTCATTCTGTAAGGCCCAAGAGTAGACGGCCAGAAGCCCCTTTCTCAACAGGAGAAAAGCAAAAGAATTATTCTGTAGATTGAAAGTATTATGACTGTATGCCTGTGAAGTTGGTGGTAGCGGTTTGTGTTGTGTTATAATTTGTTCTATATATTAAAATATTTAGTGTTGCAGATTTTGCATGATATTAAAAAGGAAAAAAATTATGAATAATGTTTCTGAAGGAAAATTATATGCTGTACTGGAAGCCTCTTGTAGGCAGACCCTTACTCAACAAAACAAAAAGGATGCATAATCCTGACTAAATTTTTCTTAGGTTTTCTATCTAGAGAAGTCTAAGCTTATTCAGAACTGTCTTTACAAAAGTAGACCTGGTGATGTCTGAAATGGAGAGTAGAAACTTCTGGATCTAGATGAAATTCTACTGAAGCAGCAAGCTGGAAAATGCTAACTACATGAAACTGCAGTCTGGCAGGTCTGAGCAAGACCCAGGAGGCTCAAAGTTTGTTGGAGTGGAGTACAAGTTAGCTACTTTCTTCATTCTCAGACCTATTGGTGGAAATGAGTAAATATTATAACAAATAAATAAACTATTAAATTCTGTGGCTGAGAAGGGCTAGACGTACAATTTTACCCACCACAGTTCGGGTTTTGCTGCAGTTAGCTTTCATCGCTAGATGTTTCTTCCCTTCAACCTTCTCCTTCAGTTGAAGGGCATCTGGGGCTGTAGACTTGAAGATTCTGAGTGATTGCAAGGGGAATAAATCCTTGTAAGATTATGTTAAATTCCTAAAAAATATTTTTCCAGTTTATAGAGGAGAGCTTGATCTGATCAATTTATTTATCAGAATGAGGTTCCAAAATATCACAGAATGAGATATTTTCAAAGGAAATGACGACAAGCAGGAGTGTTGCAGTGAAGGAAGAACTTGGGATCTGGTGTATAATTATGTAAATAAATTCTTTTAAACAAGTGCTAAGGAAATAAATGAGTTATGACTGGGAGATGTGGTAGATGTACTAGACCTCACACTCATTGGCATGAAAGATGATGAGATATGATAACCTCATTCTGTACCACATACTTAGCTGACAATATACTGCTAGAATATCAAGAAAAGGCAAACAAATAGCTGTTTGACTGACTTTGAGTGAAGGAATCACCTTATTATCTTCTGATAAGTTCCCACTGCACAAGTTTCTGTTGGAAAGGACTGTTTTCTAAAAGGTTCTCAAACTGCAGATACACAACTTGATCTAACTTTTTGCCTTCCTTCCTTAATGCCTTCCCTTCATGCTGTGCTCTCTCCATCCCACTGCTTCCCCTTACAAAACCATGTATGATTACTTTTTATGATAGGACCCTATTCACATTAGGAAGTGAGATGTTTTTACTGCTGTAGAAGAGAAGCAACTCCAGAGTCTGCATCTTTAAAAAAATGGAGTTGTAGTAGATCAGAATGGATTGTTGTGTGTGGTGTTTTTACTCCGCTGGGCAGCTGAGCTCCACCACAACTGCTCTCTCACTCCCCCTCCTCAAAGAAAAAGGGGAAGAAAATACGATGGGAAGGGCTCAAGATAAGGACATGGAGATCACTCACCAATTATTGTCATGGGCAAAACAGACTCAGCATAGGGAGATTAATGTAATTTATTACCTATCACTAGCGGACTAGAACACTGAGAAACTAAAAGCAAACTAAAAAAACCACCTTCTTCCCCCTGCTTCCCTATCGACCATCTTCTACCTCCTGCGCCCAAGCAGCACAGGGGAACGAGGAATGGGGGCTGTGGTCAGTCCCTAAAGCTTTGCCTCCGCTGCTCGTTCACGGTCACTCTCTGCCCCTGCTCCACATGGGGTCCCTCCCACGGGATGCCATCCTTCCCAGACTGAGCCTGTGTGGACTTCCCACAGGCTGCAGCTCTTCAAGAACTGCTCCCACACGGCTCCGTATCACAGGGTCCATCCCCCAGGAGCAAACTGCTCCAGCACGGGTCCCCCACGGGCGGCAGCTCCCCCCAGACCCCCTGCTCCTGCGTGGGCTCCTCTCCACGGGCTGCAGCTCCGGCCCGGGGCCTGCTCCTGCGGGGGCTCTCCATGGGCCGCAGCCTCCTCCAGGCCACATCCACCTGCTCCACCGGGGGCTCCTCCACGGGCTGCAGCGTGGAGATCTGCTCCACGTGGGACCCGTGGGCTGCAGGGGGACAGCCTGCTCCACCAGGGGCCTCTCCACAGGCCACAGGGGAGCTTCTGCTCCGGCACCTGGAGCACCTCCTGCCCTCCTTTGCACTGACTTTGGTCTCTGCAGGGCTGCTTCTCTCTCATTTCTCACTCCTCTCTCACAGCTTCTGTAGCACAGCAGTTCTTTCCCTTTCTTCAGTCTGCCCTCCCAGAGGCCCAACCAGCATCGCTCCCTGGCTTGGCTCTGGCCAAGGTCCCTTTTGGAGCAGCTGGAGCTGGCTCTGATCTGACATGGGGCAGCTGCCGGGCTCTGCTCACAGAGGCCACCCGGCAGCCCCCTGCTACCAAAACCTTGCCATGTAAACATGATACATTTTATTATCAAAATATTTTATGCAGTTGGGATGATTTTGCTACATTTATTTATTATTTTTTTGAAACTAACACAAGTGGAATTGTCTCTGAAGTTTTCTTCTGATATTTCAGAACGCGCTGGTTCAGTTCATTTGCTTAAATGTGAAAAGCAAGAGTCAGCCACCAGTGTGTAACTAACCAGTGCACTCAGGATTAAAAACAAACAAACAAATAATGATAATAATAAAAATAGACTTTGGATTTTTCCTTCATAAAAGTCAGAGAGAAGGCTGATTTTAGAGCTTTCATAAAACACAGTATGGCTCTTCATTCTTCACACAGCACTGCTAGATACCTGTAAGAATGTGACTGAGCAGAAGTAGCTTATTCTAATGTTTTGATTAGAGTGGTACCTGGGATGATTGAATTGCTCAGAATTTGGAAATTTATCACAAACTCGCTATGTCTTTTTTTTTTGTTGTTGTTGGTTCACTGGTTTCTTTCTTTCTTTTTCTTTTTCTTCCCTTCTTTCTTTTTTTTTTCCTTTCTTCCTTTTCTTTCTTTTAATTGACTGAGCCTTATAAGCAAGCTTTGCTTGCTGCTACTCCCAAGTAGAGAATCACTGATCCAAGTCAGTCAGCCAGAATATACTTGTGTTTGAGGAGATACAGTGACTTTTTGATCTCGGACTTTTTTTATGAAACTGAATTACTTAGATACTTTTGCTGCTTTAGTACCTCAGTCACAATCCCAGAGCTGCCATTTCCTACTTTTATTCTCTTAGTGGGTTTTCCTCTTGCTTTCAGACCTACGTGCATTGAGAGTTCCTTTGTGAGAGGGTTACATTAGTGAAGAGTATGTTTTACACTAAAGTATAACGACAATATTTTAAAAGTATTTTTCAAGAAAGGGCTGAAATTAAAACCCTTGGTGCCCACTTTCTAGGAAAAGTAGGTACCTGTGGCTGACATTTCCACAGCTGATATTACAGAGAAATCCATACACTATACAGACTCTATACAAGATGCTTTGTGCTTTCAACTTAGATTTTCCTGTGTAACATGGTATATTGATATTCTGTGTTTTTCTTCCCTGCTGAGCTTTGGAAAAATTTAAACTTGAGGTGAACATTTCAAATCTTTACATACCTGGCCCAAATGAATATAGCAAAATCTTGCTGTAATTTTTGACATATTCAGGCTTGTCTTCAGGCAAATACTACAATGGCCAAAGCCAAAAATGTCCAAGTAGATCAATTCTGTATTTAGATTCACTCATAATGATTATATCACGGTTCAGTAGGACTGTTGCAAAATCACTGTCATGGAGAAGCAAAGAGGAGTATTTGGACCAGGTCCTTCCAGAATTTTTCCTGTCTCTACTGAGACAGGAAGAGATGGAAGGGGGAGGAGGGAAGAAGGGGTTGTTCCTTGAGTGCTTTGTCTGGAGATATTATGTTTAAATTGTTTGTATTCAAGGAAGGAAGAGAGAGGACATAAATATCATCACATTTAAATAAAGCTATTCCCTGAAGATACTTTGGTTTAATATAGTGGTATTATCAGTTCAATGGGCTGCGATTTTTCATTTCATTCATCACTTACTTATACTATGAAAGTTTCTGAAACGCTTCATTTAATTGTACTAAATAGATCAGTCATGATTTTCTAGTTAAAGTTGTAGGAGGCTTTCATTTTGAAACACCATTATAACTTTCAAAATAATTCCTTTTAAGCTGATGTTTAGTGTCAACCCAAGTGTGACTCATGTAGTGAAGTTGGAGAAAATCACCTTAGCCATTTTTACATTATGGGAGTCTGACAAGCATTTTCTTTTTAAAAAAATACAGCTTTCATCGGTCTGAAATCAAGCCCCCACACATTTTAGTTGAAGATACCTGTTAGCTTACCTCAAGCGAAAAAATAATAAAAACTGGTTATGCAATTAAAGCGCTAACCAGGGCTTGCAATGACCCTGTCATAAGGGTCTATAGGTTTATTTGTGGTTCTGGGCAGGTCATTTAAACTGCACGTAGACTGAAAGCCTGGTATGCTCAGGGCAAACCCTGATATTCAGGTTCCCCGATCACTCAGAACAGAGCTCTCTGTATCTCCCTTCCTGTGTGTTTAGGCTTTCTCCTGCAAAAAGCAATGTATATAGGATGCTTGCATCTTGTGTCAGTATGGTACTCAGGGAACAGCCAGAGCATCCAGCTGGATGCAGGAATTGGAGGTTCCATGTTTGTCATTTTTGCGGTGTTAAACTGGACATCCTGGACATCCTCCTGAGAACAAGTTAAAGGCCTGGTGTCTCATCCCCGGTGTATGTCTCCACCACTAGCCCTGAGAAAGTTTCCGGGCTGCCCCAGCTGTATCCACACAGGCAGCATCCCATGTGCTGACCAGAGGCACTTCAGTACCTTCTCTGAAGGCCGTCCTAGAGCTTCACAGGCTTTCAACTTCTTGTGTAGCACATACATTTTGGGACCCACTTGCTGCCATACACAAAGGGGCCATCTGGTGTGTGTGTTTGTGTATGTATGTTCCTGCGTATCTGCAGGAGGAGATTACCTTAGACTGACATGTTGGCCAAGACATGTTGCAGACACTGTAGGCCTCAGACTGCTTCATTGCTCACCTAAGGCATGTTTGTGTTGGTGTCTGACTGTCAGAGTACAGAACTGAGAGAAAACACATTGGTGTTTTTATTACAGTCTACTTGAATGTTTGCACGGAACAGGGTAGTCCCAAGACTGAGGCACGTCTGGTGGTTGTCTCCTGGCACATCTCCTATGGCCTGGCTGAAGCCAGCAGGCTGGCCTGCAGTCATGAACGCTTGTCTTTGCCACAGGACAACAACAGCCAGGATATGAAAGGGAAAGAGATGTGTGCTCTGTTAATATGTTGTGAGTTGGAGAACCAAATCCTCTGAAGTCAGTAAGGGGAAGGAGGGAAATTATGTTAGAAGTAGGATAAACTCTGGCAAGAACCTGAAATCTTCATTAGCTTTGATGAAGGCCCTGGGCCTGAGGGATGGGAGAGGTCGGATGGCAGTAACCCAGAAGAGGAAAGTATGGATTTGGTATCTTTTTCAGTTTCTAATCTGTAGAATTTATTCTTTTCCATTCCTCTATTTTCTTTTGCTCAGGAACTGCCTCTGTTTAACAGAGTACGAATTACATCTCAGCTAGTGTTTCAAGAAACCGCATCTTTGTTTAAAGTAATTCTCCCCCACAGCAAGGGCAAAGCAGCAAATAAAACTTTTCCTAACAACAGCTATTCCCAATATCAACTGTCTGGAGTGTTTCTGCCTATCAGCTGGGCAACTTGGGTTATCCTGATGACATCCAACTCTCATGTTTTTCCTATACTGGCTAGCCTATAGGATCAAATGAAGTTCAGGAACTTGAACCTTACCTTCAGTTATATAAGTAGCTCAGGCCAATGAGCAGATAGATCATGTAAAGATTTATATCCTCTAATCATGTAGGCATTCAGCAAAAGATCATGGCTAATGCCCATCTTCTGACAGACTGTGTCTAACTGCAAGAACACAGTGAAGTTTATTGTGTAGGAGATAGAAACGGTTGGGAGTAAGGATCAGGATATGAAATTAACTTCTCAGAAACTAAAGGCCATCATAAAGATAACTTCCCATCCTAAAGCATTCCTCCTCAATTTCTTTATTGCAATGAAAAAAGAATAGAGCCACATAATTTCTCTGCCAGTATCTTACCAGTAACCAGTGGTCCAGTCCTTCATCCCATCCATTCACTTGCTGATTCAGATTCTCTAAACTGATAAGAGAACAAACATAAGTAAATCCCAGCACATCTCTGGCTTTTCCCCCTTCTTGAGTCCCATGTACCACCATTAAGCAACATTTCCAGTCAAGCCTCAGCTTTTAAATCATATGTATTCGTGCTCAAAGTTTCTTCTGCTATTTCTCAAGCTCACTGCCAGAGCTACCCTCTCCAGTCACAGCAAATCAGTTACTTGTCATCCTCAGACCTATTTTACCTTTCCAGATTTAGCTAGTTCTTTTCATACATAAGGCTATATGAGATACAATCTCTTTCCCCAGTTTTATTCCAGCCTGAACTTATATTTTACTGTACACCCAATCTGACACGAACATTGCAACACAACCAGACAGGAGAAAATGAGAGTGTATTTTCCCTTTAATTCTTTCCTAGGACAAAGCTTTCCCTAGTCTAGTCTTCTCAGATAGTATTGGAGGGCTAAAATATATCTTCTTTGCCCTCTCAAAAAGGGGCCTGTCATCTTGTGATAAATTAATAAAACAAGATACCATATCACTGCTTAAAAAACTGAGAAGCAGGGAATATTTCTGAAATCTTAGGAATGTTGTATGTTGAAATCTTCGTATGTTGTAAATTGTACTGTACTGTGGATTTTGATTATACAATTTTTCACTTTTGGTAAGGAATTAAAAATTAGGAAGAGCCTTTTGACCCTCTTCTCACTTCTTCTTCCACTATTACTTGCTTGTTACTGGAGGAAAACAGTGAATGTTAAAAAAAAAATAATTAAAGGGAACTTTTGAATCTCTGGCAGGGGAGAAAGGGCAGAAGTGGGCAAAGTGTCCCCCATGACACAGTTATGCTGTTTCTTCTAGAAAAGCATGAAAATATTTATTTTCCCTCAACTTTGCAAATAGTTGAACAATACAAGGAAAATGGATTCTACCCATGTGTAACTTGCCCGTATTTAGAGTACTTTTGAAGTGTTACAGATTACCTATCAAGGAGTGGGGTGGGAAGCACTTTTGAGCTATATAATTATAATTATCCTATTGCAATCAGTAAGCAAGCCACGCATATATGCAGAAGACCAGAGATGAAGAAACCCACAAAGATAGAGTTTAGACACTTTGTAAACATTTAAAAATAGGAAATCTTCCATTACATTGTGCAACTTCATTCAAAGTATTTCTTTGCCAATCCTCTTCAGTTTTTAAATACATCTAGATTCTAGGAGGCTGGTGAGGGATGAAATAAGCTGAAATCCATTTCCCTTCTTATGTCTCCTATCTTTACATCATCGGTGAAGATACAAGAAAGGAAAATACACACATACTATGTTAAACAAGAATATTTGCTGAAAACAGGTTATCCCTTAAGGTTTAGTCTATAATACATTTATCTGTATAATTGTGTAATATTGGCCAGGAAGTATATGTTATCTAACATTTAGGCTGTGTTGCAAAAAAAAAGAATATATATATATATAAAAAAAAATCAGCAACTGTTTGTTGGGACCTTTTCTTTCATCCAGCATATCATTTGCAGAGGAAAACCAAAGGCTACCAAACTGTTCTGTCAGGTAGCTAAGAACAAGGCAGTAGCTGGTGACAAATGCTTTGACAATCATGCAGTGGGAAAATTAGAGGCAAAGGGTTAGAACAGCTAAAAGAAATTTTCTGAGGTCTGAAATGAAAGAGGAATATGGTCACAGAAATTATGACTAAGATGAGAAAGATTGAATGGAAAGACATCACAAATACCTTTCTGGAAATAAGGCTGTTACACATTTGTTAGAATGACAGCAGACTACATCCCCCCCATCTGTGGAACAGAAGTCTGAGATGAGTAGGCAAAAATTAAGAAGGAAATATACAGAACTAAGAGAGGAATAGAAATAAAGCAGGGCAAGAAAGTGAAATAAAAATAGAATCAGTGGAATAAAAGAATGAACTAAAATAAATATTAAAATACATGATACAGGAGGAAGGAAGTCCATGAAAGTACAGGAAAAGTGAGAGAAAGCTAAGAGAGGAGAACATAATCTTCAACTAGGGAAATTATATTCCTTTAGAATGAAGAGATATTTAGTTTTGATTGACTTAATCTTCTTCCACTGCCAGAAAAACATATGCTTCTTGAGTCCCATCAAAAATAAGCAATGATTTTTGAGGAAAAGAAAAATGACATCAGAACATTTACTATGAACAATAAAAGTACAATACTGTATTTAACATATACCCACTATATCCAACAGTAGGAATGTCTTCCTTTTGTAGCGATAAGTTATTTATAGGAAATATATTTAATTGAGAGCAAGAGGAGAAATAATAGAACATGTTAACCTTGCTGAAAGCATAGCAAATATTTCATTACAATTCTTCCAAGCATTACAATTTAAGTATCACTATTTCAATAATATCAATAATGTTGAACTTACTTGAAACATGAAGAGTAAGCATCTGACATAATACGTGCCACTACATACATTTAAGGTCTTTCATGTTACAGCATTCAACATTGACTACAAAGGAGAAATTAGGGCCTCAACCATTTCTAGCAAATGCAATTAAGTGGAATCTGGTGACTGTGCTTAGACTTTTTATAGACTATGTGCTAATTCACTGCATAGAAAAGATGCAATGTTTAGCCAGATGGAGCACAGAAGAAGTTGAACAAAGTCTTTTTTTTTCCCCTCGCTAATGGTTTGATTTTCTTAGTTCTGTTGTCTCACTCTGAAATTGCACAATACTTAGTGTCTACATTTTAAAGTGATCTAATACATACTCTGAAAGCTGTCACATATGCAATAAAATCAGTAACAGTTCACTTCTGTGAAGAAGAGTATTTCTGTTACTGCCTCTGAAATATATTCCTCTTCTGTGACAATAAACTGTCAGTTATCATGAAGTGATTATGAGGCCAGCCTCTATTGCAGAAAGACAGGTATCAAGGCTATCATACAATAATTAACAAGGTCACTTTTCACATTATAACACCGTAGTCATGCACTTTAATGCCTATGTCTCACCACTTAAGTCTTTTTGTGTTTTTGCCCCTTTGCTTCCATCTCAATTGCTTAAATACGTGATAAGAATAATATTTCCCTGATCAGTTTGTATAGCTTATTTATTTAAATGCAGTTCTGCGGGACAAAGTATCTCCTATTTAGTGGGTACACAGTACCCCTGAAAAGAAGACAATTTCTGTTAGGGTGTTCAATGTAGCCATAACAGAAATAATAGATATGACCATTGTTTCAGCATGCTACATTTATATTTAATTTACCTTTTAATATATCAAAACATAAGCAAAAATAATAATTCTAGATAGATCGGTATACTAGGGATGGTTCTGAATGCTGGATAGCTTTTAGGAATGGCATCGTTCTTCTATTCTTGCTAAGTATCTCTTAATGTTGCACTGAATTGAACAGAAAAATTGTGGAAGATCATGAGAGAATCACGGCCACCAAAGGAAGAGCAGAAGATTTGCATCATTCTTCAGAATAAGTTATTATGGCAGGTGAATCATTAGACAGGATTGTATAGCTGTGGGTTGGCAAAGAAGCAAATACGAGGAACTATGTATTGAAGCTGAAAAGCTGCTGTACTAGAAAAAGAGCACAAAAGCAAACTAGTAAGCATTTTTGTACCTTTTAAGGAAAACACTTCTATAACTCTAAAAATCAAAAATAGGAAGAACAGAAAGCCTCAGCTTAAGCTCAACTCCAACTCAAATAGTAAAGCGATAGAAATAGAACGGTATCAGATTCCCGATAGAAATAGCTATAATACACATCTCTATAATTTTCACGACAGCTTTTCCAGTTCTGTTCCATGGTAATCCAAACTGCTTCATAAAAGCAAGGCCGGACCTTGGCAGATGCTAAACTGATTCAGGAATAACCAACTGATAGATAAGGTCAGTGATAGGGAGTAACCAGCCAGATAAAGTCTTAGAAACAAATGTGCACTAATTAAAATAGAATTCCATCTACTTATAAAGTACATGGAGACCAGAGACAAAGGAATTATATGTGTGTGCTTCAAAAAAAAGCATAAGCAATCCCCATGTCATAGTGCATTCAATTTATTATTGGGTTGTGCAGGAGGCTTTAAAACAGTTTTAATACTCTTAGCTGTTTATTTTTCTGTTACTCCGACTATCATCACAGACAAGTAACAGAAGTGAATGGGACATCCTAATGCTATTTTCTTTCTGTTGTTGAAGTTGATGTAGCTGTTAAGTTTCAGTTTGTCTCAGTTTGCTTTATTCATAATTCAGAAGGTGGGGGGAATAGACTTATCTCAAAATTTCCATTCTAGCTATGAACAATTTTCCATTTTACCGCCTAAATATAACAGATATTTAGCTTTCTCAGGTGGGAACAAAGAAAAGGAAATGAACTTTCTGCTGGGAAAAAAAATAGGTTCAAGCCACCAAAAAAAGAAAAAATAAATCATGCTTGGTTAGCCTGAAATGCTACCATGCGTGGCACTGCTGCTTTTTTAGTTTTGGAGAAAGAATTGGTATCTTCTTCCATATCTATGGAATTGCTTCAGTCACAAATGGAGAGTTATTCATGTGCAGATGATGAGAAATATCTTCATGGAATTTATTTCTGATGATGAGGAGACGCCTATGTGAACTCACTTCACAGTAGTGGAGAAAAAGAAAACTTTTTTACAGTTTTCTAGGTTAGAGAATAAAGTAAACTTATTTACAAAAAAAGAAATTGTATTGAGCCTGTAGGGCATTGGGGTTTTTTTGCCTTTTTTTTTTTTCAATATATAGTAAGATCAAGTGGCACACAGTAGCAGTCCAGTTTTTGTCCTGATAATCATTGTGCCAGCGGCAGAATATGACAGCCATCACAACAAGCAAATAGCTAAGAAAAGCACGGATGGGAAGAAGGAATACAAAGAGTCACAGTAAGACAAAATGATGTGCCAGAAATGGAAACTAGGGTCTGTGGATTCCGGTTCTGTCTGTGATACACTGCCTACCCTCCATGTAAGTTACAGCCCGACGCTTTCTGTAGTATTTAGCATACTGAGCACACTCATTACAAATGCCTGTGTGATCTGCAGTTCAAGTGACAATGGAGTCTGTGTTAGCCCTGTGGGACAAAAACTGTTCTAATGGATCATTGTAATACACCAACATCAAAAAGACAGAATGAAAACAAAACAAAACCAAACCAAACAGAAAACCCTGCATGCTCTCCTATACAGTTGTACTGGTTTTATTATTGTCTGTAACAATTTAGAGGTACTGGGAAAGAACACTAGATCATGGCAAGCCAGATATTTATTAAGAGAAAGGGAAAAAAGGACTTATTAATTCACCTTTTGCGTTATTGTTATTGTAAATGGGGCAAACGGTGGCTGTTCACAATAGTTGATGATAGCACCCCAAGGAGGGGGAAGCTCTTCGCGCCTATGCATGAGCAGAACTGCAGAAAGGGGATGGCGAGTGATGATTATTCCTCCCTAGGGCTGAGCACCCCTTGTGCCTCACACCTGAACAGGACTGCAGCACAGGAGGCAGTTTCTAATCCTCCAGCAGGGAAGAGAAGAAATCAAAAGAAATGAGCCCAGAACTGGGGATGTGCTCATGGGTTTACACATAAATTTAAAAACAAATTTATTCTGCCCCTCACTATTTCCCTTCTGTTTGGTCTATGTTCTCTGCTCTTACTTTGAGCTATTTGAGCAAGGAATTGTCTTCCAGATTTCAGTGACATAGTACAAGAAAAGTTCCCATAAGCTTTCTGTCGTTATATGCCCTAGATACTTGCAAGAGGTTGTCTCTGCTCTTTTCCCTCCATTCACGCAGCAGCCTTTCTTTCTGGAACAGCAGCAGGGCTGGGACGAGACCATGTGTTGTGCTTGTAACAGTGATCCCACAGTGGTTTGGGGCAGGATCCTGCACTTGGGTGTGCTGCACACAGCATCAGGCAATGCAGAATGAGAAGTAAGGGCCAGGTGCCTGCAATAGTGAGCTTTTGGGGAGTAGCCTAGATTTAGTCCCCTCTGTGCTGGGTGTAATATGAATAGGTGGTAAAGAAGCCCTGTGTGGCACAACTGTGTATTCAGGAAAGTCAACGGAGGAAGAATAGCAAATTGCATTGCCCTTTTCTTACCACTGAGAACTGAGGCATGATTTCTTTCCTGCCAAGATCAAAACGAACATCTGTGGCATGGAAAAAGAACAAATCTCAGAATAGCAAGTCCAAGACACTTCTTTCTTGTGTGGATGTCTGAGATACATGAAATAAGCTTTTTGGGGAATTTGACTTCAATCTTTCCCAGCATTAATGCCTCAAGATGTTACATATTTTTGGAATGATACAGTAAGTTCAGCTGATTTACCTTTAGTCATTTTGGAAGGTAGTAATTAAAGATAAGCATTACAAAGTATATTTTTGCAATGAATTTAACACAACACTTTTGAAACTCAGGAATGTATTAAGTCTTGGACACTCTCTAGTGTATTAGACAACAGTAATGATTTACATTATTTTGAAGTTGCAAGTAAGTTTTCAAAGGTAATAGATTTATTATAGAGATAAAAAGATAAAGTTCCTTCATTTATGCCTGCTGACTTTTTTTCCTATCATACTACATTTACCAAAATGGGTAAGGCAGAAAGGATGCTGGTGTATTTTTATGTTAATTAATGTATTTTAATTTCAAATAGCATTTTTGAAGCTCAGATAGCTTCCCAAAAAAAAGTGGTGCCAGGGCAAAACCAAAGAATTTTAATTCTTTTCAGTATACTTCTACTTTTGTGAATTCTTTTTGTTATATTCTGATACCTCACTAGGCATTCAGCGTGTGTAGCCCACAGATCTGATTTTCACAGAAATCTAATTTAACTGTTTTGGCTATATAATGAAGCTCACCTCGTAATCATGTTATTTTTAACGAGCAATTGAGTAATAGCTAGAAAAACACATACATCAGGAAGGTGGACCAACTTTTAAATATTATTTTTTTTAAGCAATACACTGTAAGTGCCATGTAAGCTTTCTTCACAAAGGGTGCATTTAGCTCTTTTGTAGCTAAGTCACGCTATGCTCAGACAAATTTTAAGGGTGTGCCACTGCTATCCCAGAAGGAATGGGTTGGTTTGAGCAACTTTCCTCTTTCCTCACTTTGGAAAAGTCTCCCTCTTTAGCAGTGCAACCAGTTTTGGCTACTATTGTGTAAAATAGAAATCTCCGTGGCGTCTACAATACGCCCAAGGCTTCTGGCACTAGGGTGATGGTTATGTTCTAATATGAGATTTCCTCCTCTAATATGAGGATGATGAGGTGGACAAGAAACAACCTTTTCTAACACTGTGATCCATGTTTGTACATCCTAGTGCCTTAATTCCAGCCAATTTTAATACTCCTAGATCACAGCACCACCAGGCACGACTTCTTTGGCACAATAGAGGACTGCTGTCATTTGCTTGTGTATGCTGTCAAGAATAGCACACAATAAACCGGTTTGTCCTTTGTATAAAACTTGCCATATCAGTAATATAAATGCCAGTGATGTTGTTGACAGTGGTTGTTGTTACTCATCAGAACAGATCATGAAATGATGCATCCTTTTATTTCCAATACTGTAGCATACCTGGGTTCTTGTTTAAAGCAGCAGCACTAGCCTTAATTTACTGCATTGCAGTAAAATCAACAATGCAGCATTCTGCAGAGCTAGGAAAATACTTGTATTTTGACTTGCTGGGTGAATAGGGAGAGGAAAAAATGCTCAGATAAAAAAAAGAATTTACTCATATTACTATATTTCTTGTTTATAACCTTCCAACAGCTTCACTGTATAACTGAATGCTGGTACCTCTTGAAACCCAAACCATGTTCTGAAACCTGACGTGAAACCATGTCTTTTATGAGTAGGTAGCAATGTGAATCACATTACTTTTTCTCAAAATTCTTCGGGGGGGGGAAGGGGGGGGAAGAGAACAAAAGAACAATTTGAGAAATTAACAGGAAGTTAAGCTAAGCAGAAACTAAATTTCAAGTATAAATGTTAAGTGGAAACATACAAACAACAACAAAAGCCACCAAACATCTAATTCCATCTAAGAGAAGCTCCCATCATTAGAGAGAACATAAAGAGATCTTCTGCAGTTGAGAGCAAATAAGCTGAGGATCTTGGTGTACAGCTATATGAGGCAATAGTGATAAATGTTTTACTAGGAAGAAACAAACAAACAAACAAAAAGGAAAAAGTGGTTTAAGCTCTCATAGCTTTGGAAATGTGGAAGTTGTCAGCAGACTTCATTTTTTGTACAAAAACTTGACACGTTGTTTACGATTATTTACCATTCTAAACTTAGCTTCTGGTAAAACTATGTTGTTTTCACAGGTCTTCCTGAACTGGCACTGTGATAGATTGTTATTTTGTTCGGTAGAAGTTACGATATTGAATAAATGTCATTTCTAATTAAATGATGATAAAAAGAATTATTGTAGTATTGAAATAATCTACTCTTGACATAAGTTTACAGTTTGTAGTGCCTGTCTGCAACGTGAAACTAAGAAATGCAACTCATCATCTCAGATTAGTGGCAGGGATCTTCAAAAGTGATGAATAAGAAAGGAATGAAGATGAACTCATGCTTCTTTGAACTTAAACATCCACTCAAAAAATATACTATATGTTTGTGGAGCACGCACTTGTCTATACACCAAGATTTCATAAGTTAGCCAAATAAAACTTGGGTTTCAGAATTTCCTTAATAAACAAAAAATTAATTATCTGTATGAAGATTGCACAAATGCATTAAAATCCCAGTCCTTTGTGGCTAGAGATTTCCCTCTAGGAAAGAGGTTTTATACAGAATACCATCACCATAAATCTTAAAGTGAAAAACTTATACATGGATTTACTAGTTTGAAATACATGCATTGGAAAATGTAAAAACAGAAACCTTAGCTGAAGATATTATATTTAATAGCAGACTGTGGGGAATTACTTTTATCAGTTAACCACTACATTATATAATAACTCTACGTTGTTGTTCTAGGTACCTGGGAATAACAAGACCTCTCACGTATCCTGTAAGGCAGAACGGGAAGTGTATGGCCAAAATGATCCTGTGTGTATGGCTCTTGTCTGCCTCTATCACCATACCCCCACTCTTTGGTTGGGCCAAAAATGTAAACGATGAAAAGGTTTGTTTGATCAGTCAAGACTTTGGCTACACAATTTACTCCACAGCGGTTGCGTTTTATATCCCAATGTCAGTGATGCTTTTCATGTACTATCAGATTTACAAAGCTGCTAAGAGGAGTGCTGCCAAACACAAGTTTGCTGGTTTTCCCCGGCCAGAAGAAATGGAAGGGATTTCTATGAATGGAGCTGTAAAACTGCACAAGGAATCCGAAGAATGTACTAACTTTTCACGACTCCTGAAGAACGACAAGAAAAACATTTCCATCTTTAAGAGAGAACAGAAAGCTGCCACTACACTTGGAATTATTGTCGGGGCTTTCACCGTGTGCTGGCTGCCGTTTTTTCTCCTCTCAACTGCCAGGCCCTTTATCTGCGGTACAGCGTGCAGCTGTATCCCACTGTGGGTTGAGAGAACATTTCTATGGTTGGGTTATGCAAACTCCCTCATTAACCCTTTTATATATGCCTTCTTCAATCGGGACCTGAGGACAACTTACCGCAACCTCCTGCAATGCAGATATAGAAATATCAACCGGAAACTATCGGCTGCAGGGATGCATGAGGCTCTGAAGCTTGCAGAAAAACCAGAATTTGTTCTGTAAGGTCACTTACCCTTTACTATGGTAATTTATTGTTTTGCCACATTAGCTTTGATTTGAAAGAGCTATGGAAAGAAACAGGTTTCTTGAGCGCTGTTAATAGTCACCAAGATGCTGGAGGGTTGCAAGGTTAATTCCTGTACAGCCCCCCAGTCCTAGCGAGCCCAGAGAAACAAGATGACAAAGAATTTGGTCACAGGGGAAAAGAACTGAAGTGCTAGATGTCAGAAAGAGGAGGGTAAAATGTAGTGCAGGATTTTTGAGCTGATAGTGAGGAAAGAGCAAAGTTGCTCAAACCAACCCATTCCTTTGGCTCCTGGCCCCACAAAACTTTTAGTAGCTCTGAATATTGGATGCAGCTTGTATCCTAGAGAATTTTGCTGTAATAAAGACCAATGAATGGTGAAAAGTTCAGTAGAACTCATTTCTTTCCTCTTTGTTATCATAAAAATAAACCATCCGAGATGAAGCTGGATCAGAGAAGTTATAATGCTTAGAAATACTCTTTGTTGTGAAAAACAGATGTCCATTAGGTGTTAATTTACTGGATTGCCTGGGAAGAAAGTACTTCATGAAGATCATTTGTTGCCTTTGCACAGCAACTATGGAATGGAAAAAATACATTACACTTTGAATGTGAATATAAGTTTGAGTAAATTCACATGGACTACAGCTACTGCTGCCATGCAGCACAATTAGTTGCACTGCTTCTGTGGTAATTATACCAGGTAAAGATCTTGCCCTATATTGCTAATAGAACAAATGTCTGATAACCATTTGTTTCAGGAGCTGGTCTTTGTCCATCTTTTCTTCCTTAAATTATCTTGGCTTTATCATTTGAGCCTTTCTCTAATCTAGATGGAGACTGTCTACACTCAGGGCTTGGTTTCTGTTGATAAATGGCTAGTCCTTGTTCCAATAGAGTAGTTAATTTTATGCCTGTTTGGAAGTTCTTCTAGCTTCTTGGGATTTCTTTCGTTTCTGAAGTCAGTAAGAAGATGACATTCAGAGACATCTGGACTTTATTCTTCCAAACTGATGTTGGTCATCACTTCTGCTTAAAATGATTTAAAACCTTGCCTTGTGTAAGAACCAAGAACATTTCTGATTTTTAGTTCTTGTTATTTCCCTCCACCACTGCAGCTCTTCCAAGTGTGTGATTCTACTTCTCCTGATATTGGTAACAAAGCTCTTCCCTTGGTGGAACACGATCAAATATTATAATGATATTTTTATATATCAACAATAACAAATGCATTAATTATTTTTATGCATTATAGTAATATATTAATATAAATGTGCTAATTATGTGAGATATTAATGTAATAAGATAATAAGAAGCTTATAACAACATATAAAGACAAGATGTTTCCTATGGACAGAGAGATGGCACTGCATGCCATGTTGCAGAGGAAGCACAGGGTGTATTTTTCAGAAACTGGGTTTTCAGATATCTGGGTATTGCAGAGGAGACAATGCTCATTATCAAAACACCTCGGTAGCAAATCACACTTTAGGTTACCTTCTGTCCCCACTTTCTCAAGTGTCTCTTTAAGACAAAATGACTTAGTCTGGATTTACATCAGTGAATTCATTTTAGTAGTAGGAAATTTGTTCCAGAGTCCTTGTTCAAAGCATCCAGAGATCACTGCAAACACTCGAGCTTGTAAGTAGAGGTTACAAAATAAATAAGACCTGGATTGACATGCTGAGCTGTGCACACTGAAATAAGCTTAAGGCATTTTAGATGGATTTCTACACCAGGATATATCGAGTCAAGGTATATGTTGGCCTCATTTTTAGAAAAGCGTAACAATTTTCTAACAGTAAAATATATGCTATATCCCAGGATCAGAAAGTTTTTGTAAAAAAAGTTTCAAATTAATCTGAACCATTCTGATTTCAGTTCCTTCTGGAATATTTAAAAGTGGACAAAAAGAGATTTTGACTAAGAATGCCCACAAGCTTTGTAGTAGAGAGTAGGGATCATGTTAATTCAAACATATTTTCCATATTCACCATGAAATTATGGATATTTCTGACTTTGTTACCTATCAGAGAAGCATTTGTTGTTGGTTTTTAGTTCCTAACATGAGTGAGAAGTTTTCACTTGTTTTCTGTAGTTTTCTTTTCTTATATGAAGAAATTTTGAAGAATATAGAAACGAAAGTATCTGTAAAGATTTCAAGTGGAATTTTAAAAATCTGAGGCTGATTTAAGAATTCTGAGCATAAGTTTCAGCTGTTATTTTTCTGTGGGAAAGTCTGAAAAGTTGTAGTTGCTCCAAATAAGATTTTTTTTTCCTGAAATACAGAAGCGTCTTATGAGTCAAAAATTGACATTTGCTCAACTGTCACTAAAGGCAATTGCTTTCCTCAGGGATAGTGTCCTGCAGGACTCCTCTTCTCCTCTACCATCTGTTTCAGGTAACAAGATCCTGGGAAAGAACAAGAATCGTTTTGGGCTATGTCAGTCCTTGAAGTTTTTAGAGATAAACAGCCATCTTTCATCTGTGTGTGTGTTTAGAAAGAAAAAGTATTCATCGGAAAAAGTAAAAAAGTTGAGAAGATTACAACAACATTGTATTTCCCAAGCACGTGGGTAACACGGAGAAGGAGAAAGCGTCCAGACAGACCTGTAACTGAAAGAGGCTCAAATGAGAAGCATAAGGAAATAATTGCTTGGGCTCAAGAACAAGACATTTTACTTTTTAAAAAAATAAAGAAATGGAACTGCAGCAAAATACCTAACTTTAGTAGTAGTACTTTCTTTAATTAGATGATATGCTATTAATCTGACTTTTGAGGATAAGGACACAAACATAACAAACGATTGTACAATGCCAGTGAGAAGAATGTTTTAACCACATCATTTAAAGGGAATCTGGGCTGTTAAGCTCAGTGTTGCTCTGGAGTTAGAAAAGTTTTTTTGGGGGGGTTGTTTGTTTGTTTTTAATACCACCATGAAGTGAATCTCATCTTTAGGTAACATCTGTTCCAATGTAAAAGCAAGAAAATCTAAGCCAAAAATTACTTTTAAGAGATAGTGCATATTGTCCAACTCTATAAACTGTAGTCAGAGAACAATGTGGACAACTGTGACAGCTAACTCTATAACCCCACACCTGGGAGTAATGGAAAATTTCATCTGTCCCATCCTTAAGCTGTAGCCCGAGATGTGAGAAATCCCATGTTAACTACAGAGTTTGAAAGACCTGAAATATTGCACAGCCTCAGGTTTTCTATGAAGGTAGCTGTCACTTTGTGTACTGCTCAACAGGAAAGGTTCAAGCTGGTGCACAGGACAGCAGAGTCAGGGAAACAAGAAAGCCTGGAAAAAGCTATTGCAGAGAATGGGTTTGCCTATTAGCTATAGTGCAGAACTGGCCTTGCCCCAGCTGGATTTTCTGTCTGAGGAAACTCAGTACAGCATTTGTTATTAGTTACAGTACCCACATTCATCATTTCTGATTAGAAAGCTTAGTCATATTGCTCTATGTCCCAGACCATCTTTCTACCGGCCAGTAGTTCCAAAATTGATTTCTAGCCACTACTGTGTGATTTCTGGATGGTGATGGTGGCTAGAAGATGAGATAGAGTTTTGCTTCTGTTTACTAGACTGACAAATTTTTGAAACAGTGGTTCCTATTTCATTCTCACATCATACTTGTGTCTGTTTTCCATGGTGTCAGGAGGCTGCTTTGCCTTTTTACTTACTGCATAGCCCTCGAGTAGGAATTTACCCCTCCTTGTTCAAGCAGGGAAGAAGTCACCACAACACGCTATTAGGTTAGGGCTTTTTTCATTTGGGGTCTCTCTGGATGATATTTCTGGGGAAATGTGGCCAGCTGTACTGGCTCCGGGAATGACCACTCAGCTATACCATGCCTAAACACCGGGAGAAACAAGATGATACCGGCTACTGCTCAGGCAGCAATTTCAGAGTAATCACCAAAGCCTGTGCTAGGACCTGAATAAACCAGGAGGCAGCCAGCACTGCTACTGTGCAGCTGATGCCAGAAAGCACCTACCTCACCTCTTCAAACAGCACAAGTGTCCACTCAGGATCTCACGCTCCTCAGCTACAGCCCCAAGTCTTCAATTGTTGCAGAAGTATCTAGACATCGACACAGGGAGATGCCAGTGAGAGCTTCTTTGCTTTATATGCCTCCTTTGTTCAACAATACGGCGGTATGTGAAGACCCTCAAGTGCAGCCATTGAGTGAGCCAGTTCCCTAAAAGGGTTTTTAGATACAGCTGTGCTAGAGATCCCTCCCCAGGCCTAGTTTTCAGTACTGCAAACACATTTTACTGAATATAAACATGTTGGCCTAAAAATAAACATAAAAATAAAAAGCCAGAGGGGCATAAAAAGATAACTCTTGCCCAGCAATAGCCAGTCTAGAATTTATCCATAACGGTAGCATTGGTTCTCAATGGCTCCCAGGTGAGGGGATCCTGGGAGTGCTGCCTTCACCTGACATAGCCTTTCCACACTGGCCTCACACCAGCAGGACGGCAGCCAGCGTCCTGGTGGTTCTTTACCAGAAGCCCATTGCACCCTTCTAGTCACATCCTGCTCAGATGCACTATATTTATGCCATTTTTCCTCAATAAACAGGGCACGAAGCAGCTTACAGTAAGGGCTTTAGATGAACAGACTTGGACTGAAAAGTTCTTTTGCACAGAAAAGTTCCTTTGCACAGAATTTGATATAACAGTTCTGTGAAGGGTTTCCCTTGTTTTTTAACCTTCCCTGCCCACCTCCATCTCTGTTCCTTTCCACTGAGTTACTTATCAAGTGTCAAATCAGTAACTGTTGCTCAGAGGTTCTTAAGTGTGGCCCTGTTTCTTCATGGCCATTCCTGCTGAGAGCTGTCTTTGTCAAGTTACAGCAAATCCCCTGCAAAGCACTCACTCATTTAGGAGCAACAGATAATCTGCAGGGGATCCATGCAGTAAGTTATGGTATTCCCTGTGGTATTTTTCCTCCTATTTCGAATAAAACTCAAGGGTTTATTGCGGTGTCAATACAAACTATACTGCCCTTGGTCACTCAGTATTTCTCTTTTGAGGGAGACTGTCTGAGGTAGAAGACTCATTCCTAACATTTTCTCCCAGCTCCCACTGCATACCTGCGTGGAGGTTTAACGCTGTGGCACAGTATTGGCACTGATCACGTAACTCCTCTGTTTAGTCAGAGTCTTACTGCGTAAAAATAGAAATACCAGAGTCATAAAAATTGGGAATTCACAATATCATCTCATTATTTTATGCCTACTGCTTCACACTTCGGTTTCATGAAAAGAAAAACATGTTTTTTTTCACTCTGTTCAGACGTTTTAGTAGCTTGCACCACCTGCAGAAAGATGTTAAATGGTGAAATAAATCTTCTACAATGAGACAAAAAAGGAATTATTTATCAAATTAATATTGTAAATATTGCAGTCCATTCACAACACACACACACACCGCTTTATGGCAGGAAAATGGATTTCCTGGCAGCCCCTGCTCCAAACACTGGGGTCAGCACAGCATCTCTGGGAGAGCAACAGTGAGGTAAGTTTGGGGATCACTGACTGAGATGCTGTAGGTACAGGACTGGAAGGTGTTTTGAAGCAATGCCATATTGCTTTCCTCTCGCTACCAACTTAGCTTCCGTATAATCTTTATTGTCCTTCAGGATAAACTTCTCAAAGTATAACATTCTCAGAAAATGTGCAAGATCAATGTACTGTCAAATCTTCTTCACAGCTTGCTAAAGAATTTGTTGTCATTTAAAACCATGTTTCACAGGGAGAGGGAAGGGAGAAATTCAGAGACATGGGAATAGTCTTAATATGCAAAATTATTAGTGTCCTGGAATAGAAGACGCTCACCCACTCTATTTAAAAAAAAATAAGGTGATAGGAGGGGGGAGGAAGGATTTTTCATCAAACAAAAAAAACCCACTGCAGTGGAGGGCTCAAGCATATTAAAAACAACAACAACAACAACAAACACCACCACACACAGAGATAGCCTAAGAAACACTGCACTAAAAGAGCAACCTTTGCAATGTGCAAGAAATACAAATTTATACCCATCTTTACTGATTTTAATCTCCTAAGTAGTTATTGCCACTAAAGAGGGCTTGGCATGAACTTGAAGTGAGTTAATGCCGTTTTCTATACCTGCTCTCTAAAGATTTTGCCAAATAAGCCCGTCATCCTCCGCACTCACTATTCTGGCACCCCTTCAGCTGCCCTGCTGCACTGCCAAAACCCTTTGTCATGCTGCAATATTTGCAACAGGGCAGAATAGCTTTTACTCACTGAAAACTGAAGTATGTTTATGATTCCCAGATAAGTTAACTTTGCTGTTAATTTTTCCTTGCTGCAGATCAAAAAACCAAACCAAACCAGCAACCAAAACCCACAACATATTGAGATACTATGATTTCTTTGAGATATTCGTATGTAGTTACTGGAAGGGATAATATTTTGATGATTTGTAGGCTTTGTAACTTCACTGATTAAAATGATTGTTTCTGTTATTTGTGAACTTTCATATAGAGCTAGTCAAGTTAGTTCAGCAAAAAAAGTGCTTGCAGATGTATCAATGTTTTCAGAAGTGAGAGACCAATGCACTTTCATAAACCAACATACCAGACTGAATAAATATTTTGCTTGTAGTTTTCTATCTACTCAGTTAAAACCAACAATATTTCATTAATTTAGTGGTTGTGTGGTCTTGTTAGTTCCAGAAAATTGTATTTACATTATGCTTTTTTTTTTTTTTTTTTACTTTCTACAAGAGAAGAGAAGGACACTAGTATTCTCATTCAGCCCTTCTGGAGAATCTATGTTTTAAAGCATGGAAAAATATAGCAGAATGCAATTGGATAAACTCGCTTATGTTTCAGAAAATTTCTCATCTTTGGCTGATCTAACCAGAGTTTCTGCAGGTCTCTGATATAATGGCAGAGATTCATCAGGTAAATCTACTGTCCTGAAGATGGTTGCAAGGAAAAGATAAAATAAACCCAATTAAGTGAACATCTACTTCATGACAATAGTTGCAAAAGCAAAACAGCCCCCAGCTAATAAGTAAAAAACAGCAGTGATATTTTGGTGGTCATGACACTTAAAAAGCATAATAACAAAATGTTACAGCTGCTTTATAGAAACACAGAAATTAGTATCTTAATGGTAAGTGTTTCCAAACTGAGTAAGAGCTACTAACTCAAAATCGTAGTGACTGATTTCCTTGCACATTTATGTACTGGAGACTGTCACAAAGGAATGCTGGTGCAAGTTGCTGTAGTTTTGCAGTCTAGTAAAATAATTTTATGTTAGCATGGGTTTGCTGTAAGGATTATACTACTATATATCTCGATAGGATATACACCTTCTATATTCTAGGTACAAATAACTTCTCCAAGTTAACACATTAAAGAAGTCCAAATATTTAACCTCAAAGGAGGAATAACAGAGATAATTAAAGGGTAACATGAGAACCAAACAAGCATAGAGAACTTGAAACCTTTTGGATATTTGGTTGCCAACATACAGAGAGCCTATCTGCTCCTTACTGAATATTTACAGTTTTTCTTAGCTTATATAATTTATTTGTCAAAAATGCTGTAATTATATTTCCCTTTTCAAATAAGGCGTAAATAGAGCAAGTACTGTGAAAATCATGGTATGAATAGTACTTTTTTTTTTTTTTTTAATTATTTGGAAACAGAAGTGCAGAGGTACTAACAGACCAGCTCCTGTTCTTACCCCTGCCTTCAGAATGATTCCAAAGAGCGTTTATCAATAGGGTGACAGGTGCTTTATATATATATATAAATTATAAATGTATAAATAAATTAAAAATTAAAATGATAAACTATAAATTAAAAAAATAATCAAAAGTTCAATCAGATAAAGTTAATGTTGTAGAATAACTTTTTTTTTTTTAATGACTTTTCTTTTTTTCAAAATAATCCTCTGGTAGTCCAGAAAAAGACAAAGATGAGCAGCACCAATATGGTTTGGAGCTACAAGGATTTATAAAAACAAACTTTTAGCCCCAATAATGAACTAACTCATTGTCTTTTGTCCATGCATTTTCTTAAAATTTATTCATCCAATGAACACGGTACATGAACAGAAAATAAAAAGCCATATAATTTGCCTTAGAAAATGTCATTAAAGTCCAGAATTTTATTTTGGATTTTATTTTTGATTTTAAAAACACCTATAACTAGCTAAATTTAATGTTTCAAAAAGTCCTTAATTTCCTATATGACTAGGGTTAAAATTGGAAATAATTACCTGGTTAGTTCTCAGAAGTTCCTACCTACCTACCTGCCTGCCTCCCTCTAATTTGGATACTTTTTTCCATGATATGTTTTCATGTAACAAGATAATGAGTGAAAAGGCAGGTTTGTCTGTAAAATGCCTATTCCCAATACATTTGCTGATGTGAATAATCCAATGGTTTCAACAGGGAGGCTATAACAAGACAAAAAAAGTACCTTGCTGTACACTACAGACGGATGGAACTGCATTAGGGTGCCCCCTAAATCTTGCAATCTTACAAATGCTTGTTACAAAATTTCAGCCTTAGTAATGTATAGGGATTGGCTCTTCCCCTCACCAAACTCGAGAAGAGAGGCAGGAATTGGCCCTAATTACAGACTGTACAGTGTTATAGGGAGGACAAAGTACAATAGCATGACAGCTAAGAAGAATATTCTCTGCAAAGTTTTTGCAGTAACTACTTGTCTATAGATGATTTTATGAAACTGGGGAAGAAATCTTCATTAATGCTCTAGTGTGTGAGGTATCCACGAGCAGTGATACCATGCAGGTCTGTGCTGCAACCAGGGTTAGGGAGGCTGGGTCAGGTGAGGGGCTCACAGAGGAAAGAGCTGCATTTTCTGATGCTGTTGCAGCAAGCCATTTGGGGTTTCTGCCACCAAACTGTGTAAAATGGGAACTTCCTCAGTTCTCACAGTAACCCAAAACAAGAGGATTACAAAGGACAGAAAAAACACCAAAATCCTCCACTTTCCCCTAGCTTCCTCCTTTGTACTGGACCTCTGAGAATTGTCTTGTTAGCCAATTTTCTCTTAAGAAATGTTTCCATTTATTTCAGTGGCATCTGGATCAGGACTTTTAGTTGCTCCAGGACATTTCCCATCTAATTCATCCACTTTTTTTTTGAAAACAGGAGAAGTTCTGATTTCTCCAGGGAAAAAGAGTCCTGACTCATGACCTGCATGAAAGCAGCCAGAAAAAAAGCCAAGCCAGAACTGGAAGAAGGAAAATGAAAAGTTGGCTTCTGAAGAAATGGATAGATTTCCGAAACGTACTTCATCTTCTTTTGATAGGAATGCACTAAAAATACTCAATGAGCTCAATACATTACATTAAATACATTTCTATTGGAAGTAGTCACATCTTGTTTGTTATGGAGAAAAGTGCTGCTATATAAAAGTGAAAATCGTTTTCTGCCTGAGAAAGCCAAATCATTTCAGCAATAAAAGTTTGGCACATGGGGTGGGAAAGAAATGCGACTAAAATTCAAAGACAAAGTGCTGGGCAGATTTCCACTGCATTAAATGATGTAGAAAAGATTCATTTATGTTTACCATGCTTGTTGATCCTAACTTCGGTTTTAATATTCAGGGATCACCAGTGATATCGAATGTATTTTGTTGTACTACAAAAAGGTATTTTCAAGCACATGGTAGGTCTGTGGATGCTTTTAAGGCCTGTGTTAAAGAGATTCTCTGCACCTGGAACAGGATCCACAGAGGCAACAATAAAGGACTGATTTTTGTAAAAGTGTTCCATCGTAATACATGAATGTCTGTTTACTTGGTAAGGTGAACACGGCTTGTTGGTCTAGTTCCTATCTGCTAAGGAGAAAAGCTGCCTTCAGTTACACAGTGGCAAAAGTTAAAGGACAGAATTAGAACAAACACATTACACCATGGTTAATTTACAAATGGGATTGCTTCGTTTTAATGCAATTTTTGTGATCTGCCAAATTATAGAATAAAAACATAATTGTTATAGTTATTTCAATTATATAAAAAAAGTCTGGAGAATTTCCATAGCACTTTGCTTTTTGTCTTACTGGCTAGCTAGATGAGACTGACAATTATGAAGCCTGTTATTTTTTTCCTTTTTTTTTTTTTAAACATGTCTCTTTAAATATTCATTCTGGAATCCAGGGTCCCAGATAGATGATATAAGCGACGTTTTCTCTATTGCTACAAAATGAACAGTCAATGCATCTGCCTCTATCCAGGCACAGAACATGGAGCAACAGAACAAAATGAGTTTACATCTCTGTGTATGTTTATTTTACAGCTAAAATAAAACCCTCTGAATTGACAAAAATAAATAGGCAAGTGTTAATGAACATCTGTCCCATGGAAAACTGATTCAACGAATCTTTAAATATAACTTTTTTTTTTTTTGAGCTCCTCATATTCATTTTCCCTCAGAATTTCTAAGTTACGTGGGGTTACATAATTCACTGTACAGTGGGACACATCGTTCCTAAAGGCTCTCTTCTTTAAAGTTGCATCTGTATGAGCTCTCAGCTTAATTTCACAGCTGTATTATTTCTGGCAATTTAATCTTTTACTTGCAGTTCAACCAAAACAGCTCCAGTAAGTCATCCACTGACTTACCCCATCCCTGGAAGTGTTCAAGACCAGGTTGGACGAGGCCCTGAACAACCTGATCTAATGGGTGGCATCCCTGCACACGGCAAAGGAGTTGGAACTAGGTGATCTTTAAGGTCCCTTCCAACCCAAGCTGTTCTATACTTCTATGGCCATACATGCCATTACAGCTTTGATTTTTGTTCTTTTCATTAATATACAAGTCCATAATAGTTATCTGGATAAGAAGAAACTGTGAAAACCAGCAAATGTCACTTCATTACTTCTGAGTAAGAGCTAAATACGGAAAGCAATTCATTCAGTATTAAGCCTATGTAAAACCTGGGACAGAGAGCTCACTATGCTGACACCCCAAACCAGTTCTTGTAATTACACGAGAGCACACCAGAGTAGCATAGTTTCAGCACTAGGTCAGCAAAACTATTTTCATTACTTCATCGATAAAACTAACCACTGTGAACTCTGCATTTGAAATGAGTCTTATAATTTATTTCCTAAAGGGAATGAAAAAGCAATGTTTTTTACTTGGTTAGCCCAAGGTATTTAGCAGGAAATGGGACAGTTATTGTCAATGACTAATGGACCAGTTCTGATTGAATTACTTGAGAATATATTCAAAGAAACCAAGCTGAAGTCAGAGTTACGCTGGCTAAAAAAAATATTGTAGCTGGACTTAATGGGATAGGGAGAAGGTAGATCCTTAAGCAGGACAATAAAAAAAGTCTGTAAATATATACATATAACAAGACACATCCATCCCTTGTATTTTAGAATCATACTGCCTCTTGTAAAGAAGAAAGTAAATATATTATCATCTAAGAAGCATCTGTATCTTTTAATATCTATTAAATTCCCAGAATCATTAAAAAAAAAAAGATGAGTATCTTAGAATAAGTTGTGGTATTATGGACCTATAAAGTTATGGTCTGATTTTTTATTTATTTTTTTCTCCATAAAGAATTTTTCATCTAAGAGTTTTCAGACAGGTAATCACAAAAGAACACTACAAAGTGCTGATACTTTGTCATACAAGATGAACCTCATTTTTTCCTACTGTAACTGTCAGGTCTGTCACCTCTCTCAAACCAACGCACAAACCCACACAGTAACTAGGAGAGTCACTCAAGGATAAGAATGTATTCAAGAGTAGTGAGTCAAGTGTGCAATATTTCAGAATGTTAGAAAAGTAGGGCTGATCAAAAGAAGTCAAGACATTAGATTATCTATAGGGATAATGAGTTTAGCTTTCAACACTTTCTGTAACCAGTAGTACAAATGCAGTACACGCACCTGCCTTACACTGAGATAATCCAAGTCTCCAGCTATAAATCTAACAGACTGAACAGAGCTGAAAAGAAGGCTCAGACTCAGTTCTGGATCTACAGAAGATGCTTTTCTAGCTCTGTCACGAAACTTGTCCTGCGATGTGATAGTCATAAAGCTGTCTTCTGGTACTTATCAAATTTGTCAATTTTAACAAATAAAATGTGAGCTGGGGCTCACCCCAGCTTTCCAAATGAGGAAGTAATTTCTTCAAAGAAAAACAAAAATTGCATAGAAGAATCTTCAAGTCTTAAGATTATTTAGACAAATAAGAATTTACAAATTGACAATGCTAGGAAAATAAAATAAAAAAAACACTTTACGCCTTTTCTATATCAATACTGTATTTTTCTAGCTTCAGCTCTAGATACCTTTTAAATCTAATATATGAGGTTTCTGTAGCACATCATCACTAAGTGAAAGAATCATGTTATAGCAGTTAGAGTTCTTTTCTTTTCTTTCAAGATGCAACTGTCCTCACAAAAAGGAGGAATACACTCAGCTGTATGCATTATGCTCAGAGAAAACACGATAATATGACTGCTTCCTACTGGGCCAGAAATATTACATCATTAGTACGTACAGGGGAAATGTATAGATAGGGAAAAGTACAGACTAATTAGTTTTAAAGAGCACGGGAATATAACTATTGTAATCTAACCCCAGAGAATCTTTTAGGCCTCATTATTGTTTATATTCTCTTGCCTCTCAGATAAGCTAAGTCTCCTGAGTAGCTAGTCCTCCAATATCCATTTCTTGTTAATCTATTTGTTCCTTCCTACAACACTCTCTTTCTTCTCTGAAGTAGTTATCAGCACTGTTACCATACTTGAATATTTTTGAGAGGTTATCACTATCCCAGATTAAGCCAGGACTGACTGCCTCTAATTCTCAGCAGAATCTGCTTAACAAGAGGCAGCTAGTTAGGTTTTTCATTGTTTCAGCACAAGACCTACAGCTGCCTGAATGCACCAAGTAGTCCCAGTTGTCATGGCTATATGTCTACATAGGCCAATGGTTGCTCTGGAAAATTATGACCAAAAAGAACATAAGCAAAATTTAAGAGGAATGAAGCAGGTAGACAAAGTCTCCTAACTAGCAGTTGAACCCCTTAAACTCCTCAAAGTTATTTTATTATTATTTTTAACTCTGCATTGTCTCAAAATCTGAAGGCATCTACAATATTAATCTCATACATCTCTTTTAATTATTTTGTCTAAATAAAGACTCATATTTATAGAGTTATGTTTACCTGCACTGAAAAATGATAGGATTAATTTATTTATAAACTTCCTCAATATGCATCTTGCAACTCTAAAATCAATACGGCTTCTCTGAAGTAATTTTGCTTACTAAGTAGATGGTGCCCACTTTGTGGTCAATAATTTGCAGACCTCGCACATTTTACAAATACCTGAAAAATACATATTTTGCAAATTTTTGCATTTTCTTGCAAAAACTTATCCATGGCTGAGTTTGCAACCCAGTTTTGCAACCTGATGTTTCACAATCAGTCAACTTTTTACCCTGTATGCAAACATACACAGCTCTCTAATTTATCTAAATGCACATTGCAACGTTCCGTGCCCCACCCAAATGTTTTTCAAAATTCTTTGAAATTAGACAATTTTCAGCCTCCTGCTTTTAAAGAGCAAACAAAAAGTACTGTATATTGTGTTAATATTTATATATATGTATATATGCATATTGGCACAACTATTTTAGTAGACTGTCTCTTTAACATCAGGATCCTCTGGCATCTTGAATCACACAAATACAATTTTAGGAGATGGAACTTTAAATGTATTTTCAACCTAAAACATCTGTTCTAGATCATCATAAAAGTAAGGTCTGATATTTAGTAATTCCCATGGCTGTGGAGAAAATTTTTACTGCTGAGAAGCACTACTGTTCCAGACCAGCGAGGCTGAGAGGACTACACCAGGACTAGTGAGGTGCTGAAGAAAACAGCTCATGTAAACCAACGCCATTTCGGGAAACTGCCTTCACACCATAGCTGAAAGATGTTGGTCTTGGAGAGCTAGCTGGGCCTTACTGAAGGAAATCTTGGATTTCAGAGAGATGGGATTTTACACATGGAAAAGAAACAAGGAAACACTTATGGAAGATCTTTAGGGAATAAAAAAAATATTATTTTAAAGTGTTCTTACACGGGATTTCCCCATGGGCAGAGCGCAGGCAGTAAAAATTAAACGTCCCCAGTGACAAGGCCTGAGCTGTTGTGCCTGAGGTACAAGAAGCATAGGTCAAGGGAAACCTCTATGGTTGATTTTATGCATGTTTTCCATTCTGCCAACCCCCAGATACAGGTTTGGTCTAGCTATAATTTATAGCAGCAGCAGTTTTAATTACAGCTTTAAAGCAGTTGCTTGTTTAGCCTTGGTGTTCATGAGCAGTCCCTCCTTGTTAGAGTCCAGTCTAGAAGAGCCTCCTGTTCAGCTGCATTCCTTGTCTTCTGTCAAGGATCTCACCTGTGTTTTTCAGAAAAGATCTAGACAATCTGTGTCTTGAAGCCCTCCTTTCCAAGCAATGTTTGATCAGGAAAAATCTACCACTACCAAGCCCAGGGCTTCAGTGGATGCAGCTGCCCACAGAGAGCCCCAACCACCTCACCCTGCTGCCTTGGTGGCTTGATTGCCACCAACTTCTTTCTCCCCTTTAGCCATTACCTGTAACCAGCAAAAGTTGTTTTGCATCTCAAGAAGGGTCTACCTTCTTGAAACACACGGCAATGTCCCTTTTTGCCCTGCCTATCCTTCCTGAATGCCTCCATATTCTTTTTAATTGACATTTCAGTTGCATGACTACCCTGTAAGTAGCAAATCACTTGATCTTTCACTACGACCCCAGCACGTCTTGCTCTCCAGGTCTATTCTCAGGGTCAACAGATATTTGATTGTGAGCCAGGAAACTACTTCAAAAGCTTACCGTACCCTTACTATATCTCTCCTTGACTTCTTTCATATATTTTTCTTTTTTTTGGCTAGGTTGATCTGTCCTTGACAAATATAAAACCTTTTCCTAGCTGTTACCAACTGATTCTAGTTTAAAGTTCTTGTTAAATTATCTGGTTTTATTTATATGACAAAGTGATTAATTTACTTCAGACTTGAATATGAAATAAACACAATGACAAAAGAGGAAAGTTCTCATTATCAGAAGATGCACTGCTGAAAAGGTTATGTGAAAGTATGAAAAAAACATATCTATGTATAATATGAAAAGTCAGATATTTAACACACAAAATTGAATTTTATATATTACTTTAGTTAGTTGGGGCTTTTAATATGCAAAAGTCACCACAGAATTGAGCTGCAACTCTGTACATTTTAAGTCATGTATTTTTCCCTTATGAAATGTAATATAATAAGAAGACTGTTAACATAAGAGACTGTTTTCCACAAATACCTTACCAAGAAATACAGATACAAAGAAATTAAGCTCCTCAAATTGTAAGTGGCCTCTGATGAAAATGTTGAATATCTTCGGTTCTAATGCAAGTCTTATTCGGGTGAAAAAAATGAATTACTGCTGCTTACTCTGAAAATGATTCAAATTTATACAGGAGACTAATTTAGTAGAAGAGGAAATAGGGTTCCTTTGTATTAGGTACCGAGTTATATTATGCTTCTAAAATGTAAAGGCCCAGAGGGATATTAAAATGTTAATTTGGATAGTATTTAAAAGGTAATTACTTTTATACAATAAAATAAGAAGTCTACTGAATACTAATCCCTGTGTCGTGCTTTCTTTGAATTACTGCTGCAGAAAATAGAGAATCCATTTCTTTAAGTGATTTTAATTTAGATTCATGGAAGACATTGTCATCTACAAAAAATGTCTGTTTTTTTCAGCTCAACACACTTTAAATCCTTACCATACCAAAACAAATGTTAAAGAGACATACCTACACTTGTTAGATAGCACTGAACTGAAATAATGAGAACAAGGATATTTGAGTGAATCTCCTGAGGAACAGGTTGTTTGTTCAGCGCAGGCACTACTGTGAGGAACACTGTCTCAGGCCCTGTTGAGCAGGTCGATTTGTCACAGCAAAAGCTGCCTTCGTCTACTCAAGCCTTGTAAGGGAAGGGTAGGAAATTCAGCTGATACCTATTTCCTTCTTCCTCTGTTCATTTCTCCCGTTCCTCTCCTTGCTACATTGGTGTTACTTTTCATTTCACCTGTGTTCCTTGTCCTGCCCACCTTGCATGTCATACTTCAGTGGTGTCCACATCTTTCTCATCTCCTCTCTTACAATCTTCTTTTAAATCCTGTTAAAATATATAAGCCATCTTGGAAAGGAAAAGAAAAAGAGAAAAAAAAAAAAGAGGCAAAAAATCTCCCATCCCTATCTTGCTAAAGTCTTCCTTCCTTTTTCCTTCTTCCATCTCCCTGTCTGATCCTGCTCTTATCCTTTGTATTATATTGCTGTCTCTGTCCTCTGCCACTCAACCAAATCCTCCTAGTCAGGTCTTCACTGCAAACACCCGAGTATTAGCTGTGTTCCAGTCAAGAGAAAATTGCTCAGACCACAAAAGATATTTTGACTAATTTATTGAATAAACTTTTTAAAAATGTTATTCATTATAAATATGGATTTGGATTTCCTTCCAGTTCTATTTAAAGAAGTCATAGAACTTATTGTCTAGGAAATGGTCTTGTTTATTAAAAATTAATAACCTAACATTTCTTTTAAAAATGCAAGGACCTTTGCTAGTGTAGTCAAATTAATTTCAATCTACAAATATCTATTTTATAATATTTGTATCTCATTTTCATTCACACTCATTTTGTTAGTTTCCTTGCAGAGATGCATATATAAATACTGTATATTTTGCCTTTTTTCTTCAAAATTTTTGTTCAATAATTTACACTTTCAGAGTTTTTACTGATAGTGATAATTTGAAGGGCCCAGGGCTAGGAAATGCATCTCAACCTAAATGTCCTTTAGGAAAGCCAAATCTTTACAGTACATACTTGACATCTGAATTACGCCTCTGATGTCCTATTCATTGCACAAAAGGCATTCATCTCAGGAAATCTACAGAGAACAATATTCCAACTTTTCATAATATTTGTTTTGCTCATGCAAGTATTTTCATCCCTTTCCCCCTGTTGTACCAATGTCTCCTCTTACTGCTGACTACCTACCCAAATTCTTTTGTTAAGAATACCACATATCTAAGTTGGGTATTTACTCAAATTATCAGAGGTGATTTCCAGTGGAATCAAAATAAACCAATAAATGAGACAGCCCTGTGATTACTTTTTGCAGCATATCAGAAAAGAGATTTTTAGAAGACAGGGTGTTTTGAAACTGCTCTCAAAATATCATTCTTATGTGTAGCCATTTGAGTCATGAGCAAAACATATACCTTGAAGTTTCAATTACCAGCTTCACAAAATTTGAAAGACACAAATGCAACAGAAACTACTAAGGGAAATAACATCAGAGAAAAGTCAGTGAAATAAGTATTTGAAAAGTCAAGATACGTATTCAATATTCCAGAACAAATGAAATACAAACATGCAGATTATACCTACGCTCTGTCTAGGGATATTGCCCTGTACCTGAATCCAGTTGTACAAGCATGTGTACTAGAAGACTCGAGCGCAAGTTTCCACCCCCCACTCACTGTTCCTGCAGCACTACAACATATCTTCTGTTCCTCTACTACATGCCAATACACCTTCTGCTCCAGTCAGCACTGGAGCACGGCACAGGGCACGTCTGCCCCAAAACACGGACTCACTGGTACCCCAGGGAGTGACAGTTCAGTAAGACCTACAGACTCACTCGCCAAAGTCAGGTCAGCAAATGTTCTTTCCAGGGAGCACCAGGTTGTAATTAACACTCTCTTATGGGAGAAAAGTCCCCTGCTAAAGGACTGATCCAGGTCCCTCTGATGAGTTAGCTGGACAGAATGGAGCAGAGCCCCAAAGCCTCTTCTTTCCAGTTCCAATCCTTGTGAGTTCAGCTGTTATACCATTTAATAGAAAGGAATCCTTGTGTTATCCCAGCCCTTTATTTATTCTTGCCAGGCTAGACATCTATTAATCATCACTTAATTTTTAGCAAGAATATGAAGCCCTTCTCAAAATCATTTTATATGAAGTTATAGACAGGGCAGATGAACCGCATAAGCTTCTTTCACATGATGAAACTTAGCTTGATATATGCTTAAAATGAGAAATGCCAAGAACCTCTCTGCTCTCCTAGGCCATTTGCATATGCCCACTCTATATTCATTAGTTTGACATTTACTGCTCTTATTCTGTCAGCAGAATGTTGATTTGATTTTCACTCTTGCCATTACAATGTCACAGGTATAATAGCACTATGAATGACACAGTAGATTTACAGAATGAATAAAATATGATTTCTGAGGAGTAATTGCTGGTAGGAAACTAAATTTTAATAACAACTTACAACGGGGTAGCAATTAGCTAAATAAAATTATTTTATTCATTATCATGATTTATAGATGAATCATTGGAGCAAAAACTCCAACTATAAGCTTACCTCTCATCTGAAATGTTATGAAGATTAAGACAAGGAAAGTGATCAGTTTGTTGGAAATGACAGCAAGGGCAAGGAGAAGGCAGAGAGAAACAGCAGAATAGTTGCTACCTGTTTCAAACCAGCAAGACCTACAAACAGAAAAGCTTTCTTTGCAATTACAGGGAGAACAAAGTGAAAACAAGCTCTATTTTTTGCCACACGTATCACCAGTAGACAGTAATTCTTGAGTGGGAATAGGGTATCTCCATCAAAACTTAACCTAAAGGAAAAGTTTTGTGGGATTGAAAGAAATATTTCTAGAACCGTGCTCAAAAAGCCCCACTTGGCTGCCACCACAGCGTGGATGTCTCTGAGCAGCCACTTCCCTGTTTAGCTGTAAGTTCTTGCAAGTCAAGCAGGTCTCCTCATGAGCCAGAGGGCTGCAGAGCCAGAGACAGACAGTATGGACAAACCAACCTTTGCCCAACACACCAATCCAATGAGCACTACCCGATGCAGATCTGGTCACCTTCTTTTAGAAACGGTTGTGACAGCTGTAGTATGTATGTGTCTTATAAGGTGGTCAGAGCACTTATTCAGCACAGGAAAATTTGGCTTCAAGACCCACATCAAACCCACACCTCCTACTCTCTGAGCACTCCAGCCACCAGGCCATACAGAGTGACAGAAACATTGTCTGTCCCTTCCACTGAAGGCACTTTGCAGAAAGTAGTTCAATGTTAACTGAAGCAAATGGAAGTGAAGGGATACTTGACTCCATATCCTAGTATTTAAGACATTTGTTTATACTTAAGGAGTTTTTACCCACTGGATGTACTGTAAATGTGCAATCAACGTTGTGGATAAAATTCTGGGAGCTGAAGCCAGGACTTAAGTTTACTGTTTCCCAGACAGATTTTCCATCATCCCATCGTGCAGAATCAAGCCTCTAGAGATTCTATTTGGCCCACAGATCTCAAATGTTATTCCTGTAAAAGAGCATCAGTTTCAGAGCAGCAGGGGAAACCATTCCAACACCAAGTCAGAAGATCTTGGTAAATTGGGTCTTTATCAATAAACAGCTAAAGAACAGCTCTCTTAGGGTAAGGACCCTCAAGGTAAGGAACATTTAAGGTAAGGACTGTCTCTTGTGAGCGTTGTAAACAATGAGAATTTTTTTTTGTATAAAATGCTCAGAATATAATTGCTCTTTCAAAGTAAATAAAGAGCCTCACTGAGATCTGTGAAAGAAAACAGTACGGAGGCCATCTCTAGGAATGAACCCCCAAAACAGTAGGCATATCCCAGTTCCAAAAGCAGTCTTAAGCATGTAGCACAGAGTATTAAACTGGCTAGCTGAAGGGGGCTTTATTGCTTTCTGACCCTACTCTGAGTAACCTGGACACCCGCTTCTTTCCGTAGAAGAAACCTATGTGTCTAATATAGGCATTTCATTTCAGACATAAAAATTAACTTAAGAAGTTAAGCCTTAAGCACTACTTTGGATTTGATACAACTATTTTCAGTGTGCTGGCACAAACATGTGGATGAAGTCATGGATATTATATTACCAGCTTTAATTAACTAAGAGAAAACATATACTGTTCTCTCTGAGGATTAACTAAGATGTGGTAAAAATTATTAAGTATGTAGAGCTATTGTGCAACTAGCATAGGGCTAAAAATGCTGTTTTACAGCAAATGATTATGTTCATTAATGTAACTTACCAGAGAGTGACTTAATCTTTATTTGCAATTTTTCATTTTTCATATATTTGAAGACATGTTTCTATTAGCAACAGTAGTAACTTCTTTGTTATGATGCATTTTGGAGTTATGCTAAAAAAGATAAATCCCCAGTGTTACTAATTATTTGCATATAGCCAATTTATGTAAGATGAAAGCCAAAATCATCTGTTGTGTATATTTAAGTCAGTTGCCTAAAGCCTTAAATTCAGTGTTCATCTCACTGTATGAACTAGTTCATATTTACTTTTCAAAGACTTTAATGTTATGTGTCCACTAGCTCTTCATATAAATTACCAGCTGGATACAGAAGTTTTGATCCATTATGGATTACTCAAGAACTGAGAAAATTAATTTCTGCAAAATTGTGCTGAGGTAACCAGCAGCTATTTGTTATTTAATACATTACTCTGCATCTCAGGGCATGCCAACAGCTGACAATAAATACCTTTCCCCATATAACTTCACCTTACATGAATGCATCTATTCCAGTCAGAAATTTGCCTTTGCCTTAACAGGTCACTCCTTTGCAATCTTTCTCAATGTGTTTTTACAAGGTTTTCTTCTAACCCTGTGAAACATTGACGTTTCTTATCAAAAATCTCAACTCTATCTTTTAGGACTCTCCTGGAAACCTTTTATCTAAATTTGTTTCTATATTTTACTTGTTTTCTTTGTGCTCTCAATTTCCTTGTTTCCAGATCAACCCAAATACCCATCCAGTCCTACTGCCTTGCTATAAAGCAAGAGCCTGTAAGCTGGGACATCTTCCTTTCCACTATAGTTCAATTACTGTATCTTTTACCTTGATCAAAAGTTGACATTTGCCATGTAAAAGAAACCACACATTTCTTTTAAAGATGACCTAACTTAAGATTATTTATTAATTCAATTTTACCTCAACAAGACTAGGATCTCTTTGTGCTATGCACTTGATGAGAATACAGGAAAGAAGATTTCCTAACTAAAAAAAAGGCAGATTGGAGTGGGAGGCAAATTTGCTGCAGATACACGGTCATCAAGGAAGAAGGCAGGCCAGATAAACCTAAAGGGGGAGCCCAGAGAGGAGGTCCATCTTAGAGAGGGCTGAGACATTACAATCATGTTCTGATTGTTTAGCACAGCATGCTAAAAAGACTGTCCTGCAATACGTAAATATACTCTCAAAATGCAAAAGTGAAGTTCTCTGGCATTTACGTGATGGCTCCAACTTCACAAAACTTTAATAAGAAAGGACTGATATTTTGCCTATTAATGAAAAACTGAGCATGTGCTATGAATATGCATTGAGCATATCCTGAAAAATATCACCTCAAGGGAGGGCTTTAGACCATAGACACTTACTCAGCTGTTACATTAATACTGATGTGATATTACTTGCTTCAGTGAGGTCTTATGAAGAACGTTCTGCATCGTAGTGCTCAGCAGTTGGAACTCATACCAGAAATGATGTAAGTTCCAATATTTGGATTTGTCTTAGTGAATTTATCCCCATCTCCTAGCTATCCACATAAGTTTAGCTGGCAATAATTGCTTTCACAGTGCATAACTGAAGCTAGAAAAATACCTGCTGCACATCATATATTAATGCTTCACAGAGTATAAGCTTGGATTTGGCATGGTAAGTCTGGGTAACATCTCCAAAAATATCAAAATAAAATATTGAAAACTTGAGAATTGTCTGCCACTTTTATAAGATGGTTGCTTATTTTTCTGCTCCAGTGTGAGTTTTCTGGGTGAAAAAGTCTTCAGACTGTTAAACATAAAAGCTTTTATATCAAAGCAAGATTTAAAATGTTATTCAAAATTATTCTTTTGCCACAAAGGAACACTATACCCTTTAAAATCCTCCCTTTAGAACTGTCCCAGATAATTGATAAGATGAAATAATATTGTTTAGTTTTTTATATCATCACTTACAAAAGAGTGTAAATAGATCAAATTTTCTCAATTTCCATGACTTGACCTACCTAAACAGCTGGTTAAACAATGCAGCAGGTTGCAAAATGCATACCTAGAAGAAAAATAATCTGAATGAGCTCCAAAGACGTATTTCTCTTTATCTGCTACAGTTTCCTAAACTGCAGCTCACACAGATACACCTTTTTCCATTTAGGTTTCAAACTCTTATCTGCAAGTTACAGTCTGTAACTGTAGTTCATTGAACAAAATAGTAGAAAAGACTGACTAGTTCTGATAAAACACAGGGAAGTATTAAGCATTTATTTGAGAAAATGACCCTGGGATTACTCATGATACAAACTCATATGGATACCTCTGTCCTCCAACTGACATTTGATAAATATCTGAATCTTTTTAATTTGTAGTAAAGAATATTGCTTCCTAGCTAGCAAAAGCTTTGAAAGAAATTGGAGTGCATCAACCCTCTGTGGACCATAGCAGAAACAAACAGCTGTATCTGTTGCTGGTGCCATACAAACATGTCTGCCAGCTGGCTAATTTGAATCCAACAGGATCCATGAAGCAATCTTGTTCCTGCCATTGTTTACAGAAGCTGCAGAATTCATTTTCTCCCTCTTACAGGAAGAGATAACCAGAGCAGACAGTTTTTTCATTATGATTATTTTCATAGCACATAAATAGTTCAAGGAGATTGGCCTGAGACTGATAAAATATGCTGTGGACTGCATACTTGAGTACAGGGACAAACTCACTGCATCTTTACATCCTGAACATCACATTAGCGGCCATTGGAAAGTTCCAGATTATGCAGGCTATGAGAGGTCTCAAAAAAAAAATCTGAAAAAATGATTCCCCTCCTACACATCCTTGTTGTCTGCCATGAGAATGACTCAGCACAAAAAATTATAATTTTGGAAGTTCACCTTCTCTTTAAAATGATTCTAAAACTTGGCAATTAAACCAATTTTTACTGATTGCACAATACCATTAAACTGTTTTATTTTAAAACACCTATTTAATTAAGATTTAAATTAGAAAGCAAAAACCTTTAAAATACCAATTTTAGTCTTTGTATTTGTACTTTGTCATTTTTCTAAAGCAATAATTTAAGTCTCAAGAGTAAGAAATTATTAGTATGAATTGATTTGCAGATGAACATAGCCTTTACTTTAAACTTCATGCTTGCCTTTGCTGACCAAGAAGGTACAACATAGATATTCAAGAAGTTATATAAATTAATGCACATGTACTCAGTCTTAAAATTTAAGTTTTGAACAGGTGAATGACACTCCTATTTATAGATTAATGGATCTGACCTAAAGATTAAGAATGTTTTAACTAGTGTTGTGTGTCAAACTGCTTTGGAATGGAAACTGAAAGTTCATAAATTTGAAGAAAAATACCACCTTTTTATAATTGATTTGTTACACAGAGGAGAATGGATTATAAGTGCTTTGCACTTCAAAAACTAAGTGATTTATTAATCTATGGTAATGGGACCTGTATTTAATGAGCTGAATTAACGTTTTCCTGATCTCTCTGTCCTTCAGTATTTCAGAATTCACAGGTAACAACTCTTCACATGCTTTATCCACAGACTTAAAAAGGAAAATAAACTTCCTTGTTTTTACAGTGAATTAAACTTAGAAAACTCAAAATAAAACATTTTGTCTGCATTTGCTTGTGAGACCATATTTAACAGAAGCTGGTCTGGCAATTAAAAACACTGTGGTGTCAGATTTGTAGTTCAAGACTTGAGCTTGATCAGCCAGTTGGCCGTCTGTAACGCAAAGTGGCAGTAAACATGGAACACAGGCTGTCACTGATACAATTGTAATTTAGTTTTAAGGGAAGCATAGTTTTAAGTTTGTAATCTGGTCTAAATAACTTGCTTTTTATGTTCTTTTAAATTTTATTTACCACATTAACATATCAGGTAACTGCATGTTCTTACCTAACACTATAGGTTTCAGGCAAAGGATTTGCTCCACTGCCACTCTGTTTCAAGCATTGTTTAGGATACAACAGCATCAGAACAAGATCTTCATAGTCTGTTGAAGATAAAAGACAGATCACCCTATAGTGTTGTGGTTTTTTTTTTCCCCACATCATACAGCTAGCATAAAATAATGCCACTTTGATGTTATCTATTTAACTGAGTCATATATTTGACTATAGACTATCTCTATTTAACTTAGTTATATTTAGCGAAGGAATCAGTAGTCTGTGAATGAGGTTTACATTAAATCTAAACTCAGTTGTCTGTGTGTAACATCCCCCATGTAGCTGGGGGCCAAAACTCCCCATTTGGGAGAAAAAATGTGGAATTTGTACATAATTTACCAGAACACAGAAAATTCAGAGACATATCAAAACCTGCCTCAGTACTCTGCACTATTACTCCAACACAGAGCCACACAAACTGATAAGACTGTGTTCCAGAGTTTTCTGCATGACTGAACAAAATGGGCATTTGCTTAAGCTTTCTAACTTCTGTCAGTACTAAAGCAGTATCTTCAATGTAGGTATGTAACAATAACATCAGCTATTTTGAAGGATGACACCAAATTGAATTGTCTACAAGCTACATAATTATTCTCTTTGGGAATGAATAGCATTCTGGAAAAACACCTTTTGAAATGGCTACTTTGCTAACACATGCTTTTGTTGTTTTCTTAACTCCACTGTGTTTTATATCACATTAGGGAACCATTTTTCAGTCAAGGGTAACTATTTGTGATTTGTTACTGAAGGTGCAGAACTAATATTAATAACTGGTACTTAAATTTCCTGTCAGCATACATAATGACATCTACAGGTAAATTATTGGCCCCCTGGAGCCTCTAAGTATAATTAGTAATTTTGTTGTTTTATGTTTTAAGTCATAAAGGGCTCTCTTGACCAAAATTGTGACCACATCAAATGCTTTTCTAGCATGCCGTCACACTAACAAAATCCTCATTCGTCTTTTGTTATATTGAGCTTGTTGTGTCTTTGGCTTTTGGTACTTCAGTTTAGCGCATATTTTGGGGCTTTTTGTGCTGACGATCCCCGATTCAAACTTCACCATCAGTCCAAGTGCAGTGCATCCTGAGTGGCTAGATGCGCAGAAGTGGCAGACTGGGAAAAGCAGGCAAAGATAGAGGTTGCAAACAATAAGTACACCAAGCAGTTTACAGAAAAACTTTTCTTAAGGAAGGTCTGGGTGGAATCAAATGGCTCATTGTGAGGGTGCTCATGATAAATACACTGAGCAATGAAAACTAAAGTGATGCGTTCACACTCAGCAAGGCACGTAGTGACACCATGATAAAGCTGCACCAGTGTGCTCACCCACCACAGTCGTACAGCTAATGCTCCTCCTGGGCAGCTTTAACCCCCCTCCTCAGACACTGAGCCATGTTTTGTTGTTTCAAGGCCTATTATATCCAAGGGGATATAATCCAAGGAACAACTCTGTGTCCACATGGATATAATCCTAGTGGAACAGATCCATCAGATCCCTTCACTATGAATGACTGTTGAAAAATAAGCAATACCTGGAGTAAAATGGAGCAGGAGAATCCACAGTATTAAATACCAAATATCAAATGTTCTTCCTTACTTAATTCAGTTAATAGGGTAGACTAGAGGGTATAATAAATCCTGGATTATGAATGCTATAGGGCCTTTGGATGGCAATATGTATCCCATAGCTTGTACCTTAGGTACCACATATGATTGATCAATGGGGATAAAGCAAATGAGGCCTGAAATTAAAGAGTGTGCATGGAAGAGTATAACTCATGATAGAAGGAAGGAGACAAATGCAAGTTGAACTGAAAAGAGACCAGACACTAAGGTGAACATGGCTGAAAAATAGAATCCCATAGTGAAACCAGGATGGCAAAATTAATGATGTAAAAGGTGTGAATATTGATGCAGAGTATTAGGAACCTGGAGATACAGAGGCAAGAGAGGAGCTGAAATAGAATTGCAGCTCTTCCCAAAATGAAATCAGCAGGCCTGCCAGAGAAGTCTACATTTTCTCAGGACTACTGAATACCTCTAGGTATTAGGCCTCAAATAAACCTACCTGAAGATGAGATGAGAAATAATTACCTTATCAAACATGGTGAAGTTTGGCACCATTATTATAGTCCATTCCAACTGCCAGAAAACCTATGGATCAACAGAACTGTATTCTGAATTTTTATCCAGTATTGTTGTTTGGCTTGACCAAGAGAGGCAGCCTTAGGAGACTGTCCTCTCTAGAGGGTATGGCAGGCATCATTTCATAAAAGTGCAAAAGGCTCATGCTGCAAAGGTCTGGTGAGGCAGAACTCCAGTCCAGAGACAACTTGGTCCTAGGAAATTTCTGAAAGCATTTATTGTTCTACCAGCTAATCACCTGAGTAGTATTGTGCGTGCACGCATGTGTGTGTATGATATATTACATATAAGAATGATATATGTATCGTACACACACACATTCCCATATTTAGGAGGGAGGCAAAGAATATCGTTCTTCAGTAAACTATTCCAGCATATGTTTAATTCCCTCATTAGCGAGCAAAGCATATAAGCACGCATTTAATCATGTGTCATTCTCACTGCAATCAATAAGACTAAGTGGAGCTCAAGTGGTTTGATGAAACAAAGCCCTATTAGACAAATGAGGAAAGAGAAGAGAATTAATATGGCTATATCTAAGACAACTTCTGTTTGTTTGATATTTTCTCTGAGTGTCTTATTTCAAAGGCTTAAATAAATATAAAAACATTTGTATGTGAGACCATAACTGTGGATTTCTGACTGCATTAACACAGCAAAAAGTAACTAGGCAGCCGTTTCTGGTCAAAGAAGCACTTTTGGTATCTAGAATGCTTGTAACAGAGTTATTGATGGGAGACAGGGCAAGAAGATAACCTCCAGCTTAGTTATACATTTCAAGCTTTGACCCTACCGCAGTAGACTTTTAGGAAGCATCTCTAAAAAAAGGACTTTTGTTTATTTTTATAATTTTTTTCCCCTGGTGCACCTTTCTCTGTTTTTTTTTTTTGGTTGGTTGTTGGTTGTTTTTTTTTGCATTATGTCAGTTACCTCCAGAAAAACTTCATTCTGCAATTTAAACTGTTAAGATTTTCACTCAAACTTCTGTGCAACATTCCTGTACATAGTTTAACCACCAGTAATATATAAAATTTAAAATACAATATATAAAAAAAAAAGTGAACTCAGTCAAATACCTGAATTCTAACAGCATGATAATGATAAAGGTCTAGAATATTCTGTGAATATTAGGAAGTAATAGATACACAAACAGGAAGATGTAAAAGAAATCATAAAAGCAAAGGAGAATGAAATTCTATCAGAAGTAGGATGCAATCCACAGGTAAACGCAGATACATGCTCTCATTTTAGAAGGTACAGTACATATGGGTCTCATTTCCCTTTGGTTAGGAAAGGTTTCACTCTCTGCAAGCTGTTAAAAACCCCTCAGAAAACTTAAGATGCAAAAAGTTTAAGAGTTTGTGGCTGTGGTTTTTCCAAATTTCAAAAGCCAAATGTATTTATGTAACATAAGTCAAACCACATTACAGTAAAAAGCAAATGCAGATATTAACAGCATTTCTAAGAGATAACACTGCTACAGGAGTTAACACACGCAGGTGAAGACATTAAGTTTTGTTGTTTTTTTTTTTTTTTAATATTAAGATCACATCTAAAAGCTAATCCTCCTCTTCTCCGTCTTGCCCTATTCAGCTGACCTGCAAAAGGTGCTTCGCTGATCTCATCAAACACTCCAGAATGTCCTGTGCCTTCCAGCTGTATTCAGCAAGAGGGAACACCATTCAGGTGCTTTTCTAGAAAACTTCTCTTGCATGCAGATTAAAACTTTGGCAGCCTACAGCTCATTTGGGCAGGAGTGACCATCAAGCTAGTAACCAGCAGTGACCATGAAGTTAAGCACATGAAATTATGTGGGTTCCTTGGGAATGCAAGAGGTTTCTTTGCTGGTAAAGGAGGCTGGATACTGGTCACACAAAATGCAATAAAGAGTGCAAGTATATAATTGTATGTGCTATTAATTGTATGTGCTATTTGAGTCTTACTGTAAAATAAAACACGCCAGATTATCGTCTTCCATAAGATGGGCTCTAATGATTTGAAAGATGTCACACTACCTGGATGCCAACAGAAACAGGATCAGTCCTGCTGCTTCTATTATGATCCATATCTTTGTGTTAGATTAAAATATAGTACTCTCGGTACTTCCTTATGCTTTGCTAATCAAGTGACATAACTTACTTTGCACTGATAGAGCTATCTGTCAGGATGTGATAACCATAACTGGGAAACTGATTTTTGCTTTCTTCTAGGAAAGCTTTCCTGTAGAGAAATAATTTCTAATCAAGGTGACAAGGTGATGCATTACTATCATCCCATTCCCAAACATATTTCACAATTAGATACGTTTGAAATCAGCTTGCATGTGTTGAAATTAAATAACCTTCATTAAAATATTTCAGATAAACTGCTTTTTGTTTGTTTATTTTTTGGAAACTACGGTCTGCTCTTCTCACAGCAGTCTTAACATTTCACTGATAGGTGATCAGTTCAGTCAAAAGGCCTTTAGATGTTTGATGTAAATTCATTTGTATATGTCACAAGTGCAGATTTAGACAAAATTCTTCTGCTAATGAGAGTATATTTCATGAATGATCAACTTTGGGAATTTTGTGACCCAACTGCACCGTTGCAGATGAGGAAAAAATCTGTTGTCACAAATCCTTGATTATAATTGTCTTGGAATTTTTTTTAAATTATCCTCCACTTAATTCATAACTTTAACCATCCCTCTAAACTTTGTGACTTTTCCTGGATTTTGTTGGTTTCTTTACCTGGGTATCTCTCATGAATGAACTATTATTTCTATCAATCCAGCCACACCTCCAAGATATATTATACTTAAACTACTGCAACTTACTTTTTGTTAAACCTCGACCCTAGTGACTGTTTTCTTTCTATTCAAAACAATGACTCTGAAACAATTTTCACAGATCCATTTCATCCCTGTGCTGGTTGCCCTTTCACCCCTACAAGTCTTTGCCCACTAAATCCTTCTATCACCTAAGTCATCCGAGAAGTAATTGAGTTCCCTAAGCCAGCATCCTTTGTCTTTCTTGACCACCTATCAACTTCACCATTAGGATGCTTTCACATAAATTCATTTTTCTCCTGATTTTTTTTTCTGCCTGAGAAGAGCTGCCTTAAAAACATCCCGACAGTCTCTTATACTTACTTCACCTACAGACTTTGTGGAGATGAAAAACAGTCATTTACTACTTAACTAGAAGACGGGGTTGTTATAGTGATCTCCTGTGGGAATGCGAGGAGCAGCTTAGAGCACAACCGTGAACAATTCTCAGCAAAAACAGTATCTCCTTTTCTTCCCAGGGACTCTGTGTCCACTTACTAAGAAATAGTAGTGATACTCCTTCAATGGTCAAATAGTGTTGAAACACTCACCACACTGCCCCAGTGCAGCGGTTGATACAATGGCCTTTCAACGAGAGTAAATTTGTGTCCTAAGCAACAGTATCCTAGGAAAGAGAGTAGAGCATCAGCAAGGAGGTGGGAAAACAATTTTAATGTGACAGAAAAAAGAAGTGGGGGAAGAACAGAGTTGTTAATCTTCATTAGCTCACTTTTCATCTATTTGTACTTCTGATTTTCTACCTGAAAGAGTCTAATTATATAAGATAGTTTCTACTTTTTCTAAGTCACAATCTTCAGCATACTGAGTAGACAGTTGAGGGCATGGTCTCCTACATAATCAACATTCTTTCTCTAACTGGACTTCTGGGCATAATATTTTAGCCAGTCTAGATTAATGCTTTTGGTATAATCTCAAATATCCAAGAAACAGTGGGTATTCCCAGAAATACACTAATATTCTTTATGTAACCAAATGGTAATCAGCATTTGTAGGGAAATAAATGATATCAGGCATTCTTGTTATGAGGAATGCAACCTATAAAACTATAGCATTTGCAATGTAGCGTAAGAAATATATTCAGCATTACACTATAAACACATTTAATTCTGCAAACACGAGTACTTAGGATTTCTGGCCAGACAACTGGCTACTCCAAATATTTGTACGACTAGTACCATATAGTTCATACATAAATTTTTTTCTCATCCTGCATAACCCCAAATCAGTAGGGTCTGAGCTTGCAACAGCTTTACACGAGCAAACAGCCCTCACACCTAATAAAGCTGCCATGGAGCACAGCAGGGCAAGCGGTCTCCTGTGTTGTGTAAGAGCAGTAGCCAAGGATTTGTGAGGTGGCACAGGTCTAACTTTACAGTCTCCATAGAAGAAAACACTTTTAAAAACTTATAGAAGGCAAATGAAAAATAAATATTACTATTCTACCTGCCATTAGAAATATAACTCTCACTTTGATATGTACTTTGCTCAAAACGCATATAAATGCAACTGTGGGTGCTACTGTCTGAAGAGACTCATTAGCATTCATTAATAGGAAGCACTGCTAACTGAAGAAACTACTTTAATGTTTATCTCCTCTCATTGTTATTCAGCTCAGTGCATAGTTACCTTGCAAAGCAGGCTGTAAGTTCTCTTTTCCAACATTTAATTAGAATTTACATTTGAAATACAAAGTTTAGACACAGAGATAAAGTTGCACAGAATAAAAATTTTATCAGGCATACTAAAATTTAACTCTTGCTTGCAATTATTCTGCACTATACTGAAGATTTATGCTGAAATACCAGTTTTGATTGACAGCGCCAGAATACTGACAAGCTGAAGTGGAAAACTAAGGCCTGACTGCAAAAGATGTGATGCTGAAGGGACACAAGGGTTGCAGATTTGTTTGGAAAAGGGCCCCAAAATATAACTAATTCAAAGGATTAGAAATAGGAAAGAGCACACATCTCCACTGTAAGTAGCCTGTCCTGGCAGTGACAGTCAAACCGCTGCGTCCCCCTTCCACCAGGAAAAGTCAGTGATTATACCATTCGGGGGTCTGCTCTCCATTCCAGTCATTGTTCTGCAGCAGAGGCAGAAAGCATCATTTAATCTTTTAGAAAGTAATATAAGCCTTCATTTTTTCCACGTTGGAGTAAAGAAGTGGAAAAAGAAATCCTCCCCCTAAACCCATTGCCTGAGTTGCATTAGCTGGAGCAAAGGATACTGCATCTTTTTAAGGACAAACTCCTTTCTGAGTGCTCTCTACTTCTGTGTTCAGAAACAGAGAATGGTAAAACAAAAAACAAGCACACAAAATTATATTGGTGCCTAAGAGAAGGACAGAGCATACTATCAGCATTAGGAAAAGAATCTGACCCTGCAGCTTTAGCACAGAGATTTTAAACACCAGTGTTAGTCCACTGATTAACCAACCACTTGAAACTGTTCTTCTTACACTCACTAAAGGTTGATTTTAAAAACAAAACCAGCAGTGCATAAAAAAAGTTTAATTAAATGCTTTCAAAAAATCAGTAGTATTTACACTTCACAAGTGCATATTCTACAAGGATGGTGTGGTGCCAGAAAAGGTCCCAAGTTTGAAGATTGCCTGCTTCCTTTAGCTTCATTTATACAACTTTCTAGGAACATTATCAGTGAAAAGTGCTTTTCTTTTGAAGTAAGATTTCCAATTTTTCAATCAAAGGAAAACAAAAAATTCTAGTTTCCCATTTTGACTGTATTTTTCAGTCATTAAGTAATTACTGGGCAGTGTAAATGGCAAGATATTTAGCATCACTATTTAATTGAGCAGCAGATGAGGAGCTCCACATAGGAAAACTAGACCACAGTTACCAGAAGATACGTCTTTATCATGCAGCCATCAGTGTTTTTTTTTTCTACTGCCATGGAAAAGCCACCAGAATATAGATGGGTGTAAAGTATAATAAATTAAACTAGATTTGCTGTTTTCACCTTCATCACATTCTGGAACTCAATTTAATTATTTCAGCTCCCCAGCTGAAGGAAGTGATGCCCAGCACATCACTGACAACATCCAGCTCTGGACAAAGCACAGCAGAGGACCCAACTGGGACTGACTGTGCTGGTGGCTGTCCCCCCTGTTCCCAGCCGATTGATGCTTTAGAACCATGAATATCCTTGTTCAATGAACATATAGTTACTTTCTAGGTTTTAATGCATCTTCCGTTCCTGCTCCCAGGGTTAGCAGACCTGTCAGAGTAGGTTTGCATGCTGGACCATGAAATTCCCAGAAGACCACTTACTGGGAAGCCCATTGCAGCTATAACAGAAACAGGAAAACAGCATTTTATACATAATCCATATGTAGCACATCTAAAATTAATCCAGAAACAAATAAGTACAGATGGAAACAGTCCAACTGTTGCTATTCTGATGTTGACACAACTTTCAAAAGAATATTAGGTTTTATTTTAAACCATCCTGTCTCTTTTGATTGGAAAGCACTGTCAGGCACAATCTGGCCCTTCTGCAGCATGATTACCATGGGCAAAACATGGTATCTCAGAGCAGAAGACATTGCAGGCTTCCACCTGATAAAGCTACACCACTAGGACTGTAAGTGTGCAACATGCTACAGGTTTGATTTTGCAAGTAGAGGAGCATGTGTGTTCACAACTCATCCATTTTTTTTCTGGTAAAGATAAAACTACTGGGAAATTATATACACAATGAATGCTGGTTCCCTCCTGCTCTGTTCAGCCAACTTTCTTAATCCCTGCTTTGGGAGGTAAAAATTGTGAGTAGTGGAAAAGCCAGTGACAGGGAATTATGTGGCTATCCCTATTTAGATGCATGGAATTAAATGTTAATAATTTGTCAGGTACTCATCTCAAGCTTTGATGTGATGCTTAGAGCATTCATTTGTTTAATACATTAAGGGCTACACGGCAAAGCTAGGATGAAACATGTAAAACAATACAGCTGGAAAAAAAAATAGTTGCAAAATAATTATACTCTTGGAAAAGAAATACAAAAATAGAGAGAATGACTCATGGGAGAAAGTTACAAAGGCAAAAGTAATTAACTTACTGCTTATTCCATATGAGGAAGAAGTGCAGATCATAGGTAAAATAAAAGAAAAACAATCACACACTTTACAACAATCAACAAATGCAAAGATTTCCCTTTTACACCTTTTTCCCAGCAGCTCATTCTGAAACCAGGGCCCAACACTCTGATGTCCTAGGAACCTCTCAGCATAGCAGAGGACAGAGAGAAAGGCAGAATTACATGGTTTGCTAGCACAGTTCCAGACTAGGTTAGTGCAAAACTCCATCACTGATCAATCACAGGAGCACAAGCAAGCTCTGCTCCATTTATTCCCCCGACTCCTTTCTGTACCCTAAATTCAAAGACAACACATGACACATGCTAAGCCCAAAAAGAAGGAATAAGAGCTGTCTTTTGTTCTTCTCCATGATTCTTTAAGATGATTTCTGCTTCTTCAAACACTTGAATTCACAAATGTTGCAGTGGTACCTCCTTCAGTAACATAGCTGGGTGTCTTCAGCTCTTCTCCTGAGCAGGCCAGGTTTATGGAGGCATTGTTCCTCTGTGTTTGGTGATTGAAACAAGACACGTCCTGGGGATTCCTAGCTGAGCATTTGTCAGCTACATGGAATATAAAAAACCTTGTGCCATGAGGAAGATAGAATACAGCCCTCAATACACTTCGCTTACAGAATCAGAGGGGTCTTTTGGATGCACAAGAAGCACTTGTTAAAGAAAAATAGCCAGAGAACACAGTAAAAGATATCTTTGATCAGCACTACACAGAAAGAGCTCTCCTCTTACTTAAGGTGCCCTGCATGCTACATAAAAATCCACAGCAAAGAAGCTTCAGTTGGTTTCTCTTTTGTTTTCCCAATGTACAGGGCATGAAACTGGGCTGCTTAAGGAGGGCTACCATCAGTTCTTCTTTTGCTGTGTGTTTAACCAGGAAATGCTGAACCTGAGAGGAACCAAGTCTTTTGAACTTTACTTCATCTCCCTCATTCTGGGGAAATTCAGATGAAGTCTAACCACCTAAGCAAGCATTCTCCTTCTGAGTACGTGTGATTCTAAATCCTACCTCTCTTTTTTTACACATATCACTAGACTGAATGGTTTGTTAACAATAGCAAAGTTAATATGACAAGGCTGCAACTAAGTAATTTGTTTTACTTTTGCATTTTAATTATGAATAGCTCTCAAGTATAAAATGTGATGCATCAAATGACCTACAGATATTGTACATACCTGCACTGAGCCACAGCTAGTTTGAATATGCTGTTTATACACAGCAGACTGCTCATCTTACAGAACTCTGGTCTTCTCAGAGAGTTTGGCTTCAAATGTTGTCTGTAGATCACTGAACTCTCAAAGTGGAGTTCATTTACAGCATTCACAGTGACCTATGCTTTTATGTTAGAGATACTCCAGCAGCAAGCAGCTACATCCATTTTTTATGCCCAGCAAAAGAAAATTATTTTAACAAAATTACCCATTTTACTATATTTTATTATCTGGGAATTATTCCAAGTGAATAGATGTAGAGGAGCTCCATCAATTTATCATTCTGCAATTAGTTTGACTTTGTAAAGATTTCTGCCTGAGTCATTTATGGAGTGGTTTGCCCAGGTTACAGTGCTTCAACTTGAGCCTCAGGACAAACAAAAGTAACACAAATCATCAAGATAAAATATTAATGGAACAAAATGGGAGTTAGAAGCTTTAAGAATGTCTGAACAAAAAGTAGAAGCCTATTTAAGAAATTCTGTACTTTTGCAGCCTTATTCATAATCTTTTTGCTTCCAAACATAGATTATGGAACGTATCCTACCAAAAGATCCTGTTTTTAGTGGTTGTACAGAATTTTATGAAGCAAAATGCTTGGATGAAAAATTCTTCATTAAAAAAATAATATATATATTAAAAATTTAAAAAAAAACAGACGTTCTGTTCATAATGTGTGACCACTTCTCAGATCAACATTGAGATACACTTCCTTAGTAAAGAAGGTCTAGCAAAGCAAACCAATAGCCACAAATTGCAGCATCCCAAAATGCCTCTAAAGGCATCTTTGCCAGTAGAACAAAGTAGGAGCAACGTCTATGAACATCAGGCCACAAAATAAACAAATTCTCACATGATACAATTAAAGAACCTTTTTATTTAAATCACGGTCTTTGAAATTTAAGTAGTTGACATTGAAAATAACAGACTTTCAAGATAAACGCTTTCAGAAATAATCAACAAGCAATATGCAACAAAATAACTCCCTTGTCTTACAAAACTGCAAAATGAAAAACACGAGTAAAAGCAAAGTGTTCAGATAAGTGAAGCACCTTTCTTTACTGTTGCTATAATTTATCATAAGTATATTTCCAGTTTGGGCCTGTCTCCATATAAGACAACCATCACAACTATTCTCGAGAAGAATTTAAATTGCTTTATCGCTAATCCACATGCAATTTGTAAACAGAGTTTTAGCCTCTTCATCTTACTCCACTGAACTTTTTTCCAGTTCTGGGAATGCAGATATGCTTTGTTGCATGGCTGCATGGAACCAGGAAAGGACAACAGGCAAGATCATGGCTCTGAAGCCTACTGGTTAGGGTGCTAGTTTCTGGTTTTTCTTTTAGGAAGGTTTCACCTAACTTCCAAAGAACAATTTAGAGAAGGAACTTGAACCATGGACTCTTCTCTCCTAGATAAATGCTCGAAGTGTTCATCCATAGTGTTATAGCCTGACTTGACTGCAGTCTCAGTCCACTGAATCATTTTCTGCACAAAAGAAAGTGGAGAAGGGCAGCACTCCCACCCTTACTATGTAGCACAACCTCCTTGTAGGTTTGAAGAAGGGAGTTTAATTCTTTAAGATTTATTTAAGAATTGAACTTCTTTTTCCTCCGCCTATTGTAAGTTTTCTAAATGCCACATTAATGGATTTTGCAATAAAAAGACAGGAAGGAAGAAGCTATTGCCATACTATTTTGAGAAAAGCCCAATTCTGTCGATGAACATTAAGGCATTTTCTGAAAGTGGTGCATAAAGAGATTGAAGTAGCTGAAAACCATACTAGCCACTTTGAACATTTTAAATATCAAGTGAAAACGTTAATGACTTGCAAGGGAATTTGATTTGGAAAGGGAAAGGGGGGGAGGTATAGATAAGACAAGGTTGAAATTGCTGTTGACAAATCAAAACTCTGTGCTAGAAAAGTTTCACTCAGAGAAGCTCAGAGGCGTTAAAGAGTAACTCATTGGTATCTCAGATCAGCTCTCCATGAAATGGAATGTCCTTTACAATATACTAAACTGTCAAATTAAATCTAATGTATCAGTTTTCCCTAACATTCAGAAATTCGCTTTGTAAAATATTAACTAAATAAATATGATTAAGCTGCATTTGAGTCAGCACAGAGATACAGGATGCTTTAACAAACATTCCTTGTAAATGTGAACTCAGCTAAGTGGAAAGGCTTATAGCTCAGAGCTCAAAGATGAGGTATTATTTTCCTCATTTCATCCGAAGTACTGAATATTCCTGTCAATCCTACAGTCCTCAGGAGGGACTGATGGATCTGGCCCTGATGTTTTTCTCATTTCTTTTGTACGGCTCTATTGTTACAAGCTCATTTGCATTTGGGAGTCGAAGACAGTAATCAAGTGAATGGTCTCAGAGCGCAGTGGTAGTTGAGATTTTATTCCCACAGAGATTTCAGTGAATACCAATAATCAGACACTCTTATGGGCAGGAGCAAAAGAGGAAACCGTAAATTTATGTAAGAAATGGCAAAAATATATATGTTATTTTAAACTAGGCTTAAAGAACTATTTAAAGGAAGAGGCTCAAGCAGTCATTCCAAGTGGGAGGCAACTGCTCAAATGCTAATCTGTAACAATATTACATCATCAACCTCCAAGTGATTCAAAACAATCCTAAATCACATAATTCCAACCTGTTCTCTAAGGCTTTTGTCTGTTTTGCAAACTTGGCTGAACTCTTAAAGGTTGTGTCAGTTTCCCTGCGTTAGCTCCCAGCTGATGCAAGGTAATGGGTGATCTTTCCTACTGCACCTTGTGTTAGCAGCCTACACAGTTTAGCCCTGGTATCTTCATACACTAAATAATCTGGTAAACTGATTTCTTTAGGTGACTCCAGTTTTAGGGGTCACCACTTCTCATGGGAAAAGAAGCCTTTCAAGTACCGATTGCCCAGAAATCCCTGTCTAAACCAAAGAATAAAGCAAAGGTTAAAAAAAAGGTGTTTATGCACAGTTAACACAGACCTCATTTGGCATAGGTTTAGAGACATTCTCAAAATGAAAATAGGTGTCTGGGAATTTCATGAAAATAGGCAGTTGCTCAGTATAGAGTAACTTCAGATGAATGAGCAGAACAACAAAGTCTTGCTGTGGCCCTGAGACATATCACACATTAATTTGAAGAGACATCATATCTACTTATTAAGAAGGAAAGGGCACACATTCATAGAGGCTTGCACAAAACAAACCAACCAAACCCAGCCCCCCAAAGCACAAAGAAGAGCTCTGACTTTTTCCAGGATGCAAACACTTTAACAGCCTGTGAATAATCTGAGCCTTAACACAGCTCTTGAGAATTAGTCAGGCAAGAACATGTTGAGCAATTTGTATGTCTGCCTGCCTGACCACCCTAGGTCAACGGGAAGCCTAGCTCTTGGGGGGGGGGGGGGGGGGGGGGGGGGGGTGGGAAGCATAAACCAGGAGTCACTGAGTGTTATCTTTTATATTTAATTCTCAGGTCTTTTAATCTTACATACATTGACTAAACAAATCCCACAGTGCGGAAGTGGATACAAGAGAACATTTTTGAAATTATCGTGGCAGAATTTTAAGAAGTACTGATGTGCTGGAAAAATGATATCCTGATTTAGACTTATTAAAGAATGTAATAGTTGCAGCTCTTTCAAGAACTTGAAGCTCTCACTTATTTGAGCAAACATTAGTGACTATTTCCCTTCCTGTTCTCTTATTTATAGAACATGCTGTATCTAAACCCTAGGTCGTTATAAATAAGCAGTCTTCTCAACTTCTATTTGCGTGATCTCTTTTATTCACACATGAAATTGCTACTGTTCTTCAGTATGATTTTTCCTTCCTGTCCTTATCAGTTTGAGATAATGGCACACCTATAGCTTTTAAAAACATGTTTACGATTATTTCCTTCTAAATGGTTCAAATTATAATTAGCATCTACTCTTTATAGAGCATTATTTATGGAGTAAGTTGTCCTCCTCATTTTACTGTTTAGTTCTGTGGTTAGTGCTGGTGAAGTGGTTGAGGCCGATAGCCAGAGATTCACATCCTGCAGTAGCTGCCGCGAGCTTGTGCTTGTTCAAACTGATGGCTATGTGAAACCCCAGACGGGTTTCTTCTCAGAAACTTAAGAAAATAGCTCAGTTTCACAATCAACACTGGCCTCTCGCAGGATAAGCATAAAAGCATTTCTTGTGGTTCTCCTGGCTCCTGGATAGAGATGACCACCTGTTGTATGCGATTATTTTAACAAAGGATGCAATGTAAATGTCCACAGCTTTAATTTAGTTCTCCAAATTAGATATTAAACTACTTAGAGACCTAGTGTGCATGTTAGCCAATCACTTGGAGAATCAAGTACTTAATCCTGCTGCCGAACGTTCTGCATTTTCTCACCAATTTTTACCCTCTGTATTTTTATCCTTGATCTTGGTTTTGGGGAATTTCTTCAGATTTTTTTTTTTTTTTTTTTTTAAATAATACACATCATTTAGGAAAAGAAACTCAAAACCTGAATCACAGCAAACAACCTGTGGTCCATACAACACACAGTTGGCTTAGCAAGACAGATTTCAGACAAAAAAAAAAAACACCTACACATTCATGTATGGAAAACTTCACTATGAGAATCTTTGATGGAGCCTACTATTCCATAGCCATGATACTGAATATTTAGTGTTTATGACTGCCCAGGTTTATGAACTTCTATATTTATGCTATTGAAAATCCTTTTCAGTCAGCATTTCTGATAGACTGGATCAAATACCTTCTCTGTTTCCTTTTTCAGTCCTGCATGCTTTGGAGGAGGATTGACCTCCACCCCTTTACTGGTCAGCCATAAGTAGTCTTGCATCCTTTAAACTCTTCTTAATATTAGGGACAAATGTTGTTCATTTTGGCTTGGGATAAAAGAGAAGAGACTTCTGAAACAACAGCCAACGTGACAACATCTGACCTATGTATTTTACGAAGTAAGCAAGTAGGATGGGATCAACACAAAACAGGAACTAGGAAATTTAGATTATGGGTTCTTACAGAAGATTTAAAACATTCTCCCCCGATATCTCTATAACAGAAAAGCCCATCTGTTCTCTACAAACTTAAGTCACTTATCATACTGTGTCTTCACTGCCCTGCTCATTGCCCAAGAAGTCCTTCTCAACTGATAAAAAGACATCTCTAATATAAAGTTGACTTTTGTTCTTACTTGAGTTAATAAATTACCTTAATGGATAAATGCTTTTAATTTGAGAACTTAAATATTTAATAAATTCTATTATTTTAAAGATTAACAAAGAAGGGAATCTAAAATTGATTTATCATGAGACTTAGGTCATTTTAAAATCAGACACATCACCAAGGATAATAGTTTCTTTTTTAGTCTAGATGAAGGCAATTTATGAGCAGTAGGAAATTCTGCAGATTGCCTGTGGGTAGAGCTTGGCATCTGTGTAATTATGTGGGATCTCTGAAGGCATTTAAAGGCCAATTGACTGCTTTTAAATCATCTCTTTAAACTGGTGACAACTAGAATATAAAGATTCTGTGGCCAAATGAAAAAAATGTATTTCAGTGTTGCCAATTCTGGCCCAACAATTCATGAGACTTGAAAATTCATACTTACTTATATTTTATAGAATATATATTAAAATTTAATCACAAAATTGATGTTGGAAAAGTCTAATTAATTAATTTTACAAAAAATGAAAACATTCTACACTCACTGGAGAAAAAAACTGAATCACTGAATACTTTAATTATAGGAAGCAAATCACACTGCTTGCCTGGTTACAGGGATCAGATCCAGGAAAAGCAAGCTTTCCTGGCCTGTTCTTCATCCATTTCTTCACATATGCCTCCAAGTATTAGCACTCCGGCTATCTATTAGAAAGGAATTGTATGCACACGACTGTCAATCTGCTCATAATTACAGACTGTTTTTTTCACCCTAACGCATGCACTGAATCATTCCCAGTACCCAGCTTTACTGCCTATTGTATTTTGAAATGTGGAAGAACTTGTTTCTTTCCTATGTCCACGGTGCTCAGGTATATATCACCCTAGAACCCATTTGGACTACAGTAAGACCTTGTACATAGTTTCAGTTCTTAACTTCTGTGTTGCATTTGAGCTGTGTATTTTCGTACACTGCTAATGATAGCTTTGATTATGTACATTAACTAATGGATATTATAATATGACTTAAATTAAGTAGACTTTCAGTAAAAGTATTTTTGAATGAGCATCTCAGTGTAATAAGTGGGGTTGCTAACTTTCTCACTTAAGAAATACACTGAGAGAGATAATTTCTGACTGCCTCTAGCTCACCTTCTAGCTTTTGTGTACCAGGACTCATACCACTTGGAATCACAGAGCACAAAGGCACCAAACAGCAGGGTTTAACAGCTAACAACTGTGTTATACTCAGACCGTCTGCATCCTCTTGTGAAATTGTACTGCTTTTGACCACCAGCTCCAGAACAGGCAGCTAGACAAGTAGAGCAGCTGCTAAGACACCGATCCTCTGGAGTGAGCTGGGCTGTTTAACGTACAAAACCAACACAGCAGTGCAGCTATGCATGTGGCATAATGCTGAAAGGAAGAAAAAAATGAGGGCGCACTCCCATAAAGGCTGTCATTAAGTGTATCATATGTTAATCTTGCCTACAATTTTCTGTCGTCTATAATGATCTGTATCAATTCATTTCTTAAATGCATTATAAATCTGATGAATTCCAAACAATTTTCACCAAAATATCAGCAGAACAAACCCTTACAGAAGAGATATTTCTTCAAAGAAAACTGCAACTGCCTGTACTACTTTTGATTAGAGCACAAAATTTAGGGCTCAACATTTGAAGAAATAAGAAACTGCCCTACCCTTTGTTATAAGAAGAAAAGATAAAAAACTATTTACTACTACCTCTAGGAAAATATATTTTTTTTTCATTTTAACTTATTAAAGAAAGAAAATGTGTTAGCCTTTACGCAATGCAAAAAACTGCTTTACTTTTACTGAACAACTAGATTTTTAGCTATTCCTAAATATCTATTTCTTTTATTTACTGAATCACAGAATTTGAGGCAGCACATGGGAATCAGTCTGTCCCACTGCATGAATGGCATGAAGTTGCCTTGTTCCTGACAGATTTTTGTAATTTCTGTTCTTAAAATTTTCCTGTGATGAGGATTCTCTGACTTCCCTAGGCAAGCTGTCCCTGTGCCTGATTGTCCCCAGAGTCACAGAAACAACAGGTTACATTAAGGCAGTCATTCCTGACTGGTTCTTTGGTCTGTTGTATGATCAAAAAAACCTGCCACCAACAACAAACTCCTATCTCCAAAAAAGTAATTTTTATCATTACACCTGGTAATTTGGGGGGAAAAAAACACCACCACAAACAAGACAGATTTCATAAACAGGTGAAAGTCACTAAATAGCAGTGTAATTCTCTGTCAGATATTTATTTGACTCAAGAACATAAAGAAATATTTGTCAGCTGACAAACTATAGTTAGATATCGATTTAAAATGTTTAAGAAAAAACATCTGAATTACAAAATTACGATCTATCTCCCTACCAGTTAGAAATCTTTTCTGAAGTATTGCCAGGTGGAGCAGATGTTGAACAATTTCTGCATACATTTACTTGGAAAACTATGAAAATTTTCAAATACGCAGATATTTCTCTGCTCCTTTCATTTTCAGTACCTATGATATGCTCTCCAGTAGTCATCTTTTTACAGGTGAGTGAGATCAAATTTCTGAAGTAATCACATTTCAACGTATAGATGTGCAGTGCACTAAGATCATGACTAGAAAAAAAAAGAAAAAAGGGGGGGGCTAGGGAAAGAAAAGATTTTGGTCAAGAAATACAACTACTTTGAGTTTCACTGAAATTGAAGCAGACTATTTGATTTTTTGAACTTACCCAAAACATTGTACTTCGAGTGATTTCAAAAAGAAAAGTTAATCTGCATCTTATTATTCCAGTGTTTGATGCCAGCTGTAGCCTGGGACCTTATTCTTTCTTGTGGACTCAAGTTTCCTGCCTTTCTCATCTAATAATGCAACACATCCTTCTCTGAACAAAATACAGGCACTTTACAGAAGCTGGTAGATCACATGGTTACGTACATAGTACAACTTGCATTTCTCAGTTAAAAAATATTTTGAAATTGAAGTGACAATATTTTAATATATTGAAATTTAAAATGAGATGGAAATCCTATGTTCTGCTCTACTTTGTTATCTTGTTCTTAACATCACCTACTTTTCCTGCACAGAAAGTGCTAGTTTCAGAAAGAAACCTTATAAGAACCTGTACTACCAGCTTGGAGAACACAGCATACAGCTGAAATAATTATGTAGAAATAGGTTTGAACAGGGAATCAAAGTATTCCAAAAATTTAAACCCAAATTCTGTTTTCTTGGATCTGTCAGTGATTATGACGGTTTATGAATGTGGTTGATAATAAAATTAATTTTAATTATAATTCTGTACAATTGCAGCACAATACTTCTTTATGGAGATTCTGTGTCTCTTTACAGACTTTGTGGCATTTAATGTGGATAATTATATTTACTTCTTTGTAAAGTGATTTGTGATCTCCTGATGAAGCTGCTGTATGAAAGAGGTAAGTATATTATTACTAAATCATATGGCTCAGTACATTAGTAATGCAATTATCTTTTCATAAGCAAAGTTTAAATGGCTTCTTCGCTTGTGAAACTGAATTCACAACATGATTTCCACTCTCACAAGTCACAGATTAACAAAAAAAAACCTCTTAACTGTCCAAGTTTCCTATTTTTCCCAAAGCTTCTATTTATTAAGATTAAGTTAATTAAAACAGAGAAAAGGTTAGTAATGTCACAAAAAAAAAAGTGGAGAATGCTGTGAATTTAGCATAGTAAGTTTTGTGAACTCTAGTGGCTGAAGTACTGTAAATCCTTTCATCTATACAAAACATTACTTCAAATTCAATTAGACGACTTCTTATTTTTGGTATTAGTAGAATAATACAACTATCCACAGACACACAAATTAAATGGCACTTGGGAATTCCTGCTACCTCTGCAATGTGTCACACTTGGCCTTTTACATGCCAACACAGAAAAGAAATACTAGGACAGTTTCTCTCCCTCTCTAAGATGGCATTTTGCAGAATAGTGACAAGTGCAAGGACAGTGCCACAAAGCATAGTTTTGCTCCCCTAGCTGGCACAGGAAAGTTGGCAGAGGAACAACTCAAGGCAAACTTGCAGATTAGTGCTCTGAAGGGTTCCTGGGATGCAACACAACTCACAAGCATTCAGCAAAACATCAGGGGCCACTTGAATTTGTTCCCAGAGCTGCACTTGAACAGCTATAGGGTTTACACACTCATGTGGTAAAATCCTCTTACCCAGCCTGGAATATCACCAAAACATGGGAAGGCACAAAAAACAGAAAAACACCTGCTGCTGCTTCTCCTCTGGGTGGTATCTCCTGCCTGTGCCTCTCATGAAAAACAAGCTAATAGCTCTGTAATGCATTTCTGCTAAGATAATGTAGATCCCCCAGTGCAGAAATGGTTGCCATCTCTGTACAGGTTCCTTTAGCTGCTGTAAGGGAAAGGTGTTTGGGTAGGAAATCTGCTTGCTGGCAAGACAAGTTCCTCTAGTTGCAGTTCTTGTCAAAACTAATATCGCCTTGCAATGACCTTTCTGAGAATATCAACTTGCAGTTCACAGATGAACAAGCTAATTCTTTTGTAGTGATTTCTTCACTTCCTCTATCCATTCCTGGTATAATGTCTGACAGTGACTCATCTGAATAGGACATCCTCATTCTGCTGGTAATTAGTATGTTGGGTAACCTGTCAGAGAGATGAAATGTTGGGTCTCCAAGACAGCAGCAGATAATGAGAATTCAGACACCTGCATATGTGTTTGTAGGACATCCACTATCAAACACAGTATTTAGTGGATTATTTTTACAGGCAAGACAGGGGAAAGACTGAAAATAACAAACAAGAATAACAAACAAGTGCTGCCAGCATGTAGACACTGCAATGCAGTGTCCCAGTCTCCTTTATATTATAAAGGAGAGTCAGAAGGCACTAGGCAGTATTTGAAAGCACGTTTTTTCCTATTTTTTCAATTCATGCCAAAGAAGAAGGACAAAAATTATTTGTAACAGTCTCTTAGAAATAATAGATGCTTTCTCTCTATGCTATTGTATTAGTTGGAAAGTGTGGCTGTTTGCTCCATGCCGCCTTCAGGCCAACTTCCCCAGGCACACTGAGCACCGAAGGCGGCTGTCCCTGCACTGAGACGCTCACCCGCGAGTCTTCAAGGGAGCTACAGTCCTGCCTGATCTGACCCAGAGCGACTGAGCGAAGTCAGGGCCTCATTTGCAAAAGAACGAATTTAGTATCAATATATTTCTGACACTGCTTATTCATTTATCTTACCACAAAACTGTCTCAACCAACCAGTCCTCAAGACACCTTTGGCCTCCCCTCGTTTCCCTGCAAGGCCTGTTGGCAGGCCACTTGGCAGGCTTCACCCATGCAATGCCTGCAGACCTCTCTGTGGGGGCTCCTACTTGTTTTACTCCTTGGGGGGGGTTGGAGGGTAAGCGATAAATCAAGGAAATCAAGAATAAAACATTTATTGGTACAGATTCATTTCATGTTCTAACCTTCAGTGTTCCATGACAGACCTTCATCTACACAGTGAAATGACACTTCATCTATCCAGTCTGTAGCAGAAAATTAATTCACACAGCTGTCTGATTTAAATAAGTCAGCAGGCAATTTTTATTTATTTATTTCATGGCAGTGGTGGACACAGTTAGCTGTAGCCACTGATGTTTCAGCTTAAGTTAACAATAGCATTAACACTACAAGACTCTAAAAGAACAATTTAGTTTTCACTACAGCTTCAAATGATTTATTTAAGGCTCTAATGTGTTCCAAACTGCTGTTAGTTATTAAAACATGATTTACATGCCGTTGTGTAACAACTAAAGTGGATATCAATAATATACAATATTTTATAATATAAATATTAGAATACCAGAGTAAAACAGAAAAGAAATATGGCTAATCATGACTTATATACAGTTTCTGATGTTCAGGTATAAAATTTAAAAATATATTATGGATTAACGGTCTCTTCATATACCTCATGACAATTTCTTGACATGAGTCAACCACAAATCATTCTGAGGCACAGACATTTCTTTAATGGAAAACTGACAAGGGCAAGTTAATATCTCTAAAGGAACAGGAAGTTTGAAAATTGAATTTTAACTGTACTGTGGGCAATAAAATAACCTTTGGATTACAGTTACTGCACACTACAAGCCATAGGGTGAATTAATTAGGAGTGCTTCTTTGATTCTTCATTAGTCAAAATTATAGTTTCTTTAAAAGATAAAACTAAAAGAAGAGGAATTTAAAAATTAGGCTTTTTTTCTTCCCCATAATAGATAGGAATTATACCTGAACTTTTTTATTTCACTTAGTAGGTGAATAATAAATAGATCTATTCAGTGACATTTCGTGGTTTTGGTGAATACCTTCTGAAAAATGACATTAAATACTAATACTATCACTAACGTCATATATTTCTTTCACAAAAGCTTTTGGAATTTTCTCAGCTATTCTTCAGGAAATAACCAAGCCTCACAAATCCCCTTAAAACAGCAGTTAAGTAATCCACTGTCTCTAGAAAATGATACATTTGTTTAGCTCACCAGACATCAATTATGACAAAGAACACATTCTTCTAAATCACCTATTTACTTTGCGGAACCTGAACTTAAAATATTTTGTTTTAATTATATTGATAGATAAAAGCAACGTGATTAGAGCATGGGCTGCAAGGCAAAATGGATAGTTAGGAAGAAAGGGGATGTGTGTAGTTCATCCAGAATAATTTCTACCCATTTTCCACTTTCCCGTAGTAAATCTGAAGACTATACCCCAGAGAAATTTTCCTATTTCACCTCCTGTCTCTTAGAAAGGTTCTAGAGGTAGATGAGGACAGAAGAAAATGCCAGCAGGTTTTCTGGATCTCTTTTATAAGTCAATAACTGATGTTCATAAATTCATTGCCATCTGTGATCATTTCTCCACACCAGAAGCTCACTACATGGGGGAACAGAACAGAAAGGTGAGAACTGGCAGGGTTTGGGGCTTGAAGAGGCACAGGCACAGGGTCTCAGCCATAACCCCATGAAGGCTTCGTACCTCTCCTTAATCCTGACTGTCTTCACAGCTGCCCTTGGCTACAACAGCCCTTACATCTGAAGCTCACTGACGGGTCAAAACATCAAAGACCATCTGAAAGACTGAATGCATTCTGCAGTTATCACTCGCTGTATGTGAGCAATTAAATAATTGTATCCAAAGGCTATTCTCACCTTTTACATATGTGTTTTTAAAACAGGCTTTGTAGAATGTCTTTTGATATCTTTTGACAAAAAGACCACCAAGATTTTATTTTTCTAGCTCTTCCTAAAGAAATGCTCTCTGCAGAGAGCAAAGTAACAACAATTGAGCAGTGCTTATAAGGATGAATTTTGGACTTTTAGTTGCCTTTTATCATCATGAAGGTTTCGTCTTGTTTTCTTCCAGATTTACATCTCTGATATTGAATAAGCAAAGTTAAAAAAAAAACTTGCCTTTGGGAATTATATTGAGAAACATTAATATCTAACTTGGTAGGGAGTCTTGCACATAAATCTTTGAAGCGTGTTAAAAACAGAGATTTTTTTACAAGAGTAATGAAGTCAAACAGTACTCTAAGTTTCCTCCCTCATTTCATGGGTTCTGTGAATAAAAGAATTAATCTATGTAAAACTTTCTCGGGAGCTAATTTTCATTTATTTATTTATTTTTATTACCCATTCTGGTTAGAAAACTAACGTTGATCTAAACGTTACTGTGATTGCTTTATTGATACAAGGTACTCACCAGGCTGAAATCCAAACAACATTTGCATTGCTTTAATAACAACTAGGGTTAAACTCCCATGATCAAATGAATGGTGAATAGCCCAGTTTACTTAAGTGACTTACTTACTGCATGTTAACAGCCGAGTGTTTTCCTATTAAGTCTTAAATGCATGTATTTTTAACAACAAAAGACCACCACTTACATGATCAAAAACACACATCACAGTAGATAATTCATAGCCTAAACAAACACACGCATTTGATGCACAATTTCATTTCATTTCTTTCATGTGCACGGAGTTTACAAACCACCACCACACTAACTGGAAACAGCAAACGCTTTGTAATTAGTAAAAGGAAGCCACTCTTTTCCCAAACTGCATGCAGTTTCTAATTAGATACTAATTAGAAATCAGTATTCCTCTTAATTGAGTTGTTGTACATTTCGTTCAGTGGAAATTTAAATGTGGAATTTTGAACTGCTGGTTTGAGCAGAATTCCAGAAATCCAGGCAGTAATGTGAGCATACCGTTGTCATCATTTTCTCGCTTAAAGAATGTTGGAACCAAAGTTAAAGAGTTTTCAAGTCACCTTAGGACAATATCCATATTGAAAATATTAAGAATGTACTAGCTACTTGCTATATGATTGTTCATTCTTTGGTGAAACTGGGTGCAGAAAACATATAATTCTGGTACTTCACGACCAGTGTAAATTACAACAACACCTTAAATGTAGCTGGGAGAAATCAACAGAGCAGGAAATGAGGCAACCAAAATCAGAACTTAAATCATGTGCTTGAAACTTGGCAGCCAGAAATTAATCTTGCAACATTACAGAAGATTTCTAAAATATTTACTTTCTATATTGTATTAGCAACACTAAGCCTGCTCATACTCATAGTGCATAATAGTTTTGCTTATTTTCTTTGTGGTTTTTGTACTACTTCACCCCTGAATTACCTACCTATACCAAATACTACACAAGTTCAGATCCATGTGACTATCACGAGCCCTGACACCTGAAAAATTATTGTACTAGTTATTTCACATATTTTATAGCTCTGAGGTGTTTTAATGAAATAGGACATCACATGTTAACTTATCTTGAAATACTGTTCAAACACAGAGAGGTGTCATTTTCTCCTCTTATTACCTGGCAGATAATAGCTTCTTTTTGCCACTGTACAGCAGAGAACGCACATTTCCAAGCCTGCGTCATTCCGAAAGGGACATGCTTTAGTGGGTGATATTGGTGGTAAGGTGGTAATGGGATAGTTGGACCAGATAATCTTGGAGGTCTTTTCCCAGCCTTTTGGATTTTATGAACCATATCAGTGAATGAACCATTATGTTCACTCTTATTGTGTACCGCAATATTAGCAAATAAGCCAGTATAGTGACTTTATACATAGCACACTTATCACAAAAATATTTAAGTTGTAACTTCTGTTAAACGCATTGTATAGGTTTGAAGAATTTAAAAGTAGAAGAACGATCATACAAATCTTGCTCAATATATCGTGTAAAATAGGCCACAATATTTGTTGTTTAAAATCCACTTCTGAACTAACTCCTTTCTCTGAAGAGCTTGGAGCTAAACCTAATAAAATAGTGACATGCCTGAAGTGGGGCCTTGCTTTTTCAGTAAAAAGTATTCTTGGAAAATACAAGCCTCGGAGGGATCAGCACAGCCTTGTTGTAAGATCAGAATTAATCTGACTGGGAACTAAAGAACAAACTGAAAAAAAAAATCATTTTTTTTAATATGTTATTTTGAAGATAGCTGAGAAACAGTTTCACCCCTTAACTTTAATGGGATTGTTTCCACCAATTTCAGTATGAAACATTGTTCAGCCATAGATCTTCTGACGAATCTTATTCCCGTAAGAGAAGAGCAGAATAAGTGCTCTTTTGGATAGCTTTATTAAATCAGGAACGAAAACATCGACCATCATAACAAGAAATTTCCTTTCAGAGTGATAGTCTGACATATGTACTGCATAAAGTGGTATTTTTAGACATGAAACAAATCAGCCATTTTGCTATTAACATACATAATAATGATGTCAGAGATGCCATCAACAGCCACACAAAGAAAATAGGGGAAGGAGCTTTTTTTTTTTTCTTTTTTTTTTTTTTTTTTTAATTCTTTTCAGTTTTGCTAGGTGGTGTTTTATCTGTAAACTGAAATGAAAGAAAAGATTAGTACCACTGAGCTTTCAAATTTGAAAGTACTTCTGGTGTTTCTCACTATAATGTACATCACTAAAAATCAATTTTTTTTAGAAGAATATGTTTATTAATGCAGATACAGTTGTATGAATTATACTGCATAACTTCTGGAGTCAAAAAATATCTGAACCATATCACCTGGGGGATTAAATTTGCATCAGGAAAGTTTTAGTTGAATACTGTCAGGGTTTTATAGATAAGAAAATATATTTAGTAGTAGAATAAGTCTGTACCAGGAAGGCATGGAAAACTTCATGAAATAGGATTAAGTGATGTAAAAAGACATTCAAAAGAAGTCAGGGAAAAAAAGATGTGGAAAGTATTTCTGATAATAAAGAAGTTGATAATGAACATGTTAACAATACCAAATTATTAAAACTTTTGATATAATACCTTTATAAAGGATCATAAATGAAACAGTGAAGACAGGAAATCAAAGAAAAATGATAAAAACAAGGGAATGCTAAACACCAGTTTACGCAAGCAGCCAAGACTGGAGAACACGTTTAGCATATCAAAGGAATTGATTTACAAGATTAGTGTTAAAACATTTTTATTTTTTTTAATCACAATAAAATGGGAACGTAGCAGGAAAGTAGCAGGTACTTGCTTGAAGACAAGGAAATTTAAGAAGTACCAGCTTAAAAAATTATATACCAGTTAAATCTAGCTTTGTTCCCATAAGATACTTGATGGAGTGTTCAGAGAAGCTGAAACAGTAAGATGATGGAAACATCAACTCAGTTTTCTAAAAACAAATCCTTTAAACAACACAATTTCTTTTTCAGAGAGAACCAGGGGAGGCACGGGGAAGGGGAGATGAAGAAGGTAAATCTAAATTCCAGTCAAGCACTTGATAGAACAGGAACAATTGTGTCCCCGTCCCTTTGATACTATTTGAAAAGCTGCAGAGGAGGAAGGTATGGCCCTAAAGCATTAGGCATAAAGGTGGAGAGCTAACAGAATGTTTTTTGTTGCCTTGCAGAATATGAAAGTGCTGTTATGATTCTCTTTTTCAAGAAGTTAGATACTGGGCAATTCCCTCTCATCACTGAGAGTGCAGGCAGCACAAATGCGACTTAAAATGCTACTGGGCAGATCTTCTAATCTTACACCAACAGTTCCCAGCTACTGTACATATTTTTCCTGGGACATATTGAAAAGAATATTCCAACCTGAATAATTCTATGAAATCTTATCCCTAAAATAAGCTTTATTTGCTTTGGAAATGCATACTAATAGATCAAAAATAATCAGGCAAATAATAGTTATAAACATAAGTAACTTACCTTAATATTCATAATCATCAGGGAAGGGTTCTAATGAGGTTTTACTTTAATAGCTGGGAAGTGTTGAGTATATGTGAGGAGAACCCAGGAATTTAATAAAATTTAATGGCACAGAAATCACTGAATAAAGTAATTTGACCTGAAAAGACTGGAAATAAAAGTAGAAAATTAACTGAATTGTAACATGGCAAGTAGAGTGCATCATCTGGAGAGCAGCCATACCAAAGGAAAGGAGAAAGTGATAAAATCAGTCTTATCAAACCCACAGTTAAAAATATAACATGGAAGCAAAAATCAGACCAGTGTTGTTATAAGCAACAGGAAGCACGGATGTGGTGTAATCTTTTGCAAACAGCTCTAACAGTAACATATTTGAAATGCTTCTATTTAGTTATGATTTCTCAGTCAGTTCCAAAAAACAAATTGTAAGAAGAGACTATTTCTGAAAATTACTTTTACTGTTTCATTAACCTGAATTCTTCAGGTATGTTTGGGTAGTTGAACAACAAATACAGGTTGGGGAACAAACTAGACATGTAGGAGAGAGAAGGATCATAAGCCAAGAGAATTAAAGAAAACAAATTACAAGATAAGAGGTGAAATAGGACAAAATGTAAAACAGATTGAATGACACAAAAATGCCTCACCTGCAAGATTAATCATATTTAGTTATTCAGCTAGATAAATGAAGGCCTGTGTCAGCACAACTGAAAGTTGTTCCAGGTCAAATTTCACTTAATTTGGCAATTTCAAATCACAACAGCAGAAGTAATGTAAGCAGACTCTGAATCACTGGTAAACACAGATCAGGAAAACTCTCTTAAGTTGGCTGAGCATCCTGTCCAATAACCCTTAATAATTGTTTCTCTGGCTCGTTTCAATATTTCCATGCTCCATTTATGTCTGTGCCTTTCTAAGAAGTTTAGAGTGCTGCCTGGCAAAAATCTAGCACTGCAGCAAAGGTTAAAGTCTGCAGAAACACTGTATTAAAGTAAGGTTATGCAGCAAAGCTATGCTGAAGTCTCCATCATTAAAGTGAGGTTAAATTTGAACTTCTTGGCTGCTCTTCTATGGAAATGGTTATTACAGCAGCAGAAAGGTAGCTTAATTCAATGAGAAAATTAAGAGCCTCCATTTTAACAGAAGATATTTTGAGACACATCAGTGCCATGACTGTGCTATTTGCTAAGCTGAGCATTGGACCTGAGTAGAAATATCTCCTCGATTTTGCAATAATTAGCAGCTGAACAAAGCTCAAAGAGACCATGACATGCAGAGCAGTAAGCACCCAGCGAGCTCCTGCCGTGTTCCTTTCCTCTGTCATCCTGCTGGCTGGCTCTTCATGATGAGCTGTGAAGGCTCCTTTCGGAGGTCAAACTTTGTTTTCAAAAAGCGGTTTCAAAATTAATGGACTGAAAAAAAATCCAAGTGATATAAAACTCCTTTCTTGCCATTTCTGTTTTCTCCATAAATCTTTGTGCAAGACTTCAGAAAGAGCTCTGATGTATCTGGATCTTATGAACCTTACTGAATGAACAGTGTGTAGACATCAATCATTTACTAATCACTCAAGAAGAGACTAAGCATCAAAAAAGTAAATAAATGAACTTTTTAACATTTGCCGATTTTGCTCTATTTTATAGTCACTGACCAGCAACACAAATCCTGCCTAGTAATCTAGGCTTGTTGCTCCATTTCTGTTTGCAGATATTTCTCCTCCCCACTTGTACTGTAGTCACACATTCAATTCAGTAATGTTTTGTACCAGCTAAAATGGAGGTAGCAAAAAATATCCATTGTGCCAGAATACTCTGCATTTCTGCTGTTCTGTAACTAGCCAGAAACCAGAAAAAAAGCGGAGACTAAAACCATCTATAGCTAGCACAGGTTATTTTCTTTCTGGAAACAGTCACAGCTTATTTGTAGGTAAATATTCCTGTTTTATGTTGTCATAGAAGAAGCTCTTCTGTGAGCATTCTTATGCTTTTTTTTCTATTGAATGAGACAATTTTTGCTATTCTAGGCAGTACTGAAGGCCTCTGTAGGTTTCTAAAATATTAATTATGATACCAAAAATGTCAGAGGGATTAATTAAAAACAGATCATTCTATCATGCATGTATCTTTAAAGTGTGCTAAAAGTATACACCAGTATTAGTTCAGACTGCAAATTCAGTGGGGAACAATTGCTTTATTAGGGATGAATTTGAGTGTTACGGATACTAAGGTGCAAGGCTGATGGAACACTGCTGAGCAGATACAGCAAGGTTTTTACAACAGAAGGAATTTATGGATAACAAAAGGTAGTTTGTTTTCTCACCGCTTTTCAAAATGGATCACATATAAGCCAGACAACACTATTGAACTTTTTACTAAATGCTGTTATAACAAGCACGTACTTCTGAAGTTATGCATGAAACAATAAATTGATGCTTCTCATTACCCACCTTAAAACAAAACTATCACTAAAATGTTGTCTTGAATAAGGTCTTGAATAGGATGTGTCATGCTAGGGTTGCTTGTAAGGAGCTGTTCTCAGTCACAACTTATTCTGAACAAATTTTATTTAAAACTTCTCCCATCTTATTTTCCACTTTACTTGTGCTGACTTACATGACATTTCTCTTAGAAAGATGCAAGGAAAAAGCACTGACTTGACTAACTATCTGCCTAAAGACCAGACAAGCAGTAACTGGGAGGATTTTTAGAGCGCTCAAATGTCTTCAGCCAAGTAATGAACTCTGAAAAGCTGATCTAACCATTTTACTTACTGCTTAATTATTTTATTCCACGGGGTCAACTACCTTGACCTAGGTCTCTAATTTCTATTGTCCATTTCCTCACCACATATTTTTTCCTCATGTTTTACCTGAAGATTTCTCCAGGAGACACCAAAACAAATCCATATAAGTAGAATAACTCATTTCAGGGTTCCTCACACAGGTCCCCAACAATGCTTTCTAAAACAACTGTACTTAGAACCAGTGAAATTGTCAGGAACATACAGACTGTCACCTTTCAGTGTTTTATATTTTTTGTTTTCACTATTTTCTACATAGCATCTGAACTCTGATGCAAGTGTAACATCTATATACATCTTATACAGCCTTTTGGTTTAAGTGTTCAAGAGCAGAACGCTCTAAGAAGCCTGTGGGTATGAGTCTCATGTTCTGCAACACAGCAGCAGCAGTACCGTTTTTAGAGCTGTCCTTGATCATTTCAGCTGAGAAAAGGCTGAAAAAATACCAGGGCTTTGGCCCTGGCCAAACCATTCCCAAATATTCCCTTCTCAACTGGCTCCAGAAAGGAGTCGGTTCTTTGCATTGTATCTATGCCTTCAGTCTAGATATTTATGTAGATGTTTATGCCAAGCTTCTCTTCAGAGAGTTTAATTATGTTAAACCCTTAATATTTTTTCTTCCCCTGAAACAGGGATTTTTGCAAGTAAGCTTTAATTTCCCTGCTGCAGCTTAAGCAGCTTCTTTTTCTAGCCTTGTATGGGAAATGAAATCTGTCTCCAGTTACCTTTGGAAACTGCTGAACGAGCTTAATGGCAGCAGCATGGAAAACCACACCACATGTACGTGATGGATAGCTGTCTGCTGTTACTCCTACACATGAAATATGACATGCAACCTCTTGGCCAGCTCAGCAAGTATCACCAAATGAAGACAACGGAGCTTTTCAGCGACACGGTATAATGTGAATCAAATTGCACAGTCTAGAGAAGAGATAGGACTATTGAGAAACTTCTTCCCACCTCTTCTTAACTTTTCTGGGAGCCCAGTAATGCAAAATCATCATATTTCTAGAATGAAAATAGAATGTTTCTACTGTTTTAGAAAATTTATGACTGAAATTTAATGTAGTCTACAGGCAGCCCTGTCCCAGTAGTCCACAGCTTGGGTTCATGTTGAAATAAAAACTTTGTAAGTGGAGAAAGAGCCTGCACTGAAGAGCTCTGTTGCCACAATTAGACTGCTTCTGGAAATTAAGTTTGCATTAGTTTTTCCACATTACTTTACAGACTGTAGTGGAGAAATCAAGTGTCAAAGCACTTCATTACAGCACAAGTAGATCTGGAAGACTAAATGTTTCGATCAGAACTAGTTAGCGATTGCTGATAATTTTTAAATATTATAAATATATATGATAATTTTCTATTCCACTATATTACATTATCATGTGCCAGTTCTAAGAATAGCAGTGTGTTTCCTAACTAGCTCTCCCTAGACAGTTTCCTCCTGTACTGTATGGAGATACTGATAAGAATATCAATGTAATCCACATTTTGTGATAAGTCATGCGTCAGAATGCAAAGTCATTTTACTCTGAACTTCTTATTTAAAAATCCCTTAATGAAAAGTGAGTTTTGAAAGAAGTGCAAGGAAGAAAAATTATTTTGATAAGTGCTTTGAAGTAATTTCTTCTGCATTTTATTGATAGATCATCAATAACAACAACAAAAAGAAGCTGCACAATATAACTGAAATAATTTCTGATAGAATTTTCTTTTTCAACAACAAAAAATCAATCTTCCACATACCACCCTCAGTTTCTAATCCCATCTGAAAAATAAGATTAGACCAAAAAAAATCTGTGACCATCTGGTACTACAGAGCTTTACAATGAAAAATTCCATCACCTGGATTTTGATAAAAAACAGGGAGAGAGAACTTGTTTTCTGCTCAGAAGGAGAGGCTGCTCCTGAAACCCAAACCAAAGAAGGACCTCAGTTTCACTGCTAAAAACTCCAAAGAGGTTTCCAGTGTCCTGAAGTGTTTTAGACAAGAAGATTAGAACTTTGGTTGTATTTAACGAAACAAGATGAATTGCAAATGTATTAAATTCTGTGCGACTAAAAAACACACCAGAGAAAGTAGGAAATAAGTTAGGATTCCTCACCATATCTTAAAAGTGAGAACTCATAGCTTATATTCAATTAACTCATAGCCACATTCAATGTCTGCACTGTGAATTTGGGCAAAGGTAAGAACTGAAAGAAGAAAGGAATTCTGTACCCAAAAAAGACTGAAATATGTTGTTCTTGACAGCACAACCTTAATAAACCATAAGGCAGATCTGGCAATGAAATGGGCAGAAGGTGTTCAGGTAAAACCTTGCTCTTTGTTCTCAGCGTAAATGTTCCGGTGAGCACCATAATCTCCAGTAGCACGTTATCTGGTAAAACTTACTGACCTTGTGACTAACATCAAGTTACATTCTCTTGAAATTTCTCTCTTCCAGATCAAGTTTGTATAAGGGTATTGTGAATAATTCTGCTCTTTTTGGAAAGCTATTTAAAATTTTCAAGTAAAAGGTTATTTTCAAGACAAAGCAGGGAAAAAAAAATAAAAACAATAAGAAAGAATTGTGTCTGATAATAACAAACAACAAAAGCAATCACCATTATTGTTCATCAGACACTAACAAGAGCAAAAAACAAGAAGTGAATTTGAACCAAGGTTCAGGGTATACACAGCACCCTGTCCACTATAGTTATGGGCTCTTGTTTTCCACTCATGGTACCAGAGGATATCGAACTTGATACAAAAACTGATCAACAGTAATCAGAGAGAGAATATTTACTTGCTGAATTTGTAAATAGTGTTCTCCACCCGATATTCAGCTTCCTGGTAAAAATTTCATGGACTGTCTTAAATGAACTAGTTTTGCAAACAAAAGAAAACGCCGGTTATCCACACAACCCAAACCGCAGCTGCATCAGGAAAGTAATTTGCTAGATGAATTTCTCTAAGAAATTCTGAGTAATAGAGAACCACTGCAGATTATACTAGGCATAAGAAGGGGAATCATTTAGATTCAGACAGCTGTTACAAATGTCTTTAAAAATCCTACTCAAAATGCACATTGTCCACCATGTCTCCACTGCACCGTGTCAGTCACCTTACATCTGAAATACCTATTCTGCCTGTGGATATGCAATTTCAAATACCAAGAAACTACCTTGTTTTTAAGACACAGAACCAGCTTGCAAAATTACAATTAAAAAAATGCTAAAAATATTACAAAATGACTACTTCCATTATTGTAATTATGAATCCAATTTAACGTCACTAAAAGATCTAAAAGAGTGAAGACAACTTCTCTTAAAAAAGAGGTGATGATAATTCTCATCTTGAGACCTCTTAATTGGCTATTTTCCCACTCTATATGAGTGGCTTTCCCTATATATAATAGAGAAAATTAAAAGCAAATTACATTTCTTTTAGTTTGAACTGCAAACAAGCAGGACAATCAAGTAAAATATTGACTGATACATAGCACTGCTGTTTAAAAATTTCATTTTCCCAGAAAGCTTCATACACAGTTCAATTTCTTCTGTGCTATTATAATATGTACAGCATTAAAAAGAAAAAAAAAAAGAGGTTGCACATCACCTGGAAAACTGTTTCTTACTTCTAACTAATTCTGGGGGCTTTCTCCTGGCTTTAAGTGGAAATAGAATGAACCAATCTGTACATCTCTCTAGGTGACATCCTGAGGGATATATCTGCTTTTTCTAGATGGTATCCTGAGGGTATTTAAAAAGGTTTTGCAAACATGTTTAAAAGGAAGGAATGAAGGGGAGAATAGGCAGAAGTAAAGAAAGTAGCATCAGTAGAAAAATGGAAATGGAAGCAAAGGCTGTACGATTCGCTGTTTTCTGCTTCCTGCCCAACATGCAGCCTGCCTCACTGCTAACTGAGAGAGGATGAAAACTGAAGGCTCTTACAAATAGGAGGAAACACTATGCCTTCAGACTTGCAGATGTTTAGGTTCTTTTTCATCTAAAATAAACGTCAGTAATGATGGGTGTAAATCAGCATTACTGTCCTTGTGGATAGGAAATGTTATGGAGATGATTAGAAGAGAGAGGAATCAGGGAGTTTTAGCAGTACTAGTACTGGTTTCACCCAGGGGAGTTTGGATCTGTTGCTAGCATAAATCAGCACAGACTTTCTGATTTTAGTTCCCAGCTTGAAGAAGCTGAAATGGAAAGTAAAAATAGCTAGAAAACCAATCTTCAAATGACTCAGATAATAGCACTTTATCAGAATTCATAACAAGAGAATAAAGAAAAAATGTTCTGGTGAAAGAGCTAGCTGCAAAAGGAATGGATTTGCAATGCAAAACACTCAATCCCTCACAGAGTGAGAAAAGTGGGATTACTATGAGAGTGGTGTACAGTAAATACATTTTCTGCTCCAAGCAAGTTCAGCTCACTGTTAAACCCTTCTTGCTCTAGTTTTGCTTATCACTCAGAAAAAGCCATGATATTGCTTATAACTGTATTCAGAGTCATGTCAGAGAGCAAAACAACATAAGCTTGTTTGCCCTTGCCTCACACATGACACAGGAATTGTCTTGTCCAAGATACATTTCCTCTAATGGTAAGCCCATGGTTTTACTAGCTAAAATAGAGATTTGGTTTCTCCCATACATGGATGGCCTTGGATCACTTATCTGCACTACACAAAGCAGCAATTAGTATCCAGTGAGGAAAGAAATTTGCCCCAAAAACACAGTAAGCTCCTTGATGAAAGAATATGTTAGAGTAGTACACAAATTTCAAAATGAATATTATTCAGCTTGAAAATTCATTTTAGTAGGTGGCAGCAAGGAAATATTATTAATTCCATCATTTCTGCTGTCCTTCCAGCTGAGCGGACACTCTCCATCTCTTGCATAAGCCTCACGATGAAGATAACGTCTCATTTTTCAGAGCAAAATCACCATGTGTTAGCACTGTTTCAAAAATTAATAGAAATAGCAGATGTTGGGATAATTAAAAAATGTGTCTCCAAACTCTTCCCAGAGCTATTTTTCAAATATTCTGAGAATCAGGGCAGATTCCTATTAACTCAAGCATTCAACAAGTCCAAGAGCCTTGTAGAGAGGTCTGTTAGGGAAGAATGGGTTTTAGACCCAAACAAGCTGATTGTATCCACACCAACCCAAATGTCAGCAACCATTTAAAAATACAGAACATCTATGTGCTGATAAGCAGCACAGCCTGGGTTGTGCCTACACAGCAGCGTGATACATTACCACATCTCTACTGCTGCTTCCACCATACTGCCTAATCACATGTTGCTGCACTGCAAGATTTTAGGAAGCTATTTGCAGAATAGGGTGCAGTGCCTGAAGGCCATGGCATGTAGTAACATATTGCCAACACTGATTAGAACTACAACTCTTCGGAAAATATTGGGCATTCCAGCTTGAGTTACAGTGGCCAGCTTTAAAAACTCAGTGCTCATCATTCTGCAGAGCTTGGAAATTCAGCTTTACACGACGCAAAAATAATACGTGGATTTTACGCAAACATGTGAGACTTTTAACAGATACTGTACAGGTGAACTTGGAAACTCTGCAAACAGGGCCACAACAGCACTATAATAAATTTAGTTCAGTCAACTGAAAGCACTTTTTAATGTTTAGTATAACTACTGAAACGCTGTGCAGTGTCATTTGAATAGGACATTGCATACTAAAGTACATTTCCTAGGAAATGTTGCAACAAAGATCAAAAGAAATGAAAGTCTGCTACAACTAAAAGCATTATTTGCTAAGATGCTCCACAAACAAAGCAATGTGTGATCCAGATGTCCCTCTCAGGCCTGATAACCAGGCATTTCATTATCTTTATTGTGTCTTCAGCAAAGGACTCTAAATTACAAAAGCATCTTCCAAGGTGTTCCTCCTGATCCAGTAGTATAGAATGATTTTGTATATAAATCCCAGTCACAACAAAGGAGAAAGGTTTTCTTTTTCAATTAAAACCAACAGCTTGCTTACAGTTTAACTGGTTTCATAAGATACCCTAACAAAAACTTTTAGAAGTCACATTATTTTACTAGTATTTTGTGATCCGATACAACAATTGCCAATGCACAGCAAAGGACCATTAAGGTAGTATAATTAAAGTAGTTAAGGTAGTATAATTAAAACCATTTTCCTGAACCTAGATGAACTTTTCTCTTCCTGGCTGCACCCCATGCCGTATGATACCTAATCACACAGAACCAGTACAGCTCAATTGAGGCTACAACTGTCTTACGACTTCAAAATCTCACTTGCAATCAACAATCTACCACTAACAGTAATTCTTTAGGTGTCAATTCTTTACAGCATCTTTTGATTTTATTTTATTTTTATCTGCACATGACATACAATAACCAACTATTTTTCTTTAGACAAAAATAATTCCTTTTGAGCAAAAGCATCATTAACAGCACAGGATACTTGGAAGTCAATTCTTCATCCAATATACCTCCAAGATAGTGTCTCCAGATAGCAATTTCAAAAGTAAAGCATTCTACTTGAGGCAGTATGTGTGTTTCCAGAAGTATACAAATCACCAATACATTTTTAAAGTTCAACTTCATACAGGGTTTTTTAAAAGCATAGCAACTCAAGACCAAACCCACAGCAGCACCACTACCAACAGTAGATCTGGAAGCAAGCTACTTTTGTTCAGTCCTTTCAGGAACAAAAACTTCTGAGTCCCTTTAGTCCATTCAGGCTCACCAGATGGCTGTCCCAGTCCAAAGGTACTACGTGCTTTTCTAATGCTTGGCAACTCTTGCACCTACGGAAAATCTGCAGGATATCAAGAGCTGGAGACATACCCCGTGCATCTTTCAAAGAGTGCAGAGCATCTCCTATCTCAGTTTTCCACTCCCTCTGTAATTGTGGTACAGCTGCTTAAAGCAACCATTCCAGTTGATTTTCCCAGCAGACAGCTACAGACAGCAGTCATGTACGAGTCACCCAGTTGCGAGTCTTCTTAGGGCTCCACTGTGAGCCAACGTGAAGGAAATTACAAGGTTTTAGGCTCTGTCAATCCCTACTGTGAGAGTCAGCTGCTGTTTCTGAAAGTAAGGAATTGTATTCTTTAAGCTGCAAAGTAATGCAAACAAGATGTTTCTTTTTCAAAAGGAAACAAACAGGATGAAACGCTTTCCCTTATTAGCATGAAATTTCAGCAGCCACTTCCCCTGTTCCTGGACATAACTGAACAGAATCTCAAGTCTGCAAGAAGTGTGCTCTCTCTGTGAGATGGCTCAGACCTGAAATCCTATAACATTTTTTAGGCTTTTTTAAACCATACTTGACCAAATTCAAAACTTTATCAAACAACACATAACTGTTTGAACCAGAAATATTTTTAATCTCTAGGTTAATATGTTCAGATAGGAGCTTAACAACTTTTCCCAGAATAGATCATAATCTAGCAGTTTTCACACTCATCCGAGGTACGAGATTTAGTTTTGGGTCCTTGTTCCATACATGTCTTATGTAAAGGTAGAAGTTTGACCTGAAGAGACAGGTAGTCACTGAAGAGTAATCGTGATCCTTGACCAGTGGATCATTTTACCACCTCTGCTTGGTTCATCAGAGGCTTCCTCAGGCAAAATACTGTAATTATTGTTAGCTGACTACTACGTAGTATTCTCTCTCTTGCATATTGCTGCTTTAACAGTACCCTTCACAACTCATTTGTTTTCTCATTTGATTTGCAGGTTTGAGCGCGAATGTTCTCGAATTCCAGGAAAGTTTCTCAGATCATGACACTAGCAAATATTTGGATTCAGAGTGAGGTCAAAACTTCTGAGCAGCACAGACATCACCAGTGTTTTGCCAGCTACACAGTCTGTGCCTGGCACCAGGACAACCAAATCCCAATCCTGCAGGCACAGGCAGAGCAAAATCTGTGATACTGACCTGAAATACATAAATAATAGGGGGATAAGTAGTTTTTGGCACATATACATCCCCAAAGCTTATGTAACCACTTGTATGGCTTGGAAAGAATTTTAGAGAGGATTAGGTTTTTGTCATTTGTCAGAATATTTTAAAATCATTTGGGAACAGCAAACCTACCAGTATTACATTTTAAAAAGGAAAAAATAATGTAACAGAGAATCCAAGTGTTTTGTTTCTTATTACTCATTCCATGTCACCTAAGGGAAAGAGCAATTAGCAACGAAAGGTCCACAAAACCTATACTGTGCCTTCTCTGACCTTCTGGAATAATACACTGTTTCATATAGCAAAAGTAGTCAAGAAAAATCAAGCAACAAACCTAGAATAAGTTATTCACAATATAGCACACACACGTAAAAACATGGAGAACAGGATCTCCATTTCCTAGCCACAGATCTGCAGAGCTATAAGGTTACTAATTACAACAGAAAACTTTTGCCCGTGCTACTCTCAAATTCAGGTAAAGCGGCAAGAATATGCACTATCTATCTAGGAACTTGAACAAATTGTTCCTGGCATATTGGTATAATAAGAACTGCATTTAGGAAAGCGAGAAATCAGAATAATTTGTTCACAATAGCTGTTTTGAAGCATTTTTCCACTGGGTGTATTACTATTCAAGAACGTCACTTGAACGCTGAGGATTTGCTGCTGTGGTGGCTTTTGGACACACACTTCCCATCACATGCCTCAACCTCTAAACGCTCTAGGACTGAGTTACCTCTGCTCTGGAGATAATCAGCAGACTTCCAAATGAGAAAGGCTTTATGAATATCACCAAAGAAATGTCCAAAGTAAGCTGTCACTACCTAAGTAACTGGATTGCAATAATGGATGGATATCCAGAGACCTCCCATTGAAGAAATAAAAAAGAAGAAATAACACAACTGTCTGAAGTCCTTCCCCACACTTCTTTTCCATTTAAGTCACATATTTTGGATTTGCTTGGTGAGATATTGGATATGAAATAGATGGGCTACATCTTCTCCGGTCATAGCCTGTACTAAGGTATAACCTACCTTAAAATCAAATGCCTAAAAGACTACTTAATTCAATATACTCTGATATCTCACTGTCAAAATTACAGTGAAAAGAGGAGGAAACAAAGCACCATCAATCTTTTTTGTCATAAAAATTGCATGAGAAAGATTAAAATTAACTGTGTTTTGAAGAGTATAATGTCAGAGTGCTCTTTGAATGCATAATTTATGAGATATGCAGCTGTTTTCATTTAGCCTGAAATAAGGCAGAAACAACTTCGTGAAGAGAAAAGAAATGGCCTTGTATTGTACAGCCGCAGTTCTTCAGACAGATTAGTTGATCTTAAAACTAACTAAAATTTAGTGGAAAGATTTACCAGTGCTGAAGGGTTCAGTTATTTTTATACAGAAAAAATATTCTCTTATGCTGAAATATGAACGAGCCACTATTTGTGGTAGATGTAGAACTATTTGTAATTAGTTTTAAAAATTCAAGTTTACAGTGTCTATTTAACACGGTTCTTTTGACTTACTTGCTTTATGAAACAGAACACTTAATTTGCGCCTTAGTAACGTACACAAGATGTACAAAGGGATAAAGTAATTATTAGGCAAGGAAAGTGAGCAAAATAGCTGTTTTGCTAATAGGGACTGGTCCAATTTGTGTATTATTTCTGAATCTGCAACTCGTCTCATATGTGACGTTGAGGGGACACGGGACATTTAAGGATAAATGCATTAGCGTTTACATGTCTCCCACTCCAAAGATGGATAACACCACAGTGAAGCTCTCTGTTTCACAGAAGATCTGGTGTTACAGACACCTGGACTTTGTGAATAATGTATTGCAGAGAGATGGTGTAGTACATGTTTGAGTATCACTCTCTTGTTGTCCTGCCCTATGCACTGCTGCTGGCTGCACCTAGACACGAGACGCGGGGCTGTGTGGAACCTTGGACTGCCCCCATGTTGACCTTCTCACATACTAATGTTTTCCTGATTATCAAGATTACAAAATGGAGTCTGAGAGCACCACAAGATGTATACATGTCATAGGAGCCACTCAGATAACCAAACACCTATTTGACCATACAGTTAATCTCCAGGACTTCCTTTGTTTTCTTTTTTCTTCTTTTATATGGTGGTTTCCTTTTTTCCTTTTTTTTTCTCCTTTTTTTTTTTTTTGTCATCAATCTTATCTTAGATCTAAATACTTCTACTTTATCAGAAATCCTAGGAAGGGAGCACTCAGGACAGGCTGTGCGACTGGCAAGCAAGATGCAGACACCAGTGCAAAGACTTCTCCAGAAGCACCTCACATCTCTTGCTGTAGCGCATCCAAACACAGGGAAAATCCCAGTCCTGAAACAGCCTCAGTGGAAGGCACAACACATTGAACAAAACCTCTGCAGCCATCCACGTGCAAGGGTACATACACCCTGCAAGTTCTTCAGCCTAATGAAGCATCCTCTAGCCTTTGTGGCTAATGGTCTATGCATTGCCATGCCAGTGAAACTCGTATCACTGTTGCAGATTTAACAGTATCACCACAGTCAGCAATAAACAAAAACCTAAAAACAGCATAGCTTTTCAGAGTGCTTGATTATATAAATTGAGTGACCTAATTCTGAAAGCTTTCACAATGCAGATTCTATTTAAGTGAATCTTCCACACCTGTCAAAGGTATTACAATCTGTTATTTTGATCCAGAAAATGGATTACAACCCCCTCCATACCCCCTCCCCCCCCCCCCCCCCCTTCCAATTTTGTCAGTGTTAATATTTCCTTTCCCCACCCACAAACCAGCAGCTTGCAGGAACGCCTAGCCTCTGTTCGGGCACTACTCAGATAAAGCACTGGTATGACAGCAACACAGCTCACACAAACTGGCTTATTTATTGAATTTGGGCTGAAAAGAAAACTCCTTTTTCCATCAGGAACAGATCAATTTATTGCACTGAAGTTTGATTTTACTCAGGCAGTCAAAGTGTTAAGGAAAACATTCTAAATGAGCCTCCCAATTGCTCCTGTTAAATAACCGATGTTTGAAATAAAATATTATGGATATTACATAATAAAGCTAATAGAAATGTCTCAAAACCGAATATGATCAAAGACAACTGGAAATAAGCTGACCAGCTATGAAATGATATTGCAAAGAAAAACTGGAAAATTTTGAGCATATTGAAGTTTCCTTCCCCCAGGGACTGACTGAGGTAGAAAAAAACTGAAAGGCTCTCTCAAGTATGCCAAAAAATTTTTTAAAGTCAAATACACAGTTCTTTGAATTTTCCAGCCTCCTTAGGATGTGGCACATATTCTTACCTTCTTTTTGCAGAGGAATGTTTAAAGTGGTGTAAAACAAATATCTAATAGCATGACTCCGAAATGGATGGCAGGCAAGGTATGCTCAGTGGTCGCATGAAATAGTTTGATGTCTCGCTTGTACTTGACACAATTCAGCATGCTCTCCTGGGAACACAGACCAGTTCTGACCCACCCAGGCACAACCTGACAGATAAACTAGGTTTCTGGAAACCCTCTGCTAAAGCACTTGGCAGTGCCATTGAGCAGTTTTCAAACCGAAGCAGCATTTTAAGAAGTTAGCTGGGAGAGCACTGAAAAATGCCCTTGAAGCAGATTGTCTCCCCTTTGTTGCTAACTACCAGGAATCACCACTCTGTCCACTAACACTAACATTATTTGACTGTGACATTAATTGCAGAGGAGAATAACATTACCAGAGAGAACTAAATTTTGGCAGACATGCTCCCCAGCAAACTGTGGAGTTCAGTCTTCTGCGGAAACAAGAGCACATCCAGGTGACAACTCACTCTCTTGCTTAAAGCTTTAGTAGGGCATTTTTTGGAAGCCCTACTAAAAGGCAGCCATTTCTACCATGTGAACCACTGCACTGCAAAGCACATGGAGAACTGCTATTTCTGAGATTACTTCGCAGAGGAGATGCTGCAGCTGAAGCTGAGGCAGTTTCCCAGCTGGAGCACACCACGGGCAGGACCCCGCTGCTCTCCGCCAGCGCGTCGGATCTGCGCAGAGCTCCTGGGAGCTGTCATTGCTCACTGCATTTGGCGAGTTTGTAACTGCCAGAAAACTCTGCAGCCCTTTTGTGGCCAAGCAGCTTTATAACACACAGCATTGCCACATGGGATAGGTAAACGAGGGGAAGAGAATGAGACCACTGGGAGACATTCACAGCGATTGCTGCATAATACGAAATCTTGCGTATGCAGTAACATGAAGATGAAGTGGTGTAGTTTGATCTTTGTGCTTACTCCCCCACCAGTACTCTTAAAAATATATGTACATTTGCCATTCATAACAGTGACATATACACCGATTTTAACTCCCAAGCTCATAAATGTGTGTTTACACCAAGGAACTTAAAATGACTTTTAACTACATAATGATTACATATTACACAACTACACATTGATTCCACACAGAAACATACCCTGAGCTCAACAGGACTTCTGAGAAAATAGAATTATTCTCATCAGTCAGACCAAAAGACCAGTGACCTCTTTGTTATGGGGAGATAAAAGTACTAAGTGTTTATTATAGATGGCGAATGTTTTTGCCTAGTACTATCGAATCAATAGAGTGAATGCAATATATTATTCAGAGCCAACAAAACTAATTTGCATGAAAGTTCATCATCGTGACTATATTCATAAATACAAATAAAATTGCTTTAGCAAATTGATGAAGTATGGACTCTGGCAAAAAGCGTATGTGCATACAGAACTTCAATTTCAACTAACGTCAATTTAGATTTCATTTAAAGCTTTTATCAAATCTGTTCTAATTCTAGAAGACTGTTTCTGCAAGCTGACAACATCAGCAAATACCATCAGCAGATGAAAAGCTTTATTTTCTCATTTAGCAGTTGAAATTTCAAAAAGAAGAGGTAAATAATCAATCTTTTCACTAGGAATTATCAATAGGTTTAATGCAAAACTGGGAATTCCTTGGCAAGTCTCCAGGAAAAAAAATCATGTTTTAAACACTGTATTTTGATCAGCAGCTAAGAAGTTACCTGGCACAGGGTTAGTACACGCTACTAAGTTTCAAGGTTTCAGCAACTTTTGCATCCAGCTCTGGCACACATGGAAAAGCACATTGTACTCCACTCCTCCTGAGATGGCAGGTATCAGCATGGAGATATTTGTTCTTTGCTGCTCAATGTTTAACCCCCAGAGGCCACCTAAACACTCTTAACAGACGTGTTTGCCACGTTTGACATTTTGTTGCTGTTGCAGCTCTCCAGCTGCAAGGTTTCTGAGCAGGGAACGGAGGGTTGCCGTTGTTGTGGGCACCTTCCATCCTCAGTAAGCAGATACTGCATTCTTAATATTGTAAAGCTGGAAAAACTTATGTTCCATAGAAAGAAGAGGAAACATTTACTGGCAAATGTTTTAACAGTTTATTATACTGTTTCTTTAGAGTGTGTAAACTTGGCTAACCAATGCTGCTAGCAACTTTGATCATCTTTTAAAAATACATATAAACAGACTCATTAATGTGGCCAGATGAAAATGTATAACCCAGGACTAGCATAAATAAAGCAGATAATGATTTCATAAACAGTATCCTAACACCCACACCACCACTGCCAACTCATCCCCTGAGATAAAAGGGAGAGTGGGAGATGAGCTAAAAGGAAAAGAACTGCCCCAGCTGTGCCGGCTATTTGGTTCTTAATACATGTGGATGAATACACATGAGTTATGTCAATATATTTTTAGGCGTGGAAGTAATTTTATTTTTTAAACCTGTGCAACAAGTCATTCAGAAGTAGCATGTTTGCTCTTATTTTTCTAAATGGGCATATTCTTTTCCCAGTTTAATTAATGGGATTTGTGCCACTGATATCAGAATGGAAGAACCTGGACCAATATGCTGAAAGATATTAATAAGGAAGAATTTATACAAAACACCAGGCTTTTAATAATGTACTACACACAAGTGGAAGACTACAGGGAAAACATTTGAAAATATCAAACAATCTAAAACAGAACTACTAAAAAGCAACTGTGAAAATGGGGTAAACTTCAGCATATATTTTCATGTTACTACTATGCCACAACTTCAAAAATTCACCCGAATTAAACTACTTATGCAGAATATTCAATTTGTGCTCCATTTTCTATGTCTTAGAAGCATTAAAGTATTAAATTTGCAGTAAGCCAATGCATTCAGTAGAAATGTCACTGACACAGCAGACAGAATTTTCCTCTTTAGCTTTACCAGGCCTTCTTTTATCAGTACAGAGAGGAAAGGAGATATTCATGTTAATGAATCCCTGCCTGGGATTTGTATATGTTTAGTGGTTATCACGAAAGCAAACAAGCAAAACCCCAAACTAAGTCATATAAAGTACATAAAAGTGTGAATAAGTGCATGTGGAAATTTTATTTTTGGTCATCCAAAAGAGGAAAATAAATTCATTACATTCCTTATCAAATAATTAAAACTACACATAACTGCGAGTTCAAATACTACCCAGGTAGCCTACCGTATTCCATCAGTCAATTGCATTTAATCAATTTGTTAAAATATAAATTTATATATTTAAAATATATATCTTCACTTTCAAAATGCAATCCTATCTTTCTTGGTTAAAGGGAACATTAGAAGGTTTTTCAAAGTGCTAGCATGCATTCATGACTACTTTCTAAAATGAACATTCCAAAAAAATGTAATACTGGTTGAGATGCTCTATCCTAGACCAACACTCATTTAATCATTAATTTAATAGGTTTATACCATTCCAAGTCTGCTGATGGCCTACCAACATCCATTAAAAACAATGAAATTGCCACGTGGTCTACACGTCTTGCCAAAATAAATAAATAAATAAAATGTAAGTCCCTAATATCAGTATTTCACTTCACTAGATCTCAGCACATTCTTCTCTGCAAAGACCTTAGCAGACAGGGACAACAGGTTTTTGGATGCCAGTTTTGCTGCCTCTCTGCAATGAGCCTAGCGTAAGTTGACAGGCACAGAGGACAGGCACAGTCAGGATGCTCATTACATTGGCATCCAGTGCAAGCAGCCTCTTGGGTCTGCTGTTAGCAGTTTTCAGCTGCTTTGTAAAACATGAGCTTACTGGTCTGTCCTTCTAGAATGTTAAATAAATAGAAAGACAGATAAATGAGAGAGAAGACAGACAAACACCTGATCCAGAGCATTAGAGAGAAGAAAGTATACTGTATCCTATGCTTCTGCATTCTTTGACTAGTTTCTTTCATGTTCTTCGTTAGTTTACCACTAACATTGTGAGAACATACAAGCCAGATAACATGTAGGACCAACATAAATGATCTAATTCAAAAGAATATCCCTAGTGGATGTTCTTTTCTTCTCTTACAGAAAAACTAATGTTGAAGAGAGATTAACATACTGAACATCTGTGGGAGATCTCATCCACTCATCCAGTTATTCTAAAGGGAGCTTTATCCATGATTTATGATTTTTTTTAATAAGCCTTATAAATATGCATAATAAAACAGAGTTTCAAAGTCTTTCTAGCAGCAAAAGTATGATTAGAAATAGATTTTTCATTTAGAGATTAAAAAATACTTTTATAATTATTTTTCAAACTTCAGAGCTTTCGTAGCTGTGGAGAACAGCCTTGTAGCAAAGCAGATTTTTGTGACCTGAAAGAGCTCTCAGCATATGGGTAAGTTAAATGCTTAAAATATTTTGAACCTTTTTAGAAAACAAAAACACCTACTCTTCTCAGCATTTAGTAAGAATTTAAAAAACAATGGAATTTCAAGGCACACCACAGAACTTTGCACTACTGCAGCAATATGCTATTCTAAGCTTTGATCTCCAGAACAAATTAAATTATTTTACTGCTACAAGGGGCACCAAAAATTCCCGTTGAAGCATGTCAGTAACGAAGTTACCTCAACTGACTGAGGTCAATATTAGTACTTGGTAGTATACCATGGTTTGTTTTAATAAAAACGCAAGAAAAACAGTAAAATTGGTCAATTTAATTAGATAAAATGTGGAAACACCAGTAACATGCTTAAAAAACATAAAGGAAATCATAATATTGTTCCACCATACATGAATGCATAGGAGTTTATTTGCCATGCTTGTAAATTATCAACTAGCTATTTGAATGAGGTAGGCAAAAAGTGAAAAAAACAACAGTGTGATTTAGGTAACCATGCTATGGCTGGCAGATTACGAATAGCAAACACGTCAAACAATAAACAGTGATTAGTTGCTGAGCAATTCAGTGTGTGAAATATGTTCTGAAATTCTACAGAAAACAAACTGAATACGACAAAGGAGAAAGCAAACAACGTATTTGGATAGAGGGACAAATTTGTCCCCTGCAAGTCATGTAAAGTCAATCTTCCTTCTGCCTGTGCCTGGCAAGGCTTCAACAGAAGCATCTTGTTGGATTTCAAGCACAACGTTCTGGGAAAGATTTGGACCAAAAACAGAAGAGCACTAAAGTGATCGGAGGTGCTAACCCCATGATCCATGAAAAACAATTGCACAAGCGATGCCTATTAAATGAGGCTAAGACAAGATTAGATGCTGGGATAAGCTTTATCTTCCACAAAATATTACCACAGAGAAAAAAGCAAATTAAGTGTTCTGCATAGCAATTACAGACAGCTTGAAAAAATAATAATAATAATAATAAAACAATTGTATATGGCAACGAGAAAAGCTTATGTTAGGTGTAAGTGGAATTTCTTAACTGTAGCTCTAGTTAAATACAGAAAAAGGTTACCTAGAAGTTTTGTTAAGACCAGCTTGGACAAATGTCTGTCAGAAGTGGTTTAGACTCAGCTGATCCTGCCCTGGGGTGAGCAGGTGGGCTGGCCAGCTTTGTCATCTGTCTTCAGAAGCTGCTTTGTGATTTGTATACAAAACTGCAAGAATATTTAGAGTATACAAATCATTATTCAAGCCAATCTAGTCACAGGAATTCACAAGCATGCTTTTATTTAAGTCAGACAAACAAATAGCTAGAACTACGCAGCTCTGCTCCGCTGGTGCTGGACATTATTACCATATGTAGCAGTTCTCCAGATATTAGCATCAGCCTGCTATAAATATGCCTAGCAGCTGGTGATAGCATGTAAGGCAGAGGGATACGCAAGCCGTAAGATGAACATCCACACAGAAGCAGTCCTACCAGCACTGCAGGTCTGGCAGCAGTAACACGGGGAGGCAAGGCAGAGTTTTGGCTGTGGCCGGCCAGAGCTCATAATTAACTCTACGGCAGCAACATTGGTCCGTGCAATTAAAGTGCCACACGTTCCTTGAAAACCCCCAGATTCTCATTGCTATGCTACCTCAGCCAACAAATCATCTTTTTAAAGCAAGTAACACGCAGAACCATAGTATTGTTTAAACAGATATTTAAAAATGTTTCTGCATGAGCGTTTGTAAATCCAGATGCTGTGGTTACTGAGGACGGCAGTTAATGGTCTCCCAGGCAGAAGATGCTTCAGTATATCACTGCACAAATGTTTCAGAAGCAAAAACTGGAAATTCTTGTATTTTTAGTTGGGCCCTGGGGACGTTTGTTCGCTGCTCCTGAACACAAGCCTACCTTGGTCTACCATGGCCTCAGGGGGTAGATGTAGAGGGGGAATGACACTAGAGCACTATCACACTAATGAAACTCCCTAAAAACAAGCATCTCAGAGACAGGACTGACATTAAGAACTTCTGGCTTCAGCTCAGAAATATGACCTCAGCTGTTCTCCTCCAGCAATAAGCGAACGTTATGAATATCAGCTTACCATAACATAGATTTGAAGTCCTGTCTTTAAATTATCATGTTATCCCTTTTCTGCTGTGCTATCCAAAAACCAGATATTCTCAGAAGTGTCTGTATAAAATACTTTTATAGAGAGTATTTGAAACACAGGTACTGGGGAACCAGAGGTACAGCTCATGTGCCCAACGGAGTCCAGGCCCCAGACTATTCAGATTCTGTTTGTGCGCGCCATCATCTTTTCAAACGCTGACGGATTACATTGCTTATTGACACCAACTGATAAAAACAGAGGAAGGTAATACCAGAATAATCAGATAAGCAGGGATAAAAGGTAATCAAGCCCCAGATAGATTATTATACTTCAGTTCTAATTAAGGGCTAAAACCTTTCCTAAGGAGATTGTCTGTTAATGCAATATTTTATGCAGACTTTAAACTTGTGCACCTGTCACTGCTTAACACCTAGCTCTAAGGTGTATGCTCTAGTGCCCCAAATAATGTTTGCTTCCAGACCTAATGTTTATTAGGATTTGTTATTTTTGACAGTTATGGAAATCTCATTAAAGGCATTTGAAAATAAACATACTAAGCATTCACAGGTTGATATTTTAAGGTAGGAAATAATCAGTACCACCTACTGTTATTCAGGATTACAGGATACTTGCTTCAGTTTTAGCAATTAGCCAAAGCATTTTGGTCCAGATTTTTAAAGATATTAAGGCCGATTTTTCCTAAAGAGAATTAGCATCCATCAAAGGTCTATGCTTTTTTTGCAAGATAGCATCATTAAATGTTCTTAAACAACTGGATCGTTCTATGCAAATATGAAAGATTAAATAACTGTTCTAAGGAGAACTTCCATTTTTTATTTTCTAAGGAAATAAAGAGAAAAAAAGTGACCCAGGTATTTCAAAACAGACATCTAGAGATCATTAGCTTCTACACGGGTCTAGAAGCCCCCGAGACCTTAACATTTGGCTCCAGAATCAATTAGTTTATTGTACTAGAACATTATTTTAATCAACTTTCACAAACTGGAGCAATTTATTTTGAACTAATTCACGTATAATTTACCAGTCAAGGATTTACTTCACATTTAAGGCTTCATTACTTTATGATAGCACTTATAGGACAAGATGCACTTTTTTTTTTTAAATAGTCTCTTGGAATTTTGTTTTCTTTTGGGCCTCTAGATAAATCCCAAAGTTATGATTGGATTTCCCATTCAGTGAAATATTGAATCATTTAAGCTATCCAGGCCTTGAATCTGCTCACATACAGTCACATGAATTTCACGCAAGGCAAGATTTGAAACAATGAAAGAGTCATTTAATTCATAGTAAATAATGATATAATAAATTTAAAATATATAGCTGTGACAGACAAGATCTGTAGTTCAGGGTTGTTTAAGTTGAAAAAAAATCCACCCACCCCCCCTGAAAACACTTCAGAAAGAACAATCCAGTTCTGCTTCTGTGAGATAACCCACAGAGCATACGCATTTTGAATTCTTTCACACAGTTTTGCAACGGCTCTGAGAGGATGTATCCCTTCAGTCACAGAACTAAACTGTTTTCACATGGTTTTCAGACCTACATCACATTTGCAGCGCAAGCATATTTTACTCTCTGTGCAGCATTTTTTGAGAGTGCTGCATGCTGTGACACAGCCCTTCTCCCACACTTCCTCACAGGTAAAGCTCATTGGCACAAGCATTTTGTTCTTTAAGCATTTAGGCAATGCCACCAAAAGAAAGGATCAAAAGAAAGCTTGTTACTTTCTACTAAAGAAACGGATGTTCCGAGTATGAATACAGTAGGCGTTGGGTACTCCACAGCCGTAGGACATGCAATGTCATCTTTAACCATACAACAGAAAGAACAATACAGCTCTCCTGTCAATTTATTGCTAGCTTCTTGACTTATGTCTTAAATGTTATCCAGTGAACCATCCTATATTTCAAGTTGCTGAAAATATTCTAAAATTCAATTTTTGCCTAAATTTTGCCAATTTGTCAGCCTTCATCATTTTTCTTTTAATACACTTTTCTCCTCACAACTTCTCATTCCTGCACTGGTGGAGAAGAAAGCACAGGCACCTCTCAGCACTACTCCCAAGCCCTGTACAAAGGCACCTACTTGGTAAAAGCTACCGTGATACACAGCTCAATCCTGTCTAAAACCTGTTACAAAAAGAGGCAAAAGCGTCAAGTGCATCTATTCCTGATGCACCTTCAGAGTAACTGCCAGCCTTTGCCATTAGTGTTCCAGGATCAGGAATTCATGTCTGTGTGCTCCAGGGACCTAATTCTTGGTTTTCTGTGCACCTGCTGTAGCTTTTGGGCCATTAGATCAGATATTTTTTCACTTCATTTCTTTCCTCAATTAAGGTAATAGCAAGTTTTGCTTAGAATTGCTGGCATAAGGTGTAATTATGATGACAAAACAATTTTAGAGTGTTACTGTAGCTGTACTGTATGTGGTTAGCAAATTAGTTATCTCACAAATCAGAATGCCCGTCAAGTCCAAGCATTTCTGGATTGCCTGCAGTAATTACCATTTTGTTCTTGCAGTGATTTTTTCCAAATAGAAAATTTTGTTGCCGGTGTTCTACTTATTAACGTTGGGGGTTACATGTGTTTCCTCCCTGCTTATTGCAGGAAATAACGAGTACTGAAAGTGTGAAAGGAAATAACTGCTGGTAAGGACAACTATAAAGGCAAAATAGCTTTCACTGTCTGGTTTAAATAATGATTGAACGTCCCTCTTAGGGACTTTCTTCATTCAGTCTAGTGACCAGTCGAAGTGTAAATGTTCGGCAATTGTTCAGCAATGTGGAGTACAAAGGTACAATAGTCCCAAGAAGCCAACTATGTCACAAGAAAAAACAGAATTTCAATCATTACAGAATAAGTCTCATCTGGAGCAAAGCAAAACCATTAACAGCCTTACAGTCTAATTTTGCATTTTGTGCTTTTACTGTTTGAACTTCTGTTGCTCAGTTCCTCCTCACCAGTTTCCAAATGCAGCTCTGGTGCTAAACAGATTCATTTAGGAAAGGCACTGTCCTCATCTATAAGTGCACACATTTGTCTTAGTCAGCCTGAACTACTTGTTCATGTGCTTAAAGCTGTGCAACATCTGTGGGCAGGAGTAAGATCCTTTCTCGCATTCGTCCTGGATTATTACAGGTATTCAGAAGCAGCATTTGTCTCAAGAATGAACATAAAAGTGGCAGTGTTAGTCCAAAACTATCCACTTTGCTGCTGAAATGTCTCCATCTCAACTCTGAGACATTATTACAAAGACCTAATAAGTTCCAGAGGACTTTTTCACAAGGAAAAATAACTCATTTCTAGTACTCAGGCCCAGCTATTTTTCACACCTGCTGAATACAATACAATATACTACTCACACAATAAGGCTTTTAAAATTAAAAAAAAAAAGTGATGAACTAGAATGTCAAGTATAGTCTGCTCCAGAAGAAAAAAAAAGAAAAAGAAACAATTTATACCTGTCCTGTGCAAAAGAAAAGGAAGAAAAATGCAGACTACTCTCATGATCTCTGAATCCATACGACGTTATACCCTGATTAAAATTGTTCATAAAGTATTTAATAGAGATTTTTTTTAACTAGCATTAGTTTCCTTTTAATTAGCTTGCTATACTGTTTTTCCTAATCAGCATCATTAATTTAATTCAGTCAAACGATGAGTACAATTTGTGAACTAAATTCTGCATTTAATTTTACTCAAGTAAACCCGGTCTAAAAAACAAAAAGCAAAATTTGACTGTGTTATTTGCAAATACAGCTCTGAACGAGCATAGAATAGCGCACATTTTAACAGTTCAGCCAAGCAGAAAGAGTGTTAGGTTTCTTTCCAAGTTTATTCACTTCAGAATATTCTTTAGCAAATTCAATACCTGGACTAGCTATTCTTCATTTAAATATCATTTGCAATCCACTAAAACTATTTATGTTTTAGTTCATCATTTGGAACACAATTCTATTAGAAACTTCTCAAAGGAAGGGAAAACTTTCATCATATCTTTGAAAATAGAAGGTTGGACTAGAACTCCATATCACTTGTGTTTTATAAGGAAGATCTGTTAACCTCTTCAGAACTATTAAAGTCATCGATATTCTATAAAATAAACTAACAAAGAGAAAAAAACTGTACTAGTAGAGGCTGAAATCATCTATTGTTGATCTAGTTGCATTTTTGTAAAATGTTTATGTATTTCATAACAGAAATGTCTGTCCTAAAATGATCATCTTGCAAGAGAGACGTTCCAGTAAGATTTTCTGTACAATATCTAAAAGATTTAATTCTTCCTTAGTTGCAGATTGTGACTTCAATAAGCTGCTCTAACTTTAGTGCATCGCTCAACCTGCTGTAAGTCATCTAAAATCCGTAACTGGATTCTGTGAGACAGAAGAAATTACTGCTTACTGTTATACCATTTTCTCTTTAAGGTTTGCAAGCCTGATGGACCTCTGCTTATGGGCTGAGATCCCCAACACAGGGCAGAAAACAAAGGTTTTCATCAGATAATATTTTTTTGTCCTTGGATTTACTGCAGGTGTCAAAGGCAGCTATTACAAGGTTATTTTAAATAAGTTGACTATTTATTCTGTGGCAAGGTTTTTCCATTGCTCTCTGACATAGATGTGTAAAACAAACCAACCAGCCGTATAGAATCTACAGAAAGGCCTTTGTTAACAAAAGAAAAAAAAAAGTTTCTAAAACCTAACAATCACTTTTCTAATTAAAAAAATATATATAAAGTTAGGAACCTCACAGAAGCTCTTTCAATAATCCGTCTCCCACATTCTCCAATAGCTTTTCAGGAACAGGACCTACATGTGTGTATATATATCTAATCCTACTTTTTATATATATATATAATATCTATACATACATACACACACAGCAAACGGGGTCAGAACAGATCTTGAACAAAGATCAAGAGATGTTACAGGAAGAGCAGGAAACTCTAAGACCTATCTGCACCTGAAAGAAGGTGATCTCAGGCCAGACAAACTGTAGCCAACAGAGTGTGGCAACCAATACCTCTCCCTCCCTGTCTCATTCTCTGGAATTCTTTTTTTTTTTTCCTGGGAAAGGGACAGACAAAGAAACTCTAACCCCAAAATAATCTGTGTGCAAGAAGAAAGGGAAATGAGTGTAATCTGGACACGTGAAACACATTTTATTAATGTTGCAGTAGGACTGTAAATCACATTTCGAAGTGATGTTGTCATTAATGACATCATGCAGCAAACGTGCTACAGCAATTACCACAGCTCCCTCTGCTCTTTGAATTCTCAGCCTTTTCCCGACACTGGCAGTTCCGCACAAGCCTTCGCCCCTCATTCTGCAGCAATCAACAACAGACTAACAAACTTTGTGTACTTTTGGCCATCTCTTCCTCCGACTGCTGCGACAAAGTACACGTCTCTGAGGATTTTTTTTTCATAGCCTTGGTGCTACGACACTTCCTAATTAATGCAGCTCTACATCAGACTGCATGAGACCACCCCCTTTTCAGCATCCAGTTCTCAGGTGCCTGTAGCACACTACAGTATTTGTTCTGTAATGCTAAACCCCACAATGTGCCGCACCTGGCATGCATGCAACTTCTGCAGCACTTTGACCTACTCTCGTGGTGCAGGTCCACATGGACAGTCACTGCTCATGGTACACAAGCTCTAGAGCACAGTACATATTTTAACAAGAACGTGTTACGTATGTGCTTACTGAAATTGCACATTTGCAGTCTTAATTTTGTTAAAATGCCCATTTCTTCCTAACTCCTTCCTTCCATTTTTGCCCTATTGCAGCTATTCTGACAGGAAAGTCATTGATAGCTTTTCGCTAAGTCTGAAATCTTAATGTGCCTAGTCTTTTCCACCCCTGCAGGAGAGGGAAGATAATGTCTCCTTCATAAAGGACAAATCAATAACTGTGCCATTCCAGCTGGATGCTTGGTGAAGATCTTCAAGAACATGTTGTGTATGCCCCCCTTGGTAGGTTATTACAGTGCTTTACTGTTGTTCCTTAGAGCTTTGCCTGATCTCCAATAAACCACTTCTGCTGTAATTTAAGCACCCTGCTCATTATGTGTAACACAGCAGGAAGAGTTTCTTACCTCTCACCTATCTGAAAACTCTCAGGACAGAAAAAGACAGCTCTGGGTCTAGACAAATTCAGCCTCAACTGCAACCTTTCCTCACAGGGCATGGTCTAGGGGTGATGGTTCTCAGATTCCGTCTCTTCTCAACCTCTGTTTAGTCCTTATCTTATCCACACACAGGAGATGGAGACCACATCTGAAGCCTTATGAGAGCAGAAGAAATAATTTGGATTAATAATAATAATAATTCTACAGAGTATTCTGGCTTCTATTTTTGATTCAACACAATCCTCTCTCTGATTTTAGGTCAAGTTAAAAATATCCAAATTAAACAGCTTAATTACTTGGAAAAAGGTAAACAAACAACTTCCAGGAAAGAAACTGTGGTCAGCAGCATGAGTGTAGCTTAATGACACAAAAAACAAGGCAGAGGGGCAGGTGGAGCAGAGCACTTCATGAAATTTGAACTCAGATGGAAATCAGGGTCAAAAATACTTTTTAAAATAAAAAATTAATAAATAATTCTATTTTGCTATCTTTGTTACAGCCACTGAAAACAAACTATAAGACAGAACACCAGGACTGCTCTTCATGCATAGCCAAGTCTCATTCTATTACCCCCGTCGTACAAATGCAGAATCTGCAGCACATTTGGCAATCTGCCTAGAAGTAATACTTTTTTATTGATTCTTATTGACCTGGTGTAAGTATGGCACCATACTTAACGTGTGAAGAAATTTTGATTAAAAACAACAAGGATGCTGTAACGAAAACTTCCCCTTACACCACCCTCCATAAGCTGACTAAGCTGCCAAGGAAAATGGAGAACGCTGAAGGCAGAGCAGTGCACACTAAGGACACATCCATCCGTGGAGCTGAAGGTTTTGAGACAAATACCAGAGGGCTCGCTCACACAGGAGGTGTTACATACCATTTTGCATGTCACGGAGTGAAACTGTGGGAAGCAACTGGTGACTGACTCACAACACAACATTAACATCACTGGTAACGTCTTTGACCTTGGTTGGCCATGTACAGCTGGCTCTGTCGTGAGCTAAAACACCATAAATATTTTCCTTGAAGTGTCGGGGGGCACTTTTTTATTTTTTTTGCTGTCTTGTATTGGCAATTTGGCTTGGAAAATAAATTAAAATCTAAAATAAAAGACAGATGAAGTACGGCTCTTTTAACAAGAACAATTCTTTTTGGACCAAATTCCAGAAATAGAGAATATTTTTAGCTAAAGTGTATTTGGGATACTGCTTTATACTATCATGTTTTATTACAACTTCCATTAGTATTGCATGTTGTCTGCTGTAATAATGCTCTGATCAATAGCCTGGACTGCAGGCAAATAAGCAGGAACCACAAGGAGCAAATTAAAATGCAAAATGTGCACTCTGAAGACCAGAAGGCTTGAGAGCCTTCCTACACACATCAGTTAAGATCATTATTTCTACACCAAATTTAAGATGCCTGTTTACAGATTGTTTTGCTGCATCTTTCAAAGCCATTCTAAGAATGTACTCAACAGGAATCAAATTTTTGCTCCATCTTAACTTACTGAACGGCTTCTGCCTGATCATACCAGAAATTACACCTGAGTGACCAGGAATTAAATTTTCAACCTAAAGCATTTCCTGAACTATGATCACATGAAAAGGTGGCACATTTTACGCTTGCAGCAGAGCAATCACACCTGTTCTCTCAAAAGCTCTTTTCATTAATAATTTGAGGCACTGGTTTGTTGAAAAGTGACTATTCGGTGAAGCAGGCAAGGCAAGAATTTCACAGTGACTGCAGGACACATCACGATGCTCCCTTGCTGGCTGTGGTTTGACATTACTAAGCCATGGACAGCAACATCTCAGTTTCTCAAATTTGTATCCTTATTCTCCTTTCCTGCTGTACCAATTCTTCAGCGCTACTGTGGCAACTGTTTGCATGGCTACAGCTTGACCTGGCAGAAACCCAGAGAGGTAAAAATATAGATTTTTTTTTTTTTAAGCCAGTTTCACAGCCCAGATCCTAGCTGTGGCTGCCCAAGTCACATTAGCACAACTGCAGAGGTGACATGAGGACACAGAAAGGAGAGACAGGCTGCAGCATCGCAAAGGGCAGCATCACTGCCAAACCCTGTTTAACATGAAACCACAGCCACAGGGAGACTTGCGTCAGAAATGGAGATGTGTCCTCCGCTCCTGCCCTACGCCTCCGTGACTCACCAGCCCACTGCTTGTTGGGCTGGGCTGCCAACTGGGAATATACAACTGAAACAACCTGTGTTAGAAACATCCTCCTCCCTTGTTTGAGAAAGGTTCAATAATTCTATAGAACGGAGAAGGGATGTTTAGGAATTCATTTTTAAATCCAAGGCCACCGTAATGATGCCATTTTCATCGCAGCCCTGTGGCTATCCTGGCAGAACTCGAGGCTGGTAGCCTGGGGCTCCAGGAAGGGTACCAGCTGTCGCAAGGCAAACATCTGGGAGCTCAGCAGCTCCCCGGGGCACTCCGTGGCACCGTCCTGCCGTCTGCTCAGCAGCAAGCCTGCCCGAGCTGGTGGGGCAGCCTTACCGGACACAAACTACCACATTAATCTGAATGATCTTGAAAGTCAACCTACAGAAAATAGCTTTCAGGTCTCAGTTTATACAACACAAAACCTCAGCTTTAATGAAATAGTACAAGACGTAACATCTAGAGAATGGGCATTGGACCAACTCCGAAACAATCTACCTTTGTAGAGACCACCAGTACATCAGACAAGAGCTTTTAACATCAGCTTGGCCTGAGTATTCCTTCACAAGTGACAATTTGTCAACAATACCTGATAAAACGTCATTGCATTTAGGAACACGTTTACAGGAGTGTCCTACTGCTTTCTACTGATCCATTTCTATCATTATCATCTCCTAAATCTTTAGCTAGGTACTTTCAGTCATTGATCCAAGATAGCAGTTCTTTTAGCTATGACAATAATCTATGGGATAAATTAGGTCTCATTAGACTGATTGTAGGGAGACAAGTGCAAGAGGAGATCGTTTATAAATTAGTCAGGCAGAGAATATTCCGAGCACATTTCCAGCACCACTGATTAGGCTGAAAAATTCACTAGCAGGAAATAAAGCCTAAAGAAAAAATCAATCAGGCTTACTAATTAATGGCAAATGAGCATTTATCTGCAATTGTTTCCTTAACAGCAACCTCTCTTAGTCTTCAAAATATCATAAAACAGTTATTGTTTATATTTTGGCAATACTCAATCCTAATGAGGATTAAGAAATCATTATTCAAGATGTTATACAAGCACAAACAGTCATACTCTGAACTGTAGTGCAGGGCAAAATAGGATTCGAGATAGAAAGACAGGAGCCAGGAAAACCATTCACAGTGATATGAGAAGGTCCAGACTTCTCGTTGTGTGCCTGTCTCAGTCTCTCAGTAGGAACAGCATAGGAGAGGAAGCCAGAAGGAACATGGCAAAGAGCCCAAGGGAATGAAGAGGAAGTACAGGAAGAAGGAAATGCATGGATCCTGCATATTGCAGCACATTAGATGCAGCCTCTAGATGCCTGTTAGCACAGCTCTGTGCAGGAAGTTTGTACACGTTGTTTTCCAGGAGCCACAGCTTCATTTCAAGGCATGCGCAATACAGGGGACTCAAAGGACACTTTTGAGCATCCTATAGACTGGAAAAGCAGCAGTGTGTTTTTCGGGCAGTGTTGGGTCCCAGCTAACGAGCACAGTGCTTGGCTAGCACAGCTTTACAGCTCCGTCAGCCTGGAGCACTGGGAACACAAATTCATTTCTCTCAGGAGAGGGAACAAATACAAACCACCTGCCCAGGGAAATCCAGCACAGCCCCCCACCCCTCACCACATCCTACCTTCTTCTCCCTTTCTTTCTGGATGAGGTTTGAGCTTTGGAGAACACAGATACCCCAAGGTGCTACAAAATGCTCCTTGTTCCCCATCCTTCCCGCTCTTGCTCACTTTACCCCTGAAATCACTGTAACCATCCAGTATCCTAAATGCAATTTACATATATATATATATATATGTTAATTGTAGGCTTGACTTTGAATTCAACATTGCGTTCATATCATCATTTGAAGTTTATTATGCAGCTGAAATTCTTTGCAATTCCATACTGTATTTGTTTTTATTCATCACACTTATGTTTCAAAACAAACAAACAAAAAAAACAACATCTAAATCTTGTCCCTAAGATGAAAGCATCCATCATTTCACACATAAACAGTTCTATAACTTCTCCCAGGGAAGAAGAAATAGTCCTTTTTGCATGATTCACAAAAGGGGATAATAAGAGTTTTGCACATTTACACTGTTAATAGCTTTTCTACAGACACCAAACGATGACAGAACATGCTGCTGCCTTCCGTGTTCCAATTAATACAGGCCAGCAGAGACATCCCACTTTGCTCCAGCGTATTCTGGGCATGCGATTTCATCTTCCCCACAGTCGTTTTTATGTTTACCTACCACAGAAGTAATTTTTAAAGAGAAAAGAACCAACAGAATAAGCTTAAAGGCAGTTCCTCAGTACGGGCAGTTTGCAATGTCTTACTTGAGTTCATTTGTATTACAGCAACGGTCTGCAAACTACTAGAGATATTTACAAATAGAAACAGGTTCACATAAAATTTTAAGTATTGAAAAAGCATGAGAAGCTTTTTGGAAAAAGCATCAGCAATCAAGTTAAGGACTGATATTTATACAGAATGTTATATTGAACACTTTAAGAAGGGTGCCTGTGAGAATTTTTAGTAGATTGGTGCCTTCATACCTTAAAAGAGCCTTTAAAAAGATAATTATACAATAATTAATACTCCTTTAATAGTTGGTATGATGTTCATGACAAAGAGCTGCTAATGAAGGAAATCTAGAAACAAAAGTATAATCTACAGTTTGATTAAAATTATATACTTTTTTCTGATCTGCTTTCAGCAAGTCATAAATATACATAAGATAGACAGAACTGTGAACTTCCTCGGTTTTATTCCCTTTTGTTAGTTTATTTTCCAATGCCTGCTTTTTTTCATATAGAGCAGGCTTCAGTGAGAAATTTTTTCTTCCCACTTTTTCATACATTCTGTAATATTCTTGCTTGCACAGAGTCACTTTATCACTTTGACTTGAGCAGCTAGTTAGTGTTTGTTCAAGACATTTCATATTGTTTCTGTGTTGTGGAAAAAGACTCATGGGATCAAATACCCTGTTCCTCTGAACAGAAGATAAACCCATTGCACAAGGTGGTGCTGTCTTTAAAGCAAGGGCAGGACTTAACTCAGCTCTCTTATTTGCAGATACAGGCAACTGCCTCACAGGTTTCTGCTCTGTAATATTCACATGCACACACTTGAGTCTCCTCAGTTTGTGCAGAAGAGATATCCCAAACAAGTATACTCTGACACCTCTGCTGATTTTGTCTTGCACACTTTTCAAGCAAAGCCTTTACCCACACAATGCAAATAAACTACGCAACTTTAAATTTGCCTTAGTTTGGAGAGGGGATGTATAACCTTTTGGCCAGGTAGAAGCACTGCTGTTTCATAAAGAATCAAATGTTTCTCACCGGTGTTGTTAAATGAAGCATCAGTACACAGATCAATCTTACTGATGTTTTCCTCACTTGATTCTTAGCAGACACAAGAACAGGAATTAGCCCTTAAATTGAAGAACAAGATTCACAAGTTGGCCTGATCCAGAATCTGTTGTGCTGTCTATCAGGCAATTCAAACCAGTGAAGGCAGCAGGCAGCCCTTGTGTTTGTGCTCATCAAGAAATAAACTATGCACCAGAAGTACTCAGGACAACTTTTGTTCTCATTTCCAGAACCACACAAACATGTTTTGTTACATTATTATAAATCATTACTGATTTTAAAGTAAATTTTGTAATCTTTAAAAAACCAGTGTTAATGCATTACCTGTGCACACTGTTTTCATCATCATAATTTGCCTGTGACTGCCTCTTTGGAGGCTGACAAGATTTTGGATCTAGGGCTCAATGTATGTTTGTTAGCAGTGCACGTTATTATCACATTTAAGGGGACATTCTGTTTCCTATAGACTGTGCCTACTCTGCCATGGTGTGGCTGAGTATGTTTGCCAGCTACAAGGGCAATTATTGGGGTCACTGCCATTTGCTATTTGCATACTTTACAAGCAGAATAGACCATCATTTTGCCTCTATGTGTATTTCAATAAAAGCCATGAAAGCAAACAGCATTTTCTATTTTATGTAGCAAAACCAGAGCAATTATAAGAATGAAACTGTCATAAATCTAAATGTTTAGAGATAGCAAAGCAGCAGCTGGGGAAATATGCATATGCGCATACACAAATATTCAATTCTAAATACAAAAGTGTTCTTCTTTAGTGAGTGAGAAAAATGCCAAGTTATATTGAATTGATCAGCAGCCTGATCTGAATACAAGTTTTCTGCAAGCCAGTGTTACTGAAGATATTGAAATAAAAGCATCAGGGAGAGAATATATTTTGCTTAATTATACTGAGACACTTTTATAGCAAAAAACATTTTTTTTTGCAGATAAATCTTAGAACTTGGAGTGCAAGGACATAAAAGGGAGAACATTCTAAAGATTATTTTTTTTCTAGCCAAGGAAAACAGTGATATTTGTTTCTTCCTATTTTATAGGCACATATCAGGACAGATCTTGACTACACAAGCAAAATTCCAAATGAATTTGAGCCTACTAGTGCAAAGGGACACTACATGGTGCAAACATGCTGCATTGACCACCAGCACACAAATCCCTTTTTTGTAATCATTTTCAGCCTGCTACAGAAACTACATTTACTGAAAATATTGCCCAAGCCTGTCAGATGCCACCCAGAGTGGAGAAGGAGGTTGTATCCTTTTGTTTAGTCAAAAAAACGAATGTCTCTGAGATGAGCAGTGAGACAGGCTACTGCAATTTGTTCCTCATGTGTTCATATTGTGCTAAAAACTGTGCTGAAGATTATGTAAAAGCTCCAAAACCCCTCTTTCAGTGTACATGGTTTCAGCTTTGCATTGATTATTGTTATTAAGCCCTCAGGCTACAAGGCATCTGACAGCTTGCTGCCATATATATTCAATACATGCTTCATAAGGCAACATCTGTCATGCCCCATGGATATACCATACATATATTTACATTGAAGTTCCAGGATCAATAGCCTGACTTGAAAATGTAATTAATTTACCACTCAGAGGACAAGCATGCCTTACCATTTCAACCTTCCAAGTGCAGCCCCTAATTATTTTTTTTCTTTAGAGAATCAGAGGGAAAAAACATCTTACATGGATTAGTGCAAATTTAGAATCCTTTTTAGGCTAAAGAAACAGAGTGGTTTTGAGGAGATTAACTATTAAATATTTCACTGATTGTTGATTTTTATTTCAGTGATATAACCTAGCAAAGAAATCCTTTACTTCCACACCAAAAAGATTATGACACAGGCACCAGAACTCCAGAGCAGGGGCAGCCAGCAGAACTAGCGAGGATGGTTAAAATCCTCCTGAAGAGGTACCTCAGTTTTGGAAAAAGACAGGTCCTTGAATACATTCAAAAAGAATTTAAAAGCATCTTTGCTTTTAAAAAGTGACTTAAATTCAGTCTGGAACGTCCTGACTTGGGCTCAGTGAAGTAAGCAGGCACTTGCCTTATATACCTCTATACAGAACATTTTTTTCCTATGTTTTCTCCCATATGCATCTAAGATTACAGTCTGATTGAAATATTAGTAGGAGGAAGAGGAGAGTAGAAACAAGAAGATGAAATGTTTTCTTTCACATAGCAAACATGTTCAAAGGTTAAACTAATTCCTGTTTCAGCAATAGCAAGACAACACAACTTCAACTTGCCGTTGTTAGACTACCCTGGAAACGCTGAGTTCACACTCAATCTGCCTGTGAAAATAACAGTTTTTAAAGAAGTATCCACATCACGCACATCATATCATTATTTATTCTTGAATATCACTGTCTCACTTCACTACTCACCATTTTTATGCTTCTGCAGTCAGTGATAAGTTCAGATAATGGAGAATATGCCAGGACATGCACCTCCTGGCACTGAGCAGCTACTGCTTAAAAATAGACCATAAAGCATAAAAATAAGTTTAAGCTTTGGAATAAACATAGTCTCAAGTTCTTATTCTTCCTGCCACTAGCCATTTCAGCATGAAAGCAGTTTCAAAAAGCACCCGCAAAAGCAGCATAAAGGAATAAAATGAGTGAGAGCATCCAACAAGCCGAGGTTCAGCTGTGGTCAGAATAAAGGATTCTCAACAGCTCTCACCCAATGACACCTTGTAACAGTCTATTCATTTTACATCACATGCTGAATACCAGTATTTTGGAAGGTTCTGCAGTGAGGAAAAATGCAAACAGCGAGTGGAAACAGAGGAAATTTAAGAACTGTAGTAAGGAGAGAATCTTAAGGATAGTTCAGAAAGGAGGCAGCTTTCTGCCCAGGATTTTTCTGCAAGCAGAACACACTAAATTTGGATGTGGATTTGACAGGCATTTTTCCGTCGTTAATTTTGAGTACTATTGGATTCACTACAGGTTTGGATACTATACCAGGGTTAGAAAAATTCTCTGAAATGGACACAAGAAAACCAGTGGAGTGTCTGATGATTGAAACGTGATCCAGACCAAATGCTGTCAATTTTGCCCTCAAAGTTTTCACTTTTTTTTTTTTTTTTTTGCAAGTTGCTCTTGCAAAGTAACTCACTGTTACTGCTGTTAGCTGTGCTTCTCCTAAGACATGCATAGTCTCTACACGAAACAACTCTTGCTAGGAACAAGACCTTTTCTTGTATCAAGAACCCAAAGATAAACAGCTTTTAGAAAATGTACACAAAATGGTGTAGAATAACACTATAACAAATGGTGTAGAATAATACTATAAAACTCTCTCAGCCAGAACTGAGCCAGGGCTCCCCCAAGAGTCCTGAAAGCTTGGAATGTGAGAATGGAGGATTTCAGAGCCTGGATCTTGAGAAGAGGACTTCTTAAGGACTTCAGTTCTCAAGTTTTCACAGTTCCCAGTCAGCCTGCCAGACAGGCTGTTAAGAAATCAGCTCGCCCATGCTTTCTCTCATTGTGCTAAAAAGGCTGCCAAGCATGGGGGAATAATGAGCTGACAGGATACCAGACCTATGGCCACAATTTACACGCTTCCATAAAGCAATTACATTTTGAATATTTTGAATATTCAAATACTTCTGCAATTGAAAAACGTTGGCAGAATATATTTCACCTGGCCAAACTGAATGACAGCTCAGCATGATCTACTTTTAAAAAGTGAAGGCCAATTGATATCATATTAGGAAATGCAAGGCCAGTTCTACTTTTATTTCTGTTTAAATGGGCTCATATCCTCCCACTTTCCCCATTGGCTCAGCTGGAAGTCAGATTTCACGCGGGAACCTTCTGCAGTGGTTCCTGTCACCAAAAAAAATAAAATAAAAATAATATCCCCACAAAACCAGAACACTTCTCTATTGGCAGAGTTGTAGTATAATTAAAATGAAAAAGAGCAACGCAATGAGTACATCCACCTTGGTATGGTAGATGAGCATACCCACCTTGATGGTAAAAATAATTAAGAAATCTGTTTTGAAACCTTACTTTGTGTTCTGTGCTCCAGGACTGGTAGCCCAAAGAGTATGTTCCTCCTCAGACAGTTAGTCCAAAGAAGAACAAAGCTGATAACTATACACGATTTAGGAAATACATTGTGCTTTTTCAGTTTACGAGGTTGTTTTCCAGAATGGAATGATTTCATTACTGAGTCCTATATATTCTTATTCTCATAGTTATTTTAGATGCATTTAATTTTAGTGGTGATAATACAATTTGGAACTGTCTTTAAACATTGGTCCTGTACACACCCATATGCAGGCAACTGGTGCTGTTATATTTATCTAGACACAACTCATTTCCATGTGCAGAAAAACAAGCAAGTACAGATATGAAGATAGGAATAGAGCTGACACCTGACTATAGGGACCCATCTGCATGATTACATCCAGCAGCCTGTGCAAACATGCTATATTAACTTCCTGTAGCATCAGTTTAGAGCTTTCATCACCTAGACAGAAGTTTAAATTATTGCCTGTCTTCCTCCTACTTCAGTAAATATGAAGGCACCTGCCTGCCTCTCTGGAGGGGAGGAACACACAAATGCATTGAGCTTCTCTAATCACACAGGCTGTGCAGCAGCAAGGATTTACCTTAAAAATTATCCAAGAGGCAACAACTGGTATTGACCTAATGAGAAAAGGGTAGTTTGGCTGATACACTTCCATCTGTACCGAAGAGATGTTGCCACCTGAAGCTTCTAGGTGTGCTGCCTCATCTGGGGCGTGAAGAGCTATGAAGCGTCTGTCAGGGGCTCAGTGACCAGTCACCAAGTGATGGCAAGAGCCCTATGGCAACTACTTCACTGATTTTCTTACAGGCAGCATGTTTCCTTCTCGTTCTGCCAGTCTCTCCATTACGCACTGCTGTCTTTGACAAAGAATTATTATTCTTTGTATCTCTTAATATTTACCATATTTAAGACCAAAATATTAAAAGGGGTACACATGGTATTATCAACCAAGGGATTCACTCCCACTCTAAAAAAAAAAAAATTTTTTTTTTACAGAAACATGACATGCACTGTAATCAACTTCTTTGAAATCCGAGCAATCCAAGGGAATTTTAATATGGTAATGCTTACTTGCAATAACCCTTATCAATCTTTACCAGTGATGACACTATTAATTATAACCTACTAATTTGTAAACAGGTGAATGTTTAATGTTCCTTTATTTATTTTTTTAAAGAAAACCTCAAGCGGAAAGTTGAAATCTTATGTTTATTTGTTACTATCTTTTTAGTACTGTATCACTTAATAACATGTTTAAAATTTAAAAAGACCTAGAGGGATTAGAAAGGCATTAAGAAGTTCCCTGGGTGACCTAAGCTAATTGTAGCATCTCAGAGCATGTTTGCAGTCACAGGTCAAAATAGACTAAATCTGTCAGTACCTAAAAATTAGTATTTTAAAGGGGTGTACAGGCATCTCAGATATGATCATGCTTCCTGTTCACTTGCCATTTTAATTCTTTCACAAGCTATTCAGATGGGTGTCTTCAAAACTGACACTGTTAAGTCACGGAAAAGTTGGGGGATAGAAGGGAATCTTTGCTTCTGTTCACAGCACATTGTTTCTGATGTTGACAAATAGGAAGGAAAAAGAAAAAAAGCTTTTGAAAGACACTTGAAAGTTTTTAAGTATGCCAGTGAAGCTATTCTTCATGGATTAAAACATTTGGTCTTTTCCTGGGAGAAATTTTACTGATGTATGATTCAACTTCTCTAGCTTTAGTACCAACAATAAATCCAGCATTATGCATTGTTAACACAGTAATTACACTTTCCACTTCATAAACCAGCCTGTCGTCATCTCGAGATCTGTGCCATCTGGAGGGCCAGCTGACAGCGCAGTCACCTGGGATCCAGTAGGAAGCTGAGCTTCAATTGCATATCTTGCTCACATTGCATTATACAAGCAAATAACAAATTTTGTCAAGCCATTCACAGTGCCTTGTATTGAAAACAAATTTTGTCAATTAAAATATAACTGAATGTTCATTTATTTAAACCAAGAAATGAATTATTCATGCTTTGAACATTCTTTATTCCAGACACCCTTTGTCTCTTCATCTAGAATGATGAGAATTAGCCTCAAAGGAAGGCCTTGCACGTTGCTATGCTTTTGGTATTCCTGATGGAAAATAAGATTTTCAAAAGGATCGGCCTAACTTCAGAGCAGGAACCACTTTTGAAATCGGAACAGGGCATACAGTCTGATTATATATTCTGAATTATTATGTTCCTTGTCAAGAACAGATCAGGGAAATAACAATACACCCAGAAAGTTATGCTTCAGTAAAGCCAGACTTTGGAGTGCATGAAGCCTTTTCAGACAGGCTCACAGATGCACTACCTTCTGCAGATTCCAGAGATGAAGCTTTCTTTTCAGTATTCCAGCAGCTCTAAGAGCTGCCCAAGCATGGCCATTCAACCACATAAACCCACTGCATTCTCCACAGGTAGGTTCCTGCCTCTTCCTCCATGCCGAGGAGACACAATGACATGCAGCCTCCACTCTGAATTCCTCCCCAGCTTTGCCATCTTCATGTCAGCAGCATTTGTTAATTCTTAGTTTTGAATCCTGCTGTAAGACAGTTTGACATTTCTTTACATTTTTTTTTTAAACAACGACATGAAAAATTATCATCATAACGTACTTCCCAGTAGGATAAATCAATTAGTAACTAAAAATACAAAATCAGATTCAGATTTGTCAACTGATGCCAATGATGTCTCTGTGGAACCCACGTGCTCTGCAGAATCAGCTGTTATTATGCATGTTCTGATAAAGTAACTTGATTTCTCTGTGCTTCAGCTGACAAAGTAGGTTTGCTTTTTTTTCTTCGCCTCCTACTCTAAGTTCTTCATAAGACTATCAGCAAGTCTCCCATGTGAATAGCTTTTAACTGGCAAATTCTACTAAGCATGAAGAAAATGTGTGCTTCAGCCTTAGGTTACCTCTAATTAAAACAAAACAAAACACCATAAAGCATCATTTATTTTGTTAGCTGATACGACTGCATCTAGCCGGGGGGGACAAGTAGAAGCCAGAGAACATCTCTTGTGACATAATTCCTTCAAAATTTTGTCTAAAGCATGTTGCAGTATAGGAAGGATCTCTTTCCTAATCACTGAAGTGACTTGAATACCCTGGTGACAACCTCAGAGTCAAAGTGACTCAGTTCAAGCCATATCCATTTGCTCCTATACCTTTACAGTTGCTGACCGTCTGTACTGAATAAGCACTATCTGTACTTTTAAAGCAATTACACAACAGCAGATCTTTGCCCCAGACTGCTTGCAACTGATCAATGGCAGTAAAACTACTTTTAACTTCTCAAGATTTACTGTAGACCAACTGATTATTTCCAGCATCCCAATAAATTCTGACCTCTTCCAAAAGCCTGCAGAACATCTTGGCTCAGACTGTGCAGCTTAATTAAACATCAGGAACTGTTACTACAATTTAGTATTTGTGCAAGCAAGATTTCAGAACCATGCAGCATCTCATTATAGTGATATATGTGTGTATATATATATACACACACTTTTTGCTGGGACAGGAATATCACAATATTAAACTGAGATGAACACAAATGAACTGAGCTGTGCTTTGTACAAAGCATACTACCCAGAAGAGACCAAGCTATGGTAATAACAGTGCCGTTTCACCTGCACAGCTTCATTCGGAGTTCTGCAAGCACACTAATATTCACTAGGGTTTACTAGTGCGGAAAACAAGTCCATTTCGTGCGCAGTCCCATTTTCAGGTCTGCCTTCTATCCCATATAAATGTATCACACCTTCTACAAAAGGCTGGAAGCAATCTGACAGAGTTGCAAACTTGGGCAGACTTGCATCCTCTACCCAACATATTCACTACTGACTGCTCTTAGAGCCAGCCCTAGGGAGCCATACGGCCCTTTGTTCTGACCCTGCGGTGTTATGCTGAGAGCTCATTTTAAGAGCAAGAGGTTTTCAATTAAGCAGCTATTATCCAGAAATCATTCTGTTCAGTATCTCTTGAATAAAATAGGTGCTTGAGGAAAACTTTAAAAGACCACTGTGAGGAACAAAGCAAATAAATGATTTTCTTGGCTTTTTTCATTAACACTTCCATAGCAAGTATAAGATGAACTCTCTCTCTCTCAAAAAAGGGGGGGGCAATCCAATAAAGTCACCAAATAGACATCTCTTTATTGCAGGCTAGCACTCTGAATTAATAAGTTACAAAAAAGGCTCTCAGCTACAAAACGAATGTTCAGAACACATTCACTTATAGGTAAAAACAGGAGAAAAAAAACAGAGACCTCAGTCTTCCAATATATTCACTAATATTGACATTTCCAGCAAGTTTATTCCACCAGCTCAGGACTTTCTTTCCCTATAAATAACTTTCAGGTTCCTAATTCTTCTCTGGCATCATATTCTCAAGATTACTCATTTATTAAAATAAAAAATAAATAAATAAAAAGAACACCCCAGTCTTATGCAGAAAGCAGTCATTATATTAAACATTTGTTCAACATTCAAATCAAGAATAAGGCAGATCAGCAAGGCAAGTGCCAAAGAAACACGAGACACTACTGAAGTTCTTCAAAAATCCCTTAGAAGTTATTGATGTCTGACCTCCTGCCGCATGACTGAAAAGCCTGAAGGGTTGGAGTGGATTTGTTATTGACCCTGGATGTTCTGTGTACAGGGACATTTGAGGTATTCTTAATAAATAAATCACTACATCTAAATTATTTTTAATCAGTGAAAATTGCAGTGGAAACTGGGGAGCCGTAGGAGGAATGGCTGCAGAGATGCTCTGGCAAAACCACAAAGCCATTAGATCTTTTCATAGGTTACCTTTTACATTGTAAATTAAGCCTTTCCAATGGAGTGTGCCACAGAAAAAAAATCACATTACAGCCAACTCCACCAATTCCATTAATTAAGACCATCGTTGTTTTACGTTAATAGCCTCTTTTCAGACAAATAACGATTTGGATAATGGATGAAAACAGCCTTAAATTACATTGAAAGTTTTTTATAGTGATTTGCTATGTTAATTAAATTTTACAAGGAAAACTTGCTAAGTTTTACAACAACTAGATGGTACTGTCCAAATAAATCGTTACATTCATGCTCATTTATCTGCTCATTAGACTGAGTATTCTATTTAAGCAACAAGTTACATTTAGAACAATAATTGTTAATCTTTATAAGAATTTAAAATAAGATTTTTTTCTTAAAAAGATCCTTTGCTAAAACAAAGGTTAAAACAAATTTCTTCTAATTTCGAGTATTGACAGAGAAATTCTAGCCTTACAAATTCTATGGCAAAATTCCAGGTGACTTCAGCAGAGCCAGGGTTTGACTCACAATGCCAGAGTTCATTAGTAGGATTATATAAGTTTCCCCAACCTTTGGCTTCTTTAGTCTCTCTCCCTGCTTTGCTAAAGCACAAAAATGGATTTTTTGTAATATTCAAAGAAAGACTATTAACATTGTCCAGAACACAGCTGGGTTTGATCACATTCCTTCTCCAGCGTAAGTAGGAGGAATTCCAGGTACGTTACTGCTCAGCATTTCAGAAACTGCCTGATAGTAGTAAGAAAGGAGACAACATACTAATGAAGAAACCTTCAGAGAGTCAATTTTCAAAATCCTTCAAGCAGTATATGTACAAGAGGGTGGAATAAAGATAAGCTGGCACTTCCAAGAGGGCTGAAATTAGCTAATATGCTAGAGGTATTTTTGAAAACGAAATTTGCCTCTACCATTTTTTTTAACCTATATTTTATATCCATATTTATACGTACAGATGTAGAGTTTAAATTATTGCCCAGTGAGCAACATAGCCAGTGTAACGGACAGCATTTGGTGTCCATGCACAGGACTTGAGAGAACATTCAACAGGAGACAGTGACTCATGGTGGCAGGCTGGCTGCATTATTAAGTGTCAGCCATCTTATCAGGAAAATTTTATTGTTTATTGGCTTTCAACGTGGGTGTACTGAAGCACAAAAGAATAGGCAATAACTCATTTCATGTGTCATAATTATAATATGCTGCCCACCAATCAGAGGTCAAAGAGAAGAATTAAACTCCAGTTTAAAAAAAAGTTTCAGCATACCCCCCTACAAAGGAAAATAATGGCTTTAATCCAGTCCCTATTGCTTGATAATCCCAATCTCTTACCACAACCCTGCAGCAGAGGTGCACTTAGCAGGCCCACAGAACGAGACAAACACATGGCCTTTGTGGACAGCCTTGACTTTCAGGTACAGAGAAAAACCTGACAGGGTCTGCTGCAGGGATCTGCCCATCCCACGCAGACACAGCTGTGAGCGAAACACTGGGACAAACTGCACCCATGTCAGTCAGATACAGCAAATGGGGAAAAATATATAAGGGCTTAACATGGTAATGCTTTTGCTCCATGGGCAAATAAATATTGAGCAGCTTTGGGCACACAATCAGTCTTTGCTCACCATAATTTTATAGTGAACACAGCCGGTGGCAAGTATCCCAAAAACATGGGGTTGCTCTTTTTAAGAAGGCACTAGTAGTAGTACTATTCCCTCTTACCTGGAATTTGCTCCCACATCCCTGTGGGATCCTTTGTGTCCATTCCAGGGCATCCTGTAAATGCCCTGAGCACAGCGATGCTGTAAGGTGTCCTGGCAAAGTCTCTTTTCAATATCAGTACTTTGTCTTTATGCCTGAAAGCTCGCCTTTTTTCCCCTTCCCCTCCAAATGGGCACAGTGTACTATAATGAGAGGTTTTCTCTGCAAGCAAGCTAAGGTCTGTAGAAAACAAAATCACTGGAGCAGAGAGTAAAAGCCCTGCATCCTACTTTGAGAGCACATCCTTGCCAGCAGAGCTATCTTCTCGTGTTCAATTTCAGCTGCTATTTAATTCTTTTGTACAAGATAGGACAGCTCTAACAAGTGAGGGCATCCTCCTAGGAGAGGGAAGGACATGATGGACACGATTTCAAGTCTCCCTCTTGCCAGCTTCACTACTGGATTATTACATAAAAGAGCAGCCCATTCCTCCACCACTATGAATATAGACCTTTGTTGTCCTTTCTTGCAAATACACCAACGTAAGTTGTTCTACATCATGAAACTTTTTTTTTTAATACCAGCTGAAGATATAGGAATTGATTAATTAGATTCAAACGTGGGTTGAGTGCCTTTGATTTCTTTTTCTTCACCCTACAACAGACACAAGGGTGGTGAGAAGGAGGGAAATCAAGTCATTTATTCCCATAACCCCACTGACAAGACCTGAAGAGATTTCTCTAATGAAGCAAAGCCACTTGGGTCTGCTGAGGTCTCACAGGAGAGCTGCCAGCCAAGGACTTTGAGTACAGTGAACTGAATTTTATGTGGGAGAACAGACACGGGCCTGTGAAATAAAAGTTGTATCCACATAGAGCCTACACAAAGGCTCACAGAAACAGCTTGCCCTCTACCAGACACATCACATCACTCTGCTTTGGTTCACTAATCCCTTTACAAGCCACATGCTTTCAAATGCAAACACAGTGAATGTTTTATGGATACTTTTAGCAGAGTTCCCCTAAACCAAATACTTCAAGATATTATGCAGATTGCAAATTATTTGCATTCTGATTGACTAATCAGCTTCCTGAACAGAGCTCTCTATATACTATGATTACTGTCTTGATTGGAATTCAGCTTTGCCAGCCTTCTCTATTTTAGTAAATCCATACATTTAGCTTGAATGACAAGGATTCTAGAGCTTTTTCCGTTGTGGTGATGCTGGGTTGTTTTTTCCTTTTGTATAAAGTTTTTTTTTTTTTAACGTATTGTTCAAGATCAGTAAAAGCGTTTATTTTGTTGCATTTAAAATGAAAGATGGTCATATTTATGCTGGCAGCTCCTGTGACATTCAGAGTTTGGGAGGCATCTGAAAGATTTTAGTTAAGAACAGGGAGTTCTCCCTTCATGCTTGTTTCTGCTCACAGTCCAATTCCAGGATCATTAGACTTTGCTATTGTCAAAAAAGGAGTGTTACTCTAGAAGTACTTCTCTCAAAAGACCTTCTCTCCTTGAAAAGCAATGGCTTTAAAGCAGCGGCAGATAGAGTGACAAGTGTTCAAAGTAGAAGAGAAATAATGAAAGCGCCTACTAGCTCTAAGGCATCAGGAGATCCAGGAATAGTCTATGTTGACGAGCTTAGCAGCTCTCGTAAACGTGCTCCGTGCTGTTTATAAGGATATTGTTCATCCCTCTGAGAGAAGTTCCTATCATGCCAGAGTGAATGCTAGATAAGCAAAGCACACCAAGCTATATACACCAAATCTGCAGCAACATCACTGTGGAAGAGACAGGGAGAACTGTATCAGTCCCAATAGATAAGAACTGATTTTCCTACTGGGGGGGAGAGAACATTTATAATTTATTTGCATTTGTGCAAAGGATGAACGCATGTAGACTCCCTTTATGCTCTTGATCACCCAAGTTACAAACATACATCTATGTCAGAGCAGGGCTGAGCACCTGACGCATAAAAGATGGGAAGAAAGAATGACAGGGGGAAAAAGTTGGAAGCAAATTTTTACAGGAAAAGAGAATGCTCTCCTCTGTGTTAATAATGAGGAACATATCTGGGTTTCCTCCCACAGCATCACTTATGATAGTAAGAAAACAATTAGATGACATGATATTCAAGGAGACAATTCAGAAGGGCAAAACATGCAACTGCATGCAAAAATAAAAGCCAATTAAATAAAAATGGAGAAAATAGCAAAAGGTTCCATTCTTGGCAATTTGAAATAACACACGTGACACTGAACAAACTAGGGAACTAAAAAATGACTATTTTTGGTTGAAAGAGCTTTTAAAAACCCTTTCAGCCATCTGCTGTCATTATGTCTGTACTAAAGTGGGAGAAAATCCTTCCTTCCAGAGCCATGTTGCTACACAGTAGTCAGATTACAGATGCTTTTTACAGTATACCTAGATTCTAACAGGAATGAAGACGTTGCTTTTTATGGTTGGAGCTTCACAATTGAGATCTAAATGTTTCCTTCCAAAACTTAATGAAAGTTTGCATAACTTTTGCATGGCAGGTCTCCTCAAAGCCACAGCAAGTAAAGTACAAAAAGCCTTTTTGAATGATAACAGTAATGACACATGGAACAAAGCCAGCCGAGAAGGCAAACGGAATGCTAATTGTAGAAGTGCAAACCTGTGTGAACAAAATGATAGACTTGTGTTTATTAACACTTGTCTACACTTGGAATTTTCTCAGAATAGTTTAGTTATCCCAGAATAACTGTTTTGGTTGAAACTAAAATTACTATTCCAGAATGATTACTGAGAAAGTTTTTTTGGTGCATTTCCAAGTATAAGCAAAACCTCATCCCTTGGAATCAATTTAGTACAATAGGCAATTTTAAAAATTATTATTTTTTTTTTTAATATCAATAGATGTGTTTGCACATCTCCCAGTACAAAATCACGGTTCTGCCACATACTTTAGCCATCCACTCTTATAATACATAGTGGACTTTCTGCAAGGCTTACTAACATGCACAAGCCATCCGCAGAGTTCAGACTTCACTGGACTAGTATGCTTTTTTCGTGGAATGGCTAAAAACAAGTGGATGCCTTTCCACACAGGTAGCACAGCAGCCTCCATTGTACCCCTCAGGTTTCTTTCCTTGCTTACAAAACCATCATAGTTGAGTCCCAGTAGCAGAAGTTTCTGCGAAGCATTTACCACCAAACTTGCTGCTCTTGCGCCAGTGTCAGTTTCTATAGGTCCAGGCTTTCCAGCCTGACGGCCCTCACACAGGTGTCATTACTGTATAAAAAAGCTTAATGTGTTTCTGCAAAGGTTGAACCACCATCTAAAAGCTGGTGCAGAAGAAACGCCTTCTTCCAGCGTTTCCCCCATGCTTCCCTCAAACCACAGAAATTTTTTTGCTCAGTTTTGAATATTCAGTTCTTCAAAAGAAATAGGAAGTCACTACTTCTATAAAAGATGGCAACCAGAAGAGACCATTATGAGTCAAAGCAGGCTTCCAATGTTCAGGGCTTGCTGCCGCAGTGCATTTTGCACTGCATTTTCATGTTTTGTCCTGTGGTGTCTTTTCGGGAGATGATTTGCCTCTAGAATCAGTCAAGTTTCACATGCATGTCCATGCAGGGGAGGAACAGAGCATTCACACCTCAGAAACATCTTCTAGCCCAATGTCTCTCTAACACCAGAAGAAATAATTACACAGTGCGTGCACTCGCACGAGCTCAAGTTGCTGAGCAACAGTTCTTATCTTCTGGTCTAGTTTTCTATTTGTTAGGGAGAAGTAGCATTTATAAATTTCCCTACTCCTTGGGGAGATTATAACAAGATTAAAAGTTACACATGGAGCATGGAATTGTCAGATAATTAGAATAACTAATCCACCCTTCCCACCTACTCATTTTTCATGTAAGTCTTAGGAAGAAAATATCTGATTTCCTGGAAATTAACATACAATTTGTTTTATATTACAAGTAATCATCTTTCCACAAGTCTAATTAAAAAGTGGTAGCTGTGATATACTTTATACCAGCTTTAGTTTAGTATATCTACTCATGTATGCGGCTAGTAAATCTGTTTATTGGGGGGTGGAAAAAAGTCAGTCATGTACAAAGAAGAGTTAAGATCCAATATGTATAAACATCACCAAGGTCTGACTTCACAGCCCGTACAACTCCACCAGTACAGACTTTTTCCCACATGAAGTACAAAAGTTAAATGCTTTTATAAGGCCAAAAACAAAAAAAAAAAATCAAAAACATTAAACTGATTTCAACAATAGAAAAATGGCTTAAGCAAGCCTAGCAAGAGTTCCAAAATATTTTAGTTTACAATTGATTACAGTGAGAACATACATGTCTGGTATTTCTACTCTCCCATCAGAAAGGTTGTAATTAAAAATCAACTGATAAAATGAAGTTGTTACAGGCATTTATAAAAAATAAAATAAAAAAATTGTTGCAGGCACAGCAGGTATTTTCCTCCCTGGAACCATGGGTCTGCAGCACTCTTGCAACCGGGGGGAAGGAAAATCTTAGCCTGTCTTAAAGTGTTCCTACACTTTACCACACCAGTGAGAAGATTTGCCACTGTGAAGGCATTTATGTACAATTATAAAGCAAAAATAATACAGTGTGGACAGAAGGATGCATGGCTTTAAGTCTGACAAAAAAAAAAGGTGCTACAGCACTCTTTTTTCAAGGTTAAATAGCTTCACATTGGCTCCCTCCAGAACTGTTAACACCTCAGCCCCATTTGCAGCTATATTCTCCCTGACAGCTTTCAACGTTCTCTGAAGATGACCTCTCAAAGTAGCAAAAATAGTCATCTCTGAAAAGAGAGGCTTACCAACAATGGCTTGGTTGACAAACACGACCACACTGCTAACGTTACACCAAGAGATCTCAGTTCAACAAGAAAAAAAAAAAAGTCAGTTGCCAACCCTTTGAGGTGTATTCCACAGTCCAATAATGCCCCCTCTTTATCGTGGACATTTTTTTAGGGAAAGTTAGTATGATCTTCACTAAAACAATATGCCTTGAAAGACACTGAGATGAGAAATTCTACCTTGTAGTTCTACCCTAAAAATGCAATATAACAAATGGTAGCCTGTTCCATACAGGATCGAAATGTTCTTACCTCACTGGCAGCAGTAACACACCTTCAGTACTATGATACCATAGCCTCCAAAGGGAAAACAGGGATGAACCAAGCAAGCTGATGTTCCATAGTGAAACTAGATTCTATATCTAGTCTAGATACATTTGTGTCTATCTATATCCATCTACCATTGATTGGACTGCAAAGGAGTTGTACAACTCCGTTCCCAGGGAGGTGTCTACATGACGATGTGGGATTCCACCACTGATAGCAGAAGCAATAAAGAGATCAGGACAAAAATTCATCAAAAAGTATCAGAGTATCAATACGTGGTTAACACCTTCAGAATTATTTGAGGAGAAATACAACCTGTTCATCAGCTTTACAGAATGATCAGACCTGCTTTCTTTTGTCTGCAGTCTGCGGTATTGACCTACTTTTAATGAAGATATGCATGCTTGAACTCCAGTCTAATGGTAATAGGCAGGCAGGTTATTTCAGGATTCAAGGCCAGGCTGGATTTGTCTAGGGCACTGGTGGAGGCCAGCTGGCTGCCTTCCTTGTCTGTTGTTGTGCTGCCCCTTGCAGTTCCTCCTTCATGGGGTGTGCAGGGGTAGGGGAGGCATGCATATTCACTGTCTAATCAGCCATCCCCCTCTACTTCCCTCTAAAGCAGTGAATTAGAAAAGAATTGGGATCAGTGCCACTGGTCTACAGGCTGACACTACTACTCAGCAAATGGTGCCCTAAAGAATTGAGGTCGCTCCTGTTTAAAATAAAAAGTAACACAGGCAAAGCATGAATACAGTCATGAACATCTCTTATTTTGTATTTCTTTTGCTCGCACTCGAGGCTGCTCTTGTTTTCATGGGATTTTCTCCAGGTTGAATGCACATGTTTAGGTTCGACCTTGAAGATTTACAAAGCACTGCACCATTGGGGTAGAAGAACAGAAACGAAACTTTCAACACCAATGGTACAAACAATCTGCACTTATGTCAGGTCTAAGTCCAAAACTGGAAATCAGTAATCCATTGGGAGACTGGTTTTTTTTTTTTTTTAATTTCAGCAAAAGACATTTGCAGACCAAAAAAAAATTTACAGAAAAAAAAATGCTATTAGAAACCAAGAAGTCTCATAAGAAAACATTTCTCTCAGAAAGCATAACTGTGAAAAACAGTTAACTGATTTTATAACTAAGTACACTTTTTATTTTGGAAGAGTTCAGTGTATTCCCCATTTATCTGGGGAAAAAGGAATTTAAGTCAGCATAGTTAAATAGATATTTTGATGTATTTTTCCCTCCCTCGCTTCACCTGAATTACATTGCCTCTGACATTCTCTTTAAGGTATTCTTTATTCAAGTTAAACTACATTTTTTGCTGCCTCCATACTATTTGTCTTCATTTCTATTCTAAACATGACTAGGCACCAACCACAAATGGCACTATATTGTGCTAGGCATCACAGACAGAACAGCAGAGAGTCTGAGTGCAGCATATGGGAGAAATATGATGCAGGGAAAGGAACATAGAGAAACAAGCTGTAATAAAACCAGCACATACCAAACTATAGTTTGCTAGGGGCTAGCTGTGGCTAGGAAGGAGTAACAGCGTTATGTGAAGTGAATTCAACTAGGAGGAAAGAGAAGGAAACAAATTGAAGCCAAGGTGAAGTGTCACTTCTCTTCAATTATTCAGCTCAAACATACAGGATATAAAACCGTGAATCATGATTATAAACCCTGTTAGCACATAGGAGCTAAGTGTCAGTTGATCCGGAATTCCTGTTAATCTTACTTCATTCCATGTCTACAGGAGACTACCTCTGTTCAACTGCCACTGAGAGTCTACTAAAATTATATTAGTAGCATCTTGATTGTATAAGTTCAGCTTTCAAATATTCATCATTAGAAAAACATAAAAGACACTCTATAAACTATTTTTGCTACAGTTTTCATAAGTTTTAGCCTCATGAAGACTGCATTCTTACCAGAAATGAACTGCTTTCCTCTTGTTGTTACAGCTGTAGAACCATTCTAAACAGGCTATATATATATAAATATATATACACACATTATATATATAATATATGGTCCTAACAAGAGAAAAAAGTGTTTTGCACCTAAGTTCTGAAGCCCAGAACACAGTGTGACTGATTTTGCTTGGGGAGGGTTTGGGAGTGGAAATAGCGATTATGGTCTTTTCCATGCCAGTTCTAAAGCTTGAATGAGAATAGTACAAAATTCTTCCTGCAATCAACCTGCTATTCTACAGCTCCCTGTGAAGGGACTGGAATAATCCAACTAGTTCACATCTGTGAGCAAGAACTGCTTGCCTGCATTAGCCTTTCCTCTGAAATACTGCTGTTATCGGACAAGTCAGGAGAAAGTCACCCGAGGACACAAGACTCTGCCTGCCTGGTACGTAACAAATTGTGTTTAATGCTCTATATTTCAGGGGGACACCATCTACACGAAGCTATTCTCTATATGTACCTTTTCAAAGGAGGGAGGTTTGGTAACCTGATCAGGGTTAACTGCTCTTCACATGCATGGGCACAACTAGGTGAGGGGTGAAGGCCACATCGTTGTCACACAGGAAGCAATCACACTGGAATAGAAATCAGATAAGCAGAACAGAAAAAAACAGATTTGCTACCATAGCTGGACAAAGTGAAGGCTACTGTCAACAGGAACGGTTTCCATGCCTGTTGTGTCTCATCCACAGCAGTGCAACCACTGATCATTACTCCTCAACCCTCCCTTGCCAGCCACAAAAATTTGCAGATCTTGTTCTGACCATATGATTACTTCAGCCTTCTGAACATATGACGGAAGGGACCTACTGTATTAATCTAACGTCCTGCGTGAGAGAGATGCAGGCACCCAGGGCAGGAGGAGGCATTACATCATTAGGCCTAACCTGTTCAGTAACAAGAGGCCATAGAATTTCACCCAGTTGCTCTTGCTGTGAGCCTTACAACTCACGTAATAAGCTACTCTCAGAACCACAGAAAAAAATTAAAAGATAAGATTTACAAAGCCTAATGTTAAGAAGTTTGCCTCTCCTGCTTTTAATAAAATAGATTCTCCAAGGAGTATCTTACTAGTGTGCACAAACTCTACTCAAGACTTTAGAGTCCACCATTTTGCTGTTAGGTTTGATTGTATTTTTTTTTCTTGTTGGTGGTGGTTTTGGTGGTTTTTGTTTTTAAGTTGGGTTGGATTTTGTTGCTGTTATTGTTTTTAATATATTCATTTATGTATCCTTAAAATGCCAAAGATCTATGTCCACGTAAAAGTCCTCAAAGACGACAGCTACAAAAAGCCTATTTCTTCACAATCAAAAATGTAAGGAAGTGTGTTTCAAATACCCAGCAGCATCTGAAAATAGAGAAGCAACTCTGTAATGGCTCTATATAATAGGGTTTGATGTTACCTATTAATTATACAGAGCGACAGTGTAGAATTAGTATGTTTAAATCAGAAAAAGAATAATTTTCCTGTGAGCTGTATGGAACAGTGCAAGTCCAGACTCATCTGGATATCCAAGCATAATAGCAAGTGATATTTGCTGGTAATATAGTCCTCTGTCCTTAGCAAAAATCCCAACAGAGCAGAAAACAACTTGGAATAAATTCATCAAGATTAGGCAACACAGGTTAACTTCGATTACTAATTAATTTCCCCAGATCATTCCTTCTTCTGCTCCATGAATAGATAATGCATCATCATTTATGATTCTTTCCTTGAATAAGTGTGAAGCTTATTATAAACGGGTGAAATGTCATTTCTTTTTTAGTACTTTATGAATGAAAAGGTTGATTCTGAACTTAAAACAGTTCAGTCTGTTTTTCCATTTATGAAGTATTTTTCAGATTACTCCATGTAACTTTATGTAAGCTTGCAAGCCATTTTCCAGTTTGTCACACTGGAAAATGGCATGGACCGGTTGCCTTGGAAAGTGTTTAAAACTTAAAGTGTTTAAAACAGCACCTGTCTAGAACTGTAAATTAAGCTATACAATATCATGGCAGATTACAAAGAAGCAGATGTTTTTCAAAGTGTTATTGATAATGTCTATTTTAAACGTTACGGTGTTTGAGCCAAAGCTGTTCCTTAAAATTCTTTTGTCTTGATGGAAGCCTTTTTCATATTTTCATGCTGTGAACCACAAACCGCTATAGACATGAGATGCCTTTCCCCTCAAAAACAGGAAGTGTAAAGGCTGCATTCAGCCCCATTTAAGTCAGTCTTTTCATTGACATCAGTAGGCACTACTGTAGAGCTATTTTGCTACTAAAAAAATAAGAAAAGACAAGAAAGAAAAAGAGTGCCAAGCAGGTATATTACTTTTCACATGCAAAAGTGAAAAATGCACCACTGCTGAGAACTAAGCTTTCCGGGCATCAGCCAGTCAAGACTCAGAAGAATGCTGTAGGCTATTGTCCTATTTTTTCAAACTCTTTTTATAGATTTGACTCATTTTCCCCAATATGTTTCCCAAGCAGTTTTTTCTGCATGGTTGGAAGGCGATACAATTGCTGAGCCATTTGTTCAGCTCAGCTGTGCAAATGTATTGTATTTTACTGGTTATTTTCAGCAACACAAATATTCTGTATTTGTCTTCAAATCCCCAGATAAGAAGCAGAGAAATGTTTAGCAAGGAATATTTGTCAAGACAATGACAAGCATTACTTGATCTTTGTCCACCTCCCAGCTCTTGAGCATTAAACTCTCATCTCATGTTAAAGACAATGAAAATCCTAAGTGCGTTTTCCATTTCCTCCTAAAGTAACAACTTTCTTTGCTAAAACATTGAGCCATACAAATTTAACTAATCAGAGAGTGCATCCTGACACTTTCCAGATGATTATAGTAGTCTGACAATAAGATATTTGAGGTGGCAAATATGTCATTTTATTTCAGCATCAATTGCTTCAAGAATTTATCAGTTAAAGGCAAAAACAGCTTAAAAAGATGTCCATGTCAGAATAGATATTACCAGCAGGTTAATAACCATTTTAAAACTATTTTGGGAGACAACAGATTACAAATGTGCACATAAAGCTGCAGGTTTTTCCTATGCATCGTCAAGCTCCACAGCTTTTTCCACTGCCAGTTCTGTGGCAGAAGAGATTGAGAAGCAGCTCAGAGATGCCTTCCCTGCTGCCAGCAACAGCAGCCCATGCTTGCATTGACTGACTCAGCATGGCTCAAAACAGCTGACACCTGTAGAAGATGCACTGCAGTCAGTAGTCAATATCCTGATTGCAGGCCCAGTTGCTTATACCCCAGTGATTATAAATGACACTACCCTCTACTCATGAAGGTCTCGGGGTGGCAGGCAGACAACAACAGGGAGAAAGGCTTTGAAGAACATCAAGACACCAAGTACCCCGAAAGGAGCCTACAACAGCAGCCACAACCCTGCCCATAGTTTCTTCAGTGCCAATAACTTCAGGGGCCAAAAACACCTAGTTACGTGGATTGCAGGGAAAAAGAGTTTTAAGGTAAGGCTCATAGTTTCAGGTGTCGAGACCCGTATTAAGTAGTTTCTTCATCAGGGAATTCTCTAGTTACTGGGCTATTAACTTTCACAGCCAACGAAAACCAGGAGAAAGTAGTAAGTGATTCAAGCAGAAATCATTTTCATCTTACTGCCTCCCGAAAGTAAGTTTGCAGATGACACCAAGTTAGGTGCGTGTGTCAATATGCTCGAGGGCAGGAAGGCTCTGCAGGAGGATCTGGATAGGCTGGACCAATGGGCTGAGGCCAACTGTATGAAGTTCAACAAGGCCAAGTGCCGGGTCCTGCACCTGGGGCGTAACAACCCCAAGCAGCGCTACAGGCTGGGAGATGAGTGGTTGGAAAGCTGCCTCGCAGAGAAGGACCTGGGAGTATTGGTTGATAGTCGGCTGAATATGAGCCAGCAGTGTGCTCAGGTGGCCAAGAAGGCCAACAGCATCCTGGCCTGTATAAGAAGCAGTGTGGCCAGCAGGTCTAGGGAAGTGATTGTCCCCCTGTACTCAGCTCTAGTGAGGCCATACCTCGAGTACTGTGTTCAGTTTTGGGCCCCTCGCTACAGGAAGGACATGGAGGTGCTCGAGAGAGTCCAGAGAAGGGCAACGAAGCTGGTGAGGGGTCTGGAGAACAAGTCTTATGAGGAGTGGCTGAGGGAGCTGGGGCTGTTTAGCCTGGAGAAGAGGAGGCTCAGGGGAGACCTCATCGCTCTCTATAGGTACCTTAAAGGAGGTTGTAGAGAGGTGGGGGTTGGTCTGTTCTCCCACGTGCCTGGTGACAGGACAAGGGGGAATGGGCTAAAGTTGCGCCAGGGGAGGTTTAGGTTGGATGTTAGGAAGAACTTCTTTACCGAAAGGGTTGTTAGGCATTGGAATGGACTGCCCAGGGAGGTGGTTGAGTCACTATCCCTGGAGGTCTTTAAAAGACGTTTAGATGTAGCCCTTAGTGATATGGTTTAGTGGAGGTCTTGTTAGTGTTAGGACAGAGGTTGGACTAGATGATCTTGGAGGTCTCTTCCAACCTAGACGATTCTGTGATTCTGTGAAATAATGCATTTCCAGGCCTGCTTTAAGGAAAAAAAGGATGAGAAGGTGGTATGATTAATTTTGGCATATTTTTCTGAATTTTCAAATATTATTTCCAAGGAAACATAAGAATAACCATCCAAGCAGATAACCTGTAGCTCAGAGCTACCCAAGAACAGCAAGAGGGAACTAACAATACTGAAACTGGAAAACTAATGGCAGCTTGTTTTGTCTCATGTACTGTAAGAGCAATAGGGCTAGAGCAACTCCACCAAGACAGAGGAAGGACAGGAAACATAGACAGGAGGAAGTCTGAACCAACAACTGAGAAAGCTAAGGAAAAGTTTTAATATGAGAGCTACGGCTGGCACAGAAATGAAACAATAAGACAGATTGTTTTCATTCATGTAGACAAGAAAACTGATGAAAACAGAAGACAGAAATAGCTAGCAGAGGTAAAAGTGAGAAGTGCCCACAACTAGAATATGTTTTGGAGTATTAGTAAGGGACAATAATAAGGTATTAGGTATGAAGACACAGTTTACATTTTCAGTTCATTTCTGCATCACTTTCACAACAGTCTGGCCTAAACTGAGCAGATCTCATCAACACTTAATGGAGGCTAGCAAAAGATGTTCTGTGGTGATTACGCAGGTCTTCACAACTACAACTCAAGTTGCAGACACAGGTTTCATAGCCAGCTTTATTACACCCTGCATAAACACAGCTACTCCACTGCGCTTTTAATCACAGACAATTCCAGTGAGATGGGGAACATTGTGGAACGCGATAAAAAGCAAAAGCTAGCCAATTTGGATATTTTATATTAAATATATATATTTAAAATTAGATGATAGGTATAAAGGAGTCTTCTTCCAAGCCATCACCCCTTGAGTCATGCCTCTAGTACTTAAAAGTTAGAGGTGAAACGGCCACTTTTTTTTTGCCCCTTCCTTTCAGCACTCCTCCAAGAATGACAATAGTATGACTATCTACACCTTCCAGAACTTTTACAAAGACTGAATTTGCTGAAGGGAGACAGATAGATATGGTAAATAGAATTAGCAAACTCTTCATTTGAAGGCAAACTGCTGAGATATACAAAATTGCTTATTCTGTATGGATGTACATTGGTTGAATGTATTCTTTTTCATGTTTAAATTTCCCATCTACCAAGTGACGAATATTCTTTCAAACTATCTCCAGAACTAGAACAGTTAGTAAGAAACTTTGCCCTACCATCTCACTCTCATGCTTGGAGTTTATCCAAGTTTATCCATTTCACCTTCAGTAGAAATATTGTTCTCCACCCCACAAGCAGCATGCACAAATACATCCTCCTCCTTAATTTCAGAGCAGAGTTAAGGAGCTAGAAGTCTGACCATTGCACCAGAAAGGTTTTTCTTATTTTTAAAACACTGGCTCATATCTGTCTACATCACCATTCAACCAGACAGAGCCAGCCGGCTCTGGATCTGTCTACACCAGAAAAAGAAATTCATAATAGCTTCCTATTATCTCAGAGTGACTACTTAGGTATGCAAGTTTTGGCACTAGGATTTTACTCATCATCAATAGTATTCTTCCACTGAGTCATTTTGCAGTCAGTTTCCAGTTTTCTATACTGCCTGTAGTCTGTTTTTCTCCCATGAAGTGAGAGTCATATCAAAGAGTTAACACTGATTGCAAGGATTTGAAATTTAAAATAATGAAATCTGTAGGAGGGAGCTAAAGAGAAAAGGAGTCTGGAACAGCAATATGACAAACTCCTTAGAAGGTCTCTCTGCAACTGATACTTTATAACTTATTAAAAATAGATACCAGACAACAACTTATTTTTAATGCTGCTACAGATATGTACAAACATGGAAGTTTTTCTGTTGTGGTGTTTTTAATGACTTGAGTCAGAGCTCCTTCAAAAAGTACTTTAGAATAAGCTAAAAACCAATAAAATATTCACATGAGGGTATTCATTATGCAAGTTGGCTCTTCGTGCTATTATCTCCTACACAAAAATGGAGCAGAGGAGGTGAAAATTTCTGCTAAGGTTAAGAATGAAAAATATTGACAAAGGGGCAAAACAGAAATTTCTGCATGCTGAGCATCATATTCTGGTGTCAACAGTACCATATCACAACAGTCTCTTAGAGGTGCATTAGCAGCATGAGAGAGAGAACATCAAGGGGAGCATTGCAGTGGACAGAATTACTCTGAGGGACTGGAGGTTTAACTAGAATATTTTTAGATTTCTCTGTTCATTTCTTTCTCAGAAGAGTTGAAACAAAGCTCAGCAAGAACCATACAAACCTATCAGCCTCCTCAAAAAGGACACGAAACCACAGGCTACCGTTTGAGTCAGAACTATATTTGCAGTGTTAATTTTTCAGCTTGGGGGTCTTGCAGAGCAAAGTGAACAGCAATAATGTTTTTGTATGACAAAGGCACAAATCATTACAGGAAAAAAAAAGACAAGGCCCTCAGGGTTCCATCTTACCATAGTACAAGTTGTTTCATTTGCTATTTAAGTTTCACAGCATAATGCCACGAAGTTTACATAAAGTAGTAATAACTCACCATTTACATAGTGGGAATGGCAAATGGCTTGTGAGAGAACTTGGGGAAGGGTATAACAAAATAACTACTTGCTGCAAGGAGAGCACACAAAAGCATTTGTGATGCTCCTAGCCAGATCTCCAAGGCCCAGAACCCTGTTTTGCCCACTGCGTTTGCCTTTCTTACACAAGGCTATTATTACGCTTGAAGCAATTGCTGTTCAACCAACTTTTATTTATGTCAACAAGAATCATGATATACCAATAAATAACTCTCTCCTCACTGGTATTAGCATTCCTATCCTTTCTCATGACCATGAAGCAATCAATCATAAAGTTAGTTTCAGACTGATGAAACCTAGGATTGTGAAGAACGTGCAATACAGCACAGACTGGGTATAAACTGGAGAAGACAACAGAAATTCTGAACCAAGAGAAAATTGAACCATCACATCATAAATAGATATTACTTGGCTGAGGGAAGATACATTTACTCAACAGGGCTAAAATCCAGATTTGCAGTAGTAAGTCACTTAATTGGCACATGAGGCAACATAATACATTATACAATTATGTGAAGTGCCCTCCCTAAGAAGCAGAGGTGAATATCTCTGAAGAGTTCCCCAGTATGAGATCTCTAGAGCCCAAAGGCTTGTAAGACTACAGCTCATGCTTGCAACAAGCAGGCAAAGAAGCACTTCCTTATGCATACCAAGCGAGGTCCCAGGTTTAAGAATGCCTGAAATAATATCAGAGCATGATACAGGGAAGAGGGACAGCCAAGGAAGCAAGCTCTGGTCACTGCTAGGTGCCATGAGTTCATGATTTTACCTAGTTGGACAGTCCCTACCATTCACTTCTCTTGCTTTTTACCACCTCATTACTTTCTCCTGACATACAGGAAATCTTCAGCAAAAGTCCCTGAGGATACAGGACTGGAGCTAATTACGGCATGGAGGAAAAATGAAGGATCTTGTTTCCTCACTTATAATAAGACTAAAATTGCACTTGGTTTACAAAAAAAAGCCTTCCAAGACAACACCCAGTTGAAGGTCAGTGATGATTAACATTAGACAAATAATTTTGTAAGCTATTCTTGTGCAAAACTGGTTACCACGTAGTCATACTCCCAGATTTTTTTTTAATTTGAGCAGTTATGAAAAATCATAACTTGGAGTGTTCAATAATTTGAGATAGTATATACTGAGTAGAAGCTGGTAAGTTTCATTTTACATTATATTAAATGAAGTATGGTTTAGCAGTATTGCTTACATTAAATTTATCAGGGAGCGTAACAATACTTAGGATGAAGAGGGCACAAGGGAAAAACTAAATTTCTTGCTTGATCTGCAGACCAGGAACACACATAATGAAAACTGATCTGTCACTTTTGAGATTTTAGTTTTAAATGACAGGCGTTTAACAAGAAGGTTTTCAGGGGGTATTATAGAGCAATTTTTGGTGAATCCCCTACCATTTTGTAGCCACCAAAATCTCATACTCAATGGAGATACACGCAGCAGACGATAGATGTATATTTTCCTCTGAATTAGTTATGACATACCTGGGTATAATACAGGTGATGGAAGCTCTTTAGTGACAAAGCAGAGGTGAGGGGTTCTAAATAAGCAATTTACAGGACGTAATCAAAGGAATCACACAGAAGAAATAGTGGATTTTAATCAGCAATATCCAGGAAACATGCATTATAAAAACAAACATTTCAAGCACAAATAAAACAGCTTCTGATGACATATATTCAAATTATAAAACTTGAACGCTTGATTGGTATTAAAAAAACACATACACCCTCTATGGCAGGCTGTTACTATATACTTTCACCTCCAGTGAAACTCCCCCCCACGCATGTTTGTTTACTTGCTGTAAATGCGAGATTTTTGCTGAGGAGATAGGAGTTCTGCTGAAATAGTTTAAGTAAACAAGACCTTAGCAGTGGCACAAGCAGAGCTCTTCCCACGCCTCCCAGATCCAGCCACGTGTTGTGCCTGTGCAGAGGTACCAGACTGGAGCACCCAGCCCTCTTTAGCAAGGCTGGCTTCCCTTGCTTCGTATTCCTGATCTTCAACAGGCCAACGCACATACACCACCTTTCCTGATGTGGCAGAGGACCAGCAGATACTGACAAGATGCAACCAGGAGAAACAAGGTGGCCAGCTAAGCCCCTGCAACTGCGTTAAGTGTTTTGTCTTATTTGAGGCATTTCAGCCTTGCTGTTTCAGATCTTTGCTGCCTGTCTATTCCCAGCCACTCAGCCTTCTTCTAGCTCCCAGTACAGCACATAGTTGACACTTTGAGTTTAGTTGAGTTTTTTTCCTCTAGCAATGTTGCCAACAGTGCTAGTGCTTGAGATAGCACTTGCTCTTACACAATACTAATTTGCAGAGTCAAGAGGGGGTTTCTGATATGGATCAGAGCAAACTCACCCCAAGAGGAAGTGTAACCAATGCTATCTCCATTTCCTAAGCTTAATTAGATTGTGTTCAGTAATAATATAAGAGCACTTGCTTAAATGTCTCACTAACAAACCCCAGCAAAGCCATGTGTAATATAAGCATACATTAGTATGTGATATCCAGGAAGTTAAAGCAATGATACCTCTACTTCTCCCACCAGCGGTCTTGCAGATATTTTTTTTTTTTTTGGAAACACAAGAGGACATTGCCAGATAGATCAGGCTAACTGTAACATTTTAAAAAAATAAGATAAACACTAATTTAAAAAGTCAATTAGAAATATAAATAAATGGGTGGCAACAGCAAGGTCAAATATTTAGATTCAGATCTGTGAACACTGCAGTTACCTAGGCAACATCTGCTTCTCTATGTTGGTTTTAATCCTTTTAGAGTGACAAAAACTGAAGGTTTTCAGAAATTGTTCAGGTCTCTAATTGAAGCAATAATATATATTTTTAAAATATTATCATAAGGGGCAAGCATTTTATACACAAATGTACATTTAAGAATTATATTTTTTCCATGGATTAATGACAAAAATACTTCGGAGCATCTGAAGTTATTGCCTAAAATAGCCACCACAATTATTTAAATACTGTGAATATCATTTGAATGATTTCTGCCTGAGATAGCTAAAGCCAGTCCATGGATGAGTTTTATTCATCTCAGTATCTTAGACTTCTCTGAAAATAAAAATAAAAAGGAAAATGATTATTGCATTATGAAAAGTTGCACTAAAAAAAAACTGAGAATTAAGAGCCTCCAAGAGTGCCGGACTGGCAAGACCTATTCAGTTTCAAAGTCCATTGGGGCCTGCACTGAAATATTTCAGAGTTAATAGAACAGTCAAATCAACTACCTCTTGTAACTTGCTTAATGTAGCACTGTAGCCAGTGAAATTATGATTGAATTTGTTTTCCTTCAACAGTAATATTTACTAGTGTTAAAATCTTTCAGCTTAAAATGAAAGTATTCAAAGGCAAATTTGTATCTAGGAAGACAGATTACTGCATTAAAATTCACTAATTTATTCTTGCTGCAAAATGAAAACAGTTATTGGATTTGACCATGGAACAAAATGACATTTCTGAGGCATTAATCTTTACAAGATGTTAAATTACTCGTAAAACTTCAAGGAAAAACAAAGGAATTAGAGCATCATTTTCTCAAGAAATGAGAGTGACTGAGCTAATTGAATCATGTAAAATGCTAAGGACATAACTCTTCGAGAAGTTTAGTGAAATAGTCAGTGAGACCCAGTAACACGGCTGTCTTGTCATGGACATGCAATACAAAAATCAGTATATTTCTGTCACCTGAAATTTTGCATATTTCGTTTCCAAACTGGTATTGAGCAATATGCTTGATCTTGAGGAAAGAAAGAGAACATCACGTGTTCTTTTGGAGCAAGGTGAGAGAAAGGATTCGACTGCATACATTTATAGACGGAATTCCCTTATCACGTGGAAAATAGAAGCAGCTAATTCCATATTTATATTAAAAATGGACAAAAAACTTGGCTCATAGCTATACTGTTGATATCAACCCATTTGGATAATGCCTGTACATATACTAAATCCTGAATAATCAATTTCATTGTTTGGCTGAACTTCTAAGCCTTAATTATTCACAACATTCAAATTAGAGACTATTAAAGACTTCACCCAATCACTATGAACTAGCTTTATTTTTCCATTGTGAAGTGATTACACACCTGTCCTTTTTATCTCTTTGAAAAAGTAGCTTGCTTGTTGTTACCCAAATGCAAATTACAGTTTTAAAACTGGCTTGCAACCATTTTCCAATAGTGTCATTCCATGGTTTGCTATTTGTCGACCAATGACTTCTCTAGATTTTTTGTTGTTATTGTTTTAAAATAGGAAGAGTTTAGGAAGTGTTTCCTTACCTGATCTGTTTGATTTCCCTGAGAGATTTTTCATTAAGTGTTATTTCCCATACCCATGTCAACTGTTTAAACAGAACTAGCCAGAAAGAATTCTATTTGGGGAAAATATGGTGGCTTCAGCATGTGTTTTTATGGGATATCAGGTGGAAAGAGAGAGTTTTGAAGGGAAATAGGTGAGAAGGAAAGCAAGGAGGAGCACCTTTATACACAAGGAAGAATGAGCCAGGTAGTGAAGGTATCCATCTGCTCTTTTCCTCCCACCCTGCTCTCCAACAGCAGCTGCACTCAATCACCTGACAGCTGCAAGTACACCAACATCTAAAGATGCACAATTAGTGTCTTTGCTAATCTTCATTTGCTCAGCTGCATCCCCCAGACTAAAGCTAAACCACAGCTACCTTCAGTTGTCAAACCACCAGGTTCCACGGGTATTTTAAAAGAAAAAACTTAAGCCATCCATTAACACTTCAGAGAATCAAAATGATGTTTATACAGAGCAGACATCCATCTCCTGAATTACAGCTGATCTTAAAATGCTTTGTGCCTGCATATAAAAATTCTCCTGCCCTTGGGAATGAACAGGCAGCACTCAGGACTGCTGCCAAGGCATAGTCAAGACAGCTTCAGTTACAGTTCAGTGTAACAATCATAAGACTTTTTTTTTTTTAATCAGAACACAGAATAGAAGTGGTGTCAGCAACTTCTTTTAAACTGACAGTCCAGCAGGAGTGTGCCTGAACAAGGCAGGATATTTAAGAATCACAACACTGTCGGTTGCATTTTAATCTCATATACAGCAATGATTTACAGGATGTATTTTCTTACATGTGCACAAGGTTTTCCATTTAAAAGCACTCGCGACCCCACAGAAAGTTGAAATAAACAGCTTTATTAACTGCAAATTAAGGCTGTTAAGTGATGTTTAGTACTCTACCACCATACTATGGTAATCAGTACTCAAGAAGAAACATTGCATTTCCTTCTTTTAAGTGCTGGTCTCCTTAAGCAACATCCAAGGGCATTTCTACCACTCTTCTCCCTTAATCCATGGAAACAGACCTCTGTACAATAAGCTTCATAGTTGTACCAATTCCCACAATGCCATCACTCCACTTTGCATTTACACTCAATTACTCCTTAACACTGAGATCCTATCGATCTCCACTATAACCACTGAAGACTCATCCCACAACTTTGTACTGAGAGCTTGCAAGCAGTACTTAAGCAAGACAATGGGTCTTCTTGGATGCAAAGCACAAACTTGAGAATCTCAAGCATCTAGTTTTGCCTGTCTCACAACATTGCCACACAGCTTTAACCAAACCAGCAACACAGCTACACCCAAAGCAAAATGTTAACCACACACATCCTCTTTGGCTACCAGCAACTTCAGAGGGTGTAGGTAAAGTTGGGTCAGTTACTGTCTACCTCAGAATTTTCAGACGTTTGATTCTGTCTGAAACTGGTATAATGAATAAATGTAAGCTTATATCAAACAATTTTTACTATATTTGATGAAAAAGCTAGGACAGATCTAGAGAAAAAAATTAAGTCTTTTGCACATACATAGATAGGAACCACCTGCAAGAAAAAAAAACTGTCAGATCCAGCTGTGTCCTCCACAGGAGGGATTTCAGAAAACATGCTACATCTTTTGGCTGCATTTCTGTCTTTTTGTACCACTTAAGAGCTCAGACACTTCATGCTGCTAAAAGTACCATCCACAGTCATCATGGTGGAAACAGTGTAATGAAGTTCAGAGATCAAATAGAAACAGCTAATTTTGTTTTAGCAGGACTCATATGACAGAAACCAGACCTGCAGACAGAAGGTGCTATATATTGAGTGTAAATGGCCTACAGACAGAATCGTCCTTCCCCCTCTGCTGCACCCCCAAGATTTTTGATTCCAGCTCTTAGCTGCTAATACTTTTGCAATTAAATTCCTATGACACTTTTATGAGAGAAGTGGCAGAGGAATTATACCTTTCATGCAAATCGTGTGTTTCAACTAACAACTTGATATTTGAGAACATCACATTTCATGGAAAACTGTTGTTATTTCCATCTCAGGTTGCTTGCAGCAAGAGTCAAAAGAATTACAAAATTAACAGGTTTGACAGAAATCTCAACAGAAAACCACACTCCAAGTCACCTATGGATCCTCCAATTCCCCAAGTCATTTACACTTCATACAACTGTTCAAAGCACATTTCTCCCCAGAGCAAAGCATTCGTTTCAAGTGCACTCCCACATTTTCTTGTTCTAAGCCTTTCATTATACTAGCAATCACATGGAGTAATTTGTCTGCTCCAACTTACCACAGGCATCTTCAACAAACCTCAAGGTCACCTTTGAGGTAGGCAGGCCCAGCACTCAGCCATGTTTGGTCCACCTATGTAACATGGGGCAGCCTTGCCAGCCACTGCCCTCTCCTCACAGACCTGGGATGTCCCTGACGCCACGTTCTGAAATTCACATTCTGTGAGACATAGGTGTGAGAAGATATAAATCTGGAAATGTCTTCTCAGCTTTGGCACAACACAGCTGCTCTGTCTAGCCCAAAGGTGCCTGGTGTCTTTAAATAAGGAAGAGAAGAAATTTCTTCCTCAGTTCAGGCCATCTATGTTGTATTAACACTTAGAAGCAAGCATACTTAGACTCCTTTTCTTGCTTGTATCAGTTTGCTGGAGATTGAGCTCTTTCTTTTCCCATCAGCTTCCCTTTACATGTTAGCTCTGAAAGCCAGTCAAATTTACCATGTACAGCAATTCTAGGGGCTTCATGAGGACACCAGTTCGATACAGCAGCCAAGGAGGGGAAAAACACTGTGTGCAACTCTGATGGTAAAACACACATACATTGCTTCTTGTCTGAACCACGAGGCTCACCCCTTCCCTCCAAGGGCAGCCCTCAGGGAGGGGAAGGGCCTCAGCATGATCCTGCCAGCCCAGACCTTCCAGAGAACAAGGGCCACTGCACACCGAGCGGCAGCCAGGCCAAAAGCAAGGGTGTCCCTGAGGGAGCAGTGGCCTGTGACACCCCTTAGGGGACTACTACTGTCCTCCTTCCCACCCACCCCCAACTCCCAAAACAGCTATTAGAAGATATGTTGCCAATCAAAGCAAAGAGGTTAAATGAAATTTCCCAAGCCACAGTACTGAAGGGACACCAAACTATATTCACTGCATCAGTACTGAGGCTCAAGAGAATGCCATACTCCCACCTCAGGCAATTTTTGCCAAGATGGAAAGTAATTCTCCACAGGTAACCCATACTTCAGAGCACACTAGATGACAGCCAGCTAGCTGATTTTGTGCCAGAACCTCTTTAACCAAAAGATGCATCTACCTGTACAAAACGTAGCTTGTCCAGCACTGCCTTTGGTACTGACTGGCAAGAACAACTCTGAAGACTGAGCCTGCAGGTGTCACAGGAAGGCAAAAGCCATCCCACATTCAAGAACAAAGGTCTTTCTGGTTATTAAAAAGCTCATCTTTTTCAGTGTTGCCTGTTTCAGTTATGCTTGTTCAGCCAGGTCTGTGGCAAAAATATGGTGACTCTCACCATTTTCATGTTAGTAGCACTCTGTCAAAAACTACATCATCTTTGCTTCTCAGCACATTTGTCACCAAAGCTGCATAACACTGATAAGCTAGTAGGGGCCTTCATCAAACACCTTTCAAAGGCTTCAGAAACCTTCAAATTCGTCATCTTAGTCATCAGATTCTCAGGTATAGGGTCCAAAACCATCTCCACCCCAGTCTTCAGTACTAGTCACAAACACAAAAATATAAAAAGGTAGCCCAATTCAGAATTGAAAACTTATTTCCACTACTTCTTCCTGGATCGTTTTTACTTTCTAATGTTCTGTAATTCTCACAGTGGTGAGGAAATAGCAAAACTAACTTTTATCTTTAAGAAGCTCCTAAATTCTATACTACGTTACCCCTATTCCTTTGGGGGCATTAGGGGCCATTGGGGGCACTTCTTTCACTTTCAGGCAGAAGGCAGACAACCCAGACTGGAAATTTACATTTAATTTGCTGTTGCTGAAGCAGGCTAGGAAAAAAATTTTAGTTCCTGATCTTTACAGATGCATTTATCTCCAGCACAACAACAACAGGATGTTTTGGCTTACTAGGGTTTAACAAATACTGAATCTTCCAGATGGAGAGTACTTTGTAAGAACAAAATGAACATCAGTGAAGATTTCCTTTATAGATTTCTACTTGCACACCAAACACTGCATCTGCCTGCATATCAATAGCTTGTTGTTAAATTAGTTGTATATTTCAGTATTTCTGAAATTGGATGTGCCAGTTTATAGCCATTACTTTGTTTTTCCCTTCTGGCATAAGGAGAATCCAGTCTGGCTTTGTAAAGAATTGAGCTAACATTTCTGCATATTTTATTAAATATCCTAGCAAGATTATTCGCTCATAAAGTTCTCCCCAGCTATTAAATCATAGAAACATTGCAGTTTTAGCTTCTGCATTTGAGCTCTTAGGAACATGGACTCAACAAGCTAAAGAAAAGGTTCTCTATGATTTCTTGACACTTTTACCTTAGCAGCAGTACTACAGCTGAAAGCAAGTATCTGTGCAGTACACCAAAAGAAATACAAACAGCGAAGCACTTGGTCTGTTTTATAGGATTAACAATACATAGTGATTACCTCAGTTATAGAACTAGTTGTTTAAGTTAAAGAATTAAGCGGTGACAAATATATAGGAAAAAGGACCTAATACCTTCTGATTCTATTTATCAGAGATCTCAAAATGACAAAGATTTGGTAATACATAGCCTATATTCTCAAAGCTTTGGTCGCCAGAGTTAAATTCAGGTCTAAGTTTCCATAGCTGTCTTCTTCATTGTGGTCTAGAGAAAAGCAAGACAGAAGTTTGAAACATACTTTTTGGTAGTCACCTGAAGCCTGAATAACTTGAGTTTTGCCTTTCTAGACATGAGTTACAAATTTTGAATAATACAGAATTAATTATTTAAGTTCTCTGGTGAAAAAAAAACACATTGAAAATATAACATAGAAACATTGCAGTTATCTGGACTAAACCCTATGAGTGGGCAAAACAACTGTACAGCTTGAGAGCAAGGTTGCAGAAACATTACATTTTTTCACATTAAATACAACATGCCTGAATTTTATTTGGAGTGACCACATAATAGGTTTTCAGTTACAATTAAGTGAGGGGGGGGGGGGGGGGAAAGAAGCCTGCTTAATATTCAATTAAATTCACATCATTTTGTGGAGGAACAGTATTATAACATTTACCTACACTTTTTATTTAAAATTTGACTTGAAGTATTGACAAAATCCAACACGTTGCTCTCATGAAAGCCCAGAGATCAACACGCAAATTTCATGGAATTCTTGATCAAGTAATCGCTTTCATGGCACTGAATATGCAGCCCAACAGGCTAGGAAAGGCATTAGATCTTTACATCTGTTGTAGAAATAACTGTTCTTTAGAACTTCTCACTTAATTTCTTATGTAAGCAAAATACTCTTCAAAATGAAATAAAAGTTTTATAAAATGCAGGCTAAATAAAGATCAGAGAACCTGAAAAATCTTTGACATTTTTCTCTCTCTGCACCACAGAAGATAAAGCCTACATCACAAGTCACTTCAGTAACCTCCCAGACAAACAGCAGAAACATCTTCCAGATGACAATCCTGGGTATGAGGAAAAATATCAACCTCTTGAGAAAAAGAAGATTGAATAAGAGATGCAAAGAAGAAAATAATCATCATAGCAGCAATAACATACATGATGACAAGCACCCAATTCTTACCTCCCATGGGACTGGAAATCATACTGATTCATTCAATGCCTTCAGCAGAGCCCCAAACTTGTCCTTAGCAGTGTAGCTGCTCCTTAAAGTCTTTTGTTTCCACTCCCTATCACACATAGCAGACACTACTAACATGTTTCCACACCAAATGCCCCTTCTCTCCAACCCCAGAAAACCTATCTAGTTTCTGGCTTCAGCTGTCATCACTCTCTCTCAGATCAGACATCACCACCAACACCTGAACAAATTCTGGGCATCAAATTACACCTGCAGGAACACCTTTTATCAAATTACCTTATTATTTACTAATTCTGCTGACGGTACCTAAGGATTATCAGAGCCTAGCTCATTCTCTGCATTCTGGAATTCTTTATTTGCCTCCAGAAATTTGTGGGGAAAATCAGGGGTTTATAGGGTGAAAGAGACTTTTTCAACTTTTATATGAACTTCCACTGTAAGATGTGCAACAAAAAGCCCCATCTTACTCTCTAAATAACCTGCATTTTAAGGCAATTATGCTGGTTATTTGGAAAAGAAAAAAAAAAAAGTCTTGCTCCTATTTTGATCCAGCATTTTATTGAATAAATTATTTGAAAGACTTTTTTCCATTGAGAAAATTATATCTACCAAGAGACTTTCATCCCCTCCATTTTTCTTTGCCAAACAAATTCTTAAACAGCAACACATTTGGGTTAAATATTTACTTTTCAACAAATTGGTGACTTCAAGTAGAAAATTTCTGTTGACATCGATTGCCAATATTCCAGCAGAGCTTATGAGACAGGAGCGCAGTGTGCTTGATGTTACAGGTTTTTCTGTCATAGCATGCTCTCCACTTCTATCCTGTACGGAACAAGGTGTGCTCACTCATTTGTATGCTCTATAAATACAACTTTATAAGCAAATTATATTATTTTTCCACTGCTACCTGCATTTTTTACCACAACCAATTTCCAAGCCAGTGGAACAGCTTCCGTTTCTTTAGGCTGGAATTGGCAGAAATACAATGTGTATTTCACAAGTAGCCCCTGACTAGGTGCTCTAGTTGTACCATCAAGGAAACATTTTTTAGACATCAAAAGATACGCACAGATCTATATACACTGCCTTGCAAATGCTGGATCTTTTTACTACAGTTTACTTTGACTGCTGAAGAAAACAACTAGGATTTTGTTACTTCTTAATCAGGCACCAACATTTCTTATGCTCTATTATCTTACGCAATTATTCCTTCTGATGAAAATATTTTTAAAAACATTTTTAATCCAAAAGACAAACTAAGTTTTCAGGCAAATATATAGAGAAAGAACTTACAAAGAAAAAAGTTAAATAGTGATTAATTTTCATGTTCAGAAAATTTCAGCAGTTTGAGGCATCTCTGGAGTTGTCTGGACTGGCTTGCTGGCAGTTTGCCTTCCTGTCTTTCAGTGTATCCAGATGTTAACTCAACTCCCCTCTCCCAATCTCATTACCTCTGGAAGCAGATATCTGGTCACAATTGACATCCTGAGAAGTGGCAGTGTAGAGACTGAAGCATTCTCTTTCGGCATCTAATTCAATCAAAATCTGAAGGCTGATCCCCAGAGGTGAGAAGTTCTTGAATCAACTCACACTAACTGCAAATCTGTTTGTTTTTTTTTTAATTTACTTCACTGGTAATAAAAGCCACTTGTCAGAGACAATTACTAATTACTGATATGTAATGGTAGTAAATAACAAATAGATGAACGATTTCATAATTTGGAAAGACATTTTCCCTAGAAAAATAGTTTGCCCTATTCCAGGTGGAACTTTCAAAATCAAACTCCCTTTAGGACTTCTTTTTCCTCCCTCTGTGTCTCTGTGTATTAAAAAGAAGGGCAAAAAATCAAGAAGTTTTGATTTTGGTCTTGCAGTTTCTTTAGGGAGAGGTAGAGAGAGAGAGGATGTTTCAATGCAGTCCTCTTATAATTTGGCAGTCTCTGCAAGCATCACTGACCCACCTCAGCCCTTTCAAGAACAGATACCATTTTGTAAAGCATTACGATCCATTACATGTCTTTCAGATAAACACATAACAAAGACAGGCAATCCTAATATCAAAATCTCAGAGTGGTGTCTGAAGCCAAAGAAAGAAGCACTAAATGAAAGTGGGATATTTCCTAGAACCCTTTAAAAAAAAAAAAAACTCAGCTTTTTTTTCTTGCAGGAAGAGATGCATACAGACGTTGTACTCAGTTAAATTGTTTTCAGACAGAGTGAAAGCTCAGTCTCATAACTGTACAGAGACTTCTCAAAGGAAGTCAGGATCAGATGAAATAAGGAAGTGTGAACCATTTCCACCTGTGTGTTTCACCATTTTCTGGAATACTAAAGCCTGGTTCTTTTCCCATTTATTTGGTAAAATAGTTTTGGATTGTTTCTTTTTCACCCTTGCTTAAATGAAGAGTCTGCCCAAGGCCTGGGGGCTCTAATATGGCCCTGACCAACCCCTCTCAAGCCTCCTCCCAGGCCTTACTGTGGGATGGGCTCTGCCCCACCAGCCCTGGGACTTCCTCTGTTCCCCAGCCCTCGCTGCTGCCCGATGGAGCCAGAAGAGAGATCACCACACTCTTCTGGAAAAGACAACACTGATGGAAGCAAGAAGCACCTGTAAAGTTATTGCAAGTTTTTCCCTTGCACTGGGCACAGTACAGGTCAGAGAGCTTTTGGTCTGAAGAAACACAGCTGTGTTTTGAGTTTAATCTGCATCAGGTGGTGCCTACAGTCTATAAGTATCTCAGAGAATGTGCCTAGGCTGACCCTGAATAAAGCAGCACAGTCATAAGTATAGCTGGCATTGTTTTTCTAACTTTAATATTCCTATTCCTAACGTTCTTTAGACACCCTTTCCCCTGATTTTGAAATACATTTAATGACACAAAAGGTCCTACTGTACCAGTATTGTAGAATGTTGGGGCGTTCGCCTGCAGGTTCATACCTGGCAGATGAATGATGATGGAGATTTAAATGGGAAAAGACATGAGTTACCTAGTGAGTGAGAAGAAAGCGGCAGTATCTCTAGCCCTGACATTTCCATACTAAAAGTGTGAAGTAAGTTAAACAGGGGCCCTTCAAAAAGCAGAGCATTTACAAGAGTGCCCTTTGATACCTGCATGTTGCCCTCTGTCTTGGATATTTCACACCGTTCACCATCAACCATTAGGTTTGAAAGGTAATTAAGTCCCAGTTACGAATGCATTGTTTGCCAATTTAGTCACTTTTTTTGCACATTTATTCACTTAAAATTGTGGTTGGTGAGGGAGGTGAGGGCGCATTTGGGACATTTAAACATGTCCCAGATGTTTGATTTTAATGTATTTCCTTTGAAAGGAGAAGAGAAGGTGAGGGAGAGACTGATGGCAGCCATCTTACTCACAAGTGCTAAGTGTTAACATAGGTGATCCAAGGTAGGAAATCACCACTTGTTCCCTATTTTGCAATTCTAGACTTCTGTTTCCTTAGCTTTGTTACAAATGCTCCCAAATCAAGATCTTCTGCTTGGCTTCAAGCAAAACGTGTTGTTCTATGTAGAATAATAAATTTGCTTTTTTATTCCAGAATCAATATACTCAAAACTCAGCTGATCCTACACTAATTGTCGAGGTGTTTTTCCCCAGTTTTGCCGCCATATTATCATCCCGTTCATAACTATATTATTCTTGCCACCTTAGTGCCATATCTGGCTGAATCAAGGCAATGAATGGAAAAACAGGGTGATATTCAGAACTGGTTTAGGCATAACAGAAATAAGCTATAACAGAAAGAAAAGGAGAGAAGAAAGTTATAACTCCTTCCTTTCCATAAGAAATATAAAGCTATTTATAATTAAGAGCCACAAAAGCTCTTGAAATGAATTTATTTGCAAAGAAATTTATGTTAATTGCAGACTTCTTTCAATAGGAAAGACTTTATATAAATGGTTTATAATACAGTCCTTGGTACAGAGAACAAACTGATTTACATGAGAAATAACCTCTTTTAAGTAGCACTTCGCAAAACTCTTTGGATTTATCATACAATTAAGTCTCTGTGAGCGTTCTACCTGGTTATGCCTTGACCACGGCAGGGAACAGACGCCTACTGCCTTCCTGGTTCTGAGAAGCTGTAGGGCTACAAACCTCCAACAGCAGTGTTATCTACCAGGTAACTGCTATTTCAGGCACTTCCAAAGACATCTGCCATTCAAACCACAAATCAGAGAATTCTTAATATAAAATGATACCTCTCAGAAGAACGTTAACCACCTAGTGCTTACAGTACTTGTTAATTCAGTTAAGGCTCTGTTTTCTAGCCAAAATAAATTATACAAATACTGGCTGTATACCATGGCAGTTAAAACCAGTTGCTGTTTTATATGAGAGATTTAAAAGCCTTGGGAGGACAGAAAGTTGAATTAGACAGAGAAGAGACATTGAAAGTGTTGCTGCTCAGATACCGTGAAGAATTCAGGACAGATGGATGCTGAATAATTATAGAACCGTAGGACTGAAGGACTTAGAAGAGCTTCTTTACATGTGCCTGCCAATTCAGACTGCCTCCCCGCATACAAGTAGCCACTTCAAATGCAGCCTGGAAAGGAAGGTCAAGGCCCTTTACAAGTTCTACAAGCTAGAAACAGCAAAATGATAGAAATGGCAGTAACTGCTTAATTATACCGTATACTCTTGTTCCAATAAACCAAATTGCTTAATTTGCCTAGTTGCTTATTCCCAGCTCTCATGTTCCTTGTGTTGCTTTCTCTCCTTCTTATAGTTGTAGAAGACAAGTTCCGTGGATGGCTTAAACTGGTTTTGGCTCTTTGGAACTGGCCACTAATATCCAACAGGTCTAGACTGACCAGGTTGGACACTAACTTGAGCTATTGTCTCCTTTTCAAACTGAGCTGAAAATCCCATTTCCCATTCTTACTACCACCCACTGTTTGGTGAGTGGGATAATTTCTAATTATTTTCTTCTACATAAATATCACAGAAGCTTATCTTTTGTGGACTTCTGCCTCCTGCTCTGTTGTCCTTGTGATGGCATCACCTGCTGCCCCACAGTGACACTGCAATTAGCTGAGACACAGCTACCAACAGCCTTTGCTTAAATACACCCAGCTATTCATCTGGATCAGGTTCAAAGAGAACTGAGGCCAAAAGGACTCATATGGGGATTAGACTGAGCAGTTGTTTCTCAACTTCAGGTTTCTTTGATTCTGTTTAGAATAGGCCACAGCAGCATCCTTCAAATGAACCCACTAGCTTGTGTTTGGCTAATACTTCTCCAGAAAAACTTGAAGACATCAAGTAATGAAGAACATTCCTGTTTCTAGAGAGAGATGCTAGAAAAGCTTCATCTAAAAAGAATAAGTGATATCTAGTTTGTCATTTCCTTTCCTTGTCATTCATAAAAAGCACCGATTTCTAACAGACCCAGCACCAGTCTTTACAGATCCCTTGGAAATAATATTGCTGTTCGATGATGATTTTCCAGTAACAAGCACTTCTGGAGATTTGCCAATCCTTACATCATTTCTTCTAAGCTTTGGTATTACCATATAATGCTGGATACTTAGAAATTGTTGGGATGCCTTTGAGACATATTACTGAATAGTATCTCTATCTCTATTCACATGCCATGACAGAAAGCCTCCTTCTCGGGATGTTCTTTCCTATAAAAGTGTGTGGGTGTATTATGTTGTAGTGAAATGCATAAACCTGGAACACCTATAAACTCCCTCATTAAAATGTTCAGCAATTTACCACTGCTGTGTGCTGCTACCACTGGAACTGCTGCTTAGGACAGTAGCTACCCTAGGAATCCTACAGGTACTTTCACAGACGACTTTCCACCTGATGATAATTTAGGTTTCATGACAAAGGAAAACTAATTACTCATAAGGATGCAGTTGAATTTCCATGTCTAACACATTAGCACAAAAATCAGAAATAAACCACTCCAGTTAGCAAGGACTGTCCAGCATGGCAAGACCAGGCTGCCTGGGGAAGGGTGGGACTTGATGCAATCAGATACCGAGGATGGGAACCCAGGGCATTTGCTGTCGCAAATACAAACAAGCTGATGTAACCACGTGTTCTGGTATCCGTGTTCGAGACGCAGCTTGGGGAAGACAGACCTGGGGACAGACCCGGGGACAGAGGACTGCCCACTGGAAGCTGGAGCAGCAAGTTTCTCAGAGAACCCCTTTTTCCCAATTGTTTTTCCTTGCAACTCACATACCCGTGCTTCTAGTGTCGAGGTAGATTTTCCATTCCGTTTTCTCCTGTCCTCTCCATGGTCACGTAGGTAAAACCACAGGGTGGCACGGGGTGCGTACCCACTATATTGTCTTCCTTGCACAGGAGGACACTTATCCCTGATAGCTGAGACACTGGTTTGTACAGGTGGGGAGGAGGATAAATTCTCTTTAAGTTGGTGGATCTCTTCAGAAAATTTCTCCACAGCCGAGATGCAGGCCTGTAAGAAAGAGGAGAGACTTTCTTCGTACTGCTGGAGTTGTTTAGCCAATTCATCCACTGTGGGTTCCTCATGGTCTTTCCAGGTCATTACTGCCAATGAGCTGGCACATGATGATGGTGCACTCAGTACAAACTTCCACCACACGGGTCATGTACACTTGACTTCATCTGGATCTATTGATACCTGTTTGCTGTCTAGGTCCCTATAAACAGCTGTAAAATTATGGTAACAAAGCAGATAGACCAAAGGTTTGGCTACCATAACGGAATTTGGAGTTTAAAAGTCCCATTTGTCCCCAAATGCACACCCATGTACACTTTAATTTATTTACCATTTTTTTATACTGAAACATCCTGAAAGGCAAAAGGGATTTCCATAAAATCTGAATTAAAAGAAAACTGCAAGAAATATTACCCATAAACTACCTCAGAACTGCTTCAACTCTTTTTAACACATGAATGTTTTCCAAGAATTCTTTCTTCCACTCATTAACAGAAATCAGGACACCAAAGTCTGTGGAGGAGAAATTTTAGCTGAGAGCTGTGACTCTCACAGCTTTTTCAGATAGCCTCGTTTTTTTTTCAAAGAGTTTTAATTAACATGGTGAAAATCCATCCAAACAGTGCCAAAGATGACAAATGATGCTATACCACACCAAACTTTTCAGCTAATTTTTGACTCAGAGATAGATTTTTCTTTTATATTATTTGCAATTTTTCTAACAGAAGAATGTTTACCAAGGTGCACACCTCAGCATACATCAGTCTGTAAGGGAAATCAAGCCAAAAAATGCATTGTACTTACATCCTTGTGAAGACAGATAAACTAAGCTGCAGTCACTTTACTTGTGTAGAGCTTTACATCATAATTTCATTTATCAATTAACGCAGGTTTCTAAAAAGGGAGATCAAATGGGATGTGATTAAGGCAGGACCACATGGTATCTTCTGGAGTATTTCTGCTTGCAATGTTAAGGTGCAAACATCCATGACAAACATCCCCATCAGACTTGATAAACTTAGCTAGACACTCCTCTGCTGCTGACTATATGATAGCCTTCATGAAACTGCTGCCTGAATTTAGCAGGAGAGCCCAGCACTGATGCAAGAAGGGGACCTTACCCTTCTTCCCCTCCCTCCTGCCCCCACCCCTTTCTTCTCTGGTATTACCTGTGGGCCCTTCCACCAGGGCTCCTGCTCACGGTATCAGCAGAAAACCACATCTCATGCAACAACACCCACAGCAGACTGTTAGCTGAAACGTCTTGAATCACAGGTGTGACAAATGAAGATGTGTTTAGTAGGAGCACACTGCGGCTGCCCAGAAATGCCCACGGTGAGCTTTTTCCCTAGGCTGTGTGTTTGAAAGCAGAGGCATACAGTTTGCCGTGCTGTTTCATCCCTCATCTTCAGCCCAAGCTCCTCACTGAGGTGCCATCTTGTGGACCAAGACTTTGACATTAGTAAGACAACTAAGCAGAACTATAATTAATGAAGAAAAACCTTGCTCTGTCCCAGAACAGTCTGGTGACAGTATTTGTCAAGAACAGATCTTTATTCTAATGAAAATATTACGTTAAGCTTTATCTGCTAATGTTGGAATACTAAAGCTGAAGCACAGCTTGCAACAATTCTCTTTTATTCTCTGCACAGATTAAAGTGATGTTCAGGTTTACAGAGAGTGAAAATTCACCTCTTGATCAAGACAAATTTTATGTTCTTATATGGATTGTATTTACTCTTATGTAACCCTGGAGAGTTTGGAATGTTTCAGTTAAAAACAGATGAAAATTACTTTCTTAGCTTTTTCTTTACAAGCACATGAATCTCATTCCACATAGCAAATATTTGTCTCTAGAGGAAAATATATTTTAACTTCTCCTGGGATTACAAAAGCTCCACTAAATCAGAAAGTTATTCTACCATATCCAAAATGATGTCACAACAGGGCACAAAAGCTCTAACTTCTCAGGCAGGACAAGGATTACAAACAAAGGGAATGTCATTTATTGGACCAAGTAATGGAAGAATTAGATAAGCATTTAAGCACAAGTCCTCCCTGGTCTCATAAGGACAATTATGTCCTTAGATAATCACGGCTACTGCAGATCCACCCGAGCATGGAAGATAAATGTTGCTGTATGAAGCAGTAACTATAAAGTGGGGCCTGAAGAAGATTCTGTGTGGGCAGAAGCTCATCTGATCTTTTCAGAAATATCCATCAGTCAAAAATATCTCCGTTTATAGATGTTGTTCTGCCTGTCTTTGGTCCATCAGTCACAGCAAAATACCGCGAGTTTTAGCACAGGCTCTAAATATCCCAGAGCACAGCATGCTGTGGAGACCTGGAGTAGGTGGAGCTCAGGCAAGATGGTGGCCAGGAGAGACAGAGGCCTCTTTCCCCAGACCGGGATAACCAAACGAGAGCACAGGGAATGAAGAGAGATCTAGAAAACAGAACCTTTTAAGAAAGACTGAAAATCAGAGGACATGAAAGGCCATCCTAAAATATGTAAAAGTAGTCATAGAGAGGTTATATCCTATGAGGACAAAACAAGGAGTAAGGAACTGATGTTGCAGGAAGGAGATATAGAGGACAAGAAAACCTACAGGTGAAGAGGATGAGCTCTAGATGTCCAGAAGGATCTGGACTTCTGCTCTGGTGGACTTTGATACTGGACTGGACTTCCATCTGCCAAGGATGTGGCAGATAGAGCTGATTCTTGAAAGAGTCACCCAGTCCAACACAACCCTCCTCCAGTCTCTTATTCCTATAGCTTTTCCTTCTTCTCTCTTCTATTTCTGCATGCTGCTGCTCTTCAGGCCATTTTGACTACACTCAGTAGTTCTTTCCCTAACTTTTTGTGAAGATATTCCACCCTATTTTACCCTCAATTTTATTTCATAAATTTTCATTTAAGTTTACTGAAACTCTCAAAATGCAAAAGCCAGATGAAAGGCATTTGAAGTCAGCAAAATCAAAACAAATGTGAACTGTTTATGCCTAGATATTTTCTGAAGCTTGTGCTGTTTGAAAGGGAAAAAAAAAAATGTTTCACAGTGACAGGCAATGTAGGACATTTTCTGAAGATTGTTTGCTGCAAAGATTGACTGCAGCTACTGTTGAAGTGAAAAATGAGCTTCATCCTTTCCAGAGGTGTGCTATTCTTCTGTGGTTTTGTTGTATCCCTCTCACAGAGGTCACTCCTGAACAAGAAGCTAATCTCTATTTCAGGAAAATTACAACACTGATGTTAGAAAATCTTTTTGCTGATGGGCAATTTAGATAAAACCACATTGGATTTTTAGCCTCAAGTTCATACCTTTGCTGGTTTCCTTTATTCAATTCGATGGGCAAGTTCACAGTTTCCAGATACGCTTCTGCTAAGAGGCCACACTCTCAGTAGCAGGTGCTGAGACCTTCTCCAGCTCCTTATTTAAATAAAACGAAACTGTCAGCATTTGTCTGTCAAATCTCTGATCACACCAGCAACTAATTCAGCGCTTTAGGAGCTCTTGTTTGATTGGTGTCCATGAAACAGTAATTTTGTTGTTTTGGCAGACTCCGAGCCACAGATTTCTTACTTTTCATTCAGAATTCACAGGACATTATCTCCTGAAGTGTTTGCTCCGTGATACAGGCTGTCATGAAGCCACAGAGATAAGTTCTGCTGCAGGCAAATTTCCACGGAAGCCAACACAACCAGGTATAATTACCTTTAAGGACCGGTTTTGGCACATATTAGTTAACAGTCAGTCAGGGCAACTCCCATCAAGCTATAAAGTAGCGCAAGTACTGGATTTCCAACAGAGCAGCTAATACAGAAATGTGATTTATCACACAGGCAGTTTGTTCCAATTCAATTTACAAATTACATCACCTTCCAAGCTGGGATAGGGTGCTCTATCAAACAGTACATGTGCTCCCAACATGACAAGGCTCCTCTTCCTGCTTTAGCCCTTAGCCTAAATGTCTTTGAATCACAGTCTTGAAAAGCAAAACTGTAAGGTATGGAAAAAAATCTATTACCTAAAATTTAAAAAATGGTACATCACACATCAGTATTCTCTGCAGTTCTGCTGTGCTAGTCTAATATGCAAGTACACAATGTCCTACTGTCATAGTCCTGAACATGTTTTTGCTTTTCTGTCCATCACTGAATCTATCATAAGCTATTCCAAATCACCTGCAATTAGTCCTACTGTTATGTAGACTCATGTTTTGAGTGTCTTTAGTTAATGCAAGAAAAACTGTCAGTAACCAAGAAATAAAATGTGTCAAAAGAGAGATAATGTAGAAAGTTTTTGAAATTCTCTACCACAATTTAGATTTAATTCACTCATGTCCAGGCAGTAATAAGTTAATTCGGTTTCAGTCATTTGAAAGTTGACATTAAAAAAACAAAACCAAAACACTATTTAGTGACTCACTGCATCTGGTTCTTTGATTTGATTTAAATAAGATTTTAACTGTTTACAAAAATCTGAAAAATTATATGTTAAAAAGAGAGAAGTGTCTTTGTGCTTTTCTCTAGCAATAATATCTCTGTCAGTAAAGTTAAAAACAAAACCAAAATTGATATTTTGATTCTTCATCAAAAAAGAAAAGAAGTGATTTAATATTATTTACCAAAGGAACAGTCATCAGCCCATTCCCCCTGTAGTGAACAGGACCCTCGCGTGCTGTTTTGCTTTGGACGAAAATTTGTTGATCTTCATAAGAGAACAGAAGAAATTGTGGAATAACATTGACTCCGCCACTACAATAGTTCCCCAGAAAGGCTGAGAGGTGCCAGATGACCGATGGATCGCCTGCTCTACCTTTCCCCTCCACCCATAGCTCATGACAGCGTTGTCCTGGAGACATGTCACAGTGCTGACTGCTGCCTCAGGGCTGCGAGGGCAGGGTGACATCCCTCCCTCCGGGTGGTAGATCTTCCTGTCAGACTTCATAGGTGTCTTCCCTTCTGTCCCTCTGCAAGTGCAGAAGAGCCTCAGCACTGGGGAGTGAGTTAGCCTCTCTGGGGCCATTTCAGATGCTAGCCAGAAAACCTGAGGAGGCCTGGCTGGCAGCTGGGTTCGGTGAGGTGCCCAGGCCTTAAGACACAGGACAGGCCTGAGGAGGGGAGGCCAGGTGAATACAGCCCCGCTGCTGGGGGTAACCTCTGAGAGAGGCAGGCACGGACTCACAGCCAAGACTGGCTTCTGTCACCGGTCCCAGCTTCAGCTGCCATGGGCTAGCTTCTCAGCAGATGAGAGAGTGGTGTCCCCATGGGAAATGCTAAATGAGAGAGGAAACAATATGGCCCATTCCACTGACAGCACACAGGCACTTGGCAGTACTTCTGTTCAGAGAAGTGTGTCTTTCAGCACAGGTGACAACAGAGCAGCCCCAGCACCAGCTCTGAGCCCACGCCTGGTCCGGATGAGCAGGCTGCAGGCAGCTTAGCACCAGAAACTGTTCACCAGTGCTGTCAGGCAAATTGGCCCACATACTGAAAGGGACTGCCTAATGCTGTTCCATCAGCTCTGAGGAAATCTCTATTTCATGAATTTCCCCAAATAATGCCAGTCCTGCTCATTTCTTTAACATCTTAATGCAAGACATCAGCCCTTCCTGACAGCACCAAGATAAGGGAACATCCAATAAGAGCAGCTATCTGCAGAACCAGCTTCTGCTCCCAGTATCAGATCGGCCCCAATGTCCCTCCAGGTTCCTGCCAATAGAAGCACAGTTGCTGATACAAACTCAAGAGCTATTAATATCACCAGAGGAAGAAGTAGTTGCACACTCCCATCAAGCTATAAAGTAGCGCAAGTACTGGATTTCCACTGGCCAGGCCTGCACACAGACTCTAACCACTTTGAATGCCTAGGTCACCTGGAAGTCCTTTTTCATTTGCAGTGTGTATGTAAGTAATGGTTTTAATTTCAAGAAATGAAATCTCAGCCAGACACAATTAAAACATTTTCATGTTAATGAAGCACTACTGCAATTATTCCTATCAGTCTCCTAGTTCTAGTTCTGCACAGCACACGTTCCTCTCATTATTCATAGACTGGGTACATCCCTTAGAGCAAGCATCTTGTAAGTACCAATACTAAAAATGAAGATGCATTAGCAGCTTTCATAAGGGGCACAGAGATGTGCATCCCTCCGCAGATGTCCCTCCAGGGCACACCAAAGCATGCATCTCAAACCATGCCTACTGTTTCTACCAGCTGGAAGACAAAACTGTTAAGACTGCCATGCAGCAGAGCGGCACGCAGCCAGGTTGACAATGCTGGCAGCTATCCAGCAGCACAGTTCTTTACTCGTGACAAGCACACAACCCTACATAGTGGTGATGGGGGCTTTACTAACCTCTCCTTTCTCCTCTAAATCCAGCATTTGACCAGTAGTGCCCTAAGTAATTGTAATGACCACAACTGTCTCAAAGTTCTCTCGAACACCAAATCCTCTCTCTACTATTTATTAATTCAGAGCAATTTTATCTTACTTGTGCTTTGTCGATATCAACTTTTGAAGTGTCTGGAATAAATCAGGCACTTTATCCTTGAATTCTGCATAGAATTTGCTCAGATGGTCTGGATTATGGAGGAAGAATGTGGGAGTAAAACTGCATAAAACCAGTACACAGAACAGCAGTGTGATCTCTAAGAAAGGGAGAACAAAGGGAATTATGGACATTCAAAATACCTTTTAAGCCTTTATTATATATGACAAAAATAATATATGACAGGCAAAACAAAAGTCAAAAGAATGAAAGCCAGTAAGGCAAAGGTAGAAATCAATACTTAAGAGTCATTCAGAAAGACACATGTAGATAGGATTTGATGCAACATCTAACCTTTAATACAGCTTTCTTGGTGGAACTGGAAAACTCCGTAACTGGAGAGTCCTCTGTTTTCTCCCTTAACTTCATCTTGTTTGCTGGAGAGGTCAGGGAGCACATAACCACAGCAGTTGGTGCCCATCCTCATTTTTATCTGTAGAGCACTGACTTCTAACAAAATATTTTCCCTAGTGGCTATAACATTAAAGCAACACAGATGAGAAAGGTCATTTTACACAGGTTTTTGAACTTTTTATTCCCCTTATGTAAAAACTATTTTTAAAAATTATTTGGGAAATAAATATTATTAATGTGTTTGAAGTAGAACATTTCCTTTTCTGTAAATCACAAAAGTTAAGCAAATGCAGCTTTCATGAAGTATATATATCTTGTATTGGAATTTAGATTTGTACCTCCCAGAACACTGAAATGTTTGAGTTTTGAAGTAGTTAGTATTTTGGCAATACCTGCATATAACAGGTTTCCTCTTTCATCAGTTACACTTACTGCATTACCTAACAGGTGTCGCTCCAAAAATGAAATCCAACTTCAGGGTTTTTATTCAAAACAAGTCCTGACAGTCTAGGAGACACAGTGTACTTGCTATTCCTTTCTTTATTACTCATTTGCCTCACTGGAATTTAGCTGTTTGTGAAGCTTAATTTGCTAGGAAGAGAAAATTTTCTTTGTGTGAGATGGTCCAAGAGATCTGCTGCGAGCTCTGTTGCAGCTGCAGCACTCCAGAAGCTGTGTGCAAGCCGCAGCCTTCGGCCTGTACTTAGGAAAATATTGACTTCCTGAGGAGCTCTGCTCCGGCAGTGCCTGCAGGAATAAGCACCTCAGCAGACCTTTTTCCATAAGTGAGAAGTTTAACAGTTCGTATTAATGATGAGAGCATCTATCCAATCATCTTGGCATTATTAATAGGAGCTAGAGGAAGGCAGTGCCATGTGGCATTCTACATGTTAACATCACATGCTTAAAAATATGATGTGAATTGACTTCAAGGTATTTCCTTCAGAATTTGATTGAAAACAACTTCAAATATATATATATATTATTCAGAGGTGTTATTTGGATAATGTGTTTTAGCTGGCTAAACTGCTTGGAAAGAAAGACATCCAGAGAAACTTGCACACAGAGTGCCCACAAAGCAATTATTTCCCTAATTTCAGAATTATTTATTGAACCACGGAAAGACTGTTTCTTTCTTAGCAGCTGGAAATGGCTTGGTGCTCTGAAAGCTGCATACCAGGTGATTTACACTTTATAAGGGGAAAACTCAAACAGGTGACTGGAAAGTAGATGTGCTCCTGCCATCCCACCACAGTTAAAGAAAGAGAAATTCTAACTAGAGAAATGATGGAAAAAAGAGTAAAGAGGTTCCTAGGATGTTCCTGGTGTAGTTTGTGTTTTGGAGTTTGCTGGGTTTTTTTTAACAACTAAGAAGAATGCCTCACACTTAATATCAGATCAGGACTAGCAAGATTCATCCCTGCCAAATGAGGATTAAGTGTCTTTTTCAAATGCCTGTGAGCATAGAGGTGTCTCTGTAAAGCAAGCCTTCTTAGAAACTCAGTCATTGCCCTCATTTCAACACCTAGCGATACTCAAAGCTTCAAAGATGCTTTTCAAACACTCTCCTATCACAGAAGCAGTGTACTTAGGGGAGTAAAAACATGATCTTTTTGATCTTTTCTCCAAACGTCTCTTCCTCATAAACATCTTAAATCCTAAAGAGATATATAGACACAACATGTCCACGTTGGTGTGGATGATAAAGCCAGAGCTTCTCATGGGAGAACGAGAGGATGTCAACCTGCACAGCAGTCTATAGCTTTAAGTAACAGCTGATCTGTTACCACAGACGATCACATCTTTCTCCCAGTGAGGAAACACCAGAATCCGTGGTTGTAACATTCATTTCAGAGAAGAAGGTTATGACCAGAAGTGTGCAGAGCACAGTTTGAGACCTCCAAGCACCTCCCACGTTTAGAAGTCAAATCATATTTCTACAAGGTCTAAATAATTGATCAAAAAAAGTAACATTACATTAAATACTGAGTCTGGTAGAGCTGGGATTAAATGCAGGTAATTTCATTCTGCTTACAACTGAGCAACAGAGAGCTCAGAGACTCTGCAGAAATGACAAGTGAACAAACTTCTCTGTTCCTTTGCTGACTGTTGAGCAGTGCCCATGGCCAGCCTTTGGGTGACAGCACTGTCACAGCTCAGAGGGCTGTAGCTAAAGAGCCACCGCTGTCTAGTTAGCAAACACCTAGTAGCAAAAGAGCAGCACTGAAAAGTTAGGTAGAAATGATGCCTCTCTTGACCTCATCGCCTTGCAAAGCCTAAGCTCAGATGGAACCTAGTGATGGCACACTGTCTTAAAAAGTTGTCAACAGCTTTGAGAGATAATTTAAGTTAAAATGGTTAAGTGTCAAATGCTGTGAAAGTGATAGAACTGCTATATTAAATTCTTTATTTTTTTTTAATTAAGCAACTTGTTTTCCCCAGCTGTTGTGCATTATGAAAACACACAGAAGTAAGTCAAGTCTGAGACTCACCAAACACCCTATATGACATTTTGTAAAAGGTCAGTTATGTAGCAGCAAACCACATAAGATTGTAGTAAATGTACAACTACTTTTTTTGCACAGCGGAAGCCAGCAATTAGGCTGTTCTCATAGTAAAAATGCTATTTTAAAAATAGTGCTTCTGTGGTGTAATTAAATGTGTCTTGAAGTGTCCAATACTGATGTTAACATCTCCTGGAACAAGTAGTTCACTCTCACCCCTCCAATGCCTTTGCCTCTAATGTCACGTGGTCAATAACTTGCAGTCTTCTGGAACAGAAATATTTGCAAATAATTTGCAAGTTGCAACTGATCAGTCACCGATCATTTCAAGTCATAGTGTTTCATTTTGCAATTTGGTCATGAGACATTCTGCTGTACAATTTGGTATTTTTAGGTTGTAAAATAACCCAAAGTTTGTTTCTCAGGAGAGTCCTTATTCACTCAAAAACAAAACAAGTTTATAGCACTTAAAACATGCTTGAAGTCCCTCTAGAGGAACCGTTTTTGTTTTGTGTCAACATCTCTGGGGAAAAATAAAAATCCAACTTACTGTAAATCTCTAAGTATTAAAATCAGCAATTCCAGAAACAGACTCTTCCTTAGAGAAACTGATATCCTATGCTTTCTCTTAAACCTTGGAGGACCTCTATTTCTGCCTAATGAATTTTTTCAGTGTGAATTTCTCTTGTAAGAAAGATAAAGGATTAGTGCATAAACTCCTCTGAAATGTTAGCCTGCAGCAAGAGATGAACAGGCTACAGTAGGCATCAGTACATACGAACCAATTCTTTATCTCAACCCTGAAAACCACAGTTTTAAGTTTTCACTGAAATGATCTAGAGGTATAATCAGTTTATGATAAATAACATTTTCTGTTATTAAAATTGACAAAAACAATGGGGAAGACAAAACCTAGCAGTGTTTGACTAGAGAAACAGATAAGACGCAATATCGGTAGGGAACTGAAGGGCTTATCTTGATAGTGGTGTTCTGGTAGTCTTCTGCTGCGGTTTCTGATGCTTGCATGTGTGTACATAATACTACACAGCTGAAACAAGGCTAAAGGCCTTATTTATGTGCCTGTGAGACAGTGTGCTTGCTGATAGCTTCTGACAGACTTGGTAAATGGTTTCACTTTATGGGACTTCACAGAATTTAATGATGAAACTGATGCCACTTCTGTAAACATACAGCTGTCATTAATAATTCTGCACTTCTCTGAGAGAAGTTTGAGGAGGAAGTCTTAAAGGTTGTTACAGTTACAAACACATTTACCTGGGAACAGCACTAGACATTCATTTAACAATTTCACCTATGGACTTCTCTTGAGCTTGCACATCTGGCTTTACAAGCCAAGGTAGGCTTTGAAAAGTGTGCAGCATTATTTTAACTGCTCCAATTGGAATTAGCAGCAAGAAATCCTATTCCTATTGGCTTCCACAGAAGATTGAGGTCAACTCTGAAATTCCTCCCTCTCCATGAAATCCTGCTGTGAGAAACCATACAATAGAAAAAAAAATAATTTAAGGTTTCTTGTAGAAGCCAGATGGACCACAGATGGAATGTGGTACTGAACCAGCAGCAAATCAGGTGCTGAAGGAAGCTCAGCTTTATTACAGTCACTGGCTATGAATTATAGCTGGATAGGAATTACATGCTTGCAGTAAAATGAAGAAGAATATAGAGCCTTTGGTTACTCTGTGCATCTGCTCAAACAGTTGAATTTTCTGAATATATACAAGAAAACTGAAAAAAAAATTAAAGCATTGTACACGCTAGGTGCCAGTATAGGGATGTTCAGAGGGTAGTCCAGCTTTTGACTTTAGATGGTTCAGAAGAACTTTGATTACATACTTTTCAATTAATTCAAGTAAAGGAAGCAGCACAGAAACCTAAATTGGTGAACTACATATTGAAACCTAACATTAGCAGTACAATTCTAAGTAGGGTGGGTACGTGAAGGTAACAGATATTTTATGGTTGAAGAACTGTAGAACATGCATCTCCAGCAGTGACAGAGGTATGACACTGAAACCGCTGCAACAGAGATTCTCACCACAGCTGACAAACTCAGAAGCTGAGGAATTTACCACCATGAGGGATTTACCACTACCAACAGTGCAAGTCAGCACCCCTTCAGCTCCTTCAGGGGAATCACAGCACTACATCATGGAGCAGGCCTCACCTGGCCTGTGCTGAAAACTGCGGAGTCCCAGACTTCTGCAGCCTTCCAGACTTTTAAGTGTCTGACATGAAATGTGTCCTGAAGAAGAAAATCATATATAACAGAGCTGTATGCTTAGTGGTGGTGCGCACGTGTAATATTCATTGCAGTAGGGAAAAACTGTTGAAGTAGGTCTTTTAGTAAAGAGATGGAATATATTTCACCAACATCTCGTTCTGCACTTTCTACAAAACTTGGTTAAGCGTGATGGGAAGTGGATTAGTTAACAAAAACCAACAAACGACAAAAAACACGTTTCTGCCCTCCCTCCCCTCCCAGCTAAGGATCGCAGTTGCAAGCGCCGAGGCGAAGCAGAGTGCCTCAGCGCCATCTTGTGGGGACGGCGCTGTTGTAGGGAAGGCTCGAGTTAACCGGGCCTGCAGATGCACGTACTCACCCAAGCAGGCACATTTTTTCTTGATTTTGGTTCTTTCACAGCACTAATCAAGTTGCAAGAACATTCAAGTACTTGCATGTTATAGGAAACTATCCTGTGACTGAAGAAACACCCCCAAAATACTCTGCTTCTCAGAGAAGCGAGCAAAAAAAAAAAAAACTAAATCCATGCTCTAACTTCTGGAGAGTTACCCTCATTTAGTGAACTGTCTGATCACATTGCCACTGCTCCTCCCTGTTTTCTTTTGCCAAAGGAAAGCCTGAGATCTATGAAGTAGTGCCTTCCAGTAGAATTAGCCTTCCAGAAGGCTTTGCTATGACCATAATCAGGGTGCCACGAGGAGGGGAAAAACGAAAATCGTTCATCCCCCAAATTAGCCAAAGTTAAGCAAGGAATAGTCTTTTCAAGATGTGACTTACCCATTGAAAAAATTAGACAGCCTGATACAACTATAACACATGCTATTTTCTAAGCATTATCCCCTATAGCATGACATGCTTGAAAGGAACTATTCAGTGACAGACATGTTCAGGAACATTTATTAAAACAAACTGCTTGATCAATTGTTGGAAGCTTATTCTCTCTGAAAAAAATGTGTTTTTTTTTTCTTTTTCCAGCCAATATCAGGTATTATTTCACAGTGTTGCATCACTTGCTGTGTGAACACTTACTTTGTAACATGCACTTAATGACCAAATACTATAACAGCTCCTTTGCAACCTTTGAAAGTAATTTTTCTTCCTAGGAGAGAGGTGTATGCTGACAGGTGATTTAAAGTGGCTCCAGCTTGCTGCTGCTCACATAAAAATGGTATTTCACTACCTTCAAATTTAAAACTAAATTGAGAGATCGAGAGACAATAGTGTGCCTGTACAAAACACTTAGCAGAACTCTGGTGTTAAATCTGAAATTGAAATGTTCCACACTACATAAGTTTCCTTCTTTGTATGGGAAACAACAAAAAGTGAGGCTAAGCTTGTTATTGAAGTTACAGTGATCTAAGCTTATTCTTCCTGGGAAAAGGAAACTTCATTTTAAGTATCAGAATTTCTCAATACATGAAAACAATCAATACCAAACTACATTGTCTTATTTCAGATAGTTCTAGAAACTAGATCTCCTCAAATTTGGAAAAAAAATAGGGGAAGTTACTATTGCTACCCCAAGAGACTTTCCTTTGTGCGATTTGAGTTCTCTTAGGATATCAGTACTGCTTGACCCAGTTTCATAGTTAGAAGCTCTTCTCCTCTTCAGCTGATGCACAAGATGCATCACACAACACCGTTGGGTTATGCCTTCCTGCAGATGGAAAAGTTCAGGAGACAACAAGGAAGATTTAAATATCAGATGTCTTCTCTTTACTCCAAGCCAAACAATTAAGTTGAACAGAAAGGTTAGAATAAATGAAGAGGTATATTCATGCTCAGCTTTTACTTAACTACAGTATTTATCAGCAAAAGTCAGAAGACGAAGATGTTCTAAAACACCTTTTTGCTTAGTCCTCCAGAAGAGGAGCTGAAAGGAGGATGATGTCAAGCCAGCTATAATCCTGGCTAAGAAAAGGTATTTCCTGTTACTTCCAAAGAATTGAAAGTGAACATTTTGATATATTATAGCATCAAACAAGTGCTTTCCTAGTGGTTTTTTTTTTTTTTTTTTTTTTTGAAAACATCACATTTTTACAGTCACATACTTCCTCCTCATGAGGGAACTGATAATCCTGACATGGACAATGGAGTACACAGAGCATGATTCATTTTCTAGGCTAACATATAGGCTCAACCTTCAACAGCTTGTAGGAAGTAAGTACAAAAATCATTATCCCTTGACCAAAGAAAGCAAAGAGAACGTGTTACCTCTGCAGATATTAGAAATTCCTAATCATGAAGTATGATGACCACATCTACACTTATGAATTTAATTCAGTGCAGTTTTTACAATTACAGAGGCTATCCTAGCAATAAAATACCCTAGAGTAAGTGAAATAGACAAATATTAAAATTGTGTGCATAAGTACAGGTACTGTAATGCTCAGTACTCAGTGAATATGTTAGAAACACCTATTCAAATGGCTTCCAGAAAGAACAGCTTTCTTTCTGGAAAAATATAGCTTCCATATAGCTCAGCAACACTGTTGAGCTTCTAATACTAAGTACGAGAATTTAGAAAAGTTGACAATACAGATGGTGAAATGCAGTAGAATTCCTGAAGGTTGTAGTAGCTTGACTTAGTTAATAGCATCAGTATTCTAGTTAGATGCACAGATGACTAAATTGCAATTTAACAGAGCAATTAATTGAAATAAAGTTGTCACTTGCTTTTTTTTTTTTTACCCACAAAAGCTAAAAGAATAAATTATTTGAAACTATGAAACTTTACATTTGGTAGGGGGAAGAACAAACACTATCAATCGGCAATTTCAGAGATGTCAAGTGGCTGAAGGTATTTCAATTACTTCCCACACATTTCAATCAATAAAAAAATCATACATCCAAAAATCAAGTAATGTAACATCCTTCCAATCCTGCATTTTACCTTGTAAATATATATTTTTTCTTTTTTGGGGGGGGGGTTAAAACAAGAGCTATAAGCCTCTGATGATTTAATGAGGAGCAATCAAGTTGTCTTTCAAAGCAACATGACGGAATATGAATCTCACTACAGGCAAGCACAAGGTTACACACAATGGAAGGAACAACCCAGCTAAACAAGCACACACTGATGGGTTCTAAAATTAACTGAAATTATTCAGGAAAAACAAGTTAGGGGTCAAGATGCACAGCTGACTGAAAACATCTGCTAAACATGGAATAATGCAGATGAAATATTGAGAAAGACAAAGAATAAACATGGCAAGTACACCCTATTGTATAAGAGTGTTACATGACTTGACTTTGTATATTTACTATGCCTCCAGCTATGACACTTGTCTAAAAATCAGTAACATCTACCTCAGGTAAGTCTTCACTGCTGTACTCGTCTATAGTCCTGAAAGAATTCAGTCCAGATACCTGGACCAGACAGCAGAAAACAGAAGAGCTGGAGAAGAACAGTCACTTGATTATGAACTAAAACCTTAGCACAAGAAGTACCTGTTCTAGTTGAAGACTGGATGGTTAGAATAAGCTTTCAGATGTCTACACCAGACTGTGTCACTTGAAATAGCAGATTACATTTATGGATATTATAACCCCTGAAGAAAGAGTATTAAAGAATTTAAGGATGCACAAGTCATGATGTGTACTCTTCCCCCTAACATCCCCACCCCAAATTTAGGGTAAGTATACCAGCCACCTGAAAACAAGAATTTAAGCCATTCTGCACAGGCATAGTTATCACTGCACAATGGGTAACTAAGGAACAGTTCCTACGGGAAAAAAAGAGCCAAAGATACAAGCTTTCTTGAGCTAATTTCAATTTTAATGGAGTCAAACCTTGAAACCATCAGAAATATTCTACATATCTATATACAAGCTTAGTAGCATGACAAAGTATCTATTACCTCCTATATACAATCAACTAAAACAATACAATAGAACTATGTCTTAACTAGGAAGTACAAACATGCTTCAAGATTATTTAGCTGGTTTTGATCGGAGCCGTCGCTTGATGATTAGATGATCACTTTCCTTCTCATTTTGTTCTATCAAAGTCTGAAAAAGATATTTCAAGAGTTACTCATCTTTTTCTTTATAGAAGGCTGACATACACTTCTAGACCCATGTAATCAACTACATGTTTTTTTCCCATAATAGGCAAATTTCATTCTGAAAACAGCTTCTCTTTTAACCAGATGTTTATAGGACAGAGACCATTTTAACGACGCTTGATTAGAAGCGACAAAATGCTAAGAACATACAAAATTCCATTTATCTTAAAAAAACGTCCAAAGAAAATCCGAAGGCAAGTTTCACTTCTCAACTCTAATACTCATTTTGTGAGATGAGGTGTTCAGAACACAGCTACAGCTTAAATTTCTGTAGCTTTCTCTCACTTTCCCAGAATTCAGTCTCTCATTTTTCCTTTCAATTTCATATTTCTTAGTTTTTTTGTCTCTGTAGTTCTGTCCCATTTTGTTCATCTTCTAACAGACAACATTTTGGTTTCCACCTCCTTCATTCATAAAATTTGAATGAAGAAAATTCAATGAGATAACGCACCATGGACAAATGCTCACCATCATGAGTAGAGGAAAGACTTAAACAGATTTAGAATATATAGTTCCAACAGAGCAGGAGTACTCCCAGCACCATAGCTACTGAGAGCCACGAAGTTGCAATTTCAGGAACAGTACATCAAGCCTTGGCACTTAAGACCCTTCATAAACTGGCTTAGACAGGACAACACAGCTCAAACATACCTAGCAGGCTGTCTGAACTGTACTTTGTACAAGCACAGTACACAAAGTAACCCAAAGATCAGCTAGACATAAATGGAATTTGAAGTTACCTTAAGCACTCACTTCCACTGCAAAGTTAATTGTACATGCAGAGTTTTCTTTAGTGCTTTGATCGTGCTGTTCCAAATCAATGGATCCCTAAATGGTCTGTATTTTTATTCTTTCTTTATGCTACAGTTAACTAGCATAGCATAAAAAGTATAGCATAACAAGTTATGTTATGCCAGTTAATTACTGAAAGAAACAAAACACATTATGACTCAGCTACTGTAGCAGCATAATTCACATTCCCCCTTACCAGAACTAAACTACTTATGGCTCCAAATAGAAAGATCTCCAAGATTGCTTATATCACCTATTGATTAAGTCACAGTCAAACACAGAAGAGAGGTGAGAACACAAAATAAAAAAAACAGTAGGAAAACATTACCAAAAAGAATGGCTAATTAGAATTAAGAAATGCTAGTACTATCAACCCCCTTATGCAAACTGACCAGACTTTCAAGTTTGTTCTGTCCCCTTTATAGTTTATTTTAAGCAAAGATTATAGAAACGTATTACATTAGAGTAACCTGTAAGCACTTACTGAAGAAAGAGAGATATCTAGAGGGTAGGAAATGTCAGTTGAATACAGCTTTCTCTTAGCTCTTTTTGGCTTGATCTCATTTTCTTTGAGACTTTCTGGTTCTGAAGACTTCGGAGAGCTCATTGTTGCTATCAGCTTCTTTGCTAGAAGAAATTTTTTAAATCATAAATCAATATCTTACTGGTTTAGTGAGCCTCAAAAAATTAATGAATACAAAAAAAGTAGTTAAAAAATAAACACAGAATGAAGTTTAAACATTCAGATATTTTATTTGACCACCATGGTTTCTACAGCTGAAACAGCTTTTTGGATGCAAGAGCTTAAAGTTTACATTCAAATGGGATATTAATATAAATTCAGGTTCAGATGTCACTAGAAGTTAGACTTCAGCAGGAGTTGGACAGCAGGCCTAAATTTATACACTTAACATAGTTTCAAACTAGTACTAAATCTGTGAAGAGATGAGTACTTGCACATTATGAGGTAGAAGAAGAAACCCCAAAAATACTAAGTTATGCAAATGGGGAAAGAAAATACCAGATGTGGTAATGAAGGTTACAAACTAAAACCTGGAATTAAGTAATTCCAGGTTTTAGTTTTGAATAGTCTGAATTTGGTTTCTATTGATATGCTGTCTCCATGGAACAGATATGATAAACCTGGAAAGTTTTGAACAATCCCACTATCATCAACTAGGTTATCTTAGAACATAAAAATAACGTGTTCTGTAGCAACTTGTCAAACTGGTGTAGAGATCTTAAATTTTAACTATCTACACTGAATGTTTGAATGAATGTTTGAACCAGCCAGATAAGAATGTCTTTTGGGACTTAAAACTGACCATCACTTATGCATTCTGCTAATCTTTTTAAGCTATAGAACCTCAGAGGTTGTACATTACTGTAGGAAAGAAAAAAATGTTCTTCAGTGAAGATGCCTAGCAGTTAATATTCCAAAACTATGCTTAAATATCATGAAGATCATTAATCACCATATAGGAAGTTTATTGAAGTATTCTATATTATCATATAGCTTTCATATTCTGTAGAACTAATCTTCCCCTCACACATACACGCATCAAAAGTCATTATTACACTTTCCACAGAAACAAAACAGGGAAGGGTAGAGATGGAAAAAAGGAATTGCTTAAAGAAATAGGTAGGATTTTGAATTTGGAGTTAGTTCCCCTCCTCTTAGTGGCCTCTAATCCCACCAAGCTTACTTTTTACACTTAACCAATACTTTAAAACTGTGTGGTCCTTGCAATTAAGATAGCCTTTTCCACTCTGCAAGATTCAATATAACAGTCCCTAGTTCAGATTCCATTATTTCATAAACTACTTAACATGGCAGACATGTCCTTTAATAACATATACATTAACAGACCACAGTAGAAACAAGCCATTACACAATGCCCAGAAAACAGAATAATTATTATTTATTCTGTACAAACCTTTAGAATGAATAATAGTAGGAGAACTCTGAAAAAAGCCTCCAAGTTTTTGTAGTGTTCCATCCTTTTTTCTAGCTGACCTTTTGCTTGATGTAGATTCTTGCTTTCTTAGAGGGTATTCTTTTCTAGACGTCTGTGTAGTATACATCTGAACAGAAATACAAGACCAATATTTAAGTTGAAGTCTGACTTACCTTCAAATTTAATTCCATTTTATTTCAATGTTATTTTTAAGCTGACATTTTGAGCTTTGCTACTGACACCACCTCTGTCTACATTGCTCGCTGTGGGAGTATCTCATTCTATACCCAGAAAAAGTTGTCAATGTTTTGGATATTTCAGAGCATGAGTGATATCTAAAAACAGTTTCTTTAAACATCGATTCCAAGTTGTAGAGCATTTCTTTACACAAACTGTTCTAATTAGAAATAAAACATAAGGAAACTGATAGGAAAAAATACAGTACCCACCCTCTGAACTTGCCCAGGATAGTACTGCAGCTTAAAGACATTTTTATAATTGTCGTGCATTTAAGTGACATGCATTTAACTAAACCTTAGTTTTACTTCAAGAACATCACCTACAACAGCACTTATTAATACACTCAAACTTGACTTTCCTGATATTCAACATGCAACAACATCCTTTCCTCCAAATCATTATACAATACAGCCAGTACATACTTGGCAAACAGACTTTCTCTCTCTCCTTGGTTAGCTTATAGAATTTAAGAGGAAGAAAACATAAGTGTTTAAGAAACCTTATCTATATACTTGAGTGAGGTAAGATATTGTTAAGAACGTTTGCTCCTTTCACATATCCAGGAAGTTACAGATATGCATTACAGAAAATGCCAAACTATCTTCAAAAATAGAAAAAAAACAAACCATTTTCTTGTTGCTTGTAGAAGGTGAGCTAAAAGCCATAGCAGATTTTGCATTTTTCTTGTTCTCACTTTTCACAAAATCCTAGGGAAATAAATACATAAGTTTTAGCTTTCTTCCAGAAATAATTATTTACGTCAAATAAACAGCCACTGCTTAAAATTAAATGCTATGGCTAACAGTAGGAAGGTATTTGCTAATATTGGATAGTGGTAACTATTCAAATGCTAAATAAACTTTAAGGGAACTAGAAATACCTGTAGGTAAACCATTCTGCCATTTGAAATTCTCTTCTCTCCATTATTTCCTATACATCCAGTATTGAGGTATTTAACAAGTGAACATGTAAGTTGAAAGCAACTCAATAAATCTAAGTATAAATTCAGGTTTATGGTGACAATGATAAAAACAGATTGTTACTAACAGCTTAACAATAGAATTAAGACATCTCTCTACATAAACTTTTCTTTGAAGATCCATGTGAAGCAAAACTGCACATTGACAATTCCATTGAAGAAACAGCTGGATACTTTACACTAAAATAGAAAGCCAATGTATGGGAAGTCTAAGAAGCTGATTTGTGTGTACAGCTTTCTAGAGAAGAAATGCAATGGATTTCAGATAACTAAATCCTCTTTTCCCTTTTCTGATGCTGTTAGAGGTCAGCATGGCTATTAGTTTTGTTCAGTTAAAGATTGGACTCTGTACAAGGTTCAATTTTGTTCATTTCTAAAAAATACTTTAAGGCAAACAAACAGTCATTTTACCATCAACAGTTTCCAATTTGTCCCTAGCTTCTGGGTTGACAATATGCTTTTCAGTTCTGAGGAATTTAAAAACTATTACTAGTTTGAGACACCATTAAAGTTACTGAACAGTTTACTAATCTGTTTGGCACGTGTAATGCAAAAATAAATATTTAAGAGTAATATTCAGATGAATAAGACAGCAATAAACTAAGTCAGCATTACATAGTTAACTAACTTTTCTAAGTTTAGTTAAGTTATGTTATCCCATGAAGGTATGGACCAATACACTATGAAAGGATTTAAGTGAATTGTTATAGTAGCCTTGAAAAGGTGGATAAGTACATTAGATGAAATATATTCATCTGCAGATAAGGTTCAGCAGTTTTTCCAGTGCCCTCAGAAGGTTGGTTATTTTTTACTTCAAAAAAAGCAAATGTTTCACTCTACAGCTGGGACAAGCTCACTCACTTGAAAGACATCAGACATTAGCCAAGTCATCCACAAGTCATATCCTTCTTACTAACCTGTCAACTGCATAAGTCCTTACAGATTCAAATAAGGCCCCTAAGTAGCATTACAGGTACAAAACTGTAAGACCAGACTGTGGTATTTAGGTAGCCTTGAGATAGTTATGTTGGTGCTAATGCCGGTGAAAGGTATGGTAACATGCAGTGAACAACATATACCATCCTCGACTGCAGTGGAGTCTCAGGTTCACATATAAACATCACAGCACATTAAGAAGGCTGCAGCATATAACCTAGCCCAACTGAATGAATTGAAGATGAATTAAAGTCTACAGAAAACAGCGAAGTTCAGGTGCTGGTGCAGTTCTGTGCAGCCCCTCATACGATGGAAAAAAAAGGAGGTGGCCTTGGGGCTCTGAAATGCATTGATTAAGCTTAATTTGTAATTGAGTATTAGGAGAGAATTGATACCAACAGTTGCCTAAACCAAAACTAGCAATTCAGTAGAATTGGTCTGCAATCCCACAAAGGAGAGCTGGAGACAGAGCAAATGGTACCGGCATGGAGAGTGCAGTGTAAAAGGCAAAGAGGAAACGCAAGGCAGGGACATGGGTCCAGAGTCTGGATAAATTGAAGTCTGTGGCCTTATTCAACACAGACCGGAGATCCACCACTCATGTATATTTAAACTTCTTTCACTGCCCCCTGCCCAATATATTAAGGTATTTGTAGACCTCAGTAATCTCAATGAGAATCAGATAAAGTTCTAACAAAATATCACAGTAATACATTGAAAAACTACACAACATTTTGTTAGTTGGTCTAGGTCATACCTCATCCATCTCGTCACTCTTCCTTTTCCTTGTTTTGAGCATTTTAACTGTCACGGGTGAGGCGCTGCCCTGATGCTTTACCTCCATCTTATTTGGTTGCAGAGGTGTGAACTGGATTTCCATCTCTGGTTTTGGGAACCGACTAGTTCTTCCATTTTCTGTGGACACTTCCGAAGAGTCAAGGACAGTTTCTGAATGCTCCTGCAATGTACAGAAATTTTAAGGAAACAAGTAATTATGAGATTTAAAAAAATTATAATGCAGTCCCCCTGGAAAAGGATATGTAAAGTAAGCATTCAATCAGTTTTCCAGATGTTAGTTTACAGAATTTTTATGATAGAAGAACTCTACTCCAATTATAACTGAATTTAACCCTTATTTTCTAGGGGGTCTTTTTTTTCTCCCAGTTATAGATTGAAATAAAAACTTAAGTTTTCCATGCTGAATTCAGCTTGATACTTTCCAGGTCGTTTTCCTCAAGGGCACAAACAACTGGGTTGTTTATGCAGCTAGCAGCAGCAGAATTGACATGATCATCTTCATCTCAATTCTGCTGCTTAGGAACTAGGCAGGTACAAGAGCTTTAGGCAGAAAAATTGAATTTTTCTCTAGCCTATCTTTAGAGAGTTTGCCCTTCTCCTTCAACACTATGGAAGTTAATTATGTAAATAACAAGGTCCAGCTGGCAAGCTGCAAGCCAAATTCAATCTGCAAGAGACTTCTCTCTTTTTTTTCCCCTAGAGAAAGCCCAGGCATTCAGACAGCAACATTGTCAACAAGCTGAAGATTTTCTCTTGTACCAGCTCACAGCCAAACAGCAAGAACCACACAGCTGGGGTGGGACAGAAAGGTCAATTTTTACTTCTTCCCCAGCAGGGCTTACTGTCCACCATCTACCCAACCCTGTTTTTCTCAGCAAGAAAGCCAGAGCTGTGGTCTCCCTGACTCTTCTTCCTCTGTGGCAGGAATTCAGCTGGTGACTAGAGTACCAAAGGGAATTCAGCAGCTGTCTGAATGAAACATGGGCTGCTGGGGGCACAGCAAAGGATAGAGAAATGACAGATCGCTGCTTCTACTGCTGCTAGTAGGGTCCCAAACAGACTAGCTGCTGTTATTTCTTATACCAGTTCACTCTGAAGGGCACCTTCCTCCTCACAAAAAATGATCAAAGCTCAGGGAAAGCCAAAAGTTAGTAAGACTCTTCAACAGGCTCTGCCAGGATTCTGAATGGGGGTATCACCACCATTGCATTTCCAAGAATGAGTTGGTTATTAATAATATTTTCCTTTATATAACTGCTACTTTATGAAAGTTAGCAATCAAAGATTTGCATAGGGTTGGTTAGTATCCTCAGCTAACATGGCTTTATAAGTATTTTTCCAGGTGACTTATCTAATCAGCCACTTTATAATGAAAGTTTTCAAAAGCACATAGATAAAATTCACCACCAAGTTATGTTTCTACAGCTTTTGTTGCTACCAAAAAGCTCTCAGATCAGGCTATCTGATCATGTCAAAAGGTATCTGCAGAATAACTTTAGAATTGTTCAGACATGACTGTTTCCTACCCATTTTTTTTATTTATCAAATCCATACAACTATAAAACTTTGCGATTTAAAGTTTCATACCAACCTCAGTTTCACTTAATGAAGAAGCACTGTTGGAATCATTCTCTTTAACTTCATGTCTTATTGGAATACTTTCTCCAGCTATTGGATTAGTCTCGCTTTGTTTCTTCGTAATCTGTAAATATTTAGAATGAATAAAGATTATCCTATATAACAAACCTTAAAAAACCCACTGAGTTTTCTAAAGTTATACTATAAAATCTCAAGCACAGACACCTAATGAGCACCTAGACTAAAAGACAGCACAAGTCTGGGAAGCTGGTAGCAGCTATTCATGATGTGATCGTAAGATGTGAGCTGCTGGGTCTCGTCAACAGTCCATCTTTTTCAATATTCTGTCTCTGAAAGTGGAAGGGAGATTCTATCTAGGGGTGTGCGATCCTGGTCACCTTGTCATCTATTCCCTTCATACTCTCACAGCACTCTCAATGACTGTATCAACACCAGTTGGCTTTTCTCCTCATTCATAACAAGTGAATGTCCATGAATAACCCTTCATGGGAACAAGAAGAGTAAAGCCAGTTAGGTTAATTCAAACAAACAGAATGAGACTGATGTGAGCACTGCTGTTGGGAACAACTATTTCACAGGAAAGCTAATGAATGGAACAAAACAGAAGCTACTTCTGAAGCTGTATAGCTAGCCTTTTCCTCATGCCACATAAACAAAAAAACTGCATACGAAGATCTTCCAATAGTAATAATAGCACCAGCCACAAACGTTTGATCATGCTGGTCATGCTGTTTGCTTGGACACGTGGGGATAATCAAAGAGGAAGTCTAACAGCCCCGTTTTTTTCTTTCAAGCCAGACCAATGCGATAGAGCTTGCAAATTTCATTACCTGGATACTAGAATTATATCAGCAAGACTAGTAGAGAATGCATGATAAGCTACACAAGCTTTTCTTTTGGGAAGATGGGAGCTTTTTTTTAAAAGTATATTTAACAGTTCATTTTGAAATTCCTGCTCTAACTGAAATTCCTGAAATTACAACTTCTGGGATATTCCTAGTATCTCAAATATATACTGATAAAAGAACAGAACAACAATTATTACAATTATTTTCTCTAAATGTAACAAACATTGTTAGTATGTACTAATCATACCTCTTTGTTTACAGAGGAATCCCCTTTATCTTGTCTTTCTTCATGTAAAGGTACTTCTGGTAAAAACTGAAGGCTTTCATGGTTAATGCATTTTTTCAATTCCTTTATGAAGTCTTCTTTATCAGCCAACTGTTTTCTTAGTTCTAGCACAGTTTCATTATCCTAATAAACATAGCAAAAATTGCAAAATTATAGGATTGGCAAAAGGAATTAACATATACATCAGCAGCACTGCAATTACTCAATAGCAACAATTTTAGAATTGTAGGCTAGAACAGTGAACTATCCAACATAAAACACAATAGTTTAAATTATTTGTGTGGCCACTATTGGAAGTAAAGAAGTCATATAGTCTGGAAAGATGTAATACAATTTTTATTTTATTTTGCTCTACTTATGTGCTTCAGTCATCTTCCCTAAGGAATAAGAAGCTCAGCTTTCTATTTTTTCCATTAAGTCCTTGCTGCTGTGAAACAGTCAGCAGTTGTGGTAGTTTTGTTATGAGCGTGTGCACCCGGAGAGACTGAATTCAAACATCCACAGAGGAGTAACTAATTCAGTCTTCTGTTTAGCTTTTGAAGTCCTATGCTTCTAATTAGATTAGCTATCCTGGTTAAGAGCTGGACACAGAAATTAAAAAAAGTAACTTGAGAAATCATTCCTTCTCTGCCTCCATTGTTTTCTTTCAACTTTCCTAATTTCTTTCATCTCATGCCATTCTACATGCTAGATCAGAAAGCACTCAAAGAAAGAAACAGAAAACTATTTCCTACCAAGTGTTCAGCCTAGCCTGGGACAAAGTGCTACGAGCTACAGGAAAAAAGTCAGTTTAAGATTTCTAGTCCAACCTTGCAAACAAAGGATCAAGTTGACTTGTGCATTTATTTGAACTACTAAATATTTTGAAACTTTAGCCATTGACACAAATTCAGTTTGAAAAGAACATAAGGCCAGCATTATTTTAAGCTGGCTGCAAATATTAATATGACAGTGTTTAAGAACAAAAATACAGCCAAAAGGCAAAGAAGAGTGTTTTGCAGAATGTATGGGAAGCAATTCACATGGTAAGAAATAAAAAGCTGACCTTTCCTGAATCCTTTAGGACAGACTGTTTCAGTTCTGCTATTTCTTTATCTTTTTGTATGGTTTCAGAAGCCAAAGTCTTGAGCTGTACTTCCAAAGCTTCTACTAATTTATCTCTCTCTTCACGCCACTTTTGAAGATTGCTGTCCTTTTCCACCAGCTGTGCCGCAAGTCTTTCCTAAATGGAGAAAAGATTTAAAATGAACACTACTGCTACACACTATCTGAACTGTTCTGACAGTTTGGCTTCATATAGTTAGCGCTATTTTATGGCCTTAGCAAATTGGAGAGGCCTTTTACATCTTAAAAAGGGCATGCAGAACTACAAATATACTGTATACAAATACACAAAAGCAAACCATGCTTCAATTTGACAGTCTATATTACTCTCCTTGTGAAGATTTTTTTCCCCAAAGAACCTCAACTTCTGTTTATTCAAGTGATTATTAGCAAGCATCAGGAAAAGTGCGAGTGATAGTAATACTAAGCTCCTCGCGTTCTTCTGTGCTGGTTGCAGGTCCACAAAGTCAATGCTAACTACTTCTAGATAGTAAATAGTTTTGTAGAATGTACAGATTCATACAGTTTCACGTGCTGAAGAAGTTACAGTCATGACAAGAGGCTAGTGAGCATGCAAAGTAGCCATCTTTTTATAAAATATCAGTCACTATTTTGAAAGCTATATGGGAGCAAAAGCACTGGCATTTTGACCACGTATTTTTACTTTATATCTGGAGAGAAGCTTTTTTCTCGCCATCTTCTGATTATTTATTCTTCTTCCTTCTAAGGCCTTATAGGCTTCTATTTCTACAGAAGAGCCAAGAAACAAATTCTGTTATTCAAAGTATGTTTTCTTAGCTTTATTAAACAGTAATTCATTTTCAGTTGTAGGTCCCGTATTGATGTCTTACACTATATACTAAGCATTTTTTTTTTTTTTTCTGTGACCCTCCTCATCTTCCCTTTTCCATATCGAGAAGATCTCATCTGGGCTTTGTGTCATGTAAGAAAGTGAGTGGACTTTGACAAATGTCACCTACTCTCAAGTGCTGATACTGCTAGTATCAGACATGAAATTTGTTCTGCACTACAGACTTACACTAGAGGACTGTGCCAAGACCTCATCACTTACAATTTCTGCTTGCTGCTTTATACGACGCTCTCTGTCCTCAGCAAATTTTTTCATTTCTCTGTTGCGATGGCTCTCAGCTTCTTTTACTTGATCTATGAGTCCTTTTTTTTCTTCCATCCACTTTTTTCTGTCAGTTTGATATTTTGCCTCATTTTCCTATTTTTTAAAAAAAATTGAAATGAAGTCATAAGAAATTAAGCAAAACCAAAAAGTCTTAAAAGCCACATTACCATTAAATAGACTTGTTTCAAAAAGATAAATACTAGCAGTTTTACTCCAGCATATTCTCAAATGCTGGCATTAGATATTTATAACTTCTTTCCTATTGGAAAAGAAAATTAACAATTTTCAGCATTTCTTATGCAGAAAGAAGCGACATCATAGAACATTTTTTTCCTTTAAAAATGCTCCGAGTAAATCATGAGCACTATAAAAGTTACATCAAAAGTAGTACTAAGGAGACCCTTTTAATTTACAGGCATCTAATCTTTCATGCCACCTTACAGGAATATTAGAAGCAAGTTTTCTAATGCTAAGATTGAAAGGCAAAGAATACAGTACAATTTAAATGGTAGGAGTAGATTATGAGTACCTAAGAACATCCAACCCACAGCAACCTTGCCTTTTTTTGCTTTCAAATCACAATCAAATCTGTTATCCTTCTCTTATGTAAGACAGACAGCACCTGAGAAACTGCTTGGAAAAAAGTCTGTGTGATCTAAATAGGTTATTTAGTTAACCAAAGCAATTGACAGGAAACAGGTTTGACAAAAACTATCATCTGAAGTTTATGATTTGCTTCGAGTTCGTATTTCCTTCTTGCATATGATGTACAAATCGATTAAGTAAGTACTTGGCTTATATTGTGTAGATCTAGTATAAAATGGAGCGAGTGTTACGAGTGTTCAACTTTCCCTTCTGTTTGAAGGATAGCATTAGTTTTATGTATTAGAAACAAATTTTTTTTTTCAGGAGGAAAGAAAAAAGTGCAGAACCATTGCACTAACAGAATAAATGCAACTTGTTGTATAATCACTTCGGAAATTCCAGTGAAAGCCTATTTCTTTTTATCAATAAAGGAAGCCAGATTGGTTAAGACAACTGTTCAGCGTAAGGCAGCAACAGAAGCACTGTCCACTGTAGCATGATGTAGGGAAAGTTATACTCCTTATCATATGATTATGAAAAAAAGCCAGTCTCCTAGAAGGTACAGCTTTAAATCTAAGTATGAATTAAGTAACCTTATTTTACCTTCAGTTCTTTCTGCAGCTTTATTAATTCCTTATCATTTCCATTTATGTCTCTCTCTTCATTTCTGGTCATCTTTTGCTGCCAGTCAGTATTGCTCTGGTTATTCAGCTGCATGTATTTCTGCTTCCATGTTTCCAATTCTAGTTGGTACACAAAATGAGGTTACATGGTGTGTAGTTTCAAATTCGTATTTGACCACATTAACGTCTACCTGCTAAAGTCACTTGGGTTTATCAGCTACTAACACAAAGAAATAACAGAAGCCTTTAACTATTAGAAATTTGTTATGTACTACAGAAAATTAATACCTGAATAACAGTCAAAGGGAAAATAGAAGTGGCTACTGCAACATATATAAAACAACGTTGCCTCCCTGCTCCCTTTCCCTGGAGAGATTACCTGAAACTAATCTGCTGTTTTCTTCTAGTTTGGCTTCAAGCACTTGTTCTTGTTCAATCTGAGTCTGCTCTTGTTCTTCTAACGTCATCCGCATATCTTCAATTATTTTTTCTTTTGCACTGAGTTCTGAAGGTTTGAAAATAAATTTACAGATGAACCCCCTACTAGTTCCCATGATTTTTTCTAAAAGAGCCTTCAATACAAAGTAGTTTCCCCCATGATCAAAAGATCTATTAGAAAGAAATAGAGCATCTCTATTCAAATATTTATATACAAATACATAAAAAAAGCTTAAGAAAGTCTTACTAAATAGAGTTAAATCTCTTATCTAAATTTAAGATAAATAAGAATATTGACTGTATTATGAGAAAGCCGTGGTTCAACTACTCTAAGTTCATCAAGCCTACAGAATCTGTTGTTGTAGAATTTCACATTTCAGTGTGTGATTTTTGTTAAAGGTTATTTATTTTGGCAAATAAATACCAGATTAAAAAAGTACAGCATACCTACACTTTCTCAAGGACTTGTTTCTTATTCTAATTCTGTTTCTTTGCTTTCAAATATACTTGATAATAGTGACGCAACAAAAATTAATTGCTGACTGTAACACTTTAACATTCAGCCTAAAGTTTCTCAAATCATGTCTCACAGTACAAATACGTAAGACTTGTCAAGGTAGTTAATAGCATGACAGCTCATTACATTGACATTCCACACCCAAAAAACACAAAAGTAGTGGCTTTTTCTGACCTTTACGTGTGTTCTCATACAGTCTGGAGACTTCTTCCAGCTTCTCATTACTCAACTGCTCCTGAATATCACATTGAAAGCAAGTTAAAAAGAAGTGTTGAAAGAAAAACACACTAGAAATCAGTAGCAGCCTAGAAAGCTTTTCATTCTGAGCTTTAATGAGTAGAACTTTTAAGACAGTCTAGAATAAAGAGTTTTTTCCATATAGCGTAAAGGAGCATTCAAGCTTATAAAAAAAGGTTTAGAGAAAGACATCTCAACTAATAATAAATAGACATCACAAAATAGAATCAGGGTATTACATATGTATTTACTAAGCTGATTGCTGTATTTTAAAAAATTACCAATGCTCTGCAATAACTTTTTAAACACTTTCCATCTATTATGTCTAGTTTCAGCTGGCTACTTTCATTTTACCTCCAGTTCTGCAAGCTTTTTCCTGTTGCTTAGAAAACATATAATTAACAGACTAGTTAAAAAATTAAGAGCAAAAAAAAAAAACCTTTTTAAGTTGCTGGATAGCACGCTGTTTGATATCTAGTTCTTCACCAAACTGTTTTTTAATTTTTTCAAGTTCATTAACTTTGTTCCTCAGGGATTTCTCTTCGGAACGCATTGTGGACACCTGCAATGGAGGTAGAATGCAGAGACAACAGACAAAGCTGACAATTAGTTACAAACTTCTTTACAATCTAAGCTACCTAAATAACTAAATGCTTTAACTAAGAGTCAAATTATTGCAAGAATATTAACATCTTAACTAAATTTCAAGGTCTGGATGTGCATTATACTGTACGTTCTTCCTAACACATGATTTTCATCATTGATTACAGTACGTTTGGCAGGAAAAACAAAATTCAAATGGCATAATCTAACTCCAAATTTGGTTGTCTACTTGAAAAAAGAACAATTTTCTGACGTGATTTCATCTACCCCTTACTCTCCGTCAAATAAAGAAGGATTAACCACCGAACTCTGAGCAGTAGAAGGTCAGCAAACATAAGGCTGCAGGGAAGACACTAATACATTTTTAAGCCTTAATTTTCAATCCCAGACTCTTCTAATCTTTTGTACTAAATTCTTGCAATAACTTAATCAGGTTCTAAGAAACCCTATCACTTCATAACTAAATACTACCAATTAATATTACTACAAGTTACTAATAGAAAAAATAACTCAAATTAAAAAGAAGTCTTGAAGTTAGTGCTTTCTTCTTCTGGTATATACTGCTTTTCATCATTTTCCACAAGTCTGAAGGTTGAGGCTTTGAAGTTAGTACAAATACCAGTGTAAGACATTATAATAACTATAACAGTAAAGTATCTCACCATAATCAAATCAGCCTTACTTTTCCCACAAGCCTTTTTCAAGGTAACTAATAAAGTTTACTTCTCCTTCCTCCCCCCGTTACCTATATTAAACCACATTTTGGCATCTCATCTTCTCTACAGCTTCTATATAAACATTAACAATTCACATCTACTCTAGCTGTATAACTTAAAATAGCATTAAGATGAAACACTTAACCTTCATAGTTGGAGATTTGAGAGAAACCTGTTTTAAATAACAAAACTAAGAATAAACTAGCAGAAGAAACATCCTGACTATGACTACAAACCTCTTTTTGTACTTGCTGAATTTGTTTCTTGGCATCAGAAAATTTCTCTTTCAAATCTTCATGTTCTTCCTCTTTCCTCTGCAAATCTTTTTTCAAACTCTGTACAAGGGCAGAACTCTCAGAAAGATCTTTATTTAGCCTGGTGTTAGAAATAAAAAGACATAAATAACGTTACTATTACACATCTCAAAGAAACAACATTTACGGGTTAATTCAAGCTCTGATTGTTGGTTTCTATCAATAAATAGTAACTCAGATCTACCAAGACCAATGACAAACTCTATACTATTACTTTCAGATTTCAGCTTTTCCTAAGGTCTTGAAGCAACAAGCTACTCAAATTCAGTTCTGATGAATATACAACATAGAACTATTATAAATCCCCAATTTATTCTGTTACCCTGCATGTTCCTGTTTCCCCCTTAATTTCAAGGTAGTAAAATATCTTAGAGTAGTAGCTTAGTAAATGATATTGATAACGTGAAAGTGTTATGTTAAAGCAAATCAATGTTCACAAAAGGTGGTTTTTAACTCTGACTCATTCTCAAAGGGCTATGAGTTATCTCACTATTTACTTACAGTTCTATGGATTGTGTTTTCTCATTTTCATATTTCTCCTTTTCCCAAAGAGAGTGTTTCATCTTTTCCAAACTGTTTGTCAACTGCACAACTTCTTCCTTCAAATTTGCTTCTTTATTATTTAACTCTTTCATTTTTCGGTCTGAATTAGCACATTTCTCTTGCAGAGCTACTGTATTAGCTTCTAGATTTAAAATAATAGATTCTTTTTCTTTAAGCATTTCTTCTAACTTTATCACGCTGTCTTCTTTTGTTCTAAAAGCCTCTAAGAGGCATTCAAGCTCTCTTATTTTTACTTTGTAACTGTTAACTTCCTCCTTATATTGTGCAATTACTCTGTGGTCTTCTGCAGCCTGTTTTTCAAAATCCTGAGTTTTCTTTTGGATTTGCTCTTGTAACTGATCCATAAGATCTTTTTCCTTTATGGACTGACTATATTGTTCTGTAATCTCACTTAATTTTACTTTTAGTTGATTATTACAGTTTTCAGTGTCCTCAAGCCCCTTCGTTAAGTTTTCAACTTCTTGAACTAGTTCTTTGATCTGCTGACTTTTCTGTGAGGAAGCCTTAATAATATTTTTGCATTCTTCCCAAATGCTTTCAACGCTGTAGTGAAAGGAGCTCTCCCATCTTGGATCTGCTGCAGAAGCAGTTTGGGACTGCATATACATAGGACTAATTTGAGATGTCTCTGATTCATCTTTTTTATAATCTAAGGAATCCTTTAGATCAACTAAATCAATATCCATAGCATGAGACTCTAAGTGAGACTTACATAACTTATCTACTTTGGACTGTATTGTTTTTATTTGTGACACTTTATCAATTATATTTTGTTTGGCATCTTCTACTTCCTTATTTAGTTGAATAATCTTTTCTTCTTTCTCCTTATTTATAGTCTTCTGTTTATCCAATTCAGAAACAATTTGCTGATAGTCAGTTTGATACTGCTGAAGCTCTTCACTCAAGCCAGTTGCCCTTTCTTCAGACTGGGAGAGCTTAAGTTGCAAGTTTGCTACCTGCTCACTGAACTCTTCTTTTTCACTTTTTTCTCTTCTGCATTGTTCTTCAAGTGCAGCTAACTGACTCTCCAAGGTTTCAGCTCTTTCCTTCAGTGCTAGCATTTCCACATGTTTGTCAGAACTATTTTGGTTCATGCGTTCCGTTCTTTTTTGCTCTATAGGGAGATCTTCCCCACTCTCCTTCACAGCTCCTAAAAATGAATACAAATCAGGTTGGTTAAAATCAGTAAGTTATTAGCAATACCAAGTAGTAATTATGTGAAAAATGGTCACAATATGAAAATTAATATGAAATTAATATGAGAATTATGAAAATTAATACGAAAATTATACCCTCACATCAGATGGCATTTTGAAATCTCAAAGTAATTAAAGCCCTCTGAATAGCTTAACATGCAATAGGTGCCTCGGACTTCTAAGTAGTTTGCAGCAAAAGGCCCTCAACCTGAAAGAGCTCGTTGGCTTAGCTCTGTTCAAACCTTCCACTCTAACACTAGTAGAAAACCTAGCTAGTTTTTAAAAACATACTAATACTCATGAGCTAGATAACTTAGAGCTCTATCAAGTTTCCACATACACTGGTTCAACAATACTTTCAAATACAGTTAATCACCCAAACTATATTTAGAAGAAAAAATGTATTATATTTTTTTCTGAAAAGTTTCATTCATACTCGAAGTCCCCTTACTTTAAAAAGGGAGCTAAAATCCAGCACAAGTTTATCACACAGTGTTTCTGTCCTTCCTCTCTTTTTTCAGTTGGCCTCTAAGCCAAATGTAAGAATCACCACTTCTGCCCACACCTACAGCATTGCACATACAGTTCTCCCAGAAAGAGATATAAATTTCCAAACTCAAATTCCATAAATATTTTGTTAGCTTGAGACTGATTTTTCTGTAAGTAATGAACAATTAACTAAAATCACATGCATTTTGTCTCTATCAAAAGCGACTCCAGCTGCATTTCATGAGTGCTTAAGAATCCAACCGCCTGTTCAGTGGCACGCATGCTATGGTTTAGTACAAAAAAGCCTGACCATCTCTAAGGTTGATGTTATGACAACTATGTATTCCAGGGAGATACTGTTGTTTCCTGTGAGCACTGCAACTACCACAGGGTGGAATTGGGCAGCCACATCACATAGCTTCCACGCAGTGCATGGAAGCAGCCTCTGAACTGATCCAACAACAAAAATGTAAGACAGCCCGCAACTGATTTAACAAAAATCAGTTTATGCTGAAGCACATCTCACTCCAGGTTTACTTTTGATTGTTTTTAGAGTGATCAAATTCTACAGAGCATTTTCTTCCTGCTGCTCTCTTCTAACTAGACCTATCAAATGCTCCTGCTAGATCAGACACAATGACAGCAGTACTTTAGCTTGTAAAACCATGCTTCTAAGTTCTACAAGACTAAAAGTTTTGGGTTAGGAGATAGTTTTCCTCTGAAAGCCCAGTTGCGCAGGCAGGCCCAAGAAAACGTATCAAACAAAGTACTACATATTCCTCATACTAGACAGGAGTTTTACATACTTCACTGAAGGGGAAAGGAGCTGAGGTACTATAAGGTACTTTGTTATCTCAGGCATCAAGAGAAAAATTGAAGAGCTTATAGCCCAACACCTATAGCGAGAAGAATATAGCCATTCACAAGAGGAATTAGAAGCAATTGAGATGCTTTGTGCTGAAAAGCACCATCATGCAGTAAAACAAGATAAATACTACAGCAAGAAGATAGTGTGACATTCAGTCCAGAATCTTCTTATGCAGGAAGTACTAAAAGCACTGTCCCAAAACATGGAAGGGAAGACCTAAAGGCCAAAGAAATGTACAAGAACTTCAAGCCAAGATAACCTACCATCTCTTAAAACAAGTTTTACTCATGCCACTAGTATGGCAACATCCTATGAAACAGCCAACACAATGTGTTTGTGCTCTTTGTTCTATTGTGCCAAGTATATTTAACAAGAATGGTTAAAAGTATATGTTAAAAAATTTCACCATTATGGAACATCTAACAGCTCAGTTTTGAAGTCAGACACTTACACAACACCTATAAATAAGAGAAATACCTAACATGACTGAATAGCCTGTATTTCGTAACAGAAAAATCTCAATGCTGAAACTGTCAGTTCTCAGTTTTATTTTTTTGTTGTTGTTGTTTTGAGAGAGTGTTTTAGTCATTATAACGAACCTACTACTATCTAGTATATCAAGGAGTCTACACCAGCTTCGTCAACTGCCCCCACCCCCTCCTGTAACCCGGATATACGTGGTACCTTCAAGTGGTCACATTAGGATCCAATATTCACACCAAACAAAGATGGTAGAGAAATTAGAGAAATCAGAGATGTGTTTTGTGTACCAAACCATCTTCTGACAAAGACAGAAGTTCTTCCTTCAGTAAGGCTTCAGATACCTTACAATTGTTCAATTAAGTTGTAAAAACAGCAGAAGAGCTCTACTGGGTCACACATACCATTTGTCCACCCAGACTAGTATTTTACCTCCCTTGGCTACTGTTGGCAAGCCTAGTCACTTCCTCCAGACCTTTCCTTGCACAAAACAGTTGGCCATGTTGTTCCAATACTGAAAAACACACCTCTGCTTAACCCTTTATGAACCTGTTGGCTGTTATTTTGTCTCATCGCTCCTAGAACCTGTTGAGAATTACTTGCTTCTCCTACCTCCTGGTGCAGCATCCTCATCCAAACAAGGCCTAGATTTTCTTCCTCAAACTTATTTTGCAAGAGGAAGGCAAGAAAAGGCAAGAAAGAAAGGGTCAAAAGGAAGTGTCAAAGGGAAGTTTCTGATTCCCTTTTTGCATATGGCTTCTATAATTCTAGGAAAACTGAAGCCCAACTGTGTCCAGAAGTTAAATGCAAAATGGTATCTGTAAGCTCTGCCTGCACAAATCAGGCCCATATAGCTCCATCTTGTTGATTAAGAGACTTCAATGAGGCTGATAGAAATAAGAAGTGGTACCCTGGCAAACTTGCAAACAAAGTAAAGAAAGCAAGAGTCCAAACATAAGAGCTATGCAAAAACAGGCTAGCTATGGACTTAAAATAGTTACTTCTATTCAGATGGAAATCTTTTCTTCTTTGCCAACACTATCATCTTGACCAGTGCTGGTGTGTTCACAGCACACACACAGAATTAAACTTTGTCTCACAGCACATATTGTATGACTGAGCAATTAATAAGTCATTGACAGCTTTGATGCTTGTTCTGAAAAGTTTTGAAGCACGTGAGCAGGTGATGTTACTCTCCCAGAAGAATAGCAAAAGTGGAAGTAAGGTTAATACGAAAATCCTGAAGATTAGAATTACTACTGAGTCTGGGAGTTTATCAGCAGATGAGGAAAAAGCAACAGAGAGGAAGCAGGCTAAAAAACTAACTTTTATTTTAAGCATTTAAGAGTGAACAGTGTAAGACCTTCTGCAAACAAGCATTTACATAAGTTACTTCCATTTACATTTTAGCACAGATTTTCTCCTCATACCACAAAGTTTACGCTTCGCAACTTTTGGCTTCTGTTCTGGAATAGGAATCAAGTTTTTTTGAAAGACACCTTGTCCTGTGATGGTAGAAATTGTACCTTTCTTTGCAGGTGGCTCTTCTTCCGCAGTAGGCTCATTTTCTAAACTACGCTTTCTTCCCACTTCCAATACAGTTTCCTCACATTTCTTTAACTGGCTGCTTTCAGTTACTTTGTTAGAGCTCTCTTCTGCCATTTTTCTTTTAATGCTAGATACAGTCTTGTCCTGCATTAAAATAAAATCAGTTACATTGAAGTTTTTACAAAATGAGCACTTAAGTCTTAGCACATTTTGTAAATATATTTGCATACAAAAGGTATCTGGGTAAGATGTTCCTCTGACAACCCCCATAGAAACCAGTTACATATCCTAAAACAAGAGCAAGTATGCCTTCAGATACCAAGAGCACAATGCTTTCAATATAGAAGGCAGAGCAAGAGCTCAGGAAACTGCAAAATGTAAGATTCACATACAATCAATGAGTTTACCACCTGAAGAAGAATTTCTGATGTACAGAGTTTATATAATTGCCAATTTGTTCAAAGGACAAATGATCAGCTCTTATGACACTGAAGTGATGAACTTGTATTTTGGTACAGTTTGGAGTTTTAATCAACTTCAACGCCACAGATCATTTTTATCATGACAGACAATGCAATTTGAAAGCCTGGTCAGTTCTGTCGTTCACACTTTAGACCAGGTATTTAACAGAGTTAAGATGAGTTAGTTTCTTTACTTACAAGATGACACAAACAGTAAGCCATGCTGGCACTGCCGAGGACTTATTACTCATCTTCAGTACTTCAAGAAAAAAGTCTTCCTAATAGCGTTAAGGTTTGTGGCCATGTTTTAAGTGTCATGCCACACAGCCTTATAGAAACACTGGATAGAGTTGGAACCTTGCTCTTGGAAGAAATAGTAATAATAGGTAGCAGTCATCGCGACTCTCACTCAGCTTTAATACTATAGAAGAGCTAAATTGCAGTGAGGAAGAGATAGGCACTCAAAGACTAAGCAAGGTCAAAGCCTTAATTTTTCAGGGGGAAGAGAAACTGATTGAATGCTGACAAAGTAAACTCCATTTAAAGTTTTCTCAGAACTACTTAAGGCTACTGAACATCAGGTTCAAAAAAGCAACTGCATGTTTTCTTTTTTATTTTTAAATCTACACACACGGCCCAGGTACTCTTTAGGTATTCAGTAGCTAGCAGTACATTAGCCAGTAGCAAGTTTATTAATCACAACAAAAGCATAGATACCCTGGTTATCCACTTGTACATACTGTTGCTCTTCCTTTGAAAGTGGGTGTGTGGGGTAATGGTTGTTGGGCCACACTGATATTTGTTCCTAATTCACACAGTTGGTCTTTGTATTATTAACCTCGAACTTCAATTAAATTTGAACTCTTCCTGTGGGAGACCTCCTCTCAGTCCTCCATTTCATTCGGGTAAAAGTACAGACAGTGACACAATCTGTCTGTTCCCACTGCCTAAACCCTCCCATTGTGAGCTGTTTCTTTAGAGGGCCTACTCAGTCTCATCAACAGTCCTCCAGTAACTTCAGTTCCACGCTTCTGAAGTCTCATCTTTCGTATTTCAACCCCAACACACACACTTTCCACTTGGTATTGCTTGAAATGGAAACAAGTGCGTTGAGACTGAACCTAAAATTTCTAACTACTTACAGAAAATTACAGTTTTCCAAAACAGATAAATCCATGGCAAGCATAGATCTAGATTTTTTTAATAAAGAAAATTGAGATATGTAAAACTTACATAGTCTTTTACAGTTTCTTCTAAATGGGATATTAAATCTTGTAGCCTCGTAATAACATCATCCTTTTGCCCCACGATGTCCATTAGCTCTTGAATCCTTGTATTCTGGGTATTCATTTTCTTGGAAATATGAAACAGTAGTTCAGTCATCAGTTTCTAATGTAGTATTAAGGAGTTGAATTACATACTGCATTTTAAAGCAAGTTCAGATAAACTAAGCGCAAGCGAAAGAGCTAGAAACATACTGAAAAAGACATTTTAAGCTACCAGAATAAGAACAAATAGCACAAGATTTTCTTGATAGAGTTACCTCAGTTGCTTTTTTAAGTTGCTCAGCAGACTCATCCAATTTAATCGTCTGCATTTCAAGGTCTGTAACATACAGAGAAGCTTGCATCATATAAGCAGCCATTATATTGTTTACTCACTAGTCCATTTTTCTAGATACTCTTGTACCTAAGTAGCTTTTGAATAAATTGATTTGTTTTCACGTTAACTTCTCATAGAACACATTTCAAAAGTTGTCTAGATTTCTTGGAGAAGGATAATGGAGTCTTGCAACCCATATTAAGCATAAGTCATATCAAGAGAATGTTGAAATCATTGTTGTGAGTATCATTTATGGATGTTCCACAAGGTACCTGAAAACACTGCCTCAACAAGATGTAAAGTGTAGGGATTACAATATAATCATCAGTAACATTGACATTTTACCCCACGCTTCAGAAAGCTTAAAACTGTTCGTTGCAGACTTGTCTCAAAAATAAAATAAAATGGAACAACCAAGATTTGTGTCTTGTTCAACCTGAATACGCACAGCACAGGTTACCACTTCTGGTATGCAACGTGGTTCCCAAAACTAGAGCTTCCCTCCTCCCCGCCCCCAGTTCCTGCTCAAATGAGTTAATTATTTCCATTTCACCTTGGTTAACTATATCTTTCTTCTGCCTTCCATATCAATTACACCTAACTCACCCCTGTTTTTCTGAGTCAGCTCTTCTTCAGCTTTGGTTAGTTCAGTGGTTTTCTTTGTCAATTCTTCTTCGGTCTTTGTTAGTTCAGTGGTAATTTTTCCCAGTTGCTCTTCAAGCCAATCTATAGCTTCCTGTGGGTCCTCTAGGGACACAACGTAGTTATGTGCTGCTTCTGCATGCTTTTTAATATCAATGACATCCTTCTGCAGAGAATCAATAATGTGCTCAAGAATAATGCAGGTGCCTGGCATTATGCTATATTCTCCATCCTGAAAGATATTTCACATCCATTAAAAATTGGCAAATAATTACACAATTGCCATTATTTCTAGAAAATGAATGTAGAACACCATTATGAATTAAACTATATAAAAACAATTTTAGTTCCAGCTTCAAAACGCAACTTGTGAGTTCATATGCAACTTGATTGCCAGTCCTTGTCTTCCTCCACATACAAGCCTATTATCAAGTAACAGCTACTCTATTTCTATAGCATCTAATGACCCACCATTACATTCCCTTTCATACATCTACAGATAACTTGCATCCAAGTTTAAAATACAAGCTAAGACTTCTGAACATGTACTTAAGACTCAGCAACTATTCTTGTACCTATATTTCATTTAACGTCTTGCTGAGGATACAGCTTTACAACATGCAGTTCCTTGAAACAATCCTCCTGTCTAATCCCAATAAGGGATACCACCCCATAACAAGTAATGAGTAAAACCGAAAATGTTTCAGGGGAAAAGTGAATAAAAAATACCCGAGGTCCTGCCTGCTCACTGCAAGACAGATCCTTCAATTTATCTTCTTCATCAGGGTTTTTAACATAACCATTTACAAGTTCCTTGAAGATTTCCAGACGCCTTTCAGAATTTTCTTCGACCCGTTCACGTTCATTACAAAGACGCTCTCTATAGTAGAAAAGAAAGTCAGCTAAAAGCTAGCCAATCTGAGCTGTTACTAGTATAGCTTCCTGTAAACAAAGATGTTTCTCCTTTATTTTGTCACAACAGAATAATACACAGAATACTACTCTTACACTAAAAGAGAAGTGTATTTCCCCCACTCCCCAAGATTTGTTGGGGGGGTGGAATTGGGAGATGGCAGCAGACAGGGCAAGGAGGGATTACAACAGATGCAAGTGTATCCTAGAAGCATTTTTTCTAGGTTTCTTAAGCCAGAACACTTGTTTTGAGTATCACCAAGGACTCCAGAGATACAGATTCCCACCTCCCCCCAACCTTTCACACAGTGTATTTTTCCTGAACTCATAGTCCAAACAGAAACAGATATATTAACAGGTAAGAGTAACAGAGCAAGCCTAGCAGAAGAGTACAGTCTATTATGGCCAAGGGTCAGATTTTAAGAAATAAGTGTATTCGCTTTCTTTTTTTTTAAGCAATAGTTCTAAGTCAAATTAAAAGCTAACTTACATGAAATCTATTTCCCGCTGAGCGAAGTATTCGACAAATTCTTGTACCACTTCTTCACGAATTTTTAGCTCCAGCACTAGCTTATTCTTCCTTTCAGTAATAAGTTTTTTCTTCAGGTCTTCTATAAGATTCAGCAGTGCCTAGAATTACAATTAGCATTAAGTTTTTCATAAAGTAATGACTTCCCCAGAAGCGAGATTTTTTTTTCCCCCATTCCTCAAACACTAAAATACCACTTCACACTGTTTGAAAAAAGATCTTCCAGTTTTTATTAACTTATTCATAAATAAGAGCATTCACAATTAGATGAAATATAAAATTCTGTGCTAGTACCAAACAGATACGTTTGCACAGAAAAGGCATTTGTCAGGAACTTTAAGTCCTGCCAAATTAAGCTTTTTTAGCTCTTGTATTCCAAATACCCATTTTTGGTTGAGATCAGTGAAACCTCCACAAAACAGACTCTAGTCTATTCCCTCCTCTCTTTTATCTGGAAGTGACTTTCCAAAGAAGCACTGTCCCAAAACAGACTAGAGTCTCCTTCTTAAAAAAAGAGGTTTTCTGTTCACAAAATGTAAGGGAAAGGTCGTCTCTGTTGCTAGAACACAAGTAATCCTTGACACATACTGACCAGAGGTTACACAAAGCCAATAAAAGCAAACCTGCATGTCTCATTGCTTAATGTGTATTTAGACATATTTCATGCAGCTTTCCTACACTAGATGACAAGTATGAGTAATCCCGCTTTTAGTTCTTAACACTGGATTTATGGAAAAATAAGGTGATCAGAAGGAATAGGAGAGAGATGGGGGAAACCAGAATACATTGTTTCAAGACTCAGTGCTACACTAATTCTTAAAATAGTCCTGGTACATACTGTATATTCTTCTTTTCCAATAAGGACTTGAGTTTCGTCATGTTTCTGCTCTTCTTCTTCTGCCATACTATGATGTTCCTCCATCTCATCATTATCACCTTCAATCACATCTTCTAAGCTCCGGTCCCATAGAACAGTAGCTCTTTTCCTCGGGATAGACGTTTTAGCAACACTAAGCAGCGATGATTCTCTTGCCAATTTCTGGCCAAATGACTGATCATGAGGAAGAATAGATGTGTCCATAACTAAAACCTACCCAGGAAATAAAGAACAAAACAATCAGTATTTCTTAAACCTTTACTAGCACTTCCAGGAGACACCTGCTGCAGTTTCCTATAGCTTTCTACAGGCACAGTACTCCCTTGGTCTACGCTCTGTTCAGAGTCACCACTTAAACCAGTTTTCAGCTGAAGTACAAAGGATTCACTTCAGAGTCCAACCTTTCTTTTGAACCCAGGAACACCAAGTTTCACTAGCTGGAAGACATACAAGAGTTGCCACTCATGCAGCAGATTTCTACATTTTCTATTTTGAGTTTCCAGTTGCATTAAATGCAACTGAATGTCATCCTACAAATTCTGTCTTGCACAACTGTATCATCCTTACAGTCTGCTGCTTCTAGTCTCACATTTAACCTCCTTAGATAAGTCCACATCCCAAAGGCCTCATCCACCTATTGTCCTTGCAACACAAACTCTCAGAAGCTTTGTCTTCCATTAAGGCTCCAGCACTGATCTGACACTTTAGTCTTCCATCTTTATCAAGGTTATATCATTGCATTTACTCTTACCCATTCTGCTTAACCTCCACTTTCCTACTGACACCCTTCAGACTCTTTGCTGTTCAACTTTTGTCAATACTTGAACAATATTCAGAATTAGGATAACAGTAGCATACGGGGCAGCTAGACATGATCTCCTGGATGGGACCATGTTTTGAGCAGAGAAAGAAAGTTTACCCAATTTTAGGAAATTTCTTCTAAATATAACAAGCCTCTTCCTGTTAGGCTCGACATTTTGTAGGAATTAGATTCTTCGTAGAGGATGCTCCTGCCCCCACACTCCAAAGTAAAAGAATGTTCTAGTAGAGCTTTTTAAACACTTCACAAGGAAATAAAGCCTGACTAAAAGTAATTAGAAAATTTGACTACAACATGGAGAAACGAAATGCAGTAATTAAATTCATGTTCTTAGAAGTGAGAGAGCCTCTAGAGCTTCTTCTTTAAATGCAAATCATAAGCATTGATCAACAAGATAAACTACAATACACTTACTTTTTGTGCAATGGCTGAGAACTTCAGCACATTGAGCGTTTCATCATATGCTGAAGCACATTGGCTTATGTTTACTATCATGTATACTTTCCCTCTTCCACTGAGAAATCCTTGAAGAAAATGAGTTAACTTACTCTCCCGAAATGGTATGTGCTGCTGCAGCCTTTAAAGACAAAAAAAATCATGGCCAGAAGTTAAATAACTTCCAGTCAATGTAAGAGCTATCCAGCTGGAAGACTACAAGCTATTGTTAACTACAGTAGTCTTTATATCAATTAAAATTGGTTTTTTGCTAGATACACCTGCTCATGGAGATTGCATGGCTGTTTCAGCTGCTACTTAGCCATTATCTTCTCAGTTAGAATACAGTAAAACCACCAATGGGAGCACTTGAACAGGTTCAACATTTAACCTATGGTAGGTCACATAGCCTCACATGACAGCTACTGAATTACGTGAATAGTGCTACAGAACTTATCGAGGCAGTTACTGTCAGAACATGTGGCCCACAGGCAGGAACAATAACCAATCATTTTAAGAAAATAACTGCAAAAAAGTCAAATATTTTAAGAGATCATGCTTCAGAACATTTGTTCTATATCGTTAGAATTCCAAGTTATTAGGACCAGAAAGACATTCTGAATACATTCAAGCCCTTTAAGAATCTGCTAGTTTTAATGCATCTTTCCCATCTAGAAAGGACAGAAAGATAAGAGACTGTAAGTCACTAGCAAAGCTTTTTTTAAAATCTTATTTTAAGCATAATAGACTTGGAATAGGCTGTCAGGCACAGTGTTATGAAACAAGTGGTAAAGCTCATAAGGGCATATCACGAGCAAAGTGAGTACATTAAACTTCTGGAACAGAAACAGATCTTCAGATGAGAAGCTGTGGAAAAGAGTTCCTGGGAAGTTACAACCAGATGTGACTATATATTGTACAGTTGTTTAAAATACAAACAGTTCAGTCTACTCTCATTTAGATCCCAATCTAGCCTGTAAATAGCAGGTAGGCTTTTTTGTCTGCATATGGTTACCATTCTTTCTGATCTGGCTAACATTATATCAAAATTTGGAGAAAAATGCTTTTTCTTAGGATAAGCACAGCATTATCATTGTGAGGAAAATTGGGACAGTACAATTATGTAACAAATGAGATTAGTTAACGAAGGAGAAATAAAAGGTTGAAAGTTTAACTCATTTACAGTGACAGTAGTGAAAAGCGGTTTTAAACTCATTCCAGAATTTGTTTGACAAGCCAGACTCAGAAAAAGAGTTAAATTGCTAAAACCTATGATAGCACATTTACCAATTTAGAATTTAATGATTTAATTAAAAGCAAAGCAAGCAAATTTATAGAGCACTTTAGTAGATCAAAAAGACTTTATTCATCTGGAAAGTCTATCCATCTTTTCCAGAAGAAACTTAGTGTCAGCTAGTATATTTTAAACGCTTGCTTAGCGGTTGTACGTAATACATGAAAAGTATAACCTGTAGGACTTACTTTGACTGTTGACAGTTCTTGAGTGCATTAATACACTTGCCTAGAATCAGGAGAGAGGTATTTATATTTCCACTCTCTTTCAATCTATCACCTTCATTACGTGTCTTGGTGCATCTTTCTGAACCAGCAAGATCACACAGTGACAATCTAAAGGCAAAAATAGGAAAATTCAGCTTTCTTGCCTTGGAACATGCACTATTTACCATTTCAATCAACTTTTCTTAGAGGAAGAATTTCTTTGTCTTCATCTACATGAACCCTTCCACCTTTTCAGCATTGCTTCCCCAATGAAGTTTCACGCTACTTCCTGCCAAACTCCTCCCCAACAAGCTTCCTATATTTCCCCTTCATCCCCTTCCGTGTGAGGACTTGTATAACTTCAGAAGTAGAGTGAAGCAGACTACGGGAATGTTGTGCTGAGCAGAGAATGCAAGATATAGAATATTGCAACCTGACAGCTTGGGGTAGAGGGCTTAGTACTATATATATAGATAAGAAATAGGGAAACCACAATTTTATGCATGAGGCCAGGGAGCACTAGATGTACAGCATAGTACCAATATACCAACATGGAAGATAACTAGTAACTTCATCCCAAAGGAAAAGGGGAACTCTGCTCTGAACTTACTCATTGACTTGTGTCACCCGTGGCGTTTCCAAGTCCTCAATTTTCAGTACCTTAACTGTGAATATGCTATGACTGAAAGGAGAAGTTGAAAGTAGAGAGAAATGAAGCGAGACTAAAACTTAGAAAAAACACTTGGCCATCTACAACACTTGTTCAAAACACCGTTAAATCTATCCATATATCTAAGAATTTACTCTATCAGATACATTAAACTTTTTAAACAGCTGGAACTCACACTATTTACCATTTCAAACAATCACTTCTCTTAGAGGAAGAATTTCTTGGTCTTCATCTACATGAAACCTTCTATTCTTTTCAGGGTTTCTTTCAGTGTACAAGTTTTTGTTGTACGTATTTCCCCCTCCCCCCCCCCCCCATATCTAGATGGACTAAAGCTAAGTTTTTCTGCCTTAAAGAGAATATTCGACAAAATGTTGTTAGCTTTTGTACACGTTCATCTTCTTGAAGGAAGAATCCTTTTGATTTAAAGCATTCGGTCGCATACTATTAGAGGACATCAAACTGAAACCTATATATCTAGAACTTGTTAAAACCTCTTCCCCTCCAAAAGCCACAGGCCATATTTTAGCTTCTCCCTCCCACCCACACCATCCTATATTCAATGTTATTCAAAATTCATCTCACCTTCTGCTAGAGGAAGTATTTAGTTTTGTACTTGCAATACTCTGGTGTTTCAGCCCCAGCTTCAGAAGTCTAGAAGCTTCTCTGGAATCAGAAATCTGAACCCATTGCAGATCTTTAGGAAGAAAGAAAATCATTTTGTAAACATCATTAGACAAACAGAAAGAAGAGAGCAGGGGATAGCGTATGCACACCAAGGATAATATGTTTTCAAGACATACAAATGTTTTTTTTTTTTATTTTTTTATTAATTTTACTAAAACTCTTCAGACAAATTGTAGAATGATAACAGAAGATTAAATTCCTCCTCCAATGGAAAAGAAAGGGCAAGGTATATCACATCTCATCCTATCAACGCACTAAAGCATGGTCTACCCAAATTAAGCACGCAGCCTTAGCATGAGCACTGAAAAGCCAAGACATAGGCTCTAATATTAGAGAGCTCCTATGTCTACATTAAGGCAGAATTCTACCTGAAACGCTTTGTTTCAGCCTGCAGACTGGGAGTATGGGAGAGAACACCCAGAACAGGTTATCTGGATACCTTTTAGGGCCATCAACTTAACTGAAAAAGCATCAGCAAAGCATTTTGGCTACAACGTAATGACTATTTCACCTTGGTATGTGCTAGAGTTAATACCTACAGTCACCCTAACAGAACTTATATAATATCAACAGCAGAAAGGCCACCAAAATTGTATTGGCAAACATACTGTGTGACCAAGAAAAAAGAAAAGAGTCCTTAAGTGGTTTCCTCAAGAAAAAACAATAAAGTCATTAAGTGGTTCTCTCAATAACAGCCTTACACTAAGCTTTATAAACAAGATTAAGCCAAAGCATGGCTCAAAGTAGACTATTTCTTACTTCACACATTCTTTGGTGTTTGAAGAAATGAATGAGTTAGGTTTACTGTCCAATTCAGCTTTCTCAATCTATGGCCTCGCCTACGTAAGAAAAACAACATGCCAAATACCAACAAACAAGCTTTTAATAATCTAGAATTGGCATCTCAATTGTCAGAAAAGACTAGAATAATTCAAACAAGTATCAAACCCTATTTTTTCCAGGACCTGATGTAATCATTGAATTGTTATATATGAGTTCTGATACCACCCCCCAAAACCAATAATCAAACTTGTAATATTATTAGTTTGAAGTACTGTAAAATGTAAAGCTGTAGCCAGAACGAATTTTCTTATATAGTCACTAAAATCTGATTCTCCACAGAAGATACTAAAAAACCCAACTGTTGAGCCAGTTATAACCACAGGTAAGAACTTCTAGAACTTTTTTTTTAATGGAAAAGAATAAGATTTGTTTAATGGTTCTCTTGTTTCTACGTTTCTAAGAAATATGAAGGCAGTAGAATGCACACAGGCTTATATGCAGGAAAAGACTATTGAAGATAAGAGCCATATAGAGACTTGCCTTTCATATTCAACTAGACATTTCTAGTGCTTCACTGAATTTATTTAGGAATTTTCTAATCTAGAAAAACATTACTATAGGAAGAACAACTTTTCCATGCCAAGTTCTGCAGTTTACAATGGATTCTAATCACCTTTTACGTAAGGACATCCCTTGATATCTTGAGCAAGGCGGAGTGTTTTTCTTTTCTTGTCATTTGATATAGGAACCAGTAAGTCATAAAAACATTCATTGTATATCTCAAAAAATGAAACCCAAACAGAGAACTTCAAGTAATTTTCCATTGTTGTGCTAGACTGTTCTGATCCTTTAAAGAGTTCTTCCAAGTCTGTCAAGTACAAAATATTACAAAGTCAACATAGAGCTAGTAAAGGGAGTTGCATTTAAAAGTGAGTAAGTGACCTATTATAGCAGCCTTCTCAAAAAAAAGCAAGCTTTCCATTGAAATTCCATCCCCCTTAAATATCTGGAAGTCATATTCTTACCCTACACATTTGCAAAGACACCTAAAACTAGAACTTGTATTTCCACTTCTAAAATCTAATCAAAGAGCTTAGTTAGAATTACTCAAATCTCTTCAGCATCTTCAGAAGATACAGAATTAAACTGACTAGTATACTTCATTCTGACTTAAGGCAAACTTATTATTTAGGTATTTTTTAAATGCTAAAATTGTTTGTTTTCTTTTTCCTAATTAAATAAATACTCCAGAAGTCTGTCAGAATTCCGTTACAGACCCATAGCACAAGCAGCGCTACTTTTCCTTGCTATAGTTTTACCTTATATAATACCAGTTTAGGATAGATGCACAGATAGTCTTCTAACCATTTAATCCTTGTGTTTTCTGTCTAGATAGCTTGCTCATTATTCAATTCAGTCATAATAATAATAAAAGGACCATTTGGCATTTAACATAGGCCAGAAGTCAGTTATTGACCTTAAAAAGCATCGCCAGTTTTTTTAATGGTAGTTCTTTAGTATCAAACATACCCTTAGAATCAGCTGGTGCTTTGCTGTTAGCATTATTTTGTTGGTCCACCTACAAAAGAAAACAGAGACTTTAGGATAAAGCATTGAAGTGCAGCTTCAGTACAGCAGTTACTTTTGTAACAGCTCTACTGTCCTACTGGATAGCAATACAGCATAGTTGTAATATGCCAACACAAAAACCCTGGCTATACGTTATACCTGGTTCAATGCACTCGTATACTCCTACTGAAAGGGTTGTGGGGTTTTTTTTTTTTTTGTAAAATCATAGAATATCCTGAGTTGGAAGAGACCCATAAGAATTAAGTCCAGCTCCTGGCTCCAGACAGGACCACGTCAAAAAAAGTTAGACCACATCCAAGAGCATTGCCCAAACACTTCTCAAACTTTGACAAGCTCAGTGCCATGACCACTTCCCTGGGGAACCTGTTCCAATGCCCGACCACCATAAGGTCGGTTACCTTAATACTCATTCCTGACACTTCCCTTACATCAGGCCTTAAAGCATATAGTTTTCAGGTTTCTGATCCCGAATAAAAAAATAGACTCCGGAAAAATAGAGGGGTGGGGAGCCCACATAGGAACAGGATAATTTAACAGCATGATTGGCAATAGCCTGGTTGTAATCTGCATGTTAATCTTAAACTGCTGAATCTAGAGTCCTGAAGAGTTTTTTATTATTGTTATGTTGCTAATTTAGGACTTCCATATCTTATGGTGTGCTAGGTCAACCCTCCTCAGAAGTAAGAGGCAGAGCACTTATTCACTTCAGAATTTAAGCAGCTTATTGCTTCCTAATGCATGCTGTAGAAGTGTTGCACAACTGAGGTAAAGTCTAACCTTCGGAAAGATAAGCCAAACTCCTTCAAAAATTCAAAATAAAACATGACCCTACAGCTAGCACTAATGATGTCTGTACACACACACACACACACACTCAGTTCCCAATCTTAGTTTATTTTAAGTACAAAACCGCAAGTAAGTTCTCATCTACCAAAGAGAAGATGAGAACACTCAGCTACCAGAAACAGTACGCTTCAAAAGAAACATGGATTACAAGCCGGATCATGTGTGCATGTGTTTACTTAAGGGTATATTTCCTACAAAGCTGGGATTTCATGAAGTGATTCCTGAGGCAGCTGTTTATGTAACCAAAACTTCTAAGTTTAAGCCTTACAGATACAAAACACCCACCCAGATATGGTTCTGTTTAAGGAGATGCAAGCTTTGCTACCAAATCTGTAATCTTAATATTTTCTTTGTGAGCACAGTTCTAGAAACTAGAGGAGGCACACATGATGTGAACAGATTCATTCACTGTTACTGCAGCTATCTGCACACACCTGTTTACATCATTTTATTCCTACATCCTCACTCAACCTAGATCAGTTTTACACAGCTTTTTTCCCCATACACACACAGAAGACAGTTTGTTTTTTTCCTGAAGTACTTAAAGACTTTTGGAGCTACACTGAATACATGCCTGTGCCTTTAAAGTAGGTTGTACTGCCATCTGCCTTCCACACCACAGAAATTCACACTTAACTCACGGATAAAATCAAGGTAACAAACCCCACAAGTTAGAATACCCCAGTAACACCGAGCACACCACTAAGGAAATGCTTCATTCTTTTCCAGTGGAAAAAGAAAATAGCACAAGAATCCCTCTCTAGTTCTAATTTGTAGCATCTGCTTTTTTTTTTTTGTAATACTCCATCCACTCCGAACTAAAAAACACCAAGAAAGAAGTATGCTAATGCAAGACAGCCTCCACAACTGTAATTGGACTAAGCAGGTTGAATTCCAGACAACTCATGCAACTGAAGTGTATTTTTGGACTGTTCAGCAGTTAATGACAGCTATCTGCTAAGACTACCAGAAACCTATTTTGTTTCTAATCTTTAGAGCTCCACTGGCTTTATGCCTCTTCTGTTTCAAGAGAATTTTTGGCTTCCTGTAAGTATACAATGCCAAACTGAAAGAGTTTGAAATGGAAATGACCTGAAGAGCATGAATTTCTTCCAAGTAACCCGGAAGCCAGTAAACTGTTTAAAGGTACATACTTCTTCATGTCCCCACAGACAGGGGTACTACTTACATTCAATTCTTATTAAGGAACAATGACCCCAGAGGATAAGTTAAGTGCTTAAGCTATAGAAGAAAACTTTAGAGCTTACATCCTATCAAGCATTCAGCCACAAAACAAATCCACAGGAGACCATGGCTCATTAGCTCTATTGCTCACTTTACTGCTAATTTGAGCGCCTTCCCAATGGTAGATATACCCATGCATAAACACAGAAGCCTCTTCCCATTGAAGAACGAACAGGAGAAACACTGAGCTATCTAATATGAATGTACTTATCATAGAAGTGCTCCTCTACCTCTTTTGTTAGACGAAGTATTGAATTTTTAATAGCAGTTTCTTCTCTCACTTGGTCGTTAGTCAGCTTTACATAATCTCTACACCGATGGGGTTTGAGATCCATTCCTGTGTACAGCCTTCCTTGAATACTTTTAAACAACATATCCATAGTCCTCGGCAGAACACCAACATCATCTTCTGTTCCTGTAAGCAGTAACCAAAAGAAAGATCATCCCAGTTACTATTGTGAACAAGATACACACATAAATGAAGACAAAGATAAGTTGATTCCAATCTCAAGGTATACATGAGGAATTTGGAGGCCAGTTACAGCCTGAAGTAATATTTTGTGTCCTTAAGTCAGGGTGTTTTTGCAAAGTATTGGCTTTAAGCAGCAGCTCATGCTCTACCCCTTTGACAGTACAGGATCCAGCATAACACAGACTGATAGCAAAAACAGTATAAGCTTAGCCTTAAGAGAAAAAGGTTTGAAAGTCCATTGTGAACACTAGTGAGACCATATACCGGAAAAGTTATGGAATGCTCTATAAAAATGCATAAAGAGATAACTTTGAAAGACTTAACTATTGAATAATAGTAAGAATTGACAGGGCTGACTGGTGAAGTCCTAGAAGCGTAATACCATGAGAAAGTGTCAAATCTGAAAATGCACGAATCAAAAAAGTTAGTGAATAACCACATCTCATAATATACCCCAAACCAGTTCACATCAAAAAAATGCTATTTCTATTAGAACAAGAAAGAGTTCGCATTATCACCCCTGATTAACGATAACTGAATTCACTGGCAGTAGTCTTCAGTTATAATTCACCTAACAGAACATTACTTAGAATGACACTGAACCTTGTGTCATAGGAAATTCACCTTTATTGAATTGACTGATCACTAGAAGACCGATAGTCTTCTACTACTTTTGTGTATCAGGTAATTCATATAGCATCTAGAACTGCTGGAAATATTATAATGGAAGAAGGGGAACTTTGGTTCCCTGTAGTCACCTCATTTGTTAGGTTTGTTTGAAAAATAAAGAACGACATCTTCTGGCCAGAAAGGATATTGAGCTTTAACAGTACAAAAATAAGAGATCCTGCCTCCTGACGTGCTGTGATATTATTGCTAAACTCAGATACCTGAGGCAAGGTATAAATACTTAAAAGTAATCAAACGTTTCAAAATGTTTATTCTCTGCCTATGACAAATTTAACAAGCTGACATACTTTCTTCAAATAAGGAATAGCATTTAAGATACATATGTACCTTTCATGTAGTAACAACAACAAAAAAAGAAATTAGCCTGTTGTAGAGTGACTTATATATCAGGATGTGAGAAGTGTGTAAAACATGTATTTTTTCTTAACCCCCCACAGCCCCACGTTGACATTCAAGACACCTGACTAAAACTGTTCCAGCCTTACAAAAGAATATCACTATATGTATACATAAATTCTGGTAGTGGCTCCAGTTGCTGTCAGTTTAGTGATATTTGTTATGGAACAAGACTTTCAAAGGTAATTTACTAATATTCAAAGGAAGACAACATGCAGGTTTTCTAGTGTCACTAAATAAAAAAGTTAGAACAACTCTACCAGATGGAATTCTCACTTGGATAAATGAAGAAAGTTAGTTCATTAGTTCAAGGAAAAAAATAAAATCACTACTCATACCTAGGAATGTGTAGGTTTTCCCAGCATTTGTAACACCATATGTAAAAATAAGACGACTATGTCCTTCTAAGAAATCTTGCACTGGTTGCTTCATGGTACCTTCAAAGAATTCTTCTTGAGTTGTTTCAGGCCCAAAAACCTGAACGTTACCAAGAAACTGGTTAATATCTTTATTTTGTTTAATCAATCTATTAAAGACTTTTAAAGAACCAGGTATTGTACGTTTATAATCTTAGACTAGAAGATTAAAAGAATTTTGCTTGGTATTAAGTAATAGAAGTCAAGCAACTTTTTTTCCCCCATAAATAACTTAAAAGCTTTTAAAGACAAGTCATTTACCTGTGAAAAAGTAAACTTCTGTATCTGCTGCCCAGCAGTTTTTTCACTCAGTCGATTGAAGGAATTTTTAGGGGGCTTCAGTATAATACTTGTTGAGTCCTCAAGTAAAATACAGTCCTATTAAAAGGAAGCAAAAGCAATACAGGCATGAAAAAGAGTAAAAAGCTCACCTTACAGGAAAGATATATTACATTGCTGTTGTTTTTTAAATTAAAAAAACGTCACACCTGTGGTTCATTTTCTTTTTCCAATGATGTAAATGGCCTAACACGCAGGCAAACTTGAATGTGTCCTTTAGACTCCAAACTGCTCATCTTAAAATAAAAGAAGTTAAGGAAGTTAGAAATTTGACTAGATTCTTGGTTTGATATCTAGCATGTTAAGGCATTGCTATTTTCATTAGGCTATTTTGGACAGATTCATTTAATGACACAGGAAGCAAAAGTAACTCACTACATCAGTTTTCACAAGCACTCAGGCCCCTACAAGAGTTCCCTGTGATAACTTAAAGTTTCAAAACAAATAATATTGCAGCACACACGTATACTGCATTGCAAGATCAAAATATATAAAAACATTCTGTGATTAAGCTGCACTGATCTGACATTAGCCTCATCCACATATAAAACTGATGCACGTTATTAGGCGCATCACCACAATTTTGTCTATCCTATGCATATCCTTCAAATTAAAAGCACAGTAAAGATGCTTTCCATCTCCTCTGTAAAATTGTTATGGTTCTTATCAAGGAAAGAACTACCTTAATTAAAACAATCAAAATAATGCAAGCATTAAAGCTTTCTTACCTGGCTTGTGTCAGAGCTTGATGAAACCAATGAAAATTTGTCAGAGAGATCTGCTTTAATATCTTCCACACTTACTGGTCCTGTTCTTTGAGGCAGCTCAGCACTAGTAACATAGGATGGTCTGAAAAATTTCTCTTCATCCCACGTTGGCTCCATCCTGCATGATATATCATATATTAAAGTTTTTTTGTTTATTTCTACATAATGTAAAGTTTCTAAACTCTGACAGATGATGTGAGGCTAAGTGATAGCCGTAACTTCTTTCGGGAGAGGGCTTTCTTCACACTGTTCATAGCTTGCACAGCAAGCTTCCGATACTTGGGCAGAAGCGTTGACATCACAAATCATTAAGACCAGCCACAGTTCTTTCTGTGAAAAGCAACTTGTCCTGGTTCCAGCTAAAATAGTGTTAGTTTTCTTTCTTCATAGTAGCTAGTATGGTATCATGTTTTGGATTTAGGAGAAAAATAATGTTGATAACACATGGATGTTTTAGTTGTTACAGAGCAGTGCTCACACTAAGTCAAGGACTTTTCAGCTTCTGGTGCTGCCCTGCCCTTGAGGATGCCAGGGGTGCACCAGGAGCTGGGAGGGGACAGAGCCAGGACAGCTGGCCCCGACTGCCCAGAGGGATGTCCCATGCCACGTGTTGTAGGGCTGAACAATAAGACTGGGGGGGTTGGCTGGGGTGGGGGAAGCTGCTGCCCATCCCATTCCTGGACATCACTCAACAGGTGGTAAGCAATGGCATCGTGCATCTTGTTTTCATTTTATTATTTCCCTTTCCTTTATCTAAACCCACGAGTTTTACATTTTTCCTATTCTCTCCCATCTCATTGTGGAAGGGGTGAACACACAGCTGCAAGGTGCTGTGCTAAACCACAACACAACTATTTACCAGGAAAAAGCCTTTTCTGTATACCACAACCTTGCCAAAACCATGGTGTCTGCTGAGGAAACAGTTACACATGCTATTTAATAAAAACAGCCACATTGTTCCATATTTGCTTCGTCATATTTGTACTTAGTGCCTCGTTAGAGTACGAGCTCATTGCAAGACTAATCCAAGCTCAATGTTTATCTCCACAGGACCTAGTAAATAGATGGTATTACAAGATAACCCAATGTAGCTTAACATAAGACAGAATTCAGAGACATTCCAAAGCCTAACAGACAGTTTTAGCTATTAAGAGGACAGTAAAATCCATCATCCATGTACATCATGCCAGAGTAGCAGCTAAAGTATTGTTTTTCAGTCATTTAATCAGGAATTTGTTTTTTTTTTTAAATCCATGATTTAATTATTTTTGTGCATCTCAATCTGGGCAGTGAAACACCTATAGGAAATGAAAGCATAACCGATTCAGTGTTACAGATAATAGAAAGGTAAAACTCCAGAATAACCTCTAAAAAATGCGTTTTACTTAGAAAATGAGTGTATTTTGCCTGCACTTCATTCTCCTGTCGCTTGTTCCTGTGATAAGAGACAGTTGTGATTTCGCAGCTTTTATTGCACGTTAGAACAGCTCGTTGGGCTGTTACTCACACGCCACGGCAGCAAGTGTCCTGGCAACCAGACAACTATTTATTGCCTGGCTTCCTACTGTTTTGGACAGAGTGATTCAGCCGGCTTCTAACCCCCCATCCCCATGCCGACACCAGAGCAACGCACGAGCGCTGTCTCCCTAAAGGCAGTAGGGGACACGCAGCGCTCGTTAGAGCAGCAGGGCTGCCTCAGAGCTCTTTGCTCCTGACCCCAACGCTCCCCCCGGTCCCGTGCGCCCCATTACCGTGCGCCCCATTACCGTGCGCCCCATTACCGTGCGCCCCATTACCGTGCGCCCCATTACCGTGCGCCCCATTACCGTGCGCCCCATTACCGTGCGCCCCATTACCGTGCGCCCCATTACCGTGCGCCCCATTACCGTGCGCCCCATTACCGTGCGCCCCATTACCGTGCGCCCCATTACCGTGCGCCCCATTACCGCCGCTTTCTTTACCTACAGTACGCAAACGGCTGCGCCCCGCGTCGCCTAACGGGCACCGGGAGGGCTGCACAGTGCGCACAGGCCGGCAGCCGCCCTGCCAGAGCCCCCGGCCGGCACCGGCTGCGCCCCGACCCGGCCCCGCCGCCCCTCACCTGCCCGAGAGCTGCGGGCGCCTCACACCGAGCCGGCCGCTGGCTCTTTTCAAATCCAGCCAATGGCAGCGCGCCGCGCCGCGCGGCATGCTGGGAGCCGGGAGGGGGCCGGCCGCTGGAACTGATTGCTGCGGACGCGGCGCAGGGCTCGCTGGGAAATGTAGTCCGGGGGGGGGGGGCGCTAGGTGGCGGGGCCTGCTCCCAGCAGCGGCTTGCCCCGGCCCGGCTGCCGCGGGCTGGGCGTTGGGCTCCTCCCGTCTCGGCTGGGGAGCTCCTGAAGCAGCAACGAGGGAAATCCTCTGGCTTTCTTGTCAAGGCAGCAAATGCCAATCACTGTCCTGATCACCCTGTTCCAGAATGGCAGGGCACGGTAACGTACAGCTCTCCCGGTAACGTACAGCTCCGGTAAAGGTAACGTACAGCCCTCCTGGTAACGTACAGCTCTCCTGGTTACATACAGATCTCGCTAACAAAAATCACCACAATTTCTCCTTAGGCTCACTCAGGAGACCTCTGAACTCTAACAAGGACCATCTGTGTGCTGTGCGTTGAAATAAAAGGAAAAGCAACTGAAAGTCGTTAGTAACTACTAAACCCAGAGGTTTGTTTTTCATTTGAATAAAAGAACACCATGTAAGTGCAAGCAGTTCTGTAAAAAAAACCAACAATCCACACAGATCTTGTATCAGCAGTTTGGGTAAGGTTGCCTTAAATCCCATCGTTCTTTAAACAGAGGCTGTGTCATCAGCAAAAGATGTGTATTTGATCTCAGTTTGGATGCAAGCCATTTTGCAAGAGTTGCTTTGTTTTAACAGCACAAAATGATGTAACTTTGAATTTGAAATCGTTTGCTAAACAAAAGCAAAAAGCTCCTGTAGACTCTTTGAGTCTATTTTTTTAAAAGTATCCTAGTTTCTGTTGTGAAAAAAAGAGTGAATTGAAACTACTGAACTAAGCTAATTCCATACTACCTTTCTTCATATCAGGAGGGGATTAAAAATAGCTGTCAAAGAAAGGGAAAAAATTGCTTCTGGGGCAAACCTGGAAGTTCTTCTCTTCCACCTGCTGGGAAGGAAAGATGAAGATCTCAGAATATTTTGCAAGGTATGTTCTGAAAAATGTTGGGCTATTTCCATCAGAATTTTTTTTTCTTGCTAAGGTGGGGAGCAGAGCAAAGGATATGCTACAAGCAACATTTTGGTTTTGTTTTAACACTAGATTTCTGAAGCTATTTTTATTAAACTGCACATGCTGCATAACTTAACCTAGTATCATCAACATCCTAAAAGAGCAAACTAAAATACAATTTAACATGTGCTCCTAACCTCACACAAACTGTGATAAAGAAAACATTAGATCAGCATAACCAACCCAGCCTGTTTTGGCGTGAAAGATGATGAAACTCCATCTATGTAAATAAACTTTATGGCCTTCTACCAATATAGTCTCCTTAAGTGGTTTGTGCAAGGACAGCCAGTTACAACAAATACCTGCTGCCAAAACTATTAACTCATTACCTTCTGAAATTTGATTATGTTCTTTTCAAATTCTCTGTAACTTGTGGAGCAAAGTTGTCACTCTGCAAGGGGGTAAGATTTTTATAAATGACTTTTTAGAACTCTCACCATTATCCTTGGAAACATATGCTCCTTGTATTTGGGACAGGGTTCAAAAGTTGTGGGTAGTGTACTCATCTGAGTAATGAAAAGATGCCTTGTGAGACAGCTTATCTCAGTTGGTTTTTACATAGCTGTCAGAAGTAATTAGAGACACAGTCAGCACCACTGGGACTTGGCCCAGCACCCTTCAGCACATCCGAGCAGCAGCCAAACCAGGACTGGCTCCAGTATCTTTGTAGTCAACTCACCTTCCCCAGGGAATTAATAAAGTACTTCAGTATCCCGTCACTGTCCTGGGTCCACTGTGCTTCCCCTGCGTTTGGCTCACAGAGACAGACTTCCTTTCCAGTCTGGTTGGTGGGAAAGTCCTTCTGTGGGGGTTAGTTTGGAGCTCATTGGCACAGAAAGCTCCTGGTTATTGTTGTAGTGTATGAAGCGTGTTTGTTCATTATTTCCCATGGCTATATTAAGAAGGAACGAAGGGAGTCACCAGGTGGCTGTAAGGACCTTGAGGCTCCCTGCCTGTTGCTGTCTAGGCCGGAGAGTTGAGAGAACTTGGTGTAAATACTATAACTGCAAAATTGATAACCCACTGTCCTATCTTAAGACAAACCAACATGACCGGTTAAGGAGGGAAAAACACCACATACCAAGCAGAGGAAGACTACCGCCTTCATCCGTGCGACCACCAGAGGGACCGGACACGACCCCCTAGCAACAGTCGACACAGCCACAGTACCAGGCAGGGGGGCTGCGTAACGCCGGAAGAACCCGATGATAAAAGGGGACTGTGAGGGGGGTGGGGGGCGCGGGCCGTCTGAGGAGCACGGACTCCCCGGCCGCCCAGCGCTGTTTTGCTTGCTGGTCGCTTACTCAATAAACTAATTCTTTCTGGCTAAAAGAGTAATTTATAACAATTGTCACAGGTGTCTTAGCAGAAAATGGTGCGATGCTTGAGTTACCTTCTTGGTAGGCGCTGCATGAGCCCCTTTTCACACCATCCTTCAGGGCAGTGCTTGTCATTTCTCTTGTCGTTTGCACAATTGTGGACGCATTTCACACTTCCCTTAATTTGAAGGTAGATAGAAGTACCCTCACTGTCCCACCCCGATCATTTGCCTTCAGGTGACATCATTTCTAATGTGTATGCAGCTAATTTTATGAACTCATCACTTTGCAGGCTGTTCATTTGCTTTTTATTTTTCTCCAGTGCCATAGGTGTGTTTTCCTTCACCATATCTTCTAAGCAATGAGCTACATCCTCAGGCTTTCGATTCCCAGTTTGTTCCGTACCATTTTGCTATGACCAACTGGCTGCTTTACTTTGCTTCCTGCTCATTCCTTATAACATCTCCATTTGGTTTTCCTTGGAAGGTGGTCTCCTGGTGCCTGAAACCTCGAGGCTAGCTTTAAAGGCACAAACTTAAGAGAAAAATGGCTTGGATTCTTCAGTGCAATTTAGAGCTTCAGGGTACGCCTGCCCAAGCTTTCCCTTCATCCCTGGAGCACAGAGGCGGTCACTTGAAAACCGGCAAGCGTTCGGTGGCTGTCTAATGCAGGCTTACTGGCACAGCATGTCTTCCCTCAGTCAGCCACGACAGACTGCCAGACAGAGCAGGTGACAGCACCGGGGCTGGGCTGGGTGGCCAGGGCCTCTTCTCTTTCACCCAGTTCCCCGGTGGCTGTTCCCTCGGGGTGCCCGGTGGCGCAGCACGCTGCCCTGGGGGTGAACTGGCCCCAGCCCAATTGGCCCGCGGCTGGGGGCACAGCGGAGTTAAGACGGCTTGTCTGGATGCCACATGGTGTGCACGCTGCGCTCAGCTGCAGCCTGGCCGCCTGGTCCCATGCCTGTGTTTTGTGTGCTGCATGTGATCAGCACGCTGGTTTTAAGTCTTTGAAGTTCTATTTAAAAACTCGTGTATGATAAAGATAGCATTACTTGTTGAGCGGCAGTGTGTTGCCTTACGTAGGAGAAGATTTGGAGTGTATTTGCTGAGATTATTTTGTTCAGTTGTGTAACTCAAGACTTAGTTAATCTTTTTAAACTAAAGTGTTTTTTAAGAGTGCAGTTGAGACAAAGAAGCTCTCAGTAATTCTTCCTGCTTCTCCCTCTACCCTCTCATTACTCCTTCTGCCCTTCTTTATTTCACAATACTCTGTTGAACTAAAGAGATCATTTAAGCTGTAATCAACCATTTAATCTTGTAACTGAAAACATTTCAAAATTATTTATATTATTGTGCTACAGAAAAAAATAAATCACTGCATTGAAGGTCTGGTCTAGCATTTTGAAATGGTTACCAATTGTATGAGGGTACTTAGGTTCTTAGATTATTTTAATTTGAACAGCCCTTTAATGAGCACATGTAACAAAGTGCCTTGTTCTATACTGGCTTTTATTGTTGTTCTGCCTTTTCTAGGGTCTTTCTGTAACTGGTGACAAATACCTCAAGACCACTACGGTGGCTAAGGATTTGTTGCTTTAGTGCTGAAAGGAGCTGAAGCATTTGGACATCAGTCAGCTGATCAGGCCAAACAACACAATACCATATTAGTCAGTATAATAGCAAAAGTGGCCTTTGTTGGAGAAAATGGGAAAATATGTTTTCACATCGACACAAGTATTTGTCCCGTTAATGTATCAGTTGTTTTGTCTGACTTATTCATAGCAAATGGTGTAGTTGGTTATCAGGTGTTTACCATGTCTGTTGTGAATATTAAAACAATTGTTTAAAATACACAGTCAAAGTATTTTGTAAAAGTGTAGTTATACAAGAAAAAAGGGCTACTCTTAAATTAAGTGCTTATTATTATTAAGAACAAATCTGCATAGATGGCTTTTCCATAGAAGTGGTTGATAAGTATAACTTCAGGGGCATTTGTGATGTGTCCTGGAGCATTAACTCCAACCCAGCCAGTTCCAGTACGCTGTCTCGTTTTGTGTTAAGATTGCACTGCATCATGTAAGCTGGGTACTCTTGAGTTACTGGTAATCACGTAATTGGGGCTGTAGGCAGAGAATCCACAAGCAGGAATATTGATAGTATTGACTAGACATATAATATTCTTCCCTCCTAATCGACATTATGCTGATGGCTCAGGGGATACCATTAAAAATGGTTTTAATGGTTTTGCAGCAGGAATAATAAATTGAATCATCTGCTCAGTGGCAAAACTCACACCACCTTCTCTGTCTTCACACAGATAGGCTCTTACACCTTTAACTGCCACTGGACAAGGTTATTGCCTTCTTTCTTGTTTAAAAATTGTTGGGTAATATTGTTGATGCAGAAGGACAGACACAGTCTAGGCATGCTGGCTGCTTCATAAAATGTTTTCTGTATGCGCTGCTTAGATTTCATGAACATGTATTTGAAGTGTGTATCTAAATTTTATTTGGTTCCCTGAAATACTTTTTTATTTCTTTTTTTTTCTAAACCTGGGCTTAAGTTCTGCAAATACTTGCGTAGTATCTTTCTAGCTCCGGGTCTGGGACTAGGCCTGTTGCTGTATTTTGCTATACAAGATATTACTTATTTTCTTTGCAGATTGTGTGTTGGCTTGTAGCCTCCAGGTAAAGGACAGGGGATGAATTCCAGATGTAATTAGTAAAATTTTACTTCTCTTGATGTGTTGCTGATTCTTTTTCAGTCATCCATAGAGCTCTTCAAATATCAATATAGGTACCCATAATTTAATGTTAAAATCTGAGGACTGACTTTCCAAAAATGAAATATATGTTCTTGTGTGTTTTTTTTTTTTTTTAACAGGGGTTTCAGAAGTTTTATTTCAGTTCTAGGCTTCTTATGGAAATTATTCATATTGCAAGAAACTCGAGCTTTAATCCTTAGGGTGACTTTTTTGAGAATACTGCTGCTTCTTTTGCAGTGTTACATACATGTTAGGCTATACGTAGTGGTCTAATGGCTCCAGAGCCCTCAGAACAGCCCCAGAAAATTTTACCAAAAGAAGTCATTCTGCTGATGATCACATTCTCAACCTTAGTTCTGTCGTTTTACTAGAAACTTGGTAAGAAGTACATTGGAGCATGAGGTCAATACAAACCCAGAATAATGCAATGCCGAAGTAGTGAAACTGGCCGAATGCCAAGATATTTCTTAAGATACATACATATTTATTAGTTTCATGCACAATCTGCAAGACTGGATGCTGCAGTGTCTCAAAAATATAAGGTGTCTCAAAAAGATGAGGTTCAGGGGCCAGAAGATCACTGCTTATGTAAGATGGGCTAAATCCAAGGAGCAGGATATGTTACAGTGCAGCCACTACAGTATTTCAGTGTAGTATTACTCATCGTTCTGGCTCTTATACCCAGGACATAGCTGCGTTTATTCTTGGCAGCACCACTGTCTGTCTTGACCTCAGAAGCTAGTGCTGTTCTCTGGCGTTACGTACTGTTCCTCTGAATGTCAACATGGCTTTGGGCACTCTTAGCTTCTCCTTGAAACCATGTGAAGATGTGGATGGAGTGGGATAGTCACCCCACTGACCTTCAGATGTTGGATTTGGGCTTCCTGGAAAGAGTGGAGAAAAGTGCTCAGAATTGTTTCAGGCATAGGTTAAATGCTTGTTCTGGAAGTGCTATTATGCTGCCTGGTACAGCTAAACAACGTGACCACAACCTGAATTGCCCAGGAGGAACCTTGCTTTCTTTACTAGCCTCTTAGTTTAGATATAAAAGTTAAACATGTACTATTAGGTGACACAGTTGTCCTACAACATGATAAAAAGCAAGGAAGGCACATTTAGAAAACAAATTTCTTAGCCAGTGACTTATCTCTAAAGTACTTGAAAGTAATGGCTCTTTGATAATAGAAAATGACCCAGAACATTTCCTGTTTCTGTGTGAGGTCATCCTTTTTTTTTTTTCCTTTTACCCTTCTGAAGCTTGTATTTTAGTAGTATATCAGGATGCACAGTGCCTATCATGTAGGAAAGAGAAAAGGCAGGGTTTTTAATACATGTCAAACATCTGTCCGGAGTGGAGTGGTACTCCTGAGAGGAAGGGCCTGGGTTTGTGCCATGCAGTGCTGGAGAGAAACACAGCCATCTTCCCTGGAAGTGGACCGGCAGGTTAAAGGTGATAAATAGGCATGAAGTCTCAGTTGCTTCTCAAAAGGAAGGTTAATGAACAGTTAATTGTTTAAACACATTCTTACACCATTATTTTCAGCCAGACTGACTGAGCAGGTCTGCATGGTCAAAGTAGTGCTGGGGCAGCAGAAGAGCAGGCAGAAATGCTGGTGGGACAGGAGGGCAGGGCTGCTTCTCTTCTGTTAGGCCCTCAGAGATCGGCTGCGTTGCTTGTCAAGTTGCATCTTTGGCAGTTCTTCAACCAGAAGTCAAATATGCTGGCTGGAGTGCAGCCTGATATGCTTGCCTTTGGGCATATCTGGACTAGTGCAGGTAGAGAATTTCCAAGTGTAGCTCAACGTAGAGTTCTTCATTTGATGTTTTTCTGCCTCAGGTTGTCACAACATGCTCCAGCCAAGGATAAATGAAGTTTTGAAACAGGCCAGGCTTCCTTCCTCAGAGTTTGCACGCAGCTAATCTGAGGAAACGGAAAGGTTTCCACCAAAGTGATGAGTTTTACCAAGCTCTGGCTGGTCTGACTCTCAGAAGGTAAATCCATTTTTGCAAAAACAGAGATGAAAATAGCCAGATTCCATTGTCAGTGAAACCTTTCTGTGTTTCTCAGTTTCCCCTGTGCTGTTTCAAGAGACTAAAGGATTTGCCTGCAGTTCCAATCAGGTGCTTTTGTATAAAGTTGCCATGTGTTCTCATGCTACCATGAGAATACCTTACCATATATATGGGTGCAACGAAGAATACAAAAAAACTCACTTCTTCATGCACGTTTGAAAATACACACATTTATAAAGCATCATAAAATCTTTCTGGGTGAGTGGCATTACATAAAGTGAAGATACTTGTTCCAACAGTTAACCTAAATATTCTATATAAACCAGCATTCTGGCATTCTGAAAAGAACCAAAGCATGCAACAATGTATGGGTAAGGAGGAATCCTGTGATGCTAAGGGTAATATTAATATAAAGTTAGAGAATGACTCATTTCTAACTGTGTGACTCATGCTCTCAGTAAATAAATTACCCAAGACAAATGACTCAGAAATAGATGCTGTAGTATTATTATTGTTTTAATCAGATGGCTATTGCTGTTGCAAATAAACATGAAGCTTGATTTCAGATATAACAAATATAGCTGTACCCTACAAATTATGTCGTAGTGCTGCTTGAGAATGTGCTGCACATGCCAAAATTGCTTATCTGATGTTTTGTTTTCAGTTTTAGGTGGATGGTATGGCTAGCAATGGGGTGTCTAAAGCAGCCTTTAACATGGCCACTAAGAATCTCAGCAGTGGACTTGGACAAGAAAAATCTAACGTGGTAGGTATTTCTTTGCATCTGGGAACTGGAAACAGTGGTTTATTAAAGCCTTATCACAGGAACGTTCCTATAAATAAACTTCTCACACCAAAGTTCTTAACAAATTGTTTGATGAATATAATGGAGAACATTGATACGGGGAAGATGGGAGGATCCATCCCATCTTTGCTTGGGGTCAATACAGTACCTTAGTAAAACTCCCCTTATGGAGACACGTAGTGTTGTATCAGTAAGAACCTAAATGCCTTGTGGGAGTTGTACTTGATATGGTTGGTTTTGGTATAGCTTATCCTAAAACAATTTAGGAGAGAATGGAATGGAGTCCTAACCTCAATAATGATAAGCTTTATGTCTGAGCAAATAACTCCATGTTCTTTTTTCCCGAGCATACTGTTTGGTAATTTGGAATAATAGTGCTTTCCATATTGTAGACTTCTGTAAGGCTAAACATACTGGCTATTACTGACTGCATGCGTTCCTGATAGGCCATCATCATTTAGAATATTAGCTAGGATCTACTCTTAGAAAACCTTTTTTTAAATTTTAATAAGCTTGCTTATTATCAGTTAGTTTAGCCTGCAGATAGTAATAGAATTTATAGCGGTATTCTGGTAATTTCACGATTCTGAACACAGAGCGATACCGACCAAAATGGTGAGGTCACTACCTGGGTGGAGATGACAGCACAGCTTGGCACTGCTACGCCTCTTCCAAAGTATGGCCTTAGTTACTCAGCCCAGATCCACTTTGCTTGAGCCCCCATGCTGTAGGTACTGTTCTGGATGTTTCCAGAGAGTGCTGCTTACTTGTCTTCTCTGCATCAAAGAAGAGGAAGAGAGCGCAAGGGGGAATTACTAAAGCATAAATGAAAGACGAGGAGTACGCAACTTCACAGAAGTTCCCCAACAAATGCTTCCTTAAAAAGCAGCTGTGAAAGGCTGCTGGTCACAACTCCCTCTCCATTCCTCCTCCCCCTGCCCCTTCTTTTGTGTTTGTTTTTCCCCTTTGGCTACAGCTTATAAGGTGGTATCATAATGCCAGTCTGATTTGACGGAACCACAGCTAATGCTGATGCATGCTTATGATGGGAAGAGAACACAGACCGCAGACTTGGGAACACTGGCCTCTTATTAGGCAGTACTGCGACAGGAAAACGTCTTAAGAGCAGTGCCTCAACTAGTAGTTTCTATTCCTTTGCTTTTGTTCAATTGTAAATGGAGTAGACAACAGATCGAATAACTATTGACGTAGAGAATAACACAAATTATGTCAAACAAGGACTTCAAACAGTGTGTTTTGAGGTCAGTAACCTCTGTGCCTAGAACTTTGATCACAGTGGTAACAGCCATAACTTAGGTGGATGTACATGCAAAGATAAATAAGTGGCTTTTCACTGAATGTTACAAGCAGAACAACAAGATGTTGGTGGGGTGAAAATGTGCGTTTCCAATAGGCTCAAGGAGCTTCAACAAAGGAAGCTAATACTGATGAGTTAATTTGTTGAAACTCCAAGCAAGGTTGGGTTTTTTGTTTGTTGTTTTTTTAAGAAAAAAACAAAACAAAACAAAACAAACAACAAAAAACCTGAAATGGATCCTGGTTTCAATAAGTAGCTTGAAGGAGGAGTCTTTCCAGGGCCCTGCCATATCAAATGGAAGACAGCATGTTCTGTCTGATGAAATGTAAGTTTGACTGCTAATCAGCCAATCCAAAACATTGCTAGATTAATAGACAAACTGCCGTGGATACAATTTCTGCTAGATTAATAGACAGTTTGCTGGGAATACAGTTTCTGGGGAACTGAGGCTGTTTGTTGAATCTGTGATCGGCTTGAGATAAATAGGAATTCCGTTTCAGGAAATTAAGATATTTACTTCTGATGTTTTTCCAACAGAGTTGGAATCTTTCAGAGCTTCACTTCAGTGCTGACCTTGTCTGGGTACATGCAGTACAAATCTGAGAATGATTGTGGAATCCTACAGCTATGTTTTCCACTTGAGGGGGCCTGGGTATTTTCATTTCCATGTTGGGGTCAATCTGAACGCAATACTGGTTTTAGTTTAGAGGTGAGAACTGTTCTTTCTCTGCTCTCTCACTACTTTCTGTTTTTAATTATTGCTTTTCTCTCTTTGAATGAGAGGTGAGAAGAACAGTTTTTCACAGTTTGTGAAGTGCTTGAAGATCTCTGGGCACAGAGCGCTACATAAGCGCCAAGCATGTAAATTCAGAACTGTTCTGCCATTTTGCTTTTCCCTTACACCGGTCTGTGCTGTGACTCGAATCAATCTGCTTGTAATCAAATTTAAACTTGTTTGGTGACTAGGCGTGGAAGATTGTTTTTAACCACAGACTTTCTAATTCATTGAAACTAGAACTCCTGCCTGATTTCTCTCTGCAGGAAGGAGATCCCAGTAAACTTTTTATTAAGCATTTTCACTGATTAGGTAGTCTTTCCTAATCCTATGAAAAACAGTCATGGTGTGTCAGCTCAGTGCTGTTTGCATTTGCATCAAAATGTGGGAATTAAAATGAACTGGTTTATCTATACATTGTTTAGTTTACGTGCTCTGAGAGAATCTAAGGTAAGAAAACTGGCATAATAAGGAAGTCATAAATCAGACTGGATTAGGGTTTTAGGTCAGGTATCTCAGTTTCACTTTATATTAGACTTGTTGTGCCTGTGAATGGAAACAAGATCATATTGTGTTACTTGTGGGGATTCTCTTATTTGCAGTTGTCCACCACTGACGCCTCATGATTACTGTAGCAGTACTTTTGTCATACCTTCACGTGGCGGGGTAGTTGTACCTTCCTTCCTGGCTTGCGTGCTAGCTCTCTTTCTCCACTCTCGCCCATTCTAAGGGGTGATGGAATGAAGGTAAGGTACATGGCTCTTTTCATCTTTTGATGATTTTAGAGCGGTTAGGCAAAAAGTATTGGAGACCAACATCTTAGCCCCATCATTTCTGCTTTGAGTGGATATACAGAGGTTTTGGAACCAAAAAAATATCCTTCTGTCCTGTCATATGTGAGATATAAAATGCTTTTGTTTTCTCTTCCCATCTGTGAAATGGCTGGCACCAAAACCAGCTCTGTAGCTTCCTTATCTGACTTCCTTGTCAAAATTGAGGATAAATACAACATATTTGGTTAGCGGTGTTCATGAGATTAAGGAGTCTACATGTGCATCATCAGGACGTTATGTGTGAGTGTCAAAAGAATGTTTTGGTCCCAAGATGTCCAGTCACATCTTACAAGATATTAAATACTTGGTGTACATCTTTCTGACCCGTTCAGATTAGTCATTGATTCAGAGAACTTATTTTGATGACCCAGATGATTTCTGTGGGTCCTAAATTCCCATTAGACCAAGTGTGCATATGGATGATAAGTTATGTTTTATTACAAGAAAATAAATATTTTGGTAACATTAAGGTTCCTGCAGTGAAATGCAAGTCTCCTATACAGGAGAGACCCTGCAAGTTACTTTATATATTTTTCTTTTCACAGTGTATCTAAAGAGAAGACAGAAGTCTGTAGTTATAGATTTTTTTTTGTTTGCATACGTAGTTTGTACTGACCATGTGAAAACCTGAAATCTCTAAATAGGCTTCTTGGGTAAAACCAAATTCATTGCACACAACAGACTATTCACTATAATATTTACTCTAAAAGATCACAAATCCCAGAAATATCAGAGGATGTAACTATGGCAAACTTACCCAATGTTAGCATAATGTTTGGTTGTTTCTCTTCTTTGTTACTAGGTAGCTGGAGCTTTTAGGAACAAATTTGTCATTTATAGCACAGCCCCTTCCTACGCAAGACTCTCTAGTTCTTTGCAAACATGGACTTTAAAAAGATATTTTTAAAAAGATTAGCTTTTGAGTTTCAGTGTCTGTCGTTTTAGTTTAATCTCACAAGGACATATATAAAGTGTTTTCTCAGCATCAAAACCATAGGTAAACCTTTGGTTTATTTATCTGAAAGCAAAGTCATATGGTTCAGGTACTGAAGGTTTAACTCTAGCCTTAGTTGTGGTGTTTGGATGTCACCCTGTGCTTAAATGCTTGTTTTGTTGAGGCAGACATCTCCCTGCTCCTGAAGGTGGTTGAGGAGGAATGCCAAAGGTGTGCTGTTTCCTTTCTGCAGTTATCCCCGTCTGGGGACTAGTTTGGAAAAGGGAAACTAATGTTTGGAAGAGGGAAACTGTGTCCTTTATGTCCTTGGAGAACTAATCCAGCTCTTTCTGGATCGAAGGTGTGTCTGGCCAGAACAGTTCAGAGAGAAGCCTTTTTTCTTCTCCTGCGTACCCGCCTAGGTCTGGTCCCCTGTTTTAACTTGATCCATAACCTTTAACATCCATGGGAATTTCGTGTCAGCATTTAAGCCCTGGGAATACAGAACAACGCAAGTGGAAAATCTCAGTGCGGCTGAATTTTGACAGGAGGACCAGGTAATTTTCGTATCTGGTAGTGCTGGATGAGCAAGAGTTTTTCGTAATTGTCAGTTGTAATTGTCAACTATTCTGTTGTATTTCAAAGTGCTTGTTTTGAAACTGTCACTTCTTTACCAATGGTATTTTGATGGATGGATGATATAAAAACACTGGGTTGAAAGAAACACCATAAATATATTCAGCCAAGCAAAACCAATACGTGTATTTACAGGAGGATAATTGTCTGTGGGGTAGCAGTCATGGAGCAAAGGCTATTGTTCTCTCTACTGAGTGCTCTGCCACTTGTCGCAATCGTTTTTTACGATGATGAACACTATTTCTCAATCAGTGGGTTGTGAAGTTGCATGTTTTCCAATTAAATTTTGTGTATTTAAAGATCAGTGTAAAGATAAGTGTGCTGAGCTAAGTACTTAGGAAGCAGAGAGAGAGTGGATTAACGAATGGGGCCAAAGGAGAGTGTATTTGCAACAAGATTTTCAGCTTTTTACATATGTAATAGTTTGAATCCATTACCTGGTTTCAGCTTTTTTTTTTTTTTTAAACAAACTGCAAAATAGGAACTATGGCAAAAGATGATTCACCTCCAACACCTACTACATCGTCATTGACTTGTACTCCTAAGCAATAATCAAGGACTCGATTTTAAATGTTTACCAATTTGGGGAGTTTTATTTGAAATGTCTGAACTAAGGCACAGAAGGTTTTTGTTTTGTATAAAAGATGGACACCAACAGCTCTGCTGGAGAGTAAAAACCTGTAAATTAAGTTGTAATTGTCTGGTTGGGCACAGAGAAACAGAGGTATTGGCAGGGAAAGCTTTAGCAAGGAAGGGTTGTTGCTCTTCTGTGACTGCTGCGTGCTTTTTTCAGTTTGGTTGAAAGAGGGCAACCACGAACTCTAACCTCATCTCCAATCTTCCTGAGAATATCTGTGGAAACCACTTGGCCAGCAAAAAGTCTGAATGGAGAGACTGGTGAGGCCAGACTACGCCTTTGTACTCTCCTAACTGTTATTCCCGTGTCTTAGCTGGTGTTGTTAGATATACAGGCCGTGTCCTAGTCCAGAAAAACTTCCCAGGCAGCATTCATCCGGCCTTGCCTGGACACTCAGCTTGGGCGCTTGGGCTTAGAGGTCTATCAGTGCGCAATTAGTCGTCAGTGAAGTGAAAGAACGTTTCTCCTGGTGGCTTTTCAGACCACCCATGCTAGGTTCCTGCTTAGAGTGCTTCTCTCTGTCTTTCTCTCCCTTGAGCCAAGCGGTGGGGAGATGAGCTTTGGCTGTGCAGGGGAACAGAGCAGCTCTTCACAAAATCGACAGTTGTTTAGTGTCACAGAAGGCATAATTGAAAAGAGCCAAGAGGTGGGTGGGGAGGGAATGAATGGATGGTTTCAGTGTAACCTTTCTTGGGTTCAATCTAGCAAAGATTTAAGCATTGGACTAAATTTATGCCCTTTGTTTCCTCTGTAACCTGCAGTTTCCCCTCTCAGATGTGTTAATGTTTGGGAAAGCAGAGTTCTCAGGTTGGGCAGCTGTTGCCATAGCTGGGCTTAGCTTTTCTGTGATCACATCTGATAATACTAGAGCCCATCGGGTCCCTTTTTAAAAACTGACATTGCAGTTTTTGAGCTCTTTTGTACCACTTATTTTATGCACCCACCATTTGTCATGAAGTAGTTTTGCTTGACTGTTGGTCTTTTGAGCCCACAATTTAAAGCAGGGAAAAAAGAGCATTAAAACATACTTTAAACATGTATGTCTACCAAAGATATGCATACACACGCAACAACAAAAGGTAATCCCTCCCCAGGTTCTGAAGAAATTGGAAAAGAAATCTGAAAGAAATACTGGACTCCTAGACGTGGCACTTTCCTTTAGATGTGTGTGATATGTGAATATAGCTAAAACAAATCAACAGTATCTGATTTTTGAAACCAATGTTCCTAATATTTTTAATGTTAATTAAGCTGTACTGTATTTATTTTCTAAGAGGAAAAATTGAATAAGAAATGGTATAAGCTAGTATGACATTCCTGTAGTATAGAAACAGGATAAAAATAGAAGTAACCTGAATGGAAATATAAGCAGGAATGGCAGAGTGCCAGCAATCCCTAGGACATAAATCTGCAGGCAGCTAAACCAGAAGTCTGTTTCCTTACACTCTTCACGTTGCATAATATGGTTTGTATAATTTGAGAAGGATGTTGCTTCTTATTAAAGATGTCGCTCCTTATTACCACTTCTCTCCAGAATATGACCAAAGCTTTGTAGCTGACTGGCTTTGAATTCGAATAACAACACCAGTGCTCTGTTGCAGTTTTGGGGGGTTCTTGGGTACTGGGTTTACATGTGGCCTGCACCTGTTTGGTGCTTGCTTCAGCTTTGCCTCTGTCTGGAGCTATGTGAGCCCCACAGAATGAGCAAGGAATTCCTGAAAATTTCGGGCAGAGTTGCCTGCCTGATAAGACACTTGAGTGTGGGTGTTTGTTGTTTTTTGCTTGTGTGTTCTTTTTTTGTTCCCCCCATTGCCACTGGGCTTGAAACTGTAGGGCTTGGAGTACAGTGCTTTTGCTCCTGTGGTAGAGTATCTTAACCACGACGCGGTTGCTAGTTTGATGGAACTGACAGAGTTAGAGTGTTACAGCCTGGTTCCAAGTGTTTATGAACAAACAAGTAGAGGTGATACAAAGCTGGGCATCTGAAGTGCAGGCAGGAATGGAATAATGGATGAAATGTTTGCCATCCAAGTAATACGCAGAGAGTCAGTGTTAGCAGACTAGTTACACTATAGCAATACTATGTACACCTCAGGGCATGAGATTCCGTCATTTTAAACCCTTACAGGTGATCACGTGATGCATTAAACATCCTCTAATTTTATCCCTTTTGTCTTAATTTACATTGCAGAAGAGGTGAAGAATTCTGAGACTAAAATTGAGGGGATATGCAAAACCTTTTTCGAAATTAAGTAATGTAAACTAAAACAAAAAAGTGGTATTTTGAAGTGCATAAATCAGTTCGTGTGATATTCATCGGCACAAGAGTCTGAAATTGTTTTGGTAAAGCAGCACATTAGTTTGAAATGTAATCTTTTCACAGTAATGCAAAAAATTTGGAAAGTGTTGATACCTGACAGAGAGCTTACAAGATCAGGGAAACTTGTGCACTTAGAATGGAATCTGTCCTTGTATGCAAAACCTGTTGACTGATTTGGACCACTCGAACATTGCTCCACGTTTATATTTTCTCCAATATTATTTGCGGGTGACACTTCCTCTTGTTGTATTGCCTCTGAACTTGTGACTGATGTGGATCATATCCTAACAGAATATTGTCCTAACCTCCTTCTTCCATTCAGCACAATCCATTCCACTTCTACCCTGGACATAATTGTGCAGTGTCTACAGCAAAACATTAGGGAAATACTAGAAATATAAGATTGGAAAGAATCTCAAAAAGTTACCTAGGCCAGGCCCTCAGTGCATCTAATGCTTCTTTAACTTCATTCTAGGTAATACCTGCCTCAAGTCTAAATCAAAATTCCCGTACCGTAGCTTACATTCATGAATTCTTTCTTGTTTCTCAGCAGCCACAATGTATTTCCTTTGCCGTTACCCATTCCAGGTTTGGATATCCTTTCAAATCTTTCCTTTCCTAGACTAAAACTCGGCGTTGTCATTTTATCCTTTGTTAGTTTTCTGGAAGTTTACTGCCTAAGGTTGGATGCAGTACTTGAACCAGGTACTACATTCCATTGCAGAGTCAGCAGAAGGGCTGCTTCTCCTACCACAAGGAAACATAAGCGTGCAATTAAATGTGGTTTTGCTTTGGTGGAGTAAGGTAAAAAGTTGCCACCCTTCAGCCGAGTTGTGGTAAGTGCCCACGCGTCTACTCCCAGTTAGGCTGCAGTTGCAGAGAAAAACAGGTTTGAAGAAATGATCTCCTGCTCCGCATCAGGCTGGCTGTATGTGCAGTCAGTTCCTGGGTCACGGATGGAGAAGGCACCAGCCATTGCTGGCCAAGGGACAGAAGCAGCAAGGACTCCTCGTGCCCTGAGCGGTCCCAAATATCACTCATAAACCCTACCCAGCCAGCTGCCTACTGCAAACACGGTTATGCAGGTCCCTGAATACCAGCCCAGGGAGCAGCGGTCTTGGGTTTAGTTAGATTTCATTCAGTAAGGTGGGGAGTTCTCGGTGACTTCCACAGTTTTGGGAGCCCCACAGCTCCTAGCAGCAAATGCGTACACTGCCTGCAGTCCTCCCCACCACCTTCAGGGCAGCTGCCTGGGGGCTGGCGATGGCAGCAGTTGCTGGTGTGTCATGAGGACGATTCCGAGTCCCCGGAAACTGGTTTTAGGAGGAAAAATGTTCGTGTTGGTCGTTCTCAGACACACTTTTCGCTTCCCCAGCTTCGCGCACGGCTCGTTCTCAGCGCCGTGCGTATCGCCCGGCCCGGTCAGGCGGCGGCGAGGATTTGACGTTCCCTCTCAGGAAGCCGTTTTTCAGCACGGCATCCCTGTCAGGAGGCGGCCGGCACGGCTCCGTGCCCCGGGGGCAGCGTGCGGAGCGCTCATTCCGGGTGCGAGGAGGAGCCGCGGGGCGCCCCGCAGCTCGCCGACGGCCACCCCGCGAACGACCTTCTCTTCTCCTCAGGGCACGGCTCTCCCTGCGGCACGGCCGCGGCCAGGCGGGGCGGGGGCCAGGCGGAGCCCCGGGCCCGGGCGCCTCCAAGGTCGCTGCCGCCGGCCCCGTGCCGGGAGCGCGCCTCCCCCCCCCCCCCCCCCCAAGGCGCGTTCCCGAGGGCCCCGCAGGTGCCGGGGGGGGCGCGGCGGGCCCGGCCCCTCCGCAGCGCGCTGCGGCCACCACGCCTGCGCCGTCCGCCGGGCTGAGGGGGGAGCGGGCGCCGCATCCCCGGGCGGCGCGAGCGGAGGCTCCGGCGCGCCCAGCCGGGGCCGAGCCGGCAGACAAAGGGGCCGAGGCGGCCGCCATGGGGGAGCACCTCCGCGCCCAGCCCGCCGCCGCCGCCGCCTCCTCCTGCTCGCGGCTCGGCGGGCTGCTGCACGCCGGCCGCCCCCCGCCCGGCCAGCCGCTCGCCAACGGCGGCTGCGGGGAGGCGCCGCACCCGCTGCTGCTCCGCGCGGAGCCGCCGCCGCCGCCCGGCCACGGCTCGCCGGCCAAGAAATGCAGGCTGCGCCGCAGGAGGGACTCGGGCAGGCGGCACCGGCCACGTAAGTGCCCAGCGCGGGGGGCTCGGCTCGGCAGCGCCCGGCCGCCACCGTCCTCCCCCCCCCCCCCCCCCGCCGCGGCCGTGCCGGGCCGTGCGGGCGGAGCGAGGCCCCCGCTGCTCGCCCAATGCGGCGGCGCCGGCCCGGCCCGGCCCCGCCCTGCGCCAATGGGGCGGCGGCGGGCGGGGAGCGGCGGCCCCGCACAAACGCGGGCGGCGGCCCCGGCTGTGCCCGCAGCCCCGGCTCCGCGTCGCGTCGCGTCCCGTCGGCTCGGGCGGCTCCCGGGGGTCCTGCCGGCCGCGCCGCCTCCCCGCCGCGCCCATGAAGCTGATCGTGCACAAGCAGCGCTGTGAGTAGCGAGGGGGGAGGCAGGGCCCCTCGGGGCGCTGGGGGCGGCGGGGTTACCCGCGGCTCGCCCTGCCCGGGGTCCTGCGGCTGTCCCGGGCATCTCTGCGATGTGCTTGCTTGTACCGGCTCCTTACTGATCAGCGTCCTTCATCTTCTGGGTTGTAGCTAACTTGTGCACAGGCACGCGGCTACCGAGCGATTCCCAGTTAAACTCCACAAGCAGGCAACTGGGAACTCACCCTGGTGTGTGCCCCACTCGCCTCTCTACTCCTCAAGTAAAGCCACCAAGCGCTGGCTTCCTCGTAGGAGTTCGGCGTGTTCTGAAGGGTAATCGGGGTAGCCAGGATCGCAGCTACCCACTGCCAAAGCCTAAAGATGTTTGTGCTCAGTAGGAAGCAGTGTGCGTTCAGCTAGCCTGGATTTGCCTCACTCTGAAATGAGTGCTTACAGACTTCCCTCAGCAGAGCGAAATAGTCGGGAACAGCCTTGAAGAGCTCCGGCTTTCCTTCTGCTTCTTAAACGCTTCTGCTGAGCTCTGCCTCCCCCTTTCCCTCCGAATGTTCTCCGTATCGATTAATGTTGTGCTGCTTGCGGTACCCGTGGCTATTTAAAGCAGCCTGCCACCAGATTTCACGTCCTGGTGACCCCATCGATAGCTGCTGCAAACCAGCTCTGTAGAGTCTTTGTCCAGCTCCAAAATTTCCTTCGAGAACAAAACCGGCAGAACTTGGACTAACTTCAGCCTTCATCTGGTGGAACTAAGAAGAGTCAGCACTTGCATCTCAAACTCTTCATAATGCTTAAAGCTATTCTGAAACAAAGAATAAGGCTTCTAGGGGGTCGTGCAATCACTTAAGTAAGACAAAAACAGGGAATTTTGATTCCCTTCCAACTTGGGGGGAAAAAAAGCTCATCAGCGTATAGAGCTCAGGTGACAATGGCTGTGTTGCCCAACATGTGCAGCAGCTGAGCCTTCAGTTCTGGGGTTTCTTAAGAGGGCTGTAATGAAAACAGCAGCCAAGAGAAGAAGTGCTTTTTAAAATTCTCTTGTGGGCAATTTTTGTCTTTTATTTAAAATGCATAAATTGTTGCTGATCTCATCCTTTTATTCTTGTCCAGAAAGCATATAAATTAACTTGCAATTTAGTATTAGCCTTCCAGGAACGCATGATAACACATTATCCCAAGCTTAAAAAGTTGATTAAATCTGACTTGCGTTCTGGTACTGCATAGCTTTCCACTGCATCTATCTCCAGAGAATACTACACAGTCCTGTTTTTCTTGTTTTTATGTTTAATCCTGCTCTTTACAGATGTTTGTTCTGTGCTTAGGGACACATTGCAAAATGTGGTGCAGTTGCCACATGGTGTGTAAGACTTGAATATTGATTGTGGGATTTGCTTTGCGTGGTGATGAAGCTAATTGTCATTTCCCAATATTCCAAAAATGAAACTCTGTTGCAATTCTTCCTTCAAATCCTCACAAACTACATGTTTTCTTGAACAATTTTACTTCCCGCCAAGGTGCAGCAGACTTGTGCATTCCCAAGCCCTTCTACCCTCTGAGGAGGGAGGGTTCCCCTTGAAACCCGCGTTCTTTGCTGATCCCAGTGGTGAGAGAGGATCTGGGAACTGACTTATCTGCTGCCAAAGAGCTGGTCTTGGCTTTGTTTCTTTCTCGGTTGAACCAGGTGAGTTGTTGGGGATGTCAGGCTTCTGCCGGTTTTCTGGTTCAAATCACTGGGGCAGGCCCTTCGTGGGGCTGAGGTTTGTTACCTGTCTGTATTGCAGCATGGTGTAACGAATCCAGCAAAATACCTGTTGTGATGCCTTGTGCTCTGCAGTGCTCCAGGTGATAATAAAATAGTCAAATGTTGTAAATTCTGCCAATTTCGAAAGCCTGCTGAAGTCACCGTGTTCAGTATAAATGTGATCTTTGAACAGTAGAAAGAAGAACAGTTAAGTGCCTTCATCGATCCTTCCCCCATGAAAGAGCACCGTAGCCAAGTAAGATCCAAGATTTCCGCATGGCAGTTACCTGGACGGATACTTGATGGCATTGTTCTACATCAGGCATAGGGAAGAAGCCAGCTGGATGTCTTACTTGGGTTGCTTTTCTGAAATTAAGATAAAGCTTTGGGGTCTCTATTCAAGCAGTATCTTAGATCTCTCCACAGCTCAGCTGGTAACAGGTGGAGGTCAAATAATGCATGCTTGGAGGCAGCAGGGCTACTTACACCCAATATGCCTTAAAACTGCGTGATCAAACATTTACTAAGTTGCAGCTTCACAGTAAATAATGCTTCTGGCCAGTATTGACGTTGTTACGTCTGTGGGGCATGGATGCAGCATAGTTACGCAGCACTACTTATTCTAGGTATTTCAATGTGAAAAACCTTTTTTTTTTTTTCAGTTGTGGTGATGTTAAATGTGGAATGCCATGACTTAGAGAATGGATTTTAATGGAGAGCACAGGAGTGAAATGCTCTGGGTCTTACTGCTCTTTGACACAGTGAACAAGTGCTGCTGGCTACTGGTGCTTTGTCCAAGGAGTTGGAACATCCCACCATTTTTTAATCTTGTAAATTATTTCTGGAGGCACGCTGATTTTCCTGTAGGCAGATGTAAGGGCTGCTTGAGGAATGGGGCTGGTCGTACCCAGCTGAACCAGTGGGCGTGTTGTGGTGAGTGAGCATCCTGCGGGTTCCAGCCGCATACCAGCCCTACCGCGAGGTATGCTTTGTCAACAGGAGAGGGAAGCTTGGATCCTCTCGCTGCCATCGGGCTGGGCGCTGTCAGATGCAAGAAGGAAAATCTTGTCAGGTGATCATCACTTGCAGCTTTGTGAGTTTGCCTTTTGGCTGGTTGTTTCCTTCTGAAGCTATCCAGGTGAGGTAGTGACCTAGGCTCACGCTGCTGCTGTCTTCAGAAATGGGTTTGTGGTAACAGAGGTACCTATGTGTGGATGGATGGTCACACCTGTCTGACAGACAGCTCTGCTTTGGGGGTTGAAGATTTTTTCTTCATCTTTGTGATGAGGAGGCAGACATTCAATAAGAGCTTGCTGCTGAAAATGAGCTGCAAAGCTGCGCTTACTGCATGTGTGGTTTATTTAGCTCTAGCTGTGTAAGGTTTGAAGAAACTTCCATTACTAAGCACTTATAATTCATCTGTTAAGCTACATATTCTATTTTTGTTCAAAGGAAAACAAATGCTTCCATTTCAAAACATATGTTGGGGTTGCTCAGAATAACTGTGCAATATAGGAAGGAAAGATTGAAATATACATGTAAACTATTATTGCTTTATAAATGGAACGCAGCTTTCAGAAGCTGTGAGGAGAATATCCTATCTTATACGTGACTTTCGTTTTATTTTTCCCCCCTCTATTTTTAGTTTTGGCTTTCTCTCCCCTCTTCCAGTCCCAATTAAAGCAGGAGGAAGTTCTTAGCTCATCAACGCATCAAGCCATGGAAATAAGATGTAAGTGAAATCATAGGATTTCGTCACATGCATCCAGGAAAAAAAAAAAGACAACAAGAAGCAGATGCCAAGGTCTTTTATCTGAGATTTATGGTGAAGGTATCAAAGAGTATAGATATCACCATTCAAGTTACTGATAAAATATTGAGATACTGTACCTGCACTTGAAGGAAAGAATCAATTCAGACAAGTGCAGGGAAAGGGAATTCCTTATTAATGAAAGGAGGCTGAATGAGACTGGCCAGGTTTGTGTAATCAAGGCTGCGGTGTTACTGCCAGTTGTAGGGAGATGATGATCGCAACTACCTTTGTGTGATGATTGCTTAAATGGATGAAAGGGATTGCCCTCTGTTATCCCCTTTAATTGGGGGCAGTGTTGCTGAGTGGCTTGGGAGTTCTCCTGTACTTCTCCTGAGTTGTGGAGGAGGAGCAGGCTAGTCTGATATTCTTCTCCCTGACCCTGCCTTAAATTCTATGTTAGTGGTAGGATTTTTAAAAGTCAAACGCGTTCAATTTTAAATGTAATGTGCTTTATAGGAAAAGCTTTGTGGGTTCATACTGTTCATAGCTTGTGGAGAAACTAGGTGAAGTGTATCATGGAATCTCTCGTGAGTGAACCTTTCCCCCAGATAGCACAGCTGTTGGTGTGCATCAGATTACCTCATTATGCAACGCTGTGGATACCTTCTGTTTGCATTGTCACATGCTTCTGCAGCTAAGTTTTGGAGTAATGGAAATTTTTTCTCTCTAGCTAACAAACCGATAAGTTGGTGCAGTTTATTAACATACAGAGAATAAATTTTCACAAGAAGATAAGTGGAGCTTTTGATTTATGCAAGGCTTTTAAGACGGCATGATTCGTCTTGACGCTTTCTGTATCGCTTCTGTCGGACCTAGGCCTAGATCTCAGTGTCACCACTTTTTATGACTCACTGCAGCGCACTGGTACAGTAGGGTAGTTTTATTTTCTCTACAATAACAGATTTCATTGAGCCAATAGGTATATCGTGTACTGTCTCTGAGAAGAGGCATCGGCTCACAAGTCTTATTAGAGAATTTTCGCTAAGGAGAAATGCACTTCTTACGCTGTAGAGGCACTTGTGCAACATGTCCAGATTCTTCACTTTTTCATAGTAAATCACATGATTTTGAGTTATTTTGAACTATCGGCTAGGATGTGGATCCGGCTGATTTCACTTCTTGCCTTTTTGGTTTTTAACTACTCAGGAAACTGAACTTCTGTGCATCATTTTATGTTATAAAATCCGAGTGTTAAATAACAGTTCTCCCCCTATCCTCCTTTCAGGTCCGTGGAGACAGATACCTTTCTTCATACCCTCTGGTTGCAGAAGTGATGGCCCTTGTCATTTTGGTGGCCTCTGAGTGGTGTTACTGTCTGCATTCAGGGAGGCAGGAGAAGCCAGGACCAGCCTGCAGTCTGCGTGCATGTTCCTGTTGATACTGCATTAGTTGAGTCAGGAAAACTGAAGTGTACAGGTACCCACTAGGTAGGGTGGGCTGTCTGAAAATGTTGGAAAGACCTGATGGTGCTTGAGTGTTGTGTTTTGTTCCAGGGTATATTGATAGTTACAGGAGGTACAACAAGTAGATTGTTAAAATAGTCACTGGGATGCAGAAGTTTGTACTGTGATTCCAGCCAGTTACATGGAGGCTATGCAAATTTTAGCAGGACTCATCAGGAACTTTGACACTTGGTTTATGTCCTAGTTGACCAAAATATGTTTCCTTTATTGCAAGCGATTTGCAGCAGATCACTGGTGTTAGCAGCTGTGAAGAAAACTAAGCTGTTCTCCTGCATAGCTGAAATATCAGTAGTTGTGGTCTGGTCTTGTGCTCTTTATTTACTTGTGCTAAGGAAAACTGCTGCTGTTGTAGGAGCAAAGTTCTTTTTGTTCTGCAGGTTGCTGTTTGGCTCACAGCAAAAGGAAAGAGCCTTAGATTCATGGAGAGAATAAACTGGAAAAAAAGAGTTGGTGTTTCCACTTGTTTTTTAAATGAGCATTGCATACCTATCCCAAGAAATACCCAGACTTGAAGTAACTTGGTGGTGGTGGTTTTTTGTTTCTGTTTTGTTTTACAGTATTTCTTGTTTGTTAATGATTTAATTATGACTCCTCAAAGTTAAATGACTGCCAGGACGTTTACGTCTTATGAATAACTCAGAGCTATTAGCACTTACGCTTTTATTCCTGGCTTTATATTTAATAAGGGAAAGGAATGTTTCTTCCCCCTCAAAAATTAAATCTGCACTATAACTGTACAGCAACTACCAGTGCAGGTAGCTTATAGCAGAGTTTATGTCCATAATGTTAGAATGTTGGAGTTCCATGTATTCTTAGGAATAGGCTGGGTCTGTATGGCAGAGTTTAACCATGCTGCTGTTAATATTAACTTCCTGCTTGCATAGTTAAGATATGTTCTAGGTGGAGGAGACTTACTGTTCCAGTGCAACAAGTAATTAAAGATCTCAGTAGCTTAAGCAAAGATTTGTGCAAATCACTACTGGGACTGACATCCCGAATTCCACTGCGTTGCAGTGTTGTACAGTGTGGACTCGGCTATTTTTGCCTAAGTATTTCTCTTCTACTTCCAGAAGTGATCGAATTACAGGTTACTGCACGGTAAAATATTTCGCCCTTTCAAAATAAAGCCTGTTTTTAAAACACTTGTTTCAAATTTTTCTCATTTCAGGGAGCCAACATGCATCAATTCTGTATCAGACATATCTTCCCAAACATCAAATTAGATTTCATTTCAATGTCTTGGTGTCTTGCAGCTTGTAGGGAATGGAAAATGAAATTAGCCAGACTTTACCATAGGTAACAGTAGGTGCTCTTATGGAAAGCGAGTGGTAAGGAAGCAACTTTATGGGAGTTGATTGCATTATGCCCTCCCTGTGTTTATGGAAAGCAGGGTGAAATTGAATTGATTATTTGGCATACAGTAATGGAGCAAAGAAGCCATTTTAAGCATCTGACATTTAAAGGTTTGGGTTTTTTTTGTTTTGTTTTTGTTTTTTGTTTTTTTCTCCTGGTATTAACAATTATGAAACTTAGCCTTTTGAATTATTCAGTCAGGCAAGAATTGAGGCATAGGCTGAGACCCTCGTGGTAAGAAGTAAGACGCTAAGCTCCTTTCAGCCTGAAACTTAGTAGCTTCATACTGCTCTGTGATCACCCAAGGAAGAACAGCGTGATCAGTACCTGATGTGCTTATTAAAATCTCTTTTTCTAAGTTGTTTATAGCCAGGTTCACTGGCAGAAAAAAAAGTGATGCACATAGTATCGGTGGTTTGGAGCTTGCATCAGCATTAAGTTGGGGTGCCCTAGTTGGTAGCATTGTGTTTCTGTCAAGGCTGCTTGCTTTTCCCTAAAATCAGAGAGGTGATTGCGTGACTGCTCTTTTTGAAATCCATCTTGCGTGTTAGCAACGTACTTGAGTACTTTTAATTTTAATTTGTCTAAGAAGTGCTACTAGAAGCTGCCTTCTGCAGTATGTGTGTATAACTTCTGTGTTCTTACTTCTCAGTGCTTCATGAAGTTACCTGGCTTACTGTTGAAAATGCATGTGGGTGTGTATATGCAAGTAGAGCAGGAAGACCAACCTCGTTCAGTTATTGCAAAAAGAAGAGGATGCTGATTTTTCTTTTGCTGCTAACAGTACAAAGGCTTTTGTAGACCTGGGACGTCTGGGGCAAATCCATATGCTGAGAGTGGCATCTCTTGCGTAATTGTATGATAGCTAACGTACACAGCAGAAAAGGGAATCTGTGCTCTGAAAAGATGACTGTCAGTTGGGTTTAAACACTGAATTTAAAGCAGCTCATTCTCTTCTAATACATGCAAGAATTGTAGTTCTGACAGAGACACTAGTTGTGGTGGGTTGTGGAGACTCCCACTACGAGGGGAGAGTCACGGGTTGCTGCTCTTCAGACAGCATTGCCATTGCAGAAACTCCAGTTCATATCAGAAGGGGGTTTGTAAATGTTGTGCTGTGGGAGCGTGACTGAAGAGATTTTGCTCTCCTGTTTGGTTGTGTCCCCTCCAGTTTACTTCAAAAATCAGTGCTGGGAGTCAGACTGGGTGTCATGCTGTAAATCTGCTCCGTCAAGAGGTGCTGACTGGGGAGTAAAATGTTTTCCTGGAAAAATTATTTTTGCATTCTACAACCTGCTTCTCCAGAGAAGGATTTTTGGAGGTTTTCTTTATTCTTTTTATTAACAGGCTTTATGAAGTCTTAAAGAATGCATGTGAATTGGAAACATGAGTGACCACTAGCTTTTAGGAGCAGGTGCTGATACTGTAACTTGCACTGCGCCGAGCTGTCATTCAGCAGGTATTTGAAGTGCTATGGCTAACCTGTGTATTTACATTGGCTTTCTCTTTCTTCCTCCCAAACCCCCATCCTTAGCGTTTCCATGGTTTGGAATGGATATCGGTGGAACGTTGGTTAAACTGGTCTACTTCGAACCGAAGGACATTACTGCAGAAGAGGAACAGGAGGAGGTGGAAAACCTGAAAAGCATCAGGAAATACCTGACCTCCAATACAGCCTATGGCAAAACTGGCATTCGTGATGTCCACCTTGAACTGAAAAATTTGACTATGTGTGGACGCAAAGGAAACCTGCACTTCATCCGCTTTCCCAGCTGTGCCATGCACAGGTTCATACAGATGGGTAGTGAAAAGAACTTCTCCAGTTTGCATACTACGCTCTGTGCCACGGGAGGTGGAGCTTACAAATTTGAGGAGGACTTTAGAACGGTATGTGAAAGGTTCATGTGGGTTCAGTGGGAACTACTTGGAAGAAAAAAGTCATGGGAGTCCTATTGCTTAAAACTTTCAGAGAAAATAACGCATTTTGCTTGTCCTAAATGGTTAAGACTAACAATGCATATTTGTTAGTTGGTGGAATTGCTGAGAACATGGAGGAGACAAGGGCAGGTGGGGAGGCTTGTGTATTCTACTGAAGTATGACTGCTGGATGTCTTCAGTAAACGGTTCCTTAGAGCGCAGCTGTGGTGATCAGATACCTCATAGTCAGCTGAGGGTGTGTTATGACAGCTTTGAAGTCTGAGACTACAGCTGTTCATCTGTATGTGTATTGAAAATACAGAAATGAAACCATACAGGCTGGAGACTACACTCTGGTTCCCTTCCCCTGGTATTAGTCCTTTTGGAGGCTTAAGTCGAGATTGTGGAAGACTAAGCTTGGAGTAGGGAAAGAAATAGTGTATGGAAGCATGGCAATAGCAGCTAGCTTTTGATTTCAGGTCTGGGAGTAAGTCACCTCAAGAACTGCCTTTCTTCATGTGACAATGTCCCAGCTTTCCTAGAACTTATAAATAACCTCTGCAGGAAGCTCTGGAAGCTGAGGGGTAAATCTGAAGTATTGAGATACATACATGACAAGCAACTGCCTTCCCAGTGACTTTAAAACACAGTTTGTACAACACCTCTGTGTGTCTCTTGCACAAATTCATTTCTAAATTCAGTTCATTCATTCTGGAGCTGAGACTATTGCTGAAGTTTGCACAAAAAGCACGTATTTCCGCTGGGGCATATCTCCATATATTTCTCTAGAAAAATGTGAAAATGCCCTGGTACAGCCAAACTAGTCAAAGAGTAATGTGGAGTATTTACTCAAGCAGGTCTGACACTTGTCCCTAGCTTCTGACCTGATCTTGATGGTGAGGGATGGCTGGGGGTGACAGGTTACAGCAGTTGCTCTTCTGTGACTGCTTCAGTTTACAGAGCTATCACACTGATTTATCAACTGCTGTTGAATGCAGTCCTTGACGGCATGTGCTTCAGTTTTAATTCCAAGCAGCCATTCCTGCACTACAAGAGGGTTTTGTTTTTTTTTCCTTTGTTAATATCCCTCACCTACCAAATGGTTAAAATCCTCTGATTCCTCAGGGAAGAGGATGCTGCAAGAGATGAACATGAACTCCAACTGTTGTGCAATGATTTTCAGTAAGCGTTGGATGTGGAAGAAGCTAGTCTAATGAAGGACTGTCAAACTTCTGAATTGCTGTAGCAGTCCGCTACTAGTACCAGATTTCTTGCCATTTAAGGGACTTGCAGCCAGCCGAAGAGTTAGGTTCTGCTGATGTTTGTGTTCTCAAAAGGAACGGTTTTCATTTCTCTTGCATTGTGTAGGGGATGTCAGGTACCACAGTCTGAGGTGAGTTCTAGCAGTAGTCAGCGTGGCCTTAGTTCAGGTTTTGGGGCATCCTTGCGCATGCCTAGGGATGATTCAGGTCACATTATCTAGTAACAATGGGAGGTCATTTTGAGGCTTTCTGAAGAGGCTGACTGTTCCTTTGGAAAGGTCAGTGTTCCCAGACTTCTCTTGCATCATGGAGCAGCAGCTAGAGTTGCCTCCTGAGTACAGAAGTTCATGTACCATGTTCCTATAGCTGTGGAATTGAACTAGAAGCTGCTTGGTGGCTGTCACAGCTAGGCATCTCTCTCCAGAGCTTTGGCCTTATCTGGTGAAAATAGGCAGATTACAGGGAGGGGACCAGTTTTTCCCAGCTCAGCTGCATGTAGGGCTAGAAGTCTTAGTTGAAGCTGAGGCTGTTCTACTAGCTATTGTACAAAAATATGAGGTCACACAGCTAATTCCTGAGGCACCTGGGCATGAAGTCCTACACTGTGTGCTATGACACTTGCAAGTAGTTTAAGAAAAAACACTTTAAAGGCTGTCTTGGGTTATTGAGTAGCATGATGCAATCAGTGAAGTGCACTCACACCTGAGATGAGTGCTTTGGACACCTTCTTGCAGCTATCCAATTCCACGCCGTATTTTAAAGCAAACATTTCTTGGTTCAAACTGTGGTATCCATAGAGTATTACAGAAGCAAAATATTGTGCATTACAGGAAGGTTTGCTTGTTTAATATCACTAGAAGGGCTAAGTGTCCTGGGTACTAGCACTTAAATTGTCACACCTCATTAGCCATTTTAACAACAGCTGGCAATCCCAGTGCGTTCTGCTGACTGTAAATTGGTGTTGGACAACAGCTTCAGAATTGTTCTCAAAGCATTAAAATGCATGGTTCAAATATTTGATCGCTCATGTACCTGCAGAAGTAGAGAGCAAGTGCCAAGTCTCATATCCTGCTGCTGTGGGATTCAGTGTTATATAGTGCCTTTTAGGGAGGAGGCGCTTTAAATGTTGATGTTCCTGCTAGAAGCAGTGTGGAAAAACTGAGGTATGGTTCTGGATGCTCTTAATTTCATGAAGAAGTCTAGTTAAGTGGTAGTAAAATCATGAAACTGATACAAGTAACATGCTTTTGTTCTAGCCCTCTATTTCCCTATGCATGTACTTTAAAATTATTTGTCTTTCATGGTATTTCTAAATGCTTGTGGGACTTCCAGAATTGCATAGATTTTGGACGAAAGATCCAACATATTGCAAAATAACATACTCAAATCCTAAAGTAAGTTTCCTTCTAAGGTTGCAGCTACTATTTCTCCTTACAATAAACTAGCAAATACTCTTACTTGCCTATTCTAGTGTCCAATTCTGAATCCCTAAATAAGTTAAATAGGCTTGTTCTAGACATCTGTGTTGCTGTTGTATATTAAAACAAAACTGGGAGGCATCTTCTGTTTTTTCTGACAGCTGTTTTTTGTGCCATAGGAAGGCAACTAAACTTACAGAGCCAGCTAGGTTTGACTATCTGACCTCTCCCTCTCTTGTGATCCACGCCGATGGATAAAAGGAGACCTGGAAGAGTCTCTGTGGACTCTTGATGACTGCCAGTGATAATGTTCAACAGCCTGCAAATTATTTAATTCACTCTTAAGATCGGAATGCTTCTGTTAGAAGTAGGAAAACTGACTGTATTTGTTAAACTAGACCACAGAAATAATTCTACCAAGCATATGGTTATATTTGATGCTCATTAAAGAGCATCAGTAAGTAATTCACTAAAAGGATTGTTTCCAGCTTAGTTTTTTCTTGTGGGTATATGTTTTTTATTTTTTTTTCTCCCTTTCTTAATGACTGGTCCTTATGGCTGACTTTTGTTATTTTCAGGTAGCAGTGCTGTTGAGGCACAGATGAATCAGTCACCTAATTCTGCTTATCCTTCTTCCTTTCTCCAAATACTTACTGTCACCTCACATCTTCTATGAATGTTAAAGCCACACAACCTCTTTAAATGAGGAAGGGACATGGTCTCATTTGCCTGTGTACCTGTAATATAAAGCGCTTATGCTCTTTGCCTCCCCCATGCTAGCAGGCGTGCTGCTTTCACAGAAGTATGCTGTTAGTGTTACAAGGAATAAACAGGCTGTCACTTCGTTTTGTAAAACAGGTCGCTAGGAGGGATATGTGGGGGCTGAGGGAAGAAAGGCCTATTCAGACTTCTGTCTGAAACCTGCTCTGCTGCAGGATGCCCGCTGATTGATAACTGGAGAACCTGACTTGGCTGCGCTGCAACTTCACTGCTGGCTCCACTGGAAGCAGGGCCTGAGCCAAAAGCCAGTCGCTTAATAAAGCACATTTGGGGGGTGTGTGGGGGGAAGGCTGTTACCGGCACAGACTTAGACCTTGACCTTCCCCTTGACCATAAGAAAAATGTTTTAAGACTAAGCTTGGCACTTGGAGAGCGTTTTCCTCATGCCAGTTACTAGCTGGTTTTAGAGCTTGCCTTTGTGTCAGGGCCTGAGTGCCTGGGGATGACTTGTAGGCCGTATTTCACTTCGGGGGGACTGGGGAGGGGCAGTGTGCATCTCCTCCCTGCCCAGGGAGGGAGGACATCCTTCTAGCTGCCTGGCGAGAGGGCAGGTGCTGAAGAGCATCCTGGACTGGTGCTTTTTTGCCCAAAGTTGGTGCAGTCAGTGTCTGTCTTCTCTTCTACCTCAGTGAACGTTAGGCTGACCTTTTAGTTGTGATAGACTTTGTCTTACTTGAATCTGAGTGCTATTTCCCAGCTTCGGGGTGGGGAAGGAGCTGCGGGGAGTACCCTCACCAGAGCTCGAAATGGAGCAAGTCTGGGGGCTGGAGGGGCAGTTGAGGTGAAGACAATTGAAACGTGAAGAAAGCAAAGTACCTATATATGAGAGTGGAGGAGAGGTAATGGGAAGGAGACAGAAGGCAAAAATAGACTGAGCTATTATAGGAAACAAAAACTGGAGCAAAGCCCAGAAGGAATATAAAAGCCAGCGTGATGCAGTAAGTGAGGCTGTTGTAGCTGATAATTAAAAACTTGCAAGAAGTTAAATTCCTAACAGTCTGTTACAGAAATATTTTCTTAGTTCTCATTGGAAGTCCAAGACACAAATGAACTTGTAACTGCACCCAGGTTCTGCAGTTCCTGTGCTCTCCAGAGCTCGGTAACAGTTTGAAAATTCAAACCAGGTGAAATCTTTCATGAGCTGAAGCTTCTGTGAGGAGATGTACATGTCCTGATGCTGATCCATCAGGCTTCTGCCCTCTGCAGGTATGTCATGGCTGCCCTCAGCCCCTCTCAGGGGGACTGGGGCTGTTCCATGTCCTCCTTGCCTGAGGTAGAAATACTCATGAAAGCAAACATGACCCAAGTCTTCAACTGTACTTCCACACTACAAAGAAGCTGAAAGTTGGTACCTCTTTCTTTTTTTCCTGGCAGCAAGGCTCTGCCAGCTGCCCTGCTGTGGTCATGGCAGTGCTGATCTTGCTGGGTTGAGTTACTGTTATGCTGCCTGATACAGCTAAAGCTTGACACTATGCATGTTACAAAAAAGCCTTGAACAGACTGTTGTTTTCCAGCACTCCTTATGAGTTTATACCAAGAGGTGGGCTTTTATTCTCCTTAGGATAGCATCTGTGTATGGCAACAAGGGGCCTTTTGCATATCCTTGCAATCAGCTCAGTTTTAGGCGCTGGTTGCTAAGGCATGCACTGTCACAGGGAAGCATTCACTGCTCCTTCGCTGTGTTGCACCCACTTGTAAACATGGCTAAAATCCAGAGTCCCTGCTCTTGATGGTCTTGAAGAATTCCTAGAGATCCAATGTATTCTGTTCCCTCCCTTCATCTGGTATTTAAAAGCAGTCTGAAATGATGAATTTCTATGGTCTGGCCATAAGGTAGGAAAAACTGTTCTTATAAAAAAAAAAAAGTGCACATGGTTTTGCTGTAACCATCATAAATTTTTCCTCCAGGGTCCTGTGTACTGTTCTGTTCTGCTGTTCTTGCTCTCATAGCACAACTTTCTGACGTACCATTTTTTGAGAGGCACCATACTGAAGGTAGTTGCAGGAGTGTGGAGCAGGATAAGTAGAGCAGTGTGCTGCCTGCCGTCATATTAGTGGCTGTAAAGGGCTGGTGAACATCTACAAATGCATTTTGTAAAATGTTGTAGGAGGAACATCTAATGCTCTTCAGCTCCTGCAAGGAGAAGTGTCTTGAACAGCTCAAAGATGAGGGTGAGTAGAGTGGGGTGGAGTGAGGTGGTGGCAGCAGAGAAACACATACGCCTACTCATACATTAGTTACGATGTTTTCAAGCACATCTATTTTGTGATGCAGTCGAGCTGCTTCAGTCACTGTGAGCAGAGAATGAATAGAGGAAAAAGCAGTTTTATATACAGTGACAGGGACTGGGAAAAGGGTTTGTGGCCCTGGCCCATCCTGGCTTCTTGTGTGAGGCTGGGTTACAGTATTTCTTGCAACTGTGCCCTAATTTGTGCTTAGGGAAAAAAAAATAGCTTGCTGGGCTGCCCAGAGCCTGAGATGTGAGGGTGAAGAGCTTGCAGGTTGCTCAATGCAGGCAGGCTGCGTGGAATACTGATGCCAGTCTTGCTCCTTCCAAAAATGAGAAACAGACTGCTGTAACAGTTCAGGAAAACAGTTTTTCAGTCTGCTATGAATATCATACATGAAAGAAAGCAGCGTAAGTCTTTTCTGCTTGCAGTATATCAGCTGTTAAATATAGCACAGAACCATAAAAAGCAGAGTAAATCTTAACGTGGCTTTTATATGTGGAAGGTTGGACCTAATAAGACTTCTGTGCTCAGTGCTTGAAAGAAGCCCCTGATTACTTGCTTTTGTTCTGTCCTTATAAAAGTGCTGTGCTGGCTGGAGAGCTGGTAGAAACAAGCATTTTGTCTTTCTGCACTCATGCCAGAAGTGTTTTTTCTCTTAGATTTGTATTGCTCGTGTTTTGCAAGTACTTAATATTATGTATTTATTGAAGTGTAATACTGGTGAGACAAAAGCAGCTTGTGGCTGGTTATTTGGCCTACAGGATGACCAGAGATTTTGACAATAAGGGCCATCCATACATCCACTAATGACTCTTCTTTGTGCTGCAGGCTTCTGTTTCATAGCATGTTTATGTATGATACGGCTGGATCATGTCTTGTCATGCTGCTTCTAGTTCATACAGTAAAATGAGGACTATGAAACTCCAGAGTACTTTACCTAGAGAAATATGGCTGGTATACAGTTGTCTGTTTTGACAAGCTAGTGCAACACTTACTGGTTCAAATAGAACAAATAAATCCTCTAACTATTAATGCCTTAGTGAGCTCCATACAACATTGTGAGAGAGAGTGCATGAGTTGTTAACTGGTACTCCCTTGCACTGTATGTCTCTTGGAGTTGTTTCTCTCAGTCTAATAGCAAGAAATAGCTGAAATCCAAGGTATTTGCAAAGACAGCCTTAAGATTTTTTTTGTAATGCTTCTTTAATTTTCTCCCCCAGTTTGTGCTTACTCCTTTTATTTGCTGGGCAAATGGTTCAAGACTTATAATGCCTTTCTGTAGCTGTAACTTGTATAGCCACGTGGTAACCAAGGGAAGCATATGAAGGGATTGTAAAATTGCAGGAGGAAATGCTGAAAGAAAAAGAAGTGATCCCCACCTGTGTCTGTTGTACTATGAATAGCTGTATTTATACTGAGGTCTTTGAGTTTGCTTGGTTTTGTTTTTTGTAGAAATACTTTTCTATAGTTGCAGGATTTGAGGGCTAGCAAGCATAAAGTGAGGGCAGACCCAAACAGTAGGGCAGCTTTCAGTTCAGGCTAGTTAAAGCAATGTAAGAGCAGAGAAAACTTAAGGGGAGAGATTTAAATAGCTCAAAAGAATGTAACCTATTGGCCGTGCCTGTTCCACAGAAATAGCTTCTCTTTGTAGTGACTGAATATATCTTCCAGAATTAAAAATAGGAGGTAGGTAGCCCCATGAATCTTATCTATTAGCTGTTATAAAAACATCCTGCAATATGCAAATGTTTGACAACCTGCTCTGAGCTGAATAGCTCCCTTTTGTTCTTAATACCCTGCTGCTTTTTCTGGTACAAGTGGAGTAGATAAGACCTACTGTGCTGGTGTGAGGATGCAAGTGACCTCAGGATTTGCATGTGAGACTTTTCTATATTTTCTTCCTTCTCCTTACACGTTTGAATTCAATGTCATTTGGAAAGGAGTTTTTCTACAGATTATCACTGTATCCTGTTTCTAGAAAGGAGTGGGATTTCTAACTCTAGTAAACAGAGTGCTATGATAAGTAGGTGTCTGCTTAAGTACAGTAATGGGTGACCTGTAAGATCCAAAAGAATATGCTTTTTAAGCTCTTACACTTGTTTTTCTGCCTTCTGCTACAGTTATTTTTTTCTACAAATATTATGATGGGGGCATGGGCCTGAGGATATTTTTGGTTTTTAGATAGTATTCTCAGTGTTTGATGAAAAACCTGTGGTTTTTTTTTTATGAGGCATTTTAAAACACTGATTGTAATTTAAAGAAACAACTCTCATTACTGGAGAAATACACTTGAAAAAAAAAGGCAAGTCTTTAAGTATAATCCACTGCATTTTTAATGGGTATTAACATACAAATGTGCACTTTGTAAAGCTTGAATTATCTGGTACTTTAAATGCAGTTTCTTGACCTTGCTGCTTCTGCCAAATGTTTTGTTAAATTGCTGGGAGATGTAGATGGATGATGAGTTAAAGCACTGGGCATCCTGACAAGTGCTACTTTGCCCACATGTCAGATACTGTCCCAAAACTGCAGAGCACAGTCCTCATGGGATGGGGATGAGAGGAAAAATTTATTGCTGCAGACTGCTGTCGGGGAGGAAATTTTTTCCTGGACTGCTTGCAGAGCATGGATTATCCAAAAGGCAAAGGAACTGAAGGACAGTGCTGCATAGCACCTTGTTTTGGGAGGTACCCATTGTCAGGCAGAAAGCGAACTCCTTGTATTTTGGACCTCATGCTCGGACAGATCTTTGTACTGTTTGAGTAGCATAATACATTACTGTTAAATTGATGGAAGTGCTTCAGCAGCGCCTTTTGTCCTTCTCAGTGTTGTACTATACTAAGAAATATTTAATTTCTTGTTCTATTCCAGATTGCTGATCTACAACTCCACAAGCTGGATGAATTGGACTGTTTGATCCAGGGCCTGCTTTATGTTGATTCTGTTGGTTTCAATGGCCAACCAGAGTGCTATTATTTTGAAAATCCTACAAATCCTGAACAATGCCAGAAAAAGCCTTACTGCCTTGATAATCCATATCCTATGCTGCTGGTTAACATAGGCTCAGGGGTCAGTATCCTAGCTGTATACTCAAAGGACAACTATAAGAGAGTCACAGGATCCAGGTAAATTTAATTCTCTATATTTTTTCTTAATATTTGAACAGATAAAAGCAGACAGCGACTATAGGTGCAGCTTCAAATTATTCTTATCTTCCCATTTCTTTAAAAAACTCACTAGTAGCAAGGCTGGAAATATCCCAGGATTTCTTCAGAGGAGGGCGTAGGTCAGTGAAATCGCTTGTTCATTCAGCTTCAGAGCTGCTTTAATCTCTCCTTGGTGTTCTCACCTACTTCCTATCTCTTGCTGTGAGTTACCAAAATAGACCTGTTCCAATAAATAAATGTTCTCTTCCCTACGCTTTGATCCACTAGAATAGCCAGAGCAGTAAAGTAAAAACGTTTGGGCCAAACAAAAATGTCTTGCTTAATAATTAGGATGTGTATCCAGGATACAGGAAAACTTCATAGTATTACCTGCTACCACTGGATTTTGGCAGGGGAGTCTTATTAGATGTCTTGTTTCCTTACTGATTGCAGTAGTCTTTGGACTGTGCTAGTAAATCAATGAATGGCCGCATGTGAAGACTAGAACTTGACTGTCTGTATTCTTACTTGATTCTCAGCATGATTTCTGCCTGTGTCAGCTGGTGTTCTCTGAAGCAATTTGTAGGGTACAGCTGAGTTGGAATGGACTCTGGCCTCTGTTAAATAAAAGGGGGAAAAAATTTTAAATGTGACTGCTCTGTTTAAGAGCTTGGGAGTTCAGTGTTGCGGATGCAAAATTTTGCTGTTAAGGCCGCAGTAGCCTGAGGCATGCTTAAGTTTACTCATATTGTAAACTGTGATGTGGCCAGAGAAAGTATTTACTTGTAGGGAACTACTTTAGTCCAGATGGGCATGCTTCCAGGTAGTATTGAAGCTTCCAGGTAGTATTGAAAATACATATGTATCTATGCACTCTTCACTCATATGTACAAGCTAAATTGATATATTTCATATTAGTAATCTTGTGACCTTTAAAACAAATTAGAAGTATATATATATATCCATTCCTCCCCACCCCCAAGTCCACTTCCAAAGCAACAACCAAAGAAACTCTTAGGATTTGCTATGGTCTGTTCCAAAGCTGCATTCTGTTCTTCAATGCATGGTACATATTAATGAAGTTTTTCATACACACTGTAAATGACTGCGTGTCTGTCTTCCATTGTCTTATTTAAAGTATATCTTAATATCATAATTGTACACATGAGCCATTTTTCTGTATACGGTACAAATGAACAAAGTTGATCTTAGGGGAGGCTTTGGTTTTCTTGCCATTCTAGTGGCTTTTTTTTTCAAGCACAGTCCTTTCAATATCTGTAGATCTACTTCTGATCGTTTACATTACAGAGGGAAAAACATGACTGCAGTGGGTTGTTGACTTGTTAGCGATGATGAAATCAATATTGTCTCGTGGGCTTCCTCCTGTTCAGATATTAAATATATTACTGCACTACTAGATGTGTTCTGAAAAACTTTCCTAATAATTGAACGCCACCGTCTGAGCAGTGTTCCTGTCTAACCTGCTGTGTTTTTTTGTGAAGTGCAAATGCAGCATCTCATTGGTCTTGTTTATTGTGGCTCCAATCAGTGTGACTGCCACCTGTGCAAATAAGTTACTCTTCCTTAATCTTTGGGAAAGTTAAGGAAGGATGTAGAGGTTAGTAAGTTGAAGTTCATGTCTACTTTGGACTCTGCAGTCTTAACAGAATTCTAATGAATGCGTTAGTAACTTGTTACATGTACTTGGATACTGAGTAAATATGTGCAAGGTTTTCAAGAAAAATGACTGCTCCTTGTTTAGAGATCTACGGAGGGCTGAGACAGACATGGAGGGGTGCTGCCAGCCTTGCTTTGAACAGGAACCAACCAGACTATTTCCTGCCATTGCCTAGGGGGACAAGATGCATCTTAGCTGCTTGCCCCTGCATAGATAGTGTTGATTGCCATTTATTCTTTTATTGCTGACTCAGGTGATCTGGCTGGCTGCTTTTTCTTACCCAAAGAAAACTTGGTTGAGCGCTACCAATAGCAAACTGGCATCAGCAAAGTTGCATTGGGCCACGTTCTCAGCTAACACTTTCTTTAGCGTGATTTCTCCTGTTTAAATATGAAGAACTGACGAGTAGTTGAGTTGAAAACCATGCAGGTGTATTAAACTCAGCCTGGGGGGTATTTTTCCTCACTTCTCCAAGAGGAGTTGCAAGACTATAGTTAGTAGCTGTGCAGAGCACTTTGAAAACAGGAGTCTGAAGATCTGTGGTAAAAGCTGGTCCCAGCTGCTGTTCTGAAGGAAGTGTGCTTTTCTAGTCTCGGAGGAGGAACCTTCCTGGGCCTCTGCTGCTTGCTGACTGGCTGCGAGACCTTCGAAGAAGCACTAGAAATGGCTGCAAAAGGAGACAGCACCAATGTGGATAAACTGGTGAAAGATATTTACGGCGGAGACTATGAGCGGTTTGGCCTTCAAGGGTCTGCTGTAGCCTCAAGGTATGCTTTGAGCTGTTTCTAAGGAGTTCTGGGAAACTTAGTGTGCATGCTGAACTGCATGCGTAATGATGCAGTGTGTCCATGTGGGACTGTCACTCTGAATGGATCATGTGCTTTGTACTTAGATCTCTCACCTACTTCTTACTCTATTTTTTTTCTACGCAGGTATAAGCAATGCTTTAGGTAGCTTGCTTCCATTAAATTATTTTAAAAGAAGTGTGTTTGCTCATTGCTTTGTCTTTCCAATGTGATTACTTCTCCCATATTTCATTATGTCTAAAGTTGATGGATGTCAAATCCAAACAAAATTAATTATTTAATTTAATACCTTTCTAAGGGCTTTCAGCACTCTTGAATACCTCATTAAAAGGAATGATTTTCCTCACACAGCTTTGGCCATATGATGAGTAAAGAGAAGAGGGATTCCATCAGCAAAGAGGACTTGGCCAGAGCTACTTTGGTTACAATCACCAACAACATAGGTTCTATTGCTCGCATGTGTGCACTGAATGAGGTAAGATGGTATATTAACTATAAGCTTAAATTCTTTAGAAAGAGCTTACTAAGGTTATCAGAATACAAAAATGCAAATTGCTGGTATAGTAGGTATGTAATTGCTTGGTAAATATGCATGTATTCAATGCTGTGTCTCAATTCCTGTGATTTATCATGTATGCCGTGGTGCAAAGTGTAAGATACTTTGAGCTTTGAAAGTAGGGAAGAGGGGAGAAAAGTTGACTGTAAAGCTCTCCTTGAACGATTGATGCTTAGAGCAGTCCAATCGTTCTTGAACTGTACTGGATAGATATCAGTGCCTTTAATCCAAATTAATACTCTTAACTACTTCTTTGTTATTAACAGATCAGGTTTTGTGACAGACTTTAATTTTAAACAAAACAAAAATAAGCAGGGATTTGTGAGCTGCAAATTGCATCCCTCAGTATTATTTGGTAACTGACTGCTTTTGTCTGATCTAAATTTTTTTGGGTGCTTTAATGATTTCAGCTCTACAACATTCTCCGCTTAGAATAAAAGCTGGTTTTTTCTTAAATCAAACAAAACACCAAATAAACCCCTAAACTGCTGCTTTATGACTTTGTGTGCAATTTAATTTTTTACTTTATGAGAAATAGCAGACAAATAATCATCAGTAGTTTTTTATAAGTCTGTCATATCGCCCTCGATTTTTTTTAAATATAAAAATTCCTAATGCTTAATCTCTCCTCTATGGGAGAGATGGTTGCTCTTTTCCAGTGTTTCATTTTGCCTCTTTAATATTTTATGGTTCTGATTTTTGAGATGAAATGATAAATCTTCATGCAGTATGTGGAAAGTGGTTGTACAATGGAATTGTGATTGCATACTGATAAATCTTGCAGTCAGTTCCTTTACTAACAGTTTTAACATCTGATTTTTGTGAGCTCCTACCTTTGAGAAACCATCTACAATCTCCTCAGTCTTTCTTGAGCGGTAGTGGCCTATTCCTGTGTCTGAATACTGAATTCTTTCCCCCTTCCATGTGTGCCTTTTAACTTTTTAAATTTCAGTTTCATCTAGTATGTTATGACTCAATCACGAAGTCTCTTCAGCATTGCTGTGCTGTTCATTTTTTATTCTGAATCTCCCAAGTAACTTTGTATGTTGAGTTATGTTTGTTGCTAATATTCCCTTCTAGAGCACTTCTAAAATATTTTGAACAGCACAAGTCTCTGTGCTCCTATAAAATGCTACAGATAAACTCCCTTTATTGTGAAAAGTGACTACATACTTTTTTTTGGCAATTTGACTTTTTCAGTCACGATGATTCTCTTTCAGTGTTCTCTTTGCTTTCAGCTTCTTTACAGTGTTGCCTTGTGGCATGGAGTTCAAGCAGCATTGTACAGGGCTATCAAAGCATGGAGAGTTGCAGCAGGGAACCACATGCGATGCATTCAGAGGAGGAAATAGGCTACTAATGCAACTAATGCTTCTGAGTCATTGTGGAAAAGTTGCTAACTTTTTTTGTCGAGGACGGGTTTATTTAAACTGGATGTGATCCACAGCATTTTATGGAGGAATGTGGCTTGTTGTGTTAAGTATTCTTCATGTCCCAGACAATGTCAAAGCAGAATTTCTGCAGCATTTCAGAAACAAATTATTCTGTGGCTCTAGAGAAGAACCTTATTTAGTAGCTTTATATGTTAGTAAAAATAAATAAATAAAATAAAAAACCTTCAAACATGATATCATTGCAAGTCAGCTACTATCCAGATAGCTTGCTCTGAAGAAAGGAGTAATGCTGCTATTCTGTTAAATACTCCAGACACATAAATTGTCATTGTGAGTTACAGCTGTATCTTCCAACAAGGCTGGTGAATGAAATGTCCGAGTGAGAACTCTGTGCTTAAAAACCAGTTGAATTTGATATATTATTTTGTGGAATGTATGCATTAGATTTAGGGTAATGGTAAAGCTCACTTTGACAAAATCAATTTATGCCCTGAAGCGTGAGTTTTTTGATAATTTTTTTTGTGATTGCAGCTTTAATATTGTGTTGAAAATCACTTGCATATGTGCAGAAAAAATGAGGCTGGGGAATAAATGAAATATTCGTTCTGCAGAACTTCAAAGCGAAGTTTGCTTGCACAAAGTTGGCAGTAGGGTAGAAAAATTCCATAGTCTGGAACCATTTGGCTACACATCATTTGAAACAGTCTGTTGTAGGCACAACAGAACTACATAAAGGAAACCAATCTCCCTCGTTTATACTTTACATGTTCTGCTAGTATGGAAGCTGCATCTGAACAAGCCTTCTCGCAAAAGTATGCGCAAGATGGTTTTTTGTTGCATCGATATAGATTCCACTGTTCAATTGAATTGGCAAATGTATATATGCTATGTTTAAAGGTGTAGTATAATTTTCTACTGCAGGGTAGTTGAACAATTTAGCAAAGCCCCAGGATGGAAGAGTACATGTCTTTTCCATGATGTTGTAATTTGGTTAGCTTAAGCAAGAATTTCATCACCAACCCTCATCGGTTTAAGGCCTGTCTTTCAGCTTTGAATATTTCAGCTGTTAACAATTCTAAGTTAATAGGCAAGACTCTCTTAAGAGATGAAATAGCATGCCTTCATTTTCAAAGCCCCAAGAAATGCTAAAGCTGTTTTCTGTTCAATTCCAAAATCTGGGAAACTAACAATTTTTAACCTTGACAAGCAAAGGAATGTTGGAAAATAGTTGATAAAAAAAAAAAACAAACTTATGTGCTGACAGACACTGCTATTCTAGTAGATATTACTATTTTTAGATTTAAAGTTTTAGTAATTTTTACAGTCCGTGTTAAGTATTGCTTGCTTGAATTTCAGATATGAGTAGCTCCATGTTTATGTTCAGGAAAAAGACATTTGGGGAACGAAGTTCAAATGTAGGGTTCTAATCAATTTCATGGTATTGACTTACAGGAAAATAATTAGTTACGTGTTTATCCCTCCTTTGTTAGCAATGAGTTCCAGAGCTAGAACTGCTTTGTCAAAGGATGCAGAGTCCCCTTGGCCATGTTTAATAGCAGCCTTTTGAAACTTGAGAAGCTCTTATTTTCAGCAACATAATTTACTAGGAAAGCATATTGAATACATGCTGATGGGTCTGCAGAGTCTAAGTGGATAGATGACTACAATCCTGCGTTATTTAATTAAAGTTTGTGTCTTGCTGTGTTTTATTTGAGAAGGATGATCAGAAATGAAACTCTTAAGTCACTGGAGACTGAATAAATACCTGACTGCATCTGGATACCAGTACTGAGCCTTCAAGCGAAGGTGTTCTGTATAGTGTGTCACACGCACAGTATTGGACACTACAAAACCGCTCTTTGTAGTGAAATAACTGCTGCAGAACAGAGTGCTAGGCCTCACAGAGCCGTATGAATCCAGTGAGGCAGTGCTTGGTAACTCCGCTCTCAGCAGGTTTTTGCTGTGAATTTTCACTAGAGGGTTGTGAGGACGTGTTCTAACGTTGCCTCAGGACTCCTCTAAGAGCTTGTCTCTAGGATTTGGTCTCCTACCGAATCTTCTACACCAGTTCTAGTGTATAGTGAGCCTCACGTGCAGCACACCAGCTCAGAATGCACATGTAGACGTTTTCGTGCATAACTGGTGAAACAGGGCCTGGTAAAATAGCTACTGGCATTAAGTACCAGAGCTGTTGGTAACGGGCCCTGGTGTGTACACAAGTAAGGATGCGGTGTGGCTTTCTCACTGACAGTGTGGCACCGATTGTCTGGAAAACTTGAGCTTCTTTATAAACGCTGAGTTCTAGAGAGCTTTGAAACAAAGGAGTGTGATACGGGTTAAGTGTCGTGTTGGCTATGGTTCACTTGCTTTTTGAAAACGGAACCACAGTTCAGATAATATGTAATGAAAGACGATTACTCTCTCAGGTAGTTCTTGTCAGATACCCTTCAGAGGTTCTCCGCTTGTATTCTCTAGCACATCTACGTCATATACAAACAATGGATCCTGTTTGTTGGGAAGGTTGTGAGCTTTTAAACAAATATTCACCATCTGTGGTACAAGCCTCTCTCTAGAAAACAGTCTTATTTTTTTTGCAACATGTCTACTTAGTGGTCAGTGACTAAAATTATTTGGGGATTTTTTGGTCTGGAGAATTTAAATGTAACCCAAAATACCCATATAATCTTATAGTGGAGACAGAAGCATATGTTGAATGGGACAAATAACGCAGCTGAATATAATTTTTGCTGGTCTGCTTTTCAATTTTACAGAACATTGACAAGGTGGTATTTGTTGGAAACTTTCTCAGAATTAATATGATTTCTATGAAGGTGCTAGCATATGCTATGGATTATTGGTCCAAGGGACAGCTGAAAGCTCTGTTTTTGGAACATGAGGTAAGGAAATATATGTTGAACTTTCTTTTATTTGTAAGGAAAAAAATCTTGTGGTTCCTGACTATTTTGATGAAGTTAAAAGGGAGAAACTCAACGGTATTGCTTTGAAGTGAAAGCACAAACCAAGTTCTGCATAAATACCATTTAACTATGAACTCATTTGAAAATATCCCTCATTAGCTCCGTGGCTTGACCACTGATCTTTTGGTGTTTATTGCTAAACATCACACGTGCTTCTTGATCCTACTACCAACTATGTTCTGTGTGGCATTATCTATAAACCTCAACTAGAATGAATTTCGGCAAGTAGTTCTGAGGGCACTGTGAGATGGCTGTGTTCAGAATGGAAACTGCACTGCCTCAACACACCATCACTGTAGTGGTTCTGTAATTTTTTGACAGTTTTAGAGAACTGTGCAAGATTTCTCACAATACAATGCTCTGCTGGACCTAAACAATATTGTATTAAATCATAATTCAGATAGAACAAATACTTGGCACAGTGGGGCTGGTCTTGTAAGAAAGGTCTTTTAATTGTCTTAGCAAAACTGAAAGCTCTGCATGATCATGCTTATGTCTTATTTTGGAATTTGATGGCCCTTTTTTTTGTTTTTGCTTGTTTAAAGGGTTATTTTGGAGCTGTTGGGGCTCTTCTAGAATTGCTTAAAATGACAGATGATCAGTGATGGAGCTGTCTGAAGAGATTTTTACTGCAGATGCTGCTGGATAAGAGCGGAAGCCACTACAAGGATGGAAATGAAGCCATTACGATAGTTCTACCTGCTGGATTTGTAAATAATTTAAAATCCTTTTAGCTGATCTCTAACTTCTGGGTTTTGAGCTTAACTTCAAAATTCATATGGGGAATACTGAGATTTTTTTTCTGTACACTGTATTTTTTAGGGGAAAAATGTGCAACGTGGCCAAACATACAGATTTTATGGAATTATTTTAAAAAGTGGATACTGTTTGATGTAGGACCTGTGATACTAGGCATCTGCTTTTCTTCTGGGGTTTACTGATTAGTGCGGTAATTTTAACTTCATTTAGTAATCACTCTAGGAGATTTTTATCTTATTTTCATGACGTTTCATGATTTGTTCTTGGTTTCAAATGAAACTACAAAGCTGATGCATTTTACTGTGAAAACTAGTCATTGATTTGTTGCCTTTCCTTTCCTCATTAGATGAGACACACTTTTATTTAACAGCTTTCCCTCACCCTGCCAAAAAAATAAAATAAAATATGAGCTGCTTGGCAAGACTGCAAGAAAACCTGGGGGAGAGCGTGTGTTTAAACACTAAATTTTCAGTGCTCCTGACTTTAAAGATCAGGAACAGACTGCTAACTGGTTTTGCAGTGCTGTCCTTTATATTGGAAATTGTAAACAATGCAAAGGAGAATTTTAATTATTGGCTTGAAACTAAAATGAAATTGTTTCTTTTGAAAATCTCTGATCTATATGGAGAGTTCCATAGTACCCATGTTGTTTATGTATCATACATGCTTGGTGTTAGATGACAAAGGGAGGAGATTGTTTCAATTTATTTGAAGACTTTTCTGTAGTGTGCAGTTTCTAAGTTGATCATAATCGAAAACAACTGATAACTGCATTATTGAAAGCCCAGTTTCTAAAATTAGAAAATCACTCACTAATGTATTTTCAGTTTTTAAGCTAATGCCAACTTTCCCCCTCGAACACTAAGGTTTGAGTGTTTATTCCAGTGCAGTACTTTCTACATTGGTTTCATTGGTGGACCTCTCTAGACTTTTTCAGTTGAATTGAGACCACTTTGGAATCTATGTACTTGATTGCGCATGGCATGTATGAACTTGCTTTTCCTAGACACTTTGAAGGCTCACAAATCAGAGGCTGAAAACCAGTCCATAAATTATTTTGTCTTGTAAAACTGTATGTGATGTCACATAATGTAAAGGGCTCATCAGAGGGACAGTGTAAAATTCAGACTTATGTATTATCCAATATATTTTTGGAAGGGGGTTAACTCACTTTTTTAAGTCATTAATTTCCATATCTCACAAATGGTGAAATGAATTCATATTAGTTGAAGTGTTAACTTGTCTGATGGAAATAAAGACCACCACTGTTTTGACTGTTTTAATGTATCTGTGGAATTCATTTCTTGAAATCAATTATATGAAATGCATAAATGTTTCATGACACATAGCAAGTTACTTTCATGATAATGCTTTGGTACTTACTTTTCTAAAATCTTCTGTTACATTCCTTTGGTCTTTGAAGCTGTACCTGTTTAAAGCTGATTTTTTCATAGTTTGTAAGTAACTACATGAGAATGTTAGCATGTTGTAGTTGACCCTTCATGTAACACTTGATGGGAGATAAGTGGGGTTAGTTCTGCTCAGTGCCTCTAATTTTTCATGAACAAAATGAACTTACTAAGCTTATTTGTTAAGTTTTACCTGCAACTTAAGGATTTTTTTTTCCTTAAAGGAATATTCAGAGGATACAAAACTGTATATCCAATGTTGTACGTAGAGCTATTTCAGTTTCTAGAAATACTGGAAAGAGTTTAGAAATGAGACTTTTGAAGTGTGATCTTTGGTCATAGAATCTTCCACCGATGTTGATTCAGGACAAGGTAATTCTGGACTTCTAGCAGGTGGTGATAAATGTTTGTAAGCTTTTTCCTTCGGGGGGGGGGGGGGGGGGGGAACACATTTTGGTTTTCCTTTTTTTTACTTACTAGACAAGCGTTGTAGACCTTCAAGTTCATTTGGTATGCAGTTCTTCATTCCTGTGTATATGTCAAGTATTATTGACAATCTCTGAGCGAGACAATTTGGAAACTGTAAAGCTATTTGAACAACAGTTAGTGTTTTAGCTCAAAACATGATGAACTACTTGCTATTGCCCTCTCTTCTCCCTTGAGCGTTGCTATCAGGAAGTGTAAGACAAGCAGACTTACTAGTGGCTGCTCTTACACAGTTGTCACCTGCCCCCAGTGAGGGGAGAAGGTCCAGGCAGCAGAGCAGAAAAGATGTGTGGGTGGGTAAGATGTGAATGTTGTTCATGTGCCTACATACTGCTAATGCTATCTTCACTTGTTTGTTCAATCTGATGCTTGCTTCTGGAAGTCTGTGGGAAGGAATATTCCCCTGAAGGAAAGAGGGATTGTCTTTCTGTAACAGTTGCAATAACTTTGAAATCAGGCTGCTGTCAGGGCTACTTAACCAACTCCCTTTCTTCCACCCACTTACTTAATCTGGATTGTGTCAGTGTGCCTGGTCTTGCCTAGCAGAAATCAGATGAACGTCATTGTTATTAAGTTCAGTAACAAAAATCACGTAGGTTACGTATAGAAAAGAGCTGTAAAGATTTTTTATGGATAGTTCACATTTTATCAAAACTACTATTTCTCTTTAATCAGTATTTATAAAACATGTGTAACTTTATAGCTTTTTAGTTCAGTTTGTATTTTTTTATATATAAAGGAGTAAATGAACCAGCAGAATTTTTGCCAGCTATCTTTTCATGGCTCTGTTTAACCAGACTTCAGAATGTTAAGAGTTGCCTGCACTTCTTAGGACAAACAGTAGAGGGAAGCATTACATCAGCAATATAAATGTGCTTTGCTAAAGGAGAGAGCACAGGGCAACTTGGCGGGGCGTGTATTTTGTTTGTTCCCTCCAGTAAAAGATTTGATCTTTCTCCCCAGTGTCTTTTTAGGAGATCTGATTTGGGAGTACTTGTCATTGATATTCCTCTATTCTTAGCATTTATAGTTATGTGATGAAAGAATGTAATGTTAGGTAAACAAATATGAAGTATCGCTTCTTTTAAATGCAAATCTTCCACTCTTGCGGGGGGGGGGGGACAACCTTAGCAAGTCAGGAAAATACATACATAGACTATGCAATATGAATAAATGCAGGTATTGTGGTTGAAGAAGGAAAGCACAATTCCTAACGTTAGCTGTAAGTTTTCAAGGACTGTCAGGTAAGTTAATCACAGCAGTTTTAAGCAGATCATGAAATGAAACTAACTTCAAAATAATGAACTGAGATTTAAAGTGCTTAATATGCCAGGTGCAATAGCAGAAAGACTGGGCAAAAATGCTCTGAATAAAACATATTTAAAGGGTCTGAAAAGTCTTACTTGATGATGTGGTGAACAAAAGAACTTTGGGCTTTTCCAATAAGTGACACAAAGTGGAATTTTGAGCAAGCAAAGCTCTGTCGCACCACTTCTGAAGGTCTGTCTAAAGAACGTTGAAATACCGGGTCCTTGAATCTTTGTGTTTTGAGAAGGGTGAGGGTGAAGGAGGAGGAGGCTTTCCTGGGGAAGATCAGTGAGTTTGCAGGTTTAGTACATATTCAAAATATTTGTTTCAGTATAAATTGATGAGGTCTCTTAACAAACCAGGCTGTGTTAATCTAGCTTGTTTCTGAATCATGCTAAGGTTAAGTGTTAATGTGAGTTGGAGCAGAATGAACGGGATTCCTTGTATTCTCTTGTGATGGCTTCTGCCAAGTTTCACTGCTTTTGGTTGTAAACACTTATTCTTGTTGAAACGCATGCTGCTCCCATCGTTCTTCCCCCCACCCTGATTTTTAACAGTTCTGACGGAAAGTCAAATTATGTCCCATAGGAAGAGGGATCTGTGCTTTAAAGTGGAGTTTTTGGTCTAAATTATTGGGTAAAAGTTGTAATTTTGGGCTGAATTTAGTGGCTGAAGAGTGAGAGGTAACTAAGATACAGCACTTAACTGATCAGATGCGATAGAGAAGACAAGTATGGGATGCCTGGGGACAGTACAGGAATCTGACTTCCAAGACAAGCGGTGTGTCTTGTGGCGCATTCCAACCTCAGCAAAGCTGTCCTGGTGTTTCAGTGGTATCAGCACTTATGTTCCCGTTAGACTGTCACAAGATACTTGCAAGTGATTTTTGGCAGAACACAGCAGAATTCTAGAGATGGGAAAGCCATATGGGGTTGAACTGGTGACAAAATAAACATACATGATTGTTTCCAGTCAGAAACAATCCAATTCTTCTACTGGGATTTGTTTTCAGAGTACAAGGTGTCTTTTTTTTCATAGCCTGAATTTTGTTTTATCCCAGATTCAAAGACCACAGTCTGCTGTGTATTTCTACCTCTGGGCATCTGGAAAATAGAGAACATTTGAACTCCAGAATGTTCTGGACAGTGAGCACTTGTTTAAACCTAAAAAATGAATCCAGTTTCTGATCATCTAAGTATTACTAGTACTGATTGAAACTCAACTGTAGCATGAGTATTAGCATGTTTGGAGGAAAAGAGATGTAGGGACTGTGACCCTGTCTGCAGTAAGTGTTCTTCAAATCTCCCCTACTACATCCCACCAAAAAATCCCAACAAAAAGAAGCAAAACAGAAATTGCTTCTGAATTGCAGAAGTTTGGAGAACCTGTTGACTACCTTGGGATTTGAGATGTTCCTCCTTTGAAGCAAGAGGAGGTATGGAACTTGAAAGGGTGAAAAAGAAAGGTGTAAAGAAAAGCTGGGGTTCACAAGAGGGGAAGCTAGTGAGCCTAGGAAAGGGACACGGCAGTGGTGTTTAGGGGTTTTTGGGGGGGATGGCACAGAAAAGGTGGGAAGGGTGCTTGCAGGGTGGGCAGTGAACTGGCTCTCGGGCAATGCAGCTGCTGCGAGGTGGGTAGCAGAGGTGGGGATGTCGGTGGTATGGCAGAAGGCAGGGAGCGAGGGCCTGGCCTCCCGATGGGGGGTGAGGGCAGGGGCGGCTGGGTGGCTGTGAGCGAAAGCACTTACTGGGTAGTACCTGGCGCGAGCACCCCTGAGTTTTAAAGTACCCGGTGATCTCTGCTGCAGTGTTAAGTCTTTATCTAGATGCAGATGTGCTCTCCAGAGCAGGCAATCGCCTGGTCTCGAACATCTCTCATCTAGTACGTGAGAGATGCAGTACGGGATGTGCTGGCCTCAGAATGGTTTTTACACCAAAACCAGTTCCATCGTATTGGCAGAAGCGGCTCTCTTCTGCTGGCCTGGAGCGCAGGGCTGTGCCGTGGTGTGTGCAGCTGTGCACAGATGTGTGCACCTCAGCTGGCTGCAGCGAGGGGTCCCAGGGCTGCCCGAGCCCTGGGGCACTGTGGTGCAGCCACAGCCATGCTGGGGCAGCTCTGTGCCTGCATGTCTCATTTCTAAGCACATGAGCGTGGCTATGGAGCACCAAGTTAAAGGGATGGTTTAAGGCTGTAAAGGAGGGTGACAGCCTGAAATGGCAGCGTCATACTGAAAACAGCAGCGTGTCACCCCCTGTTCTCAAGTGGCTTTCTGTGCTTTGCTGTGAGGGATCAGGGTGTTTTCTCCCTTCTTTTCAAGTTGGTCAGTTCACAATTGTTCAGCTCTTCTGACTCATCCATCCCTCTGCGAACTTCCAAGTGTGAGCAGGTCTGGCACAAACCAGATGTTAACTCTTTAACAAATGTGTGTGCATCACGAGTTAAGTTCAGCCCCGGTACTGAGTCTCCATGCCTGTGGCTGCAGGATGTGGCCTCTCCTCTGCATTATCGCTTTCTCATGTTAAACTGTTTTTGTCCCCCAAGTGGCACTTATTTTTCCCTTAATCTTTTGTGAGAGGAACTTTGCCTGGCGAGGGAATACGTAGGCTCTGCTGTATTGAAAGCATCAAGGAACAATGCTTAGACAGCGCTTCGTCGGGAGTGATCGCTGCTTTGGTAACACAAGGTGATTGCAACAGAGACATCAGTGCTTCAAGCAACAAGGTGGCGTGGCTGGTGGTATGTTGAGGCTTGTTTTTTTTTTTTTGTATTCATATCTGCTAGTTAATTGCTCCCAAAATAAAATAGCTGGTCTCAGCTTGCAGGTGCTCACAAGGCAAATGCTAGGGTAGGTAGAAGTGGGGATGTGTGTGTAAGGACGAGGAATACCTCAAGCCAGTAGGAAAAATGTGCTGATCAGTGTTCTTTCCGACAAGCTTTTGTAACAATTGTATCAGTTGGGAGATTGCAATCAAAGTATTCTTGTATAAATTGCTAAATCAATCATTACCAACTGGCAGAAGTAGTATTTTATCTACTCTGCTGAATCTGTCCCTTCTCTCCTCCCAGTGGCATTACTAATCTGTGTGATGATTGACAGTGTACCCTTAGTCTGGGGTGTGAGAGCAGTAAAAAGAAGTCTGAATACCTGTGTTATGAAACACAGCAGTAAAATGGGGGCATGGTAACCGAAGTTAGGGGAGAGCCTTTGGAGAAGGTAGCTTGGGCTTCACCTGGAGACTGAAATAGAAAATTTCTCAATTACAGTACATTGAGAATGCTCTTTTGTATTTGAAAACTGTGTACTTTTTAAAAATAAACACTACAGTTCAACTAAATGAGCAAATTTTTTTTCTATTTTTGAAGCTAGCTGGCTAAATGAATCTCAGAATGCTGAATGTATTTAAGATTTTGGTTCCTTTTAGCAGAATTGTTGTGTGGGTTTGTTTTTTTTCTGAGCAACTTCACCCCTAGTGTTATTTGATTAAGTAAATAAATACATGCTGTTCTTAAGACATAGCATGAAGCATGCTGTTACCCAGCTAGCATTCAGCATATTGCACTTGGCTACAAAAGGCTGTGCACAAAATAATCCAGAAGTATTTATGAGACAAGCCAAAAACAGTTTCCTAAATTTCCCAATGTTTGTCCTTTCTTTTTAGCTTAGAAAGTAAGTTTTCTCTCTCTCCTTCTTTCCAAATATAGGAGGCTTGAAGTCTCTGTAGCAGATTCACCTGTGCAGTGTGGCAACTCTCTGTGCATACCTGGCTTCGCTCTTTGAAGAAGAAAGAAGAGCAGTGCAAGGGAAACCAATGCTGTGTTCTGCTGAAGGCTGCAAGCTGACCCAAACCCATCTCACGCTACAGCTGCTCTTTCTCTTTTACAGGTAGGACAGAAAATATTCAGGAAATAATCCTTCTTAAGACTTTTCTCACCTCCTTTGCTCTCATCACACTAGATATTGCATCTAAGAAGAATTGATCTGAAGAGGCACTAATGCCTGAAAACAAATTCACTTATTCATGAGAAGAAATGCCAAAGCTTCAGTTACCAGTTGTGAACTTAGCAGCATTAGCTTTACAGCAGTTAAATGATGTAGTTGCTACTGTTCCCTGTCTCTGTAGTATTTTAAAAATGATATGAGCAGGTGAGTTGAGGCTTTCAGGCAGTACGCAGACCTGTATGATCATCCAAGAGAGCAGAGGCTGCACTTACCCAGGCCCACCGGAGAGCACTCTGGTGTGCACACAGGTGAATAACTGAAGTCCCTTATGTTTTTCCAGGCCCACTGCAGTGTCCCCCAGCCTTGTGCAATACCTGTGTAGTTGTGCAAGATGCCCAACATCTGTGTACTCCTACAGCAGGAAAACCTGGTGAAAGGGTTGGTTTGTGCTGACCTGGAAGCTCTTGGCCTTGAAGTGAAGCATCAAACTTTCTCCTCCCAAACGACACCGCTGTCACTAGGAGCCAGGCCTCTGAGCAGTTTTTCCCACTAGATGGCATCGCCAGCCCGGATTTCAGCTCCTGCCGGCGGCTGGGAGCACCCCAGGGCTGCGGGTAGGGGCTGCTCCTGGTGGGGTCTGCCTGGGGCAGTCCCATGTTTCACACACATTTCGAGTGGCCGCTCAGTCTCAGCAATAAAAAGACACCGCTGAAAACCCTGAAAAACCCTGAGACACCTTGCCCAGCTGCTGCTCTGTGGCTGGTGCTGCCCGCGCAGCTGCTGTGTTAGATGGTGGCAACTTGTCTGGCTTTGCAGCCACATGGCCAGTGCTAAGGTGCAAGGCCGTGGAGCATCAATGTCATAATGTTTACCAGAACGTCTTGCTACACAGAGCAGGTTTTCGATGTACATTTAGCTGGCTCTGGTCTAGGTATCTGTCGGCACATGCCCAAGTCAAAGAAAAAAAAAACAAAACGGTTGGTGTAGGGAACAACCCACTTGCACATGAACAGAATTTAAAAAAAAAAAATCAGCAGGAAGGTTTTGTGTTGCATAAGTGCCCCTGGAACTCATCTGGTACATCTCCAAGTAAAACAGCACTTTGATGCTTGCAACTTTCTGGGTAGAATGACAATATTATCCCGAGTCTGTTAGCTCTGTAAATGTTTGCTGTAGATATTATCAATGGGCATGTTTTATGTAAAGAAGTATAATAACGTTTAAAACAAAGAAACTCTTCCCTGGCCTGTAAACACAACAAAAAACAATTAAGTACTAAAAAATGTATTGAAATTAGTGATAGGTATTAAGTTTCTTAAGTTGTGTGTTTTACAGGTGAACTGGAGCAAAAAATGCCCAGAGCCACGGTATACCCCAGGGAGGATGAGGAGCAATTCCTGAAAGCCTCAGCAGGAGTGGTGTCCAAGGTACAGCCCGGGCTTGGCAGGTAACCATCCTCTGCTTTGTAGAGCTGTGGAGAATCGGAGGTGGCTCACCATCTCCTCTTACTTGGCATTATGTGCCGGTTTGGGGAATAAGACAAAGAGAACTTGCACTGCCTTCAGGCGTTGAAGCCCAGCTCAGCCTTCTTTATGCAGGTTTTTCATAGGGGCAGAGTTCTTTGTGCTTTTCCCCAGAAGTTGGTGTGGGCGAGGTGGTGGATGATCAGGGTGAGTTGCTAACACCTTCTCTGCAGAACACAGCAAGCCAAACTTGTCATCCAGCAGGGAGAAGAGAAACATAATGCCACGAAAATTTGTATAGCCATGGAAATGGTTAGCTGTCCTCGAACTAGAGCAACCTACAGGCTGCATTTGGTGTCAGATTTCTATATGGACTGCGATAGCCTGAGCCTCTGGTCCGCAGTAGAGTGGATGTGGAAGAGAGACGAGTGGCTGTGCAAAGGCTTGCTTCCAAGTACAACTAATTCAAAGTTGTCATTCCTATGTTGTGAAAAGTTCCAATGTCTAATGAAGTATTCTGATCTGAAATGAAATTTAGACATTTTAAAACTTTTTTTTTACCCCACCAAAAAAGCAAGCTAGCAGGAAGCCTACCAGGATGCCAAAAGAAAGTTATTAGAGGAATGAGTTGTTTTCTAAAGCTCCTGCCTTTGTACAGCCAAAAGTTTGTCAGAACCATGTTTCCATAGAACATTTGTGTTCATGAATGTGTTTTCTAGTGTGTGTGGGGGGGAAGTTGCACTAGAAAATTCTGACTAGCTAGAGTGATGATCTTTTTGTAAAATGGAAGCAACAAAATGTGTCCAGAAAGCTTAGTGCATATGCTAATACCTAAAAGTGCAAGCTAAGTGGAAAAGTAAATTTGGGGTGCTTCCTCTCTGGGACTTGAGCGTGGTTCTGTAAACCCTTGTGTGAATGAGGCCAAGCATTGGGTCAGAAAGTACAGTCCATTAAAGAATGTATTTGGATCTGTGTAGCTTGTTGTACAGAAATGCCTGATGTAAGGAGTAATGACTATTAATTTAGAAGCAGTTAATTGCATTCAAAGGATTACAGTGACAGACCAGAAGCGACTGCCCCAGATAAAGAGCAATAAGGTTTGGAATGTGGAAACTTGCAATGACTAAACAGAAACAGATCATTTTGTTGTTCAACTAATATTAAATATTCATCTGCCTATACTTAGTTAACATCAAGAAAGAGAGGAAACATCTAGCAGAACTTCCAGAAATGCTGGAAGATGATACAGGTGTTCAGGCAAAATAAGTTGTAAGAAGGAGCTGCATCTAATCCTGGGTGTCACTGGAAACTGTTTTTAATTGGGTCTTTTGGTTGCACATTGCATGATGGTGTTATGTTGTAGGAAATGCTAATGGCAATTTAAAAATTGAGGGTGTGTAAGTATTATTCCATAGCCCCCTCTTTTTTTAGCTCATTTTCCATATATGAATTATACAGCCGTGTATCCCTGAGGAATTCACCAGTCTTTTGATGTTCTGCTGACGCCCTGTGTGTAGGTAAGCAACAGAACTTAACTCCACCATTGGAAAGCAGCCTCCGTTCAGTAGTGGTAAGCAGGAGCTTCACCTTCTTGCCTGCGAGTTGGCAAGAAGATTTGGACTGTAGCTGCAGAGGGCGAACTGAGGGAAATGTAGGGACTACAGTTTGTCCAGCCTGTGCTGCCTTTGGCTTAATTTTTTGGAGATGTCAAGGAAGCTGTGTCCCTTTGAATACAAAGGTGGTAGATCCAAATGTGAGTGAACAGATTTGAACAAGTGATTCTGTACAGCTGGCTGACTGTCAGGGAGGTGGAAGAAGAGGGCAGAAGAAGGAGGGTAGTGTCACTTACAGTGCATACCCTATTGTCATTGATTTAACACAACTGATTGCATACAAAGGCTAACATACTTAAAGAGCATACTGGCATAGGAAGACCATTCAAGCGTACCATGTCTTCCAAACTGTAAAAGCATTTATCTCACCCGTTAAGTTCTAGTGTTGCAGTTTCTGATATTTTTTTCCTCCTTTGGAAAGTGGGAAAAAGCATAAAGCTGGTATTCTTGTTTGCATAGGGACCAAAACAACCCTCTTTCCAGACATGGTGTCCTTACCTGATCAGGCAGTCCAGGTGAGGGAATGTACTCCTTTGAAACCTTGATGACAGCCGTCCTGGAGAAGCGATGTATGTAGTCCTGCCACCCTGAAGTGATCACAGTCTTTCCAAGTGAGTTATATTGTTGCTTATCAGACAGTGGAATGAATCATTTTTCTGGTGTCAGCAGTTGAAACTTGCATGAGAAAAATGTTCTGGTAGTGACAAGAAGAAGCTTGTCATGAATGTGTAAAATGAATATAAAGCAAAACCTTGTATTTCTATCACGGTTAGTGTTGCTCTGAGAGCCAAATGAAGTTGTATGTTCTTTTGGTGATACCTAGTTTGTGATGCTTCAGTGCTGAAAATGAATTTACATAAAAATTAAGTAACACAAAAGCTTTTCACAGTTGTTATAGTGCCAATGGCCAGGTCAGCAGACTATGAGTGGTGTTATGGCCTCTGTGTGTTCCTGGGACGTACAACACATGGTGTGTGCGCTTCTGTGGTGCTCTGACCATATCCTTCCCACGCCGCAGAGAAGGAAGGAATCTGTTGTTGACCCTGACATCAAAATGTTAGCAGCCAACATAGATGATCACTGCCATTTTCATTGCTGATGGGGAGTTGTCATAGAGATGCTGCTAATGAGATGTTCTGAGGAGTTTTGTTGCAATGCTGAGATCCCCAATCTCTTGCATGGTAGCTTAATGCCCAGGCTGTCTTGTTTGGAGTTGTCTGTTATCTTGCAGTGTTACGCAGCACAAATAAAGCCACTTGCAATTACATGAGAGTTTATTTTGGCAAGGAAAATCTTTGGATATGAAGCACATTGAAGCATTTAACTAATATTAACCTTTTTTTTTTGCCAAAATATTATGGAACTGTAAAAATAAAAACCCAAACCTCACCAAGAAAGCAAGATCTACGTTTGTTCTTGTTCAAGAACAAGTTTTCATTACCCAGACAGCTGGCCGTGAAAAACCTAGCCCTTCTCTCTGTGGCTGCTGTGAGCTACCATGCACCAGTATCCTAGGGAGGGTGTGCGCAGGTGGTGAGGTTGGTGAAGGTTGCCCAGCGCCCTGCTTCATCCTGTGGCATGCCGGAGGGGGAGGCACTTTTAGACCAGCCTCTACTGGCCCCTTCCTGCCTCTGTATTCTACGGAATAGCCCTGTCACCTTGGAAGAGGAGCCTTTGCTGGCTAATAACCCATCCCAAAGCTGCCGTGCTTACCCAGATTGTGCATACTTCCTTTGTTGAAGGATTTTGAGCTTTCCGTGGAAGAGCAGCGTAGGGAACACCTCCCAGCCCCCTGTGCTCTGTCCCTGGCGCGCTGCTGGGCGCTCTGCGCTTGCTCTTCGTGGCAGTGCTGAAAGGCAGGAACCAGGCAGTCCTTGTCAGGCAGCGGTGTTCGGGAGGGAAGGAAAAGGTCCTCTTTTATCTTGGTTCTCATGGAAAGTGTCACTGGACGTTTCACGTCCCTTCTGAGCAAAGACCTGTTGTTTTCCAGATCACATCTGAAAGCCCACAGGGTATTCAGCAGGCCACTTAGTTTATCTCCCTTGGATAAACAAAAAAAGCTGCTGGAATTTGAAACTCGTTCCAAGAGTCTAGGGTCCAAAGCCTGCTGAAATCCGTGCGAGTCCTGCCCCTGGCCTGGGGTTTTGAGTTGGCTTTCAGCATTTCACAGAGCAGCAAGCGGCGGCAGCGCGGCTCCTAACGCTGTGTGTGGCGTGTGGGGCTGGAGGCCACCTGCGTGCACAAGTCGTGGTGCTAAGTCCAGTTTGAGTGTTGCCTGGTTTAAAAATACCTCCTCAAGTGGCAGGGAGTGCTGAATCGCAAACCCCAGTGCAAGCTTCACCTCCGTGGGGAAGAAAGAAAGGAAGGAATTGGGGGGGAAGTACGAGGTTGGTGCCCGGGGGCAGGAGGGAACCGCGCACCGCGGGCAGGTGGCGGGGCGGGCAGGGAGCTGGCTGCTGCCTCGGGGGGACCGGGGGGCTCCGGGGGCGGGTGTCCCGGTCCCTCCGTGCAGCCGGGACGGAACCGGGGCCCTCCGCTCCGCCCCGGGCCCGCGGCGGCCCCGCTCCGCCCCGCCGCCTCCTGCCGCCGCCGCCGGGCTCGGCGGGGCTCCGCAGGCCGCAGGTAGGGCGGGGGGCGCGGGGCGGGCGGGCGCCGTGACAGGCGAGGCGGGCAGCGAGGTGCGAAACGCTGAAATAAAAGCTTCGAGTGCAGCGGGGGGGGGGGGGGGACGGGAGAAGTCGCTCCGGAGAGGGAACGGAACAGCCCGAGGGTGCCCGCTGAGGTGGTCCCGCACCGCTCGCCGGGTCCCGGGGGGTCGCTGGGGGGTGTTCGGGGGGTCCTGGACGGTCCCCGAGCCCCCCTGCGGGGCTGCCCCGGGTCGGGTCGGGGCTCAGGTGTGTGCCTGCATCGGCACCTGGCTCTGCGGGGAAAATAACGCCCCGAAGGCGTTATCCCTCGGGCGAGCTGCTGGCGTGCCGCTCGGCTGCTGGGCTGTCGGCAGAGGGGCGCTGTGAGTCGGGTGTGTGGGGCGGACTGGGGGCTGCCGACAGCCTTTGGGCCGAGCCGGTTTCGCGAAGTTAGCAGCCCGGCTGGGCTGTTTGTTGTTGCAAGCCTGCTCCTGCAGCGGCGATGAGGAAACGTTTCCGTTAGCGCTGGGAAATTCAGGGATCGCCTGGAACCTCATGGAGCGGGGCAGGAGCGCGTCGTGCCCAGCGTCTTGCACCGCGCCTCGTTGGGGCTCTTATTGCTCACCTCAAACCCTTAGCTGTTACGGTCTTCTCACGCAGGGCCTGTGTGGTTACATATTGCTTATTCCCTTATGCTTTTTCATCTATTTTTCACTTACGTGGTACTTTAGTTTACTTTTCCATCTTTTGCAACCGCGTAGCGGCCGCTGTATTTTAATCGCAGGTTTCTCAGGGCTTCCCTTCAGGGCTTCCATGTTAACGATTTTAAAATTCAATCATTAACTTCTGCCTTAAACTCCACTTGCAAAGTGATGACGACGGGAAAACCAGCGCAGCGTGTAACTTCATCTCACAAAGCTTCACCAGAACTGGTGGAGGGGGGGACCTCAGAAGCCCCCCTTTCCCCAGCTTGCTCCGCACCGCGCGTCCTGCTGCCCGAGGAGTGACCGGCTGCCGTGGGTCCCTGCCCGGGTGTGCACGGCCCCTTTCCCCCTGCGGCGGTGAGGAGCAGGACGAGGAGACCCCGGGGATCCATCCCAGATCTGTATTCCTGGGCCAGCATCCCACGGCTCGGCCACGGGCAGGGGGGAAGATTTTTGAGATGTTTTGATGCAAACACAATTGCTTCCTCGGGGAGAAATTTGGCGCGCGTTTCTGTAGACAACCGTGCTTGCGTAAGCAGCCCCCTGCCACCCTCGGAGCCGTACTAGTACAGCCCTTCGTGGGACTGGTGGAGAACGGCTTCAGGGAGCTGCCACGGGTTCAGGAGGGCCCCTGCTCTGTGCTGCCTGGTGACTTGTAGCCCCGACCTGGCTGGCGGCGTGGCCCTGCAGGCGGCCGCTGCGTCGGGGCCGGGGGCAGGAGGTAAGGGCTGCGCTGCTGCTGCTGCAAGATTGGCTTATCGAGTTGTGGCTGGTAGTGGACGACGTGCTTCTGGCAGGAGCATGACAAATGTAGCCGAGCACTCAGATATCTTAACGCGGGTGTCTGCACGTGCAGCTAGATGTATGCACAAAGGACAGATTCCGTACTTCTGATGCAATGCTGAGTTTTCACCTAGAAGTATTTACTTTAGTGTTGTATAGCTGCGTCTTTGCATAAATTCAGAATACGTTTCCTATACTATTCTCTTTTGAAGTATGAAGGTTTCAGAAGCCATTTTTTCCTGGAAAATAGACCTAGGCATCATAAGGGTTTTATGAATCACATTATATTCTGCTGGATAGACAGATGCCTAAAATTCTGAAAGGGAAGATTAAGCCACTCCTGAGAGTGTGCTTGTGATCATAGAGAGTACAACTGTCACCTGCATGCAATTTATTCTATTTTACATGTGTATGTGATGTTAAATGCACTTTTGAATGTAGGGTAGACCCACTGTTAAATTCTGAATGGCAGATGTGATTATGCAAACAGCACCATTTTAACTGGTATGGTGAGACTGAACAGTCAGTGGAGCGTAAGGTTTCTATAATCTGCTGTAATTTATCCCAATCTGAAAAGCATTGCTGCTTTTGCAAGTAGTTTTAGGGCTTGTTCTCGCTCTTAGTTATGCACCTCGTTTATCTGTCGCGATCCTATTGCAGCCACTAAGAAAGCGCTCAGAGCACATCAGCTTCTTCTGTGTAGCATGTGTGCATTTAGAGAATGATGGTACACTTTATGTTCACAGAATTTGAAGCAGTAATTACTTGCCATTGCAGTCTTCAATGGAAAAAACTCATTTGTTTTTTTCTTCTAACCTAAAACATTGCTTGAGTTAAGAAAAATGTTATCTTTACTGTTTATCCTACAATTGCAGTTTGGATTGTTATCTTATAGTCTCATGTAGATATGTTTAAAAAAAAAAGTAGACTTAAAAACATAGATTGAAAATATCTTCATTTTATCTGTTCTTTCTAAGAGGAAAAGGAGTTTCTTGCCAGCAGCCTTAGGAGAGCCAAACAAATCTTTCATGTGCTGTATTATTGCCTGTATTAATTGACAGATATTGATGTGTCTGTGAGCAATAAAATTGCAAGCTACTGGCTTTCTGCATGCAGTAGGCTCTCAGCCTGTAATAGGGAGGAATTTGGAAAGGTGTAATCCTTTAAAACCAAAGCCCAAGACATCCAGGTTAATCGCTCCATTTTTCTTCACTGAAGCTGAAGATGTTTGCTGTTGAGCTTATTGAACTGTGGAGGTAGCTTTGCTTTCTTCTCTGGAAGCTGTCTGCGCCTGTTCTGATGTGGTAGGTGGTAGAGCTGTTGCCAGTGGGACCACAGAGCGATCAAGCTGCTCTGGATGAAGATACCCACGTGGATTGTCTCCCTGTCTCTTTAAGCTCGTAGGGTACTGGATGTAACTACATGCAGGGTAAGTTACGATCTTCTGTGTTTATCTTTCTAGCAAGACAGGGCTCTAGTTGGATCTGACTGGATTTTGAATGCAGTTCTGCAGCCTGTGCACCCCCTTCGCTATGGTGAGGGTCTCCGTGGGCTGGGTGCTTGCAGTTAGCCCCACTCTGTGCTGCGCCTTGCAATCCTGCAGCACCTGCATTGCTTCAGCAGCACTGACAGAAATGGGTTTGCAGTGTGAAATTCTGTGTTCTTCCTATCTTACTGTATGCACAGGTCAGTGTAAGCAGGGACATAGCTATTTCCTGCTGAATGCAACAGGCTCGTGCAGTTCGTGCATCAGGGAAGGCGGCACAAATGGAGGCAGCTCATGAAACGGCAGCTACGTTTTCTTGTATGGGGTCTCATTCAGATCACCTGGAAGTCAGACATTTTTCAGGGGCTGTTTACTGAGTACAAAACCTCTGGAGCTAAGGTTCCTCATCCTCCTGCTTTTGGAAGAAGCATTCTGTTTTCAGCACTGGAGGGAGGATTGGTGCTGTTTGCCTGGCTGTTTAGATGATGCCCGTCTGGCACTATCACAGGTACTGTGGCAGCACTGATCAGGATCCCGTAGAACCCAGGAACAGCCCGGTGGTACATGCAGCATCTTTCCTTTCCCTGTAAAGACAAGACCCCTGCTTCATCCCTGCTGAATTTAAAGCTGTGCTGGCCCCAGAAGCAGTAGATCATTGCTTAGGCAGCAAAATAACACTCGGTAGTAAGATGAGCCAGCAGTTTGTGGCAGCCTTCTTCCCCAGAGTCTGTGGCAGCTGAGGATTGTAGCACTGCCTCAGGGGAACGAGATAATGTATTTTGTTAGTGAGCTGGGAAGAGTTTTCTCTTCATTAGTAAATTTAATCACTTAACTTTGCATACAATACAAAAGCCATTGAAAAGTTGCTTCCCAGCTGTGGTTCAGCGTTGGAGAGTTGTCGGCTACCCACAAAGCAGCGTGTGCTTGCTTCCTTTCCTTGGCACTTCTAACAAATGAAGCAGCACTTTGCTGCTGCTGTTTGTTTTGTATGTCGTATTTATTAGTTTCTGCTTGTTTCATTTGATGGGGTAATGAACCGAGAAGGCAGTGAATGTTTTTAGCGTTTGCTTTTAGTCAGTTATTGCATTTTATGAAGGGATTATTGGACCCTTTCTCTCCTTTTCTGATGGTTTTATTGTAAGATAATTTTATTGGCTTTGGTATGAACGTTGTTTCAGGGTGTGATGTAAATAACAGAAGTATGAACAGATGTAAAGGAGACCATTGCTACACACATGTATTTTATGCCTGGTGTATGTTTTGGATGTGTCTCCACATTCGTATGCACCAGGAAATGGATTTGCAAGTTGGTGCAAAGTGTAAGCTGGGTAAGTCCACCTAAGTGAATTGAGTTACAATTAATGTAAAAACAATGCATCTGAGATAAATTGTACTCCTAGAAAACGCTTTTACCTATTAAACGTTGATTTTCATTAACCATTGTGGTTATCACAAGAATCTTTTAGGATTCTGTGGAATATTACCCATGAGTGCTTTCTGAATGGTAAGTATATTAGTTACTGCCAGCAGATCATCGTAGCAGTTTCCAGAAATAATGGTAATGTTGCAGCGCTTAGCCAGATGTGGATATGTAGTTATAACGTACATTATTGTTGTCTTAACTCACTGGTTATCTATGGAAAACTAATTTGTCACCCTTCCCTTCCCAATCGCAGAACAGTTTGGATTGGAAGGGACCTTAAAGCTCAGCTAGTTCCAACCCCCCTGCCTGTGGGCAGGGACTCTTTCCACTAGACCAGGCTGCTCACAGCCCCATCCACCTTGCAGAGTTGTTTGTGCGCTCTGGGAGGGACTGGGAATTGTACATTTTCCTTCTGTTAGATGCGAGCTGGCCTGTGCTTTTCAAGAGCACAGAAGAAATGTCTCTCCTGGTCTTGACACTTAGTGATACCATCAAAATGATGTCCACAGCTTGCTAAGAGACATAACCAAGCTTCTGGGTTTCCTTAGCTGTCTGTTTGGTGGTGTCCTTGAGGGGTTGCATGCACACACCATTTATACTCCACTTCTTCTGGATTAGCAGTGCATGTGTTTGAATTTATTTTGAGCATTAGATAAGAATGCAGGTGAAAGTACAGTAAAAAAAAAAATCAGTTCTTGATTAAAAAGTTGGAAGCAAAGTTCCAGACGGGAGACGAATAGAAGAAGAAACTATTGCCTTTCAAAAATGAAAGGTGTTTCTCATCTGTTTCATAGAATCCTTGGGGCAAGTTTGGGGTACAAAAATGGAGAAGATGTTTCAGCTGACTACCTAACTCTTGCATCCTCTTCTCTGCGTAGGACCTGAAAGTGGTTTTGAAGTTGGGAATTTAAGTCCTCATCCACAGTCCTCAGCAGGACAGTGCTGACTTTGCTCTCTCTTTGTTCAGAATGGAAACAGTCCCCTGTCTTTCATTCTCCCTCCCCCCCAGTTCAAAGCTTCCTTCCTTCCTTCCTGCAGTTTCTGGATTTATACCAATGTGGATGTGATGACTCAAATTTCCCAGATGTGAAATGCAAATGAGGGAAGTGGGATCTTTCCCTTGCCTCTCTGGGGGTTTCTTGGAGTCTGATGCTGTTGTGTTTCCTAAATAATATGTCCCTCCTGCATTTTTGGGTGCTGTTATGGTATTTAGTAAGTCATGTCTTGGAGTGTTCATTGTACTCATGTCTTAAACTTGTTTGGCTTTGAGAGATTCTTGAATACCATGCAAAGCTTCTCAATGTAGCCTGTTGATGTAGGCAAATACCTCCTGCTCGCGTCAGTTTTGGGGCTTAAATCCTCAAGTATTCATGGCTGACAACATCGATCTCCCTCGACAGAGGGGTGTTTGGAACTTGTTCAGGTAACCTGCTGGTTGGTACGCAGTTCAGAAGCTGGTGGGACAGGGCTGTGCACCGTTTGTCTGTGGTCCCTACCCCAGCTCCTCTCAGTTCTGTCCCAGTTTGATGATACTGCTATGGGCTATGTGATCCCACATGAAATCCTGGGCGTTACTCTTAGGCTTTCCCCAAGGTACCTGGGTACATGGAATGGTGACATCTTTGTGTTTGTTCTTCGGAGGTTCCCATATTCAGCCTGAAATGCTGCATCCAGTCTCTGTGATTTAGGCTGAAATTTGCTGGACTGGGGACATCACACTCAGCCTTGTCTGTGCAGGTGTGGCTCAATGTCAGTGTTCAGTAAATATCCATACCTGGTTTTAAAACGCATTGCAGTACTGAACTGGGTGGCAGCGTAGAAGTTGTATTTTTCATTACAGGGTTTAACTTTTGAATTTGTAACCTAATGTTTTGAGTGGAGCACAGGAAATTGACTGGATGTGACATTCCCATTTGAGTGTGCCGATCTTGTTACACTCCTCATTAGAAGCAGCTTTTCATTTTTTTTTAGAGAGAATTCTTTTTCTGTTTGTATTTTGTGTATTGCAGTTTTCCAGATGAGACCCTGTCAGTCTGGATAACAGACTGCTGCCCATCTCTTTTCACCGTGATCATGTCCTGTGCTGCAACGTGTTACAGGAGAATTCTCTCCCTATCAGCTGTATCTGTTGGGCACCCAGCTTTCATGCAAGTCTCCCCTTAAATTATACTTTTTTTTTTTTTAAAAAAAAAAAGGCTTTAAAGTTGCTCTATCTGATCTGCTTAATCTAACAAACCAAACCAACAATGCTTTTTCTGGATGAAGGCAATAGGCATTTGGGAAATTTCTTTATGAAGTATTCTCTGTCTGCTGATTCCCTTTTTCCCTCTTTACTACAGTTCTGAAATAGCATTTCTTTAATTAGTCTGAAAGCTCCTTGGCGCAGCTATAGCATGATGTCAAAAGTAGCAAATCTGACGAGCAAAATTGCATCTATTTTTTGGAAGAGACTGGAAAAAGTGTTCCTGTGGGCAGACAGAATATCGGCATGGAAGGCGGCTGAGCTGGGTTAGCCTGCTGAAGCCAGCAGCGCTTCCCCTTGTGAAGGGACTGAGAACACCATGACCAGGTAATTTCTCTGCTTGAGATGTATTAGTGTTGTGTTCCAGTAACATCTAGGACTTTTTATAAAGGCAGTTCTCAGTGTTGAGTACAGAATTAGCACTTTGTTTCCTCATCTAAAACAATTCAGGCTGTTTCTCTGTGCACCTGATGTTTAGGTCATGTTAAATACGACGTATTTGGGAAATGCAGCTGCCATGCAATAGAATGTGATCATAGCAGAGAAATTGGCACTGGATGAAGAACGTGCTGAATGCGCCATCACAAAGGGCCCTCAAGTTCACTGCAGAAATACGCAATTTGTGTCATTACGTGCTGAAAGGGCCTGGCTTCCACCCTAAATATGTGAAAATCTCAACAGTCAAAATGGGATGTAATTGGAGAACAATTGTTTTGGTAGTCTTGGTTTTCATTTTTGCAAATTGACACATGGCTGCTACGTAAATTGGCAGAGCAGCGAGCTTTTGCAGCAGGGCCATCCGTGTGCAGCCCAGCCAAGCAGCAAGCACTGTATTGCTGTGCCCCATTCGTTATTTTGATGCTGCACAGCACGGGGCCCAAGTGTTGAACAGCTACCATTTCTGTTTGCTTAGGCACCTGCATGAAGAGTGTGTGGGACAGCACAGCAAGGCAGTGCAGGAGAGAACCGCTAATTGAGGATGTGCTGTAAATCCCCCCGTACCTGATCCGCTGTGCTCTACTAGTCATGAAGCCAGCGTTTTGCCTTTTTCTTGTTTGTGGTTCATTCTATCGATGTCAATTTCGTTTAGCCTGATGGAGCAGCAAGGTGAAGAGAATAAACAGAAATATCCCACGCAGCTGGTTTATTCTTAATGAAGTTAATGGAGCTGAGATTAATCTTCCGGGAGCTGAAACCCGCACAATATAACGAAGCCTGTTGCTTGTGGTGCGCACTACATAGAAACAGCCCACGCATGGCCGATATTAAAATGACATGTCAGAGTTTCCAAAGTCTGCTTTTTTTTGCCAGAAAAGGTGGGAGAATGAAATCTTTCACCTAAGAGCTCTTGCATGGGTATCTCAGGCGTAACTGCGGAGGACTCTTATTGGGCAACTTGGCTGTTCTGTAGCTGGATGAGGAAATAAATTTTGGGAAACACGTGTGTAACGGTTGTACCTGGAGCTACTCAATTGCCAAACTCCTTGAAAATTAGGTGATGTTAATTTTATTGTTCCTAGAGAATGTAACAAGTAAATGAAGTTGTCAGTTTACAAATGCCTCCTGACAGTAAAGGACTATGCAGCTTATACCGAGGCACTAACTAAAAATTGTGTGGGAAAAATGAAATAAAGAGGATGTGCAGGTAGTGACAGTCAGAAAAACATGTAAAAACAAGTGGAGTGTGTTAGGGTGCCTGTGAAGGAGGAAAATGAAATCAGCTGGCACTTAAGGACGGATTAAAAACAAAGTCTTTTTCTTCACGTGAATTTGGAAGTTTATAGTCATTTCAAGTTTATCTAATACAACCTAATTGAAATGCATGTGCAAGAGGAAAAATGATACAACAGTGCAGGATGTGGAGCATGCAAGCTGAAAAGAGCTTTGCTCAGAAAGTAGGTTCATAGGCAGAAGATGCTAGCAGCGTGTTTCCATATACAGGTGTTGTCCAACTGGAAAAGAAAACTTCTCTGAACTGAGCTAAGATATTAATTGAATTTTCCTTTAATGTTCATTTACCATTTTTGACGTGAGTTCAAGGTTATCCTTTCATTATTGTGCTGTCAATGATCTTAGAGTAAACCAAGAGTTCCCTGTAACAACTGTTCTTTGAGATACCCCAGGTTGCTCTTTCAGGTAACTCAGAAGATTGAGCATTAAATTATTAACATTTTCTAATAGTTTATTCTTTAGATAGCGTAAATTTCTATTGTAAATAGAAGTTCTTTGAAAAAAAGTCACTTTTCATTTCACTTGGAATAGACTTTAAGCTTTTAAAGAATTTAATATCATCCTCTGTGTATCAAGAGAAAACATTTTTTTGGACATAACTTTTATTATCTGAGCATTCTTGAGCTATTTTTGTTTCTTATGTCATCCTGTATAATAAGCTGTTTAAAGTGAAACTGATCCCACTGAAAGGATTATCGATAATGGGATCTAGTTAAGGAACAATTACAAAGTTGGTTGGAATAAAAGGATAAGAGGATATCTGTTGAGGCCTCCTTTTGAATCTCTCGCCTTTTGGTTCCTGAGTTGTCACACATGTGGTGAGACTTTGACCAAACAGTACGCATGTGACTGTCCCATCTGAACAGCTAACAGATGCACGTCTTCGTCACGGCTCCTTGACCAGTACTGTCAGAAGATGAGAGAGGATCCAGGATTATTATAATTGTAGTAATTTTCTCCTGACTCCTGCAGGAGAACAGTACCAGCCTGGAAGCCCATACTTACATTTACAATCTTTGCTGGAGTTTTTTAGCCAGATGTTTGGTTTTGTGAACTTCCTGTTGCGGTGGTTTCTGAGTAGCAGTTCAGGGTGCTGTGATATATGGCCTGCAGTTGGTCTATGGGGCCGCGTTAAGCAGCAGAGCCTGCATAGTTCCCTTCTGAAATGTTTCCATTTGTGAGTTGCTGATAGGAGCGTTCGGGTGTTTTATGGGATCTCTGGCAGGCTGAGCTGTGGCTGTAAATGCTCTGCAGCTCTGACCGGGAGGACTGGGTTTAACAGGAAGAAGAGATGGAGCTTTTTTATCAATTCTTTTGTGACTGGTTCTTAGATACATTTCTAGTTTTTTTTTGTTGTTGTTGTTGTTAGATAGCATCGGTCTTTCTCTCTCTCTTTTCCCTTTTCAAGTCCTTTAAAGTTTTGCCATTTATGGGCTCTGTTATCATCGCTGTCTAACACATAACGAGATAACTCCCCAATGTCTTGTCTTGCTGCTCCATATGCTCTGTTTTCCTCTGTTGTAGTTACGTGTGCCTTTTCAGTGTAGCCGTTGAAGAGCAAAGAAAAACACGGTATGATCTGGGGAAACTGGTTTCCTGTTTCTCTGTGTACTGTCTCATTCCTCCTAATGTAACTCAACCTTCTTTTCTGTAATGTTCCAGTCCTCCCTGTTTACAGGTTGGTTTTCGTGCCAGAGGCACCCTTGGGTTCTTTGTTGCAGAGCTGCCTCTCACTTACCTCGTCCTTGGTTTCTGTGTATGAGTTTCGCCAATCCCTTGCTTCGTGTGGTTGGCTATTTTTTTTCAAGCATTTTCTCCAGTTAACGCATAAGTTCCTTAAGTGTGAGCATAGGCGTGTTTGTCAGAAAAATTACTCAAATATTCTGCCTGCTGCCAGTTTGGTGTACGTATGGAGCTGAGAGGTTGCAAGCTGAGGAGCTGTACAGGAACATCAGAGAAAAATGAAAATATAAATCAGATATCCAGCTATTTTAAAAGCTACAGAGCAAAGGTAAAACATTTGTAATGAAACAGCAAGTTTTTTTCATGTTTTGCTCACCAAAACAAAACAACAAAAAGCCCACATCCTATGTGAAGAGAGATGTCCCTTAACATAACACTGGGAAACTGTAGATTTGGGCTGCAATAACAATTAGCAGAATTACACCCTTAAGTAGCATGGAAAATTCTTGCTGGTTGTTCCTGAAAGTGAGGTAATTGAGCAGCTGCACCAATATGCACTCGGCAAAGGCACTTTCCTTGCAGCTTTAAAGATTTCCTAAGAGCTAAAACAAGCTTTTGGATCTAGTTGAAGTACAGCTTGGTGAGGCTGAATGGAAGACAGAGCATGAAGAATGTGCTGATCTGCTCAAGATGTGTCAGTTGTTTGTTAACTTCCAGTGTGTGATTTCACTAAGACAAACTGTTACTTGTGAGTAGATGCATGTTTTCACGATGTGCATGTAGCAGAATATGTTCTTCCTGGTCAGAGATAACACTTCCTTTTTTTTTATAGCAAACAAAGTGTTTTTTTGATAGTTTTTTGTCTCTTGACCTCCATTCATTTCCCTGTCTTTCACTGTAGCATTTGATGTTTCCTTCCCAGCTTAGTAGCTGCTGTGTTGTCATTTTCTGAAGTTTTCTACCCTTTTTTAAAAGGTGTAGAGCGTGTGCTGTGATTTTATCCTCGTGGCAGATAGGGCTCTGGCTACCCTTAGACTGGTTAAGAAGCCTAGGGTTTCCAGATAATCTTAGAAAAATAATTTATAACTGCTCTCAACTGAACTGATCTATGCATGAAACATTTTGTCTGCTATTAAAATGGGGAAGGTCTCCAGAGTAAATACTTCTGCCTATACGGCATCAGATGCTGATAGCACATACGACTGAAGGAGAAAAATTGTAATATTACAGAGGGAAAGTTTAGGCAAATAGAACGCACGTTTTCCAGTTAAGATTGGCCAAGATGTGAGAGTTCATGTCACTGTTCTCATTACTTTTCAAATGAAAATTCGTATGGTGTTATTAATAAATGATGATGATTGTTTTGCTTTTTTCTCATTCAAAATGCGACACTTAAAGTTTTTCTGTACTCTCTGCTGACTTTTGTAGACATCGTATCATCTCTGACTTTAAGGATTGTAAATTGTTGTCTCTGCTGCTGTTTCCCATAGCATCTGTGTGTGTTTGTTTTACTTCCCATGCGTTTACAATCGAGATTTAACTTGTGTTTGTTTCTCAGCACTAACTAGCTTGCTGCATGAGAAGTTATAGCCAAAAATGTCAGCTGTTACGTGAATCAAAATTGTGCATGCTGGAGATGGAAAATTTACTATTACGTGATTTATTCATCCCCTGTGTTAGTGTAGGTGCTCTCATTGTTCTCTGCTCTTATTCTGCAGCTAGCTTTAAAAAATGACACTTGGTGCTATTCCTACCACCGGTGGTATTCCCAACACTTTGTAACGAGACAGGTTGGCTGAGGAGCCCCGTGTTTCAGAGCACCAATCTGCTAGTCACAGCTGATCTTTCAGCTAATGTATTGTTGCCCGTAGCTTCTCCCAGACTGTGTTCCTGCTATTGTAATTTCCTTCAGGAGCGAGGAAAAGTAAGCAAATTTTGCCTGATCCTATGCGCGGTTTGTTCATGCGCAGAGGTATCCTGCAGTGTTTCCCATGTTTTCTTTCACGAGCAAGGAGACAGAGTGGTTACTCTACGGCAGCCTGGTGTGGGAACAAGATCGTTTAAATTGTGCTGGTCAGACCAGCGTATGTCTCATGTGATTTGTGGTCTATCAGTCAGACTGAGAAGGCTGAAGACTTCCAGCGTCACACCCTGACACCGCTCCAGACTCAGAAATGGGCCTTCTCAGATGGGATCCTCACTGTTTGTCCTGCTTTGTGCCTGGGGACTCATTAAAGCCATTCGTGTAAAAGATTTATTATACCAATATCTGTATACAGTTTTTTTTTTTGTCTTCATACCTTTGGCTGTAAATTGCCCCAAATGTGAAGTTAAGCAGAAAAGTGTGAGGCGAAGCTCAGGCCTGGCTTTGACACTTTAAAAAGTCATCAATTCATGGTCTTAGAAGTCCTTAGAATAAAACTTGATGTGCGTTGCCTGGTTGTGTATTGTGAAATGTGTATATTTGACTCTTTCAGGCACTTCCTCATGTTCATATTCATAGAACCACAGAATGGCTTGGGTTGGAAGGGACCTCAAAGATCATCTAGTTTCAACCCCCCTGCATGATATATAGTGTGTATATATTGTGCGTGATACTGCTCTCAGTTGCATTTAGGTGATTTAATGTTGATTAGAAACAGCCCATTACAGTATATATCCATATATACCATGTATAATATATGTATATCCTGTATGAGAGATTTTCTTCCATTACTGCTGGGAATTATAGTAACATACCATAGTATATACAGTAATTATATAGTATGATTATTAAAAATAAAAACCAGCGGCTTTGGGATTAAATTGTTAGTTTTACAAGGCTCATGGTTTCAGCTGTAAGCCTCCCAAGAAAAATAATGGTCATGGTGACAGTTTTTCGTGTCATATGGTGTGTATTGTCCAGTAGAAGAGCACATATGGCATTAACTATCCTAATAGGTTTCTTTTGAAACATAAGCTTGTGTGAATGAAAGGAAATAGCCTGCCTTGCCTTTTCATGCCTGATTAGTTTTTGCAAATAAGTCTTGCATATTGAGGAAAAGAAAACAAATTGACGTTAATAGCAGCCCTAGAACATCAGATAAATAGAGGCAATCTTCTGGATAGCTCGTTCTGTAGGTGCAGGATTTGGTTTCTAAAATGTTCTCTGCCTTTCTATTAGCAAGCAATTCAGTAAGACTGACATCTGCAAATTAACAGTGCAGACTATTTTTTTGGTGTGAGTTACTGTCTTTTTTATTAAAAAATAAAAAAAGCTACTCAGGCTCTGAGCACTAAAAGAACAGGACAGAAAGCTATTTCTGCTTAAGTTAAGTACAGCTCCTCATTTCACTAAAACCCAGACATGAACCTCAAGGGCATTACAAACCAAATTAGTTTTTCACAGCTTGAATAAGGCTCTTCCATAAACACAAAGGCTGAAAGGATGACAACTGTGAAAGAGCTCAAAATACATTTTCTGTAAGTTTATCACCGAGATTTCTAGGTGAGGGCATATCAGTCTCCGCAGCCCTGCTGACTGCTTTTCTGGCTGCCTCTCTGTCGAGGAGTGCTCGAGGGCTGGCCTGCAGCTTTCCCAAGCAGAGCATTTGCCAGCGCCTTCCCAGGCTGTGCCATCCCCCCCAGGGACCTACGCGGGGTGGCCTTGGTGCTTCCCCTCCGGGTGCGTGCAGGAAGCCGTGTTCTCATCTTGTGCCTGGGCGCTGCTGGGTGCCATCAGCATCCTAGTTTTCTCCAGAGGGATCCGAAGAGCGTTTGTTTGGTACCTCCCTCCTTCACCAGGACATCTCCAGCTAATCCAAAGAGGGTTTTTGGATCCTTCTCACCCAAGTGTAGAATCCAGTGTGCAGCATTAGTAAAAAAAAAAGGCGAGAGCAACGCTTTCCCCAAACTGACTGCAGCAGTCTGGGAAAAAAATGTCCCAATCCCACATGTTCGTGGCAGCTCTGCAGTGGTGTCCTTTCTCAGGACAAGATTTTCTTGAAGGTGGAAAAATTAATATACCAGATATGGGAAAAATGTCAGCTGAAGGCCACTTTGAATAAAAAGCCTTTTCAGCATTTCCCAACAGTTATCGTCATATCTTAATATTTATTCAAAGATATAATGGTATACTATTAAGTGCCTGATCCAGAGACGTGCACTTCTGATTTCTCAAACTGATAGGGATGACTCAAAGCGATTGGAGTATCACATAGTTAAAAATTTAACTGTAAATAAGAAAGCTAGATAAAATATTTAGTTGCCTTGTCACATTTAATGAGACCTTAACGATCTTAAAAGGAGGAGATAAACGCCATGTAATTATAAATCAATAAATGTGTAAGTAATTCTGTAAACAAACAAAAACCTTCCACAACCATTACCTACCCATCGTGTGTTAAAAATAATTATGGGAAATAAATATGAGGAAAGCATAGGGGAATGATTAGCATCAGAGAATTCTGCCGCTATCTGATGCTCCCCGTGTGTCCTCAGCAGCCCCTCAACACCAAAACTTCTATGAGTTTGTTGCAGAAGTTTTGTGCAACTGCAGTTGTGCAGTAGGGATTGATCCTTTCCTACCTAAAAGGCTTCCTGATATTTTTTGTAATGAATTTTGGCTATTCTCACTTATTTGCGGGAAGGGGAGAAAAGTATGTTAAAATGGAGACAGTGATGGCAACCTTCCCCCCCAGCAGTGGAGTTGTTGGCTATCAGCCGATTAGTAGAGCTCTTCTTTCAGCAAGAAAGTGCATGTTTTCTGGAACATGCATGACCACAGCCTTGCTACAGGTGTGTGCTGCTGAGTTTTCTCAGCTCCTGCCCCTTTTTTTGCACCGCCGTACTCATGTGTGCCCCTCTCTGGCATCTCCTTTCTCTACCAGCTTTTTAGCATCCCTTTGCTTTCCTTGTTGCTTTTCCTGTGCCCACACCTGGGCTTCGATCAGTCTGTCCTCTTCAGCAGCAATCTGTCTCCCCTATATGCAGAAACTCAAGCAAATGAGCTGTGTCTGCTGATCAGCATCCCGAGAGATGGGAGCTAATAAGCTGCACTCTCACACAATCCATCTTCTCTATCTTGATACGTTTTGGATGGCAGGCAAGTTCTAGCAGATATTTGTATGATGCCTAGCACCGTGACACCTGCTTCCTGATCAGAAGTCTCAAAGTACTACCAGAATACAAGTATGTTATCAATGTTGCTCTTAATCGATATCAGAGGGAACTTCCCTACCCCTTCCCCCACCGAGAAAAAAAAAATAAGAATTGAAAAGGTGTTGAAGATGTGCAGAGTAGAGTATCCAGATTGATTCAGGTACATTGTAGGTAGATATCTGGAAAAAGAGTGAAGCACTTATTGCAATCTGCATAGTAAGCCTCTTGTCTTAACATGGTGGCATCAATTAGAAGTCAGGTTGTTGGGTGGTGGTGGTGGTGTTGTTTTAATTTGTTTTATTATGTTTGCTTTGTTTCTGGTATAATTCCCTAAATGAACTTTCAGGTGAGTGGTAACCATTTGTAGCACTGCTGGGGAGGTACTGAAGTTGTGAAGATTTACTGGGAAGCTGAATGTGTGCCTAGTTTTTATAAATACCCATAATCATCAAAATTTCTGTCTTCCACAAAGAAAGTTTCAGTGGAGCAGTCTATCAGTCTTACCAGGAAAGCATTAGCTTTGGCTTTATCTGAAGATTGGACAGAGCCACCTTTAAGCAGAGAAGAAAGCTGAGGCTATAGATCAGCAGCCTGGAGATGCTCAATGGAGCTATTTTTATTGAGGAACACGGGGTTGGAAGGGACCTCTCGGGTCATTTTGAAACAAGTCAAAGTCATAATCGTGCAATTCTTGATAAATAGCCTCAGATGAAGTCAAAACAAGCTGTTCTTTTCCAGTTAAATAGCTGACTTAGGGTGCAGAATGGGACAGGTCTTTATTGGAAAAAAAATACTAGATTAGAAATAACCTTTGAATCCTAAGAGCTGTACCAAATTAAAGAGCATTTACTTCCCCTGTATTTAAGAACAGCGTGGAGTTTAGCTGGCTGCCACGCCGCTGACTGAAGTGCCTACCGTGGTATGCAGCTGCTAGGGGGGGAAAAAAGGCAAAAGGAGGCTGAAGAAGTGCCATTTCCTACACTGTGCAGTTGACACTTGTGCAGCTGTCAGCATCTTCGGGGCTCCTATCAAATACTGTGTCCCCTTTGAATGTGCTCCACTGTGTTTGGTGACGTGTAGGAAATGAGGTAAGGGGCTGGCAAGCCTGTGTTGGGGGGACAAACGGACGGACAATGTTGTTCAGTGGGGAAAGGGTGGTCTGGTCTCAGCAAATATTTAACCTTACTCATCTCGTGGTCCATTGTACGTGCTCTGTGGCAATGTTTCTCTCTGTTCTTAAACATTTTTCTTTTTTTTCCCCCTCTCCCATCCTTTGTTGCACCTTCTGTGCCCTTTCTGTTCTTCTTCAGTTATAGTTCTTTTCTTCTGTTTTTATTTATTTATTTATTTATTATTAAAGGTGCAGCAGTTGGAGAAAAAGGAACAGAAAATGAGAAAATTAAAGCAAGAGGTTAACATATATAAAAGTAGCAAAAGCCTACAAATAATGCTTGGTACAATCTTAAGGATAAATAAGAAATACAGTAAAACTATCCTAGCGAGCTATGTAAATAGGGTGAATGTAGGAAAATATTAAAACTGTCCTGGAGCTCGGTGAATAGGGTAAATGTAGCAAACATGCACAGTTCCATTACCTTTCAGTCTAAGCATTAATGGATTTTCTCCAGCTGTGCCTAGGCCGCTTTATACTTGTTCTTCATAAAATTCGTCTGCACGAATGTTCTCCAAGTGACTTTGAAAGCTGTGTGCGTTGCTGTTCACAAGAAAAACAGAGTTTAAATTCCTTTGTGTGAATAAATCTGCTCTGGAAGTGCGTCCTGGCATTCATACGCAGACTGGCACAAGTTTCTCGTGCCCAGCTCAACCATCATTGCTGTGAAGGTAGTGAGTAGCACCTAGAGTATGTATACGTATACATTTCAATTTTACATCGATCCAGAAAGAAAATTGGTGTGTTATGCGCGTTTCTGTAGTGCCAAACAGGTAAGAATTTGTTGAATCCCATGCTTATTTACGCTGGTATTTAGATTTGAGCTAACTCCTTTGGGATAAACTACACAAAATCCTTTTGTGCAGTTCTGAAAGGAATTGCAAAGTCATCTTAGCGTGCAGCTGTTTTAACTTTGTGTAGCCAGGCTGGTGCGGAGGAGCAGAAAGCAGCGGGGGTGAGAGCCCAGGCTGGGCACCGGGGCTGCGTGCTCCCGCTGTGGGCAGTCTGCCAGCGTGCCTGCTTTTTCATCTGAATTCATTGCCTGCTCAAAACAACGCGTTTTCAGAGAGCCTCCAGGCTGCACAGCAGGTTAGGTGGTGGTTCTTGAGGTGACAGTGATGCCCAGGTACATCAGTGCTGCAAGTCACGCAGCTTGACCCCAAACAGACGAGCACAAATGCACCCGGTGCTCCTCGGAGCAGCGATGCTTCCTTGCTCACATCGCCTTCATTTCGTGCTGTAGCAAAACCGTTATTCAGCAAGTTTGTTTAAAAAAGGTCCTTGCAGTGGCAGGAGCGGTGGGCGGAGGGGCAGTGAGGGCTTTGCTGTCTGCACCCATGTTATAGAGGTCAGCAGCAGCTGGCTCTGCGCAGGGCAGTTGCTAGGCTGCCGTGGATTTCTGCGCTCCTTTCCCTTGCAGGAGGCACCACGTGGCGAGGTGCAGGATTAACCTGGTACTTTCTCACTAGCTTCGCCCACTCCTTTCTGCTGCTGGCTGAGCAGGCACGGCAGGGGAGATGCTCTCAGGGGGAGAGCATCTAATGCTCCTAGCATCTAATGCACCTAGTGCATTAATGTCGGAAGCAGTCACTGCTCTGTGAGCTGCCAGGGTAACTGAGGCTTCCTTAGGTATCAGCAGAATTGGTTGCCACCTTCACCCTGCTGCTGCCGTCTGTGAACCCATGGCAAAGCATATTTATTTAGTGCTCGGCTGAGCATTACCTGACAAAGGGTGCAAACAAATAGAGCTCTTTCATGAGCTTTTCTTTCGACCTTGATTTCTTCAGCTAGATCAAGCAGCTGGAGCTTTTATGTGTGGATGAGGTGTGTTATAAGAGCAGCCAGGACTGCTAGTGGGAATCAGGCCTTATAGTGCTAAAGGTTGAACAGATAGATAATTCGGGTCTTATGCTGCACCAGAAAGCCTGAGGAAAGATGCAGCACTAGAGTGAACTAAGGTAGGGTTGGGAAGGGAGGAGAACATGGTTCCCCAGATAAAGTGTGTGCAGAGTCTGCAATCTGTACTGTCCATGGTGTAGAAACAGAAAACAGCATCAGGGTGTGAGCCAGTGAAGTTTTCTAACCTCGGCATAAATCTGTTAGAATGTCATACTAAGTGCTTATTAGGCATGCACAGCAAGAAAGCAGGTAATTATTTAACTTAACAGCTTAGCTATTAGTTCAGTGGCTATGACAGGCACAATACTCCCTGAAGGGAGCGTGAAGTCAAGGAGACGGTTTGCACAGGTCCTGCTGTGGGAAGGTTGGGTGGCCTGTTGTTGTGTTTGCCAGGCAACTCCTATAATGGCATTGTTTTCAGCTGCTGGTAGCCTCATTAAATGTTTGCTGTTCATGTGTGTGTGTTAGCGGGCAGGGATCTCTGAAAACAACAGCAAGTGATCATGTAACCAAATACCTAATCAATATTTGCTTAGCCTGATATGTCATCAAATTCTTCACAAGTGTGCTAACATACGGCAAAAATGCTAACTGGGGTCTCAGACCCTTTTGAAGCTTGCCTGGGAAGCTGGATCAGGGACCTAGGCTGGGGACTAAGCACCCTGCTCTTGCTGTACGTGCATTAAAAGTAGCTAGGGCTTTCCATTCGGAGACTGTTGAATCCTCTGAAAGATTGTGTGTATATTTCTACTTTATTACAACATACTTAATAAATCAGGGTTTTTGTTATCTCATCTGACATTTCTGGAACTTCCTCTTCCACCCTTAATAACCAGAATTTGAAATACAATTTTCATCCCTCCAGGAGGGGCAGCAAAATATATTGCTCAGATCCAAAATAAGAATCCCTGCCTTGCCAAGATACTACAAAAGTGCTGCAGAGGTATGTCTGAATCGCATAGGATCCCTCTGTGGTGTATCATGTGCTTATTGCAAACTCCACCAAACTGCAATACTTGTGATTGCCAGCAAAACTTCAAGCAAAATCACTGGCACTTTATCAGTGTGCTATTAATTCAGGCAGCTGTCACGGATCGTCATGGGCTATTCTATAACCCAGGCATTTGAACATAACATATTAAACCTGTAATAAATCCATCTTTGAGGCCTCTAGTGTTGGATGCAAAGTGTGGTTGCTGCTTGGTACTTGCTGTGCTTGTTCAAATGAATTTGTCAGGGTGATGTTGCAATTGGAGGCTTCGTTGCCACACCAGGGTATAATCTGTCTGTGACACTCTGGCTTCATGCTAGATTGGATATCTGCTTTTCTTGTGGCTAGGTTAGAAGCAGATACCTATGAAAGTGTTGAATGTTGTTTTCCATCTGCATAGACAGGGAGACAGGGATGTGGTTGTTGTTTGCATGAAATTGTACTGTTTTTTTATGCCCTGGTCATTTACTGATCCAGAATGAAGAATCGTGTAATGACACAGCCTTCACCATCAGACAGTTGCTGCTTGGAGCTATGCAGACAGGGATGCAGAATTGACCCTATTAGTTAAAAAATCAAGAATGAGTCATTAGTTCAAGTCACTCCAAAAGTAAAGTACACCCTGTAAAATTGTGTCATATGGATGGATTCAGCAGTTAAGATGTATGGTCTGCTCACAAATCTGCGGTGCATGCTGGAGGGCAAATACAAAATGTGGGCATCAAGTAGCAAGTCCATGGATGTGTCCTCTGTATCATGTGCCTGGAATCCTGTAATCTTTGATTGCATGCTTTTTCAGCTTCCCTAATGGTCTTTTAACATAAATTTTGTGAATAATACTATACTTCCTTGCCTACACACATACTTTCTTATCTTACTGCGTTAGCCCGTCTGGTTTACCCCTCTATTTGTCTGTGCGCTTCCTCAAGGCAGAGCATGTTTTGTTTGTGTCAGATTTTGTTTCAGAACATACTGAGGAAGAAGTGTGTGGATATGCACTGGTCCGTGTAGTGCTGTTTGTTTGTCTTGAAGCCAATAGGTAAAGTCAAAAAATGGACTTTATACTTCAAGGAAAAAGACACAAGGCTTGTGAGGAGGCCAGTGATGTCCTCTGGATCATGTGGACATCTGCAAAGGCTGCCTAGAAAGCTATGTCAGCTACATAGGCAAATTTTGCTACGTGTTGGAAAGTTGTGTCAGAAAATGAAAGCTGTCCTGTCTCCACTCTGAAAGCAATCGAGCACCTTGAAGATGTAGTTTTGACATCTTAAACTCATTTGGATCTCCTTTGCTTTGTGTGTTTTATTCTTATCAGCTGTGGAAATGAACTTGTAAAGACTGCATCCAGCTGGGACTCTTTACAGTCACTTAAGAGCATGCATGAGATACCAGGTTTGGAGCTGCTTACAAAAGCTGTGATAGTTGCAACTGTGAACTCGTTTGATCTTTCTGAGCTGCTGTGACCATTGCTACGTGATCCAAACTGTGGCCATGTCAGACATCCCATTTGAGATGTGACCTATCCTTTCTATAAAGAGTGAAGCACTTACATGATCAGACAGTGGAGCAATGTGTATCTTTCCAGAGCCATGGAAGTGATGAGTAAAACTGGTCATTAGAGATTTTCTTTTTATCATAAGTGAGCTCTCTTCTAATTCATTAGTGTGTGTTATATAGGGATAGTACTTCAGGCTGCAATGAAGATCCCTACTGTGCTAGACACCATATAAATACAGAGAATACAAACCTTGCAAAAACCTTATTACACTGTTTAACTTACAATGAAACAGATGTTTGGGACAATAGAGGAGAAGAGTATAATAAAAACTGCATTAGTGCATGTTCTAATGCTTATAGTTGGCATAGTTTTGGTCTCTGAATCATTAAAAGCTTTAAACAAATATTTACTTGTAAATAAATATTAGCAAAGCCTATTACACAAAGAGAAAATAGGACTTCTTTCCAAGTAGTATGCAAGATTTTTGGCCTCAAGTAAAATAAGTGAGAGCTTACAGTCTGAGGAGCACACAGGCACAAATAAATGGTACTTGAGGAATACACGAAGACCTGGCTACGTTTAATGGTAGTCTTTTCTGCTTATGGGACTGGATGGTAATTTCGTATAATTTTGCTATCTTTTGTGTTTTTTTTATCCACTGATATTTTTCAGGGATACTATTTCAAGCATTCCTTCACTGCTCAGAAGTGTTGACAAACACACACATCATTGTGAGGCTACAAATGGTTCAGGTGCCTCATACTACAGTCCTTTTAGACTTAACTTCTTCCTTTGAAAACTGCTTGTAGTTTTTCTGCTCTTAACATTTGTAGACTGACTTACCTTAGCCTATAGCTCTTGATTATGCCTTGGGCGATCAGCTTTGAAAGCCAAGAGGGTAGATTAGGACAATGCTTCTTACGCTTTTTAAATCAGAAGACTACCAAACCTTTTTAAAAAAATTAAAAAGACTCCAGTGATCCTCCTGTACAGCATTGTTTCCGGGTATCATTTATAGCCTAGAAGAAATGAAGCTCAGTTGTGTTTTTTTTGTGTGTTTTTGTTGTTGTTTGCTTGCTTGCTTGCTTTTTTTTTTTTTTGGCATTTCTGTTTTCTCCCAGTTTGTTCACCTCTAAGTTTGGCAATGTGTGTACATTTTTTTTTCCAATAATTTTGTAAGCTTTTTGCAATGCACCTTCTGATATTTTGGGGGAAGGCAGCTTGTGAATACTTCTCAAAGGCTCACCTGTGGTGATATTTAGGGCCAGCTCTGGGTAACCTTTCTGATTTGGGTCAGAGAGCTCTGTTCTACTCTGATTTTTACAAGGAATATTCACTTCTCATACAAGGGTGAATTCTTTTTATATGAATCATAGAATCATAGAATATCCCAAGTTGGAAGGGACCCATAAGGATCATCAAGTCCAACTCCTGGCACCACACAGGTCTACCCAAAAATTGTAGACCACATGACTAAGTACACAGTCCAAACACTTCTTAAACTCTGACAGACTTGGTGCATTGACTGTTTCCCTGGGGAGCCTGTTCCAGTGTGTGACCACCCTCTCAGTGAAGAACCTCTTCCTGATGTGTAGCCTAAACCTCCCCTGCCGCAGCTTGACACCATTCCCATGGGTCCTATCGCTGGTGATTAAGGAGAATAGATTGGTGAATTCCACATTGTATTCCCCCAAAAGTGAATTTTGCACTAAACTGTGTACCGGGAAGTATAGCTGCTTTGAACAGAGACTGCAGTTTAAAATAAAGTCCAGGCCAGGGACTAGTGCGTGCTGGTGGAGCCCCACTGAACGTAACTGAGCTGCAGTGGTGGGTGCTGGCAAAGTAAGTCAGCTGTACGTGCTGTGACATCTGTGGGGAAAAGCCTGTCGTGGTAGGATGCAACTGCTGAGGAAATTACCCTGAGGAAAGGGATACCAGACAGTGGGAAAAATTCTGGTGACGTAGTCTTGCTTCTCACGCATTTCAATACAATGTGTTTGAAAGGAAAGCCTCACCTTTATGTACCAAAGCTGCGCTTCCTAGCCAGGCAGCGTGGTTTCACAGCTCCGTACCCTGACCCCCGTCTACATGTTTTTCTTCCCTTTCTGCAGATGGCGAGCAGCCCACAGGCCGGGCCGCCCCAGCGAGCAGCGGTGGCAGGAGCCAGCCCCTGGCCCTGAGGTGGGGAAGAGGAGCGTCGCCGCACCGTGCCATGGCCCCGCGCAGCGGCCCACCTGATGGCGGCTGGGGCTGGATGATCGTTGCCGGCTGCTTCCTGGTCACCATCTGTACCAGGGCCGTGACGAGGTAAAGGGGCTGCTGCTTGTCTCTCCGGCCTGCTGTGGCACTACCCCTTTCTTTTTTCCCCTTAGAAATATTTCTCAAAAATGGAAAGAAGAGGAATAGACCACTGCCTTGCACAAACACGATGTATGTGTTTGGGGTGAGATGGCTTCCACAGCTGCTGCTGGGCCGCTTTGTTGTCAGCTGGAGACAGAGGAGCCTGGTTCCTGTGAACGTGGATGTTAAGCTGAGAGACAGGCACCCTGGGGAGGGAGAGGCACTGGCACAGCATCTTCTTGGACAGTCAATATAATATAAATGTAGTGTTTCCTACTAAAAAAGTACATATTTTAAAATAAAACTGTCAGGTTTAAGGATCTGAAGTCTAGGATCTTGGGATAAATAGCACAGAAGTGGCATGCAAACGTCGACACAGTGTAACCTCTCTCAATTAGTTAAATCTGTCTGAATTAGGTTCTAAATCAGCCTGATTCCCCTGTTAGGATCATAGCTGGACGCCATTTTGTGATTCCATTGTTGCCAGTGCAAAGCAAGGATTCTTCCCTGGTTGAATCACACTAACCAAAGTGCTTTATATAAAGTACTGTTGGGATTACTAAACTTGCATGTGCCGTTTGATGTTTTGTCTCATGTATTAATTATCTTCATTTCCAATACCCTTTTGCAACTGTTTAAAAATGTCCATCCAGCTGGGATCTAGACAAACCACAGATTTAATTTTCCTGGGAGCTGGAGAAGACCTTAAAGCAGGTTCTCTTTATTGCTGAAGAATGAGACTGCTTTCTGTGAGGCAAATATCCCAGGTTTAACAGATCATTGTTCATGTTGTCTTTCCTAGGTGCATCTCAATTTTTTTTGTGGAGTTCCAGGCATATTTTGGGCAGGATTATGCCAGAACAGCTTGGATCCACTCCATTGTCGACTGTGCCACGATGCTCTGTGGTGTGTATTACACTTTGACGACAAGTGTGACTGCTTTTTCTTCAGCTCCATCTGGTTTTGGCACACCCGTCAGCCAGTGGAGTAGGCTGGGAAACATGGTTGCTGCGGACTCTCTGGGGTCTGGTATAACCGAGCTGCTTCCATCAGCATAGCTGGGCAGGAAGGGAGTGTCTTCATACTACGGAAAAGAAACAGAATTTTGTTTTGTCAAATGATCTAAGTTTCCAGAAATGTACTTTTGTCAAGGTCTAGTGGGACAAGTTGTATTTGAGAGCTGCTAACTGAGCACGTGTTTCTGTTGCCGATTGATTGGAATCATATTTGAGAGTTAGCACAGTCTGTACTTCTAGCCTTCGAATCATGTCACATCATCATCATTTTAGCAGACTTGTATTTACAAATATTCTTTTCCCTTAAAAGGAAGTTCTGTGCTACTAAGAATAATATGTATCAATTCAGCAGCTGTATTAAAGTTTCTTATGGGTTTACTTCAAAATTATACAATTAGACTGAAAATTCAGTCTTTAATCCTGCCATACAGGGGTTAATCCATGAGAATAGCCATGAGGGCATAGGGACACAGCCAAACTGAGACATAACATCTCTTCTGCATCAGCCAGGTTATATTTTGAAAAAAGATAGATGAGGATAAGCTTGTCCTGGCATTGCAGGTAGCAGAGAAGGAGAGGGGCTGGTGATGACACCCCCTGGTAGAGGCAGGGTGACCTGGAAACAGTTATTGTAGGAGAAGTTCAGGACAGGTTTGGTGGCTCTGGAGATGGTCCAAATGATGCGAGACCTCTCACACCTAAGTCTGGCACAGAGCCTGCAGGAAGGACGCCTGAAGCTTCTGAAGTCTGAAGAGCAGATTGCATGTTGGGGAAGGTCTCTGCAGTTGTAAGAATGGAGTAAAGAACAGCGTGGGCCGTATCCGGTTGTTGCTGTGGCCTCTCTTGACCCTGAAAACTTCAGAATAGCTGTGTCCCGTAATGACTTTGATCTGCTGAAAAAGCTACTGTAAACTTTAGTTTTATCCTGACTTTCAGGAAAATAATTTTAGAAGGTTTTTGATTCTCACACCATTCTGATAGGAAGGGATGCTGAAAGACCACCCTGCATTGCTGTGATCACCACTTTCCCCTGCTTGCCTGCTGCGTCCTTTCCCTTGATGTTAGTTGCAATGAACTATGTCTGAGGACTTGCTATTAACTACCAGCTTTATTTGTTTCTTTGAAGCCCCACTTGGGAGTTTAATCAGTAATCATGTATCCTGCCAAGTTGGTATCATGCTAGGAGGACTGCTTGCATCTACTGGACTAATTTTGAGCTCCTTCGCCGCCAGCCTGGAACATCTCTACTTATCGTTAGGAGTCCTTACAGGTAGGAGACACTCAGCTCCTTTGGTCCAGTCAGCAAAACGACACAGGAATGTTAAAAAATGATAGTCTTTCTTTTAAAGAGGGGTGATCTCTTCTCCATGTCGTATTGCCATAGCAGCGGTCCATGGAGATACTGAGGCTTCTTCCCCTCATTGTAAAAAAAGGGGCTCTTGCTGCAGTCAATGGGTCTTGTACAGCCCAAATACTGCATGCTGCAAAAGCATCTCTTTAACGTTGTTAGAGAGAAGACTATGGGAAAAAGCTGTGAAATTATGGGAGGTCAGGAAAGACGTCTGCTGCAGGAGATACACATAAAATTTTCACTTTTGCCTGTGATTTGTGAGGGTTTTGTTATGGCAGTGGTTCTAGAGTGCCCCCAGATATTTTCATATTAAAAAATGAAATTTAAATCAAAACAAAAGGACTAGGTGGGCAGAGTAGCCCTGGGTGAATACCTAGTACCTCAGCTGTGGACTTTATTTTTATCTGCATTATATTCCCTTTGAAAAATGAACACATCCCTGGCTGATAGTATTGCTGTAGCAGCTCCTCCGTTTGCGTTCAGGTATGTTGATAGCAGATATTTTTGCTCTGTCCAGTTATCCCGTGTTTGCTGTGAACTGAGGAACATTAGTGGTGCCCATGGTCACACTGACATTCCTTGATTATTAATACTGACCTGGTAGCCACGGTGATATAAGCCCTTGTACTTGGTCCCCTGCTGTTTAGTAAGGAGGTGGTGGAATTACTGCAGTTCACATGCTGCCAACAGCTTATTTAAAAAAAAATCCGTATTGTGGTGCATGTAGCTCCTTCATTACAATGTTAATCTGTTGACAAATGTGTTCATAACAAATAAAAAGGTTCCTTGTAATTCAAAAGGGCTGTGCCACATACCACCCTAATGCCACTGAGGCTTCCTTAATGAAAACCACAGTGAATATTGGGGTGGAAAAGCAATTGCACTTTGTAGATGGGGCTGTAAAGAGTCCTTTCTGCAAGCAGTTAACTTCTAGTCTGTAGGGAGTGATTAATGTAGAGATAACTGTTGGTAAATGCTAGTGGTGATGCTCCAACCCAGAGAGGAGGTAGGAACATAACTGACAAAGGTCCATAAAAATGCAGGACTTGAAACTGTGAAGAGTGAGGCAGCGATGAGAAGGGGGACTGACAATAGGTAGCAGAGCTCACTCTCGAAGGTGTGGAAATATTTTCAGTCACAAACTTTGCATTTCCACTTTTCACTGGACATTTTTGGCTTTTGGGGACCTATTTCTCCTGCCAACTCATTCAAAATAGAGTGTACTTGCCACAGCTGCTCTGCCATCTCCTTCCCTTGCCCCCTCTAATCCACTTAGCTCAGCGCCTGCCCAGCACAGAGGAGGCCTTTGAGGAGAACCTTGCAAGCCTGTTATGGCACAGGTGATTACCTCCCTGGCTGGCAAGTTCTGCTAGAAGCCATGGGGACCCTTTTAACCCGTATGTAGGATGTGTTCCAAAACCCTAGTCAGGAACACGTTTCAGTGTCTGATTCAGAAATGCATGTTTTAGTATCAGTGCAAGTATTTGATGGTTAAAATCTCTCTGGTTTCTGCAGCAGAGACCACAGTCTCTTCCAGGAGATGGATTTTATTTGTCTGCTGACTTGGACATGGCTTTGTCTTTTGAGGCTTTTTTCCCCTCTGTACCTTTACCCAGGGATTTATAAATGCTCAGGGCTCCAACCAGCTGCTGCATTGAGTTAGTGTAGCTGACTAAAACATGTTTACTGCAGGATATCAGTGACAGAGTCTAACTCCTTGTGCTGCCTTTGAGACCTGAAAATTAATGGTTGGGTTTGCACCAGACTGAAACACAAAGCATTGCCTCACCAGACCAGTGTGCCCCACACCGGTGTCTGTGCAGGCTCTGGGATGAGACCTCATCTGGTATCCATGAGTCCTCATCTGGTATCCAGGAAAAACTGACATGCTGTTTTTCTGATATTCATTGGTAGTCCTTGTTCTTGTTATTAAATGCACCCCATCACTCCTTTCTGAGCCTTGTTAACATAGATTTATAATGATCCGTTAGATTTGTCGAGTCAGTGACCCTGATGGTGGAAGAAGGGAATCATCCTGGTTTCTTTCCACACTGTGACTGGGCTGCATGTCAGGAAGAGCTTCCTATTCATTGGTGCTGATGAAAGTAGGCTGTGTGGTTTAATTTAATGTGTTCCATATGTCGTGCTCAGAATTAAGCCATCTGCACTCTGCTTTCTCTTCTAGGACTTGGGTTTGCACTCTGTTATTCTCCAGCTATCGCGATGGTGGGCAAATATTTCAACAAGAGGAAAGCGTTGGCTTATGGAATAGCCATGTCTGGAAGTGGAATTGGTACCTTCATCCTGGCCCCCGTGGTCCAACTCCTAATTGAGCAGTTTTCCTGGCGAGGGGCATTACTCATCCTGGGAGGTTTTGTTCTAAACCTCTGCGTCTGTGGTGCCTTGATGCGGCCTATCGCCCTTAAGGAGGACCGTAAAACTGCTCCGGGGCTTCTTGAACAGGAGTATGTCCCTGAAGCTCAGAAACAAGACTTAAAGCGAATGTCCATCTGTTCACCTCTAATCAAAGCATGGTCGCATGAGTGTTTGTGCTACTGTTCATGGAAGGAATATGACTTTTTGCTGATGCCAGGCTTCATGGTGCTAGCAGTGTCAGTTTTATTTATGGCGTATGGCTGCAGCCCTCTCTTTGTCTACTTAGTGCCTTATGCCTTGAGCGTTGGAGTGAGCCATCACCAGGCTGCCTTCCTCATGTCCATACTTGGTGTCGTTGATATCATTGGTAACATCACCTTTGGATGGCTAACAGACAGAAGGTAATGGCGTACGGCTAAGGAAATGCAAGCGTTAGCCGGTGGGAGGCTAGATCCAAGTGGGGTGTAATGCACGTAGAAGTTAACATTATGGATGTTGTCTGTAGCACCTGTCACTTTTCCAGAAAAACAACGAACAGTCAAACTTTCAGAAATGCTTGCTGTTTAATGGTTTTGTCTCTTTGGAGTTCATTGGCTTCTACTGGATCCCCCTCCAATCCCAAGAAACGATGTGTTTGTGAAAAGCTAAAAGCTCTTGCATTTGACTATGGAAATGTAACCTCTTGCCCAAGGTATATCAAGCATGATCCTCTGTACGTAATCCCTAGAGGATGATACTACTTGTGCCTTTCCATCTCTTTTGTGCTGCTGGAGAGATGCAGAAGTGATGGAAGAGGAACAAAGGTCTGGCCTACCACTGTCAGGCATGTACTCAGGACTGACCTAAAACTGTTATACATTTCCCAGTATAAGAGAGCTCACCATACTTTATTAACTCAGCCATTCGAGACATCTGTGTGCGGCTAAACTAAGAGATGTTTTGGTTCTAAAGAATGCAATATTCTTTGTGCTTATTTAGTTTGTAGGAAAAATCAGTCACTGGTTTTGTGGGGCAGGGAGAGAGGAATTGCCATCTCACTTGGCTAAACTAACTCCAGCGTTTAAGGGCCAATGTGAAGCTGAGAGAGATGTACTCTAGCATTTTTTGCATAATACTGAGAGCACCTTTTTGAGCTGGAAAGCCCCTGAAATACTGCTTTGAACACTGAGACTTCAGAGGGCTGCAAAATCCTAGCAGCTGAGCGGCTCCTCTCACCAGGGGGAGGCCTAAGAACAGTGTGGGGTGCTGCTCTCCAGGGGTTTCTGCAAATGTAGCGGGGTATCTTTCCTCAGCCAAGCTCCTCACTGGTTGAGCTTTTCTTCTTGAAGACGGGGTAATAAGTTGGATTTAAATTTGAGCTATATGAAAGAGAGAGAGAGACTGAAGTGCTGCATAGCGACCGAAATGCTGTGTCCAGTGAAATTCTTTCCTGTTTTGAAATTGCAGGTGTCTGAAGAAGTACCGGCACTTTTGCTACCTCTTTGCTGTGGGAATGGATGGCCTCTGCTGCCTTTTCTTGCCAGTTCTCCAGACCTTCCCCTTGCTTGTGCCTTTCTCATTTACCTTTGGTTACTTTGATGGAGCCTATGTAACGCTGATCCCTGTTGTGACGGCAGATGTAGTGGGAACTTCTTCCTTATCATCAGCACTGGGTGTTGTGTATTTTCTGCATGCCATACCGTATCTAGTGAGCCCGCCTGTTGCAGGTCAGTTCACAAATGACTTTCCTATAATCATATCATTACTTTGATTTCAACTGTTGACCAAAGCAGAATAGTCTGTCATTTAGTCTAGACTTGGACAAAAATAGATATCAATTTTAATGTCACTGTCAATTACCATTTTACAATTTGATGGAAGGTTTCTTTGAAAAAATCGTGTTTTTTTTTTTTTTTCCTGGAAGCTTTCGAGCATCTCATGTTTTACCCTCTGACAGAGCATTCTCTTTCTGTGGAACTGTGTACTGAAGGGTGAAGCATAGGGTAGGCCAAGCATAGGCATGCACTCTGTGGTGTCCAGGTGGGAAAGGCCTGGCCACTGGCTCTGGGCTGTTCTCCTGCAGCTTCTTTCTCTGTCACTAGTGACTAAAAGCTGTGGTACAGTATTTACTCTAATTTTCAAGCTATAGGTTTTTCAACATTTTGAGTATATTAGTAACAGTCCCCATTTTTCCCTTTGAATTGGTCAAAATGATATTCCTCTGGTGTGTTTATTGGACTGGTGGGAAGAAGATGCAAAGTGCCTTGTCATCTCCTTTTCAGTTTCCCAGGAAGAAATGCAGGTAGGCTTTGGTGAGATGTAATAGGAAAGGATAGGAAATACACACTGAATGGGCAGGTAGCCCCTGGGCAGGGAAACAACACACATAGACCTTCATAAGACCTGAGATCCACTTAAGCTCTGTCTTGATGGAATGATTTCTACATATAGAGTAAGCTGAAATTAAAAAACAAAACAAAACAAAAAACAGACAAAAACACTATGAAATCGGGCTTCTAAGAGCTGTTACATTATCACTTCACATAGATAAGAAATTGTGTAAGTAGATGGAAGAAAAGATTTCTTTGAAATCATACAGTTTTGAAAATGCTAGCTAAAGAGATTCATTCAAGTTGTTGGTTTTGTTATTTTTTTGATCTAGAGGACTTAATCTTTTTATCTCTGAACTTCTTTGAACAGTGAGTGAGTCAGCTTCACTACTGTTGGTCAAAAACTCATCCCTGTGATATCAAACCATCTTTTCCCCTATCAGTTTCGTTGCAGTGGAGTAATGATGAGAGCTGTACTCCTGTTATTCTTTAGAAAGATCTTGACAGTTTTGAATATTATAGAAGGTCAGAGATCTTTTTCAAATGTATTAATATGTCTTGCACATCTCTGCTGTTCACATCAATTTCCAATTGGACTCTGTTTCTGAGGCTTTTAATTTAATTTTCTGTAGCAAAAGCTACTGCAAAAGGGAATACTTTGAAGTGATGCATGAGCCTAGGGCATAGCTTGCTAGCTGTTTCAGTCAAGAGGATCTCATGTACATCGTATTTAATCCTGTGGCTCTTCTAAGCTTGTCTAAAGACTGCCAGTTAAATCCATGTGGTTGAAAGATGTCTGTGCAGTATCGTGGTGATGTCTGCTGTGCTTTTTCTCATGGGTTTGACTTCCAAACAAAGGCCCGTAATAAACTTATCTGCCTGCTGATGTTGTGGACAAATTTCCCCCAGCCCCAGGAGGTAAAGGTATAGTGATGGCGATGTAAACCTGTCTTGTTTGATGGCGTTTATATGTGATACAACTCCAGAAGTGCTGCTGATCACAGGATTTCCAAATTATAAGAATTCTGTCTGAAAAAAAACACGATTTGTCTTCCTACAGGTTGGCTTGTGGATACAACGGGCAGTTACACCGCGTCATTCCTCCTGTGTGGATTTTCTATGATATTTAGTTCAACGTTACTGTGTTTTGCGAGACTGGCAAAGAAAATCAAAAGAACGCATTTAAGGTCACTCACCAATGATACCCACAGCAAACATCACATCTGGACAAACGGAGCAATAGCTTACTCTGTCACTGGAGAATTAGACCAAAAGGATGCTGAATTTTTGGCTGTGGATACAAGCAGCTATAGCAACAGATGACAAGTACCGTCAAGATTCAGCGCTGTGCAGCTGTGACTGAGACAGAGGGGGCTGCATTGTGTTGCACTGTTGAAGATGCTACTTCTGTGAAACAAGGCATCTCCGTTAGGTTTTTATGTCAGGTTTTGTTAGGCTAAAATCTACACACAGAATAGAAAGTTAATGCAGTAATAGAACAAAGCTAGACTGAAAGAGAGTTGGTAGATACAAGTGTCGACAGATTTATTTCTAAGGAAATATGTTGACTCCAAAGGTAATCTCAAAAAAGGTAATCAGATATAATGAGAGAAAAATACAACGTAATCAGTCACCAAAGCTGAACAATAATGTTTAAATTATTTCAAAAATAGTATTAATGAAATAAATTTTTTTGGTGTTCCAGTCAATTGTTTCAATGGAGTAACACATGCCACTGAGAAACCTCTCCATTTATCAGTCTTCATTAAACTCTTTGTCAATAACTCTTTCAAATGCCAAAGCTATTTGTTATAAAATCTGCCAGGAAGCTGTGATTAATGCTGAAAGTATCTCTGAAGCAGCTTTAATTTTTACAGTGTGCCTGCATCTTGTACATACATTGCAACTTCATTTCAAATGTGGTTTTAGAGCTACTTTCCTAGTCCCCCTACAGCAAAATTTTGAGGTGGCTGTTGTTTTTTCTTTTTTTTTTTCTTTTTCTTTTTTTCTTTCTCCTGGAAACCTCTAAAGGATGAATTTCTAAACAGTGACATTCCAGGTATGATCCTCCAGCTGATCTTTTCTGGGTGGATGGAAGAGTTGCTGTGGCTGCTCAGCCATCTGAAGAGGAGTAAATCTGTACCAGGAGACTAGGTGTGCTGGTAGACAAACCTGCTCTAGCTTCATTAGTTGGAAGAAGTCCAAAGGCAGCCCAGGAGCCTGGGAGGAGAAGCTCATGTTTTTCCAAATGCAGAGTCTCTTCCTCCTGTAAAATCACTAGTTGTTGAAAAAATTAATTTTTGGGAGCAGATGACTGAGAAACTCCCACCCCAGATGCTATTACTAAAGAAGATCTTGACAGACAAGTTGCTCCTCCTGCATATTGCAATGGCAAGCCTCTCCCTTTTTGGATCCAGGAGACATCTTCAGGTGGTGCAAATTACTCATTTATACCAACTGGGGAGCTGATCAGGTCACTTGTCCTGGCTGGCCAGACAGCAACAGCTGTGGTTTGCTGATGATTTCCTGCTACTTGTGCTAGGGATGTACTACAGCTGGCTGATTCGTGGCACCTAGAGACTGAATGTAGCTCATGGGGGTAAATTACTGATGTGATGGTTTATTGAATAATGGGATGCTTCTACATTTCCAAAGTGAAACTGTTAGAGATGGAGGAACTTCACATTCTGAAGTGCGAATCTTTTCTGTTTGATGCTGTATAAAACTGTATTCTGTTCACTAGCAAATTGATCAGAGGCCAGATAAGTTTTATTAATGCTGTGCTAGTAATTTTGTTAATCACTTGCAGTATATTTGATGTTTGCTATTGGTGTCCTATTCCATTCTGGGCCTCAGAAGGGAAAGCAACACAGGCTGCTGTTCACAAATTTGATTTAGATCAGGAGTACACCCACAGGGTCATAACGTATTTTTTATATATATGAATAGTATGTGTATCAATTTCTTCTATTTTTCATGCATATTTCAAATATAACATATTAAAATTGTTTGTCTTCAGTTGTCTGCGCTCAAAGCATTTACCACTACCATGCTCCAGAAGTACAGTTACAGTTTGTTTGTTTTTTAAGGGACGATAATATTCAGGCTGTTCTCCATTCAGGGTAGGCTGGCATAGCACAGCGCAGCAGCAGGCAGAGACACCTGAGAAAGCTGTGAAGAATTTGCCAGGACAACATGGTGCTTTCCCACCAGCCCACTGAGCAGTGATGGATGCGAGCTTGGAAAGAGCATTCAGATGAATCCTGCCAGTGCTAATGCTCTGTTCCAGGTGTTCCATGCAATGCATGAAAGCACAGTGTAAGTGCAGAATATGATCTTTAATTGGTTTTATATATTTTTTTTCTAGGCCTTTGGACAGCTCTGCTGTATCAGCTTTGTGTTTAGTTTTGCATTGTACCTTTGGAAAGCTGAATTTTCATGTTAGCAAAAAGTACCTCAGGGTCAGGCAACTAACACGTCCCTACGTGGATTTAGCACTTACTCCCCCATGGAGTCAATGAGCAGGTCCTGAAGAGCAGGGTAGTTAGGGATCCAGTGAATGGGGCCCAAACAAACAAACAAAAAAAAACAAACCCAAAAAAGTGCTTAGGAGCAATTGCATTAAATGAAGAGTCCACAAACAAGCCCTGGTTTTGCAAAGGTGAGCTAAGGCGAAACCACCCTGAGGCTTGTTGTTACTCTCTATGGAAACCTCCATAGAGTAACATCCTCCTGGGATGTCACTTGCTACAAACCCCAGCTGCCCAACAGCTCCGGGTCTGAATTTAACCCCGAACTCCCAGTGCTGAGCAGTGCCCGGCTGGTGGGGCCTGCAGAGCTGTTCTGTCCTGGGTGGCAGCCAGACACTTGCCTGGGCAGATGCAGGATGCTGTCAGGGCTTCCTAAAGAATAATGAATGACAGCGGACTGGAAAGGCAGCGGGGGACTCAACTGCTGGAAGCACAGCATTTGTTTCTGTCCCAGGAGGTTTGAAATGGAGCAATCGTCATTCTTTTGAAAATCCTTATATTGAAGTGAGAATCGTTTATCAAATCTGTTTTGGAGAGGGAGGCATCTAAGAAATTGCACCTTGAAAACCTGTGTGAAAACTGTGTTGGAAAAGTAAAGCCCCTTCTGTGGAAAAAAAAAAAAAATTAAACACTTCTACCAGCTTGGATACTTTCTCCCTTTTTCCCCTGAAAAACGAAGGTGTCTGTGCTATTACATGGTGAATATACTTAATATTGTCACTATTCCTTTTTTGCTTTCTGAAGCGTAACAAGTTTATTTGGGAAGAAAAGGCATGGTTAAAATAAGCTGTAACAACACCTCCTGGCCGGCACAATGAAGTCCTTAAGCACAATCGCCTCAATAAATAATGCTTTCTGCTAAGTGACTTATGATGTATTCCAGTACAGTCTCCTAGATGATCTAGGAGGTGATTTGGACTCATGAACGAATGCCTCGTGCAGGGTTAGCCCCCCCCCCCCCTTTTTCCTGCAGCGAGGCAGTTGCGTTCACACGCGGATCAGCCGGCTTCGCTCCGGCGCCGCTCCGCTTCTGCCCGCTGGGCTTGGGCGGCGCGGGTGGCGGTGCCGCAGCACCACCCAGCGGGAGGCGATGAGGATCGCTCACGGTGATGAAGATGGAGCCTTCCAGGCTGGCGTTTTTGCCCGGAGTAGCTCGCTGCCTCTCCGCGTTTCCCGGGGAAGGGGCGGCAGGGTGTGGAGGGGCGCAGGGGTGTGCAGCCGGGGCTTCGGCAGCCTGCGCGACCCGTCCCTTCGTCTCTTCCCTGCTGCCCTCAGCAGTGCTTGGGTGGAAACTGTGCTGACGTGAGGAACCTCAAGACCGAGCTGCGTAGCGGGGTCACCCCGTGTACCGTTTTGCCCCACAGCTGAGCCCAGCACCGTAGGCAATCACCAGTTCCTGACTTCAGCCCTGCCGTTGTACCTACGAGCTTTGAGCACCATGTATGTGTCTGTCCCGCTCCCGTCCTCCCCGTTCTCCTCCCTCCCTCCCCTTTCCCTAGGTAGGGCCACCGCTGTTTGTAAGAGGGAAAGCTGGCAGGTGGCTAGAAAACGAGGCCAGACTTGGTTAAGTTTGTTAAGTTAGCAGTCCCAGGTGTGGATGAGCGTGCTGGGCACACTGTTATGCTCCTGGCTGCTTTTGTTTGTGCTATAAAAGATTCTCAGAGAGCTGAGAGGTCCCTTGATGCTTCATTGCCTGGCACCACGTTTTACGCTCCTGTAGGACACTGTCCTGTCTGTGCATGGGGCCTGCTGCTGCTCGGGGGGCAGGAAGGCTCCAGGGGGGCTGGGAACAGAAATGCCCACGCTCCCACCCTCCCAGGGACACGTGTACAGGCTGCTTAAGCGCTGGCAGTTGGATAGTGTTGCTGCCATATGTGTGGCTGAAGCTCTGACATCTTCTGAAGCTTGTTGTCAAACTTCAATGCGCACCTTAACCTGGTGTGTGGGCTCTGTCACCAGCTGGCTTCATTCTACACGACTGGCTAGGGCTCAGGAGTGTTCTGGAAGTGCAGTATTAATTTTGCCAAGCACCATCATCTATTATGCCAAGGTACGTAATGTGGAACTAGACTGGCAAGCTGTGAATACCTTTAGTTAGATATCTGAAGACAATCACTTCCTTAACCTAGTCACTGTCCTTTCAACCCTTTCTTCCCTTCTTGCGTGCTCTGTGTTCACTCAGCCCTTCTCCCACCTGCACCTTGCACTCGGGTTTCCATTTGTCCAGTTCTCCAGCTCCACTCCGTGCTCCATTTCTGGTTCAGTACATTGCTCGTGTTTTCCGTCCCTGGCTTGTTTCATAATGTGGCCACAGACAACCATCCCTCTGGCATCTCAGACACTGCCTTTCCTTCCACTCCAGGCGTTTGCTCTAGTGGTTCCCAAGAGTGCCAGTTTGGGTAAACTATATGGATGCTATTTTCTGCACAATTGAATTCTTTGGGGGAGCATCTCTGAAACCAGCCTTGCCAAGAGTCTGGGAAAATAAATGGGGCTATCTCCTGACTTTTCCATATCCTGCCCAAACTTCATCCCTTTTACTTTTTTGAATGGATGTTTCCCTTTCTTTCATCTACCAACATGAGCGTTGGTCAGCTGAGAGATACTAGAAGCAGCAGTTGGACAATGCAATGCTCTTTGATAGTTCACAACAATAATACACGTTTTAAGTTTCCAAGTAAACTAGACAAACAGTGGTTGTTTAAACAGTGGTCATTTATGTTAAACAGCACACAAGGTAGTAATCTGAACAAGTCTTCAACACAAATTTCTTCTAAATGACACAAAAAGAGTCTTTCCTTAATATTTGAAAATGCACCAGCAGTGTCCATTGTAGCATCAGCATGCCTTTCAAATTGAGAGGTTAAATGTTAAAATAGCATAATTCCCTGATCTTTTTCTCAGTAGAAGGTAAGATCTGGTTCCAGCTGTGTCCTACAGATCATCACTCAAAGACAACGTTTATACTAGTATTAGTACGGAAGGCTAAGATTGCTTAGCTGTTATTTATTCTTTCTAAGCATGCCCTTTAGCAGTGAACGCACAAGCAAATGCACAATCATCATCCAGTCATCATCTACAGTTTCTACATCATCACCAGAAGGTGATGATACCAGGTTTTTCATCCGGTTATAACTTCAACCTTAAAATGTGCCTTTTTTTTTTTTTTTTGAGAAGGATTTTTGGGAGCTTCAGCTTGAGAGGGAAAGTCGTAGCTCACATAACGCACTCAGATATTCTTCATTGTCAGGGTTACGTTCAATGGCTTTCTCATAGCACTCAATTGCTTCACGGTTCTCACCGTCTAGCTGGTGAATGAGTCCAAGTGTACCAAAATCTGCTTCATCTTCTACACCTCTCTGAATTCTCTCTCCCAACAATTTTTTGAGGGCAGTTTTGCACATACGTCTTTCATAAGAATCTTCTCCAATTTTCAGCCCTTCTTTGTAATATCTAATGGCTTCAGATTCTGATCTCTTACAATACTGATGAAAATATCCATATCGGTAGCATAGTGATTGTTTTTCATCAGAAGTCAGAGTATTTATCTGAAATGCTTTCTGAAATGTCTCTTCTGCTTCTTTATACTTCTTTGCTTTTGCATACATGACTGCTAAGTCAGTATAGCCAGAATAAAATTTTGTTTTTTGGTCAATCACTGCTTTAAAATGAAAAATGCATTCTTGAATGAGTTTTTCCACTTGATCTTGAGGTGGATTTCCTGCCCTTTGCAACTGCTTCAGCTTTGCTCTGTAGCAGACTCCCATCTGGTGACGCAAAAAGATAGATTTTGGTGTCACTGCTAAGGCTCTTCTCAAAATCTCCAGTGCCTTGTCCACCTCTCCTTTCTTTCTATAAAATATGGCAGCATATCGCAGGAAATAAGGAAGATTGGGGGTTTTCTGCATTGCTTCTTCAATGTATCTCTCCCCTTCATCATCTTGACGTAACTGCCAAAGTTTTAATGCAAGTAGTGCCATAAGAAAAGTGTCCGTTTGATTCAGTTCCACTGCACGCTTCAGGATCTCCACAGTTGAGTTTGCTTCTTCATTTGTTCCATTATAATGTTCTTCCAAACGATACACTGCTATTGCATAGCCAGCATTAAATTCTGGGTTGTTGGGTTCTTTGCTCAGAGCCTTTTCAAAGCACTCCTTTGCTCTCTCATAGTACTTTTTCCCAAACTTTAATAGTGCCCACCCTTGCTCAGCATAGATTTCTGGAAGCTGAATCTTCAACTGAGCAGTACCTGAAAGTTTTTTGCAGCTGTTTTCCACTTGGCTTACATAATCTTGAGCTTCTTTGTATCTGGCCATGTGGTAATAGATCCAGGCATAGTTTCCCCAGGTAACAAGACTTTTCATGTCGATTTCATTTGGATAACGTTTTTGAACAAATTCTTCAGCTTTCTGGAGATTTTCCAGGGCTTCCTTGTCTGAGTGCTTTAGGTGACATACATAAGAGAGTAGATTGTAATTTCTGAGATTTTCATAAAATCCAATATCAATCAGATCAATTATTGATTCTTCTAGGTAATCGAGATCTACATCCTCCTTCAGCAAAGTCCATGTAAAATAACATTCTAGCTGCAGCAGGGACTTCTTCAAGGAATTATTGGAAATGGTACTAGAAGAAATCAAAGAAAAGATTACTTACACTCAATTTACTTTTTGCTACTCATGTTTTTAAACTGGGCATGATGGTACTTCAAAAGTAGGCAATACCTCACTTGGTGCCGCTAGTCAACAGTAGTTCAAGTAAGCCAAAGCTGTGGGGCGCCATAAGTCTAGAGAGCTCAGCAGTTCTTTCAGTAATTCTCTTTGCCAGGGGAACTGAGGGCACCTCTTACACAGCCAAAGAGCTGGTGGTCTAGATGCCATAGAGGAGGGCTGGTCTCTAGTGTAAGGTTGACACTCCCCTGGGCCTCAGAAATGTGTTACCCTGCTTGGAAAGTTTGCTGAAGCCCACCTAAAAGAGGTAATCAAATAAAAGTGGGATGCCCCCAGCTGCTCTTGTGTCTCTGGGCTTCTCCATGTGTGTGAGGATACAATATCAGGACCTTGGATGAGTCTGGCAGCAGCCAAGGCAGGGTATTTGTCGAGTTCCCCCATCTACCTGTCCCCATTTGTGGGTGTGCAGACAAGCTTTTATCATGTAGCCTATCAATGATACACCTTTACTCCATATTAGGCCCTTCCTTAAAGAAATATTGGCTTCTTGGTCAGATCCTCCTTTGTTAGAAAGACTGCTCTGTTCTCCATTTTGTAAAACCAGGAGGATCTACAAACCTGCACAGCGCTACATGCACTGCTGTGCCGCTGCAATGTCACATAAAAAAAAAAAAAAAAAAAAAAGACTTCAAAAGAGGAAATGTCTTTTGAGAAAAAGGATTGAGAGCAAAGACTGGAAAATTCTGAGGAGACAAGTCAAGGAGGAATTGGGAAGCAGGTATTGCTGGCTCTGGGACAAAGTGCAGGATGCTGGGGAAAACAAAACAACGTAAGTTCCCACCCAAACCACCTGGAGTATTACAGATACTAGAGAAAATAGGTATTTATAAATGCTGTTAATGTCTAAGTTTATCTTACTGACCTCTTTGCCCTTATCAAGTAATCTTCTCCAACTAACTGATTCTTGATTGGTATCAACAACCGTTCTTAATTAAAAAACTCTGTAGGAAATTACATTTTTTCTGGGATGAAGGGGAAGTGAGAGCAAGTTCCTGCTGTGAGCACTACCTTGTTATAAACCTTTGTCCCCTGGGGAACACCAAGGAAGAACAGATACTGGCTGCCAAATCAGCAAAAATAGTCCAGGAATAGCTTGAAGCATTTAAGTAGGCCCCTTCAAATCAAAATTGAAATGTATTGTTCAAATTGTGGCACTAAGGAGCATGACCTAGTGATGGGACTTGGTACGTCAGGTTGATGGCTTCACTTGATGACCTTGAAGGTCCTTCCCAACCTACGTGATTCTGTGAAAATGAAATAAGTGATTATGCATTACCTGTTGTTTTGTTGCCTCAGCTGAGAACACAGAAAATTTCCATGGATGAAAACAACAGTGGAGAGTAATTTCATGAAAAGACATTTGTTGGAAATGAATGTCCCCCAAAAGGATTTGTGATGCAGATTAAATACAGTTTAGCTTAGTTTAATGCTTAGTTTGTGAGTGCAATTTCCTAGGTTCTCATAAACATCCTGGCTCTGCCCTATTTGAGTGTCTGTGTGTGCACGACAGTCCTCAGCAAATGTTATCACTTTTCTTTTGCTTCAGACTGCAATCCAGAACTGTTTGCTGGTCCTCGCAGCGATAGAGAAAGGAAAATAAATTCTCAGCTGCATCAGTGCCAACCACCCTTTTGGCTGGTCAGTGGCTGCTACTGCAGCCTGCATTTCATCCATGAACTGCCTGCACACAGCGTTCCTGATTGTCAGTTCCGAAAAATCAATAACGTTACAGCATCCAATAGAATCCTCATTTAATTTTCATTCCTCCAATAAATATTCTATAAAATATTTTCTGATGCTTCGTTTCTCCAAGTCCCTTACTACTTTCTGTTATGCATATTATAAACTTACATTCCCATAGCATAAGAGCACAGCAAAAAAGCAGCATTCAGAGACTACGTTGCTCTCTTACCTCATGTTCTTCCTTCTTTTTCCTTGCTTTCCTTTCTCTGCCTGTTTGAAGGTAGCTTGGAAGCCAAAGTGCTCACTGTTGTTGTGACTTGCCTTTTATGTGCTCCAGCCCTTGTGCTGTGTGACTGAAATAACGGGAACCAGAAAGTGAAACCAAGCTCTCTCTCTGAATCTGCAGGAGGAAGTGCAGCTACTGCCAGCTGGGGAATAGAAACTTAGGAGTACCTCAGCAGCTTTTATCATCTTGATTAATTAAAGATTAATGAAAGGCAGTGTGGGGACACAACTGCTGGAAGCACAGCATTTATTTCTGTCCCTGGAGGTTTGAAATGGAGCAATCGTCATTCTTTTGAAAGTCCTTATATTGAAGTGAGAATTGATTATCAAATCTGTTTTGGAGAGGGAGGCATCTAAGAAATTGCACCTTGAAAACCTGTGTGAAAACTGTGTTGGAAATGTAAAGCCCCTTCTGTTGAAATACAACCAGGAGGGAAAAAAAATCTACCAGCCTGGATACTTTCTCCCCTGAAAAATGAAGGTGCCTGTGCTATTATACAGTGAATATATTTTATATTGCCACACTTGCTTGTCTGAAAGTGTTGTCCAAACGCTTCCTGAACTCCGGCAGGCTCAGGGCCATGACCACTGCCCTGTGGAGCCTGTCCCAGTGCCCGACCACCCTCTGGGTGCAGAACCTTTCCCTAGCACCCAGCCTGACCCTCCCCTGTCCCAGCTCCATGCCGTTCCCTTGGGTCCTGTCGCTGTCCCCGGAGAGCAGAGCTCAGCACCTGCCCCTCCGCTCCCCTCATGAGGGAGCTGCAGGCCGCCATGAGGCCTCCCCTCGGCCTGCTCTGCTCTGGGCTGAACAAACCAAGGGCCCTCAGCTGCTCCTCATACGTGCCCCTCTGGACCCTTCCCCATCTTTGTAGCCCTCCTTTGGATGCTTTCTAATAGTTTTATGTCCCTATATTGTGGTGCCCAAAACTGCACACAGTGCTCTAGGTGAGGCCGCACCAGAGCAGAGCAGGACAATCCCTCCCCTCAGTGCTGCGTCTGAAGCACCCCAGGGTACAGCTGGCCCTTGTGGCTGCAGGGCACGCTGGTGACTCCTGTTCAACTTTCTGTCAACCAGAACCCCTAGATCTTTTTTCACAGGGATGCTCTCAAGCCTCTTGTCCCCCAGTCTATACATATAGCCAGGGTTGCCCTGTCCCAAATGCAGAATCCAGCACTTGGCTCTTGTTACCTTTCATGTGGTTAGTGATTGCCCAGCCCAGTAATTTGTGTTTGCAGATTACACTAAATTGGGAAATCTTAGTACACAGTTGAGTCCTGCATCCAGACTGTTCGTAAAAACACTGAAGAGAATTAGCCCTAAAATGGAGCCCTTCGGAACCCCACTGGTGACTGGATGCCAGCATGATGTGACCCCATTTACTAGAACCCTTTGAGCCTGACCTGTCATCCAATTGTGTTATCACATTATGTATTTATCTAGCTCTATGCTGGATATTTTGTCCAGAAGGATACTGTGAGAAACAGTATCAAAGGCTTTGATGAAATCCAGAAAGATATCAACTGGCTTCCTTTGGTCAACTAGGTAGTTGACCTTGTCATAAAAGGAAATTAAGTTTATTAAACAGAACTTTCCCCTTGTGAACTTGTGTTGGCTATGACCAATGACTGCATCGTGTTTGAAGTGTTCTTCAATAATGCGCAGAATAAACTCCATAATTTTACCAGACACTGAAGGGAGACTGACAGGCCTGTAGTTGCCAGGGTCTTCTTTCTTGCCCTTTTTGAATACTGGGACAATATTTGTCAACTTCCAGTCAACTGGGACCTCTCCAGATTTCCAAGACCCTTGAAAAATAATTGAGAGAGGTCTTTCAATGCCATCAGCCAGCAATTTGAGTCCCCGGGCGTGAATCCCATCGGTCCACATAGATGCATGTGTTCCCAGGTGGAGCAACAAATCCTGCACAAGGTTGGAGTTGGCTGTGAGTTTATCATTCCCCCAAGTCAAGGTCCTCCCACTCAGGTCTCCAGGGGTCCCAGGGCCCTTCACTGGCGTTGAAGACAGAGGCAAAGAATGTCTCTGCTTTGTCTATGTCCCTATTTGTGAGGTGACCATCCTCATCAAGTAACAGACCAATGTTATCTCTGGTCCTCCTTTTGCCGTTAACATACTTTAAAAAGCCCTTTTTTTTGTCCTACACACTACTGGCCAGCTTCAACTCTAATTGAGCTTTGTGCACAATTTTTTTCCCTACAATGGTGAATAGTATCTCAGTAGACCTCCCATGTCACTCGACCTTTCTTCCAGTGGCCATAGGTTTTCTTTTTCTGCCTAAGCTCTAGGAGATCCCTGCTCAGACAAGCTAACTTTCTGCCCCACCTGCTTGACTTCAGACATTTTGGAATTGCCTGCTCCAGTGCTTTTAAGAGGTGGTACTTAAAAAGTGACCAGCAGTGATGGACCCCGATGGCCTTTAAAAATGGAATCCTGGGGGACCTTACTAATTAGTTGCCTGAGCAGCCTGAAATCTTTCATGTGCTCCAGCCTTAATGCAATCCATTAGTTAGATTATGGGAACCAGAAAGTGAAAACAAGCTTCTGAATCTGGGAGAGGAGCTGCAAATACTGCCTGCTGGGAAATAGAGACTTAGGAGTCACTCATCATCTTTTATCATCTTGGCTTTATGTCATGCACTAAATTGTGTTGTGGAGCTCGTGGCAACAGCTGCTAAAAACTCAGAGCACTGACTTTGCTTAAATCCAAATGCAACTGTGATAAGGAGAGTATTTCAGGCTAGTATAACTTGACCTGGTTATCATGCGTAGGCTGGGTATCGGGGTCATTGCACCTCCCGCCTCTGACGGTGAATCTATGCACAGTTTTGCCCTGTGCTTTAGGCACCTGTTTTATCCATGTGGTGTCATCCATGTAACATTCACGTAACATCATCCTATGCTTGCCCTCCTCTATGCCACATCCTTTGCCTCCACATCTCAAGGGCTCTGCTATTGTGCCAGGTCTGTACTTCTCCATGCTGTCATTGTGCTAGCATCCTCAATAGCTCACACTACCATGAGCAACTGCTTGCTCTCTCCCAAAAACTACAGTTGTACCACACAAAGAAACATCATAGGACCTATCTCCATTCTTGAATTCATTCCAGTTTAAAATGTGAGCCAAAAATAAAGACATCTTTTTGATATACTGTCTACTCTCCTTTCATATTGATATTTGTGGTATTTGAGTCCTCCCATTTTGTGAGAAAAAGGTTATAAAAATACTCCCAGGGGTACCTCATGAGACTTTTCATGGCTCCTGGTACACATAATCTGCCTTTATGCCTGCAGCTTGGCCAGGAGATGGCTCTGCCTGATCAGCTGTGTTGAGCATGAGGGTGCGTGGTGCACTCAGCAGCCTGCAGGAAAGGCAGCACTTTAGTGGGTCCGACAGGACAGCAGCAGGGTTCAGCCCCAGCCGAGATCCAGCAGGCAGTGAAGCTGTGGTCAAGTTTGTCCTTTCACTGTCAGCCTGCCCCAGGTGCAGGTTTTGCCTGCCAACTGGATTATGCTGCAGGTCTGGTGGGAATATGACAGCTTTTTATTGGAACTAAAACAAATGAATCAGAATTGTCATAGACTAAAGGTGCTAAATTAAAGTATATGCACTATAAAAGGAAGTTTTATTAATATTCCATTGTAATACATCTTTTTCTATCCCTTAGGATTAACTTCAGGATGGCTGGAAGAACAGAGCGATTCTCTTCCCACGGTACTGGCAATCCATAAACAGGAGTGTTGGTACACTTGTCCTGGAGATGTGTCTTCCCGCAGCAGCTGTAGGTCACGCTATCTGTGGCACTAAGCGGGAAAGTGGGAAAAGAGCTTGAGCACAGAAGGTTATCTGGAATTCCAAAAGGTGCAAATAAGATGGTGATAAAGCAGAAAACATAGATAAACCAAGCTTTGACATCTTGGTTAGAAAGGGAGATAGTGATCTAATTGGTAATTATATGATATCCTCGTCAATTTGGGAAACTGTCCATGCTGAAGGTTTTTTGTTAGATTCTGATAGTACCTTTGATAAGCTTAGTCCATGTATCAACAATGCTATGTAAATATAAAATGGCCTAGAGCTTCCATGTTTGGAAGCACGATGCACAGAAATGCTGATTCTTGCTTCAATATCTGCACCAAATGACTTTGCTAAGAGTGAGCATGATGTTGCAAATTAAGTTGTCAAAAACTGGAAAATGAGAGCAACAAAGCAATATAGGGAGCTACAGGGATGTGAAACTGCAATCTTAAGTGTCCACAAGCATGTGCAGATATAGTCCACATGTGCAGAGGGGAATCAATCCAAAACTGCCTGTGAAATATCTGTGCACCCTGTACAATGCAGGAATTTTCCATCTGGAATGCAAAAATTTGCCCTAATGGTTTGTATTTTTACAGATTTAGTTACATCTATGTGCTTCAGTTTGACACAAATGCTTGTTGAATAAAGTAAGTGCAGAAACCGCTTGAACTAAAGTAAAGGTAGGAGAATATACGCAACGTCTTTCTGCAGCTGTCTTTTTAACACAAAAAAATCAGAAATATTTCTACAGTTCTGCTACTTTGGCTTCAAGGAAAGCTACAGAAGTTTTGATGAGAGCTGCATCTTTCAGAGAGAGCTGCATTGTTCAGCAGCAAATGCAAGAGATTCTTGGAAAACACATGCAGAAATGGGCTGGAAAGAACAACTGTGTTCCTATTTTTCATATTGCTTATTTTAATGTACTGTACATATACAAAAATAGGGAGTGTCTTTAAAAATATCTACTCATTGTAGAGAGAAAACTCATGTCTGTATGTTTCCTTGGAGTTGAAATGGATACCTGCTGTGAAAGAATTCTCCCCCGGTGTAATTAGCTCAGCCAAATAATTGCCTGAGCTGCGGTGTTCATTATTAAAATCATGTGTATGAAGTGTGCCATTGTAAACATTTGTATCGCTTTAAATATCTAGTTTCAGTTTAGCCGAGTTTAGCATGCCATTACTACGTCTGAGAGCAGCACTTGTGGCATTTTATAATTTAGGTTTTCCTCTGGAGGGAAGAGTACCCTGTAATTAATTTTGCAGAAAACCCAGGTGAATCACTGAGCAATATTTTTGCTACCCAACTTCTTTAAAACAAAACATGACCCTAAGAAATGAGATCTAGAAATCCAAAGGGTTGCAGAACATCACTTTCACTGAGTGCACAGGACACCTTGACATATCAAAACAAGCGGATGCTATGGTGCTGAAGGGCCTGAGATAGCTCTTCTAACATATTTCCCCAAAGGCAGTTCATTTGTGGTCTTATCACTTTCACTGCTGGGAAAGATGAAATAAAAGCATATAAACTTTTTAAAAGAGCCTTTGAGACTCCACATTAGTATTACTTTGTGGTATTCTGTTTCTACATGTCAGACATTTTACGCTTGCACTTCTTATAGCACTTTTTATCTGATAGTTTACCCTGTAAACTAACTGAATTCCAAAACATCCCTGTAAAGTGGGAAAATCATATTTATAAAGATATCCACAGGTGTGGTGGAAGTAAAGGGGATGTGTAACTGATCCCATAAAGCTGTGAACTTCCAGTTCCAAAGGCACAGGTCTCCAGGTGTCCACTACTGGAGAGACAGACAGAGGGAGATGGAAACATATGTTGCACAGGAGGTAATGATTCCCTCAGACTTAAATCCTACAGAGGTGCCTAAACTGCAGTCATCACTGGTACTGCAGTTCACAAAGATACACCCAAGCCCAAGTTTTAACCTCATTAAGTAAAAATGAGACGTTAATCAGTTTGCTGGGTAGAAGAACTTTATCCTTTCTCATGGAAAGCCACAGAACTACTGCTCTCAAACCGACGTGCTGACTGAGTTAGCTCTGCATTTTCTTTTTCCTGCACATGGAGCGCACACAGGAGCATCACAAGTGCATGCAGTGTGGGGGGACCTGGCCTCCTACGTGGTGTTGCGTGACCCCACGTAGAGCTTGTAGAGCAGGAAAAGGACCGACATACAGGACTGTGTAGAGCCTGATTGCCTGCAGTGGTGTCAAACAGTCTTGTTCACAGTCTTGTTAAAAGGCGTGCTCTCCAGCTGCTCAGCCACACCCAGGCCCTGCGGCCCTGCCTTGCCATACGAACTTCTCTGCCTCGCAGCCCCTCCAATTCATCACTAGCTGTGACCTCACAACTTGGGAGAAGAAAACTGAGGATGACGTTAAGGAGAGTGACTTCTGAAAATGAAAACATCTATGAAAGTCTTAATGCTCTAGAAAAAAAAAAAGGTTTATTTTCTTGACATATTATTGCCCTACTATTGTGTATTTCAGGTTTCGGTATTATTCTGAGGATATTACTGTGTACCAAGTAATATGAATATTTATATTTCAGGATTGAATTTGGTCCAAGTTTTTGCAAGCGTGGCCACACATCGCCTGACACAGGCACTCTGCTCTGTGAAACCATAGATTATCAAGCACAGTGCCAACTAACTGCCTCAGAGCGTGGGCACAGACCAGGTTCGTGGGAGGAAGTGGTGGCAGCACTGCTGGAACTGTGCACCTGCATGTAATTTAAGCCTGTTTGTATTAGATTTGATGTACTTAGTTTATGCTCAGCAATGATGGATAGATGATTTCTTTTTGTGTGTGCACAGTGCTTGTCGACAATGTCTCATAGTCCTTCAGAATGACCCGCTCGCCCTTCGTGGCGCTGAGTGCGGTTACGCCCGGGCTCTGAGGGGTCAATCGGTGCAGCAAGCAGAACTGCGAGGACTAATGTCTCAGTCAGATGACGAGCAGGTGCTGGAGCGCAGGAAACAAAAACAACAAGGGGCCAAAACACTGAGAAACGGCGCTCGGTGGGGCGGGCCGGGCGGCCGGCCGCTGCCGATAGGCCGCGCCGCATCGCCTGAGCGCCGCCGCCACCCAGCGCCCTCCTCCCGCCGCGCTCCGCCGGCCGGGGAGCGGGGGGCCGCGGGGGGCCGCGGCCGGGCGGGGAGGGGCGGCGGCGGGGCTGCGGGACGCGGCGGGGGCAGCGCCCTGCCCGCCGGGCTCGGCCGCGCTCCCTCAGCCCCTCGGGGCCGGACGACGCCCGTCAGGAGGGCGGCCGCCCCCGCCCCGTCACGCGGTGCCGTGCCGGCCGCGGGGCTCGGCGGAGGCGGAACATAAGCCGGCGGCGGGAGAGCCGTGCTCAGCTCCGAGCCGTGCCGAGCCGTGCCGAGCCGTGCCAGGCCAGGATGCGGGGCTTGGTGCTCGCCGCCCTCCTCCTCCACAGCGCCGTTGTTTCGGGCGCGTTCGCCGGCGGGCGGAGAAACGTGGACCCCGAGACCAACATGAACATCGTGAGTCGCTGGGGGGCACGGGGAGCCCGGCGGTGCCAGAGCCGGGCCTGACGGGGTGTTTAGTGTCATCTAGAGCACGTTTTGGGGCTTCAGACTGCTCAGTCAGCCTAAGGTTAATGGAATTCGAATGGAATTTAGTCTTAAAATCGCTTTGGAACGTTGATGTCGCTGTTAACTATTGAAGATTTCGCTAAGAGAAATAGCGTGGTTTGTGTAAGTGCCCCTCTCCTCCTTGCCCGGCAGCCTGCCAGTAGAATTCTAGTCGTGTCTTGCATTTCTGACATTTTCTCAAAGCGTAACTGGAGTCAAAAACAAATAGCAAGTTCATTGGCCTAGTGGAGTTACAGATGGAAGAAGTGAAATTAACGTAAAGCTTGAGACATAAGAGATGGGGGATGCATCTGTTAATGAAATTACAGTATTAAAACAAGTGTCGTGGTTTTATTATTTTCTTCCTTGGCTTGTCAGGAAGTTCAGTTAAAAGCTGTGCAATACACGGAAGATTTTAGGAGAATGCTGAGTAAGAAATGGCACACAAAACTGCAGGTGCAGGCAGCAATATCGGTGGCTCATGCGTGTGAGGATTGTGATCTTAGTGTTTTAAAGCAGCTCCGTTAGTGGATTTGTTTCAGCACATTGCCTAAATGTTACGCAGAGGACATGATGACACTAACTCAGTCATCAATTTTGTGTACAAATCTGAAATGTCTTTGAGGAAGTCTTCTCCTTCAGAAGAGAGATGAACTCTGCATGGAATCATAGAACCACGCAATACCCCGAATTGGAAGGGACCCACAAGGATCACAGAGTCCAACTCGTGGCTTCGCACAGGACCACCCAAAAATCAGGCCGTGTGTCTGAGAGCATTGTCCAAATGCTTCTTGAGCTCTGGCAGATTTGGTGCCGTGACCACTGCCCTGGGGAGCCCATTCCAGTGCCCAAACAGGGTTATTCCCTCCTTCTCATCCCTCAGTATGCCACTGTGATACCAAATGTTGTGAGCACTTGGTTGTTATTGGAAGATACTAATCTTCCTGGGAACAAATTTCATTTTTTGCCTACCATTTCTATCTCAGTGTTTTGTCCTGTCACCATAATCTCCTTTTCAATTTTGCAATCTCCTTTATCATTGGCAGTGGTGCTCAGGTAACTAACCTGACAGATATGGATGGGGACAGGTTAGGGAGTTCTCCTAGGTTAAAGTTTGTGCTCTGACTAGTTCCTATCCAGGGTAAATTGCAGGAGAGAACCTGTCTGCATTGAATAGATGAATGGTTATGGCACATTCCTACCACATCCTTTGATTTCACTTTGATGTCTGTGAAAGGAACGCAGAGTACTTTGAACATGTTAATGAGTGAAGGAGGCTGAGAGTCTTGACTTCAGGGTGATTTCTTTTCTTTCTTCAGAGTCAAATTATTATCTTCAGAGGATATCCTAGTGAGGAGTATGAAGTGACAACAGAAGATGGCTATATCCTTTCCATTAACAGAATTCCTTATGGAAGAAAAGGTCGAGGGTGGAGCAAAGGTAAGGTTGATTTCTGCTTGGAAAAATGGAAAGTCATGAAAAAACTCTCCTTCATTTACAGAATTTCTGTTCCTATAATAACCCAGAAAAATTAAAGACTATAACTTGTGCAGTTAGGTGACTGGTGAATGTTATGACCAGAATAATTCAGGCACATGTAGAGCGACTTGAGTAAAAGAAGAGAGAAGGAGTTAGAAAACGATATTTTTCTAGTGCTCCCATTTTGTGACATTAATACACACCCCTTAGTGTTTGATTTTGTTTGCAGGGCTGAGGGGCATCAAATTTCTAGTAAGTGCAAAATAAGGGTTAAGATATTTTTTTTTAAAGTAACAAAGTATCTTAAAAAGAGATTGATTATACCATTGTTGCATTGTTTCAAAACGTATTTAAATACACCTTTTCATTAAAAAAGAAGTTTGTTTAAAATGCCTGAGAGCTTTCAGAAGTAAGGGCAGTTAGTATGCCTCTTTTCATGAAATATAAGTAAAGTATAAGAGTTCTCACTGGAATGTTCACAAAATAATTACTGCCTGATTTCTGGAAAAAAAAAAATTTACTTTGTTAATTACAACCTTTGAAGTTGCCCTTGCAGTAAGTTACAAGCTAGAGCAATGCTGTCTACTGTTGTGGTGTCATTTTGTACACAGTACACGGCTGGTTAAATAGATAAAATACTATAATAAGAGAAAACCCCCTGAGAGCATCTTGAGGACAATACTTTTAAAAATATATTGCAAAGTAGGATATGTAACAGGTTGTTGGCAGCAGTCAGCCCAGATGAGGTTGTTTTATGTCTGTGATTTGATGGGGGAACTGGAAGGGGAATTGGCATATGCCACCAGACCACTGTCACAAGCTGTAGGAAATACTGAAAAAGATGACATAAAACCATGGAAGGGATGCAGGGGGTGTTCAGGTATTGAGGTGGCAGAGGGGAAGTGTAAAGGGAATGTAAGCTGAGACTTACAAGCATGATACAGGCAAAGGTTTTTGCAAGGACTGAAGGATGGAATGCTTTAAAAATGAGATAAATGTATTTGGAAGAAGAGAGATGGATGGCCTTTGGCTTGCTGTCATCTTGCACTGCATACAGAAATAGCAGTACATCTGAACAGCAGTCGCGGAATTTGGTATCATGTCACCACCCATTATAAAAGATCTTACCAACAATTCCATGCATGCAACAGCAGCCACTTTATATAGGAGCTGTACATGTCCTAAAGACTACCTCAGAACCTTTGAGAGGTAAAAACATGGCACTCAAGGCTATGCCCTATAGCCTTGGGTGCGAACAAGACCCGTGGAAAAATCCTCTCCTTTGCCAAAGGCCAAGCAGCAGTCTTTCCGACCTTAACTATTGGTTTGGCATGAGCGAGGGTGTTTGCACTACATGCTGCCACTCACAAGGTTGGTGTGTAAAGATCGGTATGGATGAGGCCAGTCAAATCTGGCAGGTGTCTTTGTCCTTAAAAATTTCAGAGAAGCCACAGGAAAAAGACTGCCTTTGAACATGCTGATTTTGTCAAATCCTTCATCTATGACATAAGCAAACAGAAGTTTCCTGACTTGTGGGAATTCTCCACATTCCCCTTGCCACACCCTCGACCCCAAGTTCATGTTTTGCAAAGTGGCTTAATTTTAAAAACAAGGATTACTGAGCACATTCGGGGAAGTATGATCTCCTAGAAGAATGAAGATTTCAAAGTTCATGTTGATCTTAAGTTTTTATAGACTTGGTATCTTTTCCCAGAAAGATACCAATGTTGTGTTACTGCTGACTTAGCGTATGTATGCCATAATTCTTTTGCAATACCTGCTTAATGTGAATAGGATCCCTTGGAGTTACGTATCACATGATGTTTTGGAACAAGACCTATAGTTCCTCAGCTCAAAAAAAATGGAAAAATGACTAGATCCTAAAAGCAAAAAATCAGTGACTTTCTCATTTTTAATAGGAATTAGTTTTAACTGTCTTAATGAAAGATGTTGTTGATGAAACACTAAACAAGAACATGATGGTAAGAATGAAAGGGATTAAATTGGGAAATATATTTTCCATTTAGATCTGGGTTGTGTGTGATGAGAACAAAATATTATATACAAGAAAGGGTGGTTTAAGTCTTTACCCTCTTTATTCGCTTTAGGTTTTTTTGGATTAGAGGTGATACAAAATTGTTATTGTCCAAGTCAGTTTGCCTTGTGATGATACGAGTCATGTGCTTGGTGAAGTGAAAAGGGAACTGGCAGAAATTCAGAAATTGGTGGTGAATAGGAGGACAGTTAAAGCATTAAAGGATTTAGGCAGTTTCTTCTTTCTGTGTTACAAAACACGCGAGTAGTGGTTTGAGGAGAGCTGCTTCTTCAAAAAAGAAGAAGTTGGTTGGCCTGAGTTTAGTAAAAGGGAAGAAAGTATAAAGCAAAAGTGATCATTACAGAAAACAAATTTAATGTTAGGCTCAAAAATCACGCACTCTGTTCATAAAGCAATGCCACAATTCATAAATGTTCATAAATCATTTACCACAGTGCACTAAAAAATAGTGTTGAATTATACTGTCTCTTGTGCTAGTCTGACACTGCTGGAAACTTGCTGTGATTCCATGGACAGTGCACTACAATTTTATTTTTTTATTTTTTAACAAAGTGGGAAAAGCAGGCACCAAAAAGTTTCATTGTCACAGCTATAAAGGCTGCCAGCAGGGAGGAATCTTGTGAATTTGGATTTATGGAACCCACGGCAAACTCTTATGGCCATGACATAGAATATAGGGTCTAGTTGTGATTTGGATGTTTTTGCTGAAAGATCTAAGTCCACTTTAGTAAACTGACTCAATGTTTTCTCCATTGAAACTGTAGTGGAATGATCCCTCATTGGAGGAGGTAAATTCCTGAGTAATTTCTGTCATTGAGCTAAAATTACCACGTATCAGATTTCAGTTATTAATGCGGGGAAAATGTCACCTTTAATACTGCATGATCTCGAGGTAGGTCTTTAGAATTTTTGAAGTTCGTTTTCCTCCTGAAGGATTATATGTCATTTTATCTTCCTTCAGCAGGAGCCTTCCATTTTTTAATCTGTATTCCAAATAAAGGTTTCATTTCTCTTTTTGCAGTAGGAGAGTGAGGAGAGAACCTTCCTAAATTTCATGTGGGTCTTCACTGTGGTTCTTTTAACTACTTAAGCCAAGGGAAGAAAGGCATTTGGAACATGGGGTTCCTTGTTGTCTATCCACGCTGCTTTTCAGGTTCTGCCAGAGCTTTGCTAACAGAATGGTGTTGGACAGAGATAATGTTGGTACTGCTAACCTTAGTAGATTAAATCAAGTAGATTAGATATTCAAATCTGAAGCAGACATAACTCACCTGAATTTCTCTCAGGCGTTCTATTCCAGATGAACAGGAAGCTATAATAAATGCGTTGTTTTTCAGGTCCAAGGCCTGCTGTGTTTCTGCAGCACGGTTTACTTGCTGATGGCAGCAACTGGATCACAAACTTGGATTACAATAGCCTTGGCTTTATGCTGGCAGACGCTGGCTATGATGTATGGCTGGGAAACAGCAGAGGGAACACCTGGTCCAGGAAGCATATACACTTCACAGTGAAGCAGGAAGAATTCTGGGTTTTCAGGTATGCTCATCTTTGTAGGGAAGCTTCACGTGCTGTTTGTGAGCACGCTTCTCTTCCTGTCTTTGCTCATCATCTCAGTTCAGTCACGATGTGAATGTACAAGATACTTTCTGGTTACGTGTGCTGTCACATACGTAGGGGTAGCAAAGGGGAGCTTTATAGTCAGTATGGTGTCCTGAGACAGCTTTCATAGATGGTCAGTAGAACAGTAATTGCTTTCAGCAGTGCTTGATGTATCGACTTAATCACCAGGGTGTACTGCTTCATCCAAAGGCAGGTGTGCTTTATGTCCAGACAAGTGATCTTCAGTGCAATAAAGTTCCATGCAGCTGTAACACACTGATAATTTTATCTTTGCTTTGTAGCTTTGATGAAATGGCTAAATATGACATTCCAGCCTCGGTGGACTTCATTTTGAAGAAAACTGGCCAGGAACAAGTATTTTACGTTGGCCATTCCCAGGGCACCACCATGGGTATGTGAAGAGATGCATTCATTAGAACATGCTGTAGTTGAAATGGTATCAAGTTCTATATGTGTGGGTTAATGATGAAAAGAATAGAACTTCAGAAATCTACTGCTTCTGTTTTTCAACTGGTTTCTGAAATATTCATCAACATTAAAAATAAAAGAATTAACTTCTCTGTGCTTGCTTAAAGTGGGAAGCTGTTGAAATGAAAAATTGAAGTCACAGATAGCTGTCAGTACAGTTTCTGTTAAATACTTCGAGCTACACATAATAATCTAGAATCATTATGTATGTGTAGAATAGAAATTGTCATTTACTATATGTAAGGTCTGCATCAGGTGCTTTTAGACCTGCAAACAGAAAGAACAAGAATAGTGTTGGATTAGTTAGCATGGACTTGTTTTTCAGAAGAAAATAAATCATCTTGATATGCCTAGTTTAATTTGTGTTCTGTAGTAACTAGATTAATTTGGAATATCTAAACTGGTCCTAGAGACAACAGTCAATCTATTAATCTAAAAATCATTTTGCACATAACATCTTAAATTTTGTAGAATCACCAAATAAAATTCTTATATATCTTGTGTCAGTGATGAGGTTTGCTAATTATTCTCATATTGTTCACAGCTTTCATTGCTTTTTCAACTTTGCCACAGCTGGCTAAGAAAATCAAAATGTTCTTTGCCTTGGCACCAGTAGCTACAGTCAAGTTTGCTACTAGCCCTCTGACAAAACTGGGAGTGTTTCCTGAGCTGCTTCTCAAGGTTTGTGTTTGAATGTATAAATTTTAAGGCGAATGAAGGGCGTCCCTCTCTGGTTGAAAACAGCATAGCAAATAATGGTAATAGCTGTGGATTAGAGATTAACATGTCCCACAAGAACGCTGGGCCAGTTTTTCCAGCATAATGCTATGGAAGTCAGCAGTGGTTTCTCTGGTTTTACTACTGTCTAATGAGACAATTTGCATCCGTGTCAAGTAGTACTTTACAAGCACAACTTAATAGGTGGAATAAAGTTATGTTTTTTCAGTTACAAATTTCTAGAATTCAGGCTACAGAAATCACACATTTACTTAAATAGTTGGTCTGTTTTAGAAGAGTCACGTGTTAGCTTTATATAGAATTCTTTTTGAATTGTCGTGAACTTTAACAGATTTATTTCAGATTTATTTTTATTTAATATTGGAAGAGGATCCACCAGAGCGTGATTAAGTGCAGCAGCTTTATTTAGATGCTATGAATCATTCTCTGAATGAGTTTACCTTTCACCATTAACAGCAAGGGGAACGTAGGCAGATTGGCAGGCTGCAATAAGTGCCTGGAGTCAGACATTGTGAACATCCTGCTGTGTGTCACTTTTAACACTAGCATTTCTTTACACCACCCATGGTGCTTTCCACACAGACCTGTTTGTCCTATGAGATAAACCCTTCCCTGATGTACCTTGTACAGATTTAATGCATGTCCTTGTGCATTATTTGTTCCGCTCTCCAAAGGGAGTTAACAGAAAAGCGGTGCTAACAATTGTGATCTCCTGTTGCTTTTGTAATGAGCTTTGTCTGATGAGGATGGTAGCTGATCAGTGCCTTGTGGCATGGTCATGTTGTGCCGGGGAACTTGATTCTCACGATGACTTGCAAAAAAACTGCAGTGTACAAGTGTATGGCAGCCTGGGGGTCAGTCATATCCTTGAAGAGCTGTCACTTTCTACGGAAGTGCTCAGTCGGCTGTTTTCAAATCCTTAGCTGTTTTTAAAAATACCCACCAAAAGGAAGTGGCCACCACAGCTCATGCATCTGGTTTTTCTTCCATGGTTTGAAGAGAGGAAGTTGCAAGTACAGAGCCATTTACCAGCAGGTGCAGCTTAGAATATTTTAACCTTAAACAATTCTGATGACAAGAAGCTCTACAGTACTCCTATAAAATACTGAATTTAAAACTGAGATTAGCTTTGAAATTCTTGAGTGATTGCCCCAGTTCCCACATACTTTTTGTGGGCGGTAATTGACTGCATCATTTGTAGCAGAAGCACTAACCCTGACCTTCCCATTGGACTGTAAACAAAGGTTGATAAGGGAATACGTCATATGAAAATAACTTACCTATCACCACTGCAAATGGAAGCAACTACCTGAAGAATGCTGTAGTATGAAAAGTAAAACCAGGTGATTCTATGCAATTACATGTTTGTCCTATGTGTCTGTTATTTTGCAGGACATGTTTGGAAAGAAACAATTCCTTCCTCAGAATTTTTGGCTGAAGTGGCTTGCTACCCATGTTTGCACCCACAGAATACTCGATGACCTTTGTGGCAACATATTCTTTCTTCTGTGTGGCTTTAATGAGAGAAACTTGAATATGGTGTGTTTTGGTGACTTTGATAGTTAAGTTATTGTGAACTCTTAATGCAGTATTGGCTGTATGATTGTACTGATGGTTCTTTATATGTAATTAGAAAAAAAAAGCCTTCTTCATTATACTGAGTTAGGATGAATATCTTTCCTTGATGTAGATGTAGTTGCCCGGTTGGAATGGATAGAATTAACCTTCAAAAAAGATACTAGAAAACTAAAATTAATTTAGATCTGTTGGAGCAGTGTTTTCTGCGTCTGTCAACAGAACTGCTGAAGTTTTTTGGTCTCTTGGTGGGCATATAAAATTGCTTTCTCTGGGAGCAGCTTCTGTCCCTGCTGATACCTTTATTTGTGGTCCTAGTTCGAGAGGACTCGTCCATAGGATTTGTTCTGTTGTCTAAAAGCTAGTTAACAGCAATTGGCATGAGACTGCTCTTTTTTTTTTTTTTTTTTTAAATGATGATGCTTAGTGTTTCTATGTCCCTGAAATCAGTAGAAGCTGGTATCAGCTTACCCACAGGTAGAAGAAGGCTGAGGATTTTTTTAATTGCAGTGAGATGGAATTAGCATTTTTTTTTAACTATTCACTGTGTGCAAAAAAAAAAAAAAATATATATTTTACATCAATGTGATAGTACTTTTTTTAATATATTTTTTCTTGCCCAGCGCGTAGAGTTTTCATGGTTTTGTGTATCTTCTTTTTTTTTTTTTTTCTGTCAGGATTTAAGTTTCCCCTGGGTATCATGTACTTTTAAAGTCAGGGTGTATGAAGTTTTGAATCACTGTGAACTGACAACTTCTAGTTTAGATGTAGAGTAGGGTCTAGGTTTCTGTGGAGGTCCATCTAAATATTGTTTACTATCTTCCCAATTCTTAAAATATTAGCACTTTTAAAAAGATAGTCCTTAAGTATTTTTTATATATTTAGAATGTCATTGTTAGATTTAAAATTCATATTTAAATTTCTGCAGTTAATTGTAAGCAATCCCCAAAACATTAGAACCTTTTACCTCATCTGTATGTGTGGCACCAGTTAACTTCTTTTTCAGAACAGTTTTAAGAGGAATGGAAAATTTTCTGTTAGTTGTTCAAGAAGCAAAAATGGGTAGAACTGTTGCACTATGAGGAGTAAACCACGTTAATTATCTTGTTGCAGAGCCGTGTGGATGTGTATTCAACACATTGCCCTGCGGGAACGTCTGTACAGAACATGATCCACTGGACCCAGGTAAGCTCCAGGATCTCAGATGTCCGTGACTCTTATCTTGTTTGTAGAATGACATCTCTGATATTTACATGGAATAAAATGTCAAAATACATATCTAGTGTAGCCCAAATGAAATTCTGGAACTGCTAATTGTCAGAGTGGCAGCTGTTCACTGCAGCTGCTTTGATTATACTGACCTTACGGTTGGCTCACCTCTTTCCTATTTCTTTGAATAAATGCTAACTTTAAGTACTTCAGGAAAAAAAAAAAGCGGAATAACTTAACTCAGAGAGATGCTGTAACAAGTATTTGTTCCCCTTTCAGCAGACCTCTTTCTCATTGTATTTTTAGCCAGAGAAAAGTAGCAGGCTTTCTATTTTCTGTTTGGCTTCATTTTGTATTTTATTAGTATATTGTGAACTTTACCTCGATACACAATTATTTTATGCTTGTGATGCTACCGTGCCTGAGGCTTGCTCAAAAGGCACATCTATATGCTGGCAAATAAGGGGAGACATTAGCCATGAAAGCAGTCATCAGCGCTCCTTGTGATCTTATAGTGGAACTTGTTCATCCATTCGGAAACAATCTGTTGTGCTGTACGTAGCTGTTTAAGTGTTGGCTGAGAGGACATTTATGTGGATCTCTTTTTCCCCATTTTCCCAAATCCCTGCTACATGGACTGCTATTTCAGGGAAAAAAAAAAGTAGGTGGTGAATTATACAGAGTAGTATTTATAAGAAAACTCAATTGCTGTGTTCTTATATATTTAGACAGCTATGTAAATATTGCAGAAGTAAACATGAAGCTGACGCATTCTGGATCTGGATTTGGATTCTGGAAATTGTTTTCCTTAGTGTTTCCTACTGTTGTTATGAAAGAGTGTGGAATCTTAAGGGATGTGACATGGTCTGATGGTACTGAATGTTAATGTTTCCCGCTCCCGTGATGCTGGTAAAGCAGTGATACTTCTTATGCTAGTAGTTGGCATTTCAGTGGTTCTTGTGTCAATTGCCTTCGTCAGTTCTCCAGCTGACATAGGCTTTTTTGCTCCTTCGATAAAAGTGTTCTGTTTTTTCTTTGTGTGTGAATATTTGTTCATTTCTAGGCTGTGAAGTCTGGGGAACTCAAAGCTTATGACTGGGGAAGCAAGGCTGCAAATATGGCTCACTACAACCAGGTAGACATCTTTTGTGGATCTGTTAAAATTTTTGAGTGACACACAAGAAAAAAGTCTTTGGGCACTTCTCTGAGTGTTGTATTTTTACTACGTGCATAAAGGACCATGAAGCTCTGAGGTAGTCCTAAATGTGGAGTCCGTGCTCAGATACAAAGTTGTGTGGTGGCACAGTGTTTCTTGAGGGTGATCCTTTTGCTAAGATTTAGTTCAGGTCCTGTCTGCCTAGGTCATGAGGTCCCAGTGCACTTCTCACAAGAAGGAACATACTGTCAATTCATGTGTATTGCTTATCTTCATCTTGCTTAATCTCCACCTGTGTTTGTTTCTAAATTGCTGAGTGCAGTACTAAAAATATTTTGCCCCTTGTCACTTTAGCGACAGGGAAATACTGCTGTATCTTCCTTTCAGAGGTGGAATCGTTCTTAGTGTTTGATTAGGGGTTAGAAATACCTAAATGCGATGCATTCTCTGAGAGCTCCCACTACACAGTAGTCCTTCCTGCTATCTTGTAAACTCACCAAGCCACATCTTTACTGCTGTGCACACTACAATATTGCAGGACTCTTTGGAATTACATTTTTTTCTTGAAAGTCAGGACTCTATCTACATCTCTGGTTGTCCAAGAGCAAAAGAAAAAATCAGAATCTAACACATTCTTCTCGCAGTTGCTAGTATACTGCACTGCAGTTTAGCACCATGCTAGAGAGTTGTTCTTTCTAACGCTTTTGTTTTCACTTTTTCACTCCTCAGTCTACTCCCCCTTTCTACAAAGTAAAGGAGATGACTGTACCAACTGCCGTGTGGACTGGTGGACAGGACTGGCTGGCAGACCCAAAGGATGTTGCTATGCTGCTCACTCAGATCACAAACTTGGTTTACCACAAAAACATTCCAGAATGGGAACACCTGGATTTCATCTGGGGCCTTGATGCACCTTACCGCATGTATAATGAAATAATTAACATGATGAGGAAATATGTCTAAACCCGCATGGTGTTTCAGAGTATTAGTTCATCAGAAGTTATTTTTTTCTGAAGCATATGCTTTTCTGGCAGTAATGCTACATTGCTTATTTATGATGCATTTCTGAAATGCCAGCGATGACTACTGAATTGGATTTGTATGTGATTTGTTTTTCTCAGCATTATTTCTCTCTCCTGCACAAATCCTCAGTATAGCCTGCTGATTTTGCACACAGCAGCTTGGTATCCCCAAAAAAACCAGCAGTGTGACTTTGCACAAAAGCAGTATTTCATGTGCATATAGATTTAGTGACATGTCTGAAAGACAAGCTAGTCCACTGAGCACCTCAGGTGCTTGACAATAAAACTGGTTTGCTCTGCATAAAGCACTGCCATTTCTCAGTACATTGCTATTTCTGAGTACCTTTCAGAAGTATGCCTTGTACTGCAGTGACCCTATTTGGTGCTGGTACTTTAAAAAGCACTTAGTGACTTCCTGCTGCATTATTATAGCCATCACTCGCAGGCTAGCTACATCAGATTACTTTTTTTTTTTTTTTTTCAACATTGCGCAGAAGAGTTGTCTTGAAGCCAGAGAAGATCACCACTTTCAGTTGAAACCTCCTGTTTTGGAACTGATTCATTACTGCATTTTTCTTGATTTCAGCAGTATCCTTGAAGCCTTTCGTGTTCCACATGACAACTGTGGATAAGGATCATTATTTTCCCTTGAAGATTTCTGGAACAAGAGAAGCAGTTAAAAGAAATACCACTTCTTGTTAGCTTTGTCAATAGGTTGCGACTTTCAAGGAGAATAACATAACATACTTGTGTTTTGTTTGCACTGACCACTAGAAAACAAGCTCCCCCCAGTATACTACTGGCCAGGGAAGGGCCAATGTTTGTTCTATAGCTTGAGTGACTTAATTTGCATGGACTCTTCCCGTTAATCTTCTGCTGGTTTGCAGATCTGTTTACTTTTTAGCTGCTTATATGGTGCTTGCCACCATTATGTTCACCATACAATAACCTGGAGAAGCCTAGCAGTATTTATGGCAATTTTCATTTGTCTCAGCTTCTACTTTAGAATGGGGCTAAGCCCCCATTTAATGGGGGAAGAGGATTCACATCTGCTTTAGGGGCCTGGCTTTGGAGCCATAACCTTCTCTGATGTAGGTGCCTTGCTCTCTTCATTGACTGCACAGAGGACTTCGGCTCCTCTGAATTGCACGTAAGTTCAATGCCTAACGTAGGTGTATGAACAATCTCTGGAGTCAATTGCCTCAGTGCAGATGAAAATTTCTGTGCCAGAGGTGGAGTTCAATCCAGACCTCTGTTAGTAATCCTAACAGGAACAAAAGACTTTTCTATATGTCATAGAAAATAGTACAGTTTAAACTGTGGCAGCCTTTTTTTGTAAGAGAAAAATGCATAAGCCATAATTTTTTTTTTTTCTTTTTAAACTCCTAATTCAGACTCAGGGAGTCCTCAGGCTTTGTTAAAGGAAAAAGTGGTTCATGGTATTGCAGATGTGATTCCTAGCAGGACCTTTAAGTTTGCTTTATAGCAGTCATATTTGCTCCATATTGCTATGCTGGAAGGAAGACTGTAAGAATCCAAAGCGGCTAACTTTGCAGTTGTGATGGTATGTGATACAGCAAGAGCCACGTGCATCATGTTTATTAAGCTTGAGGTATTTCAATAAATGTGAGAGACCTGGTTGGAGTTTGGAGTGATGTGCTCTGTTTCACTTCTTGTTTCATGAATGCATGTGAGTCTTTGGGACAAAGTCCAGAGAGCCAAGTCTATTTTTCACAACTATTCATCCGTAGAACAAGTACAATAAAAAAATAAAATGGGATTTTACTTGGCGATTTTACTTCTTTCCTGAAAGAAGCTTTGCCTAAACCTCAAAGGCCACTTGTTTTGTTTCAAAAGATTTTTCTGAGACTTCTAGGTAAGGTACAAACTATAAGTAACTGCTCACAAGACTGAGGCATTTTCTAAGCCTCCAGGTGAATGGTTCCGTTCAAACTACTGACACAGTGGAAAGCTGCTTGGGTCACATTCTTAAACCTTGGGTAATTACTGACTGTCTAGTAATCTCATAAATAGCATGTCTCATAAATAACATTGTATGGTAGGGAACTAATCTTTTCCGTCATGAATTTGGTGTGAACCCCCAGCTTTTGACCTTTTTCATCTTCACTAATAAACACTCTCAGGCCATACCTTTCTGTTCATTCTAAATACAGTAGATGCACAATTAAGATAGCGGCCTGTATTAAATCTTGTTGCCAGCTTTGTCAGCTGCTGAACCCCCTGTGTGCCTGGAAATATACCCAGAACAGCAGAAGCTTTATGCAAAAATCGTTATGGAGCTTCTCTGCTTTGCTGGAGCAGGGATGGATATGGGAATTAGAGCTGCTGTGCTGTCTCTGGCCTGCTATGTATGAGCACTGTATGACACAAAATTGGAGAGGCATCAGTGGAAAGAAGTGTGCAAAATAACGCATTCTGAATGTGGAGTAGAACAGCAAGATGCTTGATCTAATAAGGAGCAGTGGTGTAATCAAACTAAGCTAGGAGACAGTAGCCCCATGCAGCTGGTGGATTGTCAGACTCAGACCTGTCAGCATCTGAAGCAAATGCACAGCAGGGTGTTCACTCATGGATCTACAGCACAGACAGGGCACCTGTTTTTGCCCATGAGTTGTGAGTAGAACCTAAACAGGACTTCGAATATACATTCAGACTTCATCTCACACAGAAGGCCTGATGATAGTAGGGTGCACGTACAGTAGTGGTGCATACTGATTGGTGTTCTAGCTCAATGCAGAGCCTTTTAATGGTATGTAGTGATTTGGTATCGGGTGATAACACTGGCAAAAGTTCATACATCAGCTCCATCAGTGTGGAAGTGGGGCAGCATAGAACGTGGTGGTAAAACAGCCCTACTCCAATGGGGCCCCATAAGCAAAACAGTTTAATCAGCTTGGGAACAAACTAGTTTTGCATAAATTATTCTTTATGGTAAAGGTGCCATACAAATATGGGAAACACAAATACTTTATTAGCAGAAAGTTGCAAATGGTTCTCATATAAGATATGAGAGGAATCTTGATGGAGGAATAGATTTTCTGATAGATAATAAAGCATGGCTGTCAGTAGAAGATTGTACTGTAATTAAAGCATATATTTATATATGCTTTCTTTGATGTCTTATAAAATACAAATCCATGTGGCAGCATTTTGTGTCATGAGTGCTAATGGCCTCTCTTCTCTAGTAGCTTATTTTCAGATAATTTTGTATGAATACAATATGGCCGAGATTGCTTCCCTGTAAGTAGATTTCACTGAAATCATCAATGGAATAAAAAATTAAGGTTGGTTGGATGAGCAGTAGTCAGGATGCCTAAGATGATTGCCTAAGTCTTATTTCCTGAGGATAGCAAGCTGAAAAGTGTCTTTATTTCCCGATTTCCGGAGAAGTCAAAGCGGATGCATGTAGTGGTAGAGGGTGTGAATCAGTTTTTCACTACCGAATTATGAATTTTGAATGAAAGAATTTTAGGGTCTTTTCCTAATGGTTATTATTTTGAAAATTCATTCTAATAAAGCTTGAGAATTAACAATTTGCTGGCAGTTTTCTCTCCCCAGGCATTGTTAGGAATTTATTAAAAAATCCTTAATTAAGCTTTCCTTCCATACTGGCTGGCGAGTTTTTGGTAAAGCTTGGTTGGGACGGTGGAATGTTGGTATGAAAATATTTTGATTGGGAAAACATGTTAGTTCTGTTAAGTACTTTGTGTTTAGGCTGAAGTTTTTCGTCAAAACAGAAAACAGAAGAGGGATGTGTGTGCAGGATGTGTCTCGGAGGATCCAGCTGACGTTGTGGCCCTGGGTTCCTGCTGCTTACCCGGGACGTGAGAGCGGAGGCTCACGTCCCTTGGGATTCGGGTCCAGGACCCGGGTCTCGGCGCACCGAGACGTGAGGGGAGTACAGCTTGAAAATGACACAAATCTGCAGAGCTCCTTCTTTTCCTCCCGTGTCACAGACCCACGCCCCCAGCCCTGAGGGGTTCCCGTCCCCCTCCGTGGGCTGCTGTCCCTGAGGGCGCGGGGACCAGTTGCGGGGCCCGGGCCTGGGAGTGCCGCGGGCACCGGGGGGCGCTGTGGTAATGGCGGCCGCGGCCTGGGCGGCCCGCGGCGCGTCGAGGGGGGGAGCCCCGGGCTTGGCGTGTCGTGGCGCCGCTCGTTCGCTAGCGGGAGGGGGGACCGCCTGTGCTCTGCTCCCCAGCCCGCTTCCCTGTCACTGTCCTCAATAAATTATGGTCTCTGTTCCTCTGGTAGAGAGGGCTCAGCACGCACCGGGCGATGCCTTATCTCTGGCACTCTCCCGTAGAGGGGGGGAGAAGAGCAGGAGGGAGAAAAATTTTGCCCCTGCTGTTGTGAGATTACTTTCGGCCTATTGATCCTGATTTTCCCTCATCTTAACTTTTCTTTATTCTCCTAACCACTTGTTAGTGTTTTGCTGTTTACCTTGTGCAGCCTGGGGTAGGTGCTTGTGTCTTGTGCTCATGTGGAATCTATTTGAGACCCTTTGCGGGGCCTCATTCCAAACTATGTGCCCTTCAACCTAAACTCCAGAGCAGCAGTCTTGATTTTTTAAGAGACCCATTTAGAGTCCTGTAACACATGGGAGAGTTTGGCAGCATTGTTAGCTGAGTGAAAAAAGCTGGGGTTGTATTGCTGAATTAAATACAGAAAGGATTTGCATGCAGTTTGTCTTTTCTTCACCTTGCGCTGACAAGGAAACCTAAGTTCGAGGAGCGAAAACGTGAAATAAATGCATTTTGGTGGCAAAGGCAAGGAGCTTGAAACCGGTTTCTGGAGAATAAGGATTTGCCATCTCTGATGCATGACGATCCACTTTCCAGAGCCCGAATCAATACCCAGCAGGGCAAAACTTGTCAGCGGAGTTCATCCTCCTGAGCACCAGCAGATGGGGTGCACCGCTGATGGCTTTGTCCGCCTCGGAGCTGCAGGCAGTCACCGAGGTAAGTTCTGCTTGCAGTCCTCGATTTGCTTGGACTTCATGTTGCAGGATAAGCAGTAAGGCTGCAAAATTCTGTAATTTTTCCTTAAGGGACTTAAGAATACTTTTCTATGACATAATCTGCAGGCAAAATGCTGATTCTTTACGTTTTAGCTGATAGGCATTATTGTTTCTACAACTTCTTGAGAATTCAACGTAGTTATTAGGGATTAGTTGGAACAGTGTCTTTAGGGCAGATGAACAATTTCTGTCAATCTCCCTTTTGGCAGATTTGAAATACGTTGTAGGAAAAAATCAGTCCTTGCATAATCCCAATAAAATAGAAACCGTATCACATCTGGGAGGCTTAACATCTGATTGTAACTACATAAATCAACAGAAATCATCTTTTAAAATAAAATTTTCAGTCCCAGAGAGTGAATGAATTACAAATGCATTTTTCACATTCTTATTGTGAAATGAAGGTCAGGTTAAAATATAGTCAGAGGACTGAAATGAATTTCTTGAATATAGGTCTTCATCCATTAGATTAGTGTATCTCACAAGGTTTTAGTTTCACTACATTCAACAATCTGAATTCATTGAGTTCAACAGCACAGTCTCACACCAGCAGAACATCTGAATCTATTTCTAAAATACCGCAGATAGAGTCTTTGAAGGCCATACCATAGCTGTCTCCAGCAAATAACTTATGATTGCCTGAATAATAGCACACATTATAATAATGTTACTGTTTCAGTAAACTTGAAGTCTAAGAAGGGAGCAAAATCTGTACTTACTTGAAGGACTTTCTCAAAGATGAAATATCAGAGACTGAAACTTAAGGATTAAGAAAAGTCTACACATAGATCAGAAAAGGTCACTGCTATTGCATCGTTACTAAAAGCAAGGAAATTCCATCTCCTGTATCTCCATTGGGTTTCTTTTCTGAATAGCAAAGAATGAAAATCATCTGAACAAGCTAATAAAGTCATCCAGGAAGTTGAGCTCACTTCCAATATTAGAATAAATGCTGTACCTACAAAAGAGGTGAGTTCATAGGAAGCTGATGGCAAACTCTGTTTCCCTAAATATTCAAAGCTTTGTTCATCATTTTCAAAAAGCACAAAGAGAAGCAATGTCTTAGAAGTAAATCAAGACCTCCATCTTTTACCCCTAAAATACTTTTAGCAAATTTAAAATGCTGGGACTCAAGCCTGCTAGCTTTCTTCTGTTCAGTGATTGCCTACGGTCAAAGGAAGATCATTTAAAGGACACTGTTCTAACCAGTGGATCTTTGAATTGCATCATGCTTGGGTGAAGGATGATATCCCTATCATATTACTCAAAGAGCTCTTAAGTTGTGGAGCGAATAGTATAATAATGCAATAATAATTGTCATTAGGTGTCTGTTTGGAAGGAAAATGACAGTGTAACTAGTATTCTTCCCAGAAAATGAGGGATAGTCTGTTGGCTCAGTTTTGCATCTAGTCAAGTGGATTTTGTCATGTCAAGTGGTTAGTGGAGAACAGGGCCTCAAAAGTAGATTGAGATAAGTCACAGCTACTACATTCAGGCTGGAAGCACAGTGTATGTCTTACTAAGATTTTGACTTAGCCTATTTTATACCAAGGGGCTTGTTAGGAAAATATGTGTCTGCACACATCCATTAGCCACAAAACATCCGTGGGTCAGACCTGGAGCTTAGGTACATAATGCATCTTTGGTAGCAGAAAAAATCAATGGTAGGTTATGTTTCCTCACATTTAAGGGCAAAAGGATAACAAAGGATGGTACAACTTAAATGAGTAAAAGACAGCAGTTTTTTAAGTGTATGTAGTAAGTGGAGCGGAAAGTATTCCTACCCTCCTTCTCTGAAATCCACTGATAAAGAGTTCTGCATTTATAATTTTTTCCTACCATGCAAGCCTTTTGTGAAGTTTCAGTGATTACCCTGGCTGGCTAATTCTGTTCTGAGATTGTAATGCATTACACCGCTTCTGTACAACAGGAAAGGGAACTTCCTCTTTAACGCTACGTATTACCAAGCTAAGTAAGGAGAATTTCTGACTGGGCGGAGTTTTCCTCTGAGCAGCCTAGATAAAGGCTTGCAGGACTTAGAGAGTCTCAGACAGAAATCAGCATGAACTGCAGCGTGCCGGACAGAGTGCTGCACTGCTACGCAATGGACAGACAACAGGACAGGCTGTGTCTTCAGTTTCTTTGGGACTTTGTCGCAGCAAAACAGCCACTGATCAATTCACCGTTTTTTCCAGTGCTGTTTTCTTTTACAGCATACATGGCTTTCTGTCTTCCCTACATTGCACTGGACTTTTTCAGCACTAGACTGCCAAACTTGAGAAAATACAAAATCCAGCCACAGAACTATCCAACTCTTGGAATGATGGTGCCTTGCATTATTCAGAGTGCGTATCACCATGTGGTTTGGATTTTCCCGGTGACATTTCTCCACTGGTACTGGAAACCAGTGAATCTACCGGTGATAGCTCCAGAGCTGCCTGAAGTCCTGCTGCAAGTAGTAATTTGCCTGCTGCTGTTTGATTTTGAGTATTTCCTGTGGCATTTGCTTCATCACAGAGTGCCGTGGCTCTACAAGACCTTCCACAAGGTGCATCACAAGCACATATCAACATTTGCTCTCACTACACAGTATTCCAGTGTATGGGAACTGCTGTCACTGGGATTCTTTGCTGCCATCAATCCATTGCTCCTCGGTTGTCATCCTTTGACAGAAATGATTTTCTTCCTTGTAAACATCTGGCTGTCAGTGGAGGACCATTCAGGATATGACCTTCCGTGGTCAACTCACCGACTTGTGCCATTTGGTTGGTATGGAGGAGCACCGCATCACGATCTCCATCATCTGAAATTCAAGTCAAACTATGCTCCTTACTTCACCCACTGGGACAGACTCTTTGGGACATTCACAGAGTCACATTCTAGTTAAGAATATTTGCCTGTGGATGAACTCTTCTTTTTTTTTTTTTTATGATAAACTAAACTGGGACATTAATTTTTCAAAGACATACAGAAGATTGTATATTTGAAGCTACTTATAAAGTCCATAGCTATTTATAACAAATCCTTTTAATATATATGTATTTGTATGCATACTTGGAACTTCCTATGTTATATGACTGTAAAGCCATAGTAAATATGTTACTTAAATTTGTTTGAGTCATAGTTGTAAGGGAAGCATTAAGAGATATATGTTCTCTCTTCTTTCCTTCTTTTCAGCTTTCATAAAGCATGTATTGTATTATGTATGATGTTTTATACATACACCAGAAAAAATTATCTTACTGCTGTAAGATGTAAACAGAGAAGGTACACAGCATGGATTTTGTGGAGTTTAACCTGCCAGAGCATATTATTGTACACTGATATTGTAAAAAAAATGCTGCCAAACAAAGCTAGTTTGCTGACTGTGCGATAATTTTTATATTTATATTATAAATCCTGATGTGCTGTCTTGAACAGGAAATAAATATGCTCATTCTTTTAAAATTATGTTTCATTTCATGTTATTCATTCCTCTGTTCATATTATGAACATGTATGATTTCTTTTGCAGAGGTGTAGTTTATTTCAGTTTCGGACGTCAGGGTTTCTTATTAAAATGTTGTCATATTGTTTCAAAAGTGAGTCACTTTTTTTTTTTTTTTTTTCCCCTCCAGAATCATGTTATTTTTAAATTGTTTTTGATTTGGTAGAAACTGGATAATGTAGTTTTAAAAGTCAGGGTGAAATTTTGTTATCACGTCTTTAAGAAGCTTGAATTATTTTCACTGAAGTTGCAGTGTGAGAGCAGAACATTAAGCAGCCCTTAAATGAACAGGAGCAGTTTCTGTATTGGTCCTTCACAACCACGTCATTTAATTGGTACTAGCATGCAAAAGCCTGACAAGAAATATAAATAAAGCTTCTACAGAATAGAGGAATATTTCATACAGATTTCAGGGGAATACAATTGAAACTCTGAGAACGTGGATACATATTGTTAGAAGAAGAGTTCTGTATGAAACATTAACCACAGAGTCTCAGAGAAATCACAGTGAAAAAGAAAAAACACAATAAAAACACGTGAAGAGATAAGCAGGTCTTCTGTATCTCATTCAGCAGAAATCCACATGGATTTCTTGTGTACACTACATAACATTTTAATGCTGATAACCTTGTATCCTCTGTATTACTAATAAACTGCTCAGGAAAGTGGTTGGAAAAGGAAAAGAGCAAGTAACATAGAGAGTGTGTAATGAATGCTTACACATCATCACCCAGAAATGTAATAGTCATTCTGTTCAGTCTAGGGGGTTTTGTGACCCTACAGAGGCTGTTTGTCCAGGAGAAGACAGAGCCCTTAATATTTCCCATAATGTGAACTTATAACGGGAGCAGTACTTTTGGACACTCTGCATCTTTTTGATAACATGAAATAATTTTGATGAACATCTTCATAAATAGCATGAAGTGCTGCAGTCATTACATACGACTTATGCCTTTGCTTTCTGGGTATCACAGAAGTGCAATGCTTCTTTTCAGTGGTAAGAGCATGACACAAAATTGCATCCTGAGAGCAAAAGCAGAGTCTACAGAACTGGAATTTTTGCCATGCATTTATTCAGCTGAAAGAACAAATTCCCAATTTTTCTGATTATTATAATCTTTAAGTATTTTGGGGTGTGCTACAAAGAAAAGTAAGTATTCTTTTCTTTTGCCAAATGCAGGAGGCAAAATACAGTCTCTGATTTCCTTGAGCTGTTTAGCCATTTTGAGGTATCCCAAAGTTACCCACTCAGTTCTACAAATCCCATCAAATTCAGCAAAGCAAATACTGAACATCTGGTGGGGATACTCTGTGGTTTCAATGGGTTATGCCAGATAATATAACTATGTATTGTAACTGCACTCTAATAGTCTCTTTTACGTACTATTGACTCTCTAAGTAAGCAAAGTTAAGGCTAACTTTGGTATGTCTCTATAAGAAGCCTATGAGCAAATCAAACAAGCAAAGTTGTAATTGAACCCATGGGGTTTACTCTGCTTTTTTTGTGTGTGTGTGTGAAGCTTAACAGATTATATGTAGCAAGCACTTTAATACAGGAGAAAGAGTCCCAGTCACCCGCAGACAAAACTATAATTGCACTTATCAAGTCAAGTGGGATATTCCCATTCAACATTGTGAGTATAGCATAACCAGCAAGGAGGCTCAAGGTGGCAATGCAAAGGGAGAATGTACATCATGACGAGTCCGCCAACTCCTCTGTTCCTCACATCCTACCTGTTTAGATGACTTCAGACAGATACCAAGATTGCATTTCCTCAAATACGGAATTTTCAGATTATATCTATACTGAACCTCTTGCCAGTCAGGCTGGGAATGTTGATTTAAAGGCTTGTTATTGCATGAGCTTGGAATACTAAAAAAATAAAAGTAAGACTAATTGTCATATAAAATTTTCCAAGTACATGTTCAGAATGGCTTATTCACATTCCATGTTAGAAATCTCTGTCATCATTACATGATCCTAACGTACCTTGTCCCTGTTTCTCCAATGCTTTGTAGGTAACACAGGCTTTATATCATGAGGGATGGAAATTGTTTTCATATTGTATGTACTTTGAAGCACTTTCTCTAATGGTAAAATATAACTTTAGATGTATGTATGAGAAAAAATTGTGAGCAGAAGACTCAGACAAACATGTAACCTCAGGCTTTTGCAATTCAATGAAAAGCAAAATATAGGCAAAAACATATACTGAAGGCAAAGCAAATAAAATTTGTGTTTTTTTTCCTGTTTTCATTGAAAGTTCAGCATATACTGTGTCAGTGAGCGTGAGAGCATAGCAAATTTTGTGTATAGATGGTGCTGAGATTTTAAAACAGGATTTTACAGATGTTACTTCCCATATTTGCATTTCCTCATAGTCTTACCACAAGTTTTTACCAGGCAAATGGAACAGCATGACACTCTATTGTAAGGGTTTATGTCAGAAAACCAAAACCAACTTTCTCTATTCTGTTCCAAAATTCTCCTAGCTTCCTTCCTCATTACAATGTGGTGTGATGTGCCACAGACTTTCTATCTAATCTGCTGGAACCCAATCTGTTGTGCTTTGTGAGCAAATAGTGCATGTTTGCACACATCTTTGAAGCTATAAAATGAGACTTTTGATGCTGCTATTGTCTTCTTTATCTCTCTCAAAATCCTAATTTAATGAAGGTCAAAGAAATAAGATTTTATGTGCATCTCTCTGTAGCTGTATCTTAGTTCTGAAAAGTGGCACATGGTTAAATATTCAACTGTTTGTCTGATCTTATAAATTGCAGGAGTTCCGAAATTCTCACTAGTTATTTAACACTATACTTCTATGGAAATTTAGGCTGAGGCTTTCAAATGATTAAAGGTGTTGCAACTTTAAAGTAACAATTTACAACGCTGCAAATGGACTGTTTTTTTTTTGCTTAGTAGGTGGAGGAAAATGTGTTCTCTGGGTCCCTCAGAGAATTTGAGAAGTTTAGAACCATGCTGAGTCAATATTCACTTCTGGAAATTGCTTTGTCCTTATTCATGTTGATCAAATGCAATTACCTTCCAGGGAAAAGCACTACAGTGTACAGTCTACAGTCATAATTTTTTATGATTTGAAAAATTAGTCATTACTGGGTTTAGTGAATCAGTTAATCTAGTGTGTTAGGTTTAAGACTATCAGACTATTCCATCTCTAAAGCAGTTTTGGAACAGTTTTTAATGACAGAACATTAAATTGTCATTCATTGCCCCTCCAAGTTACTGGAAGCAGTGCATAGCTTTGATGTCGCTTTACTTTAGTGAACTCAGCAATTTTACTTATTCTTGCTTTAATCCACAATTAAGCTTCCACTATTACCTGCACACATCCGTTCACTCCTTTTTGAAGCACCTATGAGGCTGCTTCTGAAAAATCAGTCATCTGAGTTTAAAAAGAAAAACTCTTACAAACTACAAAAACCCTGTGGATTTATTCCCAGATTACCTTGGATGACAGACTAATTAGTGTGAGTTTACTATCACATTTGCATACAGACCATATGTAAGACCCTGGGTTTGTGTGCTGGGCTTGGTGGATGTGCTGGTTTGCTCCAATGTTTAGGCTGGTTCTGCATCGCTCAGTATAATCCAATCTGAAAGGTCTTTGTCACAAAATCTGGAGTTTTGTTTGTTCTATGTTTTCCTTATAAAAAAACAACAACCAGACAGTTGCTTTCCAAAAACTCAAATACGTTTCTAATTTTTGGAAATTGGAAGTTGCTCAGGACACACAAACACCCCACACCTCCAAAGCAACTAACACAAGCATTCCAGACTCTTAAGAGAAACAGAATGAATATAGAGAGGCCTTTAGCTGTGGAAAATAATACTGAGAAAAAAAATTTAAATCTTTCTTTTCAGACTTTCTAATTTATTAAAAGAAGACTTGAAAAGCTTACTAATCACCTCATCCCCCAAACTGCATGACTTGCCATGATCGAGGCTATAGGTGTGGACAAGGCAGCAGCAGGAGAGAAAGGAGAAATACATCAACATGCAACAGGTAGCTCTGCCTTCAGTCAGCATAAATGCAAGCATACCTGTCTGTCAGCTGTAAGTTTAAAAAAAAAAAAAAAAAAAGCACATGGACTGGAGTTTTAAGATACCAGGTTTTCCTTATGGAAACCCAAAAAGCTAACCAGCCAAGCTGGATGGCTGGTAGGCCAGGCAGGCAGAAACACGGCTAGTTTGATTTGAATGTATGGAGAGAAACTGTAATATTATAGATATGCAATTTGAAGGGATGTGGAAGGATACATTACCAGTACTTCCAACAAGAGTTTAGACAGCAGGTACTTTAATTTGCCCTCAGTACTGAATAGTGAGCAATTTGGAGGGCTAAGGAGCTCAAAGTCTAGAATGAGCTATTGGAAATCTGTTTTAAGCTGAGCAAGCAGTACCCTCTCCATCAAAATATTCTGAAAAAGTACTACTAGAAACTATTGACATAAGGCTGGTTATACACCTTTTCAGACTTTCACAAAAGCTGTAGATTACAACCCTAAGTAACAACATACTTTGGTAATTATAAAGTCCCTTTAAGTGATTTATTTACAAAACTTCTGGAGCCATTCAAAATATCTGACTCAACAGTTTGTCGAGCTAGCCAGAAAAAACAAATATGGGAATGACGTGGGTGCTGAGGGCTGGAACGATTAAGCACCGAGCATGCTCTGCTGCTGTTTGAGCTTATACAACCTGCAAGCTCAGAGGTGGCCTTATCAGCTGAGCTTATGGAGACAGCAAATGCTGACCAGCTGCCTTCCCCCCTTATATCATCTTAAGTGCCTTCTGTACCACTGTTCTCTTTTTCCAAACGATTTCCAGCTGCTGATGGCTCCCCTCACAAAACTGGCTGAGCACTGCCAGCTGGTTTGCCAGGTTTGCAGTGTTTTTTCACTCAGGCAGTCAGATGATCACTCCCTTGTGCCTGGAAAACACAGCAGTTGAGAAAACAACTAGTACAATGTATGTACAAATCCTGCTGCATACAGGGGCTTATATCTTACAACCTGTCCTAAAACGCTGCCCTGAGACCCAAATGCTTGCCTCTTCCTTCTCGTGCTCAGCTCCGTGCAGGCCAGCCTGCGTTTCAGGTGCTTCTCCCTGCAGAGAGCCTCCTGTTACCTTCCTACCTCCTTCCTTGAGCCCAGCTCATCCCTGGGCTGTGGAGAAGCCAAGCTCAAAGTGGCAGAAGAGCAAGCTTTCCCCTCCTCAGTCCCGTTCCTGGGGGTTCATGGTTTGTCTCTGTGCTCGCTGAGTGCCTGTAACTCATGTAAGTATGTCTGTGGGTCGGGGTACCTCAAACGCTCCAGTTCGCGGTCTCTCCCCTGGGTGTCAGAGCTAGGTCCTCTGGTCAGGAAGCCAAGTAGATGACATATCAGGGACTGAGGGCTCTGGTGTGGTCATGTCTTGGGAGTCAGTGGGGCAATGTGGATGCAGACCCACAGGATGTGGTGTCTGAGGGAGCCAGCCGCCATTTCACTGTGGTCAGGCCCAACCTGAAGCCCGTGGAGCCTGTACTCAGGAAGGCTTGTGTGAGGGTGATGGCTTAGGGGCCGTGCTGGGCGTTAAGGAAAGCCAAAGAGCGTTTAATGCCCAGGTTTGTGGGGCTGGCTGACTCCAGCCGGTGTCCCTCCTCTGCTCCCACAGCCAGGACTTGCCCTGGTTTCAGCAGCACCCGGTGCTCCCTATGGCTGGCCTGGGGAATCGCTTTTCCACTTGGCGGCCTTCCTGCCCTGCGGCGTGCCGGCTGCCCACGCCAGGCAGCTGGAGCGAAAGCACTGGCAGGCAGCTAGGGTATGTAGCAACCCTCTTCTGGAAGTGCCACACTCACGCTCGGTTATTGTATTTACTTTCTAGCAAGTCCCAATCCTTTCATTGTTACCAAAAATCCCCCTCCTGCCACTGCCAAATCTAAGTCCCAAGGCCTACTGCTCTGCTTTCTTCTCTTCCAGAAATAAATTGTGTAATTTAGCCCATATGCTATATACAATTTCTACCATTTTCTCTTGCGCTTCTTGTGACTCAGACTGGTGCCTTGAGAAACTGAAGCAGGGATTTCATTTTCATCTGCACATGTTACAGCTAGGCAAGAAGTGCTGATTTTCTCCTGAAAGCTTATGTGTGCATCTATTCTCTCTGTTGTAAGAAAAGAGCAGAGTGCTGTGTACGTAGAAAGGCATGTGTGCTCAGCTGGATCAGCATAACCCGACGATTCTCTACTTCCTTTCTTCTGCCTGTTTAGTCAGGTTATTGCGGCACTGCTGGTCTCACAGGATCACGGAGTAATGGGATAAATGAGTGCTCATGTTCCTAGAACCTGACAGATGCTAATAATTTGCAGTCAGCACTACAAATACCGTTATTTTTGATATCGTTTTGAAACCCTGGTCAGACTCTAGGTGCCAGGAGCTCAACAGAGTAAGAAGGTACCTCCCAGGAGGCTGCAGGCATAGTAAAGGACCTTCTAGCTTCAGGAATGAGTTATCAGTTGCACCTGCTTCTTGCTGCCAAACTTGGTTCTGAGACCTAAGTATTTGCTGAGAATTAATTATATGCTAATCATTATAGTTGCAGCAAACCAAAGTAAATTGGTGGGTTTTATACTTCACATGTTCTTCTTCCTCTGTGACCACATATATCTTTCCAACTCAGTAAGCAAGTAAAAATAAGAGAGAACCTTAGAACTGTAGGAGGTTTTAAATTCAGAAATATGTCGATAGCAGTGGAAAGTAAATATCTGCTCTTACTCTTCCAACTATTTTAGCAGAAAAGATCAATTGCGTGCTTTACCCCGTTATGCCAAACAGCTTTCTTGGTACCTACGTTTTCCTGATGGTTGCAATGAAGTCGTGAACAAAGAGCAGATAGATCTATAACATGTATTTTGTGAAAGCTGTATTCATGTCTTTGTTAGCAGAATTTAACCAAAACATAATGTAAACGTCTGAATTTGACTTAGCTGTCACTGGTCCTTTCAGATACCTGAAAAACTGATGGGTGTGTGTTATCAACAAAGCACTAACATCTAAACAAAAGAAGCAATAATGGTATATTGTTTCCTAGTGCTATTATTATAAACTTTGTTTATTTAATGTAGATGTAGCACCTACTAAATTTCCAGCTGGCTGTGATAAGGAGAGGGATTTGGAAACCAGTTTTGCTTGTTACAATGCACACAAAAGTATAAAATCCAGTGTTGTGTAATGTTTCTCTGAGAATTGTCGTTACATCAGTGTCATGACTTACAGTGCTTCAGCCTGCTAATAGAAAAAATGCTGACAGCTGCAGAGAAAAAAGATTAATATAAGAACCAAAACAAGTTTGGGACTGAAGTCATGCAAAGGTAAGTAACTGGTGTTTAGTCTAACTACTTTTGCCAGCAGCTTCTGGGGAAGAATTGCATTTTCATTCTGCTTGGCAGGAATTCCAAGATGAGATTATTAAGAATGGATGTGTGGCTGTTCCAGTGACTGCCCAGCAACGTGTGAGGTTGTCCATGATGGTGTGTATATATATATCCCTTATACATATAAAACTGTGGTGTATAAGGTATGGTGTAAGAAAGTTGAAGACAACAACAAACCAGTGTTGTGGCTGGTAGTTTCACACCCCTCCACATCTCCTCAGAGGACCGGGAGAGGAGCACTGGCTGGGAGAGCTGGGCAGGTATGCTTGACCTCAGAAGTGACCTCAGGGTTTTCCTCCAAGTCAAGACATGCTGACAGAGAACAAGACAGCTGAAACCTCTGCATGGTGGTGATAGTGTAATTTATAGCCCAATTTCACAAGGAAACATCAGTTATGCAATTGCAGTGTCTGTCAGGGTCTTCCAGTAACTTGGGTTATGCAACTCGGCAGCACTGGACAGAGCAGGGGAGGCTGTAAGACAGCAGGTACTCAAAGGTTCTATGAAAATTGTAGCTGCACAGAGGAGAGGGATATTTACAACCCCATGTTATGAAGAGGTAACAAGGAACCAACCGTAGTTCGCTGCATGGACATAGTCTACCAGCCCCTTTGAAAATGTGGAGCTCAAAGTTAATTGCAGCCTCTACTGTCTGTTCTTTGGATAAAAGGCTAACCGAGACAAGAAGAGTGACATTGGGGGCAAAACAAACACAGGGGAAGATGGGGGGCATAGGACAGAACTGAGGATCTTGGAGACAGTTTAGAAACCTGGAGGTACTCCTGTCTCAGAGGGGACCTGACAGAGGTTCTGTGGGTTTTGTGGTAGACGTATGCAAATCAGAAGGAGAATAATTCACAGGAAACAAGGATTTATGGCTCAAGATCAGCAGCTTTGATTTGAACTGTACATCTCTTTTCTTTCTTCTTTGAAAAGAGTGAAGACAAATGTGACACAATCAGAGAGCTAACTCGTGATCCACACTAAACAGTTCTATAGAAAAGACCTAATGGTGAGCTCAGCTCTATCACACCGATTCAAAGGAAGCTGAACTCCACTGCTGTGACCCTTGCTCTTAAAACGGGAGAGCAACTCTTATGAAAGGGATAACTGGATATAGCACTGGTGGTCAGTGCTGGGGCAAACTGGGGCAGGCTCATCACATGAAAACATTAGCACTGAGGAGTATGGAGTGAATTATAGGAGGCAGAGTGAATTTTAGGAGTTGGCTCATATGACAGACGTTCTGTACATATTAAACACCAACTTGTACTTATTTCCATAAGTCTGTTTGATGTGCTATAGTATCAGGAGTCTTTTATGATAGGAATCTTATCTTTAGCTTTCATATCAACAAGAAGCCTGGCAGTGCGTAAAAATATGTTGCTGTGTTTTTTTTTTTTTATTTAGGCTCTCACTGCATGCCAGCCAGCCAGCCAGCTGTTTGATTCAGCTAACTAAAGTAGCGCAGTGTGCAACAGATACAGGGTCCTTGAATGATTTCATGTATTTGCTGTTGGTCTTCAAGAAGTCTGATGTATTTTCAGTAATGATATGATGCCTAAAAAGAAGCTCACCAGGTGAGGCTTACAAAACAAATATAAGGCTGATTTAAAAAAAAAAAAAAAAAGAGTAGGGGGTGGGGAGATAAAAGAGGAACAGTGTGCCTAGGGATGCACAACTTCGGAAACCACTTGAAGAGTGGAACAAGGCAGGAACATGACCAGAGCAATCTTTAATGACATCACTTTCCTTCTCATCTGATGGGCAGTGGTAGTTTGAGTGGCTAAAAACACTAGGAGGGTAGCAGTCTACCTGGCATTCACTGAGAAAGGTAGTTTAAACCTGGGCTAAATAATCTTTGTTCTAAAATCAAGTTCCAAAGTCTACAGAAGTTGATGAAGGAAGGACTTCTGTGGATTACACAGCATATATTTCACGACTGAATATTGTATGTGATGAAGTTTTGCTATAGAATGGCAGCAGTTTTAAGCGAGTATTGCAATTTAATTGCATGACCATGTAACTTTGTGTGTTTTTTTTTTTATCGTCACAAACCATCACAAATGTTTGCAGTGTAATCGCAAACACTGCTTATATGTCAGTTGCCTCTCTGTTTGTTTATATAGTTTAGATTAGTTCGTGACCCAAGATGGGATGATAGCATTATAAACTATCATAAATCCTGGGAACAGAGGCATTAATCATCAAATGAACAATCCTTTTCTGGGACTAAATGTATTCTAGATTAAGCAGAGGTGAAATTGCTATGAAGAATTGTCCTAGAAATTGCAAACTGCTTTTACTTGTCTCTAAAGTTTTAAGGTCTTTGAAAATTTAGTAAGTTGGTCAGGAAGCTGGCTCAAGTAGATTCAGTTCATCTGGCTTTTTCTACTTACACGTGACTGTCCCATGGATCCATATGGTCTGTCCCAAACTGTGTACCCTGACCTCCCTCTTTGCCTGTAGCAATCCGCACTGTCTGCTCCCTTCCATCTCTCATCTTACAAATACCTGTGAATCCTGCACCCTAGCAAAACCAGCCCTAGCCTCATCCTCGTCCAGCCCAGCTGTCCCCCCAGGCACCACAAACCTCTTTGCACCTCGTAGGTCCACCTAGTTCTCCATTCTCCCCTTCTCCCACTCCTACATGGCTCAGTGCATCCATGTACCCGGAGAGAGAGAAAAAGCCCTGCAGCATATCTGAGAATGAAAACTGTGGCTTTATTATTATTATTATTATTAATGTAGTTCCTCTTCAGCATTTTGATGTCAGCCAGAGGCAGGGACAGCTAGTTAAGACACTGTTTTACCAGCTCCTGAAAGACTTCCTCTTTCGGAGATATGTCACAATGAGCTGCACTTATTTTGTTTGAGCAATACTCTGAAAGCATTTACCCTTGCCTGCAGGTATTGCATTGATCCAAGTTGTGTAATCCCAGCAGATGTTAATTCTCTCACGTAAAGAACAGAAAGAATGAAAGAATAACTGTGTGGGCCCTAATCCTTTCAGGCAGAAGATTGGTTTTGGCTTGCAGCACGTCAAGATGAAAATTAAACCTCCCCTCCGAAAAAACAGAAGTGCCGATGAAGACTTTAGCAACCTTTCCTACAAGCCGAAACTAACATTTGGATCTGGAAGGGGAAAAAAATGCGTACTCAAAAGTACAAGGATCTGAAACGTTTTCTGGGGTTTTCTCAACTTTGTAAAAGAAAAGGGGAATAACAGCCTTCAAGGACAGAGAGAGCGGAATTTTTCTTGTGGTAAAGGGGGAGTTTCCTGTCCATGCAAAACTCTGTGTGAGACCCTAGGCAGGATTATGAAGGTGGTAGAACAAAATCTAAGGAAATGGCTAGGCTAAACACTGGCTAAAGTTAATTATCTGTGCCTTCCCCTTCCCACTCCGTCTTGTAGCAAAGTGAATTGCTCTGCGTTAAAGATAGACGTGTTGTCCTAATAGTTCTCATTCCTCCTCTTTCTCTTGGGTGTTTTTTCCCTCCACCTTCTATTGTGTAATGCCATGCGACTCTGCAATGCAATGCTAGTCTGGCCTCCAAAAGCTTTCTGGTTCTTGGTCAACCTAATTACCTGTCGCTGGACCTCCTCTTAAGGGAGTGGAAATTGAAAAACCATCAACAGCCAGAAGTGATGCTAGTTCACACCTCTTCTAACCAGAAACTAAGGACAGTGTGATTCTGCGAACCTGTGATGTGTGTCATGGCCCTTCACCGACCAAGATTTTCAGGTGTCTTGTTCTTATCTGCTGCCAGATAAGTATCACTGATGAATGTATGTATATATATGTTTTTTACTGAATGGATGGGTTATAAGTTTTGGAATATATTTCTGGAATTTAGGGTAATTGAAAGATTTTCTTGGAGATTTGCACAACTGAAGAAAATTACAAGCTGTACTGAGGCTGTTAGGTGGCTGGACTTCATCTGATTGGAAATGTTCATTCCTGATCTAATTGGCTAATTGTCCTAATTGTCATTCCTAATGACAACACATATGCTAAATCTTACTTGTGTGTATTCTGCATAGAGCTGTGACTGGTATTGCCCACACGTACTTTACTTTACAAGCTGCAGGCTGGCCACAGGTGGAATGGGAAGGGTGGAGTCAGCTTCGAAGAGGGGTGTGTGATGCTAATGGTGAGACAGTCCAGAATTACAATGAAGACCCGTGATTTTCTAGCCTTGTGTAGGACAGTCAACCAGTCTTCATGGAAGACAGAAGAAGGAAGATCACAATAAGTAAGCTTCGAGTGGCAGACATGCTTTCTGTTTAGGCAGTGAAGCTGCTGCAGCTTGCACAAAATGTGCCAAGCATCCAGTTTGACTTCCCTTTCTGAGGGCTGTGGAAGGGCAGAGCCTGTCTCCCTGCAACTGGAAGCTCCCTTCCTGCTCAGATGAGGTGAGGACTGAGAGACTAAAGTTGGCCGATGCAGCTACTTTCCTACTGGGACCTACCAGCTTGATGATACGCACGTATTCTGCAAGAAATATATTTCGATTATTTAAAACTCATTCCAAAGTGAAAACAGCAACTTAACATTATGACTTCATTAGGATGCAAAGCCCTGGCTCTTCATTTCAAAACTACTTGCTAAAAATGTCTTTTGGTGTGTTGTTTTCCTTTCCCCTCTCTTCATTTCATCTTGTCCCACCCTGTAACATATCTGCATTGCCTCTACCTACCAGTACCACATACTCTTACTCCTCTGTCCTCGGACTCCTGTTCTTCCACTTAGCATCTGCTGTTTCTAATATCGAGCTCCTGCATCCTCCCAGAGCCCACCACGCCGTACAGGAGTAACTCAGGGTGGCTCTGCGGGAGACAGCTTGATAACAGCTGGGCTGGTGCAGCAGCGGAGCTTGTAAGGGGGGCAGGCTCAAGCCTGGAACAGAGCCCGTGCTCCGTCTGGTGTCTGCAGGGGCACAGCCTTGGTTTCCCTCCTCCAGGGCCACACAGGAAGGGGTACGCAGATGTGCAGAGCTGTCCAGAAACAGCTGTAAGCATCACAGCAAAAGCAGAGCTTTCTGTGACTTTGATTGTCTCACTTTGGCAAAATAGTCATTTGGAATTGAACCAAATCGACTCTCCTCTTTCCGTTTTTAGAAGGAAGGTAACACTATCTGTTTCCTGTTATTTCTAACTTCTAGATATTTTACAGAATTTTTAGAATTTTTAGATATTTTACAAAATTATTAGCTTAATTTGTAAACAATAATAAAAGCATTTGCTTTTGAAAAATGGAAACGAATCATGTGGTTAGTTACTTTTTAAAGTCGAGACTTTTAGACCCAGCAAAAATAATAGAGATTTCCTAGTTCTTCTAATGATCCAAAGACGCAACTATTCAGCAAATAAGAGTTTAGTTTTGTTCTGAAAAAAAATCACCTGTCTGCTATGTGAGAATTTGATATGTATGTATGACACTATCTCTAGAGGACGTGTTCTACTATCTCAGCTGACATCAAAGCACAGCATATTTTCCTTTCTTTCTTTACATTTCCTTACTCAGGCTTATCTTACTGATATTGTATAGCAAGCAGGAAAGCATGCAGGACATATATCTTCTGTATATTATTATGTATGCTTCCTCTAGTAACCCTGCTAATGAAAAGCTTTTCCTAGCTGGGCTACTTACAGTGCATATTGTGGTTTGTTGGACATTTTAATTCTGTAATCTCTCTGGAAGAATGACTTGATGTTATCAGGGCATAGCCTCTGTTTTGAGGGTGCTGTGCACAATTTGTACATTGAATTTACATAAACCAGATGTTAAAAATAATGACATCTTACCACTGGGCTCCCATTTTGCTTGAGACTTCCTTTGGATTATCTAGAAGTCGATCCTGTAAATGTTGCTTCTGTGTTTTTTTCAATGGTGAGAGTAAAAGTCTGGATCCAGCCATTCCTGAAAGCAGTTGATCATTCTGCATTTTACAGCTGAATCATCCCTCTTGTTTGCTTTACATAAACTCTCAGTTCTTACCCTAATTGCTGTGGTTTTTTTATACCCAAGAATTATTTTGCCACATCCAAAGTAATTTCATTCCTGCTTGCTTAATCTTTTCTGAATACGTCTTGTAACTTGACAGGAGTCGTGACTGTAGGTGACTGTAGATGGCATAGAAAAGATCACATATGATTTAGAATTAATACTAATCTTTAGTTCTTTATTGAAGCAGTCATGAAAGCTTATAGGAGTTTACACAGCTCTTTTGTCGAACTGTTTTTTTTTTCTTTTTTTTTTTTTTTTCTGAAGGCTAACATAATCTCTAACAGCATAATGCACAAATAAGGGTGAGACTGAGCAAAGAAATTCCCAGGAACGTGCTGAGTGGAACTGGAGCACAGAGAAATAGAGCCTACAACCTGTTATTGGAAATGGGGTGAATTGTGGGGCAGCCCACGCAAAAGATCTTGGAGCTGAGCAGCCTGGGACACCGCTTTCTGCAAAAAGCGTGGTCGGAGTCAGAGCTGAGGTTCCTAATGATGCTCCACAACGTTTAAAGAAGCTTGGAATGTGAGGCCAAAGGAAGACTGAGTCCTGGCATCATTGCCTTTTGTTTTCTTTAAGACAGCAAACAAAATAAATCCACAAAGTAACAACAACAACGCAACTCTGGTTCCTGTGAAGGACGATTTAGTAGCTTTACATGCCACTGTTTTCCTTAGAGAGGACGGAAACAAACTCCTGATGGATTACGTTTTGATTAGAAAACAAGCTGAGGCAGGGGGCTGTGGAAACGAGGGAAATGATGAACAGGGTGGGGAGCTGGGCACGGTGCGGAAGGAAAGGAGGCAGGGCTGTGGGACACGATCTGTGGAAGAGGTGGAGGACGTCTTGAGGTGAGCTGCTGGATATGCAGCGACACTGGGAAAGGAGCTGGTGACAGATGATTGCAATCATGTGCTGGTCAGTTGCATAAGCTTGTCCTTAGGGCATGCACACACACAACAGTGAAAACTGAAAGTAGACTGCAGTATTGAGCCATCTTTGAGTGGTCACAGAAACGTTTCCTCACATAGAGGCTAGAGATCTGTTCCCTGCCAACTCGGTTGCATTAGAAACATTCCTCTTGCATTCAAACCTTAAAAAGGGATACCAAAAATCATCAAAGGAAATAGATCAGCACTATAATCTTACTCATCCTCTCAACCAAGGAATTAGAGTTCCTTGTCAGTATGAACTCTGACTTAACACTTCTTTGAGAAACCTTTTGATACATTTATGTCTTCACACTTTGAGAAATAGGGCTTTTTCTGTCCCTAATGTAAAACCTTGTAAGACAACAGCAGCTTTTTGATGGTACCTAGCACAAAGCCCCAGCCTGCCAGATAACTTCCCAAAGAAAGTGGCATTACACAAGATTCCTGTAAGACTCCCCTTATGCTCTTATTTCAAGTTTACTTTAGAAATATCATCAAGGAAAAAGGATATTTTACTGCTAATGAGCATGGGATGAATCGTTGTCCAAGTATCAGTTGACTCATAACTAATGAAAGCTAATAACAAACATAGCAGCAGGACCAGGAAATTAACTGTCAGACCAGTCTGCTTGCAATATTCCTGCTGATTCTCAGACGGTGATACGAGATACAAATTCCCCAGGCATACTGGGAAAAACTCCTACTGCTCCCACTCCCTACTCAGATGGCTTTGCATCTTTACCCAAAATCTAGCTCTCAACCTTCTGTCTGTGTGTGTTGATTCATCCTGAAATAATCAGTACATATGTGTGAAAGTGGATTGTGACACCCATCTTCTTTATTGGCTTCTGAAAATGTAGGTCAGGGTGTATTCAATTCCTGACTGATGTAGTCACTTCTGGTGGTAAAGTGTCTAATAGAGTGAAGCTGTACTTGAATGTCAACCAAAATTCTTCCCATACTGAAGGTTTTGATGTCCCCCACCCCCAGATCCTCCACGAGCAGCACAGATTACTATCTGTGAAGAAGTCAGGAACACAATGTCTTCATTGTGCAAGTGGCTTCTCACGACTCTGTGTGCTTTTATTCTTGCACACAGATGAAGAGGCTGCCTGGCTTTCCAGCAGCCAGTGCTCTGCATCTGGCAGAAGATGCAGAGAAAGCAGAAGGCCAGAAGAAAGAAGAGAAGAGCAAATGTGTGTGTGCTGGAGGTGTCCTCTGATTGTGATTGCAGGCATTGCCGTGATGGTTCAGCCTGGTTTAAGCCACCTCCCGTTTCTATTACTACAAATATTTGACGTTTCTATTACTAAACCCCCACGAGCTGATGAGTGACGACCCCCAAGGACCTGCCAGAGCCCTGACCTCCGTCCCTGCTCCCTCTGGGACGTGCAGCAGCAGCAGCAGCACCGCTCCTCCTTTTCGGTGATGCTGCTGAAGCCTGCTCTGCTGGCCGCCTTCCAGCAGCCCCTGCTGCAGGATCGCTGGCCCTTTGAACCTGCTGGCAGCGTGTCAGCCAAAAGCGTGTAAGGCAGGGAGGGAAGGCAGTCGGCTGGACAGGAAAGTGCTCGCTGGGTTTCTGTGAATCACGTTGCGGGGATGCAGGCGTGGGCCCCCGGCATGCTTTTGCTTGTTCACCATAAACACTGAGCTCCTGACATCCCATCGGGCAGGAGGGGGCCTGGCCAGCGGGTGAGGAGCCTCAAAATGTGGGGCCTGCTCCACGGCTCCGATCGTGGCTGCCTGCGGCTGCTCCTGGCCGGGGGTGGGAGCAGGGCTGGGAGGGCAGCCCGGCTCTGCCGGCCACGCTCTTGCTGTGTGTTTATTATCGTAGAGTCTGGGAAGTGTGCTTCTGGATGGAGACCTCTCCTGTGACCAGAGCTGTGTAAACACGGTGCCCACGACGTCCTTCCTGCCCCTCCTCGCCTCCCTTCCCAGCACAGCGTGCGCTAGGTGTGAAGCAGGGGTTACAGCAAGGTCCGAGCGGTCGGAGGGGAAGGGAGAAGGAGGTGGGAGGAGGTAGGGAGGGCGCTTTGGTCAGCACTTGTCTGCGTGCTGGGACACAAGGGACTGTATATCCTTGAAGAAGGATGACCAGAGCTCTGGGAGCTAAGCTGTCTGTACAGGTGAGCAGGTAGATTTCCCCTTTAGAAGGGAAGAAAAAGAGCTTCGATTTTACGTGGTATAGATGGGGGCCAACAGTGGAAGGAAGCAGAGGAGAAAGGATGAGAGAGCTGATCTTCATGGTCACTTTTTAGGTGGATTGGAGCAGCGAAGGACTGTGCTCAATAACTCCTGAGAAAAGGGTGATGCAGTAGTCGACATGGTGAGAGCATGGGTAGGATTTTTGGCTGGCTGGCTGAAGGAGGAAATGTCTTAGACAAAGAGCTGCTGAGATTTGGCTGTGGATCGAACCTGAAGACTTGAAGTCTCTGTATCTCATCCCCTGTTTTTCAGTAGGCAGATGGTATAACTTGGAGTGAGGAGACAGACAAGAAAGAGGAACTACAAGCTTTTCTGAGGATGCAAATATAGTACTTTTTGCTTTTTTTGGTAACACTTTGTGACAGACATCTGAGCTTCATTATTCCTTTCACAACAGCCCTGTCATCATTTTTGAGCCTAAAACCACCATTTTGAGCTACTTCTTTGTGAGGGTTTCTTCTCTCTGTTGTCAAAAGCAGAAGTCCATTAATGTACAGCTTCTATTTAGTTTTGCTGAAGCTGCCAGCTTGGAGCCTGGGTGCAAATGTGCTCTGTGACTTCTCCTGTTGTATGGCCACTGAGCTGGAGTGTTCACATCGGGTCGTTGGGGGAAGTGCTTGCTAGCTCTGAAAAGCATGTAGGGGAAAACTAGGGGATTATTTTAGATTAAAAGTTAAGCCTGGGTGGATAAAAGTAAACAGTCAAATCACAGCTCTTACTTTACAGGAGTTTTTAATAGCTCTTTATCAATCGGTCTTGCCCAGGGCCTGCGCTGCAGTTTGCTGACACCCTGACATGGCACATTCTTAGGGGGTTTTACTAGGAGCTTGCCTCTTCATTCATTTCCTTTTTGTGTTATACATTAACTCCCTTTTTGGCTTTATCTACATTAGATTGAAGTTTGTCAACAAACTTCGTATCTCCATAACTTGTCTCGTAAAATTATGAGGTCAGACAACAACACTTTGAGGTAGAGGATAAGAACTGGCTGTCAGGGTGTGCCTTGCACATAAAGGGAAAGGAGGAAAGAGAGGCCAGATCTGCTGAAAATAGAGTGGGGTTAAATTACTGAGTCATAGGCATATAGAAAATGACATCAAGGAGTGAGCATATAGGCAGATTGAGCAGGCTAATTGTGTTACAAGTGTTTTTTGTTTTTCTTTCTTTCCACTGAGAATAAAGTCAAAAACTGGGGGAGTAGGCCGGCAGTGATCATGGGGTACAAGATGAGTTTAGAGAAAGCAGTGAAAGTCATAAAATGGAGAGAGAGCGTTCTGAACTACAGTGGAGCATCTGGTCCCCAGTACTGAACAAAATCAAAATTAAATGTACTTTGGTGAACCACCAAAATTCAGGAGTTCTGCAGGGAGGCATGCTGTTTGTTTGCAGCACTGAGATACCACTTGCAAGACTAAAGAAGGTATTTTTTTAAGGTTTGGCTTTATGAAGATTTGCTTCCCTATGTTTGACCTGGACAAATAGAGTGAAAGTGACTGGAATGTTAACATGTACCTTAGTTTATCTGTAGTTTATCAGATACCAGTCAAGACTAAGATGAATCTGCGCTAAGGGTGCAGCAGCCTTCTCACTGTCCTAACTGGGCTCAGTTTCTAACAGGGCAAGGGTTTGTCTTCATCAGGCACGTTGCTGAAAAGGTGATAGCTTCCCCTAGATAGCCAGGCTGTTGCAGGAGGCCGTGTCTGTTCTGCAGGAAACGTGGGGGGAATTCTGACTGCCTATACCTCATGCCTTACATACACCAGAGGGGAATACATCAGTCCCTGGTTTTCATTTAGAGCTGCTTGCTCTGATCCTATTAAGTATTTAAAAATATTACATGTTAAATATTTTAAAATACTAAACATTAAAATATTTTAATAAGGTTTGGTTGTTAAAAGCATTGAAGTAGATCTTGTAGCCCTGGAAGGGCTTTTGCTTTTGACAACAAAGAGAAGAAACCCTTGCTTTTACAATGGGTTCGCACCTTTGTTTGTGGTGTTTTTTTTTTTTGCCTCATGCATTAGAAACTTTTGCAGTTCTGACAGATGGAAATTTAATTGGAGGCCTGTACTGCTGGGATGTTTACACGGCTGTTTGCAAATACTCCCATATGTGAAAATCCCTTCTGTGCTTCCCGAGGAAGTCTGGCAATCAAAGTACGTGTTGGCATCGTAGGAGAACCAGCTCGTGAGCTAGCAGTACCTCTGAGTTGTAACAGGTTACATTCCCAAACATCTACTCACCCTCAGGTGAGCTGGAACAATTTGTTTCCTCATCTGGCACACAGATGGCAAGCAGGCAATTCATTCCTCTTGGCCCTGTGCTCAGCAGCCACTGGAGTGGCTCCCATCTTAGTGACATGTGGGTAAGTCTGGTCACAATACAGGGAAGGAGGATGACATGGGTGGATGAAGTAGAGCAGTGGCTCCTCTCGCCCATCATTTCAGAGCAGCTGTGAGCAGGGGGACAGGTACTTCCCGCGCTGGGGGTCCCCTCCTGCTCTGAGCCTGAACCTAACATCGCGGTGGGAAGTTTTCTACTGATCAGAATTAGACCCAGAGTGTATAATTTTTGTCCACTGTTTAATGGTGATGGAGTAGTCCTCTGTTAAGTGCAAAGCACATCACAAGGGTTGAATACTACATATCAGATTGTTGAGAGGGTTTGTTTGCCTTGCAGAACAATGCACAGAAATAAAAGGCTACAAAATTAGAAATGTCAATAAGAGGCAGCTCACAATGGTAGCAGCTAGCATGATGGTATTAAAAATCAAAGTGCTTAGGCATGTTTAATTCCGATACCCGAACAAATCACACAAATCAGGTTGTAGGTAAAGCCATTTGTCGAAGAGATTGGCAAATGCCCCAGTAAAGACTCTAACCTGCTCAGGGAACAATGTAATGTTGATTTACTGTTTTTTAATTATAAGCTAATTGGGAGAAATTAGAACCAAACTATCAATGCAATTTTTTTTCCAGTTTGATTTTAGTCTGAGCCTGACTATAGAGAAAGTACTGTCTGCTTAGTTTCCTTTAATGACGGTGTGGCTTCTTTTGTAGAGGAAGGAAAAAAAAGAGCATTTTAAAGGAAAATATGAGCATAAACCCATGAAAGCTGCTGTGGGAACTTCAGCAGGTATAGCACTTAAAGCTGCATTTCTTCCCTTTTGGTTTTACGTTGACTAGATTACTTACTGACTGTGCTGCTTTTATGTTACGTTTCCTGCTACAGTTTTCAGTGCACAAGCTGTAGGAGTTTTTTTAGCAAAAATTTCCCCGTAGTAACTTCATGGCTAAAAATTCTTCTGGCCTACCCTTTCAGGCAGAGCATACAGTGCAAAACAAGTATGAAACAGCAAAAAAATGGCAATTTCCCAAGCGGGATTTCACGACCTGCTGCCTCTCTGCGGTAAGCACAGCTCTGCTCGGCTGGACTCGTGTTTCCCTTTTGCACCAGAGCACCTTGCAAAGCATCAAGTAGGACATGAGCTGCCCCAGCAGCATCAATGTTCGCTGCCTCCATGTCCTGAAGTGCGGAAGGTGTATTTTGTAATGGAGCTCAGTGCTTTCCCTTTGGTTTAGTACTAACAGGTTCTGGGTTTAAGGGAAAGCAGATCAGAAGTAACTTTGCTTTGAGGACGGTGCTGTGCTGAGATCTGTGACCGTTTAAAATCTTTAGCTTTAATCTTGATTTATGTATATATTAATCCTGACATGTACGCTATAAATTTTCTTTTGCCTTGCATTGTTCAAACTTGCCTCAAAATAAGGATTCTGCCTGCGGGGGACAGGAGTGTATCTGCGAAGCAAACAGCACTTGATACATCTCAGTCCCTTTCTGCTCTTAGTCAGTTGTTTTGGGGAGGGAATGGGTCATTAATACGATAAGTCAAATAGGGCAGCACATATAGGTAGTTATTCCTAGAGATTAGAAATATGCCCGATTGGACAGAAAAGGAGACTCCTCTGAAACGTTCCCTGAGCATGCATCTGGCATAGCTACACACCTCCTTCATGGAACAAAGCAGCACATGGTTGCAAGCTTATCCTAGCTTTTTTCTTCATTAAATCAGACTTCCTCCTGCTCGTATTTGCACCTCCTCATGTGTGAAAATAGAGAAGGGCGGAGGATGCTTGTTTGTATTTTGTATTAAAGCCGTACACTTCAGTTACCCCTTTCCAGTGAGATGCTCAGGCCCAAGCAGGCCATCAGAGAAGAGATCTGGGATGTCAAGCCCTGCTAGAAGACAGAAGTGCAGGGCTTGGCATTAACATAAGCAGTAGGTGAAGCCTGAGGAACATTTAGGAGAGGACATTGCTGGGTAACTATTTCTGAGAGGAGCAGCTTGGGAAATGGAAGTGAAGCTTAAGGGCAGAGAATCTGGAAGAATCCCTGAGGGAAACGGTGCTTATAGATCTCATAGCTGAAAACCTGCTCTGCCTTCCAGGGTGTAACACTTGACATATTGTAGGGGGGCACCACAGGCAAAGTGTTGAACATGGATGTAAGGGTGACTGGTGTAATTGTACTGGTTCTTGACCTCAAAGGGGTCTCAGTGTTTTCAGAGAGTTCTCCTGTTTTCTTTTTCCTTCTTTGATACATATAGCATGTGAAGATGTAAAAGAAACTGCTTTTACCCCTTCCCCTCTCTGTTTTTCCTATTTTGACCTGATGCATATCAGATGACTCTCACTTATGTAAACACATTTATTTAAAAAAAGAAACATGCTTTTTTCTTTCATGAATAAGAATAGTTCTGCTTGGTAATCCCTTTTCCAAATTAAGCATTCGTTTCCAAAATCTGCAGGGGGCAAAGAGCAGGCTTTGTTTGCTCTGTTTGATGCAGTATTTAGCTACTATAGAATCCTAATTCATGATACAGTCAATAATTGTGGTGTTTTTTTGTATGTCTTTCCTACTATTCCTAGTACTATGGCTTTCCCTGAGTATTTTGGTAATATTGAAGACATACCATAATTGCTTCCTAATACTAAAATTGTTACAAATCTGTCATACACACTCATTTTCTATCTTGAAATTACTGTTTTAGAAAATTTCCCCCAGTGTGTGAACTAAGATCTTCATTATCTCTTTATCTTTAGGGGTTGGGAAAATAATAAAATTAATGTGGGAATAACCCTTTCAAACTAAAGATTTTAAAATTTCCAGCACAGATTAGCAATAATGTAGTTGCTGAAACCACAAAGTCTCACAAGTAAGGTCATGGCTAAAAAATGTAAACCAAACAAGCTCTTCTCCCCAAAGGCTGTTTTAATTTAACAGAAAATCCTCCTCGCCCTCATATCGGATTTCAGATGTGTATGAAATAAAGGGTACCACTTTCTGCAACTAAAATAAAGCTCCTGCATGCCCCTTATTTTGGAGAATTTGACCCATTCTAGTGTCAAAAGTACTTGTTCCATGCAAATCTATAGTTACTTCAGCTTTTTTTATCAATAACTCCTTGCTTGAAGAAGGGCAAAACAGAGTTTTGTCATGCTCTGTCTGAATGGCTCCTAGAGGAATTTTACCATCCCGGAGAAACTGTTTTGCATGTGATCACACTCTGAATCTTCTTTTTGCAACACATCCAACTTCAGGCCATGGAAGAGTGAGAAATTTAAACTGAAAAAAAAGCCCCAACCACAAAACACCCAACCACCAGAACAGTTTACCTTAATGCAAAGGAATTAACCTTAGTTCAGTCTCAATGAGCAGAGCTATATCTTGTGAATAATGTCTTCAGTCGACTTATTTTCCAGCTTACAAATCTTCGGGTTTGCATTTTGTTTGTTATTATTACTGCCAGTATTAATGCAATGCCTAGGAATGACTCACTAAAGAGCAAGTCCTAGATATGTAAAAGGTTAAGGGAGGATATTTCTTGGTGATGTACAAAAAGAATTGGTAAGACTTAGACATAGCCTCAAAATGAGGACTTAAAGGCTGTCCAAGGTCAGAAATGGTGTCCTAAATGCTTTGTTAATGGTGATGCATTTTAGATATAGTGACTAAGAAAAAAAGCTGACAGATATTTGGAAGGGAATTAAGCCCATTTAAAATTCTCCTGGGTTTGAGACGTCATCTTAACATGTACAAGAGTATGCTTGACACACAGAAGTGGTAGTTAGGACAAAAGGACCTGGTGTTCAGTGGCAGATCTGTAAGCTGTCTAGGGATGGGAGCTGAGTTTGTAATGCTCCTGATTTACTAGAAACAAGGGCTATATGGAGAAGCTGGAAGGATCATGTACTCATGATACAGCTTGGAAAACAGTGGACACTCAGAAGTGTAAGAATTAAAGGTTAGTTCTCAGGTTGCTTATAGCCTGGGAGGAGCTTCTGCTGAGTGCGGGGAGAGGCAAAAAGGTAGGATGGCAGAAACTGCTTCCAGCTGGTGTTTGTTTAACAAAGCTTTAGAGGTGAAGGCAGAAGGAAGCCTGGGAGATGTTTGGGTTTTGTTCATGCTGGAGAACTGAAGGTATGTTGCAGTTTTCAGGGGAAATATCCGTAAAGAACTAGGAGGAAACAGGAATTGATGCAATGACGCATGAAAGAGATCAAGGGACATGCTCAGGAGGGAATAATGGGAACAAATGAAGTAGGTGGAGGGAGAGATCAAATGAGAAACTTTGGTGGCTGTAACAAAGAAAGGGAAAAGAGACATCCTATTGTACAGCCATCTGGCTTTAATAGCATTACAAATAATTAATAACATGGAGCCTTTATGACATTCATAGCTAGCATGCCTCTCCTGCTCCCAGTCCTGGAGTCAGGAGGTTGAAAAATGGCTATTTTTTTTCTTTTCTTTCTTTCATTTCTTTTCTTTCTTTTTCTTTCTTTTTTTTTTTTTTTTTTTTCTCCCCAGTGGCAATGTATTTTGTTCCATGTTGTAGACTTCCATACAATTGCCTTTTTGTGGCACTTCTCTGCTTTGAGCAAAATTGCTCAAAAATGCTTCTGAGAGCAGTTCACATAGTAAATAAAGAGTTCCTTAATAAACAGTAACTTTTTTCTTTAGGAAAGATTTTCATCAAACTGCCTTTCTTGGTATCCTAGTCTTTAAACCAAAGTATGGGCTCAGATTTTTTTGTGATGTAGTTCATTTGTGTGGTGCTGGATGACTCTCTTTTGCATGTAAATTAGAAGCCTTTGTGTCCTAGGATATTAATTAAACTTTGCGAATGCTAAGTACAAGGAGGATTTGTGGGGGTCAGTTTACCTGGGTTCAGCAGTTAAAACTTCCTTTGTGGAATTGTTTCGCATGTGACATGGACATCTTAAACCTGCTTCTGGATATTAAAAAAAAAAAAAAAAAGGTTCTCTTGCCTGTTACTTTCACAGGAATCCAGCTTCAAGGGGTTAGTCACAAAGACCATTTTCTTTTTATGCACAGTGCTCCTTCTCTAGACAAGGGGACACAGTTTCTATAGGGGATACTTCAGATCACCTGCAAGGCTCCTGCTCTGAATAAGCCCCTTTAAAGGAGTCTATGACAGCAACTTTGTGAGGTTGCTTATCAGCCTTTGCAAATGCTTTCCAAAATTCCCTCTTGTATACTCAGGGAAAAAAAAATGCACTGAAAGATTTAATTGGTGTCTGGATGTAGAAGCACCAATACCCAGTTTGCTGAGAGAGGTTCATGCTATATTTGAAGCTCCTTGAGTAGTTTGGCTTAGATTGACCCAATCTTGAACTCAAACAATTAAAAATTAGCATTAAAACAGAAATGAAAAAAGGAAAATTAAAACCCATGATTTAGAGCAACACTTGGTTTCACTACTGGTTTCAGGAAGGATGGAAGTGACAAACTCAGGCATGAACAATCAGTTTTAGCAAGGAAGAAAGGAAGGAAGCCAAGCAGACTACAAAATTATTAAACTGTTATAAATATGAGTAACAGGGTAGGAAGAAGTCTTATCATTTGCAAGATCAGCCAATGACACTGGAAAATCCAACACAATCTGTTTTTTCAGCAATAATTGATTTTGCCTATTGTACCTCACTTAGTGGATTTTTCGGTCTGATAACATGTTCATAACCCAAATATTTAATTTGGAGTTGATATGAAACAAGGGTTTTTCCTTCAAGAAAATAAATCAATGTTGTTACTGTGAGTAACTGTTAACACTGAAACCAAATAATATGAAAACCTGGAATCCAAGCACTCGCTCTTTTTTTTTTTTTTTTTTTTTTTTTTTTTTTTTTTTTTAGTGATTTTGGGACTCTTAACTGCTTTCTTGCTCTCCAAAAGGCATTCTTACTGCTTGTCTTTTTTTGGATGAAACTACTGAAACTATTCACATTTTTGGTTACATTGGTTTTAGGTTTCAGTTAAAAAAATGCTGATTAGGGCTTTATTTTTAGGTCTGGATCTGTAGATAAGTCAAGGAGTATTCCAAAAGATAAGAAACAAAGGCACCTTTGAGACAGTTCTAGATCAGGCATAGAATGGATTTCATGGTTTGAGAATTGCTAACATACTGAGAATTAACTTACTGGCAGCTAAATTTACTGAGAGCAAAATCCATTGAAGGAAGTGTTTTACAACTTCTCCCCTGAAAACATCAGGAGAGATTTATGAAGTTATTCTTGCCATTCCAGCTAAGACAGGTAAAGAAAGAGTAGTACAAATTCCCTTTAAAAAGACACTCAGAAATGATTTTTTTTTCCTTTTTATTTTATTTGACAGGAAGTTTCATAACATGCATCATCTTTGATTTTCCTTAAAGTGCAGCACAAAGGCTTGGCTCAGTGAATGTAATTGGAAAACGTAATCAGCGATGTATACCTCAAAATGAGGAAGTGAAATTATAGTCACAGGAATTCTGAAGAGCATTTCTTTCTCCCTCTTTCCATGAACAGATTACCGTGTTTATATCATTTGACTAAAATTAACGTTGACGTTACCATACGGGCTGGCCCCTTTCCTGCCCCATCTGTTCTCTCTGGAAGTGCGCCCTTGGCAGTTGGACCTGCTGCATTAAGTGGGCCTGAGGAGGCAGCCCTGCCCAGGTCGTGCTGGGATAGCTTCTCCCCCACCAGTCTCTCTTGCTTGCATGAAGAGGAAGCCTGTATTGCCTGTAAAGACCAGCTTCAACCACATACCAAAGGAGAAGTGGAGTTTATGCTGAGGCCAGCTGCTGGCCGGGATACCCGTGCTTGAGAGAGGTAGAGTGTTGTTTGGGATTAGGCTCCTGTTTGATGCAGGAGGTGGTCAGGAAGGTTTGCTGCTGGAAACTCTAGAAATAAAGAGCTGACTGACTGCCTCAGGATGTATTTTATTTAGGTCTGGTAACGACTGAAGTGCCTAATCTCCGGTTACGGAGATGGGTAAACTAGGGTGGGCGTTAAGAAGGAAGGCCGAAGGAGCTGAGGCCTGTAGGGGATGCTTTGTTCCTGGGTCTCGTCAGGCCAGAGGTGGAGCGGGACCCCAAGCACCTGGGAACACATACTTCATGCTTGTTTCCTGGAAATGCTGGGGTAGCTGCCATATATACAAAGCTGGGTTCAGCGTCAATGTTTGAGCAAGTAGGGCTACGAGAGTAAAGTTTGTTGCTGGATCCTGTAACATCTGTGAGGAGAGAGGGGACACTGGGATCTCTGAAAGCAAACGTCTCGTGCTGTTTTCTGCAGCTGGCTGGGGTTCCACACAGTGCTTAAACCTTCAGTTTTGGGGCTAGAACTGGGGTTTGAGAAAGCAGTCTAGAAAGCGGGCTTGCCGTTTCTTCAGGAAATGTCTCTGGTAACAGCGAGAGAGAGCTCCTATGCCCCCCCCCCCCCCAAAGATCATGTTTAATTTGGGGACGAAGCAAAAGCGAGCTCTACGATTAGGGTGGGGTTTTGGCTTAGAAGCATGCTTCAAGCAAACAGAGCCTGGAAAATGGTATTAACTGCTAGAAACTGTAGTGTCTGCAGAGACAGAAATGGGAGCCAGTGCTCTCTGCCGTATCTGTAGGGATAGCTGTAGTGGGGCTTCAGGGTAGGATCCTTTAGGATCTGCTAACACAGTGGTTTTGGTTAGGATGATAGCTGCTCATTCCTTTTTAATTGTGTGCAGCTAATGTGCCTGCTTTCATTTGAGCTTTTGTTGTCCTTAGATCTGCAAGAGTTTCTGGAGGGTCCTGATAACATGTGAGAGAATGGTGGCTGACGTTTAAATGCAGGTTGAACTAAACTGCAGTCTGCTTCATAGATGAAGGTCAACCAGCCATGCCTTAGTCAACTGTGCCTCATTGAGTTGCTCTGCCTTATACAGCTGGACTGACCGAGTTTTCTTGGTGCCTGTAACTCACTTCTTCTTCTGCATAATTTTGACGTGCAGGTTTGTGTTTTTTCTTTTATTAATATTATTTTTTTTTCTCCAGCAGGATGTTTTAAGCTCTAGCTTTTTTTTTTTTTTTCTTCTTCTTCTTCATATGATGTTTGTTTTCTATCAGCTGTGCCATTTCTGGGATTTCACAATCCCACCAGCACAAAGAGCTTCCAGATATTTGTGGGCTATGGGTGATAGGAATATTTTTTCAGTGGTGAAGGAGCTATGAAGGTGGCAGATTAATTAATTGAATAAACGTCTGTATGGGAGGGAAGGAAGAGGCTGTCAGTGTGTGGGAGCTGATATCACTCCTTTATCGCATGGGTAGTTTCCTAATTTGTGGAAGTTATCACTGTTACTGAGATTTATCCTTGTAAACTCTTATAGCCAAGACTCTGTGAGGAATGTCTAATAGACATTTTTACTTTCAAATTGGACAATTTCACATGACACTTCTGACAGTGAAGTGGGACTCCAAAGAATTTTCAGTCGTTTTGAGGTTTTTCAGGAGTAATGTGAAATAATTTGATTAAAGATGAGTACCAGCCTGACTAGATATACTACGGTAGAGTCCATCTCAAGATCCAAATTCATAGAATCACAGGATGGTTTGGGTTGGAAGGCACCTTAAAGCCCATCTAATTCCAACCCCCCCAGACCAGATTGCTCAAATTCTTTCTCCCATGTGCTATTTCTTCCTTTGAAAAATAAAGGGGGTGATTAATTATACATGGGAAGGCAGGAGTATGAAAACAAATATATTTACAAAATGCCATTTTTTTCTAGTTGATACAAAAAAGCACAAATTCATTTCTGCACAGATTGGAGAGGGGCCTACTCATATCAATGGATTTCTTTCTGTTGGAGGGTTTGTACCAGCTCTGCCTGAAGTCAGTTTCAGTTTCTGCTGACGTTGACAGGGAATAGGCCGAGCAGCAATGTCTCTTGTTTCTGCATTCCAGAAAAAGCTAATTTCCAATATAGAACTGACCCGTTATTACTATATAATAATGATTTTCATGTCATATTCCTGTTACAAGAAGTGATGCTTGTAATTTTCAGAAATCACAACCATCTCACTTAAAACTACAATTTTAGTTCCACCAAGTGAATGCTCTGACAGACATCTTTATTTTTCTAATTATACCCTCTCTGCATGAGGCTTAGCTATAATTATAGGAAATTAGGGAACGACTCTGCTGTGGAAGCGTAATAACAACTTCTGTTACTATTTTTAGGATCTGTTATGAAAATGTAGATATGAATGTTTGACTTCCAAGTCTCACATTTATCAGGTCTTTATATGCTGTGAAACCTGGTTGACAGAGGCAGCCAAACTCTTTTTAGTTAGGTAGGCCGACTTGAGTTTCCTACCCAGAGAATGCTGGAGGCTTCCAAGTTTGTTTGTTTGTTTGTTTGTTTATTTAACACTAACAACAATAACAGCAACAAAAAAAAAGGTCAGCAGAAGAGGAAAAAGGGAAGGAGGGCTGAGAGCAGGGAAGTGGGGTTTGGGATGAAAGCTGAGAAAAAAAACACTAATTAAAATAGGAAGCTGAGAGAGGGAAAGAACGTTTTGGGAGGGCTGTAAGAGGAGAATGAGACAAGTAATAGTAGAGTCCATTTTGGATGAAGACAAAGTTATCTTTCTTTTTGTTCCCCTCTTTTCTCTCCTTTCATTCAGCCTCCCCTGTGCCCTGAGAGACCCTGGCGCTATCTGCCTACCCCTGCAGCTGCCTAGTGCCAAGCAACAGTCACCACCCCTGATTTCTCCTGTTCTCTGTATGTATTTTAGGGGTTGTCTTTGGTGCTGACCAAAAGTTTCGGACCTCTAGCTGAGTGAAATGTATGGCCAGTGATATATAGAGGTCAGATTATGTAGTCTAATGATCTCAGTGGCGCTGGTGAGAGCACACACCTTAAACAGTCAGAGATCAAAAATGATTGAATGTTGGATTCAAATCCTGGATCCTGAAGAGACTTCAGTCTGTCCACTACCAGACACTGCACTTGTACAGAGGAGGGCAAAGAATGACATGAGCATACATATTCTTTCTTGAGATTCATAAGGAAGCAGTTTATTAACTTTTATGGTATTTGTTTAGACCAAAATAAAATGACTGTAATTAAGAAATATTTTAGCTTCGGAGGAAATGGGGTAGTCAGCTGCAGCTTGGATTCAGGCTTCACATCTGGATGGCTGACAAGTTTCAGATAAAGCTGACCTCACACATTCCTGGCCATATCAAAACCAACGCTAATTCAGAGAAACCCATAGCAGAAATGCCTTTCTGTACAGTGCTATTCCCAGATACTTTCAATCCCTTATTTAACATATTGTCTTTGAATTACATGGGCCACTTCCATGACCAGAGTTACCACAAAAGTGTATTCAGGCAGGCGCAGTGGCAGCAGAGCTGCCGTAAGATGTGCAGCAGGTATGTTTGGAGAATATGTTATATTGTCAGAACTGTGCTCAGCCAAATGATGAACACCCAGTTATCTGTGTGTCTCAGCTGGGCTGCTTCTTTCCTCTCTTGTTAAAGATCTGAATCTCTCCATCAATTTAAGTCATTCTCAGACTCTTTAGAAGGCCAGGAACAAACTGGAGAGGAACAGGTTTCTTACAGTCTGTGGGTCTAAATGCATGCCTTTTGGAAGAAGAGAAGAATGCAGTCTTTCCTGAGCTCTGCCTGAAACCTGACCTGTTCACTCCTTCAACAGGGTTTGGTACGATGTCTGCCTGAGCACGTCCTCTCTAGGAAGCTGTCCTTCTAACTGGGGATCTGTCTGACTTGCTTTCCCAGGTAGGGTTAAAAATTACAACATTTACTGTACCACTAGTACACCACTAAAATTGTGCCACTAGTAATAGATGAACATTGTCTTCACGGAAGACGGTATTTTTTTTTTAATTAAATAGTGTTTTTTTTTCAAAAGCTGTACTTCCAAGGAAGCCATGAACAGTGAGGGGTGTGTGTATCTTGGAAATGTTTCAGTTGCCTGCAAGAAAAACTCAGGGCATTCTATGGAAGACATACGAGCACTCGACCTCCAAAGTCCTTCTGAGGGTAAAACAAGTACATTGCTTCCTCTTCTAAAAGGGCCACAGCTGGCCCTAGCAAACAGTTTTTCAATCATTTCCTGAGACTTTTGAAATATAGCTAATCGATAAATATGACACACAAGCTGCCCTTAAAATGGTCTTGAGAAAGTCACTCCCAAAGATCCCTCTGGGCAGTGCTCTGTTCCAGTTGGAGGCACGTGGTGAAACTCTCACTGACTTTAACGGGGTTTTGTTTTTTAGCCCCACCTCTCTGTAGAATACTCAGCAAGTGTACACCAGAAAATAAACGGTAAATCAAGTGGTCAAGTACTGGGACTTGTTTAAGCATTAGGGAGATGTGTCAGGCCAGTGCTTCTGAGCTGCACTATGGACCATTCAAGCAGCTAATTTTTCTGGCCCATCTTTTGGCACCTCTTTGACTTCCTGTTTTCATTCTGGAAGCCAGCTGGGAGCAATAGGTGAGAGAACAGGCAGTGGTTCAGGGTATTTTAAGCCCCTTCCAACATGGGCAATGGAAACTACAGCAATTAACATCCAGTGCAGCCATCTGACTGTGTAAGTGCTCTTCCCTGTTCCCTCATAGGAGCAAACGTATTAGTTAAAGGCAGGTATGAATTAAGTTTCCCGAAGTCACTTACCCCTGAGATAATGAAAAAGCACTTCTGCAGCTGGGTGCCGCTTTTACCATGGCCTCTTAGTGGATTCGTTGCCTCTTGCCTTTCAGCTACATTTCACAGTCTTTCTCCTCGTTTGCACATAACAGTGGTGGACTGAATGGTACCGGGACATGCCCTTCAGCTTGTGCCCAAGGTGCAATGGAAACATGCCTGCCAGCACCATGGTAAATTTCTTTTTTTTCATGAACGTGTTAAATTAGCACCCATGCCGAGTGTATTCAAGACTAATATGTGATTTTGAAGAGGGGGATGATTTATGCTACTAACAGTTTCAGACAAGCCAATAGTAACAACAAGGATCAATGAACAGGAAAAGCTAAACTTTACTGTCTTTTCCTGGAAGGCAATGTTTACTGATAAATTGGATACCTTTCTTTAATTATAAAATATATTATTTATAAGTAAACAATATTTTGAGCAACTGCTGCATTAAACAGTGACTTATGTCTAAACATTTTAATTTATTAAATACAGTGTAAGTTTATAATTCTATAATGTTTTCCTCAGAACACAGCAAGTGCTTGGGGAAGTAGCCAACTCCACAAATGAACTCCAACTGTATATTTGAAAGCTGCTTTTTCAGAAATGTTGTTCTTATGTTACACAGTTGAATAACCCGTAGTTTCCCACTCATTAGAACAGTTGCTTCTTTTCCGAACTTTGTCCTGCTCCTTTGGATGCATGCCTCTCCCCTGTGTACAGTAGAGATGACAAGTTTAATGTTAGAAGTATTGGGGTATTTTAAGAGTGTAATTGGTCTGAGCTGGTCTCAGTGTGCAGCAGGTCTAACTGTCAGGTGTTCATTGCATTCTGCTGACAGCCCCTGGTGCTGTTATCAAGATATTTTATTTCAGTAAGATTTTTTTTTTTTTTCTAGAGCGATGCTCATTGATATGACCAGGAAGGTAGTGAGTGTGTTCGCCTGGTGTGCCAGCTGGCATTGGATATGTCCTGGGGCTCCCTATCAGCAGGGACAACCAAATTGTCATAGTTCTATTTGTGAGAAACGTTAGCAAAATACATGGGATCTAGTCACAGAAAATACTTGCAGAGTGGTCAGCATAGTAGAAACAACATTTGGGGACAGCTGTAAGCCAGTGCTGAACTAAATTTAATTTGAAAAGTGAACACTGTGAAGTCAGAGAAATTTGTCTGCATTTGCTTCACGGGTAGTCTTCAAAGATTCAGCAGGCTCCCTGCTGTTTCTTCCACCACTTTTTAAATGTATCTAAGCCTGAGAGGAGAGACAGTAATTTGACAAGTAGGTCGTGAGTTTTAGAAAACGAAATCAATTTGGTTTCAATTTTCACTGTACAGAAAACAATACCTTTTTTTTTTTTTATATATGTATAAGATAAAGTAATTCTGATATAAAAGAAATTTCCCTGGCATGTGTTTATCTCTGAAAGATTCTTCATATCGCTCACATGTTGTATTTGGTGAAGGGAATAAACATACCTACTGCAATTAAACCCTATTTCTTGGGAAAATTAGTCTTCTACCAAGACGACTTTTGCATATTTATGGGAACAAACTGGGTTTGGAAAGTTATGGTTTCCAGAACCAAACGAGGTAAAAAGCCCTTGATCTTTCCAGATGTTTCCTCTGGGGACATGCCCTTCTGTTTGGGATCTCGACATGTACAGTGAGTCATTAAGTCGCCTCCTTCAGTTATCATGCCTGTGCTGAACTATTAAAGGTTTCCTTTCTGGTAAAAGCTGAGGGACTGGAATGTACACAGTAGAGTTCTCTTTTGTAGTCAGGCTAAGTGTTTATTTTCCTAAGGTTATTAATGAGATGTTTCCTCAGTTGAAATATTAGCAACCTATCGTTTCCTTAGCTGGGGTATTCAGTATCTGTGCATCTGATACCTACTGTCAGAAACTCAAACCACTTCCCAGCTATCACATCTTGTGTCTAGCTTTAAGTCTCTGGGTTTCTCTCCATTCCCCTCCTCTCAACTGCAGCTAAAATGCATCTCATTCTTGCAAGGTATCGAGGGAGCCTTAAGGCTGAAAGCCTCTGCAAAGGACTGATACGACTCTCTGCAAATACAAATTCAGGATTAACATGATTGCAGTGGTGATGAGGATGTTATGAATGTGGAAAGAAGGGCTACTTTGTCAGCCAGTAAGATGGCAAAGAGGGAGAGAATGCAGTTCGCTGGTTCCAGTGTGTATCCATCTAGCTAGGTTCCTGGGAACAGCGAGGGCAAGAAGCAGAATCAGCCCATTCATTTTCCTCTTTGGAGGAAGCTGGGTCTTGGTAAGCCTAGCTGGAGGCTTCGTTGCACTGCATAGATATATTTTTAGTTTGAGTAATGACAGAGACGATCAGTGATGAGACCATACTGATTTTTTAATATTTCTCTAAGAAGCCTAAATTAAAATCGTGACTTTTACATGTTGAAATTAGCTCTGCAATTTTTTTTTCTGTTTTTGATTTGGAGGGTTTCTTATTTGTTGTAATTCTATAGTGGATCAAAGAGGTAGGCTGAAAATAGTGGTACAATTAGTTGAAGTGTGTTTCAGTTAATATTTTTTTTCCAAGAAACACATACACCAGTGCTACAATTTTTTCTCACACGTCAGGTTCTTCCTCCTGCACAGAGATCGAAAGAGAAGAGATAATTTAAAGAAATTAAATCCAAGAGCTCTGATCCTGATACTTCCCTGCATGCCCTAACATATGGGGAAGAATGTGGGAGGATCGCTCTCAGTTTATAAGGGATGCCCGTTTCTTGAAGATGAATAGGAGAATGGAAATGTTGATAACGAGAACAGTTGTCTACCCACGCTTCCCTCCAGCAGTGCCATGAATACTACAGGAAGACCTGCCTGTATTAGACTTGTTTCTACTAGCTGACGTCAGGTGATTGAAACTCAAGTAGGACTGTGGACTTTCACTAGGTGAAATATAATTGTTTTACACTCCTACGTGTACTTCTGTCAGCATTCCGAAGCATTCATACTTTCCATTCCAGCAGCGAGGTGCTCCAGAACGTATTCTTGCCCCCCAGGGACTATTTGCATAGCTCTGCAGAGCAGTTACTTTGCAGACAAATTCTCTTTGCTCTGTGTAAAATCGAAAAACTTCTCAAATAGCTTGCTGATGCCAAATCCTGCCTGCCTCCTCTATATTAGTCCCCAAAAGGTTTCTTTCTTTACTAAATAATACCATAAAAATGTGTGGAAGGTGTAGTTCTCATACAGTTTGGAAGGTTTTTATAGGTGATTCTGTAAGCATGAAGATACTACAGGAGAAGGAAATCTTCGCATTAATGAGAGGCTACTTAACCATTTCAGTTCTTGCCAAATATGCTGGCAGCACTTCTCTTAGGAGGGCCTATTTGAATAAAGTATAAAAAGTATGTGGTAAATAGAGTGCTGTTGCTGCTGTAGTGGGGTTTGGTGACATCCTGTGTGAGAGGACCAAGGCCGTACCACATGCAGTATGCATGATGAAGTCAAGCGACCTGACAAATTGCAACAGTATTCCTCTAGCAAGGCTTTCATGGTGAACTACTGGAATAATAATAACATGAACCAGAGTTTCGGAATTGACTGAACAAGGCCGCGAGCAACTTGCTGACTCTGAAGCTGGCCCTGCCCTGAGCAGGGGGTTGGAGCAGATGACCTCAAGGGATCGCCTCCCACTTTGGTGATTGTGTAATTCTCATGTACCCAAACTGTTATCTTTTAATTGATTAACTTCTTTAATGATTTCATGAGATACAATGGGTGAAAAGTGAAATATTTCATTGTCAAGACAGTAGGAGGCTACAGAATGGTTGTCTGTATGAAAAGAAAACTGGCCTTAATGTACTTAACTGTATGGACTGAAGCACTTTTATAGGTAGTTGAGACAGATCCCATCCTGCCATTAAAACCAACTTTCAGAACAGGCATAACTAGCCAATCATTTTCTCATTTAAGAAAGACACTTGGCTCCTTTTTTCCAATGAGTTATCTAGTCATAATTCTCAGGCTATTTGAGTTGAAAACAGTTTTAGAAATACAATTTTACTTTTTCTTGCCAGGAATAAGTAAACAAGATAAAACAGGCTTTTCTCTTTTCCTGGAAATGACAGGATGTCCTCCAATTGTTAAACTCACTTCTAGATTACAATTTAGAAGTATTTTTCAGCATTGACCTAACAATTTTCATGCAGTTTTGGTGTGATTTTCCACCATTTCCTCTTGAACATTCGTTATCTACTGTTTAGCTGTGAAATCTATCAGTTTCCAGTAGATTCTGCATTGGTGCAGTAAACCAATCCTAGTTTAATTCTATAACCATTTTTCTTCTGCTACCCCCTTGTATACTGCTGACTTCAGTGACTTCATCTGCAAAATTGTTCTTAGCTGAGCTGAGTACACGCCTGTATCCACCACTCAGGCCCTCTTTTTGTATGTTTTTTTTTTTCTTTTTTTCCCATGATAGTGAAAAAGAAAGTAGGAAGGAAGAAGTGAAGACTAAACCACTTCAGATTAATTTAAGTTATAATAAATTATGAAACTATTTCCAAGTGGATCAGTCCTTTGCTTCTAAGATTTTGTGGAACTGGCCTTCTGAGCTTGGAGGAAAGAGTAGGTTTCAGATGTTTTGATTTTACTGAGGCTTCTGATGCTGTTCAGATAAACAAATCAGGGAAACATGACGTATATTAGTCTAATATAGGATGCATGAAGTGGAAAAATCAGGTGCTTTTTGAGTACATCTTGTGTCCAATGATATTTTCAGTAAATTAAAGAAAAGTAGAATTCAAAATGGTATTGACAAATTGAAGAAATCGTCTGATAAAAATAGGATATGAATTTAAATCGAATCAAACACAAGGAACAGAGTTTTTCACAGGTTTTAGTGGAGAGTCAATAGTTAAGTGGCAGAAAAAGGACTGAGTTTGTGAAAACTTGAAAATGCGTCAGCAGTACTGCTTCTGTGCAAGTGGCAAATCCTCGTTCACATAAACAACGAGCTTAGCTTGCACGGGATACGAAGGTTTTCCACTTTTCAGCTGCAGAGCTATGTCTAGTTGGAGCAGCATGGCTTCAAGAAGGATGTGGTCTGTTTGGAGATAATTCAGAGAAGAAGAACAACAACAAGGCTTCTAGAGTACATAAGCTATGAGAAAGATGGAAAAAGTAGCATTTTGGAGTTGTTTAATCAAAAAGGAAGATTAAGGGGAGACGTACTGACCTTCAAATGCATAAAGGACTGATTCAAAGACAGGAAACAACTTTTTTTTCCTCTGTATCTACAGTAAGTAGGATAGAAACAGTAAGTTTCAACTGCAATAAAGGAAGATGTGACTAGACATTAGGAAAAATTCTGAGGTTAAAGGCCATGAAAAGCTAGAAGATAATTCTCAGAAGGGTTTTCTGTCATCATCATCAATAGAAAGAGCAGTCTAAAGAGACATCCATTAAGATCCAAATGGATTCATGATTCTGTCTTGAAACAGGGAGTGTTAAGATATGTCTTTGGGTTTTCCTCTTGCTCAATTCTGTACAGTCCTGGGAAAAAACAGAAGCTCACGCTTGGCTGGTGGGGGGGGTGGCACAGATCTGATGTATGTTATGTGGAACATCTTTCTGCCCTCTCAGCAGCTTGCTTTTAACCTCCACTGTTACCCTGTGCTTGAACTACCAGCTCTGACTGCATCCATATCTTCACCTTCCTCCTTTTACCCCCTCAGTGCTTTCAGTTCGATTCCCAATGAACTGCTCATTCCGTGTATGTCTCTGTGTCAGAGGAAAACTCAAGTAAACTATGAATAGAATTACTAATAAGCCAGGAAAGTTTGTAGCTGTATTTCAGATAAGTAAAGCCCAACTGGCCTGGAAGAGAGCCCAGCTCTTTTCTGTGACTGCTGATGTGGTTTAGATAAACCCGTCTAATGTTAAATACAAAAGTTGAAACGACGTTCTCTTGTGAATTTAAGTTACTTATCTCCTGACTGGATCTTTCAGCCAGTTTCTTGTGCTATTCCTCTTCACTTCTAATTTCTTATTCAATTGCTGAAAATGAGCTGCTGGCTAATGATACATACTATAACTCTTTTCTGTCTGTTACATGATGTATATTTGACTGTAAATATGAACAGGAACATAGATGGATAACAATTTCTAAAATGTTGGGTAATTCCCAGTTCTCCTTTGTGAGTGTTTTTGAAACCTCAATTTATTAACAATGTAGTAAACAATTGGGAATCTTTTAGCTGCTTTTTTAGATGACCTTTTTCATTTTTCCTCAAAAACATCTGTCAGTTCCCAGCAGTGTCAAGTGCAGTCTGTCTGACCTTCCTCTTATTTAAGTACTGTAAACTGGCTCTGCTGAAGGCTGGAAATAGCTTCAGATTATTATTATTTTTTTGAGAACGTTATTAGGGATTGTATTAGGGACGTCCACTTTGACGTCAAAAAGGACTGTGTAGCTGACCACTTACTGTCATAGTAGTGTGACAGCAACTTGCACCGAGGCCAGACTTCAACAGTTCTTTTCTGCAGACCACACAGCAAAAGCAATTGTACCTCAGCAGAAACATGTACAGTCTATACGCATATCTGTGCAAAGACACGTGACGTACTATTAACTAAGGACATCAAGAGCCTGGCCAGAAAAGACATCCAAGATCCCGTACATTTTGCACACAGCTTTACATGGAACACAAGATATCTTGCCAAACTATGCAGCCCTGCAAAATGGACAGCTTTGCTTGTAGCGTAAACCATAAAGTAAAAATCCTCAGCCGGCCCCTCATGAAAGGCATTGCACAGCCTGCTCTGAATACTTTAATGTCAATCGTTCCTTAAGATTAGGAGGATAAAACTAAGAATAGTTAAAAGCAGTGGATTAAACCAAGTAGCAGATAAATAAAAGGAATAAGTTCACATTAGGGATTGAGAATGAGTTTGTTTGCAATGCTAAAAATGCTCTGATGTTTTCTTCTTTCGGATGTTATCTTGCCCCTGTGTATGAGACCATGGCCTCAAAAACTCGCGACGGGGTGGCCTTTGGGTCTGTAACAAACATGTTGCTTTTCTAATGAAAAATGTCCCACATTTGGGGCACTTACAAGTAGTTCAGCACTGGCTTCTTAAAATAGAAGATCAAAAATTTCTAAAGGTCTCAACACTGTGTAGGCTTGGTCCATTCTGACTCATAAGGGCAAAGGAACTGTGAGCTGGTTCCCTGTGCCCCAGCTCGTCTCAGCCGTGGGGAGGAAGAAGCCGCTTAATTTGAATGCCGAGGAGCCGAGGGCCAGACCAGATGGCAGAGGGGAAAAGGCACAGGAGTGACGTGAAGAGACTTCAAGGCTGTTGTTGGTGGGAAAAAGAGAAAGCAAGACTTTCTTTTTTATTATTTTAACCCTCATGTCTCTGAAAAGTGTCTCAGTGTGTCCTTACAGAGACTGGGTGTTTGCGACCAGTCTGTGAAAAACACTCCATGGAGTTTATTTAATGAAATACATGCAGAATGTGGTACAGCACTAAAAAAAAAAAAAAAAAAAAAAAAGGGAACAGTCATCCCAAACTAATGATCATCTGAAGTGGTTTGTCACATCTGGTCTCAGTCAAGAGCAATGTATTTTAATCCCATTTAAAAACAATTCATCTGGATACCAGAATAAGAATTTTCTGATTCTCTCAGTAATGTCTGTGAAGTCTATAAAATTCTGTCTATTTTGGATATTATGAACAAATGCACTTTTATTTGCATTTTACATTTATCCTGATGTGAGTTCAGTGTTGTTTAAGGTGATTAAGGGTTTAAGGTTTAAGGTTAATCCAAGAGGAGTGAGTCCTCCCTCATCTGTGTGTTTAGGGACCCGATGAGCTTAGACACTGCCTCGTCATAACAAGTACTCACTTTCTCTAGTGCATCCTCCAACCTCTCCATAGGGAAAGTGGTGCGGCCTTGTTAGCCACACTGGTGGGTATCTGGTGCCCTGGGATATCTGGGAAAGCTCCCTGGCATGCAGCTCCATGCTGGGTCAGCAGGGGTTGCAGTGCCCTTCCCACTGCCACTGGCTCATATGCAGATGGGCCAGGCAGACATAATTTCTTAACTTTGAAGTTCTTGACATAGCAGTGCCAATATTTCTTTAATTTCTTTTCTTTGAATGTCACATTCCAAGTCATCTTTGCTTTTAGGAAAACAGTTACAAATTATACTCCCTTTCTGCTCTCATAGTCTTACCTTCCTGTTCTCCTCTATCAGTTACATTTGTAGCCTTATCCTCTTATTCTTTTTGTAGACTAAAATAACATCGGTCTGTCTCCAAATGTTTGACCAAGACACACAGAGGAATTTAGGCACCTAGACCTTCACAGAACTCACTTACTTTTTAGCTAACTTTGTTAGCTAAATAGTAATTTGGTATTTATTTATGTCCTTGGACTTGGCCCTTGAATGCCAAAGTGAAGGATAATAGGTGGAATCCATTTTCACGACCTGTATCTCCTACATACACTCTCTCATTGGCCCCAGAATAGTCATCAGCAAACCAATATGTATAAAAGTTGAATTTTGGGGCAAGTACCAGAAGTCGCCATTCTCTGCATCGAAAATGGCAGACACTACGGCAGAAGATGAGCGAAGTGCTGTGATAATGCTCCAGTACAATCTTGTAAGATATACTGACCAACTAATTAATGAAATACCATGGGTTCAGTCATCCATCTGCTTCCTAGTGTTGCACCAGAGGATCAAAACATGGAAAATTCTTTTCCCAGTCTGGCTGAGGTAGAAGAACAAGACCAAAAGACAACATCAGCTGGGGACATCCTGTTTATGAGGTTCCACAGCTTTGAGAGGCATGTGTGGAAGGCAGAGGTGTCACAGCAGACAGACAATGAGAGTTGTGGTGATTGTGGCAACATTCCTGGCAAATTTGCAAACCCAGGCAACTTCTTATGGATTTCCTGTCTATTAACAGAGCTTGAATCAGCAAAAAATACCTAAGATCTGATCTGCAACTCACTTCTTGGAGGGAGAAACAGAACATGGGGACTCACTGAGTGGTCGATTGGCTTGCCTAAGCTGAGAAAGGAGAGCTGGAAGATGTGGCAGGATCTGCATACCATGTGGAAGTCCAAAGATCAGTAAAGGGGGAAAAGAGGAAATGTGAAAATGTCCTGGTTTCAGTTAGGACAGAGTTAATTTTCCTCCTAGTAGCTGGTAGGGTGCTATGTTTTGGATTAGGATGAGAAGAGCGCTGATAACATGCTGATGTTTTAATTGTTGCAGAGCAGTGCTTACACCAAGCCAAGGACTTTTCAGCTTCTCGCTCTGTCCTGCCAGCGAGCAGGCTGGGGGTGCAGCAGGAGCTGGGAGGGGACAGACCCAGGACAGCTGACCCAAACTGGCCAAAGGGGTATTCCATACCATCTGGCGTCATGCTAAACAATATATAGGGGTGGCTGGCCGGGGTGGGGGGCCGGCTGCTCGGGAATAGGCTGGGCATCGGTCAGCGGGTGGTGAGCAATTGCATTGTGCATCACTTGTTTCATACACATTATTATTAGTAATACTATTATTATTATTATTATTATTATTATTATTATTTTCCTGTCTTAATAAACTGTCTTTATCTCAACCCACAGGCTTCACTTTCCCGTTTCTCTCCCCCATCCCAGAGAGGGAGGGGGGAGGGTGAGCGAACGGCTGTGTGGTGTTTAGCTGCCGGCCGGGTTAAACCACAACAGAAAAACAGGGTAAAAACAGGGTATACACCTGTGTTTAAAGAGCAGAGGACTTGAGAGGGAAAGAATAGGTTGATAGAAATACAAGTGGGCTGCCCTGGGGACCTGAGAGCAATGTTGGTCTCATGGGCAGCACCTGCTCCCGTAAATCCTGGGGGTACAGCTGCAAACCACCAAGATGTTTTGGAGCTGTTGGGATGTTTTGTTGGTCTGCCGGTGACGTGCACGACTTGGCCGCAGAAGGCCTGCAGTAAGCTCTTGCATGTGATCGGTGTGGTGGTTTGACACTGACAGACAGCTCAGCTCTACCATGTCGCTCTCTCACTCCCCCTCCTTAAGAGAACAGGGGGAGAATATATGATAAAAAAGTCTCATGGGTTGAGATAAGGAGAGGGAGATCACTCACCAATTACTGTCACAGACAAAATAGTCTTCATGTAGGGAGATTAATGTAATTTATTGACTATTACTAACAGACTAGAGCAGTGAGAACTAAAAGCAAACTAAAACCACCTTGTCCCCATCCAGCTGTCTCTTATCTCCTCCTGGTGAGCGGTGCAGTGGAATGGGGGCTGCGGTCAGTCCCTGACTCTTCATCTCCGCTGCTCCTTCACGGTCACTCTCTGCCCCTGCTCCACGTGGGGTCCCTCCCACGGGATGCCGTCTTTCCTGAACTGAGCCTGTGTGGGCTTCCCACAGGCAGCAGCTCTTCAAGAACTGCTCCCACACGGCTCCGTACCACGGGGTCCATCCCCCAGGAGCAAACTGCTCCAGCACGGGTCCCCCACGGGCGGCAGCTCCCCCCAGACCCCCTGCTCCTGCGTGGGCTCCTCTCCACGGGCTGCAGCTCCGGCCCGGGGCCTGCTCCTGCGGGGGCTCTCCATGGGCCGCAGCCTCCTCCAGGCCACATCCACCTGCTCCACCGGGGGCTCCTCCACGGGCTGCAGCGTGGAGATCTGCTCCGGCACCTGGAGCACCTCCTTCCCCTCCTTTTGCACTGACCTTGGTGTCTTCAGCACGGACCTTGGTGTCTGTTCTCTCACATTTCTCTCACGTTTCTCACTCCCAGCTTCTGTAGCACAGCAGTTTTTTCCCTTTCTTGATTCTTTCCTCCCAGAGGCCCAACCAGCATCGCTCATGGCTTGGCCCTGGCCAGCGGTGGGTTCCTTTGGAGCCGGCTGGAGCTGGCTCTGATCTGACGGGGGCAGCTGCTGCACTACTAAAACCTTGCCACTTAAGCCCAATACAATCAAACTGAAGCCAGAGGCTGAGGTTTTACAGAATGACATCCTGAGTGTCAGTACCAGCAAAGGTTTTCCTGCTCTGGCTCCAGACTGCACACCCAGTCCTGCCCAGGCACCTGCAGCGTGTCCGTGCTCTTGCAGGAGCACTGGAACAGGGGCTTGCCCAGCTGTCCTGTGAACCACATAATGAAGTTGTTCTACCTTGGAGAAACAACTCTGGGGAGACAAGAAGGGTTATCTTTTGTTTCTCTGTCCAAAGTTTGTTCCTTGTTATGGTCTGTCATAGTGGCCTGGGGCAGTGTGCCAGGAGCAGAAGTGACTGACAGTCTTGAGCAGGACTACTTTAAGGCACTATTGCCACCAAAGATTTGTGTTACAAAACCACAATACGAATTTCCTACAGATGTTGGAAAAACCATGAGGTGCTGGTGGATAACCACACTATTTCTCTGATTCTGTTGAATCACTACAGTACATTTTCTCCATCATGTCAACTTCCTTAGAGGCGCAAAGAGCTGAATATATTTGATTACAAAGATGATCAAGGGGCTGGAGAACCTCTCCTACGAAGACAGGCTGAAGGAGTTGGGGTTGTTCAGCCCGGAGAATAGAAGGCTCTGGGGAGACCTGATAACAACCTTCCAATACCTAAAAGGGGCCTACAGGAAAGCTGGGGAGGGACTCTGACAGGGAGTGGAGTGATAAGACAAGGAGTAATGGCTTTAAACTAAAAGAGAGGAGATTTAGATTACATATAAGGAAGAAATTCTTTACTCAGAGTGTGGTGAGGCATTGAAACAGCTTGCCAAAAGAAGCTGTGGATGCCCCATCCATGGAAGTGTTTTAAGGTCAGTTTGGATGGGGCTTTGAGCAACCTGATGTGGTGGGAGGTGTCCCTGCCATGTCCCTTCCAACCCAACCCATTCGGTGATTCTATGATTAATTACTGAATACCAGGGCAGGAGACAAACAAACAAACAAAAACAAACAAAACAACAACAACACACACACACACACACACACACACACACAAAAAGAGGAAGACGGGAGCTTGATAAATGGAAAGAAGTTTTCTGCGAAGTACAGTCCAAGGTTTCTTATACAATGTGTGACTTTTCCCTAATGCTGTAATATTTAAGGCACTTGAACAACCATCTGTTTGTAAGAAACTTGGACAAATTACAAATTATATACAGGTTCTGAAAAAGCTCTGTGTTTATAGGAGCTGGTTCATCAGTAAACACTCCCAGGACTAACTTTACTCTTTTTACCACTGTTGTTATACTTTGGTACTCTGTCTAAACAGAATAATGTTAATGACTAATACAGTCATCTTGTATTTAGTGACCCCATTTTCCCTGCAGCTTCCCACACACCCTTAGACCAATTTCAAGCAAATCTTATGGTGGCATTATGACCTTAGAGAAAGTGTTTCTCCAGGTGTGAAAACACAGCAAGGCTAATGGCTTATTTTGACTTCCTGAAGTGATGTCACACCCACTCTCCCCGGATAAACAACCAAAGGGCTGAATGCTTCTGAAGGCACGGCTGTCAAAGTGTTGTGCAAGCAGCAGTGTTAATGGCATGCTTGTCTCCTGTACAGTTGGTGTGTATGCCTGGATTCCCTGATGTATATATAATCTAAGCGGCACTTACACCATAACCTCCTCTTTGTTATAAAATCTTCCTTCTCCTTGTCTGGTTTTGTGCCACCTGGAGAAATTGCTGTATTTGGCTGATATACTGGTCAGAAGGTGTAAAATGATTGAGAAAAGCAGGCAACAGCATCAAAGAGACAAGCTAACATACAGAGGCAGAGTGATCATGAAAACATTGGTGTTAGGAGTGACAGGACTGCAGTTTTACTGCCCCGTCGTGGAGGAGAGGAAGCGGAGGATGGAGTGGAGCAGAGGAAGTGAAGCAGGGGAATTCTTTAATCCTTGCAAAACCTGCTTTGGGTAGCTTTCTCCTCTGAAGCAGACAGCAGCGTTTATGAGAAGGTTAACTGTGGCAAGGGACACGCTGCCCTTGCTATAAACCTCTCATGTGGCTCACAGCTGCAGGAGTGGCTGCTGCATCTGTACAGGCTGGGGTACGGTGTATTCTGCCACGGTGTTTCTGGGGACACTGCTGAGCCCTGACGAGTTCTCATCTGTGGGAGAATAGGGACTTTAAATCTTTGATGTTGTAAAGAGGAGGGGATACTGGTGTTGGAGGAGTCAGCTGGCTTTCCTGTGTATCTCTTTCCAGGAATCAAGAAGCTAAAGGTCACTGCACAGAATCTGTCCATCACACAGACCTTGCCTCAGGAATGCAGCCACTGGATCCATCCTTTGGTGAGCAATGTAAGCATGGTCATTCTGAATGTCTGTTCTCTCATCTTGATGTTTTCCTTTGACATTAAAGAGCCAATTGCTGGTATTTTGCTGGATTTAGTTTGGATAGAATGGAAGCAGTCAGATTTCATCCTTTTATATAATTCTAGCCTAGCCCTGGAGACACCTGTGAATCCACAGAGGTCTGACTTCTATTCATAACTGGTTTCAGTCCTGTGTTGCTTATTGTGTGTGTCTGAGATCAGTAAAAATTAAACATCGATTAAAAGTTTTCTGATGGCAGTAACTGAAAAGGCAATGGGATACTCAGAAATTATTTTCTACTCCACAGTTTTTTTCATAAGCTTTTTTCTTAGTATCTGTTTGCCATGGGATCTATAGCTGCCTGTCTTATAAATGTGCATTTATGTGCACAACAGATCCAGAGAGATCTTCATCATCCAAGAATAGGACAGAGAGCACCTGCTAAGACCACAGGCACAATCTCTTTTGGACACCATTTGGTGTCAGAACAGTAATGCCCAGTGAATTTTCTGTTGGCAAATAGGTAGCTGTATCACCCTTATGTAACATTATTGACATTGCCAGGTAGGTTAGACAGTACTAAGGGCATTTGTAAAGAATACTTGTGACTCTTTTTATAATTTGAATGGTATGTGCAAATCAACTTGCTGAGACAAAATTTTAAAAAAGTATACATGATTAAAAATCAAGGAGTCTGCCAGCTACTGGCACCTGTACTAACATATGCAAGCTCCTAAAAGATTCTGCCTGCACAACAGCTCCAGGAAGGTATGAAGGTAAAGTTCTGGGCTGTGACTCTCAGGTATGCAAAAGCGAAGGCTTTCAAAGCACCATTCATATTCTTCTGGGAGTTGGAGGAAACTGGGGTGTAATTCAATAGAATTAAGAGTTTATGTAAGTCACGACTGTGATTTATGGTTCAGAACAAAACCTAGGCATTTTGCTGTTTTATTTGCTGAGCAAATGGACTTCCCTACCCTATGGTTGTGCTTGAAGGTGCCAGTGCCAGGGGAATCCTGACCCATGGAAAGCTGGGATTTTTTTGCTTTTTGTCAGATTAGGGGAGATTTCTCTTCCACAGGCCTTAGAATGGTTTGTGCAAATCAGTCAAATGTAAAGTATTCTATTAAAACAATGATTCTTCACTAAAAAGGTTTTATTTTTGCTTATAATTTGTTAGGGTAGTCACGATCTGTTTATATTTCCAGGGAACGTACTGGAATAAGTCCCATTGAATTCAGTGCATACAAGATCAGACTTGCTGGGCTATTTGTTCCAGAGTGTAGTATACTTTTGTTTCTTATGAGACTTCCTGGTAAGGTGATTTTTATTTGAGATAGAAAACATATTTTCCAATCACATTTCCATTTGAATCTATTAATTCACTACGGGGAAGTTCCGAAGTAGCCCCTGCTGTTTCCTGACCTTTGACCAAATGTTCTAATAGTTTCCCTATTAAAAGTAAGCAGATGCAGAGTTTGAGATGGTACTAACTTTGTAACTAGGATTGCATTTGGCTTATTTTGTTGTTTTCTTTTTTCCCTTGGGGACTGCTCCTATTCTATATGAGAGAAAAAAATAGCACAGAAGATGAATTGCTACATTAATCAACAAAGAAAAATCATGACATTAATACACCACCAAAAGTTATCCTTAAGAGAGGCTCTGAGATACGAAAACATCTCTAAGATGTGAAGGCCTAAACCTCCATGACTGCTCATTGCAGATATCACAGGCATCACTGAGTTTGATCTCTTCCACCTGGTGCTAAGAACTAGAATGCTTTCAGCAGGGTCTGGACAAAAAAAAAATTATGTTTAGATTCTGACCCCGCTTTCAGGAAGCAGGCCAACTCTAGCCTGAAGCACAAGGAAAGTCAGAGGGGCTTGGCAGAAACAGTGGCTCTGTTGTGGGGTTATATTGGCAGCTCTCAGAGCTGCGTGGGTGCCGCAGTGCCCGGCACATTTGTGGGGAATGGCCTCGTGCAGGGCTCACAGGCCAGGGTCTCCTGCAGCATCCTCAGGTAGGTGACATCCTGGGGCAGGGGCCTGGCACGTCCTGCAAGAAGATGAAAGAGGAAGTCTTGCTTAGTGTGTGCTGGGAGGGAATGAAGCAACTGTTCCCTGATTTTTGAATGGTCTTATGCAAGGTCAGTCAAAGAGAGAGGTAAAGAAGGAAAGAAGGAAAGAAGAAGGAAAGAAGGAAGGAAAGAAGGAAAGAGAGAAAGAGAGAGAGAGAGAAAGAATGAAAGAACGAAAGAAAGAATGAAAGAATGAAAAGAATGAAAGAGCGAATGAACAAAAGAAAGAAAGAAAGAGAGAGAGAGGGAAAGAAAACAGTCTTACTGTGAAGTTGAGGAGGCACTTGGGTAGTGCATTAATGTTTGTATTTGCACCTGGCTTTAAGACAACTCATACAAAGATGGAAAGGGAACGCAGCTTGTGCATGGTTTTAAAGAGGTCAGAGAGAGATCGGCATACCACTGCAACAAAACTTTTGTCTAAGATGAGAACTTAGAGCAAAGGAAGCAAACAAACCGAGAAAGCAAATCACAAGCAGCAGCCAGATGAAACCAAACCGCTTTCACGTAGATACTCCTGGAAACTCTGGCCAGTATGTCATACCAAGCTCAGAGGAAGAGGCAGCACACATGACCTTTAGTAGGTTGATTCCACTTGTGATATCTTACTTCTCTTTCCTTTTCAGCCACATTGAGTGGAATATCTGGAGGTAGAAGTGCCCATATCACGGTGTGGTGGAATATGGAGATAGTTATAAAACCTTGCACCAAAGGGCAAATGGGAAGTGGGGGAGTGGGACGATGGAGGGACTTAGCTAGCTCTGGTTAGATTGACCAGATATTTGATTTTTAAAGGGCAGAAGGGGAAGATCCTTCTTGGTTCTTTTTAAAGAAGAAGAAGAGGTGCTGCTGTATTGGGTTGGAAGAACAGTGGAGGAGCTTGGGCTGAGATCCCTATCTTCTGTCACGAAATAATGATAGAAGCAGGGAAAAATGGCTAGCGCTACTCCTTAATGGGTAAACACTTTCCATCTTGTTGGCAAAACACCTGGCATCCCAGAGCTCTTTATCAGGATGGCAGAGCAGTCTATGTACTTCAAAATTGCCCAAGTCAAGGAGTATAGCTTTTTACAGTGGTCCAGCTGTGTCTACAGCATTTCTGTTAGCTACTGCCCCAGAAGCAAGACATAATCAGTCACTCAGCTCTTCTCCTTTGTCTGTTTCAACAGCTCTTCTCCTTTGTCTGTACTCAACACATTTTCTCCCCATGTCTGTTTTCAGAGTCCCTGTCTCAGCTGAAGCCATCAGCAATTCCATAGACGCATCCTGTCTATTCTTTCATCTCCTTGGTGTTAGCCTGGTTGTTTCTACTGAGTGCAGACCTCTTAAGGCTACTTTACTGAGAAGGCAGGAAACAAGAGAGTTATGACACTGGAAATGGCTTATTGTTTCTTCTCCAGCCAATTCCCTCTGGACAGCAGTTCTGTGAATCAGTTCTCTTTGTGGAGTATTTGCTGGGAGGTGCATTGGTGGCGTATGTCATTGTGAATTTGCTAGTCAAAGAGGGTCACTGCCTGTCCCTTGGGCAAGAGAAGCGAGAGGCACACTAGGCTGCCCCAGCAGAAAAGCAAACATCCAGAAATGTTCCGCAAAGGTGCCTGAAACATGGGCTGTTTCCCTTTGATAGTTTCCAAGAAAGAAGAAGACACACACACATCTGATAGGAGAGACTGAGGAGCTCTAGGTGGGCAGGTTCATTTTGCAGAGACTGTTCCTTTTAATAAGTTTACGTTTGATTTAGTGCCTACTGTAAACAAGGAAGCACTTTGTTTGACTATGGCTAGATAATGCATAATTAGCTGTGTTCAGCTGCATTACTTATAACAATTGTGTGGGAAACACTTTATCCTGGATTTGGTCAGGCCAATGCAGAAAAATGACAATCAAGCATGATGGCAGCCCTAAGACCTGTTTTGTTTTGTGCTTCAGTAGAATCCCTTACTTCCTCCTTCCATTTGCAGATCAATCTTTTTATTATTATTATTATTTTTAATACTTCAACTACTTACCCATGCTTTTCTTCTTGTATAGCCTCCATATTCTCATGGATCAGCACACTGCTTCCTGCAATATCTGCAGTCTGCTGCCACATCTCAGAGCTGCCAGGCTTTGATCCTGGACCTGCTTCACTCTCTAGATGATCTGCTTGTCCCTAACTCCACCTGGCAGGGTAACTGCCCCCCGCACCCTGTAGGCACGCCACATGGACCTCCCTAGGACACACTGAAGTGTAATTAGACTTGTGCAAGTAGTGCTACCACATCTAGGATGGTGAGAAGTCCACCTTATTGCAGAGTAAGCCTTAAGGTGCTCGCATTTAGCGCAGTTACAGTGGTGTTCTGGGTACTTATCCAGTGCACTGACAGACAAAGCCGTGGGATACTGAAATCTGTCACTTAACTGAAAGCAGCCAAAAGTCAGGATGCTCAAGGCAATCCTTACACTTGCCTTGGAGAAAGTAGCAGTGTAGATACGCAGGAAATTTTCCCAAAGGAGATCAAATTGCTGTTGTCTGATGTTAAGGCGAAGTTGGGAAATGTTCACCAGTGAATGTGGGGTGCTGGACTGAGGTGGGTGCTAGTGTGGTGCCTGCACACACTCCTCTTTAGGTTCTGTTTAGGCAGCACGACCAATCTGAAAGTGATAAGTGTGTGTTCCCGTGAAAGTACAGACCCGGTCTGGGACTCTCCAGGGACTCCCCTATCCTGTATCTGCCTCCTTCTCAGCCTGGGTTCAGGCCAGGTCCTTTCCTGCTTCATCTTAGGTTCCTGCTTGCATCCCGTACGTAATCAGCTGAGATTTCCAGCTGGGTCCCTACCACGTATTTACATTTCTTTCTAATTATTAGGAGTGTCTCCCTACAGTCTCAAGCCAATCTGTCCTATATCCGCTCTATGACAATGTTATCTTGAACCCCCAGGCAGAGACCTGCTGTCTGCGTGTCCTGCTGTCACCAGTGCTGCTAATCCCAGGGTGAGGCGAGGAGGCATTCGCTTGGTGTTGTTGTGCCAGTGGAGGTGTTTGCATCCGTCAGGCACTGTCTCCTTTGTTGCTTTCATTCTGGAGGTGCCCCCACCCTTTTGTCACCCGGCATAACTGAAAGCAACAGATGAGCAGATGGAAAAAGAAAAACATATCTCGAAGCAGAAAGTGAATTTTGATATTCATTGTTTGCATTCTGGACATCTGTACCACTGTGGCCACATGAAGTGATCACATGTGAAGGTCAAAATATTGACATATCTACGTCTGCAGTTACAGTGCATTAACAGTAATGTTCTGCAGTTTTTAACATGGATGTTTAAATGCCACTACAAATGTAGAGCTTTGGCAGGTTAGTGGGTGTGCTACGATTTCTAAAATTTCAACACACCCATGAGTCCTCAGAATGACTTCTTAGATGTTGGTCGTGTTCAGTGATCAATTGCTTTGCTGAATCAGGATGTGTTTCTGGCTTATGACAAACATTGTAACTGGTGGGCCATAATCTGGATGTGTTTTAGCTAAGTGACTGCTGGCAAACCTCTAGCACTTTGTTCTTCCTTACATTTTTCACGTAGCATCTCTAGGGTTGTAGATCCAAATGGCAGATCAGATCCTTGTCTGTGTTCATGCTCCAAAAGCTGTTTAGAATCCAAAGTTATAGTGGGAACAACTTGACTCAGCAGTGTTATTGATGCTCGTCTGCTTCATGGCAGAGATAGATCACAAAATAATTACATCTATAGGGTCTTAGTTGTGTGGTCAATACATCAACTGTGTTGACAAAACCAGGATGTGCATAAAACTTGTACTATATTATCATCTCACCTTAGTTGCTTACTTAGATCTGGCTGGACTTCGTTATTCCATTGCAGGTATATCAGCTAAAGAGATTGCCCATTTCTTAAATGTAAGGAGCCTTGCTGAATTAAATAAGGTACCATTAAAATTAGGTTAGGATAATACATAGTGTAGAACATTAAAAAGCTTCAGAAAAAAATGTAGACAGTTTACATCAAGGTATGGCTTTATCATGCTAGCATGGAAGAAGATGGCTGGAAAATTTATAAAGGGAGAAGACAACTATAAGAAATTAGTGGGTCTTTGCTCAGGACAGCTTGAGCTCAAGCATGCACTACATTTCTTTTGCTTGCTTTGTATACAAAAAGATGCCTTTGAGTTAGGAACAGAAGTACTTCTTTACCTTGCTTAGTTTAAGGTGTTTATTATTATTGGTGTCCAGTTATCTTATTTAGATTAAGATTTTATTTCAGTGATAAGGTATTTTAAAAAGAGCTTCCTCTGGCACTGAACAGTGTTCACACTGGAGTTCCTAACTACACACATCCTGAAACCTGCTTTGACAGATAGTTCCTCAATTTGTGTGCTCAGGGAAGGGGTGCTTTCCTAAGAGGTTGACCATTTGTTACTGACCTTCAAGAGGAAACTTTAAATTTGAATCTAAAGCTATGTCTATTTTGTTTGCTTTTCTGTCTCATTTATTATCCACGCAATGGTAAATTTCATATTGCTGCCATGTATGAACACCTGACATCTTACCTGAAATGCATTGTTCTCCGTTCTTCATCTTGTTCTGACAACTTTCCAAAGATTCTGCTTCATGCACAGGAAGGGGGGTGGAAGGAAGAATTGCTGGGAGCACTGGAAGATTGCAGTAACTGCTGCCGTTGGCTGCTGCCAACAGCATAATGACGTACAGGCAGGCATGGTGTGCTGGCTACCTTGGGGCTGGCAGCTGAGGCATGGCATGCCAGGAGTTACACCTTAGGAAAACAGCTCAGATCCTTTTTTGACTGCCTGCAATGTTCTAGCAGGGGAGAAGGAACTACTTAATGATTCAGAAACTCAATTAAATGATTCACAAAGAGCAGCAGTCTCAAAGAGTATAGGGCTTATGTTGAAATTAAATTTTATAGGCTAATTCCAGGAAAGAACTGTTAGGAAAGTCAAAGATCCATTAATTCTTAAGGCAATGTTCCGGTCTTCTAACAAATTACCGAGAAAACGGATAAAATGGCAAAGCTGCCATGGCAGGGGTCAAAGGGCTCTGGTTAGCAAGAATGTTAACATCTTAATCTTGAAATTTTGAAGTCATAACTCCTAACATAACTCCAGTAACTTACTAATTGAGTAAAAGTTACAAAACATATATAGGTCCTGACATAACAGAAAAGGACATTCACTTAAATAAATAAACTGAATTTTTGGGGCATTTTTACAGGAAGGATGAAGCAGGAAAGAGAGAATTCACCAGCAGATCCCTAGCATGATGGCAGACTAAAGGAATCAGATGCACAGAGATCTTTTAGATTATATATCTAAACTAGGTGAACACAGACTTCATCCTGATGAATATGACATTTCCCCTGGAAATTCAAATCCCAGGCATTGCAATACTGAATGATTTTGTACAGAGCCCAACTCCATGGGGCTCCTTGCAGAGCAATATTTAGAGGATATGTGAAAATGTGCCAGAACAGGCTAAGATCTGGTTGTGACAGCAAACTTGGCCGTGTGTAAAATACCTTTACACTTGCAAAAGGTGCCTGCTTAGGGACCAAGGAAATTCATTTCAGCCATTATATAATTTTTCTGCCAACTATTGTTGGAACTTAAGCAGAATTTATGCAGTTAGAGTTTCCTTTGTTGATGTGGTAATAATAGATCTTCTGCAGAATTGTAGCTATATTTAAAAAGAAGGCCCAGTGGAAATACAGTAATCTCCATATTATAAATGGATGCGCAAAACCTGACTGAAACTAGTGTCCAAAATGACACATAGACCATGGACAGCCATTAATAACATACCAGCACTTTTGCAAATTCCTGTCTAGAGTTAAAATATTTTATGGAAGTAACTTAAAATTGTTAGAAAAAGTAGACAATTTATTACAACCCTGCTATACTGTTTCTTTTCCTAAATTGCTTGCAAAGATGCTGTAAACACGTAAGAATTACTTTTGTTAGCTTGGGTTTACTCATCTTCACATAATGATAGACATATGTTGTGTTCTCTATGTCCAGAAAGTTTTGCAGAATTGGAATGCAATTTTTTGAACATAACATTTTCAGGAAGAATCTTGGGCTAGCCTCCATGTACCTCTAAACACACATACCACCACGTGAGGAAGACCCAGGAGTGCCTACTTGCTTAATTCTGGATTGCAAAGTACATAGAAGTGTATCCACCTAAAAATATGCTCCTGTTCTGGGGACTAACTAACATGTTCCAGAGAGAGAACCAAAGGGAAATTCAAGGGTAACTGAATTAGCAGGCTTAACCATGCCCATGTGATCATGCAGAAGAGCAGGAAAAATACTGTCTTTTTTATTCATGTTATTGTGAAGAAGATGTGCCCTTCAGTGAAAAACAAGCTGGTGCCATGTAGCCTAGAGGAGCAGAAAGGATGAGATGGGAAGCATGATAACGATGTTGAAATATGCAAAGGCTGTTGTAAAAAGGAAAGGGAACACTCTCTTCTCTGTGTCATAGTGGGTGTGACAAGATGTAGGGGACTGCAAATGCACCACAGATTCACTTTGATAATAAGACAGACTTTTAAATTTAACAGTAGAGATGCAGAAACATCAGTACGAATTATCTGGAGAGTTCTGGAGTCTCTATCTCTGGAGACAGGGCAAAAACATTTTAGTTAATCCTGCTTCGGGGAAAGGGACTGGAGTAAATGACCTTTCAAAGCCCTTTGAGTCTCAGATAGTAACCGGGAGCTTTTAAAGCAGGATTGTGCGTGTCTATTTTAAGGTGACTGGAATTTCCAGCTCCTTCTTTCTAACTCGCACTAGAGTCCATTGTTCAACAGGAAAAATTCTTGGGTTTCACCTCAGCTGGAAACCTTAATTTCCTGTTTGATATCAGAAGTGGTACTGTATTCTCAAAGAAGGAAGTCGCAGATACTTTATGTGGAAAAAAGAACAAAACAAAACCAAAACCTGAAAACAAACAACACCTGAAAACAAACAACAACTGACAAGAAAAAAACAACAAAACAAAACAAAAAAAAATAGTGTAGTGTGACAAAGTCAGTAACTTTATAGTGTAACACTACCTTTATGACAAGTTATTTGCTCTTGCTGCCACCTGTAATCTGATCCAAATTAAATAAACTTTGTCCCACAGAATTTAGGTACCTAATATTTCATCATCTAAAAGCAAGTTGTCAGTGCTGAGCTGCTGACCCCCGTGCCTTAGCAGAGCTCACCAACTGGACAATTCCTTGTCTGCTTTAGCTGTGGCACGCAGGCCGCTGGATAACTAATGTGATAACCCAATAGTTCAGGAATTTCTTGGAAGGAAGAATCAATTTCAAACTTACATACCAATGAATATTAATTATGCACAGTGGAACAGCTTCAAGAGATGTCCTCAAATAGCCCAGGCTCATGCTTCTGTGGGGTGGGAGACTTGAATGCAATTTGCTGCTCTAAACCGAAGAGGGGTATTCCAGCCAGGTTCTGCCACGTCTCATAGGAGTGCTAAAATCCGCTATTATAATTAGTATGGGGCTAGAATGGAAGAAGGGGGAAGGACATCTGACTTGCCTTTCTGTGTCTCATAGTGCAGCAAGACACCAAAGACACCAAAGAGATCATCCCATCTTAGGCCATGTCTTCAGTTCCAAGAAGGCCGTGTTAGTATTTTCGGATTTAAGAAGCCTGCTTTTGCTTTTTTTGGCTGTGTCATGGACTCCTCCAGTAGATTTATCTGTTCTAAGGTTGTCTGTAAATCTGCCCAGATTTGTGAAGGGTAAGCAGTGAGTATCAGCTGATGACTGATTAGATACTCAGGTGGAATGCTGCCTAGAAAAGAAAAAGCTCTCTTCTTGATTTTTAGTGATAGTTTGCTCCTTTGATCCTAATTGCAAACTTGAATCCACAAAGAGTAAGATTTCACATGAAGCCCTATTTTGGACTACTTACAGCTTCTAAAGCTTTCTTTTTTTTGCTAAAACTTTCTGGATCTGGTTGCTGTCCAAACATAATGTATTGATTTACTTTAACCAGTAATATCTTCAGTCACAGTTGGAAGAACCATTTCCTCCATTTATTTAAAAAAAAGAATACATGAGTATCTTTCTTTGGAATAGGTCCACAGCTGAGAGCAGAAAGTATGAAAACAGTGTTTCCTTCTGAGAAATGCTTTTACACATTCTGTTGGTCATTGGTTTGGACTTGGGTGAGTGCAGGGACATTGAAAACTGCATTTCCTGGAGGATCTGTACATTTTTATTGTGATGTATGTGGGGATGCCTTTGGAGGAGGAAGCTGGTCTCTGGAAGACTGTTCGACTTCAGCCTTTACACAGAACAGAGCCTTTATCTTGTGTCCAGCCTCAAAATTCCAACTTATTAATTTACTCATCTGTTTTCATTTACAAAAAAAAAAAAAAGAGCCTAGGAAGTTGCACTGACAGCAGGTTAAGAGTCTCACAATTGTAAAGGAAGGCGATGAGGGGAGGAGAAATAAATTTTCTGTGTCTCTCCTTGGCTCTCCCCTACGCTGTGCATCCCTTTGGTCACCAAGTAAATGTGACACTGTCTTGCAGTCCATAGTCCTTGACTCCCAAGTACCCTGGGGGGGGACCAGCTCAGGGAGCCTTGAAGGTGCCTGTTAGTGTAACTGTACAACAAATTACTTCACACATGCCTCCTCAAAGGGTGCCTAAGAGTACCTGCCCACGTAACCTATTATTTAAATTGCCCTGACTAATGCTGCTCATTTCTTTCCCTGTTCTTTGGAAGTTCCTTACACCAGCATGCCTGAAGTCAGGGAAAGGCTTTTGGGTGCTGGAGGGAGGTCTGAATAAAGCTCCTAAAGAAGGCCCTTTCTCAGGAAAAACGTCTCAGTAAGGGAGATCTGTACCTTGCACGCAAGATAGAGCTTGCTTGCTAAATGCACATAAATAGAGCCAACAAAAAGCATAATACCTGGAGTATTTTGCAAGCTCTGATGTCTCCATGGTACAGAATTGTGTATTTTTAAGCAGTCACGATTGTTCCAGTTTTTATGATTGAAGCAACAGCCACAGATCCTGTAATATATAAAAAAATCTTGGCAGCAGGGTCCCTGAGGTTATTATTCCCAAAGTTTCTATAGCTAGAACAGAAGTCAAAACTGCATTTAATATATATTTATTCAAAATGATAGGCTACCTTACAAATCTGGAAGAAGACAAGACCGTTTACAACAGCATGTTGTAGCAATTACGGGCATCATTCACAAGCCAGTTTCTCCAGGAAGCCTCTGAGCTGTCACCACCCACCCTTCTCCCCCGTCCGCACCAGCGGTGTTGGCACTCGGTTATAGTGACACAGAGACTGCCCTTACGGGGCCAACTTTCAGGCCGGCCAGCCCGCCTTTCCCTGGCTTTTTTCAGTCAGTTATCTGTGTGAGTGGTATCTTGGCACTTGGGTAAGTCACGGTCAAGCACAGGCCTAGCTCGCGGCTGTGTTGTGGGAGCGTTTCCGAACCCCGCTGCACCGCACGTTCATGCTGGCACAGGTAGCATCGCACGTATGTCAGTAGTGCTGCCAGTTCCAGGCTTCCAGCCCGGACGTTTCGTCATTACAGCTTTTTTCCATGTGTTATTAAGCTTAAAGCCGGTGGTGCCAGGTCATCGGCTGTGCTGCTGCAGAGCTGGGCCTAGCAGCCCCTTGCTCCGGGCAGGCTGCGGCAGGCTGTGCTCCTCCGCGGAGCCTTGCAGGAGCCCCTGGGCATCCCCCCTGTGGAGGCAACTTCAGGAGCCGCAGGAGGAGCTGGGGCAGGCTCTGCCCTGCCTGGACAAGGCTCCAGGACCGTGTCCCTTCTGTCCCCTCCGCAGGGAAGAGCCCGCGGGGCCGAGCCCGGCAGCGGGGGACATGCGTGGGCTGTGTGGGGACCGGCTGCCGCCTGCTGGGCACTGGTGGCCCTGCACCGCCAGTAACACACACCCCACCCACACCCCGGGCAGAAATCTGCCCTTTTAATGCGGTTTTAATGCCTCCAGCCCCTTTGAGATCGGCCGGGATCGCAGCCACCCTGCCCCACCGACCGCTGTGACAGCTGCAGTCCCCGGCCACAAGAGCGGGGGGGCTGGCAGGACGGCGCGTCCGAGCAAGTTGGGGGGGCATAAAACATTTCCAACAGCTCCAGCTATCCCAGGGGTATGTCCGGAGAGGGATATTGGCATAGCGTGTGGGAAGGACCAGGAAAATGGGAAGGTAAAATGTGAGACGTTCATGTCTGACAAACGCACCGATCGCCGAGGTGCAGCAGCAGTGGGGAGGCTGTGTGCTGGCCCTCCAGGGACTGCGCCTTTGGCTCCCTCCTGCCATGGCTTTCCATCACTTCCTCCTCCCGTGTTTGTTTAGGACCCTCTTTTCAGAATGCCTGCAATCACAGACATTTTTTGCTGGTTGTCTGCAATGAAAAATAGCACTTTGTCACAGTTGCTGGTTTACAGGAAGAGTGAGACTTCTGTGTAAGCTATGGGAAAGGGTCCTCTAGCACTGTCTGCCTTAAAAGTCATGCTTGCAGCTTGGAAATGAACTAAAACCACTGAAAAGCTCTCCAGAAAATACTGCTTGTACATTACGTTTTGTCATTGTTCCCACATCCCTTTTAATCCTCAACCACAGCTTCGTACTGGAGGCTAGATAGGCACGGAGGGCATTTTTCGTCTCAGTAGCAGTGGGATAGCAGGAATGTAAGCTTCCCTTTCAAGTCCAAAATCAAAGTGTTGACAAACAGTAAGAGAGGGATGTGAGTTTTGAGGTTGTATCTTCCCTCAAAAAAGGTGTCTGTCCAGCTCTGGGACTTTTCCCAATAGTTTTGTTTTTCTCACAGATTTGTTTGTATTGTTTTCCTTCCCTCTTCTCCATACAGGAAATAAGCCTACAGCTCTCTCATGCTTTAATATGCTTTTCATGCTGTCTGCAAAGACACATTTTGGATTGTTTGTGCTCTGCTCTTCACTTCTCAGCAATGCCTTTTCATGAACTGGCAGCTTGCAGTACAACTTTAGCAGTTTCACAGCGTAGCAGTACTGTGAATGGAACTATCTTGGACCTCTCATGCCTTCTCCTGGTGTCACACTGCCACAGTGATCTGATTGCTGTCCTCTTGCAGGTGCCAGGCTTGCTTGCAGGAGCTATTCTACAGTTCACAGCGTGGGTGAGGGTGGGGGGGGTGTGCACAGAGGAAGAGCACGTGGGGCTTCTGAACAGCCCCGGCTCTCGTATGGTCATTTACAGTCTGCAGGGGACTGAATCTAGATCATCCCTCAGGCCTTTTGTTTCTATGATCTTGTTCCTCTATTGCTGTTAGTTTAAAATAACAAATGTTCTTTTTTTTTTCTTTTTTCTTTTTCCCCTTTTAAGTCATAATGCAAGTGTTTAGCACAGTTTTCATTTCCTGAAGAAGGAGCTTCCCCTTTCAAATCCGCTTTTCAAAAATGTGTCAACTCATTCCCTGGACAAGTTTTTGTTTCAGTTTCCATTTGCTTTTCTGATGCTGTGTTTCCATAGAGCAGGAGAATTTCATTAGTCAAAGACATTTCTGTTGCTTTCTTTTTCTCTTTCTTGTTTTTGTTTTTGTTTTCCTACCTAAGGCTGAGAAAAGAGTTATTTTACATGGCTGTCTGCTTACCCAGCCTTGTCACTGGGGAGAAAAAGGCTAGTCATTTAGTTATTGCAAGTGTGGAGATTGCAGGTCATGGGGTAAAGATACCAGAAAGAGGTTTCAGCAGGCAACTAAGGTGGTGGCAGCCTTCTCAGCAGCATGGCACTCCGTGCATTTTCTGAGAGGGAATGGTGAGAGCAAAAGGTGAAACTGCTAACATAACCTGCTCAGTTATTTTCCTGTGCAGCCCAAGTTTGAGGCCAGAAGCAGGAGGAAATGGAAATCTGGGTGTGCTAACATGCCTCAGCAGAACTAAATTGCTTCTCGCCCCTGGTCCAGTTACTTTAAGTTCGATCAGATAGCTCTACACTGCAACATAGACCATACACGCTGCTTTGAAAAAACAGCTGCACAGTATCATCAGTCATTTTATTTGTTGCACAATGTTCTGGTTAAGAAAAAAAAATACAATGTATGCTAACCACTAGAGTTCATGGCAGCCGGGGTTCAGTCTTGCAGAGGTCTCCTAAGGAGAAAATGACTCATTGCTCAGGGACTTTTATTTTTTTTTTTTTTTTAACCATCCTCATTGTACTGAGGTTGGGGAATTCCAGTGTGTTGAAACAAAAAATTCACGTTCTATTTCACTACCACAAACTTATGAGATTTGCTGCATCCACTTTCATGCTTTTCATGCTTTTCATTTTCATGCGTATGCCAACGTACCTTTAAGCGACATTTATGCCTTCCTAAGTGGGACACAGTGCAGGGAGCAGTCTGTCTACTAGGGGCTGTGAGAGCATGGAGCTTTCCTTCCTTCCTGTCTCAGCTGTACTTCTGCACAACCGCAGCCTAGGAAGTCAATATGGCACAGCCTACACCAGTGCTGTGCTGCTCTGCCAGAAGGCAGACATTTTATTCTGTCATGATAATTTATTATTGTGTATGTGGAGTCTGGCCAAAACACAGCAGCGAGCAGCACGCTGTCCCAGCATGTCAGATCACAAGGCACAATGCTGTGCCTTAATCAGGGTCTGTAGTTAGTCCATAGATGCCCAAGTCAGGTGCATGGATATTAAACTGTCCAGCTACAGCTGCCTGAATGTTTTCCTTTAAACAGCAGCACAGTGTGGGGATTTTGGCAGCATAGTCAGCAAATCAGTGTAATGTTAATTTGTTAGGTCACGTAGAAAATGCAGAAAGGTTGGAAGCAAGAGGCTCCAAAGCAGGTGGGAAGGTTTTTCCAAGCACTTAGCATCTACGTGGTGTTTGAGAACCGTGGAAGAGCTGTGCATCCTGAACCAGGTCATGGCTTGGCAACTGTTGTGGTTTAACCCGTCTGGCAGCTAAACACCACACAGCCGTTCGCTCACCCTCCCCCCTCCCTCTCTGGGATGGGGGAGAGAAACGGGAAAGTGAAGCCGGTGAGTTGAGATAAAGACAGTTTATTAAGACAGGAATATAATAATATAAGGAATATAAGGAATATAATAATAACAATAATAATAATAATAGTGATAATGATAATAGTATTAACAATAATAATGTGTAAGAAAACAAGTGATGCACAATGCAATTGCTCACCACCCGCTGACCGATGCCCAGCCTATTCCCGAGCAGCCGGCCCCCCCCACCCCGGCCAGCCACCCCTATATATTGTTTAGCATGACACCAGATGGTATGGAATACCCCTTTGGCCAGTTTGGGTCAGCTGTCCTGGGTCTGTCTCCTCCCAGCTCCTGCTGCACCCCCAGCCTGCTCGCTGGCAGGACAGAGCGAGAAGCCGAAAAGTCCTTGGCCTGGTGTAAACACTGCTCTGCAACAATTAAAACATCAGCATGTTATCAGCGCTCTTCTCATCCTAATCCAAAACATAGCACCCTACCAGCTACTATGAGCTACTTAACTCTGTCCTAACTGGAACCAGGACAGCAACAAAATAGGCTCAGTGGCCTTCAGACAGTCCACAGGTCTATAAAAGTCTAAAAGTTTTTGAAGCTACTAATGTAAACCCCACTTTTCATTTCAGCTTAGTACAAAACATAGAACTGTGGCTGCATTTCCAGCTGTTTTCAAGGGCCAGGTGCTGCCCTGCCAGCAGCATGACGTCTGGGAGCAGCCCTGCTGCAGCTGTGGGCACCCAGTATTGCCCTGGGGTTGATTCCCAGCACCTGCTGGCATGCCTGTCCTGCCCTTTCTACACCCTGGGGCCAGGTGGCAGCAATTGGACCTGTCCACACACCCCAGCTGACAGCACTTGCTCAGCCAGGAGCAGCTTCAGGCAGGTCTTCTTGTGTTTTGGTTGGTCCTTGGCACTTAACTGGAGATTCCGTCTTAGGGAATGGATGGAAGAGCCAAAGAAGGTTACCCCGCTAACAGGCAGATCGAGAAAAACGAAAATCAGGTCTTTCTAGGATGGTCTCCTTTTCTGCCAAAAGGTTTTGTGAGACTTTGCATGAATCAGTGTGGGGGCAGGAAAAGCCTTAACTACAAAGCAGTTCAGTGCTGCTGGTCTTTGAATTGAGGAGCCCTCTTGAGGTCTGTGATGAAAGACAGGTACGTTGTTTTGTGTTTTTTTTTTTCCTTCTTCTTCCCCAGGAAAATGATCTCCCTTTCTGTGATTTACTGACTTGAATAAAATAAAACCTAAAGATGACATGTATAGGTTACCTTGTAAGAAGTAAAAGAGAAGTCATGCGCTACTTGGATTTATTTATTTATTTATTTTAATTTATTAGATGATATTTTCATTGTACCTGTTCCTGCATTAGAAAAGATAGCATTGGCTGTTGCATGATTGGTTCTGGAGACTTTACAGCTTGTGCAGGTTGCCTTCAAAAATTCATGTTTTTGTTGTGCTACTCCAGCTCCTGTTTCTGCTTCCTTCAAGGGTTTTAACGTCAAAATAGGCTTGAGGTCAGCGCAGATAATAAGGGAAATAATACTTTTACTTAATAGTGGGGACTTTGACATAGAAAACTAATATAAATATACACGCACAGGTGCTTTCACACAAGGGAGAAATCACGTTTACAACAGGGCAAAATATGATTATACATTAATACTATATTCAGAACTAATGAGGTACAAAAGGTTGAGTGTTTGTTTGTTTGTTTTCTCTCTAAGCATTCGTCCTTGTACATTGCATAAACTCTTAACGCTGGAGTTTTCACTTTCAAAAATGCAACATTCCAGAACTTTAATGTAAGAAATTCATTGATTTGCATGCAGGACCACACATTTGGGCTAAACCTTTCTGCCAATTACTACTATTTTCTTTTTGTAGCATGTCCTATAGCAGAACTCTTCGATTGCTACTTCTATTAAGTAAGCCAGAAAACTTCTCCTAGTTTTTAACAATCGAAATCAACAGGTAAGACTCTTTTAAAGGAAACATACCTCTACAAAAACCGTAATTATTCCTCATTTGTATTATAACTACCTTGAAACTTTCACAGCTGCCAACAAAAATGGCATTTAAAAAGGTTTGATTGTGGTAGTATTTAAAAAATACTACTTCAGTCAGAAATAACTTTTAAACGACTCCATGCTATGTCTCTTCCAAGCTATCAGAATAGGTTTTACTTAGCTCAGCATTATCATGATAAGACTTTCCACCTTCCTGACTGCAGGTTTTGCTTTGCTCAACATCATCATTATAAGATTGTCCCCCTTCTTGATTGCTGGAAACAAATGTCTTCAGCTTTTCCTCAATTTTATCAGCTACAGCACACATTTTTAACGTTCTCAGGCTGCTTAGTAGGGTTCCATAGGCTCCTTTAATCCCATGACTTTGATACCAGGCTTGTAACAGCTTAATTTTCTGTTCAGATGTATCATTAATATTGTCCTGCAATACTTGATCAATGACAGGATCTGGTATTTGGCGATAACGGACAAACTTCTTGACTTGTGGGAGTGTCATCTCTTCCGCAATAATAGGGATGTGGCTGCTCAGGTCAACATCTAGAAGCATAAAAGGAAATGAATGCTCTTGGCACTGAAATCTTACTGTTCTTTGCTTGTTTAATCACCTATGCTTAGAGTTGATACTTTTTCTATCCAAAACAGACTAAGTTTCAGGTTTTCGTGACTCTGTATGTTTTATGTGTGATTTTGCAATCACACATATGTTTTATGTGTGATATTTCAGGTCTGCTTTTACACATTCCTACCAAATGAAGATAATTCAAATATCCAGGGTTGTAACTGTATTGCTTTCGAGCACCTTAAAAAGAACTAAACTCCTTCTGTAACCTCTTTATCCCTCTCGATCATTCAAGCCTGGTCATGACTCCTGTACCTGTTTTGCTCAAAATAGTATTGGGAAATGCCCTGGAACGGGACAGATTTTTTGTGATAGTAGCCTTGGAGCTTGTATTCTCTTCCTATGGAGTGTTACCACTGTGGTTTTGCCCTCGAATGTACAGTAGGATTGTGTCTTTGTGATTCTACTGCTGGCTGTAGGGCTACTCCATTATCAAAATTATCCATGGTTCTAGAAATCCAGCTTGCTGCCTCCTATTGCCTGTGCTGTATGCAGAAAAGAAATCCACCTATTGTCAATTAGTAGTTGCTTCCTATACAACAGACCTGAGGCAAAAGGTGTGCCTTAACAAGCATATTATAAGCTGGCATTTCTTTAGTAAGTGTTCAATGTTGTCCTGAGTGACAGCTTTAGGAAGTGGCAAAGTCTACACAAAAATACCCTTTTCTTTAGAGTAGGACTTACATGTTTGTATTTTTTTTTTATTCTACTGAATTTTGAGAAATTACTTGTCTCCTACCTGTACATACGAGCGGTATAATCTGAAAAGAGAGGCAAGCAAGAAATGAGTACATAACATTTTTGTTAAATACCAACCATGTATAAACAGATGTCATAACACAGTTTTCTCCATGATTCCCCTATTCTATGAGCTAGGGAATCAGACTGGACACACTTTGACTTGGGTAAGCTTGGGGAATCACCTCACGATTGCTATTTCCTAAAAATACACATGGGGAGCAGGTACCCTAGATCAGTGGAGGTATGATGATTTGTTAGGTTTTGATCTTGGTCATGTAACTGAGCACAACAACAAACCCTGAAGAAATAATACAGAGTTTCTCTTCTCCCAAGATTCCTTATGGTGAAATTTAATGCATTGATCTCATAGAAGAGAGGCATGCATGTGCTCAGGCAGTATCAGGGTAATTTAGATGGAACAAAGTTCCCTTGCATCAAGCTGAGTTTTATCTGATCTAAGCGATACCACTTACTATTTCAGGGAGCGTTTCACCTGGGTTCTGCTGGCAAGTAAGACTCTTACGTTTTCTCTTGCCTGAAACAGAAAAACACAAAACACTCTTAAAATCCAGGTCAGCATATTCCTCTGGACTCCAAGAATATAAAATTACATCTGAGTAAGCAGCTGAATATCTTATTCAGAGTATGTTAGGAATAAGGAGAAAGGGAATCACTTACAGAATAATAATGATAGTGCTCCAGATCCTAAGAATACTATCACAAGTATGACCACAGCTGCAATGCCCCATGGCGGCATTCCTGTTGGAACATTGGAAACGTTACATGAAAGCTAAGCCAAGAAATGCAATACAGCAATACACTAAATTTTTAACAAGATTGCATCAGATTGTAGAGGCCCTTCTGTTGACTCCTGATGGCAGAAGCTAGTGTTTTGTTAGTCTTGACTATCGTGAGTCACCCCCAGAAAGGAGTAATAGCTCCTGCATCTCTACTGTGATCAAGAGAAAAGGGCAATCGTGCTCCATAGGTCAGTACGGGGCCCAGCAGATACAGTCCCCTTAGCAGTCAGGAATCACTATGGGTCATTGTGTAAAACACTACAATTGCAATAGCCCCTCAAAATGCAGCAGATGCTAGACTCTAAAATGGTACCTTTCTCTCTGCACACAGTGTCTGAAGTTGGAGTGCATTCTCTTTCAACTGGGACATTTTCACATCTGCAGAAAAGACGAATTATTGTGGGATTTGTTTCTCTCTTTATAAAGTGTCAAGAGAGCAAATAAAAATCTCCTAATGCTTTTTGTTGGCTAAAGGTGTCATATAACAGAATGTTGGAGTGTAGAACTTAACAGGTATGAAAATAGTGTGGGGGAAAAAGCGTGGAAATGATTTTCTAGATGTAACAGTAGATCACACAAAGGCAATAGGAAAGCTTATACACTCCATTATATTATTTTGAAAATGCTATACAGAGTTGCTGGATGTAAACAGACTTTTGGCATGCCTTTGGAAAGCTTGCATGCATGCAAGTTATTTTGACTGAGTTAAGCCAGTTGAACAAGCTAAGTGCAAAGGAAAACTAGTATATTTTCTCTCAGGTTAACATTATCTTAGCCCCAGTCTTGAAACTGTCTGGAAAAAAAAGTGTGATAATATATTATCACTCTCATATTTAACAATGAAAGCATAAACTTACGTGTTACATCGCTCGCAATGTGTAGTACATGGTACAGAACTGCAAAAATAGTTCTCTGCACAGGTGCATTCTGTGTTCCGTTCTTTGGTACATGCCTTTGCAACCTGAAAACCTAAAACGAATTCTTAAAGTTTGTTAGTTTGAAAAAGTAGGCCTCTGCTCACAAGCTCTTGTCAGACCTGTGTATTTTTAGCTCTACCACAGCTGGTACTGGTGACCCTTAGTAAGTAGAACGTAGCTTTTATAAGGAACCTTGCTGTGGGAGTACTGGAAACACAAGGATGGCAGAGAGAGACCTCTGCTGGCCAATAGCTCAAAAAACTGATCACACAACAAAGTACTTGCTAGAAGGGGACTCGTTTGGCACTGCCAAACTTGTCAGCTTCTTTTTCCCGTTAAGAAGTATAAAGAAGGGACCACAAAAGATCACGTACCCCATTTCTCAGCTTTACATCTGAGACAATTTCTTTACTCCCCCTGACAGACAGCAAGTTTTTATCTTTTCCTGAGAAGCCTCAATAGTGAGGAATTATCCCACTCCTGGCTAACATTCCCTGCATAAGTATCAAAACGAGTGTATTAATTTTCTCCTGTCCCCAATATATATGAGAAAGAGATCTCCATTTAAGAAAAATTATTTCTGCATTAAGAATTTCTGAAAGTGGAGTTATCTACTATGAAAGCTATTTTCATCTGGTATATAGGACCAGAAGGGATTTTTTGAGTTACCACATAAAAAATAGTAATCCCATTACCTTTAACTGATTCTAATTAGTTTCTTACTAATTAACTAGGCACTGTACATAAACTGAATTGTATCGCTATAGTAATCTTCGTTACCCATCTAAAAATGCTTGTTATAGTAGCTAATTAAATATAAAGCTAATTTTATATTCCTACAGGTGACCTGAGAACAACCATACTGGAGTTAAGAGCTTTCTCTCTGCTTACCAAACTGGATTTTGGATATGAAGAACGCAGAACTATCATTCTGCAAGTCCAGCTATACTAGAACTACAGGACACCTGGTGAAATTGGTAGGAGATCAGTTTAATGGATTAAAAAAAAAAAATCTATGCTGGGTATTTATGCATTGGATAGTGAATTCCTGGAACCTGGTGTCCCCCAACAGGCAAATGCACAAAGGGCTCATAAATGGATTATAACTGACTAGGTGGAGGTGAATTTTTTTAATGTCCCATCCCATAAATATGGATGCTAGGAGACTTTGCAGGGAACAGAGCACAGAAATTAGGTTTGTGGGTGTGTTTTTTTTTCTTCTCTAAATAGTATCTCTTGCTCACCAAATACTGGGATGGGGGGGCCACTGGCCTGACCCACTAAGGCATGCCACATGCCTTATAGTTTTGTGATTTGATGCTATATCCCACAAAGCACACTGAATGTATCAAAAAACACCACTCTATCAGCTCCAGAAATTTTAGATACTATCAATTACTTGAGAGACTACAAAAGAAATTGTTGGGAATGCTCCCTTCTCTGCTTCTTACAACACCCCTTTTCTTTTAAATAGAGGATGAAGAAGAGAGAGCAAGCTTTCCTTCATTGACCCTAACCAGTCTGTATAAGGTCTCTTTTTCAAGGAGAAAAGCCTGTGTTCAAAACTGAATGTCTTTGAGGAAACAAAGCTGATTCTTGTGTACTAGTTCACATCTCCACTATAAGTTTGAAAACTATCTAGAAAGACAAATTTTTCTGAAGAACCAACGTCTTTTGTTAGATCAAGTTATGTACTTAATGAGGGCATGTGAAGACAAAAAGAGGCTTTTGGGAACACAAGACCTCTGAGAGCTTACAAACTATTGGCATCCTCAGGGCTGATAAAGAAAATAAGGTGTGGAATCCTGTCTTTTCTTTTTTTCCAACTGCATTATCAGCGAACTTACTGAGAGATGCTACTTGTCATGCTGGCCACAAGTAGGCTACTACATACCAAACAAATGCGTTATCTGTAGGGTCCTTCATTATAACTCCTAAAATATTACAGTGCTTGTGAGATAATCTGACAGGAACATATCATAATCCAAAGTTGAGGCTGGTGAAGAAGCATTAACTACTGTAAGTCCAACTAGCAACATCAGAGTATCTTGGAACAGGTGGGTTATCTGCCTCTGTGCAAAGTAAAGAAAGGCACCGTAGAGGCAAATGTGGAAAGAGGTGGGATGTTACTTTCCAAACGCTTCCTAGCTGAGCAAAGGCAGATATAAGGAGAAATAATAGACCAACATAGCTTGTTCTTCATCCTTTTTTGTACTTACCAAAAGAAACTAGAGGATAAACTTATGACTTTGTCATAAAGTCCTCCATGTCCTACTACTAAAACAATTTAATCTGCATGCTACCCATTGCTTGGGGATTATGGAGACTTTTCAGTTCAATCTTGTCTTAAATAAGACTCACTGCTATTTCTATAGACGTACCAAACTCGCTGTCACAGGAAGCACATCTCTTACACTTGGACTCATTGTTGACATGATCCATGTACTCTCCAGGTTTACATGATTCACAGTGTTCTCCAGTGTTTGTTGGGCACTCAGTATTTTTAACATGACCTGTAGAGACAGAGAAACAATAATAAGATTTATACCTTTGGACAAAAGCCATCAGCTCTAAGACCTCTATCAGATCTTGGTTTTAATCCCTAATACCTTTTGATTTACAAATACGAACAGAATCCATATTCTTTATGCATACATATGTGTTCTTCAGGACGTTAGTATACATCAAATTCTGATTATCCTTCCCTCTTCCTCCAGTTTATTATTGAAGGAGAACACACCAAACAAAACTGAACATGTAAAACTCTAAAACCCATGAAGCCATGGATTATCTCGTTGGCAAAACCCTGTGTTTGCACTTATAAAAACTTTTTGAAAGCTGTATAAGTAATATAGGATTTTTTTTTTTTTCTCTCATGAGCATGTAATGTGTGAACTGCTATCTGTGTTGAGAAGTTTCTGGTGCACTGAGCTCACGAAATACTTTTGAAGTGTGTGATGTCCTGTAATAGAAAAAGATATGGTTGGACAGAAGCACTGCAACCAGAAAGCCACAGCATGCCATGTAGCTATCTCAGCAAAAAGCAGTTGTGCATGTTGTGGTTTCCACTTTTAAAGACTGTCTTGAAAAGCCATTATACTCACCAGGTTTGCATTTCTTGCAACACTGACCATTTAAATTGAACTCATCCTCAGTACATTTAATTTCCCTCTTAGCAATGATCCTCTTTCTTGTAATAGATCTATTGTATACTACATGTATGGGATGTTCAGTATCATTTTTACACTCTGCTTCAGTAATTAAGACAGCCACCTAGGAGAGAAGAACATCAAATTATACAAGCAATTGTCAAGGACTGTAGGTGCGTGTCACTACTAGCACAGAGCTACATCAGCATTGTAATTCCATTACTAAAAATATTCATATTCACCCCCTTACTGAAGTTCTCGTTCTCACTTTGTTTTCCAACTCAATTATTTTTCTCCTTAGCAGATGATGCCTATATAGTCCTAAAAGAATATAACCTGTCCTCCAAACTAATTTACGCTCCTGTTCCATTTCTTTGAATGCATTCTCAAGTTAAATTGTATAATGCTTTTTTTCTCCTATTTTACTAGTCAATAGTAACTTTACTTGCCATCACTGTCCTCTCTCTTCATAATAAAGTATTGTGGACCAGAGAGAGGCTAAACCATTCCTTTTTCTCTTCTGGGTGTAAAGAGGGAAAGAGAGAAGCATGGATCTACCATGATTTACCCTACTCTTCACAATAGTTTGTGGGAAATTCTGCAGATGACTTGCATGCACTAAGTATGACATATCTCCTGTCTATACAGTGGAGCTATGTAATCAACTGACAGCTCGTTGGCTGGAGAACTAGGTTCCATCCCAGAAATACTATTATGCAGGAGAGTTAAATGAGAGCTTGCCTTTAGTTAGCCCAGTTTCTGCTGATATTATGGACTGATTTGAACATTTTGACCTTTTTATTTTACTTTTCTGATACTATCTGTGTGGAGTGGCAACAGAAAAAAAAAATAAGACAGTCCTTGCCTTGAAGAGTTCAGTCTTAACTGCAAACTTAAGCTCTACATTCGCTGTTCTTGCTTCTCCTTTAATTACAGAATACTGTTTCCTAATTCACAAAAGACGTAAAAATATAAATTATGAGGGGAAGGGGAAAAATGATGCCTGGAAACAAATGGACCAGTGCTATTGTCTTTGGCAAAATGAAAGAACAGGCCAGTTGTAAAGGAGAGGGACAGAGAGTCCCTGTTTTTCAGAAAGGGATTAGAGGGTAATGAGACACAATAAAATGTGTAGTCCTCATACCCATAGCACAGTGGATGGGCTACAGAAGTAATGCTAATCGCATATTTGCTTGCATTTTAAATCAGTATGTAAAATACCTTGACTCGAATAATTGATGATATGAAAGAGGTTAATTCTGAATGGTTACCTTTTAGCACTTTGGAGTTGCAGTTTAATACAAACTTGACTGTGTCTATTAATGCTGGCAGCAAAGGATATGCTATATACATATTCAAGCAACTTTCTCCTAGTTTGAAAACTGGTTATTTTTACTGTTAGACTTTTATTTACTTATTTTCCCTGACAGAGGGTGATATTTAATGGTTGGCTCATTCAGTCTTCATGAAGTTGTGTGAAACTGCTTGGATGCCCACGGTAACTTTAGCTAGATGTAGACAACTCTTGTAACTATCAGAACTTACTGAAAAAGAGAGGGTTGGATTTCCAACTGCACACCACCTCTGGGAGCCAGGCCAGGAGGGCAGCCCTGCGGGGCGGCCGCCATCCTGCCTCGCTCGGCTTTCCCTGGACGAGGGTGAAGCCCCTCACCTGTGGGTGAAGCCCCTCGCCTCTGCTCCTCCGCCACATGTAGGGATGGGCTAAGGGAGGGGAGGGGATGGTTGCACTGTCTCTCGAGCCAAACCAGGAGCATCGTGACACCCCAGCTGGAGTGAGGGTCTGGAAATGGGGTGGAGAGGCCAGGGCCAGTGGCTCTGGCAACCCCGAGGCAGCCGTCGCAGCCCCAGGAAGCCCGATGGTGCCAGGCTTTCAGACCCATGTGCAGGTGCGTGGCCAGGGCACGTGGAGGGCAGATGCGAGCGGCGCTCACAGCATGAGGAAGTCGGTGGGGAAGTGACTGCTCGGTCTCTCCCCTCTGATGGACTAACTGTGACTCAGTGGGGACAAGTGGCACAGCACCGACCTGCTCCCAGGCACGCAGCCAGCGCTCGGAGGTGCCTGCCTGCTTCTTGCCACCCTTTACCCTGCCGCGGCACTAGGCTGGCTGCCTCCTCCTCATCTGCCCTCGCCTGGCACCTGGCCAAGCTCTGTGCCCGCTGGGGAGCTGCACACGCTGCTCTGGCACACATGTCTCCCGTGTCAGAGCTGTGAAGCAGCACTTGTGGCTTTTGGGGAGTAAAGAGAAGACGTGGGGCTACGCTAGTGTAAGGAAAATGTACAGAGAATCATGTAGGAAAGAGAATAAAATGAAAGAAAAAAAACTTTCTAAATGACTACTATGAATAAAACTTAGTACAATTGCTTCTAGGGTCTACTCAACCACTGCAAAGGCGGTGCGTGCATGGACAATCTTCCCTCAAGCAAAACTCAAGCTTACACAAATAAGCTAGGCTGATAGAGTTGGGAGGGAAGCAGTGTGGTTGTGGTGGTTGGTTTTTTTGTGTTTTTTTTTTTTTTTTTTTTTGGATGGAAGCCCTCCACTGTCACTTGTAGAGGTGAACTTCCTGGTATGTTTAAAAGAAGTGGGGAACACTTCTCAGAAATTGACTTTTAAGCAGCCCCGAAAGCCTACGTAGCTTCTGCTTGTAGAGTCTCCCCGCAGTGCCTTCTTATATAAGGAATAATGAGAAAACCTTTGGAGATGTTAGCTTTCAAAGTAACACCCTAATTTTAAAATTTTTTTCTCCTCCTGTATTTGCACCCTCTTAAAATCATTCCATTTGCTACATAAAAGTGTTGGTCTGCCCTTTCTTATAGAAAAAAAAAAGTCAGTAGTCATTTAGCTTCCGGAGCATACTTTAACTCCTCTCCTCGTTGTCGCTGTGCAGCGAGTGCTACTAGCAGAACGCATTGCAGGGGTTTTCAGAGGCAGGGGTGATAGGTACTTTTTTATGATGTGTATATTCAAATGGAGGCTGTGCGTTTTCAGTCCAAAATGACTCACAGAGGGTCTGTTCTACCTTTCTCATAGTAAACTAAAAACAGTTGTTATATCTAAAGATGGAGTGAACTGAGCAGTCCATAGGAGTAGAAGCAATCAGGGATATCTAACCTTAGCAGAATCCATAAGAATTATCACATGGGCACAAATTTTTTGGTTTCGCTCCTTTTTCATTGCTTTTCAAGTGTCTAAGCATTTGAGACCTTTCTATCTTTTCCCTCCTCTGCTTTCCTTCACTCTTACAGTGTCCTTCAAATGCTTTCAGCAACAGGCATCTGCTAAGGAGATGTAGAAAACCTGTCTTCATCTGTGTTCCCAGGGCAGCGACAAGAGCTTTATTTTCCTGAAAGTCGTGATTTTGGGACTCCCTGTCCTCAGATTCTTTCTGCATCCGAGTGTTCTTCATAATGAGTCAAAGTCCTTGGATGCAAAACTTTCAGCAGACCCACCTCATAGGGCTGAAATATCACTTTGGAAGCGTGTGAATATGTTATTTGCATACAGGCCTTTTGCAAGCTTTACATTTCACCCTCTACGTAAAAAATTGTCTCTTTCTCCTGTTATCTCTGTAATACATTTGATCTTTGTCAGCTGCTTCTCCTATTTCTAAACCATAAACACCTACAGATGAGAAGGGCAATGCCTTCAGCACTTGGTGGCCTTTTTTTTCCTTCAACATTTATTATATGGGGTAACGTGCACGAGTTCATCGGGGCTTTCTAAGTGCTTTAAAAAAAAAAACACAGGTGGGGGTGGGAGGATTTTTCTTGCTTTTTTGAATAATGGGAGCGAAGAAAAACTTGTTTTCTAATTTTTGATTTGCTTCTGGTATTTTTTTGACAAATGGTTGCTAGAGTTAGTGCAATTTTAATACAGTTTTCCATGTAATTAGTCTCCCTTGTGCTAACCCATTTCAGGATGGCTTTGTCAGAGAAATGAATTCTACACTGCTCGTTAAGAGGATTCTCTGCTTAGTTCTTTTAGTATGACATTAATTTCCGTTTCCACTATCTTTAGGATCAATTTTTCCCCATCTATTTTTTCCCCCCATGAAGGCAGGAGGTGGTAGTTAGCACCAAAACAGCCATTGAAAACAGTATGTCTTTACATTCTAAAATCTTTTATGAGAAGGACTAAGAGTGCAGTTCTGTTTTCTGAAGCCTAGCAATGGGAGCTGGTACTTCCCCACAGACAGAAGCATCGTAGCCTCCTGAAATTTTAAGTGAGGTTCATGCGTTCAGTGCCTGCAAGACTCATAACCCTCAGTTACTGTCATGTCTTAAAGTAGTAGTCCAAATTCAATCCATTACTATTTCACATCTCAGCTGTCTCACATGCAAATCACAGCAGTATACTGGGGGACAAGGATACTATTGGTTGGTTGTTTGGTTGTTTTAATTTTGTATTGTTTTAGGAGCACTGTGCTAATAAACAATAAATACTATTGAATTAAAGAGACTTGGAACAGTATTAACAGTTCCCACCTCTATTTGACAATGTTGGCTAAGGATTAGTAAGAGATGGACAGAACAGAAGGTACGAACTTTTCTCCCTTTTCCTTTTGTAACATGATATGATTTGCTTGTAGCTACTTTTTCTTTGCTTAGTGAGTTGCCTCAAATATAAAGACAGTTAACTGTGGAAACATGAGCAGACAAGCATTTTCAGAATAGGAGTGTTTATACTTTTCACTCGAGTCCTGGGTCATCCTATGACTTTATGGCTGCTTATGTGTATACATTTAAAATGTGCATTGGTCCTGTGGGAAATAAGAAATAAGGGTCGGCACAGTAAAGTAGGAGTCCTGTTTTCAAAGACGCATCTTCTAAATTTCCAGAAAACTGCCTGCTTTGTAAATAATTCTATCAGATCATTACGAAGTATTTACATAAGATTTCACTGTCTTGAGGCGGCCTGTTCCTCTACAGCATGTCTCTGAATGGTATGTGGTTTTGTGGCCCATTTTACGGGGTAAAGTTAGATGTTTTCTAGATATATAGGCCATTGCTATATTGCTCTGCAACTGCTTCTACTTTAGCGCAATATGGCGTTGCTTGCAAAATTGAGGTTTAATTCAACAATCTACTTTCATGTTCTGGATTAATCAAGTGAGCAAGTCAAATGTTGCCCAGGTTTACTGATTTTGTAAGTCGTGGAACAACACACTAATTATATATATATATATATTTTTTTTTTTAATAGGATGCATGTGGGAGAGCTGCAGTCTTTCCAAAGGATAGCAAAACTTGGAAAAAATTGGAAAGTAAGAATAGGAATGATCTTTCTTTTCTGGGTGTAGGTAAGAGAAGGTGGTTTTTTTCTCTTAATTTATGTTCTGAGTAGTTCTAAGATACTGAACTAGACTGACACTTGTGCCAGTTGTTTGCTGCTCCTGTACAGGGACAGGTAATATACAATTCTGTCAGCAGCTGGAAATTCTTCCTTGTATTTAAGTACGCCCTGGTGCTTTGTGCAGGGGCATGGGTAGAACCTGATAAATCACTTCTTGTTTATGACCTGTTGTTGCATGACAAATCAGATGAGAAACTGAATAACTGCCCACCAGAACCTAACCTGCCGCCCCCCAAGCATCCTCTGTTCATTAGCGGTGTAACCACACCGTGACGCCTTTGGAGTAGGAATTCTAGCAAGTTCTTCTCGGAGGAAGCGAGGAGCGGGGCTGGGGGCACAACCTGTACCCCAGGCGCATGCAGGGCTCGGCTCTGCTACGGCACAGGGATCGCTGCCACGGATATGGTCCCTGCTCCCCTGCTGCTGCCTATGCCAGGGTCCCTGGCCAAGGAGCCCTGCTCCTGGAGCTCTAGAGGTCCTAGACCCTTGCTCCTCCTAGACCTTGAGGTCTAACCCACCTCTGCTGGAAGGGCCCTGTGCTGCAGCACCTTCTTACCTCCCTCGCTGGCTCTCCACAAGGGGAGCGATAAATAACAAACTTAGCCGGGTGACCCGAGCCCTGAAGCTGCCGAGTCCTCGTCCCGAGCGGGAGGAACGACCAAGGCGAGAGGAAGGCCCTGCCCCGCTGCCGGTAAACGCCCGCGCTTCACCGTGCTCAACCTCGCCTGCCTCTCCAGCCTTCCCTGGCTCGCTGCTGGCAGGGGGCCAAAGCTCAGCTGTTCGCTTGGGGCTGCCGGCCCCCGGCCCGGCCCGGCCCGCCTCTCCTCGGGGCCGAGAGCCCGCAGCAGCCGGCCCCGGGTGGAGGGCGCCCGGCCCCGGCTGCTGCACAGCGCCCGCTGCCCTCCTCCTGCGGCTGTGGCAGCGGAGAGCCTGAACTCGAGGGACTGTAAAGTTAAAAGCAAACAAAACAACCGCACGCAACACCAGACCCAAGCAAATCGCCTCAATTTCCGAGAAAAGAAGTTTCCTCGCCGCCGGCCGTCCCGCAGCGCTCCGCGCCCCGTCCCCAGCCGCCCGCCCCGCTGCCCGGCGGGTACTTACGAAGAGCAGGGTGAGGAGTCCCCGGGCCATGCCCCAGCGCTGTCCCGCAGCCTCCCGCGAAGCGAAAGCAGCGCGGCTCCTCCCGGGCTCCTCCCATTTGGTAAACACGAAGCGGGCCCGCCCCGGCCCGGCGCCGGGGTGCTGAGGGGCCTGGCGGAGGCGGGCGCCGTCCTTGTCCCGCCGGGGGAGGCAGCCAGGCGCGGGGCTCGGCGCTGTGAGGGGCCCCGAGGCAGCCCCCGTCTGTCGGCCCCCCACCGAGGGCACTCTCTCTGTGCGGGAGAGGCTGGGTCTGGGGCAGGGAATCCTCGATCCGCAGGCATTTGGAGCAGGCTGAGCTCATCAAAAGGGTTGCTGCGGCTTCGTAGCTAGTTTCAGCCACTTTGTTTTCTGCAAACTTCTAGGGGTTTGAAGTGCCAGTAGGTTGGTGGCCTCGTCAGTAGTGTTAGGAGTAACACGACACTATCAGTTATTGGCGCGTTTCTTGATATTTCACGTGATGCCATGGCCCCGGGAAGACCATGGTTGTAACTGAGCTGGCGCTTTCGTTTTAAGCACCCTTTCTCAGTAGTTTGTGAATCACCTCTTTGGATTTTCTGCTGGCGTGGCTCCTACCGGCAGATAAACTCCATACTTGCAGATAAACTGAGTTCATATATCATCAAAAAATAGTGGCTGTTTTAAATATTTCAGGCTTTTTGACCACTTCCGCATAAAACTAGGAGGTGACACCATGGTGACGCAGTGTTGGAGATGGTGCCTTTGGGGTATCCTGTAGCAACCAACTCTTTTTCCTTCCCATGTGGCAGTATGGAACGTGATGGAGAGAACACCCAACACAATTACACCCCCCCCAGGAGGTGTAATTGAGTGCATGGGTGTATCTGTTTTGTCGTGGAGTATTTTTGTCTTGGTAGGTAGCTGTGAGACAAGTTTGAAAAGCCACCAGATTCTCGTGAAAACAACAATGCCTGCGTGTGATTTGCAGTCATACCTCGTGGCTGGTAACTGTAGCAGTTTGGGTTTTTGATGAAGTCATAGATATAAACTATGAGAGCAATTTTTTTTTGTTTAATTATTCCGAGGCGATATTGTTGGGCACTGCAGAGTTGTGCTTTCATCTTTTGCACTCATCTTTGGGTTGTGGCAGCATTTTTGGCTGATAGAAGTGACAGCTTTGACTGTTTTCTTTATTCTCTCATCATCTGAAGTTTGATTCAAGTGTCAGTTAAGCTCTTAGCGAGAATGGGAGATGTTGCATTATTTTTCTTACCAGTAGATGTCCTTGAACCTTTCCTAATATGCAAAGAGGGATTACCGCACAGAAAGATCAAATTCCAGGACTAGTTAACATGTATCAAGCTGACTTTTTAGTTTCTTTGCAGTTCTGCCTTTGAAAATGACAGGTTTTGGAACTAAGGTGAAGTTGTTGACCTACTCACTGTGCTGTTTTGATTTATGTGTGAGGTTTTGCTGTTGTTCTGTGTCCACCTATGTGCACTGATCATAGCAAATTCTGTTAGAAATAGCTGCAGAAATGCCTAAGGAATACGTCTGGACATGTAACTGCAGTGTTCTGACTTTGAGAGTCACTAGACATTATATTTTAGCCTTAATTGGCATCAAACTGTTTTTTCCTTGCCCAGAAGCTTGCTTGCACCTAGAAAAACTAACTCCATTAGGATATTATGACATTGTAAACTGCTGTATTTTGAGAAGGCTGACTTAACTAGTCTCTCCAGGTGATAAAAATTTGTCAAGGTAAAATAAAACATGATCAAGGAACCAGGGGCCTGTGCATTGTATTGGTCTGACTTCCAGGAGTTGGACTCGATTATCCTTATGGGTCCCTTCCAGCTTGGGATATTCTATGATTCTATGACTTCAAAATGTTGAATCCACTTTTACATTCTAGAGGGAAAATAATAGGGGAAAAAAGGCATAAGAGCTAACTTGATTTCTACCACATTTTTGTTGTTGTTAAATTATTACAGATTTTTTAAAATTAAAATTACTGATTTATTTTTTTTAATAATTGGTTTAGGTTTGTTTTTGCATGTTGGTGATTATTTAGCAATTCTTTTGTGCTAATATTGGGCAATTTAGATTAATGTAATGTAATTTAACTGAAGTGGTTCCATGAAACATAAATTCTCCTTTGACCTATAGTGCATGTTAGAAGATTACTGTTGCACAGAAGACTGGGGTACATTAACACACTAAATGTAGGAGTTGTTGAAATTGAGAAGGGTTATGAACTCCTCAATACAGTTGTCCTCATGCTAACTTTGCATTTTCTTGTCTTGTGTGTATTGACTTATTCCCCTGTCTTTCAGTAGACAGTAAGTTTGCCTTGAAATGTAATTTAGGGGAGAAAACTGTTGTATTTGGTCAACTTGGTTTGGCTGAAAAGGGAGGAAAATAGGAGAGAATACAGAACATACATTTCACAGATATTAAAATGAAACATTTTGTTACGTGATTCATGTTTTCTAAGTAACCTGAATTTTAAAGGTGGGGTAGGGTGGGGATTTAATTAAAATAATTAATAATCAGACCCAAAGTAGAGTAATTCTGTTTCACATTCTAACTCTGTTTTGTTTTGCTTTTCTGTTCTGCCTCTTCCCCCCCTCGTGTATGTTCAGAACAACCTTATTTGACTTTTGGTTTAAGAGCAAGATAGAGGCAAGATAGAGCATTGTGAGTGGGTTACTCAATCAGCATCTCCTTTTTTTTGTTGGTTCAAAACCCTTTTGGTTCCATGATTCTTGTCATAAACATTGGATGATCCTTCTGCTAAAAGATCTGAGTGGAATCAGTCCTTAAATCATCAGCTCTTATTGAGTCCAATTTTTATGGTGGAATGCTTTGCCCTTAGTTGTCCAGACTTAACAGAATGGTTGAGGTTGGAAGGGACCTCCAGAGTTCCTCTAGCCCAACACCTCTGCTCAAGCAGGGTCACCTAGAGCATGTTACACAGGATGGCATCTAAGTGGGTTTTGAATATCTCCAAAGGAGATTCCCTAGGCTCTCTGGGCAGCCTGTTCCAGTGTTCTGTCACCCGAACCATAAAGAAGTTCTTCCTCATATGATGATGAAACCTCCTGTGGTTCAATTTATACCCATTACCCCTTGTCCTATCACTGGCCACCACTGAGAAGAGTTTGGCCCCATCCACTTTACATTGTCCCCTCAGGTATTTATAGAGGTTGATAAGATCCCCTCTCAACCTCCCCTTCCCTAGGCTAAACAGGCCCAGCTCACTTAATCTTTCCTCATAGGACAGATGCCCTAATCCCTTAATCATCTCCGTGGCCCTGTGCTGGACCCTCTCTAGAAGTTCCGTGTCCCTCTTGTACTGGGGAGCCCAGGACCGCACACAATACTCCAGGTGTGGCCTCTCCAGTGCTGAGCAGAGGGGAGGATCACCTCTCTCTTCAGATCTCCTCTGAAACATTGAAATGGTGACCTTGCTCCAGCCACCAGCTGCGTGCTTAGTTCTGTGGTTTTGTGGACCAGAGATGCTCTGTAATGACTGTAGCTATTGGCTGTGTTGTTGCAGTGTGACACAGCCTGCTTCTAAAGATTCAGTGTCACTCTTGGCCCGTTCTGAGGTGCTACTTATAATCGCTGGGGTTAGTGATGTAGTGAAAGCATCTTGGTCGGATGATGTGGTAGCGAAGCCCTGTATTGGCCCAATGCAGAGAGGAAGCTGATGCAGCAGCGTAGAAGTGGGAAAGTGGTGTTTACAAACACTGCTTCTTCCCGTGCCGGCCTGCAAGGCTGCTGCTGGGTGGTGTTACTCAAAACGAATCAGGGAGTTCTGGCACATGGTGTGCAAATTGTAATTGGATAATCGGGCCTGCAGAGCCATAAATGATAATGTATATTAAAAAAGAAAAAAAAAAAGGAGAGGGGCAAATGAAACTCCCGGAGGTGATAGAAGAGTCAGTAGTAGGACTGTTGGAGTGGAGGATGTGGATGATTGAACCCAGGTGAGATCCAGGCCTGCAGCTCTGTTTAACAAAAGATCCCTCAGTTGGAGCATCTCTGGAGCCTCTCTTTCCCTGCAGTCTCTGTGCATGTGGGGTTAATGGAACAAAACCAAGGGGAAACAGAAACTTTTTATAAGTCATTTGTCCCTCTAGCAGTTTTCCTTTGGAGGGGGGTGAATATGGAAAACTGGGAATAGTCCCTTCCTGACACTCCAGAGGAAAGCTAAAATAAATGTGCATCCTTTCTCTTGCAATTCAGCTTCTTGACACAACCCTAGATCCATGCTTTTTTTTAACAGGCCCAGTTTGGTGACGTCAATGCATTCTTCACAGCTGGAAAAAAAAATCATTTTTCAAACAAACCGAGCATTTCCTTAGACTGGAAAAGCAAATTGGCTGGCTGCCTGGTGGCTCTCACAGCCAATCACCATAACCTTACCATAAATGTAGATGTATTTCTATCTTAGGGTTGATTATTCTTTATTTTAGCCGTGGGATTGTCCTGTCCCAGTCCTCTGTGTGTGTGCTCTAGTAGTGTGTGCTGAGATCCTGAAAGCTGCACAATCTAGCAAATATTTTGCACGTAACACTGGCTTACTTAAAATTTAACTTTGTGACTTGATACATTGTAAATGCATCTCTGAAATGTCTTGCAGAGCTCTGTCCAGAACTTGCAGTACACAGCTTAGCTTCAGTGGCTTGCTGGTAGGCTTTTTTCTTTTATTTCAGGTTAGCTACTCATGGTTGTTTTTTGAGGATGGTATTACTATAGTAAGATAATACTAATATAATTAATATAGTAAGATAATAAACTCAGTGTAAAGCAAATGCTAACAATCAAATGTGTAACAGATGAATTTTAAAAGCTCTTGCGATAATGTGTGAGGGAGGCTAGATGTTCTCCAGAGGAGAGTGAGGAACTGTTTAAACTTTTTCCCTTCAGGCACTGCTAGGGCATAACACGGCTGTTTTAGTCTGTGAGTTGCGTTAGGTTCCTGCAACTGTGAGTTAAATCCAAGGCTGAATCCCAGTAGTGAGGATGAGAGAGGAAAATCTGCAGAGAAATGTCTGAGGTTTAAAGGTAAACAGGAGCTGAAGGAAGTCTTTAGTTTTGCTTTTTAACCACTGCTCTGAAGATGGAAGTAACAAGCATACCAGATGGCTTTATTTCAGATGTTGAGTAAGTGACACCCAAACAGTCACCCTTCAGAGAAAAACATTTTCATAATATTTTTAGAGTTAACTAAAACAGAATTTAGTAAAGGTGATGGTGGGGAGGAGAAACTAAAGGAAACATTTTGAAAGATCTTAGCATACTGTAGTTGATCTGTTGAAACTGTAACTGATACTATGCCTTTTGGGATTTAGGACTACCAGTCTGCTTTGTTCTGGCATGCTCCTGTTTCTGGATGTGAGATTAGCACACTGAGATAAAGCAATGCCTTGTGGCTGAGACTCCCAACTCTCCTGTGTTTTTGATATCGCTTAACCTTTGAAAGTCTTTTTTTTTTTTTTTTTCTGGGGGGGAGGGACGGCTTTTTCCTGCCCACTAACATCTCAGATGCAATTTGGCATCCTCTGCAACATCAAACAATCTTCAGAGCAAGAACAGGATGCAGTGATCTCACTCTGAGTGTGTGTCTCCTGGCACTTCTGTGTGCTCTGTTAGCAGGGGTTGTGCTTCAGGTAGATGATCAAGAGCAAAATTTCAGTAGAGAGGTGTTGTTGTGGTAAGAGCAAGGTTTGGAGGTGGTGGGGTTGTCCCTGTTCCCTGCCTTCACCCACTTCTAGCACACATCTGTGCCAACAGACCAGAGGCCTGGGTTGATCGTGCAGCTACAGGAGTGAGTCATATCTCCTCTGCTCAGCTGCACAGCCCGCTGCAGAGTCAAGCTCTTATGAGCATGAAGCAAATGAAACAAGTACGTGGTACAGACAGATTTATACTTCTGTGAGAAAGCAGTTGGTTGTTGCCTGTCGGTGGTTCTCATCAGCAATTAAATGCTGGGCTTAGAAATCTGTGTGTCTCCAGGGTTGGTCATAACAAGAAGGGGTACACTAACGTTTGCTTCTAATGAATCAGCCCGTTAAGTTCCCAGATAAGACTTTTTCAGCTGAATCATTTCTCTCACATACTTCTTTGAAGCCAAACATTTCAGAAGCGGTGTTCTTTCCACACACCGTGGTAGCTGCCTCCGTCCTGCTGTCAGCCCGTGTCTTGTGCAGGAGCGGATGGACAGGGCCTGCCAGGAGGGCATTGAGCAGCGGGGTGGGTGTTTCTGTGCCCCGGGGGCGGGCAGGAGAGCTGTGTCAGTGCAGGCCACAGGCCCCTCAAGCGTCTCCCCCAGGTTTAGGGTGCTCTGAACCCGCCCTGGTTGTGGCCTGCTGAGAGGAAGACGGTTCCTCAGTGCTGTGTGAGAAATGAAGAGGGACTTGTGTCCCTCTGCTGTAACAGTGTGAGGAAGTTGCCTTACCTTTTTGAGGCAGAGGCTTAGGACCGGGTGCTCAGCTCTCATTGAGTCGCTTTGACGAGCCATACATGAGATCAGTGGTAATTCTGCCGTTGTCTCGAGTGAAGCTAAGATCTCGCTGCACGTGCACAAAGCGAATGGAAAGACACATTATGCCAGCAACTGGGGACTTCCCTCCCTTGGCCGGGCAGGGCAGGGCTGGCTGCCAGCCCCTTCTCCGTCAGCCCCGCTAAGGGGCAGCCTGCTCTGCCTGGTACCTCACACTCGGGGCCGTGAGGGCCTTTTGCCATGTGGAGTTTGTTCTTTGCTCTCCCAGCTACCATCCCGTTGTTCCTGAGTGACCTGGTCCAAAACCCCACGTGTTGTTTTCTTTTCGGAGGGCCCACCTGGAAAACAGGATCTGGCAAAAAGGTCTGCAGAAGAATAACTATGAATTATTAAAATCAGGCTAATAGGAAAGGTTGGGCCCTCATGGAAATGGTAGCTTTTATGGTAAGTAGAGAAAAAGAAAACAGGTACTAAGTGCTTTTTCCAAATGTGATTTTCCCTCATCCCCCTCTCCCGCAGCCCGTTGTTCTGAGAAGGCCAGGCTGTTTGTAGTGTAAGTGGTGCTGAGTTTTTAATGCTGCCACTACTATACCAATGCTGTTTATATACAATTCAGAAAGGAGAATGTGTTTGTGCTGTAGACCTGCTAATTACATAATTTTCTCTTTTTATTAAGCAATGTGTTCATGCTGTGTAATTCAGACTAACTAGAGTGCAGAGGAAAGATTTATATTATGTTGAAGAGGTATGAGCATTTGACCTTGTAAGTGAATTCCCAGAGAAGGCTAAGTACAATGCCGTAAGTGACAGGCTCCAATTAGGATGCTGAGAGACACGTGTGTAGTTCTGGTATCCTCCTGTGAACACTGTCCAGGCATTTCCAAGATGTCTTGGCAACAGTGTTTTGCAGCAATGAAAGGAGTTGCTAAATCTATTCAAGAAATTACTAGTGAGGAGCTGAAAGAAAGAAATATGGGAAGGACCTAAAGGAGTGACAACATGGTAGAGACCATGATTCTGAGACAGCGGCTTAAAAAAGCTTGTCCTTTATTTAGCACTATTGCTGACTCACAGGAGGAACAGAACATGAGCCAGCAGGCTTTAGCATTTTCTGCTTGTAAGTACTTGGGATATCTGTGAAGTCCTGAAAGCCTCAGTGTAATCTGGCAGGTATCAGCCTTCCATCTATGGAATGCAGACCTGTGTGCAGCCAGAGCTGTATCTGTACCAGTGTATGCACAATATATGTGTACAGGCAGTACAGAACAGTGTCCGTCGTCTTACGCTGGTTGAGAAATGGATCAGAAAGCAGTTGAGGTCAGAGAAGATTCCAGCTGGGACCTGGGCAGAATATACCCAAGTCCTCTCAGTGTTTATCCCCCATGATGCCAGTGGCTGTCTTGCAGTTGATTCCAGTGAACAGCAACTGGCCTTGACATGGGTTGGAGTGAATGAAAACTTTGTAGAATTCTTTTTTCTTTTCTTTTTTTTTCTTTTTCTTTTCCTGAAAGACAGTTATATTTGTTTCAGAAATGTGTGTCCAAGTCTCTCTTATAATCATAAAAGGAAACCAGCAAAATATTCTTTGGTCTGATAGAGAATTTGTGTAAATAGTTAAAGGTGGGCATGTAACAACACATTTAGTGGGAGAGGGGAAAAAAGAACGTTTGGCTGGTAGATGCTGGCATGTTTTCAGGAAACAAATGAAATTAGTAAACAAAAATAGCATGTTATCTTGTACATTTCTGTGGTTGTCACGACTGTCTGCAAAAAAGAGGAAGAAGAACCTACCTTACGTAAATAAGATGCATCTGCAAAACAGAGGTGAAAACTTGCCTATCTCAGTCTGTTTGTGAGACTTGAGGAGAGTCCCTCTTGGAGAGAGGTTTGTAAACTGTATGTCCTAGCGCATGAACAACAGTTTTTTATAACCAGTTCCTCCTGGCTAAGTGACCAACCATCTTTGCCCGTCAGTCTTCTAGAGCACTGCGGTAGATTACAGGAGGCTCTTGCAGGCCCGAGCAGCAGCCAGGACATCTGCAGGGAGGTGTGACAGAGGCAGGCTGACGCTGCACTGTGGGCAGAGGGGAGCACGGGTGCGGTCCTGTCCTTCCTGCAACCTGTGGTGAGTTAGGCACCACTTTGCCAGGTGTGTTTGTCTGCACCTTGTTTTCATCAACCAAAGTGACACTCAGGAAAAATGCTATAGATGGGAGAGGGAATACTTCTGCACAGGTCAGAGATACTAAGATTCTTCTCAAGGCTTCATGTTACAGACAGCTTTCTGCAGGGGAGGACTTTGTTTTCTTCTAGATCTAAAATGTAGATTGTGGCTAGTAGTAAATACACTTGCACACACTTTGTTTAACTGTAATTGTTATGTTACTGATCAGATCGCTGATAAAGGTATTAAAGGTCAGAGCCAATGGTAAGAGGAGAAAGTCCCACAGAATCACACCCACTCAGCAGTGACATCCCTGCACTGGTGTGTTGTGAGACTTCACCCAGACAGTTTTCATGCTACTCTGCATATGTCAGTTCTGAATTAGCCTTAGATTCATTGTTTTGGAAAGTTAAAGGCTTTAGGAGGAACCTTTTACAACTAAGTTTATAATATTTCTTTAAAAAATGTTTGATGAGAAGTAATTTTTATAAAGCCATATTAATCAACATCTATTATATTGTCTCCTTTTTTTTTATTATTATTTGAATTCTGTGTTGGTCATTGTGACAGTTTGACTTAGAGTGCTGTGTTCATCTGAGAAGTTTGTAAAAGCTACTCTTTCCAGTTACAGCTTGAAATTTTTGATGAACTGTATTTCTTCCTGTTTACTGAAATCCCCTTAAGCACTTGTAAGGGCTAATGAGAATGACTGTTAATTGCTCTGGACACAAATCAGCCAGTTCTCTAGGAATGCCTTGATGGATATGGGCTATCCAAACCCTCTGCACTTCATGTGCCTAACTTTCCTGCCTGCTCTTTTACCGTCCTCCTGCAATGGAGTTGAAACAGAAAGTCCCAGACTGCATTGCAATCCTTTGGACTCACATGGCCCTTTTCTGGTGCAGAAAATACACATGTATTAAATATGTTTGCATTTGCTGCATTATTTTTTACAATTCTGTATAACAGCATATATTTCTGTGTAATTCCAGAAGTACAGTTCTTTTTTCATCTAGGATATTTTAAAAAGTATGTGTTTACTTTAGTCTTGCAGGTCATAGATTTCCCCTTGTAGTTTTTGTATGTTCTTTTTTTTTAAAAATTTTTATTTTTTGCCATTTAATGCTCATTCCTTCATTGTATTACAGTGTTTCTTATGTAAGTTTAAAAAAAAAAAAAAAAAGAGTACAGCTGTTCTCTCAGGAGTTGTTTGTTTTTCAGTTGTGCTGAGTGACTGATAGAGAAGACAAATTACAGCAGGGATGTCTGCTTGTCCTGTCCAGCAGTGCCACCTAACTGTGCTGAGTGTGCCCAGCCCGGAAGCCAGGAGAAAGGGGCTGGAAGCTGTGGCTGGCCCATCTGGAGAGGTATGTACCCACTTGGTAAAATTAGGGTTGAGAGGCACTCCACAGTTAGTCGTCATCCAGAGCCTACATGCACAGAAGCTGTGCACTGGTCAGAAAAAGTGAAATTCTGACAACTACAGAAAATTGTTAAATTCAGGAGTGGATGAAATTGCCCTCTATAGGTCCTTTTCCTTGGCGTTTGCTGGAGGGTCAGCTTGACCAGCTGATACAGGCACTGAAGCTTGTGAAACTGTGATATGACTAGGTGTGCAATGAGTAAGTAATAGCCTCATGAAACCTGCTTCCAGCATATGTCTTTGATGGGAACTAGCTGGTTTCTCGTAATGTGCAAGCTCATCTTGAAACTTTTCTAATTTTGGCAAGATAATTATGGAGCTTCTCTTCAACACTGCCCTTTCCAAAAGACTTGGTCTCCTTATTGCTGCCAGTGTGGGAATACATTGATTAGGAAGCTCGGAAGTCATTGTGAAAGGAAGAGTGGAGGAAGAACCCCTGTCTTCTGCCAGCCCCCATACACACGCTCTTCAGGTCTGTGTTCCTTATAGTGGTTGTTTTTCACAGTAATAGAGAAAGAAAATTTCCTTTGCATTTGGACAAATTTAGATAGCATATTACCAGAGTGGTTCTGATTAACAGTCTGGGGGAATCCATTCTCTCATAGCTCTTAGGAAACTTGCCAGCATAACATTATCATGTAGCCTCGTATACAATGTCAGTTAGAGCAGATAACTCTTCATGAACTGTGAACTAGCTACTGAGCAGCAGCTGCCTTAACACACAGCAGGGCCAAGCTCAGCCTTGGCTAGTAGCCTGAGTACTTATCCAGGATCTCTGGTGGATTTGCAGCTCTTGGTATAAAGACTGTTACTTGGATTGTGCTTCTGATATATTTGATGTTTTCTTTCTAATATGAGGCATGTCCACACCAGCTGGAGTGTGAGTTATGGATGGTGACTTGCAGATGAAATGTAGAGCTTATTTCCACAGAAAATCATGGAGGACAACCTATCACCAAAACTATGTGTTTAAATTAGGCAAATTTATGGAGAAAAATTGTCTGCATCTATTACACATGAAGATATAGGTACAAACTCCTGTCTCAAGACATTCTTATGCTGCACATAAGCAGGCTGGAAGGGTAAAGAAGAAAATTGTTGCTGTAGAAATCCCCTTTCTATCCTAAGCTTCTGCTATCAGGAAATCTCAGAGACAGGATACTGGGCTAGATGGATATCAGCCCGATCCAGCAGGGCTTATTCTTATGTTCTATTTATTTATCAAAGAAGGTGGAGGAGGGAACCATTAGCTCATTTTTACTTTGAGTATGTTCCTTTGATTTTGAATGAGGGGAAACTTTACCTAACGTTATCCCAGAGAAAGATGCCTTGTTAAGAGGATGAATGAAGGTTGTGAATTAAAATGCTTCATCACCCCACCCAGAAGGCAAACAGTGTATCCTTTGGCTCTTGAACAGCACTGGCAAAACTATTTTCCAAACTTTGCAGGTTGAAAACTCCTGCATTTGAGTAGCTGTCTTGAGAATGATTAGAGACATTTTGTCTTAAGACGATAGAGCCTGGCAATGATAGAGCAAGCTAGTCTATACGTCTGACAGCTTATGGTTGATCTGACACTTTACAGATGCACACTGCATGACAGCCGCAATGAATCAGGTTATTTGAAGGACTTTCTGCTCCCTAAAGTTTATTTATTCCTGCCTTTCTCAAAAGGGCAGGGGGAGGGGGAGAAGTGTAAAGCCTATCAATGAAGTAGAGGAGAGGGCCTGAAGCCAGACAAACCAAAACATTTAGAGATTCTGCTAATGCTGAGAAGATGAAAGGAATCGCCAAATAAAAGGGAGCCAGAGACATATTTAGCAGAGCCTCATTCCTAAGCAGCCAATTAGATCTAAGCAGGAAGGTCTCCATGCACATCTGAGAAGTTGTTTTCCCTTATAAAGTAATGGCTTGTAATGTTATGAGTAAAGGGGTTACTTTATTCCCAGTTTTCTATAGCAGTTGGGATAAGACTGCAACTTCTGTCCTCCTTTACCAAAAAAGTATGACATCTACAAGCTAGTGCGTGGCCTCAGAGCCTGCATTCTTCAGGACAGCCGTAGCCTGTTTCCTAGGCGTGGTAGCTATACAGCTCCTGCTGGTATGGAGTCTCAAGTACATTTTCTGTTCATACAACAATTTGTATAAGTTACTGAAAAATGAAGAGCTTGACTTAAGAAACATGTAGCTCTGAGTTTCCATTGGTACCTTGAAAGATGCTTGAAGTCACTGAGGAAGCTCCCAATGTACGTGGGAACTTGCTAGTATCACTGTAAAGAGAACAGGGGAAAGTGTTTGAAAGAAAGAAGCAGAATTACTTTTCCCAGTTGTTTTTCTTTCTCTGATCATACGCTGGACATGCTCATGTGATGTAGGCTGCAAAAGGGCAAACATTTGAGTGGATAAGTGGCAAGATCTTGGGGGAACTCAAAGAGAAAACATACACGTTTTGGTTATGGGTGCAATGAAAGAGCTACAACCTTGGGGTGTACACACCCTGGGCAAATGGCACTGTGGTGGTTTCCATACAAATGAGCAGGGTAAGTACTGAAAGGTAGGCAGAAGGAAGTGGCCTCCAGAGGGGAAATTAAGCTCCTTTCAAGAATGGTATTTTGTTTTTTGTCTTATGAAAATAGTTGCATTTTTGGGCTAAGCTGGTGTGTGTCTGTAGCCATAGAGAAAGGTTCAGAGATTTGTTCCTCAGCATTTAGGTTTGGTTGTCAGAAGACTTGTTCTGTTCCATTCTCTTTATGTTCTTATCCCAGTCTCATGCCATGTACATTCCTCCCCTTTATCTCACCACTCTTGCAGTAACCTATGTTGCTGAGAAGAAAGACATAAACTACTAATGTTATTTTTTCCCATGTGTTTTTATTTAGCAATATCTATATGATCGTATCTTGAGTAATGGAATCACTCAAAAGAAATACTTATTTTCTGTAATGCCTTTCAAGATGGACTGACCTCATTTCCTTGCATAGTTCACCTGTTTGCCTTCCTTCCTTCCTGCCCCGGGACCTTCCATAGCGTAACACCCTAGAGACAAGCTGCCTGCTGAGCACTGACTCGCAATTGTGTGCTGAAGGCATGGCTGTGCAGCATCTTTAGAGCTTTGCTGTGCTGTTCCTGTGTACCCACCACTACTGCTAAGTCAGTCTCTGGGCTTACTTACCCCTTCCAGTCTGCACAATCCTATCTCTAGCAGATATCCTGCGTATGGTAGATCCCTCCAAACACCTGCATGTCTTCCTTCTTGTCATATCAACAACTGCCTCTTCCGAGAGAACCTGTGTCTGCTGTGTCCTTCACAAACACCCTGAAAGCTGGGATTCCCCAAACTTTGATGCCTATGACATGCAAGGCATTTCAAAATGATGCGCGCTCCCCACCCATATAACCACTCCTCATTGCAGCCATTGCCACTGCCAGTACCAGGGTATGCACCAAGCTAAGTTTCTGGGACTATGATGTTTAACAGAGAGAAGAAGCTGTCTGTGGTATCTGCTAGACACTGCCCCCTATGATATCCATGGAGGTCTCATAGAAAACTGTTGCCTGTATTTCTAGCTATGCTGGGGTGCTGTGTGAATTGCTTGGCAGCCCTATTGAAGGGGTGTTTACTTGGCTTTGAAATCTCATAAGTGCTGTATCCACTAGAGCATCATCAGTAAGATTTTTTTTGGTGAATGAACCTTTCTTCATTCAGGTGATGAGTTTCAGTTCTTCTGGATCTTTGTCCCAGTCTAGATATTTCCAAGGAGTAGCAATAGCTTATGCTTCTGAAAACCTTGGACTATGCTTTCTCCAGTCTAGGGGGTAATTGGTGCTTTTATCAAAATCAGACACGATGCTGCTGTGAAGGGTTTTGCTGTGTGAAATTCTCCTTTCCATTGACCTGATTTTGCTGACCTCTTATGGTTCTATGAAAGGTACATTATTTCTGTCAGCTATGTCTTTGAGTGTTTGAAAAGAAAGTATTTCTTTTCAGCTGTTCTTTGAGGGTCAGTTGGAGATGTGCCAGTAAGTATCTGCTTATAACCTCTGTTGTGGATGGCTTACCTTGGTAGTTTGTGGGACTTTTTTATTTTTTGGTTATTTTTTCAAATATCTCTTATCTTTTGCCCAAATGCTAGAAGTGGAAATTACAAATAGCTTTTGCATGGCTCATGATCCAACACTTGTTAGCTTCTGTTTCTGACCCTCAAAGCAATTACATTCCTTAAAAGTTCCTTTCCTTAAAAGTTAAATTCCTTTTGGTTTTCAATCCATAATTCTTCCTGACTGCTATCTTTACATGTTGCCTAATCCTCAGACTTCTGCACCGGACAAACTCCCTCTGTGGTTGTAGGGGGGATCTCTGGCATTAAGACTACTCAATTAGGCAGCACTCTGTAAGCAAACACATGATGCTGCTCCCTTTTGTAACAAGACTCACAAAGCAAGGATCTCTCTTGGATTCTCACGTCTTTCTTGGCTCGTGTGCATAGACCAGTTGTGTTTGTAATTGTCTAGTGATGGAGTTTAGAGATGCTGAATTCTGTAATTTAATGACTGCATATTATTGACTATGAAAGGGCTGCTCCACGAAAGTCAGCCTGTCTAGAGACCAGCTGGCTGCAGCTGTAAAAATCCTGTTGTGCTCTGAAAATAACTTGTACAGTGAGAACCCTTGCTTTAGTCGCTAAAAATATGTTCAGCGGCAAAGCTAGCTGGAGGTTATACAATTCAACAACTTCATTATAAGCATTTTGAGATGTGAGTTTGCAGCTGTCCAGACTTGTGGCCATCACTGGAGTAACACCAGGATGAAGTTGGCCCACAGTTCCTAGGACTTTGAAGATAAGCTGACAGAGAAAGAAAATTGATTCTCACCCATCACAAGCCGATCATAGTCTTTCAACAGAACATTTACACAACCTTCAAAGACTGCTGTGAACCCTACACAACAGCAGGTACTTGTTTTCAGTACCTCTAAGTGTATGGGCAACATTTAGCATGCAGGCAAAATGCTAAGCTTTTAAGGAGAATTTGTAGCAAAATTCAGCAGCTTGCTGGAAATATTCTCATTGGTTTTGTCAAAATCTTTAATGAAAGTGAAGTGTCTTCTTATAAACACCTTCCCTGTTATAAATGACTGCTCTTCCAGATTTTTATTCTGCCTCTTGGATGTTCCTGTCGAGGCCTGGACCTCTTTTGTCTGAACACGTGCTCTTCCTGCCAGAGGGTGCCTGTCATGGACACGCTTTGTCTCACTGTGTTAGCCACTCTCCTGAAGTTTTAAAGTGTTTATCTTACACAGCTGAAAGCCTCCTCCTGTTTCATGAGCTCTACATTGGAATGCAGTGGAAGAGACCCAGGGCCTGTGGCCACCCAGATTAGAGGTTTTTGTAATAAGGTCCCTATATGGTTTTGTTAGAGACTTCGGCTCTGTCTCCGTCTGTCTCTGCTCCTTGTTTGGGAGGCTGGTGGGAGGAGAAGAGCTGAAGGGGCTATATAATCTCTGTGCTTTCAGATACACAGAGCACCATCCCAGGGCCGCTATCCCCAGCCAAGCACTGTCAGGGTAAGTGGCACTGAACCAATAGTGTGATTTACGGTTTTGTGGAGGACTTTAATTAAGTAATGTCAGATGGAAGTGATTCAGGAGGATGTACTGCTGTACTGCAGTTTGCTTACGCGTTACTTAGTAGAACTGAATTGATAAAATGCTTGTAGTATCTACACTGAGTTGTCTTCATTTTATGGCACTTCTGAAAGGGAAGTAAACCTGATGATTTTGCTGATTCCACTAATGCTCCAGAAACTGTATAAAGGCACAGGCTATGTAGTGGTGCAGCTGGAATGATAGTTGTGTTTGTATTTCAGTGAACCTGTGCCCCTGGGCTGTTAGTGTTGGACACAACAGAGTTCCTGAGGGCGTGAATTTGCCCACTGTGTAGTAGGGTTTCTCAGCAGGTTTGCCTCAGTGCTCTTAATTCAGCTTAGGGTGACACAAGTGGTTTGGAGAGCTGAGACTGTAAGAAGAGTTGGAAGCATGCAAAATATCAGTATCTAAAAGGATGCAATGAGGATGCATGTGTGTGTATGTCCCTGTCTCTTTGTATGTGAAACTAATGCTCTGCTAAATGCCAAACATGAAGGAACAGGTTACACACAGTGTTCCTTGTGAGGCTGGAGCTCTCTTAATAGCATGCTGTGGAGACTGGTGAAGTGATTGGTTATCTTTAAATGTAAAGCAGGTAGAAGTAAGAGGCTAAATACAGTGTTAATTGCTCAGGAGAGTATTTTCCTTTATTCCCATGCTTTATGTCACGGTGCTGAGTGACATTTGCTGCTGTAGGGTTTTACTACTGCATGCCACGGCAATCCTGAGCTGTAACGCACTGCTTGGCAGCAGAGAATCCTGGCTGAATGATTCAGCTTTGATTTTTCAACTTTTTGTGCTTTATTACTAAATATGGTTTTCATTTAGAGTCCACTGAGCTCAGAAATGTAGCCTTTCCTGCCCCCTTCTTTCCCCTCCCCCAAGTGATTTTTGGCATTGCATTCCCTGCATTGGTTTGAGCAAACCCCCTGACCTCTAGCTCTGTTCCAAAAACAGACGGTTGAAAAGCCTGCTTCCTAATTAGGAAATGGTTTGTCTAAACCACTCTGTTCATTCACGTTAGGTAACAATTGTGCCCCATTGAGTAAATGCTTCAATATAAAGAGCCTGTTTTCCCAAGAGTAAATTTAATAAATGCAAAAAATGCAACCTACTTTTCTTTCTTGGGAATAATGATAAAATGTCTGGAGCACGTCAAGTTGGGATTTCCCTGTCCTTTTCTTCTTCTACACCCATGCATCCTACAGAAGCAGCACTACAGCCATGTCTCGTGGCTGGAACGGTGCAGAGGATCTGAAGTGAAGGACGGGCAGAGGCTGTCCCTGCGTGTTCCACCTGGGGTACAGGCTGAGCGGTGTTGTGCACGCCCTTGCTCATCAGCCATGGCTCTCGCTGACCCTGTTGCCACTTTGTCCTCCACTTCCAGTATTCCCGTGGCAGAAGGTTTTAGGGACTGTGTGAGGAGCCAGCTGGGTTGGTGGATGACAGCTGTCTCCTTTAGCACTTAACACATTGCAATTTGTTGAACTCTGCATGGAAGCCCGGACTCCCAGGTAGTCAGATGATTCCCTACCACACAATAAATTGTGGGCAAATAGTTCTTGCGAGTGCTGGTATTCAGGGCTTGTTTCTATAACTGACTTCAATACAAACCCTTCAAGGCATTTTTATTACCCATGTTATCATTCTGTTGCCTGAGGAGGAAAACAATTTCTGTTTTACTGAAACAGGGAGCCAGTATAAATTACTCTGTCACTCTACAAATGCATGTTATTAGCTGGCTTGAAATTATGATAGAACATATGCTATGGTCAGTTTTCAAAACACACACTGTCCCTGACTTCATTTTAAAGTTGGGATTATTTTTTTTTTTTGTCTGAGTAACTAGAACCCAGTGGGTTAGTGTCTGTATCACTGTATAATGTCTGCATCATGTACCACTGGTACATGACTAGCAGGTAAAGTGCTAAGTCTTTGGGAACTCCAAGACTGAACGGTGATGGCTAAAGTGCTCTTACCTCTGTTAGCTTTCCAAATGCATCAGTTTTGTCAAGACGATAGAAAACCAGGGGATGTTGTGCTGACTCTGATGCAAAGGGATCTTTGTTTTTGCAGCTGTCAGTCCAGCAGTCTTTTTTATCTCCCACTCACCCCCCAGCAGTGGATTTCTCTGACCAAATTTAGATAAACATTTGCTGTCCCAGAGCTGTAATGATCCATCTGTCCATGCAGCAGGACTGGAATTCTCCTCCAGAATCCCTTGAATACTGTCTGGTGCATATAGTATTTCTGTGTGATGGTTTCTTTCATACAGTTCTGTCTTCAAGACTGGTTCTCTGAGGTTTGTTATATTTTTTTCCTAATTCTTTTCGTGCTGTTTTTATAGGGCTGTTTCCTGTCTGGAGGTCCTGACGACATTGACATAGAAGATGTGTGAGGAAGAGGACAGCACTGCCCTTGTTTGTGACAATGGGTCAGGGCTCTGTAAAGCCGGCTTTGCTGGGGATGATGCTCCGAGAGCAGTTTTCCCCTCCATCGTGGGTCGTCCCAGGCACCAGGTGATGAACTGCTTTAGTTATTCCACACTTGGATTGTAGAAGGTTTTGCTGCCCCATCCCCAGCTCTCTACCCAGAGCCACCTTTTCCTGTGTCTGGGGCAAACAGAGCCCTGGGAGGTCAGTGTAACGCAGTACTCCCTCCCAGGCAGAAGTCCAGCAGTGCAGCCACCTGAGTCAAAGCAGCGTCTAGTCTTGTTAGAGGAATCCTTTTAATTTTTTTCACTTCCTTCTATGCTCTCTTCTTCCTGTCCCTTGATTTTGGATCACCCAAAGAACTCGATGAGTAAAGATAGTTTAAAAGCAAACAAGCCCAATAGAGAAGCATCTGTAATTTTTGACTGCCTTAAAAGCTGGTGATAGATGATGTATGGAGAGCTAAATGAGGAAGGAGAAGATTTCAGTCAGCTTCCTATCAGCCTCCCTGACTTTATTCATTTAGCTTTGTAGGCATAAATGGGCCTAGGGTTGAATTTCTTTAGCTTCAGGTTTTACATTTGAGTGTTTCCAAGACGCAACTGTTAGAGAAGCCAAGGTTTGGAGCATGTAATGACTAAGTTTGGGTAAGAGTATTATGTAGTCAAAGCATCCTAGGATGTACTGTTTGTTGGTGGTTCGTTGGTTCTTTTGACCGTATTTCTAACTTAATACATAGATACTACTATATATCTAGAGTAGTTTCCAGTTTCTGGTCCAAGGACCACTTCTACAGGATCCACAAAAATACCTGAAAGTGTAAACTGTACTCGTAGATTTCAATGGTTTATATCTCTAATGGAAATATTTTAGTCTAAAAAAAAAAGTAAAAAATAATCATAATAAATTTAAGCTTTGGAAAATGTGAAGTTTGTATTGCTGCATCTTGGCCCTTAGATGGCACAATGTCGCTTTCCGCTTTAACTCCACTTTATTATACTTTAACAGGCAGGTCATTCCTAAACAACGAACATTAAAAATTGCCTATTGTTCTACTTCATCTTGATGAATTTAATATTGTACTTATTTTTTTGAGTATATAATTTAACATGGTATAAAAATTGTTCTTGAGTGCTGTTTGCTTTTACTGTAGTGGAAAGATGAACTCCAGAGGTTTAAGCTAGCTAAACATTTCATTTTGGAAATTAAAGAGCAATGAGTAATTTTCCAATAATTAGTATTCTTAAAGTATTTTGTTACTAGTATCACTGACAACTGGATTTATATCAGCCAGTGTTCTTACTAGAGGTGTTTGTGACACTTCTCCTTGAGGGACTAACTCCATTTGTGTTATTTTATAGGGTGTGATGGTTGGTATGGGTCAAAAAGACAGCTACGTAGGTGACGAGGCCCAAAGCAAAAGAGGAATCCTGACCTTGAAATACCCCATAGAGCATGGCATCATTACAAACTGGGACGACATGGAGAAGGTATTTCAGCATTGAAATGATGTGTATCACTGGTAAAAACCACTTGAATGAAACGTTTACAGATTACTCAGTAAATTTTAGAGATGAAAGTGTCATGCTATCAAGTGTGGTTTAATGAAAAGCTTGTTAACAGCAAGCTGGAATAAAGCCTATTCAGCTCTGTACCTTCTACTGTAAGAATATATTTATTTTCATTAACTAGTGTGTTCTTAGAAGAAGTCATATACCACTAGCAGTGATATATTTAACCTGAGGATTGTGTGTTTCTTTTTCAAGTTACTTTGGTAATATCTATGAAGGCAATAAGAACAATTGCATGTGAAACGTTACTCATCTATCTCTGAAATGCTGTAAGCAGAATGCTGGAGCATTATACCTGTCTGAAAGTGATTCTGAGCTGCTGGTTGATGGTATTTCTCTCTCCTTTGCCTTCTTCCATTGTCCTCAGATCTGGCACCATTCTTTCTACAATGAACTCCGTGTTGCACCTGAAGAACACCCAACTCTGCTGACTGAAGCACCATTGAATCCCAAAGCCAATCGAGAGAAAATGACCCAGGTAATCTCACTCTGAAGCTATGGAATAATTCAAAGTTTGTGAATTCAGCAGGATGTGAAATTCATCATTTCAGTTAGTCATAATAGCTTGACTTTCCAGTAGTGTTTACCTCTTAGTAATGGAAGATGGAAAGTGCAGTGTGACCATGTGTCAAATTTGTACATTATTGCATTTACTTTAAAAAGTCAACGTATCAGTTCTGAATATGAAAACCTCGGTCTGTTCAAGCTTATGTCACCTTCATCTTTTTATTTTTTTATTTTTTTGTCTAGGCCTATCACAAATTGGTCTTTAATATGTGCATGTATCTGTATTCATACATAATAGATATAGGTCAGATACAGAGAAATGTCTTATAGGACAAATACATTTGGATTTAGATGTGTTTTCTTTCCTTGTTATTACCAACTATCAATAAATATGAAAATCTTGTCTTTTCCCTCTCTTTCAGTGTATTGCTAAGCTAAGGTCCCTACTGTTAAGCTGATTATTTTAATTTCATTTCAGATTATGTTTGAGACTTTCAACGTGCCAGCCATGTATGTAGCTATTCAAGCTGTTCTGTCCCTGTATGCTTCTGGACGTACCACAGGTAGGCCTCTGGGAACGGTGGCACAGGCATATGAAATAGATAAGCATTTTGGTGTGCAGCTGAGAATGAACTGTGCGTGTTGTCTTCTCAAAGGGATTGTGCTCGACTCTGGGGACGGTGTCACCCACAATGTGCCCATTTATGAAGGCTACGCTTTGCCGCATGCCATCATGCGTCTGGACCTGGCTGGCCGTGACCTGACTGACTACCTCATGAAAATCCTGACAGAACGTGGCTATTCCTTTGTGACCACTGGTAAGAACGTGCTGCTAAAATGAGGAGGGGAGTTATTTAATGTGCAATGCTTCTAGTGGCCTTAGAAGGGATAGCAGTGGTTCTGCAGTTGATTAAGAAAGAATCCAACAGGAAAGGGGAGCAAGACTGGCAGAGGGTTAGAGTAATAAATAGGGAGGGTGTTGGAGGATGAAAGGGAACCACCTGTTGGCACATCTGGGCCCTTCCTGAGTGCCATTCTAAACACAATCATCTCAACAGCGGAGCGTGAAATTGTCCGTGACATCAAGGAGAAGCTGTGTTATGTGGCCCTGGACTTTGAAAATGAGATGGCCACTGCTGCCTCTTCCTCCTCTCTGGAAAAAAGCTACGAACTTCCTGATGGTCAGGTGATCACCATTGGAAACGAACGCTTCCGCTGCCCGGAGACCCTCTTCCAGCCATCTTTCATTGGTAGGTTGAGTGATTGTTTGGCCTTGGTAAGCTGCACATAAATATCAAGTCCCTATTTTTTTTTGATTGTATCCCATTGCTAGCGCACTTAGATGTATACACAAGTGTGTCCCAGTGCCCATTATAAACTAATCTTTAAAACAGCACTATTAATACAGTGGGAGGAACTTTATGTCAAACAGTAAAGCAAAATACTTTCCCAAAATAAACCCTGAATGTTTATTCCTGGCTTTGGGCCCACACCACTTTGTATGTTATGGAGTTGGCTACTATGAAAAGTATGGCTGCAGAGACATTTTTCTAAATAGCATGAGGGTTGTAGTTTGAATGTGCTTGCAGGGAGGGGTTAAAAAAACCACCACCACCACCAAAAAACACTACTTTTATTTTTCCAAAAGACTGCTCCAAATCCCGAATCCACCACATCTGCAGAGCAAATCAACAGCCATGAAGGCAGGCTTGCAACAAGGTCACATAAAAATCCAATGTAGTTTCTGCTAATTGGCAAATTTCAGCTCAGAAACTGATACAGTAGTTGCATACTTAGAGGTATTAGGACATATTTTGACTGTTCTGTCTCTGAGCTGTCTCAGTTTAAGAAAGGAAAAAAAAAAGAAGAAGAAAACAAATGATTCCAGGACCATATAAGGAATTCTTAGGACTTATGAGATTTCTGCAAAAGCCTAGTGGAGACTGTACTATTCCACACCCCCGACTTTCTTTTTAAGGAGGCATTGTGTGTGTCAGCAGGGGAGGGCTGTACCCTCAAGGAACTCCAAAGTAAATAATTTAAACAGCTGCAGAAAGACTTTCCAGTTTCTGTAGCCCTGAAGACTGGTGTCTTCCAAAGAGACTCTGCAGTTCATGTTGTCCGTTCTGTATTAACAATTTAAAGTCCCTGTACGGAGTTGCTTCTTCAGTGTTCTGCTGTAACTTCCCTAGGCATGGAGTCTGCTGGCATTCATGAAACCACTTACAACAGCATCATGAAGTGTGACATAGACATCAGAAAGGATCTTTATGCCAACAACGTGCTGTCTGGAGGCACTACAATGTACCCAGGCATTGCAGACAGGATGCAAAAGGAAATAACTGCTCTGGCTCCCAGCACAATGAAGATCAAGGTATGGCACTATTACTTGTAGACTACTTTAGCTGGCATGTGCAACATCCTCAAAAATCTAATGAAAAACACCAACACTTTACAAAATTCTTTTTCAGTCAAGTCTGAATGTTATAGTAAATAATCATTGCTTGGTAACTATAAGAATCACCCTGGTTGCTGGAAGAAAATCTCTCCTCTGACTTTCTTTCTCATGCTGAGTTCTGCAAACTGCCCTAACAGCATAAATTATAAATTTTCCTGGGGCTGTATCAAATTTCTTCAGCCCTTTTTGGTTAAGAGAAAGGGGAAAAAAGGAGAAATACTGGCTCTGCCCTCAGCCTACAATTCAGAAAAGAAAGAGATTCTTACAAGCCAATCTTCTTTCTGCTGCTTCAAATCTCCCTTTCCTTGCTTTGCAAACATTTTGTCAGGTTTACCAATAAGAGTGCTCTATAGGTCACTCATTCTCCTAAGCCCTCCTCGGCTACCAGATTTCTATAACAACTTGTTGTCTTTATGGCTTGCTGCAATGGCTAACTGGGATAGCAAGGGATGACACTAACGTATACATATACAGTGTTTTCATTAATATCAAATATCACTGCTTTAGTACTTAACAAATTACATAACAAATTCACAGTTGGAAGTTGTGTTTAATGCTTTTATTTCTTAAACAGATCATTGCTCCTCCTGAACGTAAGTACTCCGTCTGGATTGGAGGTTCTATTCTTGCCTCCCTCTCTACTTTCCAGCAGATGTGGATCAGCAAACAGGAATATGATGAAGCTGGCCCATCCATTGTTCACCGCAAATGCTTTTAAATTGCTTTATCTTTATGTGTCTTTTTAGCGTATTACTGTGAATGTATTCAGGAAAATACATTCTTATAATTTCATTCCATAAATCCTTCATCATGACTGATTAATTGGATACTATGTATTTTTTGGAATAAATTTTAAATATGCAAATGAGATTGCTGCTCCTATTTTAAAAAGACGCATTTTTGGAGATACCATTACAGGTGGTGTGAAGCTCCATCTTGTGGCGTAAATTTGTTACCACACTATACTGGGCTTAATAGAAAAAGTAGTAAGTACCACTTGCTCAATGGTATCAGTGCTAGAAAACGCTTGACTATCAGGCAGCACCTTGTTGATGTTTAGCCTCAGCATTTTAGTCTGCAAGCAAAACTAGTCTTGATTTTTCAAGCTCTGGGCAGCACCAAAGGAGCATAGTGTCTGTTTGATACCAGGATGAGCATGTGCATTCTGCTTTGCATCTGCTCTATCCAGAAATATTCTCTCTCCACATCACTTAATTCACAGCTGTCATGCTAGAAGAAGTTCTCTCATTGTATGGCCCAGAGGTACAATGCTTTATACAGCAATTCCAGGTGATTTCTTTAAAGAAACAAAACCTGTTCTTTTAGAGCATAGCTAAGTTCTGATATTAGATTGAACACGTGACTTTTCTACTACATGTCCTCAGGATGAGTATAGCCTATTTTTGTTGTTTTGATTTCCAGCAAGGTCTAAAGGGTAATTAAGCTGGCTTAATACACTTGCTCTTCAAAACTTTTTTTTGACGGGGTGGGGTGGGATGGGATACGTAAGGGGATATAATGTAGTCAGAGCAGATTAAAATGTTTTCAGAAATTTTTCTTTTTCTGTGACTTTTCTGATTCCACTTATGTCTTAAATACATTGAAATTGATATTAAAATAGAAGTATATGCATAGAAGTTGAAGCCAGTACTACTACTGTCTTACAAGTATATATATATATGTATGAATAAAGTAATCACGAGACAGACCTGGAAAAGGTCAGTTCTAAGGAACTTGCTGCACTCTGTATTCATTAGAGTTCAGGATAAAGGATGCTATTTATTTTTGTTACTACTTTTCCTGTCTTAAACTCAATAGTTTATTTACCTCACTTCCCTGTTACTCCTTATCTTCAAACTGTAAACTCTGCAATAGCACCTGTTATTTACTGTGACTGCGTAACTGCTGGGTTTCAGATCTTGTCCATCTTCTGACTGTTAGCACGTTCCAAACATTTTTGTACTAACCTTATTATTTAAAGTATAGGTCATCTAGATTCTTGGAGCAGATATTAAATAAACTCTTGTAAGAGCAAATATTTTTGTACGATTCTTCCTTCTAACTCTAGATAGATCTTTCTATCCAGCTCTAGACAGATCCAGGGAATCCCTTGCAGGATCAACTAGATTTCAAATGGGAGTTTCTGCTAGAGGGTTGCTGGAGAAGACAGTTTTCCACGGGACTCCAAAACATCTCTGCTATTCCAGGATGTTATGAGGGTCAGCACTCAGGTAAAGGACTTGTGTTTTCTGTTTAATGAGTTAGTAGAAACACGAGCTATATAAGGATGAAAACAAAAATTGCTGAACCGATGTGTTTGTCTCTACCACATATAAAGTAAACTCACTGAAGCAGTGAATAGATTTAAGTAGCTGAAAGTCTTAAAAAGCTGTTAAAAAATCTATAATTCTCAGAGAGTAATTACTGCTAACAAATGACAAAGGAAGCATTACTTATTTCAACTTTGTTTCTGTTATTTGAAGTTCATTTTATTGTTGGTTTTTGAGATGATGCTTTTACAGATTCAGGGGTAATGCCACTGAACTCCATCTTGACAGAGCAACAAAATAACTCCAAAACAGGCTAAAGCAATAAATATCAAACCACTCAATCTAAAATGTATAAATATAAAAGTCATTTCTGAAAATGTAGGAAAAACAGGAAGCCATTTTTCTCTTTTGACCACTTGTTTAGCAACTTGTTATTGTCCATCTGTTATCACCTCAGATCCAGCACAATTATCTTTATGTCTTTTCCAACCACGTGGGTACACGGCTGCAGAAGAAATCAATGCATTACTCACAAATACGTTTCAGTAAAATTGCATATTTTAGACAGTAGTTTCTTTTTAATTTTCTGAGCCTGCTTAATATGCTATATATTCAACTTTGACTATACCTATCACTGTGCCTGTTTACAGGCAAACGTTACCGTCACAGGTGTAGACTGCTGACTAAAGCAAGGACTACAACATGGAAACAGAAAATTTCTATAGAGGATATCATTTAGTGCTTGGCTTCTGAAGCAGATTATAGCTCAGTGCTATGCTTTATGTCTCACAGCATGGGATATCTGAAAGGGAGGGAGAAGGAGCTGTGTGTTGCATTAGATCAGGTGCATGGAGGGCAACAGCAGGTTAAGCGTAAACTCTGTTCTCTTTCTGCAGTAGCTTCAGATGTCTGCCCACTTTTTTTTTTTTTTTTTAAAGCATTTAGGACTAGCTTGTGTCTTTAGCCACAGCCTTCACAAAGTAATGTGTAAGCATGTGTTGGATCTGTGGAGAAGAGCTCTTTTTCAGAAACCTGACAGATGTGCGTTAGATTTGTTCTAGTCAGGTTTCAGGAAGCTTCCTCTATTAACACCCCTGATATTTTTCCTCCAGGAAAAAAAAACGCTGTGATCTTACTGTTCCTACTGGCAGATAAATGCGTTTTGGGGATTGTACTTGCAAGGATATTTGTGTATGATATGGGATACCAGCAATGCATCTACTGTTTATAAATGTGCTCAAGTGACCAGTAACTTCATTCGTAAACTAAGTCAGTAAAGGACTACCCAAAAGAGCTTATCTGGAACAAAAGCATAAGTATTTTTTCAGACTTGGACTACCTTCTCAATACCCCTAGGGTCAATGATGTAAGCAAAACAAATAACTTAAACTCTCCTTGAGTAGTACTGATATTCTGGAAGTTCTATCAAAAACAAGTATTTTTTTAAAGTCATCTTTTAGTATTACTTGCTCTTAATCATTTTACTTTGAGTTAGGGGTATGAGTTGTTGTCTATTTGAACTGTCTCATTTAAAAAAATCTTAATTATTCAAAGATAAAGATTTTCTTCCAGATAGCAGTGGCATTTCTGATAATTCTGAATGACTATACAGTTCAGCCATCCACACAGTATATCATGCTATCACAACATAAAAACATGTGGTAGTTACTGAGAAAAGCTTATGAGAAGCTGAAAGAAAATGGGAAATGAAGGAAATGGGTTTAATCTACTCATAATTGCACTTTTTAGCAGCTGGGATGTTCTGGTGGGACAACACAACTGTTTTTGTTTAAAAACTGAAGCACTCAGGAACAACTCCTACTTGAATCTGTGGCTTTTGCTTCTTCTGAAAACAAGCACAAGTTGTGACTGATGGCAATTGCCTCTGGCTAGCCACAATCTGAATGGCAGTGCGTAACAAAAGTCATCTCAAGGCTGCTACCGACTGCTTAAATAGATTCCTGATGTCTGCCTTTGTCAGAGAAGTATGCATAAGGAGTTATTAAGATGGGGGAAAAGTATAAGGAAACCTAATCTGAAGCAGCTACAATTTCTGCTTGCATTAGAACCACGGGCAAGAATTTCAATAGTCAAAAACATACTGGATTATATAGATTATATACTTACATTAAATAACCTAGGATCCTTTGTATGTGGATGGAATCCCTTCTTTTTACAAGCAGAAACTTCAAGCATGCCAGCATTAGTAAGTCTGAAGATGCCAGTGCTGGAAAGCAAAAGGTGAAACTACTGTTATTTAATGTCCCCATAATACCAGTGCACAAATTCACATACTTAGCTAAACAGAAGGACAACGTGACGGTACTCAATAACCTCTGATATACAGGAGCTAAGGTTGGGTTGAACCTTATATGAGTTATCTTGCAGTGAAGGGAGATGTGGTGAGGAAATGGGAGGAGAAGACATAATACTTGATGCTATTCCTGTTAGGCAGTTTAGCCCACTAAGGGAGGAGGTAAATTCATATAGGAACAGCCACAGAGTATCCGTGGCTGCTCTGGGTTGTTCACTGGAGGGGCAACACAAAAAGAACAGCCTAGAAGCTCTGTAAGTAGCTACTGGGAGTATACATCCTCCCCACCCTTCTAGGTAATACAAAGCACTAAAAAATACACTGCTGAATATATATGATCTAACACTCCACTTTGAGTATAGAATAAGTAGTTTAAAAACAAACCACACATCTACAAAAAAACACTGCCTCTACAGACTGACTCAAATAATACTGAAGGGGCTGGCTTTGGATGGCTATTGAATCTATATTCAGGTAAGAAGCCTCCATGAAATCAACATTATTTCGTCAGATGAAAATAGGATTAGGAAATTGAGGACGCAAAGCATGAAGCATTTATTGCATTATTTACAATATGCTTGGAATCTTGTTTAGACCAACGAAAGCAGCATGCTGGTAAGCAAGGACCTCTTTTGCCACCTGTAGAGGATGCTCTGGCACAGAGTAATGCTGTGCATAGCACAGGTGCACAAACAGAATCCCACCTGAAGTGTGCCAATATGCTGTAACTGTTTCGCAATAAAATGCTCCATAGATACTCATCTACAGCACAGTCACAGCTGGCAACACAATCTGACCAGAGTCTAGTCCTGTTAGCAACATTTTTGCTGCATTTAGGGTGCAGTAGAAGCAGCTTGACACTTCTAGTTCCAAAACAGATACACCAAAATGCAACATCTAAGAAAGTTTACTTATAAAACATTACTGCTGATCGCTATCTATTTGATTTACCGTGGCCACACCTTAAACTATGCTTATTTTCACAAAAAAGTGATTACCTAAGAACTGCAGGACAACATCTGATCAATTAATGTTATGGACAGGAGTAGCAGGTTAGAGCTGGTTACAGATTACGAGCAAAAGCTATGAAAGCAGTTTACAAGGCCAGAGATTTCAGAAGGTATGCAAACGCTGCTGCTCAAAGTCACAAAGCCTAATGCTCATGCACTTATCACTCAAGCTGTATTTACAGCTCTGCTACCTGAATGGCCCATATGGGAAGTTGGCCAACTATAATAGGAGTCGTCTACGGGGGCAGAAGGCCAGAAAGGCAGGCTGAAGACAGGTACAAACTAAACAACAGAGTTAGCCACAGAGACTTGAAATGTCAAGAACACCAAAGGATAATCACTGAGTTGTCAAAGTTGGAAGGAACCTCTGATAATCTGGTCAAAACTCCCTGCTCAAGTAGAACCTTGAGTAGGTTGCCCAGGTCTTTAATCCACTCAATTTTGAGTAGCTCCAAGGATGGAGACTTAACAATCTTTCTGTATAGTCTATTACATAGTAAACCTTCACATTACTTGTTATACAGTTCCAGGTTTTTGCACATACTCACTGATTGTATTTTATGAAATATGAAAATAGGACCTTAATAGGGAAAGAGTGTCCTTTATCTTTCTACTCCTAAAACAGCAATTTTCGTATCGTCCTACAAGTTTCTAGTCACAGAAATGTCTTACCCTTCCATTTCCTTCATCAGACAGAATGACGATAGCTCTGTGGTAAGCCACAGGCAATGAAGTCTACAGTAAAACAGCTCCTGTTATTACTACTTGTTTGAGTAGAGTATAAAAATAAATCAAAGTTTAAAACCTGGAGCTACAAATGGAGGAGGAGAAAGAAGCCAGAAACAATACTGTGCATACAGACTGACTGGAATGCAAGTCTAAACAGACTAAAGAAAAACTCACGATATGCCCATTCCTGTCCTTCACCCCAGTTGACATGTGCTGTTTGCATTTGATCACATTTTAAGATAAGGAGCGGGGGAATATATCTACATATTACTTACAAAAATCAGAACTCACTCGTTATGTTTTGGTGAACAAACAATCGCAATGGCCTCTGGTAACATTAGCTGGTAAGAACAATGAGTATGAAGATCAACACTGGATAAGAATGCAGTTTGTGTTGGATGTGTCTACAAAAAGAAAAGGAAAACTCAACATCATGAAATACTCCTTATAAGTCAAGGTCAACATGCATTCAAGAAGGAACAATAATTTTTAACTCGTAAATGCATCAGTATTTTCCCCAGATTGGTTTCTTAATGTCCTATTAACCCAGATTCTACATTGTTAGAGTAGCTTTTCATTACGAACTTCATGGGAACACATTCAGACCCAGATGTACAAGCAGTTTTCTGATCATGGTGGGGAAAAAAAGTAGAATGAAGAAGCACAGGACAAAAGGGAAATGATTGTTCAAAATCTCTAAGAGTGAAATCACACTCCACATAATTAATACAGAATTTAAGCAACATGATAACCCAAAACTTTGAAAGGATTTTGAATACAATGGAAACGAAATGGCATTAGAAAGTAATAAAATATCCACAAACAGACATAAACAAAAGTTGCAACGGCAAAAGCAGGCTCTATTGTGTAAACAGGATGCCTCAACTTCATAGATTAAGAGATACTCGTTATCTGTGGAGAACATTAATGTTCATTTACATCACTATGATTAGAATTAAATGAGCAAATTCATTTGTATTATGCCAGTTATTTCTCTAGTTTATTTACAGGGTTCTTTATATATAGTATGCAGAGCTGATACAGAAAGCTAGAATCTGTGAGACGTACGCACATGGATCCAACCCAAAGTGAGGAGATCATACTGATCCTGAATACCAAATAATTCTTCCACATTCTCCATATCACAGTAGTCTGGTCCTGCAGATTGCTTTGGCACTATTACATGGGTAATAGTAAATTCATTGTGTGTCTGTAAAACAAATGTTGAGATAACTTAGAATGGAACAATTGAACTACTGAATAAATGCTGAATGAGAATCTGAAGCAGGTCAGCCTTTCAGCTAAACCAAAGTGGTGTATGTCCACTGACTGCCATGCCACTATACCGACCTAGTACACCTGAAAACATGCCCTAGCATATTATCATGGAAACATACAGGGTAGTATGAATAACAGCATAAAATTGTTGTATTGAAATGGTCACAGAGACCACTGAAAAAGATGTCCTTTGAAAAAAATTAAAAACATGGGAACAAAGAGAGGTTTGAGAATTGTTATTTTCTGTGCACCTTGGAACATCACTACTTTTGCTATTCTTTCTCTTGACATGATTCAAATACAACTGGACATCATCTCTAAAATTCTTTGTATGCCAGCATCAGCCATGACATTTTTCCCTGCTCTGAAAGGACACTGCTATCTAGGTCAAGGGAAAAACAAAACAGACTCCCCCCCTCCCCCCGAAAATGTTCTACAGCATGATAGGGATGGTGGTTTCTTTTCTGTTCTGTTGCTATTATGAATTTGATGACCCCAGTATGTTCTAACAGTCTTTATATTCCATTGTCCTGTGACTAAACCTCACTTAGCTTAGATGAATGCCAAGAAAGTACTTGAAAAAGCCTGTATTGTATAGCATACTGAAAAACTTGCTAAAATATACGACGAGCAGGGTTCTTGGATCAAGTATTTCCTCAATAAGGCAAGCTGGAGGCCATGCTGGTGAAGTGACCGCTCAGGTTATAATATGAAGTTAGTTACATTAGAGACTTATTGTTTAGATCTTCTTTTGCTCTGAAACCAGCATATTACAGGAAAATATTGCACTACCAAAATGTCTTCCCCATACGAATGTGAAGGTTGAACTGTACCAGTTTTCCACAGAGAATTCCACATGTCTCTATTCCTCTTAATGTATTTGCCTCTGCTAGCAGCAGAAATTTGTGACAGAGATCCCTGGGTAAAATTACACCTCTGAGTGCTTCAGCCAATTGAGCTAACAAACAAATAGACAAAAAGAGAGACAGAGAGAGAGAGAGAAAAAAAAATAAAAAGGCATATGTAGCTTACACAGTGAAGTTCCTTAAAATAAGGTAATGTACACAGTTACAGGAAATTATTAAAGATTAAGGAATTATACTCATCACATCACACATTTCTAATGAGACTGCATCTACAGTGCAAGCACGTCATGCCAAAGTGAGGTATAACCTAGCTAGATTGCATCTGAGGGGACAGTGAGTTGATCCCATTTTATAGGCCAGGGCTTTTCAAAAAGCCTCTCTGACTGAGCCCTCTGCAGGTTCTGCTTCTGTTCCCTTGAAGCCCCTGACAATATTCAGACTTTGTGCCATAGGAACACTGAGGTTCCATCTCCAGATCCATTTACTGGCACTCAGCTGGAAAACGTATAACAAATCTCCTCTCTTAAAACTATTGAGAGAAAACTATATAGAACTGTTGTGTGTACATTAACCTGTTCATGCTTATTTCACTACAGACGCTCTCAAAGGGAATAAATCATAAAATCATTTAGGTTGGAAAAGACCTTTAAGATCATCAAGTCCAACCATCATCATATGCATATGCAACGTGTGGACTGCTATAAGCAGCAGCGCAGCAGACAAAGAGTACAAAATCTATGCACTTACTCTGAACAGCACTTAAAGCAGCTGCTGGCTTTAGGGCCCGGTTTACTGGAGGTGAATGTCCAGTAGAGCCACTCTTCTCGTTTTTTTCAAGCAACGTGGTAGATAAGGAACTGTTCTCAGGTACAGAAATACAAGATAGCATACTTCCATCTATCTGTTCAGACATAACCATGCTGTCTTTAATTTTCTGATCCCGAGCTAGTTCTTGCTTCTTAAGTTGATCCTCAAAGAATTGAAACTGTTCTGATTCAAGCTGCTGTTGCCGCATGTGTGCGATTCGTTTCTTCTCTGCCTCTATAAGCCTCTGCTGTTCTAGTTTCTTCAGAAGTTCAGTTTTACATTTGTTCTGAAACATATGCAAAACAGTTACATTCTCAGAATTATATATAAAAAAAAACCCCTACAAAAATGAGAGGAAAGAAGCAATCTAATTGTTTAACAAAACCATCAAACCCTGTCATTAACATCTAAAAGCCTTTGGAAACCTGTTGGCTGAAGTGCCAAATACAGCTCTGGCCCCCAGAGCAGCATGATACGGAACAAAATACCATAAGCAAGGAAGCTTCCAACACAAAGCTTGCAGCATGCCTACCTATGATGCTCTGTGTTTTATTTCAGTAGTGAGAACACTTGCCTCATTGAGCCACTGCAATATAGCCATTAAAGGAGTTTTCAGAACAGTGGTGGTAAAGAGATTAGAAGTCCTTACAACTTGCAGTGTAGCAAGAGATCCACAAGCACATCGCTTTTCTGGGTAGATTTCATAATCCATGTTATTACCTGGTTTTGTAGCTTGTTGCTGCTGTTTGGATAGGCCAATTTTCTCCTGCTTCTTTCTTTTCTTAGCTTTCCCTGGATTGCTCCTTGTACTGACAGGGGCTTATCCTGACTCCCTGTGCATGCCCTCCCCAGCCTCAGAGATGTTCAGTGCCATCTCTGCCACCTGTCTGGGCTTTGACCCCAGCCCCCAGGACAACTGCTGTTCCAGACAGGGAAGCTTCAGGTTTCAACAGTTTTTTCCTACCCCCATTATAGGGACAGCATCAAGCATCTTCAAAGGCAAGTAAGAGAACTCGATTAAAGTAATTTCTTGTCATGAACAAAATATAAAGGGAAAGAAAGCCTCAAACCAATCAGTGACAGGATTTTTTTTTTGGTGTGGTGTTTTTATTTTGTTTATTTATTTATTTTTTTTCCTCTCCATAATTCCCTAGTTCCATTTCAAGGGAAGGAAAGAAAAGATGTCTTTTCCCCAGACACTCTTTTCCAAGACAAGTTTTTATGAAATGAAAAATACCATCTATAAAACTGAATCAGAATGTACTGTAGACCTATTCTGATTTTCTTTTACTATCAATATGTAAATATGACAGAACATATATTTCCAAGCTCACATGTGCATTACTTATTTTCAAATGACCAGCTGATCAGATTCTGAGATGTGAGAAGTCATTCTAAGCAGTCTGCTGGGTGACTATGGTCTTGCAGAACTGCCATTTTACTGCTTTATTTTTAAGAAGTTTTATACAATAGAAAAATATTCATACAACAATGATTTCATAACCACATAAAACTTACTTTGTTTTGCATGTATTCTTGATATTCTAAGTTATATTTTTTTAAAAGATCTCTCTTCAGTTCATCTGTCCGTGGAAATGCAACCTCCTTCAGTTTCTTTGGGTGGGGTGGGATGGGGTAGGGTAGAAAGACAGGTAAGTTAACTTTTTACTTCATAAAAGGACCACCTGAAAACCATACTCATCTGTAATACGGATTTAAAAATAAAAAATAATAAAAAGAAACCTGCTCTTCTCCCAGGAAAGAAAAGAAGAAATACACACTAAATCATCAGCTTATTAAACTTGGTACATTGGTTTCAAATAAAGCCATATTAGTTTCTATCAGTGAAAGGAGTTACCTATAACAAGACTACTTGTTATCTTAGGAAAAGATATTTTTTCTAGTGATCTGTTATCTGTCTTGTTTAACAGGTGTGTGATAACTGACATTTTTGATGTAGATGTATTTTATAAAAAAACTAGGACCAACTACTATTTCAGAAATATACTTGGGTTTCCAACAATCTACTGACTTATTCAGAGACCGTTCTTGTTCACCTTATAGAATGATAAATTAATTTTCAGTAATGATCATGTGGTTAAACCAAAATAAAACATAAATGACTTGACAAAGTTATCAGAACTTCAAACTGCATTGGCTGCCTTGGACTACATTTGCACTGGGGGAAAAGGAATGATAGGAAAGAACAGAAATAGAGGAAACATTTCTTGAAGTTCAGGAAACAGTAACCCTACCTTAATAATAACTTGTTTTTCTGGTACTGCACATTGGTGATAGTCTCGGTGACTGGGCAGTTTTTCCACAAACAAGCTAGAAAATTAAACAGCAGGTTTGTCTTAGTAACCAGAGGAATAACTACGTTAGCTTTTACTTTGGCAGAGAAATCAGTTTCACGTTATAACTGTTAAACACTGAATTCCACGTGACTCGAAGCAGGTTTCTGTATGTTCATTTGTTTAAATTAACACTTAATCTCTTGTACGGACTTGTATGGACACAGAGGATAATGACAGGAGCTTATTTTCTACACCTGAATATATTTTGTTTCTCTTTAGTAGTGGGCTTGATTAAAACAGGGTTAACTAGCACTCAGCACCTGAAAAAAACCTCCACCATGGCCAGTGTTACTAAATCTTATTTCTGCTGTCTTAATCTGTCTCCTTAGCTGAAATGCTGAATCTTAAATAAAGCACTATCATTAAAGCAGTCATTTTTACCAGATCAAGCTGCACAGCTAACTGCAGTATTATTAACCCATCCAGACATCTAAATTGTGGCAATGCTTAGCTGCAGAAAAGTTTGGAATTCTCAGCTGCTAATCATTTTTTCTACAATTTATGCAATGTTCACCTCCAGACCCTCCTTATAGAGATACATACATCTAAAATAAAGTTGAGTATGAAAGATTTGGCTTAGTTTTCAGAGTATGATGAAAATTAGGGGAGGGAAGGAGGTTTCTTATTATTAAAAAAACAATAATCTAAGATATACATATTTTTAGAAGCATCAAAACAAACCAATCAATCCTACAGCAAAGCTAGCTAGATAAAAAGTTTAAATCTGCCATTGATATATTTTTCCAACAAATTATGCTTAAACCTCTTGGGGATGAAAACTAAAAAGAGACAATTTTTTTTTTTTTACAGTGCTGTACAATATTATCACCTATCTCCTGATTCTCACAGGTCTTACAGTATAGTTAATTTCAGCCTTTGTACATGAGGTTAACTCATGCCTGCCAGTTAAGAGACAGATAGGACTATTATCACTGCAAATCTTCATTTTAATTTACTCAGAATGATAAGCTCTAAAGATCACAAACTGTTTCTTACGTTATGAACTTGTTATAAAAAACAAAAGCATTCTCCAGGTTTCCCTCCTCCATATATATTGATGCCATTCGCTCCATCTCTACTCCAGATCTAAAGTAACGACGTGGAGTGATATCTTCATTGATTGTGATATTGCTGCCAAGTTTGCTTAAGGCACGTACTCTCTCTTCTGGGGTCACAGAGATGTCTGTATGGTCAGGAATAGCTACTAGCTTTTTCTGAAAAAGAACAGAGATTAGCAAGGAGAGCCAGATACTACAGTTCTCTTTCAGTAAATGATCTCATTCAAGAAACTCAAGGGAAATCTTCAGCTTCTCAAAATAGGTATCAGTTTCCTCACTGCTAACAACAGTTAAAACATTTTAATGTTTCTCAATTGCAATAAAAGTAAAAAATTATCTTATCCCTCTCCCCAAATCTTCTCTCTGTCAATACATATACATACATATAAAAGGAAAAAAAAAAAAAAAAAGTAAACCCCGGCAGAAGTGATCAAAAGCAACACAGTGTGTCCTCTTCAGAATCCCCCAAATACGAAATTCTGTAAGGTTCTACCTTACGTTAAAAAAATAATTACCTTACGTTATTAAAATAATCTGCATGACTAAGCAAACTACTGTTATATGCTATATTGGATATGACTTCTGGGTACAGGTCAACTAACAAAAAGCAGTATGTTTTCCTGGTTAATCAACAGTTCATTTTACAGTTTCAAAGGAAGCAGAGTCGAAGAACCTAGAAGTGATTCTACTGAAGAAGAAGCAGAGTTGCTTATTGCAATCATTACCTTCCTGTTAAGTGGTTAAATAAGTGGCTACTGCAAGTTGTTTCATCTTATGTTGTAAAGGTTTACTTTTTCTATTCAAAACATTTACGTCAACTTCTTAAAACCGTGATCACTGAAACAAGCTAAAACCCTATAAGCCACACACACGGAAATAAAATTCCAATGAAACTACCAAGCAGAACTTGTGAGGAACTGGCAGAATTCAAGAAAACAGCCTTTCAGCTGACAGTAGCACTGCTAAGCAGGTTATAAATTATTGCTTATTTGAAAGAGGATGCTAAGCCATTAAAGCATTTTTCGTAATACGTACCAAGGAACTAATACTGAATGGTTGTTCCATGTTGACCTCTGTCTGCAAACCAAGATCACTCTTTTTCTCCAAAGTCTCCATCTTACTGCGAAGGACAGGATGACTGAAGTATCAATCTGATGTTCAATATTTGCAGCAGGCTGCCTCAGAGTCTATTAGTCCAAGGGAAACTTAACAGCAGCAATATGCTGATTGTGGTTGGGTGCTGGAAGAAATAGGACAAGTCATTCAGATTAAAAATACATTCAAATGTCACATCAGTTTGCATGCCTGCACCCACTCATCACTTCAGTATCACAATACTTACATACTTAATAACAATCTAGAATTTAGCAGGCATTTAGAATTTAAAGCAGGAATGCATGAGGCCTTGCAGGACACTTGTGAGCTAGCTGACCTGTTCTAACATTAGTACAGTGGATTCAAATGCAACACAGCAAATTATTTCTACAACTTCAACAGCAACTTGAAAAAAAACCAACAACACAACCAAGTAGCACAAACACACAAGCAAGCCAACTTTCAAGCATTAAATGAAAAAACTTCAAAGACTAAGCACAGAATCTGCTTCCTTGAGCATATGTTCTGACAAACATATTTATAAACAGCATGAATTTAGCACCTTTTTTCCTGCTAAGCTTATAATTAAAAATAAAACTTAGCACATGAACTCATATCAGTAATATAGCATACAGGAAATATTTCAAGCACTCTGTGCTCCACCTGTACAACTTGCTGACTTCAACACCACTCAAAACACAATGAAATATGACAAGTCGACTGATAGTAATCGCTCCTTGCACAGCTCTGAACAAGTAAAGACATATATTTAGACATGGCGTGGTCATCATAAAAAAAAGGGAAATGAATTATTTAAATTACACTGGAAATATGAAAATGAAGCTGCTAATGTGGCCTTTCACTTTTGAGCTCTCAATCCAAACAGATTTGATTCCAATGTCAAAGACTCTTCATATATTGCAATAGATATGCTTTATGCTTTCACAGAAGCATAAACAGAGGGTTCAGCAAAGATATTTTCTCAGCACATCTTTCTAGAAGCAAGAGGATTCGGGGTTAGAGGAGAACAATCGTAATACATTTTTAGCTGTCTCCTGAAGTATTGATTTCTGTATTTGGGTCTTCTTCATTTTTCTCAAAACTAACAATATCTATTAGGTTAGTCTTTACTTTTAATCATTAGTGTTAATGTTATCACCAAATGTTACAGGAGACATTACATTCATTTAAGCAATATGCTTTCCTTAAAATAATCAGAATCATCCTGTTTCTTTGTAATGGTACACTTACTGAATCAATCTCACCCTGTTTTTATGTATGACCTAATCTCAACTAATATATTCTTGCTTGACTTTATACCCCTGCTTTGCATTTTCAAGATTTTTATTCTCTTCATTTGGTATCTCACAGACCTGTGAATGCAATCTCAAGGCTAACTTCTTTCAGTTCAAGGCATTCAAAACACTTGCATGATTTGCAATACCCTTTTGGAAAGAAAAAAAATGGAACTTGGCTTATACACTCAAAATATCAACATTAGCTGAGGTGGTAGCACTGATAGAAAAAGTACTCTAAATAATTTCATTTTATAATGATGGAGCTCTGGTGTAAACGATTAGCTTGGCAGGAGAGCGCTACTCATTGCCAATTCACAGGCTGCAGAAAGGTCTCAAGGGACCATGATAATGAAATATTTTTGCTGTAGTATATACCAAAGCTATGTTTATAGTGCCCTGCGGCTAGTTCCACTTGAAAGCCTTCTTAGTTGGAAAATGGTAGCTATGGTAGACCGTGAAAGGAGAGGACTACAAGCCAAGCCAGTGCAGAGCTCACATTAGTTTTCTCTCCCTGCAGCTCAGATGCTCAGAACAAATAACATCTTCAGTAAGAGACTGCATTCATATGTTTTGTGTGGCTTAGGAACATTAATAAAACAAACAAACAAAGAAAAGCACTCTCAGAACTAAAAAGCATGTATTTTAAAACCACTTATTCATTTATTATCCATCATTTGCAGATTTTAATTATTATATATCTTTTGTTCCCCTAATAGCAACTGGGAGATCCACAATGACTGACTGGAAGGCTGGTATTGATCTAAGGTATGCACCTAACTGTGACAAGCTGCAAAATGGTCTAGACATTCAATTTATTCCAAAAAATACTGTTCAAAATTAAAGGGTGCAGAAATGTATTTTTTTCAATTCCTATTTCAATTACTTCTATTTCAATTAGCAGCTCTTATACAAGAAAACTGCTTTTCAAACACTGTCCTTAAGGACTTTCTACAAAATGCAGCATGGAAACGGCAAAGGAGGGGATATGGATTATATGCTTCTTTCAACTGTTACCACAGCTTGAAGACTTTTCAGCCTAGTGGGTAGACAAGTGGAAAAATCTTAGTGTAGCAAGTAGGGAACACAGAAGCCACCATTTTTTTTATTATTATTATTTTTTATTTTTTGCTAGTATTCTCAAAGAAGTCCTTGCTAAAGAAGCTTGGTGGTATCCCCCAGCCAAAATCTTTTGAACTGGCAGAGGGAGGCATCACAGAACCCCTTACTTGCAAACATTTCTCATTTAGATTTTTAACTAAAAGAATCATTAATAATAAGAAAAAAAAATACCTAGTGCTAGTTATTTTAAACAAGAGACATCTGGTAACAGCAGAAACTCACACTTCCTCAAAACTGTGCCAAGGCTTTGAAAAGCTGAAGCAGCCCAGCAGAGAGCAAGGCACCGAGCACAGTCAAACCCTACCGCATGAAGGATTAGCAGAAGAATCGCTACAGATAAAAGAGGAAATGGACTTTTTAAACTTAGCTTCAGGAGCACATTAAAACCCAGACACTTTAAATGAAGAAGAAATACTAGGATTAATTTGTATCACGTTTACAAAAATGCAAAACAAGATTCAAATGTATTAGTTATTACAGGTGGCAGCATAATTAAAAAAAAGGAAAAGGAGTCCTAAAAAGATCATTGGCTGTTTTATGATTGCACTACTATATATTACCCTTAACATGCAGACACACTGGCTAGAATTATAAATCATTAAAAGGCAGAAGATTAAGCTTTACTAAAACCACCTCCACAAACACATTTGTCAATTCCCTGGTATGCCTCCACGCGTAACATTCCTGCATGAGTGTGAATGCTGCAGCTTCACACTCTTGCCCTCGCCATACTTTTTTCTACCTCTGCTTTGTTGACAACAGTGACTTCAAGGCAAGTTATATCTAATCTAAATTCAAGTTAAGTAGACTCATTTTAATTAATTACTTCCTTTGAGTGATTTCTCAGCTTAGGACGTACGGAAGGCAGTAGAAAGGTGGAGGTGGTGACAGACAGACTGCCCCTTTCAGAGGGCATGACTGGCAGGAGCTGGCTTTAAAAATGCACCCTATGAACTTGTACAGAGCTTACCAAGAGCTGCCCAGTCCTGATCAATGACTCCTTGTCTTGTGGAATAAACACATATTTTACTCTACAAGAGCAAAGAGAAAGGCAAGTAGGAGACCTCTTCATGTAACTGAAACTAACTATATTCAGATATACAAAATAGTTATGCAAATACAGTAAACCACATTCCAGCCCCAAGCATGTGGGATAAGTAGCAACACCAGCATGGAGCTGTCATAGTCTGTTAGAGCGTGAAGTGCTCTAAATTCTAAGAGTAAACATGCATTTTTCTGCTATCCAATTTCAGGCACTCCAGCTAATTTAGAGGGACGTAGGTAATGTCTGATTAACAAGAAATGTCTGTAGATTTAGCATGCTAAGTTTTCTGTAATGATGAATTTTCTGAGAATCATTATCAGAATATAAGAATGTAACATCCATTCAACAGTTAAGATATTTTCCTCATTTAATCAGACACTCCTTACCAAATCCCATTTCCACCTCAGAAAAACCCACTTATTTTCCTATTCAATCCACGTTATTATACTACGATTAATTCTTCTGAAAATCCAGCTTAATTAAATCAAAGGCCCTCAGCCACAGGAAACGGAACAAAGCAAGACCAGTGTTTCAAGTGGCATTAAAATCATTCTTTCTGTTCAGGCTAACAAGCATGGTACCAAGTGAAAGGAGAATGAAAAACAGAGCAATTTTATCTTGAAGTATATGCAAATAGTACATCAAGCGACATAGAGTATATCAAGATCATCAAAAGTCAAGAGTAGGCTAATGAGACAGAGGTGGTAATGAGAAGATCTGGTGAAGGCACACACACGCTCATGGCTTTTCTGAGAGGTTTAGCACCACAATTCACCACAAATTCTCCAACACCCTCACAGGATACTGCACTGGCATGTTTCTAACTGTCAGTCTGGGTGGACGTGGACAAACAAGAGCCCCTTTGCCTGTGCTCAGACCCAGCTGAGTCTGGAAGCTACAGAACCGTGCCCTGTGACAGCGAAAGGCGGTACGCAGGGCTGCGCAGCAAGGCTAATTACCCCAGGTGCAGTACGGAGCCAACGAAGCCCCACAGCTTGTGCTTGCGATGCCTGTACGGGGCCAGCTCGCAGTCTGGGCAGAAGGAGCGTGTACCACCTATGCTCGGAGCTGGGCAGGCTCCGAAACGCCCCGGGAGCACAACCCGGCCACGTGCGACCACGCAGGCCATGCAGGCAGGCTCTGACGGGGCCTGCTGGGGTGCCCGGGGTGACAGCAGCCCAGAGCCCCCGGGCCGCGGAAGCGCCAGGATGGGTTTCCCCACCTCACTCGGGCCTTGAGGCCGCTTTTCTTTCTTCTATCTTCACAAGAGGTTTTTAGATATCGAGTGAGCTTTTTAGATTTATAAACAAGTAACGGCCTAACTTAACGATGTATTAGTTTAATCATTAATTTCCACTTTCCCACCTCGTAACATACTTTTTAATTTCAAGGGACTTGCTTAGTCGTAACACACTGATTTCGCTACTGCCAGCAGCGCTTGTCAATAGTGGGAATGTTAGTCTTACTAAAAAGCTGCATTAAAGAGATCATTGGTAAAAATTACCACAGCATTTTTTAATGCCAGGGCTAAGATTCTGTAAAAAATAATAGAAACCTGGGGCATTAGCAGTGATTTATTCTTTGCGTATTTTCAGTATAAATTATTTTAGAAACATCTATCCTCTGTTTGCTCTTTTGGTAGAATGCAGAGCCCAGATGTGCTGCCCATTGAAATCATTCACTTCAGTTCACTGTGATTAGGGTCTAGAAATATTTGCTAATACAAGATCTTAAATATGGCACAGTTCCACTTTTTATAAGCTACTCCTGAGAGCACTGCTCTACATTCTTTCTATGATAAAAAAAGAAAAAGGTTACTTTAATACTGCAATAAGAAGCTAAAACAGTAATAGTTTGTTTTACTACACTATCAAGTGTGATGATTATAGAACCCTAGAATAAAGATGTCACAAACCGCAAAGAGGCCCGTCCTCACTAAAATAGTCAAATTAGCAAGTGCAAAACCATCTTTTAACTGCCCATAATAGAATTCAATTGTCTCAGCAAACCCGAAATAGAGCACATCCAGTCATTGCTACATGAAGATAAATGACTGTTTCATGCCAACAAGTCATGCAGATACCCGTACTCGTGTGTTTTGAAGTGGATATTAACTGTCTTTAGTGAAATATAAGTTAGAAATACAGGCACCTATCTCATTCAAGCCCTTTTTGAAATGCCAGGCATATTGGTACAGCACATAATCATTTACACACACATGGGTTTGATATAAAATATGCTAAAAACAGCCTAAACTGCAAACTGCCTTCTGTTGGTTCTCTCCAAAAAGAAACAGCATGTTTATCTGTCAGCATGTTTTTTGAAACGACAGTTCCCCATTACAACAAGTGATTCAGCTAGTATAGTAAGTAGTCTCTTCTGGAAAAAAACAAAAACAAAACAAAACAACAAAGCACTGAATGTCATGGCAAGATCATTCTCTTGCGCTGAGAGAAAAAAAATCACACAACTAACACAAAACAACAGAAGGGCCTTTCAGAGAAGAGAAGCACTACAAGGAACCTACAAGTTCAGCCTGGAGAAGAGGAGGCTCAGGGGCGACCTCATCGCTCTCTACAGTTACCTGAAAGGAGGCTGTAGAGAGGTGGGGGTTGGTCTATTCTCCCACGTGCCTAGTGACAGGACGAGGGGGAATGGGCTAAAGTTGCGACAGGGGAGTTTTAGGTTGGATGTTAGGAAGTACTTCTTTACCGAAAGGGTTATTAAGCATTGGAACAGGCTGCCCAGGGAGGTGGTGGAGTCACCATCCCTGGAGGTCTTTAAAAGACGTTTAGATGTAGAGCTTAGGCATATGGTTTAGTGGAGTACTTAGTGTTAGGTCGGAGGTTGGACTCGATGATCTTGAGGTCTCTTCCAACCTAGAGAAATCTGTGAATCTGTGAATCTGTGAACCGTTCGCTGACAACCCCACATCATTCAATGGAGAAGTTGCTCTTCATAGTAGGAGCTACCAACTTGGCACAAGAAAAGCCTGTCTCAGTAACGGTTCATAATTTAACACTGCCTCTTGGCCCTGTGGCTACGGTTAAAGAGCACTGACAACATCTCCTCCTAGGCTTCACTAGCTCCTACAGGCACCTGCTGAGCTACACAATGCTCTCTCCTGGTTGTGGGTCATGGTTATATCCTTGTTTTCACCTCCTGTGAAGGACCAGCCCCACACACCTCCCCAGACGCTGCCTAAAGGTCTCTCTGGTGACTGTGTTGGTGGTGTACAGGCAGTAGCATCTTTACCCCCTTAGGTACTGAGAGGGAGAAATCATGTGCAGAGATCTTCCTTGCACTGATCTGCCAAACCCAAATCTTCCCCGTAGGGTTACACCACTCATTGCTGAATCTTACATCACAAAATTGAGCTTTATTTTCATCTAAACAAGATGAATTACAAGAATCTGTTTTTCAACTGCTAAAAAAGTGAGAACAATTCTTTGAAGACTTTTAAAGTTGCTCAGCTAACATTTGGTTGACTGCAGTTAGTGAACGTAGCTACTTCCATACCATCGGCTGTTTTCTAGGGACAGGTTTTTTTCCTTTTGGAACAGATACAAATGTTACTGCATTAAGAAACCACTTCAATAAAATTAGATCACTATCAGGTCTGCTGAGAATCTGATAAACCACTACAATAAGCAAATCATACCCAACATGACACATGAAAGAACCGTTTGCTCATCTACATTTTCTGTTCCTGGTAAGGAAGAAAATTATACAACACAAATGCATGTGCAAAGTCTCTTATCCTTGCCCATGGGTAATAAAGTCCATCTTATTATCTCCCCTTCCACAAAAAGGAAGCACACAAAAAGAAAACCTCACTTGCTGTCTCGAGCACTAACTCGAAACTGACAGTTTATTCCACCACTCAGTCCTCTTCCAGTTTGGCATGATATTAATTTAAGACCAGTTTCTTTCAGTTTCTTTCTAACATCTGGCGCTTACCTATTCAGCTCGCAGGACACTGATCCAACCCACTGAGGTTAATTGTTGAAGGTCAGTGACTAAGACGGGAGGGTGTGCTGGTATACGTTTTAAACTTAGGGTATCAGTAAGTTGACTAAGAAACTGAATTAATCGCTTTGGGGAGAAGCATCACCACTACAAAGACTATGACTGCGGCACCCACAGACATTTCCCATCACTTCACAGCACAAAGGACTCTGACCCACATCTATTTTCTCATTCATTTTTACGCAGACTATTTTGAAGTCAAGATTTGCTATGTCTGTGCTACTGTTACATAACCCTGTGCACTTGTGCTGAATGCACAGGTGATGGCTTGCCACCAGAGTTATTAATATGCTCTGTCTACACCAATTATTAGCCACTTTTAAGAGAACGTCCGGAAAAACAGACAGGAAATTCTGAGCATTGAAACATGCATACGTGAACCAGTGGCCTGTGAACTCAGATGGTTCTTTGTCTTGTGGTTTCTTCTGTCAAAACAAAACACAATTTCTCCCTCTCCCTTTTTGGTAACACCATTCAGTTTCAGCAGAAAAGCATTTTTGATGTAACAGATAAAGTATCACCAGAACAACTGGAATTACAGATCAGCAGCAATTTTAGGCAGTGACTGAAATATTCTTATGCAAGCATATGACAGCATCTCTCCAGTAACCCATTAAAAGGGTATTTTAGACATTGCGTAGAGGAACAGTGCTCTATTCGTCCTTTAGGAAATCCACAACAGTCCCCCACAAAAATTAAGTGTACCTGGGCATATTAAGCCAGAAGAGGGAAGAAACAAAAGAAATAGCTATTTTTATATGATTTGTTCTTTGATGGTTCAGCTGAAATACTGAAACAAGATACCTGCAGTACATATCATCATGGATAAAACTAACTTCCATCATGAAGACAAGAAGCTGTGTTGCCAAGGGAAACAAATGAGAGGCTAAGATCAGCACAGAGGTCTGCAACACTTCAGAGATTTCCAAGAAAGAGAGAAAGCACGATTACTTGCAAATTCTCAGGTTTCACAGATTTCCTGCCTGTAGCCCTACTTCTCTCAAAGCCTCAGGAAGGTTTAAGAGTCTTCCTGTTCTTCCTATAAAAGACAACGGTTTGTCTGACAGTATTTGCTACTTAATTCTATAACAGTTTGACATTCCCTAACCTCTAATTAGGACACTTGTTAATAGGGCAAGTAACCAGCTGCAACAATCAATTTCTGTTTCTACTGGATGACACATTACTATTCTGTCTTATATGTTACAGCTCATAACATAGGTAACAAAAAAAGGGAGAATTAAGTTTAGCAGATATTTCTAACACAAATTCACAGTTTACCTCATGTCTTTTAAATTATCCATAAAGAATGATGCCTGTGTTGTGGCCTCAAATCTAGAAAAAAAAAAAAAAATTGGGGCATTACTTCAATGGATTCTGATTGTTTCGTACACTTATGGTTAAATAAGCAAAGTGCAGGTAAAAAACCTGATAGCGCTATTACCTACAGGAAGAAGTGTGGTCAACTAGCACAAGTAACCACCTAACCAGGCATAAGCATCATACTACAGAAACGTACATAGATACTACAGAAACATACAAGATACTACCGTTTGTTGATTTCATAATGAAGTCTTTGACCTCCTGCTCTGACCTTGCTGGAGGATCTCTTGTGCTATGAGTATATGGAAAAAAAACAGTAATGTCTGACTTTATATGAAGAGTTTGATGTGCTTTAGTCCTTTTTTTTTCCTACTTGAAAAAAAAAAAAAGAAGAAAATACTTAAAATACCTATTTTCTCTTTTGTAAGTTTGCTAAGATTAACAGTGATAAGCACATGCTTTACAGGGGCACTGAGTGTAACTCAAGCAGCCCTGTAAGCTGATTTTACTTTGGCTCAATTATCCAGGGTCTCAAAGTTAATAGCACAGTGATGTGCAGTTAACTCATATGTCTGCAGCTCAACAGGCTGTTCATCCCAGTGAAGCTATGCACAGCCTATCTCTGAGCCAAAATAATTTCCAAATTCATTGTTTGTCCCTTCAGGATGAGTCTGATGATTTTTACAGCCTATCCGAGCTCTGTTCCTTATCAATGGAAAGGGCTAGAAATCTCTGAAGGCCTTCTCACTGTGATTTGGAGACACTGAAGGATGGAGGCACTTTCTGCAATGATTATGTAGAAAGCCCACTGCCTCCCTAACACACTTCAACACGTTGCGTGCTGAACTGTGAGTCATCTGGAGCTGCCAGTAGGAAGTGGTGGGCAAAGGGTCGTGTCTGAGCAGGTGCCTGACTCATGGCATCACACGAGGTATCATCATCCATGTAAGATTCGAAATGCTGGATTTTTAGAAGAGGGATGCCTGTGCAGCAAGAGTAGTAAGCCACCATGTATGGATCATTCAGGAACTGTATGATGTTGGCAAGATCACTTGCTTTCATGGACTGATACTTCTAGTTACAATAAAAACTTTGCCCAGAAAATATGTTTTATGGCAAGGCAATCAAAACATTACATATTTATTAAAATTTTGTAGACTAAGACTTTCATTACAGGTCAGCAACCTAAGTTTCAGAACACAAACTGGAAATGTAACCTTTGATGTAGAAATAAAACAGCAGGAGTCAGATAAGACCAGGAAAAAAAAAAAAACCAAAAACCAAACACAAAACCCTATGCATACAAGTCAGGCAAACAGAGACCAAACATTTATTATTATACTGCATTTGCTCAGTGTCTTCATGCATAAGTCACCTTGCAACTCCCGCAGCAGCTGAAGATTTTGTGACACCCCTCACCTTGTACCCTCCCCCAGCATGGTGATTAACTCCCAGGAAATGACTTACAGCCTGATCTTGAACTTACGTAGACACATAACGTAAACCATGAGAAATGCCTTCATAGTATTCTCATTGATCAAGACACCGAACCCTGTTTTTAAACCTAACACTGAAAAATAAAATTCCTGAAATTACAAGCACTTAAAATACTACAGAAGAAACATAAACATGAAATTTGCACCTGTACAATTCTACAGCACTTGCAAATACAGCTTCCTACGCTGTCCCGTGATCTAGGGATCTCTGGATTGGTCAACAACGGCCTCTGATTCAGTTATTAACAGCCTGAGCACACAGATATACAATACACAAGACAGAAATGCATTTGGGGCTTCAGAAAATCCAGCTGTTACAGAGAAACACATTATACTGCCTCAGCAACACCCACAACAAACCTAGACTGCCTCCTCCTAGGGATACCTCATGAAGTTATGGGTCCGTATCACATTTTCTAGGACCTGCTGGTCTAAAGCAATTTATCAAAAACGTGCGACTCCAGCTTGGACAGTCAACCACTTCAGCCTACAACAAGGAGAAACCCACTCACGCGAAGCCAGAAGTTCCTCAAATCGCCCTGAGCCTGAGGAACGAAGCCCCGGGAGCCACCAGCCATCCAAGACCGCGTAACCCCACGTTTCCGTTTCAGCACGAAGCGTGCCCTTTCTGCCCATGACCTCCCTGTCATATACGCAGAACCGCATGCATATTAAACAAAAGAAATTCCCAACCAAATGGACTTCCCCCAGAAGAGACTTTGTGTCGCCCTTCTGAAAAGGGAAAGTGCATCCACGCCTTGGAGACATTACGTTAGCTGCTTAGTGCACCTGGGGGAGACACGTGAGGTCCTACAGGGATGCCGCAGGTACAAAACGCAGTTACACGACCAGAAACACCTTACGGGAGGGTTACAAATGGCCAAGCAACACACCTCCCACCCCCCCCCCTTTTTTTTTTTCTCTACACCTTTCATTTTCTGTCCCGAGCCTCTCGCAGGCACGCGGCTGGGGCCAGGGACGCCTAAAAGCGGGGTGCCGGCACCCCCCTGCCTTCCCTCCCACCTCACCTGCCTCCCTCCTCACCTCCCCGGCTCCGCTCGGCGCCGCTCCGCAGGCTCGGGGGGGTCGCAGCAGCGGCAGCTCCCACCCCGCCGGGCCCGGGGCTGCCCGCGGGCACCGCTACCCCGGCCCCGGGCACCGTCGGCACCAGCCGGGGAAGGCGGCGGCTGCGCGGGGGCGGCAGGAGGCGAGGCGAGGCGAGGGGCGCCCCGCGGAGAGGAGCGGAGCGGAGCGGATCGCAACGCCCTCCGCTGCCGCAGCCGGGTCACGGAGCGGGGCGAAGGGAGGAGCCTGCGCCGGCAAAGCCGCCGGGCCGCCTGGCTGCCCTGCGGCCGGGGGCGCCGCCGTGCTGCCGTTGCGGCCCGACGGCCGCCGAGGCTGCGGGGGGCGAGGGCGGGGGGCTGCGGCCGCCCGCACCCCCAGCGGGGCTCGCCGGGCCTCGTCCCCTCCCCGCCCGCCGAGGGCCGCGGGCCCGGCCCGCCGCCATTTCGGTCGGGCAGCGCCCAGCCGCCGTGGGCACGCGGGGGGGCCGAGCCCCGAGCCGGGCGGGAGCAGCGCTCGAGTTACCGAGGGGAGAGCCCGTGGGTGGGCAGGAAGGTTTCCGTGAGGATGTAGTGCTCGGCGTGCTGCTCGCAGGTTGTCAGGGCTGCGGAGCTGAAGCTGGAACAAGGCGAATGATATTTGGTGCAGCAAGGGAGCTCGCAGTGCCCAGTGGCATTGAGAGAGGCTTAAGCAGCGTGTCAGGGGACAGATACGCAGCTCACCCTGTCAGCCAGGGCATGGCGAGGCCATCTCCTTCCATGTGCCTGTGGCTGTTCTGGCTGCTCAGCATCCTCCAGACTGGGGTCAGCCAGAACAGCGACAGACTGGGGTCTGGAGGTACCACTCCTGGTGCTGGTGGCGACAGGTTTTGGTCCAGGCTCTAAGAACAGGAGGGGCTAATTCAGGCGAGAAACAGAAGTCCTGCTTGTATGACTGCTCGCCTTGGTTGCTTGCATTTTTCCAACCGGTGGTTCACAAAGTGTGGAATCAGGTGTTAAAAAATAAAGTCTTCAGTTTGCTCCATGGTGGGGTTTCTTGGTGCTGGTGGGAGTGCTGAGTTAATCCCAGCCCGATGCAGAGGCGCACGGGCCCCTCGCAGTGCTACAGGGCTGCAGGCTGGGTGGGTAACAGTCTTGTGAGGGGAGGTGTAAAGGGCGGGTGTTTTTCTTTGTCCAGACACTGGCCATTACAGGATTGCACTCATGATCGATTCTAGTATGAAGATAATGATTGCTTGCAGGAATCCATATTGGCAAGTGTTCCAATCAAACTATTTGGAAATTGTTTTTGTCTTCCATGAGAGAATTTGGCAACCCTTTGTAAACGTCATTTGGGTCAGAGGTGATGTTAGGTTGGAACATTAGCTCTCCATCATGACATTTAGGTTTTCAGTATGCAAGACATTGCATGTTGCTGTCTTTTCTGAGCAGTGTTTCACTGACCTGAATGCTTCCCTGTGACCTTTTGCAGGGTGTGTCTGTGGCTGGTTCTTCCAGCAGAGCACGGGAAGGCTCTCTGGAGATGTCGATGTCCTTGAGTGCCCCTCGGTGGCTGCTCCCAAGCCGAGTGAGCTTGCTGTCAGCCTTGTATCCACACAGCCAGGTTTTGAAGAGCTGCCAGGTCCCCCTTCTTTCATCTCCCACACAGCACGGTTCCCAGCGCCTGCCCTTTGCTTTCTTCAGTCAGGCAGAGCCGTGTGCTCTGTCCATGGAGGGTCTGAGGTAGTTCCTGGTTAGCCCCGATTCTGCAGCAGGGAAAGGGCACCACTGGTGAGGGTGGGATGAGTTTGGTGTCGGGATTCTGTCTTCTCCATCCCTTCTATCGTATGTTTTGTGCAGCATCGTGCTGCTGGGTTCTGGTGTGCAGCTTGTGTCAGTGTAGGTGGTGCTGCAGGAGGGTGAGAGCAGAGGCGAGGGGCTTTGCTGCAAGACCATTCAAAGAGGTGCTTGCTTCGTCTTTACCTAAGCTCAAAGTCTTGGTCCTGCTCCCTGCCTTTCAGACCTGGAGCTCTTGTTTGTACTGGGTGTAAAGCCCCGTCTCCTCTGCTACACCGAGGAGCAGGGCTAGGACTCTGCTGAGCTCTCTGGGGTGCTCAGGTCACAAGCAATGTGTAGGTGAGAGTAGCTGTTCTGAGCTGTGGACTGCAAACTTCTCCAGAAACTGTGAGCTCAGTTCCCTGTGGTACCACAGGTGCCAAACAGGTTGTGTCATCTCTTTTGCATACGTTTTCTATATTGCATGAGACAAACATGTTTTGCTTATATATTGGTGTCTGTCTCCCAGATTACAATCAAATGGATTTCATTTACTAAAAAACTGCATTGAGGAATCTGGGCTTTAGCCTCCACCCAGGAACACCCCCAGTACATGAATTACTCTGTCTTGGCCCATACTGACAAATCCTTAGATTTGATGGTGAACTGAGAATCTATAAGAACTTGGAACAACTTCACTGGCAGTGTCAGGAATGTTTCTTGGGATGGGTGCTCTAGTCCTTGATGTGCAGCCTGCCTGGTATGTCGGCATATCCTCAATCCTCAGCTGCCAAGTGATGGATATGAAGATGTTTGTGCTCTTTGTAGTCAGGGGGTGACCAAACTATTCACTGGTGTGTGGGCGTGAAAGGCAAGAGAGCATCTGCGTCTGTCCAACAGTTAAGTGATTTCTCTCTGACATAGATTTTCTGAGATTGGGTTTCCTGGCATTTGGGCCACTGAAGCCAGCTACTGTATGTTTAGATGGCAGGGTAGTCTTATGGCAGAAGGCCTTGTGGCTCAGCCTTGCTGCTCTTGATAAGGGGAGGAAACAAAAACAGGCCAATGACTTTATTAAGACAATAGATGATTTAATTTAAACAAAGATTGGTAATACTTCAACAGAGAAATGAATATATCCAATTTTTATGTTTTCATGTGATATCACCTCTGTCTCAAGTGGAACACTTGATATTGATATACAAGGGAGAGAAAATAAAAGCTTGGTTATAGCAAAATCAGTCAGTCCTATAACAGTTTATAAAAAGCAAGCCACCCCTCTGAAGCGTGCCCTCTAATGTTTGTATATTCAGTGGTCATCCCCATGTACCTCAGCTTCCTCAGAGAGACTCCAGTCACCAAAATACTGTAATGCCATGGAAAATGCAAGAAAATACAAACCCCGATACCAATCCTTATGCCTATATTCTGCTGCTAAATAGAAATTTGAGGGGGGTTTACTGCATGAATGAGCTCCCTGAATGAAGCTTTAAGCGTATTTTATCATTAGTTCAATGATTTTCCGATACATTCTCTCAGTTGCATCAAGGCCCCAGACGAAATCAAGATGTCCCCACTCAGGAATGTGCTTATAGTAACAGAGATTAGTAATCTGAGAAAGTAGCTTTGCAATGTCTTTTGTATCTGCAAATTTGTCTTGTCCGCCACTCCAAACAGCAATGGGTGTGCTTATCCTCTCTATGTTGTATGCAGGAGGAGTAGGCTGCAAGAAAGGGAGGAGACATGAATAGTTACATCAGAAGCTGTGTTTAGAGAAAGGATGCTGTGCAGGCATCTCTCTGTTTCCCTTCTGCACTCGCTACAGGAAAACAGTAAGCCGACCCTCTTAATGTTTATTTCCCTAGCAAAAGATGCTTTTAAATTGACTGCTGTTATTTAAACGCAGTTCTGTTATTTTTCTCAGTCTGGTTTATTTTTTGACCATTTCCTAAACATGCAGTGTACTGGGAATAGAACTTCACCCTGTCCAAAATTCAAACTTTGGTATTTAAAGACTCTATGTGGATGGAAGGTGTCTAAGAAATCTTTGGAGTATTTTTCCACCTAACATGCCACATGTAAAACAACCTGCCCTGACTCACAAATGTTACTAGAAGTCAACAGATCTGATCAAATCTCAAAAATTGTCAGACAAGTTGTCAGTGTTGCAGGAAGAGAGCAGCATTTCTGAGGACTGACAAGGCAGTAACCAAGTTTTATCTGTCTCCTTTTTTCTGTACAATGTACATTAGTTCACCACAGCAGTATTCACTGTGCTATTCTAAAGCATTCCTTCTATTTCATAAGAAGCTTTCCAAAAACAAGGTGAGAGATGCATTTCCTTGTCTCTCTCTTTTTTTTTTTTCTTTTTTTTTTTTCAGTGGCCAGGCTGTGACTCTTAGCCTTTGGGGAATGGCAGGTAAATCAGCATATCACTGGACACATCCCTGCATCAGTAGGGAAGGGAAAATGAACTTCTATTAGCTGTCTGCAAGCAACTATCTATGAATAGACTTACACTTAGCGGTATTAGGTTTGGGTGAAACATTATCTCAGAGCATTCTCTCCTTCTTTCTGTAGCAGTGGAGCTCATGGATTCTAAAACCTGAAGTTCTGTGTTCTTAGTTTTGCCATGACCCAAGGAGGAGTTCTCAGGAAAACGTTATTGCCTTACCTGGTTGTATTTCTTCATGTTTTCCTTCAAACCATAGTCATAAGCCTGGAATCGGTCTGCATGTGCTACCTGTGAATATTTTAACAAGGACAGGTAAGAGGAAAGCGTTAGTGATAAGAGACAGAGCAGAGTGCAGGAGGTATTTTCCTCCCTGTGATTGACCCAAGGCTCAGACAGTGCGTTGTGGCTTCCTCCCACCCCTTCCTCCAGCTGCAGGCTTCCACAGGTACCGAAGATGGGTCGTAGGACGAGAGGCTTTATTGCCTTTGCCCTTGCTAACATTCTCTCCTGATCCTCAGCTGCCACCCTTGTTATATTTTGTTTTTAAAGTGCTGTTTGTCTAAATTAACTAAGGTGGGGTCCCCGTTTGTGATGTGGAGTTGTGCTCAGTTTTCACCTTGGCAGGAGGGCCAGGCTGTCTAGTGCCTGTCAGGGCTCTTACTGGTTATCTAGTGTAACGTATGATTTCTCCTCCCACACCTTGTTGTTTTGTGTGTCAGCAGTGTCTGGTCTGCTGACAGTAGTGGTGATATTTCCAGTGGCTCTGTAATTCTTACAAGAGTTTAGCTAGTGAAGGTGGAGTGTGAATAGTCTATCACTAAATAGTAGTCTTGAATCTATTTTGACTTAAAAAGAAAAAAAAATATTAATAATGTTACTGAAAAGGTGAGTGCATTTTTTTTTTAATTCCAAACCTGATTAGTAGTTTGATTTGTGAGTGGTTTTATCTAATGCAAGGTGAGAGGTCATAATGAAATTGTTCCTCAGTTATTCCTAGGTGAATTGAGTTCAAGGCTTTAAGTGACTGGGGATGTGCTAGATATCTCTTACCTTGCCTCTGTTTGCTGGATCTGCGTGCTGAGTGTCTGGACGGTAGAAATTGTAGTCAGGGCTGTATGCAGGAGCATGCACGTACTTAAGACCATAACAGGTGTTGGCAGAAAAGGCCATAGTGTTGAGCATGTGCTGTAACATGCTTCTGAGACCTGCTCTTGCTCTGGTCTGATTCAAGCTCATGTCTAAGAGTGGCGTAAGTTTCCAGCAAGAAAGGTGTTTCCTCACTTTCCCGTTGTGCCAGCAGAAGCACTTGTGTGGTTAACTGGCTTTGGGAGGTGATCCAGGCTGCAATTAACCTTCTGGGAGAAAAGCTTTAACCTGGATCACTTTGTTCTGGCTCATCCCCTGGCTTCCCACATTTCCGCTATCTTCCTACTGCCTGCCAAGTGCCTCAACTGTGCTCGAGTGCTCCTCGCAGCTTTCGAGGCAATTGTCTTCACAAATGAAGCTGAAGGCTGGAAGCCACTAGACCCTAACATGCAGAAAGGTCCGATACGAAAGGGACAATGTGGGTAATGGTCTGGTGAGCCATGGGAAGCAGTGCTTCCTTGGTGGCAGCTGCTTACGGCACTGGGTGAGAAGATGTGTTGGGCAATTTCCCAGAACCACCGCCTCTGGACTTCCCTGTAGGCTGTCAGTTGCATAAGAAGCAGCAGTACGAGTCTGCTTATGTCAGTACACAGTTATACCTGATGCCAGTGAATAGTGTTCTGTACTGATGTCCCAGCTGGGTAATGTGCTACAAATGCATCTGTTCGACTCTGGAGAGAAAGCAGAAGTGTTATAAAGGCAAGGGTTCAGTGTTGTGACAGAATAAAGCTGTGAAGGACCTGAGCAACATACTGCTGCTGTGTTAAAGCCCCGACCATATTGTAGGATATTTTTCAAATATTAAACAAAATTGATGTTAGAGTCGCATATAATGTGATTTTACAATAGGAGTTACTACATAGAGTTTTATGCTTCATTTTGAAGGACAAAGAGTCTTTCCCACATTAGTGCTTAGTCATATGGAAAGCTGCATTCAAGGAGTATGTGTGGCTTTACCTTTTCTGAGTTTTTACAGTCTGCGTGGTGCTTTTAAGTAAAGCTCTGCTCAGTCATTAGAGGAGGATTGTTAGTAGGCTGTTAGCTTGAAGATAATGAGACTTCATGTATGTGAGTTTTTTATGGGAAGACTTGTTAAATAACGAGTGTGGGAAAGCAAAAGCCACCGAGAACAGATACGTAGAAGGTCTGAAGAAAAAAAAAAAAGGAAAGAAAAAAAAGGTAGCAGCCAAAGTCAAAGAATGATGTATTGGCATTGAGAGAAGTGTGAAGAAACAACTTTCAGGACTGAGTTTTGTCTCGAAATGTTTTGACATGTAGGGACCAAAAATAAACAGTCTCTTATGTTCAGAAGATATGGTTGTCATCCTATTTAGGAAGGAAAATCAGAATTTTGCAAAATAAAAAGATCTTTCTCCATCATCCATTTCTTCATTTTAGAGAGCTTTGGTATCTGGCCAACATTTCTTTGGCTTAGCCCCAGAAGAGGCAACACTGAGGTACATTATTGCAAGATGAAAACAGGCTGAATTCAGACTTTCTTCCTAGTGTGATCTGAATGTCAGGTGGCTGATTTCATCATCAGCTGAAGTCCTAGTTGGCATTATTTGAAAACCCCAACACATTTCTATATATCCCTGCAACTGTATATATAGACATAAGGCAGGAAAATCATTTTTTCTTCAAAATTACTTCAGCTTTACTTGTATAAAGGTGTTCTTGGACATGCTTACCGTGTTCAGATTTTGTATACTGCCCCCAGCTATGAAGCAGAAGATACTGGCACAAAGTTTTCCCAGAGTTGCGCATAGCAGTGTTGCAGGCCCTTTTGTCAGTTCATTCTGGCGAAGAACTCCTTTGCAGCCAAGAAGTAACTGAGGGGCAAAAAAGTGCAAATTTTTTCTTTTTCTTGTTGCAGGAGCAACATGCAGAAAATTGTTTCTCCCTTTCTCTAGTAGCCTAGCCTCTTAACTAAGATGGCTGAAACCGGTTGCCATTCCATTATCCTTTAAAGTGCATTTTTCCCCAGAGCACACAGCATATTATTCCTGCCTCTTATTTGGTATGAGTCTTGGAGGTTGATATCCATCTGTTTTCAGTGCACAGGCCTCAGTGAGAAAGGGCAGTTGGCTGCAGTCATGGCTGTAATGTATAGGGAGACCCTGTTTGCCCCAGTCCTTTTTCCAGGCAGGTGCACAAAACTGTAATCTGAATATTGATACTAAGCAAAGAGGGAGAAGACAAATGAGAGGATGTAGAAGTGGGCACTCTATAATCACATACTGGGTACAGCTTGGGCAGAAAGAGCATGAGCTTCTGCAGTTTGACATATAAGTACAGAATACGGGGTTTCTACCATTCCCAGATCATTCTATTAAATTGGCAAATTATGGTGTCAAATAGATATAACCCTTTAAATTTCCTTTATTTACAAAGAAATATTTCATGAGCATAAAGCTACTGTATATCTAATGAATTTAAGTTGTGAAATACCTTATTTGTAGTTTTCTACTAAAGCTTAAGGCTCAGGTTAGTAGATTATGTAGATACCTTTTATTTATGGTATTTGTGAGCTTCCTTCAAAAATATTTGATCTTAATAAGTAATGGTGCAAGTATGCTGGCTTTCTTAATGAACTTCCAAAGAGATGTTGTGTCAAGCTTTGTAATTTAGCTTTGTGGAAATCTGAAGTCTACCAGCACTATCAATACTCTGATGCCCTAAATTCGTTCTTAACTCATCACCCTCTTAAAACTCAGTTCAGCCTGAGTGAATCCAGTAGAGACAAAGCAGGCATTTAGGTCTTTCAGAAGGAATGACATACCCTGATCAGTGGCTGAGGAAGACGTGCAAACTGTACGAAAGGACTTGTAGCATATGTGATTGTGGCTACTGGTCCCAAAGCAAAGAACACTTTAACTCTTTGAGCCAACTCAGGATATGTAGAAAATGCTACAAAGCCTGCAAACACAGGAGACACAAATCAAGTTAGTGAAGAGGTCTTCCACAGACCAAATATATAAAAAGCAGTAGGTGGCAAATAAAAAATGACACTAGAATAACAACCCATTGTATGTTGTCCTCTTCTGTGCTGCAGACCTAAGGAAAGTGTTTGATCCTTGAAACTTTATTTGGGGGAAAGAGTTCATTCTAAGGATACATCTTCATTAAAGGATGTCCAAACATTGATTTTCTCAGAATTGACAATTTTTTGTTAGGCCAGTTTTTGGGAGATGGCGCATCAGTCAGATTTTCTGAATTCAGATTCCCGCTGAAGTTCCCCAAACTCTAATAACATAATGAGTTTTTCAGCTTGTAGTCTCTAAAAGCCTCTGTATGTTGATGATGGCATGCAGCAATGCAGTAAATACCTGAAGACTGGGAGGCTAAGAGCAGAATTTTTGACCTGTAACAAAGTGTAAACTCAGGTGAGAGTGAATGCACAGAAAAGTAACCATATGAGGAAGGAAGGAAGAAAGGAAGGAAAGGAGAACAAAAAGTGTACATCCTATCTTGTTTTTCTGAATGTGTCCAAATTTCTCCACTGATGGATTTAGTGACAATCTTAGCTGGTTGCCTAAAACAGAAGTACCTGTAGACAAGGATGATGATATCTTGGCCTGAGTGATTTATTCTGCCCCAAAAACTTAGAATGCTCTTATGAGAGGAAAGGAAAATAACGGTCTAATAATATGGCCAAATACAACCCCTCCCCCCCCCCCCAAAAAAAAAAAAATTCTCCTCAGTTGTTGAGGTTTATTTTTATACAATGGCAATGACACACAATGACATAAAACTCAATATCTCTTCATGGATCCTATGCATAAATCATAAACACTAACAACATCCAAAGACCATAAGTGTGTTGATGTTGTTATGGAGGAGCTAATAGCAATGAAGTTTTGAGCATTGATATTTCTTTTCTAATTTTGATTGCCTGGTAATTTGTTTTAAAACAATAATGTTTTGAGTTATAGTTGTACATTAACTACGTTTTAAATAGTAAGTCTGGTGTTAGGTCACAAGACATATTTAATTTGTTGTTGTTGTGTTCTTTTTTTTTGGGGGGTTTGTTTGTTTTGGTCTCCTTTCCTTAGAACTGTCTTATGGATTGTTGCTTTTTGTATTTACATCTAATCCATGAGGATTATTGAGTCTAATCCACTGAGGATTATTTTAGTCCATGAGGTATAAATCTTAAAAATTTAGATTAATAAAAGCTCCTTGTTGCTGAAACTTTAAGAAAAATATCCTCTTGCTGGAAGACTCTGAAAAAATAACAATAAATGGCTAGAGTATAATAAAAAAGGATACTTAGCAAACTGTGCCTGGTAAATACTAGCTTTTATGTATCAGTAACCTTTCAGAAGTTAAAAGGGTGTCTGAGTCCTCTGTTACCTGCTTGTTTCAGATAGAACAGCTCATAGAAAAAAATCCTTTTTTTTTTTTTTTTTTGCAAGTGTCGAGTTACAAAGTACTTCTCCCTTTAATAACTTTTTATGAGAGAGAAAGATAGTGGACAGAGAGAGAGACATCCCAGTCAGGTAGTGATGTTAACTATTTCATACTCAGGCGTCCTAATATTACCTGCAGTTGAACCCTCTGAGTGACCAACATAATACACATCCTTCTGTCCAGTTTTATTCATGATGAAGTACAGCTCAGCTGGGAGATCGTATATACCTATCTCATGGAAGCTACAAAGGAGAAACACAAAAAGCTGACAGAGGGGCATGTACTTTATCACAGCGTGAGTTACTGAATGTCAGTTTTCTTCATAACACCAAGCCGGACCCGTTCAAAGATGAGGATGCACACTTTGTCTGGATTCTTTTCTGTGAGCTGGGGAAGGGGACAGAAGGACACAACTGTACTGACAGGCTGCCTGATGCCTTGGACTTTCTGCTGAGGAGATGCCAGTCCAGGATGTGGATTTGAGTCCTTTCACTAGCAGGAGTAATAAAATTTATTTCTCTGTCAGTTAATGTCAGGTGTGATAGGTCAGATTTCTAGACTCAGCTGTGTATTGTCCTCTCCTGTCTGTACTTGGGAGAATGATGTCTAGCGGGAGACCATCAGGTTACAGATGCCTCCTCCCAGTTTTGGGAATGTTTTCCCCAAAAGAAACCGGCCCTGCATATGTACAAAGACGGTGGGTGACCTGTTTACTTCCAGCTTTGCTTCTTTGTGTGCTGATTCCAGAAAGGCCTGTCCGGACCACCCAGCCAAGTCCTTCCTCTCACCTCCCTGACAAGCCCAGTGTGGTTGAATCCACAAAGAATTGGTCTGGTCCCCTTAGAAGTTGTATGTCCCACTTGAAGTCAGATTACATGAAAACCAGTTGCCTGAAGGGGAAAGGGTCTACCAATACTAATTACCCAAACTTGCTAGTCCCCTGAAAGTTGCTGTCTTCAGATATTCTTTCTCCACAGAGTACCTGAACTGCCAGAACTCTTTCTGACAGGGCTTAAGGGTCTTGTGTTTTGAAGACCAGGTGTTTCCTCTGCTGTTTCCCAACCAAACATCATAGCCGACATCTGCAAGGATGAAGCCTAGGCTGTTTCTGGGCAGGTTAGATATCCAGTAAGTGCAATCTGCAAAAGTACCATGGTGTAGCAAGACTGCTGGCTTTTTCCCTGCAACAGAAGAGCATTTTCTTATGTTATAGCAAGAAGTAATGTGTAGTTAAAATTGAGTTGCAGGGTATGATTTTACATGAGGTTTTTTAAACATTCCTTCTTCAAGAAACTGATGGATGCTGGCCATGGGTTTTGGGGTAAGCTGCGTGGAGGATTTGGTTCCATGCAAGCTGTCTTATTTCATGTCAGGACTAGCTAAAAAAGAACACATTCAAATGGCCAGTGCCAACATCCATTTTCACAGAGAAACCAACCTACAAATCCCTTGATTTCTAGACATAAAAAATTAAAGACAAAATAGCATATTAGGATGACAATGGAAGAGCAGGAAATGGAGCAGTACTGTCCAGCATTTATGACCCTTGAATTCCAGGAACAAATTGTCATTCTACTAAGAAAATTTGAAAAACTATTTCTTCCCAACCAATGACGTGATTTGTAACCAATAGATGGATACAGAAAAATCGATCACCTTCTTGACTTCAGGTTGACTGTCCTTCATGAGGCAAGGAATACCTATTTCAATGTCAACTCAGAGAGTTTTTGTCAACAAAGATATTGCCAACAGTTGTACCAAATGTGGAAGACAAGAAAGGGAATTATGGAAAAAAAGTCACAGAAGTTTGAAGTCTGAACACAGACATTGAAGGTGTGGTCTTTAGATAGATTCAGAATTCAGACCACGCTCCTGACTAGGTGCTTTTTCTGAGATGGGAAGTTGTGGAACATGCCAGTACATGTGCAAAGTTGAAAGGTGGGGGACCCACGTAGGAGTTGGATCTCAGACCTTCCTTATGTCCTATAACCGTGTCACACCTGTATTTTGCATGTTCCTCCCACTGGGAATTCTGAAAACACCAAGTATGTATCCATCCTTCGTGGTAACTTCATACTCCTCACAGGGATATCCATGATATCTGATCATTTCACTCTGTGGGAAGCCAAAGGAAAGCTTGTTAACATGCACTTACAGTGTAGAGGTTGGTGGAAAAGGTGTCCAGAGGCTGCTTCTGTCCAAGGATGTGCAGCTAGCCAAAAACATGCCAGGAAGATGAACACAATTCCATGCTGCTGGCTTATTCCCTATTGTCCTGTGTTACACTAGTGGGAAGGGACCCTACAGAGATTCCTGCAGGACAGCACAGCTCTCTGGCCATGTCTCTCTTGGGAATGAACAGATATATATGGTGAAGCAGCCATGAAGGGGAGGCTGGAGGATGCCAACAATAGTGAGAGAAGCTGACCTGTCTTTGATTGATGTGGTTTGTGTACGCTCTTTAATGCTGTATCTCTCAAATTGAAATTCCAAGAGCTGAGTTTGCCTGGGCAGAAGCACCTAATTATTCTTGGAGCATTCCTGACATACACTACTATTGTTTAGGTTTTGGCTGGGTAGTAATTGCTGTGGCAGTGGTACCTGAGCACTACTCAGGCTCATAAGAATGGTGAGATGACAAAGATCACCTCTGCAGGAAATGAGAATGTTCCTTGGCTCTGGAGCTTGTTTGAATGTGCTCTCATGTATTAGGACTGCTCGAGGAGTAGATTTCCCTGTCCATACCAGTGCTTCCCACCACCTTTCCTGAATGCATTGGCTGTGCTTGGCGTTTTGTGTGTTACAAAGCTGGAAAGCTTACATCCTCCTCACTAGACCCGTGTGTCTGAAAATAAAGTAGACAGGTCCATTGCTTGCTGTGAAGTGTGGTGGCTGGGGAGAGGAACGTGAAAAGTCAGGTTTCACCGTGTTCAGGTCCTGCCTCCTGAGGGGAGACTGCTTCAGCTCACACAGCAAATGCAAGTGAGATAGTTTGTCCTGTTGTGCAAGGCTGATGCAGGTGGTACCTTTCTAGAGGGTAAACATGCAGCAGTATCAGTATTAGACTGTGCCAGAAGATGCGGTCTTTGGTCCAAATGAGTCCTTTCCTGCCAAAGTGCGGTTAGGTAAGCTGTGTAGGGTGGAGCTCCTGTTACAAACTCACAGTACCACCTGTTCTTATGCTCTTGCCAGGTCTGTGAGGAAAGCTTTGGTGAGTCAGAACAAGGGGTCCTGGATTACCCTGTGTTGTGAGAATCTACTGCTTTAAGAAGGGATTCAACTTCCCTTGCCACCATACTGAGGAACCGGGTTGTTAAAGAAGGGGAGGACTTTGCTTCTCTTGACAGTAGAAGCTAGCCTTTGCCTCCGCTGCAGAGGAGTCTCTCTCTGGCAGCTCCGACTGTTTGGATAAGATGTCGACGTTTCTTGTACGTGGGTGCTCCCTATCAAAATGTTGGAAGGATCTTTGTCCTCTTGCCAGGATCCAACCCTCCCCTTCTTTGTGCACTAGTCTGAAACATCTGGGCGTGTTGAGAAAGGTGACTGTGCAAGCAGGTGTCACAGTTATAAGCCACATGTTCACGCATCTGTTGGGGCTCATTCTAAATGCAGGCAGAGAAAGCCTGTTGAGCTGGCTGTGCTGTGCTGTGTGTGCTCTGGCCACAGTCTAAAGCTGAGTCCTGCTGCTGGGGTTAAAATTCAGCAGCCTGAATCTCCAGCGTCCTTCATCAGGTTCTGGGGAGTTGCTTGGCCTCTGAGCCAAAGGTGGCAGCCGGCACACCCCGCTCCGGTGCTATGTCTGTCTTGGTGTGATGTACAAGGTTCCCATCTGTCCCTGGCCCATCCCGACCTGGTCACAGCAGTCCTGACCCTAATGCAGTGGCTTTGAAAGAGGCAGGTTGGGAAAATGGGCGACCAGGAGGGGACCCTTCTTGAAACCTCCTCACATGGGCTGTTAGAGTTGGTACCGTGGTGGCAGTATTGTGAGAGACACTTTAAAAGAAAGGCAGAGAAAGTGCCACAACTTACAACGTTCATAAAGTCTTCAGGGTTGCGGTGCTTCATGTGCTGTGTTCCCTCTGAGCCGAGAGTGAAGGGTGCTGTGAACCCTGCTGAAAAGGCAGCTCCCTGGGAGCAGAGCAGCACGAGGAGGCACCACATCTCGGGGCTGCGTGAAAGAGCAGAGGCACGTGCGTTTGCTGTGGGAAGGGAGAGCTGGGGAATTCCACAGGGAGACCCAGGTGGGGAGTCTCTTGGAGGTTGCCCCGGGTGTTCCCCAAGGGGCTGACAGAAACACATACCTGTGTGAGGAGGGACTGTCTGCAGTTAATGTCAGGTAACAAGGGTCATGAGTGAGTCAAGGGCTCCAGGAGGATGTGGAACAGGCCTGAGGGAATGTTCTTGTAGGATATTAGTGCTAGCTTGTGCCTTAAGTTTATTCCTTTCTTTCTCACATATGGTCTTCCCTATTGTATATATGTGTCTTGGCCACCTGGAGGTAAGAGTCCCTTTTCTTGTGTTTTGGAGGGTGCTGACTTATGGTCACTGGGCAGTGTTGCTGAATAGAAATTGCAGAGTGGCATCTATCTCGTTAGTACCCTGCTGGGCAGAAGTCAGCTGTTACATGTTCTTTTTGGCTGTAGCCACCTTTATAATCAGCACAGAGACACCAGACAGGTTGTAAAAACAGTGTACTATCTGGCATATTGCAGGGAAGACTTTTAAGAGTGGGACAGCCTGGAAGGGATAACCAAGAGATTCATTCTGTCTGAACTTATTAATGAGGGAGTGAGTTCTCAGTTCTTTTAAAATTTTATTAAATATTTTGTCCCCTTCAGTCACTAGAACAATCAGATGAAATGAAAACTGGGAAATACCCTCAATTTTAATATTGGCATCCAAATTTACTCTAGTCTATTCACTTTACAGGCAAATGCTTCCATTCTTCTGTCAATAAAACAGAGAGAGATCCTCCCATCTGTGTGCACTGGTGGCACAGTTTTATAGCAGACACTCTTCACTGCTTTCTACTGTTTTATTCTGTTCTATTATAAGAAAATCATGCTCCTTTGTGTCTGTCTGCATGTGGAATGTAGTTTGGGAAGCAAACTCAAAAGTTCAACTTAAGTCATAGTTTTGCTACTAACGGATGAGGCAAGAGGGTAGCAAAATTGTTGCCCCTTTTCAGGTATACTTCTTTCTGCGTACTATATTGTCACCCATCTTAGTGCTTTAAGGCACTTCCAGATGAATGCTTTCTAAATCAGATAGAGCACACCAATTAACTCCAAAGCTTGGCACGCGCTGTCTCATTAATTTCAGAGGTAAAGTCTTGACTGTAGAAACCTTGAACAACAATCTACTCTTTTTATCTTATGAAACAATGGTAAAGGGAAGCATTTAAATGGCAAATTGAAATTGACAGAAATATTTAATTAAAAAAAAAAAAAAGTAATGAAAGAGACCACTTTAAAGGTACATGAAAAAGGCCATTCAAAACTTCTGGAAACTTTTGATATTTAATGAAGATAAGCTTTAAACTGTCTAGAAATTCATCAACATACTCTTGAGAGAGTCATAATATTTTTTTCACATTCAACTGTAAGTGGGACTGAAAGCCACTAGGACAACTAGAAGATATCTGAATCTCATGGTTAACTTATGAGGAAAGCTTAAATGCATTTGAGACTGAGTGAAAAATGGCCAATTTATGCACACTCTTTCAATACTGACATTTTCACTCAACCACAATGATGGTCTTAGGAAAAAAACCAAAACAAAACATAAGCAGAGCAAGATGAAACTGTCAGTTATTCCTTTTTTGCTTTAGCTGATTAAATACTTCTTCCTCTACTCAAGTTTGGAAAACATGCACTTAGACGCATAGCAACAGGCTTACAGATCAGAGAGGATGCAGGCTGTTTGCTCGTACAAGCAACTGCACAAAACCAAGACTGCACATCTTATGGAGACAGGCAACGGAGACAGAGACCATGAATACATACGTACAAGCAACTTACCTCTGCTTTCACTGCCTTACTGTCTTCTGTCTTCTCTTTCGCTGCCTTTCACTGTCTTCTGCTGCAGTCTCTTGTCTGTCTCTGCTAGTAGACTGATTCACTGGCAGAAACTTATGCCAAAAAAAGGAAATCAAAATTCACTTAAGAGCAGCAATAGAGTGTTGTGTGTTGTCTGCATGTATAGGCGAGGACGTTTAAGTGCTGATTTGGCAGTACTTAAGGAGTGGAGATATGTTATGATAAATAGCACCTTTGCGTGACATACTGAAAGACCAAATTGCACCATGGAGCAGGAAAGGTTAAGAGGCACCTAATTTGTGGTTAGGATATTTAGCAAGGACCTGGGGGTTCATGTTCCCTGAGGCTGTGACAGGTCTTGCTTTGTGCTACTGGCCGTCTTGGGCAGTGATCATGTTATTCTGGGATGAAGATGAGGATGAGTCCAGCTGTTTTCAATGTTTTCTACCTACAAATGTGGTCTCTGCTACTGTGGTTTGCACAGAAGCTGGCATTGTCCTTGGTTCCACACCTGCCACTTGTTTTCTGAACTGCACTGGCAGGTTTCTTGGGGACAATTCTTTTTTGTTAGGTAATCTTAGAATGAAAATAGAGATAATTTAAAAGGAATATACTTGGTATTACACATACATTCCTAAATCTGTTTGTCAGTGAATACCACAACACAGAAAGATCAGTTTGCTCTGAATTAGCCTGTTCCAGTACGGATGCTCAAGTTTTGAATTAACTTTGAAAACATCATATAAACTTCTCCTCAGACAGGATACTAACAACATTTCTTGTTTCTTCCAAGCAATTTCCATGAACTCTGTGTAAACATTGCTGACCACTGAAATAATTATAGTCAGCGCAGGGGCTCAGTCCTCACTGAAATTGGCCTTGTGACCATGGCCAGAAGGACATGTTCTGTGTCCTTAGGCAGCTAGGCTACAAAGTAGAATCCTCCTGCATGAGCACCAGTCTCTTCAGCAAATTAACTCTTAAGTATCTTCAGAAGGACTTGTGGTTTATCATGGACAGATGAGCTTTTAGAAGAACACCACATGAAAGTGATGCCTGTGCGGCAGGTTCTCTGGAATGTGGGTGCTAATAATCTGCTGCCTCATGTGGGGAAACAAAGTGAAGCAAGTCTTTGTTAGTAAACAGAACCTAGAGAAACTGCAGAAACAATTCGACTTTATGAAGCAGTGAGCAGTCTGTGGAATGGCCAAAGAAGTGATTGCTCAATGAAAAATTTTACAGCTTGGCAACTCTGACATCTCTGCTCAATGAGAGACAGAGATGACTGCTCTGCTAAAGTCTGAGCTAACACCATACTACATTTTTAGTTCAGGATGGAATAATCTACACCTTACCTAGTTCTACCGCGTACCAACATATGGGGTGTGCAAAGTTTATGTAATTTCTGATATTGTTAGATATTAGGGATCAGGTGAAGAGCAAAAGATAGATGAACCCACGTTCTGTCCCTTATTTTTAGTTTGGAAAAGAGGACAAGACATAGGAAAGAGACAATGAAAGTAATACATAAAAAAAGAGCATGGGAAACACAAAGCCTAAAAGATATACAGAAATTTCCTAGGACATGTGATGCTGTCTTTACCCAGAGAAACCACTCAGCTGAGATAGTTTTTATTCAGTTTTGAAAACACTGGAGCAACACTTTGAGGTTCTGGTAGTCCGGCCTGCAGCTGAACATAGCATGAAGTACCTAAATATGTCTTAAACCCCAATATCTGTCAAATTTTTAGTTATTCTGTGCCTCTAAACACATCTATGATGGTCTGCAGGCTTGGGGAGGGAGGACAAGGGGAATACCTGTGTTCTTTTTTTCCTTGCAAAGAGCTGCTAGAAACACGAAGCAAACAGGACTTTCATTTCCTTTTCCATGGTGTGCCATTGTATTGAGGACCTCTGATGAGACCAGCAGTCACAGTACAAACAGGAGACAGAGCCCTGTGTGAGGTCTGGCAGAGGGCAGACTGCAGGGTTGCGGTGGAGCAGCTCCGCATTGAAGGGATGCTGCCAAGAGCTCTTCTGAGGAGCAAGGCAGTGATGCCCTGCCAGTGATGGGGCAACCAGCAGATATTGCTGGCTGGTACCGGGGGCTGTTCCCTGCAGTGTGATGTGGACTAACAGAACCTGAGGATTCATACTATAGGATTGAAGGTAGGTTTTGGGAGCAGCAGCTTAAATTCTTGACAGAGCTGGTAAGAGCGGTACATACCATGTTGATGTTCTTCATGTTAAGCCACCAGACCGAAGAATACTTTTGTACAAAGTCTGGCAAAAGCACGGTGGCTGTTAGGGAGGATTCTTAGTTTTCTCAGGCATTCATTCTGAGAATCACAGAATTGTAGGGGTTGGAAGGGACCTTGAGAGATCATCGGGTCCAACCCCCCTGCCAAAGCAGATTCCCTAGAAAGATCAAGCAAATACTATAAAATACAAAGGTAGAGTTCATTTAAGGAAATGGTTTGTATGTGTTCTTCCCTTCATCTTTGAACCCTATTCCTCTTCCCAAGTACTCTCATGGTTCTCATAAATTTTCTTCCAACATTTGCCAGATAATTACCTGTTGTTTGAGTAGGCATGTATGGGAAAGAAACTAGTTGTTTATCACATGCATCGCTCTGCTGAGGCATCGCCCAGTCAATATCCTACTTGGCTAATTTAGATGAAGAGATACCATATGGGATAACACTGATGCTGCAAATATTTGTGCATCTGCAGGTTTGTGCAGATGTAAAGCTCCACTCATTTTTAGGGGCCGTTGTGTTTCACATTGTGCAATTCTGCTAAAGAACTGGTTATGGAGGTCAGTAGCTCAGGCAGGCCAGGATCAGCCTTTATGAGTGATGAATCCTAAGAGTGATGCAAAAGGGGAAGATAGAAATTCAGCAGCCCTGGCTCCTGCATTCTGTCCTCAGAATGCAGTTGTGAAGTGTGCACATATCTGCGTCGTGTTTTGTAGCACCTGCTGGCGTTGGGGACATTTTCAAATGGACTGTACTCTGCAGGTATCAACAGTTTCAGCCCTGGGACAGAACCTTCTTAAAACTAGACAAAGTCTGAAGAAATGGATTTTCTGGAACTAATCATCTCAGTCCTCATATCAGTCGCACCACTTTTAGGTCCCGCACATGTTTAAAGCCAAGTGTGCAGTAAATAAATTCCAAACCAAAAGTCATCCTTTTCCTCAAGTAAGGAGGTGTGAGAACATGTGAGAGGCAATAACCATGTTTCTTAATATGACCAAAAGAGATATGAAATAAGTGCGGAGACAGGTGTTTGGTACAAGAAGAGAGCAGAAAGGGCTTACGATGGAGCCTAAGGCTCTTCATTTACTGTACGTCCAGATAACAACATTTTTGCTTTTTCACTTTCTCTGTTTGCTTTCTCCCCATTTGCTTATGGTAATTTCCAACAGTCTTTGGAGGTTCAAGGCATGCATTTGGAAACTGGAAAGGAGATAGAACAGATCAGTTGTGCGCTGGGCACGTTCAAGTGGGCAGCTGAGCTGCTGGAGCCACTGGCTTAGCCACAGGATGGACTGTAACAGAGGTACCCCAGTAGCAACCATATGAGCATTGGGACATAAGGGGAGGGCTAGGAAGTCAGCAGACACCTTGAGTCACCCTAAAGAAACCCATCACATCTCAGCTGTAGACACACATGTGCAAGCATCACAAGATTCAATAGCTCCCACTTTTAAACTATTTTTGTTCCGTCTCAGAAAACAAATGTGGTCTTCAGCAAGAGGGGAGGATAGACCACATAGACAGTCTGAGGCTCCCTGGGGGTCGCAGTTAAGCAGCGTGTCAGGGGACAGATACTGAGCTCACCCTGTCAGCCTGGGCATGGTGAGGCCATCTCCTTTCCTTCCTTCCGCTGTGTGTGTGGCTGTTCTGGCTGCTCAGCATCCCAGTCTGGAGGTACCACTCCTGGTGCTGGTGGGACTGTTGAGTTAATCCCGGCCTGACGCAGAGGAGTACGGCCCCCCTGCAGTGCTACAGGGCTGCAGGCTGGGTAGGTGACAGTCTTGTGAGGGGAGGTGTAAAGGGTGGATATTTTTCTTCTCCAGTCACTGGCTGTTAGAGAATTGTGTTCCCGAGGAGTACAAGTTTCTTAAAGCCGTTCTGCACACACAACGGCAGGAGGGAACGTATTTCTTTCCTGAGAGTAGTGTAAATCATGCCACTTAGAGCAATGTCATCTATAGTGCTTGGGAATTACGAGACAAGCAATCTTTTTCGCCTATTTTGAAGGTGCTGTTCTGAAGAGTTATCGATATTTCCTGAAAAAAAAGTTTCCCTTATCTTTTCTTAGGTGAAAGCCCTTCTGATAAATTCCTAGTTCAATTCTGGCTCACAGAAAACTTTTCAAGTATTGTAAATTCTTTCTGGAAGTACACAGACTAAATAGCTCCCAGTTCACCCATCCACTCAGTCTTGGCATCTTTTGCAGAAAAACAACTTATTCAACAACAACAACAAAAAGATTAAAACAGTCAGGATTCAAATCTTCATTTATAATCACATTAAAGAACACCAAGGATGTATATCTAGCAGAACTGAACCTGTGACTACATGAATTTCCATAACTCATATCTCATCTTGGTTGGGCTGCTTATCTCTTTTCCAGCTAAAACTCTGACCGCAATAGCACTTCAATAATTTACAAGAGGGCCAGAGATGTGACACTGGATTAAATGGTAATTTACACTGTCTGGGGAAAGGTGATGCCTGAAGCTATCTCTGTGTTATTTGAAGAATGGTTTGTTAGTTTTTTCTTAAAAAAATCTTTCCTTTTGTTGTGGGTTATCTTTGGTAGACAGCAAAGCCCCACACCGCCACTTGCTCATTCTCCGTGGTGGGACTGGGGAGAGAATCAGAAGAGTAAGAGTTCAGAAGCTCATTTAAAAAAAAAAAAAAAAGAAAAAGAAAAATAAGAAGTTCATTCACTGCTTCCCACTGGCAGGCAGATGTTGTTTAACCATTTCCAGTAAAGCAGAGCTCCATCACATGTAATGTTTACTTGGGAAGCCAAAAGCTGTAACTCCAAAAGTCCCCCAACACTCCTCCTTCTTTTTCCTATCTGTTATTGCTGGATGTGATGTTGTATGGCATGGAATATCCCTTTGGTCACTTGGGGTCAGTTATCCTGGCTGTATCCCCTCCGAGCTTCTTGTGCATCCCCAGACTGCTTGCTGGTAGGGCAGCATGACAAACAGAAAAGGCTGTGAGGCTGTGTAAGCACTGCCCAGCAGTAGCTCAAACATCGGTGTGTTGTCAACACCATTTTCATCACAAATCCAAATCTCAGCACCGTAAAACTACTATGAAGAAAGTGAAATTTATTTCAGCCAAAACCACCTTACTACCATAAGTTTGTATATTGGTGTTAGGAGAGAATTAAGTAATTTACTAAGGTTGTTCCCAATATGAAACAGCTGAGTGATTTAAGCCTTCTTTAAATGAGATGTAGTCTATAAATTCCAACAACCTTGCCAGCTGATGTTGGAGAATGCCCATTCCTTAGGATCTGGACATGACAAAATACTGACAAGGAATACCTTTTACTTCTGAGGTGTTACTCCTCTGATCAATTCATTGGGAGGATATTAGTGAGGTTTGTCGCAGTTAGGTGTACTGTGTGTTTCTGTTCCAATCCAACCTAATTTTCTTCCAGTAAGCAGCCATTGAAATGGTTAGAATTGGTGCCAGCAAACTGCCACTAGTCAGTGGAGATATCCAGCTTTAACCAGGGAAGGATAGAGCAAGTGTAAGTAGTTTTATACGTCTGCCCACCAAACTGGAGAATAAATATGAAAATTGTGCAGTAATAAAAGTTCTCAAATGTAAGGCAGATGGCTTGGATTTAAGATGGGCAGTTGCACGAATCTGTTTTAGAACTTGGAAATAGAGGACATGTAGTGGGTTCCAAGTATAAAGGGAAAAGAGATTTTGGAGTGTCTTAAACACTTAAAATATACATATCCTACTCAGGCTGAGCATAATACAGAAATGTTCATCATCTTATCCTTAGAACCATGAATGCTCAGGCAGAAGGGAGGCATTGAGAATAAGTCTCTTCCCAAGGAAGCTGTACTGCATTTAATGTGTAAAATTAGCAGCCTAAACATGAGTCATGTTCATTGTTTGGGCTGGGCTAGGAAGAAATGAGTGAGCAGATGGTGATGAAATGGGCTGGTGTGTTTAATAAGAGACTGAAGTTAATTACACCTGGAACTCTCATCAAAGGTGTGGGATATTTCCTGGTAGATGTCTGACGTGTTCTTGCAGAGGGTTTGAGACACATGTAAGTGGGAAGTCGATTGACTGGCAAACTAGCTACTGTTCTCAGTTACTTGTTTCCAAGTTTAGTTCTCTTACCTTTTCTTTTTTCCCCCTCCCTTTCTTCACTAGTGAAATTTTCTTCTCTTTTTCTTTCCCCACCTCCCCAGTCTGTTTTGCTGCCTTCCTTTTTAGGCAACCAGAGGCTGTTATTGCAGAAATAACAAAGGAAAATGCTTCTCTCTGTTGTAACTTGTTCTGTCAGTCTCCCGTAAGCTGCTGTTCTCACGTTTACCTCACTGGGTTGGGTTTCTGAAGACAATTGTTTCATGCTACCACGTAGAAAGCACTTAAAGGAAATGTAGCTTAAGAAAGCAAGATAGCTATGTTTTAAATTAAATATTAACCAGATTTAGACGAGCTCAAGAGCATTTCAAGTGAGGTTAACTTGTTGGGCTGGTGAACAAGAAAGAACTCAAGCAGTGAAGAATAGGCATGGGAATACTCTATTCAGAGGTACGTGACTATTTTCTGCACAGTAACTGAAGCTATTGAAGCTGTGGATATACGGTAGTTCTATGTTGTTGTTGTTTTTTTTTTTTCCTTTTACGTCCTCACATACACAGGCTTGAAACCATGGAAGTTCTTTTCCTTTGGAAATGCTGTGCTTTGGCTATTACAAATTGCAGAAGTGCTGTTTGTAGGAGCAAAGAAAGTGCAGTAACCAGTGTAACTGTTGTGACTTCACAGAGAAAGTATGTGTTTGTTCAACATTTTTTTGCTGTTCTATGTTAATATCAGAGAGATTCTGAGCACTGTGTAATTAAGGACTGCAAGCAGACTCCTCGGCTTATGCTGAATACAAATAATAAAGGTAGTACCTAAGGAAACCCCCTGCCCCAGGACTGCTTTAGGAATGTGATTAAAAAAATAAATAAATAAAACTAGCTCTTATCTTTATGGGTTTATCGTCAGACTATCGTCCATTTAGCACAACTCTGAATTTCAGCATAGGTGCTACCTAGACTTCCTAGTTGTTTTATAACCTTTCCATTTGTACACTTGGAAACAAACAAAGGTTTCAGTTCTTTTTGGTTGTGAATACGGTGAGTTGTACTGCTGTTTCTTTTTCTGGAGATAACATCACATGGCTGTTCCTTTAAAAGGTTACATTTTGATGCTGAAAGCCACCCTTTTATTTTTAAAAGGCTATTCAATGAAATTAAACATCATCTCCTCTTTCAGTATTATAGAAAGCTTGAATCTGTGCATTCATATGTTGATAGGCTGAGTAGATTGAGTCTTATTCTGAAAGTATTTGTTTCCTCTTTCCAGTTCTACTACTCTGAGATAGTATTGTACAGGAAACCAGTCCTCTAGCTGAATTAAAGTGGTGTTTAGAGAATGTTCAAATGCTGTCTCTATCTTCCATGCTTATTAATTAATAATTTCATATGGTTTGGTATCCCTCCTGTAATTTTTTTTTTGAGTGAAAGGTAATTTGCTTGGTAAAATAGGGTTCATTTACACCTGATAAAAATCTACAGAAGTGCAAATAAGAAAGTCCAAGTTTTATTTGCTGCGAAGTATGGAAGGGATGATAGTATATTCCTCAACATCCTGAATATGATTTAGACTTTCCTGTTTAGTTTGTAGCATGCCTTTGCCTGAATTTTAGCACACAGGAAGACTGTGGATTGATTCAGAATATCTGGATGTTATGAAGTGACTCCATTTTTGTCTGAACAGCTGGTGTTTGATGTAACTTTGGCAATCCCTTGCAGTTCTTGAAGGAGAAGGCAATTATCACCTGAAATTGTTGTCCCAGTTGCAAGACCAGATTTACCTTTAGCTTCTTCTCTAATGGCTGAATGCTTTGTCCTTAGTGCTTTGCCTCACACTTCTATCTCATGTTTGGTAGAATTTGCTGAATATCTGGTGGCTTACCACTACCTCAGCAAATCTAAGCAGAGGAAAATACAAGAAGCTCCAAAAACAAGCCAGGAAATTCAGATGTAGCAACTCATCTGAATCTGAGCAAATTACCAGGTCCTGATTTCAGACATATGGCCCATAATTGATTCTACAAATAAACAATTCCATAGAGGCGTTGTCCTTCTATCTGACATTTTTACTTTCACCCCTTATCTGGTGATCTTGTACTAGTGATTTTAGACATCCTTGTCTGTCCTATGACTACTTCTCACCTTTCCTGTAGCCTCAGATACTGAACAATGAAATCCTCTTCTAAAGGGCTCGTAAAATGTGTTTGTGTAACGAGATATTCTGATCTAGCTATAGAGCTTTTGCTTAAAAGTCCATATTCAGCTTTTCTTTGAACACCTGACTTGGGTGACCATCAGTCATTGCCACGTATAATCCTCAACACCAGATTTCATAATAACCACACAGGTAGGCTCTTGCACAGCATTGTGTCTGGGGCTGGTTCTTCCAGCAGAGCACGGGAAGGCTCTCTGGAGATGTCGATGTCCTTGAGTGCCCCTTGGTGGCTGCTCCCAAGCCAAGTGAGCTTGCTGTCAGCCTTGTATCCATACAGCCAGGTTTTGAAGAGCTGCCAGGTCCCCCTTCTTTCATCTCCCACACAGCACGGTTCCCAGCGCCTGCCCTTTGCTTTCTTCAGTCAGGCAGAGCCGTGTGCTCTGTCCATGGAGGGTCTGAGGTAGTTCCTGGTTAGCCCTGATTCTGCAGCAGGGAAAGGGCACCACTGGTGAGGGTGGGATGAGTTTGGTGTCGGGATTCTGTCTTCTCCATCCCTTCTATCGTATGTTTTGTGCAGCATCGCGCTGCTGGGTTCTGGTGTGCAGCTTGTGTCAGTGTAGGTGGTGCTGCAGGAGGGTGAGAGCAGAGGCGAGGGGCTTTGCTGCAAGACCATTCAAAGAGGTGCTCGCTTCGTCTTTACCTAAGCTCAAAGTCTTGGTCCTGCTCCCTGCCTTTCAGACCTGGAGCTCTTGTTTGTACTGGGTGTAAAGCCCGGTCTCCTCTGCTACACTGAGGAGCAGGGCTAGGCCTCTGCTGAGCTCTCTGGGGTGCTCAGGTCACTGGGAGCTGACAATGTGGTGTAGGTGAGAGCTGTGGACTGCAAACCTCTCCAGAAACTGTGAGCTCAGTTCTCACGGATATTTTCCTCAGTTCTTTTTTTTTTTTTTTTCCCTCTCTTTCTCTCTGGGAGCACTGGCCTTAGTATCTCATGTGCCTAAGGAGAGGCCATAGACTTATATCTGTCCTCCAGTTGGCAGTGCATCTATAACAAGGGAAACTGTGAGGCTTCTCCTGGCTGTTATACCCTTCTGGGCAAGGGCAACAGCTATTTGAGACTTCTGCTGTCATAGTCCTGCACTTCTCCACAGCTGAGTCAGTCTCAGTCCGAGTTGTGAATCTTGGATTCTTCTGATACTGCCTCCCAGTTGCTCTGAGTATGTATCTTGTAAGTTTCTTTCCCTCTTGTGCATGTTGGATGGCTAACAGTAATAGAGTATCCATAACATGAATCAGAAGCTGGTTGTTTAGCTGCACCACTACTGAGACAGGCTTCTAACACTGTGGAAATCTGGGTGAGGGCTTCCTGACTTATAGTCTCCTTGCTTTTCTGTAGGCATGAAATGAAATGTGTTTTCTAGGGTTTCACGTGGAATCTATTGTCTGTACGTAACATTGTCAGGACTCTGTAGTTGCCTCAGTGCTCTTTGTTTAGACTGTGATAAAGGATAAGAAATAATTAAGAAGATTATTAATAAATTAATAATCATTAATAAATGATAAATAATAAATAAAATGATAAAGGATAAGAAAGAAAAACTGCAGGTAATATTTAAAGAAAAGACCTGTCTGAAAATATAAATAAGGTGAATGTTTTTAATGTGAGAAAAATTAAGCTAAGAACTGGAGAGGGTGGGGAAGTGGCTCAGTGTTCAGGGCTAGATCTTGTAGCATATTTAGACTGTGATAAAGGGAAGATGAGAAGGAAAAACTGCTGGTGATATTTAGAAATGCCCTGTCTTGGAAAATGATGAAGAACCTCAGTACAGAGGAAGAAAGAAAAGAAAGAAAACTCTTTTCTTTTTGAATGGAGAACTTCAAATGTTACCAGTCTGCCAGACTTCCCACTGTTGGGCTGTGTTAGGCTACAAGAAACTCATAGCACTCCTGTTATTCTCAGCTTCAGTTGCTGTGTGTCATCTCTTACCACCATCTTCTGGAAGTCGCCTAGAATTACAACCTCTGTCAGAAGTGCCTGGCAGTTTTGTATGATGTGCAAGTAGAAAGCCAGTATGGACAGTACAAATGTCTTGTGAATCATGTTGGTTGATGAATATTATCTTTTCTTTTCAGCCCATTTGCCAGGCAGCATATAATAATGATTTCAATGAAGTTCAGCTCCTTTTGGATAAAAACAGCAATTACGTGAATATCCAGGACAGCTTCGGTGGAGATACCCCTTTAATTTGTGCATGCAAACAGGGAAACAACAGAATAGTTAGCTATCTTCTAAAACGAAATGCTGATGTCAACCTCAGAAACAAGGTAAGTGGCCACAGACTCACCCTTTGCACTGACTGCTCTTTAAGACTCTTGGAGTACATGTGTGGGAACATTGGCAGTTCTTCCAAACCTTGCTTTTGTTTCCAGCTGAGGCATGTCTAACCCCCAAATTGTAATTCAATAAACCTTTATGTTTCTTTTTATCTCCTCATTTATTTTCCTGACTTGCCAATGTACACAGGATACAATAAACGTTGCAAACCTAAAATTCGTTCTGTGTTCGTGTTCCCAGTTTAGGTAATACAGCATGGCATCCCCGTCCCCAATATATTCTGCCTGCAGCAATTTGCATTTGTCCTGCACTCCATCTTATTTCTGTTCCTTCCGTTCCTCTATCTTTTTATTCACCCTAGTAAAAAGGAAGGTCTGAAGGACAGCCTGTCCATTTTTCTTACAGCATGTCCATTTTGGGCCATGATGTAACACCATAACCTAGTTTGTCAGACTCCAGTTTGAGGAACTGTAGGGTGTTTAACATGAGTGTTCTTTAACACCCAAGTCAACAGCTCTGCCCTTTACTAGCTTTGGTACATGCAATATTCAAAGATTTTGAAACTCTATTCTCACTGAGAGTCTGCTGGGGGTCTTGCTACTTCCTCTGTATCTCTATGTGACATAAGCTCTTATAAGTCCGTATAGTAATAATTCAGTAACCAAACCTCTGTAAAAATGAGCTGTGGGGACTCTTCCTGATGATTTAACCTGCTAGGTAGGGGTAGAGATTTACACTCTTCTGTCTTTCCCTCTGCAGTCAAGTTTGCAGGCGTACTTTTGGAATCCTTTGGATCCCACATCCTTCTTTCATGTGGAGCCCAGTTTTCATGTGTCTTTTTGAGTTAAATGTGCTACCACTTGAAGGAAGCAAAATGCATGTGCCAGTTTCTGCTTGAAAATCAGAGAACTATTTATAGTAGATAACCTGGGGGAGGGAAAGATTGTGAAATATAAAAGGATCTAGTATTGTCAGTATTAAACAGATATAATCAGATCAGTGAATCTGATACTAATCAGAGTTATTTTGTATTTAGAAGGACCGCACTTGTCTGCATTATGCTGTGAGAAAACGGTTTACCTTCCTTGACTATGTGCTCATCATAATCCTCATGCCAGTTTTGCTTATTGGATATCTTCTCATGGTGAGTCTGGAGGAAAGCAGAAAAGCCTCTGTGTCTTTACATTTCCCCTTATAACCTTTCTTATTGCGATATTTTAGGCCAGGAATGCTTACAGAATGCTCTTTTTGAAGCAAGGACTGATGGAGAGCAATGGAAGAAGCAGTGTTTTTGCTACAAGCGTAGCTGTTGAAGGGGCAGAATTGTATCACTGCATCAGTTTGGCATTTGCAGAAGCCAGACATTTATTTATTTATTTATTTATTAGGAAAAACAGTATCTAGCCAACAGCTACTTAATAGTGTATGCAGATAAACTGTCTCACTGTGTTATTCTTTTCCTTGCACCAAACAGATCTCAAAAACTAAGCAGAATGAAAACCTGATCAAGATGTTGCTTAGAGCTGGAGCTGATGTTAATGCTACAGACTTTGTAAGTGGGTTTATGCAAATGTAAATATGGCTCATATGCATACAATGTTACTAAAAGCAAACTTCAGATTCTTCAGGGTATAAAATACTGCTTTCAGAGTAGGACCAGGGACTGAACTGATTTTGATGTAAGAGGAAGATTCAATGTTTCACATTGACACTTTGGCAGGAGTTTTGTAATGTACACAACTAATTCTCCACTGACAGCTCAGTGCAGCTTTCTGATCAAGCTTATTATTTTCTTAGCTTTAGAGCCAGAATGACAGTTGTTACAAACACAGCATCTAAAAACCAACGTGATGTTTTTAGATGTGCACTTTTACTTTAGGCTATTATAATTGACTTTTAGCTTCTTGACTGCTGTGATATGTACCCCTGGAGGGAATGATTTTCTGTGTTTTTTAACTTTGTCAGTCCCTTTCTGACCAAAGTCTCTTAGAAGAGTATCCAGGCCAGCTGGGTTGAAATACTGATGTATTAAATACCGGATTCTATAAAGATTCCAGTAATATAAGGGTCCGAGTTTCACTATTTATGAGTTCTTGGACTGGAGTAGATTTATGGGCAAAGGTCATGCCCCAGTGCTAGACCCTGTGTCTTTTCTTGGTCTTCAGAGTGCATTGATCTACCATGTGTAATGTCTGTGTTGACTAGTCTACTTGGGTGTGGCAAAGAGCTCCTCTCCTCTAAGGTAGAAAAGGAGAAACCACAATTTCACCAGCAACCAAATTATAAAACACTTAAGCAATACTGTTTGCTCAAACTTAAGGCATAGTTGTTGAGCTAAAGATTATGGAATCCTTTGAAATAAGTAAAGAACTATTGGCTTCCTGATAAAAGGTATCAGACTTGTTTTAGCAGCTACATCGGGGAGAGGAATGATTTTTTTTTTCCTGTTGCTCTTATGAGAACGTATTTTACTGTGTTGTGCATTGGGAAATGAGATGTTTTTTATGCATCTAGTTGTTAGGGGAAAAATGATAAGGCATAGAGTGAAATTGATAGTAGCACTTAACAAAGATCTGCTAAAGAAGTGATAAAACTAAAATTCTTCTGCTACTGTTTCCCTTCAGTCCGGTAGCACAGCCCTTCACTATGCTTGTGAAATGAAAAACCAGGCAGTCATTCCTCTGCTGCTTGAAGCTAATGCAGATGCTTCTGTAAAGAATCAGGTAAGACAGTGGAGTTAATAACTATTTCCTTATCAAGAGGGTGAATAATTACGTTGTAGGCCTCGGTTGGCGTACAGCAGTTAAAAAAACCAAACCAAAAAATGACAACAAAAGGTGCACAGCTTCTTGGCATCAGACTTGTTTGCTGTGGGGGTATAATACAATATTTGCCCCTTTGCCTTCATTGGCAAGAGCAACTTTGAAGTCCACATTCTTCACTGTCAGATTTCTTCTATTCAAAACTGCCTAGATGTTCACTGGATTGGCAGATCTCGTAGCTGTCTTTAGAATACCTCTGCTTAACTCATAGCTGTGCTACATTTGTTCCTAAGATGCAGGCTGCAGGGAAGTGTTAAGAGCCCTCCTAGGTGCTTTGTTGAGCACCATTCTTCTGAAAGGGGCTAAGTCAAGCTGCTGATGCTCTCAAAGAAGCTCAAATGTTGTCCCAAGAGATACTGACCTGGGAGTACCTGTACTGCTCAGCTGAGACGAGCGAACTTTTGTCCATATAGATCTTGAAATCAGCTCTGCAGTGTCTTTGGACATTAGCCCCAAGAAACAGTGGATTGGCTATCACTACCTAAGCGGGGGCAAAGACTCTGTCCTTGACTTTAGCAAGAGTAGTATTAGACCTGCTATGTTTGTATTTATCATATTACAATGTATTTCATCTGTCTCTTTCAGGATGGGGAGACTCCTTTAGATATTGCAAGAAGATTACAGTTCAGCAACATTGAAAGCATGCTAAGGAAAACTTCCTAGTGCTGGATGGGATGCTATCAAGGACTCTTGAACATGCAGAAAATTACCCCATCTGGCAATCCACCTCTGACAACTGCAGGAGTCCTGCAGAGGACTGTGGTCTGGTACTTGATAGAGTTTCGGTCCAAAACGACCTGTTCTTTGCTGCAGACTTTGACTGTTTTTTATGAGACTTGTCAGTATCCCCAAGGCTGTGTGGGTTGGAAGGCGTTCATTTGCTTCTACTAAGCTGTGAATGATTACAATAGTGGTCAAAATATTGCCCTTCCCTTCTGCTCCCCCAGTTTTACTGCCTGACTTGCACAGACAAGCAAGTCAATGGTAAGACTTCTGTAAACCTAAACATTGCACATGATGATTGGCAGCTGATGGAGTAATAAAATATCCCTTAGTGTGTGTTACTGGTTCTTTAGGGGATATGCTTGACAACTGAACAGTATACCACAGCAGCTTATGCAAGGTCTGGCACCCTACCTCTTAGTATTTCTCTTCCAACAATGGAAATGACTTGTCAAACAGATCTCTCTATTCTACTTCCTTCCATCTCTGCTACAAGTTTCACACACCTTAATTCTCACTATGTTGCTGTGAGGGAAGGTTTATCTTCTCTTTTCTCAGATAAGAAACAGCAAGAAGAGATTAAGTTGTTGAAGTCCACAACCATAGCCAGTTCCCAGGTTGCTTTAATGCATTAGTAAATAACAATGAAAATATGTTAGTCTCAGAAGAGAAGCAAGTGTCTAGACTGACTACCTTTCCAATATAAACAGTTTACTAATAGAAAAATAAATCAATAAGTGAAATGCTGATAATGGGAGCCAGATGTGTCATTCCCAGGGGACTAGACAGGGCAGTATGCTTTTAAAAGTGGTGCATACAGCAGAGGATGCACATACCAAAAAAATAATAATAAATTAATATTTCTTCTCCTGCATACATGAAGGCAGTAGAAAACCAGCAGTCGTAAGCAATTTGTTAATGTTGCCTGGCACTTTGCGATTTAATAACGCACTAGTAAAGGGGAATCTCTCCTTTCAAACACTGCTGTATCTTGCTTCCTTGGTCTAATGGATCTTTGTTTTTATTGGCAGTTTTGACCATTTTCTGTAAGCTGTCATAAGTTTGGGAGATAGGTGCCATGATCAACACTGCTAATGGTCTCTAGACTAGGTGTATGGGCAAGTTAGCATGTGTTTTCTGTGTTGCAGAAAGCAGATGTATTTTTTAGTGTACTTGTCCTATTGGATACTGACTCCAGCTGCAGAGGGTCTTGTTTGAGCAATATGGGCTCAAAGACCCACACAGAAACACCTGGGAAATAAACTACCCTGTCTGAGCCTATAGCTATATACAATATGAATATAATGGCTATACCATTTTGGGTATAGCCTGGGGACAGTATCTACCAGATCAACTTGTGGGTCAGTAGATGTGAGGCACTTGTTTGGATAGCATCGATTTAGTATGAATTTAGCTGCTATCTCTTCGGGCTGGAAGGGAAAACTGTTGACTGTTTTCCTGTACCGAAGAAATTTTGTGAACAAAGAGTGATCAAGACATACGATTATGTAAAAGTCAAAGCCGAAAGCCCAGAGTGCTTTCAGCAACTCAACTGATAGTGTCAAGAATACTATATGGGGTGGAAGCTGTATTGCTTGGAGTGCAGTTTGCCTGATGCATCTGCATCTCTTCATTCCTCAACTGCCACCTGTGGTCTTTGTTATTGGGGTGTTTAGAGTGTATGAACAAACCCTTGGGTGATGTGTGGGCAGTGAGGGCAGGAGAAAACTTGGATGAGTCCAAAAAGAAAAGGCTGACAATTTTTCTGATATTTGGAAGTCATTGATTGTCTGCTCAGACTCTTATGAGTGAAAATAATCTTGTTGGTCACGACAACGTTGGTAAACGTGAAGAGGGAAAAAGAGGGAAAAAAAAAAGCCAAGCTCTCTGTCAAGTGGATAAATGATTTAATTTAAACAAAGGTGAGTTGTCCTTTGACAGACAGATGAGCAAATCCCATTTTTGTGTCTTCATGGGATAATGGGGCTGTGGGGTACATAAGATACACAAGACAACAACAGTGTTTAGTCTTAGGAAAATCAGTCTTGTACAAATAAAAGCTGTCCAAATTAAGTGCTCCCTGAAGAGTATGCCCAAATATCTGTTTTCAGTTTTCATTCCCATACACATTAACCTTCTTAAGAAGACGCTGGTAACAATGACATCATGTAAAACCTCAAACTTTGTGGAAAGCAAGGAACAAACAAATACATGTGAACACCTATAGTGGTATTCATTATGTATGTCTGTGTGTTTCTCTCTTCCCCAGGCATCACCCTTATCACCAAATAAAATTTTTGGAGGTTTATACTAAATGGATCAACACTCTACGTGTGGTTTCAAAGATATTTTATCATTAGTTCAATGATTTTCCGATACATTCTCTCAGTCGCATCAAGGCCCCAGATGAAATCAAGATGTCCCCACTCAGGAAAGTGCTTATAGTAACAGAGATTAGTAATCTGAGAAAGTAGCTTTGCAATGTCTTTTGGACCTGCAAATTTGTCTTGTCCGCCACTCCAAACAGCAATGGGTGTGCTTATCCTCTCTATGTTGTATACAGGAGGAGTAGGCTGCAAGAAAGGGAGAAGATCTGAGTGCATGCTGTTATATTAGAAGCTGTGTTTAGAGAAAGGATGCTGTGCAGGCATCTCTCTGTTTCCCTTCTGCACTCGCTACAGGAAAACTGCAAGGATCAAGCTGCCCCTCTGTTACGTTTATTTCCCTAGCCCCGGTCCCTACCTCCCTTGGAAGGGAGTGATCCATCATATTTATAGACCTTTCTGAAATGCATGGCTACAAGTTGTCCTGGAGTTTGACACCTGCTCATGCTCTTCAGAGGTGGGCATACGGGAGTTTATCAGGGAACGACTGCGGAGCTTATTCATGTGCATACTTAACATGGGTACTTCTTTAATTTTTGCTGGGGCAACAGTTGGTCTTAGTTGTTATGTCTGTGACTTATTGTGACTTGTGACTTAACCATATTGCCTTACCTGGTTGTATTTCTTCATGTTTTCCTTCAAACCATAGTCATAAGCCTGGAATCGGTCTGCATGTGCTATCTGTGAATGTTTTAACAAGGACAGATAAAATGAAAGTGTATTGTTAAGAGACAGAGCAGAGTGCAGGAGGTATTTTCCTCCCTGTGATTGACCCAAGGCTCAGACAGAGCATTTTGGCTTCCTCCCACCCCTTCCTCCAGCTGCAGGCTTCCACAGGTACTGAGGATGGGTGATAGGACGAGAGGCTTTATTGCCTTTGCCCTTGCTAACATTCTCTCCTGATCCTCAGCTGCCACCCTTGTTGTGTTTTGTTTTTAAAGTGCTGTTTGTCTAAATTAACTAAGGTGGGGTCCCCGTTTGTGATGTGGAGTTGTGCTCAGTTTTCACCTTGGCAGGAGGGCCAGGCTGTCTAGTGCCTGTCAGGGCTCTTACTGGTTATCTAGTGTAACGTATGATTTCTCCTCCCACACCTTGTTGTTTTGTGTGTCAGCAGTGTCTGGTCTGCTGGTAGTACCGGTCACATTTTCAGTGGCTCTGTAATTGTTAGAGAATTTGGCTATATGTAAGTTGTGCTCTGACAGCAGTTTTGAGGTGGGACATTAGACACATGGCATGGCCTTTTGAGCTTCTCTTGTCTACAATACATGCCATATGCCCTGTAGGACTGAGGAGTGAAGAAGTGTATACATATCTGTTGTGTTTTTATTGTTATTTTATTTTATTTTTCCACAAACCTAACATGTAATTTCATTTGTGAGTGACTGTGTAATACATGGTGAGAGAATGCCAGTATCTCACTTGGATTTTGTGGTTTAGAAAATCTTGACTTCAAGGCTTAAGTGGTTGGGGATGTGCTAGAAATATACTTGGTATATCATTGCTTTTGCTGTTTTCTTCTATAGTATCCGTATTTACTATAGTATCTGTGTTTACTTTCTAACCACTTGACCTTATTAGAGGTTGGCAAAATAGGCTGCAAAGCCACTGACTGTCAATGGTTTGTCCTCATTTCCTGGCTCTGGGTGGATATATCCCAAGTGACCTACTGTCAGGAATTTTTGTCAGAGGAGCACACAGATATTTTACACCATAATGTTTGCAGAAATGGGGGATCTGTCTATAGGATATATGCAGATGGATCATGACTCAGCATGTGAGTTACCTTGGAGGCATGCAGTGATGTGCTTCTGCTCTGGATCTTTTTTGCCCTGGTCTAATTCAGAGGATGAGCAGAAAAGAGCTCAGATCTGCCAGTGTATAAGTAGAAGCCCACCTTTAAGGAATTGGAATCCAGGAAATGGACACTGGCATGAGTGGCTAAGAGGATTTTCTAAAAACCTGACTGTTGGGAACAAGTTTTGCTTGTCATGTACTGGAGCATTATAATGCAGTTCCCCCACTTTCCCGTTGTGCCAGCAGAAGCACTTGTGTGGTTAACTGGCTTTGGGAGGTGATCCAGACTGCAATTAACCTTCTGGGAGAAAAGCTTTAACCTGGATCACTTTGTTCTGGCTCATCCCCTGGCTGCTCACGTTTCCGCTATCTTCCTACTGCCTGCCAAGTGCCTCAACTGTGCTCGAGTGCTCCTCTGCAGCTTTCGAGGCAACTGTCTTCACAAATGAAGCTGAAGGCTGGAAGCCACTAGACCCTAACATGCAGAAAGGTCTGATACAAAAGGGACAATGTGGGTAATGGTCTGGTGAGCCATGGGAAGCAGTGCTTCCTTGGTGGCAGCTGCTTACGGCACTGTGTTGGGCAATTTCCCAGAACCACCACCTCTGGACTTCCCTGTAGGCTGTCAGTTGCATAAAAAGCAGCAGTACGAGTCTGCTTATGTCAGTACACAGTTATACCTGATGCCAGTGAATAATGTTCTGTACTGATGTCCCAGCTGGGGAATGTGCTACCAAAGCATCTGTTCGACTCTGGAGAGAAAGCAGAAGTGTTATAAAGGCAAGGGTTCAGTGTTGTGACAGAATAAAGCTGTGAAGGACCTGAGCAACATACTGCTGCTGTGTTAAAGCCCAGTTTTAATAGGATACTCAAATCAACATCATCCTCATATCAATATCAAACAGAAAACTGATAGGCAGACTTAGGAATAGCTGATTAATGGTACACATCCGCATGCAGAGCTTTCTCATGAGAGCGTCTCTGTTCATGAAGATAGTGCCACTGTGGAATCATGTGGTTCCTCAATGGCAGGAAAAAAACTTCCTGTCCTTTCTAAGTAGAATCCTCACCTTACGTTAACCCCCCCACAGGCATAAGTCTTTGAAGGTTTGTTTTTCTCTTCACTTTTCTCCTGGTGCTAAAGAAGCCAGCTTACAAAACACAGACTGCCTTTTCTTCTGCCTGCATTTTTATAGTTCTCTTGAGGGGATGTTCTAACTCCATCCCCTCAGGTTCCTCCTCAGGCTTGTTATCTTGCCCTGAGAAGCTGGTTGGTGACTTAACGCAAGTCAAGAAAGATCCTAAAAGGTTTAAATCTGTTGTTCAAAAAGGCTGTTATGCCTTTAACTGCTTTTGCATTAAACCTTTGAGTCTCATTGCTTTCCCATATGTGCTTTTACAAGTTGTCACAGATGGAGAAAAATGGGCCCCAGTCTTCAGAGATATTTTAATAATAAGCATTGCACAGGCCAGCTTCTGCATACTTTGGCCTCTGTAAAGGGGATTTAAGACTACAGAATCCATACGTGGGCAAGTATAGGGCCAACTCTCTGTCCTGTCCCCCTGACTGATGCACTAGTCCTTGTGAATCCCATTGTGCTGTGCTCCTCAGGCACAGGCGAGGCATTTCTGTAGCCCTCTGTGTTGTGGACTAAACCGTCGGGCCCAGTTCTGAGGACAGCAAAATGGGACGTGCTCCTTAGGGTAGTTCTTTGGGACCAAGTTCTAATGCAAGCAGTCTAAAGTATGGGAAGAGAAGCGGAGCTTTTCCTGTCTTGTAATTATTCCAGGGTTCAGAAGACCGTGGTGTCTGTGTGCTGAGGAAGAACACCGAAATCTGACTCCATCATCCACTGTCTCTTTTTGAAGAGCATCTGTGTATGACCAAAATCTGGTCAGATTGGCTCTAAAAGAGGACACAGCTAGGGACATATGCAGTATAGCTCCAGACTGAATTCAGTCCTTTCTTTCTGGGGTTGGAGTATGCCTGGTTTTTGGTCCCATCATTAGGTCTAGTCCTATTTGGCACTGTTCACACAATGTCCTGCATTCCCTCAGCCTGCTGAGAACTGTTGTGTTTTATGTACACTTACATGTGTGACAATTATTAGTTAAGGATGGAGTGCAAAATGCAATTTCCAAAATGGCTTTAGTTTACTTTGACTAGGTGTTGTTGCATATACATACCGTGTTCAGATTTTGCACGTTGCCCCCAGCTATATAACAGAGTATTTGTCCACAAAACTTATCCATGTTTGTACAGAACTCCGTCACAGGTGCTTTCATAAATCCAATCTGGTGCATGGTTCCTTTCCAGCCAAGTGTTAACTGAGGGAAGGGAAAAGTGCAACACTTTTTTTTTTTTTTTCTTGTTACAGGAGCATTTTATGCAGGAAACTGTTGCTAATATTCTTGCCTCTTAACTCTATAGTCAGAGATTTCTGAAACAGCTTGCCCTCCCAGTACGCCTTAAAACGTCTTCTTCCCCGTAGTGCACCACATGTCCTTCCTGACTCATTACTGTCTTCAGTCCTGGAGGAAACCATCCTTCCATTTCTAGTGTAGTGACCTTAGTGCTCACTCATTTCTGAAGTCTGAGATCATCATGGCTGTTATTCCAACTCTGTTTTAGTTCCTCCTGCACAAGGCCAGCAAGATGTTAGTTAACAGCAAGAGTCCTATGACGAGACAGTTTCACAAGTCTCCTGCTTCACTGGAACCTGCTGCTGCAAGCCCCATCTTCCTGTTCTCCAGTGCTCCCCCCCAGAGTTTCAGAAGAGATTTTCAAGAGCACTCTGTTCATCCCAAGCATCTCACCCCTTTGGAACCACTTTGGCTCAGGTTGAGGAACCCTGAAAGGGGCCTCTGAGGAGGAAGAAACACATACCCTGAGCAGTGCTGGAGGAAGATTTGCTACCTTCATCAGAGGGCTTGTAGCATGCGTGCAGGTGGTTACTGGGCCAAGAGCAAAGAACACTTTTACCCTTTCAGCCAGCTCAGGATATGTAGAAAATGCTATAAAGCCTACAAACATAGAAGAGAGAACCTGAGTTAGTGAAGACATCTTCCACAGGCAAAAATAAACAAATAAGCAGTAGGTAGCAAACAAGAAGTGAGACTAGATTTGCAGCCCGTCATCTGTTGTCTGTTTGTCTTTGCTGTGTGTTTTAGCTAAGGCAAGTGTTGATGCTAAATCCTGAAATGAATTTTATTTGGGAAGCAGAGTTCATCCTGAGGTTGACAGCATATCTGGACATTGCTTTTATCCAGTTTTTGCAGGTGACATGACAAGGAGGTTTCTGTGATAAAATCAGATTTTCTCACAAAGCTATCATTTAAAAATGTTTTTTTTTTTTTTCATATTATAGTCTCTAAAGGGCTATGTATGTTTGTGCTTCCATGGGGCAGTAGAATACCACGCAGAATACTGGGAACTTTAAGCATTTTCAACTGATTGCATCAAAGGCAGCTGAAGAAAGCATGAATGGTAAGTTTGTTTTGCCATCAGAGTCTTTAAATTCTCTTATGAGAGGAAAAGAAAGAAAAGGCCTGGAGATTTCACAATATATGGTTTTTCCACATTTTCTTTTCTTTTTCCAGGCAGTTAACACTAATGAATGGGCAGTTGATCATTTCTACTCAATGTTCATTCATGGATCTTGCACATAAACCATAAACATTAGGAACTTTTACCTGGTGCTGAAAGAAAGTTGCATTCAAAAACTACAAAGCTGGTTAATGCTGAAGGTTGGCACTAGGGGAAAACAAGTTATTAATACTTTTTATTTTCTAATTTTCAGTCTCTGACAATGTGTTTTTAAACAGTAATGTGGCCAGTTATATATGCACTCATGAACTGTGCTTTTAATTATAGGATTGGCAATAAGTCATACAACTTAGTAATGTGGAGGTTCTTTTTACTTGTTTTCTCTTATTTGAAATTTTGCATTTATGTGCAGTTTTTTCTTATTAGTTTTTCCTTACACTTCACAGGGAAAATAATTGTATGCCTTAGTAGAAAAGATGAACTTAATAAAAATTCCCATTGCTGAGAATTTCAGAAAAGTGCCCGGTGCCAGTACTTGGAGTACCCAGTAAGGCTACTGTGTCTCTAATTATTTAAAAGGTTAAATAATGTTTAGATCTACTATTAGATTTATTTGCTTATTAATGGTAACCAAAGCTGTTTTTAGAAAAGTTTCACATATTTTGCAGCTCTCCGCTCAGAAGGCACTTCTCCACAAACAAGAACAACTGGTGAGGCAGTGGGGAGACTCGCCTCCTGATCAGATGGGAATGCGAACGATTGTGAACCATAAATGTGCTGACCTTACCTGATGCGGTGCCTTCAGAGTGACCAACATAGTATACATCCTTCTGTCCAGTTTTATTCATGATGAAGTACAGCTCTGCTGGAATATCATATTTACCCATTTCATCAAAGCTACAGGGGAGAAACACAAAAAGCTGGCAGATTGTTTGGCTATTGCAGTGTGTGTTACTGAATGTCAGTCTTGTTCGTTGCACTGGGCAGGACCCATTCAAAGATGAGAAGGGGACAGAAGGATGCAGCTGTACTGACAGGTTGCCTGATGCCTAAGGCTCTCTGCAGAGGAGGAGCAAATTTTGTCTGTCATATGTGGCCCTTGGGGAAGTGAATTTAATCAGTGCTTTCACTAGCAGGGGTTACAAAACACATTTCTCTCTTGGTTGACTTAAGCCATGAGAGATCAGAGATTTCTAGACAGGGCTGCTCAGCCTGTTCCAGCTTGCCTTCCTTCTCACAGAGCTGTCTCCCTTTTTCTCAGCATCCCCTTTCAGTTCCCAGTGTCTGAAATCTCTTCATCAGCCAGTGCTCCCAACCACAACTACTACTGACCATACTTTTTGGTCTTGATCTTTATTGTCCTTGGCTTGTGCGGACCCTGTTCTGATGATGTTTTAAGTAAAATACCCATTAGGCTGAAGCTATCTAGTTCCCTTGGACTTTCTGTCTTGAATAATTCCCCATTCACAGAGTACCTGAACTGCCAGAACTCTTTCTGGCTGGTTTTAAGGGTCTTGTGTTTTGAAGACCAAGTGTTCCCTCGGCTGTTTCCCAACCAGACATCATAACCGGCATCTGCAAGTATGAAGCCTAGGCTGTTGTTGGGCAGGTAAGAAATCCAGTGGGTGGCGTCTCCTAGAAAAGCATGCTGTAGGAAGACTGCAGGCTTTTGCCCTGGAAAAAATGAAAGTATTCTCATATTGGAGCAGTAGTTAATGTCAGTTTAAGATTGGAGCGCAGGGTTTAGTTTGAGAGGCTTTAAACCTTTCCTGCTTATGGAAGCTCCCAGGAGAACTATGTATAGATATTGGGCTGAGAAAACCTAAGGATTTGTCCCATGCAAGCAGTTTAACCATTTAATGACAGGAATGACAGATAAAAAAATGTAATGAGGTGGCTAGTCCCCACCTACCTCTGTGCTAGATAGCCAACGTACAGGTCCTACATTGAAACCAGCTATCTACAGCTGAGAAATGCTGAAGGCAGAACAGCATGTGGAAGAGAGTATCCTGATTCACGTAGGAGTTGGATCTCAGACCTTCCTTATGTCCTATAACCGTGTCACACCTGTATTTTGCATGTTCCTCCCACTGGGAATTCTGAAAACAGCAAGTATGTATCCATCCTCGGTGGTAACTTCATACTCCTCGCAGGGGTATCCGTGATATCTGATAATTTCACTCTGTGGGAAGCCAAAGAAGAGCGTGTTAACATAAAAGCCATCCTCTTTTGGAGCATAAACAAGCTGAACATGCAGGCAAGGCAACCAAGTGTGGAGCTCTTGTCATGAAGGACCTGATGAGACCACCTACACCTAATTTTGCCAGTTCTGTGAGTCAGAGCAAGGGGTCCTGGATTACTTTGTGTTGTGAGAATCTACTGCTCTAAGAAGGGGTTCAGCTTCTCCTGCCGCCATCCTGAGCAAACAGGTTGTTACAAGACATTGTTAAGAAAGATGATTTTATAAGAAAATCACAGTTTTAAGTATAGCCCACATTGTATTCATCGTGCACCTGTTAGGTTCAGATACATGATGCAGGCAGGGAAAGCATGTTGTTCGGTTTGGTATAGGCAGGACTGAGCTCTGTGTGCTCTGGCCACAGTCTAAAGCTGAGTCCTGCTGCTGGGGTTAAAATTCAGCAGCCCGGATCTCCAGTGCCCTTCAGCAGGTTCTGGGGAGTTGCTTGGCCTCTGAGCCAAAAGTGGCAGCCGGCACACTGCTCCCGTGCTGTGTCTGTCCTGGTGCGATGCACAAGGTTCCCATCTGGCCCTGGCCCATCCCGACCTGGTCACAGCAGTCCTGACCCTAATGCAGTGGCTTTGAAAGAGGCAGGTTGGGAAAATGGGCGACCAGGAGGGGACCCTTCTTGAAACCTCCTCACATGGGCTGTTAGACTCGGTACCGTGGTGGCAGTATTGTGAGAGACACTTTAAAAGAAAGGCAGAGAAAGTGCCACAACTTACAACGTTCATAAAGTCTTCAGGGTTGCGGTGCTTCATGTGCTGTGTTCCCTCTGAGCCGAGAGTGAAGGGTGCTGTGAACCCTGCTGAAAAGGCAGCTCCCTGGGAGCAGAGCAGCACGAGGAGGCACCACATCTCGGGGCTGCGTGAAAGAGCAGAGGCACGTGCGTTTGCTGTGGGAAGGGAGAGCTGGGGAATTCCACAGGGAGACCCAGGTGGGGAGTCTCTTGGAGGTTGCCCCGGGTGTTCCCCAAGGGGCTGACAGAAACACATACCTGTGTGAGGAGGGACTGTCTACAGACTGCACTGTGTGACAGGGACAGTTGCAGAATGGTGGAGGGAAACACCTGGGGACACCACCTGAGAATATGCCTGAGCATGTTGTAGAGGACAAGTGAATGGTGGTTGGTAGGCATGGCCAGCTCCTGCACTGAGTCAAGCAGAAGCTTGACATGGAAGTACGGGCACCTGGGATGACTATCGCCCAGACTGGCTGCCTATATGTGCCTCCGCTCCTCTGCCAGCAGGAGAGTGAGAGGATAATCCCTTTGTTCAGGAATGAGGTGGCGGAGGTTTGCTGAGGGCTCTCTTTCCACCTGTCCCCTCCTCCGTCAGATGCAGTGCCATTCCTGGTGCTGATCAGCAGCGTGCTAGGGTGAGAGATCAGCCAGGGAAGATGGTGAAGGGTTACGTAGGGGCCAGGAGTGATTCAGAGGCTCAGAGAGGATGTGTGTTAACATAAAAGGCTTAGGGAAACACACTTGCACCAGACCAGTGCCAGCTTGTGCTTTCACCATGGATGATCTGCCCCAGACCATGTTACAGTTCTGCTGGAAATTAGTTCCTCTGAGGTGACGGTGCTAAAAAGATGACCATGTGTGGCCACCAAAAAGCCTCGTGAGTCAGTTCCCAGTCAACCTTTCCTTTCAAGCTGACACTGGCTCATCCAGGTCTCCATTTATCATCCCCGTAGGCATCTTCACCAGCCCTTTGCTGCCCTCTTCATCCAAGAGCCTCCTCTGCTATCTCCAGATAACTGCGTTTGTGCTTCTACTACTTCTGAGCCCAAGGTATCTCTCTTGAAACTGATGCCTGTCACCACTGAGAAACTGTGGAATGATTCTTTTTAGAGCAGTAAACAATGGAGACTGCCTGCATGTTGCCACGGGCCTGTATCCTTGCTCTCTTTGAAAGAGCTGTCATTGCAGCTCTTGTCATGGGGAGGTGACACCTTGCTCTTTCCTGGGCCCACTGATGATCACGTGGGAATTTTTCCGAATAGGAATTAGAGAGTACAGTCTATCTAGTGCCAGATTATGTTGATACCTCCTACCATAGATAAGATTCCAGGGCTTAGTCATTTTTTCCCCAGAACTGAGTCAATAAGTATAGGAACACTGCAATCTATGAGCCTCCCTGACCTTTCTGTCATCATGCAAATTTTGTTTCTAAAGTTCCCCAGAAAAGGAAAGAGCATGTTATATGCCATAGGAGGCTACTGAGTGTGTGACTATGAGTTAAAACTGCAAGAAAATAGCAAGAGAAGTGCTATTGCATACAGTGCTCCTTACCTACACGAGAGCTGCAAGGAGGTAGGATAGGAATTTTCTTTCTAACACAAAGAACTGTACAAAAATGATTCATCCATGAAGCTTACAATTGGGCTTACACTTTCTGGAAATGCCCTTACACACCTAATTATTATTGTGTGCTGCGCCTGCCTGTGTGAGGAGAGAATGAGGGCTGGGAAGAGAAAAGTAGCAACCATTCTGCTTGTAGATAACAATCTTAAAGGTCAGGCAGGCTATCAAAAGTTCAGCAACAGATTCCCTGGGACAAAAGGGATGAGTAATGCAATGTAATGTTTCAGCTCGTCAAGGCTTCTTGTGGGACTGCCTCACCAGTAATGACTGGGGACATTGCTGCTCCTGTAGGCCGGGTTTCCTCAGAACAGGGCATGCTTCTGTGACTGAGGGGTGTTTATCCTAGCTCACCTTTCTGTCCATCCTGCTATTAACTTTTGATGTCAGTTTCTGTCAAGTTCAACACAAGCCTGCAAAGTAGTGGGGCTACCAGGAACTCCTGAGAACTGTTTGCTGGGGAAGGACTGTTCAGGGGGATTCGTGCCCAGCTGGGGGGAAGGCAGCCGTGACATGTTCTGCAACCAGCTGAGCAGTCAGCACGGGTAAACTAGCCAGCTAATCAGCATTCATACAGCTCCAAAGTAGCCACAGCATGCGTGGCTGGTCAGGAGGGTTTGTGAGGGAATTTCATAGGAGACCTGTCTGAATTACAGGTTGCATTAGGAAGTTAAGCAGTCTTGGGAAACAAGTCCTTTTGAAACCACGCATTGGTAGGTCCACTAAACACAGAGAGTCCAATTTTTAGTGAAGGACAGAGGTCCTCATTCAGCCACATTTCTGGAGTCTGCTTCTAGCGTAAGACATCTGCTACGGCAAGACGTGCCACTGTGATGTTTATTTGGACTGGGAAATGGAGCTGTCGATCAAGGGAAGATAAGAGAGTACTCCCTGGCAAGTAATGAGGAAGGTGATCAGGATCTGTGGGTGTGAGGGAGAGGTACCCAAGCACTCTCTGAATCTCCATATAGGAGAAGGAATTTTGTCTTTTTTCTGATCTTCAGTTTAACCTTTAAATTTCAGTGAACAAATTGAAAGAAGCCAAACCTCCTGAGTCATCAAAAAACTGGAATGAAGCAGAGTTTGGAAACACCCAAAGCTTTAAACTTCACATCAAAACAAACACCATTCAATTCTCTTTATATGTGAAATACTTCTTAATTTTTGTTGTCCAAACAGGAAGCCTCCCAGCTACACACTGAGTCAGCACAACACTCTTTTCTGTTTTTTGCCATTTTGCTCTGTTCTAATGGGAATAAAATGTCTCCCTCTCTGTGCAAGAGGGAATAAAGCATTTTGCTAATGTCTCAGCTTGCTTTCAAATCACTAGCAAGACTAGCTGAGGCAATGTAGAGGCTAAATTACTTTGGGTTTGTTAGGGCAAACTTTTCTCAGTGCACTCTATTATCACCTAGCTTAGCTGGCATAACTCACAGACTTCCAGGTATTCACCTTTTAAATCAGATACAGCAGGCTAAGTAACATCAATCTTGGCAGGCCAGTGCTCCCTTAAGCTTCAGGAGCAAAGACTTATAGTTAGGAGCTTTCAACAGCCATTTTTATTGAGAGAAATGAAGTCATAAGGAAATATTGGACTTGGTAAACTCATAAAAAACATACATAGAAGGAAAAAGGGTCAGAGAGAGAAATGCCCTTGAAAGTTCTTTAGGGACTTTTAAGATTTGCTGAAACTAAGTTATAAAACTTCAGAAACTTAACCATCTAGCTTTGTGCTTTAAGCAGTATAAAACTTACTTCATATTGGCTGTGAGGCATACACACACCAACCACAGCAGCAACTATGACTGAATGCATATGAGAGTCTGCTGGCTTACTAATAAAACATACGTGTGCATGGGACTGCAAGAACAGAACATCCAATTTACACACACAGCTGCAGACCTTCATTCCCTTGCTCTCAGACTGAATAAAACAAGTAGAGAAAAATGAAATATTTGCACTTTTTCTTCTTTTTGTGCAGGTTAAACTTCTTTGTCTTCTAACTTGAGCAGACATGCACTTCTATGCGTGGCAATAGGCTAACAGATCAGAGAGGAAATAAGCTGTCTATTCTTACAAGCAACAACACAAAACAAAGACTGCAAAACTTTACGGAGACAGGCAGCAGAGAAAGAGACCATGATCATACATGTACAAGCAACTTACCTCTGCTTTGACTGCTTTACTTGTGTCCTCTGCTGCAGTTCCTTGTCTGTCTCCACCAGCAGACTGATTCACTGGCAGAAACCTATGCCAATAAAAGGAAGTCAAAACACAATGAGCACTTCAGGGTAGCAGCAATGAGTGTCATGAGTTGGCAGCATGTATTGAAGAGCATGTTTAAGTGCTGATTTGGCAGTGCTTCAGAAGTGAGGAAATCTTTGTGATGAAAAAGATCATCCAGTTAAATTCACAAAACCATGGAGCAGGAGAGGTTAAGAATTGCTTACATACCAGTGGTTACGATATTTAACACAGACCTGGGTGTCCTAGTTCCCCGAGGCTGTGGCAGACCTCGACCTGTACTGTCGCCCGTCTCAGGGGCTGCTCTGAATGTAATATTTTAGGATGAAGAGGAAGCAATGTCCAGCTTCCCTCGACATACTCTCTCAAGAACACTCTTTCTGCTGCTGCTTTGCATTTATTTATGTTAATTTTAAATTTAGCACTGTGCACACATTCCCAAATCTGTTTTTCAGTGAGCACCACTGCTCCTGATACCCATCTTATTCTAGATTAGTCTCTCAGAGTTGACATGGCTCCTGCAGGGATCCTCTGGTGCCAAAGAAGGCTTGAACACTTCATATAACCTTTCTCACAGGGAGGAAGGGGGGGGGGGGGCAACAAATAAGGGTTCTAGTTTCTCCTAAGCCATTTTCATGAACTCTGAAAACATAGTGTCCTTAGAGACCTCTGCCTAACCGCTGAGTTAATTGCAGACAGCCCAGGGGCTCAGCGCTCACTGAAATTGGCCTGGTGGCCGTGGCCAGAAGGACACGTTCCGTGTCCCCAGGCAGCTAGGCTGCAAAGTAGATTTCTCCTACCTGAACACCAGTCCCTTCAGCTAATTAAGTCGTAAATGTCTTTGGGAGAACTTGTATTTTGTCATGGACTGATGAGCATTTAGAAGAAGACCAGGTGAAAGGTATGTGTTCTCGGGAACATGGCTGCAAATAACACGGTGCCGCTGGGTGGTGGAGAAAGGAGAGGAGTGATGTAAGAACGGGGTGTCAGAGTAGCCACAGTAATGGTTCTGCTCTACACGCAAAGCACAGAACTGTCACACTTTGGGCTGTGATAAGGTTAGTTTTCTTCATAGAGGCTTGTATGATGCTGCGTCTTGGATTTTTAATGAAAATAGTGGCGACAGCACACCAGTGTTTTAATTGTAGCAGAGCAGTGCTCACACTAGGACAAGGACTTTTCAGCCCCTGGTGCTGCCCTGCTGGAGAGGAGGCTGGGGGTGCACCCAGCTGGGAGGGGACAGAACCAGGACAGCAGGCCCAGACTGCCCAGAGGGATGTCCCATGCCGTAGGACACCATGATCAGCAACAAAATTGTGGATGAAGAAGGAGTAAGGGGGGCATGTTTGGAACGATGGTGTTTGTCTCCCCAATAACCCGTTAGGCCTCAGGAGCCCTGCTCTCCTGGAAGGGGATGAACGCTGGTAGGAAGTAGCGAATGGATGCCTGGTTTTGCTTTGCTTGTGTGTGCAGCTTTTGCTTTACCTAGGAACTGTCCTTATCTCAACCCAGGAATTCTCTCTCGCACTTTTACCTCTCTGATTCCCTCCCCCATCCCACCTGGGGCAAACGAGCGAGCGGCTGGGTGGTGCTGAGCCGCCTGCTGGCGCTAAACCACAACAAGAGCATTCTGTGGGATGATGGAAAAAGTGATTTCTCAGTGAAAAACACTGTAACTCAGCAGCTTTGATGTCTCTGCATGACAAAAACTTTCAGCAGAGCATAAATTCATCACTCAGAAGGGCTCTGAGACATGATGAAACATGTCTCTCCTCATGTCCCAAGCTGGGATCCACAGTCCCCACGATGTTTCCAATGCTCCTTGTCCAGCCTGATTTTATTGGTTTTCCACGCCAGAAAATTCAACACCCTGACTCTTATGTGTTGTCCCAAGTAGCAAAATAGGTGCACAGCTGTGATCTCTTTCCCAGGTGAATTTGAAGGATGCTCTGGCTGCTTTCAAACATACAGCTATTGCACTTCCAATCCTAAGTACTAGAAACACATAAAATAGGCCTCAAGTCCTCATGCATTTCCCTCACAAGCAGTAAGCCAGTTGATGGGCTTACTCTCTGGAATGCTTTGTCCCCAGGAAATTATATTGGGTGGAAAGGATGTCCCTTCCTGGAGGGAAGCTGTTTTCTTTGGGTCAAGCTTTATTTACATTTGTGGAGCCCTTGACCCCAAGGAAATGGGATGGGCTTCAGCAGTGGGCTCAGAAGATGAAACAGGCCTGTTGGTTGTGTTGGAAGGGAAAGGGATAGAAGTGGAATTGGCTGTGGTTAATTTGTTTGGCTAATGAACCATTTCACAGAGTAATATTGTGTGAGCTGTGAACTGTCTTAGTGTGACAACTGTACCTGCCCTGTTTAGCATCCCAGGCTTCACCCACATTGACACTTGATTCAAGTGGAGAATGGGGGTCTCACTCTGAAAAAAGGCCCCCTAAAATGCACTGTGTTTCTTTTCGTGGTGAAGCTAATGGCATTTCCTCGTGGAGGCACGGTGAGCCACAATGCTGTAACCTAATAGCCATGGAGGCTACCCTTCAGGTGAGTGCCTCTGTGCAATAACTATGTCACTGCAACGAGGTTTGTAGAGGCAGGTTTTCCCCAGGAAATGGAATAGGATGACATTTCTTCAGCACTGTTTTAAAGCAGTCCTTTCTTCTAATGGGCAAAGTGATCTAAATACCCATGGGCTGAAGATAACATTTTTTTTCTAGAGATGTTTGGGTGCCCTTTGTTTGAGTGTTTACTCCCCAAAGAGGCTTCTCAGAGCTGTGATAAAGGTTCAAGCAGCTCAACCCTGTAGTAGTTAGCAGCTTCCATGCAAATTAGCAAGAGATGTGAAGTTCCTGCTGGGTTCAAAGTGGAACTGGAGTGCTGTTGTTGCCAAGATGAAGTGAATTCCTGCCTCCCACCCTGGAGAGTTCAGGTACACAGATCCTGAAAGTGTTGTCAGTAGAGATCAAGTCTGACAAGAATTCTTTGTCTCGGGGGCTACCTTGAACACAAGTTTCCTACCTTATAGGTGCATTCTTGAACCATGAGACTGGCTTTCTGCTTTCTGACAGATAACTGCTGTTTTCTGCTGTCTTCCCTCCTTGTGTGCCTTGTTCTTCCTTTTAAAAAAAGTGTGCAGCTCTTTCAAATGAAGACATACCAACTTTTGTTTTCAGGAGAGAGTATTCTGTTTGAACTCAGTTTTTATTTTCTGGTGATCATCTTATCAAATAATAAAATATAAATGCCATGGCTGCTAGAGTTAGTCTCAGTTTACACTAGCTTTTCAGGAACTTCCAGTCCAATAAACTGAGAAATTATGTGATCAATGGAAAACTTTTTGACATCATTAACCACATCCAGAGAAACTCAGTGCTTTCATTACTGTTAGAGTCTAAAGAAGACATCAGGCTGCAAGAAAGCCCTGGTTCCTGTTAGGAAAGTACAATGTATTGCAGAATCTAGGCTTTATCAACTAAAAAGTGATTACTGATCACAAGGTTGCCACAAAGTATGAAGTGCACCATCAAGATCCAAAAGGCACTGTAGTGACACAGTGTGTGAAAATAGCATTAGCCAGGAGAAACCCTCTCTCTGACTCCAGCAGAAGCTATATGATGCAAAAGAATGCTTTCTCTGTACCCAGCAAAGGCACTGGCGAATGAGCCAGGTATGGCTACTGCTTGTGGGTTAAGGATATTTCTGCATCAGATCAATAATTTCAATGTACATACACAAAGGTGCATCCAATCCCCAGATGAAATCCAGATGTGCCCATTCAGGAATCTTCTTGTGATAGATAAGCCTCTTAATATGAGACAGTAAAATGGCAGCATCCTTGGGATCTGCAAGCAAGTCTCGACCCCCAGTCCATACTGCAGTGGGTACAGTCATTTCTTCTACATTGTAGAGAGGAGGAGTAGCCTGGAAAACATGAAGCAGGGCTGGAATGAATATCCAGTAAAGCACAGCAAACTTTAAACATGTATCTGGCTTTATTTTAGGTCACTGTTCAAAGCAGAGGTGCCTAAAACAAACTGGAGGAAAATGCCCTCGCTTGCCTTTTCTGTCTGTGTTCACAGGGGTGATACAGCTGAGAGTACAGCCGAAGGAAACGCACCTCCTGAACTGACAAAGAGTTACTGTTGGATCATTGCTCTCTCAGCTAGGAATTCATAGGGCAGAAGCCAAGAACAAAGACAGAGGATGTCAGGATGCCTCTGGATAAACCTCTGTCTTGGTCCTCATCTTGCATACTTGTTTTGGAGTACCAGTCAGCTCCAGAAGATATACGTGGTCTAGTTAGAAAAGACAACGTGTGACAAGTATGAAAAGGAGCATGAAGTGATTTCTGTAGGAGGAGAGAGGAAGTAGCTGAGGATTCCTCAGTCTGGAAAACAGAGGCCAGCACAGGGACAAGAGGCAGGCTTATACAATCATGAACAGTATGAAGAAAGAGCACAGGAAGTATTTACCCCATTATTTCTCATAACACAAAACCTAGAAGGCATCCAGTGACTTTCCAGGGGTAAGCAAATTCAAGACAAACCAAAGGAAGTTGCCTTTCATGTAAGCCGTCATTAGAACATGTAACTGCTAATGATAGGCTGTTGTGGAGACCTAAAAGGGCAGGAGAGTCAAGGATAGGATTAGAGTCTTGCATGGAGGAGAGGATCCTCAGGGCCTGCTTAAGGTCAAAGTCCTTTTGTCTCTGGCTGCCAGAATCTAGGAGTAGCTATTAGACATTAGTGCTCTCCAGTTCCACTTTTCATAGTATTGTTTCCCTGAGTATTTATATATTGGCAACTGCGTCAGTCACTCTAGCAGGCAAGATTCCTCTTTGGCCTGATCCACTAGATATACTCTTTTTCAAAATTAATTTTACATATTTCCTGCCCTTCTTTCCTGTTATTACTATTGACCATTTCATTGACAAGTCTTGGTCTTCCTCTCTCTCTCTCTCTCTCTCTCTCTTTTTTTTTTTTTAATATTATTACCCTTAGAGCTTGCATTTTTTCTCTGTTGACTTCCAAACTGGAAAGTCATAATACAGATGGTGGTGGCTAAATCCATCTAAATGTATTTAGAAAACGTGTCTCCTACTACATCATTGTTCTCTTCCTCTGTGCTTTTGCATTGTTCAAGGGTGACAATATCGTTTCACCAAAAGGTACCTGCTGGTATTTCTCGATGTTCTTCTTTGAACTGCCCCAGTCATAAGCTTGGAACTTCCCCGAATGGGCTTCCTAATGGGATGAACCAGAGAAGGGTAATTACAAATCCATCATTCAGGAAGGTGATGGGATCTTTCCCTGCTAAGTGTCTGACTCCAACCCAAAACCTCAGCTGAAGCTTTTCTCTTTTAAGAGGTTAGAAAGAGCCAGTGGTAAGTTAGTTAAAAGTCTCAAGCAGTGAAAGGGAGTCAAATGTTTTTGTCAGCATCAAAAGACTCACTGCTCCTGTAGAAAGATCTAGGGTTGCTTTCATGGACGATTTGTTCTAGTTTGTAAGCCTGCAAGTAGCAATTGCCTCCAGCTATTTTCCCTCCATGCTGCTGCTGTGTTCCCTTCTGACAGTCATGTCGCCATCACTCAGCTCTGTGAGTGGCTCCTTCGTATGTTTTCTTTTGCTTCTCTTGTCTAAACACAGAAGTCACCATTTCTAGATCTTCCTTCCTGCTCCTTGGCTTTGCCTACAGCATGTGTTGTGAGAGACCCCATCAATGGGATCTTAATACTGAGGGCAAGGTGTCTGTTAACTCATGTAACAGTAATAACAGCAATTACAGAAAAAGCTTAGGAGCATTTCTCCTGCATGTCTGTGCCTGCCAGCCTGTGGCTAGATGCTGAATTAAACCCGAGTCAATTTGCGGACCTCCCCCACTGTGCCTTTGTAACCCTTTTTCTTTACAGGTTAGGCCGTGGTTATGAAAGCAACTTAATCAAATCTAATATCTCATGTAAATTCACAGGCAAAGCATTGTTTGATTTTGAGTAAATGCCTGTGCAGCTGTAACTCAAACATGTCCACATGTTTGCTGTGTTGAAAAGTGCACGAGCCCTCCTGCAAGCTCACCCTGCTTGCAAATGCTTCCAGCTGTGCTGCCGAGCCTGCAGTGCTGCCAGGAAACCTGTCTTGCCTACAGCAGCTTGTGTGACAAGCCCAAAGAGAGAAAGGCAGCTTACAGCAGCAGTGCTGCTGAGGAAGTCCTGTGACAGAGCACAGTGTTTTGTAAGTAAGTGTTACAGCAAGTCTACTGAATGAAGGATTTATTATTTATAGTTCTATTGTTGCCCACAAACTGAGCACTTTGCTTTTGCAAGAGATGAAAATACAAGGGCCTTATTAGTCAAATTTTATATTCTACAAAGTGCCATACATCTTTGCTCATTTCTTGACCCCCCATTGGAAAAGTAATGGTCATTTCTTAAGGCAAGTTCTGCACCGGAGTGTAGACATTTATATCGGGCTCTGGATACACAATAAAAAGAACGCTATATTTATCTGCATGCACAACTTCCAGCATACATGTATTTAAGCAAATGCAGTGTCTCATTGTTGGCTTCAGGTGTACCTGTATCACACAGGCAATTTCTATCCTGCTGGCAAAAGAAAGGTAGATCAATGGGGAACAGTGTACTGAAACGAAATTTCGATTGTAAAGCACAGGTTGCTCTATATCCAAGCAATCTGCACTGGCTTCACAGCAACATTATCAGCTACCCCCACTCCCTATGGTACAGCCAGAGGTGAGTACCTATTTTGTGTTCCAGAAGCTCACTAGTACCTGGCTCCAGTGGACTATATTTTGCACAGATGTTCCAGCAGGGGTTTGTGCGATATACACATTGATCCGGTTCTGAAAGAAAATAAACAGTGAGTGTTCTCTTCCTCCCTTTTACCTGTCTGTGCATCAAAAGAAGCCACAGCAGTGTCACGTATCCATAAAACCAAGAGAAATCAAAGTGGCATGATCGGAGACTCCCCTGAGAGCTCATCCAGGTGTATCAGGTTTGGAGCAACAGTAAAAGAACAGCCCCCAGCCAGATCATTTTCCAGGAAAAGTGAGTATCTGAATGCATCTAACAGACAGAGAGGGTAGAATGGAAATTCAGCAGCCTAGATCCCAAGCCTGTGATTTATCTGGGAGTCTGCAGCAGGTCCTACGTGAAGCAGCACCGCTGTCAGATGGAAGAGCAAAAGGAGCTGTAACTGTCTGAGGAATGTGTGTGTATTTGAAACAAACACACCCTTGTCCTGCAGGGGTTTCTTAACAAGTTGCTGTGTGGTCCTTCCTCAGAGAACACTCTAAGGCATATTTTTGAAAACACTGGAGAAAAACTTTGAAGCTCAGGTGGCCTGGCCTGCAGCTGGACATAGCATGGAGTGACAGCATGCTGAGGACCTCTGATGAGACCAGCAGTCACAATATGAACCAGGAGACAGGGCCCTAGGTGAGGTCTGGCAGAGGGCAGACTGCAGGGTTGCGGTGGAGCAGCTCCGCGTTGAAGGGATGCTGCCAAGAGCTCTTCTGAGGAGCAAGGCAGTGATGCCCTGCCAGTGATGGGGCAACCAGCAGATATTGCTGGCTGGTACCGGGGGCTGTTCCCTGCAGTGTGATGTGGACTAACAGAACCTGAGGATTCATACTATAGGATTGAAGGTAGGTTTTGGGAGCAACAGCTTAAATTCTTGACAGAGCTGGTAAGAGCGGTACATACCATGTCGATGTTTTTCATGTTATAGCCACCAAGGCTGAAGAAGATATTCCTACAAAGCCTAGCAAAAGGACGGTGGCTGCAGACAGGGACTATCAGCCTTCTTAGACATTCAGCCTGGGGAAGGAATTCTCTTTTGCCAAGCAAACCCTGTGAAAGACAAAAGTAGCATTCATTTAAGAATGTACATTGTACAACATTGCTTTTAAAATGTGTTTTTGCCCTGTTCCTCTTCCCCAGCACACACTGTTGTTCTCACTTACCTTTTCTTCATTTGTCAGGTGACGTTCCCACAAATGAGAAACAACCTAGGTGTTTTCTATTGCATCAGCTTGCTCAGGCATTGCCCAATTTGTGTTACATCATTTTAATGAGTGTATATGTTAAATGTTAACTCCAATTCGTATTTTAGCTCTAAGCTTGCAGATACATACACGTATAAGTAACTTTGCATGTATGATCAACCACATTGATTTAACACTGTTTTTCCTAGCACTGTGATCAAGTGAGTACATTCATTTCTCATTTTAGCGTTTGCTGGACTGGAGACCAGGAAAATTTTTTTTATTGCTGTAATTAACGGCAACTGATGGGATGAGTAAATGTATATTTTCAGGGCAGGTCCAACGTTGTTCTGGGACCCAGCTTTGTGTCCCTTCCAGAAAAAGGACAGATACTGTCTGTGCACGTTGCACTCACTCTCATACCTTTAAGAAGCTATAGTTTAGAGGAAATTCAAATCTGGCTTATGAGCCATCAAAAAAAACATTTGGAAGGAACTTTTGGGAGTCTCATCCAACCACCTCCTACCAGCAGAACTAGACCAAACTGGCTGTGGCTTTGTCTAGAAGAATTCTGGAAACCTCAAAGATCTGCATCTTTGTGCCTCTCTGGGTGACCTGCCCCTGTGTTGCACTACTTCTATGGTTGCTATATGCCATATCAATTGTGTTACAGTAAGAATCACCCAGATTAATGATGAATGAGTTTTGATGGAACTGAGCAAATGCAGGGTGGTGGAACCAGAACTGGTTTCAGCATGCAACAATCCAACACCACACACCATCTCCCCTGCCCTGCAGGACAGTTACAGCCGATGTAACACAGAGGCTTGTATGATGCTGTGTTTTGCATTTTTAATTAAAACAGTGGTGATAGCACACCAATGTCTTAGCTGTAGCAGAGCAGTGTTCACAGAGCCAAGGATTTTCAGCTTCTGGTGCTGCCCTGCCAGAGAGGAGGCTGGGGGTGCACCATGAGCTGGGAGGGGACAGAACCAGGACAGCCAGGCCAGACTACCCAGAGGGATTTCCCTTATCACATGGTGTCCTGCTAAACCAGGAAACTGGGGAGGTTGCCTGGGGAGCTGCTGCTTGGGGTCTGGCTGGGCGTTGGTCAGCAGGTGGAGAGCAATACATTGTGCATCGCTTGCTTTGTATATTCCTTTATCATCATCATAATTATTATTTTCCCTTCCTTTTATGTCCTATTAAATCATTGTTATCTTGACCTGTGAGTTTTACTTTTTTTTTTTTTTTTTCCCCGATTCTTTCCCCCATCCCACTGTGTGGGGGGAGTGAGCAAAGGTCTATGTGGTGCTTAGCTGCCAGATGGGATAAATCACACCTATAGAAAAGGTTTACCCGTTGTCCCACAGGAACTACAGTCAGAAGTTAAACCTACCTACCTGCAAATGAATACGCTTCATAAAGCCCTATACTTTCTGTATATACACCTTAAGAGCTGACTGAACGATTGCATGGTTCAACACTTGAAGCCACGATAATACATACCCTGAGCATTTTTTCAGGAAGGTAGAGGAGCTTTACTGCTGCGCTTCTGGCATACTTAATAGTAGTGACAGGTGCCAATGCAAAATAGAGTTTGATTTTCTGAGCCAGTTCTGGCATTGTTGAAAAAGCAATGAAAGCTGAGAAAATAAAAATAAAGTGATAAGAAAATCACTTTGTACATTAGACTGTTTTCAGTATTTACGTAAGCTGATCTGCAATTTCATACCAACAAAGAAACATTGTTAGTTGCTCAGAGACTGGTTCAGCCTAGCTTGGTGCAAAATCCCTCTTCTTCTTGTGTTATCAGCTTGTAGTCTTATTTCTCACTTCAGAGATACTAATTTCTATATTTTGCCTTCCCAGCTCTCTTCTAAACCCATTTAAATGCACACTTCGATGTACATACATGCATTTCATATACTACTGGGGAGTTGCAGATGTTTTTCTTCATATAAATCCTTTTTTTTTTTTTCCTTTTGTGCCACAAACTGCCCAACTTCTCTTTCTGTGCTGTCATCTTCCTATTTTGTATATTTTTGTTAGCTGACCAGCTGCTGTTGGGCACACCCTTGCATCTTGAAAAAAAAAACAAACAAAACAATTCGCAGGGCCCAGAATAATTTCTGGTATAACTGTAAGTGGACGGAAGAGGACGGACTTAACAGCTGCAGTGCATTTGGCACCTCAGGTTTAATCATCTTTATAATAAATTAAGCCTACCTACATGCTGAAAAGAGCTTATCATGTGTGGTTTGTTTTTGTTTGTTTGTTTGTTTTTTCATACCAGCAAGGTATGAGCTGTTGGTACATTCAGCATCTCAGTGTCTCAAATCAGGTTTTATTCATGTGTTTTCCTGAAGCATCAGTCCATTCTGTGTAACTTACCGATGGTGGTGCCTTGTGAATAGCCAATATAGTACAACTTTTCCTGTCCAGTTTTCTTCACAATAAAATTTATCACTGCTGGAAGATCAAACTTTGCCATCTCATCAAAACTACAGGCAGGAGTTTAAAAGAGAGGTGTGCATAAATCAAAATCCCATTTAGATTTACATTTTTATTACAGACTTGTTAGCAAACGAACAACATGAACTGTTGTGTGAATCATTCAGCTGTTTTAGAATCTGTGCCTTTTGGGCACTGGATATAGGAGATGCTATTCAAGCTTTTCTGGGCTATTTTCTCCCTTGACATCAGTAGGAGGACTCTGACTACAAGAAGCATCAGATTGAGCTGTAAAGGTCTACACACAAGGAACAGGTGCTGATATATTAGCAGAGATCTTTCCATAGAATCACACATTTTACACCATTTGCCATTAAAAGGTATTTTAAAATGTTCATTCAAATAAAAGCATGAAAATAATTCTTCAATCTCAATCATTTGATCTACCTGAAAGCCCAGAACTCATCTTGATCAGTGGAGTAATTTTGATGTTCTCTGGACCAGCGATTCCCTCTGCTATTTCCCATCCAAACATCAAAGCCAGCATCAGCTAGCATGAAGGCCAAGCTGTTGTTGGGCAGGTTTGAGATCCAGTTACTGGCATCTCCCAATAGCCCGTGTTGGAGAAATACAGCAGGTTTCATAACTGAAAACAAAATCAGAAACAAAACAACCTTTATAAAATTTCTTGATTTTCTGGTAGTTCAGGGACATTACAATCCCATATTCAGTACTGGGATTTGGGCCTGCACTGACTTAAAGGGAGACATCTGATCATAGGGACAAAGCATGCATTTCTGTAAAGAGAGAACTTGTGAAGTTTTGTAAAATCTGTAGGAAGATAAGCCTGGTATCAGCGAACCCTGGCTTGGCAGCCTCTGGTCATTGTTTGTATAGCTCAGCCTCATTAACTTAAGATTCTCGACAGTGATATAAGAATGGAAGGTGTGGGATCCTTTCCAGCGGTTTCCTGTATCCAAAATATGAATCAGACTGAAATTAAACAGGTGTAAGCAAAAGTAAAGTCAGAGGCTGGAACTGCTCTTGCAGAACAGCCTGACTGGGAGGTTGAAGCCTTTACACTATTTTAATTTCTGTTCTTTTTCTTTCTTTCTTTGCTTTCTTTTTTTTTTTTTTTTTTTAAACTTTTGCTCATCAACTCATATTATGAAGATATTATTATACTTAATTCATACTGTAGCAGTGTTTTATTGTAAACAAGGGTACTTGACATAAATCCTGTTTATATCCTGTTTATCTTGCAAGCTGTTCAGGGCAGCCAGAATTCTCTACTTAAATTTCACTTGTGTATACAAGCTCTGGTGAACATTTTACAACTGGAAGCTACCCCTTTTCAGAACGTACCCTATCTAGGCTGTTTTTGTCTCATATGAAAGAACTGTACCTGGATTTCTCTGATTCTGTATACCATACGGGATTCTGTTAATGGTAATGATATAGCCATCTTCAGTCATCACTTTGTACTCCTCACTGGGGTACCCTTTGTATGTAATGATCTCATTCTACAAAAGAAAGAACAAATGCATTTGATTGCAGAAGTCTATATCATACATTACCTGCATAAGGTATTCGTAAGGAAGAATATTAGAGAGCAGCTACATCTGGGGATTTAGTCTATGTTTTTAAGCATCTGAATAAAGCAATATCAGATTGGAATATAACCCAGAAACTACCACAAATTTCCTTCGTTCTTTGTCTGATCTCCAGGATCTATTAACTAACTATGCAGTTAAAATCTTTTTCTAAAAACTGTGTTAAACATGTGCCATACAATCACAACCTCTTGCATTACAGTGATGTGAGAACTACTTTAATCTGACAGCAGGAGCTTACACTTCCCACAGCTGAGATGAGGAGCTGCCTGGGTGCAAGCTCCTGATCTGCTGCAATACGAAGTGAAACCAGTTCACCTAAATGACCCTCAGAGAAATCCTGTGAGCTTCACAACTGCCCTTTCATGGATGGCACATGTGCAATGAGTACCACTGTAAAAAATGACTACATTACAGAAAAGACAGGGTCAGCCCCTTGCATAGTCACACTGGATATCACTAGCACAGCTGATTGTCAGCTCTGAAATAATCATTGTTTATTTATTATTCTATTTATTTATTTATTTATTTTACAAAAAAAGGATTGTTTTTTGTAACTTTATTCAGAGAATTATTCAATGTAATTTTTTCGCATGGGACAGAAAAAAAAAAAAAAAGATTTTAGCAAGTGACTAAAGATCCAAACAAGCTTGCTTCATGAGAGATGTTCTTCTGGAAAGCTGGCCATTTCCAATCTATTCTGGTAGTTCAAAGGAGGAAACGTAAGTCACTGTTATTTGGAGCTGATGAAAAGGTGGCATTCCAGATACTCATTCTTCCAGATACAGGGATAGTGCCAAACTAGTAAGTGACACTAAAAAGAAAATTAACTCTGCAGATGTACTAAGGAAAGGGGTTGGTCTTGATTTCTGTCAAATATAAGAACTGCTGTTACACGTACAGACAGAAGGGAATAGAAAACAGTAGTCTGAGAATGGGTTAAATGAAGGCAGCTTATCTACCTTGTTATTTCTAATACCTAGAAATCCCTCTGCTATGAGTCATGCATTCCTTCCGTCCCCAGGTAAATCCACTGAGAAACTTACAATATTCATCAGTGCTTCCGGATCCACAGCTCTCCTCATTCTTTTGAATTCTTCTGAGCAAGTAATTCCTTGAAACAAATACATCATAGCAAAAACCAGCCATATCTTCTCTCTGGATAAAACAGCATATTAATCTGTCAGGATTCATGATCTGCACTTGACATCTAGGCAGGTTCTGTGCTTTTCTGGTGAGAGCAGTGCTGCCTAAAGCTGAATGGAGCTGGTGCTCTCTACTTGTTAATTAAACTGAACAAAACTGACTTTAAACATGTCTGAGGGAATTTGGCAGCAGTCTGGTTTCTCTGCTAAGGACTGAACTAAGACATTGCTCTCCATTAGGGTGAAAAGCATCAGTGAATCCAAGGAAAAGAGCAAAGCTTTTGGAGAAATGGACTTCACTCGTTCTTATGAGAAGCAAATCACTTGCATTACAATGCCACATATTTGTTCTGTAGGTTAATTAGAAAAATTCTGGCTAACTCTGGGGAATGCTAAAGTTATCTGCAACTCATAACTAAATCATTGTTAAAGGGAAGTTTTCAAAGTGGAAGAAACCAAGTTGTTGGATAGTTAACTGAAAAAGAAAACCAACAAAGACAATTGAAAGTTAAACTATTTAACATTTAATTAAGGATTTGGGAGTCTGAATAAAGTACTTATTTTAGTTGCCTAGTATAATTTATACAAAACTCCTCAATGTCAAAATGTGTGCACTCTGTGGGATGAGGATGGAGAAAGGAAAAGAAAGCTTTGCTGAATGTAGTGATACATAAAGACTATGTGTAATGACATCCAGTTTTGTTCAGGAAATGACAAATAAAAAAACCTGAGAGTAAACTAGACTGCTCGGATGCATGCCTAGCAGCTCCACAATCTATGGATGCCTACATACTCTCAGTTTAAAGATGCAGGGTGTTTGAATGAGCATTCTCTGTACCATGCAAACCAACACCTAGAGCCCGCGTCTAAACCTCTGTGGTCCCAGTGACACATTCATGAGGTAGACTGAGTTCACCAATAAATCTGCTGCATTTATTGCTTTCCCAGTCAACAAGACTGTGTGATTTTTTTCCCCCATGAGTAGGAGTGTTTTTATTTATTTATTTATTTGTCACAGAACAAACGTACAATTTATATTCGAACTTCCTAACAGTACATTCTGAAATAATCTATATTTTTAAAATATTTGTCTCCTTTGTAGTAAAATTAAGAGATATTGTAAAAACTTCCTTTTACCTAGCTGCTGTTAGGTAAGTTAAAGTATTACTGACCTTGTGCCAGAAAGCATGTGTTCTGCCAAGCGACTGAGATGGCAGAGGAATGGAAACTCAATTTGCAGATGATTGAAAGCAGTGCTGGGTAAAGAAGGCAGCAAAATGGTGGTCACGCAGCGTTTTCCCCACAATCATGCAGAAACTTGCCAATAAACATTGATTTCATTCCCACTCCTCATTCCTTCTGCTAGAGCTTGAGCTTTTCCCTATAGCAACAGCAGAGAGGTGACTGCTTTTATTCTCAGACCTCGTGCTTTTCATCTCCTCAGCCATAAAGGCTCTAACAATGCTCTCTTTACTATAACAGATTGCTGGATTTTTAAGGAGAATACCAACCTCTGTGGAGTGGCAGAGCAGGATCAGGAATTTTGAGAACAAATATCTGCATAGGAATCCCTTATCATACCTAATGAAATTGTCAATAAACCTGGAACAACATCCTTGTTTACTTACAGCCTGCCAATTCCAGCTTTTCATGTTATGTAGAAAGGACTGGATAAACTCTGACTCCTTGATGCTTCTGTAGATGTTATTGCACAGGTTTTTCTTTCATTTTGTTAATGCTAATGTTGCTATTCAGGAGTTTAATACTGTTGCAAGAGCAGTTTCAGGATATTTTCCTTTATTCATGATGTTTCACCACCAAAGTGTCGATAAAACAAAGTGGATATTCCCTAAGTCTATAGTTAGGGAGCTAGAATGCTTTTCCGTATCCTTATGGACATAGGAAAGGCCACGTGTCTCAGTGTTGTCAAGCATACCAGGAGTTGGCCAGTACTGCCCAGCTCTAGAAGTTAGGTAGGTTTGAGCAGATTGTTAGGTCTTCAGGATAGGGACCTTTGTGAAGCTCTTCTTTGTGCAGAGCACAGGCATAATGCAGCCAAGTTCCCTAACTGGTGTCCAAGCTACTACTGTAATACACACTTTGCAAGAGTACAATTGATGCTCCCTTCTTTCTTTTCTTTCTTTTCTTTTCTTTTCTTTTCTTTTCTTTTCTTTTCTTTTCTTTTCTTTTCTTTTCTTTTCTTTTCTTTTCTTTTCTTTTCTTTTCTTTTCTTTTCTTTTCTTTTCTTTTCTTTTCTTTTCTTTTCCTTTTCTTTTCTTTCTTTTCTTTTCTTTTCTTTTCTTTTCTTTTCTTTTCTTTTCTTTTCTTTTCTTTTTTCTTTTCTTTTCTTTTTTTCTTTTCTTTTCTTTTCTTTTCTTTTCTTTTCTTTTCTTTTCTTTTCTTTTCTTTTCTTTTCTTTTCTTTTCTTTTCTTTTCTTTTCTTTTCTTTTCTTTTCTTTTCTTTTCTTTTCTTTTCTTTTCTTTTCTTTTCTTTTCTTTTCTTTTCTTTTCTTTTCTTTTCTTTTCTCTTTTCTTTTCTTTTCTTTTCTTTTCTTTTCTTTTCTTTTCTTTTCTCTTTTCTTTTCTTTTCTTCTCTCTTCTTCTCTTCTCTTCTCTTCTCTTCTCTTCTCTTCTCTTCTCTTCTCTTCTCTTCTCTTCTCTTCTCTTCTCTTTCTTCTCTTCTCTTCTCTTTTCTCTTCTCTTTTCTTTTCTTTTCTTTTCTTTTCTTTTCTTTTCTTTTCTTTTCTTTTCTTTTCTTTTCTTTTCTTTTCTTTTCTTTTCTTTTCTTTTCTTTTCTTTTCTTTTCTTTTCTTTTCTTTTCTTTTCTTTTCTTTTCTTTTCTTTTCTTTTCTTTTCTTCTTTTTTCTCTCTTAATCTCTTTCCTGAGAGGACCACCTCCCAAGGTTTTGCACAGCTTTGAGATTTCTATTTATATTATAGTTAGTCTGTATACCTTCTCCTTACATTACTGACTCTGCTTAGGACCAGATTTTATTTATTACAACTTCAGGAAGGATTTTCTCTAATATTTACAAAGCAGGCAGAAGTATGAACGAGAGTCTCATGAGAAGAGCTGTACCTACAAAATTGGCTAGAATGTCTTCAAAGAGAAACATAACAGTCCAAGTTCAGGTTCTGGCAAGGAAGAAGGAGAGGAAATTGTTTTCAGAGATGGTTCAGCATGTGTTTCCAAAGATTTTCTGCTTGTGTGTTTGTTGTTGTTATTTTTTTTGAATCATTTGTTTATTTCCTTTTATACACCTTAACATCTTACATCTTCCCTCTAAGAAAACCAGGTTTTCTCCTTTCTGAAGTCCCAGTGTCTGTTGAAGCTCAACATGAATTGCATCAATGAGCTGTTTAAATACAGACCTGCCCTCAGTACCTCATGATGTACTAACTCATTAAGGTGTGGTGTTAACTGGCTCTGAACACAGCCAGCTTCATTCTTTAGCATGAAACAATGCTTTGTTGACCAAAAAAACAAACAACAACAAAACAACTGAAAAGCAACGCAACAAACCAATATTGAGTACAAGTATGGCTAAATAACATAACTAGCAAAAGAGTGAATATGGTGATCATTGTGGGGTATTGGCAGCCCTTGTTTGAAACAAGTGTTTGAACTGGGGAAAGAACATGACCAAAAGTAAGTGTTCAGCTGTTTATTTTATTTTTAAACACTGACAAGCACACTCCATTTTAAGTTGACAAGCTTCAAGAGTAGTTACTCACAGTATAAACATGCATAGGATTCAGTGGAGATGCTTTAAGGTTGAAATATTGCTTCCAGAGGTGTGGCTGCAGCTTCCAAACGTGGGCATGCTCAAATGGGCTTTCAACCAGTCAATTTAGGTGTTCTAATATAAGTAGGCGTCTTTGTATAAATTGTTGGCTGTGTACTCCTTCCTGTGCTCTCTCTGGATAAAAAGAAACACACAGGATATAATCTATAGCATTTTGGTGTTTTCTGCAGATTCATTGCTCTTCCCATCCCCTCTTGCTTCAGGATTAGGCTCTGCCTGGAAGTGACTTGGAAATGGAAGATATTTGCAAGCAGCTGAATATAGCAGTTCTTCGTGGATCAAATATGTCCTTTTGGCTTCTTCACCCAGCTTGTGTATGCAGTTATCAGGAAGGAATATTTGGCTATTCTGAGTGTGCTGAGGAGGGCCTTTATAGCAAGGTATGCTTTACTGAGAAACGGACTTGTTTTTGTGCGAGTTGCCAGCCAGTAGTCTCCAAGGAAACAAACAACAGCAAAAAAAAAAAAAAAAAAAACAGAAGGAAACTCTCTGTGTACCCTTATGGCTTTAAAAATACTTCATGCCATAATGGTGTGAGGAGTTGTTACTCCAGAGTGAGCAAAACACGCTGAAAACTAAGAACAAGGCCTGCTAGTGCATTCTCCCTGCATCCCTGGGGCAATGCCTGGCTTCCAGCAGGGTGGGTGCAAGGCCTGCCCTCAGCCGTCATGCCCCTCTGCCATTTCCTTAGCCAGAGCAATCTGGGCCAGCAATGGCCCCTGCACTCCAGGCAGTGAAAGGGAGCACTTCATGTGGAGTCCACACACATCGTGCAAAAGCACGATGCGCTGGGGACTGCTGGAGCTGGGTGAGGGATTGTTCTCAGCTCTCTGAGGCCTGCCAAAATATTCCTGGTGCTCACCATCAAGGCAAACAGCATGGGCTTGCCTGGAGGGGTTCCAGCAACCAGGTCTGAGTGACACGGTACTCGGGAGTGATGAGTGAGGTAGCTCTGAATCAGCACTTACACAATTACAAATCTTTCGTGTAACAAAGGTGAAGTTGAAGTGTCAACGGGCAGAGCTCAGGAGAAGCGGGGAGGGCTGCACGCCTGTCTCTTCTACTCACACTGCTGACTCCTCGGCTGGGAATGCCCCAGGAAATGCTGGGGGAAACTCCTGCCCAAGCCTCTTTAGAGCCTCACTCACCCAGAGAAGGCTGCAACTTGCAGGCAAAAAGCTCAGTGCTGACCCCTCTCTGTTGATTTATCCAGAGAAAACCCAGCTTCAGAAAACAGAAATAATTTCTGTAGTACTTTTTGGCCAATGCTGAAGTTTATGAAATGTATGCAAAACAGGATTTCTTCATCTCTGAGGGTGGATGGAGACAAAGTCTCTGTTGCAATTCATGAGTTTTGCATAACTGTTCAAATTGTTTTGCCCCAGAATCCACAGGTAATTCTTTTTATCCTTCTGCTTATTTTGTAGTAATATACAGTCATTTCTTCTTACCCCTACATGAATCAATTTCAATTAGAAAAAAAAGGATTTCATACATGTGCATGTGTGTGCAGAAAAGTTCATTGTGTATGCATTTTTCTCATACACTTGTTGCTAAATTAAAGCCTCAGGAGTGTGAACTCAAACCCTCTGGCTGAAGAACTAGAGCCAGTACTAGTGCCAAGCTGGTCTGGTGAGTGTGGTTGGGGTTGGGTTGGATAATTTCCTCAGTTCAGTTTTGTGTTGGCATCAGCAGGAGCTACCCTGCTAATTTTAAGGATCAGAGGGTCTGTGGACAGTGAGTTTTTCTTTTAGAGGCAAGATTTAAAGTAAGAGGTTTGCTCTGAGACAGAGAGAGGCTGCTGGGGAAGTTAGAGGTGGCATCACAAAACCTCCATCCTCCATTCAGCCTGGCATTTTGGCACACCTGTGACTGGGCTGGACTGAGATGAGTTGGGTGCAGCCTGGAAAGGGCATCAGCATTAATTTTATCTCATTAAACGGTGCATCACAAAAGTAATAAAAAAGAAAAAAAAATTACAAAATTAAGATGATTACTTTGCACTTAGTGAATAGAATATTGTTCTGAACTTTTGCAGGGAAAATGGAACACAAGAGAAGTGTTTTAACCTTATCTGTAGAATGCACTTCAAATAGCAAGGCTGCATACCAGATACGGGCTGTGTTTTCAATACAAGCTTTCCCTTATAAAGATAAAATTTGTCTGCTGAACCCAAAGCGATACTTTTCAAAAACTAATGAAGAACCTCTACATTCTATTTTACTTACATTGGCAATATTTTATTCTCTTGCTATGTAACAAGCTTCTAACATGCAGTGCCACCAGGTAGTTTCACGCTGCCGCACAGAACCAGGACAAATGAAGCTTCTGGACTCAGCTACTACTTTGCATGATGGTCTCACTGGGCATTCAAAAAGTCCATGGAACGAGACAATATTCTTTCATTAACCCAAGTGATACCAGACAGGGCAAAATTCTTGCCATCACACAGGAAATTCATATCTTTTTTACGGTAAAGAGAGGCACTGGCACAGAGCCCGCTGCGGTGGCACCACGGGGCTGGAGTCAGCACAGGGTTGTCACCCTGCGCTGCTCGCCCAAAGTGCTCTGCGCTTGTGGCATGCGAGAGGAGTCTCACCCAGGTCGTCCCAATGTCCTGAAGTAACAGGTGGCCAGGTCTAGAGAGCAGGACACCAAGCTGCTCGCCTCTGTTGTGCCCATCTCACTTCAGCCTCCAGGGTTTTTGTTCCTTTCTCCTTGTCCAACTGGCACCTCCAACTACAAGTACTTTGTGCACAGGCTGTTCCTAGTACTTGTCTGAACAACTGAGTTGTATTTCAGTTCAAGTTGCATTCCTGTTAATCTGAATATTCCAATTGCTGATAGTTAGCTGATAACTAAATGAAAATTATGGCTAAAATCCTTGCTTTCGTGCCCTAAGGGATATCAGATTTGATTCACATGAGCCATAATGACAGAAATGTCATTAATTACAAGGTGTATTGACAAAGACTTAGTAGATGCTGGAGACAAAGAAGTTACTGATGAGTATTTGCTTTTAAAATAAGGAATAATATCTGAAAAAAAAAGATATAAACAGATTTTTAACAGGCAAATAGATTGGAGCTAGCAATACTGTCAAAATGTTTGTTTGATCATACCAGAATTCTTCTGTGTTTAAAATATTTTTCCTTTAGCACGAGATACAGCAAACACCAGTTCCTTACCAGTTTGTACCTTACAGCTGGTTTCAGGTTCAACATTTCAACGTCTGGGGTTTCACTCTTGCTCTTCTGCTCCCTCCTTTACTGATGTGTATATTCTGTGGAGTTGGATAAAACGTGATTACACACTGCAGTCTTGCCTGATCAGGACACTTTCAGTCTTTCTCTTCTACTTGGTCTTTTTTTTTTTTTTTTTTTTTTCATGAAACACACGAAGGCTTAATTATTTTGCCCAGGATTATGCTGCAATCAGTGAGAACTGGCTGCAGGAACATGCAGACAGACACACAGAGAGCGTAATACCCTGAGCATTGTTTCCCTAGGAAGACAGCTTAGCCATCCTCCCTTAAACATAAAATCACTGTATGGTTCTGTACTTTTGCTGGATTGCTACTGGCTTCATGTATTGAAAAGGGACTGTACTATTGTAAAACAAGACAATTTTTTTAGACCAGTATAATTTTCAAATGATAAAGACAAGTACAAATGTTTTGCATAAGTTCCTCTGATGTTACAGACTTGCCCTTGGCCTTATAGGCAATATGCAGTGTAAAACTCATGGCTGGTACATATACTGGCTGCCTGCCTTGTTAATTTCATAAGAAAATGTTTTCTGCAGAAGGCACCACCTTAGGAAGCACCCTGAAGTTAGTGCCATTGCTTTTTGCACTGCTGAACATGGTTGAGATTCGAGGAGGAAGGAACTGAAACAAGACATATTCACAGAAAACCTCATAAGACTTCAAAAAATGGTCATGAGATTCTGGCCTCCAGGTGTTTTGGCAGTTATACAGAAAGACACATTACCATTTTGTGTTGTATGAGTTCTCACCTGACATCTTCATCACCTTGGAGGTTGTTACGCGTTGTACAGAAATGAGCCACATCATGTCTTGTTCACACCTGATGTCCTAGTGAGGGACAGTGAGGATGGCCACTGGGATGATCTCTGGAAGGAGCCAGGCTTCCCTTCCCCACCACAACACTGCCTAGCCCAGGTGATCTCCCCCTTGACGCCTTCCCCATGTGTGATGCCACCCCCTGCATCATGCTTTCCCCACGGTGTCTCTTGCTGCTGGCGCCAGGGAAGGGGAGCAGGTCAGCTCTGACATGGCTTTGGTGACAACTAGTCTGTAATTTTCATTTGGGGCTGCAGAGAATTACGCCCTAGAGTTTATTTATTAGAAAATAAAATCAAAGCCAGACTAGATAATTGCTTATGGCAAACCTATTTCTACACAAGGAACACTAGGTGTCAAATACTATGGGGTGAAATCATAAATACAGGGTGTATGTACAATACAGGGTGTGTGTGTGCAACCCTCTACTCATAATGGTTATTTTTCCCCTAAATGACAAGGCACAAAAGTGTGAATTTTAGGGGGAAAAAAAATGTCAGGAGAATATTGCTGAATTTCATCCACTGATCTGCCTCCCACTCCTTTTTTTTTTTTTTCTGCCTTCCAGAATCTCTGGATTCTGCTATTAATGGGGCATTGGAAAAAGAAGAGGAGTGCAGCAAGACACGGGACTACCTGAGGCCCCAGTAACCAGTGTGTTGATCCATCAACAGAAAGTACCCAAACATGAGGTTTCTTGCTATTTGAGATGTCCTCGGACATCCTACCTGCCTCTGGGATTTCTCCTTGGCTTTGCGTACATTCATTTTGATTGAACCAGCTTATTCCTGAATCATGTTTGGAGGTATTAAGTGTTTTATCCTTATCTGTTAAAGGTCACTTTATTCACAAAAATATTAGTAAATAATGAAGACTAGGTTTGCAGATAACCTTCTCTTGGTTTAGACAAAGCAGCAAACAGATTATGGGCACAAGTTGTGCCCATAATATTTGTGAACATTGCTGTCTGCAAATTGTTTACTGTTTGTATTGAACATTACAGAAAACAGATGAATGAAAAGTGGGAGGTCATTTATGAGGAGAATTCTGAATAGTTTTCCTTTTTACAGGCAATGCCGAATAGCCAGCTCCTGGCATTCGGAGCCATGAACAGGATACACAAAATCATCAAATCCAACTCCTGTCTCCACACAGGACCACTCAAAACTCAAACCATGTCTGAGAGCATTGTCCAAATGCTAGTTGAACCCCAGCAGGCTTGGGGCTGTGACCACTGCTCTTACAAACTATGAGTTATGAATTTTGAGCAAATAGGGTTTTGTATTGTTCTTAGACTTCCGAATACTTGATAGGTAATTTTATAGCCTTGTATCTAGTAATTTGATGTTGTGAGGGTTAGATTTTTTTTTATTACTTTATTACTGACGTTTTGGAATTACCTCTAGTGGTAAGGCTACTCTATGCCCAGACATTTCTAATCATGCTATGTTTCTTTACATGGATTACCAAGCAACAGGCCATTGTGCTTGTGTACATCTGTACAACCCCTACTGAGCCAGTCTGTGTGGAGAACTGAAGAGCATGTGGTGCAGAGGTTGGCATGATTCCTGAGCTAATCCCAGAGTGCTTGCTGTCTTTGAAACATCAAATGCATGATGCGTCAGCTACCCAGCAAGCACACATGCATTTCTGCCCAGGAAATCACAGTCAGAAGTAGTGTAACTGCACCTAATCGGAGACAATCATCATGATACTTCCCACCAAAGCAATGTGGATTTACTGGAGTGGCACAGAATGAAATAGCAGACTCTCACTATGCAATGCACATTTGTGTGGTCTGTTCATAATAGATAGGGAGGCCATTTAGGATGAGCTTGTTTTTCCAAATACGATCGTAGCATGAAGAGGTGTGGTATCTCCCGTACACGTGGAGGGAAAGCTGATTAGCTGCAATTGTGCCATGAACATGCCCCATTCCCATACACACCCTGGTGTGCTTTGTCTTTGAGTCGCATCCAGTCATCTACATCTGCACTGTGAGGTGGTGCACATCGTCCCGCTGTTCCTCCCATGAAACCACACAGCTATGCTGCAAGAAGCAGAGGAGTATTGCACAATGTGTTCAAACCATCTCAGAATTAAAAAGCTGATGAAAAAGTTATGCGGGATAATTAATTAGTATATATCCACACGTTTGCTTATGCTTGCCATTTGTTTGTTTCTTTCAGTCTGCCTTCTGGTCTTTGAAGGGGAGGGAACTACTGCTAATTTATGCAACACAACTTGGCGTTTCAAATTGAACCATGCGTTGCCATACATCTGCTTGGGATAAATGAAACAAGCCGTCCTTTAACCTCTCTCTGTTTATGAGGTGAGGCCAGCTCCTAACCTAGCCAGTCTCTGTCCCTTGTCCCTTGCTCTTCCGTACTTCAGTTCTCCTTACAGTCCTGTCAATGTCCTCTGCTCTCACCGTTTTCTTGTGTGTCCCTCAGCACCTCCTGTTCCTCATGTTTGCTTTTCATTTGTGTCTTGTCATGTTTTCTCACCTACCTGTCCTTTTTCAGTTCTTCAGCCTTCCATAAACCCCCTATTTCCTGTTTCTCAGCTTTCCTGCACACCCTTTTCTACTCTGCCTTCATGATCCTCACACGTATTTTCTTGCCCTACCACCGTTTCTCTGCTGTCCACCATAGTCCTTTATGTCCTATCAAGTGCTCACGCATACCAAGGTGCCAGGTGCAATCCCAGTGCTTTTAGTCATGGAATTTCTTCAATTAAATCAGATTGCTTATCTGAAGAAGTAACATTTCAATGTCGTACCATTGGTCTCTTTCCCTAGACCATACACCAGTTGGCATGGCCCTTTTTTTACCTCATGGTGGAGACAGGTAGACGTGGGGGAAAATATATATATTTGAGAAATTATCATAGTTTTAAAACAGGAACACTAACATACCTTTGGACTTTGGGTAAGTTTCCTCAGGGAACAGCCGTCAGCAATTCCATTTCTTTAGTAGCGGAAATTTGAAGTGTTACCTACATTAGAATTAGATTTATATTAGCTGAAGTTTATTCTATTCTATTCTATTCTATTCTATTCTATTCTATTCTATTCTATTCTATTCTATTCTATTCTATTCTATTCTATTCTACTCTACTCTACTCTACTCTACTCTACTCTACTCTACTCTACTCTGTTCAGTCCTAATTATTGTCTGTTACATGTAGTCTGTTTACTGATCCATGTATCCTCCTGCAAGTCAACATATTCTTTCTTATAGAATAGATACAACCTGTTGTGTCAGGTCTTTTGTCTGTATTTCAGGCATGTGTAGTAGATATTATTTCTGACATGTTGGTCATAAAATTATTTCCTGACTGCTTTTCATATATATCTATTTGTGAGTGACTCATTTGAGACAGAGTAAATGTATAGATTTCTGAACTCAGAGTCCTGTTTAAGGTTCTCATGACTATTTTGAAAAAAACAGATTTTAAACATGATTAGATAGATCAAACAAAAAATATAAAATACAGTGTATTATAACAGAAATTTTACTTGGCTTCAGTGCAGCTTTTTAACAGCTGTCCTGTGTAAAGACTGAGCCATATAAGCATATACACACCTACTCAGCTTCATAAGAAAATTTCTTAAAGATTTTAGCTTTTTTTTTTCTTTTTTTTTTCCTTAAAGGATAGAACAAAGGCAAAAAGGTATTAATAAAAATACCTTTCATCTTAGTAAGCACAGCATTAAAAATATAGAGACTGCCAGAAGAAAGGAATGTTTTCAGAAATGTGATCTATCCTGTAATTTCTAGTTACAGTTACATGAGAGCTCTGCAAATCTTTTTTACACTTTGTTGTTAACGATTTTCTACTTGAGACTATCTTTGATTTAATCCCATTCAACTCATAATTTTCAGTGGGCTTGCCTGAGAAATATCATCCTTTTAAACTAAAAGAGCGTAGATTTAGATTAGATATAAGGAAGAATTTCTTCACTGTATGTGTGTGGGGAGGCCGTGGAACAGGTTGCACAGAGAAGCTGTGGGTGCCCCATCCCTGGCAGTGTTCAAGGCCAGGTTGGATGGGGCTTTGAGCAGCCTGATTTAGTGGGAGATGGGAGATGTCCCTGCTTGTGGAAGGGGGGGGGTGGAATTAGATGGGCTTTAAGGTCCCTTCCAACACACGTTATTCTATGATTCTATGATTATATCCTTTTTAGGGAGGAAAAAAAAAAAAAAAAGCCATCTGAATTGCTCATCAGAATGCCAGTAACATGGGAGTTACACTCACATAAAACGTTTAAGACATTGCCTAAGCTGAATTTTCTTCCACTTTTTAGTTGCTTTATTGCCTTAGCTGCTTGTGGGGAAATATCTACAATAATTACTTTTGCTAATAAAACTATTGAGTAACAAAAATAAACTTTTCCATGGTAGCTCCACACAGTCTCAGGTGTCTGTATGAGTGTTTCACAGCTGTCAGCCACACGGGAGTAGAAACCATGGAAAATGCTAGAATGGCACCTGGAGCCAAACTGCGGGTATTTCACTGCTGTCGTTTACAGCTCTGAGCGAGTAATGAGAAAGGAGCTGGTCCTCCCAAGGCAGAATCAGCATAGTGGCTGCATTAGTATTTCTGTGGCAGTATAAATTTTGTGGGGTACGTTTGCTTTTGCCTTGCCTGGCATTTGTACTGCATTATCTGTCATGGTACCTTTTCTAAAAAATGCATGTTCACTGTTGGTAACTCATACATGCGCTGCTGTTTCAGGAAATAGCACTGCTGTAATTAATAGGCTTGAGACATTGTGGCTGCAAGACATAGAACAAAAAATATTCCGTCATTTTGTGCCAGTTTTTCCATGGTTGAAAGTGCCACTTAAGTGCTGTTTATATTATTAAGCAAGCTATTTATAAAGCAAGACGCAGAGTAACAGCAACCTTATGAGTAATATCAGGCTAAAACAACTGAAGATAGTTGCATTTATAGCTATCTGATAAACACATCAGCAGAGGGACTGTGATGTGTTTTTGTTTGAAGTTTTGGTTTGGAAAGAAACAGCTTGAATGAGAGAATGTTTGTGCCTGTGACTACTAGTTGGAAGTGAAGAAATCATAAAACAAGTTAGCATGGGGATGATAAAGTAATGATATCATGAATGAGATAGTTTGCTACTGGGTAAGAGCCAGGACAAGTAATGACAGCAACAGAGCCTCCTCCATTTCGAAACCCGTCAGCAAGCATTTGTTTGCAGTTTCCTTCTTGTGGAACTCAGACATGAGAGATACTGACAATAGGATTGTCATTTTTTTACACAGCCACCACATGTAGTCCTGGTGTGAAGCACATAACACTTCTTTTGCTGTAGAAGATGCTTTGACTTCCATTTATACAGCTGCTGATTTCTTCTGAGCTTGCAGATGCTTGCATGAGAAGCAGATGCTGGGAGGGAGTAACAGCTAATTAGAGAGGGATGAGCTGAAGCTCACTTTCGTGCCTGAGCATGGATTTTTGAAGGAAGGGATGGCTAGAAGGTGTAATTCCCCTCCCAAACCCTTCCCCTCAAGGGCCTCCCAGCTCCCCTGCCATGCTGCTACAAAGGCATGAAGGCATATGCCCACGTGCCCAGGGAAGAACTCCAGGCTGCCCGGCCCTCCTGGCTTCACCCAGCAGGTCTGGGAGCATGGAGAGGGTCTGTGTGTTGTAATACACCTGCGCCTTCCTCGGAAGCCTTGTGCTTTAGGCTTCCTGCCACGTGGCATGGGAACATAGCTATGCGGTGTGACATAAAATGGGATGTGGCCCCTCCATCTGACGGGGCTCGGAGGCACCTTGCTCCCATTTTTGAGGATTGTATCCTCAATGGCCTTATAGGCACGAGAGTGAAAGAAGAAATAAATAACCCAGACAAAACCTTCCTACCTTGAAAAGGGGAAATGTAGTGCTACTATATCAAATTAAAAAGTAATGTCACTATGGAAAATTCTCAGTGTTCTTGAGTGTGGCTGGGAGAAAAGCCAATGCAGAAAAGCTTCTTCAGCTCAGTTTTGTGCACAAAAGCTCTTTTTTGTGTGTGTGCAAATCTGCTTGTACTTCTATTTTCCCATGCTGCTGAAGGAAGTAACACAGTCTAGCACAAAGCCAGCCTTACTCTTTAATGGTGCAAGATTTGTAGCACATCAGCAGGGAACAAGAGCTGGAAGGTGAGTTTTGCCTGAAAACAAAAGAAAAAATGTAAACTGATTTAATCTCTACATAGTTAATTCCTTTGTTCTTCTCACTGCTTTAAAAGAGTTAAAAATTCTCTATTCCAGCAGTTATACTGGCTTGGAGTGTGCTTTTGGTCAATTCAGACATGCTCTTCTTCACACCAAAAAGAATTAATTTAATTAATGGTATAAGAAAAAAAATAAAAAATGATTTTAAATTATTCATTTTTAGTTTATAATTACAAAACTTATTAAACATAATAGTCTAGTCAGAGACTAGATAACTAGGTAAACCAGTAATAACTGCTAAACTGCATCATCTACTATCCTGAAATAATATTTCCAAGCACATCATTAAGAACCCATTAAAGAAGGCAAGCAAATGAATGTAAAAGGTTCATAACAAGGCAAAATTATGTATGTAGTCAGTATTCTCTTGCTTTCCAAAGATGTGGGGGAAGAAACAAAAACTTCTTCTAGAATTTTAAGAATTACTGTTAATTTGCATAAAATTATTTCTTCTAGGGCATAGAGGACCAAAAATATTCATCTGAGAGCATTGCAGAAGACACTGTAGACATGTGCAGGCAAAACAGCTCGTGGCTGCCAGTTAGATTATGGAGATGATGCAGACCTGGGACGTGGAGGTGTTGTTACTCTGGTTTTGACACCGAGACAATGTATCTCTGGACTGGATCTGCCAAAGGGCTTGAACACCTTCAGCTACCAAAAAGCATCACTCCCATTCCGGCCTTTCAGAGGTAGGGCTGCCATATAGACTCCGTTCTCTCGACTCTTAGTGTGTAATCCAAAGAGCTTGGTTGGGAAGCCAGGTTCCTGGTATTTTATGCAGAGCCTCAAAACAGGACCCAGTAGAGTCATATGCTGAGTGAGTAGCTGCTCAGAATTTAGTTTCCTAAAGGTATCATAATCACTTACTAGGATATAACCTAAGTGCAGTCATCACACCCATGGTATGCAAGCTGGCATACAGCAGCCGGCAGCCAGATTCCTGCTGTTGCCCACCCCGTGCCAAGCACGCAAGGGAGCAGACAGCTCTGAGGAATCCCAGGCAGGTTTGGGACCTGGTTTCTGGTTCCTGTAAGTGTCTGCACAGCACAAAATGCAGGAGTCCAGCCAGAAGAGGACCTGCAATTCCGGCCCAGCCCATGGGAGGAACTCCTGAATAGGATGGGAGAAGGTGCAGGGCTGAAGAAAGCGTGGTAGGGCTGCAGGTATGTGAGCATGCAGCATTTGCTCCCGGTTCAGGGAAATGAATGGAGACAGGTCCTCTCCTGCATGTGGGCATGAATCAGTATTGAGTCAGGAGCCACCCATGCCACTGATGCCAACAGTGGTGCTTGCTGCTGCCAGTGTTGCTGTTAAATAGCACTGTGGGGTGTTTCCAATGCACATATACATGCAGAGCAGGAAAATTTTAACTCATGTAGAAAAGTCTTTGGAGAAAACTTTGGAAAAAATGGTTTCTGTGGGGATTACCTTTCTGAGTGTCACCTTACACATGCATTTCTTTTGGATGATTCATCCTGTTTCCTTTCAGCACATGAATCTGTAGGAGTTTATAGCCCTATACAGTCAACTCTAACTCAGGGGGTTAATTGCAGTGGATTAGCTGCATCATGAACCAACTACAATGCATGCAAAAATCATGTTCATGTGGTGCGTGGACCTACAGTTCAGGCAGCTCAAATTCAGGTATCACTGCCCTGCATGGTTAATGGTGTCAAGTTCTTCCTCTTTGTTTTCTTGCAATTACCCTGCCTTTACACAAGTTTTGCATAGAGTTCTCTCCCCCACCTCCAGCTCTCAGCTCCCTCTGGTGCTTTCAGGAGCCCCTGGGGTGCCACTCAGAGGAAGACATAGGGAGAGGGTCCAACAGAGAAGCAAACAATTTAGCAAATAATCTCTGAGCCCTCTGCAAAGTAATCCAACACCCCCTGAGGCTAGGCATTTCCTCTGCACTGGGATTTTAAGGAACGTCTGAGGCTGCATTTCTTTGAGCAGCTGAGCTGCTCTAACAGTCTGCTGCTTTTGAAAGGGGTGCTCTTATCCCCTGTCCCCTTCATTTTGTGGCTGGCCCTTTTTTCCATGGATTTATTTGGCTCATTACCTCAGAAGACAGCAACCTGCTTTCTTTTTCCTAATTATTTTTCCCCTGGGCTAACGAGGTCTGTCAGCTGATGGAGCTGGCAGATAGCACCGGGGTGGGATGGGTGGTGGGGAACAGAGCTGGGGATGCACAGACAGGGTGACCTAGGGCAGAAGCTCAGCCCACAGGGTGGGAGTGCATCCTTCAGTGCTGCTTTGGACCACAGCTTGGTTGCCTTTGAAGGATCACCCTGTCTCCAGTGCTACCCTGGAGCTACCTCTCCAGGGTGAGACAGAGGTGGACCTTAACTAATGGGCAATTTAACACTGAAGAAATGAGCAGCATTTTTCCAGCCTTTCTGTCCTAGAGCAGCTAGCTGTGGGGTTGGAGAAGAGCCAGACCAACACAAGGGAACAGGCAAGAAAAGCAGCCAGGGTGGTGGGACAGGAAAAGAGGACCCTGCCCAGGGTTGTCCCCAGTAAGGCTGAACAACTGGCTCACTGGCAGCTCCCCCCCCAGCCCCACTTCCAAGGGAAGCCTACAGATGGCTTTCCAAAGACAATCCTAAACACCAAAGTGCCTGCTCCTGCAGATGCTAGAGATTACGAACTCTACATATGCATTTCACAGCACAATGAAATTTGCCCCCCACACACACTTCAGGGTGCCACAGGCACTCTCACCCCATTGCTGCTCCCCTGGCCAGCTGCCCCCGCTGCCCCACAGGTCTGAAGTGTGGGACTGGTTGGGTAAGGGCTGATGGATGAAATTTGGCTGCAGAGAGGCTGTCCGCACCCAGGCTGCCCCGGTGCTTTGCTCGGGGCTAAAGAGGCAGTGGCATAAATGTGATCTTTCCCTCGTCAGCAGATTGGTTGATCTCTGAGGAGCTCTGCCTTTTTGATAACCCCTGCCTCTGCTTATATAATTAGTTACGCAATGTTCAAAGAGGAGCTTTGGATGATGCAGGAAGCGGAGCCTGCTAATGAGAGTGGGTGTAGATGTGTGATCGAGTTGGAGAGCCAGCTCTGAGCACAGCCTCCTGGGGCAGAGCAGGCAAGGATTGGTGCCCTGTTAGAATGGCTGGCTTGGGACCTTTGCTGGTGCAGGTATGTTGTTTGACCACCTGCTTTGAAAGAAAACATCTTGATTTTTATTTCTTCATGTGTTGAATACACTAGCTTGAGGGTGGAGCTGTGGATAGGTCCTGGGCCTGCTGTTATCAGTGGTGCGGCGTTAGGCTGTGAATTGGTGCAATTTTCTGGAGACAGCTTTGCAGGTGCAGGAGGAGACTAAACGTCCATGAAGGCGGATGTGTACGTGACTCTTCCCTAGCATGCAATTTTGGGGTGGAGGGTTAATTTGTGCAGCTGGAAGGAGGAGGTCTCTAATCTGTGCATCATGTATAGAACAGATTGATAGCAGCTAGCATTTCAAATGTCGGTGATACAACAAGTATTTTGTTCATGTCTGGCTGTAGGAACAAATGAGTGCATGATACCATTCATAAGCTGCTGTTGAGGACAGAGTCTCATTATCAAACACAGGCAGGCAAAGATTATGAGTCAGTATCTTCTGCCTTCTACCCCATCTGTCTCCCAAATCAGGAGCAACTTGATCAGAATTTATTAAAATGTAGCACTGGGTTATCATTTGCCTTTTAATTGTAACTTCACATTTTCCCACTTCCCTTCAAAATACATTGCTTTCCTAAGTGGATATGTTGATTGTGACTCAGAGAGCTGAGCATTTAAAAAGTAATGTATTTCCAAGAAAAACATCCAGCCCTGCTGGCTTCTGCCTTACAGTCTAAGCAAGTCTCATAGATCTTCCCTCCTAAACACCCCTCACCCCAGCACTCTGTATCTGGGCTCGGAGCAGTCACAGTTTTCTGTCCCAGCAGAAGTGACAACGTGGCCTCACATCCCATGCCCAAGCAATCCCAGTTGCCTGAGCTCCTCTCCACGTGCAGCCAAGAGAATTGCCTGATGCTGATGGGATGGTCTTGGTGAGTGTATCTGTACGCACAGATTAAATTGTGGGTCCCTTGGCAAGGGGCCAAGGAGAAGAGACTTGAGGCAAGGAGAAGAGACAGGAGCCGTTTTGGCTGCCCCCATGCTGCAATGGGAGCACCCTGGAGAGGTGACAGGTCCTGCCTGATGGGTTGAGCAGGAGAGAAATGCCTGATGATAGGTAAATGGTGCTCAAAGGGCAGAAAATATGGGAGGATTAAGGCAGAGGTGAAGAGTTCAGGGAAGAGCTGATGTAGAGGGGACCGGTGCAGCAGCATTGTCACTTTATTATTACCTTTGCTCTCTGGGGCCCATAATTAACATGCACAGGGAATTGCACAGTCTGCTGTGCCAACAACACAGTGCTGAACCTTGTAACTTGAGCTGCTACAGCATACTGAAGCTCTTCAAACTCACAAGTGCTGTCTGGGCAGAGGACACCAGGAAGCCCCATGCAGCTGTCCCCAGGGCCAGGGGTGATATCCCTGGTGGGCCCAGAGCGTGTCTCGGGGGAGGACACTTAGCAGGTGCTAGCCCCAGGTGTGCCTCCAAGTTTCCCTGAGCTTCTCCAAGCACAGTGAGGACAGGCAGAAGACAACTGCCCTTCGCAGAGGCTGCTCTGGGAGGATGGTGCTACCTCTTGCTGCCTTGAGACAGGCGGATGCTGGGGCTGCGGTGTTAGGCAGGAGCTGCTGCTGTGCTGTGGCGTGTAGTGCTGTAACACAGAGGTGAGCCGTGCATAAGTCCACGGAGAGAGATTCCCTGGGTGGAGAAACCTTACTGTCCCCTGCAAGCCCATGGCCTGTACCCTGGCATGGTGTCACTGGGGCTGGGAACCACCATGGGCCCATCACCAGATGCAGGACTACTTCGTCCTGCAGCCCCTTGCAGGAGGGGTGTCACAGCCATGGCAGGGAAGGCAGGGGAGCAGGGAGGACCACCCCTCCATGCCGGAGTGTGGGTGCTGCACTCCCTTACCCCTTGTCCTCCTCAGTGGCTGCAGGGTTGGCCCATGGGGGTGCCTGTGGTGATCTGGCCTGCACGGCAGCGCTGCCCATGGCACAAGGTCCTTCAGCTGCCCAAGGAGGGACACCAGCACCAGGAGAAGTGTGTCTGCCCCGTCCTTGCTGCTGGTGAGCCCTCAAAACAGGCCTGTGGAGCTGAGGGGAGTGAGGACAACAGGGGCATCAGGAGGGGTGAGGATAGGTGCTGTGTCTGATGTGGTCTCCTCAGCCTCGCTCTCCATGTCATCCAGGCTCTCACTGACAGAGGGGATGATCTGCACCACCTTCTCCTGGAAGTGCACTTGCTTGCGAGGAACTGGCGGGGCCTCTGGTTGGGCAGGGGCTGCTGGTGGCAGGCTCCTGTCCTTGCTGCCCTTCAGGATGCTCTTCATGTGTCCCAGCAGCGAGCGGTGCTGCTCCCTCTGGGCTCCGTGAAACGTGTATGTCTGCTCAGTGTCACCAGCGATGGTCGAGGCTGCTGTGGTGGCTGTAGGATCCACATATTGGCCCGCCTGGGGATGTGCCTCTTTGTGCTCTGGGCTCTTTCTCCTCTTGCTCAGCAGGAAGTAGGCCAGGGCGGTGAGCACCAGCATGGAGCCTGGGGAGAAGGGCACGGTGGCTGAGGGCTGGCCCAAGGCCAAGTGCGAGCCAAGCAGTGTTTGGTCCTGCTAGCTCAGCATCCCACACATCCCCACCATCTCTGGTCCACTGTCCCCAGCAGACCATGTTCCTCCTCCCCACCCCAGCACAGGCTCCTCACCGGGTATGGTGACGTGCCAGACGAGGACGGGATGCAGGAAGCAAGCCACCGAGAGCAGTGTGTACCCCAGGAATTTCTGGAAGCTCCCCGGGCGCCTAGCTTGCTTCCAGCAGGCGTGTGCCAGGGAGTCGGGCTCATATCTGGGGAGAGAAACAGAAGTCCTTGTGGGATAGGGCACCAGGTGCATGACAGGAAGATTTGGACCTAACCATGACCCACCTAAAGGTTCAGACCCTTACTCTAGTTCACCAGGAAACCGGTGTGTTGGTGAGGGAAGGTAAATAAAGTCTGAGCCCTCCTTGTAGTGGGCAGAGGCCAGGGGCATCATCTGCCAGAGGTCAGCATCTCAGGTGACCTCTCCTTGGCACACTTGTGCCTACTAGCTGCAGTAAGGTGTTGTCTCCAAGCTATCAGGGCTTTTGAGTTTATGCTACAAGACAGCAGAAGGGCCCGGCCTCTGAGAAGTGCATAAGTATTTTCTAGATTTTAATTTAAATTTCTGTGCTGTCTCTGGGAGGGAGCTCTGGGGATCTCGCTCTTTCTTCAACCCCGGTGCCTCGCAGGAGTTCACACTGCGTGTTAAGGAGATGCTGCAGACCAGGGTTTGTTGTGCTAATGCTCAGCAAATTATGGCACAAGCTTGGGTTAAAATAAAAGTTTAATTGGCTGCAGACATGTCCCCACTCACCTCCCCCCTGCCTGAGTGTGCTGGCCATGGCAGTAGGGGCAGGACCTTTGGTGTGGTACTTGCAGCTTGGCTAGGTCTGGTGCTGCCTGCAAAGGACGGGTTGCCCTAGGGAGGGCCCACCAAGGCTGGAGAAGACTGCCCAGAGGCTACTCACGTGAAACACATCTCCAGGAACAAACTGATAAAGAAGAAGCCTTCACAGACAGTGACTGCAATCCCTGAAAAACTGAAAGGTGGAGCTGTCAGGGGGGCAGGGCTGGGCTGGAGCACGCTCTGCAGATGGCAGAAGGGGCACAGGGGGCTGGGATTTACTACCCAGTTCACAACATAGACTGTGTGCTGAGGTCTGAACACTCTGCCTGGGTTTGCGGAGGAAAGACCCAGACCTTCCACCCAGGAGGGGTCGGCTTGCAGCCAGTATCACCTCTGGCCTGCTTGAGTCTGCAGGAGCATGGGGAGAAGGTCACTCTCTCTAACAGGATCAGCTTACTCTTCTGAAACCTAACAAAGGAGATCTCGATTCCCCAAAGACTTGGATGTTGTTCCAGGATAGTTTGTTGCTGCATATGTAGAGGGGCCAAGTGTGCCACCCCTACCAGCTCTGACTAGAAGGGCAAAAATACTCACAGCAGATAGAAAGCCAGGCTTTTGAACTGCCCTCGTTGCAGAGTTTCTACCCCCACGCCGATCAGCACTAGAAGAGAAGGCAGGAAAGATGCTGAGTGCAGGCTCAGTTCCTGACTGCGGTGCCCCGCCAGCTGCCAGCATCCATGCCCCGATTTCTGCGGCTGCCAGCACGGCTGCTCCTGCTCTGCAGCGCCGGTGACTCACGCTGACACACGAACCCCGGGGTCAGAGCCGAGTGCTGGCCTCAACGTGCAGCCCAGGAACCCAGCCCAGCGGCACCCCTGCCAGGGCAGCCTTGCGGCTGCGTGGGCTGGGGAGAGGTGCTCTGAGGATACCAGATTTTGGCAGCTACAAGAGGTGAGCAACGGTGTCCTGCATCCCTCCCACCCCCTGCTCAAGCACAGCTGCCATGGGACTTCTCTCCCACCGCCCCATCCATCCCTGCCCCTCATCGCCACGCTTCTCCTAGGCTGGGGAAATCTCTGCCCAGGTCCCCACCATGCCCACCACTCCTGCACCCCACTTCTCCTGCTGCACCCCACACGTGGCTGTAGGGCAGCAGCAGGTCGGGGGAAACGTGCCAGCTGCATTCATGAAAGGCCGTAGCCATGGCATTAAAATCCTTTGCTAGGCAAACAGAAAAAGCTATAACAGGAGCAGGCAGATTAAAAACGAGGAATGAACATCCCCTCAGTGCCCCAGCCAGCACAGCACACTGGGGAGTCATTTTAAGGGTGATTAAGAGTATTAGTGAGGCTAAAATCTTCCCTGGACTGGCCATTAGGGGCCAATAGCTTTATGGGATGGAAGCTTTCCTTCAAGATCCTTCAGGAGTATTTCCAAAATGGCACAGGAATGAAGTGCCTCGCATCAGCTGCAGAAAACTGGTTCACCACTGATCCTGTTCAGTGCACACTTGCCATGGCCTGAGGAGCCGGTTGGCTTTGGCTGTCTGAGCTGTGGCTTTGCCCCTCACGGAGAAGGGGGCCAGGCTCACAAGTGGGGAGGCAGGTGCCTGTGATGCTGGGTCCCTCACACCCACGGGGTTGGTCAATGCCAAGGGTCTGTGCCTGAGCACACAGTGCTTCTGGCCCAGCCAAGCAAAGCCCCACAAGGATGCTGTCATCCTGTTGGTTCCTGCTGTGTCACCGGCAGCTGCTGGTCCCCGATCTGCCAGGGGAACACATGGGACCCATGTGCCGCCCTCCTCCGCAGTGGCTGCCTCTCCAGCCCCGAGCAGAGGCGGGGGAAATCAGCCTCATTGGAGAGCTGTGAAGGGACCAAGCTGTGCAATCCTATATGCAAAGAATTGTCCTTCGCTACCCTCTGATTGAGGAGCGTTCTTTATACTCTCCCCTACAAATGCAGAATTCATCCATTCATTCCTTCCCTACAGACGAACGCAGAATTCAACAGCTTGGCTGTTGTGCTAGAGTCCCTGCCCTGCCTGGGGAGGTTTCCTGATTTTGCACAGCTTATGCTTTATCCTCCAAGCTCTTTGGGTGAAGTATCTGCAAAAGCAAAGGGTTGTTTCCAAGGTGCTTGTTTGGGCTCGTTGCTGCCTTGATTTGGATCTTCTCCAAACCATGTGGCTGAAGGCACATGATTAGGAATTAAATGGTTGAAAGGCTGAGAATTAAGAAATAAGTAAGGACTCTCTCCCTAGATGTAGAAATCACAAGGCCTAAAATCTCTGAATTACAGATATGCCCCAACCATGGCAGGGATTTGTGGGGCTGTTTGATTATTCCTCACTAACTAGCCATGGACAGCAGGACTGTCTGATGCGTCCCACACAACAAGCCCCATTGCACTCCAGGGTCCTGTGGGAAGGTGGGGGTTACATTTTGTGGGCAACCTTCTGTGTTTGCAAGCAGCTTATGGAGTTGGCCAGGCTTTCTCAGGATCAATTAGTGAGGCTGATGCACTCTCCTCTCCCTTTAATATTTTTATTCCAGCAAAGCCTGTGGGATTCTTTTCTGCATGGTTTCCATTTCATGCAAAAACCTCATGCACCTCATCAGGCACTAAACACTGCATCAAGCTGTTTTCTTACCCCCTTGAGACAGACAGAGAAATAAAACACAGGCACCTCCCATTCCTTTGCTGGCCTTTTGGGAAAACCAGGTGGTACTGGGAATGCATCAGAGTGGAGATATGGAAAAGTACAGAGACCAGCTGTACTCTGTGGTGTGTGATGTCTGTGCTTGGGGATGCTCAGCTGAGAGGGGACTGCACTGCTCATTTCAGCAAGAACTACAGAAAGAGATGTAGATTATGCACAGTGAGGAAAAGAGATCAAGCAGACGAGAGAGATTATATTCCATTAAGATACCTCCAAATTGTAAGCTACTTTCAATTTTTATGTTCTAGCTTTAGTTTTCCCATAGCAGCAAGCTCATGTTTTCTCTCAGGAGCTTTAAGAGCGAATATGACCAGCATGGGGCTCATGTGGGCCAGAGGGGGATGGGGACGGAGAGATTTGCATTTGCTGGTTAAAGTTGTGTCCCGGCTCCTATCTGTTGCAGCCTCATTGTGATGTGCAGTTATCTGCTGGGCGTTTGTACAAACTCCGGGACTCAAACCTCAGCCTGTTATCAGTCCTCCAAAGTACACTGCAGAGCACAGCCTCCAGCGTTCCAGCTGGGCTTCGGCTGTCCTTGGGGACCTGTGCTCTCTTCAGCAGACCTTTGTGCTTTCTACTTGGCCCCTGACTTGAGCAAAGTGTCTGCAGTTGATAAAGGAAATGCCATGGTAGGAGGGCCTGCTGTGACCTACCCTGCGCTGTCTGAAATCTGAAATTCCCAGGGTCTGACACAGGCACCCCAGACACCTCTCATCAGGAAGCTCTGGCTCACACTGCCACCCTCGAGGCAAACCAAACCCTTTGATCCATGCTTTGCTGATGGGGAAACTGAGGCAGAGAGCGCTGCCTGCCCTGCCCCGTGACAGCGAGTCAGCTGCGGTGCCAGCGAGCCCCTGAGCACACCGGGTGGCTGTAGCCTCTGCCCTGCCCTTTCACCCCAACCAGCTGGGTGGGTGAGCTGGTGATGTTGGCACCACTGCTGTGATCCCAGCTGCTTCCTGAGCCTGGCAAGAGAGGGCAGGGGCTGTGCCACCAAGGCTGGGACCTCTCCGTCCTGCCTGGCCCCGGGCACAGAAGAAATCCCAGCACAAGGAGCTCCCCCTGCATTTTTGACTCCCACAGAGCAGCCTGCCCGGTTTGCGCAGCCCTGGGTATTTTTCTTTTCGGTCCCACTCACATCATGCTTGTCCCCCTGCCTCTTTTACAAGCATACCGTTTAGTTTTCTTTCCAATTTGTGCTTTAGCTTGTCGTGACGCTTACTCGGTGCCTTAAAAGGCGGCAAAGAAAAAGAGAGCTTGCTCCTACCTGCTGCGGTGGAGATGCCCAGCAATCGGCAGGCGTACTCCAGGGCACTCCAAAACGCCTCGTGCCGCATGGTGGGAAGATGAAGGCGGCGATGCCGGCCAGGCAGAAGCTCCCTCCTCAGACCTCCTGCCGTGTGCGGCACCCAGCTGCAGGCAGAGCCTCCCGTGCACGGGGCAGGGTGACCTTTGCGAAGGACCAGGCACCTCCACGGGGCCTCCCGGGGGAGAGCAAGCTGCCACCGCTGGGAACCGGTCAGCTCTGCTTCCAGGGCTGCGGACACTTGGCCTTTTCCTCCTCGCTTGCTGGGGTTGCTGGCCTGGGGATGATTAATGATTGGTAAGGGGGGGGGGTGCGGCTTTGGGAGCATTTGCACCCGGGGTGCACGCGTGGCCTTTCCTGCTTGGAGGCAGCAGCTCTGGAAGCCCAAGCTGATTACATGCATGTGAAGTCATTAGTGCTGTGCGGCTCCCGGCAGGTTAACCGTTTGTGAGGATGGCGGTGCTTGCTTTTGGCAAAAGAGCAGCAGGTTCCTGGCGGATCGTGGGGCTCCCAGGGGTGCCTCCTGCTGCTGATCAACCGCTGCCTCCTGCTGCTGACACCCCTGCCGTGGTTGCTGCTTGACAGCCTGTGAGAGGTGCTGTGTCAGGGCAGATGTGCAGCCACAGGAACGAGGAGGTCAGACCTGTTCCCAAGGGTCCTATAGAGCCAGGCTGGCCATGGCAGGAGAGGTGTGTATTTGTCTTTTTGGGAACCTCATTATTTCTGTGCTGCAGTCACCCAGCCGTTCAGCAGTACCACAGCCATTTGCAGTGGGGTCCCACGAGTGTCCTGACACGTGGAGTGGGGGGCAGAGGAGGAGGGCTGTGCATCTACACTCTGGCCTCTTTGTTTTGGCTTTAGTAGACGGCATCAGGGTCCGTGGCTTGCCTCTTCAGGACACAGAGCCTCTGGAGAGGGGCAGCCCTCGGCACGGAGGCTGAGATGGGCCAGTGCTGGCCTGCTCCAGACCCTTGCTCCATAGAGAGATCAGCCCGGCTCCTGTGGGCAGCACATACGTCTGGTTCCTGCAGGGCTGTGGGCTCACAGGGCAATGAGTCCACCTGCAGGGCCAGTCACTGCAGCCCCTGCCCTCGCCCTACCTTCTGCCCGTGCGGACTCAGCACCAGCCCCGCACGCGGGTGTTCCCCTTTCCTCCCCTCTGCCCGCACCATGGCGCCTATCTGAAGGAAGCAGGGCTTTAGGGATTTCACAGCTGATGACTCGGTGGTGTGCCTGCACTTCCTTTTCAAGAGGGATGGACAGAACAAGGGCACACCAGCGGGGCAGCCCCCTGAATCTGAGCAGACCCCGCTGGGGTGTCGCGCTCCCTCCCCACTGCCGCCAGGGATGCCCCCTGCGCTCCTGCTGCCGATGGCTCCAGAAATCACCAAGCTGGCTTAAAAACCCCGAGACTATGCAAACTGTCTGGATACCTTATTCTTTGCTGTCTTCTTATTGTTTTGGTTTGTTTTTTAACATCGATGTGTTGAATTTCAGGTGTTTGTTTACAAATACGAAAGCTAGAAAATGACTTAAATACATAGACCAAAGGAAGGCAAGCAGTCTTTCGGGATCACTGAGAGCCGCTAGCCCAGGCTTGAAGAAGCTGCAGCCCTGGGAGGTGTCAGCAGCCACCGGCTCTGCAGAGCGGGGCTCCCTGCCCACCCTTCTGTGGTCCCTGGCACTTCCCCTGGCAGGGGACCTGCTGCCAGTGCCAGTGGTGGAGCACACTGGGCTCGGTCACCCTGGAGGTCTCACCCCAAAACAAAGTGACTTTGAATGCCCTTGACAGCAAGGTTTCCTTTCTTGCCAAGAACAAGCCCCAGGGTTTAAAATAAATGCAAATTTGTGGGCGGGGTGGTAATGGAGGAACAGAATCCATTTGGGAGAGGCAGATTAATACATTAACAATTTAAGCCTTCCATCATTCCCTTAGCTCTTGCCCAACCTATGTCATGGGATTTGGCTTAATTAGCCTTCCTGAGGGTCCTTGTCCCCTGCCTGAGGAGTCCCCTGGTCTGGGTGAATTCTCCACTCGCTATTCAGGGGTGCAGTAGTGCTTCTTTCACTCGAGTGCCCAGGAAGGGGCATGGCATGAGCAGGACAGGCATCCTCAGGTGGCTTTGCGCCAACTCTCCTCTAGCAGTTCCTTCCCTCCATTTAGGAATTTTTTGGCTAGTGCTCCTATGAAGCAACCTCACATGAACCTGACCTTTATCAGTAGAGGGGTCTCCTGTCATTCTGCCTCCTTTCCAGTGGGGAGATGATACCCTCTGTGAAGCTGTGAGCCATTTGGGGGTTTTTCTGTGAGGCTTTTAGGAATAAGTTTATGCAGTCAGAAGAGGACCAAGAACTTATGACCTTAGAGGGGATTAATAACCTGTAACCAACAGTGCAAAGCCTATGCACCAGCACAGCCTGTTCTAGGAGGCTTGATAGCAGTGGTCCCCACTGCACATTAAGCCACTTTCTTTGCACAGAGGCTTGCCATTTGCACACTGGCTGCCAGCCAGGATTCACATTTACAGGCTGCTCCCAGTGATGTATGGGTTGAGCTAGAGGGTTTTATGTCAGGGTTTCATAGCAATGTTAGTCCCCACCTTCATCTCTCCCACCCCACACTTCGCTTTAGAAATTCAGCAGCGGCACGGCCACCACAGCCGTTCTGTGACCAAGGCCACCGTGCAGCGTCTGTGCCATCGGCAGGCACCTTGCCCCGTGAAACTGCGACGCTGCGAGAGCTCTGCGGCAAGCCGAGCTTCTGTCAGGGGGCCTGAGGGCACCACGGCCTCTGCCTCTGGGCTTTTGGGTGCTGTACCTTCAAATATTTGTCCCTGCTGGGAATCAGAGAAGGTTTCTGGCTTGCTTCCCCTTGGCACCACCCCTGCTGGTGTGACGAGATGACCCGCCCGTGGTGCCCCAGGGCCTGGTGCCACGCCGAGGCAGTGCCGCAAGCCACGCGGGATGGCTGGATCCCACCTCCAGGAGATCACTGCCAAGCTGCCACAGGCTCCATCTCCCTTTTTCCAACTCCTCCATCCCTCTGGCTCCCCCTGCAGAAACATCTCTAAGACGAGCTGTCCCCCGGGGGAGGCAGCAACGCCCGTAGGAGCCCTGCGGGGTGAGAGGGCGATCTCAGGGGATTGCTTGCCCTGGGGGAGCGTGACACGCACGGTGTGCTGCGTGTGACACCCGATGGCATTGCCAGCAGGAGCACTGTGCCGACGTGGATAAATGCTCCTGGTTTTGCTATTGCACTGACACATCTCTGTTCTACACGGGGAAGCTGGGGCACGGAGCAATGCCTGAGCAGCTCAGCCGAGGGCAGAGAATGAATTTGGGATGCCTGCCAGTGAGTCGGCACATCCTGAAGGTACCTCCAGTCAGGCAAGTTACTCGGCTAAACTGTAACCTAAATGAACGTGGTTCGCTCACAGGACGCAGGGTAAATCCTAAAGGCTGTGCTGCAATGCTGATGAGCGAAATCCACCTCTGCAGAGCGGTCTGTAACAGGGCCGATACCCAGCCTCAGCACCACAGAACAGGGCTGATGCTCTGCTCGTTCCTGTACAGAGAGGAATTGCACCAGGGGGAAGTGCAGTAGTGGAAAAGGAGCTCACAAAGACATCAAATATTCATGTGCAGTCTCTAGGTCTGGAGTGTATTTCATAAAGATAGATGGAGGAGTGTTTTATCAGCCAGCAGGAGGAGGGAGTACTAGTAAGTCTCAGTGTAAACAAGCTCTGCGCAGGAGGTTCAGCCCACAGACATTTATCCATCCATCAAAACCATTTGACTTTTTGCCCTCTTTTCTGGCAAAGGGGACTGGTAACTTCTCCCTGCGTGGGAGCAAACAAGGTGTACGCAGCAGCGATTGACTCACCTGGTGTTTGAGACACACATCAAACAGCCTGCTTGCTGCATTTTGGGGCCCCGTGAGCAATTTATAGAAGGGTTTGTGCAGATAAATAACCAGAGAGATTTATGTGAGGCAACACAAAACACATGTTTTTTGGCTACAGAGATGAAGAAATGGATGAGGACTTGCAAGCTGTGTAGCTGAGGTTATTTATGTAAACGTTCCTGTTTGGTAGGATTTATTCTTGGTCTTCAGCTTACTTGGCACTGCCTTCAAAAGGCTGCAAAGCAAACAAGCACAGCAGGACCCATCACCTCTTTTACTGTGTTGTCTCAACGGGGTTCGAGTGTACAGGTTTAAAAGAGGTTTGTCACAGTATCCCCGGGTGGGGGTACTGAGTATTGCAGGGTACTGAGGAGCTCTGAGATGACACAAGTACCTTAACCTGATACAGTCCTACATGTGTCTTCTGTTTAAGCAGGCACAGCCTTACACCAATTTTCTTGGTTTTGGCTACCACATAGGCCTGCCCAGCGCCAGACCTGAGGTTTCTCAATGCCGGGCTCTCTGTGATGCTCTCCTTGTGTGAGTCCCCAGGAGATTTGCTGCCGCTCCCTCAGTACAAACCCCCCGAGAAGGGGAAGCCGCCTGAGCGAGAGATGCGATGACAGTTGGGAGCGGATTTTGCATTCCTTTTCCTCCCACACCACCATGTCTGGTATGCATTTGTCTTCTTTCGTTTACTAGAAACACGCTGTGAGGCAGTGTTTGCTTTTGATTGGGAATACTTATTAAAAATGAAACATCAGATGGGGTTGTTGCTCACTAGCCTGCCATGAGCATGATGCGACTGCTGGTTGTCCTCCCCCCTTGCTGGCACTGTGCTGCCCATCGATGGCAGAATGGCAAAGGTCTGGACTGCCCCTGGGCAGCAGGGTTGATTTTGAGGAATGGCTTCTGACCAGGTTTTGGTGCCAAGTGGGAAGTAACTTGCCTCGTTTTCTCCTTTGTCTTCCTCACAGGAAATGCTTGGATTAAAAATGGTCACAGTACGTGTTGAAAATAATACTCATTTTGCAGAAATTTGCAGCTAAGATCTGGTGGCAGATGGACAGGCAGCAGCAGCAGATCTTCTCCTGTGAATGTGGTCCAGTTGGGCTTGTGCTGCAGCTCATAGCATATCTTAGAGCCAAAATTGGAGTGAAAAACAGAATAAAGATGTATGAAGTTTTCTTACATCTTTCTCCAACTCCACCTCATGCTTTTCTAATCATCTGCAGTCTTTAAAAAAAAAAAAAAGATGAATGACTTTCAGCCTGCGGATTGTTAACAAGCTCTTTGCTTGGACTGCCTCCTCTCTGCTGCTGGTTGCATGGGGAATGTTACAAACCAGTGCGCATTGCCTTCTTTTTGGATGGCAACTGTTCAGAAAGGAGAAGCATTCTTATTAATTCAAAGGACAAAGTAATAACTTTGTTTGTGGTACAAATCTTTTGACAGATTGTTCCAGTTAAGAAAAAAGCAATGTTTCAGGCAGACGGTTATGCAAACAGACCACGTGCCTGAGCACAACTTATTTATATCTAATCACAAACTTTATTTTGTACCGTGCACCGCCTCAGCTTGCCCAAGCACAGCTTGCTGTCATGCCCTCCAGAAATTTTGTTGTTTTGGGATTATCCCAATACTCAAAGCTGTGATCTGGGGCCACAAATAGATAACCATCACTCATCTACTAGCTAACATGCATTTGTTTCTTCCCCAGACTTTTTCATGCCTCCCAGACTGCACCTGGGGGAACGGTGACTGGAATTTTAGAAGCCAAGATAGGCTCCACCTGGGATAGCCAGGTGCAGGGTGGGCTTGACTGGTTGTGGTGGCCTATGGGAGCATGGCAGGATGCTTAAATATCAATGGCAGGAAGTAGGTGAGGTTTGCTGGGAGATGTCTGGGATTTGTTCATGTAGAGGCAGTACGTCTAAACTGCATGTAACTGCTCTTTGGGAAGTGGGCTTTGAGAGGTGAGGGAACAAGTCCTGCCTTATTGCTGCTGTCACGTGATGCCTGGGTTTGGAGGTATGGGAGCACACCCACAATGGCTGCATTGTCTCCTTTTTGCTGCTGGAAGTTCCCATCAAACTGCTCACCTCAGGAGTCTCTTTTTTTCCCCTACACCTAAAGAGCACCTTGTGAGTAGAACCTGGAGATGGCTGGCTCTAAAGGTGAGTGTCCAGTCCAGAGAAGAGTGCTACCCTAGCATTAAGAGCTGCTGGCAGAGCAGGCAGGAGCCCACACTGTGCCTGGCTCAGCTGGGGGCCTGGGACTTGGGCAGGCTGTGATGGGATCCTAGTGGGATCTGGTGCCCATTGGTGTTCTCCTCTGTAGTGAAGTCAACCTTGCTGCTGCAGCATCTCTGGGCATGCAGTCCTTCTTGGTCATCTTTCCCACGAGCTAGCAAGCTGCTTTGTGTGAGATATTCGGGTGTTTCTGTGTGTGCCAGTCAGGTTTAAGCCTTGGTTAAAAGTAAATTGAGGCTTCAGGATGGGCTTCAGCTGAGTTGCTCCTGCTTTATGTCTCTACTGTGGGGAGTGAGGTGTGGTGCAAAGACAGGGCAGAAAACAAGAAATTTTCAGCTGATATCAGTTAATCCTCAAGGCAATGCAAAATGATGAGCTTTGGTGCTGGTACTAGCCTTACATCACAGCTGCTGGGTAGCTGGGCAGGCTGCTCGTCCTGTTTTGCCAGAGTCCAAGACTTCAAGACTTGGTTCTGCTGTTCGAGTGGAATGAAAACAAGTTCCTAAAATACCTTGTTCCTATGCATATGGGGGGAGTGAAGTGCATCTGTTCCTGTTAGCATCTCCAGTGGCATGCACCTGGCTGCAGCTTCAGTAATGTTTCTCCTGAAAGGCCTGCTGGAGCCTGTCTGTGCCCACAAATATCTTTTGTCCTCGCTGAAAGACTTTTCCTTCCATTAACATGTTTGGTAGGAATGCCAAGTTCAGTGCATCTCATTCCTTCAGCTATTGCAACAGAGCAAATGGGGTTTTCATAGTCCTGATGTCAACTCCCCTGTGTCCCAGGCTGTCCCATGGCAGTGAGGGCTGTGCTGGGGCCCTTGGGGCCTGGAGCTGCCCTCCTGTGCTGCGGGTGCAGGCTGTGCTGAGTTGTCAGCAGCCTTGTCCCCAGCAGGCCTCGTGTAGCTGCTGATCTGTGCAGTTCGTGAGTTTAGCTCTCTGAGCAGCAAGGTCAGCGTGCTGCTTACCTGCCCTGGCTGGAATTTCTCCCTAAGCAAACAGCCAGTGCTCGCAGACCACCCGTTAGCCAGCAGCCTGTTCCCATTAGCTGAGTGCTAGCGACCCCCACGCTGAGGAGATGAATTGCCCCTGTGCCCTCTGATGAGGAGGGCTTTAATTATGAAGAGAACAAAAAGCGTTTTTCCCCCAAACTTGGCGATGCAGGGCTCCCTGGCCTGTTTTGTGCTTTGCTGGGAAAAAGAGGGGAACATGAGCAGTGTTTTGAGGTTCAGGCAGCCTTTCCATGGGGCTGCCAGCTCGCCTGCGGTGCTTACAGGGGTGCCTGAGCTGGGCCACTGGGGTGCTATGGTGAGGGGAGGAGCTGATCCCCCAGCTGCAGATGAAACCCCCGCACCCCATGGTGGCTCTGCTCTCCTGTGATGGGGTTTTCCCTTCAGAGTGGAGTATCCTGAGCCCCTGGAGGAGCTGGGGCTTAGGGTACTGCTTTCATGGCCTGCAAAGGCTGCATCTAAGTAGTGTCGGCAGATACAAATTTTGCTTACTGCCACTGTTTTGGTGGTTTTAACGCCTTCATGGGTTGGTGTGGCAGCATTTTCAGTTACCAGTTATGAAATTAGTTGTGATAGGATTGTGAATCTATTGTAGCCTATAATAAAACTTGATTTTAAAAGCTTGATTTTAAACTCTAGTGCAAAATTCAAATAAAATGTTAAACTATTCAGAAAGCCTGGCAGAAAAGGGAGGTCTTAGGGGGAAGGTGAAATTATTTTAATGAATTTGAGTTCTTAATATGACGGAATAAATTCAGTTAAAAGTTAAACTTACTTCAGATTCATGGCACCTTGTAAAACTCTCAGCTTTAACAAGGTAACACTACACAAGAATGCTGTGCTATCTGTTCTAGTCAGAAGCCACCCAACATTAGCTTCCAAAATGTAAAGTGAAGTGAGGGAAAATTATATCTTTTAAGTGACCTAATCTATGCTGGTGAGATGGATCTGGGTGGGATTAGCTTCTCCATTGGCATGAGGAGAGACAGAAATGGAGACAAGATTTTGTTTGGTGCTCTGTGACCTTGATAAAGCAGGCACCGCAAATCACTGGTTCTGATCCAGGACTTCGCAACCCTTAACAGGCAGGAGGCGGAAGTGCCCTATCTTTTGAGGAGATCCTCCTGTTTCTTACTTGCCTGTTAAATTATCAGCTCCCAAAATAGCAATGTATAGTAGCCACATTCATAATTCATAATTAAAACTTCTACTGGTGTTCAGGCCCCACTGTTGCTTTGACCTCTCTGTCTCTGCATGAGCATCTATTTCAAGTGATGTGTGCCCTGCTCCCAGGGGAGAGCCCTGACACTCATCCTATCAAGCTAACAGAAGGTCATACAACAGTCATAAAAATTATCATAGATCCCTCCCACATTCTTCATCCATGGCCAAACACTGCAACAGGGAACAATCAGGCTTGTAGCAGGGCATCCAATAAATCTGAAGAGGTATTAGGCAGAACTGAAGCTGTACAGCTGTTAGGGTAGAGGGTAGGTATGTAAGGAAGGTTATGGAAACGAGCCCTATCTTTCCTGTGGCAGTTTGGAAGCAAATCTGTATTCAGGAACATCTTTAAAAGATGTAAATGTTTCATTTGACAAAAGATATTGCTTGCTATTTATTCATCAACTGTATTGTGTAGCGATCCCCTAAATTTAGTGAAGTAGGTTTGTAGAAATGCTGTGCTGCTCATTTGCTTTCTCACTAGTGGTTGTATCAGTTAAGCAGCTTATTCCATATCTGACCCATCCCACAGCAGTATCTCCCCTGAAGCCCTGTGCTGCTCCTTGTCAAAGTCTCACTGCTGCCAGAGGGGCAGGTTTTAGCTTTGTCACCGGGATCCTGGGAGCAGTGCATAATTCAGCCTTTCCATACAGAGGATTTGTAATGTGTCCTACAGGCTGTCCTTCTGCTGCACAGCTCCAGCCCACCCTCCTGCTGCTTTGTCCTGGGCTCTGCTTGCAGCAATGAGTGGGCCTGCCATATCTGCTGGCAATGCCAGCCCAGCAGGCAGCCAGGACACATCTCACTTTGCTGCCTGAGCTTTTTTTTTTTTTGCCTCAACCCATTCTTTACCCTTTCCTAAGCCCCTGGGGCAGGCCTGAGGGAATGCGGCCATTCCTACACATCCCCTGTCTGCTCTGGCCCGGGGCCTGCTTCTGTCCTCAGACTGGGTGATTTGTACCCTGTGGGGTGACACTGGTTGCTGCAGCTAGTCAGTCTGGCCTTAGTGCTGACTGCTGCAGTGACACTAGCTTTCAGGCTGAGAGATGATCCGTACAGGCTTGTTCGAAGTGCATTTCCACTGAAAGGATGGTGGTCATGGCTGTATTTCCCAACGAGTTCTCTACATGTGGTAATTAGCTGGAAGTTAAGGGTATTGGAGGTGTCTACAGAAAATTGCCAATTCTAAGAATTTGGTGTGTTCCTGTCATTGACTGTTGGAGTGCTCGTGTGGGCATTGCATGAACAGTGGAGCGTGCTGCCAGGCTGGGTGTGTGGTGGAAGGGCTCTGATGCTGGAGGTCAGGACCTGTTAAAACTTCATCATGAAGTAAATTGAAGTGTTGATAATGTGCTGCAGGGTTAGGGTCACATGCAGTCACTAGATTTTTCTCAGGGTTATTTTGCTGCTCTCACACTGCTCAGCCTGCAACTTTGTGTATGGGGGAGGGTGTGATGAGAGAGGATTCCAGCTTTTCCCCTACGAGCCTTTTGGCTAAATGTCAGGGGTTGGGGTGGAGGTGTCAGCCACACTGTCTGTGAGGAGGGGAGTCTGATAGTCTGCATCTGCAAGCTGCTGGGGAGCCCCGGTGCAACTTTGGGGTGCAGTGTGTAAATGAGTGAGCGCCGCAGTGGTTCTGGGTCCAGGCTGGCCTGTGAGAAGGGTCCCTCTAACCCCTGCTCACCCACAGGCTGGGCACAAGAGGAAGATGGACTGTGAGGAAACAGCTTCCCCAGGGAAGTGCCTGCAGGGACAGAAAACCAAAACCTCTGGAGCAGAGCCAGGCATTGATGAAGGAAGAAAGCTAACTTCCCCTTGTGGGGTTTGTAGTACAGGAAGTGTGGCCGCTTGGGATGTGTAAATGTAGGCATGTTCTTAGTGCTGTGCTTGTCCGAGAACCCCCCAGATCCAGGGTCTCTCTGTTAAGCAGTTTGTTGGTGGTGGTAGTGGGAGCTGGTGTGCTGGGGATGGTCTGGTCCTATGGCTTCTTCCACTCCATCCCCCCAGTCTATTCCCAGTGTGTAAGTAAAGGGCAGTGGTATAAAATAACTGGAATGAGCTTTCAGCTGGTTCCTTTAGCTTGCCACGTGGCCCTGGGATGGTCAGCGTGGTTGTGTGCTGGTTTCTATGTGGGTATAAACTATTGCTTCAAGCTTCTGTGAGGCAGTTCAGTGCAGCCATGTGAGAAAAGATATTGGGATGTGTCAATGCCAAATACTGTTAGACTGTCACTCGCCAGCTGTGGTCTCTGTAACTGCTTACAGAGCAATATGCACACAGCACTTGGCACGGACTTGCTGGTGGTAGGAGTCTGCTGGGCGACTGCTGGGCAGAAATTGCTTGAAGAACCCATATTGCTCCTTAGGCTTTATTTGGCTATTCCAATGAGATCTGTGCCTTTAGGAAGTGTGGTGCCTGAGATGTTCCAAGCAGATCGAAGTAGATAGTTTTCTTGCGTGAAAAAAATGTCTGGAGTAGAAATCCGGAAGACCCCAGCTGCAGAAGTAGCATCTAGGATGTATGCAAAGTGTTCTGCTTTTATTTCCAAGAGTCTTTTGTTGTGGTAATTGTTATCCAAGTGTTTTTTCTCACCATACTGTTGAGGAGTGGCTCAAAATGCAAAACACTGTCCTTCTAAATGAAGGAGCAGCTGTGTGTGCTAGCTGGGTTGCTTGGTTTTCTGTCCCAGGAAAAGGGGAACCCCAGTGCTCAGCTGTTCCTAAAACATTGCTGTTGGGGGGGAAAAAAAAACTAACAGACACAGCAGGAATTGTGAAGCAGACAACTGTGGGGCTGGGATCTCTTCCCTCACCCAGCTCAGCACCTGTGTGTTTGCAGCTGGCAAGACAGGGTCTGGGCTGTGCTCAAAGCCAGCCCTGGTGAGTGGCCTGGTGGCAGGGCCTGAGAGAGGCAGGAGGAGCTGGGTCCAGCCGGGACTGGCAGGGAGCTCATTACTGCTGAGGTTAGGCTCACTGCTTGCAAAATCAGGGAACAAAGGGATGTTATCTGTGAGGCTGGTGAAGCTCAAATGAGAACCCATCCCACCTTAGTCCATGATGCTGCAGCATTGTCCTGTGAAACCTCAGTGAAACACACAGCAGCTGATGTGCTGATGGCAGATGTGTGATGTGCAGCTGTGAAGGCTTGTTTCACTTACTGCTGAAAAACTGCTGGTCTGCCTTCCTGGGCTAGTATCCCCCTGGGGATCAGTAATACTGGTTTATGTACTGGCCTGAGTGCCTGTTGGCTTTGTCAGCCCAGAGCCCTCACACTGCTCTGTTGTGTTCAGCTGGGGGAGAGCAGAAGTGGGTGAGGTGACATTACCCAGACCTCTCTTTTGGGCAGCGCCCAGTGATGCAGGCAGCTCTGCGCTAAAACGAAGCTCTTGGTAGCAGACTGAGCATATCAAGCACTCAGTGCCCTGGCAGCACTTCTGAAAGCCAAACCCAGAGTGAATGACAAAGTGTTTTTCCGTTCCCTGGAAAGTACATGCTCCCAAACTGCTTTCCTTGCTGCCCGTCTATTCACTGTGCATGGAAGATTTGTTTATGTTAGGCTGTGTAAGAAATATCTACGTGTTATCTCAGAGCTGGGCAGATAAATCCAGAGGAAGATTTACTTGAGTGTAAATCAAAGGCTTTGTTTTCTTGGATAGTTCTTTAGTGTCTTGAGTTGAAATCCATCATGTTATCCCTGCAGCACTCCAGCATTTTAGGGGAATTTGGAAACTTTGCCATCTACCACAGTTTGTAACAAGACTGGAAGCAGTGAACATATTGCGGTCTTTTTCTACTCTTAGAGCTTCTGCTCTGCTGTCTTTCATGAAACTTTTATTTTATGAATAATATTTAAAGAACTCTGAAGCCCAGATGAGAGCTGTGCAAATGATATATAGCCCAAATCCATGGCATGCACCTCTAGTTGTGTGAACTGATTCTGTAGCAGCCCTCAGCTGAGCCTGTTTAACTGTATGCAACTGATGTGCTCAGGGCTGTATTAAACCAGCTTTCCTGTATAGGAGCAGGAGAAAAACATGCCCGTGGCTGCTATAGATCTTTTTCCAAATCATTTCAGGCAGGAATTATAAGGACTTCAATTTAAATTATGTAAAATGCAATTGTTCCCTAATTCCTTGCTGCAGGTGCTAGATTTTCCTGCATTTTATCATTTACTCATAGGTACCAGACAGTGTGCTGTGCTGCTCCACCTGCACCTGGCATTTGAGGAGGTTGTTGGGAGCCACAAGCTTCCTACATGCTCAGCAGATTTGTTACCTGGGCAGAGAGAACAATGAGCTGCTGCTTGTCCTCAAACCTTGTGGGTACATCCGTGCAGGTAAGGCTTTAGAAATGGGTGACGCTTGCATCTCCAGCTTCTGCTTTTGAAATATGCATGTAAACAGAATATAGGTCTCAGTATATTCCCAGCTGGAGATGGGCAGTCCAAGAAATGCTGCCAGAACTCTGGAGATTCACCAGAACAGTGTGGGTCTGGGTTATTTAGAGAGTTGAGCAGGATCAGTTCTGGGTGTTGACAGACAGTTTATGGTTTGTGTATAGCAGCTTGGCTTCCTGGGCTGATCCTCATGTTCAGTGTGATTTGGAGGCATTCCTGTTGAGAAATTGAGTCCTGCCTCCAATGCTGCATCCACAGGGCAAGCTGTAGACTCGCTGCTGTCTGCTTTTGCCAGCAGCATGAGCACTGCTCAGGTGATCACATGTATGCAAGTTAAATCATTCTGAAGTATAACCAAGTAGTTGGTAGTTGCCGATGCAACCCTTCAGACTGAAAAGCAAAGTGGCCCTGAGGCTGAGCTCTGCATCTGGCTGTTGGGCTGGGGGGAAGCTGAGTGCATGGGGCTGGTCTGGAGGAGAGGGGAACTGACTCTCAGCCAAAGGCACTAGCTAGGATCACAGGGAAGGATGGAAAACCAGGTGCAGGAGCAAGAGTGGTGTTTCCATGGTGTGATTCCAGCAACAGGGCAGAGAGCTTAAGAGATAAAAGGTTAATTAGCTAGAGCCCCGGGTGTTGTTTGGTATGTGCCTTGTGTTAGCATCTTTGAGGAAGCATCTTCCTTTGAGATTTAAATGCTGGGTTCAAATAGCAGTCAGGACAAGAAGTTGTTTCCCATGTCACATCAAACTGGAAATGGCAAGATATCCAAACCAATTGGATTATTGCACTGTCAGGTGCAGAAGGCTGAGAATTGCTAGCCAATACTTTCTTAAGCTGTTTAATTCAAGTTGCTGGTGTGTAAAGCTGCTGCCTTTATTTTCACTCAGAATCCCTAAGGATCACCTTCTCTTCCTTTTGGCTTGGGGATCATCAGAAGCAGAGCTCAAATGGCCAGTCCTCTTGCACAGCACCTTTGAAACAAGGCAGCTTTCTCAGGATTTGTGCAGCTGCAGGCTGTCAGGCACTCCCAGATTTTATATTTTATTCTGTCCATGTTTCTGGCTCCAGCATCACAACTGAGAGCTGGACAATATTGTTCCTGCACTGCTGCTGGAGGTTTCTGTCTTGGTGCTGATGCTGACAAGGTTTCCTGTTGGCATGAGGCTCAAGCAATCAGTACTTGCCTTTGCATCATAAAGTATCCTGTCAGTGTATTGCTGGTGCCTATAAAGGATATTGCTTGCAGAAGTGAACTCATCAGGAGTTTAAGATGCCTTTTTCTAAGATGATGGGATTGCCCAGGAATTTAATGTCTTCTAAAACCCTTAACAAAATGGTGAGCCTGCTCTTGCATTTGTCTCAATTGCACACGAGTATATTTGGGGGGCACTGTTAGTGTCCATTATCAGACAGCTCTTCTCCCAGGGAATTCCTTTTTCCATGGTGTAAGTCTGTCTCAGAAGTCAATAGCAATTCAGACAACTCCCATGAGCAAGTTCAAATTAGTTATCTTCTGCTCAGATTAAAACATCCTTGGCAACTTTCTGGAAAGTCTGGATAAATAAGACATTTAAAATCTGTTATGGAGACACTACTTTGTCAAAGTTTTATTGGAAGCAAGTTAATACTGGACAAGAGGCAGCTTTGAACTCATCAATTTAATACTTTAGGGTTAAATGGGGTGAAAATGTTGCCCATGCCAAAAGGAGCACTGAATCAGTTTTGCTCAGAAAGCAGAAATACAATTCTTTTGGTTCCACCCAAGGCATAGACAGTTAGTGTGGCTATATGCCTATTCAACTTCTGTTACTGTTTAAGTAATAACATGCTGGATCTTTTATTTCATTCTTCAGGGTTCATTCAGTTTCCACCATGGACTAGGGGTGATAACTTCAGAGCCTTACATTCTGCTTTTCATGTCATTTTTTCAGAGCCATTTTCTCTGTCCAGATCTCCCTGGCACAGCTCTGTGCCTTGTTTCTTTTCACCTAGTTCCAGGTAATCTCTTTCTAGCAGACATCAGATGAACAGAGCATTTCAGAATTTTGCCTATTTGGAAAGGCCCTGCTATTACAATCTAACGTAAAATTCACTGCGCTGACCCAGTCTTTGCTTCCACAGGCTGCATCATCTGTTTCTGGAGTCACCTACACAGATGCTGCTCCCCTGGACACCCTCTTGTATGGTTATAAGACCTAAAAAAATATTTCCACTTAAAACTGGATGACATGGTGTGATTGGCTGACATGAGCAAAGAAGTGCCTGACCTGTCAGTTGTCAGTCTTAAAAGCAGATTCCCTTCTTGAACCTGCCCAAAACTTAAGAGGATAGATAGTATCCCGGCTGATGGCAGAGGCAGGAGGGGGCTGGGATGGAAAGCTTGCTGCTGTCTCCAGCACTTGCGATTAACAGTGTTCATGAACAAATACCTGCAGCCTTTTTGCAGACCCTGTGTGAGAAGCTGAGGATTTCATTAAATCTGTAATCCTTTGCGTATCTACAACTGTGCAGAAGCAAACATGAGATTTCCAGGTATTCCCAGTTCTTGGAAGCATTCACTTCCAGCATAAGACCTATTTGAAGGAAAAATGTCCTGTTGTCTGATATTTCTTTGAATTCTGGGAAAGATGTAGTGCTTTGTAAATGTCCTAAACCACTTGTGAGACCCCCTATAAGCAATTCCACTGCCAGGGCTAATCCACAGCCCCTGTCCCAGCCCCCATCTGAGTTTTTCTGGTCTCCCATTTCCTTCTGGCTTTTTTAGCTAATCTCCTATTCAGCCTCTGTCTCCGTATACTTGTCACTTTGGCCCATCTATTGATTTTTTGATGTTAATTTCTCCAAAGCACTGGGCTGAGCTTGAGTGTATGGAATTTTCTAGGGAATTTTAGAGATCAAAAATTGCTGTCTTGAGATTCCCTTTCTGAATGCCATGCTATTTGTTGTCTTAGTTAGTGCTTTATCCCTTCCAGATGTTTTCTCAGACTTCTTCCCCTAGGAGGTGCTCTGAGATAATTTCCCACTGTTGATAAACTGGTGAGTGTTTTCTGAGTTTGTTCCTGAAATCTTTGTTTAAACCACACCAGGACAGCATGCTAGCTTTTTTGATGTTTTTCTGCTATAATCTAATACTTGACAGCTAAGACTCTCACCATGAACAGAATCTGTTCAGCTTAGTTATTTTGTAATCAAAGCCTGGGAAGGAGAAAAAAGAAAAAAACTCACTGGAAAGAGTCGAAGTCGCAGCCTGAACCTGCTAAAACGAAGAATAGTATAATGCATTTTTTAAACTGTAATTCTGGGCAAATATCCTTTCAGAATGTGCTCTGGGATTGATGCTTGGCAGAAAATCATGACTGAAGACAGGGATATATTTGGCCCCAGTTAGGATTTCCCTTCGTTTTGTAGCCAAGTGCAAAACCACCATCCAGCTGCATTACTAGATATAGCACTGACCTTTTTACCTTATTGGACCATAGTTTGACTCTTAATTGAAATTGCTCTATAATTACACCTTATGTCCCAACGGACGCTTCTGTCTTATAAAACCAACACAGCATATTGGAACAATCTGCTTGCAAGTGATACAGAGCAGGCTGCGAGGAATGATTGCCTCTCATCTCCGTCGGTGGTGACTCCTCCTGGATGCTCCTCCAGAGCTGCTATGGAAGGAGATGTACACCTGGGTTTTACACGGGTCAGGGAGGTCCTGGCTGGTTTCAGGGGAGTTGATTCTTCACTTCAACTGACTGTCCAGGACATTCCCATGAAACAAAAGCAAAACCCCAAGGCAGCTGGAAAATTTTTATTGAGATCTTATGGCAGGAAAAAGTTGTCTGTGGAAATAGCCTGGTCCTTCAGGCCTGCAGTGACACTAGAACAGAGGGCACATGTGCAGATACACCCTGATGCTGAGTGGCAGGAACCTGGGGCTTCCTGGCTCCAGCACTGGCATCTTTGTCCTGGCTGTGTTTCAACCACACAATAAGAAAAGTACTTGATTTCCACCAGCCTCACTGCTGTCTCCCTTGCAAAAACTTCCTGTGGGACAGTAAGTGCCAGCTGCATGTTTAGCTATGCTCCTGATCAAATTTCAGGAGAACAAGGGCATAAATGTGCTGCTAGGTTTAACATGTTCACTCTTGCCTCCTGTGGTTCTGATGCCTTCTTATTGAAATAAAATGCAACTTGCACCAAAAGGCTCAGTGAACTTTGCGGCAAAGAATATAGTGGGATTTCTGTGGAGGATCACTTGCATTTGCTCTCTGTACCTTGATGTTCTGCCTAGGAAGGGGGATGCACCAGTGTTTTGTAATACTGATGGCTGCAGGCTGTGTCAGCAGGCAGTGGATGGGCTCTGGCTGATTTGGCAGTCAGGTGTGAGTAAGGTAATGCTTTCCACCTAATGAGCAAGACTAAGATGAGTATTAAAAGAGCAGCTTCTGTAGCTGAAATGATATCTGTAAAATACAGCACAGAAATGCTATAGTAGCGAGCCAATTATGCAGTGTAGTAGAGCTGAAGCAGTAGTCATTTGGCATGAGGCATGCAAAAACTCAAGTCAATTATTCCTTCCTGAACTGTCCAAACTACCTTTAATGGTCTTGAGTAATGGGATATCTGTCAGTCTTGCCTGGACTGCTCCTTGGTTGAGAAGCTCTTTCTTCCTATCTGTCTGTGTTCACTTTTGGTCAGATTCATCCAGTTTCATCTGCTCTGGGCCTTCTTTCTCTCACAGATTCTGCTTTATACATGCCTGAGCTGCACAAACAGCCTGTACCTCTCTAGGAAAGTTACCTGTCCCAGGAGGGACTTGCCAGTGCTGAAGATGGGTTATCCATCATGATCAAAATGTGTTATGGAGACAAGTGTGGAGTCCTGGGGACTTGCCTGAGAAGTTGAGTAATTGGTTGCATGTGAGGCTGCTTAATCACTGTCAGTTTGTGAGTTGAGTGGATGAAAAGTCTTGTGGTGGTTTGGGGCTGTCTGGAGGGGATGTGTAGTGTTGCAGAGCAGTTGGGGAGATGCTGTTATGGTCAGCATGAATTATGCTGGTTAAATCATAGGAATATGATGTAAAGGCTGTATCCATGTCCCAAAACACATGCACATGCTCAAGATGGCACAGGACTGATGGACAGATAGGTAGACATTTGTCATTGGTGCTCATCTGGGGGGAGTGTGAATAAGCTATGATCACCTCACATCAGGTGGGCACCTAAAACTAGGTGGAAGAAGCTGGGCTTTGATTTCTCAGCATGGCAATTCTTGTCCTTTAGCTGTCTTATCTGTAAATTGGGGTGATTCTGCCCTACCCTCACAGGAGCATGTTAAATTTAGTGTTTGTGGGGCACTGAGACTGAACAGTGGTGAGCAGAATAAATGAAGGGAGGTGAAAGTAAGAGCTCTGTGCAGACAGCAAAGCTTAGAAGCCCATGCTGAGCAATGGAATTTGAAAGAAAATAGTGAGAAGCTGTTAAATGAGTACTGTCCTTCCTGTGTGCTGACTGAGGCTGGGATCTTGTGGAGCAATAGTCCATGAACTGTATTTTAATGCTAGCTACACTGGAAGTTTCTGTTATAATGGTTGGTTTGGCTTTTGTTCAGTATAGCTCAAGTGGGGATGGGTATAAATACTGTCATGAGGCATATGAGGAAGATGCTGAGCACATAGGAGATGCAATTGATGCTCTGTGTGTGCTGACCCCTCTGAGCAGCTTTCCTCTTCAGCTGGGCTGCTCTGAGTACATGGGTGAGCACAGGGATAGTGATCAAGAGTAATTTTTGTAAGAAATGGCAAGCCTAGAATGATGGGTATTATCTTTCTCTGAAGAACTTGTGGAGCCTGATGGCAAACTGCCATTTTGCCAGTTGATAGAAATAATTCCCCTGACAAACTATTTGCAACTACTTGGTAATCAGCTTTCTCCAGCTCATGTCATGCCATCTGGAAATGCCCAAAGCCTGGCTATTAACGACTGGCTTTCAGCTCAGCAGGAAGACTTTGGGCTCTTGATTTGCTGATTTGCTAATCAAAGAAGCAGGCAGATGCTGCTGCTGATGGGGCTTGTGGTGTGAAATAAAGCATGCTTACATCTGAGGGCAGCATTACTGTATGGGGCACTCCAGCTCCCACCAGCCTCCTATCCACCCTCCTGTGTATGAAAAGCAGGCTGTGTACACTCGTGAATCAAGCATGGATGGGTAGCTCCCCCCTTCCACTTGAGATTGTTTAGGTTTGGGGTTGTCCAAGGGGCTTGGGGAATGCAGCGCTTGGCTCCCATAGTGGGCTGGTACCAAACACCCCTGCAGGCAGTTTGAAAGCTCCAGGAAAAGCTTTGTCCAGAGCATTAACTTGATTTTTTTTCTCTTTTAGATGAGAGAAAAGAGTTCAGATGTTTCAATGCTTAAGGAAAACCTATAGCAAAACCTCCCTGCCAAACTTAAGCACCACTTTGTCCAGGAGCTCCCTGTTCAGTGCAGGACCATGTCCCCAGAAGAACCCCAGCTTGCACTGACATGAACCCTTCCCATCTTCCCGCTCCGGATTGTCCTGGTGCTTGGCTGACCCTGTGCTGCTGCTCCTATGAACTTTCTTTTATCAAGTAGTGAGGCTTAAAACAAAATCCAAGATTCTCATTTCCTTTCCTGAACACTTACTCTGGACAAAATATCCTACATGTGAAGAGGTAGGATGAAAATCACAAGACTTTGACACCAAAGAGTTCTTCTCAACTTTGGCCCAAGCTTCAGGTTTTTGAGAAATAACTTTCATTGGTCATCCCAGGAGAGTGCTTCTAAACAAGTATGTTTTCCACTGATGTTTACAATAAGATGGAGTAGCCAGAAAATCTGAAACCAGAGAAGAATTTGGTCAGTGTCTTTGCCAATGGGGAAGTTCAAGTAAATAAAGAGCATCTGTTATGAAAATATCTTTTGAGAGGTGTTGTCCAGCCCAGGCTCTCAAAGGCTGTTAGCACCAGTGTTGAGAACTCCTGGCATATCTTTAGTTTGTTTCAACTTGTTCACATGCATCTAAGTGAGAAATGGACAGTTTCACAAAGCCTTTTTATTCATTGCTATACATGTTTCATATTACAGTTTTCTGTATAGACAATTACTTTTTCTTGATGTTACTGCTTTATGTTTACTAATAGTCAAGAGTTTGCCAAAAACTGATGCCTTTCTGGGGCCTTTACTGCAGACTGTTGCTTTCTTTGTAATTACCACTGATTCAGCAAAGCACTTCTAATTTTTTGTATATCAGACCAGCTTTTGACTTTAGGGATATGCCCGTACATTTACCTTGAAGTCTGCAGTTTACTGGATTGTGGCCTAATCTGGGAGTAATCTTCAGCCCAAGTGGTCCTGAATAATTAAGATATCATTTTTTGGTCACCAAATGAAGTGCTAGTCTGTTTAGGGTTGCATCTCAGCAATATTAACGCCTGTAGCTGTCTGAGGCATTCAGCTCCCTACAGGACCAGCTCTGAGCACAAGCACTTGCTTATCAGGCAGCCTTCTCACTGGCATGGATGTGAACTTCTCTTGAGACTTGGAGCCTGCCCCAGAAAGATTCATGTAGACAACGGGGATGTGTTAATCTGTGAACAATCAGTCTGGTAAAACCAGATCAGGCTCCCAGTCAGATCTTCTGTTCATTGTTCAGCCACATGGCGGCATTCAGCATGTGCAACCACAACTGGTGATTTAAATGCTCATTTGCCTTGTAATGAGCATGCCACTTACCTTCAAATTTTACTAGCTCACAAGACTTCTGAAATGTATGAAGCTCACTTTAAAATGTTTTTTGTTCCATGCTCAAGACAGAAGAGCCTCTTAGCCTTGTGATGAAGATGCCACTTTGAGTTATTTGCAGTTGATTACTGTTTTCCACCTTTATGTGGTTAATGCTGCTTTCCAAGACAATATGGAAAATTCAGAGGTCATGTTGCTGCTAAGTCAGCGCATTAAGTGCATGTTAAGATGTGCATTTAGAGCATGGAGAATGTGAATTCTGCATGACCAGGGTGCCAAAAGGAGATGGTAAATCCTTCAGAGCAGGGAGAAGTTCTGGTTTAGAAATAAATACAGCAAAAGTTTTCTATATTACGATGTGCTTCATGCTTTACCGTAGTAAACAATTTACTTTATAAGCAATAGGCATATGTTCAGAGAACTCCCCTTCCTCAGTCCGAGTTTCCATCACTGCAGGCAATGTACTCCACCTTCCTGCATGTATAAGGGGGGAAAAGATGGTGAGAAGAGGGAGGTATCTCTACTCTTTTCCAATTGCTTCTTGCAAATGCAATGCTAAACGCTGTCAGTGTGCAGGAGGACAGTTCTGGGAGTACAGCAACCCATCAGAAAATCCTGTCAGAAATTTTCCACCAAAACTCATCAAGTTTCCCAAGGAGCCTGTAGGAGGGTCTGGCAGGCAGGTAACAAAGATGATTCCTAGCAAAAAGGTTTATAATACTGGCAAATGGGAGTTTTGAAGCTAATCACCAGCATCTTGGTTTATGACCTGACTGTGGACTTCAAATGTATGCAAAAATAACAAAAACCTCCCTTTGCTGGCAGGGATTCCTCAACTTCTTTAGAAATGTCTCTGCTCTGCATACTTATCTACCGTATCTTGGATAAGACTTTTGTCTTATCACCTTGCCTTACATGGTGTTGAAGCAGGGGAGATGCATCCTTGGGAACACTTTTTCTGTTCTTCTGAGAACATTGTAGAAATTTAAGTGCATTTTTGTATTGTGGCTGAACTCTCCCTGTGAAAGTGATTGGGTATTTCATTAGGAGCTTAACTATTGTGGAAAATCAATATATGCACGTGCTTTATGCTGGCTGGCTTGATAAGATGTCTTCCCTTAACTTATAAACCTGATCTCCTTGGACCATTGTTAGTTGTATGTGGCATGTTAATCGAGTGTTACATAAAGTTTTGACTGAGCTTTCTGCTTTGGGCTGTGTATGGAGTCTACCTGGGTAGCTGTAAGTACAGTTTAAGCTCGGTTTGTCCTCACTGTGAGCCTTCAATGGATCAGATGTTTACTGGCAAGTATCCAACACTCAGAAAACATCAATGCAAATGAAAGGAGTTATGCATAACTCTGAAAAACAGTTAATTTAGTAAGTCTGGCCACCAAATTCTTGGCTCTTCTCCTATGGCTGCATGCTTTTCAATCATACTGAGCTGTGGAGGGTGTTGGGGGAGAAACTACAGCAGCTAGACTGCAGAATGGTCACTAGTTATCAAAGAAGGGGAGATATAAGCTGCTTCCAAACTTTCTTCATATCTAAGTCTGTGAATGGTCTCCTTGTCCTCTCTAGGAGCATTTTAGGGACTTCTACTGACCAGTGGATGAAAACTTTTCCGTAGAGCCCAAAGTGGCATACTGACAGCCTTGACTAGTACAAGTTCATTGGACTAGCCATATAACAATGCTCTGGAAATTCCTTTCAACAACAAGATTTTGTGGTCTAGATTATATTGCTGACAGAATATCCAGAGGTTTTGGTCAGTTGGGAAATGATTAAGATTTTTTTAAAGGTGTTTTTTCATATTGGTTGTTCTCAAATGAAACACAGATGCAAGACTGCTTGAGCTATAAATCTGGCCTCAATCATTCATTTCAACATCATACTGTGCAGAACGGCCTCCACTTAAGTCATTTCCAAATGACTGAACTTCACATTTTCTTCTGTTATTGTCATCAACCTCAGCAGATGTCATAATCAAGGAAGAGCCACTAATGAGAAGCTGCTGGTAAATTTGGCATGTCTCAGTCACTTCCACGTGCATACCTGGAGAGCAGACTGCATCTACAACTGCCAATGTGAATCAAAGCAAAACTAAGAATGAGTGGGTACGTTAGCTGCTCTTGCAGACTGCTCTGTATAATCAACGTAGCCTTGTCAGGATATAGGCAGGAGACAACCTGACTCGTGGAGAAGGTGCACATTTTGGACCAGATGACCTCCTGAGGTGAGGTACCTTCCAACCTTAACCATTCCAGGCTTGTGGTTCCACAATTACACTGCAACTAGAGCTGGAGACAGTAGCTGCTCAGCATAAGCGGTTTGCTGTAAGAACTATCTTATAACCCAACTTCAGTCTGTTTTAAGATTTTTCACACACTCACTAACTCACTACATCACTGACTAGTATAAAGTATGAATATCTTGCTGCTCCATTACGTCTTTTTTTTAAAATGTTTATCAAGATGGCAAGAGATTGTTCTCTTGCTGTAAATGGTGCAGTCACTGTCTGTTTCTTTCCACTAACTTTTTACACAGCAGGCATTTTCCAGATATTGACATGGCTAAACACACTTGTGTCTACCTGTTTCCCAACAGATTTTTCTCACTGATTGAATTTGAGTAAAGCAATGGAGAGATGATAAGAAAATGGAGAAGAAAATGTGTACATTTCTGTTGATGCATGTTTTCATCCCAGCTGTTCTTTTAATAGTGATGTCTGAGAGAATTTTGGACATGTCACTATTGAATCAGCTGTGACATCCAGTGAATGACAGCCCATGCCTGATATGCAAAGCCAATTTTTTTTTTCAGGCTAAGGGCTGTCCTTAGCCTCCTTCCAACATGCAGGTTCCCTCTGTTTGGATCCTTGTGATGGAAAAAGCCAAGATGCCGGTCTGAACAGTCAAATGCTTTGGACCAAAAAATAATTCAAGAACCCATTGTACTTTATGATCACACGGAGAGGGGTAGTTGTGAAACTGAAAGTTGTTTGCAAACAATTTGTTGAACCAGAGACTAAATTACCATCTGGCCCCTTTGTGCAGCTTTCCCTTTCTGCTGTTCTGCAAGTTCTTGCACATGGGAAGATTTACGTTGTTGATGTAGAGTGATTTTTGAGCCTGTGGCCAATGCTAATTTTGTGAGGAAATAAATTTTGGGTTTTGTTTCACTCTGAAATGAAGGTAATGTATTAAAGTCAAGTAAGGTCACACAATCACAAACCATGCCATGTGCCACAAAGCCTCAGCATTAAATTACTTGCACTGGGTATCCAGTGTTAAGAGCAGTTTGGCAATCACCTGGTGCTCTGGTCCCTTGGGAGAAGTTATGTTGGGCTCTATTAAATTAAGAGGGGTAAATCCCCAAAATCCACCCAGAGGAAGCTTGTAAACAGGGAAGTGAATGGTTGAAAACAAAATGCTGAAAAGCTGTTCACCAGCTCTAATTATTTAACTGACACTGTGGATACTGCAGCAGAGATGATGATTGGATGTGTTAGAAGTCTGGATTGAATCCAGACCTCTAGGATGATTTTCTGTGACAGTTTTTGGTTAATTATAAGAACCACATAAAAAAAAGGCACAAAATTCATCCTGTTCTGTTTAAAATTTTTCCCTAGTGTGTAAGACCTTCTTTAAAGGTTACCCTCTGATACGTAACACATCCTGTGTCATTTTGCTAAGCTATGACTCTGTAAGAAGTGGTTGAAATTTACAGCTTTGATTAGTCATAAGCTCTAGAAGTGTTTATTTTTCTCAGTTGCTCTTGCTGTGTAATGAATGTAACTTTGAGTACCCTCAGACTCTAGCCCTGGACTCTGGCAGCCTGCTTCTTTCCAAGAAATAGCACATCAGTTACACCGTGCTGGTAACATGAATTAGGTCCTCCTGCTTATTACAGAAAAATAATTTGCAGGCTGAGGAGGAGAGACTAGAACCAAAGTCTCACAAGGTCATTTCTGGCTAAACTGAAAATAAACCTGTGTTTTAAAGGCAACTTGAGAAAATTGCAGCCACTTATCTGTATTGGCTTGCAGAAAGGAGCTGTCTGCCTGTTTGAATGCGGTGGTTGCAAACTGGGGGGTTCCTGTTCCATAAGTAAGTCATTTGTTTCAGTGAGTTAAAATTCCCTCTTTGCATAGAGGTCTGTGACTGCTGGCAGTCCCTGTGATTAGTACCACGTTTCACACAGCTCGGCGTTTCTTGTGGACATGGAGCTGCTGCGCATGAAGGATCGTGGATCTTCGGGAGATTTTAGAGGCATTTATTTTCTGTGAGAAAACTGAATGTGGTTTGTGGGAAGAGGAAAAGCCGCCATTAATGCAAGACATATGTTTGGTAAATGACTAATACAGCAATTAAATTCCAATTAACTATGCTTCTGTTTATCAAGACTGATTAGCTAGTGTTTACTGCAGGGTATTCAATTTGCTTTACACTCCCATCATGTTCTAGATGATAGCTGGGTGGTGAAGACTTGTTTCAAAGCCTAGGGAGCCTTTTCCTGGGGAGGACTGAAGCTGAGGCACTGTGCCCTTGCCTCTTGCTGTGCTGGGCTCCCTGCTCGCTATCCCAGCACCTGCATGTGAATGGCTTTCGCAGCAGCTATCTTTGCTAGCCTCATGCTGTTGGAGTTGAAGCTTCTGGTGCTGCTGCCTTCCTCAGACCAGTGTATGCATTTTTCTTAATAAAACGTAGAATTCTGCTGTTCTGCCTGTGTTCAGGGGTGACAGGTGCCTGGTTCATTCTTACTGGCATCAGCTGGGAGATGTTTTGCTCACCTTTTCATTGTTCTTTGATATTCTTAGTCTGGGCAGTGGTGCATCAGCCTCTTTTGCCTGCCCACAGCATTACCTTACAGGCTTCCTTTGCGGCAAAGTTTCACAGAAGAGGCTTGAACCAACCTGCTGCTAGTGCAGGTGGGGCTTCGTGGTGGCCTGAGCTGAAGACTATGGGCTGTACCAGCTCTGGTGCATGTGCTGGGTCATGGGATTTACCAGGAATTTGGTGCCCTCCAAATTCTCCCAGGTGCTGTTTTTCAGTGTAAGTTATTTGCCTCTAAAAATATCCTTTGGGGGGCTTAACAAGAAATTATGGCTCTTAGGAGCTTGCTGCTTGAGTTAAAATATAAAACTTTGCTATTCCCCCGAGATCACTTGGCACCCAGGTGGTGTTGCAGAATAGAGGATACACTCCCCTTGCCCAGGAACTGAATATATATATATACACATATATATATAATTTCATTCAACAGAATGGAAGAGAAAAATAGAGAATGAGGCATTAGGGACTTGTATGCTGTTGTGTCAACAATTGTTTGGCATTGGAGCAAAGCCCAGTAACCCCATCAGCTCCGATTTGCACCTGGAAAGCAAGCTGGAGGGTCAGGTCCATTACACGGGGAATTCTGCTCAAGTGCCAGCTTCAATCCAACATGGAGATGCTGAGGAAGGGTGAAGGCAATGTGATTAGCTCCAAGTTATGGAAGTTACCATCCGTTAGAGGAGGGAGCTCATAATTTCCTACAATGAACTGAAGTAAGGCTGGAGCGGAAATAGGGGGTGGAGGATTTTCTGGCTTTTGAGGTTTTATGAACCTTGCAAACAGTTTATGGGTTCACAAAGCCAGCTGAGTCTGAACCATTTTTTTTTTTGGTAATTTAAACCCTTTTCTTTCCAGAGCCATTCAGGTTACTAATAAAAATAATGTCAGGCAATGAATTAAAGCTCAAGCTCTCCTGCGAAGAATAGAACATCCTATCGGCCTCTGAGCAGCAGAAAGCACATGCGCTACCTTTATTCGCTGGCTAGTGTTTTGGCTGCAATGTTTGTAGTCACACCCTTATTTTCAGTAGCTTTAGTTCTTTATTTAACATGGGTTTTCAAAATTTCTAAGAAAATTAATTATAAATTTTTTCCATTTGTAACTGCATGAATTTCTTTTGATCTCCTCTATCCACTCTCTTACTGTGGCAACTAATTTAATCCAAATTTACAATTTCTTAAACGTAACTGTGTTCCAGTGTATTTTGTGAAAGTGTCAAGAGAGAGGAGGGAGGACCTTATTAATGATTCCAGTGAAGGAAAAAATCTTCAGGGAGCTAAACTCATGAAGCATTATAAACTTATAACCCTCTTACACCAACACAAAAAAAAAAAAAAAGGTGGGGGGGAGACGAGGGCTCAGGGGAGAACTCCATGCTTCAAATTCATGAAAAACTTGTAACTGCAGCAACTGAAGTCTGTAGGAAATTCAGTGTTAGCCCATGGAGCTCTCTGTGTTTCTGCTTTGCTGAATGTCTCTGTAAAGCAGTATGTAACCCTAAACATCTGTGAACAAATCAAACTGACAATCCAGGCAGCAGTGAAACTAAATCAGTGTGTTTGTTATTCCGCAGCTAGTCATAAGAGAAACATGGAGCTTGTTTCACAAATTGAAACATCCCAAATTATCAGCAGGCCTATGACCGTTCCAGGTTCTTGCTTTTTATTGGTAGTTACCGAAGCCAAACAGGACCAGACTGAGTCTGTTACTTCATCTCTGCTTGGCTGGAAACGCTGCTGCGGTCTGATTGTGCTCCTAGAAATAACAGGCTTGGCTTTGGCTGGGAGGATGCTGGACCTGGAGGCAGCGTTTTGCGAGCTGATCCTACCACTTATGGGATGAGCTCCCTTTGGAGTGCACAGCTTGCTGGACACTAGAAAGAAAGACATGAAAGAAATAGAGATGTGAATGTTCTGGAGGGAGCTCTGCATAATGTTGTTTTCATAGCCAAATTTTCAGACAATCCCAATGATTTTAATAATAAATTTAGGAGGGAGGAGAAAAAAAGTGAATATTTTGAGGAGGTTGAGTTGTTTCTTGCCAATGTGTCTGTTCTGTGCAAGCTGGCAGCAGCTGGGCTGTGGTAGCAAGCAGCCACTATTGAAAGATCATCCGCAGATTTTCATCCTCTAAACTCCCGTGTTCCTGGTAAACACTGTCTTATGATCTAGCTGTGATCAAGTGTATATTTTCATGACCTAATCATGTGCTTCAGAGATTTTACACCACCTCTTTTCCTGCACTGGGGTGTGTGTGTGTCCTGCTGGGGTGGGGATGGCCTCCTGTGGGCATCTGGGATGATATGGTGGTTTGGGTCAACGCACTGAAACATCACATGCAGGCTTTGCCTTCCTGTATCCTGCTATAAAACGGTGCAAGCAGTCGGACTCTGGGACTTCATAACCAGGTGTCTGACCATCTTGTAATAACAATTTTAGCTGTTTGTGGTTACCACTGTTGGAGGCACTTGCCCAGGGCCATGCATGTTCTCCAGGGCACTGCTCACATTACTTCACAGCCAAAACAGACACATGCTAGGGAGTGGAAATGGAAGACAGTCTCTCTTTGACATTGACCAGTTCCCTGGTACATGGCTACCTGGAAAATTGGAAATGGTCCATGGTAGCGTCTGAGTGTCCACCAGCTGGTGTGAGGTTGGGGTGCTCGGTCCTGATGTCCTGTTTGTGCCGCCTGGTGTAAACGATGCTCCAGGCCATGGTATGTGGTGGTCACACAGCTTTTGCCTTTGTACAAGAAGCTGAATAGTGCCCTAAAAATCATAGCACAGAACAGAGCCTGACTGTTGGTGTGAGCTCCTGAGTGAGCACCCCAGACCCCAGGAAGCGGCAGCCCCCATGTAGCCCAGTTTCCCATGTGGCTAAGGCAAGAGGGTAAGTGGGCAGCATTGCTGGCAGTTGTCCTGACCACAGGCTGTTCTAGCCAAAATCAAAAAAGCAGCTGTCAAATGAGCGAGACCAGCAAGGGGGGGATTTGCTGCTTTGCTCAGGCTACTCTGGGGGAGGAAGGAAGGGAGGGGGTGAGGAAGCTGGGCTTGATCCATCGCAGGCTACCTGCATTCTTTCTCCAGGGCGGGTGCTTCACAGCACAATTCCCTTATGCTCTCTTATCAGCAGCGGGAAGGTGTTTTATTACGGGGTTGCTGCTGGCTGCTCACCAACCACCTCTGAGGCAGGAATTGTCACTCAAGCTAAATTAAAGAGTACTTGAGTACATACAGGGGAAGAAAAAACCAACTGTCAGGAACTGAATCCAGAACTCCTGATGCTTGGAGCTGCCTCGGTGACACGAGTCTTTTCCACCACCCGTAACCAAGTGCCCTTCTTGTGGTTGGAGCCTGGGTTTCCAGAGTTGCCTGAAGGAATCAGTCACCCGTTTGCTTTAGACTGAAATATGTAGTGTCAAAATTCAGGGTTTCTGGGATTTCATCTGACTTCATCGCTAATTCTTTGTATGCTCTCAGGCACATCAGTTAACTTCCATGAGGTATCCTGCTCCGTGCAGTAATCCCTGCTCTCAACTTAACAATGCTGCAAGCTGTAGAGAAGATATGCAGAGATTTTCAGGCTTGGATGGGACAAACTGTAGAGGCTAGAGCAGTGTTATTTCTGTGGGCATTAAAATATCTTCTGATGTCGGAAGGTTTTGGGAGCCCATTTGAAGAAAAGACATCTTTGGCAGTTTTGAAGCAGCCCTTAACAAAAATTTAATATAAGGATTGTCTTTTGTGGGAATTTTAATCTACAGCTTCTGCTTTCCTTCAGGATGAGGACACATGGGCCTGGCAAGGAAACAGCCAATTTGGCGGCTTGGCAAGCTTTGGCTGTCAGTGGAAACAGATTGCATGGTCTGCACTGGGGTTCGGGCTGGGAAGGAGTGGGGTCTGACCGTGCAGCAGGGGCTTGGGAAAACCACAGGTGGGCCTTAAGGTGTGGGGTGCCTGTAGTGCTGCAGAGGCTCAGACGCCTTATATTCTGCCTGTTGTAACACCACTAGAACATACGTTTGTTGTCACATGGGCAAGGATGCTGAACTGGATTCCCTCGAGCCATTATTTTACCTTGTCTCATCCTGTGTGCTGTGGAGCTGGTACCTGCAGGAGGCAGGTCTGCATGCTTCATGGAGAAAGCTTCCTCTGAAGGGATAAAAAATTGAAGCTTTGGTGTCCTTCCCCACAGTTTTAAAATTTTTGGATACATGGGAAAATGTATATTTATAGCGTTATGTCGACAAATGCTAATAAATATTGTTGCAGAAAACAGTATTTTCTGCCAAAAAAAAATTCTCAATAACATTTTATTTATATATGTTTTTGTCAAAATCAGCAACCTGGAAAATAACTGACTAGAGAGAGAGAGAAATGCATGTAGGGTAAGAAGATGTGGGGAATTATGGATGGTCTACTGGGGGGGGGGGATTCATTAAAGTCCCTGGGGAGGGTGGCCAGATAAGGTCCCTGCTGGATTCTCTGCCACCACAGAGTCTCTGAGGCAGGCAGAGGAAGCCTACTCTCCACCCCAAATTTTCCTGCCTCCTGGCATTATCTAACCCCAAGCTTTGTAGACAGACATTTAAATACTTATGGTTTTCGAGTGCTTGTACTCGATAACCCTCAGTGAACTTCTTTGGTGAACCAGCCCCGACTTTGACCCACGTCCCTGAACCACAGACACGCCAGCCTCCATCCGTCTGTGGCATGGAAGTAGCCTGGAAATGGGATGCCGAGGGCTGGGGCTGCCTTGCCTCGCTGCTTTCTCCCCCCCCCCTCGGAGGCACAAAACCCCTCCACTGGCAGTGGGGGCCCTGCAGCTGCAGAGGCTGAAGAGTGATGTATTGCCGGAGCATAGATAGGAATTTTATGAACGTTGGCTATCAGACTTTCAGTGCATTTGGTGAGCAGCTTAATACCACTGGATAAATATCCAGGGACGATATCTATCATCACGACAAACCCTCTCTGAACTCCCCCAGCCCGTGTTCCCTGTTAGCAGTGTTGGGCTCCTATTATTATTCAAGCCCGTGCTCAGCCCCTGATCTGTTTTCAATTTGCTGATAATGATGTCGTTTATTTTTTGGTCCTGGTGCAACCGCAAATCAAGCTGGCTCCCTGAAATCGTCTTGCTCTGTCTCTTCCACCATTGATATGCTCCTCTGAGCAGCATTTTCATCTGACTTGCATGTATGCATGGGCAAGGAAGGAGCAGGATGGAGTGGCTGGGATGGTTTTTGTCTCTTTCAAGACAGCTTCTCAATTCCATGTTAATATGGTTGATTATGGCGTTTTGTAATGTGACAAGTCTGGACTATGAACAGACCACAGGCAGCATAAGGATTGAAAGGCCTTTGGCAGGGGGACTGGAAAAGTCTGCTGGAGCAGCTGAGGCAAGAGCAAGGTAAAGGTGAGAGTCAGGCAGGTTTTCAATGAAATCAGGAATTTGCAGTCCCTCAAGGGGATACACCAGGTTGGAGAGAGAAACCAGTGTCTTCTGCTGCATGAATGCATGAAACACAGCTGTCCAAGAGTCTTATTGTTGGGCTGTGCAGGAAGAAAGGGAATCCAACAGGTCTGAGAAGCTTGGTGTTCAGAGCCAACCTATACTGTCTTCTGGGCATAGAAGAAAGCATGCTAGACGTGTACATTCATGGTCATTTGCATGTATGTTATGTATTTATCAATTTTCATCTGCTAAACATACTAATGTGATTTGTGCTCAGCAGATGCAGGAAGGTGCAGGTGACCCAAGGATAGAATTTGTCCCCCCTTAAGGTCAGTTTAACCTCCCTGCAGCTGAAGAAGCCAGAGGTGTTGAGTTTTTCCTAGAGCTAAAGTTAATATGAAAAATCACAGATTCATTACAGTCTTGTAGCGCTGGAATGAGCCTGCAGAGAACTCCTTCATCACTCTGCACTTAGGCAAGTGGGTCATTAGGTAACCTGCTGCAATGTTTAATTACGTCGATAGTCAGAAAGCTTTCTTAATGTCCCCTTTAAATCCACCTTGCCTCAAGTACAACTGTTTTTCTTCTCTTACTCTCAGTGAACATGGACAGCAATCGATCACCATTTTCCTGACCTTTTAAACGCGAGAAGATTGGTATTACATCTCTTCTTAGTCTTCTCTTTCGTAGACTAAACAAATCTACTTCCTTCATCTATTCTTCCTGGGCCACATTTTCTACGCCTCAATCATTCTCGTTACTGTCCTTTGGACTCTTTCCAGTTCCCTACATCTCTCTTTGATTGTGGTGCCCCAGAATGAACACAGTATTCCGGACAAGTGAAATCATTGCTCTTGTGTTATATACACATAATACTTTTGATTATACATCTTAGGAGTCAGTTTGTCTTGTTTGCAATAACACCACGCTGTCTCATTGAGTTTATGACTTGATCATTTTATACACTGCAGTTGCCTGTTCAGTCAGTGCGTAGCTAATGATCAATCCTCTCTCCTGTTTCTGCACTTGATTTCTCCTTGCGATGGTGATACAGTACACCTGAACTTACTATGTTTCCTGTTGGTTAGGACCATCTCTCCAATTATCAGGGCTGTTTTTCTAGTTTGATCCTTTGAGGAGTGGCAGACTATTTCAATTTTTGGTCCTTCGCAGAGCTTATAACTGAGTTCTTTGGCTGATATTCAGAAAGCTAGGACAGAGCTGTTTGTTCACTAGGGACTAGAAAAATGGCTGACATTTATAATAGACAATTATATATATATTTTCCCCACCCACTTGCACATGAGCATTTAAGTAGCTTCTGGTTGTGGTGTCCTTTCATTCCTGAGTTACTAAAAACATCAGCTTGTGTTGCAGTTGTTCACTAGACATCAGGTAAAAATGAGTGCTCATATCTTATTGCTATTTCCTCAAAGATTTCTCTTTCCTTTTCTTGTCTCCTTGGTAATATAGACGTATTGTATTTTGGGGCTCAAAATTAGATCAGTTTTCCATGTTATTTCTATTTAGGGAAAAAGCTCATATTTTATTTGAGAAGCAGCCACTATAAAGGAATTCCTACAGCCTTCAGAGAAGGTACTTAAGGACTGTGGTCTGGGACAAGAAGTCCATGCAGATCTGCAATTTGGTGTTCTTGTTTCTGTTGTGCACTGTTCTGTTCACGGTGAGTGTCTGCCCCAGGAAAAATCCAGTTACCTGAAATTCCTCTTCCTATGTGTCACTGGATTTCTTCGTGTGCAGCCTCCTAGTATCATTTCTTCTTCTTTTTAATCTCTCTTGGTCCCATACTAATAACATCCCTTCCTAGGCTGTGCATTTATTTAACAGATGATAATGGACTTCACAAAAATAGTGGGAAAGTAGGAAGTCACTTAATGTCAGATGATGGAAAAGGGATTTCCTTGTTCTCATCCTTACAAATTGCTCACAGGCTAAGTTGCTCCAGCAAGCTCTGTGAGCATCACGTGAAGCAGACCCCATTCCTGCAACATATTCTCCTGGCAGTGTGCTGACTGACGCTGCTCTGGCCAGCAATTCCAGCAAGGTCCCTGTCTGTCCAGCTGTCGAAGGAGTACTTGAACATTTTCAGTGTATCAGCTTTAATAGCCCCACTATTTCATCTGTGCAAGGTCATTAGTCCCCAGGTAACTATTGAGAAAAACTAATCACCTCCTGTCTGCTGAGCCATAAATCCTTATTTTCAGTCTCATGTCTGTGCTGGAGTCAGTCTGCAGCTTTCCCATGATCTTGTCATCAGATCACGTGGGCAATGCTGTCAGCTCTCCAGTGCTTCTAAGAGGATGTTGCTGGTAATTTTTTATGTATTTATTTATATTTTATTTTCTGAAAGCTACTCCCTCCCGCCTTGATTTTATCTGCCTGCTCATAGGAGAAAAGTCCTTTTTTTCTTCTGAGAAAAGTCCTCTGACCAGGATGTCAGTGTAGTGTAAGGAGCAGAGTAGTCCTGGATGGCATTATGGGCATTATGAACCCATTACACTTTGACCTAGATTATGAGGGTCTGTGTTTAGGGTCTGCCCAGATGTTGACAGCGAGCTCTGGTTTCCCAGCTTTCTGTCACACCATGGACAGGGTGCAGGCAGCTGAGGGTGTCAAGGGGTGGTCGGGGTGATTCCCAGGGCAGCAAGGAGCCCCAGAGCATCTCCAGCTGCTTAGGGCAGAGGCAGTTTTCCTGGATCTCTGCTTGCATAGGGGTAAAACTGCAGTCTACCGTGGAGGCATGGCAGTGATTTTTAGCCTGTGGTTTTGGCAGCCAGATGTGAAGGGATTACCATTTAAGAGGATGGAGGAAACACTGGTGGAATAGAGTCAGAGGCTGCCCTGTAAAGTTAGGAGAGCTGCATGCCATGAGAGGGCCCATGTGCTGCCCTCCTCTCAAATATTTCCCTTCCACTTGCTCTGCTGTTTGGGGGTTTCTAAACATGCTTTCCAGTGGGAGGGACTCACTTGCTCCTCTGCTGTGGCAGAGCACGAGGAGGTTTCTTGACTTGTCTCTGGGTCATGGCTGAATGTTTGATACTCAATTTGGTGGCAGTCATCTTTACATATAAATAGTATGCTTACATATATAGTTTATATATATAGTTTATATATATAGTTTACATATAGATAGTCTAAACTATCTCTGGAGCACAGATGAGCCTTTTCTGCTAGAGTGTACTCATCTACACAGCTTTTGTTCCTCCCTTGTGGTCCTATGGATCTCAGATTTTTCCTGCTCTGTGGCAGCCTTCAACAGAAATGATGAGTGCCTTGACTCATCCCTTGTATGTTTACACACTTGCCAGCCTAAGAAGCACATAGATCCCTCAAGTGATCTTGTGCAATATATTTGGCTTGCTGCCTTGGCTGGTTTTGTCTTCTCAAGCAAAAGTGGAGTTTGGTCATCCACTGGACTTGATCGATGAGTAGAAGGAATACAGCCCAGGATGGTGTGGCCTTTGTCACTTTCATGTCTAAGGATGTCTCAGCTCGTGCATAGCTGAGACACCTCATGTTGCCCCAGTAACTGAGCTACTCCATCTTGGCTCCTCTTCCTCCTTCAGGGGCAGAGCAATGCAAGCAGCTCCCTTTTCCCTGCCAAGGGACATCCATCCTGGGATTTGTATGTGCGAAGCAATTGTTATCTGCTCTGCCTAATCGCTGCAAACCACAGGGGCGCTGGGGTGGGGAGCCTGTTGTACATGTCAAGATGAATTAGGAGGATGTCAGGAAGATCTTTGTGCATAATAAGGAGAAAGAGGCAGGCTGGGAAACATTGGACAAGTGAAAAAAAGGAACAATCAAGGAGAAAAACTAGTTTTGGGCAGGGATACTCAGCTTGGCTGCCTTCCCTGTGGGCTTGTTCCATTAACATTTGGATGTTCAACAAAAGCTGTCTTTGCAGGGGTAAGGAGATAAGCAGAAATGCACTGATGTTTAGTTTAAAAGTAGCAGAGCTCCATGTTTCAAGTACTTTCTGGCTGTTTTCTTCCTCCCCTCTCTAAGAAATGTTCTGGCTTTGCTGTACCAAAATATGTGAGTGAGCCTGGGACATGCCTGGGTTCCTGGTGCACATGTGGTACTGCTCCCCTCATCTGATCTCATCCAGATGTTTTTTAAAAATTATTATTATTATTGAACTATGCTGCTATTAATAACTTGGAAGTAGTCTTGCTCCTCTGAACAGCAACTGGATGCAGAATGAACTCCTCCTTTAGTTTCTAGTGTTGGCTTTTTTCTTCACTTATTTACCTTCCTAATATTAAAAGATCATTCTCAAAGCAAAGATGATATATCTGAGCCCTTTGTCTATCTGAGCTGACTCTGGAAGGTTGATGCACACTCAGGCAAGTGAAATCAGTGTTGATTTTGTGGGGTTGAGGTCACTGTTCAACATCTCACAGAAGTGAACCTTCCCTTCAGTTGTCCTGCCTGGTTTGCAGTGTGCACAGTGGCTTGGCTTCACTCAGTGTGCCAAAGTCCATTGCCTGATCCTCAGCACAAGCAGGGAATGTGTTTACATGATTCTTCTTAAATACAGGTTTTACCAACTGCAAAAGGCTGCCGCTGAGCTTTTGTTGCAAGATTTGGGACATGTCTGGAGGGATATTGTCTCTTCCAAAGAGACTAGCTACTAGGAGGGTTTGCTGCAGAGGAAATGCTGCTGGATTTATTGCTTTGCAAAGACCGATTGTGGCATTGTGTCTGAAGTCACAAGGGGAGGCAGGATGCAAATGTCAGTCTGGTTTTGCAGATTAGGCCTCTCCATGGCAGAGCTGAGATGGGTCCAGTGCTTAGCATTGATCAAGTTATCATTTTCAGATTTTTGGAAAAGTATTTCAACACTTAAATTAATGACCTGACTATTCAGTTTTACAGAGCATCTGCAACTCCTTTTGACTAAAGGCTGGTACCTTGAAGTTGACTGCCTATATGACTGCAACCATCTGCTACCAATCTTTATGGAGAAACCAAACATGAGCCAAGCCTCTAGGGACTGTTCTATGTGGTGCTATGAGAAGTGGACTTGATGATCCAGCAAGTCCTTTCCAAGCCTGCATTCCTCTGGTTTTGAAGCTGGAAACATGAAACTGGGTGATTCCTGAGGACCCTATTAGTTTTGGCTTTACATGGTAGCACGTATCTCCTGAGAACCATTCACAACATGAGAAATCTTTCCTTTTTCTTAATGATAAAACCTAAACACTTTGCTTAGCAGTGATTTAATGAGCAGAATATTCCCATTGTCAAGGTCTGATGCTAATAATAGACAGGCGGCTGGCAGTTTGAAAAGCAGTCAGCACAATATTCGTTATATAAAAGTTAAATCATTTTAACTTGAAAAAAACTTGAAGTGCTTATTACAGGTCAGGTTGTAAGTATTGGCAGTAAATGCAACCTACTGACAAGATGTTTTCAACACTTTTGTGATATAAACGTAGTATAAAATGGTGCACCTGATGTTAAATGGATTATATGCACAAAAAAAAGGAGGTAGGAAGAAGGAACTTGATGGAAGGTAGGAGCAAATTAGTGATGGGAAAAAGGAGTAACAACAAAAGGGGATTTTTTAGTAAGAGATAGTTCTGCAAAGTTTAGAATTAGGTAGCAGTTATATTTGGTGCTCTGCATTATTAATTTAAAAATTCACTAAAAACAAGGTCCTTACAGGTGGTTCGGCTGGCTTGGAGGGCAGGGTGCAAGACTGAGTAGTGTTAGAAGTCCATCAATATACTCGTTATTTGTTCTTTGGAGTAACAAGCTCATCCAGATTGATAACAGTCACGTCCCAGAGTCTGGGTGTTATGGGGAAGCTGAGAAGTTACGTCTTGAGGTATTTCTTAATTACGATGGCCACCCTTGGGTTTGGGTCATTTATATTGCTGTTCTTTCTCAGGGCTAATTCTCAGTGCTCAGTTCATTCCTGGAAACCCCAAATCCCAGATTTGTTTCCACTCTGTTATCTCTAGCCTCTCAGGGTCTGAGACGTAAGAGTACAGTCTCTGTGGGGAGCCCAGTAACTCCAGTGCTTGGGATCTAGACTAGAAAGAATTTCCACCAGAGCAGGAAGTTCCCTGGCATTTTCCACTGCTACTTACTGCCTGAAATAAAGCAAGAAAAGCAGAGAGGGTCTGCACTGCATCCCTTCTTCAAAGATGTATCCTGCTGTCTAATAGTCATGCTAAAGCAGTCCCATGTGAGGATTCTTTCATTAAACCATTCTCCAGATGAGCACTGGAGAAAGGCTCAGCAATTCAAAGATCCATTATGTTCTTGCAAATGGAAAAAAGACAGGAGCCACAGAAAGCTCAAAGTGTAAAAATGCAGTACATTAGAACAACTATAGACCTACTGTTGGGGCTAAGAACTATTGACTGGCCCCAAATTAAACAACCCCACCCTACCCTCCAAATCCCCACTTTGGGGAAGAAACAGTGGAAAATATCATGTTGGAAAAAGCTGTTTGAGGCAGAGCAAGAAATATAGATACCTATCTGAATTAGTAACAGGAAAACTGCCTGTGCAACAGCACTGTCTTGCTTACAAGCATATGAGAATTGGAGGGAATGTTTAGAGAGAGACAACAGAAGCAACCTCTGGAAGGACTGTATGTAATCTGTTACAAAGGGTATTTTTGCAGTAGAACAATTTTCAGCACTTGATAAATCTTTCCGTTTTGAAAATAATAGTAATGATCAATCCTTAAAAGGAACAAGTTTCAAATTTAGCCAATGAAAAAAAGTTCAGTGATTCTTTATTCTAGAGAAGATCATAGAATGGCTTGGGTTGGAAGGGACATTAAAGGTCATCTAGTTCCAAATCATAGCCCCATCAGCACAGGCATTTCCATCTTGGACACGTGTTATGCAGTAATACAGTGCATCTCTAAGGCTTCCTTGTGCATGTTTGTATCTCTGGAGTGGTAACACCACACTTACCATGACTGGGAACAGGCTTTTTTTAGCTGCTGTATGCGCACACATTTCCAGAGTTTAGTTGTACAGTTCGGAAGTGAAACATAAATTACAGCAGAGGCAGAGAGCAATTGACAGGTACAGGGAAAAGGGAGAAAGGACCTATTGTGTGAGAAGCAGACAGCTCTGCTGACCTGAAAATATATAATTCCATGGAAGCACAAACCAGAGGGGCTGTGGAATTTGTTCTCAATTCACCATGAAAACCCTGGGCTGGGGCAACCGTCCATTTGATGCGGGTGGTCCTTAATGCGTGTCATAATTTACACTTAAGGCATATGTGATCCCTTGAAATTCCCTTCTTAGGAGGACCATAAAAACAGTGCTGCATATGGAGCTCACTGGAGGTTTCTGCAGAGCTCCCCCATTGTCAGACATAAACACATCCTATTATTCTAGTTTAGGTCAGAGTTCAATGACTCCCCAAGCTTAGTTCAGTTCTGAGCTGATCCCACTGCAATCCGGGTGGGCAAAAGAGAAGCATTTCTAACACAGCTACTTTCCTTTGGCTGCTCTGCTTAGCAATCGGAAGCAAACCCGACTCCTCAGGCTGCAGGTTAATGCACAGCTTATCAGTGAAATCATCCTTGCTCATCCTCAGGCTGTTTTCTGAAGGATTTTGCAGGCATTAATGAAGATTCCTGTTTCTGTATAGGAGATCCTAGGACTATCGTTAGCCTCATCTTCAAGAACAGGAATAGGAAGTGAAAGGACTTCATGCGGGGAATCCTTGTTAGCACAAGAAATAGATCACAGATGTGCCTTTGCCTGTCTGCTGCCAAGGCAGAGCCTGGCCCCACGCCGCACCCCGTGGAGCTTGGCCCCCCGCTTGGGCCCAGATGTCAGCACCATGCTGCTGCTGCTCTGGTCGTCTTCTGCTCCTGCACAGCCACTGCCCCAGGGGCTCCTCAGGGGGCTGGGTGGGCCTGTCCCCTTTTCCCTGTGCCATAGTCCCTGCTCCCATCTCTGGTGGGCAGTTGGGGTGAACAGCAATGCACTTGGTCAGTGCAGCATAGCAGCTCCCTAGGGCTGAGGTACTGCTTGATCCCTGAACACCAAACATGCTTTCCCTGCTGTTTGTTTCTTGCTTGTGAGAGTGGGAGAGGAGACACTTGACTTGGGGAGCTCTACAAAGGGGGTCCTCCAAAAATGTCCTCCCTCCACACTCACACCCCTTGGGGACAGTGTCTTCAGGGACAATGGCCTGAGGGCTGTTGGTGTCCAGCGCCAGAGGGTCATGGATGGACAGGGAGCAATCCGTCTTCTGCTGATATGAATGAGATGAAGGTGCAGAAGGACCTTGGGCCAGAGAGGCCTTGGCTGTATGAGGTGGGGAGGACACACCGTGTCCTGCCCCTGGGAAAACACTGAAGTGCATCTGCTTTGTGCCTTGGCTCAGCTGACAGGAGGTATTGCCACCGCTTTGGTCCTTGTGGCTATGTGGAGAGAGGGATTTCCCCACAAGAACAGGTGAGAAACAGTTTGGCCTGGTTTGGAAACAGCTGCAGTACAGTGACTTCAGTGCCAAACAAAGCAGTGAAGAAAAAAAAAAAAAAAAAAGACCACCTATTTATTTGACCTGAACTTCCAATGTGCATCAGTAAGCTTGACTGCTTGAGGACTGAATTATTTGCATGACTTGAGCATTGAGACTGTGGTGGCCTGCCTTCTTTGTGGGAGTGCCATCCATTACCCCTCTAAGAGTAAGGCCATCATTATTATCGATGTCTGCTGTTTATTTGTAGTTCAAGCAGGGGGATGTGTGCCTCCCCACCTACAGCACAGCTCATCCATGGGACTCTCCAGCCCCTTTTGTGTTTTTAGGGACCTTTTCCTGCCCAGCTGCCGACTAACAGTCTGCTTTTGCTGTCTGAAATATTGCCCCATCCTTTACTAGAAGGTTCCTGTGTTGACTGAAATATTAAGGCAGCCAAACAATATGCGTGGAAGTTTGTTTATTTGTAGGGTCACGTATTCATGCCTGGTTTAGACTCTTCATTCTGAGGAATTTCAGCTATTTTCCTGAAAAAATGGGGGACATTTATGGCCCTGGTGGGAAGAGAAGGCCTGCAGTGGAGATCAGGCTCAGCTGCCTGGTGCAGCATGACCAAGGGACCATAAGGGCTATTCTCTGTGTGACACCTAAATACATAGTTGCACAAAGTGCTGTATCCTGATGACACATACAGGGGATCTGCGGGGAAGAGAAAATGAGTGGGAACTTCACTTAGATAGAAGTGAAGATATATCCTGAAGATAGATCTTCAGGAGCTTACTGTGAAAGGGGGTGAATTGGCACATGGTCACTAGAGGGGTTAGTGGAGAAGTACATGGGGGAGTTGTGAGACAGTGCATGCCGAGGAAAGTGAGCCTCTTGCATCGTAAGGTAATTATTTTTAAACCCATTGTGGCAGTGATTAATGTTCAGCTTAGGCCTCACTGGCAGCTGGGCCTCTCTCAGGAAGCTGGCCTGGTCGGTGTGGCAGAGGAGGCACAGGGGCACCAGGGCTGCCGGAGGCTGGTGCTGTGGGGCACCTCCTCGTGTCCTTCCTCTGTGGTTAGCAGCGGTGGCTGCCCAATGGCAGCCGCAGCACAGCCACTGCCCGCAGCATGGGGAATGGTGGCAGCAGCCCTGGCGCCAGCGCTTGCCGTTAGGAAGCTTCCATCTAGATCTTGGGAAGCATCTGGGCTTCCTGTAACTGTGGGGTTTCAGCACTGTCATCAGGCAATGAGTCTGCAGTCAGGCTGCAAGCTTTGTACCCGCTACCAGGAGCAGGGAAGTGGAGACACTCAGCATGGGCTAAGCATCAGTTTCTGAAGCCCTTAGTCTCTATGAGCAGCTGGTACAACAAGCTCTATCAATCTGTTTCAAAGAACCAGATCCAGAGGAAATATATTGTCTTGAAACAGACAAATAAATTAGTAGCAGCAGAAAACTGTGGTGTTCATAGAGATTATGAAGACTGGAACCCAGGACTCGGCAAAGATCAACATCCTCTCATGCTGAGGGCAGTAGGGGCCCAAATAAACTCAGAGCTGCTTCCTCTTGAAGCTGTGGAGAGATGACTGTAGCTCATTATCCAGTGTAGTTCATTATTCGGTACAGAACTGAAGTAGGATAAAGGGCTTGTTCTGTTTGGTGTTGTGAAGTCATGGTGCTGCTGTAGGCAGGACGCTGCAGATGTGCACTAGGAGGAGCGGCTCATGATTCTGCCAACTGTTCAGTTCCATCCTGCATCTGGTATCCCTTGTCCAGGTGCTGAGGGTGTTGGTTTTGCAAGTTCTTTTCTATTAACATTATTTCAGTGTTCTTTTTTTTGTTGACATTTTCTACCCCCCCCCCAAAAAGAAAAAAAAAAGTTTTCATTAGAAAATGCCATAACCTCCTTTCCCAGATTTCTAGTGTTGGATCATGTTGAGTTTGTGTGCTTTGCAATCAAAACTTTAAGAGGGTACAGTTTAAAAAAAAAAAAAAGGAAAAGGAAAGCCAACAACTAATATTGGAAAGGGTGTGGATGTTTTCAGAAGAAAGATTAGCTATTGCTTCTGAAAATTGATTTTCTGGCAAGCGATTATATTACAGCCATTTTTCATTAAAAAATAATCTGCTGACCAGCTGTAGCACACTCATGTACTGAGAGGAGGAAGGAGGAGACCTCCACATGCTGCAGTTTGCCAGGGATAGTCAGAAGGTGGGACGAGAAACAGTAGTCCAGAGGTTTTCCTGAGTGCTGGTGCAGGCAGCGCGTGCAGCGGTAAGGGGATCAGAAGCTGGGGGTGTCCCAACGGACTGACCGTGCGGCCGCATGCTGAGCAACTGCATCGGCCCCTGGGCCCCCGACAGGATGCTTGGTGCCCCTGGAAGGCTGCAGGGACACAAATCCCACAGCCCCTGGTCTGCTGGGCTGAAGTTCAGATGTTTGTCCCTCTTGGGGAGAAAATCTGGGGAAGAGTTTAAAGAGCATTAAGCTATGGAGGGGGAAAGCATACCTGCAGCCCCTGAGCCCTCCAGTGACCCTTTGGAAATCACCATGACTGTGCACAGGCTTGATATTATGGTGCTACCTGCAGACACAGGATGGAAGGTGTAGAGGTGACTTATGATACACAGTAGCATCAAAATAGCTGCTGGCTGAAGCTGCAGAGCACAGTTGCACAGCTGTGAAAACTCATGAGCTGTGTGTGATACCCAGGCACTAAAAAGCAGCTGCAATCCCTGCAGCATGCTGCCAGAGCTAAGCCACTGGATCTCATGATCCAGCCTCGAGGCTTGTCAGGTCAGGATCAGCATTACAGCAATGGGACTGAATAAATGGCAGCTTTCTTTTTTGTGAAGTTGTTGCTTTACATTTGATTTCTTTTTCTATAACCCTCTCTCCTTGTCTCTCCAAATTAAAGTGAGCACATCTAGCTGAGGGTGCTAAGGTAATCATCTGCTCCTCTGATCATCCCAGAGCTATTGGATACTCCATCCCGTTTTTCTACACAGGAGTTTTCCTTGTTACATGCAGTGGAGTTTTATCTTGTGCTGTAAGCAACTGGTGCTCTTTGGGCTCAGAAGAGGGGCAACGGGCTTGCAGAAGAAACTTTAAAAACAAAACAGCTTAAACACTGCAGTGTTTCCAGCTCTGCCTCTCTGTGTTTGTAAGCTAACTGGTATTTGCCTAGTGTGTGTAGCAATTGCTGTGTTAACAGGCTACTGTGGTCACAGAGTCTGTGATTATGCCGTGATTATTAGAAAGAGAGAAGTGAAGAGGGCGGTTTGTAAACTCAATCTTTTTTGCTATCCTTTCTTAGAAATCAGAAGGGTATTCATTTCTGCTGCCTCTTTGTCTGTAAGGCACGGGCATGGGCGGCCCATTCTAACTGCACGGGAGGTTGAGCCAGCCTTGCTGTGGTGACTGGTGCTAAACCTTGGCAAGCAGCACGTTTGAGAGCTGGGGTTAAGGCAGCTGGACCCTGCCTTGCAACTAACAGCAAACTGTGCTAGGCCTTAGCCTTACATTGCAATGTCAGTGTGTGCAAAGTCCCAGGGTCTTATAATGAGGGAGCACTGCCTATTGACAGCCTACTGCAGAAGGTACCACTTAATTCCACTGTCGCACATGTGGGGTGCTGTAGTAGTGGTACCAGCATAATAACAAACACTTGTATTGCTGGTTTACATTTTGCAACTGGGAAAACATTCCACTGCTTCTTTGTGACATCTTTATCAGACTGGTGAATCTATTAAAGGAGGGAAATACTGAAATTTGAGTGTGACAAAAGCTGAGAAGCCACGTTCGTGCTATTCCCCACACTCAGATGCTCTCCGCAAATATTCCTGTGAGTAAAACTCTGGCCACAAGAACGCTTGCAGAAAGCTGAGAGTTTCCTATCTGCACTCCAGGAGCTTGTACCACGGCCAGCTGCCCCCTGTGCTGCTTGCTTCATTGAGGGTGGATGGGTGCAAAGAAGTGGAGCTGAATCCAGCAATGTCATGGTAAGAATTGGTTTGCTCTCCATACACCGTTATGCTCCATCAGTCTTCTTGGTGTTATTGGCAGAGCATGCCGAGTGAATGTGTGTCCTTTGGCTATATGCAGGAGTTGAATGTTGGCATTGGACTACCAGCATGTAATCAGGTGTTGACTTGCAGCCCACCTCCCACTACAGAGGCACGCTGCCAGCCATCCTTACTGGGTTAAAAGAGGTGCGGGCTGGGCGCCCAAAGTTCCCTGGGATGGCTTTAACCACGCAGCTCCAAAGCTGGGAGGTGCTAGCTGGATCCCAGTGGGACAGCCTGGCCCTCCCCTGCCCGAGCTGCCCCTGCCACACGTCGAGGTGGGTGGGTGCACACCGCACAGCCTCAGCGCGCAGACCCAGGCAGTTCAAGAGCAGGCTGAGCGATGCCTGTGGGCGATCGAGGAGAGCAGCTGGGAGCAGTGTGCTGGCGGCCCTCACCTGAGACATCCCTCTTCTGCTGTGTTTTATTTACAGTGACTTAGATAAAATAATCCTGTAATAAAACTAAACCAAAGCACATGTGGGACAGTAAACTGGAAGAAATGGAGTTAAGCCTATGTGATTTACTGAACTAGAAGGTACAGCTAATGGATAGCAACATCCAGCAAAAAATGGGAGTGACATTTCATTTAGAAAGGGAGAAGGCTAACACTAGATAAGTGGTGGTGCAGGGAAGTAGGACCAATCCTTTGAGCAATGTGTTTGGAGTCATTTGGGGCAAGAATCTGATTTTGTCCATAACAGAGCTGGCTACTGAGTTCAGCTCTCCTTTACAGTTTCCTACAAACGTTCTAGTGGTGAAGCCGATTTCAGATTTGCTAGCACTTGGTGCATTCAAATTTGGCCAGACTCTTAAGATGGCTTCACCAGTCAGTGCATCTGAAACTACCAGGTGTCTCTTCTAGTGTGGGTGACCTGTGGGGATCCCTGTGGCTGGCAGCTTTCTGTGTAGGAGTCAGCGCTTCATTCTGGGAGGTGGCAGCGCCCCAGAGCACTCCTGCCTCCTCTGGGGCTCTCACTTGTGTTTGCTGTCATAACCTTGTGAGGCAGTGGCTTTGTCTTCCTGTACCTGTACAGTGTCAAGCACAGAAGGGGTCCTGGTGTGTGGCTGGTGTGCCTATCTGCCACTGTAGTAAGAGTAAGCATAGGAAAGAAGCTTGTGATATTTGTCAGGGAAAAACACAATAATCTGCTCTGATTTTTGGCATTTGGCTATATACATCACTGGAAATTTTGCAAAAAGCCAGCCAAAGGAGTTGTATAAACTGCCATAAATGTAAACCAGATACTGTCAATTTAGGGCATTTGTAGTGGTGATGTAAACTGAGCCAGAAATGCTGAGCCTTGGGTCCAGGAGACAGCCAAAATGCAGCCAAAAGCTTTTTCCCCGTGTTTAATTTAGTACAGGTGTGACTGGATAGGTACCAAGCCGTGGTCCTGGTCACGCTCTGCACAAGGAAAGCTTAGAGGAAAGTGACTGGGGACTCTTGGTGAGAAGTCGCAGGACTTCGACTGAGCTTTACGAAGAGAAGACAAAAGCGTGTGAAGGGATGGTTTCTGGAAAGCCTGCCCCACGGCCTCATGCATTATGCTTTTCCACGTTTATGCCTATGAAGCGTTGTGCAGGTAGATGTGAGCTCAACCTGCCCAAGCAGATTGGAACCCATGCAAACATGAGGTGATAAACCTCTCTGAGTTTCAGCTTGGCGCCTCCAAGCCCCTGGGGAGTGACACTGGGGAGGTGCCCCAGGTAAGGGGTCACTCTGCCTCTCTGGGGTTTTATGTTTTTACTTAAATATTGTGGCTGAACGCCCTCGGAGATCAGGCTGGAGTGGGCTTTGGGCCTGATGTATGCATCTGCCTTGCATTGTGGTTGGCGCAGTGCATGTGGCTGGGTGGGGTTTAAGTCACTTTATTAAAAGACTTTGCAGATGCGCTTCATGCAAAGCTTTAAAGGTGACCAGATCCTGCTTTACAGGAGCTGCCGAGGGAGAAAGCTGGATGCTAGAGCGCTTCTCTTGGAGGTGTGGTCCAAGCAGATCCAGGGGCTGGAAGCTGCAGACAGACAAATTCAGTGTGGAAATAAGGTGCAGATTTTTTGTCAGTTAAGAGAATTAACTACTGAAATAATTTACTGGAGGCTCTACAGGCTTCTCTATCACATGTAGTCTTTAAATCAAGACCAGGTGTCTCTAAATTGCAGCTTTCCTCAGCAGAAGGATGGGTTTGTCCCACCACAGGGAATAATGATCTCTGACCAGTGCGATGCCAGACACTAGATTGTAACATTTCCTTCTAGACTTGAAGACCTATGGATCCTGCAGACAGAAAGAGATGTGTATTCCTTAACAGGGAATGGCACTCACATCCACTGAGAACAGCTGGGAAAACCTGGCAGATCTATGAGAAAAAGGGACTGGAGTTACCTCTGGCAGTTTATCGGAGAAGAATCTCTTCCTACTTGTAAAACCTGGAGGCTGGATAGAGGCCAGGCAGGGCAGCTGCCTCCTGGAGTCTGACCCTGTTTAGAGTCTAAGGAAGGACAGAGCTGAGAAATACTGGTGTACCCTGACCCTCTGCTGCTCTGGTAGTGGATGGGATTGGGAGAAGCGATAGATTGTAAACGTGGGCTCCTGTACTGGCACTTGTGCCAGGAGCTGCCGTGGTGCTGCAAGGCGATGGGATGAGAAACACAGCTCCTTCTGGAAAATGTGTGTGTGACAGTGTGGGTGGGGAAAGGAAAAGAGGAAAGGAAGCACAGCTCCGAGGTGCACTCATCTGAGGACTGAGTTTACATGTAGGGCTTCACTTTCATCAGTGGTGTCCAAGCCAGCTTGGGAGATAGGCATTCAGGAAAGTGTGTGTATATGTGTTCCCCTAGACTGGAAAGGAGTTTGGCTGCTGCAGGAAATTTATTAAATTCAGACTCACTGAGTGAAGCAGTTTTGGAGAGAAAATAAAAACAACGAAGACAAAAAGAACACATCCCCACCAGAAGATGAGGCTTTTCAGGGCAATCTCATGTGAGCTGCAAAAACCACGTAGTCAGCAGTCCTGGTTCCAGCGGCACTGTGTCCCGGGGAGGTGACATTGTGCAGACGGAGCTGCGAGGCAGGTGAGAGGTGTCGGTGCACAAATTGCTGCCGTGCTCATCGGTACTGGCAAACCTCTCTGCAGCTCACACTGCGCAGCCAGTGCTGTAGCTATGGTGCTCTTGTTGTATCCCTACAAATTGTGCATGTCCTTCCAAGCTGATTGTTTCTTCCTTGGCTGGCTGGGGATGTCCATAAAACCCAAGATAAATCATTCTGATTCAGTGAGCAATCTCTCACCTAACTACCTCTCCCCATCGCAGCCATCACGCTGGCAGGCTTTGCTGACAGATGATGCTGTATTTGGCAGACAGATTCCTGACATTTACAGCCTCTGCCTTGGTTCCACTAGAGACAGCGTGCATGGCAACACAACCCGACCCCACCAGGTTCCTGGCTCAGCTCATCACCATTAGCTATGTCAAAGGCAGTTGCGAAAATCTCTGCACCTCGCAGAGCACCTTGCAGTGTGAATGCTGCAGCATGCTTACAGATGGGGAAACCAACTCACAGCAAAACGCAGCCTGGTTCTGGGATGCTTCTTCAGAATCACTCGTGTTGCATAGGTTGTCCCCATGCTGTCTCTGAAACCGGGGCTGTGTTGGAGGGCACGTGTTGTCCCCATGCTGCCCTTGCACATGAAGGGAACCAAGTGCTTTGCCAGCATGGCTGGGGGCCAGCAGGCAGAGAACTGCCAAGCATCTGCAAGTGCCGTGCTGGAGATGCTGTGGTTCCCCTCACCCCATGGGCAGTGGATGCGTGCTGCTCACTACAGCTGGTAGCTGATCCCCCTTCTGTGGTTTCCCCTGGCACTGTGGGCCACTCATACCTTCCACCTGGCTGGGGGTCAGGGCTGGCGGAGATGGCAGGGAGGATACCCGGGGGTTCATTCATGGGACCCTCTGCATTAAGGACATGAATGCTCTTCCCTCCTCTGAGGAGACTGTGGCAGCTCAAGTGCAGCACGGCGATGAGCAGCATTGCACAGCATTTTCTACTGTATATAGGCCAAAACCAATTGACTTGAGAATATATTTTTATATGACTTGTCTCAAGAGCAGGACTCATAATATTTTTAAATGGCAGATGTGTTATAGTGTTTTCATTCTGTTTACATGGCTGGGAAAGTGACCCATCTTACTTTTCATAGCTACCATCTGTTGGTCGAATTCATTCCAGTGCAATCAACCAAGACATAGGCTTTTTTAGTGTTTTCTCTTTTTTTTTTCATTTGTTTTGTTCTGGTTTTAATTATTATTGTCTCTGGGAATTTAATTCCAAGCTTTCGGATCAGTGAGTAGGACAAACGTTTCTCTCGTTCTTACAGTGGTTGCTTGAAAGGGCTAACTGACGGTACAAAATATTCCATCTTTCTGCTTGCTTGCATGTTTTTCAAAAAAATAAACCAACCAAAACTGAACCTTTGAACAGGTGAGCACTCAGTCAAAGTGGTGGAATGATTGATTTGAAGCCTTCTCACAATGCTTTGTCCGGGTCAACAGAGGACACTAATTAAAAGATCCATATCAACATGGCTCAGGTTTCAGGCAAATTGAGAACTGAAGAACGCCAAGAGCCTCTTGAAAAAGAGAGAGACCACATATTATTGCCTAAAGTAAAGCTTCCTCCACAAATTCCCCAACAATAAGATCGTATCCAGCCCATTCTTATTAAGTAATGATTTGTTTTGCTATTTTTATCAACAGTCCCTGCTTCTGAACCATAATTTTGTTTTGAAGGAAGCAGAAACAGAGTAGATTTCCTGGGCTGCCAGCAGAGAGGTGGGATGTGCTGCTTCTGCACAGATGGAGGATACAGGGTGGGCAGCACCCCAGCACATGGGGCAGTGATGGAGGCAGCCAGCTGTGTCCTGGGCAATGGGAGCTTGCTTGGAGAAAGGCTGCCCTGAAGGATCTCACCTGGTACCTATCCCTGTTCCCCAGATTCCTGGTGGAGGCCCTCAGCTCATCTGAAAGCCTGGCTGGGCTCACAGCTGTGCACGTCTTTGCACCTTCTGCATTTAATGCAAGTCCAGCTCTGATGCAATGGCTCTTGCTGTTGGAAGAGCACCTTTCTCCAAGAACAGACTGCTCTCCTGCAGCTCCCCAGTGGTGCTGGTGGTCCAAGGCCCTTTGCCCCCAGCCAGTGCTGCAGCTGCTGCTGGGGTCTCTTCAGCATTTTCCCATCTGCGGACAGCCTGTCTCTGAGTAGCAAGCTGTGCACTTTCAGGGTCACATCTTCCAGGCTCAGCTTTGGAGCCAGCAGGGCATGCTGGAGCCATCCATCTGTTAACAGCGGGTACTCCGGGAGGGTGGCAGCAAAGTGAGTCAAATCCCCAGAGTGACACTGGGGACTTCTAGAGAGAAGCAAATGACTGCGTGTGAAGAAGAGTGTAACTCTCCTTTTGTGGTGTTAAAAATTTAGGAATGATTCTAGGGCAATGGGGCTGCTCTGATAGTCGCAGGAAGCAAATCAATGCCTCTCTTTTCTCAGTATGGGCAACAGGAATGTGCTTTCCCTCCCTCTGGCACTGAAGAATGGGATAGAGAGAATTGGTCTTTGTTTTGAGAGCATTGGAAGTCAGAGACTTTCAAAGCATTTGCAGAGAAATGCCGATAATTTAAGAAGATTGTAGGGGAGTTTTAGTTACTGTAACTGTTCAATTACTTATAGAAAATGGAATTTATCATGTAGCAAAATGGATGAAGAAGAAAAAAGAACTTCTTAAAAGAAGCTGAAGATGGTGTTACTCGGTTTCAGAGTGATCTTATTTTTAACCTCCACTGAGAAATGTTGACTATCTCTGTATTTTTAAAAAGTCCTTAGGGATCCTCTGTAAGTTTCTTGTACTTCTGGGGAGGGAGTGTGTGTGGTTGTTATTTTCTAAACCAGAAACCCATCATATACTGTTTATTAGTTTTTACCTGCATTTAAATTTCCATCAAACAAAGCTCTGATAATCACTGTAATAAGGGCTGTGTTTATTTTGCTACATAAATTTTCTTGATATAAAACATCTCAGAGGAAAAACATCTGTTTGAAAAAAAGCATTTTCCTCTGACATAAAAAATTAAAAACAAAGCAAAAAAAATGCCAACCACTGTTTGTTTAGAAGTGTTTAGCTTATTTCTGAGCAGGTCAGGAAAGAGAAAATGAAATGAAAAAAATGTGGGCAGCTGGGAATAAAGGCAGCAATCTCTTAGACTGGCTACACGTGTGGGTGGTGGTGGTAGCGACTGTGCTTTTTCTTTATAAGTACAAATGAAATTTCATCTTTACGATCTTTGTTAAGGCGGACCAACTCTTCAACAGCAACCTGCCCAAAATACCCAAGCACTTTTCTTCCACCTTAAAACAAATGTTCAGTGAAGCAAAGCTGAATTTCAGATGACTAGGCATAGGCCAGTGGCGAGCTCACCCTGCAGAAATGGAGGTCAGGGTAACGGGGCTTTGTCTCGCATTTCACCTAGCTCCTCTGGCCATAGCTGGCAGAGGTGGGCACCGGATGAAAGGTGAGGAGAGGAGGTGGTGAAAGGGGTGATGACAGATGGGTCCCGCCATACATTCCTCCTCAGATGTGTTTTCACATCTGTTTGGCATTTCAAGGGTTATTTTCCACTGAGCATCACTCAGAGACATGCAGGCAGGTGAGATCCTGCACTTGAAAGGCCAGGAAGGAGAATATACCAGGGAGGTACATCTTACACGTGTGGTAAAGTGTGGCTGTATAAATTAAAGAGCTGACTGAGCCTCCAAAGAAATACGGGCTATCCAGCCTCTATCCCAAAATCACTGGGGTCTCTGGGTTTTCCTTTTCCTCCCAGGGAGAAGGTATTTTTCCAATGGTCTGAACTCCTGACCCAAACTTTTGCAGATCCATAAGTGGATGTATTTTGTTACTCCCCAGATGCCACTATTTTAAGGTCTGAATCATCTATAGAAAATAGGACTCAGATGCTTAAAAGTCTTTGAAGGAACCCTTCCTGGGGAACAAACTGTTCTTTGCCTTTTTAAAGCTCCTTTCGCTCTGTGGGTGTTGCTGAGCTGTATCCTCACAAGTGAAGCCATGGCCCTATGAATGCTTGTATTGCTTGCCAGCAGTGCAGTACGTCTGGGCATGAAGCCTCCAGCCCCAGAAATGCCAGAGGGTACCGAATGCTGCAGAGTTCTTCCTCTGCAACCCTGGGCAGAAGAGCACAGCCATCCCGTCCCTTCCTCTGTCTGCTGGGGTCTCTGAGGTGGATGGACAGAGACATTAGTTCGGAAATTGAGCTTTTAAAGTGCTTTTAAATACTTTAGTTGAATATCTTTGCTCTCTGAGTTACCAGTCCTGCTGCAAATGCAAGAAGCAGCAAAGATCTTTTTATGAGAGCTTTCAGAGGATTTTATGAAGGAATAAACATACATGTGCAAAATTCAGTAAGCCCAGCACTGTGACTACTGCTCTAACTTCACTAAGGTAGCACAACAGCCAAATCGGTGTCATAGCTGAATGTGAGGCAATGAGCCTCCATGAGGCATTAAGGACCTCAAGTAGCAGGTGTATGTTTCAAACCATGGGATTCCAACACCAGTGAACCTGTGTACAGGTGCCCAGAGGAGATGCTTTCCTTCAAACAGTCACCTCAAATATTGTTATGCTCTTTGTGGGCCCAGGATCTAACGGCCTGGAGTGATTTTGGATCCTCTACCCATGGCAGAAGCCCCGTGTGTGAAAACCAGGTTGGCTCTGGCTAAGGCACTAGAGAAGACAGTGACAGCCTGATCAAGGACAGAGGCAACCTCTGCTTTGGCTCATCTGGTGATCCAGTAGAACAGGATCTTCTTCTGTTCTGTCTTGGATTAAAGGAAACCAGCTGCTCAGACTCAGAAAGCACTTCTAAGCTTTGGGATCTACGAGGTGGCTTAGTGCTTTTGGAAACAGATTTGATCTATTCCACTCACTGAAGGGAGATGAGAGGTCACTATCGAAAGCCCACCCACTCCTGGCAGTTTCCTTGCAAAGTCTGCTATTGAGATGCCATAGACAATATTCCTTCTTAATGATGAATGCTGAATATTAGTTTGGTCCATGGAAAAAAAAAAAAAAGCCTTCAGTCTGGAACAGCACATAAGATTGTTGACCTATTATTGGATTTTCTGTCATTATCTCATTAACTGTTGAAAAATATTGCCTGGTGGTAGATTAGGGAAGGAGGAAAGTTTAGAATTTTTTCCCATGATATTTAACGTGTAGACAAGGCTACCTTTCCATTTTTGTCAGGATGAGAGCCACTTATGATACAGAAATTCAAGGCTGCGGCACACCAGACACAGGCCTTATTTGGGTAACTTTCCTCATGAGAATCAAGTACAAGTTTCAGACTAAATCTTCAAGGCACGCCGTGGCATGGATCCAGCCTATCTAAAAGATTGCCTGTAGCTCTGGAATGAGGGTAGTGAAGGAAAATCCTTTCCCAAACCACAGTGAGACTTTCTGGTTCCCAGCTAAAACTCCTCTGTGTGGTAAGACCTTCTCAGGAATGGATGCTTGTGCTCTCCTCCATGGTGACAGGGCCCCAAACACTGTTACATTGCTGCTGGGTACTGTTGGGCTTAGGGAGGTCATCATCAAGCACCACAGTCCCTGTTCTTCTTTACGTGGGAGATATGTCTCTCCCAGGTCCCTCTGTCTGGGTGCTCATAAAGGAGCACAGCTTGCCAAGCAGTGAGATCTTTACGTAATTTCTCAACCAAAAAATGTGCTTTCTCCACTGCGTGCCTATTAGCCAAGCTCTTACAGAGGGCTATGGGAAGCCTCAATGAGAGTGGTGGGACTAGCAGCCGCACTAGATGGCTACCTCATTGGCCAGCATCACGACCATGGACAAGTCACAAGTCTGTTTTGAAGGACAACGTTGCATATGATCTTTTTTCTATTATTTCTATTTCTTTTACTAAGATGGGCTCTGCTAGGCAGTAGTAGTGGCCTGAGTGTCCTACCAGGGAAGAAAGGCAGAGCTGCATGGGAAGGGCAGTAGCTAAGGTGCCTCACTGCTATTTGAAGGCAGCGCCACTCGGCTCTGACAGGTGAGCTCTAGGGGGACTCTCACCAAAAATGTTGAAGTTCTCACAAGGGTTTTAGTTCATAGTTAGTCGATGACTAACATAAACTCTGGGCTCAGAAAATAATATGTATTAAAGGTGATCAGGGATTTACAGCCTGCATTCCTAAAACTCTAGAGGGCAAGGTATTAGGTGGAGGCTAGAACCATTTATTTTAGTTATATTAAATGGAAACTCTAGACACTGTCTGAGTCTGCCTATTCCTACCGCTAACACCACCTGGCAGAAAGGTTATATTATCTGCTGTTTACTTTTCTTCTTTTAAAAATCTTTCAGCCTTCCAATCAGGAATAGGCACGATGCCATGGGCTCTACGAGACCAGGCTCAAATGAGGAAAAGCATCAGATACAGAAAGTGGTTGCAAACATTTTTCATCCGGCTATCTGGGCAATCCTCAGGAATGCCAAAAGGATCCGGATGAAAACAGTCCACTATCTGTAAGAAGGGATGACAAGTCATATTTTTCACCAAGATACGGAGCAGCTGTACTTGTGAATCTGTAGTTCACGTTAGCTGCCTCGCCGATTCCCCCAGCAGCTAACCAGGACTATTCCTGAGTGGTGGGCACCAGGCCTCCAGGGCTCTGCCAGCAGGTCTGCAGTCTTCTGCAGAGCAAAGCAGGCTCACTGAGCTCTGTACCCTTTGTCATATAGTTTGGGTAGTTCTCTGTTGCGTGGGGTTTTCCCAGGCATGTGGCAGTTGCAATGGGTGAGAGTAGCAAGGGCTCAGTAGGGCTGGCTGCTCTTAGCGTTGAGTGGAATAGGGGAGAGCTGATAGAGCACAGAGTTACTCTGAAACCTCCCCTAGGGCCCCCAAGCTCTACCAGTTCCTCACACTTCTCCTGCCTCACCCTGCTCAGGACCCTTGTGCTGCTCCTGTAAAATTTGCCACCCCAAAAACGAAGATGAATGGGGAATTTTCCCCGTCCTATTGGAAAGCATTGAGCCAATTCCCTAGCACCTTGGGAGAAAAGTTCCTTGCAAGTGAATAGTTCTCTGCATTTACAGCAGTACAAAGTGAAAATCTTTCAGGAGGATTTGATGCTTCCTTTTGGATATGGGGGAGTGAAAAGCCTGCTCAGGTATGGTCACTTCGACCCCATGTGACTGTGCAGAAAATAGCCATGTTGTTACCAGGCTCTCTTGCTCTGTCTGCGCAAGGTATATCCAAGCTGCAGACCTCCACCCACTTCGTAAACCAAGGAAACCAAATTCCTTTTTCTCCCTGGCTGCTCCCATAAGAATATGATGCTCACAACAGCCCTTTTAGCATGGCAGCTGCAGCAAACCCACCAGGAAGAATAAATTAATCCTTAAAAATAAACAGCTGGCCATAAAAGAGTCCAGCAAAACCCTGGCCTCTGCTCTTCTGATAGCCTAGGGGTCTCAAAGACAAATCACCCTTGCTACCTACCCCCAGTGAATATTCCCAGCTTGTCAGGCCAGCTAATTGTTTTGGAGTGGGTGTAATACATCTCCTGCCAGCAGAGGTTTGTGAGGCACATGATGCTGTAAATGATCTTCTGTTTATCTAATCTCTTCTCTTGCTGCTATCATTGCACATATATACAAACTCCCTTTATAGCTTCCCTCCAGCCACTGCTCTGGTTACAAGTTTAAACAAGTACTTGCTCATTTTAGAGCTACAGGCTTATTTAAGGAAATGAATGTAATAGCACCAGGCTGTTGTTGTGCCCGGCAGGTAAGGTTGCGTGCTGGCCGTGCTCAGCCAGCTTTCATTCGCAAAGTAATGATCTTTGCGGATGTTTCTTTCCACTCAAGAGTTGCTTAGATGGGACACAGCTCTGCTGCTTTTTGCTAATCTCACATGTCCACAGATTACCTAACATATGGAAACAAGCCATAAAAACAGATCAACATACCCAAGTCAGAGGAAGGTACAAGAAGTATGTCACCAGGAGCTGGATCCCGATTTCTGCCGATGGGATGGCAATGCAGCTCCCTTGAAGACACACAGGCAAAGATGAAGAAAGAGGGGACTTAAACACACCATCCAGCACCCAATGCGCATTCTTAAAATAAGTGCTTAAGCCACAAGACACAAGCTGCAATAAAAATGTGGCTTAGCATGTAGGCCAGTACTATAAGTGACCTTTTCTCTGTGTTGCCAGAGAGAAATATGAGATAATGTTTTACGATAGCCTATAATCTCCCTATCAGTATAGCAGTGAGTGATTGGGCAGGCAATTAAGTTTTAATTGAAAAATTGGAGCAAATGGGGAGAAAAAAATCAGAAAAAATAAATGGTCGAGTCAGCAAGTCACATTAGTGACAGCAGCTAATGTTTCTAACATGGGCTTTAAATCCTTAGCCTCTCTCCAAAGCAAACATATTATGCATTGTTCGTAACACCCTTAATTAGAAATATTTAGCCATACAAATAGTAGAAGTACATTCATTTATTTGCTCAGGGGCTGGATGAATATTAATAGGTCATCCTAGGGGGGAGGTATTTAGCTCTCATTTTAGAGATCACCTGCACAAAACATTTTGAGCTCATAGACTGTGTATCTTGGTTTCCTCCAAAAGCAAGAAGCTGGCTGAAGGCATTAAGGCTTGTGACAGTGGGGAAAATGAACCAGGGCTTTCCTGCTTCAGCACACAAGGTCAGCCTGAAGCCACGTAAGATCTGGTCTCAGGTGAGCCAGCACCTGCTGGAGGGATGGATTTGCTCCCGCACAGTCTGCAGCCTGTGCTTCAGGCTTCGGGCTGCAGCTCTGTGCTCTTACGTGGTGGGAGCTGGATTTTTTGTGTGGCTGACGAGTGGCGAGGGTGCTAGGGCTGGGGCTAGCAGCTGAGGAGAGAAAATACTGAGGTTGTCATAGGCTGTAGCCCCTTGATAGTCAAGGAGTTAACACCTTTTTTAGGGCTTTTGTGTTGGGTGAATTTAACATTATGAAATTACCAAGGAATTTAACAGGACGGCTGCTTTTGCACTGAAAGTATACATGAAAAACCTTAAGCTTGTCTTTTTAGCTTTGCATTACAAGCTCACTTTTTACTGCAAATGGTCTTTTTCCCACTCACTCATTCAGGAAACATAGTGATTTTTCCCACCATCCTGGGGAATGAACAGGAAAAAAATGGATATTTCTATGTTCATAAAGAACAGAATATGACACATGCACTTTCAAGCCATTTCAACCTTTGCTGTGAATACTTTCCCACTGTCCCCCTGAGTGCCCCAGATCCAGATGGGGTTTGCACACTGCTGCTGGGGCTCCTCATCCTGGGAAATACCATGGTAGGAGATGTATTTGCCATCGCAGCAGTTGTAAAGAGGACAGAGCCTGTCTTGGGCAGAGACTGGCCTGTGATTCTCTGCTGATAAATAAACATCTCTGTTTCCCTTTTGCACTATGCAACTTGATGGTAAAGGTTTCAAAGAAATGTTGAGCTGACATCAAAAAAACAGACTCTCCAAGGCAAATAAAGGGAGATTTATTTTCTTATTCAGGTTTCTCAAAGGCTCCTTCTCTGTGCCCTTTCTGTACACAATGGTTTTCACCATTCAGGAATGCTTTCATTTAATGTCTCAAATAGCTTTTTGTGTCTCCTGGTATCTTTCTTTAACCATAAAATAAACATCCTTTCCCTAACAGGTCTAACGATGTGGGTTTGGGGGCACCATGACAATAATCGATCCAGAATATAATTTTTTCACTCATTGGAACCTAAGATGTTGTTTCTCAGTAGGCCACTCTCGGTGTCCCTGCTTCCTCCTAAAAGTTTGCTCAGTATAATGCTGCAAATCTGTAATTTTGTTTTAAGCCAAAGTAGATATATCGACTCAGTTTTAGTATGGAGAATGTGACGGCTTTTGTGTTGGCACAGCCCCTGGCTGTGCAGGAGCAGAAATGGCAACAGGCATCCCGGTACGCTGGTGGCAGGGCACCTGCAGGGGCCAGGGCTGTATTTGTGCCAGTCTGATGGACAGCCATGGGGACAGGTAGAGAAATCCTTCTGACAGGGTGAGACCTGCAAAGGGGTTATCTCACAGCTGCTTCACCAGCCCCAGGCTGCTCTTAGGAGCAAGCTGCTGGGCAAGAAGGACCACAGGGCAGGACTAGTCTGATTGCAACTTTACAGCCTTCTCTGAAGTCTATTTTTTTCTGAGAAAAAGAACAAACCATTCCCAGCCCTCCGGCACAAGCAGCTGCTGCTAGAGTTATTGAACCAGGCAGCACATGCTTCATGCTGCTGCTGATTTTCTCTTTTAACTGGATAAATAAGATGCAACTATAATGATGATGAGACTTCAGTGTATTAAGCTGCAGACACTGGTAGGCAGGGATGCCTGGCTGCGAGATGAATTCCTGCACAGTGATAATGGGTTATGGGGATTTCCTGCGTGGCTGCCTGAATCGGGGCCATCTGTCAGCAGCTTTCTGTGGTGACAGGCCAATGCCGAAAAGACGGATGGAGGGAATCTGAAGAGAGAGACCTTCCCAGCTGCAGGGGAGGCTGAGCCATGGGCTGAGCTGGATAGATTTACAGTCTGCCTCATTCTCTTTAGGAGTGATGCTTTCTTGAAATGTTTGTGTTGATGTTATTTTTTTTTTGTTTCTGTACATGTGATATTTTGGTACTAGGATGCTCCCCAGGTACTGCATTAGCTGCTGGGGGAAGAGGACTGGAGGCTCTCAGCTGAGGGAACTGCTGGACATCCTGGGCAGCTGTACCTCAAAGCCTGCCTGAAGGTGGGAGGATGTTTTACCCCAATCCTGACTTTCAAAGGCCGAGGAGAAGACAAATCAGGAAGAGGCTGAGGGAGCTCAGCCATTATCTGTAGCAAGACAGAGATAAAAGGTATAGCTTAAAAGTAGCTCCCTTGTGCTCTGACAACAGCTTATCAAAACATTTACTATATCCCCTTTGACTTAATGTACTTTTTGGTGATTCTCTGTGCTATCCTGGGTAACCAATTTATTGCAATTCAGGCATGCCATTGTTGGTTTTGAACTCAAACAAGTGGTTTTAGTGGTGATTTATGTTTAAGTAATAGGAGCTGCCTAGTACTGGTGAGCTATCCTGCAACAACAAACCAGCCCAGGCAGTGCAGTTGTTGTAATAATGCTGTTTTGTGGCAGTACAGATTAAATGTCCAGCCTGTCTAAGATTTCTGTGCTTTCTTTGTGGTACTGAAATTGCTGAAGCTAAGGCAGTTTAAGGCTTACAAGCAAGGCAGGGACGCCAGAGAAAAGCAGTATCTTTCATTAGGCAAAAGTCTTCAGTAACTGAAGACTTGCCTAGTTTTTCCAACTATATCATTTAGACTAATAAAAGATAATACATCCCCTTCCAAACCCTTATTGTGGACATTTTAAAATAGGGCATGCTTTTAAAGAAGCAGAAAAATTAGAGAGGATGCAGTGGAAAGTCACACACACACTCCAAAAAAAAATGATTGGAGAGTTTCTGATTGCTTTTTATGCAGTATGAGAATTAGAGAGCTCAGGAGGCTCATCAAGAAAAAACTAGAGGAGCCTTGCTCAGACTGGTAGGTGCCTTCATGGGAAGAGCTTACCCAGTTGTGAAGGGGTTTTTGCTCTGGTGGTGTCACAGCAAGAACCACAGCTGTGACAGTGAAGATTACATTTGAACTATAAATAAGGCATTATCATATTGTTGCAGTAGGTTGCTCTCTGTAAGCTTTTCTTTGCATTCAGCTTGCAGGCTCAATATGACAGCAACAGAGTGAAAATATAGGCCCTATAGATCATATTGACTGATCCTTTCCCCTCTTAGAAAGAGTAATTCTGCAAGTGAGCTAAAAGAGCACGGGATTAGCTCCAAAGAGTCTGAAGTCCTGCAGAGTCTCTGAGGCTAAGGACACAGAGCATGGGACTCCTGCGTTTGCTGTCCTCCTCCAGAGCTAATGAAACACCATACAGCCAGACACATGCTATAAATAATGAATGGCCAAAAGAGCCAGTTGGAGACCACTAAGCACAGGAGGGATTTAACAGTTAGCTGAGGATTTAAGAGACCTGCTCTGTCCATGAGTTACTCTCTCCCCTTCCCTCACATTTATCTCCGAAGATAGATGTGTGAAGGCTTGCAGGAAGCTCTCATGCTGCAAAGTGAAGGCCAGGTGCTTAAGAACTAATCAAAAGATGTGCGCGTACAATAAACAGGTTGGTGGCTGACGGGGCAGGCTTTCAAGAGGCCCTTCCAAAGCCTTTCCGCTGCAAAAAGCAGAGCGAACATTTGTCTCGCTGACTGTTCAACAAACACTGTTCCAGCAGCCCTGGCGGAGCCACCTGAGGTGCCTGCTGCCCTGCCGCCTGCCCCTTGCATCCCAGCGCACTCGCTGCACGCAGCCACGCCAGCTTGGCAAGAGCCCGGAAACCCCAGGCAGAAACTGTGGCTGCTGATTTCTCACCAAACTTGTACCAAGTGGTTCGGGCCACTTAGGGGTGGGCTTCCTTCTGGCAGTGGAGTTGCAAAGATGCTATTGCCTGGCCCTCCTGGTTCGCTGAGGACCAGGAGTGCGATGGATGATGTGTCTGACTGCAGAGGAGAGTGTCGGCTGGTCTCCCTGCCCACGGGGACAAGAGGCACAATTCCTGCTGCATAAAGAGTTTGTGTGAGAGGGATGGCAGGAGACCTCACCCAGGGAAGGATGCTTTTGTAATGTTGGCTTGTACATTTGCAGAGAGCAGAAGCAGCAGGCAGGAGGGTTGGGATACTTAACGGGAATTGCTGTTGGCTCTGTTGACAGCATGCAGACGCAGCAAAGCGGCTCGTGGCAGTGGCTGCAGCTCAGCCCAAGGCTCAGCTCTCTGGGGCTGTTATTTCCAGCCTGTGCAGCGAAGGCCTGACCCCCAGGCTGATGAAATCCGTGGGGCTGTTCATCGGGCTCGTGTTCACAGGTGCTGCCTCTCGTGCCTCTCCAGCACAGGCGGGGGAGCTTGGAGAAAGAGGGGCCGATAAAGCCAGCCACAGAAGTTTGCTTCCCACTGGCCCTCTCCTGCCAGGCAGAGGCCCCTCTGCTGCTGGCCTTCTGTCAAAGGGTGTCAGGTGCCTGCTAATTACAGATAATGAGGAACTTAATTGCCCTGCAGCACATGGCTGGCTGTTCAGGCTGCTGTGTGGTTGGGGTAGGGGGTTGTCTGTCTGTCTGTCTCCTTGCTCTGCTCTGGCCCACACACATAGTGGGAAGGGGCAGGGGGCTCCATAGGGAGGGGTTGTCCCAGACTCACAGCCCTGAGCACATGCATGTGCCCTCCTGATCTGCTCTGCTTGCATCTGGAGGCTCCTGGATATGGTAGCCCTTCCTGCTGGCCTCTGCCTCTGCTTAGCTGGGAGGGCTTGTGAGGGCTCCCTAGCAAGGTATGTCTTTCCAGAGGGGGCTCTGGGTTTGCGCAGCGGCTGCGGGTATGGGACGTGCTGGGCTGGCAGGAATTGGGATGCTGTTGTGCTTGAGTGCTGGTGAGCCCTTGCTGACAAGCTGGGTCCCCCTGCCTTGCCATGCTCCAAGTTTGCTTTGGCCCAAGTAGGCCTGTTTGATCTGTGTGTTTGCAGGATGGAGCCAGGTGGGAAGGAGGCATTTGTGGAGCATGCACAGGAGGGCAGACGTTGGATTGGGCCTCTTACAAACACACTGCCAACGTAGCAGCCAGCTCCTAACCCCATCTCTCATGTCTGTGTCATGTGTAGCCGTAATTTTACAAAAAGACCGGCCTAATGGGGGATAACGCATTTGTGTGTGCACTGGGTTGTGTGATTCCAGAATAGCTCTGCTGGCTGGGGAGCACAGTTGTGTGTTAGAGCCGGGTGTGTTTTACCCGCAGCAAAACTGACTGGCTCCAGCACAGCGTCCTTGTCTGTTTGATTTCATATCAATTGAAGGTGTTTTCAGAGACTTGTCGAAAACTGATGAGGCTTGGATTTGGCTTGACAGGACACAGCCAAGAACCTTTTAGCATTTTTAGCAGCATTTTTTGACTGCTAGGAAGTTCTCTGAACCACCTCATCTGACTAGATGACTAGAATTCCTTTTTTTTTTTTTTTTTTAAAGTGAATAGCAAGTAATAAATGTAAGGAAATGGGATCACTTCCACAGCTACCAGGTGGTGGGTTACCAGAAATCCAAATACCCCTGTGTTAGTCCAATGTACAGCAGACAGCTTGTCTGGCCCTGAGGGGGAAAGGGTACAGTCCAAATTATGATTACAGTCATGCTTGTATAAGCCTCGAAGAAGCCTTCCATCCTGAAGATGTTTAGAGAAATGCCTTTGTTTTGAGCAAGTCAAATGCACTGTTTCCAGAGCTTTTTTGCAGGCAAGATGTTGTGAATGACGAAGGATAAAGCCTGCGTTGGGCTGTCGGTGCAGCGCAGAGGTGCCCTGTTCGGCCGTGTTTTTAGGCCTCCCTTCAGCGTCTGGCAGGCCGGGGCTGTGGTGGGGGCTGTGCAGGGGCCTTGTTGCAGCTCACGTCCGCGCTGTGACACGGGCTGATGCTGTCGTGACACATGGGCACAGGGGGAGGTATGAGCTTTTATCTGCTCTGAATGCAGGGCTCTGGGACGGGTCTCAGCTGAGTGCACCTGCAAAATGCAGGGGCAGCTGAGCACCGCGGTACAGAAAAGAAAGCAAAAATGTCCCCCACCACAGAGACAACCCGTGCTGGAAAGCAGGACTGGCGGGGCAGTTTCCCGAGCCCTGTAGCCCAGTTGGAGTTGGATCACCTGCTTCAGTCCCTTGTGTTGTTCTTCCACCCTGATAACTCCTTTGATGTTGTTCTGCAGACTGGCGTTGGCCAGCCCCCTGTGCTGGGGTGGGTTCAGTTCATTTTTAGCATTTCCACTGCTGCAGGAAGCCCGTGGTTTCTGGCTTTGGTGTGCAGAGTTGGTGGAGGTAGCACTGGCAACGTTTAGGATGAGGCAGGAAGCTGTGAAGGCAGGCACGTCTCTCTGGGGCACCTGAGTCGCGTCCCAGAATTGTTTGGTACCTCGGATTTCCCATCTGTGGGATGGAAATTGATAGAGCAAGTGAATTTATGTTAGAAATCATGTAATACATGGGTTTCTTCAGGCAACGTGCAGTCAGTGCAGCCTAAACTAGTACTTAGACTGTTGCTTCTATATAGAAGCATAGGTAAAAGTAACCCCTTGCATGTGGGTCAGCCTCTCTCAGCAGATGTCTGCCAACACACTGCAAAATGAGGAGAGAAAAACCACCCCAGCAAGGGCAGTTCAGATGCCGCTGCCAAGGCAGATGGCAGGGACAGAGAGTACTGTGTGTGTGGCAGAAAAGGCTACAAACCTTCATCTCTGACGGCTCTCGGCCACCAAACTGCTCATGGTTTTAATAGGACAGGGATCACAGCCTTATCTGGATAATGAGGATTCTTCCTTTTCCCCCAGGGAGAGAAGCCTTAACCCTGCATATTTGCAGGAAAAGAGAAAGCCCACAGATTTCCTCAGCATCACCATTGGCACTGGTGCTAGCCTGTACCAGCTCGGCCCCGGTGACTTGCAGATAACAGCGAGTTTTTAGTGACTGCCATGTCCCACAGCACCTTGGCATGCCTGCAGGCTCTGTGAATTGGGATGCCGTGACACAGACGCATCTCTTGGAAGTGCTGTGTGGCCATCCTGGCCCTCTGGCTGTGCTGGCTATTAATGGAAGAACAAACAATTTAACAAGATGAAGTCAAAACTCTGCTTTGGTTACAGGCAGGAACTTGACAGGGCATGTTATTTGTGTGTCACCTAGGTGACAAGCGTGCAGCTGCCCATGGACATCTGATCTGACCGGCATGGGCCTCTCTTTCTGCGTTGCCTGGGGCTTTGCACCCTGTCATTGATGATTATATCATGGTACATGTGGATCTAGGGGCTGACCCTGTATAACATGATATAAAGCAATGCAGGCAATATATTGGGACAACAGGGTGGATCCTAATCAGAAACACGTGTGGAATATATTTGCTCTAGTCAAAACTGTCCTGTCTGGAGACATGCTTGTCAAAGGAGAAGGCAGCTCGTTAAATGCTGAAGTATCGCTGGGTCGGTGGGTCCCGCAGCCTGAGAAATGCAGGACTTGAATTCCCTGGGCTTACTGCTGTGTACGATGGTGCAGAACAAAGGACTAGTACAGGGTAAAGCTGCAGGGAACGGTGGTGGTGGGAATCGGGTGCCAAGATGAAGGACCTTTGATTGACTGCACACTGCTGTGAGTACTCACAGTGTGGCTGTGGAAGGATTTTATTTTTTTCCCTTCTGCTAGCCGGAGTGGGGCAATGGTGAGATTAAGAACATGCCCTTGCTGTGTTCAGTGTGGACTGCCAGTGCACCGTGACTTAGATTTGAGCATCTGCAGGTCTGTCTGTTAGAAGACACAGCCTTTACCAGGTAGAGAGGGTGCTTGTGGTCTCAGGGATCTGTGCTGGCCATGCTTCCTTTTCTTCATGTGATATAACTCTAGCCTGCCCCAGGGGGGTGTACGAGCTGTTTAGGCATGTTTCTTCCTCTAAATGACTCCTGGTGAAAATGTTCAGGGGATTTTCAGTCAACATCATTCTGTTTAAGAAACAGTAATTAGCAGCAAAAGCTTAACACCACTGTCCTGTAAAACAGGCGCTTTCTCAGCTGTTTCCATTTTACTGTAACATCTAGAATACATACTGTGAAGAAGGATTGCTACAGTAGAGCAGTGCTTGCACTTCCATATCCCACCAGCAGTGAGAGCGCTGATGGGCGGAGCTGAGACCCAGCAGTGCTTTAAGAGAAGGATGCTTTAAGAGAAGGATTTCCCGCTGCATGGGAAATGGGTCTCTCTGGAAGTATGTCAGTGCAAAGTGAGTGCGGATCCCCACGTTTTGGAAACTGCATAGCAAGTTCTGTATTAAGATGCTGAAGCTATTCATCCTAGTTGTGTTTCCTGCCTCTTTCAAGGCCCTACACTAGAAGCATGACCTGTTCTTTGAGTTGTTTTAATAGCCAAAATGTTGATGCCACCTGCCCCAAGCGATGGACTCAGTATTAGCAATGGGTTCAACTCTGCCCACATACAGCTGTTTGGAAGTTTGCTCCTCCATAGCAACTCCTGGGCAAAATGCAAAGTTCTTGTAATTCAGCAAGTCCTAAAAATCAAGCCACAGAAGCCAGTGTTATGCCTGCGAAGGATGGCGAGTTTGTATATAAAATGGCATCATTGCATTCATTCACTTGACATAGTGATTTTTCATACATTTAAATCTGAGATAAGCAGACCTCAAATGCAGGGGTGACAACTATGGATTACTTATTGTATGAGGAGAGGAAAAGCTTTGTTTTGGAAAATATTGCATCTAAAAGTGGCTGGACTATAGAATTGGATTTTAGGGTCTGCTTTCAGAGGTGATTTTTTTTTAATTGAAGTATATCACAGAACCATGGAGATACAGGCATGTTGTGTGTGTACACTCCATATGTTATTTATTTAAATAGAATTCACAGATTTAATTTCTTCACTTAGCAGAAGAATTGCATGTATGTTCAGGGGAGTTGCTACTGAGTTGATTCACATGCATGTAGAGGACTTCTGGCTGTACAGGTAGCCCTGCATGAGTTACTGCACTTTGAAGGAAGCATTTGACCTGCCGGTATATCAGATGTCTGCACAGCCTGGGCAGTGTTCACCCTGATAAAGAATCTGACTAGAAAAACAGTTCATTTCCAAGGAAACCCAGCTGCCTAGTAGTCTTATCTGTAATAAGTACCGTTTTCATGGAGCTTTAAGGAATTAAATTAGGGTATTATTTTATTTTAGAATGATTTCAAAATTAAACCCTTTATAAGGAAGGATACAAAAGCCACTGTGAATTGGTTTCTAACTGTATTTACTCAGGAACAAAATCCTTTTCCTTGTCTCCAAGGTTTTTCCTATGTTCAAGTGAAAGCATTTTGCAGTTAATCAGTTTGGATTCCTTAGACCCGGAAGTGCTTTGCCACTGTTCATAGTCATTGCTTCATGGCTAACTTGTCCTTTTTAAACTCATAACATTTTTATTCCATTTCTCATGATTTTTATGTTCATGCATTTCCTCATATCATTAATACAGAAGAAAAAATCATGAAACACATGTTACTAATGTACTGCTCAATATTATGGAATCAGATAAGATTAAAATAATTCTGACATTACACATGTCTTACAAGGATGTACATAAACCATATGTTAGCCATATGTTTCAGCCATTTCAAAGATGATTGAAATAATTGTTAAGGAGTAAATAATGTAATGAAATTAGCTTACAATGTTAGTTCTGAAATGTATATGCAAGTATGGATAACAATATTTCTCAGATGCTCTTAGATTTAACTGAGTGTAGGTTTTAATTTTATATTCAGGGTATTGAATATGACTTTGATGTTTGAGTAGCATTAATACAGCAATTCAGCCTGGGTTTTCTGTTTCTTCACTCTTACAGATAGTTTAAAAAAAAAAAAAAGGTAGTCTTAACTAATCTAATTAATGCTTTCTGATTTGGATGTATTTGCTTGGAGTGTCCTAGACCTCCCTAAAAGTCTCAGCTCAGCACAAAGCCATACTGCGTTGTGTAAGAGATAATCAGATGAGACTGGTCTATAGGAGCTGTGGATGTGAACCGATGCAAAGAGAGAGTAAGGGCAGTGCTCTACTCTTCTCAAGAGCAGAGCTGGGAATTGAGGTTGATTGTCCTAAAAGCTGCATGCTTTAAGCCCCAAAGTGCCCTTTCTTGTAACAGGGCCTCCTGTCTCGTACCTCCTTCCCTACTTGTGGCAGAGACACAGCGTTACCAGCCTGACCTGAGCAGCTGCACACCTTTACTCCGTGTACAGGAGTGGGAGCATATCTGCGATGCAGGACTTTGAGATGAACTACCAACCTCTGCAAGTGATCACAAACGTGCTGTAGGGTTTAGGTCATGATAGCCTTCCTGCCTGCCATCGTGTCCCCCAGTGGCTACATCTGCCAGATGGATAACGTGCAGTGATGGTGGGTGAATAAAGGTGGGTGGGTGCAGAAAGGGGGATTGATGCTGGGGATTTGCAGGTATTTACTATCCCCCTCGGCTCGTAGTTCAGTGTGCTCCATGTCCTCCCTGTGTGCTGGGGGATTGGTGGGGCAGGGACAGAATGGGGACAGGGAGTGGCTGGCAGTGGGTGACATATCGTAGGGCTGACTCCGCAGGGTGATAAGGGTGAACAAAGTAATCTCACCTGCTCCTAGGGTGTCAGGGAGAGAATATAACATGCAAGACTGATGAAGGTTTTGGCAGTATTGCTGACAGGTGGAGATTTCAGCAGCCTCTCTTCCTTGTGTATCTTCCCCGAGCGACATGAAACAGAGCAAAAGGATCATACGCAGAGAAATACCTCTCCTTACTCAGTCATCTCTGGCCATAAAACATCTGCTCCCTTTCTAACTTCTTTGCTGCTTCCCCTTTCCATGGAAAGTCTAATTCTTCGTGGACCCTGGATCTGACCTTTGTTATTTCTAGCGTTGCCAATGCTCGATCCTTCACATGGTCCCCCTGCTACTGTTTGCCACTCTTTTTCCTGCGGTTTGTTTCCTTGCTGTCCCTTGCATTCACCCTTGCACCCTTCTCAACTTTTTACTGCCTGTTTGGGATTTGCCTTTGGTGTAATTCAGCCATTTCAGCTGCCTTGGATGCTAGTGTACATCTTATTTGCATGCCAATAAGCTTGTGGGATGAACTTACATTACAGAATCACAGAATCGTCTAGGTTGGAAGAGACCCCCAAGATCACCCAGTCCAACCTCTGACCTAACACTAACAAGTCCTCCGCTAAACCATATCACTAAGTTCAACATCTAAACGTCTGAAAGACCTCCATGGATGGTGACTCAGCCACTTCCCTGGGCAGTCCATCCCAATGCCTAACAACCCTTTCAGTAAAGAAGTTCTTCCTAACATCCAACCTAAACCTCCCCTGGCGCAACTTTAGCCCATTCCCCCTCGTCCTGTCACCAGGCACGTAGGAGAACAGACCAACCCCCACCTCGCTACAGCCTCCTTTAAGGTACCTATAGAGAGTGATAAGGTCGCCCCTGAGCCTCCTCTTCTCCAGGCTAAACAACCCCAGCTCCCTCAGCCGCTCCTCGTAAGACTTGTTCTCCAGACCCCTCACCAGCTTCGTCGCCCTTCTCTGGACTCTCTCGAGCACCTCCATGTCCTTCTTGTAGCGAGGGGCCCAAAACTGAACACAGTACTCGAGGTGCGGCCTCACCAGAGCCGAGTACAGGGGGACAATCACCTCCCTAGACCTGCTGGCCACACTGCTTCTTATACAGGCCAGGATGCTGTTGGCCTTCTTGGCCACATTAATGCAAAATGGAGAGCTGGGAGCTTGTGGTGACACATGCACAAACTAGCATTAAACCCTTACGTGTACATCACCTGTGGGTGTCAGCTGCAGAGCAGAGAAAGGACTTTCTTCATTTCTAATTTTATCTACAGAAGTGCTCAAACCAACTCTCACCTTTCAGTGTACAATCCCCATTTTCACTTTTCAAACAAAGTACGTAGTTTTTTTCCTTGTGGAAAAAACACATCTGTAAGAAAAATATGCCTTTTAACTAGGAGAATTAGTTCTGCTATGGTATCTATATCCTATAGAGGGAAAAAAAAGGGGGCACGAAGAGGCTGAATTAGAGTGAAAATGCTGAAATCTTCAGTCCCTGCTCTGTACTAGGTGAACTGCTTTGCCTCACAGAACTCGTATTTTTGAGTGTTTACTTTTCTTTGAGGAAGAACTCTTCTGTTTAAATAACCAGAAGTGTAGAGATGTTTTTGCAGTTGGAAAGGTGTTGAGCTTGAGGTTTTGTGTGTCAGCTCTTTATGTATCTTCTATAGCTGCTCAAATATTTTTTTTCTTTGTAAAAGTTTAATACAGAAAATTAATGAGGAGCTGGCTGCTTAGTGAAATGGTGCGGTAACTGCAGCCAGGCTAAAAGTGAGTTGTCAGCTCTGGACCTTCCCAGTCCAATAGGTAATTGCAGAACTGTGTGAGTGAGATACAAAGGGAGGCTCTGAAAGGTTCAAAGAGATTTATAGAATATTTCAGACCACAAAAACACATAAAACAAAGTCCAAAAGGCTGCAGGAACAGGACAAGAGGGACGTGCTGTCAGAAGCAGCTTGTCATATAGTTATGATTTACTGTCCTCTCCCAAGCGATCTGTACAATCTCTGTCAGCAACATGGCAAGCAAATAGCGTTCAGGGGGCTTGAGATGAGTGTTTGGGAGAGAAGGCAGCATGACAATGACCACCACAGACTTCGGCAGGGAAGCCTTTGCACAGCTCTTTTTGAACAGAAAGGACAGAACACTCCTTTCACCTCTTTCTTTTCACTGTGAAAGGACAAACTTAGGTCAAGTAAAGGAAATGTCCCAAAATAATAAGAGTTTAACTTTGAGGTTATTCAAAGCCTACTGGGGAATTTAGATATCCATTGAAATTAATGGGAATGGTGTACCTAAGTCTCCACCGTAAGGTCAAAAATCCCAGCCTAAAATTTTCAAACCCATCATCTTCCTTATTTCCAGGCGTCATTTGTTTCTCCTGCTAGCCAGACATGGACCTGTGCTCTAATGTGATTTGTATACAAGTATACAAAGCAAAAGTCAGGTCTGTTTAGGTTCAGTGCTTTGACTCTGGCCCAACCCCTCCATTTCTGCAGCATTCAAAGCAACAAGAGGCAATAAAACTATTTTCCTTCCTCACCTTTCCTATTTAAGCTTGGGGAGGGGTGGGGGTGAGGTGTCGTGAACCCAGATTTAGCAACTAGGGACAAAACAAACAAATTCTCAAGAAGTCCATTCTGTGCCCAGAGAGCTGGTGCTCTATGCTTTGCCAGGAAACCCTAGTCTTTTGCAATAGCTCAGCTCACTTAAGAACAGATGTTAATCATGACATTAAAAATAATCTAGCAGAACATCCCCTTTTATGGTTCATCCACAGGCAGGTTTCCAGTGGTAGATGGCTTGACCCAGGTGGTGGTGATGAGGTTTAGAGAGGCTTTTGCATTTGGGCATCAGTGTCTGAAAGGCATCCTTTTCACATTACCAGCAGGGCTGCTGTGCTCCATGTGTGCTCCTCCACATCCAGTCCACACAAGCACTACCTTTCTCCTTGGTTGATGCTGACATATCTCCCCAAACCTTCCCCATTTTCCTTTCTCCCTGTCCTTCCCCTTCATCCTGTTCTTCTCTTCTCGCTTGTTCTTTCCCTTTGTCTCTCCGTGCTTTGCTATACTTTCCTCAAGCATCTTATTCCAAGTCCTTTAATCCCGACCCTTCTTTCTAAATCCTAGACTTCTTGTCTCTGCCTTCTTAGATCTGTCATCACCCTCTTCTTATCAGGAAACCTTTCTTCCAGGCGGCTTCATTCTGCAAGCAGGAGGGTGTGTTCCCATCTGCACCCATGAATGAGTCGTGTGCTCAAATTCATATTTCAGCTAATCCTGCCTGGTCAGCACTTTGCTCCTGGCCTGCTGTCGTTCTGTCCATCTGTACTCTGGTCGGTGCTGCCAGCCATGCCCCACATCAAAGGGCAGGTATCGCTTGGCTGTAGGCTTGGCTGGATCACGATCAGCAACAGTGCAAGGAGAAGAATGGAGGATTTGAGGATGTAGGTAATGTTATGACTTGACTGTCATCTTTATAAGGGACTCTGCAGATGTTTCCAAGGGAAAACCTACTTCTAGAAAAATTCTAGGAGAGCCCAAGGTGGATGGTCACTGATGTCCCTGCTTTCTTGCTGCCACGCAGCACGTACCCCTCTTACAGCAGGAAACAAGGCTCAGCAATCCTGCTTTGGTCAGACTGGCCTGCTGGTACACGAAGCCTTTGTGGGGAGAAAGCTAGGGTTGCTAATCTGTTCTGGAAGTAGGTTTGGTGGGTACAGGCTTGGCATCCCAGGAGCCCCTGTGCTTGTAACCAGCTGGAGGTGAGGGCAGGGACTGAGCAGCCAGCAGGACCCACGCCAGTTGATTAGCAGCACAGCATGCATGAGATTCCTTGGCATGGTGTGAGGTTATTGAGAAGCTGGGCTGAATCCCAAACTTGCCCCCGGCAGAATTGGCAGATCACGTAGCTAGTGTCGCTTTCAAGCACTTGGCTAGGCGAAACCCAGCCCTTCTGCATCCCCAGCTCCCCTCCGCTTGGCTTTGGAGTGGATTTGCTTAGCGGGTTGGCTGCCTCTCCACCCGTGTGTTTGCAGCGTTTGAGGCATGGTGGAGTGTGTATCTCTGCAGTAATCTAATTCCATCTTTACAAAGATATGTGATGGTATCAGAAGCTGCAGATTCTTTCAGATTGGCTTTTGGCTATAGCTATTGAATGAAATATGTATTGCAAGGTTAATTCCGGTAGACGTGTAACAACCTTAAAGTTAGTAAAGCTTATTTTAATTTGCTGGTAGAAATTAGAGCTGGAAGAATTCCAGGTAATGCTTGGAGTGACTGTGTAACGGTTGGGGCAGGACTGCTCCTGGTGCCACAGTGCAGCTCCGTCCTCTCCAGTGCACAGCTTCAGCACAGGACTGGTGTTACTCCCCAGGCTGTGCTGTCGGGAAGAGAAGGTCCTTGGCAGAGCTGGCTTTGATAACACCAGCGGTGTTTGGCTAGGGAGGCCTTTTTTTTTTAATTTTTTATTTTTGTGTGTTTTTTTTTTGGGGGGGGGGGGGGGAGGGTCCTCAGGTGATGTTATCATTCTCCCCCTCTTAGATAAGAAAAAATGCAAGCAACTGCTTGCTGGTGAGTAGCAGAGACAAGCTTAAAAGGCTCCCTTCTAAGGACGAAAAGAGCTTGTAATTAGCTACTTACATTTGCATTTCAACTACAGAAGAGGAGCAACTCCAGCCTAGCAGTAATTCTTGTGAGCCCTTTAATACAGGGTCACAGTAGGTAGCAGGCTGTTACGGTCTGTCACCAAGAGCATCTGATGAGCTAGACTTGGGGCAGTCAACATACAGCGCTGCTGAGCAAACCACGGTCATGGGATACCATCAGGTGGCTGGCAGATTTCTGTCTTCCTCAGAAGGGACAGAAACCCTTTCGTTTTGAGAAGCAAACAGTCACTGACTTGGCCCTGTTATTACTTTTTCTGGATGTTTGCTGTACATTTTCCTGCGAATTACCTACCGAGGTGCAGGGACATGAAGTCAGCCACACCACTTGGGAGCGCATGGGTTTCATCTAAGAGGCTGTGTGGGAGTCCCGGCTGCACACAGTGAGGATACAAGGGTTTGGGGAAGGAGAAGCTTGTTCCCCTGACTCCTTGCTGGCGTGGTCACCAGCACAAGCCCCAGCATCTTCCCACAAGCCTGGTAATGCCTGCCAGCTAACCAGGCTGCGGGGCATTAAAGTCTCCTCTTAGGAAAATTATCTTCCCCTTTCCCCTCACCCGCAGCCCTGAGCATGGCCTTGTTTTGATTGTTGTGCTCCCTTGAGCATCTGGCTCTGGCTCATGACTCAGGGGGCTATTTTTCTGCCACATGCTCTTGAATAGAGTTGTTTAGCACAATTTTAGCCACTTGTGGCTGTGAGCCCAATTGAAAACATGTGTGCTGGTTAAAGGCAGGTGGAGGGATTTCTTTTGTTAATTAGGCTTCAAATTCCATTGTGTTCCCAGTAACCAGTGGCTCAGGCTCAGATTTTGGTAACACCAGACAAACCCCATTAGTGAAGGAATAACCCTGGATTTGCACTGCTTATAAATCTTATAAGCCTTTCTTTCTTTTCTTTTTTTCTTTTTTTTTTTTTTTGTCTTTGCTTAAAACAGTTGCATATGGCACTGATTTATTTCTTCTTTTTCCTAAAAATAAAAGCTTCTTCAAGCCTGGAGGGGTTAAAGATGCTTTCTGGGGCTGCATGGACAAAACTGAGGTGCTAGGATCAGACAGGAAAAGCAAGGGCTCCTTTCCCACCAGCGTGTTGTCCAGTCCCCCGCCACCCTCACCCCCTACCCCTAGCCTGTTTTCCCTTCTGCTCTACACCCAATTGCTAATTTGATCTCTGAAGCAAGGGACTGCCATTTTGCACTGGGCTGTGAGCTGCTATTCCCCCCCTGTGGGCTCCGCCAGTAATTAGAGTAACACTTTGTGTAATGGTCTAAGCAACAAATGCCTGTAGCTTTAGCCCACCCCAGATGCATCTCAGGTTCATTATCAGCTTAGGAACTCTGACAGCTGGGGGGGAGAGCAGTTTTGTTGTCAACAAAACATTTATGCTTATGGCATAAATGGCACAGAAATCGAAACTAGAAGTTCACAGAAACCAGAATTCAAGTGGAAGTGGAGACTTAGATCTGTTGGCAGCTTGGGGGGCTGGGTGAAGGCACAAATGAGCTACCTATCATGCAGCTACCTTAGCTGTCTCTTTTTGGTGGACAGAAGACCTCAGGCTTAACTCCTCAATGACACGAATTCCCTGTGGCACAAGGGCTTTCGATGTGAGTTAGACACCTTAAATACATTTACCGCTTTGGCTATCAGGTACTTGCTGCCCATTAAAATCAGCACATCTGAAGAACGCAAACACCTCTGAGGCTTTGGTCTTCTGTCTTGTGGATTTTTCACCATGACGTTATTTGCCAAAGTTGTTGATTTTTACAAAGAAGCTGCTGCAGTGTTGAGCCTTGCTCCATCTCGCTACTTTTGTATTATTTTCAGACTTTATAAAGGCAATCCCTATTCTATCATTAACAAAAATGAGTAGTGCCAGAGCTAGAACAGACCCTTAAGTGATCCTTCTCAATATGTCTTTCTAGGGTGAGTTTAAGCAATTGATAACTCTGAGTTTTTTTGATCATTGAGTCTTTTTGTTTTTGAGTCTTTGAGTTTTTGAGGTTTTTTGATCATCATTGAGTCTTGAGTAGTTTCACTTAGCCTTTGTTTCTTTCATTCTTTATGAAAATGTCTCATGGGATAGTGTCAGTAAGCTTTAATGAACTGAAGATATGTCATTTCCTGCTTCACCTCAAGTCCTGAGGAGACGTGATCATGCATCACAGGAGATATTTTTCAAGCTTCAAAATTTTACCATTAAACAAAACAAAACAAAAAAAAGAGCATAAGGAACACTAAGTGGCTATAATGTACCCCCAGGCCCTGTATGTACATGTGAAACAACAACAGGCCCTGTTCTAGACAGAGAAGTTAATTAGCTCTCTGATGCTCTTGGTCCTTGGTGTCTAGTAAAGTGAAGTATGTACTGGTGCAGAAAACTATACTGAGAGCTCAGATGCATTGTAACAAGGTTTCAGTGATAGGGGTGTTTTCAAATTTTTCCACCCTGTGAAACTGCTAATGTGCATGAACTTTCTGGTCATTTCTGGCTGTATCTGGGGCCTGATATTCCAATCCTATTGTGGACTATCAGGTTGAAATTTATCCTTAAGTCCCCCACATCCTTATTTAATGAATTCAGGGGACTCTCAAAGCCAGTTGCTCTATCACTGAAAAGAATGAATCTACACTTGTATAGCTATATGCTATAGGGAATGTAGTCAATCAACATATTTTGCCCAGCAAGCAGTTTAATGGGTCTTCAGAAGTACAGTAAAAGTTCTGGTCATCATATGTGCTCCTGTTACTCAGTGTCTAGTTGCCCTGTCCTGAATTTAACTGAGAAGTAGGCAGAGTGGACTCTGCAAGATCCAATTTTCCATATTCAGGGGAAGGAAAAAGGGCAGGAAATGGTCCTCTCAGCTTGAATGCAGTATTTCTATTTAAAGAAAACAGCTAAGGAAGAAAAAACATGAAAGCTCCGTATCAGTATTACAGCACGTTATTTCCCATCTTCAATCTACTTGCCTTAAACAGAGGTGACACAGATGAGGGATAGGGTTGATATGATAGCTTTCATAGTATGTCCTGTATTCAGTCAGTGACCTTTCAGAGTGACTTTGTGTAACACGTGAAGGTACAGAAGATACAGCTCAAAGACGAACGCTCTTGACTTTCGTCTTTGTTTTGACTGTATGGGGATAAAAGCAGTGGTTGGAGAGGAGCGCTCGTACCTCTATCTCCTAAGAACAGGCAACTGCTCACTGCAAACTGAAGCCTTTGGTTTCTTATTTTTCAAATAAACCTGCAAGGGAAATGACCTGCACTTGAGAGCACGAGTGGAGGGGGATGCTTCCATCTGAGTTTATTTTGCTTAGCGGGTAAGATCAGAAGAGGCCTAAACAAGGCTGTTTATTTTCGGCAACCCCGATCATCTGTTTTGAAGTAAGATCCAAAGAAAACATACTCCCTCCTTCATTCCAATTAAAAAGCAATAAAGGCTATTTTCATTTTTAAAATATTGAAGGTAGGGGATGTGCCAAGAAATCCTTTGCCTTCATTGAGGGGCAGATGTCAAATATTGTGAGGCCATATCCTCATGTGGTGTCATCCAACATCACTCCACTGAAGTCAATCCAAGCAGTTCTGAGCTGTGCTGCCTAAATGCCTGGCTCTTCATCTTGCAGTGCAATTCAAAGGTACAGCTCCTCTGAGCTTGGTTGACGAGGGGATATGCAAACATGGTATTTAGAGATAAAGGACCAAACTCATTCCAGGAGTTTTACCCAACAAGTTCTGTGTCCTACTGCTTTTTGATGATGTCCTTTTTCATCCTGAAGCTCCAGCAGCACAATATCAGCTCTCTGTGCAGATCACTTACGTGTCCGTAAGGGGTAGTCATCCCTCAGGCAGGTCACTGTGATTTTTTCTGTTGCCTGGCGCAGGTCAGAAAGAAGACAGGCCCTATATCTACCTAAAACAGAGCAGGTTGTAGAGGCAAAAAGCAGTTTCCATGCTGGGATCTAGCAGAGAAATTGAAGCTGGCACCCAATTTACAAAAAGTCCAGACATGGTTAGGGGCTCAGTTTTAGTTGAAAGCGATGGATTCAGTTTACTTTTGTGTTCAAGGCAATTGCTTCTTTCTGTCTTGCAGTGTATCTAATCTTTTATCTGAGCTGGTTTTTTTTCCTGCTGAATGTATTAGACTCACCAGTGGGGTGTATAAAGGATTTTTCTGAATAAGAGAGCGGAGAATACAATGGGCATAAGGGGAAATAGGTGATAGGAACAATCTACTCTATTGTCATGAAAGACTACAGTTTCTTGGATTTTGTTTTTTGTCTCCTAGTTTCTGTGACTTCATAATTAACCACAGATGGATATGTAACACAGGCTTTGATATAGGAATGGGTCCCAAAGTAAGTGAACCACTCTCCTACTGTTTCTTCCTTTGCATCTCCTGCCCTCTCTTTCTGGGGGAAGAAGAGGGTAATACAGCTGTCCACAGTAGGATTGAGAAGGCTCTGTTAGCACAGGATTGAGTCAGGAGGATGGAGCCACACAAAAAGCCAGGACTCTATGTTACTTACAGATGTTTGTGATGTTTGTAAATGTTCTTTGTGCTTATCCTCATGTTGATCAGTAATAAATCCACTGAATTCAATGGAAGAGAACTGTGTTAAAATCAGTATGGGAGGAGATGCCAAACAAGACTGCTACTCCAGTCCCAAATTAATTCCTAAAAAGGAAAAAGAAAAAAAAAAAAAAGATTCAACCTGAACCTTAAACCTTAATCTAAAATCCAAAATGAAACTCAATTTTTTTTCTGAGCCCTACAGGGATTTTCCTGGAGAGCCTGGATGCTTGCTGCTTCATCAGGTGTTCTGAACTCAGTGTAGAGTTAAATTCTAAAATAAGCCTATTTGACTTCACATCACATATTGAACATGGATATGGGCAAACCAATGCATACATAAAGCTTGCCAGTTTCTAAAAATCTGACTCAAACTCTGTTCTTCCACTTAGAGACAGAAGCCATGCTAGCAAGATACAGTGGCACACAATGGTTTCAATGGCATTTGCAGCCTGATTCAGTAGGCTCAAGTAGTATAAATACAATCATAGAATCACAGACAGATTTTATATCAGAAGGTACCTCTGGTGCGCATCCAGTCTGTCTGCTCAAAGGAGACCCAGCTTCGATGTCAGATCAGGTTGCTCAGGGTCTCATGTAAGGAAGTTCTGGAAAGTCTCCAAGGATGGATATTCTATTTTGTTTTTTTTTATTCTATGTTGTTTTATTCTATGTTCTATATTCTATCTTTTGCCAACTTGTTCTAATGCTTACGTGTTCTGTCTGTAAAGGATGTTTTCCATATATCCATTTGGAATTATCCTTGTTGCAACCTTTTTCCATTGTCATGTCTTTTCACTGTGTACTCCTGAAAAGAGTCTGGTTTCATCTTCTCTACAAGGCCTTTCAAGTAGAAGATGCAAGCAGTTCTTCCCCTCTCTAGCCTTCTTTAACCCAGATTAGAAAAACTCAGTTCCTTCAGCCTATCCTCACACTCCATGTGCTATAGATCCTTGACAGTCTTTGCATGTTCCTTGGGACTTTCTACAAGTTGTGTGTCTCTCATAAAGGGTGGTGCAAAAGCGAACTTCAGTGTATTTCAGGTATTGATCCAGACATTTACATTTTGTAAAGCTCATGCACCACTTGCTGCATAGCTTGTTGTCTTCCTTGCCTTATTTTCCTTTATGTTCTTTTGATAATGTTTAGGAAACCTAAAAAAGCGAGATCTGTGTGATCTTTAAGCTACCAATGACCTCTGCACTGATAGCAACACTACCTTGCATATCTCTATTCAGTCTGGATGGAGATGTACCCTGGTGTTGCCCTGAGATAAGGAAGAAGAGTATCAGACCCATAAACTGCATGGGAGACCAGGAAGCTGTTTGGTCCAGGCATTTCTTCTGCCCCCAGGCTACTTCTTTCTGGAGGAAGCCATTGATCTCTGGCAGGCGGACATGGTCAGGCATTCAGTCAATCTATCAGTGACAAGCTAACATAAAACAGCGGTAAACAGCCTCCAGCAGTCTTGGGGATAGGCTCCCTGGCTGGAGAAGCACAGATTCAGCATTCGTTCAAACTAATCTTTGAGGATTTTTTTTTTTATTGCAGGAAACAACAATGCTAATAATAATCTGGGGAATCTCTGTCAAGAAAGAGTCTTGGATAATCTCAACACAAAGACATCCAGGCAGGAAGTCCCTCTTGGTTTTGTTCATTTGACAAGACCTTACAGGTCTCCAGGAATATCTTTTTTTTTTCTTTCTGAATGCAATTTATGGTGGAATACACAGTAGTAGACAAATGTTATTGAGTTCAACTTTTCATAACTTTGAATGAGCATTCCCAGAAGATCCTGAATTTCAGAGAAACCTGGAGATGATAGACAGAAAAAGCTTCCTGGGATCTCAGAATCCACACTAGGAAGTTGAGTCCAGTTTGCTTTTTCTACTGTATATTTTTTTTAGTAATTTTTACCAGTTTAGTTTTATGTGTTTGAAGCAGGGATGAGATTATTCCTCTGAGTAATATCAGCAAATTCCTCCTGATAGCCTTGCTGTTTTGTTAATTTCCTTTCTCTATCCCTTCTTATCCATCCTTCTAGCACCTCAGTAAATATATCTGTCCTCCATAGGGCTCACACACAGGCTTACAATATCTGTAAATAATTGCAGTAACTCCACACCTTCCCTAGATCATGCTATCAAGCTGGGCGGCCCCAACCCAAACAAAACACTACTGCACATCAACACTGTAGCACTCTGTGGGTCCCCCATAGCCAACCCTAAGCAATTGCAAGGTGGGGGGCTTTACTAATGTGTACTATTCCCTCCGCTTTGCGATTGCTTTTATTGAAGTTCAGATCCGTGTTTCAGAGGAAAACTGTGGTCAGATGCGCTGAGCTGTTTGTGGCCATACGTTGTCCCACAGCTTTGAATGGACTGTATGCAAAGACACAGCTATGCCTTTAGGGACCTGTTTCTATGTCTGGCCTGACCGGGTGAGGTGGTGTTCTTCCTCCGGATGGCACAGAACATGACTCGCATCCCAGGAGAGTGGTTTTAAAACTACCTTTACGCCTGCCCAGTGTTTGACCACTCCAGAAGCTGGAGAGAACCCTACTGCAGCTGAGGCCGAAGTTACGGCAGCCTTGATGATGCAGTCTTCTGGACTGATGTGTAGCTATGAAACTCCTCAGCGCTGCAGGCAGAATTTGTGTTCCCAAATATACCAGTCATCCACAACCTGCAACCCTCCACAGCAGATGCTGGGAGCCAGCAGGGGTCCTGGGAGTTGTTTTGCTAGTGGCCCTTTCGTACCACTCTGATCCTCTCTGGGGTGTAGGGGCTAGTGCAGGAAGAAAGATCTCGCTCGGTGTTACCCCTGGATTGAGCAAACCCTAGAAAATATCTGCATGGAACCTGATATCCTCTAACCTGGGTGAAACTGGTATTGCTTAATGTGGTCTCCCTTTTTCCCCAGCAGGAGGCTTGCTACCTTATTCCATTGAACTCTCCTTAGTTCTCTTGATTAGAAGTAAAGGCCATGAACTGTGTAAGGGAAGGGGGGAGGGGGGGTTGTCAAGGACATCTGAGTAATGACCAGTGCCCGGCACTCAGTTCTGACATCACCAAGCACATCTGGGTGGTTTCCATTGCAGGAGCAAGGCATCTGGGGGCTAAGCCTGTCTGTATAAGCGAGAACGCAATAGAGCTGAGTGTCTTGTGGTACTTTCTGGGATGGAAAGCTTCTGTATTCTTGTAAATAGCTGAGGTGGCTCTAATGTGACTCATATGGCACAGGATGAAGAGAGCTGTAGGAATTTGAGCGTGTTGTATGCGCTGCACCAGCTTTTCCCTCAGCAGGCAAGGGTGGGTGGGCTGGGGCATCAGCAGGATGGAGGCTGAGGGGTGCCCAGGGCTCCCTCAGCCCTGCTCCCTTAATTTGTGAGCAGGGTAGAGACAGTGCTCTGTGAACTGGTGGGTAGAAGGACCCTTGTATTTTTTTGGTGGTTTTGAGGAATAGGTTAATCAGGGTACAGACTGCTAACAACCAGCAAAGAGTACATTTGTGGACGGTTTCAGCTGGTGATACTGATAGGTAGTGAACTCACGCCTTTGCATTTTTTCACCTTTTAACTGATACAGTCATACTCTGTATTCCTGATTACTCTTCTCTACCAGTTCAGAGGCCAGTCAATTGCCTGTGCCTATGATCTAAGATCAGAAAGAAAATGGTGTTATGTTCTCATTGCACATTTGCAGGGGAGAAGCTGGTTACGTTACACAGACCTATGGGATCAGACTCCTTGGAACATGAGACGTGTGTGGGTGAACTTGGCCAATGAGGCAGCCAAGAAGACAATTTACTAGCCCACCCCTGAAGAGCATGATGGGACTCCAGAGGACAAAATCAGGGGCCCATACAAATACTTAGAGAAGTTAATAACTTTTCTTCGTATGTCGGTGCTAGAATTTTAAGCCTCATATCAATTATCCTTCAGCAAAGTGTGTTTTACTATGGAAAAACAATTACATGCATAGTGGGAGCTCTCCCAACTCTCAACTGAAGCAGCAAGGGTGTTGAAATTTTAATGAAGACCTTCTTTTCATGCAGGATTTCTCAGGTGTTGAGTTAAACCACTGCTAATAAAAGAGAAACAAAACCAAACACAAGATTAAAAATATATGCCAAAACCTCTGTTCACACTAATTTCAGCATGAGTCTAAAGATCATTGTCTTCAGATATCTATCATAATTTTGCCAGTTCTGAAAATATCCATGAAGTTCTATGATGGAAAAGGGGTACCACTTTCACAAGTAGTAGAACAGGCATCCCTTTTATCTAACTAGGCAGTTAAGCTCTAACTAACAGTCAAGCTCCTACCCAATCTGTTTGTCTTAATCCCCAGTCAATGCAGAGAGAGACTGACAGGGCCAAGAAGCAACCTAAACCGGGTGAAATAAGCCACTTTCTAGGGCAGTGTCAGCCTCCACCAGCTGGTACCATCTGGATACAGGCTGCTTAGGAAAATATTCTTCATCTGGATGCCTCATTGTTAGAAACCTGAATTTTGACTGGCTGAATCTCAAACTGAGCATGGTGTAGGTCTTTCATTCACCAACAGTTAACTTGCGTTGGAGCTTTGACTCTCTTTGTTTTCTATAGAGTTCAGGAAATGTTGTCTGCCCACATTACTTCAGTTCTGCTTAGGATCTAGGGTTGTAGGAAAACATCCACTTGTAAAAATGTCTTTTAGGCCCTGCAGTGCCTAGTGGAGCCTTTCAGAATCTGGACTGGCAGTCTCTGCTTGCATGTTCTTGAAATTCTTATCTAGAGTTTGTATTTCTGGACTGCAGTCCTAGTCCTCTTGAAAAAAGGAGAATTTCTCCCTTTGGCTCCAGCAAGGTGTGTGTATCATTCCTTATATAGAACCAGAACGGAGAATTATCTTTTTAAGCCAGTAAACATTTCAGATCTACTGTATCCATAGCAAAGAACCAAAAATGAATATATGGTGATTTTTTTTTCATGTTATTCCTAAGCAATGGGATTCTCTAACATACTTTAAAGATATTATCTGCTTCAGATAAAAGAGTTGGTTTCCAGGACACTGAAAGCTGATGAGCTTTTACCATGTGCTCTTGGGCCCCAGATCACTGGAGTCCCAAAGGAAAGAGCAGCTGCTTAAAAGGGATAATACAGAAATAACTCATTGAAATCAGTGCCGAACTCACACACTTCAGATGCATTCAAAGAGAACGCTTCCCTTTCTGTTTCCTCTCTAACTCTAAATGATGATTCATGTAAGTTTGGAACTGATGGCAGAATTTGTCAAACAAATCTCTGCACTCTTCTCTAGCCACTGTGCATTTAATATTTTTAGGTTCTGCTATAACTAAAGAACATTGGCCCATTAAATCTAATTATCCACCTCTGGGAAACAGCCTATACCTTGAGGCTTTTGAGGAAGGGAAAATTCCGCAGTTGCACCTGGTCAACTGGTTACACGTGAAGGAAGTGACCCCTTAACCCTTTTAGGTGCTCTGAACATAAAACTTGTTTAACTCTCTCTTACCCACACAGCTACGAACAGCATTACTGCTCACAAATCTATGCAGCCTCCTTAAATTTATATATATGTGTATATATATATATATATGTATATATTTGACTGACCTTCAGAAGCAGGGATTCTTCTTGGTGGTGTGGGGTAGAGCTATAGAAAATAAAATTTTCTTAAACCTGGAAGTCATAAGGTTGGGATCTGTTAAAGTCTGTGTGTGGGTGCAGACCTCAATACAGTGGTATCCAGGCCCATTCTGGAAGCCTCTGGGCTGAATGTAATGCACACAGTACAAAATCAGCAAAAGTTGTGACACAGCCATGCTAGTTGTCATGATGAGAGGGCTGTCGCTGCTTTTTCCTATATGATGATGCCTTATTGTCAGGACATTTTGTCTTTATGTGACTGTAGGTGGTAAATCAAATATTTCCATTCTGAATAATTTCATCAGTAATTCATGGAAAAAGTGAAACCATTGCAAAGCCATTGTATGAGAGAGTGTTGTCCTTGCTTTGTCTATTGAGAAGCATCACAAAAATGCATTGGTGAAGGAAGGCCTGGTCATAGAGAAAGCCCAAATTTCCATCAGCTACAACATCCTCCTGGCCTGTTGGGGGATGTAACATGGGAGAGGGTTGCTCTGGGACTCTTCCATTTTTACTTCTTCCATTTTGATTCCCTTATATTATCTCTGGGTTTGACCTAAATGGTTTATGTAGCTAAGGGTATATCAGAGTAGTGTCCAGTCACAGCTTGGTGTAGTTCATTACCTGAGTGGTCCAAAGAAGAGAAAGAAATTAAGAGGAGTATGCAAGAAGATGCCAGACAGACACAAGTTTTGTGACTGAAAAGATGCTCGTTTCTGCTCCAGGTATGTAATTAGACTGGTGTATCTGCCTGGGGCTGTAGTTGGGTGATAAGAAAGCACAAAAAGTCCATCTTACACTAACTCACACATGAATCTTTGAATTTGGCCTACAGAAGATATAGGAGCTCTGGTCACTGGCTAGAAAGAAAGAAAGAAAAAAAAAGTGAAGGAAAAGCAGTATTCTCCCACCCAGCCAGAATATATACCTCAGAATAACCATGAATAATGAGGTATGAAAGCGCAGCAGTCAGGAGAGAAGCTGTAAAGATGTGTCAGGCAGTCACAACCCATCCATAAGGCAGGGCACTCGCACGTCAGGGTTACAGGTCTGTGCTTTCCCATGAGACGCGCTCTGTTCTCAGGCTGCAGGAGAAGCGCCTGTCGCTCCGGCAGTGTCCGTCCCGCCTGCTAGACGAAGGCACTGTCATTATTTCCATTATTTCTATTCCATGGCACTCTGTGTCTGCTGAGATGATTTGTCCAGGCATAGGGGATCTTGAGCCAGAAGCAATTCTTCCCTTCTGGTAGAGTTTTATGTAGAATGGAGTTTTTATGAATAGCAGCAGCCATTCCCACTGCAGAGCTCTCCGAATCCAACCTGCTGTGACAGAGTTGCTGTGTTTGAGAAGAGCTTATACTGGAGTATAAAAAGAGCATCAAAACTGATGGGGAACGAGGTGCCCTCTCTTGAACATAGCAGGACTTGCCACGGCAGGTGGCACCTGCTGGGATCTTGATGCTTTAGTAGCTAATTACCAAATCCCTTTGATGCTCTGTCAGCTGGCTGTGAGTTTGCCAAGTGAATCCGGGGTGGCCCTGGTGATATGGACACAGTGACACAGGCTGCTGCTGAGCACCAGGTTGTGACCTGACTGGCCCTGACCAAGTCTCAAGGGTGTAAAGAGCACTTCTCTTCTTTAGTCACCTGCATCAGTAAAAGCTACTCCCTTGGATACATGCTTAGTTTTGGGATGTGTCAGAACAGTTCAGACAGCATAAGAAAAGATAAGGAGACTGTGATTGAAAGAGGTGGTTTCCCCTGGCTCTCAGGTGAGGACCACCACATGTCCTAAAGTCAAATGGCTTTAGAAGATTCTTCTTTGTTCTGACACACCATTAAATGCCATGTAAAAGGGTCCACAAAGACAACTAGCTGGCCAGGGAAATCAAGAGCTATGCTATGAAGTGAGTACCTTTGTGGAGTGGTAAATTGATGCATGCCCTCGTGGTTGTCCTGTTACACCAAGGGCTCCCCTTCACTCCTAGGGGCTGCTGGGGCTCAGTGCCAGGCCCACTTCAACTCGTGGGCACTTACTAAGGGGCACTGTAGAAATGGTGTGAGATGGTGATGCACTATGGTGTTGATAAGGTAGTTTCTGCACAGCCCCCATCAGATTTCTGAGTCCAATATTGCAGATTTGGAGGGGGCTGGAAGATTTGGAAGGCCTTGCGAGGTGCCTCCCCAAAATTAGTTCTGCATTAGGAGGTAGTGAGAAGGCCTAAACTCTACCTCCTGGTTGCTATTATTATATACCTCTTCCCTTTGACAGCCAGTTTCAGAGGTGAAGGAATATCTTTCTTGAAACACAGGAAAAGAGCAACCTGAGGTTGGCATTTTGTGCTTAAATGGGGCCAGAGTATCTCAGCTCTCATGCTCCCCTCTCTTAGTGCAAGAAAAAGCAGCAGCAGAAAGTTTCATTCCTCAAATCCATAAAAGATTTAGCTGTCGTGAAGCAAAATTTAAAGTCAAAAGCTCCAATTTTCACCAGGAGACGCTAGCTGAAGGAAAAAACTCTAACAGAGAAAACACACATGGTTCTTCACAGCCCCAGCTCCAGCATCATCCTCTTTTGCTGACCAGGGATCTTTCCTAGCCTGGATATCTGACTAGCACACGGACGCACCAGCTGGCTGTCCTACCACCATGAGTAAATACATTTGGAAATGGATGTGCTATTGCAACGCCTTACACATACATCAAAGTGTGCTACGTGCACAGCTGGGATTTGTCTCCCTGCCTGCTGCCAAGTGCGTGTAAAGGTTCCAGCTTCTTCCCCTCAGTCTCTTCAACCTTATATATTCTTAGTTCTTCCTCCACCATTCAAAAGCAAGCTAAATGGCATATTATTAATGATCTTTTAGCTTAATAGTCACACTATTATGGAAAGTCTGAGAAGAGATCATTGTTCCACATGCCAATAATCTGCCCACCAATGCTTCTTAGTGTCAGATGAGCATGTAAAGCATCTTTATTACTACTTCAGTTAAATTTAGTTCTCAGGCAAATAAGAGGCCCTGACTAGAGCTGGGGGATAGTGCTGGCAAGCAAGATGAGAAAGAACAAGGCATTACAATCCCAAACTTCATAGTTAGCAAGTGATATCACCTTGGGCTGCTGGCTGTGTTAGGATTGGTCCAGCAGCCAGGCCTGGGGAGGAACGGGATAGCCGAGCACCAGGGGATTCTGTTCTGGACCAGGCATGGAAATTTTCAGATCTCCTGCAAAAAATGTTAACGCTACATTGCAGACAACTTCCTGTAATCTGTGTGACACGGTTTGTGCACCAGGCCCTTGAGAATCTGTGTGTCCAAAAAGCTTCCCTTGGTGGCTTTCCAGTGATGCAGCTGGGAGGGCAAAGCTGGGTTCATCTCGTTTGTAGCAAGGATTATTTCAGTCTCCGTTAATTCTTCTTTCCTGTGTTAATGGTTTCTTTCTGACAAAGCTCCGAGAATTTCTTCTTGCAGCACGAAGGGATAAAAACCCACCCCCCACTGCCTTGGGTCAGCCGCCCATTTCAGCTGAGCCAGAGTGAAGATAGAAGCAGAAGGTTTTTGTCATTCTGAATTTCTTGGACAGTGCTTTTTATTTGTTTGTTTTGCTTCTCCCTTTGTGGTTCATGAATACCTTTTACCCATTTGGAACTCAAGTCCCTCTGATTCTTAGGCCGGGTGATCCCACTAGCTCCAGCCAGGATTCTGCATGCAGAGTGCTTACAGAAGTGAAAGCTGGGATCAGGAGCCTTTAGCTGTGTCCAGAAACATCTTCACCCACCCTGAAGCTTTAGATAAATACTTGAGCTATGCAAGCTGGTGCGAACTCCAGATTCATTTTAGGAGCCCGCATAGACCCACCTGACACTAATTTTTGGCTGGTTTCAAACTAGTGAGAGCAGTTCTCTGCCCTCTGATATCCCATCAACATCAGGCACAGTGAATTCTGGTGCAGGCGAGTACTGGGGTAGAAGGGCATTTCTCAGGAACAGAAGGGGGAAGATTGCTGCAAGCACACGGGGTTATCTGACACTCATAAGGAGCATTTTACCATCGATGATCAGGGGCCATTCTCACAGATTATAAGGTTGATTATAACCACAGTCACTAAGGGGAGTGCTCATTAAGTTTCTTGTCCTATATCTGAGGCTGGCAGTGATGCAAAAGCCCCTCCAGAGCTGCCAGGTCAGGACTGCCTCCAGACCGCTCTGTGAGTAAACAGACATCAGCACTGGATACGCTGTAGTAACTTTGCCGCGGGTTGCTCAGAAAAGTTGTAAAGTTCACATTTCTCAGTCATTTGCTGCAGCGGTGCCCATCTGTTAAGCACTGGTAACAACTGCAGTGTATCAGAGCAGATGTTCCTCTCCCTGAACAACTGCCCGTGTGGGGTTTGCTGATTTCCTGGATCACAACTGTTTATCCCAAATAACTCTGCAAGTAATTGCCTGAGGTCAGTTCAGAGTAAATGCCCCTGTCTTCTGGATTTACACTGGTATGAGCAGTGTTACTCTCTAGCCCTGTTCTCAAACACTGGTGCAAATCAAGAGGGGAGTCAGTGAAGTGTAAAACAGATGGAAGTGAGATCAAAATAAATCCCTCCACTTTTTCCTTGCAACACTTCAGATCACAGATGGGAGAGCTGGGATGCAGACAGAATATGACAGGAGGTTACTTGAACATCTGGAGTCCAAACAAATGCTTCTTTATGTACAATAATGTTTAGCAAAGAATGCCTAGGAAATGTGAATACTGGACCCAGTCCTGGTCCCATGGAAGTCGCTGCCAACACCGTTATTCACGTCAGCAGTCCTGCTCTGATGACATTACAAATGTCGTGTCTGAGTTACATCCGAGGGTAAACACAATCCTAAAAGCTTTCTCTGAATCTTTTTGGCAGAATTGGCTTTGCCAAAAAAAAAAAAAAAAAGAAAAAAAAAAAAAGACAAGGATATTTCAGGCAAGAGCCTAATGACCGGTACTTGGATTCTCTCTTCAAGGCCACAAATATCTATGAAGTGCCCAGTTCCTCTGAAGAGCTGCTAAGAAACAGGCCCTTAATCCTGCTTTCTGCCTTTGGAAACGTCCCATCTGATTAAGATTTTGATATAGCTGTTAAAATGCCATGGCAGTTTAAGATAATACAGTTGTCCAACTGTTTGTCGTTGAACCTCTTTCACTGGGAAGAGATTACCGCACAACAGCCCAGCTGTGAAACAGATTTGGATGAGCACTCTTCACGTCTTTCAGCGCAATACCAAGCTGCAGCTTGGAGATGGTACATGCTAGTCTGACGAGGAGCATTCACATGGGCTGTTGTTGCGATAGAATAGTAGGGGGTGTCACATCTGCCAGAGGCAGCCGTGGAGATCCGTGGAGTATGAATTTCTTAAATCAATGCAGCTTTTTTGGCTGTGATTGATTTATGTCAATCTTACGCTGTACTGCTCTCTGACAAAAAGCTTTGAGAAGGTTTTCCTAGGTAGTTCTGTGTGCGAGGAGATGAATCTTAGTGATGTGGTAACTCTTTCAGGGTACAGGTCTGTCCCTTCCACTGTTATTAGCCCCCTGAATCACAAAAGGCTTCTTGGAACAGATCATTTAGATCGGTTAGTTGATACCTTTGTCTGAGAACAAGAGGATACAGATTCAACTTTTGCTGTCAAAAAGCCAGTGAGTGGATAACAATATTTGTGTTCTCATGTTCAAATCCAGCACCAGACCTTGGAGGGGCAAAAAAACAAAACAAAACAAAAAACTTTTCTGTTCTGGAAATCTGAGGCTCAGAATCAAGCTTACAAACATTAAGATCTCTGCAAGTTACACTGCTGTACTTACCCAAATGACAATGTCTACATGCGGCCTCAAAAGCAGCTGCTTTGGGAACCTGATATTTTCATTTCTTCAGCGAAAAGATGAGAATAGGATGAGAACAGAAGTTAGTTTGTAAACATTTTCAGGAAAGGATGTGATAATAAAGAAGGTCTTGGATTGCAGTGGAAGAATCTGGAATTCTTGATAGATGTTTAGAATGGATGAGCTCTGTGTGTCTGTATGTGTGTTTATGGTTTGTATAATGAAGGACAAATAGGCAGCCCAGCCTCTTCCCAACTGGAAATCTGTGTGTGATTAAGGAAAAGAGATGTGTTCCCCTCACTACCATTAAGCAAGGTTCTCTCTTACATCACTGTCGTGGACCAGAATCTGATTTAAACCACGTGCTGTAGCCAGTAACCTCAGATAAATCAACACTTTGTGCCTTTCTAAGGTATTGTCTCTCATTGTAGGACACTTAACAAACTGCCTGTGTGGGAATTACTTGTTTAATGTAAAGCAGAAATACAGCCATCCCAGGGTGGGAAGGCAGAATTAAGACCAACAGGACTCATAACAATTAAGTGGAAGGTATTAAAGTGTCTGAGACCCTCCACTGCAGGTGGCATTCTGCAGGCAGACGGAGGGGGAAGTCTTCCGTGCTGTAGGTCAGACTTGCACAGGCAGGCATGCACAACCAAACACTGAGCTAAGACTTTTCTGCTGGGTAAGGGGCATAGCAACAGAGCTTTCCCCTAGGTCTGCACCACCGTAAGGTGCCTTGCTGACACCTGGAAATGGGAGTCTGATCAGAAGAATTATCTCAGCTATGATGCTAGTCACATTTGTCTTCTAGGTGCTTGGTGTGTTTCAGTAAGACTGCTGATTTTGTAGACCCCTTAGGCTTGAGTGGTTGTTTGAGCTTTTGGTAAGACTGTCTGGGAGTTTATAGGCTTAAAATAAGCAGGTATTTTTCTCAATTTGCTGCAGACTTTTAAATGAGGAAATTAGATGAAAAATGGGTTTTCAGGCAGCTCTACCTGAACAGTGTTCCCAGCTGGGATGCTCATCCAGCTCCTGAGAAAGGCAGGAATGAGGAATCACTGGAAAAAAACTTATTTTTTGTCTGTTGCCCCTTCAAACGTGAAGTCCTCATCTGTTGTTCAAGGGGAGTTCCCATTTTGTCTTCAGATGCAGCCTGGAGGAGATACGTACCTGCACCTCAGATTGTTCTGTGGTAGTTCTTGCAGGTTCAGATATAGCTGAAATTTCATTTTGCATTGCATGTGCTATTTAAAGCAACCGAAGTGGGAGTCACTAGAACAGACATGTTACATACAGTGAATGGCTGTTGTTAAATGCTGTTAATTGCCTTGGCTGGGCAGCCTGCTTTTCTCTGCTTGCTTTCTGCTGTGATCCCAGCCTTTGTTCCTCTTCTGCAATGGAAACATTTCTCCGTTATTTATTTTTGCGTGAGAAAACATGTTTCCATTCCGAGCCTCTAGATACCGCTTGGGTGCCCCCCTGACCTCTCCTCGTGGGCCTGGCCCATGTAAATGACCAGACGAAGGAATGTGGATGAAGGAAGTGCCATAAAGCAGAAATATTGCTGGCTCGTAAATTCCCTCCACCACAGAAAGATTTCAAAATAAACAGAGCTACAGCCACATAGGACAAAATAACTCAGCGGTGCAAAATTCATCACTGGCTCTCGTAAAGGAGAGAAGCCTGACATCAAAATGAAACTCCTCCAAGAGTCCCTTCTCTGCTTGGTCTTTTGCCTCAGAGCCCTCACACCAGGCTTGCATTGCTTTTCCGTACAGACTTTACCTGGTTTTGCTCTTTGGACTATTCCTATCTTCACAACACGTGTCAAGCTCAGTGCATGGTGGTGGAAAGCTGAACTGCAGTTCTTATTCAGGTCACTGGGATTCAGTGGCCGTCTTATCATCTTGGTGGCTTTTATTTAAAAAACAAAAACAAAAACAAACAAACAAACAAAAACAAACAAACAAACAAAAATCAGCTTCTAATTTAACTGTGTTCCTCCAGCCTGTGGCACCTATGTGTCTGTACCTCCAGTACCTGGGAGTCTGAACATATCAGAATTGCTTAGGCGCTTTCAAATGTCTTCTCAGGGCTGGATCTGCTCAACCACATACTTTCTTCTGCTCTGGGGACACTTCTGTCTCTTTTCATAGGGTCTCAAGACCTCTTATTTCTGAAATAAGGTTATCCAGATACCAGAGAACTTCCAGGCACTTGAAGAAGAGGCAGGGTGTATATACAACACTGTCAGCCATCCATGAAAAGAGGGAAGTTTCTCCTCGGACCAGGAACTTTTTAAACAGAAGAATCTTCTGATATTACACATGCCCACTCTGCTAGGGAAAGAGTAGAGGCCCTCTTAACAATTTCCAAAAATCCCACAGAATTTCAAGAAGTGTGATCAAATTGGGAATACTTGAAACAAGATTTCCCCTCTGAACCACTGGTACAAGCATGTATTTCAACTTCAGACACAAGTCCCCACTCAGATTCATGTTTGGGAGTAATAGCAATGGAGTCAACAAACCAGCAAGCAGAGACCAATTGTTAGTTGTCAACACTTTCTGGTATTGACATTAGGGATTTTCAAAAGGTGAAATTAAGGAACGTGTGATGATCTCCTCCAGCTTGTTGAAAACTATTCCATTTTGACACGAAATATATTGCCTTTCCACTGAGACACGATATCCTCCCTCTCTTCTCCCCTGGCTGTTGTTGTTCTCTAAAAATAATATGATTTGTTTACTTAGAGAAAAATTGAATGTTTCCAAAGACACTGAGACCTTTTTTCTCTTCATCAAGAGCCCAAATGTCCACTGAAAAAGCTTTGATGAAAAATTTTCAATCAAATCCAATTTAAAAAAGAGAAGAGGGGGGGAAAACATGACTTTTTGTTGTTGTCATTGAGGCATACAGCAGAGTTCCTTAACATCGTTTGTGGGAACGAAGAGGAAAGTGCCTGCCTTTGATCTGAAGGGAATCCTATAGTTTTCCTGAATTCTGCCAGCTGCTCCAATTTTGCACTTCCACTCAGACAAAACCCTACATTATGACTGAGCCTTAAACCAACATAAACATTCCTGTGCCCTTTTAGCCTCGCTGTTAGAAGATGGAGTATCAGTGGAGCTGAGAATTTACTGAATACATCTAAATGAAGTGTAACCTTCCAGAATTAGATAGCACCAGCTAGATAACCCCATTCATGTGGAAATATGATGAAGAAGGACATGGAAGATTGTATGACAGGACTGTAGCTGATAGTCCTTCTTGTGACTTCTGTACTAACTGTACTGGACATGTAAGCACCAAAACGTTTGTGATTGCTAAATCTATAAAAACTCCCCCCCAAAAAAACAGCTAAAAGATCTGCCCTTCAGTGAGATAGAAGGCATTCCTTATGCCATAGGTTGTATCATGCAAGAACAAATTAGGAATAAATGGATGAAGAATAAACTGAGGCAGCAATTAAGAGAAAATCCTTAACTATTCAGACAGCCTGGCTTTGGAAAACTCTGCCAGCAGAAATGGATAAAGGAGGTGCAAAATCAGAAGAGTATTCGTAGTGAATCTTCTGGATTCAGCCCAGAAGATCCTTCCCTGTGCTTTGTAACCTTAGAGTCTAAAAACCTTGAAGCACTTTTTTAACCCTGCAGCTTTATTGCTCTTATAAATTAAATGTGTTCTAAGAGAGTGTGAGAGAGCTAGTATTGTCTGAAGGTCTCACAGGGATGCTGAAAGCACTGTCCATTTGGACAGACACTCCCACAGATCACAAGACATGGATGGCAGATATTCCTGAGCCTTCCTTCCTGAATGCAGGGCCATTGCTCGGGAAGGACCTCAAGGGGTGTCATGGGCAGCATCTCAGAAGGGTGCAGGCTCTACGTGCCCAAGGACAACGCTACTGCTTACACATCTCCAGCAGCCCATGCAGGAGGCACTCTTCTAAAGTCAGTGCTTCCAAGGAAGTGGAGCACCTTGGAAGAGCAGGCTGTGGATGAGAAAGATGACAAGCAGAACAGAGGCTGAGCAGGACAAAGAAAGAGAAGAGGAAAGAAAGGGCAGGGAGAAATGAAGGGCTGAAGCAGCAAAAAGAAAAAGGAAAAAAAAAATAAAGAAAGCCACAGAGTATAAATGGGTGAAACAGGCTAAGGGGTGAGAAGGAATAAGAGGGGGTTGCAGACATATGAAAAAGGGGAGACTGGCCAGAAAGGTCAGCTGTCAGGCCTGTCCTAGGCAACATCTGGGCTTGCTGGCAGTGGAAATTAATGAAAATGATATCTCTAAGTCAGGACCCAGGGCAGGTACCCGGTAGCTGTTGCTCATCTGTCTGTGCCCCTGCAGTCTCCTACCTTGCTGCTGTTTCCCCTGTTGAGCATGATCCTCCCACTCTCTCTTCCAGCCTCACAAGCCCGATAGAGTAAATGTTTGGGAAATTCCTGTTCCTCTTGTTTTGTAGCATCTGGAGTTAGGGCTGAATAAAGCCCTTCAGGCTGGGAGGTTTTGGAAGGAAGCCCCACACTCACTGGGCCCTTCGCCAGCAAGTTAATCCTTGCTGTATTGACCCTTCTAGAGGCAGCAGTCCCAGGCCACCAAGGATCTGATAGCCTTGAACTCTCCGTGCCTGGAACTGCGCTTGCTGCTTCTCAGTGCTGATCTCTTCCCAGCAATTTCCTCTGGAGGCCCCAGGCAGCAAAGCAGGGGCAGCGCAGATCAGTGATAATCAATGCTCTGGTGCAATTGCCATCGTGTCAGTCAAGACAGAAGACACTATGCCATGTGCTTGAGCTGCTTTTGTTTATGTTGCTGCTGCCTTGCATATGTGCAGGCCAGAAACTCTAGGTTTCCCTGTAGACACCCAAGATACTTTCTCAGGGCCATTGGATGTAAACTGCATAGATCATTGCAATGTGCCTTGCCCCCCTCCCCAAGCATGGAACTAAAATGAAATTGGGCTTAGGCAGAGCTGAAGGTGCACAGCAGTTAAATGGTGCTTGCTGTGCTGGATGAGCAAATGTGTGTGTGTTTGTGGGGTTAAATGTAGGCCGGACCTGTTCAGGGCAAGTCAGTGCAGTAGGCAAGAGCACACATGCTCTACAGTTTTTTTGGGGGGGCTTGGGGTCAGTTCCATCATTTATAGTAGGTAAATGGAAGACAGAATATTTATAATCTCTGGCAATGTCTGCAAGTCTCCCAGCTTTCACAAGAAGCCATTGTAGCTCTGGATCTCTGCAGCTATTGCAGTAAACTGTACCGCATGAGAGCATGGGCTTAGCCTTGTCTTTAATACAGGCTTTCTGTGTAATCTCAAATTCCATAAATAGCGTTTGGTGCCATAGCACTCCTCCAGCAGCTGTTTGCAAAAAGCCGGAACACTTGTACCAAAAAACGAGGTCAGCTGGAGCTAGCAGCTCTCAGCATCTTCGGCAAGCAAGGCTTGGTGTCCCAGGCACTGCTTCCCCCAGAAAAAGAGGACAGTCTTGCAGACATTGTCCAGAATAGCGGCCTGCCTTGGTTCCTTCTCCTCCATCCTTAAAATAGGAGTAAGAAGCAAGGATGGAGTCCTTCGGGTGTGTTTTCAGTGCTTAGATATAGGCTTCTAGTGCCACACAGGCCTACGGTGACCAGATGTCCACGTGCAGGGAACTGACCCCTTCGCCTAAGGTCTATGAGGTGCTAAGACATTCCCATAAAGAACCCCACAGTAGTCGTGTCTAAATAAAGATACATTTTATACAGCCAGCCCAGCTGATTTCTTCTTCACCTGTAGTGTAGACACGTCTCAGGCAGGTTTGCTCTCACTGGCACTTGTAGGAGGAGTGCAGAGAAGCATCTGCTACCTTTTTTTTTTTTTTCCTTTTTTTTTTTTTCACTAATAAAAGCTGGGCCCAAGGGTTTTTATGACCTTTAAATAACTCAGTCTTGCTCCTGCATCCCAGCTGCAGGCAGTCCACCTGGTCAGGGTGTTTGCTTGGGAGGAAAAAGCTGCCTTCTGTAGGAGATCTGAGAGGCTTTTGTTTCCCCATTTCTGTATCAGATCTGCTGCTTGAGAGCACATGCAACACCTCCACAAAATGTAAAAGGGAAAACTACAGCCCCCACAGAATGAATGAGGCTGTAAATCCAGGGAAAATCTTCCTGTGTCATTTACAAGCCTGCACATCAGATACTGGCCTCTTGTGCAGAATTGCTTGGTCCAGACACATTCCTTCCCCTCCTTCCCCCAGCTATAGGCACAGAGAACATTTTCTGTGTTGTTGTTCTGGGAAAGGAGATTGCAAGAAATAGCATTTATGTCCTTAGATGGTCACGCTGCAGAAATTCTGTTTGTTCTTCGCAGGAAAAACTGGTTAACTATAATCTGCTGTCTGGTCATAGGAAGAAACTCCATCATAATGCTCTGGATTTAGTATTCTAGGATCAATTCTGCAAACCTGAAGCCTTTCTCTGATGTGAATTCCCAGGGTTTCTGGTGTATGCTGTCTGGGTAACTCTACTATTTTGGCTTTCCCCATGAGGTTATTGATAAGTATTTTATTGCATAGGGATGCTGTAGTCAGCTTCTGCTGGAAAAGCAAAGTTCAGTATCATTCTTATCTCCAGGTATTCCTGACTTTATCTTCCAGACAAATATTTAATATGTGCATAAATGCCTTCTGTGGTTTTTCAGATAATGCAGGATCTTGAAAAAGTTATTTAAAACAGGGGTGGGAGTGGGGTGATGAAGCTGTAAGTTGTTTTCCAGAGACAGTGGAGCGAGGTCTTTAACAAGTAGGGTGTATATCCCACAGTTCCTTATTTCTACTGAAGTTTCTGATTCTGTACAGAAATCAAATGATGTGACACCTGCTCAAAACTGCCAAAATCCACATTAAGTTAGGAGATCCACATCCTCGTTGGGGCTGAGCCCAGACTCTTGGCCACGTGCCGAGCAGGCACGCTGCAGGCAGTTTCAGCCATGCTTGCCCTCCACCCCTGAGCATCTGCTGTTGACCATTGCTGGAGGCAGGCTTCTGGGCTATGCAGACCTTTGATCTGAAATAGTGTGGCCTTTGTGCTGCTCTTATGCATCTTCCTCTGGGTTCTTTGTAACTGTTGTAGTGTGAGTTAGCTGGTTGTGCTCTGTCACTGATGTCCTGCCCCTCTGAACACTGTAACACAGCCAGCCTGGGGCCAGTGCCAGTCCTGTCCAAACCACCACTGAGGGAGCTGCACCAGGGCAGGATGAGAGCTAAGGCGCCAGGTAGACTAGCGTTGGGTTCTTCATCGCATGGGGGGATTTCCTGCTGCGGAGCTCAAATGTCGACGCCTCTGTGCTGTGTTTGCTATTTGGAGTCAGAGCAGAGCCACGGATCGGGCCCTCAGCCTGGAATATGGAGGCGGAGCTTCGTGTACATGCTAAGTTAACACACACCAAGCAAGCTGTAAGTCAACTGTGATGCAGATGTCAGGGAACTGATTGTATGCATGTGTGAAGGGGCTGGCCATGCCAAATTTAAACACCTACTCTACTCCCTCATGGGAGGCTGATGTTAGCGTTTAACTTAAGGTATATGTCATGAAACAAGACAACTCTCACATTTCTCATAAGAGCGAAGGTGCAAGGGTGACCGTACATATGAGCATTTTGGGCTGTCTCCTTCCTGAAAGTGTGAACAACAGCATAAATGAAGAGCAAGGTGAAACTGAAGTATTTTCTTCTAAATTGCCTTGTTTTTATTTCAGTGTTTTTTACTGAATGACGGAAGTCTTGAGGAAACAATTCGTTCACTCATATAGTTGTGAATATGCTGGTTTTTTTGAGGTCAGTGATTTTGAATTGACTGCAACCCCTACAACTGAGATTACAAGAGCTCATCAAACGTTCATCATTTGCACAACTGTGTTCCAGTCTGGTTGAAATCATAGGTGAACTTCTTGGCATGAAATTCAGACTGGATGAGTTCCTTACCTTTATGTTCTTTGCCCAGTTGAAAATAGCATGCCAAACTGCCTTTGGTGAGCTAACAAAGCCACAAATGCTTAAATATATAAAAACACCTGCACATCAACAACTGTCGGTCCCTGTTTGAGAAATGAGATCAACAAAAACATTTTGTGGACTCACGATATAAGACAATGAAATGACATGGACAGTTATGATTTGGTTGTGTGAGTCAAAGAGGAAATAGAAAGCATCTCCAGAGAGGAATTTTGTAAGGTAGTAATTGAGTATGAGCAGAATTTATACACTCCAGGAGGGAGGAGTGAAAAATAGAGACATTAGGGGAGAAAAAAAAAAAGGTACGGTCTGTGGGACTATAGAAAGGACTCCCAAGGGAAGAAATAGAAGCTGTATCTATAAAAACTTTTAAGAACAAATTGAACACAATGGCAATAAATATTCTAAGAGAAACAACCCTGCACTGTGAGACAAGTTGGTTAGATCGCTTTACTGTACTTGTCTAGGTCTTGTAACCGAGAGACTCTTTGATGTTCTTTGTGGATGGTCGAAGTTTTATAAACACCTGGGGATCCATTAGGATGAAAGATCTGTAGAAGCACCAACTGGTCCCGTTCCCTCTGTGTTCCAGTATGTATGGTGATAATCTCTTGAACCCAGATTCTGAAGTAGTGAGGAAGAATAGCTGCAGCCACAAGACCCACTCAAAAGGGGAGAAATGAGTAGCTGATACTTCTGCTAATATACTGGGAGAGAGTCAGGGTATGAGTTTGTACTTCAGGGACTCATTTCTGACCGACTATTTTCCTCTAAGTGAAGCAAAGTTTTAGGAGATGGCTTTGAAAACCTGGGTTTATACAGTCCGCTATTGGTTATGAGGTCTGGTAAGGCTCCAAGCAAAGCACATATCCAGTGAGCGATCAAACGACAGGATTTGGCACATCACAGCCACACCCCAGTTAGCTCTGGTCCTGTACAACACATGTCCTTGTCCTGTGAGTGACACGTATGTTAAGTGATATTAATGAGTGTTTATTACAAACTAAACATGTTTACCACCTGGCAACTCTAGACGACGAGTGTCAGAACAGTTCCAGCAAGTGAGATGTTTCCACCTCCATAAACAAGCTGCTTGCTGGACCTCACTTCAGTGTGGGAGTAATTCAGCTGCCCGTAGCCCAGAGAACAACTCTGTAAGTGCAGTATGGATTTAGGTACAGTGTCTGCCTCCTCAGCCCTCCCTGTACCTGCTGCCTGAGCACCAGTGCCTAGATGCTGGCACACAGTGTGCCTTCCTTTCCCTTCCCCAGACAAAGCCTCCTACCTTATTTTTTTTCCCCTCGTTTTTATCTTACCTGCTAATCTGGGCTTTTATGTGATATAACTCCATGGTTACTCTTTTCTCAAATGGCTATATTCATAGGTTTAATAGCTGATAATATTTTTAAAACACCACTAAAATAATGGACTTCTTAAATGATAAGAACACATTTAAAAGATTTTTTTCCCGACATTTCCTGAATATTCACTGAAAGAAAGAAAAAATCAAAACCAAAAGCGAAATACAACGAAAGTTCGAGTCTGTCTCCAGATACTGCAAGGCTTTGTACGATGTCTGGTTTTAAAGCAGTGCCTGGTGTCCAGTCGCTAGAGGGCACCAAAATACACCTAAACCGCCGGCCACCGCCTCCCCTCGCCACTGCAGCAGCTTCGGGCGGGTGCCCTGGGGTTGCAGGTGGGTGATGGACCTCGGCTTTCTTGGCCCTGGGGTCGCACTCACGTTAGGACTTCAAATTGGATGCGGAATGTGCCCTTGAAGTGGACTTCCTAAGCCATATCCCTGTTTACTTTGCATCGCAGAGTTGTCTCTGCACGTGTGAACTGCTTTGCGTTGGGATGAAACAAAATCGGAGAAGTTGCTCCAGAAGGGCACGTCCTGCAGTCACTGAGCAGACCTTCAGTCTGGGACCAGACCAGAACTACACTGAAATAAACCCTTGAAATGGGCTGGAGTGACTGCTTTGCTCTCTAGGTCTGTTCTTACTCCACCACACAAGTTGCTAATGTAGACAAAGCCATGAGGCCCCTAGACTTTGCTGAGGGAGAAGGCAGCTGGAAAGTTTGTTTCAGAGCCTGAAAATCCCCATGGTGTATAGATATTTGGGTTATGGCTTTTTGTTCATGCCTATCTTAAATTAAAAACAAGCTTAAAAAGTCCCAAGAGACAGATGACTCGTATTTGTGCAGTCAAGGGAAAGCCTAAACGAAATGAGATGGGTGCCATAGGACCTCTGACCGTTTTGACCTGGCAGTTGGACTTAGATCTTTTCCCTTCAGACACAAGTCTGTTCTGTTGTGATGCTCTGGTCTTCTCTGCATCAGTTTCCCGTGGAGAGAGCATAAAGGCAGCACTGAGCTTGGCCCTGGCCAGGCATCCCAGGTGCCTCTTCTTGCTGGGAACAGCGAACCTCTATCGCTGAGGTCTAGGTTCCTCAAAGTGGCCCGCAAGCTCAATGAACCTGAAAATTCCAAGCGAAACCCAAGCAAAGCCACACAGTTTTAAGCGCTCTTGGAACCAAATCCCCTCCACAGCGTCGGGGAGAGGCAGAGCACGCCAAACTTGGCTCTGCTTTACCCCAAGCTTTCAGGAAACTCCTCACAGTGAGGCCAAGAACTATGTTTGTAACAAAACCTAAAACCAAGCAAAATTTATCACGTTTTGAGTTTCTTCATGAAAGGTTAGACCATCTTGGGATGTGCTCTGCTGGGATGAGAGGAGGGATGAATTCTGCCCTTAAGGGCCAATTTCACATGCACTGGAATCACATGCAAAGCTCCCAGGGAAGCAAGCTTAAACCTTTTAAACTGTTAGAAAAGCAGCTACCACAGTTCTCTGTCACTCTAGTTAACCATCTATAAACAGTTACTCACTTGACCTCTATTTGATCTCTCCCTCTGCCCTCCAAGGAATCTTTTGGGGCCAACACGCATTATGGATCTCTCTGCATACACAAGTATTTGAGGCTATTCTACTGCAATGAGAGCGGACCTCTTGCAATTCTGTTTGAAAATTGGTGATTTGGGGAGATTTTTTTTTTTCCTTCTGCAGGGCAGACAGATCCAACAAATCACTTCTTGTAGTTCATGCTCCTTTGCTGCAAATACTTAATACTAAAAGCTCTGTTCGCATTTGTAAAAGAGGAGGTTGGAACCTTGACAGAACAATAGGGAGGGAAGATGATCTTTATTTTAAGCACTTCAAACAAGAAGGTCAAAGACAGGAGTCAGGGAAGATCTTCAAGCCACTCCAGAGTTGTCCTCTTCTGGCTGCTGCTTGGGTGCTCAGCAACACTGGAAAGCCTTCAAGCTTTCACCTGATTACTAGTGCAGGCAAAAAATATCACCATTTTAGGAAAGTTGCAAAAATAAGGCTTTTTTTATTTAAAAAAAAAAAGAAAAAAAAACCCTTAAGCAACACAAGAATGACAGTAAGCAATAAGATGGAGGTAAATATAAAAATATGTAGTGAGTAATTGAAGAAAGAAGAGCTTTGTGTGGATGCTTTTATTACTATTATTGCTTGAAAGTATGATAATGCAAGTGTTAGATTGAGTTACAAAAGAATATAAACACACAGAAATATCAGAACACTGAAGATCTCCAAACACTCTTAGCTCTGCGCTCTAAGGATGCCATGCAATAGTTAAACAAATTCGATGTTAACATTTTAGCTTCTTTCATTTCTTTTCCATCACAGCGTTGTAGCATGTGGAAATAAGCAGTTTAAGCATTCTTTAAAAAATCATGCCTTGAAAAGAATCTGCATCTAGAGACAAAGATACTAATCTGTGCTAGTTGTTATCGTCGGGGCTCTTGCATGATGTTACAGCAAAGCAGAGATAAGGTTGATTTGGTATCTTAATTGCGCAGTCCCACAGCCTAATACATATAGATTTCTAAATGTAAATTACCTTAACTCTAGATCACTGAATTTCCTAGGATTAACATGCTTGATTTGTAATGTATTTTACCCTCAATTGCTGAGATGCACTGTGGATCTTAACTCCATTTAAACAGATTCTTCATGAAAACTATGGCCATCCAAAAAATGATATGTTTAGTTACAGATAATAAGCCCAGGAAATATTATGGGAGATCACAGTCAAATAGTATTAGTGAGAACAAGATGAAATCAGGGATACTATTTTCCCAACCCAAGGACACTTAGCTTAATCCTTAACTCACAAAAAAAAAAAAAAAATCTTAATAATACTGAGTGGTGTTGTACTGGCTAGAAATGGCTTACTGTAGATATAATCTGTGGGGATTTAAAGCAAGCTCAGACAGTAATGATTTCAGTGCTGAGTTATGCCAGTCTAAAATTCTGAGCAGCAGAAATATTATCATCTTCCTGTTTAAGAAGAAATGTAATTTGATGCAAATAGGCTAAAAATTTATAATATGGTATTATTAGAAAAGGCTCTTAAGCTGTGTTGAAATCACCAGCAGGTCTATTTTTAAGATTTCTGAATTCATCCTTTCTTTGTTAGTGTTCAGATAAGAGATTAAAGTTAGTGGCCGCCAGGAAGTTCTGGCTGCTGTTGGTTTGGGAATGGGGTGGGATTCGGCTCACTGAGGGCTGCAGGCTGCTTGTTCTGAGCATTCAGAAGAGCACTAGTTAAATCTGTGGGAGTTAACATGAAGTTAAAACGAACTTTTTCATGGGATTTAACACTTACAAAGTCACTCAGCTTTCTTTTCAGTGTATAATTTGTTTAGATTTCCCTGAGATCATAATTTTAGATTGGGGGGCAAATGACAAGACCCTTATTGAGTTTTTTTTTTCACTTTTTGCTTTGTTTTGCTTTGTGTTTATTGTTTTCCTGCTGCTTAAATCTTAAACACAGAATCGTTGTGCTATAGGTAACAATTTGTTCTCGGTGGAAAAAGTATCGCAGCTTGCACAAATCGCTCGGTGTTTGGGTGAGCTCAGTTCTTTTATGAAGACTTTTTTCTTTATCCCAGCAGCAGGACTGCATCAGCGAAGCGATGAAGGCAGTGCTGGGTGCGGGTCAGCCGCCCCAGCTTGCCCCGCAGCCCCTTCGGGGGGTCTTTGCACGGGTGGGATTGCTCTGACCCGAAACAAAACCACCCGGGGAAGTTCTGCGTGAGGACTGGACAGGTAAAATCACCCTGTTAAAACAATCCTGAGGCTCGGTTTGGTTTCTGATTGCTGTGCAGTACAGAACATACCCGCGTACGGGTGGGTGAACAAGTGGGGAGGGCGGAAACCAAACCCCCAGCAGAAGGGTCCACGGGGTCCCGGGGTCTCCGTTGTCCTCGGGCGCTTGGTGTGCCACAGCTGGGCAGCACACTGGGGACGGCTCTGGTGAGGTGGCGGAGGAGCTGCTTGAAGCTGACCATGTGTGGAGCTGTAGGGGACCCCCGTATCTGCGTGCTGCAGCTCTTCCAGTCGGCTCTGAAGGGCTGCCCAGGCACCTCCTAGGGTCCCAGCAATTTCCCCTGCAGTACGTGTGCATGTTTGGGGGCGCAGGGGAGAGGGAGACCACTACTCAGGTTTAACTCTGAGCTCACTCTGCATCCATCCAGCCCCTTTGATGAGATCCTGGGGCTGTCTGTTTTCCCTGTGCTGGTAGCAGCAGCAGACACTCTTTTATGGCAGCGTGGATGTCCCCGTGTGCCAGGAGGAGCGCTGGCGGGACAGCAGAGCTCCTGGCAGTGTTTGTGCTTGGATTAAGCCTGCACTTCTCCCGTCCCTGCAGAATGTCACAACTGTCAGGGCACCCGCAGCGAGCACCAGTGGTGATTATTGGCCCTTTCAATGCATCGGGTTCCTACGCTACCGTGCTAGCTTGCCCAGGGAGAGGGGGAGAGCAAGGATCAGCCTGAGCAAATTCAGGGCTCCTTGGCAAACAGAGCCAAGGAAATACGAATAACTAGGTTTAGGGGAGCTGGATGTGAGTGAGAATCGCCTTTTGCAGCTTGTGTCCCGGGGAGGGAACCAGCTCATGGCCCAGTGGCAGTGCAGGCATTTCCCTCGGGCCAATGCCTCCAACGTCCTGTGCTGTGGCAGAGAGAGCTTGAAGCTACCCGGGGTAAAATCTGGCTGTGCTGCTGGCTTTGGTGACTTCGTGGACCTGTCCTTTGAACACCTCCCGGCCAGGATTAGCTTTACCCGGTGGTCCCCTCCCCATCCCAGCCCTCTGAGGGCGCCTGTTTTAAATGCAGCCGAGGGGTCCCAGTTCAACCAAAGCCTCGATGTTTATTTGAAGTATTGAACGCCAACAAACAGGGCCCCGTGGTCTCGGACTGCAGGCAGCGAGGACGTGCTTAGGTCAATTACACTTGACAATGCTGCGATAGCTCAGGGGAAGCGCACCCCTGGGACCTCGGGGCTCTCGATGCTCTGGGGGTTTTCAGCCGAGGTGCCAGGGAGCCCAGCAGCATCTGCAACACAAAGGGGGCGAAATGGGGCAGCAGATGGAGAACCGGGTCCGGCTAATACGGTGAAAAGGTGGTGTTTAGGGCTAAGCATGCAGAAGCAAAACTGAAAGCTTCCTTCTCTTTGCCATCCCCCCCCCCCACCTCCCCCCCCCCCAAAAAAAAAATCAAAAAATAAAAAAGAACAAGAAAATAAAAAAAGAAAAATCCCCGAGGAAAAACTTCTGCGAGGATGCTTCGTATGAGGCGCTGGATTTGGTGTCCAGGGCGCCGGTGTAAGCCTAGATTCTCGCCCACGGGAGCGAAGGGGGATTTTTCTCCTCCGGGTGCGGAGGCCGAGCCGTGGCAGGATGCGTCCCCGGGGGGAGCCTGGCGGCTCGGGGCCGGGACCTGCGGGGTCGGGACGCCCGGAGCCGGCCGAGGCTGGGGGCTTGGAGCAGCAGCTCCCTGCCCCGGCCCGGGCTGCCTGCAGTGCCCGAGATCCCAGCCCCGTCGGCCGGGATGGGGTGGGGGGGGGGAGCGGGGAAGGCTCTTTGCTGCCCGGGGAGGGGGGAGACCGCGGTGCTGGCGGAGCGAGAAAGCCCTCGCTCTTTTTTTGGTCCCTTTCCAAGCATTTTTTAACAGAGGAAGGATGTAATAACATGCCACGGGCAATAAATCATAGGCTGGCTACTCCCCCTGCTCCCCTCCCCCGGCCCCTCTATAGAGGCAGGGGAGGAGGGGACTCGCTCAGAGCGCGGCCGCCGCCGGGACGAGCAGCACAGCGCCCAGCATGGAGCTCCGCGCCCTCGCCCTGCTCGCCTTCGCCCTGGCCCTCGTCTCCCTCTCGGAGGGTAAGTGGGATGCCGCCGGGACCCATCCTGCCCGCCGGAAAGCCCCGGCAGGAGGACGAGGGGATGCGGGGGGTTGCTGGAGCTGGGAGCCTCCGACAGCGCTCGCTCCGCAGGGAGGCGTTTGGGCTGCAAAATTGTGCGCCTTGATTTCCACTAAAGAGAGAAAAAAAAGTTGCAAGAAATGAGAACCAGGCGGCCGGTCCCGTGCCTCTTCTGTCCCCGTTCCCTCGATCGGGGCAGCGCTGAGCAGCAGCGGGCGCTCGGCGGGCATCCCCCGCTCGCTCCCGCAGCCCCGCGGCGAGGTTTCGGGGGGCTCCGAGAACGGGGAGCAAAAAGGGGACCCCGAACTGCCCCGGGGCAATACGGGCTGCCCGCCGACGAGCGCCACGGGGCGCTGCCACCGCGGCCGCCTGTCCCCGCAGGGTCCCCGGACCAGGGGTCGGGGAGCCGCGGGACCCCTGCCCGCAGCCTCCGGGGGTCTCTGGGCGCCGGGAGCCCCGGTCCTCCGCTGGCACAGGTGTGCCACGTTTTGTCCCCCCCCTCGGAAGCACCCCGTATCGGCACTGAGCATCCCCAGCAGCCGCCGCTCCTGTCGCGTTGGTCCGTTCTGGGGACCGAAACTTGGGTGTTCCCCCCCCCGGGGCGGGGAAGGGTCCCCTCCCGGTGCCCCTTTGTTTAGCCGGAGCGAGTTAATTGCTCCCGATGATCCCAATAGCTCGGTGCCGAAGGCGGAGGCAGGCCGTGTGGCCGGGGCGCACCGCTGCGGTGTCTTCACGGCAGGGCGAGCGTGGGGGGCCCGGCTGCTCGGGCGAGGAACGGCTTAGAGCTGTCGGGGAAAAACTGGTGTAAGGGGACTGACACCACAGGACTGCGGTGCTAACAGCTTTTTGCCTGTTTCTTTGCACGTCAAGTAGTGCTCTCAACCCTGATCCAGATGAGGGTTGCGGGGCTGTCTTGTCCTGGAGGGCAGGTGAGCTCCAAGTTCTTCTCAGCCGTTCTGGTAAAGCTGGTTTTACCTATCATGGTCTTATCCCCCAGGGAGCTGGAGCTGTTCTAGTCTTAAAAAGTTGTCAGCCCTCTCCTGATACCACCAGATGTAGCTTTGGATGAACAGGAGTAAAATGATGCTTGCGTTGTTTCAAGTGGTTCGTCTGTTTGTGCCCAGCCTGCTTGCCTGGTCAGAGCTTCCCTCGCTTGCTCTGACCGGCCAGCCTTGATAAGCGTCCACCCTGCGGGGGAGATTTCAGTGAGCACATTGGGTTAGAGAGAATTTGTCAGCAGAGGTGGGTGTTCAGAGCCAGCAAAACTCAGCTCTGGGTCAGAAAACAGTCAAACTATTAAAAACATAAGTCCTGCTAGTCAAGAGCAAAAAAGTTGCTTTCTTTTGTCTAAGGACGTGCGGCTGCAGGAGTGACAGAGAGGTGTCTGAATAGCATCTAGCTCTTGTTTCACCCATTTCAACCGAATGTGCTAGACAGATAAAGTTCTCAAAAGCTTTATGCACAATCAGTTTCATGAAAGCTAAGCTGGTGTTTTCATGTAACGGTACAATTAACAGACCATAGGAGAGAGTAGCCTCAGCTTGTGTTCAGTGTTTATTGGACATCGGGGAACCCACAGAGCATCCACTCCTGCAGTGCCAGCCCATGGAGTTACTGGCTTAATCAGCTTTACTACGTGTGGAACAATTTGTTTCAAATTCTGAAATGTGATAAAGAAAGATACGCTTGTCAGCCACGGGGCAGGACCAGCAGTGTCCCGTCTGCTTCTTGCTGTAGGGGTTCCCGTGTCGGGGAGCGCTGTGTGCGCTGGGTTTCCCTGGCAGGAGGCTTGCTGGGAGCAGAGTGAGCCACAGCCATGCTCCGAGAGCCGGAGCACTGGCGGGGCAGGGGCAGGGGATGTCGGTTTCCTGGGAATGGTGCTGAGAGCTGCCCCGATGCCCCTGCTGCCGTCCCTGCCGCTCCATGTCTCTAGTTGGTCAGCGAGCAAGGAGCACAGAAATGCCAAAGGGATTCTTGTGCTGGCATGGGAGTTGTCACTGCGCCTTGCATTGGGGTGACAGCACACCGAATGCTGGGCATGCCCTCTGCCTCGCAGTGCTGGATGCCCTTTTTCTGGGCAGGAAACAGCTTCGGGATTTAGAAACATGTTGGTCATGGTTAAGCTTTCTCTCCCGATTTCAAGTGAGTGGGGTGGGATCGAAAGTCCCTCTCACGGTCTCAGAGAAGATGGGATTGCATTCTCAAGTCACAGATCTGAACATTGTGTAGGGTAAAGCTTAAACTCACTTTGTCAGTACGAGCCTGCAGAGGTGCTTGCTCTGCAGATGTGCGGAGAGTTGCTATATGACTGCATGCGGTTTCAGCCTCCCTTTCCTATATAAATGCACTGATGTGTAGCTATGAGGCACAGATATGCAGTGAGAAATCCCAGTGCCCTTCTCCCTCCCTTCCTCACTAGCACTAGTCTGTATAGCGCGTGTTTGGGGGCTCACCCCGCAGCCCTCCTGCTCCCTTCGCATGACAGACGGGAGCTCCTTCTCCCATTTATTCACTCATAAATGATATAATTATTTGGACTGATGGATTGCCATGAAGCTAGTGGAAAATGATCTCCGATTTTGTTAACTTCTAGTCCTGATTCAGGTGTGAATCTGGAAGAACTCCACTGATGAATTTCTCTGTTTGCCTGTCTGCCAGGGGGATCAGACTCTGGCTCATCTCGTTAGAAGTGCTCAGAAAAAAAAAAGGATTTTCCTTCCCGAGGACAGGGTAACATCACCAGGCTGTCTGTGGTTATGTGTGCTAGGGACAGGTGTTTGTAAATATGCAATATGTGCAGATCAGCTGCACTTTGAAAAGCTGTGTCATTTCTCACCTTCCTAGAAGAGAGCTTAGGGATTCCAGCCCTTTCCCTGCTCTTTAGCTCTTCGTCTGCCTTTAAGGGAGCAGGGCTTAGATGCTGCGAGTGCTCCCGTGTGGCTACATACACAGGGTGGCAGATTGCTGTGTGGGATCTAAAGTCTGTCAGATACAGATCTGACCATCGACACCGTGAGCCAGACCTTGTGGCTTAGGACCTTCACTATGAATTCAGTTCTTCCTGGAGTCTGAAAACTGCTCCAGTGAGATACCATTTAAAATCTTAGGCAGGTCCTTCTAGACTTCCAGGCAAAGGTGCTGTGTTTGTGTTGCATTGTGCCTGGGGCTTCGAAGCTTCCACACAGAGCAAGGACTTCATTTACGTGCGCTTGGTTGCCAGTAATTAAGTCCTTCCATGGAGAAATCATCTAGCAGGGCTGCATCGGATGCTGTGGTGAAAGCCAGGCAGCTTTCCTCAGTTCTGCATGCATATATATTGCTGACTTTTAACCCAGGGGATAAATTTAATTCTGCCCCTCGTGACGCTGGTGATGAGACTCTCCTCCAGCCCGGTGGTCCCTGATGAGTGCCTGGGGAACACACCGCCTGATAGCTGTCTTCTCGAGTTGCCGTTACTTTGCCATGGGCTGGAGGAAGTTCAAAAGACCCCAGATCTCTCCTGCAAAACCACTGTGATTTCACATCTCCCGCTCGCACCTCCTTGTGCGAGCATCTCTGAAAGTAAGGGTTGGCTGCAGCGGGGAAAGGTCAGCCGCCGGGCCCTGGGAAAGGCCGAAAGACTCGGGGCTTTTCTGTAGCCAGTAAGTCCCCCCTGAAAGCCTGCACCTGAGCCGAGCCGTTTTGATCTGATCTCTTTGGAATTCATCGCTTTCTTCTGGCTACCTTCTAATTTGGCCTCGGGTCAAAATCATTTGGCAAGAACAACACAGAGGACAAGTGCCCCCTCTTTTGGCCTTTATCTTGTCTAATTACCAGGAGCATCCCCGCACAATGGAGGGGCTCCTTATTCTAATCTCTTCTTCTTTTCTTGTCTCCATTTTCTCTCCCTCTTCTTTTGTCTTCCAAAATCCCACGCACCGGGATTAAAAGGCTGGGTAGTGGGGTGAAAGAATTGAGCTGTGAGCTGTGGACAAATGCTCTTCCAAAGATACAGCTTTTCTATTGCTTTTTTTTTTTTTTTCTTTCCACCTGCATATTTGGGAAGCAAGAGAGGACTTCGTCGTGCCTGGTCTGTGTATCTGCTGCTGACCCGGAGCAGGAGGCAGTAACATGTCCTTTCTCTCCCTGTGTCCCACAGAGAAACCCGTCAGCCTGACTTACCGATGTCCCTGTCGATTCTACGAGAGCAACGTGGCAAGAGCCAACATTAAGCACCTCAAAATCCTCTCCACCCCTAACTGCTCACTTCAGATTGTGTAAGTCTCTCATTCTTTCCAGTTGGGTGCAAATCTCGGGGGTCAAAAGGGAGAATCACAGAGCAGGTTTCTGCTCCATTTGCTGGTCAGCCCTTCCCCTTGCTGCAGTTAGGTCTGTGTCTCATGCCATGATTCCCAGCTCACCTCTTTACCCCGTACCCTGCTTTACCCCCCGCCCACCCCCGGAGCCCAGCTCTGGATGTTTCCAGTGGTGTTCCACCTCTGAGCTCCCTGTGATCCCATGTTTCTCCCGCAGGTACGTGAGCAGGAACATCAGGCAGGCAGTCCCTTATATGTAGAGCTTCACGCCTTAAGAAAAAAAAAAACTTTACAGTGGTCTGAGTCTGGTCACACTTAGAAGGCAGTGTCTGACTCCAGCAAATCACAGATCACAGCAGGAGAGAAAAGGTGCATAACCAATGGAAAATCACCTCTCCCTTTTTGCTAAAAAGAAACACCAATTTTCAGGAAAATTGGGGTTGATGTTTTTTTTTTTTTTTTTTTCTGTGTGTGATTTTAAGGGGGTCTTTCGGGTTCATTTTTTCATGGGTGACTCCCTCCTTCAAATCAGCATTCATCTTTTCATTGCAAGGAAACATTACTGCCATCAACTTCTATTGACCTCTGTAAGGGCGTCTCAGTGACTGCACTGGGTTTATCAGTGGCTACACTGCAGTGCTCTCAGCACTGGTTCTGTGTGGATCCACATTGAGCTCTTCCAGTTGTAACTTAAAGGCTGTAAAAATCTGTTCTTTGTCATCCAAAACATTTCTGCATTAAGAAAACTGACGTGGTTTCATGATATTTCTCAGGAATATACAGATGTATTTAAGGGTGTGCATCAATTTGTGAACAGTTTTTTATTCATATGATTTATTTTTTTTTAAACCACTCTGTGTAGATCTTCTACATTTTCACATGTGTGGTTCTGCCTTAGGACTTGGTGGAGGACAGTGAGAAAAAATGTAAAACCCAGCTGAGAAATAATTTCCTTTAAGAAAAATGGCAAAACCAGCTGTGACTAACTCTGATCTCTACCTATAAACAATTTTGGAGGCAAGCATCCAAAAGGCAAATAGTGTATGGATTTGTGTTCTGGGACTGTCAGTCGGTGTCATGAGGGTCCCAATGCTAAGGCTTTGTAGAAGACCTGGAATTTTCTGGAGTAGATTCAAGAAAACAGCAGGCACTTAATATTGGATACAGTATATAGTTTTTCTCTTAATTAACGTGGGATCATAGTCATTAGAGAATGGTTAAGAGCACGAAATACAGAAACACAGCACATGTTCTTGCCCCATTCCTGATCCAAGTGTGTCTGTTTGGAACAGGATCCAGTAGCACACAAACCACATGAACCTACAGGTCACCATCTTTCTGTTACTTAAAAATGTAAGGTACTTAAACCGAAAACTTCCCTCCAAATGCTCCTGAAATTTTGAGCTTCGCTAAAAGAGGAGTTGAAATGGAATCAAAACTAATTTATCATTTTGATGCTTGAAATGGTTTCTCAGCTCAACCACACTCTGAATTCATTAGATACATGTTGCACAGTGAAAGTGTGAGTGACTTAAAAGCTGTTTGCAAGAGTAGAGAATGTCACTGAATTCATACAGATTTTTAAGGAAAGAGCTCAGGCTTTTTCAATCAAGTACATTTCCCTTTATATTTGAGGGGAATTGTACCTGAACAAAAAGCCTAAGAGCAGGCCTTTGTCTTCAGTTCCACCGGGAGTAATCTCCCCAAATCCAGAACTCTCCTTTGTGGACGTCTGCTTCGACGAAGCCCACCCCAATTTCCCTGCTTTTCAACACAAGGAAATAGGCATTTTTAGCATGCATTTAATTGCATCCTAAAGAATACACCAAAACCCATTCAGACAAATGCTCCTTACACATGCCTAGGTCTCTGTCACGGCCATGCAAGGATCAGAGGCTGCCAAACTTGGAAATAAATGTCCAGAAACTCAGTTTCTTAATCCTTGATGAGGGGAGTTCCATCTCCTGTGGCAGGAGGGTGGTGACGTGTGCTTTTGGTTTTGTACTCCGTACGGCCAGCTTAGTACTTCCCCAGCACTGCTAAGATCAGCAAATCCATTCTCACTGTTGGTATCACTTCACTGGAAATTCTCCAGCTTGGCACTACTGTAAGGGAAATATGAATTAGGCCCATTCATCACTTTATTGGCACGGGGTTTGCAGGACTGGATCTTCAATGTGTTTATGTTACAACTGTGTTGTTGCATAACTTCAGACCAAGGAGCCTTTTTGACCTCTTCTTACTCCACATTTTTATATTCTGCAGACTTTGCTTTATGAAGTTGGGAACATTTTGGCCTCCATCCAACAAAATGCTTAAGCAAGAACTGAACTTACTCCTATGGGCATTTCCATGAAATTGCTGTTCTTGGCACTTTTACGTGGCAAGGCTGTTTAAGGGGAGGCTTCTCAGCAGCTGGGGCAGAGGCAGGGCCCTCTGGGGAAAGCGAGGGATCACCGCGCTCTTCAGAGGCCCTGAGGGCCCTGGAGGGTCAGACCTCCTGATATGGGTGACAAGCTGTTTGTACTGCTACTGTATGAAAATGCAGGTAACCCAAACCCCAGGTCATCACAGGGAATTTGCTTCAGACACTTGTCCCCTTTTCTGCGACTTCTTAGCAGATTTAAATTTGCTTAGGTGTAGCATGGAAGGAGCAGCTCAAACATGCAGGAGAAGCCCCTCAAGAAATTTCTCCTTTTTTTTTCCAGTGCTGATTGAATATACGAGGGAAAATTTGCCTCTGGCACTATGGTGGAACACAATCATCTTCCTGCATGCAGCCTGCTAGCTCAGTATAGAGTAAAACAAAAAGTGAAGGAGTGACCAGACGCTTTCAGGACATTCAGGAGATATGGTTTGGTGTCCATCTTCAAAACATGCAAACATTCAGTTTGTGGTTGAATCTGAAAGATGTTCTTAATTAACTCCTTGCAGAAATGACCTATATTTACCACACTATTCTTTTCAAATGAAATTTAGCTGTTCCCAGCACTGAACATGTAGCAGCCCAGATAGGAACTGGAAAACTTAGATTCAAGTTCTGCATCTCTTCCCCCCAACGTGCATCCTAGCACAGGAATCAGCACTTGGGGGGACAAACCCTACCAGAACTCCAAGCTGTGTTTATATTAGGTGCCTCGAGGGTGGCAGGGGTATCCCAGCGTCTTCATGAGTCATCTGAGAGCAGCACTGACACACAGGGAAGTTGGACACAGCTCTACTATGTGTGATAGGGTTGCAAACCTGTGTGCAGAATAAGGTGGGGGCGGGGGGTGTGGGCTGGGGGGTGCCACACATGAGACTCACCCTGACTTTTCTCCTTTGGCAGTGCAAGGCTCAAGAGCAACAGCAAGCAAGTGTGCATTGATCCCAAGCTAAAGTGGATCCAGGAATATCTGGAGAAAGCTTTAAACAAGTAAGGCAAGAGACAAATGGACTTAACAGCTAACACATCCTGAGTTATTCAAGGGTAGAACATTAAGGGCTGGCTTTAACCATGTGGACAAAGTACTCGTGGAATCAGATATTGTTTTGAAGATGGGTTTGGAGTTGACCTAGTCTGTATTAAAACAACAGCTTCTAATATATCTTAAATGTTAAACTAAGAGTTTTGCCAGGATTTGAGGCAAAATCCATCCTAAAGATTCTGTGCTGAGGTCCCCAACTCATCCTTTTTTAAAAAGAGCCGTTCTCCCAAGGAAAATGCTTCCTCTTCCCCAAGCAAAACTACAATTACTTCAGAATCTATATTGTTCCAATTTCTTTGGAGCCCCTTCTCCATGTTACACTGGGGGGTCTGCTTGCACAGGCGGATGAGGCTGAGCACGTCTTTGCAATTAAAATTGTTCCTCTGCTGGCCAGTGTGGAGTGCTAATAATCTCGGCCAAGGCAAGATGTGCTGCCGTGAGTAAGGCTCTCCCACAAAGCCAGCCATGCTTGGCGAATTCATACTCTTTTCCTCCAACTTTATTCCCCTTGCGAGTGGCTGGTCATGGCTATCCTGAGGAGGACCCAGCCTATCAGTCAAATTTTACAGTGAGCAAGAGCGGCACAGAGAGCATTTCTGTGCTGAGTTGCAGGGGAGGGCTCCAGCTTTGCTGGAGTGGAAGATGAGAAGAAGCAACGGGCCCTGGGCCCCGGGCTGCGGTTGGTCCTGCAGCGGCAGTTTGGCCAGCAAGCCCACCTGTGCACTCAGAGTCCCTCCCACCACTGCCACCACATTGCCATCCCTCAGTAACCTGCTGTAACCATGCTGAACCTTGTCCCCGCTGCCTCTGTTAGGGTAAAGGCAGGGTTGGAATCAAGTCGTTCGCAAACGCAATGCGTCCTTGGAGAAAGGTGGGGAAGGGTATGGCCCCAGAGCAGATGTGAGGCCATACAGGTAGCTGAACGCCCTCCACTGTCTGCTGTGAAAACACATCCTCCGAGCAAGGGGTAAAGGAAGAAAAAGTCTTTGTTTCCCTGTGGTTTTACAATAACCAAGGGGAAAAATGGTACCAGAGGCAGAGACATTCTTCTACCTGGCCCTTCTGGGGTCAAGAGTGAGGAGGAGGAGGGAGGGAAGCCAGCTACCAAACTGACTGTGATTCCAGCCCTGCCAGCTCTCCCCATCTCATCCGATTCTCAGTGCCTTCTTTGCTGCCAGCACTTGGCCCTCTCATCCTTTGGGCAAATTCTCTGCAGAGGTAATCCACGTTAATGCTGGCAGGATGGCTTTGGATTTGGGCACAGATGAATCTAAGAGCAGGATGTGGCCTGTGCCGATTATTCCAGGGGCTTGGGCTACTTTTTTCCCCATCCTTGGAAAATCCTCAAGTCCCTGCCTAAGTTTCTGTTTGCTGTCAGCCCCAGTGAAGCCCTTGGTGCTGTTCATAAGACTTGAAACTTAGGAGGCACTTAAGAAATTTGCAGGGTTGGCTAAATGTGATTATAAGCTCTCATCCTGCCTGCCAGCCTTAGGGGAACAACTCAGCTGGAGCACCTTCTGCTCTCACTTCCACTGGTGAAGATCTGGGGCCAGCTCTACTGAAACCAGTGAGCCTGCACCTGATCTCCAACCAGTTTCTGGTTTTTGGTTAACCTAACTTTCATCCAGAAGCGACTCTGCTACTTCTGTGGATTTCATCCTGATTTACATTGATTAACAGAAAAGAATTTGGTCCCAATTCTATTAAATAAGATGACAGCATACATCTCCATCACCTAATCCCAGTAATCATGGCATTTTTTTCATTTTCCAACTATTAATGCTAGCATCAGTGGCATTTTCATGCTCCATAGACAGTCAGGGCTCTGTCTGTAGCATTTTCACGAGGCATGTTTTTGATATATTTTAGTGCACAGCTTTGACTTCTTCAACAAAATGTATTTGGAATATATTTATAGCGCATCAAGCAATTCATATATTTGAATTGGAGCCATATGAATGTTGGTAGTTTAAAACACCGATATCCTTCTAAACTACTAACAGCTTGTAAAATAAATCTATATAGATCTATAAATGTTAATGTAGCTATCAGTTTCAATCAGCCATATATTATATTTTTTCACTTGTACTGAAATTGTATGAAATGTGACATTACCCTATATGCACTAGCAATAAAATGGCTAATTGTTTCATGTTATGAAAACCCAATTGTACATGGGAATTTATTTTTTCTGGAATAAAATCAATACGTTTTGTAGAAAGGGCTCTTGTAATTGCTTAAGTAAAATCCAAACTGTCAAGACATCTTAATCAATACCAGTGCTTCCATTTGAGATTATCTTCTGTGTTATAATTTGCAGCTAAAGGCAATCAAGAGGTCATAGAGCATAGTAGTCTAATACAGGTGATTGTGAAAGTAAAGATGGTTTTTAGTAGGGAATTATTTTGCTCATTAATCCTGCTTAGCCTTTATTATTGCTTTATATTCATCACATCTCCATGTAATATACGTACTTATGAGACATCAGTAAAATACATTCAGGCTGTCAGGAGTCCAAACTCCTTAACTGGCTTTAAAAATCATCGTGCAACTGCTGTGGCCAACATCATTCAACACTCATCCATTTTATAGACAAGGGGCAAATCAGTCCTTTCTTGAATCAGCTAGCAAATCCTTTACCACTTCTAGGCAATCCCAGTCCTCATTTACAGTCGCACCTTGACTGCCTTTTCCTTCTCCCTTTATGCAAGGATTTGCAAAATCAGGCCCTTGTAGAGTTAACAGAGCCCAAAATAAGCAGAGATCAGAGAATGATCCTGGCTTGTCCATTGTCACGTTGACATAGTCCCAGCTCAGAACTTCCCCTCAGCCCAAGATGTTGAAGTCCATTAAGCTCAGTTGTTACTTCTGGCACAGACAAGAGAGTTGATGGATCTGGAGAAAATGACAAAGTCAAATAGGAAAAGCTTTGCCTTCAAGCCCTTTGGGAGAAAGGAAAGGAAACTCCTGACTTCCAGGGGCTGGTTATAATGAGAGCTAAGCCCTGTTGCTGCCTTCCTCCATAGCACTTGTAAACCCAGGTGTGGCAGCTCTTCCTTGTTTCTAATCTCATTACTAAATAAGGGCTGCAGTGCAAGACACCAAAACAACAGCATCCTGGTACTCCACCAAGCATGTGCTGGGTGGCTGCCCTGCACAGTGGGGTACAATGTAGGCAAACGCTTTCACAGCTTCATTTTAAGGCACCAAATGCCCATAAATCCCATAGAAAAACAACCGGCTCTTATGGGAATTGGTGGGAATGGTGGGTGGGAAGCCAGAAATCCAGCCCCCTCCAATCTCGTTGTACCTCATTGGGTGCCACGTGGATAGAGAGGCTCCTGGATAACAAGTTGTGGCAGGCATCTGGGGAGGTGTCAGTGTTTTGGGGAAAAACTTCTGGCCCCAGGACTTGCAAATGGCCTGTCACCAGGGCACTTCTATTTGCTTAGTGTTCCTCTGAGGCAGAGAGCATGTGAAGGGGGATGTTATCTTCATTTTCACCCTGCCAGCAAGATGTGAAGGGGACATAGAATAAATGTGAATAAGGCCTTTGTATATGGATAATTTACGGCAGTCTCTTTGTATTTTTCTTTTAATTTAGACCACGTCATCGCACTCATAAAAAAAAGCAACAGAAGAAACGGGGCCCACTCTGCCCTTCCCGTGCAACACCACTAAAGTCTCCAGGGAGAAAGAATGGTAGGAGGCATTAGTTTCTGAGCTGGGATACCCCAGGTTCACATCCCTGCTCTTCCACAGACCATCCTATATGATGCTGGGCAGATACATTAGTCTGTCCAGGCCTCCATTTTTCCCCATGTTTGTTGAAGATAACAACTCTACCCGCCCTGCAAAGGGGTGTTATATAGATAAAGCTCTTAGAGCAGGGGAAAAGTTCAGCCACAGCGGAGGTGGGGGTGAATGGGACAGAATTTTTGAACCCTGGTGTAAAGCTGTAGTGTGGCTGTGTTGATGTCAGTTTTGTTACACCAAGGGGGAGTTTGTCCAAGTTATTTTGTTCTCAAAGTGGCCATGCTTTAATGGCACTGCATATTTCGGTTTTCTAAGGGATACAAGGAATGCATCAAAATATCTGGCTGTTTCTCACTAGGTTGCAGTCATATGTAGAATAGAACTTGTTGATTCCTGTCTGATCTGTATGCCTGATTTTCTCCTCAGGGAGACCAGGGCAAGGAGGGGACTGGGAATAAACATTTGGGATAATGCATTTTACCCATATCGAACTTCCCAGAGGGATCTGTGCAATTTCCCCATGCTTTCTAATGTCAGCAGTCTCTGGGCAAGAGCTGCCTCATTCTTGCAGTCTCCTTTATAGAGATGCTGCCTAAAGCCTGGCCATCCCATTTTACAGATGGGAGAACTGATACCCAAAGAGGGCAAAAGAGCCCTGAAGCAAAGCCAAAGTCAAAAGTAGGGTAAAGGTTGGGATGCCCTCTGTCTTTTAAGCTGTTCTTATTCCTCCACTACCAAAGTGACAGAGTTAAACTATAAATAACAGCTGTGAATTTGGCACTAGTGTTTTTCAATGACAAATGCAGCATTGGGCAGTGACAGCATGAAGTGTTGCATCAGTGATGGGTTAAAACCTCTCCTATGGGAGATTTGAGACAAATCTCAGAGATTGGTGTTACCTAAACCAACTCTCTGGATGTGCCAAGTTGTTTTGTCCCATCAGGATGGTGTGTCCTGCCTTTCTGCACCAAAAGAGTTAGGGTTACCAGTGTGGGATACTGGAAAGGATATCTTCAAAAGGAAAATCTTACTTATGGTTTAGTCACCCTCTTTATGCCCGGATGAATTTTCTGAGGCTACCTTCACCAAGAGTAGCCACAACCAGCGCTGGCTGTGGTCACACAGTCTTACTTGACCAGCAGGCATTGAAAGGGATCTTTGTGCGGATCCTGTAGGCTAGGCAAGACATGCTGGGGCATCAGGGTTTTTGAATATCTGGTGTTTACCCTCTGACACTTGTAGCTCAGCCTTAGTAATTACCATCTAGATGGTAAAAGGTCGATCAGTTGGAGCAGGAATAGGGGTCACTTTGGGCAAAAAGCTGGAGGCCACCAGCACAGCCTGGCTCCTTGTTCTGAGTGAACCCCATCCACATCCACGCCCACAAAACACTAGCCCGCCACTCTTCCTGGGTACCATGCTCACACTGGTCTGAGGCCTCCGCTCTCCACCCTCCCCATCATGGGAGATGAACAGGAGCAGAGTGTGGGCTGTCCTCTGTGATCCTCCATCTATACAGACACCTGGCACCTTTGCAGACCCCTGTGGAGCACAAGGGATGCAGTCCAGGTTCTCCAGCAGAGCTGTGGGGTGGGGAAGGAGAGGAGGCACTCCCAGTGCCACTCGCTCTGTTACTGGGGCCTCTCATGGATGATTAATCCCTCCTTTTCCTGCTGTTTTTTTTGTTGTTGTTTGTTTGTTTGTTTGTTTTTTTGCTAAGTCTCTTTGCCCACCAATAATTCTCTGCTCTGGCTTTCAAGTCCAGAATAAGCTTCCTAGCCAGCCTTCCTCCTATATTAGCTCTGAACACCTTACTAACTGTGACGAGCACAACCTGCCCAAAATAACTCCCGTGGCTGGGTTTGCCCTTCTGGGCCCCAGCAGCTCCTTGTGGAGAACTTTCCCCAAACCATTTGGTGCATACTGGTTGGAGGGACTGCAAAAGAAATGCCTTTGGGTTAGTCCAGATGCAAATTTGCTGTTTGACTAGGCCTGATATCAAAGCTTTTGCAACTGAAATAGACCTTAATAGTGTTTCACTCTGTTCTTCATCAACAGGAGGTTCAAGATGTAAGAGGCAAGCGTTGTAAGCCGTCTACAGGATTTCTTACTGTAGGACCCAGAGAACAGATAACCAGTATTAGGGAATGAATACATTTCACTGTTATCATGCAGCACAAAAGCAACGCTTCATGCATTTCCAAAGGTGTTTTTATTTTTTTTTCACAAATTGGCTTGCTTTCACAGTGCTATTTTTATATAGTAAGATGTATTTGATTTTGAGAAAAATATGTTTTTATACAGCTGGTTGATTACCTAGCACTGAGGGCAAATATGAATTTAAACTAACCCTATGTTATTATATAATATTTTATTTCCTTTGCTATGTAGAGGTTCTGCTTTATTTAACTTTCTTTTGGTTCATGCAAGTCTCCTGGAGATTTAAACCTAGAAGGACATGAACTGTACAGTGCAATGTTGTTGTGTAAGTAGTGGAAGAGTTCCTTTCCCCCAAAAGTCATTGAGGCCAAGAACATAGGAAGGCTAAAAAGCATCAGATAGCAATGAAAGTGGACAGCACTATTACGGGTGGTGATTATAGGTATTTTGGCTGAGGGATTGAATTCAGGGCTGCAGGGCTAAGCCATTCTCTGAAGAATGGAGACCTCGGTGGCAACTACGAGCAGCTGGGGCAATGCACATCTGGTGCTGCACGGTGCTAGTACTCGGTTTGTAGTAGCTGAGCATGTTAGGAGCCACAACACTGATCTGATGTCACTTGGCATTTCCTATGTTCCTGTGTTTCCGATGACAAATTTTAGCACAAAAAGGAATGGGTTATTAAAGATCTAACAGCTAGATCATATTGCAAATTGCTGGAGGAGTCAAAGATGCTGCCATGCACCAGGTGTCTGTTCCCACCCGTCCACAGAAGGTGATTTCAGATCGGCTGGCCTTGTGCTGAAGTAGATGGAGGAGCATTCATGTGACCCTTCACCAGCAGCCTCAGATACTGAACAGTCACACCTGCCTGAGGGCAGTAACATTTTTGATTGCTCTGTGTAGATCTCAAAAAGGTTGTCTGCCATGTCTTTGGAGAAAAGAGGTAACTGGGGCAAGAGAGGAAAGACACTGAGTGTCTGCCCAGTTTGGGTGCTTCTTGGGTGTGGAGATGAAGGCTAACACTCACTGTTCACCGGTGGTCATGGTTCTGCTTGCTGGTGAATGGCACAGCCTCTGGGATTTTCTTTGCAACACCTGGGGACAAGTACCACTTCTTGCACCAGTTCCCTCTCTCAGCCAGAAATGTCTTTCTCCTGATTCCCACCTGTGTGAGGAAGTACCTTTGCAATATAGTATATGGCAAAACACACCTAAAGTACTATGATAACCACGTTGTGCTGCACACAGAGATCTGGGGGGAAGCACATCTGTGCAGCACAATACTTGTGTTTGTATGTGTCTGTGTCTGTATTGTAAACAAAAAATGTTGTAACGTTGTGTGTTTTTTTGGAGGGTTGCTTCAAACAGGATCTTCCCTCTTACCTGCAGCCTGTGTCAGGAGCACTGAAAGGGGTGTTTCATTAGGCGCTCCTTTCTGTGGCAGGCATCTTTAATGCCAAAGAGGCACTTTGGCTAGCCGGGGACTACCTTATTTCCATGTGGATTCAGGTAAAAATCTTGTAAGTACTTTCCTCTCTGCAAAAGGGTGCTGTTAGAGAGAGTGCTTCAGCTGGGACCACATCACCTCATTTACTTTGAAGTAGAAACCAACTGCTGTGCCTAAAATGTGTGCGTGTGACTTTGACATTCCTTCTATTGTTACCATCACCAAGCTGGTGCTTTAAATGTTTTTGTCTCCATTTTGGAAGGTCTGGCACCACTGTACTTGGTGAGAATCGGGCTGTTGATTTCTATGTGAGTAGGGTCAGAACCTCTGTTGTCAAGGTAAAGGCAGAAGTTCTGTGAGAAAACTAGAGTTTCTTGTATCCTCCCTGGACTGCGCTGTATATCCTAGGGTCCACCTGCTGTCCCTACACACGCATCTGCAACAGCTAGTGTTTTGCCAGGGGGAGAACAGGAGTGACTTTGGGGAAAGTGGGCGAATCTTGGTTCTGACACAGACACGAAGCGCGTCCTTCTCACCCAGGAAGGTGCGTCCTTCACGTGTCCACATCCTTTGCTTCTAAGGGGCACACCAGCTGCCCAGTGACCGGCTGTGGCTGTACAGCCTTGCCAGTGCCCTGCTGCAGTCCCAGTTAACAGGGAACGAGGTCAGTGCCAGCAGGGAAAGGCCCCTGGGCACAGGCCAAGCCCACACCGCAGCCTGAGCAAACAAACTCCTCTTCCAGGGGCAAACCTGTGGGCATTGCAGGGGCAGGCTGTGTTAAAGGAAGGGCATTTGCTCTTGAGTGGGGAGGAAGGGACCCCCTGCGATGCTAGGGAACATTTACAGCCAGGTGGTGGTTTTCCGGGTGCTTGTGGGCTGTCTGTCCTCAGGCATTTCTTGAGACTCTGTGAGCTGGGCTGATGACAATTCATTGCTCATGTAGCTAAGACCACTCAGGGCATGGGGCTGTTCCTGGGGCCAGCACCGTGTCCCTTCCCTCAGCTGGAGCACAGATCCACAGGGGTGAGTTCAGGCAGGGTGAACGCAGGAATGGCACAGACCTGGCCAGGAGTAACTGAAGACTTACATGAGAACCCGATAGAAGCTTTTTCTTGCTTTAATCCAAACTCCAACCCTGAGCGGGAAGCTTTGCCTTTTGCTTGGCATTATTTTCAAGAGAACTGTTGTGTCAGGAAGAGCAGCCGTGCCCTGCACACAAGGAACATCGATCACTCGGCTGCACCAAGCTTCCTCACTGCCCTGTGCATCACACCCTATTATTCCTCCTGAGCACACCACAGTCCCAGCAGGCCGAGAAGCTGCACTAACAGAGCCCCCCTCAGGGAGAGCACTAGGTTTTCCTTTCTGCTTCTAACTGTTGACCAAAGACCAAATCAGGGAAAGGAAGCATGGGGAGATGGGAGTGATGTAGGGACCACACGTGAAGGGAAGGAGGGAAAAGAGATAACACTGAACTGGTGCTGAAAAAGCAGCTTCCATAAATGTGAAACTGTCGTGTCACGTGTGGTATATTTCAAAGTGCAGCTGTCAAATCCTAAGGTTGTTTTATGTCTGTTTGTTTGTTTAAAGAAGAATAGTTGGTATTTATTGCCGTGCCTTTTTTTTTTGTAATTATTTATACTAGCTTTACACTTGTATGTATAAATATTTTATCTGAATTCTGCCTGAGGAAGGATGAAGGATCACTTCTTGATGCGTTTTTAACTAATGTGGTGTTTAAGCAAATGTTCATTGGTCTTTTGTAATGAAGGCTATATTCCAAGTAAAATATACACATTTTGTTGAAAATGCAGTTCCTACAGAAGTTTTTTGTTGATATTTTCCCTTTGTCAGAAGCAGAGGGTCCTTCTTTTCTCTGACAATTTGTTTTGAGTGATGTGATTTATAGTAATCAGGGGTGTCTGAGAACTTATTACCTAAAAATCTATTTTATTTTTTTTAACCAACTTCCCACTGACACAAGTCTTGCCTGCAAACATGAAACTGGTGGCCAGAGAGAAGAAAATATTTATCATGATGAAAGGGCTGCATGAACCTCCCATCTTCCACTCCTTAACAGCTCAGTGTTGTCAGAATGTGGTGAATACTGTACTTTATATTTTTATTAAGTCAAAAACAAATTCCCAAAAAATGTGAAAAGGTTTTTGTATTTGTGTTCCTGTAAGGCAGCTTTTATGAAGGAGTTTTATTATGCTTTTGAAATTACTCCTTTCATAGAATATTTTGAAAATAAACACTTTTATATTGTTGTAATTTCTCCAGTAAATGTGTATGCACTTAACATTTTCTTAATAAAAATGTCTATCTAAATGAGACAATTACTTGCTTTTCATGGTTTGTTGTCACACACAAAAAGCTAAACACTTCCCGTCAGAAAGCCATTTGGATGTAGCACAAGCATCTAGTTTCAAGGGCATTTCCAAGCAGCCCTTTGGACTTAGACCCTTCAGGAAACCTAAGGCAAAGTGCCCAGTGGATTGCAGGGAGCAGCAGCCTACCAGACTGAAGGTACCAGTGCTATCTTCAGAAGGAAAGGCTTAAACACTTCCTTCCTAGACAGAAGCCTAAACTTTTTTTTTTTTTAACAACTTTTCTCCCACATTAAGTTGACTAGAGTGAGAAATAGCTCATCATTTTTGCTCCAGCATCCCAGTCTCCACAGCGAAAAGAGGTCATCATCAGCCAGCTCCATGCTGGCAAAGGGATGGTGGTTTCTCTGAAGACCCTGAGGAATATCAAAAGAGCAGATGTTGTGAACAACACTCTCCTGGGGGCTGGTTTTCCCAGGGCACAGCGGGGTCAAGGCAGGCATGCAGCAGGCTATGGAGCACATAGCATGCTCCCTCTGCAGCTGCCCTGCTCCAACATAACAGTCCTCAGCTCATCCGCTGCAACAGCACAGGTGAATCCCATCCCCATGTACAGCTCTGGGTAGAGCAGAGGCTGGAGATAATTATCTCACGGCAGTGAAACAGGGCTTGAGTCTTACTGACCTTATTCAATAAATATTACTTGGCCAAATTGACACAAGGCAAAAGACATGCAAAAAAAGGGGAAAGGAAGCTCAGATGACTGATGGTCCCCTTGCAAATCCAGCAATGATTTAGTAAGAGATTATGAAAACCTGAGCAGGTAATTGTGCGTGCAGATGTTCCGTGAAAGATTCCCAGGCCACCAGGAAATGCACTGGGAGTAATTAGCTACAAAATTACACATTAGTATTAAGGAAAGGCCGCATGTTCAGTGGAGCATTGTGCTGTGTCTTTCATCAATTATTTTCTCTAGAACGTGAAAGTTTGGTTTCTTACTTCCTTGGCAAAACATCATGGCAATGTATCCATGAACTGCACATTCAAGGGGCTGCTTGGAATTAGTGGTGAACCCACCTTTATTAGCACATCTGGCCCTCTTCAGAGGCAGCTTTCCAATATTAACAAGCTGAAGGAAATCAGCTGCAGTCATGGCTTCAGCCATCTTGACACTGATTAGGAGCAAGATAAATTAGGCCCGAGCAGGTCAGAAGACAGCATGGGAAATGTCCCTCTTTCTCCAGGATCATCACCTACATGAAGGCCTGGTCCTGCAGGTAGAGCTATCCTGACAGATCCCTCTGCTCTTTAGGAGCCTGACTAAAGTGAGAGAGCCTGCTTTACGGTCTAGTACAGCAAGGACAAGACACATAGGGAAGGTGCCTGCAGAATAGGATTTAAAGTTGCTCGGAAGGAGTGACAGTTACTGTCTTCACATTTTAAACAAGGAGCCTGATTTGAGTAAGAAAACTCCTGTTGCTTGTCTACACATCTTTCACATGAATGCTGGTTCCCCGTTTCCCCTTTTTGAGCAACAGAATTAAAGAGCACTTGTGTCAAGGGAAAACAGGACTCTCTTTCTTGAAGTTGTGGGTTAAATGTACAGAGCAAGAGAAAAAGGTAAAATCTTTTTGATGGGTGATGTGAAAAGAAGTCAGCTGGAGAAGAGACCTTTGCATGGCTGACAGCAAGCTTGAATGGGAAGATGGGGATGTGTCCATGGTGGTGAGATACATAGGGTGAAATCCTCTGTCACTAGAAAAAAGGAGGATATGGGAGACTGGAGACAGGGGCAGAGAAGGGCTTGGGACCCACCTCAGAAAAGGGATAGAGAAAAATGAGGACTCATAAAGAGAGGTGTGAAGGACACTGCAAGAGATGGCGGGGATGGAGTCAAGGGAAGAAGTTGAGCAGGAGGTAAGTGAAGAGAGCCAGAGGAGAGAGAAAGGAAGCAGCCTGTGGAGGAGGTAGGGTAGCACTGCCAGGGTCAACAACCACCAGGCTGAGTAGGAGCCTGAAATGCCCCACTGTGTTTCCTCAGACCTCTGTCCTGCATCAAGGGGTGCCGCAGATGAAGAGCTGAAGAGGAAAACTGCTAAAAGCACAGAAGCAGAACTTCATCCTCTTGGAAAGACAAAATGCTGAGGATCTCACCTAGGAGCTGCTGTGATGCTACATGGCAAGGGTCAGTCCTACCTTCCGGTGAACATCTTCCTGTTTTATAAAGCTACTTGCTTTCAGTTCTTACAGAGTCTCTCAGACAAAACAAATAAGTGACTTTGAGACTAGCAAAGGCAAAATAAAAAAAATTAATAAACAAAAAGCAAGGCCTAGAAGCTGAAGCTAGAGACATTAAACTGAAAACAGATTTCTAAGCGTGGAACTGATTAGCCTTTGGAACAAGTTCCCCAAGGGGGGGGGGAAAGCCCTGATTTTTTCTCTGTCTCCAGAGCAGTGCTGAACGCCACTCTGGTGTTAGCCACATACAGCTTGATGGGCTCTCAGGGGACGCTGGGTGAAGCTCTCCTGCCTCTGTTATGGATGGGGTCAGACCCGATGAGCTAACAATCCCTGTGGCCTTAGAAACCCATCTACAGAAAGCCCCTGCTCTGAGGGAGCATTCCTCAGCCTGCCTGTGATTAATAACACCAGTACGTCAGCCGTCCCAGCTCTGCTTGGACCGAGGCTGAGGATGGCTCCTGCTGTTACACAGGAGACAGCTCTGGGGTAAAAGGCCCGTGCTTTTTGTCACGATGGTTGCCCTCCAGCTGAAGAGGCAGGGGCATGGCAGAGAGATAAGGCCACGGCCCTGTCCCTGATCCACAGGTCCTGCTCACGTGGGTTCTCTCTGGCAGGAGTGCTCACACTGGCAGTCTCGCAGGAGCATCTTCCTTTGTCTCTTTTTGCCCTAGACCCTTATTTGTCCTTCACTCAGTCCTCTGGCTCTTTGGAGATCTCTTTTTGCTTCCCAAACCCAGTTGCTACAGCTCGTGTGGCAAGTCTTGGTGACTCAGTGTCCTCTGTCACTCTGCCAGCCAGCACTACCACCCTGCGTCCTCACCCTTGTCGGTGCTCTCTGGAACAGGGCCCAGGGGTCTGTTTCCAGAGGTGGTGGGACAATTCCATTTCTCTTTTGCATCCACTGTATCGGAGCAGGATCAGAGTCCTTTCAGAGAGGAGCTGCCTGAATATTGCTGCTGAATTGCTTGGCTTATGTTCTTGGGCCCATTCCCACCAGTGAAGTTTGATCTGTCTTTCACTGCCTGCCACAGCACCACCCTTTGGCACGTCAGCGTGTCCTCAGCTCACATTCCTTCCAGCTTCACCCTCCAAAGCCATTCCTCACAGAAGCTGCCTAGGAGAAGCGGTGACCTCTTATTATTGCCTTCCGACTGCCAGCACCCGGGCAGCGTGGCCCTGGCGTGCTGGCCTTGTGAGCTGGCAGAGCCCAGAGGGTGCTTCAGGCTTCTGTCAAGCCCAGACGGGACCACCTTGGCCTACCTCCAGTTTGAACTGAGGGCAAAGTCTAGCACAGGCTGTCAAAAGGCGGAAAACATAACCTAAGAACAGGGCAGAGGTTTAAAATGCTGCTGTAGCTGACTGAAACCTCAAAAGCTTGTGTGAGTCTTCCACCCAAAGATCCACAATCACTTCCAGCTGCCAAACGTGCTGCATGATTTATTGCAGCGCCTGGAAGAAGATTTTGGCTGTGGTGAAACATGTTTGTACATTGCCTGTAAAAACAGAGAAGCTGAAGAAAGGACGCTCTGGATGTTGTTCAGAGTGTGTAACAAAACTCGAGTTGCCAGATTGCCAAGTCCTTCAACACGCAGTGCCACAGCTACACATAAACCAACAGAAGTTTAATATTCGGCACACGCTATCTGCCTACTTCTGAGTGCCACAGAGGCACATAAAAGACTTTGGATTATACAGTACAATTCCTGCGCAAAGGGAGGACTACTTACGTGAGCAAATGCCAAGCCCCATTGTATAGCCTGGCCCATGTTTTCCAAATTAGAGCCTTCCCACAGGGCAGAGCACTAGTAAAATAGTTCTGCACAAACTATTTGGAAGAGAAGGAAGAAAAAGAATTTTTTTTTTCTTTCAAAATATAAATACTATGAATGCAAATAGGAATCAAATGCTGCATGCCAGAATCTACAGCCACGACAGCAGATGGATGACTGCCATTATGCTCAGTGTCCACATTCAAGATTAAGGTCCTCATAGTAACTTTCAGTCCTTTCCTTAGCACAGCTGTCCCAGTGTTTCTCTTGATTGCCTGCAAAGCAATCTACCCCTACCTACTGTACCAGTCTGCACTCTCCTCTTCTTGTATTTCACCTCCCAGTCTGATTTTGTCTCTGTCCATTTTTCTTGTAGCTGTGATAAGGTCCCGTTGTGCAGGAGTTGCACAAACACAGAATGATAAAGAAAGTCCCTACCTGACAAGTCTCATGGTCGAAGATCTGCTCTTCTGGGCTCTTAATCGAGCTTACATGTTGCAAGGAATGCAAGTCTCTAATCTCCTCGTTGGGTGCTGGAGAAGCATTGCACCAGCTGCGGGATGGCATGTCAAGCAAGCAAAGAAATAGAGATCATCTCATTTCACATTCTCCTTTTTCACCATCTGCAAGACTTGGCTAACAGGAAGTATTTCAGTCCCTTGGAGAGGTGGAGTAATGCAAAAAGATAGCAGAGAAGTGACAAGGAGAAGCGAGGCTTCCCAGTCATTCAGTTACAAGAGATAGGGCCTGGAGAGGGGTGCTGGCAGCAGGAGATGAGCAGGTCTGTGCTGTGCAGCTTGCTCTGCACAGCTCCCGTGTGGCCTGCTCCCACGTGAGTCTCAGCAGCGCTCACCCTGTGTATCACTGCTTTGGGCACCCAGCCATCCTGGCTCCTCCTCTCTTCCGGTTTTCCTCCCTCCTTCCTCACTTTTAACTGCTTTAAGATTTCTCTTTCCTGCTGCCATATTATTTGTTGCTGACTTTGGACATTCTTTATTGCCTTTCATCAGGCTTCCCAGTGCTCACACACTGTATGTTGGTTTGGCCCGCTCTGCCTTTTGTCTGTGCAAAAACAAAAGCTTTATCTGCTGCCCAGAGACCGCGGGGACTTCAGGGCTTTCCCAGTGCCAGCACCTAATTGCAAACAAATGGAAGTCCCCAGCTATATCTCCAGCAATACTGTGTCTTGGGTGGGAGGGCCTGATTCTGCTCATTCTGCGTTTTGGGATTGGTGAAATGCTCTTGATTCACAGCAGTGTGTCTTGGAGTGCCATCTGGCCTTCAGCAATCTATCTGCCTTGGAAGAGAAGGCAGAAAAGCCACAAGATGCTTGTGACATGAGTATCTCAAATGTCTGGTTTCCCTTAACCTCAATGAATAAAGGGTAGTTGATTGCAATGAGCAATCTGGACACTGTTCTGAAAACCCTCACAGGGCACAGCAGCAAACGGTACAACGTTCCACTCCATTTTTGTCTCTCTTTAAAAGCCTCAAAGGGATATTTGCTGTGTGGCAGGGACTGCCAGAGAGAGGCGTAGGGAGCAGGGCATCAGGCTGGAAGCGTGTGGCTCACACACACACACTCCTCAGCCCAGCCAGCAGGCAGAGCTGCTTGACGGTTCGACTTTCATTCAGGAGAAAGAAGGAGAGATTCCCAATACTCGGATATTTGTTTTCATTCCAAATTAGGACAGAAGTCTGAATTTAATGTTTTCTAGTGCAATGAAGAGTTTGGAAAGAATTCAGTCAGGAGATGACAAAATTGTTTGTTCTGTTCAAATTATCAGAGAATTGCATCTGTCTACATGTCAGAGTGACTCATAGGAACTGTAGTTCCAGCAATCCACCCTGACCTTGGTTTCCCAGGCTGGACCATCTCCTGTGCTGCACTGCTGTTGTGGCCTATCTGTGGCTTATTGGAACAAGTGGGGTTCATGGGGTTTATAGTTCCTCCACAGTGCCTAGCTCAAGAAAGACACTGAGAGCATGAAGAAGGATCTGGGAGCTTGTACAGGCACTGAGCAGGGTCCATTTCATCTCCAATCTTTCATTTATGATTTTACTCCCTAATACATAATATAAACATTTCTCCAAACTTCCCCTGAAAACCTTGACTTTCACGAAAACTATTTTTAATTGCATAAATATTGCAGCAGAAATTCTCATTCACCTCTAAATACTCTGACAAGTTATCACTTACCTGCTATTCACTTTTTTATTTGCCATTCTTCAGATTATCCTGCTTTGCTGGGGGAATCATTCACAGATATCGATCATCTGGCAAACAATCCCACATCCTGACAGCATGTTTCTTTCTCTGTTGCTCTCAAGCACCTCCTCCATCTCAGAAGCTTCCCAGCCCTCACGTGAAGTGCACTTCACACAGCGAAATCGCTGCTGGGGCCTGTACTGCTCTTCCACCTCTGTCCCGTGGCACCTGCCTGTGCTTATTCTGGGGGTCTGTCTGCACAGGCTCATCCCAAATAGCAATGCCATCACCCTGCGTGAGGGCAGGTAGCAGAAAGACAAGAGGGAGGATTATACTTGGCCCTGTAGCAAACAGATCTGAAAGGAATGGTTATCTGCCAGACTGATTTTCTTGGAATCCAGCATTCAGTGGGAACATGGCCATGCTGGTTAACCTGCAGTGGGAAAGACAAAAGGCTCCGAGGTGACCGTTTCAGTGCCTTTCAATAGCGCTTGAATGTTTCATTTTCTACATGTTGAAGCCTGTAGTTTTGATAAAGTAAAACAGCTTGTTTTGACTTTATGATTTCAAATATGATCCAACAACATAGCACAGCAGAGCAACATCAGAAGTAGATGTTTTTATCTTTCTGTAATGAAATATATTCTTGAATCAAATATTTTTTGCAGAAATTATCTTCCTGCAAGAAATTACGATATTCTGACTTCCCCTGAGCCAATTAGTAATGGCATAAAATGGCAAAACATCAGCAGTTCTCAGGAAGAGATTTTTATTTTTTTTGACCAGTTCTAACAGCCTCTCAGAGCCATGGAAGATAGGCTCTGCAGAGGAGCAGAAGACCTGTTATTCCACCTAGCCATACTGAAGCACTGAGGGCAAGTCATGGCACTGCTGCTGGAATCTGTCCCTAGCAGCCGTGAGCCTTGATGATTAGAAGGTGAAGGTATGAGGGTGCCCAGCAGTGATGCTTTGGCAATATCAGTGCCTGAAAACCACGGAAAGAAGTATGTGCAGCAGCCAACCCGGACAAGTCTTTTATGTACATTTTCCTTCAGGGACTGTTCTGTGATGGATTTGAATTAGGCTCAAGATATGAATCTATAAATGTGGTATTTTTGGTCACGCTGCCTGTTTTGTATTAAACCTCTGCAGCTTGCTTTTTTCTTTTTCTTTTTTATTTATTTTAGCAGCTGTGCATGGTGCAGAGCACTGCCTCAATATAATCAGGAAAAAAAAAAAAAAAAAGCAAGAGAGCCCGGCGAGTAGGGGAAAGGTACATCATGTGCTCTGATCAGCACAATATTTGTGTCTCAGTGATGGGCAAAAAATCATACAACTGTGTTCTGTGGGTTTGGGGAAGGAGCCTGTGTTCAGATCTGCATTTGCCTTTCCTGTGCAAGATAGTCACACTGGTTACTGGTAGGTGTTTTTTTTTTTGTTGGTTGGTTGGATTTTTTGTGTGTGTGCTTTTTGGGTGTTTTTTTTGTTTGCTTGTGTTTTTGTTTGTTTTGTTTTGTTTTATCTTTGGCACAAGATTTCATCAAAAACCAAGGTGAAGAAACAATTTTTAATGCAATTGTATTCCAAACTAGGAAAAATCTATTCTTTTACCTTACTTGACTTCTCAATCCAATATATTTGTGAAAACCATGGCTCCGAAAACATTGTATCTGAAAAAGAAATTGATCTAATGCTTTATTCCTTTTACACCGAGAGCTTATCTTTAGCATAACTGCATGCTATCACTTGTCATACACACCACGCTCTGTAAAAACAGCAGAATCAGGTCCAAATGACTGCAGGTCATTTTCTCCATCTTGAAAAAAGATAATTAAGAAAAAAGCCTAAATAGTTTCAGGTATGTGGATTTAATGACATAGAAGACAAAGTCTGTGGGCTTATTTTGGATTTATGCTGCATAACCAATGTTAGAACTTGGCCAAGTATGCTCCCCTTGGACTTTTCAGTTGCTTTGTTTTACTAGTTACTTAGGACCTGCAGATCCAAGCTCTTTGAACATTTGCTTTCAGAGGAATTAAATTAGATTATCTCTGCCTTTCATGCTGCAATCCCAATTGCTCAGACTTTGGCAAATGTCCTTCCACATGGAAGCAACCTTGGGGACCTGCGGAGCCCCTCACCACCCAGACACAGACACCGGGTCAGGATTTCTTGTCAGGCCAAGCGCATGCTCTGTGTCTGCTAAAAAGTAAAGCGCAGGGAAGGCTGAGACGAAACCCGTGCTGATACCCCATGAGGAGCTTGTCTCTGGTAGCAAAACACGATGTGAAGGCTGGAAGGCTTCCTGCAGCTCAAACACAGCAGCAGGCCTGGTCTCTTTCTGGAATCTTCCTCTGAGTCTTTGTAGCTCGTGCTGCAAAACATCCCAGTGCTTGTAAGGTTGTGGGGTGGGATTTATGTAGGTGGATAGCACATGTAAGAGAGGTTTGCTCTCACCCTGTTTCTCTCAGGGGCTGCACCTTCAGCAAAATGGTGCAGCCAGGTGTGGAATGTCTCTGCACTGCCTCGCTGCTTCTCAGCGCCCCTTCTTGCTCTGACCACAAGCATTTCTAGAGAAGACACAATTTGCTTTTCTAACACATTGTCTGAGCTTGCATGAGCAAGTCACTTTAAAGAATTGCTAAAGGAAGTCATTTAGGAAAATTCCTACAGAAATGAAGTGTTGGGTGACCCCCTCAGCGAGCAGCGCTCACAGCGTTGCGAGGCACCGGAAGTCTTTGCTCCCCTCAGAGATGTCTTCTCCTGGAAGCCGGCCCGGAGCGGGGTGGGAGCAGCCAGCGCCTTTTGGCAAGGTTTCTGCAGATCCCTCACGGCTCTGCAGAGATAACCCACCAAACTCTGGAAAAGTCCAAGCCACGCTGCTGCGGAGCGGCAGCACGCAGCCATGACCTGAGTGGCGTGTCCCACCACCATCACTGCCAGCTCGCGTGGTGCCTGCACCTATGTGACACAGCAGCAGCCGCAGTCAGCGCTGGCAGGGCGAAGGGAGCCGAGGAGCCTCCTCTCTGTGCTGAGTCACCAAACAGTTATTAAGCTCTTAAAAATCTCCTTTACTTGCCTCCGGTGTCCTGGAGCAGCACCTCTCAATCTCCCACCAGAGAACTACCCAAGTGCTAAGGTTATGAAGTGGCTGCTGAATATGAAAAGAGTCAGGAACTGACACGCTCAGCAGAACACATCAGCTGGGGACTTTATATTTCCTGCCCACTGGAAGCCAGGGAATACTTACAACTTCTTTATTTTTATTTTTTTTTTTAGTTTATATTTTCCAAGCAACAAAAAAAAACAACTTCATGACAATTTATTGTTGTTCTGCTAAAATTTATTTATAATACCACCTGTGCATAAGTGCTGCCATACCAGAAAGGGCCCAGATACAAATGAGTAGGGGAGTGAAAGGCACAGCTTTAGGTCCTGGGAACAAACACAGAGACTGGCCTTTGCTTTGCTTTCAGGAGTGCAGGCAACCCTTCTGGAAGCCTGACCCAAGTACTGCAGAGCAAAGGGCAGAGCAACCCAAGGAGAACAGCATTTTACATATGCATAATGACACTACTACCACCACCACCACCACCACCACCACCACCACTACTACTACTACTACTAAGGGTGAAGCATTCCTAGAAGAACAGTGAGGGGAACAAAGAGCAGTGCAAGTTGAGGCCTCCTATTGCAGTGAGCAAGGCCTGGGAACTCTGAAGCTCCTCTTCTGTTGTACTGTCTGCAGGGAACAACAGCAGCAAGCCTTGCATTTAGCTTCCAGGCACTGGTGAGTGTGCCTGGTTCTCCAGGTTTCCTCACAGGAACCTTGGTTTCTTGCAACAGGCATCTCCCTCCCACCATAAGCTACCCCTGCATCTTCCTACACGCATGGCTGCAGCCCACATGGTAGTGAGACCGTGGCAGCTCTGGCAAATGCAAAGGGGATGCAGCAGCTGACAGGTGCTGTACCTTGAGTGGGAGATGATAAGAATGTGGAAGAGCAAGGAGCAGATGGCACATGAGCTGAACTTACTTCTTTTTTCATTTGGTCCTTTGATTTTCAAGTCACCCTGTAGCTTCGGTTCAGTTTGTTCTTGACTGCCAGTTGGCATGCTATGAACGTTAAGAAAACAAAACAATCAACCCTGATTTCTTTGCCACTTACAGAAGCAGGTCAGAGTTTATTGCTCTGAAATTTGCATTTATGTGTGTGAATTTAAGCAAGGTCACTGCATACTTCAACACTCGCTGCCCGCTCAGTTGTAAAGAATCAGGAAGCCATAAGTAAAATGTGTGTATTAGAGTCATATGTGTATAGATACATACACAAATGTGTGTATATACATATGTTTGTATGTGTAGACAGTCCTACGTATAATCTGTTTTACATTTGTATAAAAGGTGTGTATAAAAGGCAGCTAGCAATCTAAAAGGCCAATAAAATCACACTCTGGGTGCGCCAGCTAGGAAGCACAGAGAATTTTATTAAATCTGCTATTGAGCTTGGCGTGTAAATCAACTCTTATCTAGCGCTACCCATAATATTAATCAAGAAATGGCACCGTAGAGAAATTTGAGCTTCACTCCTTGGAAGGGACACATGAGATCTATATTAGAACATCCAGTGGGAGCATAATGGAGAATGTAAACTCCCCGGCAGAGCTGTTCTAGGGATCTGCTGGAGATTAATGCTTTTTCCCATTGGAAATCGGAGCTGTGTCAAGATTGACGTCTTTTGTGGAAATAGATTGATTTTGGCAGCGTTTTCCCTCTGGGAAAAGGGAAGAGAAAATGGCTTGTTTGGAAGCAGCAGTGTCTCATCCATGCCAGTCATCCTGTGCCTTGCATAGCTTGTTTTCTCGTGGGGCACTGCGGCAAGGCTGAGGGGGAGATTGCGCTGCAGTCAGGGGGTGGGAGGCCGCTGGAGACCAAATCCAGTATGAGCAGAGCTGGGGAAGGCTGCAGGACAGGCAGAGAACATCAGCCAACGGCAAACAGCTCCCCAGCGCCAAAAAGGGCTCTTTAGTTGACCTCCTGTTCTCTGTCATTACTTTTCCTCACGGTTCTGGATGAAACAATGTAGAAAATATCGGGATTGCTGGAGGGGGGTATTATTTCTTAGTTAGGCTCTAGCTGTTAAGGCATTTGAAGAATTGTGTTGTCCGTGCAAGAATATTGGGGGGGGGAGAGGCTCACTTGGTTTAGAATTAAACAGATGTGTATATGAGGCCATTGTGCTACAAACCCTGTGCGCTGAACAGCTAACAAGTGGACTAGTTAGGCTCTGGGTTAGTTTATGTGTGTAAGGAGCGAGCACCATCTACCAGCAGGGCCCAGTGTGAGCAGAGAACTGCTGAGTTATTGCAACATTTTGGCTAAGCTGCACCTAGCTGTTATTTCTTAGGATAGTCTGACCATCCTGAGGAAGTTTACACCAGCAGAACCAGATTTAGGAGCAATCTCAGTACGGCCAGGCCCAAGATATGCTCCACAGATTACTTTCTACTTCCAGCTCTGGTCTGTCTCCCTTGTGTGCCAAATAGCATCGATTTCAAACATTTTCTGCCCTTGCTTTATCCTTCATTACAGGTTAACCCCCATTGCTCTGAAGGGCCTCCCTGAACTGTCCCCCAGTTCCTTTCTGTTCTGCACTGTAGACTGCTCTGCAAGGAAAGGAGGAGAGAAAGGGCTGGAGAGAGGGTTATACCATGTACCATATAATTTCAAACCTGCTCTTGTATGCATGCTGCCGAATGGTCTGGGATATGGTGTGCAACAGTGGAAGCAGAACAACTTCTATAGCACTTACACATACCACCACCTTCCCAGACAGCTGTCCTGAGGGCAATCTGCTCCAGGTGGGAACTGGCACTACAGTGAGAGGAATGGGGCAAGTTTACACCATGTGAAGACATGGACACCTCAATTCCTGGGGAGGGAAATGTGCTTTTTCTGTCTGACACCTCACCGTGAAGAGCTTGCTGTGGTCTGGGAGGCTGCCAGGGACACGGTGGAGTAGCTGGAGGCACCAGAAATTTGCTTTCCTATCCCATGCAGTGTGTATTAATACACCCAGTGTTGCTAGTGGAGATCCTGAGCACCTCTCTAGGTATGCCTTTACTTCTGTAGGTCCTTCCTAGCTTGCTCCTGGTCTGCAGCAGACAGAGCCAGTGCTCCGTGCTGCTCTGTCTTCCCCAGTTACTGTCTGTGACATCTTCTCCTCCGGGGTGACCATGTGTTGGAAACAGCCACTCCACATCTGTCCCACACTGCTTCTGGGTGACGGTTGTCTTTTTTTTTTTTTTTTTTTTTTTTAACAAACACAACCAAAACTCAGGTGGATTGAAATTAGCCACATATTTGGCTGAATCCAGTCAACAATTTCAGAAGTAAAAAATGAAGCAAGCCTCAAAAATTCTTCAGCATTTCAGTTTGCCATTTTACACTTAAAATAATCTGATTAAGGAAAACTTTCTTGTCTAAAAGGTATTTGAATCAGAAAGATAGATTGAGACAAAACAATAGGTTTTGTGTTGATCATTCTGTAAAATCTTTTACTTCTTTTTTCACTGTTCTATTACAGAAATTCAACTCAGTCCAAATCAGTTGTCCCATTCCTTCCCTAAATTCCCTTATTCATCAACCAAAAAGCCCATCCCTTTCCAGCTCCTCTCCATCCACATCCTCAGTCAATATCCTCTTGCTGATCTCACCACCTACTGTTTATTGAGGCTGAACAACTGGACTGCAGTGGAAGCTAAATTACTCTGGGTATTTCCCATCTTCCATTTCTTGTCAGCAGGATGTATTTCTTCCCTTCATTCCTCCTTTGAAGAATGTGTTCCTTCACCACCACACTTCTTGGTCTCCTCCAATGATTTTTTTTCTGACACCCAAATCTTTTTAGTAACTCTGGTTCAATTTACACATCAAGCATGTGGCTCATGCACACCAGGGCGGAGTATGTCCTGAGGGCTGGTCATTCACAGAAGATCCTTTTACTTGTGAGCGTGAAAATGGCCAGACCCTCAACTGCTGTGACCTGGCACATCCCCAACACATTCATATGGGTCTGAAGTGTTTTACACTCCTCTGAAGAGATGGTTCATCCAGAAAGACCACAAGATACTTTACAGGAGGAGAGCTAAGGGTCACTTTGCCTGTGGCTGATGTGTAGCCAGCTCTGCTCTGTTATGTCTATCACTTTTATTAGACTTGCTTTCCTTACAGGCAGACCTCTTACAAGCCTCCTATTTGGGTAATCTGCTCTTCATCACCCTGTGCGTTTCAATCCACATATTTACACGATTGGAGCTATATGGGAAATAAGATCCACATCAGCCCACATCTGTACTCCCACTCTGGAAAATATTTCACTGCTGGGCTGTCAGGAATCATTACAAATCCGAGGAGCCAATGCCCTCATATGAATGCCGTCAACTAGCCTCCAGGACCAGAGATGATGTATGAGCTGCGTTAGGCTCTTTGCTTTCCCCGGTGCTCAGAAACGCAGCTCCTCTCTGGGAAGGAGGATGCTTATTGCTGCAAAAGTCTAAACACATCTGCACTCAAGGAGCAGAGAGAGATAGGGCCCTGAGCCTCCCATGCTTGTGAGGTGCTCCACCGTCTGTGCAAACCAATACATCCCAAGAGTGGGATAACCATGCAAACGGTGCCCCCAGTTAGGGAGGGGACAGACACTGGTGAGACACATCCTCTTTGCCTCCTGGGTAGAACTGGGATGACAGTGTATCATCATGGCGCAAAGGCATTAGGAAGGTAAATGTCTTAAAGAGCGAGAATGTTAAAGCCCACATGAGGCAGATGCAGCTTCTGTGGTTGTCTTTTAAATACAAGACAAACAAACAAACAAACAATGACAACAACAACAAAAGAAAAAAAAACTGAAAAAAAAACCAGTGTTTCAATTTTTGTTCTTGTTTCTCCCATTCATTTTAAAAGATAAAACGCCTCCCTTTCAACACTTTTTTTCTTCTGATAATTGTCTATAAAAAAGAAAGAGGTTGTAAAGGATGAAGAGCATTGAGAGAAGGTAGATTATTTCCCTACTTTAATAGTCTTCAGTGTCTCTTTCTTCACTGGGCAGAAATCGTGGAGAAGTTTCAAAGCAAATAATATTTTTAATAGAATTTTGGTAATTACTTTTTAAGGAGAAGGGAAAAAACAGTTAGACAAGATGATCTCGGAGGTCTTTTACAACCTCAATGATTCTATGAAAAATCCTTAAAAAAGCACAAGCTTTATCAGAACATGAGTGCTAGCCATGGGATGTCCTCAGGGCCCCCTGCTACCTGCAGCCCAGGGCTGAGGTGGCTCCTCTGCAAAACGTGGGCCCTCAGCAGCTCCCTAGTGTGCACAGTGGCAAGGATGTCCCCTCATCGGCCCCCCTGTGCTCAGGTTTACATCTCCTCCTCCTCACCACTCACCGAGAAGGAGTAAAAAAAAAATAAGGGGGGGAGGGGTTGGCTTATGAGTGATTTGGAAGGAGTTCAGGTATGGTCGCCCTCAGTTTTCTATCAGCACATGAAATCCAAGCCTTCTTTTCTCTGAGTTTACTGCCCATTTAAAAGGGTTTCCCTGTTTTATGTCAGCTCACGGATGACACAATGTCACATTCAGAATTACCGAGGCCAGTGAGGACGAGAGAATGTCATTAGACTAAATGCAAATGCAGTGCTCAGAACTGGCCCAGACCTTTGCCCCAAAGCCAAATGAATTCAAGGCTAAATCCTGGATCCAAATAGCCCAGGGCATGACCCATTTCTTGTTCAGACTAAATCCAGACCTTGAACTTGAGAAACTTTGTTAGTTTTTTGCTTTTAATTTTCATGCACTACTTAGTTTCTGTCTGTATGCCAGATATGAAAGAAGAAATGCAGAAATACTGCAAAGGAGGTCATCCTTCAGCTCCCACCAGTCAGACCAGAAAGGGAAGTGGCTAGAAAGTCTAGATGTGTTTGAAAGGTTTCCAGCACTCATTTGCAGACTCCTCAAATCTGGATCCATTCCCAGTGATCATCCAATCTGCTAGGCCTTTCATGCAAATTGATCTCAGGAAGGTCTACTCCTTTGCATAGAAAGACACTCTGTCTTTTCTGTCTGAACGATGTCTCCGGGGGCTGAGACCAAAAGGAATGGAAGTGGAGGTTCTGAGGAAATCTGTGTGCATGGTTTCTACCTGACATGTTGCCTCTGAAATGAACTCAGAACGGCCACAGCCTCCAGCCAGTCCACAGCTTCTGTTGTGGTGTAGGTGGGCAGAAGCAATATTTTCCAGTTTACACGTAATTCACTTCTTTTTCTTCATTCTGAAATGGAGCTAAAGCAAAAATAAAACATCAGAAAAAAATACTGAAAAACAGTGATGAAAAGGAAAGACAGTCCTTTTTTTTTTTTTTTTTTTTTCCTAGACCTGCAAGTTCCTGGTGATCCATTTTGGCCAAGGGTTTCACTTCCAAAATGTCAGTTTTCAAAAAGTAAAATAATTGTCATGCATCTTCTGTGATTTCTTATTTGCTATAAAATCCTGAGGGTTAAGCTTACTTCTTCCTTATGGTTGCTGATTTCACTTCATGTCTTTCTTTTCCTCTTAGATAGCTTGAGTATTTGCTATGTTGAAACCATTGTTTTTGCCTTTCCAGTATAATTTCTTTCCTTCCCCACACAACAATCTCTGTTGCTGGCCCAGGGCTGAGCAAATGATCCTGCATTCCCAGAGCATCCACAATTGCTACTGACATCAGCATCTTCACTGAAGCTAAACTGCAAAGTAGAGAATTAACATGAGGTTCAGATTTCAGCTATACTGTTTGGAAGATGGGTTGGCTTTTTAATGTGTTCAAAATGCAGGGCCAGACATAGGGCTCTCAGCTGTTAGACACCAGGCTGTAAGAGCTTTGCCTAGCGCTGCCCCGCATACAGAAATCCTGTGTCCGGGAGCTGCTGGATGGATAACTCAGCACACAAGGAAGCTGGTTCTTTCTCAAAGCACTGAATAAAGCTTGCATCTGTACGTATCCTTCTTATTCTCAGGTCTGCATTTATTCCTGATGGCTGGCTGCCAGGTCAGGGTTTACTAGTGAAACTCACGTGGGAGTAGTTCTGAGAGCCTAAAAATCCATCATGACTTTTAGCTTTTTACCCCCCTTTTCTGCAGGAATAACACCCCTCCAGCACCTTGCCTTCTCCCCAGTTTGCATTGCTCTGGTAAGTTATTTATCAATAAAAATTCCTCAGCCAACACATAATTGGATTTCTACAAAACTTTCAAAACTGAGCTGCACCGAGCTGTGAGAGGCTGACAATTAACTTGACAGAGGGGTTAACACTTCCAGCTTTGCATCTGTTCTCACTGCCTGCTTCTTTCAGAGCAATTGTTTTCTCACTTTATTCTGGTTGCAGAAGGAGCAGGTGAAAACAAGCCCCAGCTTTTAGCAGACAGCTCTGGTGGTTGGCTGATGCTTGGTGGAGTGGCAGCAAAAATGCACTGGGAACTGCTACTGGCAATGGCTTTTAAACTGGTGTTTAGTGAGAAAGGGTGTGGGGAAAGAGAGGAACACGCAACAGGCTTCAGAAGAATTTCAAGGATTCCATATTTAAGGGTCCCCCTCACCTGGACAATCTGGTGTCATAGGTGAGATAGTCTATGGAAGCTGGGAGGCATGAATTGTTTGGGCTTGACCTGCAGCATTGACATGGATTTGGATGAGAGCAGCCTCCCTCTGATGATGGTGCAAAGCACAACCACAGAGCACTGTATCCTCATGTCCACCATCACAGCTGTTTCTGCAGCACAGTAGAGATCTCTGGACTGCTCAACCCAAGTTTCCAGCAAAAACAGCTTGAGCAACAAGAAATATCTGTCTTTCCAAGTTGCATTCCCCTTCTTACCTCCAGTCCATCTTTTCAAGCCTTTGCATTGGGCCGGGGAGGCTACACTCTTCCCTGAGGCAGGTAAGTGATGGAGATGGAGATGGAGATGATGGAGATGGAGATGGAAGGCACTGGGAGTTTGACTGCTCTCTCTTCCCTCTCAGTGCTGCCTTCCCATGCCACTGTCCTGACTCCAGCTGGGCTGGGCACAGCCCAAGGGCAGAGGTTCCCAGACCATGGGGTTTGTACCACCAGGGTACACAGGCAATCCAGACTGGTGCTTGGCCTCACAAAAGGCAAGGTGTCACCAGCGTCACAGCCAGCAGTGTAACTAGTCCCTAATGTCACCACCCCACGGTGCCCAGCAAAGACCTGCTGTGCTACGCTGTGTGATGAGCTTTCAGACCTCATAATATTTGTGAGATAGGAGAAGCAAAGCTGGGAGTTACTTTGTGCTGCTGGGTAGGTCTGTCTCAGACTGCAGGGTGAGCTCTGCCTCTGCTCCCAAACACAGCTTTTGTGTGGAATTGGCTTTTTTGTCTTACTGGGGCTGGGCTGGGTCTCCTGCAAGACAACATAACCAGTGTCTCCTGTCCTTCATGGCCAGCTCCATCGGTTCCCTGCAGTGACCATCAGCTCTTCCCCTCTCCATTACCTGTTTCAGCAGATTTTCTTTCTCAATTCAGGTCTGAAGGTGACAGCTCTTCCTGTTATCAATATTCTCCAGACATTCACTGTGCTCTGCCTGTCAGCTTCTATGATCCCAAATCTGTGTCCTTTTCATGTTTCCCATAACCAGCTCATCCATCATCCCTGAAGCTCTGACAGGGGCTGGGTCTGAGTTTGATTTCCTAGCTGGCACCAGAAAGGAGCGGACCGCCTTGGGGCTGCAGGGACGTGCAGACATTTCTGATGAAGCAGATGGAGCTCACAAATTAGATTCAGGTCTAAACCAAACTCCAAACACCTCTGAAATGAAGCTTGAGACTGAATCCGAGCTTGAGGTTTAGCTTGGTTCCTGTTGTGAAAGGGAGCCAGACAGCTAAGCACTCCAAGCACTGAGCTGGGCTGTCTTGGACCCTCCAAATGAAACACACCAAGCATTTCTTGACTTGTCTGTCTGAGGATGAAGAGCTGGAGGCTGGAGCAGGGACGATGTAAGGTCTGGATGGTGTAAGATGGAAGGTGTGAGGTCTTCCCAGTGCCACTGTCTTGGCCTGGCCCACCCACCTCCATGTCCAGCGAGCGCTGCCTGAGAGAGACCGGTTCTGCTGCAGGAAATATAATTGCTTTACACTTTGCTTCCTGTTTGAACAAAACCAGAAGACCAAATTACTAAACCATTTTAAAGGCAAAGGATTTCAGGAGAATTGAATTAGGAGCATGGAAACTGTATTTTCCGAGGCATTCTCAACAAAGATTAAAAAAACAACGGCAAAACTGATGAGAACAGCTTTTTCCATCTTGTATGAATGTTTTGAAACAAAATAGCTTTATTTTGCTCCAAAGCTCAAGTGGAGGCAAGTTTTCTTTTTGCTTCATTTCATCTCTCTGGAATATTGAAAAACATCTGCCATGATGGCCAGATCCTCTCCGTCTCCCCTAAAATATTGCTTCACTTAAAACTATGTTTTCTGATAGGGAGAAATTTCCAGGCAAAAAGTTTCTCTTTGTGAGAATGGGCCCGGAGCTGTCTGGGAACAAGCCGTAGCTCAGCGCAACCTTTCCGTTCATGGAGAACTTCCCTGGGCACTTGGTTCCCCTCTGCACACAGGCTTGTAAATAAAACATAAAGGCCCCCTGCCCCTGCAGCCCGAGCAGATGGAAATAATCTGCGTTGGTTACGTATCATTTTACACTCTGGGGAAATCAGGTAGGTGGTGACACCGTTACCTTTCACCAGGACTTTAAAGCAGTCCCCTTTGTGCCCAAGGACAGCCTCCCCTGCCAGCAGGCAGAGCTGGATGTAAGTAATGGAAAGAAGGGATGGGTAATATACACATTTCTGGCAGCCCCCTTCTGCTCTTCCGAGGCTGTCTGTCCGTGTGGGGACGTGGGGCTGGCAGTACATTGGGGACTGTGCCACCTGGGGAGACAGCTGCCTGCAGCACCCGCAGCCTTCAGAGGGACTTCACCTTCTAATGCCAAGTGCAGACAAGGCTGAATCACAGATTCTGCTTCCAGCCTCTAAATTCATCCTTTCTGCCTGCTTTCAGCATGCCAATTCCCAGGCTGGAAGTGCTACATTTCCTTACTGAAAAATTCTTCTTGGCTACAAGACCGTTCTTCCCCTGCAATAAATGTTATTTTACTTATTCGTGTATTACTGGAAGGTCACCCCAGAAGGCAAGGGTTAAGTTATGTGGTGATTTGCAGGGGAGGCCACGTAGCTTTGGCAGGGTCTGTGCTCTCCACCCCTGCTCCCCGTGTCTGGTGAGGTTCAGGTCAGGGGTAACCGGTGCAGAGTCAGCGTAGGGAGGAGGAGATCTGGGATCTGCTCATCTCCTTTGCTGCTTGATTAGGAGAGATTGCAGAGCTCCCCCATCTCTGACCCTCCGGCTGTGTTTAAAATATTCCATGGGATCTGGAGGGAAAAGACAATTATGTTTCATAAAAGCATCAGCTGGTTTTGTAAAACAATTTTACAGTCTCTTCCCCTTCCTCAGTTTTTCAAGGAGTCACAGAAAGGGAAAGAACAAATGAGTGGGCTTTTTAAAAAGCTTTTAAAGAAAATGTTTCAGGTTTTGACTTTCAGTTAAAAAAAAAAATAAAGATCTCTGAAATCAAAAAGAAAGGAATACGGGGGAGGGATGATGCAGAGGAGGGGGAAATTCACTTTCATTTTTGACCAAACCAAAATCCACTTAAAACAGTGAAAATCATGCAACCAGTCCCTCGGCCCATCGTTCCCTTTTCAAGCATAGAAACAAACCAAGCCTTTACTAACATGGGATCTCTCTGCAAACTGTCGTGTTTTAAGAGAACAAATAAGTGGTACATATCTACATATCTCAAGAAATTTTTTTCTTTTTTTTTTTTTTTCCTTACAGAAACACACCTTCGTGGATCATTCATTCCAGTAGACAGCTGGGGATACACTATTCATTTTTAATTTTGTCTGTACCAGGTGTTTCGTTGCATGGCCTTCAGGCTCCTATCTATCTCATATAGACCAGGAAAGCATTAGGCCAAAGTGTATTTCTCCTGGTGAAAGAAGCTCTATCAAGCAGATACTACCAGCACAGCACCAAGAAAAGGCTGCTTGTCTTGCACAGCCTGCTGGACTGCTCCTTTCAGCACAGTTGATACGATGGAGAATAATCCAGTCAATAGCATAATGCTACTGCATGTATCAAGGGGCCCCGATCCCAAAAGGAAGCTCTGGAATCAGAAGTGTGATTAGAGGCAGGAAGAGCGATTAGAGCCCAGGAGAACACGTTGTGTGAGAAGATACTGCGAGCACTGGGGCTTGCTTTACAGAGGAGATAAAAAACAGGGGACATTATGGAAGCAGACAGGGCCATATCGAGGCCAGATCGTCACAGAGCTTCTGTTGCTGCGTCTCCTGATGCTTGAATATCCTGGATGTGCACAGACACTCATGAAGTTGAGCCATTGCATGTGAATGTAAGTAGGGGAATGGCTTCTCCGCTCGTTGCAAATAAATATGAGGCTTCTGATGCCTGGAGATTAGTGAGGTTCAGAGTGAAATAGGACATTCCTCAAAGCTAAGGGGAGTATTCACAGTGATATTAATTAAGTTTCAAAAACAAGAGTTTGGGGAAAGTTATAAAATATATTGGCAGACAACTGCTAATAAAGAAAATTAGTAAGGCACTTCCCCAGCGGGCAGTTTCTCTCTTTCTTAGCAGCACCTGGTTCTGAATGTAACTGGAGTTGAGATATTGGCCCAGATGTCTCAGGCAATTTGGCAAGCCTGAGCTTCTTCCCTTCTGAATTTACTCCTATAAGTCAGCTAAGGTTCAAACGCTCAGTTTTCTGTCTTCCCTCCTGTGCGTTTTCTCAGCATCCATTGCTGGTTTTCTTATTTACACACCCAAGGCTAGTGTTTATACACCAGGGTCCTCTAACCAGCTCTTGTGTGTCTATGAACTGCAGAGTCTGAGTTTATAGAGGGGTGAAGAACAGTTTGTTTTTTTTTTTTTTTATGGATTTTTGGTCTTAGGCAAGACTGGGTCCTTCTTGTGGCATTTCCAGGCCAATCAGAAACCTCTGGAGGAAGCAGGGGCTTGAGAGATTTGCAGCTTAGCTTTGCTCACTGTAGAAGTTGGAATAACTTGGATAAACATTGGTTAATCAGCACAGCTCCTCAGTGCTTATCTGCTGCAAACCCAGACTGCTTACTCCTTACTATTCCCCCAGCACTAGTTTTCGCCAGACATAATCACAAACATTCCTGTTTCCTGATAACACGGAGAGAAGCAAAGTTGATTCAGAAAAAAAGCTTCGGTGTGCGCGAGAGCACAGGCAGCTGGCGCTGCTGCTCGCGCCCTGTGGCTGGTGTTGGGTGAGGGCTCACCAGAGCCAGCCCCACTTCCAGCCCAGAGGCAGCTGGGGAGATAGGAAGCAGGGGAAGCATGACTTCTGAAGAGCACAGATAGCCCGGGATAATCCCTGCTTGTCAGCCACTGAAGTAGGTCTCTTGAATTTCACTTCCTGACAGCGCTGTGAAGTGTGTGCGTGAGATGGTGACGCAAGGGAGAGGAGCAAATGGCTGGTAGGAGGTAGATGTTTCTGAGTAGATGCTGGAGTGTTGCAGATTTTTGGCAAGCCTGGTAAACTCAGCAGATTTTAGGTTTACAGAGGATTTTTTTTTTTTTTCACAACTATTATTTTTTGAGAAACAGGAAGGTAGCTCTGATACACTGGTTGCTGCTAAAACTCCCCCACCAGATGTGCTGATGTGCTGGGAAAACAAGGGGTGCTTCAGCCCTCCTGCCCCCTCATGTCTGAGCACTCTTCGATGCCATCCTCAGAGCCAGAGCTGTGTGCATGGACACTGGGAGCACTGGAGCACAAATCCTGAACTGCAGGAGATGAGAGTACATCTTCACACACATCCGTGTCTTGAGTGACGTATATGTCTACAGTTCTTGGCTTTTTTGAGGATATTTCTACTAATCTATTTTCTCATGTTACCAGTGACATTAATAGCCTTGCAGCAGCTGCTGCCAAAAGAATGATCCAGTTTATAGGCACAGTGAAGAACAGCTTTTTACATTATTTGAGATAAATAAATCTTTGTTCCCCAAGCAGAAGAAATGATTTGATTCAGGAAGGTAACTCAGCAGAGAAACGTTTTCCCTCAAAAGGGTTCAAGAAGTGCTAGTAATAAAGAATGCAGTCACCACAGCAGATTTATTTATCCCTTTTCCCTCCATCACTTGTCATATACTTCTAAAACGGAGCTGACTCCCAAAGGGACCAATTCACAAGACATTTATAGTAAAAGTTATGTCCAGCCAAACCAGATGGAAAGCAGATAGTGCAGTACACGGCGGGGGAGCAGATGTTTTCTAATCATTCCCGCATCATTCCTGGTCACTAGCCAGTAGTATTGGGATTACCCAGTCCCCATGCAAGAGCAGTATGGCTTTGTGCTCTGCAGAGACACATGCTAATCCAGATGCCTGCTTGGGAGAAAAATCAGGAGACTCAGCACTGGTATTTTTATGATGCTTTGCTGTTGCACCTCATTTAATTTTTGTGTTGATGGTAAACAAAGGGAACGAGCATCAGAGCTGAAAATCACGCTTTTTGCAGCCATCTCCAGCGCTGGTGTGGCCGCTCAGGAGCCCTCTGCACCTCCAGATCTCCCTGCAAGGCTGCGTGTGGCTCCCCACCAGCTGCAGCCCTCGTTGCATGGACCTGAGGACAACTGGCAGGAAAGCAGGCGTGATGGCAAACACCTCAGCAGGTTGTGCTCAGGATCTCCAGGGCTCTCTGCAAGCTGCTACAGCCTGAGGAAAAACAAACAAACAAACAAACAAATAAATAAATAAACAAACAAACAACCCTGGCTGCTTTCTGAGCTGGAGCTGGAGCAGGCTTAGGTCCTGGGTGCCAGGATTGCAAAGGGGGCCTGAGACACCTCAGGTGGTATGACAGCAAGCAAGCAAAAAATATCTTTACAGATCTTTACATCTGATGGACAAAAAACATTTTGCATACTCACTCTCACTTCTAAGTCACCTTGAATTCTATTATTATTACTTTTTTTTTTTTGAGGGCTGAATACTTCTATCCAAATTCTGAGAATAAATTGCTTTTGTCTTCATTTAGACAGCGGATAAGATCCAAATGATTCCTGGAAGAGAAAGATTTATTCCAGACGGACCTGCTGTGAAATCCTCCCATCCATTTACACACATATGTAGGGATAGACACACATAGGTGCCCATGTACATCACCTATATCTTTATCTATATCTGTATCTATATTTATATACATAATCACACCCAATGTGCTGTAAAGATATATAGAGACAAATCCATTGCATTAGAGCTCATATTATCCTGGAATCAAACCAGGATGACATTTCCTGAGTTAAGACAAAGCTGCTTTCATGCAAGAGGTCATATGGAGTAGAAAAACCTCTTTTTTTTTTCCTCGGGAAGCCATGATTTTCTCAGGCGATCCCATTCATGTGATCCCACATTTTACTGTATTATGGCTACTGTATATTTACATTTAAGTGGCACCTGAAGTGGGAAAACACTTGTTTTTACACAAGAGCCTGGGTAAGCTGGTGCCTCCTGGGCTGAAGACCACGCGTGGTGCCTCCCTCGTATCAGTCCCTCATCCAGCTCGTCCCAGCTGTGCCTGTAGGTATTGCGCTCAAACCTCAAGGCTGCAGAGCTGCTACAGGCTGAGGGCTGTGCCTGGTTTAGGCACTTCTGAAAATAGTCGTGGTGACTTCTTTATGGTACAATATGCGCACACACACGTACATATGCAGATATACGTAAAAATACTTGCGTAGCTCTTCCTTTAAGGAAGCCACCTGACAACTTTCTGCTTCTAAAACAAATCCAGAAATTTTCATAACACTTCACATGTGAAGGACTGCGATTTTGGTGCAGACAAGAACCAGTCTGAGAAACATCTCTGAAGGAGGTGCCTGCATTAAGGATACTAGATGCTGCAGAGAAAGGAGCTGGTGTCCCACTGTATTCTTTCATATTGTGAGTGCATTTAGTCTCTTCTTTATCTTTCCTGCCTTCTTCAGCTAGGGAAGGGCCTCAGCACTGAGGATGTTTTGTAACAGGCTCTCGCCACCTCCAGGCAGAAGAGGATTGCTGGGCAAACAGGATGGAGAGTCTAGCAGCCAGCTTCAGCACAGAGATATTGGGCTGCTTGGGAAAAGGCAGGAAGGCAAAATCCTCGTGCTCAGGAGCCCAGCAGTATTTACACTGCTGATAGTGAGACACAAAGGGCCACGAGCAGCTGGATTTGTTCTGTGCAATCTCATGTTGGGGCTGCATAGGTCTAACTGTTTCCATCCCTTAGCTGGATTCATCTGGGACTTGGCTCTCAGTAAGCCATCATCAACATGTGTTCCTTTACACTAGGGAGGAGAGTGGATGGCATGCTCCGTCCCCTTACTCAGTATTTGTTGGGAAACACTCCCAGGGAGCCAAAGGGTGTTCAAGTGCTCTCCTGTCCCCAGCAGGAGGCTTGAGATGCCAGCTGGCAGGGGCAGAGTGTGCTGGGGGTAGATGGAGCGTCACGTTTGGTTAGTGCCTTGCATCAGACCTCTCCTGGTATTCAGAAGACTTTGCTCACTAGGCCCCTCGGCCAAGCAGTGCTCATGAGGGTGCAATTTACAGCAGACGTTGTGTGGGTGGGTCTCCTCTGAGAAGAATGATACTAACCCAAGCACAGAGCCAAACAGCTTTGCTTTCCCGAGGATGACGTGAAGATAAAGCAAGTTATGGCTAAAAAATATTTTGCAACACGAAATCTGGAAGCTGTCATGAACATGGAATTGCAATTAAAATTCTGTCCTGCTCGCAGCATCACCATTAAAGAGCGGGTCACCGGGATCTTCCTGCTGATGACAGCCAGGACATTTGTTGATTACTCTCAGTGTGGTGGCTGCAAGAATGTCATTAGGCAGAGGAATTTCTTTGCAGAGAATGATTTTGTTATTTCAACCTAGGAAATGCTGCTCATCTTAAGAGTTAGGTCCATCAGAAGGAACAAACTCTGCAAGGGTGATAGACCTGGCTTGAAAAATTCATACCCACACCTGACCTTTCTATCTTCACCTCTGAGAGATTATTTCCAGGGGATAAATAACAGAGTATTTCGTCTGCTGGGCAAATACAGCCCTTGTATGGTCTTCCTGAAAACGTCAGTTGTCCAGAACTGATGAAGATAAGCCAGCATCTCAGGCAGGGGTTGCAGTGGGTAGAGCAGGGGACAAATAAAAAAGTCCCTTAGGTATTGCCTATGGCTTTAATTCAGGAAAACACTGAGGCATGTGCTCAGCCTAAGACTGTAATACTAGCAATAGTCACTTGTCTACTTAAAGCTAGGCATGCGGTTAAGTACTCTGTTGGACCAAGGCCAGCACGTGTAGCGTGATGCTGCTAGAGGAGCAGTCAGCAGCAGGGACTGCATGACGCACATTGGGGCTGAAGGCATGCCCCCGGCCTGCCAGCTGAGCTCCACAGGCAGCCCTAGGCTGTGACACTAACCCCTAGGAGACAGCATACCTGCTGCCCTGGGGATGCCTCCCGACAAGGACGAAGCCCTCTGTGTGACCCGCACATCTGGGTAGCGGCACTGGGGGCCCCACGAGCAGAGCAGTACCAGCAACAGGAATAGCTCTGCTGGAGAAGCACGCTGACATGCTCTGGAGTCAGGAAGCCTGGCTCTGCACCAGACGGTGCCACCTGAGCCACAGAGGCACAAGCATGTGGTGTAAATGTCAGGGGGAAATTGTTCAGTACACCTACTCAGTGCTGCTGTGTTTGAGGTGCATAGCTTGGGCCAAGATGCTTCGGGCCTCCTCGTCCTTTTAGCTGTGTGGGTGTAATATAGGTGAGCACAGAGTGTGGGAGAAGCTGAGAGTAAACGCAACAAGGATGTAGCTTAGTACCTGAGCCCTGGATAGTGGTCTGGAGAAAAACAGAAAACGACAGGGGCCACCTGGCACTGGAGCTGAGAACAGAGGGATTTCTTCCTGCCTTGCTCAGGGAAAGGAGTTTTGCTCATTCTCTGCAAATCTGCAAATGGGCAGACTGCAGTACAAACATAACTCTCAACAGCACTGTGTTGCTGTGTTTGTTTGTTTGCTTGCTTGTTTGTTTGTTTTTCCCTCTTTCCAGAAGTAACACTCATCATCCTGAGCAATGCGAAATGCTCGGAGCAGGGTGGGTTGCTGCTGCTTCAGCATCCAAACACTTCAGGTGTGCTGGATGCTGTCCTCTGGGCCAAGGGTGTGCTTGGAGGTTGGCTGCCATGCAGAGGTTGTGCTGGGAGCCCTGGAGCTGTGCAAAGGGATGGATCCTGCTCTGTGAATGTGGCAGGCTATCAAATGAGGGAGAGATTCCTCACTTTTTTTTTTCTTACTTTTTTTTTTTTATAAAGAAGCCACGGTGTGTTTTTTATTGCTCTACAACAAAAACCAAGTGAAAGAAAAGCAGTCTTTTGTTAGTAAGAAAATGAGATGCATTTTGCCCATTTAAACATGTATGAGATTAGACAAATGTGCATTCCATTAAGAAAAGTTTTCTTTGAGGAAAATACCTCATGTTAGCAGAGAAAAAAATAGCTCAAGGAAGTAACTTCTAGTATTACACTGTGTCGCCCGAGTATTCTAGGTGACTGAGTGCCAAAAGTTAGATTTCATTCATTAGAAACCATGCACAGTTCGATTGAAGCCTCTGAATGAGCAAGGATCTGGCTTTTGAGTCTTATGGAAAATTCAGCGTGGGATGTCAAAAACATTTCTATTCTAAAGTGATATAAATAAAGACAAATTAGGAATTGCTTAAGCAGTGTGTGTGAAAAGATTCAAATTATTTCATTTTGCCTTTTTAATTTATATATTTTTAAATAAAAGGACTTTCAAAGAGAAAAATTAATCTTTCCCTGAAGTGGTATCATTTTAAAAAGATGTTTCCATACTTTTGAAATGCTTCATTTTGGAGTTTCTCCCCTAAACAAAAAGCTAAAATCATCTTCTAGATTTTTTCCATGTTGAAGGAAATACATTTTCTTAGCTAACAATTCTTTCATTAAAGAATATGAAACATACTCTGAAAGCACACTTGATGAAAGATGGGCTTATTTCACTGCACACTGGAAAGCACTCAGTTCTGGCAAGGGCAGTGCGAAGGTTTTCAAGGGCTCAGGAATTCACAACGATTAGACACTTAAGCTAAGATGCTTCCCAGAAGGGATTTGGAGTATGGCGCTCTCAGCTATGCTTGGTCATAAATATTACTCCGATTTTAATACCATGTGTGGTAAGCGATCTTAGACTTCAGTGAAACTCAGAAAGACTGTCTTGTGTGCCTAAAAGAGATCTTTACTGCCAAATACTATGTCTTAAAAATGTATTTGAGAAGAGCTCTAGCTTGGGTTTAGTTGAGTGTATTGGGATACAGCTTGCCCAACAAAATAAAGATATATTCCATCAGGAGATTTGAGACTGGTCCATTTTTTGTTTGTATGTGTACATTTCTTTGGGTGGAAAAGTAATATATATAGCAAAGGTGAAAAAACAGAAAAACGGAAGTTTCCAGAACAAATCTTTCAGCTAAATTTGTTTTGGTGAATGATATCCAAAAGCAGGATTTTTTGTGTATATATATATACATATATATTTAAAAAAAAAGCCACACATACATACATACATATATATATATTGCTTTCAGATACAAAGTGGTCTTTGTTAGGAAACTTTCTGATTTAACCCTGGTCTTAGACAGAGGTATCTTATCTACACAGTACCCAGTAATGGAATAATCCAATTAAAAGCATTTCAGATACAGGTAATTTTATGAAAAGCACTGAGCTATTCCAGGGCACGACTCCTATCTCACCGCTTAATTATATTTTCTTTCTCTACAAAAATACAGCTATCTGCAAGTGTAATGAAGTGCTTGCTGTGAGGAAGGGGAGCTCACTGGTTCATTAGCAAAGCAAATGATTTGCCTTTGGCATTGGTTAACCCTAAGGGCCAAATGCCACCTCTCAAGTACGGTGACAGGAAAAAAACAGGAGGCAGTCTGGATTTACAGTGCTTGGAGTGCAAGAAAACTTTCGTCCTTACTCTTCAGTGGGAAAGTAAATACAGTATTGCTGCTTTCCATCCATCATGTCAGGTAGCTAGATGGCCTGACTAGATTACAGAGGCCACACTAACAGTTATGTATATTGGATCAAATTGAAAAATGCCCATTAAAATCGGATTCCTGGAATTTAGCTGGAAAACAAAATATTTCCTCTCCAAACTCATTATACTTACAGAAAAAAATAGGGTGAGTAAATGAGAAAGGGACCCTTAAGGGACCCTCCTATCTGTTTTAAGATTGAAAGCATATAAATATAGTTGGGTGTTTGATTTCTTTCATGGATTTGTCACAATTGTTGGATATTTCTGGCTTAATTTTGGGAAAACTTGTAAATGTTAAACCTTTCAAAACTACACATTTTTATCATCTTCTCATGTAGAGTATATACAGAACATAATGTTTATCCCAGATCTGGAAGATGGAATAGATCTTCCAGTGCTGGCTTCTTGGTGGGAGAGACATTCTTGTCCTGATAATTTGTTGATTTTTCATTCAAAATACTCCACACATGGCCCCGATTTTGACACTGCTCAAGAACAGCTGAGCACTTGCCTGCTTTTTAGCCTGCTCGCTTTCCTTAGCTGAGGGCTGGAGGCCCAAAATTTCGGGGATGCGCCACTCATAACAGCTGACCCTTCTCCTTCACACCAGGGCAAACAGGCTGCCAAAATGCAGACAGAAGACAAGGGGATGAAACAGGCCTTGGACAGACCTGCAGGCCCTTGGCTCACTTGCACCAAGCGTGACTCAGAAGAGCATGGGGCACCAACCACTGAGTCTGGCAGTGGCTTTCAGGACTTTTCAGAGCACCACACAGGGTGTGCAGCAGTCATAGCTTCTCAGACTGGATCAGGATTTTTGCTTGTTTCCTCAAAAGTTTCCAACATCCATGTTTTAAACTCTTGACAGGCATCCCACCATAAGTCTGCCAGTTCTCACCTGAGGCTTCCTAAACTTCTGAGTTTTCCTTCCCTCTGTTCAAGCTTCGTATCCATCTACATATCCGTTTGCACAACAGCCCCCCAAAATGTAGAGGATTTCACCACACTGAATTTATCTATAAATCAGATCAACCAGAAGGGATTGGTGGGATTGCTGAGTCCATGCAGGGCTGTCTGTACCAAACCAGGGAAGTATGAGTCTTTCTACTCTATTTTTGCAATATTAGGTTTATATTTCTGAATATCTGTGCATGTGGAAGCAACAGGGAAATATCTCACTGTGAATGCAGGCAAGGAAATGTTGGTTGTCAGCAGGAGTGGAAAGGAGCTAAGGAGGTGAAGCCACGTGGTGGTGGAAAGAACACCAAGTCGTTTTTAGTCATTGGTTTTGAAGGTCAGAAGTGACTTCTAGGTCATCTGGGCAATGTAAAAAAGAACACCAGTATGTGGTGGGCACTGAAAATCTCACCCTGTTTTTTGAAGTTTTCTACTAATATATTTTTCTTGATTTAGGCTTCCCCTCTGTATGCCCTTGCATATATCCCCTTGTGTAAGGTTTCCCTGTTATTCCCATGTGCGTTTTCCCTGTCTTCATTCTTGTCCACATGCACACAGCAGGTGGGTAGAGATTTGTCATCCAGTGTGATTTTTAAAGGTGTACAGGGAAAGATTCCAATATTATTAAGCTTTCTCACATTAAACAGTTTAATTTATTGTTAATATGTTTCGGTTTTCGCTTGGACTCACAGTCCTTTTGCATGTTGTGTTTGAATCCCTTTACTGCCAGCGCAGTAAAACTTTGACTACATCTAAAAGCATTCCTAATAAATAATCTAGAACTCCACTTATTTCCCATTAAAAAGGCCTCTGTTTGTAAAATTCTTTTCTTCTTTAATGGATTTTTTCTTGCATTCAGCATTTCCATCATTTGTAACTGGATCCAGTGCAAAACCTTGTGGAATAAATTTTAATACCACTGTATAAACTAGGAGCAATTTAAGTGTCATTTGAAGGGCTACTCCGGATTTGCACAAGTGTAACTCTGAGAAAGGCCCATTGAAAAAGCAAACTGAAGATCTGAATTTGCAAAATAATGCACCACAAGAACTACAAAGCTGCAAACAGACGAATCAGGTGCAGTTTGCAATGCGGCTAAAGACAGCATTTCCCAAGGGCATGCCAGTGACTTGATCAAGGATCTAGAAACAGCCCAAATACTGAGATATATTTGGGCAGTCAAATATACTTGCCTCTCCAGCCCATTCCTAGAGGTTTCCAGCTTCTTGTGCAAGAGGGAATCAGGAGCCATGGATCCCTGCCACCTTGCAGCACCCACAAGGGCAGGTGGAGCCCTGAAGAAGCTCCCATACAACAGAGCCAGGTATCTCAGCTGTGCTGAGTTTTAGTTCCTCATCCCCCTCAGACCCTAGGAGCTGAATAACTGGGAAGTGAAAAACACTGGGAAGTGAAAAGATCCCTCACTCATTCCTCTTGTGTCCTTATTTTCCTTTGGGACAAAGCCCTTGATGAGTGTGCAGATGTATGTATAGCCACCTAGGAAAAGAAATGCAGGAAAACCCACCTCCCTGCCCCACGGCTGCCTGACCCTGCCCTCTGAGCCCTCCTCGGACGGATCCACTGGTTCTGCATCTGTCACTGGGTGGTTTCTGCAGTCAGTACAAACATCTCAGAGGCAGTACAAACATTTCAAAGTTTTGCTTTGTCTTATGCCAAAATACTCCTTTTCTGCATTTAGGAAAGCAAAAAAAGAATAATGAAGAAAAGCTATCTGAAGAATAGATACTTGTACCAGCAACATCATACCACAGGAATGCAAACATGCTTTAATCCCAAAATCATACAGGTCCTCTTTCTGCTGTTGTTGTGACCCTGTTTGAGAAGAGATACAGACACCAGTATATCTAAACCCTGTTGTTTGTAATTTCCCCAAATTCTAACTACTCTGAAAACTTTCATTTAAAAATTTAAATTATTGTAGTAAGAGCACATGCCCTCCCAGTGAAAATCCTACGCTTTGGGCAAATCCACAGTTTCTTAAAATTACATCTCACAGAGACTCAAAAGCAATATACATGAAACCAGAACAAATGTATGTGTGAGGAGAGCAGGGTGAGAAAGTGACTGAAGCAATTGGCAAAGGAAGATTGCATCCAAATGATTAACTCCACCAAACAGCCAAGATTGGATCCTTCTTAACTCCCAGCAGTTTGACTTCCAGATTTTTCTAACTTAACTTATTTGCAGGTAATGTAAGAGACATATCTGTAGTTACAGATAGTTCAATAATAAAGCAAATTGCAGAAAACTGGTGAAGTGTGAAGAAAATTGGTATATTAATGACGGCCTGTTCCCTGCCTCTATGAACGGCTCTGCAGACAAGTCCCAGGAACGAGAAGGAGCGTGGCAGTATGGCGGTACCTGTCACCAGTCTTTGTAAGCAATGCAAAGAACAGAAACCAAAGCACAGGTTGTTACAGTCCAAGCTCTCAGAGGAAAGACTTCTCACAGACACCGTCTGTTTACCATCCTTAAGCAGTGCACAGCGGTCTCTGGTGCTTGCTGTCCCGCTGTCTGCAGGTGCTCAGGAGATAAGTGGCAGACCTTCAGTACCTCGCACCATCTTATGGAGCAGCACTGCAAACTGTAGTGTGCGCAGCTGCCAGTCTCTCCTCTTCTGTTACCTTTTAAATTCATATTTTTAAGCTTTTCTGTTGCAATGCAAGGTCTACAAAGTTCCTCAGGGGGAAAAAAAAGCTAGCTGAATTCCTTGTAGAACCACATTATTTTGGGACCTTGGACTTTACACAGCTTCAGTGACTGCAGGATCAGGCGATAGACCCTCTGCAGGTGGATCGGCATGGTGTGGTGGCCCCTCTCGGTTCTGGTGTTGAAGAACGACTGACCATTTGCCTGTGGCTCAGTGGGTCCCTGCAGAGGCTGTCAGGGCATGTGCTAACCTCACCCTCACGAGCTGTGAAGCCCCACAACATCACCTCCCTTCCAGAGCACGTGTGGCAGGAGACAGGCATGCTTTAGATATTATTGGCCACGTGAGAGATCTGTGTATTTCCAGTTCTACCCCACATCTACACATCCCTGTTTTTTGCTTACTAGACTGAATAGGAATATTTATGGCTCCTGGAGATTATTGTTGGCTTTCTCTGTTGCCATCTATCTATGTGGGGTAAATAAATCCCAGGTATTTTCTCAAAGGAGAGGATATCTGTTCATCATTTTACAGCGAATGCAAATCTTCTTCCTTGTAAAGTCTCTCTTAACCACATAGTCTCCAGCTTTGGCTAGCTCAGCGCCACGAGCCCAGTGCACATTTGGCTAACGTGAATCTCTGTGGATCTTCTGTACAAGCCATTTCCTTATGCATTTTCAGCAACAGAGATACTAGTGATGAGTCAGTAATTGCATTAGCAAACACTGTATTTTCAAGCTCCTATGGGGCTAAGAAGACCCTGATAGGCCAGGGGAAAAACAAGTCCAAATACACATTGCCTGGGCCATTATCCTGGCTCACAAGCAGTTGGGTCTATGTTCTTTCCTTTCATTTGCCTGGGCCATGACAGCTTTTAGGACTGTTGTTAAGGCTGAACTGAGATCCCTTAGACAGTTGGGCTCAAAGTATGATCATGACTACAGTTATAGGTGATGGCCCAAGCCAGAGCTCCAGCAGCACCAGTGTTACTGCCAGATAACAGGTACAACGTTTTCCTGGCAGCCAAGCAGAGAATGAGATTTAACAGAAAGCAAGATAAAGATAATTGCTTTTCTCTGCCATACATCACCATCCTCCCTGATCTGCAGCCAGAGCAGCTTCTGAGACTGCTCCTTAAATAGCTCCTCCAAACCAACCTCCCGCTGCCAGTCTTTTGCGCTGAGTCTGACTCGTTTGGAAAGAAACGAGTTGGAGAGGAGCCTGCCGAGCAGCTTTGCAGGCAGACCTGAGTGCTGGCACCCTGCAAGGTGGCGGCAAGCAGAAGCCTCTGCTGTGTCCCAGCTGCCTGCAGTGCACACATCTGTCTGCAGCGTGCACAGCTGTCTGCTGGGAGCACAGCTGTCTGCAGGGAGCACAGCTGTCCGCAGGGCATGCAGCTCTCCACATGGCACACAGCTGTCTCCGTGGTGCACAGCCTGCAGGTTGTCCTGACACGCACATGGCACGCAGCTCTCCGCATGGCGCACCACTTTCGCAGGGTGCACATCTGGGTCAGACTGAACATCTGGCACAGGGTGCACAGCTGTCTCATCCAAGCTTGGGGTGCACATCTGGATCAGGGCACAGAGCTGTCTGCAGCTGCAGAATCCCAGTAGCCTCATTCTTCCCTGAGCAGATTCACCTTAATGTAGTTTAATTGAGCCTATCCAAATTCACACCTTCCTTTAGATGGGGTTGACTTTTTGGGGGTTCCCAGTAGCTGAGCCACCAGGCACACAGCCCTGGAGCAGGGCAAGGCGTGGGGAACATGCTTGTTGAGGGATGCCAGACATTTCAGCTGGCGTTAGCCACTGCACAGCCCATAGTTGCAGACTGCCAAAACCTTGGCAGAAGCCTCAATTACCTTTCCATGACATCATGCAGGTCAAAAACTTGAAAGGACAGACCCTGAGAACAGGAATTGGATGTGACAAACTAATGTGACATGTGTCAGCAACGCTTTAGATAAAGCTGGTCCTGCCCTGGGCAGGAGAAGAGATTAGATGATCTGTCAAAGTCCCTCTCAGCACTGCGAGAAAGAAATGAAATCCTCACATGAAGTACAGAATGTTATATATGGCCATGAACAAAATGTTTAATAATAGTGAATAATTAATGATACCACTGCCAGCTGGCTCGGTGACTCAGTGGAGATGGGAGAGATGCCTAATCCATTTCCACCCTCCCTGCTTTCCCACCTTCCATGCACGCGTGGCAGTAATTCGCAGCGCAATGGAGGCTGCCTGGCCAGCGAGAGCATGACAGCCTTTATGGGGTCTGGTTTCAGTTTTCTCAGGACCAAAGCATCCCAGGAGGGACAGTCATCTGATGAAGAGAGCAGCTGCTCTCTGCATTCGGGGGAGCAGTAATGCTGTGGCACAGCACACCTTCTGCAGGCTTGTTAACTTCAGACCTCTGCTCTCCACGTAATGAACTGCTCTTTACGGACTGGCAGCTGGGTTACCTGCTCCATAGGTGGCAGCACCCCCCAGGTGTGCAGGAGACCCAAGTCAGGAAGCCTGGCAAGGTGCTGGGACTCAGAGCAGGCAGAAAAGCAGGGCCAGAGAGCAGGGAAGGGAGGACAGGACAGGCACCAGGGGTCCAGGCTGATGGGAAAGATGGGTCCCAGGAGAAGGTGATGCAGGACGGGATGCTGGTGCCTGTTCCAGCTGGTGGCACGCCAGGTTGGGACCAAATGTCATTAACAGGATTTAAACCCTTCCAGTTGCTAAATCCACTTGCAGAGGAAATAGGAAGCACTGCTCTGCCCTAGGCATGCAGAAAACCATCTCCTGCTTTCTGTGCTGTGTTGGCAGTCGTGGGCCAAATCCCCCCAGGCAATGCAGTGCAGGCTTGCAGAGGGGCCATGCTGTGGGAATGATGGAGAGGGGACAAGGACAGTGGCTGCAGCTGGGCATGTGGCAGGGCTGGTCTGCAATGGAAGCTGCAAAACCTAGAGCCCAGCGAAGGCGGGAGTGCAGGAGAAGGGTGTTGTTCTGTTCCTGAAATTGCTGAGTAAACAGACTTTCTGCTGGATCAGGGAAGCGCAGTTTGTCCAGAATATCCCAGGCTTAGATTTAATGGTTTTCATCCATTGCCTACTTCATTTACATATTGCAGCAATTGACTCTGATCCAGGTGAAATTCAAAACTGCAGGCCAGTATTATTCTGATCCTCGGGGTTTCCTTGGCAATCACATGACATTTAATAAAATAGCTGGAGGTGAAATAATCCTATCATAATCCCAGAATAGTCCCAGCAGCTCCATAATGCCGGAATGCAGATCTATTCCAGGGGATATTTCCTTTGCAGTAGGCAAGGCGCTGGTATCTAGAGGGTAGAGAAGTGATGAAAAGGGCTTGGCATTTGATGTGAAGGCTTAGAGAGTGTTCAGCTCTGCTGTGGCCGAGCTCATTCTTGATTGAGGACAAGAGGGTAAAAGCAGCCAAGAAAAGACTTGTTTGTAAAAGTGATGGTTTCCAGCCCTCCTTACAGGTGCCATAAGTGTCCAGATCTATCCTTCCTGCCCCTAGTGTAGTGTCTGAGTTTCAAGTGAGCACTTGTTCTCTTAAAAGTTTGGAGATTTCCAGCATCACCTCCTGAGTGACTTTCAGCTGCTGTTTAGTATGGGTAGAACAGAGATGAGCTTCTCAAGGAGCTGTACTGTGATATGTTACAGGAAAAATTTCCCCTCAAAATGGTCAAGTTGACCAAATCCTTCCAGAAAGTGTAAATATATCTTACTTTCTCCCTTACCTGACACGGCTGGTGGAGTAAGGAGCTTATTGAGTGCCCTCTGCACTCTGCAATGTTAGATAAGACAGCAGCAGAAGGATCTTTTCCTTTTGTCCCCGTCCTGGGCAAGCCCACGGCCACCAGGTAGAGCCATCCCACAGTGATCTGTTATCATCCCTGCCAGAGATTATTAGGAGTATTCAGAGCTGTGTTAGTACATGCAAACATTAATGAGAGACACCTGAAAACACTGAACCCCTATCCTATGGGGAATGTGGGTATTCTAGCTTCTGCTTTAATCTTGAGACAAAAATGAAAGGAAAAAAAAAGGAACAAAGTGGAAGGAAAAGTCACAAGAATTAACATTTTTGTTGGATGGGAAGTCCCCAGAGATGTCATCTGAAACCTCACATATGTTAATTTTCTACAGATAAGGAAGTGCTGATTGCTTTGATGTGACAAAGCCTCTGGTAGAAGTAACATTTGGTGTTTTAAAGGGGTGATGTGAAAATGGGGTAGGAGCACAGTTCTGGTGCTCTGCTCCACTTTCCTGCTACCAGAGGCATGCGTACTGTAACCTCAGTATTTGTTTAAACACACTAAGCCCAATCTTAAAGTAGATTTATTTTCCAAATTTGCTACATTTGGAATGCCTGATCTTGAACACCGTTCATTACCATTTCTAGTGAAAATAAGTGTATGCTTATTAGTTCTTGTACCAGCATTGCTCTTTGGCTCTTCCTCCTTCACAGTTTCTGCCCACCAGCATCCAGTACTTGTGGAGGGAATAACCACACTGCCTCTTCACATCTGTGTCGTTAGCCTATGCAAACCAAGCAGCCCACTTTAGTTCTCTCTCACAGTAGACTCTCCAAGTTCCTAAGCATCTTTTTATGTCATATGGAAATACCTCTTCTCGCTTCTTTCTCCTCAAGCATCTGCTTTCCTCTGTCAGTATTATAGTGGTGACTCTGAGACATCCCATGTCTGAGAGCTGCAGGGCTGCATGGGTTCCCAGTGATGAGCTGTCCTCTCAAGATGTAATTACTGAGCCCAATCCCTATGCAAACAAATCTGTGTGAGGTGTTTTTGTCCCATTTCACTTGTTCTAGTCCCTGAGATCATCTGATTCTTCCTGCATATGCTATAATTGCACGAAAACTGACACTTTCCTGTGTATGCATTCAATTAAATCTATGTTTCATAAGAAGTTTTTAATGGGGTATGTTTCTTATTGTTTTGTTTATTAAATCAGTTTTCATAATTGTTTGCCTTTTTTTTTTTTTAATCTCTGTTTTGACAGTATCCTGCCACTGTTCTGGATTGGTCTTTTGGGGCTGATGTCTGGTCTTGGAAAAGCTGTGTATATCTGATGTAATACTACACAAACACAAAATGTGTCTTCAGATTAGAGCTGGAATAACAGACAGCATCATCGAAATGGTTCTCGGTGCACCGAGACAGGGATCTGGCCTAGTGATTCCACTGAGATAACCTCTTTGAGCAAAAGAAGCAGGACCTTACCCAAAATATAGGTTATGTTGCACAATAATGAAAACTTTCCCTGAAAGGGATGTTCCTTCTTCAGCTTAAAGCCAGTGCCAGGCTGCTAGCAAGGTACAGTCAGACTGAAGACCTGGGATCCTGTTTCTATCCTAGTCCCTCTGACCAACCATGGGCTAGCCATCAGTTTTTCCATGAATTATTTAAAACCTTCTGAGGACTGGGGCCATGAGTTCAGCTTTTCAACAGATCTGAAGAAATAGCCTCTTGCCTGGTAGGATCTGCAAGAATGGGAATAGCCTGCAGGTGCAGGTTATGGGGAAGGGCAAATAAAACGGCTGTGTGCTCTCCCCACCAAATTTCCATCTCTGTGCTGATGCTGCAGGTCTTGTGATAAGGAGGAAGCCAAGAGCTGCATGGGCTCCCCATGGCTGCGTCCAGCCTCGAGGTAGATGTAGTCGCTTCTGAAAAATCTCACTGAGTGTTTGGATATATTTTTAGGCTCTAAGTATTTCTGGCACTTCAGTCCCCTTTCATTTCATCAGCATTTGCAACTGCAAGAGAGAAACAATTTCATTTCTCTGCCAGGATGGTTGCTAGGATTAGTGCATTCGTGAGTGCAAAGGGCTGAGATACTGTAGCAGGGAAAGTAATAGAGGTCCCCGAGACGTGCATCTCTGTGCAACGAGCATGGGAATTTGCCAGCATTGTGGCAGGGCTGATTGTTTGAATTAAGCCTCAACATATTTTCAGGAAGAAAACTGTAAACAGAGAATACAAATGTAACCATTGTTATTTGCAACTCAGCTTTCAAGACTCTTGCCAGATTATAAATCTCGACTGCATGTACCTCTGCCGTTTCTCAGGTCTGGATCAAAAATATTTACCAAGGAAATAATGTTTGTAGCAATGATCTCAGAGCAGTGCAACTCATTAGCTGGTAATATGCCTGCAGGCAGTACGAAAGATTCGATCCATCTGGAATTAAATAGCAAGGGATAGCTGGAAGCTGTATTCAATACCGATGGTGGGAAAAGCCTTAAAACTCCTTGGTTGCAACACATGAAAGCTGTGAGCCATCAATAACCAAAAAAATATGATGTGCCAACTATAGCAAAAGTAACGGCAGGGCAATGCCATTATTTGAGGTCATTCCACCTTCATCTTGTCAAAAAGGGATAGTGGAAGGGCATGACACAAGCCAGATCTCTAGCCTATCCCTCCCTTGTCAGTAGAACCTAATTGGCATTAAATGCTGAATGTGTCTGGCTTTAATATAACTCCTCTGCTCAATTACTTCATCCACTCAAGCAGTGGAAAGCTGCCCATTTCAAGTTTATAGGGGATAGCTTGCCTAAGTGCTTCAGACATCAGAGGCCCAAATGACCTAATTGATATTTTATTAATAAATTCTCAAAACGCTTCTAACTTGTGCCAAACAGGGGAGGCAAAAACATGTTGGATTAGGAGGGAAGGGGCTCTCTTCTACATAATACATCTCTTTGAAGCTGCTTAGAAGTGAGGGCAAACACTGGAAACCTGTTTCCATCCCTGTCAGCAGAGTCACTGGGAAACACACAAAGGGGAAGGAAGTGTGAACATTTTATGCTGCACCTCTGACTGGTGAGCCCATTTTAGGGCAAGTGGGGAGCCGAGCTCCATTGCCCTTTTGCTCTATGCCTTCTCCACTAGCACAGGAGAGAGGGAAAGGTGGCATCGCCTTGTAGAAGATTAAGCATTTGAGATACACCCCAAGTTCATAGCAAGCTGTATTGACAAGCAGAGGCCAAATACCAAAAGGAGGGATTTACCTCTGGATTCAAATTTGATGGTCAGCTCTGGCCACAGGCATGATGAAACCATTACTGCAGTATGACCACTGCTGGCTGTTACCCCCCAGCTCTGTCTGGGAGCACCTTTATCACATAAGGCTCTTCAAGCAAGACATTTGTCTCCAGTGGGTCTGGGTGGGGTAGGACAGGACTGTCACACCATGAAGCTGCCATTGTGCCTGGCCAACCTGGTTAATACTACGGAACAGGGTTTGACCCCATTAGTTGCCAGGTGTTGCTGCAGCTCCTGAAATGGTGGGGCACTGACCCCAGCCAAAAGTCTGCAGTCCGCATTAATAAATGAAACATTTTAGCAGCTCTGACAGATTGATAGGCTCATAAAACACAAGATGGAAAGGAACCTCAAAGCACCATCTAGTTCAGCGTTTCTCTGGTCTGCAAGGCATCAGGAGACTGTTTGTGAAAGCAATGAAAAAATCTGTTGTAAAACTGTACCCACCCACCCCATACGCTCTCATGTGTGCCAAAATCTAGTGGGGGAAACTAAACACAGCAAATGAGTGCTCAGCGCTTAGCTTCATTTTCAGCCAGTTGTAAATGAAAAACATGGTGGAAATGCTGCACGGGGCCTGCAGATTCCTCTCAGATGGCTCGTGTAGCCTTTCATTGAAAAAAAATATCCAGAGACATTTGTCCATTCTCTCCTTGTGCTTGCCAGAGAAGTGAGCTCTAACCATTCATGACAGAAGTCTGTCCAACCTGTTTTTTTCTCATGTTGCCTTCTTATTTTTTATACCTAAGCCTCCACATTTTTCAGGTAGTGTCATTTGACCTATTAGATGTGTAAATGGAGCCCTCAGTTACTGCAATTTTTCATGGTCTTTCATCTTGACCCTCTCGCACTGTCAGCCAGTTCTTTGTTGAAGAAACACTGGCAAGTTCGTGCTCATTTGTAAGCCTGAAGAAGAGTATCTTCCCGGATCAACCAAAACCTCTCTCCAGCTGTGTGTGCATCTGCAGCAACCAAGTCCAGAAACAAGAGGGAAAAGGAAACTAGGGAAGCTGTAGGCATAAGAGGCTAAACAAGCTCCATCCTTCTGCAGCAATACTAATAACAATGAAGCAATGCAGCAGGGTTGGTGGTTTTTTTTTCTTTTTTCTTTTTTCTTTTTTTTTCTTTCTTTTTTTTTTTTTTTTTTTTTAAAAGGAGTAATTATCAATTTTTTTTTGCTTTATTTATTTTTGCTTTTTGGAACCTAGTGAGATAAACTTACTGACTTCCTAGTGCGATGTGTATGTTTATATTCCACCTTTTATATTCCACATATGAGTTCTGGTCCAATGTCAGATGCTGACAACAGACAGGATCCCCACTCTTTAAGGAATTCAAGCATGAGTATGAATGGCCACTTCCCTAGAACAATTCTCCACCAAGGGTGTAAGGAAAAGGAAGAACAAGTAAATGTTTCAGCTGTTGGCTATAGCTCACCTGAAAAGCAATTTCACTCCCAAATCCACAATAATTTTTAAATGAGATTAGACAAGGCTTGCTTGATTTAAAAAAAGACATGTAAAGACATATAGTAGCAGTATCTGATTATATCTGCCATAAGGACAGTGCTATTATTATGTGTTATTACTCTGAAATGAGTTTTTTTCAGCTCTCCATGATACGCAGAACCACCAGCCATAGGGTACCACATGGTGATGACAACCTGCAGGCAAGGTCTCCTGCCAGTGCTAGCACATTTCTTGAATGGTATCTGAGATAAGTTAAATTAAGCATGCATTGCAGTAGCCTGATTTTGGAATTCTGATTCGAGTGAGGAATGTACACACACTAACAAAGGAATACAAATGTTATCTGTCTTTTGGGTTTTCTGAGTCACGTTTTTAAAATTATGATATATTAAATTGTGCTTTATTTCACTTGATTTTACTTCCAGTACTACATAAATAACACAATGTATGCATCATAGAGTGCATAAATTGTCCATGTGTGCACAGCCAGCTGTCAGCTGTCTTTGGAGGGATTTTTGGGATTGCATGGAAACAGTGCCTGTGATGCCGAGGTGGGAGTAGACACAGCTGGATGAGTGTTAGCACTAATAAACCTTCCCAGAACCTCTGCATAGTGCAGTGATGTAGTGATAACCAGCTGGGATCCTGCAGAGCCGGCCCTGGACTGGAGCTAATAAGTGCTGGTGGGCTCCATCCAGCCCTGTGCAGAGCCACCTGGCAGGCAGTGTACCATGATCCCCAGAGAAGCCCTGAGCATGCACATTTTATCCTTCTGCTATGCAGGTATCCAAGCCTCCTTCCTTTTTCAGTAATTAATTTGCTGAGCAAATTTCCAGGTGAGTGGTGAGATCTAAAATGGTTGTTTCTAAAAAAATCTGGGCTGGTAAAATATTCAGAAGCAGGACACTGCAGTATAAAGCATCGCTGCTTTGTCTGGTTTTGTGTTCTGTCCTGTTAGGAATGATGGGACTGTGGCATTCCAAGATAAAAATACTTTCTGGATTGGAAGGTAAAAGGAACAAATAATCGTGGCAGCCAGCCTATTAGTACAGCTCCTCGCATGCTGGGAGGTTTCTCTAGCCACATCATGTTGCTGAGAACCTACTAGTATTTTTACAAAGTTCCCTGGCCACATTTAGGTTTCTCAGTTTTTTAAACAAGTGTCCAAGCTCTGCACAATTTCAGTCATTCAGTTTGAGTCCACATGTTCATTTTGCATATTGGATCTGAGAGAAAGATCTTACACTAGTGTTCAGCACATCCCCCTGCTTTTCACACAGGGTGTAGAAGAAGCCAGCAGTTGCGTTGTGGGGTCAGAGTGTTAGAGAGAGGCTTCGTGTGATGCTGCAAACAATGCAGTTGGAGCCGTCATATCCATTCACCCTCCCAGGAGCTTTGTCCTTGCACCACGTGCTCTGGTGACTAAGTTAACCATGACAAGTCAGAGTTTATGTGGTCCTGGAGACTTTCATGGATGCATCTCTTTGAGGCTTGGTCATACTTACAAGGGACCTTTCTGGGCCTTACACCAGCTCTCAGACACAAGGTGATTGCAGTGGTCCAAAGGCATGAAGCAATTCTGGAATTTGTTGCCGGTAGAGACCAGCTAAATGAATCTAATGGGGCTTTAGTTTGTCTTATTAGAAAATTGGTATGTGTGCACCAATAAAAGCAGGTATAATAAACTATGCAGCACATCACAGCCTTTTCTGGTCTAAGGATAAAGAAATGGACCAGCTGATTGATCTGAGCTCTCCATCTATTGTGCATATCTATAAATAAGCAAAGGAGATTTAAGTCACAGGTCTCTGGGACTTCCCATTCTTGTAGGCATCACTTCTTTTCCAACCCCTTTCAAATCCTGCCTGTCCTGAGACAAGGGGATTTCTGAACCAGCCATTAAGTTGGAATTGGCAACGTCTTTCTTAGTATTTTAATGCAACATTCTACTTTGGAACTGTGGATCTGTTATTTGAGGACAAAAGCAATAAGAGAAAACAAGGCATTCCTGAGAGGCAATGCAATTTGTATGTGGCATCCTTATGTTACCCTCCTTATGTAGCATGGAGCTCTTTACAGACCCCTCTTTGATCCAAGATGAACTTTAGCCCTTTGGAGTTCAGAGGTTACATAAAAAACTTTCTTCCTGGCTTTTAACGTCAGCAAGTGGAGATTTAAGCCCTAATAGTGACAAACTCCCATTGTTTTCTGTGTGCTAGGATTTAGATGGGATTAAATTGAAGGAGGTGTAGAGCAGGTCTCTGCAGCTTGCTGCTAGTAATGGTGTTTCTCCTGGGATCTTCAGGCTTTCAGGAAGAAAGTTGGTGCCTAGTCCTAGTCTTCATGCATGTCCTGACCAAAACTACCTTATCCAAACACATTTTGGTGAAACAAGTTAAGAGGAATCCCTGCTTATCCCATCTGCTTCCATTTTTCTATATTGATGTTGGCTGACAGTGTTTAGAGACATGTAACAAACCATCAGTGCCCAGAGAGCTTCCCACTGCTTGGTTCCCTGTGGATAGCCTTGAAGGAAAAGAAAGTGCAAACATTTTGCTCAAGGTATCATTACCAAATTCAACTTGTAACATTACCAATCCAAACCCAGATGAGTAGATGCTGTATGTTTCCAATGAGCCTCAGCCTCTAATAAAGAAAAATATCAGAAAATGACAGCATATGCTGCCAGATAATATTTCTTCCTCTGGAGGAAAGGGAAAGAATGAAAGAGCTCAACTCTCAGTGCAAAACACTTTGCATGGAGAGATTTTGGAAAGGTTCCCTAGCCACAGTGGGCAAATCCTTATGTACGTCTCATCCGCACCCTGTACTTACAAGTGCTATTAATGCACTAACATAATCCAGTCTTTTGCAAAAAAAACATGATAACACACTTCAGTCCATCAGCTTGGAAGTGACAGCTCGATCTACCACGAAATGCATGAGTGCAGAGCGCTGCACAGTAGGATCTGCTGTTTGCCTCTGATATGCTGCTCCGCCACTGCCAGGGAGCAGGCCCCACCTGGGCAGCGCGGCACTCTCTTCAAAGGCCTCCACGGAGGGCCTCCTCAGAGCAACTTGAAAGCAAGGCAGCTTGGAACGGAAAAGGCCAGGGTCACGGTGGAGCATAGATCACTCCCCAGGAGCAGCCACACAGCGTGCGAGACACTTGGCACTTCCTGGAGGCCTCTAAGCCGCGAGGTTTCCTGCATTAACCAGCTGGCTGCCGGGTTGCTGGGGTGGGCACTGTGGATCAGCAGAGGGGGAGTTCGATGGTTGCAGCTGGCGGGGTTGCAGGAGGGCACCTGTAAGGCTGTGTGAAACACACGTCAGCCTCAGTGGCTATTAAAATGTTCAGAAAGGATCTCATGAACAAGATGTGGGCTGGAACGGGAAGAATCAGCCTGCCATCCTTCCAAGGTGAAGAGGGGAGGCCGGACCTTCTCCCAGAAGACGGGGTGTTTCCCCATTCACAGCAGCCCCTCCTCAGGCAGATGCAGAGGCCATAGCCTGGTTTGGCAGTGGGACCTGTGGTGTGTCTGCTCTCTGCTGCTTTGGAGAGCCGGCCAACGCTTCTGCTGCTTCACACTTCACTTCCCTCAGAGATCTTGGACAAACATCGCCTCTACCCCAGGGAATTGCTGTGCTTGTGTCTCTCTTGCTGCTCACGGCTGTGGCTGCGGGGGTCTCGCTGTGTGTCAGGGCCCGGTCAGGATGGCCGCACACCAGGGACTTCTCCCATGCCTTAGCTGGCTTAGGGGCTTCCCCGGCACATGGAGAGGAGCAGATTTCACTTCCCAGGGCTCAGCACTCTGAGGAAAGGAAATGCTTCAAAATGCTCTTTTTATGTCCCCTGAGGGGCAGCGAGGGACGGGGATGGGTGCCCGGCACAGGGCCAGCTGTGGGCAGGAGCAGGCCATCTCCTGGCCATCACTGGCAGGTGCCAGGCGGGGCCGTGAGGTGCCACCAGTGCCTCAAGCCTTGCAGAGGACCAGCTGCTGGCAGGATGGGGCCCTTCAGCAGGCAGCCAGAAACAGGCAGGAGCTGGACCTGGGAACGGTTACACAGCAAGACCCTGCTGGTCTGCATGAACTGAGGCCTGCAGTGCCCAACGGGTCTGCAGTTGTCACTGGGTGCGGTGAGAGAGGACGGTGCTGCACTGTGGTGTGGCAAAATGAATTGTTTTTTCTCTCAGTAAACTTAATTATGCTTGGTGGTACTTTGGCGGCAATTTTCTGGAAGAAAACAAGTGTCTGAGTGTCTTTGCAGAAAGGGCTTTTTGCCATTAGTGGTGCAGAAGTTGTATCCTCTAAAGGATTGAATTGCGGGACACCAGCTCTTAGCACTACTGCAGCGCCCTTTGTGGATGCAGCTGGGTGTAAATCTTGCTGGCAGAGCCAAAGAGCAAGCTGTTCAGCCTCCTCAGCTCTGCTATCCAAACTACTGCCATCCAAACCCACAAACCATAGCTAAGCCATAGCTACCCCACCTATGGTTTTGAACAGATGTTCCTGACCTTACGATCCTGTTTTGCAGCTTGGCATTCATCAGTTTCAGGCAATATCAGTGAGTCTGGGAAGGGATCCATTCACTTAACTTATCCAGCGTATAAATTTGCTGCTCTGAGTGAAATCACTTAGTAGTGGGAAACACATAAAGAGGATACATAAGGTTTAATGTAGCAAACTTCAGAAAAAGAGATTACCAGATGTATCTTTGTTCAGTCCGGATCTCTAAAAGAATAATTTTCTAGGTTATTGCAAATTTTTTACATTAATTCACTTTTTTTTTTTTTTTTTTCTGCACAAATGGAACATGTGACTTTTTATTCAGTATCATTAATCAGTGCATCACAGATCATGGTGATCCCTGAAACTCTCTTCTCTCCGTAGTCTCTCAGTCTCTTCACGTACACCCAAGCCCATCCTCACCATGTCCTTTTCCCCTGCGAATGCTGTGACCTTGATTGATGGTGTGGTCTGTGTGTCCCTCATAGGTTTCCTGTGCATGAGAGGAGAGTGAGAACGCTGCAGAGCTTCCAGACCTTGCTGGGGGTTCAAGGCAAAAGGCCTCTTTTGTCCCAAACAAAAACTTGGCAGCTGCACAAGCACTCTTATGTCGGTGGTCTCTTCTGGTTAGGGTGAGGGAGTCCCGCACAGCCTTCACATGCTGCCAGCCCCGGCTGCTTTGCAGGGAGCAGCAGGGGGGCTCCCTGCTGGTGGACACCAGGTGCATGGTCCTGGACCACCAGCAAGCAATGGTGAGCTGCAGGTTGACCCAGAGTCAATCTGTGATGTTCAGAAGCAGGAGGGAAGGAGATAAGGAGGAAACAAGGCCAGTGAAACCATCTGATAGCTACACGCTTTTTTGCTTAAGAGGAGAGTGATGGTACAACGTGAATCCTTGCTGTGCTGCAGGGTGGCTGGCTGGCTGCTAGGGGGGCAGCCAGCACACAGCATCTTCAGATCATGCTGTGCTGGGTAACTTTGGCTCCTTGTCATCAGGAGAGCATTGCTTGAGAGCTGCCCAGCTCTGGGCATCAGTTTGGCAATAAAAACAGGTATGGCAATGGCTCAGGTAGCCCCTTGCAGCATCAGTTCACTGGGCTTACACAACCCTCTCCTTGAGGTGAGCCAGGAGCCCCTTTGTGCTCTCATCTAGAAATTCTCCATAGAAAAAACAGAGCAGGGAGGGCCTCTTTGGAAGTAGCCCCAGACCCTGTTGGGAAAAGCCATGTCTGCTGCTGAGAGGTGTTGTTGCCACTCCTGTGTCCATTGGGGTAGCCACCAGGTCCAGGAGGCCACCAGCCTGCCCGTGATAGGACCTTGGGGGCACAAGGAGGACTGGACTGGCTGTGTGAACCTGGGCTTGATAGTCAAGGCTTGGTTGGCAGTAAGTTGTCACCAATTCAGCAGCTGGATGCTGCCTCTGAACACCTGTGACCCAGAAGAAAACTGAAAGGATGAGGTTTGGGGGCAGGTTGCTTACTGCAGAGTTGCCAGCTCCCAAGTCTTGTAACACTGTGATGATGCTGTTTTGTTTTGTTTTGTTTTAAATCTCAGCTGCCAGAGTCAGAGTACCATTGAGAACAGCAGTTTACATTTCTTAGTTTAGTTTCCAAGAGAAGCCAGGTTTACAGGATCAGCATACCTATCCATCTGTCTTTCAATCCCTCCCCAGTGACCCTCAAACAGTCTAGCAGACTGGAAAGAAGGGCCGAAGTTTCAGAGGTATTATGTTTTTATGAACCCTGCAACACCGGGCAAGGGAGGGAAGGAGCGGGATCTTGTTAAAGCCCTCCTGAGGGAAGGAGAGGCAGGACTGGGTTGCCTTGTGTCGGCAGCTGCCTGTCCAGCCTGTGCATGCTGGCAGCTCTGTCTGTCTGTCTGTCTGTCTGTGGTGCTCCTGCCTGGACAGCTGAGGCACCAGCATCACTTCTGCTGCCTGTAGTGCAGCTTTAGCCTGCCTGCAATTCTTCTCTGTTACACACATAACCTGGAAAACAAGAAGCGTTAACAGCCCCTGGTTTCAGAATGCCAGCTGTGGAATATGCCCTGGATGGAAACATTTTAAAAACATGGATCTCTAAATGCTTTTCATTTAACTCAGCTTTGCATTTTCCCACATCTGCCACCTCTTCATCTGGTACCTCAAGGCTCAGCAACACTGCATTGATATCTCAACATCTCTGTTATACTTCCCATCACAAAACCTATTCTGAGCTGGGCAGAGCTGCTGCCTATTTTCCTGGTGATGAACAATGAAATTAAGTGACCTGCTCCTTCTGCCATGCCCCAGGCTCTCACACAGTGACATATCAGACACACTGGTAAAGTCAGCTGTGGATAAAAAAGGCATTTACTTACCATGTATATAAGACCAGAAGAAAAAATGAATGCATACAGTCTTTTGACTTATATTGTAGATTCTTGAGAATAAAAGCTACCTTTTGTTTTGATTCTGCAACACGCTGAACAGTGGGAACTTGATCTCAGCTGGGGTCCATATGCTTAGTATTCCACCACCCTATTAACAATTAATAAATGCATAGCAAATGATTGTACCTGTTCTCAAGGGGTTACTACAATGTCTGTTATTTTTGGATTCAATTCATGAATAATAGATTAGGAGCATAGTTTTTCTTCTTGCAGCTTTTTTTTTTTTTTAAAGAAAAAAAAGGCATTATGATATCACCTTAAAGTCAGTGAAATCTTATTGGTGTCACATTCCTCTGATGTCTCTTTACCTGAAAAGAGAAAAAGAGCATCTCCACATTTCATCTCTTCTAATTGAGTTGTATTTATGGAGAAAAAATTTGTGAGGTATTTCTATTTATCTGAAAGAAAAAATCATCCAAACACTTTCTCTAATAACTGACTGTTTGGATCATTTAGGCAACCTTTTTACTTTCAATAAAATACCTGTGTTTCCATAAAAAATATTTTATAAAGTGATTAAGCCCCTACATAAAAGTTGTATTTGCATTTCATTGCCTGGGAGGTGATTGGTCATCTCCACGCAGCGTTTATTCCTCTCTGTGTTAGCAGGCTCTCGGGTTTCACAATTACAAGGACACAGCCCTGCTATGAAAGCCCATGCTTGGAACAGAGGGACAGAAGGGGACCCACAGAGTTCCCCTAGTGCAGAGCTCAGAAAAAGGATGCTCCTTCCTTTGTGCACCCTTCGGCAGGTCCTTGGCAAGAAAGACTTGGGAGCAAAGGAGTAGCACCATTTCCAGGAGGGGCAGTCAGCCCTTGATAGCTTGCAAGGGTTTAGAAGACGTTTGGGAAGACCTATCAGCATATGAGACTTCACCCTGAGCAAATGGTGCCTGACTAACTAGTTTCCTGAGTAAATGGTTTTCTAGACAATGGTAAGGTGAGCTGGATTTATGCAATAAAAGGCAAGGTGAGCTGGATTTTTGCAGCAGTGCCGTGTGGGGATCATTTTAACTGGGAAAGGTGGTGGTGAGGAAGACAGTGAAAGGGCAGCAGTGAATGAGCAAAGGCTAACTGCCAGGTCTCGGCTCCAGCATGGCCCTGGAGAGACAGGGGACCTGCCTGGCTTCTCAGGAGCATACCTTCTTCCCTGCCCCTTCTTCTCCTGTTTAATACCAAGCACAGTATTTATCAGCTAGCAATGCAAGAGAGTCAATGAACTGGTCCCAGGGGGTTAATATAGCTACAGACTCACTAAAATTCCTAATTACCATGCTGAAGTATGTGAGACTGCAATAACTCATTCAGTTATAGCTCACTTTTCATACTTCAGGATAAAAATCCCCCCTGTGGATATAAGTTATTAGTTGTTCATATTAATATGCATCCCAGGGCATCTGGGAGGCTGGGTCCTAAGGATGAAGAAACTCATTGATTCACCAGCTTCTGCCAGTGTCTCTGGACATGCTAAAGCTTGTAATCAGGGGCAAATTTCTTTAAAGACCAAGTATTGATTTTGAGATGTGTCTTTTAAATGTTAATAGCCTCCCTTCAAAGCTATCGCCTTTCTTTTTTTTTTCCTAACTGTCCATTTAAAATATTTTGTGCTATCCCATGACTGTTTCATCTGCAATGCATGTGCCCACATGCATTTTCTAAGAGCAGGGTCTGCAGTTCATCTTGCAGCCCCATCACCCCGTGCCCTGCGCAGCCTGCACAGAGGGGTAGCCCTGGCACAAAGGATGCTAAAACCAAAATCTGCCCACAATGTGTCTGTTTCCAGACTTATGACCCCAGATCCAGACACCAGCTGCGCTTCTGCAGCTGAACTTCCACCAGGCTCCCAGCCCCTAGTTTGGCAACTGCTGCTGCAGTTCATCGAAAGTTTGTCAAAACCCATCCAATTCCACAAACCCCGCGGTTCCAACAAATCAGCATTTTTCTGCAGAAACCTGTTCTCCTGGAAACTTCCCAACCCAGTCCTACAGAGAGCCATTATTTCTGAAGCACTTTTGTAAACATTTATTGCAGGGTTTTTCTTAATGACAATAGCCACAGACTCTGGCAGAGCTTAGTCTGGCAGTTTGAAAATCTCACTCTTTCTTGTGCTTTGGCCAGAGAGAGAAAACGAAAAAAGAAAACAAAACTGTGTGTCTTTCAACACCACCGCTGTGGTTTGGCTGCAGGATGTGCTGCAAACACAGTTTCCTGGAGAGGTCCCTGCCTGACACAGCAAGACTGTGGCACTCAGGGCATTGCTCCTAGATAGTGGCAAAGATACTCCACATTAGTGTATCGTCATCCTCTTACAAATCTTCACCATAAAGGACAGTTTAGCAGTGCACAGGGAATTTCAAGTAGCAGAGAAGAAACTCAGCTTGAGATGCCTCCATGGGTTTCCTTTGGTCTTTGCTACAGAAAGGATGTCCGCCTTCCTTTGCCCTCCAGATCTCTTTCCTTACAGATACTTTCCATGCTGAAACATTGTTTTTGCTTTGTGCGATCTTTATGTTCAAACCTCCTCTCCCTCACGTTTGGATGACCCCGCCCTGAGCTCCTGAGCTCATCTCAGTACCTAGCACACCTCTGGGGTCTGCCTGCCCTCTATACTTGATCTCTGCTGAAGATCACCCCACACCTGCACACTGCTCATCCATCTGGCTCTACGCTCCCAGATTCCACTTCTGAGCACCTCGAAAGCCATTTATTCAGTCCCTTTGGGCTGCTGGAGGCTTTCCCCTACAAATGAAGGGCTGATGGTGCATTTGATTTCTTCCTACTGCCAGATCACACTCTGAGCAGCAGACCATTGTTGCAGAAGAAAAGTATGCAGGAGTTTTACAACCTTGCTGCTCTTTGAGCATAATAGTTTAGTGAGTGTAACATATAACCGAGAGGAAAAGCAGCCAGAACACTTCCAGAGCCTTTTACAGATGAGCTAGTTACAGCTTGTCCTTGTATTGCTGCTGCGTAGGGGTCAGGCAAGATGGAAAAAAGCCTCATCTCTGCAGGGGTCCCTGTGCAAGTGCCGAATCTGCTGCTGATCCATGCCAGCCTGAGTGGTGACATTGCTCTGCGGAGCGAGACAAAGTGCTACAACCCAGCCTTGTACCTAAAGCTCACTTCAGGCTTCCTTAATAAGTGCAGTCGCATTTAATGTAGACACCCAAGTGAAACTAAGCCGCATGTTTGTGTGGTTAGGGCAGCAAATGGGGAAAGTAACAATGATTTGCATCAGGTGCCTCTAATGTGTCCATTTTTTCTGTTTCTTGCAGTATCTGTAACACTGAATTACAGCCCAGAACACACTTTCCTCTAAACCTACTTCAGAGGTAGTAGAAACCACACAGAGCAGAACTGCATAACCCTCTTTCCTCCTTAAATCATTTCATATTTCACAGGTCCTAGAGAATGCTTTGCAGTTCAGGAGAACGGTCGCTCTGGGACACCACACATCCCATTTTAAATAATAGCCCAAGTGTTGCCTGGAGGAATATTAGTAACATTTGCCAATTTTAAAAGGCTTGTAAAAGAATTTCCCATTATAGGATTTCACAAAGCAGCTATTTCAGTATCATTTATGCCTTGTTATGTTTCAACATCTCTCTAAGTTTATATGTAATTTCTAAAATAGGAAAACACTTGCTCTGGTAGAGGCTTTCCAATATTCTATCTAGAAAAGATTTTACTCCAAGTTTCTGGTACCTGCATTTGGATTGAGCTCTCTGGTCCTACAGAATCATTAGCATCCTCCAAAGAGTGCCATGACAGCTGCCTGCACGGCTCACGGTGGGCAGACTGTGAGGTCAGGAGCGGGGAGGGCTTGCTAATCAGCTGCTATGAGATGCTACAGTCCCCTGGGATTTCTTTGTGACTCACAAGGCAACAAGGCGTGACTGCCTCCAGGGAAACCAGGAAGGGCCGTGAGCCCAGCCTGGCCAAGGCTGGTACCAGTTTTGGTGCTGGGGACCCATTGCTGAAGGATGTTTCCTCCACACAGCCACTCCAGCTGTGACAGCTGTAACATAGCTGGGGCACAAAGGAGACCCCCACAGAGCCACCCCAATGCCAGCACTGCTTCAGTAGGATCACTGTGGAGAATCAGAGGAGGACGCTGTCAGGGCAAGGCTAGTCTTGTCATGGTCCTTGCTCTGGGCTGGACTTTGCTTTGCCTTTCCTCTCCTTCCCTGTTCTGCAGGCTTTTTGGAGCCAGCAGCCATGCCACTGCTGCTCTGCCCCAGCAGCCTGCCTGGCCGCCTGAGCACCGTACTGGAGGCACGGGGAGCTGCACAGATGGGAAGTGAAGCAGAATGATCCCAGATGTATTTGCTGATGCACAGCTGGGTCTGCAGCAGGTGTGAACATCAGGGCTCAGCATATGGCAGCAGTGGGTGTGAGACAGCAGAAATCCTGATGATAATGCTGATGTCCTCCCTGCACAGGCTGGCACAACGCTTTGGGTCACTAACTCTGAACACCTGTGTGAAACATGCTTTTAAATACTTCTGGAGAAGGCTCACCTGTTGCTTTCTCCTATCACTTGCTAGGCCAGAGGGTGCTGCAGGCCTGAGTCTTCTCAGCCTGAAGAGGAACTTGAATTCAGGGGTCTCAACTTGTGCTCTGTGCACATCCCAGTTACGCAAATGTGGGGAGGAGGATGCCTCTTTCCTTCTCTAAAAGAAAAGTAACCTTAATTTTTGGAGTATGAACTTCTTGGTGAGAAGCCTTCTCCAAGCATGCCTTGCCTCTTCTGCGATTCAAGAGACTGGTGTCCAGTTTGATTGCTCCCCTGGTATGAGGTAAGTGCCCAGTGGATTGGACTCTGGGAACTTAGGCTTTGTTGAGAAGTGGAAATGTTGGCATTAAGGGAATATAAAGCCAAGGAGTGAAACTTCTATGTGGTTCATGTGGTTGCTGAAATGAGAGTGGCTTTCTGGTCAGCAAAACTGGATCTATGCACCTCAGATTATGCTTTGACATTGAAGGGCTTGGTGGCACTCCCAGGAAAGCACCCTCATGGGGCTCACCATGCAGTCACAGTTGGGATGTCATTGTGCTGCGCTGCTGGGTGAGAGCTCCTAACCCTTCACCTTACCTTCTGGGGCTTGTGTGGGGTACATGAGAGCTCTGGCTTGCTCCAGACAAACAATACAAAGGTTCAAGGACATCCATCCTGCCTTTACTGTATGAGAGCCAGCCCAACGCAATGTGCCCACGCCTCAGCTCTTCCAGTTCCCAGCCGCAGTGTAACCTCACCTCCCTGGGGATGCAAACGGAGGCACCAGCCGAACTGCTGGGGCTGCTGTGGTACAAGCACGCTCTGTGCTGCTGTCTGGGGCTTGTAAACTTCAGTGCAGAAGCAGGGCACAAAGCCACGGATAGTAACATCTTAAACCACTTCAGGGAGCCTTCCCAGAGCTCATTTGTCAGAGCCCGAGGTCTTCAGCTGAACATGATCTTGCTGAGCAGAAGGCATCAGGGTTGCATGAAAACACTGGAGATATTTTAAAGTGTAACCACAAAGTGCAAGACAAGAACCACAGCTGCTTTTATATACACAAACCTCAGGGGAATCTTCCCAATTTCCCCAAAGCCCCGGGCATTTGAACCCTGAGAGGCAGCTGTGCACGCCTGGGTTGTCACCTCTTGTGTGCTTTCACCCTGAAACAGGCATAAGGCACTGCTAGCTCCAGCAGTCCTCAAAATGCTGAGAAAAAGGTGAAGATGAGCATAAGGGATGTGGAGGACAGGGAGAGGAGTGGCTTTCACTGCAAGTGCTTGGAAATGTCACTCACAATGAACAAGTACATAAAAGCAAATTAAGAGCACGGCAGCAGTCAGTGCTAGAGTGAGTTGGAATGGCAGGGAGGGTAGGTGGCAGCAGGGAGTTTGGTGGGCTGGGGAATAGCGTGTGCTTTGGTGCTGCATGGAACTTGTGCATGACCCTGGCAGCAGCTGTGCCTTGGTTCCCTGCACCATGAGATGGAGAACAACATTTCCTTATCTCATGGTGCTATTGTAATTTTTAATTCATATCCATAAATCACTGTGAGAGCTCATGCAGTAGTATCAATTTACTGTGGAGCTGAAAATGATATAATCATTTTTTTGATAAGGCACAAGATAAATATTTTTCCAAGTGAGAACCCCAATTAAGTATCATTCTGAAGAGAACATAGCCTAAGCAGCCTAATATTGAAACAGGGTGTTAGCTAACCACAAAAGAGCTTTCCATGTCCAGAGCTGGATCTCCAACTTGTGAATTTACAGCCTAGAGGCATAATGGCTTTCTATCAAATTTGCCATGTGTTAGAATAAAATACCAGTGACTGTAATCCTAGGGAAGAATCCAAAGTCTGCAATAGACCTAAAGGAGAAGGAAGTGGGCAGCAGAGCTCTCTGCATTTCGGAAATGTTTACTTGACAAATATTTAGCGAGCTTGGAGGTATTTTTGAGAAAAAAAATGTCATGGGTTCATGTTGATGAATGTTTTGCTACTGATTAAATCTGAGCCTGTATAAACTGTGTGGTGACAAAGAAACCTGAGACTGTAATGAGGAAACAGTTGGGTAGGATGTGAGAGATTGAAACCACAGATATTGCCATCCCCAGGAGAAATGCTTTATTCTAAGGACTGGAAATTAGTTTGGGACTATTGGATTCCATTCAAGGAATAAGACCTATTATGTACAATATCTCCTAATCTTTATCCCAGAAATTGTCTTGAAAAGCCAAATCTTGTATCGCAGTAATTAAAGGAAAACATATGTGAAACAAGATGCCTATTTCTTGTCTGGACTCTCATTAGCCTGTCCACCATAAAACACCACTGCGGCTCCAATCAGTATAGATCAACATCCCTCTACACATCCCCAGATAGAGAGTGGCTTTGAGCATTTCATAGACACAGGATTTCCAAGGCATTCAGTTTTGGTTGTCCAACCTGGCCTCATTCTTCAATATTCATTTACTTATGCAGCTATCCTTCTTTGTGCCGCAGTCCCATTAACTTCACTGGGACAATGAATTCAAGCAAGTCCCCAAATTGTTGTTGAACCATCATGCTTGGCATTTACCTTTTAATACAGAGTTGTGTTTTTTTTTAACGTAGAGTAATTTTTTTTAACATGGAGCCGAAAGTTTTGATAAGTGCTAATCTGAACATAAGTACCCTAGCTCTGACTCAGACCCTTAATAAAGCGACACTCAATGTGCAATATTGTTGGACTTCAGGCTGCTAATATAATAGGTTCACCTGGTCATCAAAGCTGGTTTAGTTTTGAAAAGTTAGGCCTAATTTTATTCAAAAAGAACAAACAACAAATATGTTTGTCTTTCTGGGGTAAAAGTCTGTCATACTTTGAGTAATTTCCATTTGACATTAATAAACATTTTATTGCAACACACGCCATATTGTATATCTGTGCTCAGCAATATCGATACCCAAAGGCCGGGGCTGAGTGAAATGGCCTAGATCCCATGAAAATACAAATAAGACCTGCGGTAAACCAAAGTCTGAGTTTCACATGTGCACAGATATACTTGGTCATTGGATTTTTTCGAATATTTCCCTCCAGAGACTTTCCTTGTAGCTCTGGTGGCTGTTGCAAAATTCTGTTCTTTGTAAGTAAAAGTTAATTATGCTAGTGTCATACCTGTTCTGTTTGTGAGAGGTAGGGCTGTGATGGGTGCAGGGGCAGCAGGTGGGGTTTGGCCAGGGCACATCCCCACTGGGCAGTGAGGAGCACCAGGCAACCTCTCCACCTCCACAGGACTGCGGTGAGGAGTCAGCCACTGGCAAAACTCCCATCACCCGTGTTTTCAGAGTTGGAAACCCCATAAGGAGAAGAAATCAATGGTTAGAGCCATTTCTAATGGTGCCTCGACCTTTTCCTGTTGGGATTTCAAACCACAGGAAAGGAGTGAATGATGCAGGTTAAAATAGAAGCATGGCTGGGAAAGTTGTGTTCAGTGGGTAGCTTTGCGGACTCAGGCCCTTCCTGCTCATGCTCAGATATTTCTCTCCTCATTACATCTGATATTATGAGTCTGCAATTGGAGATTACATTATAGAGTGGGAGCATTGCTGTAGTCAATGCAGAGACATGCTCATTCTTTTCATAGTTACTTTTCCCAAAATGCTGTAAAACCTCCAAGTTTGTACTGATAGTCTGGATAATTGTTATGCCTTATGGAGAGCATGAATTTGATCCAAATCTGGTGGTGTTTTTTTGTTTGTTTTGGTTTGTGGTTGTGGGTGGGTGTTTATTTTTGGCAAACATGGGTGAGATATGCACCTAACTCCTTCAAACCATGATGTGAAATCAAAATGTTTTGGTTCATATTCCTTTTAATTCACCTTAGTTCATTATCTGGGAAAGCTCTAATTCCATATCCAGGGTAAAGTCTGAAATTTAAAAATAGACAAGTTCCCAAAAGGGAACGAGAAGAGTTCAGCAGAACCAGGCTCTCTCTGCAAGGCAGGACACTTGCAGGCAGTTGGTGTTAGGAAGAAGTTAGTTAGCTGTGCCATGACTGCTGACCCTGAATCCTCCCTCGGTCCCTTGATAAGCACGTGTGCTGCCTGTACTTAGTTCTCTCCCATTGCTTTCCTTTGAGTCCTTGGAGCAGTTTTGCCCAGGAGCAAAGCTTTCATTGCTCACATTTCTAAGTGCTCTAAAATCCACCTGTGCATTTTAGAAACCTTTTCAGAGGGGAGGAAAAAAAAAAAGGAATTAAATGGTTTTAACACCTTTAAAACCATTATAGGAGTGAGAGGATGGACTGAGAGACTGGTAAATATTGCTATGGGTTAATGGACTCAGGCCCAGAACTGTAACAACTGCATTTTTGATTCATAGATGAAAAAGTATTTTTAGAATAGTATAAGAAATAAAGCGATTCTTGTTTGTTTGTTTCATGGCATGCCATTTGAAATGTTCCCTGAACTAAAGTTTCATTCCAAGGCTTTATTTCTCCCCATTTTCAAATAAATTTAGATGAAAGTGGAAACAAACTATAGTGGTCATTAAGAAACAGTAGTTTTGTCTGGAAAACAATAAAATGAAACAGCTGGACTTTATCAAAGTATTCTTCTCTCCTCTCCTCTTTCTTTTTTTTTTTTTTTGGCAGATATTTTTATTCTATGAACATGACAATATTGGTGCAGACTTAACTGGAGGCACCAACCTTCCTCACAATGCTCCTGTTCCACCGTAGCTGCAATGACATCCTTAGCTCTGCTTCCTGGGGTCATTTGGCCAGGAGGCTCCTCTGGCCCCTCTTATAGCCAGGAGCGGATTCTTATAATCAGACTTCTCTCAAGGCATGTGGCTGGGGAAATTGTCTTCAAATTTGGTAGGGCCTGGGGCAGAACTGGGAATGGAAACTAGGGATAATGTGATTAAGGGTCTGCAGAGACAGAGCAATCCCTCAAACAAACTGGGGCTTCATGTTCAAACTACATAAAATCTGGCTCAAGTAGATTGCTTCTAAAGTAATTATGCTGGGAAACAAGCTAGAATAAGGCTTGCAGGAACAATCTGCAGCCACTATGTGAACAGTTTCTCTTCCTGACCAGCCCAAAGACAGATAACTCGTGTGGCTACTTATCTTCATTGAGCACCCAGAAAAGGCTGAGTATCTTTGCCCTTTCCATGCTCTGTGAGTTATCCAGGGAAAGCAGCCCAGCAGAAAACCTCCAGCAGTCATTGATCACACAGCTGGAGTCCAGCAGAGACTGAAGAATTAGGGTTAGGATGATAAGAGAGCTATGCTTTGCTCATCTGTTGCCTCAGCTACATGCAGCCAATATTCTGCCTCCTCCCAGCATCCTCCTCTCAGCCTTCAACTCTGTTGATTTTGGTTAAAAAAGAGAACAATTGAAAAGCTTGATCTGTGCTAAGGTTTTTCCATCTCTCTGGTCAGGAAAGGTGCTGATCAAATATGTGTTATCTGTAGCAGGTGCAAGAGACTTGTCTGACAGGAGATGTGGAAACTATAGCTGTCCAGCTACCTGTGTGGCTGCAAGAAAAACTCCAAGCCTCGTGCAGCCAAAATCTCCCAGGAGCAATCCAGACCTGTTCTGAGTGCTGCCTGGAGGGTGCTGAGTTCCTTGCTCTCCCACAGGTGATTTTCAGCTTCCAGTACCTCCCAAGAAGAGGCACAGAAAGGGTGCTGCAGCTCTGAAACCTAACTCATTCTGCTTGTGCCCTCCTCTATTTAGTTAGGAAAGTGGTAAACATTGCGGAGATTAACCTTGTAACCTCAGCTAATTCATGTTAAGTTAGTAAAATGGAGCAGAATCTATGAACAATCAGCATTTGTGGCTTTCTGGGCCTTTTAAGCTCATTTCTTTGCAATGCAAACCTCCCTCTCCAATGATTTGTTCGGCTTTAAGTCCCCTGAATTCCAAGCTTTTATGTTATTACAAGCTTCCCTTTACTGACTGTGTCTGTGCCAGCAGGTGCATGAACTGGGAGGCCCATGGCAATGTGCATTTTATTACTTCCAAACAGACTTTTTTTTTCCTGGTTCTTAGCAATTCTGGAGCTATTACTTGATATGTGGCTATTAAGGTTACAAGAGGAGAGAGACGTCAGTTCTAAGCCTGTAACTACTACTATCAAAAAGGCTACTGCATAATTGGTATTTGAAATGCATGTGCCAGCTGGGACAGCTGCACAAGTGGACAAATACCAGTTAAGGAATAAAGAGACATAATTCTGCTAAGAACAAGCAAGATACCTTAACCAAAATATTTGTTTGCATCAGAAACATTCACCTTAATGTCAGTGCAGGAGGTGGGGGCTGTCACTTGGCAAGGAGCATGCTTCTCTCCATCAGCTCTGAGGCTGGCGAGGTGCTTGCACCCTGAGATGCTGCCTGCTGCTTCTGCCTGGTTTTGGTTACATGCTATGATTCACCTCTGGCAGGAAATGTACATGAGGTGATGGCTGTGATCAGTCAAACAGGGCTTTTGAGAGAGGGAAGGCAAGCTCTGGTAGCTTCATGGAAAAAAAAGATAACTTGGGTTGCCATTCAACTGTGTGTACACAGCCCTGCTCAGAACTATTTCTGGTTTTATTTAAGTGTTCCAAGAGCAGTGGAAGTCCATTTACAGGAAATCAAATATCAGACAATAGGGACCTACCTCAGCAGGAAAAAGCACAGGCTTTTATTTACAAGGAACTAATTCTTCCAAGCAAGGGTGAGCGCCAGAGGCAGTGACAGACTCCCTTTCCCTTCCCGAATGGCTGCTAAAAGGGACAGACATTGCACCCTGTCAAAATGTTTACATACGGCCTCCCCAGCAGCCAAACCTGCTGTCGCTGAGAGCCAGAAGTGAGCAATAAATAACACCACTGACTTTCACCTTGCTGTAAAAGCTTTCATCTTAGCGGGCAGGAAACCTTTTCTAACACACTTCACACCTTGAGAAAATCCTTTTGCATTAGGATGTGGGAACTGAAGTGGCCTTCAAGAGAGGTGTTGATACACAAGGGGACCTGGTCCAAAGACCATTAATTTGCATCCTCACTCTGTCAAAGGATGAGGCTTCAAGAACAAGATGCTTTCGTACCATGCTCAGCCTTCACTTCTCCTTTCTGGGAAGAGAAGGCTCTTAGGAGGAGGACTGAGATTTCAGGGACCGTGGTGGGGAAAATAGATTTCAATTTTCATGTCTCAGTCCTTGCAAGCTGTTAAAATTTGACTATTGTAGATACAGACTTGCTGACACTCCCATGGCTTTCGCAGGTTGTCAGTGCTTTTAGCAGGCTGAGATGTTTGGGTTATTTGCTGCGGGCTCCTGTCCTCTGCCAGCTCTTCAAATAAAAGCGCTCCCACACCCACTTGTTCTTCTTAGTACCTCTGCAAGGGCTCTCCTGCCTGCAGGCTTTTATAGCCTGTGGTCTGTTTATGGGTTTAGCTTTATAGCCAGCCTAATTAGCTGCGGTGATAAGGATAATTAGGTAATTAGGATAATTTGGATAGCACAGTATGAGGCTTTTCAAACCTTTCTTCTGGAGAGCTTTGTCTGCCACAGCATAGTCAGTTACACTTATCTAATCTCATGGAAAACAAAAAGCCCATATATCTCTGAGAGTGATTGATGGGGGAAGAGTTAGCATCCAAGCTGAAGTATGAGCTGAGAGTAAGTAACCTTGAAACACAATCTGTGAGGGCAGAGCTGTAGCGCTGAACTCGCACAGCCACAGCTGATGCACAAGCAACACGATAGCTTCCTCTTATCCTGCAGGTTACCACATCAGGACTTGGATTCTCTTTCTAATCTGCTAGCTTTTGACAGAGACAGTGATGAACCACTAGGAAAAAAAAAAAAAAGGACAAAAAAAAAGACCAAAAAAAAAAGAAATTCTCCATCCCTTGATATCTTCAAATCCAAACTGGATGCTTTCCTGAAAGATACACTCCAGCCAAATATGACTTGTAAGCCACACCAGGAATGACTAGAAACTCTATCATTCCTTGGAGAGGCTGAGACTACAAGGTCTCAAGACTCTATTTTCTGAATGTCTGTGAATCAATGAACTTTCTCTTACGGCTTTTTTCTGCCATTTCCTTTTCTCTGTATTTCCTAATCTAGATGTTGCGAGAGTGGAAGGAGGAGCAGCAGTGGGGTCATAATTGCAAAGAGAGGAACTTAGGTACAAAAACTTGGAAACATTTCTCTCCTCACAATCAGAATTGTTGACCATCATGCAGGAAGTAAATACCTCATATTTTTTTCAAGGGGTGAAGTATTGTCCAAAGCTCTCAGAGGACCAAAAGCAAGATATAAACTGGGAATAAACAGGGAATTTGAAAATAACCAAACAGGGGAAGTGGATGTTAAAAGCCTGGCTGAATTTCCCACATTTGTTGGAAGAGAATATTGAACAACCACAGGATCCTAGGCTGAGGAGGAAGAAGATATAGGACCTATAAAACATGGTTAATTTTCATGGAAAAAGAAAGAAATGTGAAGGCAGGTGACTGATGAAGTTTCTTGGGTATTAACAGAGGATGATTCAGCATGGAGAAGAGTAGCCAGGCTGAGGTCTGTCATTTGCTGCCCTGAGCTGCCCCCAGGAATTTTCCTCTTTGTCACTATGCTGAAAATCTGAAAAAGCTGACTGAGGGAGTGAACTGAAGGGAGGCAACCTTCACAACCAGAACATCACACGTGCACTCCCAGGGACGGGGCACAGACGCAGGTGCAGATGCAGATCTTCTCTTTTCTGTGCTGTGATGTGGAGCCCACATCTGGAGACAGGAGGGTGTGGAAGGATCCCAGCTGTGAGGTGGGACTGTGCAGCCCTTCAAATGTGGCCAGCTGGCCAGGGCTCAGTCCTGACAGATGAGCTGCAGAGCAGGTATGAAGCTGAAATGCTGGGAAGCCGCACAAGCGCCTGCTATTCTGTAATGCTGGGCCTGCCTGAGGGCATAGAGAGCAAAATGCTTTCCTAACAAATTGTTTCACTGAGGTTTTAAACTGGAGACCGGCAACGATCCAATATACGTAGAGAAAACATGCCAAATACAAGCTGAATTATAAGAAACTAGGGGCTGGATCTCCTCTATCTGCAGTATATTAGATCTAGGGGGCCACGCAGCACTGATGTGGTAGAAGTCCCTTGACTTCTTCACAAGGACTGGTCTTGATCCACGCATCATTCCTGGAGAAGAAAAAGCTGCACTCCCTCTTGCTGCTGCAAAGCAGATGAATCCAGGATTTCCTGGTCAGGAAGGACCAGGCGTTCTCCAAGACAAGCAGAAATCTTTGGGCATGCCTAAAAGCCAAATCAGTGGTGAGCTTTCCCCAGTTGTCTCTTGGGTTCTTTAGGTTTGTTGTTCTGTAGGAAGATACGCCGCAATTAACTGGACTGACTGCCCAAACATCTACTGGCTGTTGGAGGGCTTGCAGACTTTCCTAAATAAAAGCCACGATCTGCTTCTGAATCGTTCAGCAATTTGCGCTGTATTTATGAACTCAGATGAATGCCTCTAGTCTATTCTTTCCATTAAGTCACTCTTGGCTTCTATATGTAGCTGAGTCTTGCAACAGACCTTACTCTTAATCAGCACTGACTGGAGCTGCTCAGGATATTTTAGCTGAAGAGATTTTTCCCTCAAAATATGTCATTTTGAGTCCTTTTCTTTTTTTCCACAATAATCAGTAGTGATGGTGACTTTTCTCACCAATATTTCTAACACTTTCTTTTCCTGTGGAAAAAAAAAAAATCAATACTCTTTCCCGTCTGAGTTATTTGCTGACATTCCTGTGTCACTCAATCTTCCAACTGGCATGTCATAACCTATTGTAGAAGTGTTGCGGCAGATGATACGTTCTGGGATGAAAAAGAAGGATGTGTGTGGGGAGGTGAAGCAAATGGGAAAGTGGACACAAGCACACAGTCCCTTCATCAAGTGAGATGATACATGACATAATGGCCAGCATAGGATGTGATAGTTATGTTATAATACCTGCTATAATAGCCGTGGGAAAAATATATTTTTATTTTTGTTTTATTTTATTCTTAAACAAATAAGGGCAGCTGTTACTCAGCAATGATTGAAACTTCCTGTCTTCTCTGGTTTATGTCTTCTACCCGTGTTAGTATATTTTAGCATTTGGAACAAAAAGTGCTCATAAACTGCGTGAGCAGCTATTGTTTAAAATATTTTAAATGATTCCCAGTGAAGACTAGAATGGCTGTGTCTCAAGAAATGATGTAAAAATAATAAAAGTAACATAAGAATAAATATATAGGAGAACATTCCATTTTCTCCTTAAAAAAGGCTTTTTCTTTTTTTTTTCCTGAATGCATAGCTCAGTGAAAAAAAGCATTCAGTCTTTTTTTTTTTCCACTCTAGTCAAAGTGAAAAAAGATTTTCAAATTTGGAACTGATGAGAAAACTAATAACTGTACTTATCTTTGGAACTGCCATGGAAATGCAACATTTTGTTGGCACTTGATGACTGCTGTCCTGTGTATGTATTCAAAGGAGTGTTGGAGCTCCCAGGTTGAAGTAGACCAATGCTGTTCTCCTTGAGTTTTTCTTTCACTAGTAATAGCCAGCACCTAGTTCTTCTTTAGTCATTAAGGCTCATACTTAACCTTCTTTCTTTAGGACTGAGTGTTCCTTTCAAAATGTATGTTAATACCCACTGCTAGTTTAGGTACTACTGTTATCTCTATAAATATCTGCTCTCTTTCTTAGTTCTCTCCCTCACTGATATTGTCTGGAAATAAATTCCACTATGCAAAGATCAAATTCAAAGGGAAAGCATGTCCTTTTACTGGCTTTGAACTTGCTTTTACTGAATTGCCTCTTTTTTTAATAATGTGACCAAGGTGATCCACATTTCCCAGTCTCCCTTCCCTGACACTTTCATTGCTCATACAGTTGCTCATACAGTTTTATCATCTATTTCTCCTCTTCCTGGGGGGGAGGGGGTGGGGGGGTAATAATAATAATAATTTTAAAAAATGTTTAACAGTCTCAAAGACTTCACTTCTAGTTCCTTCATTATTTTCATTACAATTATCCAAAGTCTGGGCATGGAAGATGTTTTTTTGAGACAAGTAAGCAGGAATGCACATTAGAACTGGCTCGAAATTTGCAGTGTTTTCAGCAGAATGATGAAAAAGAGTTGGGCTGCAACACTTATGGTGAAAGACATTCCATTTTTTTTAATCTAGAACAACTGAAAAAAGAATCAACAGAGCTACATTTTATCATTTAAAAATGAACGTGTCCAGTTTTATGGGTTCAAAATGATGCCTATTTCGTGTAGTGAATATATTTATGCTTGCAATCAAAATAAAACATTTCCAGATGACCAAAAAGTAGTTCTTAGGGAACCTATGGGAAGACCTTTGTAAACAATTCTTTCAGGATAAAAGTTACGCATTCAAATTATTTGCCTATTTGAGCATGGAAAAAATGCTCATTACGAACAATTATAATTTCTCTCCCCTCTGCCCACGCTACCGTATCCAGGAAAGGTAGTACGGTTGATTTTATATAACAACATATTATACTCCTTTTTGTTTTCTATTCCATCCCTTGTACAGACTCATGTATTGCTTGCCTTTTGATCTTAGCTATATATTCCTGCCTTTCCATGTATTGTAATTCTGTAGGGTGTGTCAGCTTAGTAAGAAAAACTGATCATGCTTCCAGCACTCCAGGAGCATTACTCCTCTGCTGAAGCATGCTTAGGATGTTGGGTCAGTCTGACTGTTGGCTGTATGCTTCTGCATGTGTGAGTCTCAAGGAAATTTCACTCTGAGATGCCACAAGTGTTTGTCACTGGTCTTTACTGTTTGGAGTGAGTCACAGGCCAGGGGCTTGCAGGTGGTGAAGACAGCTGCATGCTGTGTTGGTCCCTCAGTGTTAGAGGTTGCACCTCCTGCCCTGCTGTTCCCCAGTGAGGGGCAATGTCTCCCAGCCCAAACACCTCCCTGAGGATCTGTGGTGCAAGAAGATGGCAGCGAAGGGCTCTAAGCAGACCTTAATCTCAGTTCTGTGGCCTGGAGCTGAGGTTTCTCTCCAGCCTGCGAGGACCAGCTGGAGGAAAGCTGTCCCATGCTGGCAGCAGCAGGGAGTGGGCACCACCTGGGCAGCCAGCACAAGGCTCTCTTACACCCAGGCAAATGTTGCTTTGCCAGTTTTCATCTATTTAATTGACACTGACACTTCACATCCCAGCAAGATAAGCAAATACATTGGTATTGAAACAGCCAACCTTGCAGTAATCAAATGTTATTAACTTACTAAGAAATACTGAGAGATCTTGGTGTGATGGATATTTCAGATAAAACAGCTAGCGTTTTGGCAAATGTATCATGGAAACCAAGGCCATAAAGTTGTGACCTGCCCAGCACTGAGAGCTCCTGTTAGTTTTGGACAAAGGTAATTTTGTCCAGAGCACCACAGCATGTGACCCAAATGGGCTACTTGAGGAGTTCTGAAAGCCCTTGCCAAGCTGTTCTGCTTGAACTGTCAGATCAGTGGGGATCTCCAGGTGTTATTAATGCTGAAAGCTTTTTGCTTGGACTAGCATGGAGAGATAGCGATGTCTCCTGGGAAGTTAAAAGGCCGCTTTGCACATAATAAAAGATTCTTTAATACCATCCCATGGAGATTCATCTTGTTTCTAATCTATCAAAACTAATTTGTGCCTCAGGGGCCTTTGGCCTATTGCCCAAGTTGCCTTGCCCATCTCATAAAAAAAAAAAAGGCAAGGGAAGTTTGGCAGCATCATCATTTCATGAATGAAGCAGATTGATGTAAACAATGTTGTAAGTTTAATGGGGTCCATATTTACAAGCATTAGTCCCACTCTGACCCTGTACTCTAGACTCCTGCTGACCTAGGGGTTAGGCTTGTCTGAAGATAACATGAGTTTCTACACCAGTCCCCGGATTTATTCAAGATTGTGTTGACTTTCGGCCTGTCTGCCTAAAATATACATGGGGAAGGACAGATTGCTCTCTGCACCAAGTGCTGTCTAAAGGAAGTGTCTGCTGAGTTTTTTGGTTCTGGGCCAAGTTTCCTGCTGTCTAGCATTAGGGCTTTGGCAAGGCAGTCTGGGCCCTGTCACAAAGAGAATCTATAAAAATGTTTTTTTTCTTGTCATCGCACATAATTAAGGACAACATTTTAATCAGGCTGCTCCCACTTAATTGCAGTGCTTTGCGTTAGCTACCCTGGACTTGCTGTTTTAAGTAGAACCGCTGCATTTGTCAGATGGGGTCAGGCTGGGAAGATGAAACCTCATCTGAGATATGGAGAAGTCAATTATTTTATAAGGATGGAATGTGCTCAAGTCATGGTTTGTTACAAAATAACCATGGTTAAATGCAGGAGGGATTGATTGCTGTGGTACTGGAAGCAGTCATCTTTAAACTCTGGTAGCTTGCTGTGGTTTAAGAGACCACATGGAGAGACGAAGATTTCCAGATCAAATCCTGTGACTGGACAGCCAATTTTGATTGATTGATGATTTGATTTTTATTTAAATAATAAACAGAACAATGAAGAGAAGTTGTACATCAAAAATATCCCAGAAGACTCAAGACCTGTTTTTACTTAAGAAATAGACCAAAGAAGAACTCAACCAGGAAGCCATGAATGGTCACCTTTGGAAGATTCACTGCTCTGAGTGCTCCAAAACCTTTTTGCCAAAGGTTGCTTTTTTTGTTTTGTTTTGTTCTTGTTTTTTTTTTTGTTGTTGTTTTGTCTTTTGTTTGTTTGCATCAAGCCTTGGACACCACCATTTTTAGATCCTGTTAGATCAAGACATAGGAGGGAAGAACATTTTCCAGCATCATGAAGGCCTTAAAATCTGCTTGGTCTATAGCCAGAAGAATCCCACAGAAGAACTCAGACTATTTGACTCATGAAAGTCAAACTCCATTGCTAGGCTGCAATGATATTGACAACTTTAAGTGGTGCAGAGAAGATAGCGGGCAGACCTGATACCCTGAGGTCCCTCTGCAATGATCCACTCACTCTGTGATGCATTTTGCTCCAGCTTCAGCTTGTAAAGTGAACGGCAAAGCAGAAATATACAGGACGTCTGTAAGAAGTGTACTGGCCTCCTATGTTTTGGAAGCTCCCAGGAAGGAGCCATGGAAGCATATGGATGCAGGTTGGCCTTGCATATCTGTCTGGCCAGGACAGGGCACTGGGCCTCTGCAAGTGCCTCTGCAAGCCAGCTGAAACAGTTGCTCTGCTCTGTAGCTTGTTTCATGTAAAGCTGATCACTCAAAGCTTGTGCTTCAAAGGATGCAGTCCTCTGTCAGAGATGTTGGCGCTAGTGATTGCTGAATGATAGCTGAGATGTTTGCCAAGCCCTTTTAATAACACCAGTCAGTTGTTTATGATACGTTTAAGCTAACTCAGGCTTCCCATCAGGAAACACAGAACTGCTGGCATCCAGACATAAGGTGGACTAAGGCCAAAGTTGCCTTCTTTGTTCAAGTGTATTGACATTTTGCAGTCTATTAACAGCATTTGATGGCTGTTACTGTTCTTACTTTTGGCTGACAGAAGCAGATACAGGGAATTGTACCACTCCAAGCTGCAGGGAGGGGGCATGACCTGCAGACCGCAATGAGCACCTTAGGAATGTACTTGGAGCCTCAGTTCCAATTTTACCCACTGCATAGCCAGCGAGTCTGACAGATGGGTTAGGGGAACTCCTGAAGGTGCAGCACAGACAGGCTAAGAAACAGGTACACCAGCTTTATGTCCTAATGATAATCAACTAGTTTTTCTTCTCCCTGACACTGGCGAAATCATGTCTGGCTGCTGCTCACAGCAGGGATTTCTGGATGCCCAGAGCTGGAGCGAAACAGCGGTGCTGCAAAGCAGTCAGGAGAGAGAATAGGTATGCACATGTGTTATATATATCCTGCACGTATGTTGTGTTCCTTTGTCCTTCCTCCATGGGATCATCCTACCTGACACAGAGGGGAATGCTCTCCATGACAGAGTCTGGGGCAGGTGGAGGACCAGACACCAGGGCCTGCAATCCACTTGTCTTCACACCCACCTTTTCTTAGGCTGAAACTTGTGGGCCAAACCCAATACACAGGTAGGTCAATTTTTTAAAAATGGCATTAATAAACAGGTGACAAGAGATGTGTCCTCTCATCTAGAGCTGTTGTCTTTGAATGCACACTACCGCCTCTCTTCTCATGGGGTGGGCTGTGCTGTGGCACACGTAAGGTTGCCATGAAATGCAAAGGACTGGCCCTGGCTGTGATCTTCTCCATGGCAGCTACTCAAGCCTCAGCAGTTTTTTTTAAGGAGGTGGGGAAGTGATGCTAAGTTGGCCTGCATATTTTCCAGCTTATCTGACAGTCCCCAGGCCACAGACCTGTTTTCCTAGGTTTGCAGGAAGGACAATCACATGAGCCTGCTAAGGAGGGGCAGAGCACATCTGATATGATTGGGAGCAACAAGTGTTTCAGAAATGCACTACCCCGGGGTTCCTGGTGGTCAATGCAAGTTATTAAAATTCAGGCCTGCTAGTAGTGTTTGCTTCTTGTCAATGATTTTGGCCATCACCCACTGGAAGACTCTTTCTAAGCTCTTACACACATTCACTGGAAAGGGATAAATAAACATATCAGACACAAATAGGAGACAGGAAAGTCAGCAGTGGAAATCCCCTTTTGGCAACTGCCCCATCTGTGGATAAATGCTGAAAAAGACCAGCGCAAAGGGAATAACACTATTGCCAGCACTGGCCTCCACTGGATGCTGTGTACTGGACTGTATTTCAAGGGTGTCTGTAAATACCACTCTCATTCTAGCAAGTCAGGTTCCTGAGAGGGCTGGCACGAACTTACATCTAGGCAACAAGGGAAGGATCAGCTGAGGAGAAGGTTGTTTTCTCATTCCAGGAGATCAGTCAGGCTTCCTGGAAGGTGACCAGGCTCAGACCCTGAGCATTCACAATCCTATGTTCTCCTAATCCTTTACAATGCAAAGTGACCTGGTGCATGCATTTATCTTTGTAATGAAACACAATGGAAAGACTTGCACGAGCTGTCATGGCATCTCATTAACAGTTAATATAACTACTGGGTTACAGTCAGGTCAGTAAGTTCCTATGTCACTTCAGGTACATCCTCAAAAGGACACGATTTGGATAAAATCTTTAGATCTCAGTGGAAGCAACCTGCAGAAAGTACGGATGTACATCTGAAATCCCAGGCACCCAAGTCACAATCGCAAGGGACGTTTGATGACCTGGCTGACTGTTACAGACCAGTGATCTGTTGCTGAGCGTTTCTCACTGTCTTGGAGTTCTCGGACTCAGCTAACGATAAGCTATTCTGAAAGTACAGAGCTCTGATTATAATGAGTGTAGAGCAGTGACAAAAACAAAGACCAGCAGACCTGGCTAAACAACCTGCTAATCTCAGCCAGTCACCAGAGCGCTGGGATGGGACTCCTGAGGTCTGGATTCTTTTTGCCTCTACTGGTACATACGCTGTAATCTTTGTGAAGTCATTTCACTTCTCGATTTCCCAGTTCCCCCTGTACCTTTGTCTTCTCTATGATGGTAAGTGAGCTTTTCCAGCAGGGACTGGATCTCATTCAGGGCCTTTAGGTGCTACTGAAATACAAAAACACAGCAATATTGGAACTCCTCAGAGGCTTTGTTCTTGCTCCATTTGCAGGCAGTCACACCTCATCAAAGAGATGTGGATAATGTTTGAATAATGTGACACATCTTACATACTTCCTTTTGAGCAGGGTGTTTAAGATACCCAGTATATGTATTTAATGAGATGTTAATATGCTGTTCTCATACTTTATGGCTCTTGGCAAAGGTGCTTGCACTGTCATTCACAGGAGATGCATTGTGTCCAAATCACAGAAGGCAGGATTGAGACCTGGGTGCCCACTTTGCTAGCAGAAGTCTCTGGGAAGCTCAGAAGGTCACTTCTGCATTTCATAACTTCTTCTTGACTAAGGAAACCTTCTTTGGCTCTGCCTCAGCTCCAGACCCTGGAAGTTGCTATCTATAGACACAAAGGGTAAAACCAGCCATGGTCTGGTGAGAGACGGCTGCTCCAGCATATCACCCTTCTTCTGCACATCACTTGTGTTGTGGTCAGAGGTACTTTGTGCCATCCAGTAAACTGTAGGCAAAAATGACATCCCTGGAGAGAAGCATGTAGCTAACACCAGTAAAGCATACTCCTGGTTTGTATGAACTGTGTACAGTACAAGGCACAGGCTTGTCTGCTGACACTGTCACCATGGTCTCCTGGCAACATCAGAAGGTGTATCTTCATGTCATTCGCCCTATATTGCTGATGGTTCCTGAAAATTCTTCTTTTGTTTGATAAAAACATGCTTTTGAGGCAAAAACATTAGTTTTTTTACCTGTTGGTCTCAGGAAGGCCTTAATGGTTGTGATGAATATTGCAACATGAACATGCTGCTGAGCCACACAGAGCTCAGAGAATCAGCACGGGTCAGCATGTTTCACATTGCCATCTAATTCTTCAAGCCAGCAGCTGATTTCTTGGCTCTGAAAAGCTCTCAGGTTATTCAATATATAACTATCTCTTCAGATTTGTTTTTCTAATGGCAAGTCAAAATATGGTTTCAATTTCATTAGAAAAAGTTCTATTTGTACAAGTGTTTGCAGTGGAGTTTTATGGTCTGTTCCCAGTTGGATCAGACCATTACATCGCATTCTGCTGAAGTTCGTGCCGTCAGTGCTGCAGCCAATGCTGATGGGCAGAGAGTGCACCTTATGTTCAGCACATCGCTCTTCTTTTTTCTTCTTCATTACCACTGAGGGAAATAATTGGGAGAAAGCCAAGAAGACTCCTTAAGGCATGTTTCCAACTCAGGACCTGGGATGTGGCCAGGTAGCTTTCAGTAATGTGATGGGGAGCCAGTTTCCCACAAACCATTTCAGGAACGCACCCTTCATCTTCGCAGTCCAGTTTCATCATAAGTAGTGAGGATACACGTGCACACACACCCACACAGAGAACAAAGCAGAGGAACACATGGCAAAGCAATCAAATTTGAAATATGGGCAGTCTTGAATTTCATTTTGCTCCAATGTTTTGGACTATTCTCCTCAGAGAATTCATTTGGTTAAATGCATACAGTCGTGTTACTTACTGTCATGGCCACAGTCAATCCGTGACCAACATAGTGGTCCCTGACTTCATTTTTTTTTCTTCCTTCTGTCATTTTTTTTCTTTTTTTTTTCTTTTTCCTTTTTCTTTCAAGTTTTTGTTTCTGTTTGTTTTTCTGCTAGTCATGAGGATGATTTTTTATTTACCCACCAGCTTGTGAGATGGGAATTTGCATTACAATGCATCAATTACTCCTGCCACTTTTCCAGACTCCTTATCAGCAATAAATAAAAAATAAATAAAAGGAGTTAAGCACAGTGATAGAACCACTGAATGTGCAAATGTTATTTTTGCACAGACACTTGTGAACAAGCCAATAACAGTGGTATTTCCCTAAACAGAAAACCCTTTTCTTCCACCAAAGATGTCCCTCTGTCAGCAGCTCTGTGGTAGTGCTCAGGTAACTAGCTGCTTGCTGCAAATGCTCAGTCTCAAATAAATTAAAGAACATGCTTCAAGTTGAGATTGGCAAATGTGTTATAAGATACATATTTTGTTAGAAAGTAGCTACCAAAAATAGGCCAAAATCCCATTCCATACTCGGGTTGTAAGCATTAACTTGCCCATCTCTCCTCAGCGGAATGTCAACACAGAGCTGTGTAGTAGAGCATAAAACCATTCTGAAATTCAGCAGGTTAGTTCCCTGGCACACACATACACAAGAAAAAGACACTTTAAATCCTATCAGCATCTCGCTCATGGAAATAGGAATATCTGCATCTTAGTTGGCTGACCAAACAGGAAAAAATATGTTTTCAGATTATGTTGAAGTGCTTAATGATTATTTTTAATTTTCCCGCTAAAATGTGTAAAAAATATTCCCATTGAAAAATATGTTTTCTTTCACTTTGTTCTCTTGATTTTTTCTTTAAAAAGAATTTAATTATTTAAAGGGACCAGTAGCAGTTTTAAAAAGTAAAAACCTGTATTTTATACTTCTACTGAAAAAAAAAATAAAAAAAATTAATCTTAAGATTTTTTTTCCAAAATTCAGTTAATATAAATTTATATACGATAAATATACATTTTTCATCAGAAATTGTTTTGAATAAGATGATATGCTTTGCTCAGCATCCGTAATACAGGGGAAGCAGAGAAATATTTTGAGCACCTGAAGGTTTTGGTATTCAAAATCCTTTTTAATATAAAGTTTCTCTAACAGTTGTTTTTTTTTTCCCTAGTTCCTCCAGTTCAGTGAAGCCATCAAAAATGAATTTAACCATGACTTAAGCACAACTCTACTCACAAATCCAACCCATTGCTGTGTCTAAATAAACAGAAAGCTCAGCAGCAGAGTTTTGGTATCCATGCTTCTCCAAGCCACAGCTCTCACTAAAATATATTACTCCCTATATAAACGACAACAGTTAGAATTTTTTAACCTCAGTTAAAATGTAAAAACAAACCAGGAATCTCTCCTCCAGCCCTTACCCCATTAGATTTATGGTCAAAAATACGATGTGTCTCTCAACAGGGGGAGGTCACAGAATGGTCTGAGCTAATAATGGAGCCTGTGAAAAAATGCATTGTTGTTTGGTTAACCAGTGTCACACAATTAGGCAATGTTCAAAAATCAATTAGTCATACACTATAGCCAAAATGGCATGTTTTTCTAACTGTGCTATATTTTATTGCATCTTGAAGCTCTGATACTAGTTTTAACCAAGCTGTTTTTAACTCCTGTATGACTTTAAAATGATGCTTTCTTAGGAAAAAAAGTCTTTCAAATCTGGAAATGATCGAGTTCTTAAAACATCCAGAACAGCTTTAGAACAATTACTTTTGTCTGCCCTGGTCTGTTTTTCCAAAAGCTTTTAGGTCAGTTTGTCTTTCTTCCTTTTCTTCTTCTTCTTCTTCATTTTTTTTTTAATTTAGCTAAGATGCAGCTGTGAAAACTGGATTCTTCTTTTGAACTCCCGTATTTACGTTTGCTTCTGGCAGCCCCGAGGAAATATGATTGTTTTAAAGCTTGCTGCAGAGTTTAAAAGGCCTTAATATGGGACGCCAAATGTAACGTTACACAGTGCAGTGGATTTAGAGATCCATACTGCCTATACTGCAGTCTGTGGTGGTCAGGTGAAGCTGGGGTGTATTTGCAGCTTGGATGTGCTGGTGATTTCTGGTGATTAAGGCAGCTAATAAAAAGATTAGTGAGTGCAAGATTTCTGAGCCAGATGAGACTTTCCCCAAGGTCAGGACCATTTGTGCACAAGTCAGTGCTTCTGATCTGCCTGGAAGAAGAACATACAAGGCCTTGGTAGTTGCAGTATTTATATAACTAACCTGTGTTTTAAGATACATAGGAGCCAAGATCATTTTGATCAAGATGTATGAACATTCATCCTGGCTACCGTAAGGCACAAACTGGGTCTCCTGGCACAAGTAATCCTTACTGAAGAGTTGCTATTGCCACAAGGCAAAGCAGTCACACTTGGGGCATGAATGCTAGCAGCCACCAGCCCCAGAAAACTGTGTTCCTGGACAGAAGCAGTTAGTGTCAGCCTGCCGGCTCACAAAGCCTGGCTGCCTGGGGGACTGGAGACAGGCAGTACAGCTGTGTGTATCGGGAGTGGAAGTGGACTATTAACCTCAGCTAAAAGTTAAACCCTCAAGCCTGCAGCAAAAACTAGTCTCGAATCTAATCTTTCTTAGTAAAAGAAAGATGTAAATTGAGTTTTAATCCACTAGTTAATGCAAATCAGCATCAATCCATTTAAGCACTATCACCATACCAAAATGAGCAAACTTTGCTGATGAGCTAAAGGTCTCAGGTTTGCTCCTGAAAAATACTCAGGCACAGTTCTTAATATTACATGGATAAGTAGTCCTATTAAAATCAGTGGGACTACTCATCTAGCAGGAATGTCCCTTTGATACATTGCCGGGTCAAGAAATCAAGTGATACATGGTTGGTGATAAGTTATAGCCAATACATACATATTGATGTCTGTACGCAGATGGTGTTATGGGCAAACTCCTACTGTATTTTGATGACAGAAGCTTTGATCCTGCTTCAACTGCAGCGGATAATCAGTACCACTTGGCTCTATGTGTCCAGGTTCAGGGTCTGCTCTGCAGTAAGTTGGTGGGAAACACTGCTGCATAGTCTACAGCTGCTGCCTGCAGGAAGAGAGGCCCTGGGTTTAATTGTCTAAAAGCTGTGGGCTGGTAATACAAGCAAAGAAAGGTAGGAGTGTTACTGTAGAAAATGTTACGGAGATCAATATCTTTGCTGTACTGGGCATTTAAATAAATGACTGTCTGTATCCAGGTCAGCTTCTTCTTATGGTTTGCTTCTAGTAGGAAGAAATTACATGAGAATCTCTTTCCTTTTATTGTTTCTCTTTGCGTGTACAAGTAAAAAATAAAAATACTCGATGGCTGAGAAATAAACTGCCATTGTGTTGCACCCAACAGGAAGAGACTGCTCACTACATATTCTGGCTTTTGTGGTCCTAATCGTAAGTGGTCCCATTAACACGTTGACGATCTCTTTCCTAAGTCCAACATTAGCTCCTTGGATTCAGCTCCATGAGCTAATGAGAAAGTGATATTAACCATGTCACCGGCAAGGGTATGGTGGTCTGGCACTTAAATACAATTTTTCTGTATGTTGATGTAAATAAAATAAATCCAGTGAGGACTCCTCAAGCTTTACACTGGATAACTTCATTAGCTATGTGAATAAGAAGAATTTCTCTGGGTTAAATATCCACACAATAGGTTTCTTTCTACCAGGGTTCAAAGTGCTTCTTTTTCTACGTTTTGGTGTTGTGAGTGGAAAAAGAGCTTGATTGTGTCAGGATCAATGTCAGGTCTCCTCGGTACAGTATGTGCCTGGTTCAGCTGAGCTGACTGTCACTGAAGAGGAATGTGTGTGGGCCATGGACTGCTTTCATCAGCAATATTTGCTGATCGCTGTGATGCTTACAGTGGCAGGAGATCACAGCACTGCTTTGGGGATATGTCAAGGAGCATTTGGGAGGTAACTGTCCAGAACGGCATGCTCTGGTGTGTGAAAGGGCAGGGGAGGAAGCTGAGTTACTACCAGTCCCCTTTAGTAAAAAGAACAAGCAGATTTTGATAAGGCAAGAGCAATACAATAGTCAATGTCTCAGGGAGGGAGGTGTGAAAAGCTTTGGTCCTCTTCCTCCTCCTATGCTGAGCACTCTATGCCACAGAGTATCACACTGGCACAGCGAGGTCTTCACCTGCCAGGATTCAGGCTGCATCATCTCAGAGGTTAAAATACAATTTCTCTCTCTAATGTTGATGGTACAATGAAAGCGAATCCATAGAGTTAACCTTAATACTAGAGAACGTGAAACAGAAATGTCTGTGGCAGATTCTTTTTTAAATGCTTGCTCTTAAAAGTCCTTTTTCTTGGTTTAAAATCTCCTCCAAAAGGAGAAAGGACCATTTGAAAAGATTAGACAGCATCTATCTGCACAGCGTGGCTTCACTGCGTACATAGCTGTACCTGTTAAGAGAGCTGCATGCAGACAGCAGCCGCGAGGTGCACCACAACCCACACCTGGGAAGCAATGTTCTGGCTCAGACAGCCACCTCAGAGCATGCAGTTTCCTTGCAAGTGGTGGCTGTGCAGAGGTCATGGGTATCCCAATCCTCCTTCAGGAGTAAAGTGACTGAAATTTCACCTTCTGGGCAAGGGGTCTGTTTGATCTCTTGTTTGTACATTATTTCCACTCTTCCCCTTCCAGAGGAACTTGCTGTCCTGATGAAGAGAGCCCTCCCTCCTGGCACACAGCACAGACCCTTGGTGAGTGCTACTCTGCACACATGTTTTCAGATAGCATGTTTGCCAAAGAGAAATGCATGCTCCCTCCCCGTTACTCCTATGTAGTAAATTGGGGGTTTTGACAGCTGCACTGCACGTTTCTGTCATTTACAGGAAGGAGGGATCAACAGAACACAGAAGTCCCTATCTCGGACATACCACTTCTCATCCCTTTAAAATATACAGAACAGTCACCTTAAACTAGACATAAGCCAGAGCTGGATGCCTAAGATTTGGGGTTTTGCTGTCCTCTAGAGACTGGGTCTTTGGTTCAGGCTTGTATGATAGCATGGTTTGACCTGGAGTCAGGACACCCAAGGAGCATGCATCCCAGCCCTGGCCAAGCTTTGCTGTCTCTCTCTGTGTCAGTGTCTGGGAAATGACCTGTAGGGTTTTCTTTATTGTTGTTGCTGTTGTTTTTTCTGAATTGCCTTTTATTTTATTTATTTATTTATTTTCTTCTAGAACCTCCTTACTGGTTCTTTATATTCTCTTCTCTTCCTGCTGTGATGTTAAGTCCTCAACAAGACATTCAGAAGACCCTGGGACATATTCTGCTTTAACTGTCAGTTACTAAATTCTTCCTAATGAATCAAAATAGGCATTCTGAGAGAGCTCTGAATAATTTCTTTTTCTCCTGTAGTCTCCCCTTCAGACACATAGAGATGCCAGTCTTTCCACCCTGCAGATCATCCTTTCTCTCCCACATTTTGGCCAAAATAGAACACATAATTCTTTTGATATACCCCTACATAAATCAGTCTCTCTAGCTAATCCATCATTTTGCTGTGCTGCACGGAGTTCCTTCCAATTTGTTCTCACTACTGTTACTGAGCTGTCCAGAACTGAATGCAATATTAATATTCCACACACTGTATATAGTGCTTGTCAGGCAAAGATTAGGAGCCTTATGAAGATTGATTATTTAAACCTCCCAATGCCACCAGTGATCATGGACTCAGTGCCTATTACTACCTCAAACCTGAAAAATTCCACTCATCTACTTATCAAGGTCAATTCTTGTTTTTGATGGTTGAGTGAAATATTAGCTTTCCTTATCCTCAGAACAGCAAAGGGTAAGCCAGTAGACTTTGGCATCCAGCCACAAAATGTCTCGTATCATAACAGCATTATGGTATTTGTAGGCTACTAATGGAGCTGCCAGCCTGGGTTCAGTGTGAGCACTGCCTGTTCGCTGCACGGGAGGGCTCGGCACTTCATGGTGTGGAGGAGCAGCTAGGTGAGCAGACAAGAAATGTTGATGGGAAAGCTGGGTCTCCAGTCCTTGTTCCTCTCTGGGACTGGAAGCTAAGTCTGTCCTTTACACCAAGAGGGAAGTGGGACATTTCACGCAGCCTGTTTGAGGTCTGCAGTCATTTTTCTGTCTGCATCAGCAGCTCAGGACAGGTCCTCTCTCTTTCCAGGTCCTCTCTCTTTCTTTTCTTTTGTTTACCAACCAACCAAAATACTTTTGCATAGCTGTATATATATATATATATATATATATATATATATATATATCTTTTTTCACTTCTGCAGAAGTTTTAGTGACATAAACCTGTCCTACCTGTGGGTTTACTCAGATAAAGCTCTCACTCCATTACACACTGTATAGTTCACCGCACATTTCCAGCAAAGGATCAGCATTGTCTAAAGCCTTTTTTTTCCTTTGTCATTGGCAGATGAACATGATTTTTCAGCCTTGATTGTGGCTGGGAATTTCTCCTGCTGTCTTGCCCATAGATTTAGATTAGGCACTGTCATAAATTGCAGAATAATTGCTGCCATGCAACCTATTAAGCTGGTGAATCCCACTGAGGATCAGTCACACTGATATACTTCAGCTTCACAAGTCTGATCCAGTGCTTTTCAGACACTGTAGTGTAGAAAGGGAAATGACAGGAAAAGTGTAGATAATTTTCTGGAAATGAACAGAAAAAATTTAGATTTGCCGTGACAATGTAAGCAAAAAGCAGCTTAACCTCCCCCTTCCTTTCCTCAGCTTTTTTGTAGCTGATAGGTGAAAATAATGAAAGATAAACTAGCGTGAAGTCCATATCTTCATTACTAATGTCCACTTGCTGACAATTAAGACAGAAACCCGTAATGCTTACTGTTCCAGAGTAATGCTGTATTTATAGACCGTATTTATATATTGTATGTATATATGTAACTTTGTTTGAGTTCAGATGCTCATGAATTAAAATGTCAACACATGCACTTAGTTGCCTCATTTCAACTGGACATGCAAGCGTACCTGAAACCAGCCAGACAAGTGTTTGGAGCCTCTCCATCTGAACTCACTGTGAAACACGTGGCAAGCACCTTCATGGAATAGATGGAGCCATTTGTGTGGCTGCAGAAACGCGATGATGGATATCAGCATTAAACTCATGGTGGAGCCACTGATCAAAGTGGCAGAGGGCCGATAATTAGGAGGTTAGCTCAGTGGCGTGTGCCCTGAGATTCTGGTGGTGCTGCGAGATACTTCCTGCACTGTGGGAACAGGGCTGTTCTGAAATTAGTCTGAAATAAGTCCAAGTCCAAAATCAAGCTTCTGTTCTGAAGGAAGTAATAAGTGATAAGGATGAGATATGAGACTGAAATTATGGGCTGCTAACAACCCTCAAAGGCTTCTAGATACAGTTTGTGGAGTTATCATGGGCCAGATATTCATGCCAACAAGTTTCCTGAAGAAAATATATCTGTTCAACACACACCGATGAGGGAGCACTGCAGAATTGCCATGGAAAACCAATCCACATGGAGTGCTTTCTGATAGTTTTTAAAGTTAAAGGAAATAGTCCTGTGGTTTAATTATGCACAGTCCATCACCCCACTCTGAAAGGTCACCCAGCTCTGCTAAGCTTATGAAAAGGAGTAAACCAAGTGGATTACTGTTCCTAAACTTGAAAATGTTAATGTGGAGGAGGAAATTCCCAGTTAACCTCTGGTCTGTTTCCAGACACCAGTATTCATAATTCTTTCATTAATTTGCAGATTTAATTACTTCTTCATAACTTCTTCTAGCAAGTTGGTATGAATATTAGAAGGTAACTTTGGCTTATGCAGCCTGTGTAGGGTTTTTTGTTTTGTTTTGTTTTTGTTTTTTTCTTTTTTCAGAGATGAACGGTGTTGCCAATATATTTCAGATTCACAAGTGGCACAAAGAGAAATTGCTTACAGAGCTTCATCATCAGTAGGTTGCAAAGGAGATATCAACATTAGCTAGACTTTTTCAGCACAGTTCCAATGCTATGAGGACTAAGAAACATTTCACCTAAGGAAAAAAAATACACAAGGGAAGATCTGGGGCTTTATTTTCAACCACATTCTCCCGCAGTTACACCAATGGCAATATTCTATTGCTGTGTACAATGGTGGCATTTTTCAGATGACTCAGTCTGTACACTATCTGTACCAGCCATGGAGTTTGACATTTTCACATAGTTCCTGCCAAAATGCAGCTGCTTACCTCCATATAACATTTTGCAGGCAAGACAGCATTTACATATGTTGCCCTTTAGGTATAAACTGGGGTATTAAAGAGCAATAGCGACTAGAAAATGTATCAACAACAGTGTGAAGAGATCTGCCTTCAGGATATTATTTCTGTACATAGAGCATTAGTGTTTGGAATATTGTGCAATCCATGACTGAGAAACTCTCACCTCACTGGTTAGTTTTTGATGTCTCAATGAGGCATGAAGACAGCAAACCCCTTGGTAGTTAGCAGGAGACATTGATTCATTTCATGGGTCTCAAGAGGGCAAAGACCAAACTTAACCTGAGAAGTGAACGTTTTGAGAAGTCTGATGTGGAGCTGGGCCTCCTATCTGAGCTCCTGACGCTTACTCAGCTGAAAGTTGTTCACTTTGTGGAAATTTCTGAGAATGCCAAAAATAACAGAATTCTGTTCCTCTTTGGAAATCCTTATTCCCTACCCCCTTCATTTCCATTCAGGAATTCAAGATGCTAAGTCAAGGGCCCTACCCAACCTCTGCTCCCTCCCTTTCCACCTTTGACTCAATACAAAATATCAGTGGAGGTGAATCATATGCACTGCATTGAGGCAGTCTACTGTGTTTCACTGTAGAAAAGGGTGATTCCATGAACAGTGTAGCCACACGCACCACCCTTTGCTTAGCTTCAGTTGCTGTCACAGGCCACTGGCTCTCTCCTCCCCATGGTCAGTGGTACACAATTTCTGGGTCGTTGAGAACTACTGCTCCCATCAACTCATCACCCCTTTCCAGAAATAGTAGTAGGCAAAAACTAGATTAGAGCTTTTACAGTCAATTTCAACAGTCAGCTTCAACAAAATAACTGAAAGATTCAGCAGGAAATAGCAATTATTTGCTGAATAAAGGACAACTACAAGGTTTTAATAAGAGAAAGCTGGTAGGAAAAGCAATAAAACCCAGGGAGTTAGATGGAATATGGGCCATGTGAATCTAAGCATGTGAATCTAAACAGCTTAAGCTAAGATTGTCAAAGTGACTAGAGATTTTCTGGTGCAAAGCTCTTACAGAAAGGTTTGAAAATCAGAAAATGGCCATTATTTGATATCTAAACTTTCTCCTACTCCTCACACTTTGTTTGTTTGTTTGTTTGAGGTGGTGACTTCAGATTATATTTACCGCACTGGATCACTTTGATTTGCTACACAGTAGTGTGATGCAGGTAGGAATTAGGCAGATGCATAGAAAACATAAGGAAGCTATAAAAGAAACAAAGATTTTTATGAAAAGCAGCCTTGAAAACTGTTTAGGATTTTGCCTATAGTGTTTCAGTGAAATCTGGGGGCAGTGGAATGATTGATATTAAAGGGACAGAAAAATATGATGTCCTTCTCATGAGAAAAATGTAATTTAAGCACTAAGGACAAACAAACAAACTGGGACAACCAGATGAAATAAAACTTAACTGAGTTTATTTTTTAAAGAAAATCATGGGTTTAAAAATGTTGAAAAGCTGCCTTCAGTTTTAAGTTTGACCTTATTCTTGGCATATCCTTTTCCCACAAGTGCTTGCGGTGCCCCATGGCTCATGGTGTCTTGTGGATGCCTCTTGCCACCCCTTGTCCTGGAGAACTATCTGGGCCACACGGGAGGCTGCCAGGCAGGGTTGCGCAGCACATCCCTGCAAGGCTCCTACAGTACAATGCAGACACCAGCCATAATGTCAAGTCCTAACAAAATGTTGTGAGCCTTCTGCACTTTGTTTTGTGTCTTCTGCGGAAAATTCCACTGGAAATGATCCATTTCAATGGAAATGGATGTTTATAATGTTGAAACAGACCCATTTTTGATAACAGAAAGTGTGGGGGTGGAGGGATGCTCTGCTCAAAATATTTCAACTATATACTTAGCAGAGGATCAACTCATCTATCTCAGTCTAAAAACAATGGATTTACTATATTTGTTATTAAATAGAGTTTCAGGACCTGACCCCACTAATGAATGAGGAATACAGATTAGCTTTCTTCTATTTTTTTCATCCAAAACTAACAAGCAAACATAACTTTGAAAACAATGAGCTATACTGCTGGACTGCCTTGATTTTTCATTGCTTTGTTTCAAAACTGTGTGTTGTCAGTTAATCAAATGACCTATATTGGACGAATTCAGCACAGCTTTTTAAATGCTTCAAGGTGATCATGATGTTCGAGGTTGGTCCATGTTAATTTTTTCAGTGTGTCTTGCTTTTCTGAAAAATGCACAAATGTTAATGCAGCTCTAATGATTACCATTTAATACAATGTGTAATGTACTTAAGAAAACAGAGCTTATCAACTTTTAATACGAGTTTGCTTTCACTGGAACAAAAGATCTTAAGTCACACCTGGAAATGAGATTCCTAAATTTCTTATAACTCAAAAAATCTTGCCATTCTGCATGTAAGGCAGGCTGATGATTGCACATACCCGATTAGAAATGAATGGCTGATAAGAGCAGGCACAGCTGCAGCAATGGCATATTAACTCCTCCCGAAAGACCCGAATACCAGATCTACTACTCCTGATCACATCAGGCCACACAGTCCAGGGGTCGTTTATCCTTGCCTGGTGACTGACTGAGCAAATGATGTGAAATGATCCATCTCCACAGCTCTGACCCCATAGTACTGTGAAGGAAATGGAGTTCACTGAGACATCTCTTCCAAGTTTATTTCAGATTTGGTGGAGCATAAGGTCTTCTGTTTAGGATTTTATTATCTAAGCTGTTCTCCAACATACTGTGTTAAAAACAAACACTCATCATCTGTTTCCAGACACAGAAACAGTCCTATATTCCCTCTACCTTCATACAATGCATTCGAGCCACAAACATTGTTTTTTCACTATCCCTGACGTCCTGTTTAGGATGAAGAATGACTCTCTGTTTGGCCTGGGCACGGTTATTTACAAGTGTTTGTAAAATGTCTAGGACCAAGGAGGAAAGGGTAGAAAAAAGGCCAAAGGAATTGAAGGTGGGAAAGGACCATTAGCAATTGTTTGTTTTATTTAAAGTAAAAGTTCATTCTAGCGCTGTTTTAAAAAAATAAACCCATGTATTTTATTGCCTGCCCTTGGGCCCAGCATGGTCTATTTTGGTCAGAAGGCTGCAGTGAAAGGTGGGATTTCTTCCACTGATAACTTGCAGGATCTCACTGGAGTATTTGCTGGGCAAGGCCTTCAAGGCCCGGCATGGCCCAGACACCCAGGGGGATTGGCTTTCGTGTTTCGTTTGAGTTCCCTTTGTGAAATCTGTAAATGATGGGCACTTGTGCATATGCCAGGCCCAGATGTTACTGTGCCAGTTGTTGTTACCATGGGGATCCTGACACCTTCCCCGGCTCAAAGACCTCCCCTAGGGGAGCGCATGGACACCCAGTCTGGTCCTTTCCCTCTGCTCTGCAATGAGAAGCAGCAGGGCAAAATGGAGGCCACCTGAGGCCTGTGCCAGGGCCAGCCCTGGCCTGGCTGCACAGCTGTGTCTGTGGCCTTGCAGCACAGCCACCTAGATGAGGGCACAAGAGCCAGCCTGAAAGCTTGTGTCCTTCTTTCCTCTCTGCCACACCATTAAAGTCCTCACAAGCAAAAATCCCTCTTGAAACACTTCATCCTCCAAACTTTCCTGGCTTTCTAGCAGAAATCTTGCTACCCCATCTCACTGTTGTCTAGAAATATGTGGGGCATTTCTGTGTCATTATTCCTTTTATTCCTTTGGACAGAGGGTTCACAATCAAAGGCAGCATGTAGACTTTAATGAGGAAAAAACATCACTAATATTGTAATGGAAAGCTGTAGCTGTTCAAGAATGACAAGCTGCAGCATGGGCTGAGCCATACCTGTTATAAACCTGCTGCAGTATGACCAAGAAGCTGCTGTTAGGCTTCCAGTACTTATATTGGACAAATACACTTAACATGCAAGACAAAACCAAAATGCTAAGTGTTTTGTGTGTGTGGTCTGATCAAGGAGTGCTATTTTCTGAGTTATTTAATTTGGAGAGAGGAAAACATATTGTGGGACAGTTTATTTTATTTTATAATTCACTATTCAATAAAGAAATAAAATGTCTTAGAGACTCCAATTAGCTTGTAGCAGTATCACTTGGAGACTGCAATGTGCAGGCCATGGAAGTAAAATGTTTCCACTCCAGCAACAAGGAGAGGTTGATGTCTGTGAGGAGCACCTGAACTGTGGCTGCTGCGAGGGACCCCAGGGGCTGTGCGTGGTCTTTGGTCTCATTTTTTACAAAATACTCTTTGTAGCATCTTAGTTTGGGCTTGCTATATCACATGTTGAATCAACAAACAGTGCTTGATAAGCAAGCAGATGGTTGATAATATTCACATCTTGTTTGGGATTAACGGGGTTGCTGCAGTACTGTGGATCTGTGCAGAGCACCCATCCTCTGTGGTGGACAAAGGCTACCTTTAGACAAAAAAAAAAAAAGTGAAACCTTTGGTTGTTCATCTTCAAGTTAGTGGTTTGGCAGATGCTTAGGGAATAATGGGTCACAGGACTGATGAGGAAATCAAGTCTAAAGATGATAACGTTTCCTTTGGCTGGAGCCAATGTGCAGAGGACACAAGTCCTGGATTTGTTGCTGCTTGGCCATTAACTGGGTTGTCAGTGAATCAACATTTTGCTTCTGGTGCTACAACTCCGAATTCCTCTATGGATATTTTTATGGATATAAAATTGTTTTTGGAGGTTTTGTGGTAATGCTTCATTATTGCACCATAACCCCAGTGTGAACATCATTGTGGGGACTTAAAGAACTGGGAATGAAGAATTAGGGAGGCAAAGGAAACATCCATCATGTTCTTGGAACTCCTGCAGGATTGCAGCATCCCCAGGAGAGCTTGAGGCAGCGCTGGTGCTCTCTAGCATGCAGATTCAGCTGGTCCCTTCCCTTGGGTCTGCCATCAGCAGCACCAGCCAGAGGCACTAATCTGTAGCTGGTTGGAAGGCTGGGTATGGGAATTCAGCATTTATAAGCAAGCAGGGTTGTTGCCAGGGCTGAAGAACGAGGTCTGTTTGACTCTGAAATGATTCAGACATTTATAGATGTTTTGTACAAACACTTATAGATGCTCCTATAGGGCATGGCATCGAAGTGTTAGCTCAGATACCAGTTATTCATGCCTTCACAGCAAAATGGTGTAGCTGTAGCCAACATACAGTGAAACTGTTAAGATGCAGTATACAATGGTTCTCAAAGCTTGGCTTTTTAGGGCCCATAGGGTCCTGGGCCCTGCTGGTGCCTGAGCTGCAGCCCCAGCAGTGCTGCAGAAGTGTGGTGCTGCTGAGCATGGGAGAGTGAAGGAGCAGGGAAGACGAAGCACCTTGAGCTGGAGTTCAGCCACAGTGCTATGCTGAGCATTTCTGCACTTGCAGAAGTTGCCATGGTATTTTAATAACTGTGGGTGATTTAATGGCCCATCTGGAAAACAGCAGCACTGGTACAGCTGGGTTCATGCCACAAACATCATTGCCTACAATTTTCTAGTGAGGCAACTTTCTTTTAGAAACCAGGGGGGAATCTATTTTGTGCCTCTTTTTATACTAGCGTAGTCACACATGTTGGCAGATCTGTCCTTCTGTGTTTCCTGGTTGAAATGTTCTCTGTCTCCAGTTTTAAATATTCTTCATTTACAGCAGGGGACTAGCGCAGATATGCAGAAAAAAATAAATGTGTACTCCTGCAGGACACATTCCTATCTCCCTCCTTAAACTTCTTATCAGACAAGTCCTTCTCTGCACTTTTCCTGTATCTGTCATGCAGCTCCAATGGAGCCAGAATCATTGATTGCTGTTCAGCAGAAGCATCTGTTATGTTCAACTTTCTGTGCACAATGGCACTGAAAAAGTGACTGTTCCCACTCTTCACTTGGCCTTTGCAGTTTCATGGAGGAAATCTTCAAAAGGTTCTGTCCCAGTGCACAAAGCCAGTTGATGCCTCCTGGTAAATGTGGTTTCTCTTATTTATTTCAAAATATTTCTTCTTCAGGCTGGTACAGACTGTACTGGAGAATCCAGTTTCAAAATGCTGCCTTTGCAACTGTTACATAGTTGTTTTGTAGTCCTTTCCTCTAATTCTTCTTGCCTTTTGATAGGGGCTATCAAGAGACTCGGGAAACAATAAATAGAAATGTTGTTTAAGTTTATCTTAGAAGAATATGGGATGTTGGCTCAAGGAACTTTGCTGATTATCTTGGCTAGCCTTGGACATTTCCTTTGGCATATCTATAATTGCTTTAAGAAACATGTTCATGCTGAGCCAACTTCTAATACCGTAGATTCAACTACTTGATTTCAGATAGATGGCCAAGTTCTGCCCCCTGCCTTACTGGGATTGCCCCAGCATAACAGAAGTGTAATTTGTCCCACAGCTCTCAGGTATTTAATTTCTTCATTATAACTTACTTATTGCTTTCAGGATATTTGTGTCTTGGATGAAATTTTAAACTTCTGGGAGAGGTAGTTAATAAGAGGGAGAGGGAGAAAAGGAAACTACACAATACATCTAATAAATATGTGACATCTAATTTAAAAATCTGTTGTTTTCTTTCAACAAAAGGGGAAGAAAGCAATGCAGTTGTATTCCCTCATTCCCCAGGATATTGGCACAAGTCCTGGATCCACTGAAATTTATAGGGAGATGTAATTAATTAACTTCAAATACCAGATTCGTTCATGGATCCAGTATATCTCCATTCTGATGCGGATGTAAAAAAGCCTTTGATTAATGATCACAACTTCACCCAGGTATTTGAGGTTTTTTTCTTAGTAGTGATTGCACTTTTTGGGATTCTATATCATCAGCACACAAAGTGACATCAAAGTCGGTGCCTGGTATTCATTACTGGTACTGCAGATGAGGCCTGCAGGCATCAACCTTGTCCCTGTTAAGTCACTTGCAGTTTAATCATGGACTTCAGCAGCACTTAGTTTCATCCTAGCTGTTCTTGATAAACTTTTTTAAACAACAACAACAACAGCCTACATGGCTAAAGGCTATTGCATGACCTTGTGGAGTTAGGCAGAAGGCAGTGTCTTGTCTTCAGCAATCTGAAGCCCAGAGCCTGAGGAAAGGAGCAGGTGAGCCTGCTCACGTAGGGAGGGCAGATGTGGCTGCAAGGGATTGTCACCATGTCACTATAAGTTATTGCTGCTGCTCTTCAGACTTCAGGTAGTAGGTCATAGTATATTTTCTCTGATAGAAAAAAAAAAAAAAAAAAAAGACAAAGGCAAAGACAGAAAAAGAAAAAGAAAAAGAAAAAGAAAAAAAGAAAAAAAACAACAAACCAGAGACCTCCTGGCTCCAGCAGGTCTGCTCCACTAATGATTGGCTTGGTTCAAAAACATGGGTCATTTCACTGATCGAGGCTGTGAGGTGGCCCTACCTAAGCTATCCTGAGAAAGCAATCCACAGGCAAGGCTCAGAACGTTTTACATCAGAAGATGGAGCCTTAGGTTTTGTAGTCACACCATCAGGAAGGCAGGCCTTGCGTGCAGCAGATGCGGTTCAGTAAAACGATGCAGCTTTGGCAGTCAGTAATCCAGACACATACAGAAACCTCAAGCTGGTTTCCTTGTTGAGCCAGTTTAATTTGTTGAATAAAATTACAGAGATGGTTTTCATGGGGTTTCCACTCATTAAACAGAATGAATTTCCATTGCCACCAGGGGAGCCCAGACGTGCTCTTCCAGACTGGTGGGAATGAGTCAGGGAGGTGTGCACAGGTTATCTTACATGCTGATGCTGATAAAGATGCCTTTAAAATGAGTTCTGTGGGCCTGATTCCATTCCCATTTCAAGCAGTATAAATTGGGAGAGATTCTGTGGAAACCATAGACTGTTTCTGTAGAATAGAGGAGAAGGGAGGTCCCTGCTTAAATTCCCTTTTAAATATTGCATCGAGATTCCAGTGCAATATGGTACAGAGAAGGGACACTTCATTAGGAAGCCCTTTATTTGGTTAATTGCATCTCTGAAATAATACATTCCTTATGTGGGAAACCATACTGTGATCCACTGTCAAGCATGTGGAACAGGTTCGCCTTCTGGGTCCAAATGAAATAGCTTAATAGGCTGTTACAGACAGACCTGTGAAAGTAGGTGGAATTTTCTGTTCAAGCTGCAGTACTGTGGAGGGCAATGACTCAGTCCCAACGGTACTTCTCAAGATGAGGACTAATGCATAACTCGGGGCCTGAGTTTCCTTGCGCTGACACTGCTTTTGCTCTGCAGTTGCTCCGTTCACTTCCACCAAGCCTTTAAGCAAACCAAAGTTTAAGACTGAACACCACTGTCAGGTCTCCTGACTGCTATTAGGAAGGAGCTTTGTAATTGTCTGCTGGGTGTAAATCAGCATAGTGCTGTGAGAGCAGTCTGATTAGCTAAATCTGAAGTCCATTTATGTCAGTACGCTCTGGCTTGCTGTGATCAATTCTCCCGCTTCAAAGCCTGACAGCAGCAAAGGGTTTCAGAAAGCTACTGGCAGAGCTCATGGACTCCGGCAAGCCTTCGCGATGAGAGTGTAACTCTGTAACTATGCTTTGGGAAGGATTTGCAGGAACATTCTGTTCTGAATTTTGGAGCAACCCAGTGCTCAAACCCATTCATAAACAGTTTCCCATCTTCCACCCCTCTTGCAGGCCCCCACCAATCACTCAAATCTATGTAATTTTTAAGGATGATTCCATTTTAAAAATAAAACCTAGCATATGAACAGCTTCCAGCATGTGTCAGGAAGAGATAAGTCACCCTAAACTGTGATGGCCCACTAGGGTGCCTTAAGTGGAGTCAAACTCCTGTCTACACAGTCCTTATTAGGATCTTTCTCTCCTTTTCCCTCTCTCTCACTTCCTTTTGGCATTTGCTGTCTGAACTGAACAGCACCTGAGCTGGCGTCTTAAACCTCACCAGTCTTTGTGGAGTTCAAATCGAGTTCAGATGTTCTAATTAAGATGTGCCCTTCCTTTTTATCATTAGATAGCTGCAAACAGATGACTGGAGCTTCCTGACTGGGAAAGATTGGTCAACGGCCTTATATCCAAGGGGTGAAACATTCCTGCCGGGAAACAAATCTTGAGTCAAGTGGTCTGTGTAAGGAGATCTATTAAGTCAGAGCAGTAGCAGCTGCATAAAGACTTTAACTCTTCTTGCCATGGTCTTGTGGGAAAGGATTCTGTCCTCCAAAGTCTGGGTCTCACACTCCCTGTTCAGGCCTGATGCATCTTTGCCTCCAAGCACCCAGGATGGTGAGAGCACATTAACTGTTTCTTATCTTTTCTTGGAGTGAGATTTTCTCTTCCTATTGGAATAGTGCTGGGAACTGAAGGCAAAGAAAGGGGAAGACGAACTTTGTGAACAACTGACTTTCTGCTATGGCTGCCAAAAAAAAAAAAAAAAATGTGGTCATCTCATAATGAAAAATATGTATTTTTTCAGAAATTTGCTGACCCCAAGTTAAGCTGCACTTTCTCTGCCCAGAAAAAAATGATTCATTTAATTATTTGGCACTTTTCTCTCTTTAAAGAAATGAAACACCAGTCTCTGTTGTCCCAAGTTTGCTTTAGAATGGGGAATGAAACTTATTCCCTTGAAAAACAAAAGCCAAACATTTTGAAACCACCTCAGTTCATTTTTTTTTAGCCAAAACTCTATAGTACTGCCACTGGCAGTGCTTGACCTAGCAGAACATTTTTCAGGAAATCATGACTGCAGCTGGTTAGATCTGAACCTTTGATCCATTCAGCATCTACTTCAGATTAAGTTTGTGCTGCTCTTACTTCCTCATTGCTTCCTTTTTTTCTGAGGAAATATGAATACAAACATGGCTGATAGATGGGAAAATTCTAGCCAAAGCCCTCCTCAGACTTCAAGCTATTTAGGGGAGAAAGAGATCTGGTGTCAGTAGAAAGCACAGAGGAGCTGTTTTCCATCAAACTCAAGAGGTGTTTGAATAGCTCTAATCTCAGGCCTGAATTTCCTGTTTGCCCCTTAACCCATGCAATACAATCCCCACCATGGCTAATGTACCAAGGCTGCTCAGAGGTCTCTCAAACTCCATGGCTGTACTGCTACAAGTCTGTAGGAAGAAACCCACCTTCATCTGCTATAGCTGTAAACATTTCATTACCGCTTCTAAATGAGGGGAGGAGCAGTCCTGCTGATCACCTCCCTTTCCCAAGGGATTCCTGTACACTTTGCAAACCTGATTCATTCCTGCCCTGTCAGCTCACATGCTTAGACATTTGCTTGGCTCTGGCTCCATGAGCAGACCATGTTGGTGGAAGCTGGGAATAGTATCAAAAGCAACAGCCCAGTTCCCCTCTGCCTCTCAGCTCCTTCCTCCGTTCTTACACCAATGCAAGAGTTGCAACAACAACCAAACAAACAAACAAAAATCATCAAATCATTATTGCTTTCTTAATCCAGAGCATGGCAGACTGGCTGTGTTTTCCTCAGGAACAGGGCTGCTTAAAAGCACTGTGGAGGAGCAGTTCCCCGTGAAGGTTTCCCTTCCAGTTGCTGATGCAACCCATCACTAAAGAACCAGAGGCTCATTTGTCTGCACGTACAGCCTGCAAGTATTTTTACTGCAGTAGTAACATTGTTGAGGCTGTGATGAAAGGATATAGGCCAGTCAAGGTTTGTAGGGAGAGATAACATCTTTTATTAGAGTAGCTAATACTGTCGGAAAAAAGCAGACACGCTTTTGGAAGCAATATTATCCTTTATTATCTCACTGTTCCCCCTCCCCTGTGACTCCCTACCATCCTTCATCCGAAACAATAAATACTTATAAAGTGGAAGGAAACTTGACCCGCTGGGGCAGGTAAGAGACAAAGGCTTGTGTCTGACTCCTGATCCCCATACCTCTCCCACTGGTATCGGCAAGAAATCTCCCAATGCTCAGGGGCATTATGTGGCCCCCGTCTGCCCCGCTGTTCTGTGCCAGAAACAACAACAATGAGCAAACCCGCTTGCAGTGGCGTCAGTAATGAGCATTTCTGATGATGGTCCCTTGTCTGGCCTCTTTGTGCCCCTCTGTCAGCACCTCTTGGGTCATTGAGAACCCATTGGCAGCTGGAAACTGTAGGCTAGTAATATGCTTAGCATGCAGTGTAGGGCTGTTAGAGGAGGTATCAGGAAAATCTTTCTAGGCCATGGTTTTTGACACAACAGAAAAGATTTGTCTGGGGTCATTGCAGGATCTCCTTTGCCAAATGGATTCAAGAGATTAGAGGGACATTTGTCAAATATGACTTTACTGATGATTACCTTGCTCTGCCTAGGGGCAGGGAGATGGAGCAAGTGAAGGTACTGCCAGCTTCCTTTATGGGAGCCCATTTCCATTTCAGGGCTGTCCATCTCCCGGCCACCTCTTTGCAGGCCAGTCACAGCTCTGAGGCTTTGCTCTGCCCGCCAGGGTGGGGCCCAAGGAGCTGACCTCAGCTCCCTGTGAGTTTGGGCCTGCCTGCTTTCCACCTGGCTGTCCTGTAGGGAAAAGAAACGGGTGGTGCTGGGTGGGTCAGCCTCATGTAATCTGTTAAGATGTTTTTTGGGGCTTCCTGTGATCGTCACACAAGTGAGGTACCTTTAGTTTGGGCAGTGTAGCCAAGACCCCTCCCAGAGGAATAGAGAAGGAGGTTATTCCACTGGTCATGATCCCCTCTCTCCGATGAATTGCTGGCAGCTTTTTAGCAGCAGATCCCAATGCAGCACTTTGTCCAAGATGGCAATGGGAGGAACAGGGAGGGGAGGATCATAATCTGGGGTTCAACAACACTTTTCAACACCACCAGAAGAGTATGATAGAGACCAGGCCTTGAGTAATTTGCTTGGACTGTGATTAACACCTACAGGAGATAGAACAATCTGCGGTGGCAGTGGAATGGGAGTGCAGGTGGCAGAAATTAAACCAATACAAGGATTTTGAGAGTGGGGAACACCTTTGTCTCATGCCTAGAGGGACAAAGGGATTGTCAAACCTACTCAAGGCGGACTTTCAACAGCCTGAATGACCATGTGCCATGATCTCAATGTTATTTCATACCTCAGTAATCACACCCATGCTCTCGGTGTTGCCCAGGACAGAAGACAGAAATGACCCCTGAACTCTGTTCAAATCAGGGAATTTTACCCCATTTCAGGAGCTGGGAAAAGTAGATATACATGCAGACAGGCCACCCAGCTCTTGTTTGTAAATGAAGATAGCCATCATAAGAAGGTTTCCCTTCTCTAGAGAGTATCTTGAACTGGCTGGAAACCTTTAAGCAGATGAATTTCTGGTTTGTTCAAGGAAAGGATTTTTTGGGAAGGAGGTCGAGATGGAGGAAGGGAGAGAGTGACAGATAGGTTGTGAAAACATGTCAATTTAAACAGAAACTTGTTTTCAGTAGTGTCAGAGTTTCTTTTTAGCTCCGTTGTTCTGATTCATATCAGCTTTTTGATTATATTACAAATCTAGATTAATTTCATACTAGTGTTTTAGGTTATGTTGGTGTTATTTAAGCTGTACAATGTTTTAGAAAAAAAAAAAAAAAAAAAGCTACCTGCCCTGCTACCTCCCTTGTGATGTTATTGCTACTCTGAGTTCTTCCACTTACTGGTTTTAGTTCCTTTCAGGTTAACTCAAATGTCCAGCTTTCCAGGGCAATTGAACAGCTTGTTTCCCTGCCAGCAGGCACTGTTCGGATTGTAGAACTCAGGTCCGATCTGGTCCTTCACTTGATAACTTTCATAGTGCACTTCACAAAGAAGATGGATTCCACTAGAACCTGACAGCTTATCCTGAAGGTCCCTGGGGGTGAGCAGATGCTGCTTGTGAAGGGCTTTTGAATAAGAAGCTAACGCACAAGACAAAAGTAAACAAATGAAAAGGGGACAAATTCAAAATGGATCAAAGGAAACACTTTTCCATCAAATGTGTGAACAAGCTACAAAACACATTTCCCATAATACTGTTAGCGAATAAATAAATGGATAAATAAATAAAATTAGCAAGATTGTAAAAAGAATAAATTTATTTATAGATAACAAGCATATCCACAATTGTAAATAATGCCTGGCAATATTATTTTAAAGGGTCATTAAAACCTCTGGTTTCAGGGCTGAGACTAACCTTTAATAAAATATGTACAGACACTTATCTCCAGCTTTGGAGGGTATATTTGCCAAAAACACTGGTGCCTGCTAGCTATTGTCAGAAAAGGAGGAGCCACATTGCATGGACTTTCTTTTACAGTGCTGTCTTGTCTGTACTCCTACTCCCTAAATCTGAGCAGACATTGAGATAAAATATTTGGCATTATTCAAAAAGGAACGGGTAAATCTGTAGATAACAAAAATATCCCATATCTCATTGAAAAGGAAATCAAAACCTTTGCTTACAGGGTTTTGATTCTGCACTAGATAAATCAAGATCTTCATATATATAAGTTATTGTACAGCAGAAGACTCCCTAAAAGGCTCACAGATGGTCTATATATAGGCAGAGCAACTGCAACAGGACCAGTTTAAGATTAGGACATGGCTGGCTGAAGGGGAATTTCATTTTTTGCATGACATTCCCCAAACATCAGAGAACATAAAGGAAACACTAATTTGTTTCCATGGGCTTTGGACCATAAAAACTTGTGACCAGAATCACCTGAATGATGTTCCAGGCTATTCTCCTTGCCAATGCTGCATGTCCCCTCTCACAGAGCTGTTGTGGTGACAGGCCTTACGTTATTTTACATTATCTCTGATGTCATCTGGTTGGTCTAATAGGAGCTGACTGGATCTCTGATCTATTAGGACTACACATCTCTGTCTTCACACCTCTCTTGGCCACAGTAGCTGCTAAAAAGAGCCTTAGGGACAACTGACATTCTTGACTGCCAGCCCAAACATCTCATCTGGAAGGAAGACTATTTCCCAAATGACATCCCCTCCCCCATGAAGGCTTTTGGCAGTCACCCTGCTGCCATCTCCAGTCAAGAACATCTGGCTGTAGGATCAGACAGCAGCAGAGCCCTCTGACCCCTGATCCTGGCTGCCCTCTCCCTACCCCTTAAAGGGGGGCTGCCATTGTCTACTGAATTGCCTGGTGGCCTCAGGCTGATTCCCAGGACCGTCCTCCCACCTGGTGCTGGCTGGATGTAAGTCAGGGGCTGAGTGAGTGAGGCACAGAGCCACCCACAAGGCAGCCTCCCCTCCAGGATGCTCTGGGATCCTCTACATACATGTTGGCAGGACCAGAATCCCACTGCCCACGTTGCATAGTGCCACATGCCAGGTGGTCCCCAGGCAGGGCTCTTGTCCTTGCCAAAGCATCGTCAGCCACTTAGCACTTTGTAGTGCAAAGGTGATACGGGGCCGAAGTCTGCCCTTAGTGGTGTTGGTGAAAAGGCAGAACAACTACACTGAAGTCACTGCAGTCCATTTGTGTGTGACCAGGAAGGTGGTTTGCACGCCTGCATTTGTGTCCTTGCCACAGAGAAATTTCTGGCTTTGCATCCCCACCCAGAAAAACAAGAGACAAGGGAATTAATGTCATTTTCCAGGTGGCTCACGAAAAGCAAAATTCCCTCATCCAGCTCAGCTTGTTATCCGCTTGTTATACAAGCTGCATTTAAACAATTATATTTAAATAACCAAAAAAAAAAAAAAAAAGAAAGAAAAAATCTGCTCTCAGAGTCCTAGCCACAAAGTTCCCTCCAGAGCCCTTCCCATTGTGTTTTGGAGGCCCTACACCTCCCCCTCCTCCTTGCCTTCGTTAACTGGAGTCCATCTGCTGTGTCCAGCCTGCTGCAGCTTGGGGAATCTCACGTCACTCCTGTCTCGGCTAGAGATGAGCCTGAGCTGCAGATTTTTGGACAGAGATGCCTGTGTTTGTTTCCCAGTGCGGGAGGAGGGGGTAAGTCTTCTCAACTTTGCCCCAGTTCCTTAAAAACAAAAGGCCGGCAGTGAAAGGTGGCTGTGGCTGTGGGCCTGGTGATGCCTAGCTTGGCCACCTCCTCCTCACCCCGCTCTGCACGGCCCCATCCCAGCTCTCCATGGCGATGGGTTGCTGTGTCACTGCTGGGTATCTGTGGCATCACTGCTGCAACGCTTCCATCACCAACAGGCAGCTCACAATCAAGGCAGCAGCTCTCCTCCACCCCTCCCAGGACTGCAAACGCAGGGCAGCCTCTCCGCCGTCTGCACTGCATGAGAAATGAAGAGACAGACAGAGAGGCGGCCCACCAGGACAGGGAAGGTGAGTGACCATCGGGCAGGGAGGACAGATAGATCACCCAAGGTCCCAGCTCCAGGGGTGGAGATAGGCCAGGGGGTGAACATCTGCCCTTGTTTCCCCAGAGACTATGTACATGACGACGTCCATCTTGCCATTTTATTCCTAAAAACTGGATCTCTCGTGCAGCATGTTATCAGCACTCTTCTCATCCTAATCCAAAACACAGCACCCTACCAGCTACTAGGAGGAAAATTAACTCTGTCCTAACTGAAACCAGGACAACATGGGGCATGGTGTGTCCCCACCGCGTTCTTGTTTGGGGAGTCCACCCTTCTGCCCGCTCTGCTAGTCCCTGCCCTGCAGGAGGGCATGAAACAGAGGGTGAAAGCAATGCAAAGAGGGAACGAGTCTGAGAAATTGCTGTGAAGCAGATGTCTGGGAATCATTATGAGAACACTCTCAATCTTCCTGGAGCAGCTGAAAGCTTTACTGCCAACAGCGCTTGGCTGCCAGTCTCCCATTGCTGTATAAATGATGATAATGCTCTTCGCTACTCCTTCTCCACACGTTTTCCTCCTCCCCCTGGGGGTGGGATCTCCTTGGCAAGCACAAGGCTCTTGTTATATGTGAGGAGTTGTTGGCAGCGAGGGCTGGGATTGAACACAAGAGGGAGAGGGGGTAAGGTCCCTCTTAAAGCTAATAACCACCAGTGATGGGCCCCCGCTGCGGCATTTTGTGCTCATTACACAGCTACTCCGGGTGCCTTTAATAGGCAGCACTTGCCTGTTCACAAGCGCTGAGCTTTGATAGGGGTTGAAGGGTCAGAAGCATCCACTGCCTGTAGGAAAAAAGCAGTGAGCCCCTCTCCTTGCAGTAGCACTGACCAGAGCCCAGAACTCGGTCCCTGGTACAAAAGTCCAAGAGGCAGCTGTCCTCTACCAAGGTCCATCACTCGTCTTTGCAGGCAGTGCTGTCCTGCAGCCCTCTGGTACCCAGGGTCTGTCTCAGCTTTCTGCAGAGGGTCCCTGCTCTGGGGCTTAATCCTTTTGCTTTTGGTGGCAACTAGCAGTTGCTCACGGATCTACAGCTGCAGCTCCAAAGAGCCCACTCTGCACTGCTCCTCTGCTGACGAAGGGCTATCTACTCAGCGCTGAAAGATATTCCCGACTGCACACTCAGCAATAGGAACACAAAACAGCAGTGTTCCTGTACTTGCCTACTGTATGAGAACAGCTTTTCCACATACAGAGTTTCAGGCTGCGCTGCTTATATTTAAGACCTGAAACCTGACAAACAATAGCAACAAATAATCAAATACCCCAGCCCTCTGCCTGGCAGACCTAGCCCACTCCAGATGAAGCACAAATTCATGGATGGCACCTCTGAAGATATGTCCTGTGTCTGGACAAGGCATAGAGAGCCATGTGAACTTTCCTTTGTAGAGGTCAGGGAGCTATTCTGACTCCCAACTATAAACTCAAGATATGGATGATCCAAGTTTGCTGTATTCTTGGATTAAAAAGCCCCAGTCTTTTCCAGAAAATTTTAATGCTCGTACACAGGTCTGTTGAGCACATGTGACAGCTCTAATTTCAGCCCTACTGAATACACAGGCAATCAGTGTCAGAGCTACTGAGCAGGAACCCAGGAGAGCCACTGACCTCACCAAGTAGCAAGATAACAGAGAGCCAGCCCAAGGGCAGGCCCTGACGCCCCTTCCCTCAGTAGCCCTCTCCCTGGGTCCCCAGCAGGGCCTTCCACACGGCTTTTCCTCTATTAGCCACAGAGGCCTGGCAACTGGGCCCCTGGCTCCCTGTGGGATGCAGGATTGTTGGATTCCAGTAGACTCTGGCATGAGTAAAAGGCAAGTGAGTGATCACTCCTTTGACTTACTCAGAAATGAGAAGCAGGCACAAGCAGGCCTGCACCAGCCAAGAAACTTTTCTCTGTAAATCTCCCTGTGCCTTTTTGGTGGGATTAGTAACAGCACAGAACTGTTTTGCAACTCAAATGCCCACATATTTGTTTGGCCACTTTCAAGCAGTGGAAATAAGCAGGAGGCTTCATTACCCACAGAGAAAAGCGGACTAAATGCAATTACTGCACTTCTTTCAGATCAAAATGGTATAGTGCAGCAAACAGATAAACCCCATGCCAAAACATTTCCTAAAGAAAGCTTTATTACAGTGAGGCCCAGTTCTCAGAGGCCTTTCGTATTCTTTATGTTACAAAGTCGTGGAATTGACTTATCCAGAAGGACTTGCACTCTAGAACTGCACTGCTTCCCTTTTGTTGTGTTGTTATGAAAACTCAGGTTTCCTAAATCTCCTTAATAAAAGTTCTCAAAGGGCTGATAGGAGAAGATGGGAGAAGCCAGCCAAGTGTAGCATTCCAGGGCCAGCTCCCTCTTCACACAGGGAAAGAGTTAGAGACCCAGGTTAAAGGTCTCGCTTAAGCCACCCGAGTCTGCCAGATACAAAGCTGTTTGGCTGAAGATCTACCACACCCTGTGCTCCTTTCTCCCCACACCCATGCTCTCCCCTTGCCAAACCCATCTTTGCAGGGTGCTGACTAGGTTCTCAGCAGGGGATCTTTGTTCTCAGGGCTAAAAAAAAAAATTATTTTCTTATGAAGCCATGGGAGCATCTCAGTTCTGGAAATTCCACGAATTCAACTCGCACTGAGATTTGCAGTTAAGGAAGGACCAAAGATTAATGGTGGAGGTGCTGATTTACACACTAGTTCTGTGTTTTTCTCATAGAAAAAAAAATCAACCAAATAAATAAATAAATAAAAAGGACAATCAAGAGACATTCCATGGGAAATTTTTTCATTAATGATAAATGGTTGACAAGTTTGGCCAGCAGTTAAAACACTGTTGGTCTGACAAGTTATCATGAAACACCATGGGATCAGCAGCCAGAATGCTTCATGCTGCTTCTCACCTTCATGGGCACAGGTCCGACATAGGGCCGGACCACACTTCTGTTTGGAGTGTGGTATGGGATTGTGGATCACCTGCTCCACTGACCCCTCTGTCACCTGTGGTTGGTGGGCCATAAGAAATATCTTTAAAAGTGAGTTATGTAAGGAAGGGCGCTGATCATATGACTAGAAAAAAGAAAAAAAAAAGATAAAAAGATCATTTCAGAACTGGTCTGTAATCTGCCCCTGCTGTCATGCACCAGCCTAGTAGGCCTTGTATAGCCACTGTCCCCAGGCTCTCTGCTGACCTGTTTCTCTAGTACTTATTTACTCTCTGTACCTTCTCCTGGTCTCTTCTCCTCATTGTATTCAGGAAAGTTGAGATCAACAACAGATCTCATTTACATTCCTTTGTCTCCCAGACAGCCATCGTTTCTACACGTCTCTGAACCTCCATCTGTTCGCTCATCCCATGTGAAAGTCTGTCCCCTAACCCATTCTCTTCCTTCCCTCTTCCAACTCCAGTCCTGCCCACACCTCATTATTTTCATCTGTTACGGGTGGGATTTAATTCTGTAGCAGTGCTGAGAACAACTGGGGAATTCAATCTGCACGAAAGATACCCCACAAAATCAAGCGCTGTGTTAGGAAATAAGTTGGAGTTCATTTCTGAAGAGTGAAGGGCCTTCATATCACAGATGTGTCAAAGGAAAAGTAGGTGGGTCATAAGCAGTGGTGGGGCTACATCCATCATTTTGCCTTCACATGAAAATCCTCAGCTTTGGCTGGAGCATGGAGTGGCACAGTACAGCCCAGGAGTGGGAAATAATCTGTTTTTAGATGTCTGTGTTTTCCTATTGTTTGTCAAAACTCATTTCCCTTCTCTGGCTGCCTGGACCTAAATAAAGCGCACTTAAAAATACAGACAATGCATATTACACATGTTGGAGCTGCATTAGATCATCCCACGTGGCTCTGCTGCAGAAGCAGGGAGGCTGTCTGTATCCTCGGGGGTCACCTCCAGTTCTCGCTCCTCCTGCTGGACCGCCTTTCATTTCGCCCACAGGGATGTGCAGTGCTGCACAGCCACGTGGGCGCCAGAGAAAAGCAGATAAATACACACAAAGAACAGGAAAGGAGAGAGAAAGCCAGGGGAATACATTGGTGGGTTGAGCTGCCTGACAAACCTTCTGGGGACTTCACATCTTTTGTTTCAAGTAGGGGCTTTCTTTGAACGACAATGTCTAAGCTGGTTATCTAATACACAGGTGTGAAACCCTCAGCAAGAACATATAAGGTATAAAAGACAGCTCCTGCGTCCCCCAGGACTGCAACTAACAGCTGCTTTTGCAAGGCTTCTTGTGACCATTTAAGTCATAGGGCTTTTCTGCTAAGAAACAGTAAAGAAAATTCTGCTTTGTTGGGTGAAGGGAATGCTGGAGAGGTGGGTTTTTTTTCCATATATCCAGCACCCTTTCATGCCCCCCAGTAGTACTCAATGACTTGTCTCCCACAACATGTAAAAAATTCAGCACCAGGAGTGCAGCCCTGGGCTGAAAGGAGGCAGCCAACAAAACAGCGGAGAGGAACCAGGGAGATTTTGCCTGTGGACACCAGGCAAATGATTCCTCGTGTTGCAGGGCCAAACTGCTTTCAGCAACTGTGGGAGAAAATTGGGGTTTTAGAAGTTTGTATGCTTTAGATTTCCTGGCGGCTGTGAAAAGTCAGGTTTGGCTTGATTTTTCATCAAATGGTGTCAAATTTTTTGACAAATTGAAAAAAAAATATATTACAAGATGTTTTAAGGCATACTTTTGGTATTTTTTAGTCAAATTGAGCTTTTCCAAGATGAAAACCCTTTCATATTATTTTTTGTTTTGAAAACACCAAAAATCATTGGGCTTATTATGAGTGATTTTTCTAAGTGACCAGTTCTGTGAAAATTTTCTTGAAATATTGGTACTACTGAGAACATATGTTTTGCTTCAGGCAGAAACTAACCAAAAACTTTTCCATTGCGAGGTTTATGTGTGATACCAGTGAGAAAGCTAAGCAGCCTCTGCTAAGACTTACATGGACATTGCAAAAGAAATATGGTATTTCCAAGCTGACACTTCTCACATTAGAACAGCTGCTACAGCCCTCAAAGTACAGCCACTACAGCACCTCAGTCTACCACAAGTGATTCAGAAGAAAAAATAATAATAATTGTTCATTACCTGTACATTGTCTGTAGGTTTTTTGCTGTTGTTATTTTTAAGCTGGAACATCATTTGTCGCACTAAAGGCATGAGCATTTTGATTTATTGCTTAATATTTGTATGTCATTCAACAAGCGTGGCTCCCAGGCTCGGGCGCTGCAGTTGATGTGCAAGAGGAAAGTCACTGCCAGAGAGAGCTGTCAACACATCTCATGATCTCTGTGTCCTCGGAAAGCAGCATGCTTGTCCCTGCACCTGGCTTTTACAAGTCTCTATCATTATTCCAGCACTCCTATATGATATCCAGATTTGCCTCCACCTCCTACATGTCCAACCTCATCCCAGATTTATTACTACAAGCCAATGGGCTGATCTGCAAAGCCCATTCAAAAGTGCTGGGAAACTTTAAAGTGTTGCTGGACACTGCCTCCTCTCTCATTTAAGTTATCGACATTCTGCTGTTAACAGTTTTCATTTGGGGGTCTTTTGACCCTCTTCTTTGTTTCGTTTATCCTTACTGCAATTTTTGGCTTCCGGTGAGGTTTTAAACTCTTCTTGGCAATAAAACATAGAAATATTTCACAGCTACCCACCCACACCAAAACACTTTTGTGACCCAGACGCTGATTGGGTGGATAGTGGCTTTTATTTCATACTTCAGTGCTCCATTTGGGTAGTGAGGAGAATAGTAATTCTCTGGCTAATGGAGAATAATCTGAAAAGCATGTTACATCTATACAACCCTAGGTCTGCTTTATGGTGCACATGCTCTGTCCTCCCCAACTCACATGTGGTCTCATTAACAACCTTTGCTCAAAATAATATTGTGTGATAATTTCTAGAGCTGGATCCTGGCCTGATCCATGCTGAAATCAATGTGTGTTAAGTCCAGCTCTACTTTTTCCTTTTGCCTTTCTCCTCTCCTGAGGTCTTTGCAGGCTTTTATTCAGGAGTGTAGCACTGTGCCATCCTTATGACATGGTTAGTAAAGAGTCATTAGTGTTGAGGGTTTTGCTGCCTAATGACAGAGCTAGCGCCGCAGCACTTGGCATGCGAAGGATTGTCTGGGGCAGAGGACACCATGCTGGAACTAGGAAAACCTGTGTTCAATTCCTCACTGAGCAGTCACAGACTTCCTTCCTTTGGCTAAATCACTTCATCTAGCGTGTGCTTCAATTCCCCATCTGTGCAGGGTGGATAATGTTTCCCCCTACCTCCAAGCAGTGCAGTCATCTAAATCTTTGCTGGTCCAGGGTATTTTGTTATCACAAAGATGGGAACAAAGATCAGAGGCTACAAACCCATAGAACCCAGAGGTCCCTTTCAATGAAATCCCTGAGTATCCTGCAAAACCCAGAGTTGGTGAATACCATAGAAGCAAAAAACAACTGATAACTAAGTGTGTCTGATTGTACCACATAGGGATCACATTTCCTAAGATCTGAGAAATTACTAAATATTGCAAAAGGAAGGAAAATCTCCAACAGAGAACAAGGACTTTACTTAATTTCCTATCTTTGGTTTCCTGGGGAGCCACTTAGCTTAAGCAGATATAAAAGTTCAGTTCTTCATAGGTCTGGGGGCCAGTGAAAGCCATGAAAAAACACATAAATAGCTAGGACTTAATTTACACATTAACACCTCCCCTTTCCTAGAAATACCCACCCTTTCTGGTTTGTTTACATCATTAGTACACATCATTAATTACCACATGCTGATGGATTTCTGGTGCTGTGTCAAATGTGTAGAACTTCCGTACAGTGCGAGGGCCTGATTCAGGTCCCACTGGGACCAGCAGCATCGATCTGTTGGCTTACACAGGAATTACCCACAGGAGTGGGCTAGTGTACAGGGGAGAGATGATGACCTGCTCAGTTCTCAGCAGGATGAGGCCCTAGGAATCCCTTTCCTACCCAAACCCACATCCCATCAGGCAATCTCTGAATTATTGTTGGGGCTAGCTTTTTGTAACTACATGTTAATAAATACCTCTCAACTCTAGCCTCTTCTCCATAAAGTATAACAAATGTTTCACAGCTTCAGCCTCTGGACCATAAAGCATAATCCTTTGCAGTGACCTGTGTTTTCCTTGTAGTAATATTTCTCTCCTTATTGTGCCTGTCGACTTTGCCCGCACAGCCCATCAATTAACAATGGTGCCTACAAATAAGGGTTTTTTTATACACCTAGTTAAAACACAGCCATCAAGCGTGGGGGTTTTGATCTCGCCTTGTGTTTCTGTACAAGTAGCATGAGGTGAAAGTGGCAGGAATGGACGTTCTTGGGGGGGTGGGCAACCAAGATAAAAGTCTTCATTTAACACCACTTGAATGTAAATTGTAGTGAAGCATGTTAGTGATAGAGGGGAGGTTATGACTGATCAGATACAAGCCTTTGAGTAGTTTGCCAAACCAAACTCCTTCTAGGAATTTTTCTTCTTTCTTTTTTTGCATTCTTCTCGCCACTTTTGATCACTGACATATGCCCTCATGGCTGCTATCAGGGAGTCAAAAAACTAAGCTGCCTGGGGCAGGAGTAGGAATATGGGATAGAAAGGGAGACATCAGCATATCAAAGATACTTAAGCACAAGGACAACTTCAAGGGTTTTCTTCCAGAGATAATCACCAAACTAATACAAAGTGAAACTGAAGGTGAAGAAAGTGAGAAAGAGAACTGGGAATATTTCTGCTAGGGAGGGAAAGTTCTTTGTTATGTGAAAAAGGAGTCAGATAACAAACCTCTTACATAGCTGAAAGACCAAGCCCAAGTGATACTGGAGTTTGGCTTCCCTTCACTTCAGATGCAGACCTTGAGCTCAGACTAGATCTTGAGCTAAATTCTGACAGGAAATTATTCTGGGATTTCATGTGGTGGAGACGTTATGTGCCACAAAACAAGCTGATATGTTGATGACAACATGAAGAGTAAAAATGTCAGATTTGGAATGAAAAACTCTGAGAAAGTAGGGTTATAAATGTCAGGTTTTGATCAAAATATAGCTCATTTTTGCTTTGATGTGTCATCATCTATCATATTGACATTAGAAGAAGTATTTTGCCATTCATTCCTTCTCGGAAAACCCAGAAGAAGACCTTGTTTAAGTTAGATTTTATTTTTATTTTTTTTTATGAAGATTTTGAATATCTCTGTATGTAATGACTAAGAACACCTGGTTATTTTGCACAAGTTACCCTATCATTGTTCTGCTGCAAGTCATGGACTAAGCAAAAAGCCTCTGTGAGCTATTAATATTTTTCATGATGTTCCTATGAGAGACATATCTGAATAATAAACCTTAGCTGAGGAGGTCCATATAGATATAAATAGATACAAGATCAAGGGCCAAACTTAGGTCTCTATGAGAGTAGATATGACTTGCCAGAGTTTGGATTTGATTATTTTACAAAGATCTCATAGGTGAGCAGAAGTGATGGAAAAGGGGGATTGAGGGTTTCCACGTCACCCAGTCCACAAGTGTGACGCTAAGGAAAAAACTAAATGTCAGCTCTAGTTCAACGTCCTAGTGAAATATCTAATCCTGATCACACTTATGTTTATGGCATATTTAGTTAAAGGGGCCTGTTCTGGAAGAAGACTATGTGATTCACAGTTACATCTGTTATTTCTGAGTTGGGAGAATTTTCAATTTTCCAGTGATCGGTTGTGATAAAACACAGTATAAGGTATATAAGTATTCTGCAGTCAAACATGAAAGCTGGCACAGAGCAATGTAAACCTTACCTACCCCATGCAATAACGCTAAAAACACCTTATCAAATTTTGACCCAGAAATACACGTCGCAAGATAACAAATAACTTGTTCTTGGAGAAAGGCCCAGCCCTGATTTATATCTTGCAACCCAAATAAATATAAAAAGTTTGCCAGAGCTGACCATGTAAATCTTAACCACCTCATATGGTTTCATTCTATGAAGTGAAAAATACAAGGAAGAAGGTGTTTTTACACTGTGAATGAGCTATTCAGGAAAAGTGTTATTTATTGAACTCTATGGGAGGGAAGTTAATTTCAGAAGTTATAAACATGATGAATTATAGGTAATATCTTGGAGGAATTAAACGCAATTGAAAGGAAAAAGGGTCCCTATCTTCATTTAAAAAAACAATTAGGGTTGAGCAATGTTAAACATAGGCTTACACCTGCCAGGAACTGGCTGACTGACAATCTTTGAGGCTATTGCTGATTAACCAGAGTGGGGAGCTTCTCACAAACCAGTGGCACCATTGTTTTGTGTCTTCAGTCCTCATGGGGATTCCTCGGACAGTGCTGGGTAATATTTTCAGCCTAGGGTTGGTTTGTGACCTATTTGCTTTCACTGTTCTCTATTTCTACAGTGCAGATGATCACCTGAGAAACCTGGCAGTGTCCCTGCTCCCAGACCAAGTACTTTCAAGCAGGCAGAGATAGGATAGTCCACAGCTACTGTCAGGCAGACCTATGAGCCTCACCTGGACACATCCCCTTGTCCACCTCCACTGCTGGGCACAGACACGTTCATGCCCACACAGGGACACCTCACACAGGCACACACACTGTGCACACATCACCTGGGTTTACACCAGTGGGCACCAGTACATACTGGTCTTCAGACTCACAAGTGCACATATAGTGCTTATAACACTGAGAGACCCGCAGGTGTTAGTTGCAATTTTGCTGCCTTTAATAGAAACTGTCCATGGCTCCCAACACACCAAGATGTCTCAGCCTTGTATAACCTTGGTGTTGCGAGCCTATGCTAATAAATCTGAATAAGTAAAGGACAGATACAAATCTGGGTAATAGAGTTAAATATCCCTTCTTAACTCAAACACAAAACAGATGTTTTCCATCTACCAGCAGGCCTCCATGATTATCCACACTGCCCATGCAGTCCCCCCAGGCTCCCTGCCGGCCCCTTTCTCCTGGGTGATGAATATGATGAATATGAATATTCTCCTGGGTGAGCTTTATTCAGCTGCTTGAAAGCACCTCCTATTCTGCTTTGCTTTGCTTTGCTCCCCACAATCCCAAACTCTGCCTGCAGTCACCACTTTGCTGTGGAGCTCGGCCCAGTCACCCATACTGAGGCTGTAATAATATTTGGCATTTTTTTCCCAGTGTGGTAAGTGATCTTTGCAGGCAGCATAGGAGCAGTAATTAATACGTGACATAGACTGCGAGAGAGAATGTTGCTGGCAGGAGCTGAGACGAGGTGTAGATGTTACACAGACCTTTGGAGCAGAGATGGGACTCAGACACGTGATGCCGCTGTTGGTGCTCCCTTGCACAGTGCTTTGATGTACCAGAAGCACACCAGTCCTTCCCACCATCCCAGCAGCTCAGAAGAGCTGCCCAGCAGGTGAAAATGGGCAGGCAGAGACCTTCATGTACACTACAATCGCAAGCCCCGTATATTTTACTGTATAACGATGAGTTCTCATACAGCTCTGATGAACTTCTGTGCGGAAAACCATCACTGCAAGCATAACTGTACAGCCCACAGAAAGCTTTGGCAGCTTTGTTGGTGGGACATCCTCACAGGCAGCGCTCACTGGGACCTGTCTGGCCAGCCCATGACAGCAGACAACAGGAGATCTTCACCTGCTGAAGGGGAGGAAATCTCTTGAACTGTGTATCTGGGTTCAAAATGACGCAGACAAAAAGATAACGCTGAGCTAAACAATAATCTGGCAAGAAGCTCTCAAAATTGGGCTTGCTTATTTAATTAAAAAAAAAAAACACAAAAAGAACTTTTTTTCTTTCTCTCTATCTGGAACAAATTGAGAGCAGTTCAATCTTATAATTGCATTTCCACAACATTGTGCCAAGGCAATCAGAGTTGTCAGGACCAAGCTGTCTTCTTTAAGAGTTAAATTTTATTAGAGCTTGCTTGCAAGTCAGCTGCATGAACTCCAATTTATCCCTTGGATCCACATAGCACAGCCTCAGCGTGAACCTCCTGGTTGCTCCACATAGAGAACCCTGTCGGCAGGCTGATTAGAATAATATGTGCAAAGATAGCACCAAAATTCAATTAAAATGACACTTTTTGTTGGAAACAGACTAGGGAGAGCAACTCACATCTCAAAAGCCAACTTGCATCACTGGGCCAGAAAGCAGTGTTTTACAGGAAAGGCCTGTTGTGGGGATTGCGTGACTTGGACAGTTGACTGGAAGATATGGGGGTCTAAAATCTGGTATTTAAAGAACATTTGCTACCAAATTCATATTTGGCTTTTAAACGCTGTCATTGTCTTCTTCCCCATTTTTCCCCTCAAATTCTTTGGAACCTAAGGAGTAATCTTAAGTGACCTTTAACCACAAAACCTTGGCTGGTGTTATAGCCACTGCCTTCAGAAGGGTCAAAGGCAGTTGGATGTAAACCAGATCCTAGAGCTCTGACCACACCATACCTAGCAACTTCTAAAGAGAGTCCAAGGAAAAGTAAAGACTGAACACGCTCTTCTCCAAATAGAAATTCCCTCCAGGGCAGGATTTAGGACAGAAAATTTTCCATTGCTACAGCCTGAATTGGACATGTCCAGCAAATACTTAGGACTTCAGGGTGGCTTTCTGACTTCAGCTGAACTGAAGTTGATCAGTGCTATTATCCTGGGAATTTCAGAGATTTTTTTTTCTTTCCTAGCACCAAGTCCAAAGAAATGAGTAACATTCACATTTAAAAAGGAAACAAACAACACAAAAAAAAAAAAGAATGTGAACATCTGGAAGTCAGTCCTCACAAATGGCTGCGTATAATCAGGATTAAGCCATTACTGTGTCTTGCTTCTTAAATGATGGAAAACTGAATTGTTCTGAATTAATGTTCTCTCTGCTAAGAACCTGCTACAGGCAGAGAAGAAAAGAAAGCTTTGCTTGAACAGCAGTGGCAGAAGAATTTTAGCTTTTTAAAACCTCAGGTTTCCCCTGCGTAAACCATTTGAACACTGGAATGTAAAGTAGTGATGAAAAATGAAAGCCATGTCAGCCCAGAAAGCGATATATTAAAGCAAAGTGTTTAGAAGTCAAAGGCCCTTAAATAAATCTAAAATACGTACTTTATTTTAAGCCCTAAATCTGCTGCTGCTAATCCTCATCTTTAAAACCAGAAACCTATTTTACCGGAAAGCTAGCTGAAGCAGAGTGGAATGTGACGTGACTAGCTCAACAGTAAGTTATTAACTTTGATATTTGTTTTGTCCATCACTACCAGCATCATATCTCTGAGGTATTTCAAAATGACTCTAGTTCTTTATGGCATGACAGTGAAAAGAATGAACCAACAGCCCAGCTCCCTATCCCCTGCTGCAGTAAATGCAGAAGTTGCAGGTTGTATTCTACCTGGCCCCCATTCCCTTTGCTGACAACAGTCAGCATTCACACTTTGTCTTTTCATCAAATTGTGCACACGTTTAATCCTGCGCCAGTCATGAGGCTGGCAATCCTCCTTGTCACCCTTTTACAGTGGAAGGAATTGGAAAAGGGAGGTTCAGTGAGCTGCTCAGGGCCACAGAAAGACGTGATGCTATAATGAATGTTGGGAAGCAGAGGTGACGTGGTCTCATGGGTACGACACACCCCACTGGGGCCTGGAAATCTGCAGCAGAGAAGTGATGGGGCTTAATGTGATCTCTCCTCTTCTCTGAGCACCAGTTTCCCTTCATGCTGGCATCTTCCTTATCTGGGAGCTCTTGAACAAGAGGGATCAGCAGAAGATGATGTAGCACAGGGTAACTTTCCCCTAAGTGCCTCTGGGTACTTCTGCTTAAAAAGATGTGTTTCAGTGAGGATAGCCAGCTTGAGTTCTTACTCAGGGATTTGTAAATTCTCTCCCCTGTTGTGTGAGCGGCATACAGGGAAAATGCCCATGTTGCTTTGAGATTCTGGTACATGAATTCTGGGCTGCTCTGTGCTCAGCAACAATAGCATGGACCATCAGCTGAGGGCTCACGATGTTGGCCAAGCTGGGGTCTCCTGTGGAGGCTGACTCCTGAAGGAAGAGGTTTCCCAGAGGTTGTGTCTGTCACCTGCTATGTGACAGGTATAAATCCGTGTTCACTGAGAAAACACATGTTGGCTGTTTGTTAGCTCTGGCTGTACCCAGGGCCACGGGCTGCCCTTGCTGCAGTAGGGAAGAGAGAGCAGGAGGAGGCGCCTTGAGCAGAGCTGCGCAGAGCAGTGCCAGGTCTTTCATTTCCTCTTTCTTCCTTCTTTGAATAGAAAATCCCATTGTTTTAGGTTAAAATCTGAAAATTCCCAAGAGGTTTAGTGGGATGGGACTAATTAGTCAACATGGACATAATCTGGTCTACACAAGCAGTGCCTAACTCCTAACACGTTGCTAATGAATAGCGCTGACCAATAAATGAAACAAGGCAAAGTTTTCTCCTGCCAAGTAATACATTTTTCTGCCAAAAAATATGTGAAGGAAAATAATCCAAATAGTTCTGTTGACTTTCAGTCCCAGGTTTTGATTTTCACTTTGTTTTTAAACTTCTTTGATCTTTCTGAGAGGGAGGGAGAGGGACAAAAGCTCATATGCCTCTCATTTTTCCCATAGGTAAAGGAGGCAGAGAGAAGAGAAATGGAAGAAAAATGCCAGTTTTCTTGTCTCCCCCCATATTTATTTATCTACCTTTATTTATTTACCTATCTCTACCTATTATCTACCTATTTATTTACCACTTTTCCGAGCTGGGACCACTGTGGTAGAAAAAGAGTAGGAAATGTGTAAAATGAGGAAGAAGCAAAGGATTCTTTCTTCTATCTCCTCATGTTTGTGGTTTTTTTTTGTTTGTTTTTGGTTTTTGTTTTTTTTTTTTACAAGAAGGTAAGACAGAGAATACTAAAAACTCACAACTTCAGATATTGAAAGGCCAAATCCAGTCAAAGAATTGGAAGGTAAAACTGAGTAAAAATGGTTCTGTGCTGAATTTTTATTTACTGAGAATATTTACTGGAATGAAACACTTGCAAAAAAAAATGTTTCAAAATAAAATGCATACTCCATTGATAGGAGAATACAATTGATAAAGGAAGGATACAAAAAGAGAAAAAACAGGGAAGTATAAAATGCAGAAACAATTTCAGAGCCTAATTCTAGGATCTGTGATGTTTCCTGTAACAAAATAAGAAAGCTAGAAATACCTATCAGTCTAAACCTTCAAGACACTTATTTTCTCAGCACCTTATAATTTCTGCTGGGGCAAAGGATCTTCAGTACCCTGCAGCATCTTGCCCTGACTCTCATATGTCTGGTGTGAAATTTCCCCAATTTCCCTCCATATGGAACTACAACGCCCTGGTCATCAAAAAGCTGCTCCTTGTCTCCAGCCTTGCTGTGTCACTTGCTATAAACATGTATGACGAATGAGTGTTAATGCTGTTTGAGAAATTTAGTGACCCCCAGTCAAGCTGTGAAAATGACAAACCTCGGAATAAAATAAACCAACATATAATCCTTGCCACTGTTGCTTTTGTTATAGCCAAGGGAGTCTTCAAAATATATTTCCAAGTATGTTTCCCAACACCTCAGCTCCAGAGATTTGTTTTACAAGTCTTGGCTACAAATCACAGCCCTCCACCCAAGGATGCTAATGGTCTATTCTATATTGAGCCTTCATATCCATATGTCTGAATCCCTGTAGCGTACACCATGCAAGCAATGCTCTATGTAGTTAGAGAAGCCTGAGACATTTTTTGACGTGACCATGATATGACTGGAATGATTTTTCTGTGCTTGAACCAGCCATATTGATATTTTCCATGCTGGGGAGATAAATTTTAGTTAAGGATGGTATTTCTATTCTGAAAAGAAATAAGGGTGGCTTTGATCTGAAATTTCTCATCCAGTTCACAAAATATGAGGATAGGGGAATAAATGGATGACTTAGAAACTCTTACCAGAAGCCCATTTTGTCAGCTAGCATCTTTCTGCTTGGAGGCAAGGTCTTGAAAATGGGCTGACTGCTTGCCACTGGGAAGCGCTTTTTGGTGCTCTCAGGAAGTCCTTGCCTGCTTTGGCAAGCCAGGAGTTGCTGAAACACTCCATTTCCCTTATACTGAGCAGGGACTCCCATCATATCACATTCTTGTCTGAGAGATTTTGCCTGCACAAAGCATGTGTGGATGCCACCCTAGGGAGGGAGGAGGGGAGCCAGACTTCTCCATGACGGGTCCCTGCTTTCCCTGCCACGCTCTGGCTCATGTCGGGCCAACCAGGCAGGCTTTCTGGCCCCTTTCCCAAGGAGTCTTTCTCTGGTGGATCAGACTGAATTGTTTCTTTTTGGGAGGTCTTCGTAATCAAGCACCATTGGAGGACTTGAAACAAAACAGCGAGATTTTGTGGTCTCCTGGTGACCTCTGCATGGAGAAAATGCACAACCTTCCTTATCCTCACCCTGTACACAGCATTGGCAGCTCTCATGCCAGCTTCTGTGGAGCTGAAATCACTCTTTTGTTCTCTGCTTGTACAGCTGTTTAGCAGCCCCAGGCACCTCAGCAGTGCAAGGACTAAGCACTAAGCCACATTAATACACTTTCCCACCCAGTTGAGCTTCCCTAAAATCCCTTTTCCAGAAGAAACTGCTGTCTTCTCCATCCACTTTCCTAGCAGCCTATTTCAGAGAGCTGAAGTCCTGTCCTGGCTTCTTCCTTGCAAGCTGCCTCCCTCCATCAGGAGCCGTGTGCTGGGTCTGTACTGATCCCAGTCAGTCTACAGGGGGCAACAGGAGTGAGGGCCCTCCTTGCATTAGTTATTTTTTTTCAGCTGTAGATGGAAAAAAAATATCCTCTTGGAGAATACAATAGGAAAAATGAGCTCAATACATATCACTTAACTCCCCTCCCTGCTCCCATACATTCCTGGTCTGAGCCAGGGGAGCAAGAGCATTAGAATATAACCCAAAGCACCCGCTTTTTTTTCACTGTTGCTTTCTTTTAGATATTTTTTGAAGGAGATGTTGCAGGTGGCCTTCTCAAACACATTGACTGCGTATAACGGACTTTTCCCCTTCACACTTTCAGAAAGGAATCGATAGTCCTCTGGAGGGCTGGTATACTTCAGCTGTAAACATTTCAACCTTCCGATCAAGATGGGAACAGCAGTATGTGACTCAGACACCACCATCCTGAGCAGTCAAGGAAGACTTTATGAGTTAGTGCAGCTGAGCTCCATAAGGAATGAGCAGCGTGTCAGCAGAAAGCAGGATCAAATCAGAAACAGCAAACAAAGGGACAGAGAAGAAAATGATCACATTTGTAACTGATGCCAAGCTTTGGACTCTGAGCTGTCACCTCCAGCCTCCCATGCGTGGTGGCAATGCACCTGACGCTACCAAACAAAAGGACGGTCTGGCCTGTGCTCCCCTGCGCAGCACAGCGCACGTGCTGTAGGCGTGTAACACTCTGCAGAACCGCTAAGTATTGGCAACGAGAGGGAACATCATGTCTTTTCCAGCTGTAACTCTTGCAAATCCATGGGAAACTTTCCTTCTCAAACATCTCTCTTGGTCGGCTATAGTTTTTCTTGCTGGCTGGTTTACATTTCTGTGCGCAGATAGTTCCAAAGCTGCTGCTTTAGCTACCCTCCATTTTGGTATCAAGCCACATATTTTAAACCCTCTAATATTTGTAATTAATATAAACACGGGTCACACATGTATTTATATGTGCTAAATGCCAAATTGGCGCGTGTCCTCTTGGCTCAGACGGGGCCTGGAGACTTCCCTGTGGGTGTCCCTGTGGGTTGGAGGGATCGCTTCCATCTCAAACAACTCCTGGACCGGCTCCTGGACAGGCTCCTGGACAGCCTCACAGCACCTGCGCTTTGTCAAAAAGGGACCTCAGGACCGTGTGCTGGCACTTAGGTGGTGGCTGTGAAGCGGGGAGCGAGCGCTGCCTCCTGTCCCCTGCCCCACCGCCACCTCAGTGCTGGCAGGTGGCGCAGCCTCAAGGCCTGCAGGCACCGGCCCACTGTAGGCCGGCTCCCAAGCCCCTGTCACTTCCCATACACAACATCAATGTGTGCCCATGACCAAGGCCACAATTGCTCTGCCTGCGCTGGGGTGCAGCCTAACACCCGAAACAGATGATAGGTTAGCCATATCTCTTGCTGTCTCCCCCTCTCTGTCTCTGTCTCGCTCAGGCTTCCCCCACCAAAGTGCCCGAGCACCTCCCAGGCCAAACAGCTGTCTGACAAGCCTTCTCCCCGGGGCTCCTAGGTTTTGGATGCTTTCGGATCCACTTCCTCATTCTGCATTGCTCCCCACATATCATCTCTGAGCAGCAGACTCTCTGGATCCGGCACTTGAGCAGTAAGTGACAGAGGAGTTGATTGCAAACAGATCTTTTCAGTATGTGTACATGAAACACATAGTTATGTTCAAGACTGGAAATCTTAAAATTATTTTTTAATATATTTCCTTATGTTTTTCCTACTAATTTCATGTTCCCTTTTTTAGCTGTGCTTGCAACATATTTGGAACCTGCCCTCCTAAGTCACATGGATGAATTATTGCTTTGCTTTTTCTGGGAAACTAATACTATCGAACGGTCACTCCAGTGTACGCCACAAGCACTACTGGCAGGGAATATGTAGGTACTTCAGATTTATGTGGCTGTAACTGAAAGCAGAATTTGGCCATATTCTGCCTAATGAAAAGAGATAGCCACAATGGGCTTTTGTATGAACCTGGCTCCTAGAAGTTATGGCAATAAAAGAAGCAATGCTATCATTTGTTAATTCTAATTATTTCAAGAGTCAGCCATGGAAGGCTGTTCTTAAAGGGATGTGCTGAACAAAAATGTATAAATAGAAAATAGCAGTTCTTTTACCAGCAGAATAAGGGCAATATCGACTCCTCCAGGAATTTGTATCATGCTCATCAACATGTGGTTTGAATACCACAGGTTCTTCTATACATAAAGAATATGTGTTTCTCTTCCAAAGTCCTTGGAATAAGCCTTTCTTCTTGTCTGTAGAATTTCTGTAGCAAACTCCTATTACTCAAGTCAATTGTACATAAGCACAAGGAGGTATTATTGTCGTAACGCCACATCTCTGTCACCCGCACGTAGAAATGCCACCAGCCAGGCTGTGATACTCATTGCTCAGTGAGAGATGGCCAGTAGCCCACAGTCAACAGGAATCAGAAGCAAGAGAGCAAGCAGATTTTTTTTTTTTTTTTAAATACAGTTCTCCTGTAGAGTTCCTAGGTCTTTTCTCACAGGTTTGATCAGTATCCAAGCCTTATCCATCTCCTGTTCATGTTGTCTTACAGATGGTAATAGCAGTCATTTACCCTTTTGTATTTGTCAATCACCAATTAACAGTATTTCAGGTCTAAGTCATCTAAGTCATCTGCCCATTAACAGCTCCAAAAGGGAATAAAATGTTTCACTTAAATGCCACGTACAACTGTTATATCTTGTTCATTTCTTGAATGTGTGTGCTTGCATTCAAGTTAATTTAGGGCTGATGACAAGTATCATACTGACAAGCCCAAAGTTCAGCACACATTCTCCTTGTCTTCGTCATGAGGAAACGTGAAATCTTCCAGTTGCCCATGAATCTATGTGGTCATTTACCCGATGTGGGGTTTCTTCCCCCGCATCCTCTCCCTGGGGAAAGTTGTGTGCACAAAGCCAATGTGTTTGGGTAGTAGTTTTCTGAGGACATGAATTTTTGCAGCCAATCATGCTGCATATGTTGTCAGTTCTCTCTGAAATTTCTCCTCCCCTACATTTTCTGAATCCACTGGTCGCTTTCAGTCACATTTGACAAAGTGGGAGAGACATCAAAAATAAAGCATCCCTATAAAGTAGTGAAAATCAGAGCCTGGGTAGAGGAAGGAAACCCCAGTTATTGTCCTGACTGAGGGAAGGGCTGCAGGGTGAGAGCAGTAATTAACTGTCCTGTTTGATCTGCCAGCTGGCCAAGCAGCAGACATCTCCCAGAGAGCCAGTCAGCACCACATGGCTCAAAATGGGCCATGGCATGTGCTGCTTTTGGCTCCCCAGCAGTTCAGGGACTGCTGGAGAAGAGATGAGGGTCTGTGAGGCATTTCAGGCAATGCATGGAAACATGAGATCATGGGAAACTGTTATGTAGGTTGTCTTTGTACAGATGAAACACAGAAATCCCATAGAACAACAGGCTGCATCAGTTCGCATGGTCAGGAAATAACTTGTTTTAATAAGTGCCTACTTGTTTGCTGCAGAGCAGGTGGGTTGTGCTGAACGCCTGGCACTTGGAGACAGAAAATGCTGAGCTGCAGGGTGTCCCCAGCGGCTGGTGGAGAACAGCTTGTAGCTTGTCCTGTACAGATGGGGTGCCCTGGGCAGCACTGTTGTGGACCTCAAACCCCACAGCAAATACAAAGCAACTGAAATCACCTTTGCTCCAAAGAAAGATGACTAAGATCACTCAAATTACCCTCCATTCTTGCTAGGCAGAAAACATCCACAGACCGCTGCTACAGCCAATGTTCTGTTAAACCGCAGCCAACGGGTTGCTCTGGCTTCACTGAGATGATGGAAAACTCTGATGAGCTTCATTAAGGCAGCAACTTAGCAAAAAGAACACACTTGCTGGACCATTAGTCACAATACCTTTGCAGCTTTTAATCTTTGTATATATATATATACATATATATTTAAAGTATAGATTAAATTAAATTGTTATATATATATATATGGTTATATATATATAAATAAAATGATCTAATTCCAGTAGATGATACGTTTTTCTTCTTCTGATGTACTTAGCTTGCTTTTCCCAATACAAACAGTAGCAATTCAAATGAAATGAATGGAGATTAAGGAGAGGAGAATGAGGTTGCCGATTTATACTGTGACAACATTTCTTTCATCAAATGAAAGTAAACGTTCACATACAGCAGTTGTACTAGGTTCAGGAACACATGTTGCCCCATCACGGAGTCCTTCTAACTGATCATTACTCAAAATCAGAGCTCTTTCCTTCCCCACCTATGTTTCTACACAGAAAAGACACATCAGTAATGAAGATGACGGCCTGCATTTGTTTTTCATGTGACCTTTCTCCAAAAGCAATTCTTTTTCATCAGTTTCACACAAAATCCATCAAAATCCTCCTTTCCCGATAATTCCTGTGAGGCATCCTTAGGTCTCCCAGCTGGATGGCTAAAGCATCAACCTATTCCCTGACCTTAACATCCATTTTATTATTAAAACTTCCCCCTGCAAAAGCAAGCAATTCTTCAGGCTGGCAGGCCAGGCAGAAAACCTGGGTTTTAAGAACCACACGCTATGCCACGTGTTTTGTTTCTACTGAAGATCATCAGACTTGGCCAGCTGCTGTCTCCTGGATTAATGGCCAGTGCCTCCTCCCCTCAGGTGTCCCACTTAGCTTTTCCCTGGAGAAACAGGGCAGCCATCAGACCCACTGGGATCTGAATCCGAAACTACTTTGGCCATTGACCTTTCCAGCACTGCATGAATTTTTTAAAACAGTTACTGAGAGTTCAACTAACGATTTATTTATTTTTTAATTAGTTATCCCTTAGGAAGAAAAAAGGAGACATTCTGACAGCTCCTTGGTCCCAGAGCTGCTTATCAGCATGTCCAGTAAACAGGGAAAATCTCATAAATATTACATTCTCCCTCAAGATAAGGGATTTCAGAGTGAAGGATTGCTTCCCAGCCCCAAACTCCAGGGCAATGTCATGGAAATGGGTTGTGGATTCCCGGAATGCAAAATCCTTGTGGGTCTTCCCTGGAGCAAGGGAATCTCTCTTGCTCTGCACAGCTCCCCTGGCAGCTCTGCTTCTGTGGCTGTGGTCAGTATGGACAGTCAAGGGTACAGCCTGGAGAGATCTTCATCAGCACCTGCATCAGTGACACTTGGGAAAGGAGTGAAACCCCATTTGTTTCTCATTTCAGAAAGTTATAATTTCCTAGGGAAATGAAGGAGACTGTGCTCCCCAAGGCCCACACAGTCCCTGACCCTGCCAGGGGCTCACTCCAGCACCAGCCACTTTGCAGCTGGAACCCAGCAAGGCCCAGACTGACACCACCAGACTCGACGAAGTTGAAGAGAGGAGCTGCCAAAGCCTGTTCCATCACAGGGCCTTTGGCAGGGGTCCTGCAGCAGACAGGAGGAGGTGGGCGATGGACCGCCTCTGAGAGACACAACGCTCCTGATCTACTGCAGGAAGCTGCTCTGGTTCCTGGCTCTCTTTAGCATTCACAGTGATGACTTGGCGTGTTCAAGCTCTCTACATAAATCCCGATAAACTCCTAACCTCGAAAACATCCTGTAACTAGGGACTCCCTTGTCTAGTTGCCATATTGTGTGAAAAAGTGCTTCCCCTTATCACTATTACATTTGCAGCTGCTGAATTTCTCCAAATCTCTTTGCGCTCTTGTTTTAAAGACAATGTGAATATTAATTCTTCTTTCCCTTATCTATCCCACCCACTCTCTTCATACGTTTATCATGTCCCCACTTATTAATCTCTTGAATGTAAACTGATCCAGCTTTTTTAGGCCTCTGCACATGGAAGTTTTGCTTGCCCACATCAGTAATGGAGTCAGCCGTTACTTACCTGCCTGGACTAGGACCCTGTGGCTGAAGGATCAAGGTGACTCCATATCACTTTATTAAAAAATTAGAACAAGCACCACTTTGTTTAATATGTCTATGGAAATAACTTAAAGGAAAGTCTTATGACAGCATCTCCTGTCTCTATTTGTAGTATAATTTTACTATCATTATATTCGGTACAGAAGGGCATATGTTTTATTCATTGTGAAAAGCATAAATAGCTTTTTCAGCTTCTATTTAAAGAGTTCTTGGCACACTGCATAAGGGGTAAAAGAACACAATTATTTTTTTACGTGCTTTTAATTCCTTCCATAAACAAATCCACTGACTTGATTTTTTTACATTTTGAAGGCACTAAGGGTTTATGGTTTGCTGTGCGATGCTCACTGCTAATAGTACCCATCACATTTTTGTGGTATCAACATTGTCTGTTTTCCACAAACGTGCCATCATAATTCAAAACAGAAGCTTTCAGATATGTTTTGCCTCTACCCAGCAGGAGATCACATCACATTGTTTTACACTCTCAGTGGAATTGCAATAACTGAAGCATAATTTGCATGGCCCTTCCAGTCTTTAATGTTTAACCAAAGTGCCCTGGCATTGTTTAAATACCTATTAATTCTGCTAATTTTCAGCTTTACTGTTAAGTAACTGCAGCTGCTTTACAAAGAGACTGTATTTCAGCCTCTTAAGGGAGAAGAGCACATGCCTGGACCACAGTTTCATTTGGCAGAGCCACCTTGTCTGTTCCATTATAACACTTCCTTTAAGTTCCCTCTTTCAGAGGGAAAGAGGAGTTTGACAAAATTTTCGTTATATCACTGAGCTTCTCTCTTAATTATGAAAGCAAAAGTCTGCCCTTCTTCCTCCACCACTTCCAGTTCCTTCCCAGCATAAACCTCATTTCCACTACTGAGATGTGACATACGGCAGAACAGAAGAGCGCCAATTTCCTAGTGAGTTTCAATTACTGAGAAATTCAGTGTAGTTTCATAGTGTGAAGTAAAATTAATTGTTTACAGGTATTTTGGGATGTGCAATGTTAACCTCACAAAGAGGAAGACCCATGAATATCGTACGTCTCCTCTCAAAAGTATCCTTCTTCCCTCTAAAAAATGGTTTTGCTGAATTCCTGCTAGGAGCATTTACATTCCCAGAAGTTACAACAGGACTAAAGCTATTCATTGCAAAGCTTTTAGGCAAGGCCTTCACCTTGAAATTTGTGTTTGTGGCAGTGCTGAGATTGAAATGAGTCCAGTGACTTGATTGTGTTGATCCATATTCTTTGGCCCAAGGGAGTTTATTTTTATTGTTTCTTTAAAATAAAAAGGCACAATTAAAACAAAAAAAATAATATTTGAAAGCAGAAGCGAAGAGGAAATGAATAAGCATTAAGCTCAGAACAATGGGATAGGTCACAAACAATGCACCAGGCCAAACAAGAACTACAGTCTCAGCTCCAGGTCTTCAAGGGCTTCTGCATGTGCTTAACTCTACTTCCCCCGGCCTGATCCTTCACAGATTATGTCATTCTGTCCCCAAGTGCAATAAGAGCAAATTCAAGCCCTAGAAGAATTTACAGCAGAACCATTTTGCACAGCCATGTCTGAAACACGAGGAGCATAAACACACCTTTGAAGTCACGCTGAAGTCCTGCCAACAGAGAATTTGGTGTCCCCGTGAGCTTGGTAATGACCTGGGGGTGGCTTTCCAGAAAGACTGAGAACAAGGTGAGGGAGTCATGGAGTTCTCTGAGATTAAAAAGAGCTAATGTCTCAACAGAGCACTGGGAGACAGCATATAATGATGGGTATCTAGTCTTCACCTATCATGATGTCCCAGGGCATTTTTTTTAGGATGGAACTGCTACACATTGGGGTGGATTGGTGGATTGCTCTTTGGTTTTGCCAACAGCCATGTTACATCCCACTCCAGGAGTTTGCACATCTTGTTACAGTTTCAAGAGGTCATTGGGTCAGACTGTGATCAATTCATTCAGGCTGAATTGCACATTGGTCCAAACCAGCCCTACCAAGTTATGGAGGAATGCCTGTCAGATTATACCAAATTGGGGTAGAATTATCCTAAACCATTAAACAATCTGACCATGGCCTCTTAGGCAGACTCAGAGAGGTCAGGTTGCAGAAACCTTCAGCTAACTGAAAGATGTGTTGTCTTTAGCTGCAGCCTGAGAATCAGAAACATCAGTTATAAAGCAGACAAAAATGTAAATACAGGAGCAGTGTGCTGACCACCGTAGGCAAACACAGGGAGCCAGGGGAACAGCAAGAACTGGAAGCCTTTGTTCATCTGCCATGACACAGCTGACCTCGGGGAGGCTCAGGACAGAAATCTGCTATGGGCCATCTAATCACTAATAGGAAGAAGAAGCAGCTTTTTATGAGCATTTGTACAAGATATCCAAACAACGAGCTATGGTGGCAACATAAGATTTTAGTTACCAAAAACCGGGCAGGAAAAGCAATAGGGAAGGACACCAACTGGAGAGCTCTTGAAGTGTATTGACATAACTTTCTGTTTGAAAAAGCAGAGGGTGACAGATGAACTATTCTTGTTTTAGTCTGATTGGGAAAAAATAAAAATAAAATAGGGTATTGGTATTCTAATGATATAGCAATTTGGAGGACAGTGCCTGTGAAATGCCAGTTAACCACTATCCGCTATTCCAGTAAAGTAAAACCCTGCAAATAAGGCTGTTAGGTTCCACATTCTCAAGGACCTACTAACTAGGGTCTCTCAAGTAGATAATCAAGGTTTTCAGTGGCAAGAAAAGAGCTAGCAGATCCTAAAAGATGGCCATGTCAAACACATAAGAGCAAGCTACCCCTATGCAGAAAACTACCAGGTACACAGTAAAACAATTGCAGCTGCATCAGTATTTTTCTGGGACATTAATAAAGTGGATACTACAAAAAGGAGACTACAAGCACATAGGTAAGTACAATGGAATAAGAAACAATTGGGGATAGAATCAGAGCAGCTACAGCACAAAAGGAGTTTCAACTAGGAAAGGACATAAACGGGAACAGGGAAAAGTTCTATAAATACATTTTAATTAGAGGAAGAAAAAGGAAAGTCTTGATCCAGTACTAAACAGGAAAAGAGAGCAAATAACAAATGATGTAGAGAAGCCTGGCACATCTCTTGATCCAGCCTTCATTTAAAAAAAAAAAAAAAAAAAAAAAAAAAAAAACTGTTTGTGACCAACTAATTACCTAACTTATTTTTAAAACGAGGTAGGACTGCAGACCAAAACAGGAAAAGACCAAGTTAAAGGATAGTTGGATGAGCCAACTGCGTACAAGTCAGCAGGGGCTCGTAAAGTTCACCTGAACTTATTCAAGGAATAAAATGAAGTAATCCGTGAATTGCTAACAATTATTGTAAATCAGTTATTGTAAAGGAGTCACATGGAATGGGATTAGCCCTAGAGCACAGGAGAAAGGTGAATATAGTACTGATCTTTAAAAGGGAGTAATGAGACCCCAGGAAGCTATAAACCACTCACCCTGATTTCCAAAAAATCTGGAATGAGTTATTAAACAATCAGTATTTAAATACCTAGAAGATGGGATGGTGATAAAAAGCAGTCCACTTGAGTTTGTCAAGAACAGATCATGTCAAACCAGCCTAATTTCCCTTTTTAACAGAGTAACTGGTGTAGTGAATAAAGAAGAGCAAGTGGATGTGATTTATCCTAACCTCCTGACATGGTCGCATTAGGTATGAGCTGAAATGTAATCACAACAGGACGGGTGCACAACTGGATGAACTTCACTCCAAAAACATACTTATCAATTGTTCCTATCAAATAGGAAGTTGTTCAAGTGGGATTCCTCTGGGATCGTTTCTGGGCCTGTTTCCATTCTTTCCACTAATGATGCAGATGATGAAATCTGCAGTTACCGTTAAACTTGGAGAGGCTACAAGAGAATCTCAGTCAGAGGATCAAAGTGCAGAAACGATCTGGATAAACTGGAAACATGGTCTACAGCCAACTTGGTTAAGCAAGTGCTAGGATAACTGCTACTTTCAGTAGGGAGAAATCAAATTCCCAACTATAAAGCTGTAAGAAAGGTATGAGCGGTGGGATGGCAGAAGAAGGTCTGAGGGGCACAGCAAATGGCAGGCTGGATTTGTGTTGACAGTGCAATGCCCTGGAAAAAACACATATATACCTCTCTGAGTTGTATCTGTGGAGCCATCTTGTTTAAGAAGGCAATTATTTTGCTCTGCACTTTGGTGTACAGGTCTCAGCTGGAAGGTTTTGGGCACTGTACATTAATAAAGATGTAGATAAACTGGAAACAATCTGGAGGAGATCACAAGGATGATCAGCAATATGGAAATTATAGCCAGCGAGGTAGAAAGAATTGCATATGTTTAGTCTAGAGAAGATGAAGGGGAGACAAGAATGGTTCCTAAATGCACACAAAACTCTAATAAAGATGACGGCAAGCAATTGTTCTGGATGAAACTAAGGACAAGGAGAGATCAGCTTAATCTGCATCAAAAACTTGTTTTGGCTGGAGCCTAGGGAAAGCTTTCCATCCATCAGTGCAGCAGAGCAGAAAATTGTCCTTCACTGAAGAGGCTCGGGTACATGTTAGGCAATCACATTCTAGGAAGGGGCTAAATACACTAGTTTGGGCTCAAAGAGACCTAATTCTGTGGAGATCCTTCCCTGCCTGAGGTTCCTGCAGTCTTGAGGCTTAGTAGCTGAGGGTGTGGGTGTGTGATCTGTGATACTATAAAGCAGTAACTTGGTTAGTGCTTTAATAGTGATGATTTTATACGTAACAATGATCAGCCTAAACAGCCCTGCTCCCCCTGTCGAATATTCCTAGCTATCAGATTTCTGCTGCTGGGGAGGTAAGACAGCTATAATGAGAAAAATGAATAACTGCTGATTTTCTTACATTAGCACAGGGAGGTTTTAGAAGCAATAAAAACAGTGTTTGTTACTGTGTAAACACAGAGTATATGTCCACTTTCATGGACCCAGGTCCACTCAGCATGCCAAATCCATACTAGGGGAAAGCCTGGGTATGTTTCAGTCTCTATTTTGTCCTAGTTGCAACAAGAGGGATGGGGCTGTGGCCTGCCCAGGATTGCTGCCGTGCTCTGCCAGGCCGCCAGCCTGCCCTGCTTGGACCACTGAGGTACTCAGCTGAAGCACCAGGAGGTCAGCACAGGTGAACCCAGCCAAGCAAATTTTTATTCTGAGGAGCTTGTCTGGACAAGAACAGGGAGGGAAACAGCACGTAGCAGGGAGCAGTGTGTCCATGGTCACATATGGGTCCAGGGCAGACCCTCACCCTGCTGCAGCATCTCACGTTGCCATCACTCCTTTGATCCTGTGAGAGGAGCTGGGATTCCCTGAGATCCTAACCCTCCCAGTGGCCTGAGTTGCTCAGCTTTCACTGCTTTGACTTCCCTGGCACTTCCCAGCCATCCTCTGTACTTCACAGGATGGTGCCTTTCACACCCAACTGCATGCAGGAGGGTCTAGAAATGAATACCACCTTACAGGCATGGTAAAAATAAAGACAATGAGAACCCTGCCCAAATCATCCACCTTCAAGAAGCCACAATTACTCCACACGTCATGCATAACTTATTATAGTTTATTTAGCACTTGTTATTTCTCATGTCATAAGAAGAATGTTCAAAAAACACAGGATAATTTAATCAATAAATTGAAGCTGTCTTCCCCCCCCCCTTTTTTTTTCTTTTTGATATGCCCCCATGTATCTCTCTAAAATTTATAACTTAACAAGTTTGCTTTCCTTTTTTTTATTTTTTCTTTTTTTCTTGTTAGATTTTAGAGATGGAATTTTTCTGCTAATTTATTTCAGTGCCACCTTTTGTTTTCTTAACTGCTTGGGTCTAGCACATCTGGCGAACAAGCAAAGTTTTGTGGGGGCCCTGCTATTTCCTGTGAGGCTATGATGTGTTTTGTCCTATCACTGCACTGGTCTGCAAGTGACACTGAGTTAAGGTACTCAGACTGCTTTCCTGTCTTGAATGCTGTAAGTCAGTGCCAAAAACTAAGGGCGTCAGGAAACTAATGAAGAGGAGAAATGGCAGCAATCACCAGAACATATGCAGCCAGGTGATGGCCAAAGATAGTATTAGGGAAATGATGGAAATCTCTGCAAGGGAATCAGATTGCAAAGTATCATCAGTGGATAATTCAATTTTATAGTTAAATTAGGACTGTTCTAATACAGGCACGAGTTTGGATCTCACAGTTAAGGCACAGTTCCGTTTTGCACTGAAAACAGGAATTCAGCCTCTTTGTTATGTTTGAAAAATATAGTCTCCTCCTCAAATTGGCAGCACTTATCCCTCTGGGTATGAGATGAATGGTCTGGTAATTTGTTAGTTTGTGATTTGCAATTAATTAGAAACTAGGTCCTTTAAGAAATCTGTTCCAATAGTTTCTTTGTTTGAAACATCTCAACAATGAAATAATGCAGACCATTAAAATGTTCCATTTAGTCAAAAGTCATTGAAACTTTGTGCACAGACAATAGCTGAATAAATTAGTTTGCAATTAAAAATCTTCCTATCTAATTGCAAATGGGGAATAGTGTGACATCAAGGAAAGCTCATCCAATCACCAGATTTCCTCTAGAATGAATACACACATGTTAATCCCGTTGGCTGTAAGGATTTGCAGTCATTAATCCCATTGACTTGAAGAGGGCTGAATGGATCAAGAAGAAATTATTTGGCCAGTTCCTTTAAATTTTTGTGTTTTGATCTGATCCAGCATATATTTAAGAGGCATTGCTGAAGAACCTGAGGGAGCAGAGCTCTTAGTGGTGCTGGAGTAGCAGGGCAGTTCATTCTTTCTCCTCCCCTTTTTCTTTCCTTATACTTCCTCAGTCAAATATCACCCTCAGTTCATTCATCATCAATGCACTAAACTAACCATTGGTTTCTATCTGGGGACTAGGAATCCCTGAGAGGTTTAAGAAGTACAATTTGCAAGGGCTCCAAGAAACATAAGTAAGAACTAACCTGTTGGAAGAGGCCCAAATCGGCTATGCAGCGATATAGTTCATTTAGAAATTATGTAGTGGTCCACATATTGAAAAGCAAAATGAAATAAACCAGTAGCAGGTTTGATTCGGGAGTGGTCTTCACCTGTTTGGTGTAACTCTGCCTATGAAATCCTGGCACAGAGACAGACAAAAATTACAGGAATAAAAAAGGAGATAGAAAAAAATAGAGATTCGAGAGGCATGTCAGGGAAAAACAAACAAACAAACAAACGAACAAAAAACAGCAGCACTGGCCCAGGAGATAAAAAATCAGTGAATTCCTTTTCCAGGACCACTGTAGCTGGCAACAGCCTCAGTGGAGGACAGAGGTGTCCTGGGAAGGACCCTCTTGGTCAGTGCAGCCATGGATGTTGTCCCTCTGCCATCTGCCAAGGAAGAGTCAACAAAACAGTGGGTGCCAATGCCAGGAAAGCTGTTGTGGCAAAGAGTGGGAACAGCTCTTGGTTTTCAAATCCAAGCACCAAGGGCTCTCTTGGGTTCTGGTAGGGAATCAAAAGTAAAAATCACAAAGACTCTGACTGGAACTAGAAATGGCTCATTTGGGTTGTTTTATGCAAGCTTTTGAAAAATCTTTCTACAACTGATGTCAATTCATAAATGAAAATGTAGTTCAGATGCAAAAGAATGTTTCTGTTTAGAAAAAGTTGAAAAGAAATGTTGTTTAACATTTAAACAGACTCATTTCTTTTTTCAGGAAAACAGTTTTCTGTGTTTATCCCAAATTCATAAATAGCTCTGATTCCTCCTTGTTTGTACAGTGGGATAAGTTCATTTGCCAAAAAAAAAAAAAAAAACCCTCCCTAAATCTTAAAATAACTAACATCCAAAAATATCAGACCAAACACTGTCACTTGGAAGTGAACTACATCCAAAGATTTTACAAAGATCTAATACGGCTGACCTAATGTTAGTCTGGGAAGGAGAGCGTCCCTGAAACAAGTGGGATCCCTGCAGATCCTGCAGCAGAGACACCCCAGTAGAGCCCCACCAGTGAAGAAGAGCTGCATAGCATTGAGACTTCACTAAGATTGCCAGCTGGGAGAGGAGACCAGGAGACATAGAACACGAGGGAAACGCAGAGTTGCACAACTCCCGTGACAGAGAGAGAAATCCCAGAGCCACTCTCCTGGCCGGCCAAAGCCAGCAGGGGATGCGGGCTGATTTCTTTGCATGATCTGTTGGGAAAACGCTGCCCGGCCAAGGGGTGGGAGGGAGCTGCTGCCCCACAGCAGGGGGAGGTGGGCGCAGTGGCATGGCGGGGGCTGCTCCATGGCGTGGGGTTAGCCGCAGGGAGGTGACACCAGGCCCTGCCTGCTCCAGGGGGGTGTGACCCTTCAACGCAGTGGGGGTCCCAAGGGCTGGGGCAGCGAGCGGGAAGGAGCGGGCTTGAGAAGCCCCAGATGGCAGAGAGGGGGTTTGTGCAGGCAAGGTGGTGAGAAGCAGTTTGGACACAAGAGGGGGAATCTGCTCTGGGAAATGCCACCAGCGGCAGAGCTGGAGAGGATGTCCTGTTTGTGGGTGCTGGGACACGGACATGGGGCAGGAACCTCAGGGGCCCTCATTTTCGTCTGGTGTTGGAAATGTTTATCCTGGGGACTAAGGCAAAGAGGTTTGTTTTTCATCCATGCTGCTATTAAGAGTTCCTCTGGATTTCCTCTCCAAAAATAGCAAGAGGCTATAGAGGAAAATACATGAAAGCTCTCTCCTCTGAGGCCAGGGACTGACACAAGAGGCACTAAGGTGCGTCTCCTCCCAAGGCTTCCTCCAGCACCTTGACGGGAAGGAGCATGGCCAGACACCTCCTGGCTGACCTTCCTGCTCTGCAGGACAGGGTGGCCAAGGCAGGTGTTCCTCAGGTGGTCCCTTGGGAACTAGAAGCTGCAGCTGAGGGCTGAAGGTGCGATTTGGGCAGGCAGCTCCTGCGCACAAGGCTCTGGCAGCACAAAATTCAGAGTATTATGGAGCAAGACATTGTAAAGGTCAGCAAGCAAGATCTTCTTTGAAGATACCACCAGAGAGCCTGAGACTTTATTCTTGGCACAAGACTTCACGATTTCTTTCTGACTGAATTTCCATCCTTTTTTTTGACACTGGCTTTGCACAAAACCCCCTCACCAGCTGCAGCACTGCCAGGTTTCAGCCTTCAGCCTGAAATCTGGACTCACCCTTCAAACCCAGGAGATTCTTTTACATCTCCTGGAGTATAATTTATATTCCATTATATATATAAATATAATGGAATACAAATCAGGCACAGCTGACATGACTCTGCCTTTGGGTCAGGCAGCTGGACCACGCGAGGAATCACACAGTAAAGTAGGTGGCAGGTTTTCAGATCTTTTTTTTCCCCTTTGATTTTATGAGAAAATGATGATTTATGAATATCGGTTTGCAGCAAAGCAGTGGTTCTGATAATAAAACCCTGAAAGAGTATGGAGGGCTCTGTCGTTACAGTAACAAGCCCCAGATAAGTGCTTCATCACGAAGACTATACATCACCACTACCCACAACACGCTGAAAAGATGAGGCGAGAGGAGAATGAACGGCATCTGCTACAAAAATAAACTACAGCAGAAGCAGTGCTTGCTGCTTTTATATTCCATACGATAAAATCCAGCATTTTGGAATTCAGTTAAGCCAAACATGCATTTTTCACCTCCTCTCAGCACCTGAGAGTGCTGCCAAAACCGAGAGACCCCAGGCCAGCTTGGGGAGCCTGCCCTGGGCCAGGCGGCCGTGCCCGCAGCACGTGGGGCTGTGTGCGTCCTGCTGCCACCCGCACGAAAAACAATTTCCTGCCTTGCATAAAAGCAGAGAGGTGGCCGGCACAGTGCTGCTGGGAAGTGAACACAGCCTCACCTGGCACAGACAGAGCAGAAGTGGGTCTCAGGCCTCTTTTCTGTGAAGGAAAAGTTTTTCTTGGGTTGCTGCGCGTCTGCCTGCAGGATTCCCCAGCAGGTGGAAAAACACTCTCAGCTTAACCATTGAGGCTGCTGTGGGAGTGGAGGAGAAGCAGAGATATGGCTGCAGGCAGGGTGTCCCCGCTGGGCAGGCTGTTGGCACCACAGCTAGTGGGCAAGGGGCACAGCCCGGCTGGCATCACCCTGGAGCTGCAGGGTGATGGTGACGTACCTCAAAAAATGGATAAAGACAGACTGAGCGTGGTTCAAGGCCTGCCCCAGGCTGCTCTGGTGCTGCTTTCTGGCATTTGTACAGGTCTACCGTCAGGGAGATAGGGAGACCTGGAGGGACAGACACTGTAGGGCTTTATTCCCTTGGTAGATACCCCGTAAACAAGGCACAGGTTCATATTCCCATCCTAAGCTGAATCCTCAGTTTTATGTAAAACTGCTTATGTTTTGAGACAAGTTGAAATTGTTGTTTTGTGGCTTTTTTGTTGGTTTTTATTTTTCAGTTCCTCATTTTCACTAGTGGCAATTTTTATCCATAATTTACAGAGTGCTTTTACAATTTTCACCCAAAGTAAAATAGATGTAACAGATGGTGAGTCTGTAGCTGAAGAGGGCAATAAAAAGAAGAATAAAGTATCTCTGAAATGAAACTTCCTTTCCAGCACATGCACTGGACGCAACATAAAAGTCACAACAGAGAGTTTAATTTAAAACTAATTTATTGGTGAAATGTTATCAGAATCCCAATGAAGACAAATAAATCAACATGACACTGGGAAAAAGATCAGCTGGGGAAGATGAAAGCTACCAGCAACAGCAATCCGCAGCCGGGGGAAGAGTTACACAAACCGGAGTGCATCAGCAAAGCCAGAGTGAAATGTTTCCTCTGCAATTTTGGATTCTGAAATGAAATAATTTGAGGTTAAAATGCTGATGTTTGCAAATATTTGTTCCTTTCACAAAAAGCAAACACCGGATTTTGGACTGTGAAACCCTTCTGTAGCCTCTTGCTTCCATTTCCCTCCATTCTGCAAAAGCACCAAGTTACCTGCAAGCAACAAAACAAAGAGAAGTGACATCTTTGTGGTTCGGTGACCAAACTTCACTAACACAAGATTTATGTGCTTCTCCTTTTAAGGTAAAGGAGAGGGAAACAGGAACATATTGCAGATCCTTGGTCCACAATTGATCTCCTCTATGCTTATACCATCCTGTGGGATCCTACACCTTGGGTGGCCATTTTACATGACATGCTTTGCTAAGTACTTTGTGGGTGTCTCAGTGCTGATGAGTCAGAGTGCCCAAGAAGACAATTTACTCAGTATTCCCTTGGTGAACAGAGCCACAAAATGCTGGACACGTTTGAGGAGACCCTGCTGCCACCAAGTCTCGAGCCTACGCTTGAGTGAAGGTTTTAATTTTGCAAGAGGCACAACTGCTTAGCAAAGCATCCCACAGACTGTGTGTTGAAGGATGCACTTTGTTTTAGCAGTGATGACCACAGAGTTGTGAACAATGTGGTCCAATTCTGTTCATGCGTAGACAACTGCATTTAGTCAATGAGTTCACTCCTGCGTGAACTAGTGTTCCAATTTGGCTAATTTTTCTCTCCTATACTGTAACAAATTATTCCTATAGACAGAACAGAGCATGCCAAACTTTCTTATGCTCTGATTTATGTGAAATAATTAGCATGGTATTGTCTGGGCGTGAGGTCAGTCAGCTATTTTTTCTTGTATTTTAGCATCCACATTTGTTTCTATTCTGCATCAATTAGCACAGAGGAAGCAGGATCCAGCTGTAAAAGAATTCTTCTCTTCCTTACAGCATTCACTTCATCCAGACTTTCCTTACACAGCTTCACAACATTCCAGAGGAGACAAAAAAAAAAAAAATACCAACAGAGGGTGAGATGCAAGTTCACGCTGAAAATGTAAAGAACTGAGCATTCCTGATCCTTTAATTGTTTCCTTATAGATAGAAATTCCTTTACACAAGGTTATTTGTAAGGAATAGTAATAGATAGAAGTGCTTCTGCTCTCCACCTAGCAAAAGATAGAGTTATAAAGATTTCTGCAGAGCAAATGACTTCTAATGAAAGCAGAAGCATTGGTTTGTTCTAAAAATGAACTTCCCAACCTTACCAGGGAAAAAAAAAAAAAAAGGAAAAAGAAAAAAAAAATCCTACCCCACATCTACTCCCTGAAACACAACTTAATCAGCTGCAGGACTAGTAACTGGGCACCAGTTTTTCAGCTGGGGTAAATCAGCAGCTCTCCACTACAGCAGAGCTGAGCTGTGCCAGCTGAACTATTTACGGAGCTAATTGTGCTCACTTATAAAAGAGAGGAGATTGTCATTGGTTTGATGATAGGAGGGTGAAATAGGAGGGACTTAGGGAGTGATTAAGTCCTTGAGGTTTCTTGATGATTATCCCTGCTTTTCTTACAGGCAGTTTGTACAACTATTCCTCTATTAGAGGGGTTTACTAGCATTTTTCAACAGCAACAAATACTCTAGGCTAGAGAGGGAGTCTTTGCGTCTGTTCTCTGCAAGAACTCTTCAGCTTGGAAACCAGCTCTCCACCCTTACCTGGGTAAGAGAGAGCCTGCTCGATGGCCCTTGGGATTTCATAGCAAGCCTTGTTTGCATAGGTAACTTGATGTGAGACTGCTGTTTGTGCAGGATGGAAAATTAAAAAATGCTGCAGTTAAAATTCTCTTTGTAGTATAGCAAGGTGCTCATGGCAGAAAGGTTGCCACCCAGGGAGATTTCTACTCCAGCTAGCTAGATGAGGCTATGTGATGTTTGTTGCCTGTGCTCTTCTATGTCTACTAGAGAGCTGCTTCCTTTCAGCATGTGTTGGATGGTTGCTACAGCCAGGTGAGCAGAGATCTGTTTTCAGATCTCTGAGACTTGGTGTGGAGCCGTAGGAGAGCAAATTTTCCTTCAGGAAAGGAACAGGACCCCATGGTAAGAAGGATCTAGCTATTCTGCAGAAGATGGTGCTTGGTATAACTCCCATGCATCCCAAAGAGTGAAAGGGAGAAATCTCTCCAGAGACAGTGTGAAAGAATGCAGTATCAGTAGCAAAAACAAGCCTGGGAAAAACTCCATTTTTCTTCCTGGAAACAATAAATCTTAAACCAAGGAACTGTAATTTATCTAAATCTGTGGTTGGAGTTTTGTTTCTCTTGCTTAATAAACAGCAACAATCACTTTTTGCTACGGTTTCCAGCACGCCACCCTGTTGGAACACAAGTCTGACCAAAGAAATATTTTGTTTGCTTCTTTTATAAACATGAATTTTCATCAAAGTGAAAAGAATGTGTGCAAGATAGTCTAATATCACACCATGCTGTAGGCATTGAGCCTGAGCAGTTGCAAGAAGTTGGTCTTCATTGAAATGGCAGCACAGAATATTTCATTTCAGAGATTCGAACTTCAAAACTTCTCACTTTTTTCATCAGTTTTTTTTTTTTCCAGTAAAATTACTGTTTGGTTGTAAAAATGGCTTGTGCCTACTTCTGGCTATGAGAAATGGTGTAGTGTCTGTCAAGGTTCTCTTTGTTCTTTCTGCTGTTTTACAAAAGAGGCACATAAGTGGTGATGCCGAAGTAAAATAAGCAAATATGAACCACAAGCATTAAATGTCTTGTGTTATTGGCAGTCTGTGTCTATCCTCAGTGTGCTTGATTGCATTTCTTTCCTACCTCTGGAGCCATTTTCCAGAATTCACTTTCTGGTAATGGCTTGCTGGAGTGAAGTGCCTGGGGTGAGGACAGGCTTTTCGCCTCTTGTGATAGGCAATGAGGTGTAATTATAAGAGAACAAGGAAAGATATTCCATAAGTGGGGCTGAGAGGCTCACATCCTACTTGTAGGCATTCATCTCCAAGTTTTTACATCCTTTTAGGACACCATTGCCACAAGAAAGATTGATGGATCTAACAGCTCTGCTAGCTGCTTACTCTACCATGGCTTTTTCCCAAGGAGGAGCAGGTGGCATGTTTGATGTTACAATAATTCACAGAGAAAAAGAAGCTTGCAAATGGACCTGGCAAGGCATAAGTAAATTGCCTGCTAACAGATTTGTGTTCTCCAAGCATCGCCTAGGCACTTGATAGAGAAACACAGGATCAGGTTGCAAAGTGGCCTCTTATCAGGTGATGTCTCCCAGTGATATCACTGAAGGGCCCAGCTAATGAAACTTCAGCTAATTTGTCCTTGGTGTTATTTATCTGGCAGCGTTTAAATAGTGCATTCCTGGGGTGAGCTGTTCTGCCCACCTGACACAAGCTGGACAGGTTGTGATGGGAGGAGAGCTGCCTGTGGTGTTTCTGCTTGTAATGGGTAGCACATTAGAGAACACATACAGAGGCCATAGGTCTGTTTAAGTTTCAGAGTTTTCCATTGTACTTTATGGAGTAAACATACCTGATTTTATTTCAAACGAAATCAGCCTGAAGAAGAGAATTCTAGCTCCAGATGCCATTGTGGCAAAGATTAAACACTAGATTACAGCATCTTAGTTTGGTCTCTGACAGCCCAGATCAAAGCACCCCCAAGCTCTGAAGCCACAAAGTGTCACCCAGGAGTCTGATCTTCCACTCCCAGCCAGGATTTCTACACGGGTGCAACTTTGCTGTCTGACTGCAATTCTTTCTTGTGGAAGGACAGATTTAAAGGGGAGTAAGGCCCTAGTTCGGAATGCCAGGGTTTGGGTGTGTTTTTATTGGTACATCTTTATCTCAACTCTTTCTCACAGCTTCCTTTAAGAATTCTTGGGCCATTCTGCTATCCGTAGGAAATTTACCCAAGTTTGCCAAGGGCTAGATTTGGGTTTGAGTTTTATGGGACTATGATAACAATAAGCTTCCATTTTAAATCCTAGAGCCAGACTGAGAAAGAACAGACCTCATCATTGTACTGAAGAGAGCAAATCTGCATACAGCCAAGTCTTAGATGAGGGACCAAAATTCTGCTCTGCTTTCCAGACTCCTGCTGTTCTGAAAACCAACAAAATATATGCATTGGCAAAGAGCCATGCCCAGAGCCTGGCTGCTCTGCATTACTTGCTATCATCTGAAGGCTCAAATGGCCCTGCCATCACCTCCTCATGCCTTGCAGAAAATAGCAATGCAGTGCACTGGAATGGCTATTCTAAAAATGAGGCGTTATAAAGAGTTGATAATGGTTGATGTTATTGCTCGTGTAGCTAGTGTTGTAAGGTAAAAGGAGCAATTAGCTCTCTTCTTCAGGGCTTGCATCTATTCGCAGGGAGAAGGCACAAAAAAATGCCATATTCACCAGGTCAACCATGGATTGCTTCAGTTCTCCAATATATCTGGCACTGGAGTGCACTGAAGATCACTTGTAACACTAAATGGCCCGGAGATGTCTTCCTCTGATGGCTTGCTGTGACCCAGCTGACCCTCGCCCAGCCAAGAAGGTGTGGGTGAGCTTGATGTGAAGAAATCAGTGATGTTGTTGACTCATACAGACTGTGTGAGCTACCTGGGGCTTTCTTGCTGTCTTGTACCTGCTTCAGCTGCTTCTCTGGGGCGGTGCTACCCATTTATAGCTCTAATGGGGTAGTTGTCAGCATAGACAAAAGTTTAAGAAGGTGATGGTAATCTGAGGTTCTTGGTTACAAGACATCTTACACCTATGTATCTTAGGTCCATGTGTTTGCTGCCTTAAAATCAGGCCAGCACAAGATGTCTCAAGTCAAGTATGCACAATAAGCAAGCCTTTTGGAGAAGCACGATCAGTCATGGCTCCTTGTTGCATCCATTCAAACAAGGAGCATCACGCTGCCTGGAGAGGCTAGGAAGGCACTCTCCTTCCCCACGAGGCATGGGCTGGCCTGACCTTCCCAGATTGCCATTACCCACATTATCTGGTTTGTGTGTGTGTAGTTAGACACTGCTTTCACCACCAGGAAACTGAACTTTGGCAGAACCTGGGCTCCAGTGCACTTGTGAGTAGCTCCGACCCTTCAGGAGCACACATGATGCTGACTTCTCAGTGTCTCTGGCACCTCACCACCTGCTCCCTTTTGGGTTTCTCCACCTGGCCCTGGTGATTCACTGCACAGGAGGGTCTCAGGAGGCCCTGTAACTCCTTCCCCTAAGACTCTTTTAAGGTCATGAAGAGAGGACATCCTGAGGGGTGGGGGGTATTTTGTTTCGTTGTGAATCAGGGCTAACACAGACCTAGCTTGCTGCTACCTCACAGGCATAAGGTTTATGCCATCCTGGGGGACAAGATTGGAAAGGGTACAAATGTGCACCATCCAAGCATGACACCAGCCTACTCTTAAGCAGTCTCCTCAGAGTGTCCTCATAACCTTGTTACTGGCTGGGGCTGTAGGGACCATGTGTTTGGAGAATCGAGTGGGGCCCTTTCCTGCCTGGCAATAAAATCTATTCTAATTACAGCTCCCTGCACATGTGCTCTCTGAAGGGCAGGGAAAAGCTTTCGCCGCTTGAAGTCAGGACTGACAAATGAGCTGGTGTGCTCAGAGCGGGTGGCTCAAGGAACACCTGCTGTGGGGGGCTGCCGCAAGAGCAGGGATGGCAAGAAAATTGATGGTGACCTTGCAGCGCGCATCCAGAGGAGGCAGCGAAGGATAAGCCCACGCTCTGGGTTTGAAGCTGACAGAGCACGAAGCAAATTCAGCACCATGTCTCCAACTAGTCTTGGTGGTGTGGAAGGAGATCGCTGTCTCCCAGCTCAGTGGGAGGAACCGTAAGCAGGATGCACTGCTGTTCAGCTCCCTGCACCCAAAATGCTGCAGGGTCAGTCCTGGCTTTCCCCTGCAGGCTCTGGGCTCCTCCTCCCCATCGCTGCTTGAAGGGGTCCCAAGGGGACAGACACAGCGACTTTCTGCACACTGTGTGAATTCTTCATGCAGAATTGTTTCTTTTTCTTTTAAAATTCTAAGGGGAAATCCAGAGGTTAGTGATTTCGCATTCATGTTTTCTTTAAAAACATTAAAAAGAAACACAATTTTACATACTTTTGTTTGTTTTTACAACTTTGTCCTCATTGGACATATTTCTACTTTGGAACATAGAGAGTGGAGAAAGGGGAAAAATGAATTTAGAGCCCCTTATTCATTCTATTGCAAATCTTGGTAAGAAAGTAACAGGGGAAAAAAGAATTTTGAAATGCAAAAATAGTTGAGTTTTTGAAAAAATAGAAATAAATCTGTATCTAGCTGAATATCAAGATATTGCCAGCAGATTGGAAAAAATATTTGAGAAATTTTCTCATTGGAAAAATGAATTATTTTCTGGTTGTTACTACTACTTTGATCTTTATCATCTTGGCCACAAGACTTACTCTTCAAGCAAGGAAAAGAAGCGCACACAACATTAGTAATGCTTAGAGCAGCCCCAGGTGTCATTTTCAGCCAACAGACCCAGCAGATTCTGACAACTTTTCAATACATTTTTACAGAGAATGTGCCTAGGTATTTACTATCCTAGACTGAAGAAAACAGAAATTCTATATATGTCAGGAGCACACAAAGAAAGAAAACACCTATAGTTTTTCTCCCTATGTAATGTATCGTTCACAGATTGGAAGCCAGTCGAGCAGTGGTTTCTAGTGGTGAGAGCAGGATATTGGGTTTCAGGACTCTTGGGCTAAATTATCGAATCTGCCATTGATTTGCAGTGTGACCTTGGGCAAGTCATTTAAAGGGAAATATATAATTATTAGTTTCAATTGGCCAGACTAACTTATTGTCTGTGGCTTTATAGCACTTGCTACTTTTCATAAGAAGGTTTTGGAGGGATGGTGTCTCGTCTTTGCAAACATTTTTTCTTGCTTTTAAGGGGTTTGGATTTTTTTTATTCTCTCCCATAAAATATGTAATACGCAAGCAATCCAACAGAGAAAACTAATAACCCAGACTCTACGAGTACTTTAGCACATGCCTCAAGCTCTATTAATGAGTATTTAATTTGAATAACATGTCTTTGGTTAGTAAACTGCATAATTATGTATGTACACCATTGTAGCATCAGCTTAAAGGACCAATAAGGGACAAACAAATACATGACAAGATAAGAAATGTTGTCCTACCTAATCATTTACAAAGAGATAGTAGGAAAAAATGAGGGATTTGAAGGTGAGGGGAATTAATTATGAAAGTTTTTTGTTTTGTAATTAGGAAATGATTTTGCCCAAAGTGAAGAGGGTAAGCGGGAATCATCTCCATAATTTTGTAAAAAATAAAAACTTTCCAATAGGTATTTTTCCTAAATAAAAATGTTTTCTGGATAAAATAGAAGAGCTGCCCAGAAGTGTATTTGACTACTTTGCTACTTTTATTTAGTACAGTAGCAGTGTTTCCAAAATAAGAAATTTCCAGTTTTTCACACCTCAAGTAGAATTGCTGAAAACAACATAAGAAGGGCTGAGGGGATTTCCATGTATTCTTGTGCTTTCTGATTCATCTCCAGATTTCTTCAAAATATTTCAAGATGGAAATTTTTATAGGGAAAAGCATCAGGGGGAAGGCTATTTCAATTTTTAACATTATGATTAGAAGAAAGTTTAAAGTTAAGGTAGTCTGTAAGTTAGGATTTGTTCTATTGTTTCTTTAGCCTAATGGGACCATGCAAAATAAAGTATAATACTTATATGTCTTGCAGGATTATTTATTCTGAAACTTAGTTATATATATAGTTTATAAGGTGCTTAGGGATCCTCTGATGAAAATGTAATAACTATGTCATCATCGTCATCATTGTTATTATTGTGAATATCATTATTTTTATTCCCTTGGTGCAATAAGAAATCGGTTTGTAAAGATTACAGCAGCTGTGGGGAATGTGCCTCGGTAACTTCTCTGTGTTTTGTACCTCTGCCAAAAGAAGTTTATAAAGAACTTCAGAAGTAACTGTGTTCCTAGCTAACAGGCAGGAATTTGCTTGGGCTGTCACATACTCACTTGATTCGACAAATAAAACTATAGGGTACAGGGTGCACTGGTTTTCATTCAAGGAATTCATAAATGTCATTATTTAAGTGCTCTGGGATTCACGTCTTTACCCTCAAACCAAGGTGTAGTTTGGAACAGAGTGCAAGGTGCTGGTAGGGGCGTAATGGGTGGGCTGTTAAGGGTGACGTCCACCAAACGAGCCAGTGAAGAGGTCCCCTCTCGAGGAGGCACCAACTTGCCCTTTGTGACAGGCCCAGACCCAGGTCTTGGGAGTCACCCAAGCCCCTGCAGCCACAGCAGCTCCTTCTACCAGGCCCTGAGTGGGTGCTTTCACCTCACCCAGGTGCAGATGCTGCTGTCCTTGGGAAGAAAATGGGCCTTGGGGACTCTTGTAGGAATGATGAGAAGTGCCCAGGAATTTTGCTCGTTAACTTTATGGTAAAAGTGTCATGTCCTGAGCTTCTCACTCAAAGGTAGCTCTCCCTTTAGAGGGTATTTATCTGATGAATGAATCCAGTTGTTCTTAAAAGAGAAAAATGCAGCCATGTGTGAAGGTATGAAGAAGGAGAGGTGGGCCAGAAATTTGGCCAGTGGTCTGAATGCTGAGTGCCAGCCTCTGCTCTGCCACAGACTCACCATCCAACCTTGGTCGAGGTCCTTAATCTGTCAGTGTGCCCATCTGAACCGAGACTGAAAACTGATGGACTGTGTGGAAACTGGGACCAAGAACCCTGCCTGGCTCCCCTTCTAGGTGACCTTCACCACAAGGCACCCTGTGAGCTGTTCAAACACCTTCTAACCGCAGAGAGTTTTTCTCTCCAGGTGTCTGAATCAGAGGGTGCTCTTGGAAATGGTCTCATGGGATTTCTTCAACTGAAGGGACGTTGAAATGCTGGCAGACAGAAAATTCTCTTTCTCTTTCTAAATCTGATGTTGCAAACAAGGGGAAAATCAAACCTCCTTCTCCTCAGGATATGTCCCTGCGCAGGAAATTCATCGGAGAGGCGTTTCCCTGATAAGGACTTTCCCTGGGAAGAAACCGAGTCTGCCTTTTGTAATACACCCTGAAAAGTCACTCCCAGAAACCAGATGTTGTTGAAACTGTGTGAGAACTTGAGACGTTTTACTATCAAAATATTTTGGCTTCAAAAACTGGCAAATCCTCCCGCTTCACTGTGAGAAGATGCAGGGAAGTGGAGGAGCTTCTCACTGCCACAGCATCCCGCAGCACATGGAGATCACTCCGCTTCCCTGCCTGCCACTCTTCTGGCCTGGACGTGGTTGGACATGAAGTTTTGCTGCCTTTTAAGTGGGAGCTTTATTAATTTCTTGTTAGAGGGCAACCCAGTGATTGAAAGTTTTTCTTTCTGTTTACAATATCACAGCTAAGTGCTTTCTTCGGGAGCCTGGTCCCACACTGTCCCAGGGGGGTTGGAATGACAAGACCCTTTCAGCCAGCACCTGGCAGAGCACACTGCAGAAATGGGGAGCGCTCCAGCCCCATGTTCCCCCAGGGGCCACCTGCCTGCACCAGGGCTGGGAAAGAGCTCAGGTGTCACCTCTCCGAGGACGTGTGAGACCTCCCGGTGCCGCTGCCACCATCGGTACAGAAGGATGGGCCTGCTGAGGGGCAGGAGAGGGGTGAAGTGAGGAGCCAGGACGGTGGCTCTGTGCTGGCAGCCCCGAGCCCTCCTCTCCCCACAGCATTCAGCGGGGGGAGCAGGGCAGGCACCCGCTGCGGTCTGCTTCTGATCACCCGGCCGGGCTGAACACAAGGCTGCTCGCACCGCAGCCAGCGCGGGTCAGGCTGCCCGGGGCAGAGTGCATGAGAACTTCCCTCCGCCCGGGAACACACTTTTAATAGAACAAATCTGGCTCCTCACAGCAAGCAGCTAACCCGCGGCAGAGGGGACGGGGCAGGAGAAGGGGTTCTCCGACAGCTGTCAGCCTGCCCTTGCAGCGGCAGCCACGGCTGCTCCAGCCACAGCTCCTCTCTGGGAGAGGAAACCTAGAAAGATAGGTGGCTCTATCTGCATGAGCACTGTCCCACCTAAAAAACATTGCTACTGTTACTCAAAAAGACTTTTTTCAGCATTTGAAGCAGAATGATGAAGAACATCCCATCTGCGCCAGGCTCCTCCTGGCCACCGTTTTATCAAGGTCTGTGGAATTTTTTGACATACAAATATTTTGTGGCTTCCCATTCATAGCAGCTGGACTTTATCAGCAGGTCACCATAGTGGGGAGATAAGGAGGCTCATTCTCTATGCACCCCAGTAGGAGTTTCACAATCCCAGCTAGGGATTTAAAGGCTATTAAAAACCCCTCTAAAGTGGTTTTGACCTCTGCACCTTTCCAGCATCTCTGTGGTTCAGCAAGCTCTTGTGCTGACAAAGGAAATGGGGCTTTTGTGGCTCTATCACATATTGAAGTATATACATACAGATACACCCTGAAAACCACTTTTATTGCTTTTCACATAAATTTATAAGGTGGGACCTCATAAATTTGCCGTCACTTACTCCTGTGCCCACCCTTCTTGCACTGCCTTGCAGCATGCAGCCCACCTCCAGCAATGGTCTCCTTGTTCCAGTAGAGACAGAAATTTTAGGCCAGAGAAGCATTTTAGCAATTCTCAGTGATTTAGGCAAAATGTTTCTCTGAAAGAAAAAGAAAAATGAAAAAGAATTAAAAGAAAGGAAAAGGAAAAGGAAAAGGAAAAGGAAAAGGAAAAGGAAAAGGGAAAGGGAAAGGGAAAGGGAAAGGGAAAGGGAAAGGGAAAGGGAAAGGGAAAGGAAAAGGAAAAGGAAAAGGAGGAGAGGGGAGGGGAGGGGAGGGGAGGGAGGGGAGGGGAGGGGAGGGGAAAAAGGGAAATTCCCCTGTTTCCCCCAACTTCAAGACTTGAAATATTTTTCCATACAAATTGTAAAGAAACCTTCATTTGAAACCATGTTTTTTTCAGAACTCTGCTTACAGAAGGCAGTTTCAAAGTCATACACCAGTTTTTGAAAATGCAAACAAGGCATTATGTAGCTGGACATCTTTTCATTTTGTACAATTCAAGTGTCCCATCCATGTGCCACCCCCCCCAAAAAAAAAAAAAAAGAAAAAGGTTTCAGAGACGTATTCTGCACAAAACGCTTTCCCTTGTGAGCTCCTTGTTGTCTCACAGGGATACGAGAACCCAGTCTCCACTCAGCGTGGCCAGGAGGAGCAGCGAGCCCATCACCAGTGCCAGTGCCACCACTCTAGTGGGACCACAGTGGGACCTGGGCACTGCAGTGAGGAGAGTGGCTGCGTGAGAAGGCAAACACAGCCCTATCCTGGTAAAATGAGCATTACAGCACCCATGCTAGCAGGAGTACAGCATGCGAGGTCTTTGCTTTTGGTAAGATACAGTTGTGCAGACACCTCATTTTCTCCCTTTTTCTTTTTCAGCAGCACTTCTCCAGGAGTCATCTCTCTGTGCTCAGGAGTTAGAGTCAGGGAGTTCAGAAGAAATATTCTCCCTGTGGAGGAAAAAATGAGCTTACACTAAAAAATAAAAATAAAATAAAATAAAATAAAATAAAATAAAATAAAATAAAATAAAATAAAATAAAATAAAATAAAATAAAATAAAATAAAATAAAATAAAAAAATTAAAAAGTAGCTCAGTAGCTCAAGAAGCCAGGAAGAGAAAGGAGCATTACCAAAGCCCCCCAGCTTCCCACCCCCTTTGTCCCTCCCCTGAGCTCCTGGGGGACAGGCGGAGCAGCCTTTGAGCACTGGGGTCCTGCTGATATCACAAAGGTATGTGGGAGAGACTACAGCCCCGTGGATATCATTTCAGCTGGCTAAAACACCAGCTATCTTTTCTGAATGGATGTATAGATGGTCCTGACATATTCATATTCCTCTACAGAAAATTCTGTGGCTTGAAAAAGCTCATCTTGACTGCTGCCTGTCAAAATATTTCCTTATTCCATTAATAGCAGTTATGAATGTTTGTACAGCAGCAAAATGCTTTACCCATGAGTACATATCCTAATTACTCACAGAAAATTATTTCTTTGCCCAAAATTAGTCCTTCTTGTTTGCCTGACCCGCTTCCAATCAGATCACGATTACAGAAAAGTTAATGAATGTTTCACACAGGCATACTTCATCTGGGGGATGGCTGGTAATTGTGGGATTGCCATGAATTCCACCTTGTATTTGGCATTTGCTTTCCAAAATCAAAGCATTTTTGACTGCACAAATAAATCACTGAGATATCTCTGTTATGTCATATTTTTCCTTATAAAACAAAGCAAAACAAAAAAACAACTTTGAACTGAAAATTAACTTTCCACAACTACTATGCAATCTTCAAGTGCTATTCATTGCTTGGTGAGAATCCTTGACTATAAAATCCCCTTTTTTCCCAGCTACCCAATGCATATCCCTCTACGCATCTGCAATTTGCATGTACCACAGCAGCTACTGGAAGAAAAAAGCAGAACAAAACCCGTCGTGGGGTGAGGACTATACTGACGTTAATTCACGTGCTAAATCCATAAAGCCACCGCTGGAGTGCAGCACGCTCGACAGCCACAAAAACCTGCAGCCAGGCGGCACGAGCACTAGCCAAGCGTCGCTGGCAGCCTGGCTGGCACCTGGCCCATGTCTCAGAGCCAGGACCAAAAGGGAGGCTGATGGGCAGGATGTGACCAATAACCAGGCTTCATCGCAGGGCTCAGACCCACCAGAAGCAGGGAGCCCTGAGCAGCTGCTTTCCAGAGGTTTCGAGCCCCTCTCTCCATAGATTTAAAAGGGAGAGATATGCCGGGGGGGGGGGGGGGGGGGGGGGGGCGGGGTGTGGAGGTGGTAAGCAGAGAAGGGAATAAGCCCAGATGGAAGCACGACCTGCAGTGGTCACAGACACTGCTGGAAGCAGCTCGTCTGAAGTCCACGACAGGCAAAGCCAGTGCTGCGAGGCCAGCATGTGTGGCAGGAAAGCCACCTGCTGAGGCACACGGCAGCCCCCCAGCACACAAATCTCCGTGGCTGCCAGCCCTCACCCATCTTGTCCTGTGCCCATGAGGGCTGGGAGTTGAGCAAAACGACCGTTCTTCCTCTAAACCCCACTGGGCAAGGGAAAGGGGCAGCAAATGTGTCACTGTCCCTGGAGGGGGGGGGGGCACCTCTTCCACCTCACGGCCTGAAGCGGTGTGTGAGGTGGCTTGATCCACCGGGAGAGCACATTGTGGTAGCGCAGGTGTAGAGTGGGGCCTTTGCCCATCTGGGTTAGCCCCATCCACCCGTGTCCTCTGTGTCAACACCAGCAGGAGCCCTGGGGACAGGAGCAGGTGGCGGTGGCACCACACGGGCCCATGGCATGTCTCTGGCCTGGGAGGGCAGCAGGGGCTGTGGTGTGCGCGCTCTGGTGCCCAGCCCTCCGGAAGAGAAGGAAACCGGCAGAGACAGGCAGCTGAGGGACAGGCAGGAGACAGGAACAAGGTCAGCACAAACGCAGGAACCCCGGTCTCGGCTGCAGACAAAGGTAACTCGGCACACGGCGCTCCGCTCCTGAGCGAGCTGGGGTTTTGCTGGGAGAGCTCCCAGCGGGAAGTAAGCAGAGGCTCCAGGTCTGGCACCGTGAGGGCCATCAAGGCCGAGCATTGTCCAGCCTTGCAGAGGGCGAGCCCAAGCCCCAGGATTTGGGCAGGGAGCCTGAGACAAGCCTCGGGAACTGGCGACGCTGACATCGGCACGTCTGGCGTGTCCCACGCTGATTTAGATGGTTGTCATGGGGTAAGCAAGCAAAAATAGGCTGTCCTTGAATTGGGCAAATATTCTTCTCATCTGCACAGCCGCTGCTAAAAACAGTTGACTTCTGGAGCGGAAAGGGTGAGATTTCCAGTAAAGCTGTGCTCCCCACACAGACTGACATTGTGGGGCCAACACGGGGTGCCAGAGCTCAGCCAAGACTTACCCACACTTCCCGGCCAGGACGAAGCCCACCATTTATCATGGTTTGTCAGCAGATTAACAGCAGGCTGAGTCTTTTGGGACAGAGATAGCAAGCCGGTCTGCTTGGCCCACAACCATGCAGTGTTGCCTTCACCTTGGGTCCAGTGCTATTTCACAGAGGGGTGGGAAATAGAGATAATCAAAGAAACTCAACAGTTGCTCCATTTTTCACAGATATGACTTAAATGGAGAAAATTCCTACCAGAAGGCAGCATATGGGCTTTCTAGTTTTCCTCCTTTGAAAAGCCTAGAGTAGGACAGACAGAAAACTGTCAATACTGGGGTTTTACTGAAAACACAGCTTGCAATTATTAGAAACTTTTCATGAACACTGTTTACTTTCATTGGAAAATTCTGGCTTTCAGTCAAAAGTGAATAAATAACCAAAATGGGATGGAAAGTTTCCCCTCTCTTTTCCAGTTGAGAAGGTCATCTCTCTGCCTGTGGTCGGGCACTGCGGAGCCTCCCGGGAGCTGGGGCCAAACATCTCCATGCCCCTTCGTCGGGGAGGCAGCCGTGGGGTTGCACATCAGGCACTGCCCCGCTGGGAACAAAGGGAGGAGAAGGCCACCAGAAAGGTCCCTGGGCCACCAGCGTGGCTGTGGGTGACTTCAGGAAAAGGAACCAGCTGGGGTGCAGCACAGTAGCTTTTTCTGATGAAGTGTGTATGGAATATCATAATGAATCTCTCTTCCCTCTCATTTGCCTCATGGAAGGCCAAAGATGACTGTCACTGGAGAATAGTTGTAGTAATTACATAATATAATGACATCTCCTCTCTCTGCTTTGTCTGGAGCATCCACCTGAGGAGCTGGAGGGCCAGAGCTGAGTGAGGACTCCACCACCCAGAAACTCAGTCCCCAACTTCTGTGCCTCCAGGCACATTTAACAGTGGTCAGGTGATATCCTAGCTTGCAATAAAACCATCAGCCAGCCTGGAAACAGACGTGCTCCCAACACCACAGGAGACTGAGATCTGGACCCCATCACATGACAAGAGGATGTTTTGCCCTGATTTCGGCAATGTTAGCATTCACTTCGGAATGAGAGCAGCCTCAGCACTCCCTGTCCTCAGCATCAGCCAAGTCACAGCCAAAGCTGGCCACGTAAGCCTGTCTGTCAGCCCAGGAACACTTCAAGGATGGGCTGAGCTGAGGTTTCGGCCATGCCTCGTGCAAGGCAGAGCTTGCGTGCAGATTTACAAAAAAGCAGGTTTGACTCTCTTTTTGAAGAAAAATGTAGGTTTGGAGACCACAAACTGCTTTGCAAATTTGTGTTAATTCAGATATCACGGTCATTTAGAGAGAAGAAAGGACGCTACAAAAGGCATTGAGAAAAAAGAAACGCTCCAATTAATTCCTTTCTGAACAAGCTGCTTGGGACTTGCGGTTCAAAATGACTTTTCATTTTTGAAATCCCTGTAGGAATTTCATGTCACTGTATTTTTATAATTGAAAAAGTATGATGTGTTGCGAAAAGTCCCAGCAGAAATGTTCTGTTTCACCCTCAAATGTTTTGTCTTTTACTTCTCTAGTTTCTGACTTTTCCAAAGAGCTCAACCTGCATAGCTCCAAACACATACTGCTTGTTTGAAATGTTGTACTTTATTGCTCTCTCATTTGTCCTGTCCTGTCTTCCACGCAGAGTGCTACCAGCTCTGTTACACCCCGCGGTTTGCCTGGTGAACAGGCTCTTGCTGCTCCTGGCACTGTGCTAGCCACATCTGAGTGGCATTGGAGTTTGGGGATAACATGAAACCCTCGAAACAGGACATGCTGGGCAAAAGAAAAGAAAAGAAAAAAAAAACTATTTATTTTATACAACCAAATTTTGGAATTGTCCCATTTTTGCCCAGCTTTCCTTAAAAAGAACAAAAAGCAGGGTGGAGGTATTGCTGGGGGCTATGTAGTAAACAGCTTGGAAGCCGAGTGCAGTTGGCTGGCGAGCACGCGCTGTGACTCATGAGGGAAGGCTTTTTTTAAACCCTGGAGCCGCAGAGCAAGGACAGCCGTGCGGTCATCTTCCTGTGCCGAACAAAGGCCGCCAGCCGGCGAGGTGTAGCCCCAGCCCGCGGGGACAATGGGGACACAGAGCGTCACCCCAGCCTGTGGCACGCCGCGTGGGGACCGGCCCCATGGTTGCACAGCCAGGAGGTTGCTGTTCATATCAGGGCTGGGTGATTCAGGCCCTGTCCACTGTCTGCAGCCCTGAGAGCTACGGATCATGCCTATGTGGGGAAAATACCTTATCTAAGCCCATTATTGCCTCAGCTTAATATAAACACTGCTTCACTCTGTGCATTGAAAGTTTTCTTAAACCAAGGAAACCTGGAATAAATACCTCATTGTCTCCAAAACTTTATCATGGTGGCATGAAAGAAAACCAGTGTATGACTTTGTTCTCCAGCAATAAACTTCTTTCAGTCTCAGGAAGGATAGTTTTGATTTGTGAATTTATTGGTCTCACAGTCAGGTCTTCTCACTTGACTGAGGGGGCTTATACACTGTCAAGTGTCTGGGCTGGCATGCGGTCTGCAAACACAGCCTGCTTGTTTGACATGAAAAGAGAAGGGCTTTTTCACCCATTTTTAAAAATTTTTAAACCTAAAAAAAAAATCCTAAGTTTAAAACCTTTTCTTTTAAAGCAAAACAAATAGAAGATTCAACAATGCCAATATGTTTCAAAAACTCATCTCCAAATTGCTGCTGTCAAGGGAAATTAAATCTGTTCTTGCAAAAGTCAAACACTGTTGGTTTGAATGAGAAATGGCTGTTACAAAATGTGCTTTGCTTTTCTTTTTTTTAAATATAAAAAGTCTTTCAAATTTGACCAAATCTGAATGGAATGCTTTATTTCATTCAAAACTTTCGTCTTTCATTTTTACTTTCTGGCTTGCACTTTTGGAAGTAATGACGCACTCCCAGAGCTGAAGCAGCAGAGGAGAGCAGCACTTCTCCCATCCCCATCCCTCCCCCTGTGCCTTCCCCGTGGCTGAACCCAGATTTTTGGCCCTGCTCACAAGGGTGTGCAGATGTGGGGCTGCCAGCCAGGATCCTCATTCAGACCAGAAGTCACCAGGAGATGCTGGAGGGATTCCTGTCCACCCTGCCTGTCCCACCACACTGGGATGCTCGGTAGAGCCCACACGACTCCAGCAAGAGCCATACCTCCACCTCGGTGCCTGGGCTGGGGGGCAGTGAATCCCACCTGTGCGGGGAAAGTGAGACCCATTTGTTGTCCCCATCTGAACCCCAGGAGCGCCGGTCCTGACGCAGACAGGCTGTGACACGACACAGCAAACAGGGTGTCTGGCCAGCCAGACACAGCACCCCACGCACATGCGAAGGAAGAGTTGCTCTAAACACAAGGACGGGACCAGATGAGCTGGGTTCAATGGCTTATTGTAAGAAAGCTCCTTAGATTACGCAGATTAAAATCTTCATGGAAACATTTCTGGAGCCTGTGTGTTGTTCAGCTTCCTGCACAAGGCAGCACTTGGTCATGACTATGTGGAACAGCAAACTTAGGAGAGGGGGTTTGTTAGTTTGTTATTATTAACAGGCTGGAGAGCTCATGTGCCTCTACATTGGCTTCCTCTTGCATGGGAAGAAAGTAAATCCCTTCAGAGTCACTGTGGTCTGCTTCAGGAAAAAAGATATTTAATTTTTTGTAACTACTGTTGCCCAGTGAGTCTACTTATGTTGAATTCCCCTCTGCTTTACCGCTGTGCAAGGCCTGAACACTGAGCACAGCACACGGGGATGCGTGGGCATACCCAGCAGGCCCCCCACTGCAGGCTGGAGAAGCTGCTCCCTCCTCAGTGGCTGCTGAAGGAGTCGAGAGCACACGAGATGTTTACTCTTAGATAGCTGAAGTTAGGCGTGGAGCACGCAGGGCATGCTGGCTTGTGACGGCTGCTCCTCCTGGAGCCAAACTGCGCCGAGCACAGCTGGAGGCTGCAGGGAGCCGAGCGGGGCTCAGCTGGTGGACAACTGGGAAGCCAGGGGCAGGGAAAAAGGATGAGGGGAGCAGCAGGGGTAGACTGAAACCAAAAGAAAAAATTATCATAAAAATATCATTTTCGCTACAACTAAAATTCAGGGGGTTCTTCTGTTTTCGTGATCTTTAACTCTTGTAAACATGGCTTTTTATCATGCCTGTTTCTAAATGAAAAATGTCCTTTCAAAATGAAAAGCCAAAACCCTTTGGTTTGCAGCTATCCAGGGGAAAGGGTCTGGTGTTTTAAAATCCCACCCTGTTGTTTTTCTTCCCGACTGCTTATCATATTCAACACAATTCTGGAAACCAATCCAACCACTCTGAAACTGGCTCCCAGTTCATTTAATTCCCCCCAAACCCCCTGTTCCAGCTACCTCCCCCCACCATCCCCCATGTGTCTCACTCCTTCATCCCGCCCCCAGACCTGCAGCCCTGTGCATCCCCCTGCAAGTGGGCCCCAACCCCACTGACATCCATATGTGCTCCCGCTCCTAACGCTCCCTAATAACACACTCACAATTGTTTTGCAAGGTGATGCTGGCAGCAGGAGCTAGCTTCAGCTAGTAACTGCTCCTTTTAAAATTAGCAGCCCCGCAACCTCGAACCCATGCAACAAATCCTGGGAAGGCTACATGCTCCTTTATGGCCTCCCGAGGCAGCATTCTCCTCTCACCAAATGGATGTGTAAAGCTGCTGTCGTGCGGCAAAGTAGCTGGCTTTCACTGGAGGAAATACAGAATAATGACCCCAAAGTATCAAAGCAGCAAAAAAACCAGCAAACTCACTGCATCTCACCCAGAACTCCTCTGTTTCAGTGGTTTTGCTCCCTTGCCATAGATGTCCAGAGGGCAGACTTGCATTTGAACACTCTCTTATCCCCTTTTGCACTTCATCGGGAAGGGCTGGCAGGGCACATGCATCTCCAGACTGGCTTTCATGAGAGGAGCCACATACCCCAGCTGCTGTCTCTGCCCTGATGCTCCTGCAGTGGCCACCCCAGCCAGTCCAGCCTAGTGGCAATGGCTGCACTTCTCAGCAACGTCACAAATCCCTTGCTATGGTGTCATGGAAGTCTTGTTTGTTCACTTCCAAACCTGCTGAAACGTCCTCTCTGGCAGAGACGACAGAAAGCAGCTTGTGAAGTTGCCTGGTGTCCCTGCCCCAGCGGCAGCCCTGGAACACGAGGGTAACTTTTACCATCAAGCAGCAATCAAGTTTCTTTTCAAACCCCTTCCCCCAAAAGAACAGGAACAAATAAGGACTCCTACTTAGAGCTGACATTTCACGCTTCTAACATCAGCTTAAAAGCCTTTTATTCACTGCAAATGTCATTCCAGAGACATTACCTGCCAGGAAAGCAAAATGCCAGTGAGATATTACATTTTAAAATATCAAAAAAATACATTCCACTTTGCCAGAGAGACAACCATTTACTGAGCATTTTCCAAGAGTTCTGTGACTTACGGAGTTGATAGAAACAGGTGGAAAAGGATAACATAATTGTGCCTAATGATTTAGGCTGGAAGAGGGGAGGGAAATTAAATTTTATTATGTTTATTGATAGATTTGGTCACAATATTATGTAGAAAATGTTTGGTTTGTGACCCAGGAAATTGAAAAGCCATTTGTGGCAGCATGTTTGAGTAACATAAATAAGTATGTATTTGTACATGTTTTATGTTGATACATAATTGTTATTTCCTAGCATGTGGCTTATGCATTCTTGTAATTGTCTTATTAGGCTAGTTTGAGTTTCAAATAGCACCTATATTACAGTGTTTAAGATGTTTGCTTTGGAAGGAATTATGGGACACAAAAACATATGGATCGCTTTATCATATATAGAAAGCATACGGTAAAAAGCTGTCTTTCATTACTCCATTAGCATGGATCTAGATATGCACTCAGTGTTGAGACTTAGTTATTCCTGTGTTTACGACATTTAGGGCTGCTTTCTGTTATTGTGGGTGTTCATTCCCTCTGCTGGAAATGCAACACATCTCTCCACTTAATATTCCTCCCTGTAAATATTGCGAGATCCAGGATCACTGAAATCAGGGCACGATCCTGGTGAAACAGATGTGCTTCCACCCAGCTGTTCCCCCACCATCTCCCCTCATCTCCCTGCTCCACATCTCTCCTCCATCCCGCTCTGCACCGTGGCAGAGTTTCACTGCTCTGGCTGGACTGAGGCTTTCTTAAACAGCGAGGGAGAAATCCAGCGACAGCCAGGAGAGAAAATCTTCTTGGAAGACTCCTGGCCTTCACTAATGAAAAGGCCCTGGCGCCGTGGGTGGGATTTTATTTGCTAGCACCTTCTCACACGCAAAGGGAACCTGAGAGCCTGAGTGCTCCCGCAAGCTCTGTGTGCCTGGGTGGGTTCGGCCGGGTGCAGGCTGAGGGCACCTGGCTGCAATGCAGGGCTGGCAGCGGCTGTCATGCCAGGTACACACAGCAGTCTGACATCGCACTAAACACAGAAACTTGGCCGTCATTCCCTCTAGTGGTTAAATCCAGAAGAAGCTGAGGCAATTTCTAAGCATTAAGCTTCCATCTCTCCTCTCAGACGAGGCAGACTCATGCCTTCAGCACTGCAGATCGTGGTCCCAGTCCCGGTGTTGGTTCAAGTGGTGTCATTTACAGCATCACGCTGGCCTAAGAAATCCGTTGGGTACTTCCTAGTTTCCTGGTAATATCCACAGAGTGAATGCTGTACACTGCTTTTGCAGAGGAGGCAAAATCCAGCAACTGAGAATTTTTTTGGTGCTGAATGCACCTCCACAGCCAGGGCAGTCAGTGCTGGTGCACACCAGCATGTGAAGGGAAGCTGTGTGGCAAAGATCATCACAGCTCCTGCTGGTACATATTTTCACCAGCCAAACCCGCTGCACGATAAAACAGCATGCTTGGAGGGCTGCAGCTTGTGCAGTTCATATTCGCCAGCTCTGGAAGGTGCTGCAGTTCGAGGAAAGCACTCAGGCAGGGCTGGGAGGCTTCAGGGCCTTGTTTCCATGAGTCTGAATCCTATGAGGAGTTTTGAGAGTCGGGTATCTTTAGTAGATATCGGGAAAACAAAATTTAATGTAGGTACAGCACAGTTAATGGACCCAGATTTTAATTACTTTCATTTTATAAACTATTCAGCAGATTTACTTATAAATTCTGCGAAAGAACGTCCTTTGCCTGTAGGAACAACGCTGCATTTGCAGAGGATGTGCTGTATTACTCGTATTTCTCTAGGGGGCTCAAGTCACCAGTTCAGGTGCGAAGTAAAACTCTCTCCCCGTGTGGAGCCCTGACCAAAGACTCTCATGGTCCCCGTGGTGCACAGCGAGGGTAAAATGGTCTTTGTCCCCTTAGAGTGTGGGCCACCAGCCGTGTCCGTAAATCATAGGCTGTTACTCTTGCTCCTGGCAGAAAGCATGTGATAACAAACTACAGCCAGAGACAGCAACTGAATTAAGTCTGTAGAGGATCCAGGAAAGGAGAGAGGACCACATCACACAGCCTGGCTACCCCACCACAAACCTGTGGTCCCTGGTGAGACCATTTATTCCACAGCAGATAATTACCAGCCAGAGTGCACCTCCTCAGAGCACTTCAACATGCAGCTCTGCTTCCTCTATCGCTTCCAAATGGAAATTCGTTTTTGCAGAGTTTTAAAAAAATTGAATTAAGTGAGCTGTCCTTCGGTGCCCCTCTGCAGCCCTGGGGAACTGCGTGGGACCATTTCTCCTGCGTGTTTTCTAGCAACCCTAGAGGCTGTGACCTCGGAAGAGCCATCCTCTTTCCTTGCTTCTGTTGCCTTTATTGAAACAAAACGAAAAGTTTTTAACTCCCTGGGAATTCAGTGATTTCACACACTTTGGCCCACGCTGATTTATACCTTTGTTAATGCAATAAGCATTTTTCCTGTCGTATGACTCTGTTGGCCTGATTTTCAGCTCCCACTTAGCTGCCCCAGTGTAACCATCAATGATAAATGCTTTAAAACCTGGCCCCAAATTCCCCTCTGCCTCTTGCCTCAAGGGCAGAGTTGTTCTGTTCTGCAAAATAAGAAAATCGCAATGGACAATTGGATTTGCACCTCTTTGCTGTGTCATCTGAACTAATTGCGAGACCGCTTTGCACGCAGTCAGTGGGTAACAGACTTTTAGTTCACCTGCAGTTCCAGTAGAGAATTAAGGACATTTTATAATGTGATGTGGCTCCACCTGAAAAAAATATATTTTCATTTTATTTTTTGATGAGATTAAAAGAAAAACAAAACAAAACAAAGAAAACATGCTGGGTTGACCCCAAACAACCTTTTGTTTCAATCTTGATATATTTTTAAGGCATTTGTTCTAAACTAAGCTAAATTAAACATTTACAAAGAACATTTATAACGGAGGAACTAAAATGTTTTCCTCAGAAAATGCCAGAGGGGATATTTTCATTTTTTTTCATGAGGGGAGGGATTTATGCAAAGCGATTTTATAAATCTGACACTGATTTACAAGTTTCAGTCACTCCAAGCCTACAGTTACCAGTGAAAAACCCCAACTGGCTGAGAAGTTCACATGGCTCTATTTACACATCCACTCTGATGGCCATTTGAATGCCAGTCCCCATCTCAGGATTTTGTTATTATAAAGATCTTAGCCATGACAGAAGAAACAATGGTCCTGAAGTTCACCACAAAGGCCCACAATCTTTTCTGGTCTGAAATCTCCCCCCATTCATAATTTATCTTACCCTCAAGCCCACTAATTTGTAAACTGCAAAAACAAAGCCAGTGCCCAAGAACTGTGCAAGAGATTCCAGCTCACAGAGCGCGCAGGAGTTCACAGATTCCCCCGAGATAGCCTGTGAACTCAGCAGCACAAGTTTAATGTTGCCCAATAGCTTTTACAACTTACTTTCATGATCTTTTTTCAATGGCAATATAATAAATAATGTCAGTTTGGGATTTTTTCTCTGCCTCTTTTTCGTTGCAACAGACATACAGAAAATCCATGATAAGCATCTGTTGTGGAGAAAAAGTAAGTACAATATGTATACACAGGACACATATTAGTTTCCCAAATCGTTTTAATGATGGGCTATAAATATTTTTTTGGCTTGCCTGCAGGCATATTACTTTCGGCTGTGATCATGTCGGATTCCATTAACAGAGCTGGATCTGTATTTTTAATGGACAAGTAAAGTAAACGTAGCTACAAAACAAGAGCTCTTTTTCCTTAGTACTGATCAAAAGCTCCACCGTATTGCACAAGGGTGCTGTATTACAGAAGAGTCACCTGTCTGACAGGGATAAAGCAGATGTCTTATTTGTGCTGAGGATCTCATGGCATTGTCTTAGGAGTGCTGCAGGAATGCGAGGTTCTACCCAAGTTGTAACACAAGATGCAAAATCCTTGTACTCTGCCTCCCTGAAGTCTGTGTTATGGTTTGGTTAGATCCATATCCTTTATTTCCAAGGACTGAGTGCCAAATAAATTGATGCAGCTGCTGTGTTCCTCACCAAAAGCGTCTGCACCACAGAAAATAACCTCTCATCCACCTCAGAGGGCTGCTACAAAGCTTATGTAGGTAAATCCCATAAAATAATCAGATGAAACTTGAGAGTAGGAACTATCTGCAATGGTCAGAGTTAATTAGCCATTACATATTTAACCACAGCTGGAATTAAGCAGTTGGACAGACTGTAGATGAAGGGGATCTCCAGGAAAGTATTGTAAACATTTTGTTCCAAAAACAGCATTTCATCAAAATTGCCAGCTCCCAAGTAAGTCTGAGCTGACTGCACTCGGTAGCACAAAACACAGATGCCATTAATTCTAGTACAGGGAGCAGCACTGGAATCACAAAGGAAGATGGAGGAGGAGTGAAATGGAGAGGAGAAGGATGAAGTCCATCCAGCAGTGAGGCAGCGCTGGAAGTGAAGGGATACTGCACAGCGAGAAGAGCAAGAGGAAATTTAAAAAAAAAAAAAAAGAGTTCTCCAGAGGAACCAAAGACACAGAAACAAGAGACAAATCAAACCCGTAAAGTGAGTGAATTAATTACTTGGCAGGATTGGTTCTGGATTCCAGTTCAGCAAGGATCATGTGGATTTACCCGAAGTACAGAGCATAGAGTTACATCCCACTAATATTCTGTAGGACTCTCCTAATACTTAACTGCAGGCACCTAATGAAGCACTCTGATGAGACAAAGGCACAATGCAGTTTTGCCAATGGCAAGCTCTTGCTGTCTGTTATGAATCTGGCATCAGGCAAATAACCCCAGTTAAAGTAAAAAAATCAATATTAGACTGGTAACTCCTTTCTACTTTGCAGCAAGTTGTGATGAAAAGATGTCAGGTTCATAGCTAATTAATGAACTTTGTAACTTTCAAAAACTTTTGCAAAATACTGGTTAATTATTAATTAAATACTCACAGGATGCCACCGCAGTATAAGAAATTATGTGACGGTTTGGGGCAGGGAGAGAGAAAAGAAAGTTTGGGTTAACCATTCCCACCAGTGACCTCAGCTGGAGGCACCTTCCCTGCCTGCAGGGCCTGGATTAAGCTGACTTGAGCAAGGCCCAAGTTCCCTTTTCCCACACTGAAGGGGAATCTGAAATATGTCAACAATATCTGAGGAAATCAGGGGGAGAGAAATGAGAACACCGGGCGACCTGGAGAGGTTGCTTGCAGGAGAGGGGCAGAGAGTGCCGGGTGGCACAGCCCTGTGCTGAGCCTTGGCTGTGCCACCTCTTCCCAGACATTTTCTGCTGAAAGACACCCAGGAATGATGACAACAAGGTCCAGTGGGTGCCCAAATCCCAAGCCAGCTTCAGGTCAGTGTCAATGTGGTGGCATCAACCAAGAAATACTTGTAAAATGAAGCTAAGTCACTGGGAAAAGCATCATGGACAAAGCCGGCTTTGTATGATCACAAATGATCTGGGAGAAATAGTTGCAACACCAGCCAAATCACCCCCCAGAAGCAGGACGGGGTAATGACAGGCAAGGGCCATTTCACCTGGACTCGTGTGCCACTTGCAGAGTTCCCACCTGGAAATGGATTTTGGCATTGCTCTTGCTGATGGCAGTGTGTGAAGCAGAGAAAGCCCAGTTCTGAGATACCAGGCTGAGCTGCCAGGGCTGGGGAGAAGTTTTTGCAGATTTTCAATTCTTTTCTCCCCTTTAGTGGCACACGAATAAAAGGCTACATGTCCATCCTAGGTGTGAGACAGAGGAGGAGGCATGTGCTTGTTAGTGCATTAGAGACCTAGGCTTTCAATGTAAAGATTCAGGTGCCAGCTCTCTTGATGACCCTTGCAGGAGCATTCAGCCATAAGGAGTGGGGAAAGGCAGCAAACAAATTGTCTGTGAGTGTCTGAACACAGAGCAGTGCCTTGACTCTGGGTAAATCATGTATCCGGGAGAAGGGCTCACTCTATTTTCATGCAAGTGCTCTCCTGCAAAGCAAAGCTCAACACAGACCACATCCTGCTCCCACCTGCACAGTGTAAGGAGTTGTGTCCTGTGTAGGAACACCTGACCTGGGCTTAGACTTCTTTTCTGCCTCAGTTTCCCTACACCCAAGCTCTTGTAAACCAAAAAGCCTCCCTTCTAAGCTGTCAGTTCAAACAGCTGCTCTAGGCTCACCTGGCCATCCCCCAGCCCCACAGCCCCTTCATCCAGCAGCCCCAGGCAGGCTTCCAGAGCCCAGACCCCACGCCTGCAGCACCCGTGTCCCGGCCAGCCACCGGCCACAGGGTGTGCAGACCCAGTGCAGAGGTGTGAATGCTGGGGCCAGCCCTGTCCCCAGGGCTTTGACTGGCACTGAGACAAGCACATAGAAGAAACGGGCTTCTTCACACCCTCAAAGATCTGAATGGGTTGGAAGGCAGCAGGAAATCCTGCCCGTTTCCTGTGCTGGGAGGCCTCTGGGGAGGGAGAGGTGATGGGGGAGGCTGCACAGCAAGCAGAGGAGCACCGAGGGCAGACCCCAAGGACTGCCCAGGAAAACGCCGCCCTGCATTTGGAAACCACACAGAGGCTGACGGTGGCAGAGTCCTAAGGGAGCAGAAGATGTGCAGTGGGTTTTGAAGGGTCCTAACCCAGCTAAAAAGCAAGCAGTGTTTTGATGCATAATCTTGAGTGCCATGCTATGTTCGCAGCATCTTTGGTACCCCGGTAACTGGGTCAAGGTGCTCTGAAGTGCTGAGAGCCAGGGGTATGGGAAACCCAGCAGGGACCTCAAGGCCAGTATCTTGATCCTGGTGGTAAATGCCAAGTGTAAATGCCAAAAATTTGGTCTTAGCTGGAACGCTGGCCTAAGGGAATTCCAGGCTCCAAGTCAGTCTGGTGCTGATAAAGTTGGCTATTGCTACTGACAGTGGATCTGAAGTGACTGTCCAGTGAATGCTTGCCTCCTCCCCAAAATAGGACAGCACCTACCCCAAGCTAAATGGCAGGAGAAGCAAACCCCCTCCTAGAAGGTCAGATTCTGCCCTATTAGGGTGGACAAACTGCTTTCAGTTTTTCTTTGCCTCTGCAGTTACTTTCCTGCTTGAGGTAGATGTGTAAATCCATCTCTCCTGTCCCTGTTGTAAGAACAACCCATGGAAAATGCTCTGGAAGGGAGCCCAGATTGGTGCTGGAGTCTCCATCCCTGGAAATCTTGAGGACTCACTTGGTCTGGGCCCTGAGCACCCCGATCTGACTTTAAAAGTTAGCTCTGCTTCAAAGGTTGGACTAAAGATCTCCAGAGGTCCATTCCAACCTAAATTCTTTTATGACTCTAATAATCCCCATTTTGGCAAATAACAAATGAGCCTTCTCACCTAACCCAAGCCCAAAGCCAGCACACCACGTGAAGCTCTGAGGTTTCTCCTCTAACCTCAGATTCTTGGGGAAAAAAGCCCCGAACCCCCGGAAGAGTGGAGGAACCCTGCTAGGAGCCATGGCACTCTGCTGCTCTGCCCTCCCTCCTCTCCCGAGCAGCTGCTGCTGACTCACTCACCTCAGAAATGCTGCCAAGAACCATAGAAGCCATAGGGACAGCAGGAGAATTCCTTTCTCTTCTGCATCCAGTACTATTTATTGAATAACAGTGCTACTACCCCTGAACCACTGCTCCTGTCAGCAGCCAGGTGGTGCGTGAACATGCTCCTCCACAGCTCCCACGCTGATTTCTTTGGCACGATGCTGGTATTAAAAGGTTCGAGAACTGAACCCTGTTTGTCAAAAATACATCCAGAGATTAAATCTAGAGCTGAGTGACAGTTTCACTTCAGATACAAAAACTTGGCTAGATTGAGGTTTGAACAGAAGCAAAACTGTCTGAACTGTGAAAAGAGGCCATTTGTCAGAAGGCATTCTGCTTGGGCCTTACAGAGCACAATTTTTATGATAGACCTGCACTACCAGCATAGAAAAACAATCATCTGTTTTTTTAAAGGGCTCCAAGATAAATCACAAGTAGTGTACTACTATTGATTTATTTGTATCTCGATGGAATATTGGAGCTATAAATTACAGTTGAATAAACACAAACTGTGCAGAATTTTGCATTGTTTGAACTTGTCAATGGCAGGTCTTTCCCGTGTTTTCATTTTAATGTAAATCAAACTGTGAAATGTATGGATGCAATTTATTTCCAGTTATGTTTATTGGACTTGGGAATGACTTATTAACCAGGGGCTTTACTCAAATTCTCATTTGATTTCCGTGGATTTGACTGCCCAGCCTCTGTGGAGCTTTCATGGCTTGAGCACTGCAGCCCCTAAATCTGATATAAGAGACAAAAGTGGTTTTCTCACAGTGTCCTTGTGGAGTCCTGGAGTGAGACGCTAATGGAAAGAGTACATCCTGCAGAGCAGAGCGCTCAGAAGAAAGGGCTGGTGTCTGGGTGAAATCCCTGCTTGGCTGCCAAGTCTCCCCTTCATTGCGGCAGGGCCAGGAGTTCAGTTTCTATGTGTAATTTAACTCCACGGGGAGATGTGCCCTCCACAATATACTGTAGATTCCCCCCAGTATCACAGAAAAGACTGCAAGGATTCAAGAGAAGATAGCCTTTATGTAATTTTGAAATAAGGGAAACAAATGCTAACCTAATAATGCTAACCAAATCCAGAGCAGTGAGGATGAAAAGGTCAGTTCCATGATTTGATGGCCTGTAAAGCCAGTGGAGTGTCTACACCCGAGGTATCCCATGCAACCTTTGATGCCAAGGCCTATGAGAGCCTCTTTCTAAAATGGAATGGACACAGCTGCAGGGGTGTAAAGGCAAGAAGGACATTGTTTTTTCAGTACTTTTGATTCAACCAACTAAAAATCATGACCTTACATCTTGAACATGGCTGCTCTGATGACCGCTCTGCAGTCCAACACTTCACTGAGTCCTTTATGGGCCTTGGGGAAGTCCAAGTGAAATCTTGCCCATGATGAAGTCTGTAAGAGTTTTACCCTCACCCTACAGAAAGCTTCCCCCTGTGACTTTGAGGAAGTGTCTCACCACTATGTACCTCAGTTTCCCCAGAGAACATAATGCCTCCCTGTTTGACAGAGGTGTCATGAGGACAAACGCCTGGTGCCTGGGGATCACTAGTTGTGACGCTGATAACAGGCACAGGGAAGTCTGTGGGGGTCATTGGACACATTCCATTCTTATGACACTTGAATCCAAAAGAGCACTTAAATCAAAACATCACTGGTTAAACTCAATCCTTAGTGAATGGCAGCCTGTAAATTTCTTAACCTAAATTATTAAGAGAACATTGCATACTTTATAAGTGCATGCTTGAATATACTCATGGGGTCAGACTCTCCTTTTAGCCCCAACAACATAAAGCTGGAGTCATTGCCTGACTCCAAGGCAGTTACTCCAGATTTATTTCAGGGTAACTCTGAGCAGGATCCTGGGTTTTGTTTATGACTTTTCATTTGTATTTTGTGAAAACTTAATAAAAATCTTTTAAAACTGAAAAACATGGTTCCATAAACCCCACATATGGGATCTTTAAATTCAACCAACTTATGAACTTAACCCTGACTTGTCTTCATCTTCTTGGCCTTTTCAGCAGCTAGCACTCTTCAGCTATGTCTGCACTTAGAGAGGTCAGAAAACCCTTAGACAGCCAACTCTTTCCTTTGCCTAAAACAATAACAGGAACACATGACAAAATTGAACCACAATGTACTGAAATGGAAAAGAAAAGCATAAAATGAGGCTAGACAGCTGAGAGAATCTAACTTAATGCCTGCAAAGTGGACAGCCTAGCCAGGTTGGCTATGACATGGCATTAGGTAACACTGGGACCTATTTAGAGGTGCTGGTATACAACTAGCACCTTTTTTCTTTTTAGAGTTTCTGTTAATGCAGTGGAAAAATTGCATGTTCTGTGCTAGATGTCTTTCACGCCAAATTCTACTTGTGGCTGATTCTACCCATGCTGTGACAATTATCCAGAGATTTTAAGGCCAAGTGGGATTTTATAATGGTCTACACAGAACTCCTCAAAGCTGGCCATGGGTTTCCCCCAGGAATTTTCACATTAGACCCACAAACACATAGCTGATACAGGGCACATCTAACACAAGGTATATGGTTTTTCATTCAAACGTTTCAAAGGACAGACAGTTCACAAATTACTACAGTGCTTAGCAACCTCATCTAAGAGTTGACAATCCTCCTTGTTAAAAATCTACTCTGTTTAAACATCCCAGTGAAATTTCATTGATTTCAGTGAAGTTCCTCCTGAGTAAGAAAGGAGAGAAACAAGCCAACAGGAAACTCTGAAGAATAGGAGGGTAGGAAGATTGTTTTAGCTTTGGACCCTCTGGTTTAAACTCAATGGATCAGCCTCCTTGCTGTGCCCCTCACCACCACCACAAAAAAAAAAAAAAAAAAAAAAAGTGTTGCAGTCAAAACTACAAAAAAAATTAATTAGTTGAGAAATGAGCAAACAGATCTCTCCAGAGGATTTGGAAACCTTTGCTTCAGCCTTTTCAGGAGCTGTAGAAGAGTGAAGAGTGAGAGAAGTAATTAAGGGCCAGATCTTCATCCCTGGAAGCAACACATTCTGAGGAACTCAACACCAGATTTGGAAATGGAGGAAAGTAAAATAATGTGGAAAAGGTTAACTAAAAATACAGATGGTGTGCATTGAGGTATTCCTCAGCCAGCGTCTATGGAAAAGCACTGATCGACCCCACAGGCGAACCAGCCCCGAAAGCACAGGGAGCCACAGGAGAGCAGCTTCGTGCTTGAATGCCCATGTGTGATGCCTTGGGCTCGCCTCAGTGCTCCTGGTCAGGCTGGATCTCTGCCACCTCCCAGACCATCACGACCCATGCCTGGGGCTGGCAGCGTTTCTGGTGCTGTTTGGGGACACTCCATGCAATGCAGTCTGCCCAGCAAAACCACTTACTCTTTGACAGCTGCAGTCAAAGGTCAGACAAATAGCAGGAACCATGTTCCCAATGTCAGAGACGTCAGAGTCTGCCCAGGAAACCAATGTCTTGATCTCTCTGGGTGATGCAAGCAAGTGCTTTCCAAACTGTTGTGTACCTTACTGCAAGCTCCTTGAGGACCAGCCTGTTGCTTAGTTCTTAAGGGAAGGTCTGACACAATGGGACCCTCATCTACATTAGTACCACACAAGCATATACTAAATGGCTGGGAACTGGGCAACTCCCTATCTCAGAATGTAGTTAGTAGCAAAGAACCACCGGTCTAGGGTATGGGAGGATGTAACAAGACCAGCTGGGTCCGTGACATTGGTCTGGATGAGGAAGTCAGGGGAAAATGTTGTTATTTCAGAAATGAGTGCCAGACATCTTCTGAGACCTTGGAAATCTCTGGCTTTTTCCATAGACAGAAAGAAGGGAGGAAAGCAGAGCAATAGAAAAGACAATAGGAAAACAGGGACTTTACTGAAGGACTACACAGCCGGACTACACCGCCTGAGCAGACAAGCTCAGATGAAGCTCAAATCATACTTTTATGGAAAATAAATAAATAATAAAAATAAAAAAATAAATAATAAAATTAAATTAAATTGAATTAAAAAAAAAAAAAAAAAAACAGAAAATACCACAGAAAATGCCATGGCCCAAAGTGCAACCAGAAGAGATGTGAAGGGGAGAAATGATCTTCCCAATGTCTGTAATGGTAGCAATCATGTAGTGGGTCACTGCTGTCAGTTTAGATGTCTTTCAGAAAATGATGCTGGATGTTTGGGAAGGAAGCAGAAAGGAACCACTGATATGATTTAAGGGCTGAAGAAAACGGTGTCCAGCACGAGTCTCAAGAGATGTCATCAGAATCAGAGTCCACAGGCTGCAGCTCCCAGCATCTCGTCAGAAAATCTTGTCCTCTAGCAAGGGATCTGAAGAGCTCCACATATTTAGCTTCCCAAAAAGAGCATTTAGTGGTGATTTGATTTCAGTGTCTAAGTATCCTCACATGGAGGATATATCAATCACTAACAGATTCTTTTAAACTAGAATGTAAAACAGTAACATGAACTGTTACTGGCAAATCAAAGTCATACAAATTCCAGATAGAAATGTAGCCATAGGGTTGTTTTTTTTTAAACCAATGTCTGTCATTAGACACTGAAGCAAATGACCTAAAAAATTGGAGCATGCCTCCATCTCTTGAAGTACTCAGATCACAGCTGAAGCCCACCCTGTAAGAGACAATTTTTGCTAACACAGATTATTGAACTCTGTCCAGGAGTAATTTTGCAAAATGAAGTGGCCTGTGATGTACAAGAAATCAGACTTAATGACTCCCTTGCAGGTTCAGCAGTGTTGCAGTTCTACCAGTGAGCTCAAGGCAACGTTTTTTGTTTTGTTTTGTTTTGTTTTTTTTTTAGTCTTTGACATGCAAGAGCAGGCAGCTGAGCACCACCAGGCTACCCAGCAGGTGGGATCGGGATTTCCCCAGGATAACCACCCCAAAGCAATCATAAGGTCCCTCTCCTAAACTTTCTGTAAAGCCAGTTTTGAGCTACAGTAGATTGACTTTGAGAAACAAATAATTGCTTCTCCAGCCTACAGTCTGTGGTCTGGTTTTGCATCAATCAGTGCAGCACACAGGTGGTGGAGGGAAGCCTTCTAGCCCACGGCAGGAGGACTCAGCAAGCACTGCCAAAATAAGCTTTTATGTCCCAGCTGACATCTGTGGGAATGGGCAGGTCTTTCAGTGTGTGGGACATATAGAATTTATACGAAGGGATCCCTAAACACATTAGCATTCGTTATTTTATAAAGAAGATGGATTTTGCAAGAGGAGAGAATGTGTTTTCATACCTCGAGTACATTACTCCTTTACATGACACCAATGCTTTAATGACTCGTTTATTTTCTCTCGCTTAGTGGAACAAATATTATATGAAAAAATATCAATTATTTACAAGGAAATTCTTACTACTTTTCTAGAGAATCAGAGAAGAACAACATTTCTTTTTCATGTTGATTTTCTAAGATCCTCCGTGAATGTTATTTTTTGAAGAAATATACATATATGTATTTCTAAACAATGGTTAATGGACATCTAATCCTCAGTTGAATATATAACAATCTTACAGAACTGCTGGGTGACATGGTCCAGACCTTAAGCCTTGCATAACTCAGGCTGCATTATTGGTTAAATATATAGAGTTGCAATTTATTTTGTACATGCAAATTAGGAATATAATGAAAACATTTCCAATTACGAGGCTGGAAGGCCATTTTTACAGATGGCTTTTTCTGCCAACGGGCAATTTGTTCTCTTCATATAAACATTAGGAAAGTTTAAGCATCTGCTCCTAATTAGATCCCTTGCACAAGTTACTGATACACGTAACTCGCACTTCCCTGTGCACATTGGTGAGATGTAAGATGATTGTTTTTTTTCCACACCGCTCCTTGGAACTAGAAATAGCTAAAGATCTGGAATCACAGCTGCTCTCCGCACCAGAATTCAAACCCAATTTTTATTGGAATGATGCAAATTGCCAAGATTTGATGACCCTGGGAAGCTAACACAAGTTAATTGGGCCCCAGTTGACCCTAATGTAACCACATGAATCTGGGAGAAATCTGGCCAGTATTTGATTAATTTGTTTACAGAGCATGCTGTTTGATTGTTTTTCTATACAAAAGTAAGGCTTCCTACCAAGGAAATCATTTGTGAATTTTATCCCTCAACCATCGTGGTTTCCTCACCAGAGCTGGGGTAAAGTCTTGGTATATCTTTCATAGCACATTCAGCCTTAACCCTTCTCTACCACCTAAAAGTTGAGCTTTATGTTCAAAGCAAATTAGATTTTGGTTCTGGCCATGGTATAAAACTCTGTCACATTCAAGAGACATGCAGAATCAACACAGCCATCTAGCAACTCTTTCTCTACAGCCGATTAGAGCACTGTGCAATTTAAACCTTTCCAGAAACCCTTGCTCGAACTCATCTTTAATGTCTTTAATGACGTCATCAAAGCTTTATACAGTCCTTAAAAGCTTCCAGAAGTGATAGCTCTGGAAAGAATTTTCCTCAAATGTTTTATTCAAACAAAAGAAAAAAGTTATTAGACTGACTTGGAGAGACATAAAACATAGAGTCCTGAGCCTCCCTGTTCTTTAGTATCTGACAGAAATATCTCATGCGCCGTATTACTAATGTGGATCCAGCTAACAGAAGTGTAGTGAAGCTCAAAACACCCTCTTGTCTATAAAGCAATACAGCTACATTCACCCACAGGACATGGTCGTATTGATCATCAGCAGAAACTTTACTTGCTTAAGAGCTCGACCAAAATGTTTTTCCTTGCCTTGCTTAGTATCTCTGACTTTATTGCTCAAAAAGTAGCATGAAGTGAATTAACAGAAGCCCAGTCTTTGTGACACTTCATGTTTTGGTATGAACTGAAGTGGCCACTTATGTACACATTAAACAACAACAAAAAAAGTTGACTCAAAGATCTTGCGGTCTGAGGCCTCAGCAGAAAGAAGCATCATTTTAAATTATATATAGATTTTAATTACACCTATCTCAGGGACCGTATCTTTGCTGTAGTCAAAACACTTTCCAAAGGAGTTAGGATGCATTAAGCCCATTTTTAAAGCAGGTAATGAACCCAAAGAATGTAAGATACCCAATATCACTCACAATACCTTGTTATTGAATCCCAGTTATTTAGAGCCTGCTTCAGCTCTCTGTCTCCAGAAAATACTGCTTTCTTTTCAAGAATGCATAATCACCCATATGCTTAAGTTTTGTTTTGTTTAGTTTTGTTTTCCAGAGAAGGATGTTTTCTTAATCTTATCCAAATACTTGAATGCAGATAAAATATGTATGCTGTGAAAATAAGGGCACCAGAATCAATGAAGCCAGTTTCCTTCAGACTTGTGTTTCATGGATGAATGACTTTGATATCTAAAATTTTATTGCAACTGAAACATCTGTAAGGGTTTTTCCCCCATATGGATCCTCTCATCTCTAACAATGCACACTCTCACTCTGCTCTTTTCCTCACTGTCAGGTCCTCCCAGCATCGTTTTCTTCCACCTGGCCAGCTACTTTTAGAAGCTTACTTGTCTTAGACATCCTCACTCCTCTGACAAATCTGGTGGAAGCCAGCCAATGAATTCAAAAGGTGTCAGGGACACACACAGGCATACATATATACACACAATCATCTTTTCTGTAAGAAATCAGGGCTCATTTCCCTAGACTCAACTGAAAAAACTTTTAAATTATATATAAATAAACTTGTCTTCTGCAATTACTAAATCGTTGCAATAATTAATTACAAGTTAGAGTGATTGGAATTTCAGTTTAAAAGACTCCAATAATTTCTTGTGCATTTACTAGCATCTAGACTTAAGTCCATTAACACACTCCCTTACCACTGACATCACAGCAATCATATATGGTGTATGAAAATTAAATCAGTCCTATTTGCTCTAATTAGTACAGACAGTAGGACAGTGACTGCAGTGTGTAGGGATTTGCTAAATATTTGGAATAGGAAAGAAAATGTAGTATTCTTCTTCCTCTGTAGACCAGGGCAAAGACCACCAAGTTTGTTTTTCAAGAATCTGAATAGTCTTGTACTATTTATTTTCTCAGCAATGAGTTTCCTCCTTTGTGTGCAGTCAAGTCTGCCTGGTGCGGTGTTATGAAAAGGAGAAGTGGTTCAGATAGAAATATGGTTCTAAAGCAACTCTTTAAAAGTAAATCTCTCAGAAATGTTCTTTGTGGGATTCAGTGGTCCATGCTGCAAACAGTCTCACAAAGGGCTACAATTTCAACATTCATATTCAACTTTGCACTAAATGGCAGAATGTTGGGATGTGATTTCGATCATGTCTATTAGAGATGAGTGGAAGTTTCTGTTACAAGAATTTAATTTAAAACACTGATTTACTGTGCACAAAATATTTTGTCTGAAATACCTGGAGTTTAAAGACTTTTGCCCAAACCTGCATTATTGATGCGTCTGGGGCCAGAGATTTCCATAACCACTCAGTGAAATTGATTCCTTTACCAATTCCACAGCTATGTTGTCAGCAAAAATAACAGAAGCTGTCAATTTGGGTGAGCAGATACAATGTTAGTGATTCTCCAGATCACTGAAAACATCTCTGAATTTGGGTTTTGATTTGATTCATACTGAAATCAACAGGAATATAAACACTTTGGCAAACTGGAAATGGACAATCCTTGTCTTAAAACTGTCACATCAAAGGGAAAGTCAGCATACCTGTTTACTTCTTTCAGAGAAAATAAAACATTTGCTACTGCAAGCTACTATTCTGCAGCCAAGAAATCTCCCCCTTCTTGATTTTCCCTCAGTGCTTACTCAGGCAAAGGTCCCATTGACTTCGGTGGGTGACTGGTAAGCAAGTAGGAACTTCAAGATTTGGCCGACATATGTTTTGTAAGTAAATGCTAAGGGAAAAGCAATTTGATCTCATTTCAAAGCCTGGCAGAACACAATATAGCATAATCACTAAAAAATCTAAGACAGAATTTCATCAAGCAAAAACAAACACTGTTCAGAAACTCAGCAGGAGACAGCCAGTCCTGAGCCTACAGTAATTGCAACGTTGAGGATAGGAGTAAATTCCCTGAAGATGCTCCATACAGTAGCAAACCATCTGTCCAAACACTTTCAGAAAATGTTCATGTTTGAAAACCCGGGATCTTGCCAAGGCCTTTGCCATTGGCTTTGGAAGTGTAATGACATGGGATATTCACAGATGTTCTTTCTGAATGTCCCCTACTTTCTGTAAGCAGATAGATATTGGAGACTGCAAAAAGAACTACCAGAAAAGACAACAAAACCTTTTTCCGCCTCCTGTTGCCTTTCTCTACAGTTGGGACTGAGGCTTCAAAAATCAATTAACATTTTTTGCTGATGGACAAATGTAAGAAAAAGATTTTCTTCAAAGTTTGGCCATCACTGAAACTGATCCCCATGTAGAATTTCATCAAGGCACCCTTAAATACAGCCCAGGACCACCAATCCTATCCTTCAGAATAAATATCTGTGATTCACAGCAACTCAAGAGAATATTTTCTAATGTACATTGGGAAAATGATAACAGCTGTTGAGGCCTAAAAATCACTGAGCGCTGGATTTTTGCAGAACAAGTACAATTCATCACTAATATATTTGAAAACTCCAGCCTACAACAGGGTCTTTAGTGAATGACACAAGTTTGTAAAGCAGAAAATGATTCATATTGCAGTATAAAAGCAATGATGTTTGAAGTTCAGGGTCAACTGCCAATTCTCTTATGAGCCCTGTTTCTCAGAGCTTTAGAATTTGAATATACAAAACATCAAGTTGACAGTCTGAATGATTTTTCAAACAATTGATTAACTTTCTTAAGCTGATTTGAGCATTTAAAGTAAGGTTTGATGGGAATTTCAGCAGTTCTGAAAAGAAAGCCTACTGAGAGGCATGCTTGTCACTGCACTCAGCACAAAATGCTCAGCACCAGTGGAAGTTCCTCTGCTGCTGCACCTCTTGGGCTTCACCCCAGCACAGAGAAAGCAAAGGGCATGTTCGTCTTTACAGTGTCATGCAAATGGCCTTCACAAGCAGATCGCAAAGATTGACACTAGTGGAATTTATGCTGTTGAAAATGCACACAAAACATTGCACTTGCAGTCAGCTTTCTTCTCAGCATCGACTGAACTCAGAGTTGGGGTTTCAGGCCCCACTGGCTTGCACCCACCAGCACAATCCTTCCTTGGCTGCTGGAGTGCGTCACCCATGCTGCACAGTGCTCTCCTGTAGTTCAGCTGCCACAGGATGGTAATTTTCAAGCTGCTCCACTCAATGTTTTGCTCCATCGACAAAATGAAGCTGATGACAAACATGGAGACCTTGGCTCGGGAAGAAATTCCAAACAGACTCTTGCACTTCATCACAGCCACACAGTGAAGGAGGGGCTGTGCATTTGGGCTACCTCCCATTGTCATCTGGCTACTGTCTGGCTAAACTGCTCCTGAAAGCCTCATCTCACCTTCCAATTGCTTCAGTGAAGTTGTTCGGATCAGGGCTAGCCGTATGGCACCTATGTAACAGTAACTGGTGGAGACAGATGTTCTAAGTATCGGCATCTGCGTTTCATAAGGGAACATGAGGATCTGATAGATGCAGTCTGCAGGACCTCCCTGAGAACTGACAAGAACCATCACAATTCCCCACAGGCTTCTAGGTAACGGCAGCACCATGTTTTCCCCCAACAACAGTGAGCTGTCATATCTGCTTTATGGCCATTCTCAACACAGTATCTCAGCACCTTCCAGTTTTGTATTGAATTTTTCTTCAAAAATACTGCTTTGAGTCAAGGAAATCCTATATCACTACTCAGACCAGGAGAGCAAGGCCTGAGCCTGATGCAGAGCAAGCACTGGGATCCTGGTAGATGCATCAGCACAAGATCTGTCACTTATCTGCCAGAGCAAGCACCACACTGGGACCTTCTAGGAAGGAGCATCGTTTGTATCAGTGCATCTTCCATACAGTGGCCATAGGAAGGCTGCAAGGTATGTGACAAATAGAGGGAAGCTTGGCCAAAACACAATGGCCTCCTCTAAAGGCTGAGCTGGATCTTCTTCCCTGATTTAATCATGAATTCACTTAAACCTTCTTACTGATCATTTGGAGACTAGGCAAGTTTGGGTTCAAATACACGCTCAAATTCATGCTTAAAATCTAAGCCAGAGAATCAGTTGATCATGTTCTCCTGGAGGTGTGTAGCAGAGCAAGGATCTGGACCCAGGCACCTCTCCTATAACCTGTGATTCTCATTATGTCTAGATTTTCTCTTAGAAGATTTTTTTCTTAGAAGATTTTTCCACAAAAGAAAAGAGGGGGGGGGGGGGGGGGGGGGGGGGGGATGGAGAGAGATAAAATGAAAAAGCAGGAGGGGATGGAGAGAGGAAGAAAAATGAGAAAGAAAAGCAGGACAAACAAGGAAAACAAGAATTTTGAACTATTTTATTTCTAGAGAATGCTAACTGAAGAACTCTAAAAGATCAAAAGGTAATAAACTATAAAATCCTGAAAAAAAAAAATAAATCACTATCCCATTGTTTTTTCATTACAGCAACCTTCGGGTTAAGAAAAAAAAAAAATGTGACCAGCTTGCACCAGGAACCTTTAAAGATTTCTCGTGACAAGGAGTACAGCACATTTACGAGGTGGCCAATCCACAGACAATCAAGCCAACTGGCTCTTTGTGTTCCTTATAATAAAAAGGAGGTGCTGCTACACTAGTGTAATATTCCTAACAAGAGAGCTGAGGTAAACTTGCTTTTAGTCGGGTCCTTCTCAAATAAATTTTATGAGCTATGCTTGCCCCTTTTGCATGAAACTGCATAATCTGCTTTACATTTTCAATGGAAAACATGATTATAAAAAGTCTTCTTTACCCTTGTTTTTATTTAACATAGTATCAGAATCAGTAGCATGGAAAATAAGGACCCAAGTTACATGCCAGGAGCCTTGGAACATAAACTTTGCAGTGGGCCGATAATATCTCACTGATTCTTACCAGTCTCCAAGACTCTGTCCACGACCCTTCTGCAAAACAAACTTCATGAAATCAAAACTTACACCCTTCTCAGAAGTCCAGTCCCTTCCTGTGGTGAACACTGCTTTTGTGATAACCAGAGGAATTCTATATTTAGTGACAGCACTTGTTCTTGACCTTCAGAGGATTGTTTCCATTGACACATGCTGGAAAGAAAAGGGGTAAAAATCCCCTTTGGGATTTCAGTTCAGATCCTACAGTTCTAATATGAAATTTAAACTGCCCCAAGCCACCAGTGTTATAATACCGCCTGCTAAGTATAAAGCAGAAAGGGAAAAGTCCAGAAGACAATACTTCATTACATGGAAATTCTTTGAATCGCAAAACCATATGGGACATTAAGAGCTTTCCCCAAATCCCTCTCAGATCAATGGAATTCAATTGTTGTACAAAATTGATATTTGGAAGAAGAGAATTCTGATTTTCTGCATTTCTGGGAGCTGACTGAGATTCATCTGTAACGGGTAAAGCAGCTTTGATTTTACAGCAAGTAAAAGAGCCAGGAGACAAAATCTCTTAATCATTTAATCAGCAGTTTTCTCAGTGAATTAGGCTGTGTGCCCTCTTCCAGTCCAGCAAGATCAATGCTTTCCAGTCATAAGAGATCTTTTAAGATCTTTTGCAAGTCCTGCTTTATATGAGTAAAGTTTCACAAATAGCTGTAGCTTGTGAACTTTCCTACAATAGCTTATTACGGGCAGCCCTGCTCACAGTTGTCTTGAAAGTTTCGTGTTTTCTCTCTGTTGAAGTACCATACCTGCAGTAAACCCATCAAAAAGTTTTTAATTTGCACAACTCACCAGGTATGAGACACACATTCCTTCACAGACATACAGACAGGGGGTAGTTCATATGCAAATGAATTTAAATAAATTATTAATCAATCCATTATGAGAAATTAACTAATCTAGAAATATGTTGGCCTTGGTCCTGGAAAGTTCACCAGCAGAAATAGTCTACATTTGACAAATGCATGCACTGTCATTTTCCTATCACGACCTCAAGTTCAAGAGTCTGTTCAACTGGGCTAAGAAAACGAATATGATCCCCAGCTCCCAGGTGAGTGCTTGGTCTAGAAAATACATGACTCTGTTTTAGGGTTATCTTGAAAAATGATTTTGAAAAAAATATTGATTTTTGTCCCACACCATCCTGAAAGGGTGGTATTTCCTTTACATTAAAAGACAAACAAACAAACAAAATTTTCACGGGACACACAAACTGTTTTCCACCCAGACAGGAGAAGTCAGGATTTGCTAAAACACCACAGTAACACGCTAACATCCATGGTGATATGGCTGACTCACTCTTTACCACAAAAGGCATTAAAATGGCATGGTATTTTAATGAAGCTTTCAGAGTGCCTCCCCACAGTAGTTCAGGGTGAGGGGGCAGTTGCAATTTTTGTTTCAGTTTAGCTGGAACAGCTCACTCAGAGGAATAGCATGCTGTGCTTGTTGGCCTCCTTCCATTCAAGATTATGAATGAGAGCTGTGTTAACCAACTCGGAGGAACCTCCTTCATGCTGAGAGTAGCAGAAGACCAACCAACATCTAATTCTCCTTGCTATGACGCTCCTCTGCTAGGCCCATGATGTAGGGCTCAGGCCCTGGGTGGCATGGCTATTCCCGTGACACATTCCCCATTCCACAAAAACCATGTCCACTGTGAAGGCAGAATGGAGCATGACCAGTGAGTGTGAAGCAAGACCTCTGCTTGCCATCACCTTGACTTTTTAATGTGCCGCAGAGAGATGTTATTCATCCATGATATTACACCCCGTGGGTTTGCATACACCTACCTCCATTGTACCATGTGGTAATGATTTGCTGAAAATAGAAACATCATATGTTCTTGCAGGGAGTTTGTATGAACTACGTGGCTCCCCATTCAGGAAATACCTTCTGTTTGGTAAGATCTGTGGGCCAAACATTGATGTAGATGTTCAGCTCATTTTTGCTGTGCAAACCTCTCGCTAGCCATGGCAAACACCTTCCTCAGCCAAGAGGGAATAAAATATGATAGCTGGACCATCAAGTTTCAAAAGAAAAAGATTGTATTTTATGTCAAGCTTCTTTCTAGTAGCTTTTTCTCAACTATGAAAGGATGATATGCAGATAGCTACAGTGCTGAAATGTTCACTGTGCACAATTGGGCATTTCAGGAGACTGCATAACCATGCTCCCATAACCATGCTCCAGTTTTTGTGGTCCTTCCTCTGGTAGGGGGATATCAGGCCTACCTTCTCTCACCTCAGGCTGGATACTGAGTGGGTGGAAGCACTCTGGCTATTAAAAGCTGTCATTCTGCTCTGATCACCTCTGATACAAAAGCAGCATTCACGTTGCGGTAGTACAGCCGGTGATACAGCAAGTGGGACAGAGGAGAGACAGGCACACAAAACCCACTTCCACACCATGAGGACAGAGGGCAATCAAAAGGAGCAGTGAGTAGAATGATGCATGTTCAGGAAGATAATTAATCCTTGGCTAGTCTAACCAAAGGACTTGGTGGGTCTTCTGCCTCTTGAAGACTTTCAGGAGAAAAAAAAAAAATCTTTTTAAAAAAATTTACTTTGACTCTGCCACAGCTCTGACCTTGTAGATGAATCACAGTGTATCCCAGATGTACACTATATAAACAGTCTACTGAGACATTTCTAAAAATCCCTATGGCCTTAAAGACAATGAATTGAGCCTTGTTTAACCTACACGTGCATTATTTCCAGGGCCAAAGCCAAGACTCTTGCACAGCTCTAACACATTCGAAAGGAGTTGTGCCTGCTTGTATCATGAGCCTGCATCCTGTGTTTGTAGAATATCAGCTTTTTTTGTGTGTTTAGTTGTTGTTGTTGTTGCTTTGTTTGTTTTTATTGGTTTTAAAACTTTCCCCAAACTTCTGAAAAGCTTTCAGGTACCATAAAGCTTCACTTTTCCGACTGAATCAGTAACTAATGAACGCTGGCCTGAATCTCCATTAAATACCCAGGTTTTCCAATTGTGCTGACCCATTTGCACCCAAGAGTTTATTTTAACACTGGATTTTTTTCTCTTTCTCTTTTTATTTTTAACAGAATTAAAAAAAAATCAAGAAAGTCTTTGTTGAGATTTGGTTACTCACCACATGCTGAGTTGAGTTTCCTGTTTAAAAAAAGAGAGAGTGTGTGTATGTGTGTGTGTAAGTGTGCGTGTGAGTGTGTGCTGGTGCCTTTTTATGGATATCCTGGCCTGATAAACCCTTAGAAGAGTAAATAGCCAGGCATAAGATTTTCTGTGATATCTTGACCCAACTAGTACCACATACAGATTGTGCGCTGCGAGCAGTGCTGGGCAGAGGTCCCAACAAATGAGAAAAAGTATTTTTAATTCATCTGGGGGATTTCCTGAAGCAAACCTTGGCATGGAAAGAGCAAGCTACAACACAGCAAGAATGGTGATGTTTGTCTTTGAGGAGGATTTAGCCTGCAATAGATGGTTTTAGTGGAGTACAGGTTGCTCCCAAAGTTTGTCCCCGAAGCAGGGGTCCACAACGTGCAATAAGAGAGAGAGAGAACATGGGAAAGAGGCAATTGATAGCAGACAGGAGGAATAAAGAACTGCTTTCAACAGGCTTCCAAACTGTATAGAAAAAGGTGGAAAAGAAGGGCTGCAAAGAAAATATCCTGCCCCTTGAAAGAGCTGCAGAGAAAGGGGGCAGGGGAGAGGAGTGTGCTTTTAAAAACTAGTTTCCCAATGTACAATATATGCAGGACCTTGAAAAAGAGGGTCACAAATGGAAGTGAAGGAAAATATCAGAACTAAGAGTCAATAGAGACGACACTGGAAAAAATCCTTTCAGATCCAAAGGGTCACCAGCCCTCAAAATCAGAATGTGAGTATTGTGAAATCTGGTGTTTTGTTGTTCTTTTTTTTTTTAATAAAAAAATAAAAGTCCAGCTTACGAAATCCTGGAATTTATGCGGAAACCTCATCCGGTATTGTCTCCCTGCTTCATAGAGGCTTCTTGCCTTCATCCTCAGAAATGTACTTCAATGTTACTTAAGGGCTCAGAAATCAGGTGATATATTCATGTATCCACTACTGTACAGCACATTATAAGCCAAGCTCAAGACTTTGCAAGACTCACTACTTAACAGCAATGGAAAATGGGAAGCTGAACTTTGCTCCCTTTTGACAGTCAGGGACTTGCATATCATTCTGGCAAAACAAAACAAGCCTGGAAACAATATGATTAGGTAAAGTCTTTTCTATTAATGTCCTAGCAAGAAATCCTCTATGGCAGAAACAATGTACTAATCTCTGATCTGACTCTAACTCTATAATATCACTGCAGGCACTATATTAAGCCTTATTGTTCCCTTCAGTAAAAGGCAGTTCTGAAATTGTGTTTCTGGGGACAGCTTCACACAATTGGAGGCTGAATAGCTGTAAGCACGGCTCCTACAACTGGAGAGGAATGAGAATTTAGTATGGCCTCTCCTGAAAGACAGAAGACATGAAAATAAAGGTCAAGTACTTTGAACCATGGACTGGGAAAGAAAAACAGCTTCTTGTACTGTAGGCAATGACACCATCAAATCTGTTTTGTTGATCTGCTGAGCTCTCTCATGAATGATTGCAGGGTGCATGGAATAACTCATGCTATTTTATTATGAGGTTTCATTTGCTTCATTTCTGTTGTATTTGTGATTGGTACCACAGCCTCGAGAAAGGGTTAAAGAAAAACAAAGACCCTGTAGAGTCCTTCCATATTTTCAGATATACTTTTCTTGTAAAGAACAAGATAAGGTTCAATATGAATACAAAAAGAGGAACTAGCACCCGCAGTTCCAGAGCTTTCCTCTGGCACATCACTCCCTTGGTGCCTTAGTTTCCCCAGAAACAATTGTACCTCCATGGAGATGTTAGCATTGGATCTGACTACTGCTTGCAACCTGCCATGTCTATGCAAGAAACTAGTCAGTAAATGTCATTTACTGCTCATCTGAACAGCTATATTTAAAAATACAAACCAATTTTCAGGTATGTACAGGACTGTTGTCATTTGCTCCGGACTCCTCAGAAGTCACCAGATATATTTCGTATTTCCTTTGTTATGACTATAAGCAGGATTTCATCAAACACACTTCCCCATAAGACATCAATACTTTCCGGCTGCTGGCTACCAATCTGGTCTTGACTCAGGGCACATTTATCCTGCAGACTGCTGTAATGACAGCACTAATGTATTTTTCCCATTTCCATATGTGTTTTCAAAGAAAAAGAAAGAACACGTTCCCTCTACTCTTTCAAAGAGCTCATACTTGCCTTGGAGGGAGTACACTAGCACAAAAGGAAAGCTCATGGGTTTAAGGCTCATAATTTGTCTAGTAACTGATTTTGGTTGCCTCTGTGACAAGGCACAGGGCTTTGGATCTCATTCGGAGGCTCTAAACTCTGGATAAGGAGTTTTGGCAGGTAATGTGAAAGTAGTCATCTCTCTGGTTAACGGAAAGTAGCTCAGGTTTGTTCTGTGGGAGTGGCTGTAAAGGTAACTGAGGGAAAGAGCCTCAAAACTTAGTGGAATTCAGTGGAATCTGCGATCATTGAAAAGGGCCTAGAGTTCTTTATGACCAAAACAAATTGGTCCAGTGCTGCCCCTTCAGCAGCAGGGAGTTCCTATTTCTAATCAAAAGGAAAAATTCAGAACACAGCCAGAGCAAAACTCTCCCGAAGTCTCAGCCAATCCCATATCTGCCTTTTTCCTGTAGGTTCATCCAAATCTCCCACAGAGTAATTGAAATGTCACTATATAACGAAGCTTATAAAACTTGAATATAGGATTTGTACTTTTTCATGTCTGTTATTTCCAAAGCTTGCCTCCAGGCCTTGTCAATAGACTTCCCCAAGGGTATGGGGTAAGGATCTCAGCTGCGTCTGATTTGACTACACCCTAATGAACTGGTGAGTCGATCAGTATCAGATACATCTGAGCATTCCCCCAAAATTGCATGTGACATTTACAAGGAAATAATACTGTAAAGTCAGCCTTAGGATCTAGTAGTTGCTTGTAAAGCAAGAATTGGCACTGGCAGGCTCATGTTGATCTAGAAAATTAAGGGAATATAAGAAATCCTTCAGCAGAAGAAGAAAAAACACAAACCTGTGTCTACATGGGCAGTAAATTTTAAGCATCCAATGTCAATCAGAAATTAAATACAATGTAATTCAATCCCACCTCTTGAGATCTGGCCAAAAAGGAAAGCTTTCACAAGTTGAACAGCAGATACTTACCCATCCTCCCTTATTGCATAATGCAACCCAGCTCACATATGGTTCTGCTCAGTGTTTATCGAACAACACAAAACCCTTCCACAAGTGGGGAAAAAACATCCTAGGGACAGACTGGGGTGGTAAAACCGAGCCCCATGACAAGCTGTGTTGCCTTGAGGTGAACTTGAGGAAGTAGAGGGCTGAACACCATCCCTTTCCTGAGACAGCTGTCAGGCAGGGAGGATCAGGTTCTTTCAGGGTTTCATAATGCAAAGCCATTTCATTAAAACTGTTTTTCTCCCTAGGAAAGAGTTTGTTCTTGTAAAGTTTCCAGCTTGAAGTTTCATCCTCCCCCAAATTGCTCAAACTTCTACTTTTCAAAGTAGCATTTAATTTCCAAATTCTAGCTAATTGTACTGGCTGGAAACCCTTTAAAAATGTCCTGAATGAAAACAAAACATTTGAAAATTATCTAAACAAAATGCTGCACTTGACCCCAACCTTACTTCTCTTTTCCAGATTTTCAGTTCACCAATATGTTTCAGATTTTGACTTTCCGGCCTCTGTCAAGACAAAAAGCTCTTTACATTACCTTGGAAATCCTCACTAACTGAGAAAACCATTTCCAGCCCAGATCTGCTGCCAGGCCCATGCCCTGCTCCCTCTTTAATTCTCAGTTTTGCTCTAGTGTCAAGGATGCTACAAAACCAGAATTATGGCATCGAGAAGAGTGCAGAGACTGCAACTGTGTTGTGGACAGAGAAGAGGAAATAAGAAGGGAGATGTCTCAGACAGATTACATCCTCCTGTGAACACCAGTTCTGCCTGCGTAAGTTTTTTCTTTGCCCTGCATAATCTCTGCTGCAGCCAAAATCAGAAATCTCCCTAGGGCACCCCTGCTCCAGCCCACGCCAGGTCCTGGTAGCAGTTCCCTTTGTCTTCCACATTTGTTCCCATGTGGACCAGACATGAAGTTCAGATCTCCGTTAGGATCAGCCTCACCCACAGACTCCTCACACGCTCTAGGTCAGATCCATAACTCTAGTGCCAATTCACATCATCCTTACTCAGCCCAAACTGCCAGCTGACTCCCCAAAGACCTGACTGCAAAGTACATCTCTGGCATCACTCAGAGCTCTTGCAAAACATCCATGACCTTAGAAAAAAATCCTGGATGCCCTTTTGGATTCAGAGAAACCCTTCTTCAGAAGAGAGGTTTCATTCACATCCCTCTTGCCTCTGCAGCTGCAGTAGGACACCACGTCCAGCCTCTCTGGCTGTCAGTGACCTGAGTGGGAGCAGAAGAGGGTCACACAGTCACAAAAATTTGAAGTACTTATCAGGTCCTTGAGAGACCAACAGGGCCAGGGCTTTAGGCAACACCCTGACATGGGAGTATAGCAAAGGTGTGGGGAGAGAAGTGATGCTGAAGGTGCCTGAGGTGCACCAGGCCAGGCGAGGTGGGTGCGGGCTGCACCCCCTGAAGTGCGCATACACACAGTGCAGGCTGCATGGTCCAGTACAGAGCAAGGCCAGGAGGCTTAGACCACTGTCAGCAAATCGGACAGCACACCTCTGAACTGTCACATCTCCACACTAAGCGTGACTTTTGTTTACAAGCCCAGAGCTGAAAGCCACGCGTGCAAGAGGGCAGGGTGCAGTGCAGCCAGCAGGCACCCTGGGAAGCATCTCGTATGAACAGTTCCTGCAAGGCAGGACACGCTGTCTCAGCAGCTGAGTGCGAAGGAGAACAGGCTATTTGTTCTGGCATCTCATGTACCTCATTAAGCCAAAGCAGCAGCAGACACTGGAAGTGGCCTTTGCAGCTCCCTAGTGCCTCCGCTTCTCACCCTGATCTTCGTAATGACTGGAGCTGTGTCTGAGGCAGGCTGAATCTAAAGACTGGTTTTTTACCCCAGACATTTTAATACTGTGGCAGATCTCGGGGTAGCAAGTGACTACAAGTGTTATGAAGGGCTGTGTGAGGTTCAGAAGGAAAGAGTGCTGTAAGAACTGGGCACAGCGAAATATGCGCTCCTCACAAGTGTGGCCAATCCTACAATTCCAAAACCATACATTAGATCCCCTAAAGAAGGCAGCTTAAAAATCACGGGATTTATCAGCTATAACAGTAATGTTACTGGGATTATTTTTATTTGCCTTCTGGTCTGGGGGCTTTTTATATCATATTTGTGTGTTATTTTTTTCCTGTAACCATAAAACATAAAAAACATGTTGAGGTTTTTATTGTTCCCCTGAATGCGGGAGCTGGAGGTTCACAGAATGTTCATGGGACTTATGGTACAACTCATGGGCTAGGAACGCGTAGGCTTGCAAGAAAGAAGCAGTTGTGTTGTGCTAAGCAAATTTACCTTGTAAAGCAATTTGTGAAGGGAAGCATGTGAAGAGGATGTCGTAAGTTTGTATGATGTGTCTGTGGGGGAGATGATGAGCACATGCGGGACAGTTGTACTTCAACACCATCAGCACATCTCTGGTAAGCATGTTTTCTGAAGTGTGCCTGGTATTTTTTGCAGAGTGCAGAAATGCATGGATGCAGCTTGCTGGCTATTTGCTGGGTGTGAGAGAACACAAACACAGACTGGTATTTGAGGGCTACATGGACAAAGTTATGAGCAAGAATAGACACAAATGAAGCTGGCCTTTAGGTTAACATAATAAAGCAGACTTTCCACACAGCACAAACCCACTGGGAGACTGCATAGGATTCATGAATCCCTAACACAAGGAGGATTCAAAGTAGCTGAATCACATAATCCTGGCTGGTGGTGAATGAACATTAAAACTGGAAGGTAAAATACAAAAAAATACAAAACAATCTGGTTTTGGTTGCTATGCATCCTTTGAGTCCTCAGTGCTGTCAAACCCTTGGTTTCTTCCAGCAGACCCAGCTGCTCACAGGGATTTTCCTGCCTAGCGTCCACAGCATATATAGACTCTTCCCTGCACTGTGAATTCAAGGCACCTGAAGTTTTATGCTGGATGACTCAGAGCTGCCTGTACACAAACCACCCATCCCCATGCCCTCCTCATTCAGGAGATCGCACGTGCTGTGTCCCACACACGCACAGGCACCCCTCACAATAACCCCGTGTTTATCTACAGGGGCAAACCCTGCCGCAGCCTAAAGGAGCTCCCAGAGCTGCTGCGGCCTGAGCCAGCATTGTGCTGCTGCACAAGGCAGGGGCAGGCAGCCAAGCCGGGCATGTGGGGCCTTCTCTGCCCCCCAGAGACACGATGCTACCAAGGCCATGCTGGAGTACTGGCTGCTCCATGTCCCTGCCACCCTGCGAGCTCCACTGTCACTGGTAGAGTAGCATCCATACCCCCATCTGCAAGGTGATCTCCACAGGGATACAGGGCTGCCAGACACGGTAATCCTCTCCTCTGGGAGAAAAGTGAGGCAGTAGTAGAGCTGGGAGTAAAATCCCAATCTGAGTTTTCAGCCAACCATTGACCTGTGCTATCCTCTTGAAGGGTGGTAACACACAAGAGAGGGTCCCCATGTCTCCTGCCCATCCCTCAGCCTCTTGAGTGTCACAAATGGAAACACTCAGCATGCAGGTCTTATTGTAATCCTCTATAGACCATTCAATCTTTCAAGTGAGACTGCCTGTTCAAGCCCTGGAGCCAGGTATCTGGTTACCCTTATCTCAGTGACATAACTACAATGCTATTATCGGCCATTAAATTGTCTGATCATTTTTAATACACCGACAACACGATTGACCTGACGACCCCTTCTCTGCAGTGAATACCACAGGCTAAGACCTCCAGGAGACCCTTCAGAAATACAGCACTCACTCTGTTTTTCTGGGCTTGCTCTGCAGTTTAAACTGCTCAGCTGTGTCAGTATCTAGCTCTTTGGAAGTCCCATTCCCACAGATGCCTGGCTCTTCTTCCTATCAAGATACAGTACTTGGTCATTCATCATTTGTCTTCTCTAAGTTTTCTGCCTGAGGGCCCTCAGATCACTCGGAAGCAAAGTCCTAATTGTCTTTCAATACCTATTACTTTACCCTGTGAACAGCATAACGCTCAGGTTCCTCAATTAGTCATTTGGTGATTTTCACTGGGAACACATAGAAGCAAACCACCAGGAACATAAAATACTACATACTTTCACATTACCCACCCAAGATTTAGTACTCTTTTAGGCACGTAGTAAAAAGGGTTCTGTTGCTAATTAATCATCTGATTAAAGTCCTGGGCTTCCAGATCTCATTTTTCTGCTGAACCATGCTTTCTTTCACTGCCTGTCAACGAAGCTGTACTTGAACCCTTGCCCAATGTAAGCACAGCAGAGTTAGTTCTCTTCACAGGCATTGCTTTAGTGATCAGCAGTGAAACAGTGGCTACAGATCCTGCTGACCTAGAGGGCTACATGGACAGGTTGGCTTCCATGTGATTAACTGTTGGTGGTAACTTAGAAATGTTGTAACAAATACAGTATGATAAACATTGGAAAAAATAAGACTTACATATTCACAGCACTCCCAGAAATTTTATTAAAGCCTCATATGGAGCTTTCAGTGCTGAATGGTAGGTAAAAAAAAAAAAAAAGGCATTTTTTCTTGTTGCTTCTTTCATCCTAATATCCAATTCTGACCTTACATTGGGAGCTGAAGCAGAAATGTCAAAAAGCAGAAATTTCTGCTTCAGAGGTAGGCATTGTGGTGATGCAGGCAGACCTGGAGGCAGAGTTGTTCTGGTCCATCTTAGCTTAACCCATCAGGTTCAGAGGTGAATTTGCTCTTCTCAGAATTACAAGGGTGGCCTGTGCCAAAGATCGGGAGGAAAATCTAAATGAAGAAGTAATTTTCTAATGAGTTACTGTTTCAGTGATTCAGTCATGTTATGGATGAGCATGGAATGGCCCTCAAGTGATTGGCTTGAACTGATGGGCAGCTGTTTTTCAGCATCAAAAAAAATTCAATTACAGCAAAATTCCAGGGCTGACCCTTTCCACATGTATTTTAGCTCCTATATAAATCCTTCTGGCAGCATCACAAGGGAGGAAAAAGACTCCTTGGTCAAACAGTTAAAACTTATTGTTTTTTCAAGTAAATACTTGATAACATCTATTTAACACAAGCTCAATGCAAATACATCTGTAAGGAAAAAAATCTGTGTGCGAGAGATATAAGACTATAACTAAAGCTGGTTTGCAAATTTCCGACTAAACAAAGTTTCATCAGTAAACACTGCTTCCTTGAACATTTCATCTGAAGCATCTTACTTTTGATCAAGTTTTGCTGAAGTTGAGACAAAGCTAGGTTTTAAGAGATTGACAATGAAATAGCTCTGTACTGCTAGGCAGCTGCAAATGATTTTCATTTCTCAAAAGACTTGTTTTCTGAGTTGCCAGATCACAACATTAAAGAACAAATTTGATAGTGAAAATAACTAACCCCCAAAAAAACTTTTCCAAGAGTGAGAAATGCTGATTTTTGGTCACTTATAATGACCACATCCTCAGCTGTGATTTGAGAAGTTTCCATCCTTGTTTTTGGTACCTTAGAAAGGTGAGATCAGATATTACTAAACAGATATCAATTATAATAAAAAGATTGTAATTTCTGCCAGAAAAGTGGAAAAAGTAATCATGGGGGCAATAAAAAAAATCCCAACTAGTTTCTAATTCTCAGCTCTTCGATACCACTGTGTAGATCTAAGACTCTGGTGTATTAAACAGAAATAGCTGCAAGCTCTTTGTTTATTTACATTTGTTATTTTTGCCTCTGACAAAGCAGTCAGTGATCCGAAAGAAGATGCTGTGGCCACTTAAAAATAAAAATGACTGGCAATTTAGAGGGCATGCAACTTAAAGCATATCCTATGTAACAACTTTCAAGAAGTTGAGAAGTCATGCCCTGGAAATCAGGCTCATTGTAGTATCCCCATTCAGAAACTCAAATACCAAGGCATTCAAAATCACCACCATATGGGCTCTTTGCAGTCTTAAAAGTTCAGTCCCCAATGAGGATGATGAATAAAAATGTGGTCAATTTTGCTATTTTTAGAAACAATTTTCTAAATACTAAGATAGTTCATCTCCTATCCAGATACTGGGAAACTGCCTCCCTTCTAGTTAATCATCTAAAATGCTGATAGAAAAACTCTGCAAGAACATACTTTGATCACTCTGCGAACTTTCAACACTATTTCATGCAAATCAGCCCCAATGGTACCATTGTCACCCTGCACTACCTATGTAATTGTGTGTTCATGCACACACATATATATATGGTACCCGAAAGGGCCAAAACATGCCAAAAGGCTATTTTAGCACTTCAAAAAGTTTTACAGGCATATGCAGTATATTATTTTATTTTCCCCCCCTTTCTCAGTGAGTCTCAGCATCCATACACGTACTTCTTAAATACTGTTTCAAACACCGACTGTGCCTGTTTGTGTGTGTATGTATGTGTGCTTTGTTTTCTTTTCTATCTGGGTCATTAACTGGCGTAACTGAGCTCATGTGCAACACATCTGGTTTTTGGTAAAGTCCTGCTTTTCTTCGGCTTAACAGCTGCATTGATTGAGGCATGAAGCTGTTGCTGAACTGTTCACTCCAGTGTGTGACACAGGCAGAGCAGCAACCTGGGCTCCTTTCTGACCTTGGTTGCTTTCTTTCTGGTGCCAACTCAGAAAAATTAACATACTGAATGATTGATAGCATGCAATCAGCTGCTGCCAGGACTATTACCATCTCTAATTCAAACAGGGAAGAGGTGACCCAGTCTTGTTTATACTACTGAAATCTGGCTGGAGGGCTTTGGCTGGGCTGCAAAGCCTCATTTCAGTCCATTTGGGGATTTATGTCAGCATTTCACACGTTCTGGGAAACTTCACTCACCTGGTAGACAGTGCCTCTAGCACCAGAAGTTAACCGGGTTACAGAGTCTCTATGAAAACCACACCATTATCCAAGGTAGTCTCCATCTCAAATCTAGTTTATGGACAGTATTTATTATTTCTAGGGTACCATATGTGTGCACAGCATGCTTTATGGTCAAACACAACATGGAATCTAGGGCTCAAATCCTGCAATCCGGTCTGCTGATATGAGCTCCCGTGACTGTGCTTTGTCTGGGAGAGCTCTGCTAGAATATCAGCATTTGGGTCTCTGCATCTTGAGGCAGGATCAGGCAGACCACCAGACTATACACAGATTAGCATGGGTATGGGCTGAGAGAAGTTAAGACATGAAATTCTGCAAAGCCCTTTAGTATCATGTAGTTTCAGGTATTACTCCAGTGGTGGTGGTACTATGGTTGCTACTAAAAGCAATCTTCACTCAATTCTTTTTCAGTTATATTAATGCAATTCATCCCAACTAACTACTGGCCTTACCTCATTTATGCTTGTCTGTCACCATGGATGAAAAAAGATAGAGGCAACAAATATCCTGATTTGGATATCTCAGTTAAGTGTCAGTATTTGGGCTGAATGAACGTGGGACATAATACTGAGGAGCCTGTAGAAAAACGGGATTCCTTTGAGAAAAATCAGTCCAACTGCAAATTATCCCAGTGCAAACAAAGGCAGTGAGCAGGCACCAACAGGGCATTCCCAGGAAATGTGAGAACGACAGGCACAGATCTTGGCACACCAGCAGCCTGATCAGTGCCATAAAGGCATGGTAAGGTTTTTCAGGACAGAAATGTTTTGGTTTTTTTTTTTTTTTTTTATGTGGAGGATTATAGGAAACTCCTTCTGAGTCTGGGGGCAGCACAGATGAAGACACAAAGTTGCCCATCTGATAGACAGTGATCTGATGCAGTGACATTATTATGGAGTTTTTGGTTCAGTTTAGCCAGGCTAACTATCAGCCCTGTTTTGACTGAATTTGATCCACACTATTCCTTCTAACATAAATATGGGTTGTTGTCCTATACTATCAGTGCATTTATCTCTCGGAAAAGGTGAAACAACTGGTCATCTGCCTTCCAAAATGTATATTTTGGAATATGATGAGTACGGTACAGGAGAGGAGTCAGGAAGACTAGGTTGACACGACAATGCAGAAGCCCCAAGGTACTGGTAACCCTTAGTGCTTTAAGTTCTGGTTTTGCCCCACGTGTATGCTGTCGCTATCCCTTGCTGCAGGGGTTGGCAGCCACGTGCACAGTTACTGCTGGGTCAAGGGTCCTCCCCACTTTGTCTGACATTAATGAAACTGCAAACAGATATTACTGTACCACTCACACTTGCTGCCCTGCTTTGTCAATGTTTGCAGAGCTGTTACCTTGCTGGGTTCCCAGTTCAGTGCCAAACAGAGGAAAAGTCTTTGAGGTAGCATTTACTATTTGATTTCCTTGGATAATGTTAGGTCTGCTGTTTGGAGGCTGGATACATGTGCAAACAGAACTGATCAGCCAAGCCTTTCCACATCTGGTGCACAAGTACCTGCATGCTACCATAGCCTAATGGCATTTGAGGCCTGGGAGCCTGATCTCCCATAGGCAGCAACTTATTAAGAACGTCTGAAGAAAATTTCCCCCCAAAGCTGTACTCTGCTAAGTTGCCCTCCAGTCAGTAACTCCTGACAAATACTGGATTGCTAGCTAGACCTCGAGGCATACACACAAAGTCACTACAATGGGTTTTACTGGCATACCAAGCCTTCTCAGCTGTTGCTTACCACCATCTTTCAGCACAGTGCCATTCGATGTTTGTGTAAAAGGCTAAAATATTCATCTTGCTGGAGCTTCATTTGCACTGTAGCATCTCAGACACGGAGCCTAGCTTTTTTAATATATTCTGTGGGATTTGCAGTATATAAACCAACACAGAGTGGTTTATGAGAAGTTTCCTCTGGCAGCGTGTGCAGCCAAAGTTTCTTGGAGCATGGGAGTTTGTGTAGAGGGTGTGAGTTTTGCTTCTTAAAGCTTTTTTGTTGTTCTTGTTATTCACAACCTGCTTAGTCCATGGTGTTTTAAGTCCGAGTGACATCAAGTGCCCAAAATAAAACAAGCCAGTTTCATGAAAAAAAAAATGGAAAACAAACTATTTTTGATGCAATTATCATAGTATTAGCATATTAGCAGAGATCTCAGGAGCTGCACATCCAAGTCATGTCAAAATGCACAAATATGCATTACTCTGCTTATATGTACTACAGCCTTCTTCACAGCTGAGACACCTCTCTAGATCATCTGACTGGTCATGAAATGTCATTGCCGCTGTATTATAAATCCATGACCTGAAACAAGTTCCTCAAAGCTTGTGGGCATTTTCAGGCAACACCTTCCATGCTCTTCCCCACAGCCAAAGCTAAGCAAAACTGGATCGGTTTATAGCTTCAGGTCATAACTATAAGAAATTCTCTTCTGACCTCGAAACAGTCGATTCTGAGCATGCTTAACCCTTATTCCTTGTATATGTGGATCAAAACCAAAGAAAGCATTTACAACAGAAGCCCATTCACCATGAAATTGCATAGTTTTCCTTGGAAACTGAAAGAAAGAAAACTGATGTCCAGTCAACTTTGAATTAAGGACACAAATTGTTTAGGATCAACAACGTTAGAGGAGGGGAATGCTACAGCTGTTTATTAATCAGCCTGGAATCCAAGGTATGTGCCTTCATTTCCCATTTGTAAAATTGCATAATGTGATTTTCCAATTAGTTCTTCTGATACTAAAGAGATTACAAGCATGCTGTATTCTGTATACAAAACTGGTGGAAAAGGATTTTAATCAAGATTAAAATCAGTAGGTGCTACAGGCACAGAATTAATAACAAAATGGGAACTGAATGCTACAGGAAAATGCCATAACCTATTTGTTCACTCATTCAAAGTTCTCAGTTCACATCTCTGAAAAGAGAATGTGCAGATGCAACATTGCTAATAAAAAGACTAACCAAACATGCTATACGTTGTGCTTAGAACTTAAAAAAAAAAAAAAAAAAAAAACTACAGAAGGTGTCTTCACCCATTTGGATGAATGTTTGGCTCTGCCTTGTACCCTGCTTTCTGTTACTAATTGATTACAACATTTTCATCTGCTAGAAATTGAAAAAATTAGGTACATTTTCTGAGATCACATTTCAGTCAGCCATAAAAATAACAAAATTAGACCGGCAGAGAAGTGGTAGCGTCCAGGGACATCCACCCTGCAATTACTCCAGACGTTCCCTTCTCTGCTTACCCTGGTTCAGAGCAAAGCAAGAGGAGGAGCAGACCAAGTATAATTCCGACAGTCTCCTATGGGGATTCAAGGCTCACATGTCTCAGTTTTTCCTTCCCAGAATGGCTTTGAAGCACTTTAGGACATCTAGGTTCTAGTGCGTAAGATAGGGTGAACCTCAGTCCACTACAGAAAAACATGTTTTTAGCAGAGTTTTCTACCTCTAGATCCAAGAACCATTTCCACAGACTTTCCAATTCCTTTTCCCAGCAAGTCTCCAGCAGCTCTTTGGAATGCTATGAGTAGGTAGATTATATCTCTCATCACCATCCCCAAAAGCTCTTCTCCTTCCAAGACTACACCTTCCACAGATGAGAAAAAGTCACCAGTTGGAGTGACATCTTCATAGGAAACTCCAGCTTTCAAGAGAGCTCTTTTAGGTCAACAGCAACATGAATACAGGCAGTGGGAACCTGACCCTGAGTCACAGAAGCATCCTGTTATCTCCAGCAACTTGAATAGAGAAAGCAAGCTGCCCTGGGTATACAACAGCCCACAGAGAGTCCACTTACTTGGCAGGCTGCCTTTTTAATTGGCTGTATCCTCAGCAAACAGTCTCTTTGGTCCCAAGAATCAATCTTCCATTCAGCCTCTGCCTTGTGGGAGAGAGAAGGGGTCACCTCTAGACCTCATACCTCTGATAGACAAAGCAAAGGAAATGGCAGGCTCAATGTGTTTGAATTTTAAAAGAAAAATATAGAAATAAAAAAAAAATGACAAACTCAAATGTTGGATGTGAGAAGTGGCTAACTCTACACAACCCAAGTCAGAACGCCATGAAATATCTGTCAACTCCTTTCAAAGGAAAATAAAAAATAAAATAATAAAATAAAATAAAATAAAATAAAATAAAATAAATAAAATAAAATAAAATAAAATAAAATAAAATAAAATAAAATAAAATAAAATAAAATAAAATAAAATAAAATAAAATAAAATAATTGGCATTTCCCATATACTCTACATATCCTCTGGTAACAAGAAAGAAGCAGTGGGCTTCCCTGGCTACCTAGGTCCCTATAAGTACCATAGCAGTAGGCTCATTTGGCTCTAGATGAGATGTAGCTCTTCTCACAGCACAAGCAATTCTCCTTATCTCCATCTGCTGAATGCAAAATGGATCTGTTACACACATACATGAGAGTCAAGTCTGCTCATCAATAAAAAAATTGCCCTTTCACTGGGTAATCTTCCTATTTTTGCCTTCTCCCTTGTTTATGCTCTAGCAGAAATTACATTCAGAATAGGCAATACTGCCATAACTCATCCTTAAGGTATTCCGTCTTCCTGCAAATCAGGGATATCTTAGCACTTTATAACTGTGGCTGGCCAAATGATCAGGAGTGAGGAAATAACTGATTGAGCTCAAACCGGTGCCCACAGTTTTGATTTAATGGGCATTATCTTATCTATTTTAAGTGTTATTGACTGGAGAGAAACAGCCTGGCTTGACTAGCTGTGATTGGACAGAGAAGTCAACTGAGTTTTCTGCAGTTCTCCACGCGTGGGTACAAATTCTATATATGCTGATTATACAGGGAGAAAAATATACTCATTTGCAGGCTGTAAGCACAAGCCTGTGCCAGTGAAAATTGTCCTATTAAAGGCTTGTTGAAAGCTAAAAGGACCCAGCTGCTCTCAAGTCATCAAACAGTATTTTGCAAAACAAAACCCCCATGAAGCTGTTAATATAAGCAACATCCTCATCCTCTCAATTGCCTAGAAGCATCCAGCTTGAAGAGAACCCACTCATGTCAAGCACACTCAGTACAGCACAAATTTGGTTTCTAACTCAGAAAGCTTATGTCTTTGGTGCTCCCAGTCCTCTTCTTGCTGTGCTGCAGCTCTCAAATTTCCTTGGTCAAAAGAGCTGATTGAATTCCATTTCTCAACGAAACAGATCTGGTGTTGGATGGAAGTTTGACAGAGAGACTCGTCCTGCTCTCCCTTTCTGTATAAGAGGACAATATTCAGGATTACAGTGCTAAGATCTAAAGACTAAAACACTCAGACCCAGTGTGCTTTGTGTGGGAGCACCATAAAATTTGTGTGGGATACCCCATAAAAGTCTGCTTTAAAGTGCCATGCCAAAAATTGAGTTAAAAATCAGGCAAGTTGCATGGTAATGATGGCAATGAAATCCTCCTCTGAGCCATTCTTTTCTTCCCAGCCACCCCGTCCCAGCACTGGTCACCCGCACAGCTTTATGAACTATTCTTCCTCCCACATCCATGTAAAATCTGCCACTGGAGACAGAAGCTCTGTTCTCACTGAAGATAGCAGGGATGTCTACAACCTCTCGTAACCAGCACGTACCTATCCCATTCCTCCCTCCCCTCCACCACATACACTCTGCAGAGCACCCCTGGAAGTGAACAGGAGTTCTGCCAAATTAAAAGCTGCAGGTTCAAGCCCTGCATGCTATAAATAATTAGCCTTAAAAATATCCATACAACAAAATTCACTGCCTGAGGACTTGTAAATGTGTACGGTAAAAATAATTCTCTTGCTGCCTGTAAAATGTGTTTCTTATTAGAGATCTCTCCTGACCCCAAGAGTGCCCACAATGTATTTCTCTCTGCCTCTCACACTTAGAGGCATGTGCGCATGTGCACACATACTTTGTTCATTTCTAAACCTGGCAGCTGTAGCAGTAACAGCAGTTGTAGACATTTTGAGTATTTATTCATCCCTCACATGTTGGGAAAGTCTTTGGGGTTTCAAAATAAGATCCTTTGCCTTCGTCGAAAGAAGAATAAATATATAAAAAAGAATGTTACAAATTTGGCAAAGATCACATCACAACATCAATCCAGACCCTCAACAGAGTGAGGCAAATAACAATGTGCAGATTTTATTAAAAGTACAAGAATGAAAAAGCTGTTTCCCACAACTGAGGAACTTAAAGCCAAAAATAAGCAAGCCTGAACTCTAGCTTTGCCTGTGGTAATGAGCTGTTCCTCCCCTGGCGGACAAAGGATGACTCTTTGCTTCGCCCTGCATCACACTCCTTTCTCTGAAGGTTGTCAGTTAAAAAACAGATTGCTCAGACTAAAAAAGAAAACATTTTTTTGGTAGCCAATGAATCTTGATCCCCCCTTTGCCCTAGCTTTATATGTTCTCTAAAGCAAAAATAACATTTTTATGGATGAATGATCTTCTATGCAAGGTGCCTTCTGTTCAGTTTCCCACTACACAATTGCTATTCACTTTCCAAAAGATAACATCGCTTGATCTTAACTTTATCGATCCCTGATCAGAACTAAAGGCAATTTATTGGCACAACAGGGCACAGAACAGGCACATGTAAGCAACCACATTCTGGATGCAGCAACAACTGCAGCCATCGGCAGCACAGTTCAAGGCATTTTTGAGGAGAAGGAAAATTCTTTTTGCTGTCATTGGGATTGTAATCACTGAGATCAGGCATAAGAGGGAGACGTGGTCACATAACAGGGCAATTCAGAGTTTAATTCCATTCATTTTACTCTTAACTGAGGACAGCATGAGATCAGAATTTCCCCAAATGAAAATATGAAATAACTATTGGTTCCACTGAGGCTGTTCTGATTTACGTTGATGGAAACAAAACACTGCCTGGCCTTAGGGGCTTTAGCTTTTAAAAAAGGACTTACCAGAGGGGTAAAATGATTCCACAGGAGATTAAAAAAAATAATAATAGAGTCAAGTTCCCTGCTCTGGATAGGTTCAACCCAAACAAGGAGTTCTGGAATTGATGCTGAACTCACAGAGTGAGCTATCAGACCTGTGTTCTGCAAGAAATCCGATTAGGTGATCACAGTGATTGCTTCCGGCCTTAGAACCTCCAAGCTATGGGATGAAAATATATAAACCAAGATAAACATTTTCTGAAAGATCCTTTGCCTAATTCTTCTGTTTTCTTTCTATTTCCTGTTTGTTCACTTAATCACTGCTGTATTTTTTCTTTGAATGAAATGAAATGTTCTTCAGTTTATGAAAGAGATAGCACAAAAGCAAGACTAACTACTAATTCCCAGCAGAACCCCTTGGTGGATAATGCCTATTTATCAAATTTGAAATTGATTTGCAATTTTGATACTCAAGGCAATCTGATCTCTGCAGAAACAGACACCTTTACATCGTCTTCTGATGTGGCATGTGGTTAGAATCATTCTTAAGACACTGTAAACCAAGATCCTTATCCCACAGGAGGGTTTTACACAGAACTTTGACTGCAAGTTTGAATCAGCTATATTAAACCTGAAGATTTTTCAAGCAGTCAGACAAGTTTAAACTCCAGTGGAGCCAAAACATTTTCAGCCATATAACAAACAGCTTTTAGTGCTAATAAATGTCATTTTCCTCCTGTCTACAATATGTCACTAGATTCCCCCAGTATGAAATGAAACTGCTCTTAAAGAATGCTAACAGAGTCCCACAATACATTTTACCTCCTTGGACTCCTAAAGTTACGTAGCAGGGGTAATTCAGGGGTACATTCCAACCTCTAGTGCTTATAAAGTAATTTTTCTTAGTCCTCAAGACCACACTTGCCTCTCTAATGAGGTGAAAGAGATGACTGAGATAGAAGGGCTCCTGAGCACAGATCTCATTCCCACCATGGATAGGTTTGATAATTCTAGGCAGGTCACCAGTCTCCAGAGGGCCAAAATCAAAGAGGGAGCCTACAACGTTGTTAGATCTATTTTCAGTGGCTCCATTCAGCTCCCTCTGTCATTTAAAGCACAGTTCCTCTAGCTTCATTTAGACCTGGTCTTGCTCCTACCATGTAAATACATGACTCATCTTACAGAATCAACCCAGAGCATGGTTAAGCCAAGCAGGTGTATATACGGGCATATGGCATTCAGCTGCCTCCGGCTGTCTTCTTGCATCCCTTCCCCTATACATGGGTATAGGGTCTCATAAGGCAATAGTTCACACCAAGCACAGAGCAAAAGCAGCTAGCAAGATGATGTAGCAAGTTGAAAATCAGGAGATCTACTCTGATGGATCTACACCAAAGTTTATCCTCAGCTGCATAGGTTAGGGATAAACAGATCTATCAGAAAATGAACTTAAAGGAATCTAAATCAGAAAGCTGAACTACCTGATGGAATGTAATCAGAATTTATTTCCCAGTGTACTGTCTGTAGCCTGAGCTAATAAGAGCATATTACCTCATAGTGAATTAATTAGCCTAGCTGAGTTTGAACCCATGCCTCACAGGACCTTTTGGTGAGCTGTCAAGAGTGTTGCCCCAGACATATTATCCAGTGTAACCCTATTAATGGAGAGTAAACTATGGCATACCAGAACACAACTCTAAATGCAGATGAAAAATACGCTTGTATCCCCTAAATGCATTAAAGTGAATTCTGGTGATAAGACTATATAAGTGTCCTGGTGTAAATACCAAGTATGAAGATACTACTATTTCTGAAACATTCATTTTAATGATTGAAAACTTCCAGGCTCAGTCACTTTAGTAAAATTGCTTGAAAGTTTAATCAAAATGTTCAGCAGCTTCTAAAGCAAAAGAAAAATGAAAGCTTTCTCAAATTCATTTTCATTATTAAAATAAGGGAAGAAGGGGAGATTTTGTTGCTGTTGTTAAATCCAAACGCAGCACACATTTGCATGAAAATAACAACAACAAAAAAGAATTAAAACTATTTTTCTCTTATTAGGTTGGAGTGGTGGCTCCTCTCACTGGCAGCAAAAGGATTGGTTAGGGTCACTGCGGAATTCAAGATCATCTGAAGGTAATATGTAGCATGAATAATCCTGGGGCTCTGGCTGGACCCAGATGCTGATTCATCCTTTGGCAATGACTGTCCACAGAGCCTAGAAGCAGCGGGGAAGCAGAGGAAGAATAACAGGGAGAATTAGAAAATACTCATATTATATATGAGTATTTATAATACAGAGCTAGCCAAAGGATGTGAGTTATATTGATTTTGTGTCATGAAGTTCTAATTAGCCATTTCACATGTCACAGGGAGAGCAACGAATTCAGGCAGACACATATTCACAGCAATATTTTATTACACATTTTATGATTTTGCCCTGAGGGGGAAAGGAACTTGAGTGCAATTTCAGAACCACGGTGTACACATACATAACATGGAGCTGCCTTTGTGTCATCTCCTGATATTGTTGTATCATCTTTCTCCTGAGAGGGGGAATCTCCTTTCAGGAACAACAACAACACGGAGACAGAAGCAAGGGTTACAATGAGCATGTGCTGCTGCCAATTGCACAGTACACTCAAGAGTGGTTCTTAAAAGTGGTTCATGGGCCATTTTAGCCCATGGTCAAGAACTTCTTAGCATGGGGAAACCTCAGACCCACCATTTTGTACTGAGTTTATACATAAAATTTCCTAAGTGCTTTAAGGGTACGCCTGGTAGGACTGAAGTAGACAGAGGCTAAAATTCCAATTCAGATTTATGATATGCCAAACATGAGTTTTACAACATTGGATGTAGAGAGATATTTAGTTCACAAGTTCTGCATAATAGTCCATTAAACTAGTCTCACTTTCTTTTTGACATTTCCTTACATTAGAGATCTGTAAATGAGTACAGAACATCAGGACAGCTCAGAAAATGGTTCATTTTTACTATTTTTTTTTCTTCAAAAGCTTGTATTTAACAAATAAAAAATGTTTACCAAAATTTATTGCAAGGAGAAGTTGGTAGCAAGAGGCTAAAGAAGACAGGTAGGAATTGGTAGTTTCTGGTGGCGGGAAGCTATTTTCTGCCAAAAAAAATGTTCACCTTTCAGGGAAAAAAAAAAAAAGTATTTTAAGTTTTCAGAGTTTGAAGTAAATTCCTAAAAAGAATGCAAAAGTTTCTATGGTGGGAAAAAGACACATATTTTGACTAGTTTTACATGATTCATCAGCTCGGTTGTGTGTTAGATGAATCAGCAGCCTAAAGTTCACTGTGCTATTGAATATCTAGAGTACTGGGAGAGGGCTCATCTAAACTAAGTACCAACACGTATAATATAAAATATATGTGGAGAAGGACAGAGCACTGTAGATGGGTGTAGTAGCTAAGGGAAAGGTCACTGAGAAGAGATCTTCAGTTTGGCAGTATCGTGAGTTATCAGGCAGGTCTTACGGCCATGGACTGGGCAGACAGATCAACTCATTCAGAAGCTGAAATCACACAGCATCCAGACAAGCCAGTAAATCCTGCCAACAGTTTAGATCATCATTGGTTCAGGGACAGCCCCAAAAGGGCACAGCCAGCCTGCTTGCAGGGCAGGCTTGGACAGACTTCATGAGAGATGGTATCACTGAACCCACTGCCTGCTTAAATCACCCCTGTATAAACCAGATACTTTCCCTTTGCTCTGAAATACTTAACTTTTTCTCTCCTCACATTTTGTTAAGATACAAAATCCATCTCTACACATTCTGATCCTTTCGCTAACCAAGCAGGTAACACAGCAATCACTGCTGAGTCAACTCAGCGTAGAAGGATTTCAGTGAGAAAAGGTACCTTAGACAAGTCTGGAGTGGAACTTAAACTAAACAAGAGGAGATGGGGTTGTAACCTGAATCTGAATCTCTGAGATCCTATGAACAAAATTCTGTTCTCTAGGAAAAGGTAATTTCTAAGGAAACTTAAGTTCAGATTTCCCTATCAAGAAATAATGGCTTCCCTGTAGGAAAATTAGAAAAATTGGGCAGGGAAAAGGGTGAGAAAACAAAGACTCACTTTGTTCCCCATCCTCAGACTGTCTTTTAGCCTTTGTCAGTTGAAAACCAGCTTTTTTTTTTTTTTTTATTCTAACCTTTGCCAGTTGGAACCGAGGTGGAACTATGTGGACGCATTACTTTCTGAGTAGAAATAACACTTCCACATGGAAATAAAATTATTTCAAAAAAAAAAAATCTGTTCAGGAGGAACAAAACTTGCAATTATACACTATTTCATTTTGGTGAAAATCTTCACTTTTCAGGAAAAGCTTTTATTTCCATTAAAAGGTTTTCTAGCCAGCCCTACCTATAGAAGATGTGTCAAAGTCGTGTTCCGCAAATCAGCACTAGCCTTTCTAGGGCCCACCAGCACAGCAAACATGACTTTGTCCAAAGCTATTTCTGCTGCCCAAAGCTTTCTGCCTCAGGTCTCAGGCTGATCAGCTTGTAACTGCCTTGTTTCATACTTGACTGCCTCATTTACACCAATGAAAACATCTGAGAGCCATTTGTGCTGGCTCAAATCATATTCTGCTCGGCACAAAAGAACCGAGGGCAATTGCATTGCAGGCAGAGCATGTTAAGTGCACAACAATGGCCATTGTGCCTGCTAAACCCGTTGCAGCTCCAGCCCCACACGCTCCCAGTCGCGGCTCTGGCTGGAAAGCTCAGGCTTCCCGTCGGGGCTGTTTTGTTCACAATGTTTTGGTCTTTCCAGCAGGAGATCAGATACAGATCAAACACACAGGATCCTCCCGCTGAACAGAGAAAGGGCCGGGAATCACCACGAAGTCACTCTTCTGTTATGATTTGGGTGGGAAACAGACATCGGGTGCTTTCTCTGCAGTTATAAAAAGTTGGAAGCACAAAATGTAAAGAAGGATATAAATGGAGCTGTTCACATGACAACAGTCGGAGCTGAGGTTAAGTGCCAGGCTTTATGAGGAATGTCCCAAACCTAAGACCAGATGCTACCCAATAAAGTTCATGGCGGTGCTCTAGCAGTGTAAAACTGGGGCTGAGTGTTAAGTGACATGACCTTCAATGCTGAGGAGTCATTAGAAAGGCTGAGAGGTTCTGCCTGGGATCTCTGAATCGATCCTCATATCCCTACAGGCCACACAAAAGGCTTAACTTTAAAGAACTCAATTTTAGTCCATGTTGGAGACCGGGCTTAAAGCTGAGGATAAGTAGAACGTGAAATCGGATGTAGCTCTTTTTAAAAGACCTCTAGTTGGATGGACAATCAGTACCTTTTTTTGACTCTTGAAAAACACCACTCCTCAACCAAGACAGGGATTGTAAACTTTGCTTAATTTGGCTCCTGCATAAGGTCATGCCACTACTCATTACATTCCTCCCCTCTCTGCTCTTATATGTGAAAGCCCTCCAGCCTTCCTGCATGACAAGGATGGAAAGGAAGACACCACACTGCAGCCTAACACAGATTCACACACCAGTCTTTGTCCTTCTTGGGTTGCCCTTTGGCACAAGAAGCCACACTACAATCACCTCCCAGCTGGGAGAAACTTGCAGGAAACACCCAAGACTAAATATCTGTTTTTTCCTTTTTTTTTTTTTTTTCTCCTAAAGTGTCCCATTTGAAATCCATCTCCTTTCATAGCTGGCCTGCCAGGTAAACCTCTGAGGAATGCAAATTCCTGAATTCTAGAATGTGCTTCACCAATCTGTGGTGGTTGCCATGTTTATGAAGGAAACTAAGTGGTAAGAAGGACCTGGATGGATATGCCAGTGATCTGATTTCATTTCTTCATTGTGGAGTAACTCTCATTACAAAACACATCATTATCCTCTGGAATTCTCTTCCACGGGATCCTTGAGAATGAGAGTCAGAAGCTAACTACACATACATACAAATAATGGGAACAACCACAGTCAGACTAGTTGGAAATCACTTGAAAATGCAGAAAAGTATAAGCCCATCTCTACATTGGAGCATTAAAAAAGCACCATCTCACCAAAATTAGAATAATCCTCTGGTAATTTTTATCCACTATTCACCAAGAATTTTCCTATGATTTCTTATGACTTTTTTTTCGGAGCACTTCATACTGGTCACCAGCAGAAAAAGGAGATGGGACAAACAATTTGATAGGACTTATGAAAAATTTCTCTTTCCTGTCTGTCGGAATAAAAGCCACCAGCAGTCACTAAAGAACATGTTGGTACCTAGATGATGTTGGCAGGAATTCAGCTCTGTACATGACCAAAGAATCAGGGTTTAAATTGCTAGCACATAGGTAAGCACTTTCCTGAAGAAAGACCCCTCATGTTTCAGCTTCCCACCTATTTAACAAGCACTGTAGAATTGCAGCTTCACAAAACCCTTTGAGTAAGGAGAAACAGGTTGTGTCCCAAAGGGTGAGAGGGCCCTCTCCACCTGCCTCTTTGCATGCTTACAAGGAAGCACGGGGATTCAAGTAAGGGACCAGACAGATTTTGGAGAACGGCAGGTTCATGGCAGCAGCACTAATAGTAAGTCCCCTCAGCCACTTCTGCTTCAGTAAGAGTCTTTCCTGGGACTTACAGTGCACTGCAGCCCTTCCATGCCAAGCAAAAGGAAGACCTGATTCTTGGCTGAAAACCATTTTGGTACCCTGTGATAATGACAAATCAACAAAAGATCAATTTTAAGCCATGACTGCATGTGCACAGAGCAGTACCATGGCTAGCTTCTTCCTAGAGTTGCTGTGGGATGGGATGTTGTCTCCCTGGGGCTGCTGACAGTGAATACAGGAGGTGAAGACAAGCAAGATCTCTGTCTGGGGTTTAAGAGGAGTCAGGAAAAGATAGAAGAGCCAAGCATGTCCCCACAGAAGGAAGATAAAGCAGTGATGACTTTCAGCTGAACCAAGCATGCACATTCATGCCTGAGTGGGACCTGAATCGACTCCCTACATGCCAATACAAGTTTTGTAGGGCACACACCCCAAGATCCAAGCGTTGCAAAGACCCATTCTAATGAAAATGAACCAAAACTTGTGCCTGAGTTTCCCATGTTATGGGGTGGCCCAAGAGAAATGCCAGACTCTAATTCTGAGCTTGATCCCCTTCCGCAGATTAGATCCCTTAGGGAAAACCAGAGGTTCAGCTTAGTTGCTTATCCCAGCATCTGTACTTCGCACAGTGGCCCAGAAACCACAGCAAGCTTGGCTCCCCCCTGGCACTGCAAGATTTCTGCTACAGTTAACACTGGAAAGTAACCAGAAGTGGCCACAAATCAAAACCACAACAGGCCTGCTGCAAGTCTTACAAACCTTGGTTTTATACCAAGCTAATAGCAGCAACATCACTGAAGCTATGGGTGATTTGTAGTCTGTAAGTGAGAACAGAAGCTGGCTGTCTGTGTAGAGAAGCTAAATCCCTTTAATTATTAAAACATATCCTATTGCTGTTGAAAATCCCATTACCATTGGAAAAAATACACTTGTAATAAATGTATGCTATACATCAAAGACCTCTTTTGTAAATAAAGCATGCTTTTTTTTTCTTTTTTTATTAAAAAGAAAAAAAAAAAAAGTCCCAGGGACTAAATTAATGTTTGATCTGTTATCTTTGAAACATTTTAGAATGGCAGATTTATCTGCTGTTTATGTTTTTCTTCCCAATATAGCAATAAATTAGTTTTGTTGATAAGGGGAAATGATTTAATATAAAGGGTTGGAGGGTCCTCTTCTGAAGCCAGTGGGAGACTTGGCTGAGCAGCAAAGGCAGCACTGGAGGGGGCAGTGGAACTCAGAGAAGCATTCCTGCCGTCCCAAGTGCACTTCACAGAGCAGAGCACCAATGCAAGCCTGCTCCTTTCCGACCCTCAGAGATTAACAACGCTGAAGCACCATTTCTAACATGCACCATGTTTTGGTTGTGAAATGGTGACTGTGCAGCTATCTCTTACTCATTAACATGCTGCCAGTTCATGACTTATTGCCAGAGGATCTGATGTCCCATACTAGCATAAATACCAGAACCAAGAATTTGTTCTCAGCCTGATGAAGGCCTGCCTTGGCTTTGAACCACACCAAAAGCTGTCTAAGCACAAGGAGAGGGGGTGTCCAGTGCCCTCCCAGCCAGCTGCGTAGGCAGCTTTACTAACACACAGGTCACAGTCAACTCTGCTAGCCCCAGAGTCAAGCTCGGCCACCCATGCCCTGGCTGGGCACAATTTGGCCACGAGGACCGTAGAGGAGAGCTGGTGAGTGCTCAGCCTGCCAACTTCGGGTTGGGAAATGAGGTCTTTGCCATACAAACTGCACCAATGATCTGAACTCCACAGAGAAAAAAAAAAAAAGTGTGAAAAGTGCCACTTTACAAGCTGCATCTGTCTTACTGTGCCCCTACCTCTGTCCCTGTGACCCACCATCGGTTCATGCACTTCCTGACATCACTGCCCCCGCCAAAAGCAGGGCTTATGCTTGCCCCATGCACCAACCATTTTGCCCAGTGCTGCTGGCACAGGACAGAGACACTGGCGTGGCCTGCAGCCCCCGGTGCCCCCGTGAGCTGCAGCTCCCCACTCCATCCCCACAGCCCCATGCTAATACTTTCCATCCTGCAGCACAACCTGGCCAGTGCTGCATTTACGAAATGCTTCATGAGCAAGGCTATCTAAATAAGCAGTGCAAGCACAACATCTGTTACCCAACCCTACCAATTGTTTGTATGGAGAGCTTCAATCAGCAGTCCCTCCAACCAAAAGCCAAATTAATATAAGGATGTTGATTGCACATTTCTGCTTGGACCATGATTTACACTGCAATGTTTCAGGGATGAAATAACAAACCTTCAGTGGGTGCTAGGCGAAATATGGTCCTGGAGGTCCCATGGGCCATAATGCAGCCCATTCAGCTCCTCTTCCAGGCTGCCTAAGGGGAAGGAGCCTGCCATGACCCCTTCCCACCCCAGTGATGGAGCCTCCAGGGCACCATTATCTACCTGTGGACTGTGTCCTGAATTTAGACCACACATACCCTGCTCACTCTACAGTCCTAGCACATGTCCCTGACATAGCAGTAAGGCCTGCTGGGGAGATCTCTAGCCATCATAAAATGCTAAGAATCATGAATATATCCCCCCCCAGATGAAACCCTGATATGTTCCCTACATAGGTCCTTCCACTCCACACTAATTCTTACAATTGTTATTTATAAAACTCTGTTACTTCCTGCCTGATCTGACTGGACAACGAGGAGACCCTCCTGTGTGCTTTGCCAAGTGTTCATACAGTTTCTGGCCTTGAAGTTTCAAGTCATTTGAGCAATTCTTAATTTGATCCATAATAAATCCAGTTTGGGTTGGCAGAGCATGGCAAATGCTCCCTGAGCTTTCCTGCTACCCACGGGGCTGAACTGAAAGAAAACCCACAATCTGAGGAGAAGAAAAAAATGCAAAGCTTGCTTTTGGGCAGTAGAGAGAGCAAGATCTATTTTGGGACTAACTCAATGAGAAATTTGTTTATAAGGCTCTGGGGAGGAACAGAAGTTATGTGCTATAAACCAAAATAGGTCCTTAACCCTCTTCCCAAGTAGTGGGTATTTGAAGGCTCCTTCAGCAAGGAAACACATACTTGGAGACAAACCATAGGAGCAAGAGTAAAAAGAAAAATAACAGAGCTCTTCCCACCCACCCCCTTAGCAATCTCTGTGAGACACCCAGCGCCCCAGGGCAATGGTTAGGAGATTGACCAAACGGACTTTAGTCAGGGGGAAAGCTTTGGCAGTGTAAACACTACTGTGGCTTGAAATACAGACCTACAGGGTTGAGCTTGAACAAGAGGCTGTTGGTGCCTTGAAATCCTGGTTTCCATATTTCCAGAGTGACTGGGGCTGGCTACCTTCCATCCTGAAGGAGATTCACGCAGGGTACCTGCATGGCGCTGTCATCTGAAGATCTGGCTATCAGCTATTTTGGCAAGCAGACTATGCTATGATTTACGATGTCAGATATTTGCTATAGAGAATACAGTGAGGTCTTCACAAGGGAAGCTGAAAGTTTCATCGAGGTCTTTATAAAGGCTTGGTTTTTAGCTTCCTTACTGCATTTGTTTCTCCCTGAAACCTCATAAAGCAACAAGCTGGCAAGTATACACCCACAAGAAGTCTATACACATTAACATATCCTGTTCTATATTATTTGGACTACAGAGACTCCATTGCTAAGTTCTACATCATATGCCCTCTTTCTGTTGCAGATCAGATCATATCCTCAAGGGAGCTTCACAACTGCTGGCAAGATTATGTCAAATAGTTTGCCCCTCCAAAAAAATAAAAAATAAAAATAAATAAAAAGCTCTTAATGACACCATAATGAAAGATCTTATTCTGAAAGTGCTGAAACATTTCATGTTGACATGTTAAAATTCTGTTTACAAAATGGAAATTTTCATTTTAAATGACCTAGACTTAGAAAAAAGAGGTGGAAAGTTTTAACATGAGCAAACTAACTCAAGAGCAACTTTGTTGCAGTTAGATCTCAAGTCTGATTGAAATTAAAATTTTTCCTTTTTTTTTCCCTCTGTACTGCTCACAATACTCACAATGGCTTAGCTGAGTCCCTGCATCAGAAAACCAACTTGCTGCTCCAGCCCTGTGATATTCATCCTTCAGCTATCAGTGAGGTTGGTGTTCTGATGAAGTTACAGGTACTTCAGGAGTGAGGTCACAGCCAACCTTTGTGAAGACCCAGGGATGTCATAGAACAGTGCTCTCACGATATACCATACCCGATCCTCTTTCTTTTTCACCAGAGCTCAGCTATGGGTGGGAGATACACTGAGTGCCAGAGGTATGCAGAATACTGGAAGGATCCCAAAGAGCTTCATTTTTCATCAGGCTGCACTAAGGTCAATCCCAGCATCACTGTCAGCTCCCTTTTCCTGGCTCTAGGAGGGTTGCAAGAGGAGCCATCTCAGTTGATCACTGCCCAAATCACATTCAAGAGCCCATAGAAAAGCAACAAAACTTTGGTAGGAAGCTGAACAGCATCATCTTAAAATTCTTTTACTGGCCTTTTTTTACTCCCTATTCAGCATAGTCCCAATGGCCTTCGCACACTGCCTTAAATAATCCCCCACTATAATAAAGGTTCCTTTCCATTGCTCTAGCGATAGCCTGTCAATTGGCTATGGCTCAGGAAAAGCAGGAGCTGGACACCCTCCAAATCTGCTGAACAGAGCACCAAGACACTGATTACAAGAGATGACTCCTCATAGCCTCTCCTTCAAAAGGACAGAGGCATCTGTGTGAGGGATCACACAGAAGGGTCTTACAGTCCCAGAACTGGAAGAGTTTGCACTCTGAGGTCCCTTTTCAGCCCCATCAATTACCCTTCATTACAGGGGCGATGATTCTCTGCAAAATCTGATCTGCCTCTTGTGAAAACCAGAGCTGCAGCAGCTCACTCCAGAATGAATTTCCACTTTACTGTGTTTCACTTAGCCCTGCAGAACCAAACACATAAAAATAATTGTGCTGGTGAGTTAGCCAGCCCAAGAGCAGACAACCTGGAGTCTATTCCTGCTTATGCACTGGCATGAGAATTGTCTGTTCAGTTTCGGTCAGGAAGAATGAGGAAAACCTGCCTCAGGAAACTGGCACATGTGGGTATAAGTTGTCTGTGCTCTTTTGTTGGTAAACTCTTTGTGCAAGCAATCAACCTGCTTGACTTTCAGCTCTATTTGCCTGGCAGGTGGTTGGAAAGGACCGTATTTTCTTCCCAGTAAAGGGGACACAGGTGATTTGGGCTTCCTGGGAGCCATCCTCGCTGCCTCACTTTTCCAAGCATAACCTGAAAGCAGCCTCAATACCCTAGCCTCTCCCATCTGGAAAAGCCATAGAAGGCTCTGCAGGAAAACCAGCCACCCCACACAGAGGGAGCTGGTCACTAAGAGCTTGCAAGTCACAGGACCTGCCATTCCTGCTGCCCCTCCTCGGCTATATTAAAGAAGGCCGCGTCTGTCTGCTCCTCTGCATGCACTCTGCACTTGGCTGCTGGCAAGTTACCAGTTGAAGCTGTGGTGGGAAAGCCTGAAATTCCTCCTTTCCATCTACATTTCCCCTTTGGTTTCTCATGCTCTCCAGACAGCCACTCCTACAGCTTTCCTTCCCTTTTGCCCCGACCCGCTCAGCACCCCGCGAGGTGGTGACGGCACTCAGCCAGACACACTGAACCTGAAGGCTCCCCCCCTTGCCCAGCAGTCGCACAGGGAGGGAGGCAGTATTTATCACCACTCCATCGGCCTCGGCCAGACACTCGTGCCATTAAGATGTCAAAACAGGTTTCTCTCTGGAAATCCAACAGCCCTGCAGACTTACCCTCACAGGCAGCAGCCCCAGTTGGACATCTGTTCCCTTTCAACCTCACACGTGCACTTAAAATGCCGGTACTGTCCACTTCTTCAGGGCTTAGGCTCCTATTAAAGCTGCCTTCAGCATGATTCATTGTTATCTCCCGGTGTTGATCTGATTTATGGATTGGCCTGTGTTAATTAAGGTCATAAAATTGGGAGCAGGAAAAGGCTTCCAGCGCTGCGGTGCTCTTTAACGTTGTGTTATTTTCCAGCCCCTATGTTATTTTACAGGGAATGGGAGATGGCAAAGCTGACAATCTGTGGTCAGCAATGAGACTTCAGTGGGATGAGCTGTCCTCAGCCTCAGGAGAGGAGGCAAGACACCAGGAAGGTGAAATCATCTCTGCTCATCACTGATTTGCAGACACCAGTGAATTGATAGTCCAAGCTGTTGTTACTCAGATTAGCCTTGTGACTACAGCCTCAGCTGAGACTGGAGCTCCATTGAGTTAGGCACTGTACAAACATCTTGTAAAGATTATCCCTGCCCTATGAAATTTGCTATCTGAGCACATGAGAGCCCATGGATTCTCTGCAGTCTCCCCTCCTCTGAGACTGCAGTGCACCAAAGACCATTTTGGTCAGCTTAGGAGTGACCAGCAAAGCAACCCTGGCCAAACACAGCTCCACGCAGGTTCCTGCTGCGCTCCCAGGGCACGCTGGACTCTGAGCTGCCGTGGCACAACTGTTACTCCTTCCTGAGCCACACAGGTTCACACTCGCTCAAGTATCTAAACTGGTACAGTAGCACAAACCTGGCTGATGGACATTTGGCCTCCTGCTACATATGAAATGGACAGATAAATGCACACAAAAAGAATTGCTATGTATTTCTAGTTGTTTCACTAACATGTTATAATTTATATCTATTGTACTTTCACGAAAGTCACTTAACATTAATTAAAACATACTTGCACTCACTGGGAGTGCAGGTTTACTTCTGTCATGTGAACCTGACTTTCCCAGAAAGCATGATGTCTTCCTCTGTTTACTTTCCTCTTCTAGCCAATTTCATTACAAAGTTCCCATGAACTGGCTCAGAAATTCATGTATTGTGGCCATATTAGCCACTAGGGACTTCCTAAGCATATTCGTGTTACAATTTTATTTTAACATCAAACTTGACCACTGTAAATCTGCTATGGTTCCACCGCCAGCTACAGCAAAAATGTTTGCTTGATGCAAGCATGATGCAATCATATATAATTCCAGTGCTATAAACAAATGCTTTATGTCCCAAAATAAAAATTAAACAATGCTAAATATTTCTATTTGTAATTTGTGAAATTTATTTTGTTTTTAAATCAAAAGCAGCATATAAATAAACTTAATTCTTCTGTTAAGTGTTTGCTGACTTTATCAGAGTAGGAAAACTAAACATGATAAATACTTCATCGCATGAAGTCTTTATTTAAAGAGCCTATATCTTTAAAAAAAAAGGTACAATTTATAGACTTGTTGAAGGAATTTCTGGGCGAGCTTCTGTGACCTTTGTTATGCATGAGGTCAGATTGATTATCATAATGGTCCCTTCTGGCCATGAGCTATGAATCTGTTAATTTTAGCTCAATATCCTCTTTCTCTGAGGGTGAAGCTGACTGAAATGATATCACATTTTCCACTTTAGGACTAAAGGCACACATACGGTCACTACAATCGAGCTGGTGTGCACTGCTGTATTATCACACACTAACTTTTGTGTATATCTGAATCTTTACTCAGCTAGTTGGTAAATCACGTTGTCCTTATTGGAACATGAATTATTACTGATAGCCCAGATGATCCTATCCTCCAAAAACTAGGGCATTTAAAAACAATTAAATATTCACCTTCCTTCTGACACAAATGTATAAGTTCCTGTTCTGGAGTTTCATTTGTATTTAATTCGTATATTACCATGGTTTCTTTCTATATTTTAACAGGACCCAAAATTCTCTCAGTCACCCCATTCCCATAAGTGGAACTTTAAAAAAAAGAGTAAACAAATACAATGGCACTTAGCAGTGCTGCAGAAAGCATTACAACTGCAGGTTATCAGAAAACAGATAGAACAATATTGCAATTTAAGCACACCAATGTATTTCATGGCAGCAAGACTTCTCCGTGGCCAAGTAAAAGCCACAAATTTCATTTCCAGATTCAGCTGTTCATATGATACAATGCTAAAAAAATTATTTTTCAACACAGATAATCCACTGGCAGTTAGCTGAGAGCTGACTATTCCATTTCAGGCTCATTAAGCTGAAATCAAAACATTTCATCTTGGCCAGCTGAACAGAAGCATTCTGCATTAAGTCAACTTAATATTCCTTTGCCTTTGGCCCTGGTGCTTCCCAGCTGTTGTGCAAAATGGGGTGCAGCATGCTGAATGCTTTGCAGACTGCACCCCTCATCCACTTTCAGGTTTTTGACTCTACATTTTCCCTAATAGTAATTTCTGTGGGAAACAAGTTAATTATTTGGTCTCTTTCTCCCAGCTTTGAATGAAAACTAATATTGATATATAAGTATTTCTCTTGAGAGAAAATATCCAATTTTTGCACAGTGTCTATCCAAGATGTTGAACTTGGATAGGGAAAAGCTTTGGTGAAAGCAGAGAGGAGGTTTTTATCCCAGCAAAATTATATAATATTTAATACTGATCAGTTCCCCAATCTACTCCTCTGCAGGGACATACAAAGAGCTGTGCTGGTACAAAGGAAGGGAGATGGAGGATATGTTGGGGGCAGAAAAGAGTGGCATGAAGCCAGGGCAACTTAATCCACTCATGATACTACAGCCTCAGCAAAAGAAGGTCAAAACAGGGTTTACAACAGAAACGCAGACACAACATGATGATGGGGAGACAATCTGCTCTCCATAATATTCCTATTATCCTAAGCAAACAGAGGACAAGAATGAAATGTACCACAGGGCTGTTCTGTTGTGTTTGTGTAAGAATGCCATTTTAATTCACTTTCACCAGTGCCTTTAAGTCAATACTTTTTTATAGCTACATTCTCACGTGAAATCTATATCCTGGCAATTTGAATCAAGATTGCCCCAGGTCAGACACCTGTAAAGCTGAACTGCAACAGGAAAGAATGGCACTTTTGTATTAATAGGCAAGAGACAATTCAGAGTCATAGTTTTTTCCTGTTGTACCTTTAGGAGGCAGAAAGACAGAGTTGTCATGTGGTTACATATGTCCATATCATTACACAATTTTTCATGAACTTTCCTCTTTCACTCGTCTCCATACCCACTTGTACAGAGGCAACTCAAGGTGATAGATTCCAGGGCAACAGGGCAAAAAATCAATTTCATGCTAAACATGTCTACAAACACATTTGTAGATTCAATCAGTTTTTAAAGACTTATGCTCCAGGTTCTTTCCCTTCTCCAAAATTTGGTCTCCAAGACTTATCTGGTGGGATTCCTGTGGCTTAGTCACTGAAAGCTGCAATCAGGCAGGGGTTTGAGAGGAAGGAAGAGGCTGGTCATCTCCAGTTTATGCCAATACAAAACTACTGTAGATGTCCACAACACCCAGTAGAAGTCTGCCTTTATATTTAAAAAGCCCTGCACTTTGACCTAATGATCCACAATTCAAAACATGTGCAGTGAATTCCTAACCATCTTCATCCCATCCAGTCCTTAAAGGATGCTCTTATGCACCCTGAGCCCCTAGATGTTTTAACAGCCGAAGTTAGGAATGCAGAAATTAGCCTTAGTGATGTCCCTTTACATCTGCCACCATCCCTGATATGTGTGGTGAAAGCTGGGAGACCTCACTCATGAGCAACAGCAAATGGGTTGGGGTGGCTGAGTGGGTTGTCCTTCCCCATCTTCCCCACTTTCCCACCCCCTCCTTCTCTCAGAGGTTGCAGCCACTGCAGTAGGAGTGGCTTAACTGCTCATGAAACTCTTCCTGAAGCACTACAGTTTACTGTCTGGTGCCTTAAAGTCTTTTCCAGATGCACTGGAAACAGCCTCCAATAGAGGGATGAGACAAACAGCTGAAGACAGCAATTTGACCACCCATTCCAGCTGAACCCGTGGGTGCCTATGCCTTGAGACCCACCCCAAAGCTGTTCAGCTTTGCTCAGAGGCAGGGGCATCCCAGCAGACAGCCCAGCAGTGCTTTAGTTCAAACAACAGTTCTTGAAAGAGCAGACAGGAAGGTGGCCCATTGAAGTGCCAGTGACACCCTCCTGGTTGTGCATCTTCCAGAAAAAGCTAATGCTAATGGTTTGCAGGAAGAAGCTGCAGGGGAGTGAGAGGCTGCTGCTCAATCTGTACATCTTTGTAGCAGCTTTGAGGGCGCCTTCTCTTGCAACCAATGGCTAGGATCCTCTGAGCAACTCCACTACAATTCACAGGAGAATTACTAATTCTCTGGAAGCACTAAAGTGTTACTAAAGAGATCTTAAGGCATAAAATATCTATCAGCCTTAATTCAAACAAAAAATGCTGTATGTTAGTACATAAGCTGAAGCCCTGTTATTTTCCCCGTGCTAAGCGCACGGCTATATACGGATATATAAGGCAATATATCAATTGAATTGAATTAATTGAAATCTATGATCATTTTTTTCCAGGCCCCTCTCCAGCCCACGACCCAAAGATTAGCGTTGCATGTAGTAATGTGTCGTTAGCATGCAACACTGTGTGGTAGGGATTGCCTGTGATCATTCCACCAATTCCCTCTGTGGCCTGGTCTTCTTACAGAGGCAAAAGGGTCTTGCCAGAGCTAATTAAAATTAAATAAGAAGAAATTTTTCCAGAGGCCTCCCTCCACAAATTACAAGTCATATATACAACACTCAATTTTGCAGCCCATAATCACATTAGTAATGCCACTGAAGTGAACAGAGCTCCTTGGGTGAGTAAGAGTTACTTGTAAAAAATTGTACTTCAGATTTGGTTACAGCCTAAGCTGGACTCAGTCCAAACTGAGAGCTTCATACACCCTACTCCTATTCATAATTTTGGGGCAAAGTTCAAAGTTCATCCTTTTAAGAAGTGAAACCAACTCCATATCTGATGAACATTGCTTTCTATTTAAAGATATGTGAAGTGTTTCTAGCAACTTGATGCCACTGATGCCTTATGATTACAATTTTAAAATGCACACTGTTTTTGCAGCTGACTGATCAGAAGTGAAATAAAACCAAGGTATCTCTTCAAGGATGAGTCTTTTGGGCTGCACTGGATGGCATGCACACACAGCTCCATGAGAAACAGTCAGAGGTACATCTGCTGAACAGAACAGGACAGAGCCAGCTCTGGCACCAAATACTATTTGGCATAGTTCAAGTCCATGGAAACGATCAAGCTGGGATGTTCAAGCTAAAATGAGAACTGGACACCTTGTTTTCAGTGCAAATTTCAGACAGCAGAGCGTCCCAGGGCTGTGGGTTCAATGCTTGAAGCAAAGGCTTCTATAGGCAAAAATCTTCTATAGGCAGGATGCCTGTGGCATGTTTTGGGCCTGCACAGAGGAGTCATTCATAACACCAGAAGACATTCCACAGCATTTCAGTTGAAAATGGGACACTCATCTGGAGTTTGCTGACCCACTGAACTCCTTTCCTGGGCTTTGGCAGGCACCCCAGCAGCCCAGTAGTTCTCCTGCGCCACACCACTGCATATGGGGATGCCGGGGAGGTGAACAGGATGCTGTGATATAAACACAAGCCCTGTGGGCAAGATTCCATCTCCCTGAAGACCTTAATTCCCATCCCCGTCATAAGGCTTAGAAACCTTCTGACAGGGCTAACTGGCTGGCACTGTTGTCAGCAGTGGCTGAAACAGGTCAGAAAGGAGCACTTGGCTGTTTTATGGTGTGTTGTGGGGAGGAACTAGAGATACAAGATAACTCAGAGTGGTATCAAAAGCTAAAGGTAGTACAACATTACACAGAAAAATATTTTAAAGCGTGATTTTCATGAGAGCATAAAGGAGTTAAGTACCAAAGTCACACAAGCAGTGGGTCTTCTGGGAGCTGGCATCCAGCTCCTTTGGGATCTTTTTGTTCAAAGACAATGCTGAAATAACTGGGCCATCATGGCCAATACCAGTGATTGTACAGAAACCAAACCACAAGGTTTCAGACTGACTTGAGCCACACAGTTAGTCTGCACAATGAATGCCTGCATACACCACACATATCCACAAAGGGTCAGAGCTGAAGGGCCCCTGGAGAGTCATGAAACACTCCCCTGCTCACACGGACATTTGACTTTTGGTCTTAATTCATGTGCTCTTGGGCTAGGCCTGGTTGCTCTCTGAGGGAGAAACCCAGCACTGGCTCACACTGAAGGGAACCAGGCCCCCACAGTGTGGTCTCCCCTTCAGCACGAATTACACGTTATGCTACAGTTTTGGCATTCCTTGGTGGTTTGCCATACTGACATCGTATGGGAGCTACACATAGTTTCAGAAGAGAAGGGCTTTCCCCCACCAGAGGCAGACAGAATGGCCAGTCGGAGTTTCCAGAAAACATACTACCAGGAGTGTCCTTCCCACACCCCAAAAGTCCTCCGTGATATTGCTACCTCCAGCAGAGCAAACTGACCAGCAAACAATAAGTAAAAGTTTACTTCCTATGAAGGATCTTTGGAAGTCCTTTGGGACTACAGTACAGATCAGGACAATATAAGTCTTAGGGACAGCAAGTGCAGGAAGCAATGAAACAATGTTCATTTTTAAATTATTTTTTAATAAAATGAATTCCATATTGTATTGCAATATTTCTATGAGACTGCTCTTCAGCCACTCATGGCCCTTAGCACACCCTCTTCACCTTCCCTGGGGGCACCTGACATTTTTAACATCAGCAAATTTGAACGTGATTTATTCAGTTTCTTAAATATAGCGCTTACCTAGTTATAAAATACCGCCCCAATTCTTTTATATACAATAACCATTGTGCTTACGATGACTTAAGCCATGCATATTATTTTTTTTAAAGAATTATATTTACATGGAATGTTTAAGAAAAGAATTTGCCAGATTCCGGAAGTACACCTTCCTTTAGAACAGGAAGGAGATCATTAATTTTTACCTTAAAACCCAACAAGTGTAATGGTTTATTATCCAGAGGGAAACCAGTGAGAGAGTTTCTTTTCAACTTGATGAGGTAGGTGTTTATATTAAGAGATTGTTCTGAAACCCTGGTGCCACCAGAGAGTAACAACACTCAGATCTTACCTCAAGCTCAAAGCATTTTAATGATGAAGTCAGTCATATCAGGGGGAACACCTGAGGCACAAAGAAAAGACAGCAACTTACTCAAATCCACCTCAGAGGTCAGTAGCAAAGCTGAGCTTAAAATCAAGGCTCCAGTTCCTCTCTTCTACTTGTCTAACCATGATTCTTTCCTCACTTTCAAAGCATCAGTCAGAAAGCCTTTTTCTATAGCAATTAACTCCTCCTTAATGGACTGAGCTTTAGGGATTTACTCTGTCATACTGTGAGGTTCTAGTATGCATTGTCCCTGGATTTTGAGCTCAGTACAAGGAGATTTGAAGAGATTGCCCGTAACTCAGAATTTGACAGCATTTTGGAAAGTCCTATTTAGAAATAAAGAGGAGAGGACAATAAAAAAGATCTATGGCCTTGCTGACACAGAACCACAATTTGCTCACGTCTATTCATGTCTCCCAAGTGACCCTATTTCTGGAAATGCCCAACAAGAAGTACAGGCATCTGAGGAGGGTGATATAACAAGGAGTGCATTTTTCAAAATAATTTCCGAATTAGTTATTGAAAAGGTGAACTGACCAAACTCCAACACAAATCAAGACTAAGAACCCATTCCTCTTCAGCCCTTGAGGATCCAGCCCACCATTAGGAGACTTGTGCCACTGCAAATACCTTCTTTCTGCCAATAAAGCCTTAAGTGTGCTGTCAGTGATCTTTTGACTCATGTGAGTAGCATGACACCAACATTGATATCCTGGCCACGTAATGATTAGGGAAGTGCTGTCTAGCCCCTTCCACATTCCTGCTGGTGATTCAGTTCCCTTCATACTCCTCCTTTGCTGCACAACCTTGCTGGTAAATAGGCTACCCTGCTATGTCCCACAGGTGGGGCTGCATTTCAACAGTGGCAAAAGTAATTCCTGAACATAATTGTTTTCTTTTATTTCCAGGCTTCAAAGCAATTTGGGATCCCTCAGAAGCTGGGAAAATATTGCTCCTTCTATAGAATGTTACTTCTCCTGTAGACATGCACGTACGTACCCCTAGGACCCAATGGCAAACACAGTGGGAACGTCAGTCCTAGAGCTGAACTCCAGCTGCATTCATCACCTCATCTGTTATTTGATGGACTTTTGCCAATGGGCATTGTCCGCATGATAAAAAAGGAAAACAAGGAAGAAAAAAAAAAAAAAGAAAAAAAAAAAAAAAGAAAACAACTTTCCAGCTAGTATTTTAAGGTTGTGAATAATATGCCATTTCCAAGAAAGGAAAAGTACAGTCTTTTTGAGCATGTGTTTTGGCTCTAGTTGGACATGGAGAAGGTGTGCCCACATATGACTGATCTTCCAGTATGGTCATTGCGTTTAGTCAGTGGGGAGGGTGGGAGAAGGGGGGAGCTGCAGTCTCTTGGGCCACATCTTCTCCCTTGGCAAATCTTCCCCTCTGGGAGAATGCAGCAAAAAGATAAGGAGTAGGGAAGAAGATTTGATGACAGTGTCTCCTTCACATCCAGATATCATGACTTTAAATGATCTCCAGCTGATATGTGCCAGTGAAAGCAAGCTCCATGCTGGCAGTGACCCACCCTGCGCGAGATTCCTTGTGTCACCACTAACATCCATTCACTGCTGGGAAATGGGTTGTGCAGCCCCTGGTCCCTACACTCAACTCTCAGACATCACTTTTAGAGAAGCTTTCCCCTGCCTTTAGGGCAAAATTGAACTTATAGCCCAAACACTTTCCTGGATGCTTGTGTTCACTAAAAGCAGCACCTTGACAGATTTTTCCATTGTGAACACCCCTCACAATTTGTCACCTCGTACCAGTGAGTGGGCTGTCTTGAATCTGGTACTGGGCATGTGTATGCAGTTACAGACAAGAGCCTGCACCCTGGACTAGATGAGAACAAGTCCAGAGAGCAGGGGCAAGTAAGATCAAACATACATTAAACTAGTGAGGTATAATAGCCACCAGGCAGAGCTGAAGCTGCAGAGCAATATCTGCCTTCTTTTTCCCCCATCCAAACTGAGGAATTCTTGTCCAAGCAGAATTCAGATTCTGGGCAGAGACTAATCCATATTCATGACCCTCTGGGCTGGGGCAGAGTGAAGCAAGCTGCCAGATGCAGGGTGGAGGCAACTCCAAATGAGCTGCTCTGGGCCTCAAGGCCCCACAACTGTGCCACGGAGGTGCATGCGCTCACCTAGAGCTGCTGCTGCGAGCATGGTCACCCCTGGGCTCCCCGGGATCTGGAGAGCTGGAGGAGCACCCTCTCTTCTGCACTGCAGAGCAAGTTGCTTGGGAGCTCAGAACCACTCCGTTGTACTTCTTCACAGGGTGGGAGACGGGGCTTGGTAAATGGAGGGGGGCTTAAAATGGGCATTGCCCTTAAACGTTGCTCCCATACCCTGTTACTAAACCAAGAAACGCTTTCCCTTACCACGGTCCAGTTTTGACTCACTGTGGAACCAGAGGAAAGAATGTCTGTGCTTTCACTGGCAGATCCTTGAGAAACCACTGGGAAATACGTTTTCATAAATACATGCATTTTTCACAAAAGTGATAGGAACGTCTCCATCTAGTGGTCTGCCCAGGGAAGCCTGACTTCAGGCTCCAGCTTGCTCTCCAGGCAAAGTCCACTCTGTTTCATGTACTTTGGCTTCTCCAGCTGTACATCGATACAGCAACATTTCCCAAACTTCCAGGGGGTCCCGCTAATGTCGGAGAAAGGCCTGGAGATTTTTGGCTGGATGCTCAGCTGTGAGCCGCAGTCCAGATTCCACCCACTCGGCTTAGCCAGAGTAGAAGGGGATCAAATTGTCATCCCAACATCTGTTTAGAATCCAGCAAGAAGGACACTACAGTGTCACACACATGCACACACATATCCTTGCACAGATATAATGCCTACAAGTGTCAGGCCGTGGTGACATCCCAGTGCTTTCAAAAGGGGGAGGTGTGGGTGATGGGGAAATCTACCTGTCCATTAACCTCTAACTACGATTCGCTTGGTTCTAATTAACAGCGAGTACAGCAATAACACCAGCATTAATGCATTTATCTCCTTAGCATCCCTAAGAGGCAAGGGCAGTACTGTCAGCCTCATTTTACAGGGGGGGAACCAAGGGCCAAGAGTAGCCACAGTCAAGCCACACAGCAGACCAGAAGAGGTGAGTGTAGGCCCTCCATGCCTCAGCCTAGCCCGCTTGCTGGCTTCACTTTTACCGATATCCCCGGAGCCTGCCAGAGGGTCCAGAGCAAATCTGCAGCCCAGTATAAATAGAGCAATACAGCTTAATTCCCCAAGCTTTGTGTAAAGCAGTATCTCAGCCAGGGGACGCACTCGGATACCTCAACAGGAGAGCTTTGTGTTGTCACCAAGTACAGTGACGGATTGCCTGCTAGAAGGTAGATTTCATCCTGCACGGCAGATGGGGAACGAGCCATAAAGATAGCTCACAAGCGTGCAGAGGGGAGAAGGGGCCAGGTCCTCCTGCTGACCAGGCAAAGCGCATCGCCTGCCTCACTGTCTTGGCCCCAAAACTAAGCATTTTGAGGGGCAGCCAAAAGGGGAGAGTGGAAATGGACAGGGAGGTACAAAAAATGGCAGGGACTTCACACAATGTAAGCAGACACGTTTAAGATGGAAAAAGCAGCTCTAATCAAACGGAGCTCTGAATTTCCCTCTAGACACAGGGTATTAAAAATAATCCCAGCTGAACTTTACCCACCTCTCTCACAGCATCTTCCAGCAGCTTCAAAAATAAACAGCTCTGTCTGGGTGGAGCTGCAGCCGTAGAGGATTACAGGCACTGGGCTAACCCGACATGAGTGCAGGGACCGTGAACAGCGCTTCCCTGGCCCAGCTGTATGGGGGGTTCTGCCATGTACAGTTTGTGACTGCAAAGGCAACGGTCCCGAGGATAAGACACAGTGAAATGAAGCACGAGGAAAGGGCTGTGAGGCTACTCGCTGCTCCTCACAGCCAGCCCAGGCTGCAGGCTCACTCCTGCCCCAGCCCCAGCGCATCATGCCTTCCCACCCCGCTATGGGGCACCTCCGGCCAGTGCTGGGGAACACTTCATCCTCCCCTAGGACATTGGCCTTGTTTGTTCTTGCTCCAAAACCCACCTCCTGCAGAAGCCGCCTCTGCTCTGCTCCCACATGCCCACATGCTCCCCATCACACAGCGTTTCCAGAGCTCCCCCATCACGCCGGCACTCACAGCTCCCCGCAGCCCTCAGTCTCACACCTCCCTCCTTCCCATGCACACATGCCCATGAGCTGTCCTTGTGCCCCCAGCCTCACAAAGTCACACTCATCCCCCTTTCCCTGCAATCTTCACCTCATGGTGCCACTTTGCCTCGAAGCCACGGACAGTGCACACTTGCTCACTCCCTGCACACCTCTGTTTCTTCCTTCTCTCCTCTTCCCAGGTTTTGGCATCTTGTGCAGATAGGTTTTATGGTAATCCTGTGTTTTTCCATCAGTGGTGCTCCCCTTCATCCCACCCCAGCACCCACATGGGGCAGCACCTCGCCAGGTGTCCCAAGAAGAGGTGGCTTTGGACCTTACCCACAGTACCCCATGATACAACCTCCACATTACAAGCTGCCAGGAAACACACACATCACATTTTAAGAGGCTTTAGCACAAGTTGAATAAATCCCAGTGCCCTTGGGGTTCCTTTACCCACAGGCTCTCCAAGCCCGGTATGAACATTTCACCAGCAGGGCTGTGGTGCTGTGACATCAGGAGGACAAGGGTGCCTGGCGGAGTCAGGGCCAGGATGGGGCACAGGCTTGCTGGAAGACCCAGGGCCTCTCAAAGACCACATTTAACCACAAAACAGTTGTGACAGGCTTTGCATCTCTCCTCTGGAGTTGGGCCAGCAGCACATTCAGGCTACGTCTGGCTGGGTGGGAGTTGGGGAGCACAAAACGGGAGCTGTATTGGCGCCAGGGAAGAGGACGCAGCTTTGGGTGTGAAACAGTTCCTGCCTGGCTCCTGAGTGGCTCATGCTTCAATCTCTACTCTTAAGCTATCTGAGGTTATTCAGGTAAACACAATTTCCTGCATTAGGCTCCACTGATCTTCAGACACCAGAAAGCTTTTCACTTCTCAACAATTTCTCTCCCAGGAACTGCAAGATCTAAGAGTACCTGGCAGATGACAAATTAGCCCATCCCGGGCTAGCACACTGCTCTCCATCAGTTGTCTTGCTGTTCCCCTCTCAGTCCAAAGACTGGAATCCCTTCCACCCTCGAGCCCTGCCAACTCCTAACACTGTACAGAAATGCCCAGGGGAGGTGGGAAGCACTGTCTCCAGCAGACTCCAAGTCTCTAGCAAGTTCTGAATTTTTAAAGGTGTTAACCTTGTTTGAAAGGGGAAGCAAGCAACAGGGCTAGGCTGCAGCAGAAATAATCAGACTGGGTGGGAATTACAGCTCCTCTTGGCTGGGCCACACAATCCACTCAGCAACAAAACCTTTGTTAATCTCCCACATATTTCCTGCCGTAACATTAATTGTTGGGTATTATTCAGGGGAGGCAGCAGGCATTTGGTAGGAATTCTATTCTGATCGAGCAATGGCCAGCACTCCCTCATTGTGCACAAACAATGCCTTTTTGGAAAGCTCCTTTCAAAGGGACTTGGCCAAAAGATTGTTTTCTAAACTGCCCTCCAGGCCAATTTTGACTGCTCTAATTCAGGCAAGACTCAGGCACTCACCCACTCAATATGTCATTGCAGATATCACCTTTTATCTCTCTCAGATTCTGCTCAGGCAAATTCTCATTGATTTCTGTCCTCTGGTACATCCTTCTCCCTTCTCAGAGGGGAAATCAAAGCTTACTGTTGCTCTCAGGTGTGCCTAGGCAGCCTATGCCCTGCTCGAACTCAAGCTGCCAGGCAGCAATCCCCAAGGAGGCATCAGTTGGATGCGCAGCCACATGCTCCCACCCTGGTCTGCCTTGGGTTCACAGTGGTGGACTTTTTGCAGGGGAATCCCCCAAAGGAGGCTGCAGATGCTTCTCCTTCCAGGCTGCCCAAGTGCTGTGGGGGACAGGAACTAGGCCAGAAACCTTCCTGCTTCTAGAAGAGGTTTCCCCAGCACAGACATGGTGAGAACGCAGCTGGGCTAGCAAGACTGACCCAGCACAAGCATGCATGGATGTGCCAGGCCCGGCAGTATTTTCCCTTGGTATTTTTAGAAATGTCTTTCTGGCATGAGTGAGGAGCTTTTCGGATGGGACAGAAGGGGCATGGGAAAAAGCAGGCATACACATGAGAGAGAGCCCTCAGGCGGCATCTGACATGGGGCTTGGAGAATGTGGCAGAGAATGAAAATCTAACACTGGCGAGTTCACGAAGCAACAGAAAACCACCACTCACTAACAATCAGTTCCTTCAAGTCCAAGGCCTCACAGATGTTCCTGAGCCTGTCAGTCCTGCCAGCTGTATTCTGATGTGACAAACCCAAATTTTTAACATACCAGTGTGCTTTCCCCACCTTTCCTATACGGGTTGCTCATTGTTCTCTCACTCCTTGTGGCAGGCTATTGCTCCTTGCCAGGCAGTGTTCAGTAGATGTTAAAGAGTCACCAGTTTCCTGAAAACTGTAGCGAAGACTGTGAAACTAAAGAACACGTGCTGCACAATAAGTCATAAAGCATGTGTGAAAAATAGTTGACACAGAAGCTGCCATGGAAACCAGTGCTACCAGAGAACACACAGTCACAGAGCTCCCATTAAAGGCTGCAAAGCTGAACTCCAACTCTAATCACTAAGGCAGAATATATTAAATTTACCCTCATGTCCCATTCAGCCTTCACAGCAGGTTAGCTGAAAACTGTAACCGTTTCCGCTAGCAGTGCTGGATGCTAGTTATTAGTAATTAAATTACCAGAAATCTTCTTACAGAGAAATTCTTTTCATCTTGCGTACCCCAGAAACTGTTTTTACTGACTCGGCACAGCTCTTCTCCCAGCAAGCGAGCCTGTTTCAAACAGACTGCATGATTTCCCAGGTTTGGGTCGTATTCTACTTGGTTGCCCCCCAGCTTCCCCCAGCAACAACACCCGGCAAGTGAGAAAAAGCCCAAGGTGGAGTAAGAAACATGGTGAAACTAGATTAGGCTGGTCAGGCAAGACAGCGAGCGACATCCTGAAAACTACACAATGCCCTGCAAGTATCACAGGCATCTCCCACACCACGATCAGCTGCGGTCGTTAGATATTAGTTAGAAGGAGGTAAGTGACATCAAAATATTTGCATATGTACACAGCCTTTAACATCCAACAGGCAGAGGAGAAGTGTGGGAGGCTTTTGGCTGGTGCTGCCATCTGTAGTGGAGAAGAAGCCCTACAGGCTGTCCTCATTCCCAAACCTGGAAGATTTCTCGGATGGCCTCGTTGGCTGGGTTTCGGACATGGCTGTTGCATATTCTGAAGCGATGGGGATATACCAGAATTTATCACCCACGGCAGCAATTATAGATGAGAACAACGCCGAGCTATTTGGTGTGGTCTGGATCTAGACGCGAGATTCTATTTATTCGCTCTGCCATTTGCTTCAAAAGATTTTGATGTATCCAAGGGCCAGAGCCATGCATTTAGCATATTTTTTGTGCTCTCTCTCAAGGCCTGGTCTTTATCTCAGTGACTTCAGAGAGCTTCAAGACTGCACTGGTTCAGTCTATGAGGAAAGCCAGCTTTTTTGCTGACTCTACAAACTTATAACAAGGCTTTTACTGACCTATAAAGGAAGCGTCTAGGCTAGACTTGTCAAAAATAGGGCACCAGCAAACTAATTTCACCTTATTTTTAATCCACCTAAGTACCATAGGTTAGAAAGTTCATCTCGTACTCAGATGTTTATAGGGATCTTATTTTGCTCAAGAGGTTATAGAAACAGAAATGGTGGAGGAGAAAATAAAATCCTGATGAAGAAAAATTAGGACTGACTAAGAAACCCTGATGAAGAAAAATTAGGACTAGTTAAAAATTTGTAAAAATTCTTTTTTCTGGACAAAAGTTAGATCTTTGAGTAAGTGGTATTTTCTGAGTATGTGAAAAATGTGTGCTTTCTGCAGAAAACAAAGTGTTTGTCATAACATTTTGACTGAAAAGAAAGTTGGTCTGCAGGATTCTTTTAGCTAACATTTTTTGGTTTATAGGTGAAAAACAGACTTGTTCCAGAGGGAGAAGCAAGAGGAAGAGGAATGGTCAGGTAGGGAGGAGTCCAATTACAGCTCTGCAAGAAAAGAATTAAAAATAAACTAGAGAATGCCCCACTACATATGAGAAAGGATGACAGATCCTGAAAAGGGAAAGAAATGTGAAAAACTAAAATTAAAGCACAGGTTCAGATTTAATGAGGCTCTTAAGAATGACAGTGTTCTTATAAGAGTCAGAATAAGGTCTTTGGCCAATGCTAAGGCCTTTTTTACACATTCGAGATCAGAACTCAATTTTCCCACAGTGCTGTTCACAGTACATACCTTGTTATTATGCTCCAGCATATCAAACTACAATACATAAAGCTTTTAATGACATGTGGAAGGTGAAAGCTTATATAAAAGAGACGTGCATGACAGTCATGATGGGAAAATAACAATATTTGCCATTAAACAAATAGCCCTCAATGCATAAATATTGTGATATGAGATCAAATTGCAGTTCATCAGCTTGGGAAGAAACATTCATGACATTCATGCAGCTTTCTCTTAGATTCACTGAAATCCAAAGTACTGCTGCTGACTCCAGGTTAGCCTAGATTTGTTTCTTCAAATGAAGGACATGAATGTTATGGCACCAAAGAAAGCAATATCTCTTCATTTGCTCTTTCCTCATATGAGAAGATGGGGAAAAGGTTGTATTTTTGAAATTATCCATTTAATGTTAAAATACTTCCACTCATGCTGCCAGTACCTATATAGAGCATATGACATCAGGTCTACTGGTGTCAATTCAGTGGAGCAAATTTACACGTAGGGAAATTATGATCCAAACTGATTCAGACCTCAGCACCTTTTTTCCTATGAGATGGACCTCAGAATGCCAGTTTTATCTCCCAACCTTGACAAAAGCAGCTTAAAGGCTTTCCCATCACACTCAGAGTGAGAGCTGATAAGGCTCAAAATCCAGAAATTGCTTACTTTACAACTCTAAGTCCCTTTCAAGCTGACCTTCTGCCCTGAAAGCCTAAAATCCCTCACCAACAACTATATTTAGGCAACTGAAGAGCTGGAACATCTGGTAATAATAACAGCAGTCTCACTTGGAAATGACACTTATATACCATTGTATAGAAAGCATCACAACACTGCAAAAACTTTGGAAAATCCCCTTTGTAGATTTCAGACTGGAAAATTACCTGCTAGACAATTTGTGTGTCACCAGAGGTGCAGAGTGACAATCATGTACAGGAATAATCCAAATATACAAAAAAATTTTAAACAAAGCTCAGCAATATGATCTGGCATAATAATAATAATAATAATAATTTTTAAAGTATTTTTTAAAAAGCATCTGAAACTTTATTTAACCAGAATGTCTTTCATGATCTTTCGAAGACGTATTTCAACACTTCTAGCACTGAAAATACAAAGCCATCAGCAATTAACCAATGCCTGAGAAAGGAAATAAAACTGACGGGTATTTTCACCTCCCAAGCTGAGCAGCATGTGAAAAAACAAACAAGCAGCCTTCAGGATCTCATGGTACTTTCTTTTGATTGCTTCCTTTTAAAGGGGGCTGCAAAGCTAAATGGAGCTCTGGGTCAATATTAGCAGCATTCATTGTTTGCCCTGCCTGCTCTTCATCACAGCTTGCCTAGGGCTATGCATGTTCAATACATAAATAAGCAAAATAACTAATCTCAGATAAAAGTTCTTTGTAGATATCCAGAATTCTGTTGGTCTACATTCTGATTCTTTGAGAATCCTAACAATGTTTTGGCAGTGTTGAAAAATAATAATTAAAAAGTCTATTTCATACAGCTGTGGCAGCAGAAGTTAAGGTGGGATCTAGTGTGACCAAACACTAGATGCTCAGGAATGCAAGCTGGGTGCAGACATTGTCTGCTGGACCTCTAACATCCTTGATAAAAATTTGTTAGGCTTTCTTTGCTATGCTGTCCTGTACCAGCAGTAGGTGATGATTGGCTGCTCCTCTAGACAGGACATCATATCAGTTGGCTCTCAAATGCAAGAGCATCCTTCTTCAGGTGAGGGCTAATGGCTGTATCTGAGATACTCAAACAGATTTACATCTCTGGCCCTGCCTGCTTGCAGTCATAGCAACCCATATGGTAATTAGGTGCCCATTACACTAGTGCACTAGTACTATTTCCTACACTAGTGGGAACATCCTAAATTTAGCAGCACAGTATCAACACAGAGGGCAAACAGTGTTAAGACTGTGCGATTAGTTAGCATTTGCAAAAGTCAGCACACAGGCACTTTAACGTAGCAATATGTACCACATCTGAAGGTAAAGGCTGTGCTCCTCAGTCCAACAGGATGTCCACACTGATAACTGGGATTAACTTCAAGGTCACTGTTAAACTATGATCCAGTGACCAGCTGAGCTGGAAACCCCTATCTATATCCTTTGTCCAAGGCAGTCATGGGAGTTTTGCTGAATTCCCACATGTGAAGTTAGTACCATCCCCAATCTTGGTGCTCTCTGCTGTATTTGGAATTTACTCAGGAATGCAGGACCTCAGGCCAAGAAGATCCCCTGCAACTTCACCATCCCGGGTTCTCACTCCCAACCCCGCTGTACCTCACTTCTTTCACCACCCCACAGGCAGCAGCAAGTCTGGGAGGGTAAGTGCAAGACATTCATAATTGCTTCCTAGAGGACAGCACAGACACCTTGGTGACTGTGCAGTGTCTGCGTGCTTGTTACATGCCTGGCAAGTGCTGAGGTCAAATGCAGTTCCTGCTGCCTCTCTGATTTCAGCTCTCGACTCACTTATAAACCCAAAGCTGTATCATGTAGCACGCGTTCGTTAATTTGAAAATTAACTTCTGGGGGACAAAAGATGAAATAAAGTAGGGAAGGGAAGAAGGACGGGGAAAGGGAAAGGAAATTGCTTTACTGGACCACATTTTATTAATTTTTGTGCTGTCTCTTTTTCAGCTGGCCAAATAATTGTCAAGGCTGTTGCAAATCCCACAGAGGAGGTTGGGGAGCCTGGAGTGATGTGCACTTGTCACGACTCACCCAGCAACAAAGAGTTCCCAAGCACTGGACTCTGAGCCAGCCAGCAGGACACTTTATGACTCCACTAACAAAACCAATAATTAGACTTACAGAGAATGACAGCTATGAAAAATAAACAGCAACAAAGATTAAAGACTCCAAAGCTGCCCAACCAATGGGAGCCAAAGTTTATGTACTCAGACCTCTTAGAGCTCCCCTGTGGTCTTTTGGCAATTTGATTTAATTCAGTCTGTACTTCCAACAAATAATTTTAAAATTAAATGAAAAAAAAAAAAAAGGAAAAAAGAAAAGGAAAAAAAAAAAAAAAAGAACAACCCAAACACCACAATACTTTTGTCCAGTATTCACGTTTAGTTGATTACAGCTCTACAGCTTCCAGGAAATCTTGGAAAGCTTTCATAGTCAGACAACTGTTACTGGATCCATTAATTCCTCTTTTTTTTTTTGCAGATGTTTTTTCCTTCACTTATAGCACAACAGGACTCACCACTTCCAGTCATAGTCAGCTAGGAAGATGGGAGTCCCCTGTCCCTGTGGGAAATGAACATACACACAGCCAACATACAGGACTCCACACATGTAAGGGAGGAAGAACTATTCCTGGTCCCGCCTCCAGCACCACTAAAGAAGTAAGAGAAGGATTTAAACACACACTTTCTGGCACCAAGGGTGCTAGCCCACAGTTAGCAATAGCTTTGAATTTTCATGCAGCAAATTGCATATTGACTTTCATCCTCCCAGCCATGTTTTATGGATAAACACCAGTCACTCAATGTTGGATTGAGAAGTTTCACCTACCTGCACTCCCCCAGATCCTCCTTCAATAAATTTTGAAATATCTATCAGTATACCATTCTCCACTAGATATCAAAAATTCTTGATCTGTTTTGAGAACAATGTCAAAAGGTACTTGTTTTTGTTTTGTTTTGTTTTGTTTTGTTTTTTGCACTAATAGTTTAAGAGAAGGGAACTCCAATGCAATGGATCTGACGAAGGAAATTTAAGAAATGAAAACCCTGAATGATTTTTTTGTTTAACTGGAATACATAGTATCTGTGTGACTCTATAGTAAATTGGTGGTATTTAAATGATTGCTCATTTTATGCTAGAATGTACTTTTTTATATACTTTTTCTTATCTCTTCCTGCAAAGGAGATTCTCCACCCTTCCTTGTACCTTTGGTGATTTCAGGAACTTACTTGTGAGGATCTTAATTCTAGAGAAATATTTTATCATGAGACCTTTCTCTCTCTCTCTCTCTCTCTCTCTCTTTTTTTTTTTTTATTCTTGTAATTTCCTTTTACTTAACTCTGGGTTTTCACACAATGAAAGGACAACAAGAAGACAAAAAAAAAAAAATTATGTTGTCTTCCTGGTATTCTGTATACGGAAGATACCTTTCTACTTCTAGATAACTTGGCAGTACTCAGAAGGCTTGCTGCTTAGATGCCAGCACACACACACACAGCTACTCTTTACATAATGGACCCAGCCCCTGTGTGTGGCCAGCTCCAGGCCAGCACAGGCTCAATGGTGGCTCTTAGGATTCCCACCATCCCTTGATTCTTACAAATTTATGTGTCTGATCCATTTGGTTAATGTTTCTTATAAACACATTTCAGCTTCTGGTCAGTTTGTGAGCAAATTGAGCTGACCTGTTTTTTTAATCCTTCGGTATATCATCAGTCTCCTGAATCACAGAGCATTATACTAGCTACAGAGGGCAGAAATCAACAAGCAAACTCGTGAGAAATTTTATCAAAACTTATTTGGCATGGATATTCAAGCAAATCAGGCTATGCTTTAAAAAGTGTGGTTTTCTTTCACCAGAAAAACAGGACTTAGGTGTTTATAGGTCTACCAAAGCAACTTCAGTAGCACAGTGACTGCAGCAGTTTTCTGGGACATTGATTTAATACATAAAATATCTTAATAAACCAACACCATTTCCTGAAACACCTGCTCTTGGCTGCTTCCCATCCAAGTTTTGGCGGGATTGACTCTTGCTTAGCATTGAGATCAGATGAGATAATAGCCCAAAGCAGTATGCTGAGAATTCAAGGGAAAAATCAACCAACATCATCAAAAGCCCTAAATTCTCATTCAAGTCGACACTGGTGGCCTGCATGCCCTTTGGAAGTAATTAGTGTATAGTTGTTGGCAAGGCACTTAAGAAAACACCTTTTGTCCTTCAATTCATTTTTATCAGGAAAATAACCAGAAGAGGAATGAGTTTCAGTTGTTCCAAGTCACTTATCTTTTTCCAGATTAAAATGGAATAAAAAGTGAAACAGTCATTTTTTTGCAGCTCTTTGAAGGCTGCTCCATGCAGCAGGAAACAACGCCATCATTTTGAGGCAATGTTACAATAATCAAGTCCCTCACTATAGTAATGACTTGCATATAAGTATCACATTACATTCTCCTTCATATATTATACTCCTTACACCTAATCAATTCCACTGTGACCTCAATACAATTTGTAGAATCCCTTACTATTTGTTGGTGGGAGGGAAGGGCCACAGTCTCTGGGGATTGCTTTGTAGGCCATTAGAATACACATCAAGTGGTAACATTTAGGAACTATTGCAATCAGTCTTTATAAATTCCACACTAATTGCTGAGCTGCCATTGAACGTGCTGCATGCCAGCAGTTCCCCGTAATAGGCTTCTTCACATGAGGAGTGAGAGAGATCTGGCAGTAAGTGGTAGTAGTGTCAGTGGCTTTCCTGAGTAATTTCCTGAGTTCCTACAGAAAATGAACCTGTAAGACAGCTGTCTTAAAGTTCAAGAGACGTAATCAGACACAGATGTGAAACAAGGCCAGCTCTTTGGGCTCAGTGAAAGGAATACATCATTTTGAAGACACTCTTCCATCGACAGCTAATTAGTTCCAATAAAATTGGGTGTGTGCTGTTTGTCAGGGCTCTGAAAAGTGGTTCACTCCCTAGCACATAGACAACAAAACATTCTGCCTGACCCACCTGTGCTGTTTTGGGGGAAAAACTGCTCAAGCTGTGATTAATTTTTAAAGGTGTCTATCAAAACAACTATTTATTGCTCATGAGAACTATCTCCACCACTCTTTCTAACTACATCAGTCCTCCTCTGGCCACTAGGTACAGCCCAGTCCTGCTGCTGCTTCCTGTGTGGATTTTCAAAGGCCAGACATAGCTGAGATAAGCAAGTCCAGTCCCAAGTTTTCTGAAAAGCCACCTTCACCTCTCCCAGAGATGGTGCACTGCTGAGTCAAATCAAAACCCCTTGGAAGACAGGGCACCAGGGTCAGAAACACCACTCTAACAAGGTCAAGCAGGCAGCTGCAGGGTCTTCCACAAGGGTCAGCTGAGAATTGCTTCTCCTTGTCTTAAGAAAATCTGCTATCCAGCATTTAATCAGGAAAATCAGAGGCTTGGAATGAGGGGAGAAAGGAGGACGGAAAGGACTGGTTAGAACTCTCTGGTATTTTATGGTGGAATTATTTTGTAGATAGGACCAACAATGTTCTATTTCCAGTTGCTCTCCAGCTGTCTATGTGGATTCCATTTGTCTTTTCAACCATCCTGACAATGATATTGTAAAACAAATGGAGAGCCAGAGACACAGGACAGGGAGCTGAGTCCCTCATATCACACATTTGAACACGCACTTCAGCTAATTCCACTAGCAGGCACCACTAACAGTGAAACATTAATAATCTTCATGCAAACTGGCTGTCCTCCAATGAAAGCCACCTGCAAGAGCAGTAGAGGAGAGGCTCAGACAAACAGAATACACAGCGTCATACTTGGGAGACCCCTGCTGTCAAAAAACAGTGCTTATGACCTCAGATAGAGGGTCTGCAAGCAATTCAAGTGTCTGAGACAAGTGTTGCCCACAGAATTTGATTTCTGACTCTCTATGCATGGAATGCTAATATAGCTGTAGCAGTAAGACTCATTATGATTGGGCTTTAAGCTCCTTTATATTAGTACTTCGGAAAAACATTGCTCTTCAAGAGCTGGATGGACGAAGCTTTTACAGAATGCCCAGAGGAACTTATTCTCTCAAGCAATTCTGATACTGAAGCAGTGTAGGAGGGAAACAGATTTTTTTTTCCCCTGGTTTAATTTGAGCAGAAATTCACTGGCCTAAAAGGAGTGATCACTGGAGATCACTGATCACTGATCATATGGGTAGTGAAAGATGATGTATGATAATAAGGATACAGAGCATCCTTCTGGATCCATGTAATAGAAGGTAAAGGTAAAAAGTTTCAATAAAAACAAAAAAAAAAGTAATAAGTTTCAATAAAAAAGGTAATAAGTTTCAATAAAAAATTGTTATATAAAAAACAGACTGCCACTTGTTTTGCATAACCACCATACGTAGAAGAGAAGAAATAAAAAAACTGTAACAGAAAGATTTCGAGGAAACATCTGAGAGGAGTAACTGTAATGGTAGAAAAGCTCTCAAAAAGATGGCAAAGGAAACTGTGAAATCCTTATTAGAAGAGGTTTGAACAGCAGTTTAGCCAAATACTTTGAAGGGAGATGAAGGCAAACTTGATCCAGTATACAACCTGAGAGAGAAAACACAGCATTTTCATGCAAGCACTCAGTTGGTACACGGGAAGTTCAGATCCCGCTGCCATTGAACTAAGACCAAGCACAAATACCCAATGATCCAGATGTTTAGATTCTACACATACATGAGCACCACGTTTTCACTTGAAATGATACTCAGAAAGTTAAAACTTTCATCCAACAAAAATTTCCCTAAATTTGGTACACCTACAAGATAACTTGGTTGCTACAATATTTTTTCTGAAAAGTTTACGGACAGCTCTAGATTAAAGTTTGGCATAGAGTTCTGCACCAAAACTGATAGCTTGTTTTCATTGGGGTGTTTTTTATTTTGCCTTTTCTGTCGTTTTGTTCTGCTTGTTGCTCATCCTTAATTGAAAGGAGCAAAGATTTTTTCTAAGACTTGTTAGATCAAGAGAGAGAATTCCACTGAATATGAAGATTAAGGCATTTGGCTTTGTGCTAGGACACATCATTGGTTTGATTCTAGTAGTATGAGCAGATTGAAGGTGCTTAGTTAATATTTACAGAACGGTCTACTCCTTTGAAAAATTCCTGAATTAATCCTGTAATGCTCCACTTTTCTATGAAACTTACTTTGACATAAGAAAATTACTTTGATATAACCCCATAAAAATGTCTCTTCCTTACTAGAATAACCATAGCCTTGAATAAATATAATGAATTCGTACTTGGAGAAGAGATTAAACTTAGGTGTTTTGCTCTTGTTCAACCAGCACATTTTTCCGCAGCATTCCCCCTCCTCCCCTGCCTGTAGGTATAGGGTGGGATCTCTTTGCTGGGTTCTCTATTCACCAAGGAAAGGCACTGTTCAGGCACAGCACCCTGACATTCTGATCTTTTCACCGCGGAGATAAATAAGAGCAGAAGCTGCTGGCATTCCCTCCACTCAGTACTGCACTCCCTGAGGAGGCTAGAAGCAAGCCAGGTCAGAAGAGAGAAGCTGTGGTCATTGCAGGTCATGGGTGTACTTGGTTTCTGGCTTCCTCCCAGAGCAATACCTTTTCTTGGACAAGAGCTTATTTTGCGTTCTGAAAGTATTTTCAACAGCACCATTTCCTTTTTCAAGTTATTTTTTGCCCAGCCCTTTGGGAAACACTAGCATGCCGGCCAGCATGTGTGCGTGAGCGCGTGCATGCCTGGTCTGACACCACCGCCCAGGACAGCCTCAGAGCTTTCCCTGCAGCTTCCGATCTCTGCAGTCCCTGTTAGGTTTTGAGTGGCTGCTGAGTGCCTAGGCAGCTGCAGACATAACTAGTGGTAACACAAACAACTGCTGCTTTAGCAGGTCTAAGCCTCTCCCTCAAACCATAATTTTTTCAAACATCACATACAGTTTATTGCACTGTAAAGTTAAATCATGCAGAATACTTGTTGCAGTGATTGAAAGAAAAGCAGTGGTACTACCAACACAGGGTAGGCCCGTCTGGCATTCACAATATTGCTGTGTGTTCACACAGACCACATACACGAAGGGACACAGCACACCTTAGCCTTTCCCAGAGGTCAAACCACAGATACCACGCAGGGAGTGCGGAGAAGAGCTACATGCCCGTCTGACATCTTTGATCTAGGATCTGCAGGTCCGCTGCCATGCTCAAGCACCAGAGGATCCAGTTGGCATCAGCTGTGATAATTGGATCCCATCCTTTCCAATTCTGGTTGAGACACTAGACTTAGTAAACAGTCTCAAATCTTCCAGATGACAATAGTATTGGGTCACAGCTGAACACTTCTCCATTTAGGAAACAGAAGATTAAACAGCACTCTGGTTCCCTCAGCAACAGAAACCCAGGACATTTCCTTCAGCCCCATGCTCCGTTTTCTCACGGGATGTTTACCCATGTGCTGCCACATCTAGTGTTGTACTGCAGGTACACGGGGGCTTGTCAGGATCCAATTGCAGAATGAACTCAAGGAGCAGACTGCAGCCACATGGTGTTTCTGGAGGTAAATCATGGCTCAGTGCGTAGGAGCAAATGGTTCTGATTAATCTTACTTTAAAATGACATGGCTTACCTGTCCCTTTTAAATATTTTCCATGCCAGAAAAATCACAGTTTTACATGAGACATCACATTCTGTATTTGAAAATGCCTCTCCTCATATTATTTTCTGTCGGCATAGGGCTAGATCAGTCAATGTTTTCCATGGCTGTTGGACTGAACTTAAAATGCCAGGGATAATGACTTAGCTACTGCCCTCTGAACAATGATCTGTTTCCCTTTTAGAAAATAAAGAGAAAAACTGAGCCTAAATCCAAAAGTTCATATTGATCCAACTTTGACAAGTATAAAGAGGCTTTTAGGTCAAGCAGCAGGATGAGCAGGGCCACTGTGGCATGTATTCAGCATTCTACTGTTGGAAAATGTAAGTTTTTTGAACTCTAGATTTTCTGTTGAAAAAGTCGTTAGTAGAACTGACCGTGGAGAAAGGAGGGAAGCATGAAGGGAGTCGAGGAGAAACATTTCACTTCAAAAAATTCCCTGCACCCACTTGGTTCCTCATATCCCGTTTTCTCCAATGGACGCCGTTATCTACCCAACTATCTGTCAATTCACTTGTAGTCAGAGACACTGTGCACTGCAGCTTCCCTTATTCTTCCCAGCCAAAAGGACAAGTTTAATGTAAAGCTGGAAGTATGATAGAACTCTTTCATATACTTTCCTGGTGGTTTATGTGTGTAGCACTAGTCTGAGTCACTGTACTGAAGAAGGATTGCATAGCCTGCATCAGTTCAGGACCCTGCATGGTCTCTATCTCTGGCTCTGTTGTGTCACAAATGTCCTTATCAGAGACCTTTCCCTGGACACAGCCCTTTTTCCAACCGCCTCTCAACTGCAGCTCAGTTGTGCTTTTTTCTGTTCTTGACTCTACCTTAAATGTGTACAAGTATTTCCAAACTGTGAAGAGCGACTACAGCAAAGGCTACAGAGGTGACTGAGCTTGGTTCTTCAGATACTCAGAGTGCCCCAGCCCAGCCAGACCAATGGAGAAGAGTGCAACAACTTCATCAAACGAGCCATGTAGAAGTACTGCACCTCTTTGACTGAGCCCATCCCTAGAAAGGACAAGTCCCACAAATGGCTTTAATTTCCTATGTCTGTGGGCAGCTTCTCAACAAAATTAAAATAAATAAATAAATATATATATAGATAAATAAATAGATTTGGTTTTCTTCAGAAAGAGTGGGTGGGCAAAGTGAGGAAAATATAATTTTAGGAAACCAGTCTTCAGGACCACTGCAGAATCTGCGATTCATTAAGCTTTCTAAAAGGAACCACTTCCACAACATTATACACCTTCTGGAGAAGGAGTTTTCCCCACCATGCAGACTGCCCACAGGTAAATATTGTACCTCCTTCACTTCCCAACCTCCCTGCCTCTGCATCCACACTGCTGCACAGGGAGCAAGGGGAAGGGCTGTTAAGTGACAGAAGAGGTCACACTTCTACTCACAGACCTTCCTGAAGTGGCTGGCACTTCTAAGTATCTGAGGAACAGTGAATTCCTTCTGCTTGATAAAAATTTCTTTAGCAACTGCTTTACTCGTATACTCAAGTGTACAGTAGAGGGTGGCCTTACTTTGACAAATGCTTTCCCACAGCACTCCCAAAGCTTCTCTGCCCAGATTTATGTTTGTTCTGTAAAATAAATACAACAACGTGCACCTCTAATAGTTGTTCTGTGTTTCAGTAAAGGTATAGTTCTCCACAAATGGAGATGGTCAGATTATTATATATCTGGTGTGATCTGGGGAGTAATGCAATGTTAAATGGCTTAATTATCTGGAAGAAAGCAAGCTCTGCTTAACAAAGCTGTTTTTGCAGGCTTGCTATAATCTATAATTCACCCAAATAATTGGCAGATAAATGATCTATAGCAGCCAAGTAATTCTGTTCATTCCCATCTGAGTAGTAAAAAGAAATTAAAGATTAAACAAAAAATGTGAATCTGTAGGTGGCAGTAAATCTGTGTTGTGTGTTGTTACAGGATCTGAGCTAGCAGAGCCCATGGAGACCAGGGACACTCTATACTGGGTAGGACATGCCAGGGCAAACTGTGGTTGGGCTGACACTTCACGTAGATACAACACTACCCTCAAGAATGAGGAGGTGGCAGAAAATAAAACACTAGTCTTAAATAGATGGCTTCACACTCTTGCTTGTGTATGGCTGCCTGGAAGGTAGAGCTGTGTAGCCTCCTCAGCCTGACCATGTAGGCTATCATGTGAAGTTCTGTAGAGATTGGGCTTTATGGAAAGAAGGATGTGCCCCCATGCCCCACAACTAGCTTCCAATAAGAGAAGCTTTTAGTCTTCCTTGAATAATGCATGAGGAAAAAGTATGTCAAAGGAAAATAAAACCATCTTCATTTTAGTGAAGCCTTTTTCTTAGGGCTACCACCCACTCGGCTTCAGGGAAATAAACACTACAAAGTGGACACGCAGCCTCCAGTACCCAGACACTGATGGGGTGCTCTGGGATGTATTAAACTCTCTGACAAAGAACAGCAGCACCAGTGAACTTACAAGGTAACAGCAAAAATAGACAGAGCTAAGCACTGGTTGTATGTGCTGTTCAGACAACCAGGGCTGGGGTTCCCTTTCTGGCACAAATCCAAGCCTTAGAAAAATGCTGCTGCTAGATGCAACCCCAAGACAGCTGTCAACACCACACCATCTAGCTTCTGTTGCTAACATCTGCCTCTGAACAGGCGACCTGAGCCTCTATAAACTCTGGCGAATCTAGATGCTGACCAACTTTGTGCCTAGGACCAACCTGCAGTTACAGTTTAAGAGAAGCACTAATGTGCTTGTCGGGCTAAGAGCAGAGTTTGCCATTACCAAGGCTCCATGATTTAAATTCACAAGCAAGACTTGACACTGCAAAGAATTTCCTCTCTTTGCATAAATTATCTTGTATTTGTGATCCTTGAATCATTTCAATTACCTCTAGCACATCACCAGGGAATCAGGTGTATGTGAACCTTTTGGGCATATAACCAAGTAGGGGAAAAAAAAAAAATGCAGGAAAACCAAATTGATTTCATTGCGATCTATTACTTTTGCAGCCAAATGGAAACTAAGGTATTCATCTACATGCCTCCTCTGAGGTTTTCAGTTGGCCTAGACGACCTCAGACCGCTCTCTAGAGAAGCCCATTCCAGAGTTACAATGGTGCAATCCAGCTATCTCCATTTGCTCCCACACACGCTGTTCAAAGCAATGCTTCTCCCTGTTCATAGCAGCTTTCACAATGGAGGAACAAAGCATCATGGATGTGATGTGCACTTTCAACATGTTAGTATTTGTTTTGAAGAAAAATCTGCACAAGAAACCTCAAACACTTCCTAAATAAGTTGCAACTCTGTTCTCTCCGCATCTGGTTTACACTTGCTTTCATTCCAACTGATTTCAAGTTAAGCCTCCTGGTTATTAACCAGAACAAATTGCTCTCGTGTTTCTTTCAGCTCGGTAATCAGAGGAAGATTTCATACCCATAAAAATGCATTAGATCGTTGTGATAACACTTTTGGGGGAAGGGGAGTTAACAAGAAACTCCTGCCAGCTTGAACACCGTGGATACTTTCTCTTGAGCTAACACAGGAGGATGTGTTCCACATCTCCACTAGAGTGATTCAAGCTAGTGCTGTCCACATAAACCACCACCAACACATGAGGAAACATCCTGTCATACTTCCTAGCTTTGCATTAAACAGGTCCTTCTGACAAGGAAAAGTAAAGGAAGGAAGTTGCAGCTCGCATGCCCTTGATCATAAGTAAATCAAGAGGCAGCTGGGAAGTTAATCTCAGCTGTAGCATTTGCAGAGTATTGTCTGATGCAACACATCCCTTCCCTGTGATATACTGCTTTCCTGTCAAGCAGCTGTGAGTCCTTTAAAATATTGCTTTTCTAAGGGTGATGTACACAGACAACAGGTAGCTATTTGAAGCACATATTGGTATGTTTAACTCCGAGGAGGCCTGAAAGCTGTGCCTGTTCTATATAACCACGTGCAAGACTGGAGCCCAGAGGTAGCTCCTGCGGCACTCATGTCAGGTGGAATTTTGCTGGCAGCCTCAGGGTGAGCAAGATCAGGTACCTGGAGGCTCCAGGTACAGTTCCTTGAGCAACTAAACCGATCTCCAGGCTCACTGTTGCTGAAAGAGTGAAAGGGTCTCTCCACAGATCATTTTCACCTAGACTGGTGACATGAATCGGGTCATGGATGGACCCATGAAACAGCAGAATGGGTAGAAGAAAGCGGATGGGATGACACAGCTGGGCACAAGAGCAGGGGATGCACAATACCTCCCAGCAAATTGTGTTAGCTGAAACACCGTCAGAGAGGACTTCATGAAATTTGGTAAAACTGGGGAGCAGTTGCATAGCAGCCAGCGTAAGCCCAGGCTGCTGAAAAAAAAGAAAAAAAAAAAAAAAAAAAACAAACAAAACAAACAAACAAACAACAACAAAACAGGCCAATACAGTAGCAAAATACCATTTTCCTCTGCTAGGCCAGGCAATTGGGTGTCTGTGGGACAGACTGGGCCAGCTTGCTGATCTAGCAACTCTGCATCCAGCTGACCCACCCCGACCACTGGCTGCAGCACCAGCACTGCTCCCACAAGGAGGGTGCAGACACCCAGTCAGCAGCAGAGGCATGCACGACGGCACCTTTTTCACCCAGAGCACAACTCTCAATTATCTCAAGTCAGCTGCGAACCTCTATCTCGAATGCAAGGGTCTAAAGGCCAAGGAAGGAACTATTTCTGCTTTGATTTACCTACCACCTGGTTGTATTAGTTTGTCACAATCTGATTATTTAAGGCCTCGGTAAGTTTAAGAGCATGCTTTGTTCTTATTTGGCAGTAGGTGCAGAAACGTGCTCCGTTCCTGTTTGGTACTGTAATGCCACGGGGTCGTCATTGTGTAATTTAAGAGTTACACGTTGTCAGGCTGCCAGCAGCACACTGTACATGGGGGACGGTGTTTTTTTGTTGTTTAACCATTGTTTAAGTTTAAATAAAATCTTAATTGCAAATGGAAAAAGATCTGCCTAGTTAATCAGGCCAGGTCTGCTCTGAAGAGAGTTTCCGAAGCCTGTTCTGAGTTTTATAATTGGGTAGTTCAACTCAGTTCAGAAAAAAAAAGCACCAGAATTAACAATATGAAAGGGTTTGCCTCAAACTGTTCCCAAACTTCCAATTCAAGCCACAAAATCAGCTGGAGAGCACCATCTGTTGGTCAGAAAGTTGCTGTATTGCCATTTTATATGCCTCAAATTGAAACACAACTCCCTCCACTGCCCGAAGCCATGGTGTCCTCAAGCAGTTCCCCTAGCTATGCAGAGCCAGGTCATGCCCAGCTGTGCCACAGCCCTGCAGGGGGCAGGAAGGCAGAAGGACCGGCCACAGCTATAGACCCCATGCAGAAGCAGCTCATTTACACCTAAGGAAGAGGTTTGGGCTTCAACGAATGCGACCCAAGGGCCAGCAGCTGAGGGAAGGACAGCCCAGGCAGTCGCCGTGGTTCATTTCTATGTCATTTTTCCGCCCTGGTGCCAACATATGGGTTTGGTGACTTCATGGCACAGTCACACTACTGGTGTTCTCCTGTTCTGGCTTTACACAGCTGCTGGCCCCTCACCCAAATTCCATCCCACAGAGGAGCAAACATCCCAGACCAGTGATACCGATGTCAGGCTGCCACCCGGCTACCTTCTGCACAGTACTGAGCAAATTCTGTGCCTTTCTGTGAGAAAAAGCTTCTGTGTTTTTCTACCCTATGCACACAACAGCATTTTCCTACCTGGCTCAACACAGACATGGGAAGAGCAGGCTGTTATTTATCAGCACCTGTATTTTTGTGACACTCCATGAATGACCACATAAGCTGGCTAGGTTTTTCTGAATGTCTATTTTTGACAACAGAATCATGTTTCTGAGGATTCCTACTCCAAACTGGTCTTATCTTTAGACTACTTCTATTTAGATGCCTAATTTTAGATTTCAGATGTTGGCCCATGAATCCTAGTTTTAACCATGAAAAACAACTCCCTCAGGAACACTTTTATGAGAGCTGGCCAAAACTTTTGGCCACAGAAACAGGAAAGAAATATTAAGTAGTTTTTCACTACTTTTGCCTAATTGCAATTTGTATTTATTAGAAATGCCATGAAGGCCCCAAAAAGAAAATTAATGCTGTCCTTGTAACAAGGGAGGCTGGCCCAGGTTAAGTCCAGCAACACAGACCACCACCACACTCGGCAGCACTGTGCTCCCCCTAAAATAGCTCCTTAGAGCTCAATCAGGATGAAAGGCCTCCTTCAGCTTCCACTACCAGCAAGGTCAGGACCTGGCTACGGTACAAACATAACGGGGGAGCACAGCCCTGCAGCAAAGGTACTGCTGCAGGTAACCTGATTGCAGTTTTCCAAAGTGACAGCAAAGGTTCAGATCGCCAACAGCCTCCAGCAAGGCTCTTAAATTCCCAAGAAGTGAGTCACAGGGGGACGCTCTCTACCATATGCATGCCTCTTTGGAGCATTTCCAGCTCCAGTAGTTTTCCAGAGACTTTTTGCAGAAGTTGTACAGCGTAAAGTGGGATAAATAAAAGTTATTAGTGATAACTATGAACTAAAATATCAGTGACAGCAGTGATTCAAAAAGCCAGCTTTGTTTCTGTTTGAACTAAAATGAGTTTCCTGAGAAAGAGAAACACTCTTCTGGTCAAATCGGTATATTTCATACATATTTTTTCTAGAAGGAAATTTGTTAGGACATTTTTTTTATTATTATTTTTTTCTTTTTTGGCAGCGAAGGAAGGGGATTGATTCATAGCTAAATTCTGAATGGATACAAACATTTTACTTCAGAGCAACCAAAATCTGGATCACAAGCAGAACATTTCAGCTCAAATCAAACACTGGCTGAGAAAGTAAACTTAACAGTGGCAACAGCTGTAGCCCCAGAACCTCTGGAAATGTCTGTCCAGCAGAGCAAATTTCCTGATCTAAAATGTTTACATGAAACAATACAAAACTAACTGGATTCTGGGTGGGGGCTCCTCTTCTGTCACAACTCATCTTTGTGATCCCCATGCAAACTGGCCCAAGATCTCCTTTCAACCAGGACACAGTAAGAGACGTGGCAGTACAAAAATGGAACGGAGGCTGGTGGTAAACTTTAACAAGTGCTCAAATAAGTTCCTACCAATAAGCTAAGTCCTACTACAAATTTCTGTAGTAGGAGACAATTAAATCAGAAACAAAATTTATGGCTGACAAATAGCTCGCTGCAATTAGCAGAAAGATAAATCAGCCTGTCAGCTAATCCACAGGAGGTAGGCGAGGGAACCTCAGGCAGACAGCACCCTGTCTGAGCTGCTTAAGGGGAATTCTCCTGGGGGAGGGCGGGCAGGTCTGAGGTCTCAGAGCCCAGTGCGTAAATTGGAAAATAATGAAGCTGGTCTGCTGCGATTGCTAGAGAGGTGACAGCGCTGAAAAACAAAGGGATTCTGGAGCCTGAATTAGGGCAGTGGGACAGATCAGCTTGCACATACGGCGAGGGGTTGGGTTACTTGTAATTGCTCCTGTGAAGAGTGGGTGGTTTGCAAGTGTTATGACAGCTGCAGAGCAGAGGATGTCTCTGCTATGAGACAATACAAAGCTGGACCAGAAAGCAGGGAGGCACAAGTCACTGAACTTGGTAACACAGGGCAAGTACTTTGTCCCAAGACACTTGCAACTGTGCTGGGACTCCAGAAGCAGTTATGTTTGCCAGCACTTAAGCTCATCCACTCAATCCCTCTTTGCATCTAAGCAGCACACACTGACTCTACACAGACAAAGAAATAAACCGTGGGGTAGCTAATAGGTCCATTCACTGCACAAATCTATGCATTAACCATATGAGTGGGACTTTTTCTTCTCACAACTTGCAGTGCTGGGCTGGGAGACAGTGATTTTTTAATTTTAATTTATTGTCTTTATTTGGTTTTCATCCTCATCACTTGAAGGCAGAAAGGCTTTAATTGCATGTTCTTAACATGACAGGTTGTCTTGCCAATATAATCAGTATTCAGAATTTCCGGGAACTGCACAGCTAATTACAACATGATTTTAACCTCTAAATGACTGACGCACTACCTCACCTTTAACTCCATCTTTACATCTTTTATCTAGCAATGCATTTGGCAACCAGTCCCTCTCCTTAACTTGTCTGCATTTTCCATTCAAGTTACTTAATATGAATGAGTCAACAGCAGGGCAGCTAGCGCATTCCTACCCTGAAAGCTCCCCCGCACACAAGAGCTAGCCTTAAATCTCTCTGCTTTAAAACAGCTCTATATCTGCACATTGGTTTGGGCACAGTCTTCAAAAAGCTTCCTCTCCCATCCCAATAAACTGGGCGCTGGTGCCTTGCAAATGCACACACAGGCAGCCTGGCACTCTGCCCTTGGCCGAAACACCAGCAGGCTCCTGGGCTGGGGCAGGCCAGCTGGCAGTGCTGTGCAGCCTGCGGCGGGCCTCTGCTTGTCCCCGCACCGCTGCTGCTACCACCCGCTGCTCGGCCAGCCCCAAACAGCCCCTCTGCTCGGCCAGCCCCGCTGCTCGGCCAGCATCTCAGCCCCACTCCCCCTAGCAGCATCCCAGCGTGCTGGTTTCATTCCCACTGGCGTCAACAGCCAAAACCCTTTGGAAATACTCACAGTGGGTGAGTACGTGGTGTGAGTAGGGCACATTTTTGCCCTCTGATTTTATTCTGCTCCATCCAATTTAGCCTGTGCAGTGGTTAATCTCCTAAACTCTGTTAGGGTACTACTCGGTTTGCCTGTTCTGAGGAGACTGGCAATTGAAAAATGGAATTGATCAAAAGGGGCAAAAGTTATCCTGAAGAGCAGGTTGGCTGATAGCTTTCCCTCAGCCAGAGGGGAGCAGGACAGCATATTTAACACAGAGAGAAAGATGAAACACCAGTTTTGACACTGCAGCAACAAATGCTCTTCCACAATGCTTTCCATCCCAAGGGCTGGTAAGATTCCTGCTACAGAAATGAAGTGGAGACCCTTACCCCCACCTTCTTGTCCCAGGGCCCAGGATTCCCAGCGCTTGATGCCTGGGTGACTGTTTCCTATAAGGCACCGTTTGGCCAGACTTTGTTCAACACCATCCTGATCCCTGTGGTCATTTCCCCTAGGATATAAGCCCATTACAAACCCTAATTACAGAGCCCACTTTAGCTCAGACTGGACAGACACAAGTTTTCCAGCAGAGGAGGCCTCTCCTTTCAGTCCTGGGGGAACTGGCCTAGACAACCACTGCCACAAAACGAGCAGAGACAGATTGTGCCTTTAAGGCCTGGGACCATATTCTCCACCAGGTCACTCATGCAAACACTGTGTGGAAGGGAAGGTGAGCAGGGAACCTGCAGCCTCAGGGCCAAGTCTGTACAGCGGTGTGGCCATTTCTCCCCCCTACCCACCCCATCCCACAATGATTCAATGGTGGCTCACCAGGTGTGTTAGAAAAAACTATTTGACCCTCACTGAGGAAAAATCCCCTTGCCTCTGATTTAACAGATCTAACATTTTCAGCACAGAGATTCAGGCTCTTTGTCCATTTTACATTTCCACTTAGTTCTTTGAGAGTTTACCTATGTAAAGGCTGAGAAATTAACTTCCACTGTAACCCAGTATGTACAAAATAGGCTCCACTAAGAGCCATGGGAGCACTGTTACTGATTTTGCTTGGGCCATCATTCCACACTTTTTCTATTGACAGAGGAGAGAGAAAGCCCCCACTTTTTCCCCTGCCCCCATTCTCACTAGTGCTTGCATGTTCTCCAAATCTACAGCACAATTTGCACGGGAAATTCTTTGTTATTTTTCCTTTCCTGTAGTAGCACAGATTTGACATGCAACAACCTTGGCCTTTTTGATGTCAGATATGACTCATGAGATAGACACTGGCTTTACTGATTAATCTTACTTATGCACATGTCTTATTTCTCCCTTATGACTTGCCAAGAGCATTTATTTCTGCTACACTAGGAACAAAATCTCAGCAATGTCTCCGGAGCATTACATATTGCAGACTCTGTCTCTTTGGCCCTCTGCATTAATTTTCTTCAAATGACACCAAGGGGCCAATATGTTAAGTTTGCACTATTGGTCTGACAAAATTTTGGCTTCTATTTATAATCGTTTGTGTAAAATGCATCAGTTTGGGTTAGCTTAGACCTATTGTGGAGGGAATTGGTCTAGCACAGATCATTCTAAAATTGCTTTCACTTTCTGTACTTGCTGAGGTTTGTGTTTTTGATACGGTGCAAATTGTATCAGGGATACTGACAACTCTCTGATGTGCAATTGGAGGTGTACACTAGAAGGCTCTATTAATACTAGCTTTGGTCTCCTCTCCTTCTTAAGAGGATTTCTTTATAGAATTAGATATTGATCCTGCCCTGGTTATTGAGGTGGATTCACAGCTGCATGACTCCATGGCCTATTGGCATAAACAGCCTAAAATCAGATGAATACTATAAGCAACAATATAAGAGATGCAAGAAGGGCAATTTCAATTACAGATGTGGGGAAAAAATCACAGAAAGGATAGTCAAACATTGTGGCAGGGATCTAGAGGGGCCCAGGAATCTCCATCCCTGGGGATATTCAAGGCTCAACTGGACATGGCTTGGATCTAATAATCTGCTTTGAGCGTAGATAACCTTCAGAAATCCCTTCCAGCCTCAGCTATTCTGTATTATGAGAAGGGCCCCTTAGTTAAATACAAACTGGAGTGTATTAGGCAGTGTATAACACCTCTGTTCCACAACAGCGCTCAGTCTTTGTAGTTTTGTCATCTCTGAGGAAGGCCCATCAGATGTGCAATCTTTATAAACATGTGCCATCATACAGAACAGGGAAGACCCAACTCCCCAGATTTTCAAGTCATACACCAATGCACATACCAATTCCTACTCCTATGAACCACAGGTTACACACCTCAGAAGGCTCTGCACACCTCTGCACTACAGCTGGACAGTGCTGGGCTGAGAGACCAACAAATACAAGAGCACCCTCTGCCTCAAGAGCCTCTGCTGGCCTCTAGGCAGATGAGGTCTTCAGGCACCAGCACAGCCCTGCAGCCAGTCACACAACATAAACCCCAGCACAGGAGTCAGGCCTGAACCACTTGTATGCTGCACAGAGGCTGGCGATTCCCCACTGCCTGAGTAAGACTGCTCTGGAGCAAAGCAGTGCCAGGCTTTATTCAGATTAGAAGAAAGACAGGGTAAAAGAAACAGATTTGGCAAATATGCTGTATTTAAAGATAATATTTGTTCTATTTTTCTTAAGCATCCAGGTACAAAAATCTAAGATCACTCCTTACACAGTCTTCTCCCAGGTTTGGGAATATCTTATTTGTATATGACCCATGCTGCAGGGCTTCTGACATTTCTTTAGGCTAACTAAACTCTAATAAATTTAGCTGTATTGAAGTTCTTTGATATTTAGTCTAAGCTTTGTTTTTGTTTCACTTTGTCGTAACACTTCTGATTATAAATGAATGCTGTCCCCAGATATTCTACAGGGAGAAGGACTGTAAAGCAGTGTGTTTTTATCCAAAACATTAGGAGAACACCAAAGTTCCCTAACAGATAGAGGTACAGGTTGGATCCGATTCAATAACAGAAAAAAATCCTCTCCTCCTTACATGGTTGTTTCTGGATATGTCGAAACAAGTCTTGCAAGCTTCCTCTTGTTGCCAGAGCTGTGAGGAATTGCAGTCAAGTAGATCAGATTGCTCATCTTGTGGACACTTCCAGGACAATTTATTCAGACCATTCCTGGAAGAAACTTGGAAGCCTGCTGAATGCTGGCAAAGTCATACTGGTGTCAGCAGCCTACCCACGGACACTTTCTCTCCAATACTTCTGTACAGTGCATGTGAAGTGCTGCCATCTGCGCTAACCCAGCAGTGCTGGGAGCACTGTGTTTCCAGCACTGCCGGATTCCCTGATGGTAGGGAAAAAGTTGTGCCATGCTACCATTCCATTACACAGAAAGGATACAAATAAAACATCAGATAAAAACCTTGGGCTCGGTAAGCCAATCCCAGATCTACTTTCAATTATTCTTGCTACAAGATGTAGGAATGGTGAAGAGTTGTGCCAAAGTCCTGAATGGACTGAATAAAGACTTATATTTTAATACAGAACTTAACGGCTTACAGTTCCTACTATGTGGCCAGACAGAAAGCAGAGCAATATCTTTTGTATCCAACTAGTCAAAGACGCTACTCTGCCTTGCTTTACTTAACCAAATATCAAAATACAAACCAGAGCTCCTACCTCCTAGAGGTATAAGACTGTATACCCTACTGTTTATCGGGAATTAAACAAAGTAAATCTAAGTTAAAAACATGGGACTATTCACTAAGGAATGTTGATCTAAAGCTTTGTCTTTTGATCACTTCACAAGTAACTAAGAAAAGAAACTGAAGAAGTAAGTGATTGATCCATGTTCGGAAAAAATATTGTATTTATACATACAGCAAGAAAATATAGCCACACTAGAACTCTCCCTTGCAAAAATATACTGACATGGACAGGGTACCCAACACCTCACCCCTTCGTCTTTCTTGCTACATCATAAATAATATTTGGCAGCTTTTGGTATTTAGGAAATAAAAGCTTTTATACATGTGCTTATGAAAAGCCCAACAAATTTTTGGAACTTTTAACTGGATCTTGCCATAACGAAAAGCCTCTTAGCAGAGACTCTATAGAGCCTGGATCTACTCCAGTGAAGTCTATGGAAGGTTGCTTATAGAGTTTAACTCTCCAGGATCAAATCTAAAAAGATTCATTCACACAAAGAGCCTCAGTGAAGCCAAATAACTAGGCTTAATCTAGGCTGCCCTGAGATATTTCATTATAGATGTGACCAATTCCCTTTGAAGATAAGGGGATACTTTAGCTGATGGACTCTATTTTGCTTTTGGCTAGATCTGTGTAAATCTGGAGTAATGACATTGACTTCATAACAATCTCAACCCAGATTTACAGTGATGTCACCAGGAGTGGCATATGAGCCCTGGTGGATTGAAAACGAACACTGAACCTTTGAAATGAAACAGAATCATAGAGTAACAAATGGGAAGATATTTTCTCAATTGCACTTGTGATTATTTTTAATTTGTAGTTAATTATTAATGTAGCCACTAAAGTCTAAGCATTCAAATAAATCAGCATAATTTATGTGAGGAGGTGACCATAGCTAATTAACTCCAATCGTTGGTGTGTTTTTCTTTCCTGGGTAACCAAGGCCCCTAATGCCTGGGTGAGCCAGAAAGTCTGGTCTGCTTTGATATTATTTAGATATTTGGAATTTGTAGCATATTGAAAGGCCCACATTTTCCTCATTATAGGTCTTTACAATTCAAAAACATCCAAAAATGAGGTGCATGGAAAATTCTGCTTTTTCTTAGGTAGACTCCTAATATTTTTTTCCAAATTGTTTGAATTTTTGAACAAAAAAAAGCACCAAAAACATATGGAAAGAGAAAACTTTAGATGTAAAATGTCCATATCCTTGAAAAGTCTCTTCTTCAGAGAGAAAAGCATTTCTGAGATACCTTTTTTCCACCAGATTTGTAATGCCAAATTATTAAGCCAACAGCGAATATGTTAGGGTTATGCCATACTTCTGAATGTTATTTAATGTACCATTAAGAAATCACTTGAGTTCCTGGCAAACTCTACTCATTCCTTTACAAAAGTTCAAGGTTTAGGGGGACCATTATCATAATCTAGTCTGATCTTCCACTAAACAGAGAGTCAAGCATTGAGAGGGAATATTTTGTGGATATCATTAGTAGTGAGGCTTTGTATACCCAGTCTGGACATTGAAGACTGCCTAGTGCCATTTGGAAGTTGTACTATTCTTCTACTCTTAACCTACCAAACTAAATTGGTGGTGATTCTTACAGTAAATTTATTTACTCAGTCATCTTAGGAAATTAGACGATAGGGAGCTAGAATTATACAACAGAATAGCCATTTACCTCATGGATGATCGTCACCTTTTCACCCCACTCTAACTTTAATCAGATACTGCCTGCCATTAGATCATTGCCTCTAGAGGCACTTGATGGAGGTATGGTACCTTTTAAACCTCCCAATACATGTAGTTAAACCTCTAGACTGAGTGAGATCCCTCACTGAGGCTCACCTTGGGTCATTATGGCACAGAAGGCAGTCTACAAGGGCATTACTATTTCATCAGAGGTGTCAGTAGCCAGGACATTTACCCAGATCCTATTTCAGCCTCCAACAGACTCTTTGCCTCAGAAGATGTCATGGTGTCAGGAGATCCAGGGAAAAATCCAGAGCTGAGGAGAAAGCCAGCCTTAGAACAGATCACACAGGGGCGATACCAAACACATTCTATCACAGACAAAAATATTAGCAAGCCATTGTAAAGCAGCAAGATAGAAGATGTTTCCCAATTATTCCTACAACTGATATTCTGGGCCTAGCCTGTAATCATGAGCTTTACAACAGTTTAATCAACCTCTTGGCCTCATCCTTCTAATTCCAACTTCATGCCCCCAGATTTATTTTAAACAGTCCAGCTGAAATGATTTTCTTGGCCTGTTATTTGACCATGTCATGTACATTAAACCTGAGCCAAAGTCAGATCCAGTTCCAGACTGGTTTTAGGCCCAAAGAATGCTTGTGCTTTCATTAGACAGAACATTAACAACTAATAACAATGCAATAGTTTGCAATAACTAGTGAGCTATTCAAAAACACAGTCACAGATGAGGCAAAAGAAGGAACTAATCCTCTTGCTGATATGGGCTTAGAATTGATATAGTATGAAAACAGTTTGATCATCAGAGACATGCAGACTGATCCAAAATGCAGCAGGGTTTGTTTGGCACCAAGCTTCCAACTTTGACTTCTTCCTAATGAAAATCAGCATTGTATATATTTCTGTATCTTTCCCCTAGCTTACATAAACTGATTTTAACCAATTTAAAAAACAAAACCCTCTCAAACTACCAAAGTTCAGGGGCCTCTGTTTTTGCAGCTCCAACATTTTTACTAAGACATCTCCTACTTTGTGACATTTTAATTATTCACAGCACCAGGGCTCTGCAAGAGGAACATGCGGTGTATTCTCCATTCACTCATTCATTAGTTTTAATTAAACCCTTTAATTTTATTTATGCTGTCATGGACTGATTAACAATTTGCAGCACAAACCAGGAAGTTTTAAACAGCACCTTGAGAAATCTTCCTTGCTCTAAACAGAGATCCGCTATAATAACTACAGATCTGCAGGATTGTGTTCTGAAAGGGAAAAGGAACCACATCAGCAGCTTTCCCAGCACAATTTTCTTTTAGCTGTTTAACAAAACATATCTCAAGGCCTTGAGGTGCGAATCACAAATGATGAGGTGTCCAAGGAGTTCCACAGAATGAAACTGCAGACAGGTGCTGTGCAAGCTCCTTTATTAGAAGCAGTGGATGGCTGAGTTGGCGCAGCAGGATGCGTCAGGAACAGTGGATGAAGCCCCACTTCAGCAGAGACTCAGGACATTTTAAGCGTTGCCAAAAGGACAAAGAGCACTGCCTGGAACTTGTTAAAGGATAAATTCAGACAACAACATAAGACACTCTAAACAGGATCTTGATAGCTGTAACTTACACATTTTATTATTCTTTTAAATTCCTGCCATCCATTTGAAGAGTCTGTAACTTGCACCTTCTGACAACAGACCTGTCTCTTAAGACCTTCACTGTAGTGATCTTAGAGCACCTGGGCCCATCAGCATGTATGCTATACCTCACTACAATTCAAAGACTTAAATCTACTGAAAAGAGCCACCCATATACCTCCGCACTGCCCTGCTCAGCAATTAATTCTGGTCCCCAGATCCTGTAGCAGCCCTTCTTTCAGTCTTCACATCTGTTCTCCCCTCTCTGGCCACATTTCGTTCTCACAGCTGCTTCTGTTCCCATTTGTGCACCTCAGCTCTGCCTCTCTTGGTTCTTCAATGGTGTTTCATCTCTGCTACCTGCCTGGAAAATACTACCTCACGGCACTTCTTTCCCCCTTTCCCTGCCAGGAGTAGCTGTGTTCTCCAGCTGAGGGAAGGGGATATAAATGTAGGAGAACAAAAAAAAAGCATCTCCATTGAACTGAGCTTAGCAGATAGTTTAGCTCCTGGGATTTTCCAGCAAAGCTACTTCCCTTCTCTATGAACCATCTTTACTCCTGTGAGAATAATGCGTGAGGGAAAGGAGACGCAATCATACTCCCTCCCCACCTTGGTGGAATTAACTTGTAGGATTTTTAGCTACCTTACTTTACTTTACTCCCTTACTTTAGAAATGCAACTCTCCACTCGGCAAAATACATGCCTTATACCCCACTACGTTACACCCACCGCTGTGAAGCCCTCAGATGAGTATTTAAATTTTTGTGCGGTCCTTTCAATCGGCCTAGCAGTATGTAGTGTACAGACGAGGAAGCAGTCCTACTATGGGTGAGGAAGCCATGCACTATCTACCTCTTACATGGTACAGAATCTGTGCTGTAACCGGAGGAGCTAATAGGATGAAAGGGGAGAGGGAAAGCCTCCTTAGGGACCACAACAATCCCCACCTACCCACCTCCATTAAGTCAATCACTATAATTTTGCGTAGAGTCTTGCAATTAGGGAGAAATAAATACAGAGCGAGGCACAGACATCTCATCTTCTTGGCCTCTGCTTTGAGTACAAACCGAGGCCAGACAGGGAGATCGGTTTGAGTGTGTCAGTGTAAAGTGAACTAAAACAACACAAGTCTTTATCCTCTGGCACAGCCTTCAAAATCCGCTCACACAAGAATTCAGCAACGAGCTATTTATAGAGGCTGAACTACCTCCAGGCCCTCTGCATACGGCTCTCCCGGGAGCGCCCAGCTAAGACAAAGCAGAGCAGGGCGAGCTGAATCTGCCTGCCTCATCATGAAGGTTGAATTTCACTCTGGCCGAGAGCATTCTGGGCAACAAATGAGGCCTCCCATAATGTATTCCAATAAAAACAGAGGCTTTAAAAAGAAATCAGTGTTTTGTTCCTTTCCAAGAGACATAAATCGTTGCAAATTGCGCTATTTTAGAAGCCTTTGTGATTTCTTTTAGGCGATGACTCCCTCTAGTGTCAAAGCAGGCAGATGGATGGCCTCTATTGGGTCTGTCTCCCAGCCTGGTTTTGGAGGTGACAGAGTTACCTGAATATCTATACCCTTCTCTTCCTGACACCATTTGAGAGTTCAAACATGGTCTCAGCATGTACTTAAAACTAATATATGTTTTCTTTTTATACAGGGCCTTAAAAAGTGCTGAGAGCTATAAAAGATAGAGAGCAAAGACAAAACATGAACCAGTGACCTGGCTGCAAGCTCAGGAATGTTCCTCTACAAGATGATTTGGCTAGGAAGTCACTTGTTCTCTTCCCCTGCAGAAACATGCAGCCCAGATAAGCAAAAAGATGGAGTTTTCCTAAAAATCTGTTATTCTCAAGAACTTTATTTTTATGTCCCGCAATGGACATATATTCCAGCAATGCCTGGTGGTAACATATCCAGGAGGAAATACAGATGAGCAATTTAACTAGGGTAAAGTAGTAGGAGAAACCTTGACTTCTGGAATTTGTTAGGAGCAGATTTCTGCTATTTATTTCTTAAATACACCACAGTAGGAAGAGGAGGGAGAAAAAAAAAAAGAAAAAAAAAAAAAAAAAACAATAAAAAGATTAAAAAGTTGTATTTCTCTGCAATATAAAAAGCAAAAACTACTGTTGCTTGCCAACTACACAATTATTTTCAAAGGGCTTAGCAGCTCTCTTAAGTTGATATATTAGCTTTATTACACTGGTGTGGCTCTGAGAGATACTTGCCACTCAACTTGCTGGTACAAAGAGATCCAGATGCTTTATTACTGTGGATGGAATTCCCATTTCTGCCAATGCTGCCAGCAATTCTGTGTCCTCCTGAGAAGTAATGCAGCCCCTAAATCATTTATTATCTATTTCCATCACAACTCCACAGTGTTAGCATTTTGTTTTAAAAGTGTCAGTGGGCCTCAGTGTACAGCATTTTCACCGCTAGAACAGAAACCTCCTAAGGTGTTGGCTCAGACCCACAGCTGATAGTTCATCGAGAAAGGACTGAAAACTAGAGAATCTAAATCAATATGCACTAAAATCTGCCACTGACATCTGTTTTTTAAAAGAACAGTGCTGCCTTTGTGCACTAGAATACTCCATACCTGCCTAACCGAACCCTTTAGCATAGTGTTGGGATTTTCAGCTTTTAAAAGTTGTCTCAGGAAGGACAAGTGTTCCCAGGTGATCATCTCAGCTGCAGTGGCAGCATTTCTAGGAACACGCACAGCACAGATAACTGCTCAGAGAAGTTCCAGCTGGAACCATGGGTGTCCATGCCACTGAAGACCTCTAAGCAAGTAAGGGAAAGTTTGTCCCCCTGAAATTCAGCGTCAATATTTTACAAAGTTGCATTTGAGATTTCTTTTAAAATTCCATTTGAGTTTTTCCCTCTACTATTATTTAAAAGGCCAACCTCTCATTTAAGCACACTTTTTTTTTCTTTTTTTTTTTCTTTTTTAAAATCTGCTGTGTTTCAGGCTACTTGAAGTGTGTTTTTCATAGCAAGGGGAATTAGTCCCTAGATTAACTTACCAAGACTTGTAGCGGATTTTCTGCTGTTCAGTGTATTGAAATCAAAATGTCATGTCTTGCTAAGCCACGTGTGCTACCTCCACTCCAAGACACAGGCTTGATGTAGGAATTACTGAGTGAGAATTTTTACTGTGTGTCATAGAAGAGGTCAGAAAAAATGATCTAATGGTCCCATCTGGCCTTAGGCTCTATGAATCTATGAATAAATGAAAATCTTAGGCCTAAGCACTCTGGGACAAGGAAGGTCTTTAAATATTTAGCAAAGCACTGCCACCACTGGGACTGCTCCATAAATAGGAGTAGCAGTCGCATGCCTGAGGCTCAGCTATCTCAGATCACCTTAATGCATGTATACAGTTGTGTGATGACAGCTCAAAGAAGATGTTCAAATGCTGGGGTCACGTAATTCTGAAAATATAAAGGTTCAGATTAACTTTTTATTGGCTGGTCAGTCAAGCCTTTCTGTGTGGTGGCTCCTTTGCTATTAATTGTAGTTCATGTACAGGATTTCCTCAGAACAAAATAAATATCATGTCCTGTCCCAAAGTCCTTCCTTAGTCTTCAGTTTAGCAAAATATATACTGAAATCTGTGAAGGAAAGGCCTAATTAAAAAATCAAGAATGATGATTTGGCCAAGTGTCAGCAGGGCACACCCTTAACAGCATAACCAGGCCACTTAGGGACCTGAGAGGACCATCGCCTGCTAGGAACCAGGGGTTTTATACACAGCAGGTTATTACTGGGTATGTTAGGTACATTGCTGGAACATGTATATAGGCTGGGTGGTGAGTGGGTGGAGAGCAGCCCTGTGGAGAAGGGCTTGGGGGTACTAGTGAATCAGAAGCTCAGCATGAACCAGCAACAAACACTTGCAGCCCAGAAAGCCCGCCATATCCTGGGCTGCATGGCCAGCATGGCCAGCAGGGCGAGGGAGGGGATTCTCCCCCTCTGCTCTGCTCTCATGAGACCCCATCTGGAGCCCTGCGTTCAGCTCTGGGGCCCCCAGCACAAGAAGAACGTGGACCTGTTGGAGTGGCTCCAGAGGAGGGTCACAAAGATGACTGAAGGGCTGGAGCACCTCTCCTATGAAGAAAGGCTGAGAAAGTTGGGATTATTTTGCCTAGAGAAGAGAAGGCTCTGGTGAAACCTCATAGAGGCCTTCTAGTACTTAAAAGGGACCTACAGGAAAGCTGGGGAGGGACTTGGGGAGTGTAGTGATAGGACAAGGGATAATGGTTTTAAACTATAAAAGGCTAGGTTTAGATTAGATATAAGGAAGAAAATCCTTACTCAGAGAGTGGTGAGGCACTGGACCAGGTTGTCCAGAGAAGCTGTGGATGCCCCATCCCTGAAGGTGCTCAAGGCCAGGTTGGATGGGGCTTTGGGCAACCTGGTCTGGCAGGAGGTGTCTCTACCCAATGCAGGGGGATTGGAACTAGAAGGTCTTTAAGGTCCCTTTCAACCAAAACTATTTTATTATTCTATGATTCTATGTTTCTTATAGTATTCCCATGCCATGACTCTCAGGATAACATTTTAGAATAGGAAACTGAATAAAAATGATAGAATAAAAATTAAACCACTGCCCCTTTCCATCTCATCATTGACAATAGACTACAGAACCTGTTTTTTCATTACCCAGTTCAGAATCACAGAAAAAAATTGCTTCCTTTCCAAGTTGTTATTCTGTTTGAGCTTTCTTGGAAGCCTAGTTGCTGGTCCTCACAGACCACCAGAAGTGACAGCTGAGCACTGAGCTCTTGCTTTACAAACTCTGCCAGGATCCTTTCCAGCCAGTAATCCTGCAAAGCTGACAGAAAGGAAGGAGGTCCACACAGTCTAATTTGCCAGCCGTACCAGTTCAAGTAAAAAAGCCTAATTACTGTATATCAAAAGCTGCCAGAACCAGCTCCAGCAAGGATTAAGTGTCATCATTAATGCTTTCATGCTAGAGGGGTGAAGATTTGGACTACATTAACAATATTTTAAAAACTAACCAAACAAGCAGAACTTGTCCAGCCCAAAAAAACACACTGCCAGTGATTTAGCAGAGTAGCTGCACTGCAGCTAGCAGTTGTTTACATGTAAAAAAAAAAAAAAAATGAAGGTAGATACAATGGAATGCTATAGTAAAATACTGAGAAACATGGATGCATGGGACTCCACCTGCGACTATGTGAAAGGATTAGAAACCACATATGTATGTAGCTGACAGCAGAACTGAACTTGTGGTTCATGGGAGGATAATTTTCTCTGTGAAAATGACTACATAGGAAATATAACTTCAAAGCCATTCTGTTATATAACACTGATTTTGTAGTTTTTTAAAACCTTTTTAGAGGACAGCTCCAGGAAATAGTTGAGGTTGGGAACACATTAAAGCTACAGATCTCACCTGTTTAGGCAGAACTATGTGTTAAGGTAAGAGAAAGAAAGGCATAGTGTTGTAAATGCACCAAGGATGAACCACCACAGAATGAACTTCAAAGGTCTATAGGAATCTATCCTTTCTATGACTTTAATGGAACCACATTGATTTTCAGCTGCTGGGAGACTTGGTTTCGGCAGACTTCAGTCAAACAGACTACATACACACCACCTGGGAGCATGACTCAGTTTGCAAAAGACTAGTTGCACAACAGGTTTATTAATATGCTTATTAATTATATGTCATTGCCAGCATATATGGCATTTCACAGACAGATGACAGTGATCAGTCTCTGCCTGAAAGGCCTGCTACATTTTTATACCATGGTTTCAGAGCACTCTCACAAAGACCATATATCCCCTCACTTACAGAGCATAATAGTGCTCTCGATGAGCAAGCTCTACCAGGGATGTTTGGAGTCCTAGTCAGGACAACAGCATAACTGTTTTGTTCTGCAAGTACCTGCCTCAAAGCCATAGTATTTAATGTTGGATTATAGCCTCCCGCTTCTGGACTTAATACTAAGAACATCAGCAATCCGTGAATATATAACAAAATCTTTACTCATTTTCCTCTCAAGCTTGAGAAAGAAGCAGCTCTTCATTTGAAAACTCCTCTCCTGGCAAATAATACAACGCTCTTATTTTATTATTCCACGACAACTTGTCTTTCCCCCCTCACTAATCAGTTTCTGGAGAACTGAGCCTACCCCTCCATAATGCAGTTTAGTTTTGACAACAGTTTGATGTTGCTCTGTCCTTAAATGTCCCCCGGTTGCTGCCTTTCTCACTCTGCTGGAAGACTTTGCACTCCACATTTTCAGTTGTTTCAGCAATTACAAAACATCATTCCTTGTATTTAGAACACGGCAACAAAGGTTAAAAATAAGCCTCCTCATTCAAGTCTTTAAATGCTAAGTAAACAATTTTTGCAGTAGTAGCATATTTCAGAGCAAAAGAAACAAAGGAGTATTTAAATTAAGCACTTTTTTTTTTTTTTTCCTGCTGACCTTTCAGGTCTTGGCCTTATAGACCTTAAACGACCAGTTCTGTCGAATTCCGGAGAATTCTGGAGATTGGGAACAGGATGGAATAAGGGAATAGAAGGATGGGAAAGGAACATCTTCAGTCAAGGTCTTGTAATCTTTGTTCAGGATAAAGCCAGGCCAACAACAACTTTGAGAGTTATTCATTCAAGAGAGTTATTCATTCAAGCTTGACACCAGTGGCTACTAAAGGAAATGGTTTAATTTCACATAGAGCGGGCACGTGGAAACTCAGTAGGATGTAATATTTTTTTTATGCAGCTGTCAGTGCTGGTGATTTATGAGAAAAAGCAACAGAACTCCTACTCTTGGAGCTAATGTGTAGGGACTCTGTGGGTGTGTTAGATATGCGACAAATTTGTCAAAAATGTTTCAAGGACATTTGAAATGCTTGAATCACTCGGCACTTCATTTATCAACAGAGTTTTACCACAGCAGTGGTAAAACGCAGCTCCATCAACACGCTGTAGAAACATGGTTGAGAAAATGTCAGACAACAATTGCCTATAGAGACTAGGACTTTCCCAGTACAAGAGACATCATGGAGCCACTAGAGAGTGTCCAGCGAAGGGCTGTGAAGGAGATGGCTGAAGGACTGGAGTATCTCCTGTGAGGAAAGGCTGAGAGCTGGGACTGCTTCGCCGCAAGAAGAGAAGGCTCAAGGGTGACCTTATCAATGTGTACACCCTAAAGAAAGGGTGTAACGAAGACAAAAACCCAAAGTCTAATGAATATCTTCTCTCCCTGTACATCCTATGTCCTTAAGCATTCATGATTAAACATTATGTCATCATGCACAAACATGACTTTTGCTACTCCTCTAAACTACTGTAACATTTCTACAACCCAATCTTGACAATCTTCTACACGCAGGGTGACCAATTGGTAAGAACCAGGATTTGTTTGGATCAAAGGTGCACTATAAATGCATTTCCAGTACCAGACAAGCTTTCTTTCCCTGCTGGTGTGTAGCATTTTGTTGAAGTTAAGTGTGGGAAGGATAAGGCATTGTGACTTACTTTTACCCACACCTGAAAAATTTACAAAAGAATATTTCTTTAAACATCTGCATCATTTCAAGTCACTGCAAAGAGACGACACTAAGTACACACAGAGCAGGGCAACTAACGGGCAGCCAAAGAAAGAAATTCTGTGGTCGATCTGAATGGCAAATTGTTCCCTGAAGCTGAGTTCAGCTCTTAACTGCTTCAGTATGTATTTACCAAAAAAATAAATATCCAAATCTACTACGTATTTGTCCTTTCTCAGTTGGCCCAAGGCTGAGAGGAAAATAAGTATATAAATAAATGAGTAAATCGGTCCTGCTGGCCAAAAGAGGAGGAGCTGGGTGCAGGTCCCTCACGGCACTGCGGTGGGGAGTCTGAAGGAAGGGGAAGAATGGACAGAAAGCCCAATGAGCCCCCCAAAAGGTTTTTATTTTCTGCTTTTGTCACTGCCAGAGGATCAGGGAGAAAACGGAAGGGCACGAGGAAGATAAAGGACACCTTCCCCCTACTATGGCTTTCTACCCCCCCGGCTCCCTGCCGGGGCAGGCCCGGCAGCGCGGCGCAGGCGCGGCCGGCTGAGGAAGTGACGGCAGAACGGCGGCAGTGGGCGGCTGGCGGTGGCGGAGCGGCGGCGGCGGGAGAGGTGAGCGCTGCGCCCGGGGGCAGGGGGGGAGCCCGGCGGGGGCGGCGGGGCCGGGCCGTTGCGTGTCCCCGGGGCCGGTAGGAAGAAGCGGGGGGAGGCCGCGGAAGGCCGCCTGCATGGATAAGGTCTGCGCGCAGTTGAGCGCGCCCTGCGCCCGCCCGGAGCTGAGCACAAACGCGTCCTGGCGCAGGCTGGAGGGCTGCGAGCGGCGGCAGCGCCGGGCGCCCCGGTCCCTGTGCCGAGGTGTGCCGTCGCCTGTGCGGGCTGCTGCTGCTCCGGGCCGGTCCTCGGGCTGCAGCCTGCGGCGGCTGTCAGCGGTGCTGGGCTGGCAAGTGCCCTGGTCGGATGTTCAGGTACCTCTGTCTTCCCTTGGCTGCGTTTCCTTGCGTTGCAGCACTGGAGGTTTCTCTCTTCTCCAGTCGCTTTCTTTGGCTTCTCCCTCGTAGTTTCTTGTCTTGTCAAAAAAGAGGCTGTAAGAGATGGACGTGGGTTTCTGGCTGTATTCTTACCATCAGCAAACAGAGAAACACAACCGCTTTTCCATTTAGGTTTGACGCGTCTCCACGTCTGCCTCCAAGAGTCAACTTGACTGTTTTGCCATTCCGTCCCGCTGAAAACTTATGTCAGGCTGTTTCACATGCTCAGTAAATGTCAGTGGGGTTGTTGTTGTTTGCTTCTTGGTTGGTTGGTGTTTTTTTAAACTAGAGTCTTATCCTGTTTTGAATGCTTATATTTTTGGTTTTGGGGTATGTTACGTTGCACGTGTTTTGTTGTAGTCTTCTGGAGCGTGACCGTTCAGGCAAGACTCAGTTCACTCTCTGATAACGAAGTAGTAGTTGCAGGCAATCTTCTTAATACAAGCATTTTCCAGGACTATTCCATGTTGTACTCTTATTTAAGAAGTTTAAGAATTTCTCAGAAAGAAATATGCATATTGTTTTGCTTCTATTTGGTCGTAACCTTTGTGAGAAAGTGTGCAAATATTCTTATGACAATGTGGTTCTTATCATTCTTTGTTGCCTTTGAACAGAGGATGCCAACAGAAAACAACCACCTAGCAGACAATATTCAAGAACAAAACAGTGGTACTACTGTAAGCAATAATCACCTCCATAATGCTGAAGAATCAGGAACTGAACAAGAAAATGGCGTGTGCAACAGTGACCTGGGTAATAGTTCTGGAATTCACAACTCTCCCAGCCAACCATCCACTTCTATGGCGGTTCCTTTGGAGGTGCCCAGAAGAGGACAACCCCTGTTACATATCAACAGGCAGCAGATTCAGTCTGTTTCTTATAGCGCACAGGCTGCTGAACTCAAAGGTTTAGGAGTTGATGTCTATGACCAGGATGTATTGGAGCAAGGAGTTCTTCAGCAAGTAGATAATGCAATTAACGAAGCTAACAAAGCAACAAAAATAGCTGATGCTGAGAAGGAGTATCAGTCGGTGCTGGATGACTTAAGGTAAGTTTTGTGTCCTTACTTAATGTTCTTTTCTGTTACTGGCAATCAAATGAGGCCCAATATCTCATGTTTTAAAAAATCAGAGCATAAAAAGGTGTTTTCAAAGCACTAGAGCACATGTACTTTTCTGAATCATCCACCTTTTGGAAGAAAAAAACGCACATCAGAACAGTGAAGCATAGCTCTTATTTGACTCGTTCAGTCATGCATCAAGGCAGTAGAGACATATGACATAGAGCGCATCTCCTTTTTCTGCTTTGTTGCCTACCTTGCCAAGATACATGTCTGTTTCCTGGCCAGTGGAGAGCTGCATTATACTCTGTTATTCAAAGTAATATTCAGAAAAGTACCACTTCTTCAGTCCTGCATGCTTCATGTGGTTACCCGCTTCTGGTTGCTTTCTGTAACTTGTTACAGTTATTTTCCATAGCTTGGATGAATTGGTAACATCAGTGTACTGCATCTAAGACAACTTTACAACAAATGTTTGCACAAAGTACTTAAGGACACCTTCAAATAATCAAATGCTTAACTAGGAGCCACAAGTCTAATAAGATTATCCAGTCACTGAAAGAGGGATGCACAGCACTGTTACTTGGTATTGTCTTGATTTTCTTTAAAAAGTGTCATATAATTTTTTTCTTACCCCTCTATTTTCAAATTCCATGTACAGTCTTAAAATTAGATTTACATGAGGATGCAAATGGTTTGCACAGACCTGCAGAACCACTGCTGTAGAAGAGTGCAAGTCTAAAAGTTGATTTTGAGGAAAAAAAGCAGAGATATAGCTGACTTGTTGAATAGAGGGACCAACAGAAGTGAAAATGTGAGTAGAGCATGATAGAGTTGATCAGAGTCCTCTAACGCTGAGTGTTTTTTTTTTTGAGTAGTTGGTATAGAGTTCATAGTAGAAGCAAAATTTGTGTGAATGTTATCTCATAATGTAAGTAGATGAAGGAGAAGAAAAAAGTTGGAGTTAAATCCCGCAGTTCTGTTAAATAACGCTTTGTGGAAGAGGATAGTAGCAGTAAGTGGTAAGAGATCTTTGGGCCAAGGAAGCAAAGGCCAATAGGTCAGACACCATCTGCAAAAGGATGCTGTACCTAAAAGCAAAAAAAAAAAAAAAAAAAGAGGAAAAAAAAAAAAAAAAGGTGTGCAGAGCACTGATACTGAGAAGGGGCATTTCTTTAAGGCAGCATACAGGGGGAATTACGGCTGCTTTACAGGTGTTGTTAAGTTTTCTATGATGTTTTTCATAATGCTTTGAGATGCTTATTTGTATATCTTTCTTAAATATTCTGCTGTTTCAGTCAACAAGCACAGGTTTATTGCTTCTGACAGTGGGGCGGTACCTCATTCTTGCAAACAAATTCAGCAGCAGTAACAGATTATACTAGATTTTAGTATGTGGTTCAACTGGAATTTCCTATTGTATGGAGAGAGATGGAAAATGGTTGTGCATAAATAAAAAAAAAAAAAGTTTAATGTACATGTGCTGTTAATTCTTTCAGCTAGTTTGTCTTCCTGAAACTGTATAGGTAAAACAAACGGGCTTCCTATATAACAGCGTGGAACTATTAAAACAGGTTTCCAAAATGAAAACACATTATTTCCCATTTAGATTATTTAATGGTATCATAGAATCATGTAGGTTGGAAAAGACCTTCATGGTCATCAAGTTCAATCATCCATCTGACCTACTGAGTCCCATTACTAAACCATGTCTTTCAGTGCTACATCCACAGTGTCAGGACAATGCACGGAGTGGAGGGAGCAAGCTCCAGATCCATCTACTGAGTTCAAAAATTCATTTAATATTAAGTCCTCTCATCGAGAACTTACCTAAGAGCAGATACTACACTTGATCTTAACTGATCCTGCGCCACTTCCATCCCTGGCACTTGTCCCTGCAACCTGTGTTTTATTGCATTGTATTTTGTTTATCTTTAATGATGAAATCAACCACTGTCACTTCCTTGTGAGCATTATCATATTTGTAACTTTTGAATACTAAATATTGCAGTGGTTTGTCCTTTCTTTTGAAATTTTAGTATAAGCAAAACTTTGTTTATGAATATTTAATGATGTGAAGTTTTTAAAGTGTTCAGTATTTCTAGTGATGTTTAACTATAAGATGCTTATTTAGAAACTTACCTTTAGTCTTTTTTAAATCTTCCCTTGAACATTCTGGAATTTCTGAACTGTCTGAATTGCAGATGTTCTATTTTTCCTTAGTAGAGCTGAACAGTACATTGCAATCTTTTTGTTTTTCAGATCATGCACATCATCTCTGAAACAAATAAATAAAATTATTGAGCAACTTTCACCTCAAGCTGCCAACAACAAAGATATAAACAGAAAACTAGATTCTGTGAAACGGCAAAAATATAACAAGGTGATTAGATTACATTAATTTCCTGCTGACAATACTTACATTTGACTTAAGTTTTGGCTTATGTGATATACTTCCTTTTTAATGATAGATGATCAGAGTCAATCAAAAATTGCTGTTCCTTCCCTTTGTACGTGGTTTAATTTTCTACCAAAAAATGTAAATAAGTAAAGATGTGAAAGAGAGAGAGTTCTTTTTGGGGGGGTGGGGCAGGGTGGGAGTGATTGTAAATTTCAGATCAAGCTGTAAAGCTGATGTTCCAGGGCTTGCTTGGATTTCTGATTTGCATTAATTTTAATTAATCCTTCCCAGTAGTATTTAGAGAAATAGCAATGCATTGTTAGGGTATGATGTAGTTGATCTAAATCTCTGCTCCCATGGTCTTCGTCCCCCATCTTCCTTTCCCTAAGTCCTCTCTCACTGTCTCTATCTTTCCTGTACAATACACATCATTCCCCTCTGTGAGCTGTTCTGACTTACTGACTTGGCAGAAGCTGCTCTAGATTTTTCCTGCCAGAATAGTAAGTCAAAGGAGCTTGTAGAGCAACCTAGCAGGCATCAGTGTAATGTGAGCAGTAGACCTATACAGCTGTGAATAGGAAGGAGACTTGAGAGAAGGGGAACTTGTCCTGGTCAGGAATATAGCTATAGCTCTTAGATCTGCTCACTGTCTCATGGAAATGCACCCTAATAATTTCTCTAATGACCACCTAACTGAAAAGCTTTCAGACACTTCTTCCCACTCTCAGGCCACCTGCCACTGACTCCATTCAGTGTTTTTTTTATATTTTATTATTCTTTTGATCATTTCAGAAACTTGGATAATGTAGTGCTCACAACTTGTCCGTTAAAGAGAGTGAGGGGGGACTGTACTGAATAGCGGTGCAGGACTAGAAATGAGTAGCTGGTAGTAGCAGAAAGAGATGCATTAAACTGCACTTAACCTCTGAAGTGTTATCAAGTAATTGTACGCTATTTTCTTGTTTTCATATTACTTGAGTAATTTATGCAAGTGTTGGTTGCAGATGAAGTTCATATCTCGTTGGAAATCCATTGTTAGCCATCTTTGGAAATCCATTGCTAGCCATCTCTAATGGCGTTTGAACGGTAACTATCAATCCCTGTATGAAAACTAAAATCTGTAAAAGTGGTTCCAGTAACCTCACGAGTCTGGTTAAATTACAGTGTGTTTGAAGGCAGGCACTGTATTTGAAGCTGGTCTCCGACAACTTGCATGTGGAAGTGACTTTTAGTACTTGTCCTTTTGTAGTATATTGTAGTATAGAAGAATACACTTACACTTTGTGGTTTGAAAAGTACTACATAAGGGCATGGGAAGGCTAGTGATTCTTTATTCACACAAAAAAAAGTACTCTTTGTGCTGTGAACTTCTTTTTTTTACCTCAATTATGTGCCTATGTAGGTGAGGAAATATTTTGGGAGTGGAGTTACACATGTGGAAAGTTGCATTGGCTATGTCTTTGTTTTACTGTTTGGAATTTCTTGTTTATAAATGAAAGTTAGCAATACCAAGGAATTGCAACATTGCTAGTAAATACCCAGTTGAGGATATTGCAATCAGATAAAAGGTGTAGCAGAAGAGCTAGGTATGAATCATTTTCTTAGTGTTAATGAGCTGTGCTTTTTAAGACATCTGTAATGTTGAATTTTTCACTTATTTTTCAAAAATATTTAACTTTGTGGGTTTTGCTGTTAAATTAGCTGTGATCGTTCATGAATTAACTATAGAAATGTATATTGACTGATGGATTTACATTTTCCGTTTCTAAGCAAACATTCTAAAACTTCTGGGATGATAAATAAATCTTATTAAATCTTACAGCTGATTTTAGTGGCTGATTACCCAGTAATCCAGTCTTGCAAATCATGAACAAATTATTTGATATTCTCTGCATATCTCGCAAGTGCAATTAATGGGCTTCCTTTGCTAGTATCAACATAGTTATAAAATGACTTTGAAAGATGGACATAAAAATGCGTAACGAACATGTGAAATCTGTGTGTTAAATAATCTGATCATACTGCATGTGTATTCAAAGGTAAGTTACTCACAAAATTGTTTGTGTTCTATGAGTCAATGCCCTACAGACACATGGTGACAATTTTTTGCACTTTTTTTAAAATTGAATACTTTGAACATTTGAATATGACTTTCTGTTGGAAAATACTGCAAATATTCTAACTTAAGTATTGTTTAAAAGGATAGCAGGTCTATGAATCAGACTAAAAATTAAATGATGTATCTAATTCTCATTCAAGGAGCAGCAGCTAAAGAAGATCAACGCAAAACAAAAACGTCTCCAAGCAATTCTTGGTAGAACAGAGATTCTTGATAAAATAAATGAGATTGAATTTGAGGATGATGAAGGTATGGGAGAAAGCAGGAAGTCCTCTTTTACTTTGGTGTAATGCCTTTTGTTGTTTGAAGGTAACTTGCAAGATCCTTGTCAATAAGGACATAAATTTCAGTGGTTTGTTTTCAAAGAGAGACTTAAGAACGCTTATTCTCTGCACCTGCAGAATTGCAGATCTTGGCATATTCATGTGGGGAGTTTTAAAAAATGGATGTTAATCCATGTTCAGCTCAGTAGGGATGGCTGATGCACATTAGAGTATTGGGCTTAATAAATTGGAAATCTTAACATTTTTTTCACAGCTAATTTGATAAAGATGACTAACATCATGATTGAATTACATTTTATATGCTGTATGCTATCAATCAGCATTAACAAAATTGTTTTTTCTTATTGTTGGGAAACAGCATTAGAAATGGAGGGAGGAAGTGTTTCATTTTTTTCAGGCTGCATTACATTTAGGAATAAAATAAAAGAAAGAACTTCTTCCAGAACAATATATTTGTTCTCTCAGTGTTTCTTATGCAAACGATTTTCACTGTTTACTTTCTCACTGCCCTCTGCAAACTGAGCTTGGATTTTGTAACTCCAGCTTGGCTCTATCTTGCCCACCACTGTTATCTGCAGTATTCGGCAGGGCAAGCTTGGACACATACAGTGTTGTTGCCCTGTGCATTTACCCCCCTTCAGCTATCCTGTTGCAGAGGTGTAACACCTGTCTGCTGTGTGTCCACCGCAGATGTGGATTCCAGATCTCACAGAGCTCTTTTTTTCTCTCCTGGCTCAACAAAACTTACTGGGTGTGAAAACCTCAGTAAAGTTTCTTAGCAGAAAATCATCTTAAGCCTTTTTTCTTGTAGCAGGCTCATGCAGTAAGACTCAGGCACCCAGTGTGCTGAAATGTAGTTAGAAAATGAATGGAGTCCATGACAGAAGAAGTGGGGTTCAGCAGTTCCAGGGATTCAAGAAACTGAGGGGCTGGAAAGGAAGGGGTTTCATACCTGATGCATTATTGTTACTCATTAAACATGCTTTGGTGATAAATATGGTGTTTTTAATGGGACAGTAGCATGCCATGCTGATGATTCTGGTATAGCTACTCTGGAATTTTAGACCTTTAACACGTTTCAGGCTGGAATTTCCTTTCAGCTTCTTGAATTCAAGAGATTTCATTCCTCTATAACCATATGCTTCAGATACCAGTTATAACTTCAGTTAACTGTGTTAATAAGTATAGTAACTGTGTATGCAGTTTAACTGAAGCGTTCTTTTATGGCAATGCAATATGCAGCCAATCTGACTTTTAACGTCGTAATCCTAACATTAGCCTATTAGTATTGTAAAGTAGGAAGATAGTGTGTTGTTGGTTGATTGGTTTGTTTGTTTGTTTTGAAGCATGTGGGAAGACAATCTTCTATGTATACCTTAACATTTGTGTCTCTGTCCTGGTATGGTTAATGGAAATGTCAAATTTCAAGTTTATGAATAGGACTGAAAAGTCAGTAATAAAAATAGAAATGGACAGTGTTGCTCTGTATGCAGTCTGTGGTTTCTTGCAGTGAACATGATATGTTGAATTGAAAGCATAGGGACACATTAGAGTTCATGTGGTGTTGAGGGTTATTCATTTATGGTTGGTTTTGCTGCTGCTGTGGTAGTTCCAACGGTATTAGCATTTTGATAGTGGATGTAATGTTTCCTATAAGAATTTTTAGAAGAAGTTTGAAGTTAAAAAAAAAAAAGTCCTTTGGCTTTCTGTTTTATTGCTTTCTGGCTTTTTTGAACTTCTTCTATTGTATGTTAGCTTGGAGTTGTGTATAAAAGCGGAATGGATTTAAAGTTTGAAAAAAAAAAAGTTGTTACTGTGTTTGAGTTATTCAGGACACGTGAAAGGTATGGTGGATGTTCTGATTTTTTTTGTTCCAGAACCTGGTCCATCGTCTCTTGGCAGTATGCTTATGCCCGTTCAGGAAACAGAGTGGGAGGAACTTATTCGTACTGGCCAGATGACCCCTTTTGGAACTAAAATACCTCAGAAGCCAGAGAGGAAGGCACGACGATTAATGCTAAATGAAGCATCTGATTTCGAGAAGTATTTAGCAGACCAAGCTAAGTTGTCATCTGAGAGAAAGAAGTTATCCCTTCACAAAGGAGCAAAGAAGAAAGTTCAAGCCAAAAATGTTCAGTGCATAGCTCCCACGTCTACTACAAAGGAAAAAAAGGGTAAATCCCTGTCAAAAACAGATAAGCGGTTAAAAAAACACTTGAAGAAACTTCAGAAGCATGCCCTTCAGATTCAGTCAAAAGCAGGGATTCCAAAAGAAAAGAAATATCCTGAGACCAAGAAGTTGAAGCGTGAACAGGAGGACGATAGTGGAGAGTCTGAGTATGTACCTGATGAGGAGCTCTTTGATCCAGAAGAAGTCGAAGAGGAGGAAGAATGGGTACCTTCTCATGCTAATGATTCTGATTATGAACTCAAGAATTTGTCAAGAAAGGGAAAATATTTGGTGAAGAGAGATTCTAAAGAAACTGAAGAGGATGCTGACTACTTTCCAAGTTCTGAGGAGGAAGAGCCTACAATAGGGAAGCGCAAAGTAAAGAGATGGAGAGATGATGGAGATGAAGACTATTATAAACAGAGACTAAGGTTAGTCCTAGACATTTTATTAGTAACATTAACAAATGATATTGCACATGTGAAAGGCAGTCTATAATACACAGGTAGGAATTGGAGTAAGGAAAAGGAGACGGTCAGAAGAATCATAGCCTTCCAAAAAGGAATCAGGCTTACCTCTTAATTATAACGACTTTGCTATTTAATTTTTCTGATTGTTATAGGGTCCTTCAAAAATAAGTTATTTCAGTATTCGATTTGTTTGTTATTTGCAGAGCTGTGAATGTGCCAACAACAAAGTGTATATATAAAGCGACATTTACTTGGCAGCGTTACTGTTTACTTAAGTGGTGCTTTTGTCTGCAGGTCTTTATATCTACTTTTCAAATATACATGATTTGTTCTGTTTGATAGGCAAAATTACATGGAGACTGACCTTTCAGAGGGAGAGCACTTTTACAGTGTGAGAGAAATCTTTGGCTTGGTTTGGGATGAGGTGTTTTTTTTTTTTTTTCCAGCTTTAGTTAACAGCTAGTCAAGAAGAAATTCCTTGAACAAGTCATGATTATGTACTATTTTTGTAGAATCCATTCGTTTATTGAAATATGAGGCAAATATGTATAGTGTATCTGGCTAACAGGTTTTTTGAACATCAGTATAAAATGGATCTTGAATTTAAACTTGTGAAAATTCATACTAGAAAGGACATCATCTGCATTATTTGATTAGCAAGTGATATTTCTTGCATAGTTTAGGTAAGTAGTAAATGGATATTCATATTGCTATGACTCAAATCTAAGAAGAGCTGCCCTGTTTGACAGTGATTTTTACCTCTTCTTGCTCTTAATGAGGGTGATGTCCTTATCTAAAGAGGTAGTGGAAATAGTAGTAGTAGTTTTCTTTTGCTACAATAACCTCAGGTTGTAAACTGTGTAAGATTTATAAGGTAAGTCAGCATCTTCTATTAAATAGACTATTATAATTAGGTGGTTAAGTGTAGCTAAAATGTCAGGAACACAAGTTACTTCTGAAAATGGCAGTTGAAACACCAGCTGCTTATCTGTAGTTTATGAAATTTATATAGCCTGGGTGTCAATGGTTTCTCTGTAGCTACAGTGTGCGGATGAGATGTCTTCTCTATGGATAGCATAGCTGTTGAGTTCCTAACAATAAGACTGCAATGTTTCCATTTTCACTACTGCTCGGAAAACATTTTTAAGGGCCAACAAAGTGATGTGTAGTTTGTTAAGCTCTTAAAATGCTAACTAGACATGCCAGTAAAGTTAAGGAATAGTTTCTACACACTGGGAGCCAAAAGATCAAGATCAACTAAAACAAATAAAACTATTTTAGTGTTCTCTAACTGCTGGCATGTTATGTCTTTTCTGCTGTAACTGTTGAGCTTCATATAATGAATGTCAGCCTGTTGATAGCATGCTTACTTTTAATTCGTTACTTTTTGTGAATGTCCTTCAAGTAGTTTATAGCCCTTCATAAAAGCATAGATTCCAAGCTGAAAACAGGTGTCCTACAGTGAAAGGAACAATAGATATTAGGGCTGTTGGTGCAGAGTGACTGATGTAGTGAAAAGGCATAGCATAATGCCTAGTTAACGGTTGGGAGACTTAAATTTTACTTCTGTAAAAATATAAAACCCTACAGAGTTAAATGAAGCTGTATCAGAGAAGCAGATGTATAAATATCTATCTTTTCATGTTGTGAGAGCCTGAGCTGCTTGGAGGAAGAGGTATATTCTGATAGCAGAAGTACTTGCATGTTTCAGAATTGTTCCTGGTGACAGAACTGTAAGTAGGAAGAGCCCAACTTGACTTTCACATCTGAGATTACTAAGGCAGATCAGGAGCTGAGATGAGGTGTTAGTATCCTGGGATTGCCAGCCTGCTTTTCAAAGTTAAAGCATAGTTTTATTGCTCTTGAATAGAAGATTTCAACAGGACCCTAATCTGAACAGTGTCCATAGGGTCAAAAAGAAATGTGTTTTTATTCGATGCATTAAAAAAAAATTAATTGTATTTAATTGGTAAAATATTTACTATTTTATTGAATAAAACTATGTTCTTCACATTTGAATTAGACCAGTATTAAATCATTTTTAATTCAGTGTTTTCATCAAGAGTAATTTATTTTGATTGAAAGTTTTAATATGACTCTCAGTTTAAATTCATTCAAACACGTTTTTTAATAACGTTAAGATTGTGACAATTTATCCTTAGCAAAGTCATATCATAGACTACATTTCTTTTGGTTACTAAAGTTACAATAAAAGCCTAAATGAATTTTAGAAATATCAATAACTGTAATTGCCACCAAAACACTACATCTCTTAAAAATTTCATAGCTACAGTTATTGTGGCTGTTAAGCTGCAGCTGTCCACATTGACGTTTTTATGCTGACACCCCCAGGTAATCTTCATTATGGGAAATGCCATGAGAAAATAAAGTGTAGTGAATTAAGAAACATATTAAGAATGCTATAGAAATTCTGTCATTTGCTTACATTTATGTCTTATTTCACATCAGTTTTACTTTTGAATGCAAATGAATGGGTGAGATTATGGTATATTTTACCCCTGAGATAGGCAAGGGAAAGTCCTTTAGGATTACTTTAGTCCTCCGAACATCTAGTCTTGTGCTTGGCGCTGAATAAAGTCCTACACTCCTAAAGATTGAAAATGAGTTTCCTTAACATTAAAACTTTTCAGGGATGGGACTTGAAGAGATTGGTCTGTGTCAAGGGGAAAATACGGTGATGTTGTTAAAGCATGATAATTAGCTAACTGCAGGACTGCTCAGCTTCTCCAGAAGAGACTGACTGCTTCCAGAAGAGGAGCTGGTGCATCTGCAGGAAGCAGGGCGGGCAGGAGAGCGCCCCGTTCCTTGCTTGCCTCCTAAAGGCAACTTGCAGCAGTCAGCGTAGTTGTTGCTCAAAGCAAGGCGTGATCAGTGGAAAGGGAAAAGGCTAGCTTTTCACTAGCTTTACAGTACACATACTTAGTAATTTAAATTCTCTTCCCTTGCATGGGTCTTGCCTTTGTTTGCTTACCATTACTGGAGCAGCAATGGTGTGCAGAGACACAGGGAAAAATCAGAGGATCACAGAATGGTCTTTAACATCCCTTCCAACCCAAACCACCCACTTCCAACCCCCCTGCCACAGACAGGGACACCTCCCACTAGATCAGGTTGCTCAAAGCCCCATTCAGCCTCACCTGAAACACTTCCTTGCCTTAAACACATCCACAGCTTCTCTGGGCAACCTGTGGACAACTACAGTGTCTCACCACCCTCTGAGTGAAGAATTTCTTCCCTTATATCTACTCTAAATCTCCTCTCTTTTAGCTTAAAGCCATTACTCCTTGCCCTATCACCACACTCCCTGACGAAGAGTCCCTCCCCAGCTTTCCTGTAGCCCCCGTTAGGCACTGGAAGGCTGCTGTAAGGTCTCCCTGGAGCCTCTCTCCTCCAGGCTGAACAACCCCAAATCCCTCAGCCTGTCCTCACAAGAGAGGTGCTCCAGCCCCTTGATCATTTTTGTGGCCCTCCTCTGGACTCGTTCTAATATGTCTCTGTCCTCCTTGTGCTGGGGGCCCCAGAGCTGAAGGCTCCAGGTGGGGTCTCACAAGAGCAGAGCAGAGGGGGAGAATCCCCTCCCTCGCCCTGCTGGCCATGCTGCCGTGTGGTTGACCATACCACACAGCTTGCTGCCATCAGCAGACTTGCTGAGGGTGCGCTCAGTCTCACTGTCCATGTCACCAGCAATGGTGTTAAACGGTGCTGGTCCCAGTGCTGACCCCTGAGGAGCACCACTTGTCACTGACCTCCACCTGACAACTGAGCTGTTGACTGCAACTCCTTGAGTATGACCATCTGGCCAATTCCTTACCCACCAGGTAGTCCGTCCATCAAATCCCTGTCTCTCCAATTTAGAGACAAGTATATCATCTGGGGGACAGTGTCAAATGCTTTGCACAAGTCCCGGAGGATGATGCCAATTGCTCTTCCCCTATCAACCAGTGCTGTACCCCCATCGTAGAAGGACACCAGATTTGTCAGATTATTCTTTGTATTATTCTTATTGTCAGATTATTCTTGTATTATTCTTTCAAGGTTTTACAGCTGTGGAAGCTGCAAACGACGCAGGTTTTTTACATATTAATCAACATTCTCCTTTGCTGTATTAAAATGGAAAGTGTAAATATGATCAAATAATTTTAGGTCCTTTTATGTAGTTAACATGTTACACTGTTAACATCGCTAATACAATAGCTGCATGAGGCAATAGCTTGGAAATAAAAAAAATAATAGCGATCCTAAGGTCACTGTTCCCATAGCAGCTGCCAGCATGTATAAGCCCACTGCTTCAGGGAAGGAATTATATCTCACATTGGGGGAGATAAGTGCCATATCTATGTTTTCTTGTGTATTTTGTATAGTTTTTGGAGTACTGTTATCTGAATAGCTCTTCATTCAAGTGCTGTCAAGTGCTGCGAGGAAAGGCTAGAAAAGCTGCTTCTTTCCATGTCTCCCAAGTGACATCCAAGCAGCTGAGTTGCTGGAAGTTGTGGCTATCAGTGCACAAAATAGTTGATAAAAAGAATCAAAGAAAAATAAAATTAGCTAAAAAAATAGGTTGTGTTTTTCTCAAGTCAGATCAGTTTTTGTATGGTAGCTGTCTTTGAAGTATCCGTATCACTGAATCTCTCATTGTTTCAGAGTTATAAATTTAAAAAGGATTAAATATTACCTTTTGTGGAAGACATTTTCTTAGAGCATCCTAACTGCTCTTTAAAATGACAAATCCAAGACACAAATGAAGATATATTTTGGCTCACTCACTGAGTACACCTTTCATTCTAAGCTCAAGTGTGTAATTGTCTACATCAGTCTTAATTTACTTGCAGAGACTTGTGGTACTAACTGCATTTATTTCATCTGTTAGGACGTACCAATTAAATCCACCCATACAGACCATAAAAAGTTAGATCAGAAAAGTAATGCTGAATGCTTCAATTTAGCAAATTAGAATAATCTGTAAGGGGTTCTTAGCTGTCTAAAATAGAAAACATATTGTGCTTCAAAAATGCAAACTATATTAAACACTCAGCTTGGTTCCTGACTGTATTTTAAAAAGAAAAAAAATCAAATTGTGTTCATTACTGTTTTGGATGCAGAATTTCTTTCTAGGGTATTGCAATAAGTGGGAAATGGGCTTAGTATCTGAATGCAATCTTACAGTAAGGAAGATTTAATTGTATGATATATGGCTTTGATACTGTACTTGCAGGATGAAATTGTACTTACATTAGTGACCCATGGACAGCATAAAAGTAAATTTCTCAAGGGTCATGCTTCTGTTCTCAAGAGACTTTGGTGATACAATAAAACCTATGTTTCCTGATTGTTAGGCACGTTAATGAAATTTAACTGAGATTCATAAGGATATTTTTAATTTTGTCAATATATTACGTAGTAATTAAGTCAAATTATGAGCTACTGCTGTTTCTCCCTCTAAAGTTTGACTTAAGGGAAAGGGTACAGAAGCAGACTCGCCAACTGGTATAGCAAATACTATCTTCCCATTTCGTTGCCCATTTAGAATATTTTCACTTTCCTAAAGAAAATAGTGAAATGTTACTGTAAAATAGCTTAATACAATATCTTGTATCAAGTTCACAGCTTTTCAGAAACTGAATAACTTCTTCAAACTGCAGTTTATTATAGTGGTGGTAAAAAAAAAAAAAAATGCTGCTTTCTCTTTAAACTTAGGGGAAAATATCAAAAACCTCCAGACCTTTAAAAGAGATGCTATAGCAGTCTTTTAATTCTACAGTTTGTGTTATTACACGTTTCAGTAAGGTAGCAAATACAATGTGTATAGAAAAGGAAAATTTGGGTCAGAATTTATTAGTTCAAATTCTAGATATACTTATTTTCTAGGTATCTAATGATTTCAAGAGATATCTTGACATTGGTCAAAATTACTGCAGAAAATGTTGGTGGAATTCCTGAACGGCTTTGAGCTTTTTTTTAACCTGAAGAAGTTTCTTCTTGGTTGTTTGTGGATCATTTTTTCTAACATACACTAGAGGGCAATCTGCTTCTTCCCAGGGGAGACTGAAGCTCTAGCGTTGGCTGGTGGCGATTCTGACATACAGAATTAGAGGCAGGCTCTTGTACAAAATACTGCTTCGCTTGTCAGTTGTATTCGATTTGAATTTAATATGGATTCTTAACCCAGCTGTCACTTCAGAAGCTTTGTGATTTGAAATTGTTTTCGTCGTAGTGTGATAAGTAGGTGTTTTCTTTCTTGTTTTGAGTCTTATCTTAACGCAGTCAGATAAAGTAACCCAGTTCTGACACGTGTCAGTTGTTTCTGGAGCTCAGAACAATAATTGATAACAACTTCATAGTACTGGACAAAAATAAATGTGTTTTTATGCTGTGCCTCTAGAATGTATCAGCCTTTTTGGATGAGTTAGCCCGTGAGCATGAATGCTGTTTTCCTGAATCAAGGACTAGCAGACTGCTAGTCTAAGAGAGAGATTTTCGTTCCTATGCTAGGCTATTTATGTAAAAGTATTTGTGGTGAAAAATTTCTTACACTTTTAGTAAGTTTTTTTTTTACTACTTCACTGGGTACATGATTTCATGTAATGAAATAACAACCTGAGAGCTTACAAATAAATATTTGCAACTCAGTCTCTAATCAGAAAACTGTCAACAGTTCCTCATATTTTTCCCTGCATATGCTGCTTTTGCATATGCTCCATCACAATTTTTACTTCTGAAGGTGACTGAACGTAAGAGATCAAAACACATTGCTGTAAAGCTGGCTCTCTGAACTTGTCCAGTATTGTGTTTTCCTAGTTAATTCCTCAGTGTAATTTTTTTTTGCAGTTATTGTAACTTTCATGTATTTGGAGATGGTGGTATTCATTTTCACTTCATAAAACAGCACCACGGTTCCGCGTTTGGAACTGCTTCCATAAAGGCAGGCTGTAAGTATTTTCCCAAGATATTGGTATAAAGCTGATTTAGAAAGCTACCGTAACTACCTTTATCCCATGAGAAAGTATGTGATTGCTGTTTGTGTATCCAGCGTTGAATTTCTTCCCTGTTCCTAATCTGAGGTTTTTATACAAATTTGAGGGACGCGGAAGCCTTTAAGTGAAGCACCTGAAAGTTTTGCCAAAGTAAGTGGTCAGAAAGAGAGAGAAACTTACTAATGCTGCCCCTAGGGAAAACACAGCTTGAGGTTAAGTCTTGCTATGAGCTCACAGGTCCTGCGGGAGACGACTATGAATGACCTAAGACGAGCCTCTTTTACGGTTTTCACCTTATTTAATACTGGAAAATGCAGAATAATGTCCCTAGGAAGGCAGGCACCACTGTTTTCCTTGCCCCCAAATCTGCTTATTTGTTAAAATAAATAAATAAAATACAAGGGGAAAACTAGTCCTTCATTTTCATTTCGTTTTTTCTTTCAGTCACTAATCAAATTTTATCTTAAACTGTTTTAACTGGGAGGGTTTTTCGCTCATGGAGAAGGCATTTCTCATATCAGCTGGAGGGTGTCACAGTACTGTACGTGTCATTGTGCCAATAGTGTCTGCTCTTAATGTGATAGAGATGGGTAGCATGGGTGAAGTCTTAAAGACTTAGAGCAATGTGTGAAATGTTTCATAGTGTCTTCTGGATTATTTTGCCAAGTTTGAAGTGCAAAATACCAAGAAAGAGCAGCAGTTTTATGGGCAGTTGTTTGAGAAGTTCTAATGGTAACTTGTGTCTCCATCCTTTTGGGTGGTTAGGTCAGGATATAAATCAAGATAATGACAGTGTGTTTAAATTTTGTTTCTGCAGCTGATGATACTGCCAGCTATGGGACAGAAATTAACCAACGGCTTTAAGATTGTTTCTTTTTTCCTGACATAGATAAAATTGGACCAACAGCTTTGAAAACGCTCACTTAACCCATAACCTTAAAGTGCATTGTGTTGTGTAGCAAGGCTGAAATTAAAATACTCTTTACATCTCCATTGATGCAGTTTATGTCCTTTCAAGTATTCAGCTTTGAAGATTATATACATTTTTTCTCTCCCTAAAAATATGTACTTCTTTTTTGCATATATTTTACAGAAAAATCAGAATTAATAACTTTAAAAAAAAGGTAGTGAATCTCCTCACTTTTTAAAATAGCTCATAAATCCTTCTTTCCAGAAGATGGATTTTTCTTTAAGAACTCTGATAGTTCATTTACCTTGCCATCCTTCTGCTGCTACAGCTGTCCAGCCAACAGCAGGAGCCTAGGCCGTTTTTGTAACGGGTAAATGGGAGACGTAAGTTGTTACCAGGAGGGAAACAGGACTGTGCACTCAGCTGTAATGTTTGCCATTTGGAAACTGGAGGTGTACTGGAAAACTGCGGCATCCCACTAAGCCCTCCTCCATCTAGATATTGCAGGATTGTTCTGGAGTGTATTCTCCAGGGTTTCTTCAATGTGGAGTTAAGACTGGACAGATGAGCTTCTCATCCCATCAGTGCTATTTATAGTTCTTTGGGACCTGAACAATTTCCATCCTTATATTTTATGTTTGAGATGCTTTTCGACTGTCAAGGCTTCTCTTTCTTCTTCAGCCTCATTCAGGCTAACACCTTTATGTGTGAATTAATTATAAATATGGGAAAAGTATTCAAATAATGATGGCTTAAATTGGAGTGCACACTTGATTTGAAAGTATTTTGGCTGGTTTGGGAAGGATGAGGCTGTTCACTTGGGAGAGGGTTTCAGTTAGAAGAAATTTTACTGGTCCATATATCTCGGGTATCTGAAAGGAGGTACACAAATCATTTCATCCTTACAGATGCAACGAACTTTTTATTAGATGAAATCTGTCTGCTTGCAGAGCAGTAGCACAAGGACATTTTCCATCTGTTCTATAACTTACACTTTCTGTAGGGATTTTGTCAGGTTATACAATGTGTTTGTATTGTCTGCAGTGAATACACTTTCACGGGAGAATTCCAGCAAAATCCAAGTTGTCTGTGAAGTGCTGTTGGTGGTTTGGTATTTACTTGTTTTGGTACTGCAGTCATTTCCTCCCAGCTGGCAGTAAGCATGCACTTTGCTATTACAGGTAGATGGTTTTTGGGGGTCGCTAAAACAAATGCATCTTGGACGTTGAAGATCCTTTGGTACCCTTTCTAAAAGGGGGCACAGGGTGGGAAGGCAATTCTGTAGCCTGCCTAGAGTCCAAATACAGCCGTCAGGCTGCATACCATAAATCACTCTGTAATTTCAAAATGTTAAAATACTCAGTGACTACTTAACAGCTTTTAGAGCACATCATCCCTAAGACAGTGATGTTTCCAGCTGAGTCCTCTGTATACAATTATATGTTGCTAAACATTTCTCTAGGTGAAAGAAACCATTTTAAATATTTGTTTAAATTGAGAAAAATAACTTCAAAGTACTTCAGCTTTATTGCTTTTTTTGTTGTTCTATTGTTGATTTTGATGGTTTTTTTTTAAATGGAGGTTTAGGAATTTAAGGTAGCCAGTTTCTTTTAATGGTGCTGTTGATTATATTGTATTTAGTATTTCTGTCTGTAGATGATTGTAACTAGCTATAAAACTCTGAAAGCTTTTAACTAATCAGGATTGCATGAACATTTTCATGTAAAATATTTTGAGTTGCATAACTCTGTCCTCCAATGGATTATTATTTCAGATCATCACATCTGAGAGTGTGTGTATATATATATATTTAATTTATTGTTTTCTACTCAATGCAAAATTCTGTGTAGTATTCACATAGGTTTTTTTCTATTCCGTGTGTAACTCTAGGAGATGGCAAAAAGAACGCCTGAAGGACAAAGAACATCAGGTCTCTGAGGAAGTTTCTGATGAAAGCGACACTGAATTTGAAGAGGGTTTCAAAGTTCCAGGATTTCTCTTCAAAAAGCTTTTTAAGTATGCATTGTATACTTTATTTTAATGTTAAGTTGCCTTATGCTGTTAGTAATGATATTAGTAACAGTGATGCTGATTTCCAGATACCCTTTGCTGCAACTTCTGGTACAACTGTTTCTGTTAAAAAAGCTGCAGGAGCAAACCTCAGAGGTTATTTATTGTAAGCACAAAATGCAGCTTTATGAAAATAGAGTTAATAAGTGACTTGTGAGCATTGTGTTTATTAGCCAAACTAAGGATTGAGAAGCTCTCCTCGTCTCTTTTTGTAAACTTTTTATTAGCTTTCTTTTAATCTGTGTGCAGAGTGATAGGAGAATCACTTTACTTTGAAGATGCAGTGTTGGCAAATTGTGATAAATGAAAGCAAGGAATATAGGTGTTTCTGTGATTGGGTAGAGAGTGATTGAAATTTTCTGCCAGCAAAAAATATAGTCAACTTTTTTTATGAGTAGTTCTATGATCATATTATAAGATCTTTAAAACATTACTGTGGTGTCCAATGACGCTTTCAAGCAACTCATCTTGATCTCAAAAAGCTGTATACAAGAGGCAGCCCAAACAAGTTAGCAGCTGACAAGTTAACTTTATCCATAATCTTTCCCTAACTTTCAAGCATCATTGGCTTGTATTCATTTTTGTTGGCAACATTTCACACAGAAGGAAAACCATCTCCTCTTTCAAAAGCTAACTCTGAAGTCTTATAATTAGTCCAGTAGAAAGCTATGGTTTCTAACAGGCACGCATGGAGTCCCTTCCAACAGGACCACTTAGTCTTAACCTCAGAGAAATTATTACTGTTGTCCTGCAATTCTTCAGAAGGAAAGCACTAGCTCTGAAATGGAATTGAATTAATGACTTGGTTGCCAGGACCATACACAGCCAATATGTGGTTTCCAGTTGTTTATGCGAAGGTACTGCAGGAGTAATCATCCTGAGAACGGATGTGTGGTCTGAGCAACCCAAAGGGAATCGAAATAAGGCAGACAACTAGAAATTAATCTTAGAGATATCAGCCTCACTAATGAAGGGTATCCCTGTAAGCATGAGTCAGTTGGCAAAACTTCCTAAGTGGTTAGAAAGATCAATTGAGTTGAATGATTTTTCTGACTTCTAACTTAAATGCTGAAATCTCCAGCGTAGGAAGGCCCATAGTCGATAGGCATTAAACTTTTGAGTTCTGAACAAGTTTAGTAGAAAACATGGAAGTATATTGACCCAAGCAGGAGGTGTATAGCACTATTCTGTTAAGTGACCTTTCTGCATATTTGAATGGAAATCCAAAGAAGTTATATCACAGTAGAAACAGTAGATCTTTAAGTTTGTTGTCGTGGTGGTTTGGTTTTGTTTTTTATTAATGCACTTCTCTCTGCTTTGAGGAACATTCATCAAGATGTACTTAGCTAGTATCAGTGGTGCTACTATGGAGCAGAACTAAACACAGTGAGCAAGACTGACTTAAAAGCATCGCCTTACACTGTCTGCACTTAGCCTGAGAGAAGTCTGTGCAAACATGAAACAAGCTTTCTTCCTTACATGCTTTCAGTGCATGATTTCCCTAACATGACTACTGCAATGCAATTTTGTCTCAGCAGCAATGCAAATAAACACTGTTAGCTACAGTAGTAAATTTTGAGGGATGCATCAGAGGGTAATTGCTGATGTGAAATGCAATGCAAACATAACTGTCTAGAAAACTGGGCAACATTTTTCTTCGACTGTATTTTTTCAGTGAAAAACAAACAAAAAAAGTCTAATGAAAGCATAAGATTAAAGAGAATTGATTATCTCTCCATATAACTGTAAAAAATTATTTGGGAGAAACTTTTAAAGTTTTTCTTAACCTTTTCAATTGTTGCAATTTTTGCATGCTTAGATGTTTTTACAAAGAATTGGCATAGCAAATCACCTTTATGTGTTCCTCACAAGCTAATATTAATGTTTTTCTGTGTACTTTCATAGCCATTTAAATTAATGTTCTGTCCCTGAAAAAAAAAAAAAAGAGCTTTAGAAATGTATTTACAGGACGTTATTTAAAAGTATGTTCCTGTTTTTGTTTGTTCCATGTTCTAAGATACTTATCTCTGGCCTTAGCATACAGCATTCTTGTGTAGGAAAGGTTCTGGGAGTTGAAATCATCTATGTAGCTTCATGAATGCTGTTTAGTATCATATCCAGTAAACAGAAAATAAAAATCTATGCAATTAAAGTTTCATATTTAAGTAGATGCTTGAAATCTCGTGTAGGGCATTGTTCCTGTGTAGGGAGTGGAAAGACACCATAGGTGGATACTGTATTTCCTTAATGATGAGTAATATTCAGAGCTATTGAAGTATGAAAGGTTAGAAGAAGAAGAAGAAAAAAGTCTTAAATTACTCTTCAGGCTTGTTTGGAAAGCCTATCTAAGTTTGTCTTAGTGCATGAGATTGACTTAGGAAAGGGAAGCACTTTGTGACCCAGAATGACTGAGAATTTCATTTCATTGCAGAAAGTTGTGTGATTTTTTTGCTATTATCTTTCCATCCTTTAAAAAAATAAAGCTTTTGCTTTTTTTAATCTTCAGGGTCCAAAGGTTTTCCTGGTAAATTTTAATCTATTATTGTGCCTGTTTAAACCTGTTACGGTTAGTAATAGCTAATAATTTGCTCTTCACATTTTGTTCATCTGAATCTGTTTGGTGAAAGCGCCTGTGTCTTCTCTATTTTTAGATATCCTTGGAGCAGAATTTCTCCCAAACTTTATAAACGGTATTCTCTTTCTTTTTGAGAAGAAAGGGGAAGATGGAGAAAAATGCTTATAAATGCAGCTGACTTTTAAACACTAGATGTAATCCTAAGAAATAATACAAAATAACATCAGGAAATTATTGAGTAGTTGTCCTCTGAAGATATATGCTGAAAATTAGTCTGGAGTAGCTTCTGACTCAAATTAAGATTCTTTTTTTCTACATTTTTTCAATATTTCCATAAGAAAATGTTCTGACCTTTATAAAATATTGTAACAAGTAGCATCTTCACCTGGTTATGGCCAATCCTGAAAACAATTTTGTAGTTGTTTAATTTAGATTCCTGCGTTCATTAAGGTGAATTCATCCCTAATAAAGGGATTTTTAAGGGCTTCTTGGTATAATGCATTTGAGATATCAGCAGTTAGAATGATGTCTGAACCATTAGATGTGTTCTTTGATCATCTTTTTCTAACTACTCAGGCTGTTTGTTTGTTTCCTTTCAGCATTCATCTAAATCCATACAGATCACAACATAAATTGATTTTAATAGGGCATTGTAGATACTGGTGTCATTAGCTGTCAGTACTCCTAAACATTCTTTGTTGAAAGAAAAACACTTGAAATATGCATACAAGAGAATGCCCCCAAAATGACCAATTCCTATTTTACAAAAAAAAAATATGTTTTGCTCTTTGCTGTGCTTGGCACTCCAGCAATGCATGCCATCAAGAAAATAATACTGGTAACCTTGGTCTTCTAAATTACAAGACACAGAAATGCTGAAACATGGATTTTCTTTGAAATTATTTAAATATGCTGTTGCTTCACTTTTTTGTTGTTTTCAATTTAACCCCCTTCCCTTTTCCAAAAGGTTCTATTCCTGCTGCTGGCACTATTTCGTATCATTGTAAAAAAGCATGTTTTAAAATTATTCTCAGTCCAGCACCCTACCTCCACCTTTTTAGCTTGCCGTTGTAAATGTTGGTTTCTAATCTACTGCTTTTAACTAGAATGTATTTAACATTGTTGCTTGTACAATTTCCAGTGGGTGACTGGGAATAGAAACTACCCTGATATTCTCACACGATAACACACTGCAGCATCCTGTTCACTGGAATAGCTTCTATTGTTTTGCCTTCCTAAACGTTTTGCCTTGTTGACTTATTTATTCATTAAAAGAGATTAAATGTTATTAAATGAATTTACGTAAAAAGAAAGCGTAGTGTGACAGATATGATCAGTTTTGAGAGTGGAGAGTGAAGTCAAGCTGTAAGTCAAGCTTCTCCTTCAGTTTAAGGTATATGTTCCAAATAATATAATTCATGAGACCCATGCATGTCTCCTCGTCTGAAAAGATAATTATGCTTTGTTAAGAGTAGCTTTCCAAGTTACTTTTAACACTTAAAATATACATGAAATAAAATACCCTCTAATTACCATGACTATCAGTTTAATTAGAAATGTTTTAGCATTGCATAAAGAATGAAAGTCACATGTAATGTTTGAGCACATCAAAAATGTATGACCTAGTAAATACAGCACTCATGTAAAACATACATCCAGCATGTTACTGTAACTAGTATAAGAACCTTGCCAAATGATTAATTCATGAGTACTTTCTGTTACGATCTGTATTATCAAACATTTGCTATCTTCTTTTCCTTGTTTTTAGGTACCAGCAGACAGGTGTTAGGTGGCTCTGGGAATTGCACTGCCAGCAGGCAGGAGGAATTCTGGGAGATGAGATGGGATTGGGCAAGACCATCCAGATAATTGCCTTCTTGGCAGGTCTGAGCTACAGCAAGATCAGGACTCGTGGTTCAAATTACAGGCAAGTGCTCCTCTGCAGACTGTCAGTCTGTGGAGCTCAATTAATATTTCATCAGATGTATTGCTGGTGGAGGAGGGTCCTGTGAATTATTAATGACATTTCAATTACAATATTCCTTTAATTCTTTTAGTGGGGGACATCAAAGGAAAAATTTTACGAGACAATGGAGCTGTAGGGCAGGAAAAATTAAACATGTAACACTTTTAATGAATTCCAGGCATTGATGCTTCATTTTGCAGATGAGCCGCACTAGATATTTTGGGTCAATACAGTGTCTAAGGTTAGCTTCCACAAATGGATTGTTTACAAACTCAATTACATTAATATCAATAGTTTACACAATATGGAATTTTAAATTAGATGTAATACCTTTAGTTTCATTTATTAAATTTTACATTAAAATATTTGTTCTGGCAAGACACCAGGTGAATGCTTTACAGGAAGCAGCAAGCTGATTTGCGATGAAAGTTAGAGTTTCTGATCGGCAGGGAATTATCTATGCCAGAAAAATAGTAGTAGTAATAAAAACTGTAACTTACACAGAGGAATTTCCATCTTTGTTGTTTTCAAAACTATATTCAAGTGACTGGCTTACAAAAGCTATCATATTCTTTTTTTATTATTGAACAATACTATGAAATTCTTTCTTTATAGGTGAAATTACCGGAAAGGATACTTGTTGGCATTCTTGGATTTACAAATGCATGCATGAATAATACTTGAATTTTCTAGTTTTGGTGGCTCTTTATCTGATGTGAATTACGACATGCAATTAAGCAAATATTGCAGTACTATACGGAACAAAAATGTTAACTATATATAGAGGGACATTCAGATTATGTTCAGCATGTACTTGAATTGTAAAATAATGCTTTAAAGAGAAAACATTACTGTCTTTTGGAAGAATTGTATTCTCCATTTGCTTTCAATTGTAGCCTTTCTATACAAAACTGCCATGCTGTACTCCATCACTCAAGCCAGTTGATTTACTTTGATATGACTGCCTGTTTTAAGGATGCTGCTCTACAGATGACTTTGTGCAGGTATATTACCTGCCCTAGTTGGAGGCCCACTGAGTTGATAAAATTCCTTCAGGAACACCTCTTGACATGGTTACACAGTTAGAGTCACTAGGACAGTGCAGTGAGACTACAATGAATCTTTGAAGAGGCCAAAATATAATTAAACACCTACGTTGCAATGTTCTTTCTGCACATGAAAGCATGCGTTCTGTTCTTTCTGGTGCATCTAATTAGCAAGTCCACCACCAGAGTAACTCCATGGAAGAAAACAAGCTTTTTTTTATTATTATGAAACTTTTTATTCTCATTTTGCCTGTGTGTCTAAACAATTTGGTCTTTGCATGTTCAAGTAATTTCCACAGCTGCACTCTGAACTAGGAAAGTACTAACACTAGGTGGTTAGCTTCTGTCTGACAGTTGTGTAGTCTAGTAAGCAGAAGACCTCCTGGTCAGTGTGGTTGAGAAGCAGGCTTTGTTAAGAGTGGGCATAGTTGTGTTGTTAACATGTCCAAGGGACTTGATACCTCATTGCCTTGATGTGTAGAGGGAGCTAGTGTACTGCTGTATGAATCTGGCACTGCAGCCTTTCCTGTAGTTTCTCTCTGCCTCGGCTCTCATTCTGTAAAATGGAGACGGTCGTAGTGTTGTTACTGTGCAGAAGAGCAAAGATTGTTGTATTTGGTAGCACTTGGCTATTAAGACAATAGGGCCATTTTGGAACGTTCGAAATACACGGCTATATTTTTTATTCATGAAATTTTCTGCAGAAATATCCTTCAAAATAAAGGAGTAGAAATTTCCTTTTGTAAACTGATTCTGATTCTGAGATTTATAGAGGGAAATGTCTTCTATTGAACAAGTTGAGGTAGGTGCAAGAAGCAAGGGGACTTTCACACCAATGGTCTGTTCACAAGAACAAAACACCAGCAAGCTTCGCATAACCCATTTCTAGCTGTATTTAGATTGAAATCTGTTGCTGAAACCTGATGAACAGCTTATGGGTCCATGAGCTTGAGTGCTTTTTTCCAGGTACATTATTGTGTCTAATGAAGAGATCGCCCTTCACTAGACCCTCTTTCATTTATATGAGAGATCAGATGAGAAACTCTGCCATAAAGTTTAGACATGGATTGCTTACTCATATGTGCTCTTCAAGATACTGAGATATATAAACATTAAGGCTTGATATGTACTATGAGTGACAGAGAGATTGATTTCCACAATACTGATACTGAAGTAAATATGACACAATACTGACACAATACTGAAGTAAAAGTCTATTGCCCCTGATTTTTTTTATTACTATTTTTTTGCTCATGTTGCTTGTTCTTTGAGTACTTGTAAACACAGAAGGTTTACAACTTTCTTTTTCTTGGTAGTAAGTTGCAGGAGTAAATCTTATGTGCAACTTTAGGTAAATCCAGTTAAATAAGAGCTAATAAAGAATACTAGCTATGAATTTGGCTTTTATAAATTAGAAGCAACAGAAGAAGATTTGAGTATTTTTTGCGTTTCCAACTTTTAACCTCCCCTTGGATTGCTGGGATTTCTCATCTTTAATTAGACTTTGGAAAGCTTTTGTATAATACTTTTTTTGATGATTAGAGAGATGAACAACATCCAGGTTGTCCTGCGCATGTATAAGCTTTTAATAATCAAGATTATTTCTAAATGTCAGCAGTTTCTGAAGGTGCTAACAGTTTTGTTTTGTTTTTTAAAGCAGAGCATTGCAGGTGTTTGGGATTTTTTTCTTTATTGCTGTATGTACGTGATCTTTAATTTAAACTGTGATCGTTTGAAATGCTTGTTTACTACCACTTGAATAGTGCATAGTTGGCTCGTGACTATTTTGTATCATATGAAGACACAGACCAGGATGTGGTAATTGTAGCTATTGCCTTTGTTTCCAAAGTCATTTTGTTCTAGTTTTTAAGCAGCAAGTATTTTTGAAAAATAACCAAGCTTATATTTTTGTTCCTGCTCTAATATACTTCCTGCATGGTTGATGGTATTTGTTCCTGATGGTAATATTTCTTGTTTGGCTGTCATGCAAGAGATTTTGTCCTCTTTTTAACCGTAAAAGTGTCTCTGAAATTTACATACAGAAAGACTTTATTTCAAACATTTCCTCAGTGAATCTCAGAAACAGTTGTATGAGTATGAGCAGGAAATGGATGAGATGGTTTTAGCCCAGCTCTGACCTCAACTTATTTGGATGTTACATTCTGTTTCTTTATAGTCCTTGTATTATCTTGTGATCTGTAAATTGTGATGATAATAGTATAGTATATTATCACCATGAAGCAAAACACGTTTGAGACCATATGTGCACTTTTTTTGGGTGTAGAAGTAATAAAATGGTTGTTAATAATTTCTTTTTCTCTTAAAGAAATATAGTCACCAAAACCTGATTTGTATTACCATGGGATGCAGTATGAAGTTCCCTTATGCCTTATTGTTTGGAGCTTTTCTGTTTCTGTGTTTATGTTGATAGATTTTATCCATTAACTGCTCACTGCATTCAATAGATAGGCTGTTCTAGCTTTTTCCTTGTTATCTACCTCTGGAAAAAATTATAGAAAAAGAGTGCCAGTTAATTTCCGTAGCTCTTGTATTCCACTCGAATAATCAAGTGTGTCAGATTATTTTAACATAGGGTATTTATTTCATGTTGAAGGTTTGGTTTTTGCTTGTGTGCTTTTAGGTACCAGGGATTGGGTCCAACGGTCATTGTTTGTCCAGCTACTGTGATGCATCAGTGGGTAAAAGAATTCCACACTTGGTGGCCTCCATTTAGGGTCGCCATTCTCCATGAAACTGGTTCTTACACCAACAAAAAGGTAATAATTGACATACATTTTGTAATTCCAGAAACTTGTATTTTTATGTGCTAGCCAAAAAAAAAAAAAAAAAAAAGAGTATCCTCTGTTCCTGAATGTTTCTGTGCAAGCTTGTGATCTTCCTCTGATTATTTTAAAAAGTTACAAAATTCACCGCCTTGTACAGATTTGTTAGGAAACAGGACAAAACGGGAATTGTCATTCCTGGAGTACAATTACATTATAATACATAATAATGTTACTTGAACAAGTTAAACGTAACAGGTTTGTTGTTCAGAGCACTTTGCTTGTGCTGAAATCCACGCTGCCATGACTAGACTGCTTGTAAACCAGATTGCAAGTAGTTCAAGCTTGCTATGGGGCCCCTGCAGGGTTAGACATAGCTCAGCTTTTTATGGAATTGAAGTGCATAATTGTTTTAACATGTTATTTTCCTTTAAAAGTCTATCCATTTATGGTAGCCAACATAGTATGATATCTAATCTACTTTTACAGTGGTGCTCGTGTGCTAGTAACTGCCGTACATGATTTGGTGTGAGAAGGTTTTTAGTCTTTCTGCTGAAGGTAGACAAGTCAACAGTAGAGTTGGTAACTGAGAGAGCCTCTCTGAAAGAACAGAAAAGCTTCAGAAGACTTCTTGAGTTTAATGAGAACTTTACTGCTTTATCTCAATTTCCATAAGGCTTTCCTTGCCTACTGGTTATTTAAAAGCATGTAGTTTCTGCTAGCCGCCTTTACAGTTCAGTGAAAATTTAAGCCCATTTATTCTGTAAATAAATAAATAAAATAATTGGATGCAATCTGTAGTTTAGATACTTAAACCAGAAAGATGCTATGTATCCTCAATTCTCTGAATTCATTGTGGAGAGCCCTCTATACTATTGATTAGTTTGCAAAGCTTCTCTGTAAATTTCCATGAAGTTTCTCTTCACTATGTCTCACTGTCACTCAAAGACATGATCCATCTATTCTTAATGTCCACGTTATAATTATGAAGCAGTTTGCAGTATTATCAGCTGCTTTTGCTGCAGCTGATCAATGTAGGAACCTATTAGTATACATATATGCTTCTGGTACTGGTGAATTCTTTCCTTGCACATTCGTGATATTGATAAATATTTAATACTTTCTGTTTGCACAGGCAAACTAATTTCTTTTCAGTTGACCAATATGTCAGTTAATATCACCTGGTCTCCTTTAATGATAGTGTTACTTTGTTGGTTTTATTTTCCTCAAGCAGTGCCTTTTCCGGCTTTTAATTCTATTGGCCAGTGTCTTTATATGCGTGTTCTTATTCCATTTCTGAAGTTGAAGCTTCAGACAAGTCGGGATTTTCAACCCTTGGTACCTTGCTTGAAGAAAAACAAGGAAAGCTTTTTATTTTTTTCTCTTGGCCTCATATTTCAGGTACTTAACTGGATTTGCAGGATTCAGCAAAGCATTTTTTTTATTTCTCTTTAAATGTTTATTGAATTTCTTGTAATAACATTAAAATGATATGGTGCTTAATTGCACTTGATTAAACATATCGTGAGGTAATCGATGCAGTTACAGCGCATGGCAAAAAAGGAATAGCACACTCTAATGTGCTAATGGCTTCCTGATGTTCAATTAACTTGGTATGTCTTCAAGCCCTAAAAGTCTGTTGACCTCAATAACATGCTTGCACATCTTCCTAAATAAAATTAGTGTGCATGTATTTTGGGGGTATTTGTCAATTAAAGAACTTGACAAACCGAATCTAATTTTTTCCGTCTGTGGGAATAGTCAGGTTTTCATAACTTTACCTCCCCATTGTGCTCCTACAAATACCTACTCAATAACTTAAAGAATTTGGATACCATACGATCACTTTAGATAGGTTCGGTTCTCTTATCCTGCCCTTTTGACAACTGCAACAGGATGCTTTAAATGAGAGTCACTGCTAATGGGGTCATCACCTCATGCACATTTATTCAGTTATTTCTTAACCAAAAGAGGCAAGGCTTATGACTAAAGTAAATTAAAAAAATAGGATCATTAAATGATCTATGTCAGAAAAGACCTTCAAGATCAAGACCTTCAGGTTGAAGGTTGGACCTTCAAGTCCAACCATCACCCTGATCTACTGAGTCCCCTTGCTAAATCATATCTCGTACTGTCACATCCACATGTCTCTTAAATACCTCCAGGAATAATTCCCTGGGCATCCTGTTCCAATGCTTGACCACCCTTGCCATGAAGAAATTCTTCCTAATATTCAGTCTAAACCTTCCTGGTGCAACTTGAGACCATTTCATCATGTCCTGTCACTTGTCACTGAGAAAAGAGACTGACACCCTCCTTGCTGCAAATACTTTCCCATCCTAGTAGTCGTCTTCAGAGATAGCTTGAGGCCATCTGGAAGAAATGTAACACTTGATTTTATTTTATTTTTTTCTGCTTGTGGTCACAGAAGATCGTTTGGTTCTTCTGTGATGATTAATGTGTGTAAGTTTAAAGTGGAGAGAAGAATCAAACTGAAGTAGTAGTCCTCCACCATGAAGTCAGCTTTCAGTTTGAGTATGGTACAGCAATTGTGGCTGAGTCCTTTGGTGATGTTTTATACTATTAACCTCTCGCAGTAGTTTACACTCAAACCTGATGTAGCTTAAAAGTGACTTGCAAATACCAAGTGCTCTGACGCCTCTAAGAATGTGAGAAAATAAAGAAGTAAATCCAGCTTCTTGGATTTACACAAAGACAACATGAACTTCAGTTATCTTGGCTTAACATCTCAAATGTGGGAGGTGGCTGCATTGCTAAGATCAAGGCTGAATTTTTAATATCTTGATCTTTAGAACAAGTATCATTGTGGTTAATTATTCTTTCTGGTGGTAATCAGATTCAATCTGTAAAGCCTTAACTACTTATTTATTCTAGCCAAATGCTGGACAAAATGCAGCCCTCAAAAGCAATTGTCTCTTCATGATGCTTGCACCTATGGAGCCATCTGTTTGAAGATGACTTTGCACACCGTAGATTTTAAGCCTTCTGCCCTCACAGTAGAGTACATAATCTACATGCAAAGAAAATAAACTCAAGAGATTACAGTTCTTGGCATGACTGGATATAGAACCTTTATTTTAGCCAAAGACTCTCTTTCTGTGTTACAGATCAAACTTGGATAAACTTTTTATTATGCCACAACAAATAACATTCCTCCTAAATATGTAGTAAGTGCTCTAGCTTTTTTTATTGCAACATTTACATTATTAAACATTGTAATGTGTTCTTGTGAAGCTTCTTCGTGGTGCCATTTAGATTGTTTTGTTGGGGGCAGGGAAATGATAAAGAGGTTTTATAGGTTGAATTTATGGATCTCTGGACTTAATGGTTGGTTATGAGATAGTGAAAAGGCTGCTGAACAATGCATTTTTGATTGACAAATTATATATAGTTGTGTAAGTGACCAGGTAGGTATCATCTTGGTGAGTTCACACGTGCCTTAAAGGCATCTGAAAGTTTAGAGAATTTCATGGCTATCGTTAGTTAAGTTCTTTAAGTTCAGTCTTACGTGCGTGTTTCTATTTAAGAATATTACCATTATAATGCATAATGAGTACAGGTTCCCTTAATTATTCTTTTAAAAGGACTACTTTAGCTGCTAAAAAGATAAATATTATTTCTCTATGCGTTAACAATTGTGGGTTTGTATCTACAGCAAGGTAATCAACAGGAAGAAAAGGTTTGCTTAAAGGCTTGTCTGTAGAAAACATCAGTGAATTTTTTTAGCCTTAAGAAATGGTACTTGCTGAAAATCTTTTAGCCTTTGTATGTTGCGTGTGTCACAGTGAAGATGGAGCAACACAATCTATGTAATGACCACAATGTTAGGTGAAAATACTGTCTGTAAATTGCAAAGGCCTAAACTATTGTGCTGAACAAATCTGTAAGATCAGCCTTATTCCATTCATTTGCATGTTCCTGTGTTCATTAGGAACACTAGGTCTTCTTTTTAAAGACCAGAGTTCAGAATTTCAAAGCTCAACAACAGCTGTGTTCTTTTGTCATCAGTAGGATTTGTCTCTAATCTGAACTTATTTTTATTTTTTTTTAGTTTAACAGCGTATGCCCTGAAATACTTCATTGAAGTGTATCCCTAAGAGAGAAAAATAATAATAAAATAAAATTTCTGAGTCTAAACAAATGGTAATTGTGAATTAAAGACTACGTCATAAAATATTGCAAATTCTGAAGTGACATGGTATTAAACAGCATGTCCAATATTAAATCCATTATCATATTTTAAAAGATCTGTAATTATTCCAATAACTGCAACTAAAGCTAAAGCACCCTCTATCAAAGTCTCTAGTACAATAAAATGATAGTTAATAGGTGTTGTAGTGTGAGTTGTTAAAATTGTGGTGTTGTATTTCTTCATTGTCAGCACAAATCCTTGTTTATTAAAAATTTAGCTTGAAGGAAACTTTAATTAATTACAGGTTCAGTAAATCCTGACTAGGATTCTGCTGTGGTGTGTTTACAGTGAATGGCCTTCATGTGCCTGCGTTTCACTTCTGTTCTTTCTGCTACCTGACAGCGTGATTTATGGCTGTTGTTTTCTGCTAGTCCACTGCTTGCCCTCTAGGAGGGATTGGTCTCTTGAGCCTCCATAATAACAGCAGCACTTTCACAAAACATCTTTTAATGACAACAGTGTAGCATTCTGTAAGTCAGGCTAATTGCAGACATACCCTATTAATTGCAAAAACTAGGAGAGGTTACATATTTTACAAGCTTTTAATTTGAAATCGCCCGAGATGATTTGTCTTAAGTGTTTGGGTAGAGATGCCTACGATATTCTATGATAGGCCATCGCCGAGGCTCCAGGACACTGTTGCAGACTGTGGGCAATGCACCAGCTCGAATTAAGGTTTAGATGTTCACACCTGCCTAGAACTCCTGCTATGTCTGTAATACATTTTGTTGTAAAGGTTGCATATCCTCTTGAGAATCACAGCATTGACATTAGATGATGTGTCATGTTTTTACCGGGAGATGATAATCAGAAAGTAAAAGTTTTTGCACAGTTAAATGCAGAAAAACATTTTGAATCTTGGGTTATGTCTCTGAGCAAGAAGTCATGGTAAGAAATTTTACAAGATCATGTACTCTTAACACCATATGATTCTTTCAGAAATAGTTTTTTTTTTCATTTAAAGCACTTCTAATAAGTGTTCTTAATGTTTTTGAATATGCAAATATTTTAGGAATGTGATTTTTTCATTGTTGTCGTTCTTTCCTTTAGCAAATTCTGCAGTGGTTCTACTTTAAAAAAAATAAATATATATTTATTTATTTATTTATTTTCTTTTTACACTCACTGTACTTGTTTAATACAGAATTGCCCCCCAGCTCATCTTCTGCTTTTGCCCCTGCATGCTGATACGGCGTACATTAAATCAGTGATAAAACTCCCATTCATTTTGCTCAGGTCCTATGTCATGGACTAATACGTGCAGCTCTTGGAAAACTACTGAATAAATAGTCAATGTACTCTAGGAGTGAATTCATGTGTAAAATAGGGTATGAAATTCATGAAACTGTAAATACGGAATGGGCTTGAGCTTCCACAGATTTTAAGGTAGTTTTGACATCCTCTGACTAAAAGCAGGGATTAATTCTGGGTGCAGCTTGACTATTTTGAGAGTAATCTAAAGCAAAAGTTTAGAATTGGTGGTTACCAGTTTATATATCTTTCACACGTATGGGATTGATGCTTTTATTTTTTATTGGCAATAAGGTAGCAGCTAACAATAGTCCTATTTTCCTGTTTGCTGTGTAAACACAATATAGCAGAAAGGAAGATTATCTTCATAGTTAGGATGCCCCTCTGGGAAAAAGGAAATTTGGTTTTGTTTTCCCTTCCCTATGTAAGCTTCAGTGACCTCATTTATGTCCTGATATGCAAAGATGCTTAAGCACCTAATTCCAGTTGATTTCTGTAGCAGTTAAGCACCTTGATCCAAATAACCGAATCCATCCAAATAAATAAATAAATACAAATTGGTCTGTGCTCTTTCCCTTCCTGTATAGCAGAAGATAATATCAATCTTCTATTAGATTTATATGTTGAGGACAAATGCAGGAAAGATGCAGTTCTCGAATACTGTGGATGCTGTGAAAGTATTCAAGGAAGGTGATGTAGACTGCTCCTGCCCTAGGTAATTCACAGCTAAAAAGGCTAGTTAAAGACATGGGGAAAGGATATAGCTTACAAGAGAAGCATGCAATTTGGTGGTTAAATAAGAAATTATTAATTCTATTAATGAAAAGAGTAGGACAGAATTTAGGATTAACCAGATAATTTTTTGTGATTGTTTTTGTTTTTCACTTTATTTATTTCTAACATTCTATTATATCTTGGATGCAGTACACAAAGGTAGATTTGTGATGTGAGTATAGGAGAACTTGAAGAAACTAGTTATTTTGATCAAATTTCATGTTTGAGTTTCATACGCTGCCTTTGGAAACAAAAATACTGATTGCTTCTTACCAGGCTTCAGGTCAAATTCTGATCTGTTATACCACAATATTCAGGTGCTTCATTCTTTTATAGATAAGTTGAGAGTCCTATGATCAGTTTATTTTACAGTGATTTTCTTTGCGAAATAAATTATTTGCTCTTTCAAAACTTTTTAAGCATACCTTGGACAGCAAACCTGTACTTATGCAAGTCTGAATTTTCAGTCTTGCTCTGTTACTGACAGCATGCACTTTTTGCTTTTAGGTGAAACTAATTCGTGAAATTGCTTCATGCCATGGAATTTTAATTACCTCTTATTCATACATTCGACTGATGCAGGATAACATCCACAGCTATGACTGGCATTATGTGATTTTGGATGAGGGTCACAAAATCCGAAATCCAAATGCTGCAGTAACACTTGCGTGCAAGCAGGTACTTTATCAAAAACAGGTGAAAGATTTTCAGTGTGGCGGGGAGGAGGGCCAAGATCTAATAGCCTTATTAAGTTAGCATAAAAGCACACATTTGACCATTAAGTTAGAATAAAGCATAAATCACAATGTTCTATATTTGACTATTTAATTTACGTAATATTTTAAATGAGTTTACATCATTTATAGAGATTTATAGAGAAAAACATCAGAAATGTTAAATGGAGTAGGAATTTACCATTAGGAACAAATGTTAAATTAATGTTAGTCTTTATTTTCTGCTAACAGTTTGTGGGCAATATATTACAGAAGGTTGTGTATTTCAGTAGCGTGGGACCATATATTATAACATGAGAATTCATTGGTGGTAGAATTGAAAATCCTCTGAAGCAGGAATCACGTTATACCATAAGCCATGAAAATGACTTACTTCTGTCTTTGTTTTAATTTTGCTTTGTTTTAATTACTAGTTCCGCACACCCCATCGCATCATCTTGTCTGGTTCTCCTATGCAAAATAACCTAAAGGAGCTCTGGTCCCTCTTTGACTTTGTATTCCCAGGGAAACTGGGAACGCTACCTGTGTTCATGGAGCAATTTTCTGTTCCAATAACCATGGGAGGATACTCCAATGCCTCTCCTGTGCAGGTAAGTGCATCAAATATATCAGTTCAGTAGAAAAAATGTTATGTTGTTAAGAAACTGACTTTTAAATGTACCTCATGATTTACATTCTAGACACTTTTTCAGTAGAGTCACATGTATATGTTTTACTTATGCGTATGTGAAAAAAAATATTCAACTAAATGAGACCATTTTTTCTATAGAGAGGCGTAGCATATACACAGTTATTTCTTGTCAAGAAAGTTGAAAAAAATATAAGTACTCTCTGATATAAAGTAAAGTTATGCAAGTTGGGGGAGTGGAGGCCTAATCTCATATTTTGATATATTTAAATAGAACTTTCCTCCTTGATTTCAAGCTTCAGCAAATTGTTTCAGATGCTATTGAGGAATGCTTAAAACAGAAAGCTATTTTCATTTTTTAAAACAAAAATAGGTATCAGAAGTCTGAAAGTATATAAACTAATTTGAAAACAAAAATTTTTTGGAATATCTTCTGAATAAATGTTCCTATTAATATTTGCACTTACGGTTCTCTATAACTTCGTAAACACATTTCAAGCTGCCTAATAGATAAATCATATAGTAATCTGTAGACTAAAGTTGTATATAAATGCTAACAAATTTGCTTTCTATTAAATATTATTTTTAATGTTTTGCACATACGCATTTCTAAAGTTTTTTCTTTGAGCTTAAGTGCCTCCCTTGTCCGAAGCTTAGTAATTTAAAATTGGACAGCTAATTTGTTTTTTTACATATCAATAATTTATTGTATTCTTTGTTTTGCTTTAAGAGAAATGAAGGTATTTTTAGCCATTATGTACAGTTAATACCCATCTCACACATCCATTACCCATTATAGAACCATATGCTCCATTTGAGGCCAGAGTGACCTTTAGTTTCTGTGATCATGGAGATTTTCTTGTACCGATTTTTTTTTAATAGTCTCAAGCGGACACTAATCTTCACTTATTGTCTAGTAACCACCATTGCTTCAGGCCTTTTTTTTTTTTTTTTTTTTTTGATCTTTGGTATGTATTAGCACTTAATCATGTGTGGTTTTGGTTCTGTGCAAGTTTATACTCAGGTCAGTTTTTAAAAGAAATCTTATTTCTGGTCTCAGATTCCACTAACTCACTAAAGATAAATGAGTGGTATCTGAGAAAGAGTTATTTATTCAGTGTTATTGTTGCTATCATGAATTTATTGCAATTCATGTTGTATTGAGTAAATAACTGTAGGTCTGCATAAATCATAAAGCATCTCATTTTATGAGGACTTTCCTATTACTAATTATTGAATTTTGCTTTTTGCTAAAATTAATATCAAGAACCAAAGTAGTTTTTGCTTTTTCTTCCTTTTTCAGGTAAAAACTGCATACAAATGTGCATGTGTGTTACGGGACACCATAAACCCCTACTTGCTGAGAAGAATGAAGGCTGATGTTAAAATGAGCCTTTCGCTTCCAGATAAAAATGAACAGGTTTGCTTATCGTTACTATTAAATCTGAGCCCTCTTCCTCCCCCAAATCCAGTCTCTCAAGAACATTTGTCAATAATTTGTGCTAGTAACAGTTGAAATGCTATTTTAACTGTAGATAACCAAATTTTGAATTTCCATATTCTTTAAAGAGTCTGGGCTACTGTTAAGAATGCAATCATAAGCAGATCAAACAAATTATGTTTTTGTTCTTGTCAGTCACAGGGCCCTATGTAAGTTTGACATAAAGCATAATATTGTGTGCCTTTCAGGATGTAAATACGTGATTTTTTTTTCCATTTTAACTCATCAAACCACCTGAAAAATCATTTTAAGCTCACACTCAAATGCTAGTGACAGTACAGGTTACATGTACTAACCTGTTGTTTTCACAGGAAGTTCTGAGAATTTGCAATTTGTAAGGGACAAATTTGTAAGGCACCGTGAGAAGTGTTTCCTATAAAAGTAGCTTTGAGAGAATGTCAGCACTGCACAGTTACCTCATTAAAACTGAAAAATGGCAGCTCCTCCAAAACTAAAATTTGAGAGGAAAAAACAACTGGGAAGTGGCACAGAAAATATGATGAAACCCATCTCAGTGTTTGTATTCGCTCTCTAAAATTCTAACAAATGTTTATTTCTAGTGGTGTCTATACATTATCTGTTAATTCAGTATTTCAGTATGTTAGATGTTTCTGTGAGGTTTATTTGTAGCATTGTAAAACTTTAAAACTTGCTTAGTCTGGAGTTTACAGGTTGGGCTTGAGCTGTTTGTTTTGTTTTGGTAGGTCCTCTTTTGTCGTTTGACAGATGAGCAGCGTCAAGTCTATCAAAATTTCATTGACTCTAAAGAAGTCTACCAGATTCTCAATGGAGACATGCAGGTTGGTATTAATTAAGGTTGATGACAGGTAGAGATTGATGGATTAAGTCATGGATTGACTTCCACATTCTTTTAGCTGGATTCTGAACAGAAAGGAAAACACATTCATCTCAGTTCTGCTTTTGTGGATGTTTGCTTTTTTTCTTAGAACTGTTTCATGGAATACATAGAGTTAGTGGTTCCTATGTAATGGCATGACCAGGTAAAAGTAGGAATGGAATGGGCTTCAGGATATGTTTGTGGTCATGGGAACGAATTACAGCTTGTTAGATGACCTGCAGTAGTTAACTGTATGCATGCTTTCATCCAATTGCAAATGCAAAGCAAAGGAAGAGTAATTTGCCCTGAAAGTACACAACAGGTATGGTAACTTCTTGATGCAACAGTTGATGATTTCAGTCTTAGTATATACCAGAGCAAATAGTAAACATCCTTGTTATTGTCTTCATAGTCACTTCAACATAGTTTGACTCAATCCTCACAACGTAGATGTTGAAATTGCTGTGGCAAGGATGACAGCAGTAATAGAAATACAGTTTCAAATGCCTGCTGTTGCCTGTGTAAAAGGTCTGCTATTCCTTGTTACTCTTACATTTCACACATTTGGTCCGTTTGACATTTGTATACGTGCAGTGGACACTTTTCACTCCCATTTTAGCTGTAGGGCACAGATATATTTTTTTGTAATAAGAATATTTTTTGTTGTTGTTATAATGCATTATTTACTACATTTACTTGTCTTGTGAGCTGTGAAATCTTTTCTCCTCTCATCCTCAGTGGCTCCAGCCAGTTGCATGGTCATTACAGCCTTGTATATTGCAGTGCCAAACAAAGCAGATATTTACCTGACCCTTTTTTTTGACTTTTTTTTCCAGATCTTGCAATGGTACAGGGGACAAGTTTCATTGAGTGGCTAGCAATTTTAGTTATCACAATGAAAATTATTTTAAGGAGCTTGATCTTCAAGAGGCAGCTTATACAAGACTATCTGCAGAAATTTGCTAAGGTGTTACAAAATAGGCTCTCATATTTTCTGGAGATTTGAAAATTTTGTACAGTGAATGTCAGTGCTTTTGTTGGATGTTTTTTTGACGTCACCTGTGAATCCCAGCTGAAAAAACAAAACCTCACTGTTGTACAGATAGACCATAGATTATGTGCTGGCTCATCCAATTTTTAGTGATGGAAGATTGATTCTTTCAAACCTTTTTTTTTAATGAGTGTCCATTCTATCAGATGAATTAATAACACTTGTAATATTATCGAATAAATAACTGAATAGAACTCTTCTAACATGGCATCAAAAGTGATGGTTTTCAACATCATGTGTTTGTTTAAATGTGTTCACTCACCTGTTCTTTGTTACATGCATTCTGGTGGGTATCCTTCCTAGTAAGAATTTTAATATGTTCCTTTAATAGAACAAACTTGATAGATTTTTTTTTTTTTGAATAGGAAAAGTCTGACCATGAGCTGCAGCTAGGGACTGCTTCTGCTAATGTGGAAATTGTTGCAGAATACACTTAACCTTGTCATCAGAATAGGTTCACTGTTATATATTTTCATTGACCTTCTCTTGTACTGCTTTTTCCCAAGAAGTTCCATGATACAAGTGTTGGCATCCATTGGTCTCTCTAAAGAGCAAACCCCTATTAAAAACACTCTTCTTGATGATGATTAGATTAATACGTTATTATTTTTCTTGTTCTTAGCCACAATTCACATAGCTACAAGTATTTGTCAAGAAATAAAAATATTCTTTCTCCTGTATTCTTTAGGTTTTCTCAGGATTAGTAGCTTTGCGGAAGATTTGCAACCACCCTGACCTCTTCTCTGGTGGTCCCAGGATTTTGAAGGGTGTACCAGATGCTGAAGTGGAGGAATCAGATCAGTTTGGATTTTGGAAACGCTCTGGAAAAATGATAGTGGTAGAGTCTTTGCTGAAAATATGGCACAAGCAAGGTCATAGGGTGTTGTTTTTCACTCAGTCAAGACAAGTAAGAGGACCTAATTGTTTTTACTTTAGTTGTTAGTAAAACTGAAAAAGTGTGTATTTCTTCCAACAAGGCTTGTAATTAAAAACAGAGTTGTTCTTTTTTTTGGTGTCCTTCTCATAAAATTAATATTATGTTATTGGGAGAAAAAAAAGCGTAATGTCTTTGGAATAACTGGAGATCATCAGTTCCATAGCTCATAAGCTTTACTGGAATGACAGTGTTGTGGCAAGTGTTGCCCAAATTGAATATACTGGGCCAAAGCTTCCATCTTCTATATAGCTTCTAGCTATATAGAAGCTTCTAGCTTATATATAAAAGCTTCTAGCTTATATATAATACCAGGCTGAAGCAGTGGTGATGTATTTATTGTCCCTTCTGAACAACTTCAGGATAGAACTGGTAGTCTGTTACATCTAATCCTGAGAATTGCATCTTTTGGGCCAGTAGCATAGCCAGTGACCTTCATTCATTTTCCCTGTATATTCATGATTTTGTCTTGGTTCTGTGGATTCCCTGGAATGCTGCACCACTTACTTATTTAAATTATCTTGAGACCACAGCTCATGGTTTCCCACACCAAGTACAAACATTCCAGTCTTGTATTCAGCAATGAAATAACTATTCTTTTCTTTACCCCAATTACATATGTTGATGAATTTTCCGCTCACTTTATATTCACAAGTTGTTGGTTATTTTTCTTGTTTATTTGATTGGCACTGTGATTCTTGTGACTTAATTCTCATGACAGAAATTCTCATGACTTAATCAGAGAGTTGCATAGCCTTCACATCTGGATTTTATTAACTTTTTTTTCCCATCACAACAGATGTTGCAGATCCTTGAAGCCTTTGTGAGAGGCAGAAGCTATTCCTACCTCAGGATGGATGGCACCACAACAATAGCTTCCAGACAGCCCCTTATAACAAGATATAATGAGGTGAGATGTTGTATCCCATGTGCTAATTAGTGGGTATAATACCTAGGCTTACCTTGAGTTCTTGGCACTCCTTTTTGATCTGTTTTTAGAATCATAGATTCATAATATCCTGAGTTGCAAGGGACCCACTAGGATCAAAAAACATACTGCTTCAGGTTTGAGACACAAAACTGGGGAGTTCGGTCAAATGAAACCACTTTCTTAGTGTAAGGGGAAAAGCGTCATCTTTTTTTTCATACAAGTTGGGTTTTCTGCTAAGAAAAAAGGAAAAAGAAAAAGGGTTGAAGGAAGAAAAAAGAATTTTTGTTGGGCAACAGTAAATGAAATCTAGATCAAACTACTTTTATTTGTCAAAAGAGATATTAAATAAATGAGGAAACTTCTTCTTCTTCTTCTTGGCTCCCTTTGGATTTTTGCAAATAATAATAATAAAAGAATCCAGGAAATAATGAAAATGATCTCGTGCTTTGGTAATTCTTTTAGTAAATTCTATCTTGCATTATAGGACAAATCCATATTTATTTTTCTTCTGACAACTCGTGTTGGTGGTATTGGAGTTAACTTAACTGGTGCTGACCGGGTTATTATTTATGATCCTGACTGGAATCCCAGTACAGACACACAGGTAAGTTTGGTCCATTGCATTCCATTTACTAGCTAAGTTGAAATAAAACTGAAGGTGATATGACGTCTATAGCGTTAAAGCAGTATGTTGCTCTTCCCTAAGTTGCTGTTGCCAGCAGTGGTCAATTAGGGGACAGCTCCACATTATGATTGCTCTTGTGGCAAAGCCAATTTAAGCGGTTCCCACCACATCCCCTTTATGCTGTTAGGTCTTACCACTCTTCAGTATTGTCGATTCATATAATCAGAGTTTAGCAAAACAAACAGTTGAAATGGACTGGAGGTTTTTGTATTTTTTTTTCCCAAATAAATAAACAGACTAGATGTTTCTCAAGGAAGAGTACAACTGTTCAGCTGTTGAACAGGCATGACTGTTTGTGGTGGCAATGCAGGGTAAGAAAAGGAGAACAAATAAATGTTGCTTAAATTGGGTTTGTCAATCAATAATGATATGTAGCTGTGTCCTTAGGAGAAGCTGCTTTTAAGCCAACACTTTAACGGAATTGTTCTTTATTTGATGATGCTACGAGACTCTGCATTATCAGATCCCTTAACAGTATGTGGAGCTTACACATACTTTTTTGAGAGTTAAAAGTGATTTCTGGTGGAAATCCTGCATAACTCTGAGATCTGCAAGTGTGCAGTCTGACCTAGAGTGGTCTGTTTTAGTGGTTGGTTCAAGATGTTCAGTAAAAGCTTTCAGTTGAGAAAAAGGAGTAAAATTCAAAGGAAATATATATAAGTAGATCTCTTTCGGAACAAGCTTGTATAAAGTATATATCTGGGATATATACTCAGAACTCAGACGTGAGTTCTAATTTTAAGATACTAATTTATTCTTTGAGATTCCAAATAGAATTCTTGGTACAATTGGATTCTTGTCTTTCTACATAGGTAAACTTTCTAAATTGTTTTCCTCTCCTTCTGAATTAGTTGTCCTAATGCTGTAGAAATACCACAGCTATTAACTTTTTGAACTATTTGTTAAATGTCCAAACTAGGTTTGAAACAGTGGTATCCCTGTCAAATACTTGTCTAGGAGGCTAATGTCTGGTAACCAAACCTTTTGGGTTTCAGGCTCGGGAACGTGCTTGGAGAATAGGCCAAAAGAAACAAGTGACCGTGTACAGGCTTCTCACCGCAGGTACTATTGAAGAGAAGATATACCACAGGTCAGTCAAAATGATTCCTTGAATACAGACCTGTGCTCAAGAAAATGTTTGCAGCTAATCTGAGGTTGTGTAACAGTTAAACACCTGTGTATATGCTCACACGGAATATAACCCCCAACTTTGGTCATGATAGTCATGGAAAACTTTACAATTTCTGCTGAGAAATAGGCTTTCAATATTATACACACTGTGATACTGCCTCTCTGGCTCCGAGACCCCACATGCTAAATACTCCTCGTAAATCTGTTCAGGCAGCTGTGTCCCACCCATTTAGAATTCACTGTAAATTAGAGTATGAGGCATAGACAAGAAAAATGAGCTGCTTATTCAGAACATGAGACTTGAAGAGTCTGAGGTGCAATTTGAAATCAACAATTTTTTTGTTATCCAGAGGATATGTAAGGATGTATGCGGTATGTATGTGTGTTTGCTACTCTTCAAGCCAATTTGATTTTATTCCCAAATTGTTCCAAAATGCAAGAATTAAACCTCCAGAACTGCCAGTCATGATTGTTATTTATTCCAAAATATAGCTAAAGCCTTAAAGTGCTTGCATTTCTGAATCAATTAAATCTTTTTGTTTGCTCTCCATTCAGCTTTCTTAGTAGTTAGCTTCACTCGTATGAATTCCAAATGAACAACATACATGGGAGTCCTCTGGCTAGGCATTGCTATTTAGAACAGGAGTATCCTCTTTGAAAATGCAGATGAATGGAAAGCTCTAAATAATGAAGTACCAGCACTTATTGAGTTCATTTTTTTTCTCTGCTTTACCACATTGACACAAAGCATCCGCTGTTGGTTGGCTTGCATCCCTCTGGCATATACGTGTTTGAGCAACACTGACCACATCAAGGAAGTGGGTTCTAAGGGTCAGGACAGCCGTCAGAAATAAAATTAATTTCCAGACCAGTCAATGGACTTCATGCTTTAAGCAAGTTGTCTTTTCCCCTTGCCTTGTTTTCCTCCTCGCAAATATGTGATCGCCCTTGCAGGAAGCTATGAAGCTCAATTAATTCTGGAAAACTAAAAAGATGGGTGCATTACAGTACCTGGTACCTATATTTGAACATAGTTTTTGCCAGTTGGATTTTAAAATAGCTTCCCTGTTTAAGGCCAGCAGAGCTAAAACAATAATAAACATTTTCTGAGAAGTGATTCCCATCCCTTTTTGGGGATGCATTTTTTTTGTAGAGGAAAACAATGCTTATTTGTAATCAAAAGTTACATAGTATAAACATGGCATAAAAGTTGATCTACCAATACTAGCAGACTTTTTGCAGCTTAATTCCCTCAGAATTTGTTTTGTTCAGTCCTCTATAAATGGGCTGTTTTTTCTCTTCCTTGCAACCCCAATTCTGCTTTCTCTTTTCACTGGTTATCATCCAGTCCTCACCATCAGACTGTGAACTACACTGCTGCTCTTGATTCCTTCAACCAACTGAACTATGAAAATGTCATTTTAACAAGAAATTGTTTTTCACTGAAAGAGCTTTTGGATAGTTTTATTGTGATATATGCAAGCTTTTCAATTTTAATGGACAAAAAAAAATCTAGCTGTGAAGTTATTTATTGCTTAGTTAATGGATGCCTCACAGGACATTTCAAGATGGTGGTTACCTGTTGTGTTATGGGATTGTTGTGAAACAGTAAATCCCCGTGTTTAACAATTTAGTTGGTTGTTTGAAAGTTACTAACTCAAGATTGTCTTTTGGAAACTAACATCATCTTCCCACTGCTTAATCATTCTGCAGGGTAACATTAGTGCTTATACAGTTTTCTTTTTAAGTACTATATTCAGTACTTAAACATAGCTAGACATTGTTTCATGCACAAAGTACTTTTTTTTCTTTTTTTAGACAAATCTTCAAACAGTTTTTAACAAACAGAGTGCTGAAAGACCCTAAGCAGAGGCGCTTTTTCAAATCCAATGATCTTTATGAGCTTTTTACTCTGAGCAGCCCAGATGTGTCTCAGGGGACAGAAACAAGTGCAATTTTTGCAGGTACACTCTTTTCTAATCTCTTTAATAGAAAAAAAAATGTTTGAAGTGTTTGATAAATTGATATTAATTTTATTCATCCCTCAGGTACTGGTTCAGATGTTCAAGTCCCAAAACACCAACTGAAACGGAAACATGAAAAGCCATCTGATGGTGACACTTTGAAAGGTGGTCTCCATCTTGGAAGAAGCAGTTCACCAAAGTACAGCAAGTCATCCAATTCCTACTCAACCAGCCACATGACAAATTCTTCTAAAGCGATAGAAACAAGTGAGGAAACCAAAGGAAATTTGGAAACCTTTAATCAAAATAGCTTTGCAAAAGATAACACACAGGCTGCTACTAATATAAATTTATCAGATAAAAACAAGGAGGAAAACTTGGAAACAGATGACAAATGTATGTCTCAGTCATTGCCAGGTGATGCAGGATCTTCAGAGAATGCCAACTCTCTAAACAGCATGGTGACTGATGAAATACATGGAGCAGCTAATGTAAATATCGAGGGAGATCTTACCCTTGCATGTAGCGCAGCTGGCTCTTGGGAAAAGCAGGTTGCTAAAACTGAAGATGGGCAATTGGATAATAATCATTATAAATGTACCTCAAAAACAAAGCATAGAGTGGATGTGCTGTCACATGAGAGCCACAAAGATAAGTCTAAGAAGAAACATCACAAAGATGCCAGGTTTGAAGGGGAGCGTATTCCTCATCTAGTGAAACAAAAGCGCTACAGAAAGGAGGACAGTGAAGAGAAGGAGGAAGATCCAAAGAAAAATGATGATTATGTCTTGGAGAAACTATTCAAAAAATCAGGTAACTGTTCAACAGTGCCAGACTATTTAAACAGAGGTATACAAAGCTTATGCAAATGAGGAAGGGAGTCATTCTGTTACTGTGGTGGTTAGAGTTAGAATACAAAATGTATTGTATCTGTTCTGTTACTCTAGTGACATGTTAAAATGTTCATTGTTGAAATGCTCAGGTTATGAATTGTACTCATTACCTTGGCACAAACAGCCAGCCTTCCAGAAACTCTTTTGAATGTGAAAGTAATACAGTGGTTCTTCTGGAAATAAGCGAGTAACCAACCTTCATTTAGACAAGAGTTTCACTTCTGTCTGTCCTGTCCATAACAATAGTAATGATCAATTTACCCACATAATTGCTAAGTCTTTTGTGAATAATGACCTCATCAGCACACCAGAAGTGGTTTGCTGTCAAATTGATTGCTCAACTGATAGAAGGGGGATCTCTTACTAGAAATGACTATACTGAAGTGCTGAATATGATCGATCTGAAAATGAAAAAAAAAAAGTGATTGTGGCTTTCACTTAAATGGTAAATATTTAATTTTACAAATTAATGTGTAAATTAGCAGGTGTCCTCCTTCACCTTTTTTTGTGTGCTCTGTTTGCTAGGAGTGCACAGCGTTATGAAGCATGATGCCATTATGGAAGCTTCCAGTGCAGATTATGTACTGGTAGAAGCAGAAGCAAACAGAGTGGCCCAGGATGCCCTGAGAGCCTTAAAAGTCTCTCGACAGCGATGTTTAGGAGCTGCTTCTGGTGTGCCAACCTGGACAGGCACAAGTGGGCTTTCAGGTGCACCAGCAGGAACAAAGTAAGTTCACTTCTCAGACTGCTTACCCAAAAATCAAAGAGTTCCTTAGAATGCTGTAGATTTAAAAAAAAAAAAAAAATTTGCACCTGGTATTTGTAGTAACATGCATCAATGTCGAGTTTCATTTTTTATGTTTAATAAAGACAAAATAATGTATTACTAGGTTAGGAAGTAGTCCATCCTGAGGTACAAAGAAGGCATTCCTGTTGCATGGTAGAGGAGAGAGAGGTTGGCAGAGCACTCTCGAGAACCCTAGAATGCAAACCCAATTGGTGGCTTTGGCAAAAGAATCTTAATCATTTTGAGAGGGATGTTTATGGAGTTAATTCTTTTGCGTGTTTAGGAGTCGGTTTGGTCAAAAAAGAAACCCTATGCTGCTTTCTTCGCGTTCTACTTGTGCGTCACCTGGGAGGAAGAATAAGGTAAGAGACAAAAGCTAGTATTTCTCTTTTAATAGCTGATCTATGTGAAGTTCTGATTCATGCAACAAATCTGATTTATACTGTAGGTGTGTGTCACATGCCTATTTGTCACATGATTATGTATACTTCTAGAATTTTTAGTCTCTCAAGAATGTGATTTTTCATTTTTTGGTATAGCATCTTGATAAGGTCTAATCAGGTACAACAAACTGCAGCATGCTCTGAGATGAGAATTATACTGCCTCTTTATTGTGTATTTCGGATGTACAGCTTCTGTGTACTCACGTGTGTTGTTAAAGTCTAAATGGCAGGCAGATTTTGTTCAACAGATTCAGTGTATCTCAAAATCCATAGTCTGTATGTTTATTTGCAGGATGCGGATACAATAAAGAAAGAAAATGTAAAGAGTAGTAGTTCCAGTGCGCACTTTGATGGAAAATCAGAAATGGGAGAATCGTCATCCAGTGCACTAGAGTCTTCATCCTTATTAGCTAAGATGAGGGCAAGAAACCACCTTATTTTACCACAAAGGACAGAGAGTGAGGGAGATGAGAATTTTCATCAAGCACCCGCTCCAGCCACAGGTTCAACAGAGTACGATGAATTGCTGGTGGATGTGCGGAACTTCATAGCATTCCAGGCCCGTGTGGACGGTGAGGCTAGTACTCAGGAAATACTGCAGGAATTTGACTCCAAACTGCCTGCGGCACAGTCTTGCGTCTTTAGAGAACTTCTCCGCAATCTCTGCACCTTCCATAGGAGCCCTAACGGTGAGGGTGTCTGGAGACTGAAGCCAGAATTCCGCTGACCTCTGTCGAAAGAAGGCACCTATCTGCGCTTGGCCAATACTCTGCTTTCAGAGACTTGGTGTTTGTCTCTTGAAATGAGAAATTATTTCATGTTTGTGACTTAATAATTGACTTGAGCGGACAGTGAAGCAGCATTCGTTGCAGGCTTAGATCTGACTTCATTTCTGATTTAAGCTATTTATATGAAAGTGCCATCTACCTCATAGGTGAAACAATACAAAATATCAGCACCTTTTCTTTAAAAGAAATCTTAATATAAACGGGATGAAGAACACCTACTGACATTTTACTGCAATAAAAACCATGGATGTTGCCGTGGGCTATAAGACTTTTATTTGATTTCTGTGAAATTCCAAGAACTACTTTCTCAATTTTCTATATGTTACTTGAGTAGTCATTAGGCACATAGTGTACCATCCAAATTAAATAAATAAATAAAGATAGTGGTCAGCATGAGAGATTTCACTTGTACTGACAAAGGTATCTAAATCATTAAGAAGCTTTCATTACTAGTGAAAATTTGCTTTTAATGTTGCTGCTTCCATTGTTGCCAGCATCTAACAAATGAGTGTAACTTACATCACTAATTAACTTGGAAAATAATTTTTTTGCCACAAATGTTTAATCACAGAAATGGAAAGTCTGGCAGGATATTGAGACGACTGAAAGTTGCTAATTATGGAAAACTGATTAGATTATGGAAAGCTCATTTACCTCATAATCATTGATTTCGTCACAGTCCTGTACACAGTTAGCAGTTGCTTGGTACAGTACTTCTTACCAGTGGGGTAGCAGTAACTATTGTGTTTGTCACAGGTTGTGGACTGATAATTGAGATCCCATGAAACGTTTGCAGGTCTCATTGTAATTGACACTGAAATTTTTCCAGTTCCCTGTTAGCACTTAGTCTTCATCAAAGTACGAGATTGTGAAATGTTATTTGGTCAGAGAGGGAACGATTTCACTGTATTTTGCTGCACATAATCACTTGTGGTTAGGCAGAGTCATAATAGGAGCATACACAGAAGTCACAGGTCATACCTATTCTGTAGATAGGCAAAAATCTTGGTCTTCCTGCCAGTCAGACAAGCTCTAAGTCAATACCTGTTTTTTTCCAAGGAAGGAAACAGTGGATTATTTGTAGCAAACCCAAGTACTATGCTGGGTCTGTCTTCAGAGTGCTGGTGTGCTAGGTGAAGAAATCTTGAGGGAAAAAAAAAAAGGTTATGAGAGCAAAATGATGGTCTTACACATTTTTGCAGCAACATTAAACTACTGTGTGATTTAAACTAGCAACAGTTAAATGTGCCTAATGTCCTTCCTGTCTCTAAACTATTGAGAAAAGGGAAACCTGAGTTACCTTTATTTTATTTTGTACAGTATGAAATTATCTTGTTTATTTCAAGTACAAATATTGAAAGGTGAACGGTGAAGCAAGAGTACAAATTGGGTTCCTTTGTGCTAAAGAAAGGTGGTCTTTAAGATGGCTTCCAATGGCTTTTCTTCCTTTTGCTCTGTGTTAAAGGTTCTGTGAATATTTGTAAAAAAGTGGCCCCTCACTGTTTCAAAAACTGGTTAGTTATCTTTTCACAGACTGGGATTGGAGAGGACAGACAGTAGAAGAATCTGATTTTCTTCCTGATGGTATTTGAAAGTGGGACTGTTGCACCTTTTCCTGACATCTTTTTCTGTTTCCATTTGTATTTATTTATATTCTTTCTTTCAGGGGAAAGATGAAACCAAGAATCTAAATTGCAATCACAAAACAAAAAATGCTTAGAAAATTGTAGATCTGTTGATATGACTTAAAATGGATTAGTAAAAGAGTAAAAGCACCCCAGTCTTGCTTTTCTCTCCAAAGCTACAGGGGATTTCAGTTGGATTTGTGTAACATTCCTCCCCCCCCCCCACACACACACACATCCTTATTCATGTCCCAGGAACAATCCAGGAATTCGGCTGACAAAGCTGCTGTTGTCACCTTAGTTGTCAGTTCTGGTGTCCTGTTTTATTTACTACTTTCAGTCTTAAAGACATAGTTTCTGTACTAAGGAAAGTTTGGAACTTCTTACTGATGATCTGTTGATGTAAATGGACTCGCATGTGCTTTTATAAACCCTTGGCTTTTACGGACTTATTAAAAAAAGCAAAAGCAAAAATCTGTTCTAGAAGTCTTCCTGTGTTGTGGGGAGGATGGAGTGGGGGAGACATCTTTTCCTGCAGTGTGGCTCTGTGACTAAATGATTCTAATTATCTTTAAGTACAATTCCATTTTTCATACAACTTCAAATTATGCATCCTAGCAACTAGATTTTTCCAGTACTAGTGGATATTTGAAAGACTGAATGAATATTGGTATAACACTCAATTATATGTGTATTTTTAAGTGATTCATTTAAAAAAAAAAAAAGTGTAAGATTAAAGGTCTACAGACTGATTTTTTTGGTGAAAGTCATTCTGGAATAGCTGAGACATTTACAGTAGAAGGGTTATTTAGACTAATCCTCCTCTTATTCTAGAATAGGTGTTTTATCTTTTGTTGTTATTTCTTTAATTTACCTGTGTAACATGAATTCCCTTCATATCTTTACAGAAGATCTGAAGCAGTTCCTGACTAATATGATGTAGTCAATGCGTTTACCATCAAATAGTTTATAAATATGTAATATTTTCAAAAGCTTGTACTTCTGCCTTTTCAGTTTTCAAGTATTCAATGCTGCAGTCAGTAGTTGTTAGTTTATTTGTGTTATATTTTTTCTTACCTCAACAAAAAGGAGATAAAGATCAAAATACAGATGTTAATTTAGGAATGAAGTTGAAATCATTAAATCTTATTAAGGCAAGCCATTTCAGCATGCAACAGCATAATCTTCAGTAACAAACAAACAAAAAAAGCTACACTACAAGGAACTACTGAAAATTTATTTCCTGTAAAGACACTGAAAGCCGCTATGCACCATGGTACTCCAAAATTGTCGTGCATTTGCATGCATGACATGTCATGCCAATGTAGATAATGTGACTTACTAACTACACAACTCAGCAGGGGAAAAATAAATAAAAGGCTAGAAAGCTAAATAGCAAAAACTTAGATTGTTCCATAAGCAGTTGTGGGGACTGTGTACACATTTTCCTGGATAAAATGTTCCATATTGGTATCTCAACCGCAGAAGTTAAAACTTATAATTATTCTCCTTCGTATTTCAGGCCATAAGTATCTGTAAGGGAGGTGAGCTCTAGTGTTTTTTTATGATGTTTTGCTTACCTCTCTTTCAAGTATTTATTCTCATTTTTTCATTCTTTTGCTGAACAGTTGAGTAGGTTGACTGTACAAAACTTTCTTGGTGTAAGAACTAATGCCCCACCAAACAAGAAAGGTTAGCAAGATGCTGAATGCATAGGATAGAAATGGTAATTAAAAATGGAGAAGAGTATTTTTAAATACTTAACTTAATGCTCTCTCAGCCTCTTCTCGGAGGGCTACACCACGTGGAGGACTGAGTCTACTACAGCTAATACATGTTATCCTTGGAAGTAAAGTGAGATGCTGCATGTACATGATTGAAATAGTCATTGTTAATTTTTCTCTAATTTCTGTGTGCTCATGGATACTGCTGTATGGAAAGGACAATTACAGGTGAGTTGTGTTCCTGGAAAGAGAGTCTGTTGCACAAGTTTTTTTGTTTGTTTTCAGGAAGAATAATCCTATGGGCTCCACTTTTGGCTGAACTTCAGATAAAATTTGAGATGTTCAAAAAAAAACAAAAAAACAAAAACATGGAGATAGCTGATGGCAACACTTTTGGTAGCTATTTGAAGACACTTTCACGTCTTGGTTTCCTATTCTTGGTAATTCCAACATAAAAAGCTAAGTAGGAAGTACTCTTGGTCATACTGATGTTAATCTGCAGTTGAAGCGGGATGGATGTGTGTGTGTTATTTACCTGTTAACTCTGATGGTGAATGAATACTGCCAGGATCAATAATTCCCCATTATTAGTATGTAAGGAAAAAAAAACAAAAAACTTTAGGAGGAAGAATGTTTGGCATTTGCTAAGATTGCACAGACATATAAGATCTGTTCAGTACACCATGATACCGTTGTATAACTGAAACCAAGAAAGGAAGCCTCATAACAGCATTGGTGAAGAAGTAGGGAATTTTCCAATGTATTTTAAAATACTACATACTGAGATCTTTTTATATGAGATCTTTTTATTGATTTTTTTTTTAAAGTCACACTTTCTCAGTGGAGGAAAAAAAAATGCCCAGGCAGGCATCCTACAAGTAGAAAAAGCAGTGTGAAAGTTACTGTTACAGGTTGTGTCCCTCAAGGAAAGCTGTCACAAGAAGCAGCATTTATGCAACTAATTTGACAAGTCTTTGAGAAAACAGCAACTTATGTTTTTCAAAATGGTAACACTTTGCTCCAACAGTTATCTAGCATGATGCAGTTTCTCATGTTGATTGTAGCTGTGCTTTCTCAGATGATACATAAAGATGGTGAAAAGATGAGATGTTAAGAGACCCTGTAGAAATTTTATCCAAACTTGGCTCACTCCCAATGTATTGTCCAAGAAATTACTTCAACCACCAGGAAAATCTAGGAAGGAATAAAATTTGGTAGCATAGTCACTGAGATAGTTTAAAATGTGGCGTAATCTGTTTGGTTTTGTAGGAGCAGGGAGATCTGGATTCTACTGCTATAAACTGCCGAGTGACTTTGGATGAGATACTTTACTGCCCGCTGCATTGGCTTCATCTGATTGATGCAGTCTTTAGGGGAAGGCAAGAAATCTTTCACATCCTTTGGAAATGGTTCAGGAAATGATTGCAGAATACAAAGAAGTCCTAGCTGGAATAACAAAGGTAATATGGCATCTTATTGTCTGGATCATGAATTCAGCAACTGTAGTTCACACAAAACTATCATACAAAACGCTGACAGTACAGTTTTTGGAGGGCTTGAGTAGGACACATGCCTTGGAGTCAGGATGTGCTGGCAAGTCTGCACTTGGGAGTTTTTCTCCCCCTTGGGAGAGGTATTTATATATTAGATACATGGCAAAACCTCTCTGCTACTTAGGTCCATTTATAATTTCCCTGTTCCAACATTCAAGCTAAATGCTGAATGCACATTTACTGACTCAGTGGCTCTCTCCATCTATCCATTCCTCAAGGGACTGCTATTCTAGGCTCTGAGGTGACGTCAGCGCTCCTACTTCACACGGTATCGCTGATGTGGTACAGTTCAGTTCCTTAGCTGACACTGAGAAGATGAAGTTTTCCTTAGTAATTCTAAACTTTGGTTGGTGGCCCTGGTTTTGCTCCTCTACTAAGATCGGAAGTAAAGGGGAGTCTAAACCCACCCACACAAAGGTCATTCCTCTTTTCCTTTCAAAATGCGTATAAGGCAGCTGCTATGAAGCAAGTAAAACAACTTGGTGTTCCTGCTCCCTGCCTGCAAAAGCCACAGGGAAGACTGCAGTGTATTATGCTGTGCTCAGGGCATGGAAAATTACCCTTTTTATCCAGAAAGAAGAGATTATTGTGAGTCACTCAACCAGGAACTACAGAACCTAGACAGAGAAGTGTCAGGCAGCTGCGCTGAGAAAGATACAACTTCCAAGCTGCTCTATCCACTGGTTATGAAAATTAAACAAATACTGGTAACTTACAGAAGAGAGGGAAGTATATTCAGAGCCGAGCTCTTTATTTCTGGATGTCTGGGTTGGACTTACATTTAAATCTAAATTTGCTAAGGCTCTGAAATATGCAATGAAGACTTCCAAGTAAACTTTGCTCTGCCCACCAGCAATACACAGGATAACCACACTGTTTCAGTATTGACGTCCCATACTAATTGTAATGTCATCACAGATGAAACAACAGGCCACATAATAAATCCCACTGCTCTTACCCATAAGCTATGCCTGTAAGTCAGACAATTTTGAACTCTGCAGACCCTCCAAGCTGTTTATCCAGTCGCTTGAGAGAGGGAGAAGGAAAAACAATGCCAATGCTGAAATCTTTAGAGAATCCACCTATAATTTTATGTTGTTAACTATCTATCATAGTTCCCTACAGATTCCCCACTTTTCCTGGGCTCCCAGAGCCACACTGCTCACAACATGTAAGTTGAGAGAACGTACTATTTTTATGATACAGTATAGGGAGGTTGAAGCCTTGCACTAATTGCAAACTAGTATGTAGTATCATCAGTGGAGCTATGACCAACTCTTCTATAAGGCTTACATAAGTGGTGAGTCATACAGTCTTACGAAAGAATAGGGAGCGAGGCTTTCATTATGTTGTTTGCCTAATCAGAAATGTGAAAATAAAAGAACACAGCACTCAGTGGGTTATCTTTGGCTAACAGTAGGCTGGAATTTCTGCAGTTGCACTACTATGATTGAGGCATTTCATTGTTTGTGGTCCCAGCTTATATTAAACAGAGAGGATTTTTTCATAAATCTTTGCCTCTAGGGCAGAGTTAAGGTTGTTTGGGAACCCTAGCTATGCGTTTCCAGGCATTAATGTCTAGAAGCAGCACCACGGGAGTAGAAATGGAGGTACATGCCTAGGGAGGATACTAGGAGTAAATGAAGAGGCCCAAGGGCAGGGTAGGGTTTGTGAGGATGAGCATGTAAAGAAGCAGTGGAGTGGAAGCTGAACTATTAGGATGACTGAAAAACCGTCTAGTGATGATTTCTTGCATCTTACTAGTGTTTTTTCCATGCTCTCAGGCAAGTAGTTGCAATAAATGGTATTTCAACCACCACTGCTGTTACCCATGAGCCGAGATACCTACAGACCATAGAAGACAACTGGAGGGTTCTGAGGATCAAAGTTGGCTGCAGCTTTTCGTGCAGTAACAGCGCTCTTTAAACTGGCCTGGTTAACCCATTGCAGCTTCTCATTTTCCTCTGTCAGCCCTCTGCACTTCATGTGGTGAACTGGACCAGCAACCTGGCAGAAAATAAATAAATAAATAAATAAAGCATAGCAACAATAACTATCCATTTTTTTTCCAAACATTTGGCTGCAGCAATCGCTGAAGACTGGAAGGAGTGACAGCAGGAAGGAGTCTGGAGCTGAAGAGCCACACCACTAACTGGCTCGGGAGCTTCAGAGCAGCAAAAGGTGAGTGTAGCAGAGCTGTTCGGATGATCCAGGTTGTACCTTTTTATTATTATTATTATTTTAAATGGGTAATTTGGGAGTGGGTGGGGAGCCTAATTAGCGCAGCTACAGCCTCTTTGACACCACCTCCTTCCCCCGTGGGCCCGTATTCTTGCTCAGTGCCAGCGCTCCCATCCCACGTAGCCTAAGCAGGGAAGGCCAGACCTCTCCACCTGCCCCATACCTTTCCTCTCCTTTCTGCCTGGAAGGGGAGCGATGGCCCAGGCGGCACAACCACCACCGGCAGCGCGGGGCGAGCCCTCAGCGAGGTAAAATCGCCCCGGGGCGGCCGCTGGGCGGGCTCGGGCTGCCCGTGCCGAGGGCGGGGGAGAGGCAGCGCCGCGGGCGGGCGGCCCTCCGCCGCTACCGCCCCCGCCGCCGTGCCCCGCGGAGCCGTTCGGGGCCTCGACGGCCCGGGCGAGGCGTGGGGCCCGTCCGCCGGCCATGGCGGGCCCTCGGCCGTGGCTGGGCCTGGCCTGGCTGCTGGGCATGGCGGCGGCGAGCGCCCTGCCCCTGGCCGCCGGCCCGCGGGACGAGGTGCTGGCCGCGGCGCTGCAGCGGCTGCGGGAGGTCTTCGACATCGAGGAGCTGCCCCCCGACGTGCTGCCCCGCAAGAAGCCGCCGCAGTTCATGGTGGATCTCTTCAACAAGGTGGCCGACGCCAACGGCATCACCCGCGCCCCCGGCCTGCTGGAGGGCGACGTGGTGCGCAGCTTCGAGGACCGGGACGGGCCGGGGGCGCCGGGGGGCGGCGGGGCCGTGGCCCGAGGGGCGCCTCGGGAAGGGTCTTGCGAGGTTCGGCTGCACCAGCAGCGCTTCTACTTCGACATCAGCGCCATCGAGAGGGGCGAGCAGATGCTGAAGGCCGAGTTCCGAGTTTTCAAGCTGAAGAGGAAGCGCGTGGCCAGGTCCGAGGGGCAGCACTTCTGCAAAGTAAGTGGGGAGGCGACCGGCCGGTTACGCGTTTACTTCGGTTTTGTCCTTAATAATACTGGGAGAAAACGAGAAAGGAATGGCGAGCGGAACCACTTACTACATAAACCTGCTTTATTTTTATTAGATTATTGTCCTCAGTGTGGAATAACACTTTCTCTTTGCCTCAAGCATGTGAAGAAGTAGCGGCAGGGGTTTGGCTTGGCACTGTTCTGGCCTTTTGTCCCTGTGGCAGTCAGCTATCCCTAAAGATGCCCTTGTCAGACCTATTTCAAGCCGCACCATGCTTTTCTGGGGTTAGATATTTTGAAATTCAGATGGAAATTCGACTGCTTGTCTCTTAAAATACTGCTACTACTAATAGCAGTATAGGATTCGTGGGAAGATAAGGTTTTATAGAGGGCTCTTATTAATGTATCTGTACCTTTGGCAAAGGGCAAACTCAGACTTCTTGCAAACCTGAGGGCAAAGGTGCAGAGTAAGGGAAGATTTTGACAGTATCAGATGTTCCAAAGAGAAAGACAAGGGTCAATCGGGTTCTTCTTCTATAGTGTCAAACATTCTGGTAATTGTTTTAAACAGTCCAGTGTCCTGCCTCTGTACACATCTCAAAGTAGGTGTACGGACTGATACTTGTTTTTTTGTTGAACCTACCTAACAACAACTTTTTGGTATGATGTGACAAAAAAAAAAAAGTGTATAATCTTGATCCTTCTTGTTTTGCTGGAAAAACAATTACTGTCACCTCTTACTGTAATATTGTATTGTTCTTTTCAAGGTGGAATTGTACGAACTCTTGGAGGGTGGAAGTAAGCCACAAAAAAAACATCTCATTGCATCGAGATTATTGTCTCTGTACACAGAAGGCTGGGAAGTATTCAACGTCACACAGACAGTAAGCAGCGATTTCTGTCTTCAGTTTTTAGTTCTAAATCTTCTGCTACAGCAGCAGTCAGCTCATAACTCCAGCATTGCCCTCAGTGCTGGGTTATGTGCTCAATTCAAATGGAAGGACAGCAGAAGTGGGAGAAGCTTTCTCTCTGTCTACTTCTGAAATACACATGGTGCTGCCTGGATTAAAGAAGTGTTTATTTGCTGCTAGCACCACAGACATGATGAGAATTGAGTAACCCAAACCTAGTCAATAGGAGAGACATCAGGCCAAGTATGTCAGTGTGATTAAAGCATGTTAGTCTGTAGGCTGTCAAAGGAGATGGCATTGATTGTGGGGTAAGAGTAGGTTTTAATTTCTCTCTTTTTATCCTTGTCAAATTATCGCAGAGCAGAAGTACAGTGTACTTTAACATTGTGTTTCTGGAATTTATAATGGTTGGAATACTTTTTGTTTTAACTTTGTCTGAAGAATTCAGTAATTGCTAGTTTGAAGATTTGTTTTGTAGATATCCATAAACTATATCAATATTTGAATGCTTTTCCATAGCAAAAACACAAATAAGGTTTAAAATAGCTTCTGAGGTTTAAATCTTGTATTCTGACCATGGTTTTAGTTGCCTAAGCTTTATAATCAGATAGAACAGCATGCTCGAATGATTGGTTTAAGTTGCATCGTAGTTCATAATAGCCTTGCTTGAGAGGGGCCTGGCCTTATCTATTGGGCTGTAGCTGTAACAATTAGATTAAGTAAATTTGCTTCAAATATGTTTTTCTTCTTTTTTTTTCTTCTTTTCTTTTCTTAAATTTTCTTCAAATGCCACGTTTGTGTTAAGATTTAAATGAGTTTTAATAGTATGAAAAGTCTGGAGAGTTCATATTATTCTGTTAATAAGATTACTAGGAAAAATAAGGTTCTGGCTAAAGTCAGAGGATTTATTTCAATGTTAATTTTAACTCCTAGACTCATCTATTCAGTAGTAAATTTCCCTAAAATTAATTATTTTCATATAAATGCATCTTTGGAGAATGTATATGGTATTTTTAAATGCTGAATTATTGGTTTAAATATTTAACTCAATTCAGCCTTTACTATACAGTTACCTCGCTTATATGATAATAAATGTTCTTACACTCCCATGGACTGTTCCCTTTTCTTAATACAAATGATCCTTAATCATAATGCAGTAGTAAGATTATTGAAACAATATTTTCTCATTTTGTTTTCATTACCAGGTTTCCAAGTGGGTCGGAAACAGCAACTCCAACCACGGCTTTTTGATAACTGCAACACATGCATTCAGCAATAAAATTGAGCACAACCTGGTTACATTTGCGAAGAGCCAAGGCAATTTGCAGGAGAGTAGAAATGCTCTCCTTGTCCTCTTCACCAACAGTAATAAACGAAGGTCTTCCAGCTTTGTACCCTCTTCCACAAGTAAGTTCACACAACAGCAGTTCTATTTTAGGATATGAGCTGTTATCTTCTGTTACCTTCTGTTGCCTCATGTATACCTCATCTCAGTATTTATGCTCAGGGTTGAGCCTGGTGGAAGTTCATCTTTATCACCGACCAGAGTTTGCTTTGATAGTTCTTGCTTGTAGTTCACCTGACATAACTTCTAAGTCACCTCTACTCAAAGAAGTTGTGTTTTCAGGAAATACTCAAAGCCTAGAGGGAGCCTGGTTTATTTTGTTTGTAGAGAGGTGGGAGTTCTCACTCTTTTATAATTATTATTTATTTTACCTTTGTGGTGAAGTTTGCATGAAAATTGTAGTTTTTTGGCTTAGGCTGAAAAAACTCAGTGACCTGGAAAACTGTGAAAATGCTGGTAAAGCAACTGTTAGTACAGTTATTAAGTGCAGTTTTCAAGAGTAGAAGAGGTTGTTAGGTAAGCAATTTAAACCTTTCTGTCCTTGGCTTGGTTTTTAAGGACCTGTTTAACTTCATTGACTAATTAGCATTGTGACTAAAGGCTTTTTTCCATCAAAGACAACGCCCTCTTCCATTAAATTACAAAACACTAGTTTTACCTCTCCCACTGGTCTTCTAGTAAAACCAGCTAAGGCTGTGTTTTAGAGTCTGAGATAAATGTGAGGAGCAAAAGCTGGAAGGAGGAGGAAAATAATGATTGTTTTGGGTTTGGAGGGTCTGTTTGGTAAATCATTGCATTTGCACATTAGAAAGAAACTAGGTAGGACTTGTGTCAATATGAAGAACTAGATGGTGAAACGGATACCAAAAAGAAGTAGGCTGGACTGTTCATTTTTGTTCTCAACAGGAAACTATTGTAGTGGAATCCTAAATCCCAATTTAATCAATGTCAACCTCTGTTGTATGTGATACTATGCCAGAATCAAAAAACCGATTACTCTTTCTCAATGAGAAAACTCTGTAAACCTACCTGTTGCTTGTGATCAGTGCATCTACAAAGATTTGTTCTAGCAGCCTATATGTCAGTGGTTTTCAGCCTGTGTTTATGGATGTTGAGGTCTCCATGAATATTTATCAAGGGTTCTCAGAAGATACCTTAAGAAAGCAAACCAATTGTCATGGAGCTACATTCTCTAGCAGAGTTCTCTAAGCCTAGTTTTATTTTTTCAGATCTGAAAATTGAAGGAAAAAAAAAATTTTCAAAAATACTCCCTTACAGGAAAGCACCATTTTGCAAGTGTATGGGTAGTTACTGGGAGAACACCAGAGAGAGAAAACACCTGTGATCTCCGCCCTTTGTTAGCACTTCTCAGCACGTGTGATGTAGGAGTAGCCATACAAAGGCCATTAATTACATTCTGACCACAGATAGCCCTGAAAGGGGCCTGTGAAGTTTAGAGAATATAAACTTAAGTATATCAGTAAGCTTTTATGTTTCTGTTGAATTTAGACCTTTTAGGCCACAAAAGGAACAGAGATTCAGCAGTTTCTGAAATGTGTCTGAAATGGCAATTGAATACACACCTCTTCCAGTACTTTCACAATTTGTCATTTTAAAATCTGCTCTGAAGGCTTTGATGTAAATTTCTGAAATAGGTTTTCTTGCAGAATGCTGTACTTAAAGAATAAATGAACTTACTGTGAAAAAGATTAACACACAACTTCCTTTCTGAACCAGAGCTGAGCCCTGCCAAAAATGACGCTTTGTTAGGTGTGCCTCATGAACCTCAGATCATTGAAAACAACAATGCAAGCAGGAGGAGGGGACCTCGGGCTGCAGCAGCATCTTCTACCAAAAGCCAGGTTACAGCATGTCATCGGAGGGAACTCTACGTTGACTTCCATGCTATTGGTTGGTCAGGGTGGATTATTTACCCAAGTGGATACAATGCATTTTACTGCAGAGGATCTTGTCTTTTCCCCTTGGGGGAAAGTCAAAATGCAACAAACCATGCCACTGTTCAGTCCATAGTCCATACGCTTAAATTGTCTCAAGATGTCAGCACACCCTGCTGTGTTCCGGATGAACTGAAATCCCTCAATCTCCTCTACTTTGATGACAAAGAGAATGTGGTCCTTAAGAATTACAAAGACATGGTGGCAACAAGCTGTGGTTGTCATTAACAGAACATTTTTTGGTACATATTTGGCATGCACTTGGATTCAGTTTCCCATTTGCCACTGAAGATACCAAGGTAAATGGCATTTCAGATTATGGCTCGGGAGAGCCGGAAGCTCACCAGTGCTTCAAACCCTTCTCTCTCCGTGGCAGTGCAGAAAGGAGTTTAACACTGGCTTTCCAAGAGCTATCGGCTTCTAGTGAGTATGCTGACCTGCATGGAAAGCTCTGTGCCTGTAAACCAGAGGAAACCATTAGAAACAATTTGTTATGTGAAAGAGTCCGAACACATTAAGATCCTGTTCTGTATGTGGAGACTCGGAATATCCTAAGTAATAGGTATGTCATCCTGCCTCAATCCACTGTGGAGGTGCAAGTCTCTTAGTAACATAACCTTATTTAGCTTTGGCTGTTCATGATCCAGTGGGGATGTATGTTCCTACACAGAGCTTTGAGGATAAGTGTTTGCCCAGAGCTAACCTCAGAGGCCTCTTCTGAGTAATGCATAAACTACAGATGGTAATGCACTTCTTCCCCCTTTTCCATCTGCAGTTCTGCCAAATGCAGGGACCTCCTTGTAAGTCCTTCTGGGACTTGCTAGTGCTAGGCAATCCAAGGGAAACAGGTCAGTATATATCTGGGCATCAGCAAACTTGGCTTCTGACTCAGTGCTGCAGCTCTGTATGATGGAGGGTCAGTCAGTCCCATTCTGAGTCAAAATTCTTCCACCATGGTTTGCTGTGGCTGTTACGCTCTCTGGCGGCAGAGGTTTCCCTTGAGTGTGCATTGTACAGTGAGTGGCTGTACAATGGGATCCTAAGCTTGGGCTGGAACTTCCCTAGTTCAGTTGGATGGAAAAAAAAAAGATCAAACCTCGGAGGTCTGAGAACATGCTGGATGCTGCCCTGGTCCTGCGCCAAAGGCAAGTTTGATGGAAAGTACTCAACCGATTCCCTTTCATTCTTCCTTAAAGCATAGGACACAGGCTTAGAAGGGGTTCCCTGAGGTCTTCAAGTCTTGCTACTACTTAATGCAGGCAAACAGCCTGCAGTTCTTCAGTCAACTCACTGAGTTGTAACTTAAGCCTGTTCAGGTTTCTTGTCTCTATTAATCCTTGAAGGAGGCCAACATCTCGCAGAACTTAGATAGAAACTTCATGGAGAATATTTTTATTCCGATGTGATACATGTTAAAAAAAAATAATAACAGAAAAAATATTTATGTAAATGTTTTTTCTTTGTGTAAATACTGATGACTGTAATTAAGAAAATTATTTAAAAACAATACTTGGAGTATATTAACTTAATCTGTAATACAAAACATTAATTTTCAAATAAAATTATGCAGTGTAACATTGCATTTGTGTGTGTGTGTCTGTACTGTATTTGAACCACCTTCCCAAAGGTGGACCCAAAGGTCCATGAATCAAATGCTTTGCCAGAAGAGAGGACATTCTCAGTGGCCTTGATGGGCACTGAATCAAGACCTCTGACTCCGTGTCAGGAGTAGAACAAATAAACAGAAGCGTTTCCCTTCAGGCAGGATCCAGTAGTTATTTCTGATGTGAAATTGGCATTGAAGCTTCTTGTAACTCTCACTGTAGTTAGGTGCAGATACTAAAGCTCTTCAGGGTTCTTCATACATGGTGTTTGTAACAAAACCTGCCTGAAGTAGGTCTTGACCTTCATACCTGAGATGCTTTCAGTTTTCTTGGTCTGTAAGGCCTTATTTGTGGGTATGTTGTGATATCTTGTGATGCCTTTATTAACATTTCAGTAAATTAGAAAGCTAAGATGAAATAAATGCTGTTATTCACATTATAATATATGGATGGGAAGACTGTACCCCCTATGTGTAGACCAGGGACGTACTTACCAGAACTACAGCCTGGAATGGGTGGGGTAGAGGGCCCTGAGCAAGACAAGAATTTAGTCAGGATGGCATGCATGAGTCAGTGTGGAGAGAAGGGTTTTCTCCTGCCTAGTTACTTCTGTTAATAAAACATTGCAGAGGTTGTTTTAAGTGGCCAGCGGGGCTTAGATACTGATGTCAGAACAGCTCTGAGAGTGACCAAGAACAGAACTGCCGCTCTGAGAGCAGCAGTAAAGGCGAAAGTGCTCAGTCCAGACTAGAACAGGCAGTGGAGCGTTCAGGAAGCTCATTTCTGTTGGGGACAAAAGGCTCGATTCCCCCAAGCTAAGGGAAATAAGCTGTGATGATGGGGTTCCTGTGTTTCCCTCCAGCAGACTGCGGGATGAACTGTGGGCGTATGAGCTATACAGTGCAGGCACAGGGAATCCAGTAGAAATGAAGGTTTCAAATGGACTGTGCGTACCCAGCATGACAGGACAAATGTGTTTATGCTTTCTGCAGAGCAACTTTTCGTTGCCACTGCCATGCTGACCACATCGCTGCATGTTCAGAATTCCTAGAGAAAAAGCCAAATCTTCCTAGGTAAGATTTGTGGTTGGTTGTTTCTTTCTTTTTTTTTTTTAAAAAAAAAAAAAAGTTTATAGTAAGCCTAGTAAGGTGGAATAAAAGTCTGATAGCAGGCTGGTGCTGCCTGCTGCATTAGCCGCTTTCAGTTATTGGATTCAGTGCCACTGGCAAAGGCACCTTGGAAAGAGAAAAGGGTCATAATCTGGCTTTACTGGTTTATTTCCCAGGTTGCTCTTTTGCATTACTTCCATTTCACCACAAAGTATCTGTGGCATTTTAAGTCTGTAGGAACCACACCTTGGGAGTGGGAAAACACACCTATAGTGAGAGTCCAGACAAGGGTGTTTCTGAATGGTGACTTCAGCTGTTGTTATCTATGCTTGTTTTAGTAGGGACCCTAGGAACTGAAGCCAGCAGTTTTCACTGCCAAGTAACACTGGCAGAAGGACTGTATGTGGAACAAACTGGCTGGGGCAGCTTCGGCATACAACACGCTCCAGTCTTCTGTCCATAACCTGACAAGTGTTTATAGAACCATAAGCTGCATAGCAGCTGCATCATAGCAGCAAGCTTTCATTGCTCAGTTCAGAGAATTATCCTTTTTTTTTTTTTCCAGGATATCCTAATGAGTTTCCTTGTGTTTCAGATGCTAGGAAAAAAGGACAAATTTTCCATTGAAATGGAGGTAAAATTGATAAATAAATGATGGCCACACTGAATATTAGTTAACACAGTGCTGCACCACAATAGGTTAAATATGCACAGTCAAGCTAGGAGCGCTCAGTAGTTTTGCACACATTAAATTATTATTTTTTTCTGCGCCACTCAACATAGTCTCATTATGCCCCATTAAACCCTGATAATTAAAACAAAATATATTGGAATTGTTTATCCTGGACTTTGTAAGGAAATGAGGTTCATAATAATGCCAGGGGAAAAAATTTACACTGCACCGAAACTTGTAATTAGAATAACAATTAAGCATAAGTATTCTGCTGCTTTTTTTTTAAAAACATATATATATTTTTTTTTTTTTTATTTAAGGGTGCATTTTCTTGCTATTAGTCAACAGAAATAAATAAGAATTCTGGAAAAGAAATGCAACAAGCAGAACATGGCATGTTTAGGTGGCATGCCAAAAAGCAACAGCTTCAAAGGGAATGTAGCTAGTCTTCAGAATGGACTGTCTGGAGCAGGACTGGTGGCACAGATTGTGTTGTTACTTCACATTACATCGCAGCAGCACCAAGAGAGAGCAAGATTGGGAGCAAAATTCTCTGGTAAACACTGTACCGGTACTGATGAGGAGCATATCTGCCCCTGACAAGCTCACCTTGTAAAGAGCTGAAACAAAATGGAATGACTGCAGGTTTTATATGCAGGGTGCTATACCTCACTCGCCCAAATTCAGAGGTATGCAGAGGAGAGCCCTGCACTGAAAGAGTGAGAGCCTGGCAGCATCGCCACTGCCGCCAACTCCAGGCCTCACCAAAGGCACAGTGACAGCACACGTAGGGCTGTCTGCACTGGTTCAGCTGGTGGCTGGAAGCAGTCCCCACTTTGCCATTCTTCGTGGTGCATCTGTATGGCATCCAGCTCTGCAGCTTGAGGTTTGCTGGCTTGGGTCTCTGACAGACCATGGGGCTCTGCATCCTCTCAGTTGCACGGCATCAGTGTGATTCTCCTCTGGTAAATAACACAACTTGTGTTTTACTTCCACAGGCACGTGGAAAGCAGGATTTCAGAGGCAGAAATAGATTATGAGATCCATTCCTGAGACGATGCCTAGGAAGTAAATGCAACCACATGCTAAAGCTGCAGGGTTGGGCTTGATGCCATGGCACAGAGTTCCAGATTTGGAACTGAAGAGGTCCGGGTGAGTGAGGTGCACACAGTCATGCTCATTATTGTGTGGCATGGGGAGGGCACCAAACCTGGCCCAGTCACCTCTGTGGTGGGATGTTAAGCAGGATCTGGGTATGTTCTAGGGGAGAGCTAATGGTAAAGAGCACAAATCCATAAGAGATCAGATTTCCACAGTTCTCTGTAGAACAAGTGGTTCCACAAGTGGGATTTTCTACAAGTGGGATTTCTGTGGTGCTCCTGTCATGAGGAATAGAGGAAGGTGCTTCTTGGCACTGAAGCAAGAGAGGGGTATGCTGTGCTGGGGGTGTCCTGTGGATGATGAGGCAGAAGGGATTGGCCTGGAGGAACTGGTCAGGAATGGTTTCCTTTGTGAGGGCAAGATAACTGAAATGTGCCTGGCCTGAGGAAACCGGAGCACAGCAGTTCTGCATGCAGCTGCTAGGCCTCTGCTCTGCGGGCCTTTAACATGATATGAGGCACCCGGTTAGGAGTGAGCTGAGTTGTCTCTGCTTCGCTTGGGGTGTTTACTATGGGCCCGTTCTCCTTGTAGGAAAAGTGGCATTTCTGTGTTTACTTAAAAGATCTCCAGAAGTAGTACGTGGTTCATAGTCCTGGAGCTTGTCTCCTGAAAGCAGAGGAGCAGAGCTGGGTGCCTGGGCGTTTCCACAGGTACTGAACACTCCAGATCATCTCCAGTCCAGCTCCTTTAAGATCCCATGTGCACCATTTACAAATACATACATGCAAATACTTCACATGTGGGTTCGTTTTTATACACACCCGTGGGTATATTACATTCCTGTTTGCACAGAGGCAGCCTTCCTCCTGGTTCATGGACCAGGATGGTGTTACTTATCTGAGGTGGGGTGCTCAGGGCTGATTCGAGAACATTGCCACTTCCAAGGGAAGCATTTCAATGGCTTTGAAGAAAACTATGTCACACCTAGGTCATTTCTCCCCTTCTGGTGTTGAGTGTAGCTCACCTTCAAGGAGAGTAGTTAGCAGGTGTGAAATGACCTGTTGTGAATGAGACTATTGTGCCTTAAAGCAGCTAATTGAACGTTTTCTTTCTTCTTACTGGCTTTATTGCTAGAAGCCATTCAGAGAACAAGAAGGACTGCTAACTTCTTGTTGTCACAAGGATGCGTGCAGTTATAGATTCATGCAGATATTAACTGCCCTAATTCAGAGCTAGATCACAGCCTGCTTTAGTTGTGGAAAACAAAAGCTTTGCTTCTAAGTGGGAAAATGACCTGTTTCTGAGAAGTGATTGACCTTTAACTGACACCAGTGATGCTGTAAATCCAGGCCTCATGACACAAAGCAGTGTTATGGCATAAGTCCCAGTATACTGGTTCGGATCCGCTCACAGAAATCGTGCTTGGTTAACTTTGAACTATCAGGTTAGACAGAATCATCAGGCAGTGTAAAACCAGTGTCTATAGCTGCAAGTCAGTATAGGTTCTGTTCCGTGTCTTCCAGGTCGCTTGAAAGGAGTCATTTGTTCCCTCTCAGGTGCAAGACTTTGCATTTCTTGAACTGAGCGTGGTGCTTGTTGCTTCCCATCCTGAGTAACTTTACATTTCCTAGATGTGGTATTTAGTTTTAGCACTGGGTTTTGACAGAGTTTCTCCGCTTATTTTCTTACAAAGATTTTGTCTTGTTAAAAACAAACAAACAAAAAATAAACAAACCTCACTTTTCTTTTAAGATTATGGCAATGCAAAACCATTTCTAAATTCTCAAGACTCTATAGAAATCCACTGTTCCTGAGTGAACCTATTTACGTTTATGTATTACCCTGGGAATTTCACACAGGTCGGCTTGGTAATTGCCTAGCTTGTGAAATGAAAGTAGTTGACTTATTTTATTTTCAGTTGGTACTGTACAATTATGCAAAATTTTGCTTTCTGTTTTTCTGGTGGAAAATGGGTCAGCAAATAACTAATACATCCATATCACTTCTGAGATGTCTTGAGGTCTCCTAGGATTATTTCTCCCAGAATATAATAATCTCCTGCTTCCAAATATCATTTATAGTTATTATTGTAGTAAGTCTTTCTGACTCACAAGGGTACATTTTGTGAGGTGCTGCATATTCAGCCCTTGTTTTACACTTGTAGAGTCGAACCCAAGACTGATTTCCGGTTGGTACAACCCTGGCAACGAGCTGTCCCCAAGTGATGTTTTCAAACAGGCCTTAGAGCCTTGGGAGCTCAAAATTGCTGTGCAGGTGGATGGGAGTCAGAGGTTGCACACCGTGTCCATTTCCAGCTGCCCACCAGCTCCCTCCTCTGGAGGATGCTGCAACCACTGATGTTCTGCACATGAGGCAGGTCCACAGCCACCAAGTTTCCATCTGGTTCCTCCTACTGGTTTACAGACGTGTACAGAAGCAGCTCAGAAGCTGTTCAAAGACAGCAGTCTTTGGTGAGTGGACAGGACAGAGCACGGCATGGGGTCACACCTGAGGGCACCACTGGCTTTGTGACTCCACACCTTCCAGCCTCACTGCTTTCCTCCTGGGCGCAGGTACCTGAGGCTGTTCAGGGTCAAGCAGTCAAATCAGCTGTCATAATTTTTGCTTCACAAAAAGCTAAAAGAAGCACTTTACACATTGAAATGTTCCAGAGTTCCATAATAATTTATTTTATTTCAACAACGTTATTTTTACATTTGTAATTTGAAGTGATTTTAGCATTTTCTTCATTGCAAGTGCCTTTTGGACATTTGCAAAAGTTTTATGAATTTTGGAACAAAATGTCAAAAGGGCTTTTTTTTTCTTTTTTTTTTCTTTTTTTTTTCTGTGAACAGTTTCAGTGTTCAGAGATCAACATTAAATCTTCAAAAAGAAAATAAAAATATTTTGAGCAGGTTTCTACTAATTTTGGGCTGCAAAAGAGATGCATTCTGACATTTGTGATTGCAAATCAAATGCACCTATAAAATGTGAATGTAAAGTTTGAAAATATAAATGTAATTTGCTCAGGACAGGCCAAGAAAATAAACCTAAATTTAAATAAATAAATAAATGATGGTTTGAACATTGCAAATCCTAAATAAACTCCAGAGAATGTCAGGCAGTGTAAATAAACTGATTAACAGCAAGACTATGGGCATTCCACTTCTCCTCTTGTTTCTCAGATGACAGCCCCTGCATATATCACTTCCTTCTTGAGCAAGGCCAGCCGTAGGTACAAGAAGTCCATCAGCTGCCCAGAGCTTTGTGCTCCTCAGGGTTACCCAGCCTTGCCTTTTTCACCACACACTGTCTTGAGATCAGCACATCTTTGTAACTTCTGTGCGCTATTTATCTATACATAAGACCACAAATTAGTTTATACCTCTTTCATTGATAGGTAGTGACCTTGCAAGTACCATGATGTATGATAACTTGTTCCTGTTTAAAGCTCTGCCTGAAGCCTTTCAGACTTATTTCTTATGTAGACCAAGTGCTACAAAGTGCCTAAAACTGTGAAAGGACCTGGATTTTAGGGTAAGAAACTGAGACAGAGGGCACAGAAGGGGTGGAGGGAGGGCTTTGTGGTCCTGATTTAAGAAAATATGTTGGGAAAGATAAGATTCATTAAACTAGAGCTGAAAGATGGCGTGGATGGTCTCTCAAGCTGAATTTTTTTTAGAATGCTGTAGGACCCTGCCTCTAAATTTTGCATGGCACTGCATTGCCTAATTCATAAGCTCAAAGAACAAATTATGATTTCCTCCTTTCCTTCATTCATGTAATATTCAGCTTGTTTAAATGGTTCCATCTCATTCTCTGAGTCAACAAATCTCTGGATATCAGTGAATACCATTATCAGTGTTTCAGCAACGCCTTTCCTTAGAAATGTCTAGTGCAGAGCATCCAGATCATTGGAAATAACTCCAGAGGGATTTGGATGGAGAAAGGCCTAGTCCTAGTTTCCCATGAAATCAACTACTAAATATTAGAGCAGGAATGAACTTGGCTTGAACTTGAGAATGGTTAGAAGGGTAGGGCTGAAGGACTGAGGAGGTGTTACATATAAACTGTCACCCATCCATCATGAGAAGAAGAAAAAGGGGGAGAGGAATTTCATCGAATAAGCACAAGGGTTTACCTTCTTGATATTGAAATGAAGAGTTGGCTTTATCCCACTTGTCAAGGAACAAGGTCATGACAGCAGCAAAATACCTAAGTATCATAAACACAGTGCTGGGCCATCTCCATACTAACCTAAAGATCTAAGGCAAGGTTATTCTGCCAGAAGTCCAATTATCCTGTCCTGTTCACATAAGGAGTCATGGAGAAGTAAAGAGACCATGTCTCTGGAAAGATGTTTTCAGGGTGTTTGTAAATCACGGATAGTTTCTTGACAATAGTCAGCATCTTTGAAAAGCAGGTATTTGTTTTATGGGCTTTACATGGATCAGGATATACTTAAGAATATTATATTCCTGTTCCTAAAAGTACTTCTTTTAAACAAAGCAGGAATAAACAATAGTATGAGTGATGTATATATAGGTCAAAGGCCAGTTCTTTCCAAACATCTGGAAAATTACAGATAAATTGTCAAGTTCATGGTAAAATAAGGACATGTGTCTTTCAATTTTTAACTCTGACCTTCATAGCTTTCAATCTTCTATTAGTTCTGTGTACCTTTTGGGATAGGAAATCACTTTTCTGCCTTTGACCAGGGTAAATAGTATCAATAATCATGTCATCCGTATTTGTGTAAAATCTGTTGAATTTTAAAAAACAATGGATTCTAGCAAGCCAGAGCAGCAGCTTCTAGGGAAAAACAAAAAACAAAACAAAACAAAAATTTTTTTTCTAAAGCCAAGGTCAAATGAATAAGATACTGACTTATACACTCTGAGTCCACTGCTCTCTTCTGCAGTATTTGTCCATTATGGACACCTTGAGGAAAGTGTCAGTCTTTCTGTACCTCATTTTCCTACCTTCAAGTATTGCTACTACATTTTTTCACTCTTATAGCTGTTCCCTTGGAAGTCTTTTCTCACAAATCTTGATTAGAAGACTCATTTTAGTGGGAAAGAGCACATCTGGGAAGAAGCATCTTCATATGATGTTTCCAAAAAACAAACAAACAAAAAAAAAAAGAAAAACAGACAGTCCCCCTGAAAACCGGTGTTGTTTTGCCTCAACAAATCCTGGCATAGTTCCAGCCTCACTGAGTCACTTCAAACGGTAACAAGCACAGGGACCAGGCACAGGTTGGGTGAAGGCACAGCCCCACGTAGAGAACTGCTGCTATTGAATGGGCCTCCTGGCAGACGAATCATCTGTGCCTCTAGAGATGCCTCAGAGTATTTTCTTGTTCTCTGTGGAGTGTGAAGGCAAAGCATGGGTTATGGGCTGCCTTCTGCATGTTTTTACGGTGCTGGCCATGGGGTATAGTTCTGGGCAGTACTGAAAGACAGTGCACAGTTCTCTCAGATACAGTAATGGCATGGAGGAGGGAGGGTTGGGAGAAGGTGTGATAATGTTGGTGTGACCAGCATTGAATGAGTATAATACTTGTGGAGACATAAACCAGGGAGGTCATGGAATCAGGCCTGGCACACTGAATGACTTCTTGGTGATATGGAATTTCAGCTAATATCCTTCCCTCCCATCCGCTTCTTCTGCCATGTTCTGAAATTTCTATCTAAGTCCATTGATTGCTCAACCCTGTCCCACACCTTGATTAGAGACTTTCCTCTTCTGTGTTGCGTGTTCCCATACCTAAGGATCATGTAGTTTCAGTCCAGACTGAAGCTCTCAAATGAGAAAAAATATATCCATCATATGCGCTCCCCATTAGAGGGAAAAAAAAAAAAAAAGGAAGAAAAAAAAAAGCTTACTTTCATTATAAGTGGGACCAGGAACGTAAAAGTTCAATTACCAGAATGCATTTGCTTTGTACATTTTAAACCTGCCATAGCTAGTATAACCGGCACATGCAGTTCTGTCTAATTGCTGCTTTCCAGCTTGGCCTAATTGATGCTCTGATTTGCAGTCACCTACCTCTACATGAGCCTGTGTTTCATTACATTTTACCCTTGCTCCCGAAATCCTAAAATCCCCATGGGGAGAAATAGATTACAGCAATACAGAGCTTTTGTGTGTGAACTGACAATTCTTTCTCCCCTATACTTTTCTTCATCTACATGTGAACAATGAAAACACAGTGGGCTGACTAAGGGATGTATTTGTTACACTCAAATGCTCCTTATTTAGGCAGGCATAACTCTTCTTGAACTCAGTAGGAGTTTTAAACTCTGAATGAAAACGGCAGTGGGATAAAATCAGCTCAGAGATATTTTAATAACCTAATTGGGATGCTTATGTTACAAAACTGTGTTATTCAATCTCTAGTCATAACTAGAAAGAAAGTTACTTGCTGAAGAACGTGTCAGTATTTTCCGTGGAGAATGATTTAAATAAAACCTTTAGAAATATGGAAATCTCATGGTTTTAGCTTTAAATAAGCATTTCAATCATAATTTTTTAAAGAAAAAAACCACCTAATGTCTCCTGCAGCTTTGATTTCAAACACGTCACATTCTTCATTAAAGCAATCATTGTTAAAACAGAGGGACATAAAGCAACATAGGATTTATTCCTTCATTAAACTGATGATCCGTATATGAAGCCAATTAACATTATGAGTCTGGTGAACATCAAGTGTAAAGAGGTTACAGAAAATTAAAAGCAGTCACCTTGGTCTTTAGATAAAGAAAGAACACTTTTACATTATAAATTATAAGAGTGTCCAAGCGGGACAAATCGGCAAATTTGGTTAATTGGAAAATACATTTTACTGCACATGAATTAGGGTAAAATAACCTTTTAGCTGCTAGCTTTTTTTGTGGTCAGGTATTGAGAATCATGGGAAAGGAAGTGTTTGGATATGGAAAGACAAGAGAGCCATTTCATCAAACTTGAGCTATTCAGACTTTCTTGAGTGTTACAAACGATCCCCTCAAAGCTGAGAGCTCTGAGGGAAAACGTCCATTCAGTTCCTGCGCTGATCAGCCCAGTGCTGGGTTTTACTGTCACGGGAGGAAAATGAGAAGAGATGTGTTTGTGTGTGCAGCACAGGACAGTTTTACTGTAAGACAGACACAATCACCAAAACATCCATCCAGAATTATACCGGGCTTCTCCTTGCAGACCTGTTACCTAATACTGACAATAGCAATGACGACGATGATGATAAGCGTCAAAGCGTGGGGCAGACTTTAACAACTTTGCAAAGAAGGGGTTTTCTGGCTGAAATACAGTAGCTCACCTCTGTGTGTTATTTCCTGCTTCGGACCGCTTTTAATGCTGCCCTTTGGTAGCTAGGAGAGAGGAGCTATCAGAGGAACGCTGCCCACGACTCGAAGCGGTTTCTAGTTATTTTCGGGGGTCCCAGCTTCGCAGGAAAGCGTTTATAAAAGGGGGGCACGGAGAGAGGCAGCGGCGGCGCTGACAGCGCTCCTGCCCGCGGGGAAGGGGCTTTCCCCGTGCTACACCCCGGCGGGCCGGGCCATGCCGTGCCGTACCGTGCCGAACCGTGCCGGGCCGGACAATGCCGGGCAGGACAATGCCGGGCCGGACAATGCCGGGCCGTGCCATGCCGTGCAGTGCCGGACAATGCCGTGCCGGACAGTGCCGAGCCGAGCCGAGCCGAGCCGAGCCGTGCCGGGCGCGGAGCTCTCCCGGGTGCTGAACCGCGCCGCAGCCGCCGCCCCCGGGCTCCGGCCGCCGGCGAGCGGCAGAGCCCAGCCTCCGAAGCGGCAACTTTTAATTATCGTCAACCCCGCGCCTCGTGCATTAAAATTAAAGAGGCACCGAGGTGGCGAGAGGTGGGGGATTTTATATTGCTTGGTTATCTCCTTGTTTTGCAGCTGCTGCTCCTTGGGAGAAAGTTGAGCCGACCGGCTCCCTGTCCTCCTGCTTCTATTTAAAAAGCAGCACTTGGAGCACTTCCCCGGGCTCCATTTCCCCCTCGCTGCCTCCCGTAATGCGCTGAACTTGCAGGCTTCAAACTGCCGGAGAAAGTGAGTCTTGGAGCCAAAAGAGCAATGCAGCCCCCTGACTAGAGCAAGGCCTGAGAGTGCCGTAATGAAGTTATTATTATTTTATTAGGGGTTCTTATGATAAAACACTCACTTTCACTCTCTCCGCGACGTCAGAGGAAGGAAAAGGCACGTCTGTCTCCGTGCAAAGGGATCCTGCGGTACTGGCCCTGCATGGATATTAAAGGCTGGGATGCAGAGGCTGGCAGGGGAGATCCAGGCGGTACCTCTGGGTTATGTTCTTCTTTTTAAGGTTAATTGACCTAAAGCATGTGCTGCTATTTTAAGGAGTGTGGTCAGATTCAGAACATTGGTCTTGCGTGGTGCTGCTGTAAAAGCCGGCTCGATTCATAGCAGACTTCGCAGTTCAGAGACTTGCCTGGATGGTAAGTCAATAGTATTTGTTGTCAAACAGTGATTTCCCTAAAAGCCCTTATGTATGTGTATACATATAAATATATATAAGCATGTATGAATGTAGCTTTCTAAACCTATTACTGGTATGCTAAAATTGTAGGTGAATGGGTAAGATAAGATCAGATCTGTTTGGCTCTTTGCTTTTGCCTTGTTTTGCTAAAATAATTCTTTACAAGACTGAAACATAATTTCAGCGTGACTATACATTAGGGGGATTTCTACATCTATGCCTAGTGTGACAGGCAGACAGAGCAGGTGATATTTCTAGAGCCTATTAGTGTTTATTTAATGAGATCATATACGCAGAACAACTTTCCAAAGACATCGTCTCTTTAAAATCTCTATCCATTTCTGCACCTGTATCGTCTGTATCCATCTCCTTTGCTCTGGTATGAACGTGCTACCTCTTTAAACTCCCATCAGATCTAAGAGAGCCTGTGTAGATTTGCTCGCCCTTCCTGCACAGAACATTACAATGTTTATAAAATATTAAATTTGTGTAGTCTGCCGGAGAAGCAATTGTTCCAAAATAAAATCAGCAGTCTAGACGAAACATAGACACCAGAACTTATCAACAGTTGTCTGACTTACATCTTCTGATGCATCTTGAGTGGGTCATAATACCAACTTTATTTTCAGTGGTGCATAAATTAATTACACGCATTTAATAACCAAAATATCATTATATTCCCCCTTTAATATCATAAAGGCTTTACGCCAGGGAAGCACTTAATGTGCAGGGGGCCATAACAGGCTATTATCCTTGTGTAATGCTATTACAGAACCAATTATGCGCCATTATACTTGCTTTTTTTGCAGTTTATGTGATTTGATCCAATCCCGCGTCCCTGACTTGAAAATTTCATCTGGGTACTTTAAAGTCTAATTTTCACCCGGGCTGAGGCAAGGGCCATCTCTCTCCGCTGAGCCTATGCCTCGGATGCATTTTAAAAGTAATTGCAAAGGGTCCCGCCGCATATCATTTGCAGACGGGAAGCGAGCATAAATCCAGAGACCCCTCGCTGTGAACAAAATCAAACTTTGCTGCCGTACGATCGCTTGGAAAGGCAAGGCGTGTGCAGAGCGGCCCCCCAAAACCCATCCAGCGGCAATTAGCCGCCGCTTTGTCAGCGCCGGGGTCCAGGCAGGGCTGGCACGGCTCCGCACGGCTCGGCACGGAGCAGCACGGCACGGCACGGCACGGAGCGCTGCATCCCCCCCCGGCCCCGCAGCCCCGGGGCACCCCGGATTTGGGGGGGCGCCGGGGGCCGCCGAGCCCCGGAGCGCGAACGCTCGGAAAAGAATGGGATTTTGTTGCTGCTCCTCGCATTCCTGGTGTTTGCTGAGAAATGACGGGTTTTTTTCTTTTCATCTTTTTTTTTTTTTTTTTTTTTTTTCTCCTCTACACACCACGTGGGCCATTTGTAGGGCCCAATAGACCTATCCAAGTTACTCACTGTAGACAGCGCTGGAAATAATCAGATTAAGGCCAATTATGCGTGAGATTATAAAGGCAAGTGCTGAGAGGCAGAGCATGCTGTAGACAGATATAAAGACATCTGGCCACTTCCAGAACTCCACAGAGCCCTTCTGTCTCTGCAGCCAACAACTCACAGCGCCTTATTCCAGTGCAAAATACCCCCAAACCTTACTGGTGATTTTTACTTCTGTTCGGTTTAGGTATGGATTGCTATTTTTATTTACCTTCTGGATTTTCTTACATGACTGCATAGAAATTTGAATAGTTTGTTGTTGTTGTTGCTGAAGACATTGGTTTCCAACCCGAACGCAGCTCCCAGCATGTTGGATGCTTTTAAAAGAAGACAGCTTTTAGGTTTTATTGCTGTTTCATTTAGGCAAAATAGTTTAGATTTTTTTAAAGCAATTCATTCTTAGCTGTAAGATTATTTTTTTTATTATTTTATGTAATGTAATTATTTGCTCTGGAAGTAAATACTTGATATATACATAGATAGATGTGTAGATAGAAGAACGGGAGATAGATGATCAGCTATCTGGAGGGGAAAAGAAAAAGAAAAGAGGAAAAAAGAAAAGAGGAAAAGAAAAAAATAAAAAGAAGCAACAAACTTTTACTGGTTCTGGTCACTGTGCACCTACCATGGAGTTTTCTGCCTTTGGCTTTTGTAGCGCGCTGCACGCAGCGTTAGGCACGACTTTCTCGGCCTCCTCTGGGACGGGCTCTGGGCTCGTCAGGGAGTTTCTCGGGGTGCTTTCTCCTGGTTCCTCACCTTTCTTTTCTCTCCCTCTCTGTCTCCAGGTCTGCAGGAGACCCCTCGGCGCTGTCTGGCAGGGAAGCCCCTCGCAGCGCTGGGCAGCGGGCGGCAGCCCGGCCGCGGGGCCATGTTCTACTTCCACTGCCCCCCGCAGCTGGAGGGTGAGTGCGGCTGGGGGCTGGGGGTCCAAGTCGCAGGGGTGCAGGGGCTGGGGGCGAGGGATGCTCAGCACTGGCCTGGCACGGGCAGCTGCCTGCCGGGAGGAGAGCGGAGCTGTACGGAGGCGCCTCATCTTTTTCCAAGGGCAAACACAACCCTACTCCCCCCCTCCCCGCGCGCCCAGCTTTCCCCTCTTGTCACAGGGCGGAAAGAAGGATTGCATGTTTTTTTTTTTTTCTTTTTAATTTGATTCCTGTTGGAAAGGCCTTGTTTTTACACCCCCCCGCCCTCGTTTTGCCACCTGCCTCCCCTCTGTGGATAGCGATCCCGCAGTTGAGCCTCGGGCGATGAAAGAGATGCTTTTCTCCCCTCCCAGCACAGATGTTGGTGTCATGGCTGTAATCGGGACACTTTCAGGACGTGGTCACGCCTCCTCCCTCCAGCCAAAGGGACCGCATAAATCTTTAATGTTATTTTACAAACATTCTGCGGGAGGATGGGGAAAGACGAGGCACGGCTGAAAAAAAAAAAAAAAAAGAGAGAGAGAGAAAAAAACATTTGGGAGGGTTCTTCCTTGTGTTTTTGACCGGGGGCTTTTGTTTAATGTTTCTTGTGTTTTTGTTTCTTTCCTTTTCTTTTAAAAAACCGGCAGCCTACGGGCTTTCCCCGGGTCCCCCCGCATGTTTCCCGGCCGCGCACCTTCCCGTGCCGGGCCAGGTCTGTGACCCCCAGTCCCTCCTGCCCGCCCTCCAGAAAAGGTTTTTTCCCTCCGAAGCGCTGCCAGGAGCCGCGGCGCTGCCGCCCCGGGTGCCCCCACAGGAGCCTGGCGCTGCCCGGGGGGAGCCGGCCCCGCGAAGCCGCCCCGGCCGGGGCCGGGGTCCCTGCGGTCCCCGCCGTGCTGCCGGGCTCCTGAGCGCCTTTCTTCGTTAGTTTTTGGCCGAGAGCTTTGCAAACGTGCTTTTGTTCGCTCGGTCGGTTGTGGTTTGGTTTAGGTGTTTTTTTTTTTTTTTTTTTCCTGGAGCCCGGTTTTGGCTGCGGGCGGTGGAGGGTGACACCGCCCGGCGTGGGGCATCCCAAGTGAAAACTGGCACAAATCCCAAACCGCCTCCTCTGCCCCCTGAACCAACCAAACCCCAGAGGCGGCTCCAGAAGGGCCCTTTACCGGGCAGCCTTTGGGCGGCTTGGGGCACCCCGGGGAGACCCGGAGAGAAGCGAGGGGGCTCCGGGGTCACCGGGACAGTGTTTTATCCGGTGCTGAGCATCGCCCGGGGCCGCAGGGAGCCGTCCGTCCGTGCGAGGAGGGGTTAGGGCCGTTCTCCCGGTGATGCTGCGGGGTGAGCACGGCGTCGAGGCGCCCCCGGTCCCCGAGCGGCCGCGGCGAGGGGAGCGGGGCCGGGGTCTGGGGGGCTCCCGCCGGGCAGCTCTGCGGGCTCGGTCCTGGGGACCCTCAGCGGTGGTTTTGTGGGCTTGGGGACTTGTCCGATCCTGTTTGCTCGGTGGGCTGGGGGGACGGGGACAGGGACAGGGGAATGGCCAGGTGCCGGGGCAGCGCTGCCGCCCCCCTTGTCCGCTCCTCAGCCGCCCCGGCTGCCCCTAACGCGGCTCTCGGCCCGCAGGCGCGGCCCCCTTCGGAGCTCACTCCGCCGGCGACTTCGACGACGGGTTCCTGCGGAGGAAGCAGCGCCGCAACCGCACCACCTTCACCCTGCAGCAGGTAGGAGCCTGCCCCCCGAGCTGCCCCCCGGGCTGCCCCCGAGCTGCCCCCTGAGCTGTCCCCCTGCCAGCCCTCTGCCCGGTCCCCCGCATAAACCCTGGGTCTGCCGGCCACAAGCTCCCCGGTACGGCTGCCCCCAGCCCGCGGCTCCCCCTGCCCGCCTCCCGTGCCCTGACATCTTCGCTTTCCTTCCCTCCACCAGCTCGAAGCCCTGGAAGCAGTTTTTGCTCAAACCCACTACCCCGATGTGTTCACTAGGGAAGAGCTGGCGATGAAAATCAACCTCACGGAGGCCAGGGTGCAGGTAAACATGCCGGGGAATTATTTAACTCTCGGGTATTCAAACTGGCAAACTTTTTTTTTTTTTTTTTTGACATCAAGACTGCAGAGTGCACATTTGGCCAAAGAACGCAAATGAAGACGATCTGTCATTTTCATGATGCACTTTAATAACATCAACATAATGTGGAATATTAGATTAGGTTGATTAATCGGTCATTCATAATTAACTAGTGATAATGTTCTACACTAATTTGTCCGCGTCTCCAAGGTACTAAATTACATCAATGCACATCCATTTCCTTGCTTTTGGAGGGGGGTGTGTGTGGAGAAAAGAGCTGAGACGTGATTCTCCAAAGCAACTATGACCACTGTCAAGCAGTGGGGTTAGTCAACTGCGGGGAGCCCAGCTGCTAGCAAGAAATTGCTGCACCTCCTCAACTTTTCTCCCTTTTGCCTACTTTCCAAACACTTAATTTAGATGGCTAAAACGCTTGTAGAACAATTCTTACACCTTTAATATGATCCAATAAATGCCATTGTCCATGATCGCTCCCCCCTTCACCACACCTTCCTTCCTTCTTTACTTCCTTCCCTCCCTGTTTTTTTCTCCCTTTTTTTGACCCAGGTGTGCGTTTGTTTTCCATACTTAGAGATTAACTTTGTGTAAGTGCTTACAAGCTCTGCTCAGAACAGCAGTCCTGCAGTTGTAAGAGATGGATTCATATAACTCTGCAGGCATCCACCGCTGATTTGCAAGCCATTTTTTGAACACGATTATGTATTCATTTTATTTATGGGACTTTTCTGCATGCTGTTTCTGTGTTTTTTTTTTTTATTTAGGTGCTCGGGGTTAAGACTATGCAAAGATCTAATTGTAAGAAATATAATAGCTTGCCTTTTGTTCCCTAGGGTCATGTTAGTATCTCTTAAAACCCAATGGCTGAAGAGAGATAATGGAATTCACTGCAGTAAATTGGGGATTGTAAACAAATTATTTCTCCTATAATCAGATTATGCGATCCTGATTATTAAATCTGAACATGAATCATTGGTCATATGTGGGCAAATTAAACTGATTATTATTTGGAAATGAAAATCTCCTTTTGCCAGTGCATTGTAGGTACTGGCTTAAAAAAATAATAAAAAATGCCATTTTAGCTATTGGTGCCTAAAGACTGAACTGCAAATTGAGATAAATGGGACAATTATTGAGCATTCAGAAGTGGAAGATCATAACTTCTTCCTGAAAGGTGCAAGGGTGAGATAGGGGTGGTGACAATTAGATTGCTGAGGACTGGTGTTTAGCCTTGTTGTTGGCTATTATGCAAACAGACAATAGATGCAAGCATTTGTTTAGCCTGCTTTCATGCAGGGACATGGGGAAACACAGAGGATGGGAGATATGTTTACATTTATACCCCTTGCTCATTCAAATATGATTAATGTGCTATAAAGCAGAGTCTTAATCGAAGATGATGTTGTCAAACAATAACTAAATAGGGAAATAAACGACTTCATCATGCTCTTTCCTCAGAAGCAGGCGAACTGTCAGTGCAAAGTCATTAAAATATGATAATGAAAAATAGCTCAATTAAATGTTGTTATAGCTGTGACCTTCATTCAATTAAGACGCAAGGAAGTGTCTGCATTTTGCTTTGCATTTAACTGCTCTAAATTTAGAATATAGATAAAATCATTATTCAACGTTTGCTGATACATGCAATTAAAAGGCAGCTAACTAAAATGGAGTTGTAGGAGGAGAATAATAATAATAACAATCTTGCCTATACTTGAAGTCATGTATTAAAACGTGGATTTCTTGACCTCAAGACAGGCTCAGCTTTTTCCACCTAAAATAAGATGCTTTCAGAGCATCAGCCCCAAGGTAAATGAAAAAAGTGTTTGGACTCAAAGTCAGGCAGCAAAATCAAGAGCATGAACATTTCTATTGCGTAACAGGGAAAAATAAGGTTTGGAAAGTGGTGTGTATTAAAATGCAGGATGATCTTCCTGAAAGAGTATCTACCTCTTTTTGAGTCATCTAAATGCAGAGTGGACAAATACATCAGAGGAATAACAGCAAGTATCAAGCCTCTCCAGGGAATGGGATGGCTGAGATGCCCTAGTATGTACTTCTCATTTCTGACCTCCCTGACTCTAGCAGGAGCTCACCTAAAGACTTCCATACGGTTTTGCCAGGGTGCTTAGATACATATTTAAGTCCTTCCAAGGATAGAAGGATTTTAGACATGTTAAAACATAGAATTCAGTGAGAATGAAATGTGTGTAAAGGCAAGCACGCGTTTAAATATTTTGCTAACTGGCACAGTAACATCAAAGATTTTTTTTCTCTTAAATATCTCTTTTGACTGTCTTTAGACATTCCTGGCTTGTTTTCCAGACACAGAAATATTCTGGATAGAAATATTAATATTAAGGCTCAGCTAGAATAACAACAGGGACATAAAATCAGAGGAAATTCTAGCCAAACTTCAAAATGACTGATCTCACTAGAGTAACAGTTCAGCAACAGTTGACTTGTTTTGCATATGGCTAAATGTGGTATTCAGCCTGGATTGCTCTCCTGCTCCAGGTGTGGTTCCAAAATCGAAGAGCTAAATGGAGGAAAACAGAGAGGGGGACTTCCGACCAAGAGGGCTCTAAGGAAGCAATGGCTGAGGTGGCACCTCCTGTCAGGAATTTAAATTCCCCTTCTCCAGCAGATCAAACCAGGAATAAAAAAGAGAGCCTGGAGATCCAGCAGAGGTAAGAGTAACACATGCCGTCAACTGCCTCTCTTTGGGGCAAGCATGCATCATATATATGTACATACGTACAGACTTGACTGATGCTAAGCTTTGACCTAGACAGTATCGTTTTCAGGCACAGCTCTGAGCATGTTTGTGTATATGCACATATGTTGTCTTTGGAGTCAGCTAGTTCTGTTTTGAAAGTTGTTTTCTCTTCCCCATCAGCCTGAGCCGAGCAGTCGGTCCCACAGGACCTTTCTTCCCCTCCTGCCTGCCAGGGACTCTTCTCAACACGGCCACCTACGCACAAGCTTTATCTCACGTCGCCTCTCTAAAAGGTAAGTCACTTTGTTTAACTTCAGATATAAACTCAAAGAGCAGATTGTTCATGTTGAGTGGTATGCTCTCCCCTAAGCCAGCGGAGAAGCCTCTGGGAAATGTTGGATCCTTCTTTCTGTTGTGACGGGTGATAATTGCATTGACTGATGCTGCAGGTACAGAAGCTAGTCTCCTCTGGTAGATCGTAGTGTGGTTTGTGGTGAAGTTCTGTCGTTTTAGTCAGTTACTTTTAGTGAGATCAGGTTTTGTCTCAATTTGCAAGGCAGGTGGGGTTTGGTCCTTTAGAGTTTTCTTTGCATGAGCTTTTTTTAAGAGTCAAATTTATTCTAATAAATTAGTTATACACGTCCTTTTGCATTATACATTACCTGGCACCGTTGCTGATGCCTCATCCACTCTTTGCATGCAGTTTCCTTTGCAGTATGTTTTTGCACAACGCTAGACCTTTCTTTTCTTGACCAGTCAGTCCCCTCTGAGATCTTGAACACAGAGTGTATGAGGGGACAGGGGAGCATACAAAGCAATTCCACATTACCTTGGACCCAGGCAACAGGAAACTTGCATCCAGTGTCCATATCCTTTCAGGTTGCCAAAAAGCAGCAGTATGCATCTTTTAAAAATAAATCACCAGCTGATCCATTAGCTGTTCCTAGTCTAACAATTTCTTAGACTAAGGGTGTAGGCAGGATGAATTCAATTTATAGATTTATAGGATGTAAGGTCTCATAGCTCTGCCAAGCGCAAAGTGGCATATACCTTTGCTCTATGCCCCAGTGCAGTGCAATATATTGTGAGGAAAATTTCCTCATTTAGGACCTCCTGCTCTGAAAATTAAAGTCTTCTAAAATCTCTATGTTCCCTGCCATACCACATGCTCCTTGAGAGTATTTTCAATTAAATCAGTACAGTCAAGGTATAGTTCTGAAGCAAATGCTTGGAAGTGCTGAGATTTGCATTAAGTCCAGCATCTTGTCCCTGTTCTCCCCTTCTTCATGTCCTTCCAAAAAAAGCAGAAGACACAGCATAAAGCAGGTGCCAGTTAGGTAGGCGTAGGACCTGTGATTTTGAACCAAGAAAGGCCACAGAGGTGTGATCTGAGCCCTAGAACTTAAAGGATGATTGTCAACCTAAACCCTGTAAGCATGCAGTGGCTGTTGGACTGCGCAAAGCCCCTTGATCTCTGCCCTGTGACCGTGAGCTCCTGGGGCAGAGACTTTCAGCTTCTCCCACTGGACAGGAACAGCCTCTCGGGAATAGATACAGGTGGAATTCTGGGGGCAACCAGGTTAGTCACTTGCAAATACAGTCCTGGGAAGGTTGAAGGGTGTGGAAGTAGGACTGTGTTCAGTGAATAATTTCAGGTGGAAGTAAGGGCTGCTTTTTTCCTTAAAATTTACAGTTTAATTTGTTATCACGTTTCATGTTTAAATTTAGCTAAATTTTAAGAAAAATAATGCCAATAAATTGAAGCTCAGCAAAATGAAGTGAAAATGAACAAATGAAAAAGTTGTCACGAGTATTTTAAAAGTTTTATTTATTTGGAAGACTTCCCAACATTGTTTTCTGTGATTGTACAGCTTGGCCACCAAATTGAGAAATTAATAATTTGCTCCTTTCTGCATGATAGCAGTTTTACAGCTAAGGGCAGGAAAAATCCTATTCCTGAATCTCAGGGAGAGATGATCATTAGATAGTTGCCCAGACTAAGAGACATTCCCTGAAAAACTGGTCCCAAATGAAAATACAGATTTTTTATAATTTGACTAGAGATGGACAGTTATCAGGTGCATGTATATTCTCTTGATGAATGTTCTCAGCTATACATGCAGTTTCTTGCTAAGATGCCTGGTTTACATTTCCTGTGTGAAACTAGAAATCTCTGGATATATGCAAGGAAATGGGGATATTGGTGTGTATTGAGCTTTTAAGAAATCCAGTTACAGATTTTCATATCTGCATATCCAACTACCATGAGCTTTGTGGAGCTGCGTATGCCTGTCGGCATATTGTTATGCTTGCACGGAACTGGTATATTGAGCTGCTCCTTTCTTCTGCAGCTAGGTCTCAGTAATGTCAAAGTTTGGCTTTAGCGTTACGAGGGAAGAATTTTAGTGTTGTTCTGTAAGGTGGCAAGTTTGATTTATACAAGTAGGGAATAACTGTGTCATCTTTCTTGTGGTATTTACATGTGGAATACGGTCTCCTCTTTCCTTGGCTCATCTCCATAAGTTCCCCTTTCCCTGTTTCTCCAAGATCAATTCACCTGGGCTGGGACAGGGGCTGTGCACGGCAGACCTGTGCTTCAATCTCATTAATTGGCAGTGACAAACAGGACTGTTTCTAAAGTGCTGCAGAGACCAGAAGGAGTACAGACATGATTCACATACTGTTTGCTTTGGTATGGAAACACCAAATGAGTGGCGGTCCATCTAAACTATGCATTTGAGAGCACAGCCAAGCTCGCACGTAGGCCTGAAGGAAGAGATAATGGTTGTAGGAAGGAAGGAAAGGACAGGGAGAGACTCAGTGTTCACAAAGCCTTTATATGACCTTCTTCGTCTCACTCAGTTCAGTTAGTTTGATTCTCCCTTCTCATTTCCCCCTTTAAGGTAGGGGCAGATATGTACAACTTCAGGTCCATCGAAGAAAATCTAACCCTACATTTAGGCGGACATTACTTGGTGTCCTTACGTATCTTAATGAAGTCTCCTAAGCATCTCCCTTGAGAATCTAGTCTCATTTTGCAACTGAAATGCTGACAGAGCTCTGCCACAGTGAATCTGAGAGTGTAGGACTTTAAGCAACACAAAATCCTATCAAACTCAACACAGGACATAACGTTCCAAGCTGTTGGGTTTTTTGGATTACTTAAATTCAACAAGTAGTAAGATTTTTCCAAGATTTTTCACATTTTATGGAGGAGTTAAATGACCAAGAGCTCCTTCTGGCATCTCTCTTGTGCTGACCACAGTTTGAAACTACCAGGAATTCTTTGTGCTTTTGAAAGCAAAATAATTCCTCCAGAATCAAAGCACCATTTCACTACCCGTGAATGCATGACCCTACTTACTTCTATGCAAATTTCAAACGAAATGCTGACAAAGAGGTCCTCTGTGTGAATCCTGTAAATAGATACATATTCTCTCCATTGGGAGAACAATCCTGGCCAGTAAAGGGAACTGCATTCTCCAGTAAGACCGTAAAGGTTGTCTGCAAACAAAAGGCACTCTCAGGACGCCATATACCACTGGGAAGTTTAGGTTATTTTCTTTTGAGGAGATAAGATGTGCTTTGTTGGGCTTGTGAGCCAACACTTTGTTGGTGTCAGTGAGTAATATTTGACTGATGCTTTAGAAGGAGACAATTAAAATCAATACAGTGCATAACAAGTGATGATAGTGATGTAACTAATTAACAATTATTTTATGCTCTCAGGAACAATTTTCATTCTGCCACCTGAGAATTCTCTGTCTTCTGTAAAGAAACTAATACCTCTCTTTCTCTTTCTCTGACTTTGATTGCTTGGCTCCAGCCCCAGATTTCCAAGGCTGCATAAAGTGGCTAGGGCACATGCTATCTGGATCTAATTCATAATCTAAGGATATGATAAGCATAGTTTCCCAGATGAAGTCAGTCTAGTAAAGACAAGAAATCTCATGACAGCCTAGCACAGGGCAACAGGTTTGCTTTTGGACAGCCTTTGCTTTGGCGTGGCTCTGCAACCCTTCAGCAGGCAGCGCTCATCTGAGTCCCATGGGTGTCAATTGTAGGTAACTTCTGGATATTGCTGGAGCATGAGATTGGATCTGCTCTGGTGACTGAGCAGAAAACTCTTCTCCCTAAGTAATACGTCCCATGAACCCTGCTATCTCTAAAACTGAGATTTTTTTTTTTCTTCAAATGGCTGGTGTTACCACCATAAGATGTTCTGTGAAGAAAGCAGTCCAGCAATACAATAGAGATTACAACAGTAACTCAGAGCATAGACTGTTTCTGAGAAGGGTATATCACCATTGGGCAGTTTTTCTCTGTTGCTGTTCAAGATTCTCTATTCGATAATACAACAGACTTCTTTCTTCCCTTAGGTGTCCTCTCCCTTTCTGAAGTTTAGCACATCAGAGGCTGCTTTCAGTAGCAAGAGTCTCTGAACTACCATATTACCTCACTATATATATTTTTCAGGAAATGCAATTTCTCATTTGAAAAATTAGCATAAGATCGTAATTTTGTTGGGATACCTGGCTTCTTACTTCAATGTTTTAGTTCTTCACCACTGGCCATAGTCAGGAAGAAGTTTGGCTTATACAGAAGAAATTTCTGTTGTTCATTACTGTATGAAATTGTCCTAATTTGACAACTATGCTACTTCATTGTGGTGACTTTGACATTTCCATGATCTCCAAGATGAATCACTTACTGTAAACCATGCATCTGCAGTCCATTTAGTAGATTTAATTGCAGACCTCAAATATGAGGGGAAAATACTTGTTTTATTTATGGGCTATATAACAATAGAGTCATCAGGAGAAGCTAGTGTTCTGTGCAGAGAGAGACCTCAAAGTACCTTCTTAATGGATGACAGCATGAATGCAATTCATTAATGTAGAAGATGTTATTAATGGGTGTAAACAAGAATCTCCGGTTTTTAGCGGAAGTGTTCTACCATTCTGGTGGCTGAAGCCAAAAATGTATCTGTTTCATTCCGCTGAAATTTCCCCAGACCCTGTGATTCAAAGTGCAGTGTATGAGAAGAAAAATAATTACACTTGCCAGTGAATTACTTTCATAATTCACCCACAGCTCTGCTCTGTGCAAGTTATATCTCCGTTGGTTTTCACGGCACCTCCACACCGCTCGCTGCTAGAAAAGCAGGACTGCATTATGCCCATCAAAGTGGATATTCCAGGGCACCATTGATTAGGCTCTTTTCTGGTTTGTTGCTGCTGTGGTTGCTGTTGTTCATATTAGGGAGGCTTAATTGCAGTATCCAGGGCAAAAACAAACAAACAAAAAAAGACAACTAAAGCTGTCCATCCATTACATTTCAATTTCTATTATGGAAAGATGAAGAGAATTTGCCCAACATCATTTGGTTAGAGAAAGACTGAGAAAGAAGTGTTCAAGGACCTGACTTACCCTCGAACTGGTGTTTACTGAATTGAAGCACCAAAACTCTGCAGGTCCTTTGTTTTCTTTGTCATTCAGTAGTACTTGATTATGGACTTACTGACTTTTCTCAACATGTGACCTCGGTAAATTCTTGTAACACAGCAAGTATAGCAAGCATGTTCTGTTTGGCCAATGCATTTTCCCTAGTTCACCTGCCTCTGTGACTTTAGGGAATATAAAACATACTAGTTCAGTGCAGATACTCAGACCTTGAGCAAGTTGCATTGATTCCTGTACCATAAGTCCTCAACTCTGGCACTGCTATACTTCACAGGTAGATTTTTTTCTCCTTTACCACAAATGATAGAGAATATGCTGATAGTGGGAGCGTCTGAGAGTCATATGAAGAAGATTGGTGCTGGCCTGTTCCTCCAGTCCAAATCCTGATTAGATGAGCAGAACTTAGCTGAGCAGGGCTTCCCATTGACCTCTTTTAGAGTGACACATAAGCAGCATTTAGGGTCAGATCATGTGTTTGGGAAAGGCTGTTGATATGGATGGAAAGAATGGTAAAGGGTTGCAGAGCTAAGAGTATTCAAAGAACTGGTTTTGTTCTTCCAGCACTTATGGGCTTTACTGCCAGCTTTCCTGTCCAAACAGGCAAGGTTCTGACTTCTGATTTTTTTTTATTTTTTTTTTAATTTTTTTTTGGAACTGTACTGATGGCACAAATAAAGGATGATGAAATCCACCATTTCCAGTGTCAAGTTATTCATACAAAAACGCTCCAGCTAGAGCTAGCTCCTTGTTTGCATTGGACACATAGGGTTCACAAGCCAAGGAGATACAAAACTATAACATTTGGACTCTGCTGTCAGCTCTGCAGTGCTCTTCCAGCTTCTGGGCAGCACAGGATGCCTTCCACACTTAGCTAGCTTAAGCACTAGGAGGAACCATCTAGCACAACTTTAGCAGCCTTGGGGCTACTCTAAATTACACTGGGAGCAGCTGGTGCCTCCCCATTTCAGTATTTAAGCTCATGCCTCTCTTGTTCTTCTGAGCCTCTTGATTCAGAGCTCAAAAGGTTTGGATAAAGCCACCTTTGTTTTTCCTGCTTGTGCCTCAGGCTTTAATAGACAAAATGTTGGCATCATATATGAAGAGCAAGAGGGAGATCCCCTTGGAATCAGCCCTCCCTGGTAAATGGCACTGTGAACTCAAGGTTTTTGCTGACCTTCCAACCCTTATGAAAATGACTTCAGAGTTTCTGAGGAATTAGAGCTCAAGCAAACCACTGTGACTACAGGAAACTTTATTTAAATCAAGCATAATATTTTCACTGCAAAGAAAACAGCATACAATGGCAGGTGAGGATTTTTAAATCCAAATTTTTCTTCACTTCCCTCCATGTTTAGCTTGCTGTTCATCTGTTCACATCAAATGCTGATATGCACAAATACTGCAAGAGGCAATGAACTGAGGTTTTGCGTTTTGGAAAGACCATCTATTAAATCCTTTAAACTGTTGAGTTGAAATAAAAAATAGATATTTTAAATACCCCACTCTAATCTGAAACTGAACCTTGGAACTGCACAAAAGGGTCCACAACCAAAATTGTAGATCAAATATCATTACAATTGAAATGTGATGTTGGCAGAGACAAGACAGAACTAATTTAATTTTTCCTGTCAGTCTCTGTAGTAGATCAATTAAACTGCCAAGTGGATCAAATATTTCAGACTGTATTTATTACATTAAGTATTTATGTTCAGGCTGAGCATTTAAAGTATGATCTCATATAGGAATACGAGGAGGTTCAGATCAATTCAGCAGAATTTGCTCTAAGTTAATGGAAATCTAATTGTGTATTTTAATTTTGTGTACAATAGGCAGTAAGTTCCTGAAAGAAAGAAAACAGTTCCTTGTCTGTACTGTAGCAATCTGATCCAAATCCCATTAAAGAGATATCAGGCTGTGAGACGTTAGCAGAAGCCGGATCAGGCTCTAAGGCTAAAGGTCTAACCCTCACTGATCTTGATGTGAGTTAGGTGCTTAAACTCTTCTGAGGGTACTAAGTAAGTAGGAACAATTCCTTCCTTCCCCACTGTGAGGTCAGGGCTACTGCAATAAGATGTAAAAAAAACCACTGATGTCTGCTACATGTGGATGCATCTTTCTTGGGTCACATCCCTGTCCATTGTGGGCTGACTGATTGGCAGGTGGAGACCTTGGGCTGCTGATTCTCATGTCGTTTGTCCTGGCTTTTGTGCCAGCAAAGTCGAATAGATTTCACTGGATTTACTGCCTGCAGACATGGGCAATTGCAAAGTAGTTTCAACCCTCCTTTTGCATTCACAGGAAACAATACTAAATCCTAGTCTTTTGTACTCTCGCAGGACCCTGGAGCAAATGACGCTAGTTACTCTACATTTTTTCAGGTGGGAGCTGTTGTTTGCCATTCTTCTAACTTCAGTGAAAATGCAAGGAATGGTTTATGAGTGAATTAATGCTAGAGATATCCTGGTTTCCACCACAGGTAACTCTGCACCCTCAGGTTGCAGAGCCACAGGGTACTATCAGGTCTAATTATTAAGCAAAGAGCTTAGATTGGTACTGAAGACTGTTAAATATTTTATCCCCCTGTAACAATGGAATGAAAATTATTCTTGGGGCCTGGAGTTGATTTCTGCTCTTTAGAAAAGGCGAAGGCTCTTATCTACCTCTCCCCACTGCCTGCTTAGCAGGCAACGTGCTCGTTTCTGGTGGAGTCTCACTCTGTGTAAGAGAGCAGCAGTGCAAAGACAGCAGATGCGCAGGGAGGCCTCTATGTCCCCCATTACAGAACCTGACCTTAAGGTAGTGGGGCTTAATAGCAGTGAAAAAGATGGACTTTCTGCAGCTGAAAGACCTGCAAACTGCAGGGGTTCTGACGTGCCAATCCTCCTCTCCTCCCTCTTGTTAAAACAGTGGCCATCTAGCATCCCTGAAGTGGCTGCATTTCAACAGGACAAAAATGACTAAATGAGCATGGTTGTTGGTGGCAAGAACTATACATTGTGTTACTCAGTGGATTTTGTTATATGTCCTCCCTTTTGTCATGCTTAAACAGCCACAAAATTCAGGTTTGAGTTTCCTAGTTCTAAAATCAAAAAATGGAGGATACCATTCAAGTAGTAAAATTTGCTTGTGTGATTCATTCATATGCCTAAACCTGTGGAAGTGTTGTTGTGCTTATCAGATGCTTTATCAGGGGAGTATTACAAGAGTAACTATATAACTTTTCAGTTATATTAATAACTTTTCCCTTGTAGTATCTTTTTTTTTTTTTTTTAATACAGGGAGTATTTTCTCCTGAAACTTACCTGCAGAGTTTTGATTTCTGACAATTGTTGTTGAGAAGTCTTGCCAACATCCTAAAAACAAACAACTCTCTGCTTTTGTCCCTACCAAGTGGGTGCTGACCCATTGCTATCGAGAGCAGAAGTGTAAGAGAAAGACTACCTTCTCCCTGCAGGCTATTAGTACTATCACTTAGTCATGAGCCATTTAACTCAAATATTAACTGCAGAAATTAAAGCAAGTCCTTGGCTTGGAAAGATCAGAGGAAGACATTGTGTCGTGTCAGGTTGTGTGCGGCCCCACTGTTGCCTGCTGGGGGGTTGCGTATCAGCAAAGGATGGGCTTCTGCCAGGGGCATAGAAGAGGATGTGGAGTTCGTGTGGCCGCTGAGACACCTGGATGTCCCCCAACATTTCTCACCAGAGAGCAAATCAAAGTGGTAGCTCAGCTGCCCTGCCCTGCCTCTCCTCCTCACTCTGACACATTCTGCTCTGTTCAACAGATGCATCTAAGCAAGGTGACTAGGGTGGCTTCTTGGATGGACTGCATGCCCTGTCTGGGGCTCACCCCGGACTTCCGGGAGTCCCAGCATTATCACAGATGAGCCAGAGTGGTTCAGCTTAGGCAGGTAGCCGGTGGAAGGAGGACTGCCCCTGGCAGTGGGGTGCATGCAGTACTTTTGGTTTAAAAAAGCCCATTTCACACTCTTTCCAGTGCTTTGTTGCCTGCTTGAGACAGCCCATGTATCTTAGATGCCAGGTTGGAGATGGTCTGGCCTATCCCTCCTGATGGGACTCTAAGCCGTCTCAGCAGCAGCAGCAGCTTTAGGCGGCCTTGGTTCACTTTTGGAGGCCCTCCTCTTCGAGGCATCATCCCTAAGCAGCACAGAGTTTGGCTGGTGAAGATAGAACAGACTCATGCAGGTAGATGTGATGCCAGTAGCTGGCAGGGCCTCGCCAGGAAAAAGGCTGTCTCATCTTACAGTGAGATAGGAGAAGGCCATTAGTTCCTGCGTAACAACCGGGATATTTTCACATTTTTCTCTGCAGTAATCTTTCAGGTGCAGATAAGTGGTGGAAGCCCCATACTCACCCAACGAATGCTGCTGCCCAGATTGGTCAGACTTGTGGAGCTGGAGGGCAGGAGATACCTCCAGCATGAGGCTAATCATGCTGCAGAGCAGCAGCTTGGGGTGGGAACTGGGGACAAGTTCAGCCTTCCTTGTGGGGAGATCTCATGTGATACAAGTTTCACCACTCGCTTCTGAGCCTGCTTGCCCTCACTTGCTCTATTTGTCACCCTGGATGGCTCACAATGTAGGATCCTTCTCAGTGGGCCTCAGCAGAGCAGGATTTGGCATCCACATACCCACCAAAGGTCAAATGGAGATGGGGCTTTTGCCATTTGAGATCCCAACCCCATCTCTGTCCTCTGTAGGTTGACCACTGAGGGAAAGGCACCACACGGTGTGATGCCAGCAGGTGTGGGTCACCCCGCCGAGGTCAGAGAACCACCCCCACGAGGACGCCCTGCTGGTGGGGCCATCCCTTCCCCAGCAATGACACTGCCTTGTCTCCTTCCTCCCCAGGGAGCCCACTGTGCTCGTGCTGCGTTCCGGACCCCATGGGCCTCTCCTTCCTGCCCACCTACGGCTGCCAAAGCAACCGCACCGCCAGCGTGGCTGCACTGCGTATGAAGGCCCGGGAGCACTCGGAGGCCGTGCTGCAGTCTGCCAACCTCCTGCCCGCCGCCGGCAGCCCTGCGCCTCCTGCCAAACCCGGCCCGGAGGGCAGCCAGGACAAGCAGCCCTCTCCAGCCAAGGAGCACATGGAAGGGGAGAAGAGCGTATGAGGCCGGACCGACACCGGCCCCATGGCCTGAGGCAAGGAACCCACCGCCAGGGCTTTGCCACCAGGGGAACTGCAGTGTGGCCGTGCCCCAGCAGGACGTCACAGGGCCACCAGGGACCTGGCAAGTCTGAGTGGCCTCTCTGGCTGCCTTTCATGCACTTCTGCTTCTTTTGTGCCGCTGTAGGTTCGTTCTCCTGATTTATCGGCACTATCTGTGTTTGGAAATACTCTTGAAACTGTTTTTAGCTCCTCTTCCACATCCCAGGAATGCTGAAATGCCCGGGACCCTGGTTTCCTCCTGCACATCTCATCTCGCTCCCCAGGGCCGTGTATCTCAGCAGCAGGGCCAACCCCAGACCTTTCTGGGGCTGTATCCCATGTGGGCTTGGAACCATCTTCACCTGGTTTTGACCTTCCCAAAAGCAAGCATTACCCTTGTAGGGGTCAGGGCTCCTCCTCGGGGGGCCACCACCACCAGTAACCCACCATGCAGCATGAGATGGGGGGCTGGCAGCAGGGCAGCGCTACCAGATACGGGTTCTGGGGCAGCAGAGGCTTCCAGGCACTATTTACCCCCACCCTACACAGGTGAATGAATGTGCAGGTATACACCAGCCTTGCCTGATGTTTTCTGACAGCTTTTGACTTCAACCAAATCTATCCCAGGCAAGCCAGGTGTAAGAGAAGCAAAAATAGAACAAAACTCTTCATATTTTTTCCTTTTCCCTTCCTTTCCCTGAAAGTCAAACTTTCCATGGAGTAGATTACTGGGAAATTGCAGAGATCAGCTTACCCATGAATAAAATCCTTGCACTTGTCTCTATGTGAACATTAGTCTTGACATTCCCTGGGTTAGACTTAAAAGACACACAACTCCAGAGCAGCGCTCAGAGCTTCAAACGGTAATGCTGGCATTTTAATGGAGAGTGCAGTTATGTCTAGATCTGCACAAAGCTGGGGATGTTTTAGTGTCATTCTCTTGGAAAGAAAGACTGGAAAACAAAATCATCCTGCATTGCAATACTGCAAATATGTCCTTGCATGTCGTGTTTTTAATAAAGAGGAAATAAAGCTTGGAAGGATATTCCTTTATGCCATCCAAAATCAGACTCTTTCATTCACTGAAGGCTGGTTGGAATAACTCTAGATCTGAAAATATCTTAATTATTATACAGTGGACACAGTGCAAAGGAGAAATTGATGCCTCAGGAAATGCGCTTTTATCTCTGACCCAAAACTTCCCAAAGGAAAGTTGAGTAAGATCAGATGCTCCAAGGCAGGTGTTGTATCCGGGGTGCCCCACATTTCTTCCACGCGTAATGCAGATGCAGATTTAAGCTTGGTGATATGGACTTGCTTTTCTCAGTTGCCTTTTGCAGATTCCATAGAATTGTCCACAGACGTCCCTGGAGAAAAGGATGAAACCACTGCTCTGAGACTTGATCAACTAATGTGGAGGCCAGTGAAAAGATTCCTGTCAGCTCCGAAGGTCTTCTGAGCAGGTCTTTTGTGAGAACAGTGCTCAGGTCTGTCCTGCTTCTAACAAGAGTCCATTACAGTCCTAGGAGAGGTGGTTTTTATCCCAGAGGTTGATTTTGGCAGAGATCCTCTCCTAGCAGAGCCCGTAGGTTCCATTTAGCATTTCAGGTCTTTCTGCCACTCCCCATTCAGGGCTGACTCCATGGGTTGTGCCAAAGATCTCCTGCAATCCATGGTGCACACCTTTTTGTGCTGGGTTGCACTCAGCTTCTCATGGAGCCTGAGCTTGATGATGTGCTTGGAAAGGCAGCTCCAAGCAAGGTGGGCAGCAAAAATTTTGCCCCCCTACCCAAGTGATCTCAGCCCACAAAGTCACAGAGCCTGGGACTACTCCCGGGCTCACAGGAGCCTCTGGTGGTGCACACCTACCTTTCTCCAGGCAGGGTTTGGTGTCAGGTCCCATTCAAAGTGTGGAAGCCCTGGTCTTCAAGGGATGGCTTGACAGCACCAAGTACCTTCATTGTGCTGGGAGTGAAGGGTGCCAGGCATCCCCCCAGGGTGGGATTCATTTCCTCTGGACACGAGCCATCAGGGAGGGCAGCGCTGCATCTGTCCTCGGGCCCAAGTACAACAAAAAGCCAGAGAGGACCCACATCTGTCAAACGGAGTCATTTTGCTTTACATGTGTCACACCGTGTGCTTTTTTTTCTGGCAATCCTGAACTTGCAGGAGTGAACATGCAGCAATCTGTGTTCTTTTAGTGTGTTCTAGCTTCAGGAGCTGCACTGCTGAACTGTAAATGGAGACTGTTTCCCTGACTGCAAATTATGGCTTAGTTTGAACGACAGCAACAACCTTTTTCTTCCACCAAAATAAATAGATTGCTATGTGCTTTGTTGCAGTGGGCAGTTGGAGAAGAGAGAATCACTGGTTTCTTAGTGATTGTCCCAGTCATAATTTGTTTTTGAGATTTCCATGGCCCCCAAAAAAAGATTAGAAAAAATAATTCCACTCCAAAGAGGCAGGCCCAACTTCATTTCAACATAATTACCTTGCATTCAGTTGAACTTCAGCCCTTCTGTACACTAACTCTTCAATCTAATTGTTTGATTAAACTCGTATTTCCTCCAGAAAGGTACATAAATAAGTGAATTGTTGAGCAAATTAAGAATACTTAACAGCATTGCATCTGAAAAGTAGTTACGCTGATTAAATTTTCTGTCCTTGAGGATTTTCAGGAAATTACTTTTGATCGTCAATAACACAATTAAGTAAACTACACGCACATTAGCATGAATAATTGATAAGAAATTATGTATTACCACGAAGCACTGATTTAATAATTCATGATGCGACACTCTAGTGACTGTGCAAAACTGGATAACATCGACAAGTCTGCCTGATGTTGCTGGAAATGCTGCAATTACAAACAAGTCCATAGTTTCGTTGTACAATAAAAAAAAGTATCTGATGCATGCTGTAGTTTCTGTTTGTTTAATACATGAATAAATTTAGAAAGAACACCCTGAAAAGTTCCTGTCCTGTTTTCATTCAGATCAATCCCTCTGTCCAGTTGTCTCTGATGACTGTCCAGTTCTGCTTAGACCACAGGGATGTTGCAGAGTGATGTCGCAGATGTTGTCCCAGCTGCAGCCTGAGTGTCTCACAATACGCAAAATAAAGGGACTCCAAGTTTTGCAGAGCCTCCTTGTAGGAGCAAAGCTGCTTTGGCCACCCCAGAAGCTGGAGCTCAAAGTCTGTTGGACTCTTCAGTCTGTAATGTAGCTGTGATTACAATTGTTCAGTATGATTTTGTGGGTTCCACAAAAGTCAGCCACAAGTGAAGCACTCGGGTTTGTACATTTTGAGACTGCATGACATCCTGTTTAACCCTAGGCCAATTCACTAACAGGTCTTTTAGCTGCTCTGGTTGCAGAGCAGTGGCACAAGGGCAAGAGCAAAACTCAAGAGATGTGTTTCAGTCGTGCCCTCTTCTTGCCACCAGGCCCGGCTCCCTTCCAGACACAGTGCACGGGGTGAATGAGCCACCTGTCCTCTTCCTGTGCTGCCATATATCAGGGCTGTGCCACTTAAACCACTCCTGTAATGGCCATCTCGGTAGCTCTGATTAAGCCTGGCATTTAAAAGTTTATAACTCAGCTATAAAAAGCCACTCAGGCTGAACCCCAGCGTGCAAGGCCCCAGCCCAGGGGGATGATTTACAAGCAGACTATTCCGACACCAGCCTGCGTGACACTTTTTCAGTTCTGTAATGGAAAAATGGAAGCCCAAGGTATGAGAGACAGATGTAAGACAAAGATTTTTTCGTAATGTCTCACTGCATTCATCACTAGATCCCATGCAGTAATTCTCAGCATTTCCAGACAGGCATAAGTCAGGTGCAGCGTGAATGGCCTCTGTGCAAGTGCCACTTGTATGATTTTGGCAAAACATCTCCAGTCCTGGGCTCTTTCTTTCCTCAGGCAGTCACACACATCCACAGAGCTCAGACTTCCTCTCATCTCTTCCCTGCATGGGCCAGCTCCCAGCTCTGTTGCCTCTGCTCCACAGTCCCTAATCCGCTCCGCACACAGCTCGCGGCGCCTGGGTCCTGCAGCACGTTGCTCTGGGTTTGTTAATGGGGCTGGTGCAACCTGCTGGGCCTTGGGGCCTTCTTTACAAAGCTGCATGCCATCCTCTCAGCCCTCCACGTGCTTTCTGCCTTGCACATCTGTCTAGGCCTCCTTATGCCAATCCACATTATAGCATGAAATGGGAAGCAGCGAATGCACCTTTGCTCAGTTATGCCGTAGGCTAGTGCTTCCCACGCTGCATGCTGGATAGTAATGAGATTGTTAGGCTAATTGGCTCTTTATTAAGAGTATTATTTACAATGATGCTGAAGGCCATGTGCATGCAGAAAAAGATCTTGGTATACCATCAAACTCTTCCCTCTTGCCATCAGTGCCCTCTCCTCTGTGTTCCCCCTAGGCTGCCGCCCCTGGAAAGCTGGGAGAGGCTTTCTCCCCACCTCCTGGGGGGCCGCCCTGTCCCTCTTCAGGGCCATGGACAAAAGCCTGTATCTGCAGGCAGTTTGTGCTTGCTTAAGCGAGGGCGGCATTCACTAGGGCTGTGTGTGTCACTCCTCTCCCCTGGAAGACCGAAGTGGGACCTTCCTACAGATCTAAAAACCAACGGGGTGTTCATGGGGATCTGAAGACAGGAGAGCCAATGCTGAATGCTGTCAAGCCCTCCTGTGCAGGCAGGGCAGCTACTCTCCCGAACTTCAGAGAGCAAATAAAAGCCTCAGTTCACGTCTCCTCCTCCACCACCATGCTCCCTGCCTCCCTGCAGCAGAAACCAGCCAGGGCAGTGCGGGAGGAAGTCATTTTCTGACGGGCAGACCACGAGGGAGCAGAGGATGGAGATGAAATGCTTGTGGTGTGCTTCTGTGGCACATTCTGCCTCTAAAGGAGCTGCCACTCGATAAAGATCCTGTTGCGCCTGATTGTCCGTGCGGTGGGAGCAGCGTGTGAATGGGGGGAAGTGAGAAGCCTTGAATTTATACTCGAGCTTTGAGTACATAATTCAGACCTCTCCACTGAGGAGTCTGACACCCCTGCCATAAATAAAAGAGCAGCCTCTGCAGTAAACAATGCTTTATTCTTTCCAGTTAAAAACTTCCTTTTCACTGCAGTGAAATATTGACTTCAGGCGACCATATTACCACAAAATACCATCTTTTCCTGATACTAACCAATGAAATTTTTACATAGATCTGGCCTGTGAGAATGAGACTCCCTTTGGCATATGGCAAATCTAGTCTTACTTGAGAGTGATGTGTCAACAATATTTTAATAATCCAACCACAATGTCCTTATTGCCTGCCCTGAGCTCTCTGCCATGAGAGAAGTAGGTGCTGGTCTGATATCTCAGACATCTGAACATCAGTTTTTTGTAACTGTGACAGGTCTCCTTTGGTAAAAAAGTAACAGCTAAAAGTCACCAGGATTTAAAATATTGGCCTGCATGACTTTATCAGTATTTAACCCTGATGGTTTCTTCTGCAGCCAGTGCTTTTGCAATACTGCTGTAACAACTATAACATGAAACAGAGAAAGTAAAAAACAACCACCTGAGTCATTTTAGCCCAGAAGAGTTCTCTCACATGCAGAGCAACAAAATACAGCTCTTTTCTGCAGGCTGAATCACTTCCAGCCCTAATTCCCCCCCAGCTCTGTTCTGATGGGGCTGAAAGCTGGGGCCTGGGCAAATACACCTCATTAGCTGCCAAGGTCTATTCTGGTATGCGAGTTCCTGTGTGTTCTGGGCCATGCCCTTCAGCCCAGGTTGGGACCGTGGCTTCAAGATCTCTGCTGGTATCAGCAAGTGCATCCCGAGAGCAGCCTTAGGAAGGCCATCAGAAGGCAGCCCAGACATAGCCAGCCTGAGACACTGGTCCTTGGGAGCCAGGAGAAAATGTTTGTTTCTAATTACATTGTGTTTGCTTTGTCAGGTGAACTGGTTTACCTTTTGGTTTTCTGCTTCAGAATATTTGTTTATTAAACTCTAGCATTCGGTATTGGCCTCAGAGACTAACACTTGCTGTAGTGGAGTTTATTAGGCCTCCCCTAGCTATTGAATAGGTTGAGGTTTTTTATTATATACACACAGCTTCTTTACACCCGCACGGTACATGAGCCGATGTGTTAAATAAGATCCAAGGGCCATTAAATGAAGAAGCCCATCTCTGCAAAGAAGACTCCCCAGGAACCTGAGCTGTGCCTGTTATATCACAGCTGGCTCACCCTTGCTCTGTCGTGCTGGCTGAAGCCATCAGGCTTTGGCAGATGCTTGAGAACTGAGATGCAAGATGCTGATGTGATCACCAGTCTTTGGCACAGCAAGGGATAGGAGTGTCCCTGGGAGTTGTTCATTTTTATTAGAAATTTTTCTGTAGCACTGTGCAAGAAATTGGCTGCTGGCAGGGAAGGAAGATCTACAGGAGAATGAGGCTGATCCTATCTCTCCTCCGAACCATTACTCCTGTTTACAGCTAAACCTAACTGGGACTGAGCCAGGAGTTCTACAGGGAGGATTTCACAGTCACAGTCCAACAGGGGTCAGAAAGGAAAGTTTCAAAATCCTACTCAGGAAGCCGAATACCTGAGGACTTCATCTGTGGGGCTGAACCCAGGAGTCATCCAAATCCACGGCGCAGCTTGTTGTTCGGACTAACACCAGCAGCAGCCAGGCATTCGTCTGCGTGTATGCATGTGGGCAAGGTTAGCAAGCCTCGGCTTCATCCATTTTTGGTGGGCTTTCCCTCCAGAGGGCTCAGGACCTGCATTTAGAGGAGTGCACAGTGTTTGTCCTTGTCCTGCTCTGAGGCTGTGTGACACAGCTCACAGCCTGTGGCCAGGCTGGCAGGAAGGGAAGGAGGATCAGCTCTTACTCAGCACGTAACTCATTTTTTTTCCAGTACAGACAAGCCAATGAGGATATCTCTTGCTAAAGGGTCTCCTCTAATAACCGCCTCCATTCCGTGGGAGCCTTGCTGTCCCCTCAGTGAGGGGGCTTACAAGCCACCCGGGACCCCTGTGTCACTCTGCTGCCCCATGTCACGCTGCCTTGGCTGCATTGCAGTGTCACCAGAGAAAAGTAGCAGTACATCTGAAGATACAGGTGACGCTGTTCGTCCCACAGAAATGGATCATGAGATCTGTGCAGAAATTATCTTTTGAGGTAGTGGTAGTTGGATTTGATACATTTTGTTAAATGTCTTAGGTCTGCTGCTCTGCACAAATGTCAAGTGTCTAGAGAGATGCTGAGGCTGGGAAGCCTCTTGGTTATCGGAAACTCTGGAAACCTTCCAATTTCTATCCAGCTCAGATCAAATCAAGCTTTCTGAAAAATATTCCAGTGAGTTAAGGGCTATGCTTTTGCACCAGCTGTATGAATCAGCTAGATACAAATAAAAATGCCTTCAGTGACACCAGTTCTCCTCTGTTCTACAATACATCATTTGCCACACACTGTGAAAGCAGGAAAGGGATGAGCAAACAAGAGTCATCATTATTAATTAGATTTTAGAATCTCATTAATGAGCCAGGAAAGAGGAGCCAAGGTCTTGGATACACCTTGCTCCTACCCCCACCTTGTGGGAAGGCAACATCATGGTCTTGGTTCCATAGTCTTTGTGTCTGGGACATGTACATCCACAGCCAAAATAGCTCCTGCACGTCGGGGTGGATATATCTGGGCCACAGCTCAATAAGGCTCATGAGAAACCTGCTGCAGAGGAGAGTTGCGTTGGCCAGATTTTTATTTTTATTTATTTTTATTTTTATTTTTTATTTTTATTTTTATTTATTTTTATTTTTTTTATTTTTATTTATTTTTATTTATTTTTATTTTTTTATTTTTATTTATTTTTATTTTTATGTAACAACACCTGCTAAGTACACTGGTCTTCTGTCCCTCTCTCCTCCCTCCCCTGTCTGTCTGTGACCATCTCTTTCCCAGCTCAGCTCCTAGCATTGCTGTCAGTGGGAGGAACTGGGGGGGGGGGGGGGGGGGGGGGGGGGGGGGGAGCTGGCGGAGGGAATTAAGAGTGCGTGGGGGTTTAGTTCTATTAGGGCTGGATTTAAGATCAGGCTCTATCTATGGCATCATGGGCTTCCTCTTGCTCAGCCCTATTGGGGTACGTGGCCTTGGCCTACATGGCTGTTCCAGCACCACCCATAGTATGGATGCAGGCACACATACAAAGCCTTTGTTTTACCACTTGGGTTACATTTATTTAGAGGGTGGGCTTTCTGCCATGGTACAAAGCTGATGAAGCTCTGCTGCCTGAAGGCGTGCTTCAAGCACAGTGTAAATGCACGATTGCCCTTACATCAGCGCCACTCTCACAGCGCAGATGTGGCCAGAAGCTTTTCAAAGACCAGGCTGTTGTTTGGGCTTTTCAGATGAGAAGCTTAAAAATTGACAAGTCTAAACATGGTTAGTGTCCTGCTGAGTACGATCAGATAACCTCACTTACTATACTCCAGGGATGCAGATATTGCACACCATTAAACACGTCTTGGATGCCCAGAAGGATATAAAACCACAACTGAGTTCCTCTACCACTTGAAAACACGGTTAGTTAGCAGCAGGAATAGCCCCCCAGCATTAATAACAAGACTGTCCTCACAGAGCTGGTCTCATGGCAGCTATACCCGATACGGACAGTCCAGCACAAGAGGGAGCCCTGCAGGGGCTCAGCAGTGGCAGCCGGTGCTGGGAGCCCTTGCCTGGGGCTGGGCCAAGTGCTGTTTCCTCCTCGCACAGATATTTTGGTGACAGCTCTTCCCCACGTCAAACTGAACCACAAAATTAACGATGCCAAGACAATTTTCAGCCCAGCAAACCACAAAATAACAAATCATTTTATATTATTAGAAATATCTTAAGATATTTGAAAACTTTTCCTCTAGTTCCGTTTTCTTAAATGTATATTTCTTAATGAATGATTTCTTTAAAAAATTTATTTCAAGCCAAAAGAAAGGTTTAGGGCTGTTTACTTACACATACATGTAAGCATGTATGCGTTACTTACGTACATGTAAGCATGTATTATGTATACATTACATACTTACATACATGTAAGTATGTATGTGTAAGTAAAAAATTAGTCAAGAAATTTCTCGGCTCAGAAGAGAGCAGCGGACAAACCCAAACATGGGCAGGAAGCTGAGGTTCGCAGCCCACAGGGCAGGTACCAAGGCAGCAGCAGTACAAGGTAGCTGTGTAGTTAAGCAGGGAATTTTGCTGCTCCTAGGAGACTGTTGGGACCGGCGTGCTGTGCCAGTAGGTTTTGGGGCCAGTGCTTTAGCTGGTATTTGATCTTGCTTGGTTTATGTGAGGGCTCAAGTGGTTGCTGATTTGAGAGGTTTGCCTGTCAGCCGAACTGGCGCTGGGGCCGGTCACGCTGCGGGGTTGGAGTGCTGGGGCTGAGCTCACTGCCAGGAGAGGTGTTTGTGTCTCAGGCTGGCGAGGCAGTGGCTTCATGGAGGGGAAGGGCAGCAGCTTGTTCCTCCACCAGGACAGACAGAGGGATGGGGACATCCCAGGTACACCCCCCATTCCTGGATGAGAATATGGAAAGAGATAAATATTATTCCTCCCTGGGCAGGAGAACGTGCCCAGGGTACATGGGAAGCCCCAGGGAAAGTGGAGCTCCCCTGGGACAGACCCTGCAAGTAACAGGACACGCAGATCAGCAGGTGGGAGAAGGAAAGGACAGTTCAAGGCCACTGTTTAGATCATGTCCAGACATTTCGTTATAACATAAATACTATATCTATAACTATATATAGACATAGAGACATACCTAGATACGTCTATATATAAGCCTACATCCATGTATCAAAGTATTCTCAACAATAACATTGTCTTATATTATTATGCAATATGATACTCTCCTATAATTTCTTTCCAACTTTTCCCTGTGGAAGAAGCCATAGCCAGCTTTGACACCAAATAATTCTGAAATGTTTCCATCCACATTCCTTGGGAAGGGATGCAGTCCCAGGAGACCTGATCCAGGCAGTGCTCGCCAGCAGAAACTGATTCTGCCAATGGACTTTCAGCAATCTTAGTGCAGTCACAGAATGAGTCTCCCTTGGCCCGGATTCATTCCATAACCTCTGCAGCTCATCAGTGCTTGGAATAGAAGGAAGGATCACTGCTTATTTGAGAATCTGACCGTGCCATCTGTGGTCTGTCAATGTAAGGAAGATCCTGAACAAGGCCACCCAGGTCTACCTGAAACACTCCCTGTCATTGATGACTACACCTGCTGTTACTAGCATAGCAAAAAAGCAGGGTGCCCTTTTTATTGTGCTTTGAATGCTGTCATCCCCTGTGCCAGTTTTAAGAAATTGGAGGGGCAGTTGAGAGAAGACGAGGCTCTGACTCTGAATGCCAGTGGGTGGGAGTGGGCACACACTGGGAATTTCAGAAAAGGGGAGTCTAAGTGAGCATAGGGAAGAGTTTGGCCTGTGCAGGGCAAGACTGACTTTGACAAGCCCTGGCTTATGAAAGCATACCCTGGGTTTGAACATTTTTGACTTTTTACCAGAGTTCAACTTCTTTCCATTTCCAGAAGGATTTCAAAGATCAACCCTGCATCTCACAGCATCTTCCTCTTTTCCTTTCAAAGTACTTCAGGTCTCAATATATTCATCTTTGCTAGTGGACTTTGACATGAGAAGGTGCTGAATTTTTAGCACGGCAAGCTGCTTCCCCAAAGGTTTGAGTTAAATCTGCTTTAATAAAAACACAGAGCTTTAAGCAATTGGGACATAAATGATTTCTCTTCTGCACTATTGAAATGTTGCTTTCTAAGTATGTTGAGTAACATATTAGAAACAAGTCTCTAATTGCCCATAGAGTACTGAAGACCTGACTACCTAATGCAAAAAATCAACATCATGAAAACTTTGAGAATATCAAAAAGAAGCAGGGGAAGACCACAGGTCATTTTCATCCATTCCCTACCCATTTAAACCCCATAATTACATTCTTATCTTTAATACCAGGGGACAATGGTGAATATAAGATCATCATAAGACCAGAATAATCAGCCTAAAGACAAAATAAATTAATCATTGACCTCTGTTGTCATAATGGGCATTTCACAAAAATAAATAAATAAATAAATAAAATTAAAGTTCAATTTACTCAAGTGTTCCATGTTCTTTCTGTCTCCTGTAAGGCTCTGAAACAGAGTTTCCTTAATAAAAATGACTGATGATGCACATCAGTTTCTCCAAATTACACATTTGTGTGCATTCACTAGAGCCCATGTAGCCCATCTTGTACAATATCACCAACTTCTGATGCAGCTTTTGAGTGAGACTGAAGATCAAACTTAGAGGTCTTTATTTTCTCAAGAAGGAAACAAATTATACCCCCGAAATACAGACACGCAAATCTGTTGAAATATTTCTGGTAAATCATAGTAATCTTTTTTGTTTACGCTCTGTTATAATCAAATCACAGTAACCTTTTCATGGTCAGTGAGGACTGCTTGGCTAGTCAGGGTTCAAGGCAGGGAAGATCTGAATGAAATTGCCAGTCTGGACAAGGACTGAGCTGAAACCACTTTGAGAAGAGTCTCAGCTGTGTTTTATAATGCATCAGACAATAAGAGAAACTGAGGAGAAATGCAAAACCATCACTTTGGGAGAGTGCATATAGTCTGGAGGAGTGGTTGGTAGCGACAAACTTGAGTTACACCAAGCTAGACACCTGGTAACTTCCAGGACAGGGAGGTGTGAAAGCCTTGCTGCCTGTGGGTGGTGGCAGGAAGGCCACCCTCTTCCAGCACTGCTGGCCCGGCTGCTGGCACCTCACCACAGGGTTGGTGGCCAGGCCGCGGCCCTCACATGGCAAGGTGGCGGGAAAGATGGAGGAGTGCTGGCGTGAGGTGTTCCTGCCCGGCCTCCAGCTCCCTCTCCTTAGGAGGGCTAGAAAGCAGGAGGAAGTCCTGCGAATCATCTCCTAGGCCTTTGATTGTATACCACACACACACACTTCTCCGTTGTCGACTGTTTCTGTGGGCATGGCTGGAGATAAAACTACACTGAGATATAATTACAATGGAAGAGCTTACTGGAAGTCATTCCAGTATTGTAAAATAAGTCCCATTTATTTGGTTTATTAATTAATAATGACGCGTTTTCTTGGAAAAATGGTTTAGGAAGTCCCTGAACACCTAAGGAGGAGATGGTAAAATCCACACATGTAGGCCATTTCAACTAAACTGCACTTTCTAAAACAACTGCAGCATTTCACGTGAGGAAAGCCAAGCTCCTGGGACAGAGCCATGGCTGTGGGACAGCAGTCCCCATCTGCCGTGTGACAAGGGGAGTGAAAGGTGTTGGGGCTGCCCCAGAAAGAGAAAGGTTCAAAGAGAGGTGGTTCAGGGCCAAGCCAAGGGACACCTGGGACTCTGGGCCTGCATTTGCCTCTGTCACGCCTGCAAGGAAGATCAACCATTGCAACCAAGTCTCAGAAATGCAGCATGCAACTGCAATAGAAGGGAGCAGTGAAAGCAATGGCTCCTTACAGTCTGCTGGGCTTCCCTACATGCAGAGCCACAGGCTGCTGAAAGGCAGAAACCAGATTAGTTTGCCTAGACACCTTTATCCTGTGATTTAATGTCATGGTCATTGGCATCACGGAACAGTGCTTTTTAAAAACTGTCCTGGTGGCTGTTGCACATTTCCCATGGTTTCGTCTCCCAAAGAGGTCAATTCACAGCTGTTACTTTGTCCATCTGACTCAGATTTCCCAAAGCAGAAATTAAAACGAAAACAAAACCAAGAAAACAAACAAAAAAAAACCAGAAGTGGACAAGGAAAGGTAAATATTTGTTATTTGAAAAGATGTAATTTGGCCACCTTTAATGCACATTTTGTGTTCACCAACACAAGCATTACTGCTGTCTTCTTATAGCAGCAGCTTTATAAGTACATATATTCATGTATGTGTGTGTGTTGTAGCCTAGCAAGAAGCTGGCCAATAGTGTGATCTAGGCCAGAGACAGGTTTGCTGATGGGTTCGTCCTCAAACGGAATCATTACCGAGCTGGGACCTAGCGCAACACTTGTATAACATCATTCACTCCCGGCGGCAAATCACTCTGGGGACAGCTCTGGTTATATGATGAGAAACACATTCACATTTGTTTTTAAAGTTTCCCAGTTCTGGGTTCCCAGCTACAAATTCTTTAGGCCAAAAGTCCCTCTGGAACATGTGCAAGTTCAGAGAGCCACTCTGCTGTGAATGCAGCTCCCGTAAGCTAACAGAAAGGATTGGCCAAAAGTATTTGGTATCCAAGTCAGGACTGGCTCCTCTTCAGACACCCAGGTTTCAGTTTGCCTTCACAAGAAGTGAAAATTGCTCCCTGATTTCCTAACATGCCTTGAAGTTGTATACTGGAGGATCCCCCTTTCCACACTAAGAGAAGAAACTCAAAGAAAAGGGTGCAGAAGGGTAAGTGTGGACATCTACAAAATGAACAACAGTTAATCAAACAAAAGGTTGGTTTGTTTGTTTGCTTTAATGCAGTTATATATTTTGTTTATCAAATTACCATTTTTTCATGTCTGTGCACAGATACTTTGTATCCATAGTCTCCCCTTGGACAGCATGCTTTTATTATGTCTTCTGATCACTTGCCTGCTTCTTGACTTGTGGCTGTTAAGGGCATTTACATTTGTAATATCAAATCAAAACCATGGCTTGCACACTCTGCTAGGGTTTCAGATTACATAGTCTCTGTCTAAATGTACCACGGAAAACTTCAATAAATCCATTTCTCAGTATTTTAACATGATGACATTCTGCCCTACGCTGGATAGGCATTATGATATACAGTGAAAGCAGGTAACAGTACAACAAAAATGGCCCCATGTCAGTTTAGTAAAATATTTGTGACCAAAATAGAAGAAAAACATTCATAATAGGTGCCATTTCTCTTAATATAACAGCCTGATAAGCCATCCTTATTCCTGAAACACTCTTGATTTTCATTTTTTTTTTTATTTCTTTCAAAACGAACCCTGTCACAGGGGAGACTGCATTTTCTGAATTCCAAGTCAAAATTGTTTAAAAATTTTAATGTCTGCAGACATTAATGTCTGCTCTTTGAACTCCTGTACTTCAATTTTAATTAGAGAAAACTATGCAAATGAGATGGGAAAAAGGGAAAACAATACTCCAAATTTAGATATTTATAAGCAGGCACATTACATTTTTCACCAAGGTTCTTCTACTATCTATGATGATAAAGAAGATCTTAAGCAAGGATGAGTTATAGTTTGATATAGAGCTTTCAAAGAATAGTGATAATTCAAAGAAGCACTTTTCTAGAAATTAGTACTTTGGATGTGTTGTATCTTTTTTTTTTTTTTCCTTTTTTTTTTTTCTTTAAATCACAGACTGCATAAGACCAAAATTAGAAACAACTTTTTTCAGGTTTTAAAAGTTAGCACTGCATTTCAGTGGGAGCCTAAAACCAAACCAAACCAAAAAGCATTTCAATTATAATAAGCATAAGTCTTCTCATCCTAACAAAAAATTAAATAATGTTAAGGGATTTCATTCAGCCTTGCACCTTTCCAAAATATTTCAGGCCAAGTATCAAGATAAGTTGAAGTTTAAATTTTAATTATAAATAACCCCTGACTCTAGAAGAGCATATTTGGAGATTATCAAAAAATATAAAGAATTCAGCAGCTTGTTAGTGGATACTGCAAAGGTATATGAGAAGTCCAGAGCAGCTGCAAATGTATTCTGGTTGTTTAAATGTTTCTTTAATATGACTGCTGTATAGTGCATCCAGTATACAATCTTCTTGTCAATAACATCTGGGTAATCAGTGTGTGCAAAAAATGACTCTCAGGTTTATTATGGCATATTTGTAGCCATAGGCTTTCCACCTGTCAATACACTTCAAAGGCAGGGAGTGAGGAAAGTTTGTGAGATGCAGACTCTTTCCTAGGTCTCATAGGATGGACAGGATGGTTTCACAGGTTTTACTTTCTGTCATACATCATGCAGCCCATCTGGGCAAAAGGACACTTGCTTTGGCAATCCCAGCCACCATAATGGCAAAGCAGCAGCAGCAGCAAGCAGTGGCTTCATACTGTTGTATTCATTTTTTAGCTGGCATTGCCCCTTTATCTCACTGATGATTTGGGGCTTGCTCAATTTCACACTTCTTAAGAGTGATCATCACCTCACATCTTTCAACACGGTCAGCTTTCGTTTTCCTTCCCACCCAAACCACAATGAGGTTCAGACATATAGTGTTGTACAAACATAAAATCTGCATGTGCTTGTGTGTGCGTGTGTCTGTCCAAATGGATCTTAAAAACACTAGCTGGCATGTTTCGTTATTTCAGTTTTCAGGATACCCCTTCAGCAACAAAATCATCTAGATCAGTGAGGGGCACTAGGTCTGTATTTGGGGTTGGGCTCACGTCCTTTCCTAAGTGAACTTGAGTTTCTTCAGCGTCTTGGCCGTAGGAGTAAGAGACAGGTTCAATATAGGGCTGGGTATCCACAGTTTCAGTGCGTCTGTAATTCTGTTGGCCATCTTCAGGTGGTTCTCCTGGCACAGTCGGCATTAACCATGTAGGTTCAGAGAGCTGAGAAGGTGACTTCAGCACTGCTACAGATGAAGCTGGTAAAGGCAACACTCTAGGGTAGGAGGCATAGGGAGAATTCCTAATTTCAGAAGAGGAGGGCGGGTATAAATTCCCTTCCAAGGAAGGGACTGAGACTTGAACATATTTGCCAGTTTCTGGGTCATAAAATGTCTTTAAATTAACTTCAGCTGGTAAATCAATTACATAGTATTGGCCAGAGTCAGGGTCTTGGAGGAGTTTACGCTGGGTTAAAGAAGGTGAAGGGCTTACTGCTGATGCACCACTGAGTCTTCCAATACTGGTTTCTGTAGGAGGAAATGCTGAGTGAGGGGCAGGATAGAGAGGGGAATATCCCAAGGGCGAGGGAGATACTAGTGCCTGTCCAGAATGAGAAGGCTTTCTCCCTACAGCATCTGTATGCTCTGTCTGATGTTTTTTCTGCTGCTCTTCCATTTTCTTTCTCCTGCTTGCCAGCTTTTTGGCCCGCCGCAGTGCCTTTTCTGTTTTTGGTGGCACAGCGGGAGGCTTTCCTGCTCCTCTCTCCCCAAGTCCCCTGAGCTCCAATCTCTCAGCTTCCCCTGCAGAATCAAGTAGAAGATGTCTCTGTGTTGAATCAAGTATCTCTTCTGCAGAAATATCAGCTTGGCTCTTCAGTGTCATGTTCAGCAAGGCAGGGTTTATTGCATCCTCTGTTTCTCCAAGGCTAGAAATTGTTGGTTTATCTGATGGTAAACTGGCAACTAGTGAGTGCATCGTGCTTCCCGACCTGGGGCTTGTAACAGCAGAGCATTCGAGACTGTCTAACAAAACCGGGCCACCTTCCATGTGTAGGATTTCCTCTAAAACTTCATGGGATACAGGAGAATATGTGTGGTCCTCTGATATGGAGCCAGTCACAGGGGAAATTGTCTCCCTAGTTATTATTTTTTTCGCACAAGAACCACCTTTGCGTTTAGATAAATGATGGTTCTTAAAGTAATTTGTCTTTCTTTCTATGGGATAGCTGGGGTTGTTTTCTGCTTGGTCATTTTTCAGACCCAAATTTGGCTGTGTTAAGCTGTGTCTTGTCTTCCTAATCTGGGACTTCTCTTTACTGCTGCAGACGCTTTCCTCATTCATTTTCCCACATTTATTTAACAAAGCACATGTCTCTTCATCTTCTTCCATCAGCTTCCCTAAAGAAAAGCTCTCTGTATCTTCCAGAAGATTGGGGTCCAGTGCTGCTGAAGTAGATTCAGACTCCCTGGCATCTCTCTCTTTATCAGTTGCTCCTTCCCTCACATTCTGCTGCCCTCTGCGCCTCAATGCTGACCAGCCTCGCTCCTGGGCGTGCAACGTGTCTCGGGGCTGCTTGCTGTGTGCTGCTGAGGATGCAAGTCTACCTTCCATTTCCTTATAACTGTTGCTCACTGTATCATCCAGGGAAAAGGACCTGAACAGGGGCAACTTGACAGCCCTTATTACCTGAGGTGACCTGAATGTGTTATCTTTGATCATAAACAGACAGGGTTTGGATGAGCTTGAAGATGTTTGTGTTTGCGTCTCCTCAGACCTCGGGGTGGAGGTGTCCTTTACGCTGTCGGAAGCAGAATCCATGCCATTGGCCTCTTCCTTCTTCTCTTGCCTTATTTTTTCTTTCATCAAGCTCCTTTGTTCATTCCCAGTAACCCTACCCTCCCTACTCTCTGCTGCACCAGTACCAGGGCTGATAAAAGCATAATATTGCAGTTCATCTTCCCCAGCTGCTTTCACTCTCTCCTCATGGCTTTTCTCACTGTCTGCACTCATTTCAGCCTTACTCCGCTGGCTTTCTTGAAGGCTTGACTTCTGTATCAGGGGATCCAGTGGAAACGGCTCCTCCTGAAAAGGCTGCTCTACTGTGGAGACAAAAGATTGCTCAGAAGAGCTGGGGCTTCTTTTGCCTTGTGCTTCATGGCCACTGACTGCCACGTTGCTTTGGATGTCACTGTAAGGCACGTCCTCTGCCGGTGAGAGTTGGCTTGGAAGGGTTCTGAAAGCAAAATTTTCATCCTGATGACCAGCCTGTCTCTCAATTTCCTCAGCTTGGAAGCTGGGTTTTTGCACAGGTTGCCCAGCTGTTGTATCTGCATGGCCTCTACTGTATGGCTTCAGTGCTGGATACGGCAGACTTTTTCTTAAATTGGGTTCTTCTGATTGATGCCTGAACATGGGGCAGTTTTCATTATCCCTTGTGTTTTTAACCAGATCTTTGTGTTTTGAATTATCTTGCTGCAAATTGTCTCCAGTTTGGTGAAATAAAAGGTCCGCTGTTGTCTGGGGTGAACTCAAAGTCAGGTAATTGTCTGTAAAGTGTCCAGTTAAATCAGTTTTATTGTCCTTTTCATGAACACATTCAGACAATACAGAAGTTATATCATTCGATTCGTCTTTCTCTGCAATACTTGTGTTACTTATTTCTTGCAAAGTTGACGATGAGGCATTCACTTTTATATTCTCCTGTATATTTTCCTTAGTCTTATTTTTATTCTCCAGGGCCCTCAACATAGGAGAAGGGGTATAAATGCTTTTAACACGCTTACGCACATCCTTCAAGTTGAATAACAGACTTGATGCTTTTGCCTTGTAACTATCCCGAGACCTGTAATCACCAAATCCGGACGCCTCATCGTCCCTCTCTGCCACGCTGTCAGTGGGAGGAGGTGTCAGTGGGATCAGCTCACCTTCCATGGGGTCAACCTCCTGCTTTGGTGGTATGATGGGTGTTAAGAGTTCAGTGATGTTGAAAGTGGGACTGGCTGATCCAGGGGAGTTTGCCTGTTTAGCCAGAGGAGTCACGTCCAGATCAGTTTTGGCTCCAGTCATCTGTTCAGACAATGAGCATGTCTCATCGCTGGCTGTGAACTTCTCCTTTGAAGTCTGTCTCCTCTCATATGCCTCTTTTGTAGTCCTTGGTCTCCTCCAGGGTGGACAGACGGTGTCCTGTTGGGGACTGATATCTTCCTCTTCAGTTAAGGTGGGTGGGTGACCTCGTGGAGGTGGGAGAGGTGCCTGGGACACAGGTGAGGATGAAACCATCCTGGAGGACACAGACTGGGGTGAGACGGAGGCCTGGGACATGGCAAGGGGGGAAAGTTGTGCTGGCAAGGGGGGCAGTGGTACAGGAGGGGCTTCACGGATGGGGGGTGTTGGGGGATGGCTCTGCTGGGTGGGAGCTGCAAGAGGAAGCGCCTGAGGGACTGGGGGTGGCCGAGGAGGACCGTGGTGCACATGGATCCTAGGTGGGGGTGCAGGAGGAAGAGCAGCACGAAATTCAGTTCCTGAATGGAGGGTGCCCTGAGGTACAAATACAGCTGGGAGGGGGGTGCTGAACGCAGTTTCTGGTGGTGTTGGCTCCATCTGAAAATCTTTCTCCTGCTTCTTGGCAAGAGTGGTCTGGTCAGGTGGCAATTTATGTTCACTTGTGTGGGATCCTTTATTAAACGGTGCTTCTTCAAGGTATGTAAGACTTTCCTTTTCTGTTATTAGATCAACAAATTCCTGTTTTTCAGTCAATTTTTTATGATGGACTTTCCATGATTCAAAAGCACTATTCTCACTGTGAAGAAAATTACCTTTTTTTGCTGGCTCATTAACTTTCATATTTTTGTTTTTCAAAGCCTTTTTAGAAGAACGGGAAAAATTTGACTTGGCTATTTTTGACATCTCAGTCAGCACAGGATAATAACCATCAGAATCACAATAACTCAGATCTATTTTATTATGTCTTTTCTGTGGCTCGTGTTTACCAGTAAGGCAGTGGCTATCTTGACTATCCTCAGAAAATTCAGAAAGTTCCTTGTGGATGCTCAAAATAGCTGTGTCATCCCCGCAAGCCATATTGTTTCCATGATTTAATTTACTTTTTTGAAAGCTATTTTTAATGGGCTGCTTAATGGCTATCAGGGAACCTCCTGACCCTTGGTTTGCAGTCTTATCAAATGTCTTAATCAATGAGGACACTTTTGAAACATGTTTATTGTTCCTTGGACCAGGGACTGGCAAATTCAGCTTTTTCCTTTCTGTGCCAAGGGTATTGTTTTTAGCAATCTTTTTCTCCTCCGGAGCATACTTTGGTAACTGCTGGAATGTCGAAGCCCATGTTGTATGTTCATGGTTTTTTGCTGTTAGCTTGTTACAGCTTGCTGTTAGCTTGATGGCATGGTTTAATGTCCCTGGATGAAATTTAGCAGAGAACTGGTGGGCAAGGTCAGGTGAAATGGCAAGATTTGGTTCATTGTAAGAGTCTTCAAGTTCTGCCACACACAGACTTCTGAAAGCCCGGTCTGTGAGGCTGCTCACCTCTCGGTCTGCATCATCCAGAAGACTCCCAATACTTGAGGAGTCACTGTGTCCTTCTGTATGTTTCTTATTTCCCTGCATTGTTCATGGGAGTCATGAATGAATTATCCAGACAATTAATTTCAGGTGTCAAACAGGCAGATGACTATGTTGGGTAGCTCCAGCCGTTTGCAATTTACAAGCATAAGGGAATTCCTCCAGACAGTGCTGCTGCACATTGATTCATCTTACGGAACAGGTGAAGGAAGCTTTCTCCTCTGCAAAGCCAAAAAACATGAATTATCACTTTTATACAGTAACACTATTAGACAAATAGCATTTTCCAGATATACCAGTCACTGACTAATTTGCTCCTACATGTGCTCTAAAAAAATGCTAGGAATGCATTAAACAACATGAAAAAAAATAATTATTTCAGTCAATTCACGTAGCTCACAGTAGATAGTTTAGTTACTGGAAAGTGTCATTAAAGATTATTTCACATTAGATTATTTACTCTAGTTCTTAAACGAAGACTTAAGAGCCAAATTTCAAGTCCTTTCACTTGCATACCTCTAGCCACTAACACTTCCGAGTGCTGTGCAAGTGTTTGGCTAAGGAGGTTGGCCTTTTTTTTTTTTTTTGCCAGAAAAAAAAAGTAAAACAGTAATGAAAGAAGAGAAAACCTATTTCAACAAAGAATGTCGTAGTACATCCATACTATGTCTAGAGAAATGAACTTCCTTGTGTCAGGCTGGAGCTTTGCTGTGACTAGTACCCTGAGCACAGCCGTTGCTTGAGAAAGCAAAATGGCACTGCAGCTAAAGCATAAAGAATAATAAAAAATAATTTACTGTGCATTAGCATGTTCCAAGCAAATATTGCTGAGGTAAAATGCTTTAGCCACCCATATCCAGATATGGTTGGGTCGGTATATTGAAACCGAAGAGCCTGCTAATATCAACTTAGCCAGCAGAAGGCAGGAGTGCCTAGGGGACTCTAGCAGTCCCAGTAAAGGAGCACAGAGAACATTTGGTTTCAGTTCCAGAACTGATGAGAGCAAACGGTAACCCGTTCCACACAACTATAAAATATCAGAGCCTTCCATTAATCCCTGGATACAATATCAAGGCAGAGTCCACAGCAATATCTATCTCCACATCAGCCTGAAGACAGGGTGGGGGAATCATCGGATGGAATGAATATAAGCAAAATAGACCCTTCAGCTATACTTGAAATGTATATTCTAAAACCCTTTAGAGTTTACTCTCTAAACTCTTCAGATACTTATTCTCACACTCAAGGGCTTGAGCAGACTATTGACTAGACTGCAGTGAGATTCAGTTTAGAAGCATATTCAAGAACCATATAAAACCCATTCCCTAAAGAAAGTCTGATCTGTATTTCCATTTCCTGGTAGAATTGCCTCATTTACTTGTGATGATCTGAAACAGCAAAGTTCACATCTACAGTAGCATCCAGCTTCTACACAGGTGGAGGTTGTCCCCATCTACAGGTTGAATCTACTATAAAACTGAGTAATGAAATCCAGATTTCAGACCCTCCAGGTGCCCAGATCCATGATTCCACTTTGTCATGTCTCCATGAGACTCTTGGAAAGGGCGCCTTTTCCCCATAATGACTCAGTGCTAGTCCAAGTATGAAAAGTCAGAGAAACCAGGCTTACTCAACTGAGTTTACTCAGACAGTTCTTTCTTGAAATGAAAACACTCCTCACCTTCCTTTATTATTAAAAAAAAAAAAGCAACCTATTTATAAATTTAAATTATCGTAGTGAATCTTGATTCCGTCCTCCCAGCTATACAATTCCAATGACTTATGCAGAACTACAGTAGATTTACACCAGAATAAAAAGAGCTTAGTAGAGCTTCTCCATTTTATGTTGTACAAAGATTTTTCAAAACTGAGCTTCATTTTCTCCACCCTACATACATTTTTGTGTATAATACAGCAAGGAAAAAAAAAAAGAAAAAAAAGAAAAAGACCAGAGAAAGGTCATCCTGCTCTTGGCTGGGATGTTTAACTCTTATATGAGAGGGAAATACAGGTGCATACCTGCCATGTAATTTTGCTTCTCATCTCTAGAACTTCCTCTCATGCTCGTATTTGGCTTCATCTCTGACCATCTTTAGTGTGGAGGTAAAAACAGTCCAACAATGTAGATTTGACAGAAGTAGTGTATTGGGATGTTTCCAACCTTCAGCATTTTTGATCTTGAGTTCTACAATTCAAAAACAAAAGCATTTGTTTGCATGAGCTGAAGATTTTCTCACATGCTCTACTCTTTCACTCATTTGTTCATTTACATTTTACAATGATTTCAGGAGTGACTTACAAAATTTCTAGCCAAAAGAGACAGGTATCCATCCCACACCGATAATTTGAGGGTTTGGTAGCTTGTGGAGTGCAGTCAGGTTCCTCACAAAAAACAGTCACAACCTTCAACACTCTGGTCGTCCCACCAGAGACCAGCTGCTGAGTGAGCAATGATTTCCTAGCAGTCTGCCCACTCCAAAGGGTGGGCAATTTCTCCAGGCTAAAAGGAGGGATTGGGACAGATGACTTCTTTCCTGCTGCTCTCTACCTCCCAGATGTGCTACCCTTCCAGAGGGACTGCAGAGGAAAATGTGTGCCTCCACTCCAGCTGCATCTGACATCCTACTGGCAACAAGGACAGACAGATGTCCATCTGCTGGACTGGGAACTGAAGCAGCTGAGACCTGAAAACCCATTGTTTTTACTGCCTCTGTTGTAAAGGAGAGCAAAGGTGGACAGCTGGGATGGTGAGGGGCAGTAAACAAAGCATCTTTTTGCCTCTGCGCATGAGTCAGAATCAGGAGATGCTAAAGGAAAGTTCAGCTATGGCAGACATGCATTGCTGCTGCCCATTCGCTGGGGACACTCCCAAGGATTTCAGGCTAGCTTGTCTAATACTTGCAAGACAATAGTTATTTCCTACAGGGAGTACTGCCTGGCACTAAGGTAGTGCAAACAGGACATAGGAGTAGGTAGGGTAGATTTTCCTGAAGGAAGAGGCTCTTCTAAGGAAACCTCTGTGTCAGTCAGCAGCAGTCAAAACACACTGGCAAAAGGGGCAACAAGGGCTTGCCCTCTGGGATGGTCTCCTACACCTTATCTGAGGAAGTAAGGCTGTCTTTGTTAGTCTAAGGACAGGCTTGTACCAACTGGAACTTTCCACAGTCTTTTTTAAGATTTCTGGAAAAAAAAAAAAAGTGAAAGCAAAGAAACACCAAAAAATGCTACATTTGGTTGCAGAGAAATGTAAAAGGGCATCCTCGCCACAGAGATGTGTACTCGGTTATCTCTTTGCCCAGAGATTAAATTACAATTTTACTGCTTCTGTGGTACTCTTAACTGTGCGAAGCCAACACAGCCATGGGAGCATGTGATTATGTTCTGGCACACTCATCAACGGAGCTGTTGACTGAATTCCAGTGGCACAATGCTTATCACTATTTATTGGTGGTGATGCCTGAACTAGGAGGAAGCTTGGCTTTCAGATATCATGGACAGAGGTCTGAAGAAACATCTTGTCCCTTGTAAACTGAGAACATTTGCTGAAAAGTGAGTAGGGTAACAATAAACATGGGGATTGTGATGTAATCTCAGCAATTATTTTCCTAGATGGAGTCACTGTTACAAAAACAACTCAGCGCCACTGATTAAAGTAGAATAGCGACTGTCACTGTCTCTGAAACCCTTGTGAAGATCCTTGTCTTGCCTGGACATAATATTAGCACTTGGGTAGTGTAATGTTTCAAGTTGGAAAAGATGTACCTACACCAAGTGTTCAAGATGCAGATCATTACAAGGACTGAATTGAAATAGCAGGACTGTACTGGTCTAACTATTCCTTATATTTGTATAACATCAGCTTCCAAACTGCTGGGCAAAAAAAGCTGTTTATAGCTGGTTTAGTAACCTGGTGAAATCACATTTCTCTATCTATTTGGACAAGTATGGCAGCCTGCAAGCAAGGTACAATGTCTGAACTTAGCTCCAGATTCAGCTAGTTCTAAAATTTGGGATATGTGATTTTAGTCTATTTATTTTCAATATAGAAGAAAGCAAATCTGAACATTTGAAACTGCTTGGGAAGTGCTGAGAAACATCTCAGGTGTTTGCAGTAGGTACCATCTGATACAAGCTACTGGAAAAGCTTTGATGAATGTACAGATTTCAAGGAGCTTAATCAGAAATCAAACTCCCTTCCCTTTTAAAAAGGAGGCTTTTTTCAGGGGCTCTCTTACATGCCTAGCAAGTTGTGATGAGGAGGTTAAGTTACAGAGACTATTCCTGGCCTGGCACAAACTGAATGTCAACTGTTTTCACTAGGCAGGAGCTGGGTGAACCAGCAAAGTTGGCTGCAGTGTGTGACATCAGTGCTGCTGCAATACAGAAAGGGATGGTTGGTTCCTCCACCCCCCTTGGGCTGGTATTTGGCTGAAATGTTTTGCCGTGAGACATCGCGGTGGCATTTTGGCAGTGCCTTTGCAAGTTACATAGCAGTCTGAAGTCAGCAGCACTGCATTCCCCTTGAGGATGGGAAGGGAAGGGAGAGGGAGGGAAGTTTGGTATTTTTTTTTTTAAATCTTTGCGAGCTGCTTTCTTCATGTGGTGTTCTCTGTATGGCATCCATCCACAAGGAAGCTCAAAACCCAGAGCCCTGCGGTGACTGCTAGCTGCTTGGACTGCCAAGAGTGTGTGGGCTGCTCATACTGTGCTGCATCGTAGCCAAGTGCTCCCTCTGACCTGCCCTAATGCATGGGCATCTCCACAAACACTGTCTTTTCTAATCAGTACTCAGGGCACATGGTCTGGGAGGAAGACCACAACGTCCTCACCAAGGAGTGGAGTTGCCTGGCAAGAGAGACAGTGATACTCTATCCACATTTCCCTGAACCATCAGGAAAGGCATTTCTGAGGCATTTCAAAGGCATCCTGATTCTGCATTAAGACGGTCATAAGGTAAAAACTGTTAGCACAAGTCTCCGTTTCCCTCATCCAGCAAGATCACTTTCGTTTATGCTTTGTGGTCATAATGGGCAGCCACAGAGAGTTCTCCTGCTCAATGGAAGAAGAACCACTTTACTGAAATAAAAGCACCTTCTCCAGCTGATGGTGGATGGAGAACTGGGGCTATCCGGCTTATATCGAAGACCCCAAACACTGACAGAAATGACTAGCACAGAACAAGGTGACTTCAGGTATTGTGACAACTGGTCATTGCACTGGACAGCAAGGTGAGGGAACTGTGTGTCTGGACCACATCAGTGTAGACCGGGGTCCATTCCCCTTGTGGATTTGGCCCAGCAATTGTGTCTTGAACAGCTTGTCCTGGGCCAGAGAAGAGGAGACACTGTTCTTGACTTTGAGCCAACTTGTGTTCTCAGTTACACTGGTATAAATCTAGAGTCATGTTACTGACGTCAGTAGAATAACTGAGAACAGAATTGGTGACTCAAAATACATCTACTTCCTAAGCCGACACCGGTGCATTGTCCAGAAGGCTACATGAGTAACTGTAGCCACAGTAAAGAGAAATCCAACATCTCTGCAGAGACAAACCTCACCCCCGTGTGGCATTCAGACCAACATGAGAAGGAATGGGACTTGGAACCTACATGGCTACACCACATGGCTAGGCCACCAAATCATGTCCTCTGGGCAATGCTGATTTTCTAGCTGGCTTCCCTCACCACTGACAATAGCAGTGCATTTGTGACACAGTGATTTTGATCTTTCTGCAATTATAACTAGACTATCTAGACCTAAGAGTGGTGTGGCAGACATTGTTCAATCCCAGACTGCACCAGCAGAGATGGCTGGCACTCTGAATTGCCACCTTGTGGACAATATTAGCATCTGGAAATGTGTTTGCTTGTGTGTTTGTGTGCATGTGCCTGTGTGTGATGGGAGAATGCTCTCATTTAGATTGTCTTAGAAATTTCACATAGAATAAGATTCTGAAGAGAACTTTAACTACAAATTTCACAGATTTTTACAATATCTTTTAATTTCAGATAATTTTATTATTTTACCTTACAGGCCATGAAAAATAACATGTAATATATACGTTACTAGTTAAAATAGTCTATTATTACTGCCACAAACTCAGAGATAGCAGGTGTTATTCCACATTAACTGAAACTATTCATTTTAAGTTCTGCATCAAACAATACTCTGATGGTGTTGTAATAGAGAGTGTGATCTTGTTTTGAAGTTTTCGTAACTAAATATTCCAGATGATCATAAAAATCTATTCCAATTACATTTCTAGAGGAAATATTGTTAAAATGGATATGATTGTGATTTTCTTCGTTTAATCAAAACATATTTTTCTGAAGAAAAACAGTTTTTTTTTTCTCCCAGTGAGCTCTTTTCAAGCTGGTGCGTTTGTTATTATGGGAGCTGGAACTAGAGGCTCATCAGATTCACAACCGCAACCTAGTATAAGAATGGATAGTCACTACAATCTAGTAGAAGCGTGAATGTAAAGAAGGAATATATGTAGCTGAGGACCATGTGTTATGTATCCTGCTCTGTGTCCTATCCCCAGAGGGAACCTCTTCCAGGCCCCAGCTGGAATGCTTACCTCTTCTGTTCAGACCGCAAACCTTCAGCCACTGGGAGATGAAGACCTCATGTGAAGAAAAATGGAAGGAACAGAGACTCCTTGCAACAGCCATGGAGAATCATGGCCAGTCTCTCTACCTTTCCCTTTCTGGTTCAATGGCAAAGACCCAACAGTTATTTCCAGCTGCTCTCCGGACTGCCTTTCCCAATGTCCTCCAAATGCCCCATCCTGCCAAGAGTCCTGTCAAGTCTGGAAGAAGGAGATGTCTCTCAGAAAGGGTCGTGTTTGGACTGAGGCTTCCTTGCCACTCCTGCTCACTTCTTCCGTTGCCTGATCCCTACCCACTGCCTTTGTAGAGTCAGTAACACACAGAAAGGATGGGGGGAAGTCAAAGGCACATAGTACATGACTAACAGAGGCAACAAGCAGGTGTAGCACTTGACAAACAGCACAACTCTGCAAGAATCACAAGGCAAAGGCATGATGCTTCTCCCATGACTTGAACTTAGCACAGACAAGTGACATTTAAGCAACTGAACCCAAACAGTGCATTTCTTGGCATTAAATGTCTGAGTGGAAAAGGCCACTGTCTGTAACTAGGTCAGTCATTATACGCTGAGATATTTATACAGCTCCCCAGTAATATGGTACATGTACACCTCATGGCTATTTATCCGTACAAATTCTCCTGCTGCAAGCAGGATTTATGTCTCATTTACACATCAGTAGCAAAGACCCTGCCTCAACCAACTGATTTGTCCAAGTTCAATTAAAGCATCTGTGGTTAGCCAGGGAACCTAATCTATGTTTTCTGAATCCCACAAGAGAAGCTTAACCTTCAGCAGTTAAGGTAAAAAATGTCTTCGCATTGCCCTTCGTGCAGTGTGGTACTTTACCGCAAGACTCTGCAGGAGCAAGGAGGAAGCTTTATGCTGTAAAACTCTTCAGCTGAGTACGGTGATGTAGTTTGGTATTATATTATATAGCGAAATCCATGCAGATTTGCAGGTGACTGACTTACTGTAAAGCCCTCAGCTTCTCCTCAGGTTCCTGACACCTCTATCTCTTTCTGAGAAGACTCAAACCTTCCTCACCAGTTTGAGGTGATGACTGACATTGCATTGGTACAGTCCCTCCACAGAGCACTGACAGGATTTTGGCTAATGAGATAGGTATTCACCTCCTTTCATTTAGTCTCAAGCGTGTCTTAGAAGATGAAAGCTTGTTTTTACTTTCTGAGTGTAGGAAAGGAGATTTTTCCATAGCAGAGGGAGAGTTACAGAGTGCTGCAGCATTGCAACGGCTAGAGACAGGAGAGGACAGGGAGGAAGGGAATTAGAAACAGGGACAAGAGAACAAACGCAATGGCCTGGTTATCTTGTAAAGGAGTGTGCTGGACAGTCCCAGCCCTACCTATGAGAAAAGTCTAATGATACCAGCAAGTGTGCTAGACACAAGAGGGAACCAGGTGTATTCTCCTCTGTGACCTACACAAAGAAATCTGCAGCTTGCATCCAGCCATGCTGCACTTCTCTCTCCGGGCTGGGGAACCTGAAACCACCCCCCACTTATGCTGGCCCTCCCCTCAGCTCCAGCACACTGATACCATCTGCACTGACAAGTTTACACTTAGACGGTTTAACCCTCTTGACAAGAAGAGTCTGACCCACACCCACTCACACAGGATGCTCAGGAAATAAGGCTTGCAGAAAACAAGTATTATTCTTTTACTGGTGATCTCACCTACTCCTTTCTTTTATATATTCTGGTTATTTGCAGTGTTTGGACAGGGATTTTGCTGACTTTATTTTTTATTTAAAAAAAATCAAGCCATTTGTAGGTTCAAAATTGTTTCAAGTTCTAAGTGGTTTTATGACCCACTGAATTCCAGAGGATTTAGGGACATGCAATATCCTGAAATACCTGGCCTATGTTACCAAAGAACACTTCCAGATACATCAGTCTTGACTTTGGAAAGATGCAGAACTTCCTAAAGATCTTATGAGACACAGAACTTTACAGACTTTTACAAAATAAAACTTCTAATTCAAAACAGACATCAGGGTTTATAGCCTAAATAGTTTCAAGAGTTAATCCAAAACAGTTTCAAGAGTTAATCTAAAACAATATGCAACACATTGTCCCCAGAGTCCAGTGCAACTAGTAGTACCCCAGAGAAACACACATTATGGACGACACACCTAAACATGCAACAGGAGATCAGAGGGGACACAACAAGGCATTGAGGAGCATGTCAGCATGTGGCAGCCTGCGGCAGGCACAGTGCTTGCCAGCTGCACTGTGAGCCTTGCTACCCATGGCCAGTCTCCCTTGACTTGCAGCTAAGGCAGTCCTTTTGGATGACAGGGTGCAAGTCACTGAATAAACTGTCCATAACTGGATGGCAAGAATTCACATACCCTGTTTTATTATCTTCACACACCCATGAAGCAAAGGATGATGTTCATACCCTGTGAGCTGCCTAAGGACATTAAAGCCAAACCCAAATTTAATTTTATTTACTCCAGATTTGCACCAGAATGAATTCATCAGCTCAAGTGAACCTTTGCTAGATTTACAGAAAATTAAGGCAGGGCCAGGACTTCATTAATACAATCTGTTAACAATATCCAGCATGATGCAATATGAGTCTAGAGAAAGAGATTTTAGGAAAGACCCTGAATTTCCAGGCTGTCTGAGCTCTGCTCTAGTAACATCCCTACATACAGAATCAGACCCCAAGAGCTCAGATGGTGAACATCAGGCCAGCAGATAGGGATATGCACCAGAGCAGGGGAAAGAAAGTGGAAGCTTTTGTTTTCAAGGTTTTCCAGCTCAGACTACAGAAAAAGAGAGATTTCTTACTTACACCTTGCTGCAGCTTTCAAATGTAGTCAAGAGAGCTCAGTTCTTGAGCAAGACACGTGGCAAGCAGGATAATACATGCTTCTAGATAGGCCAGAGTGTATGACTTCAGCACAGAGCCATCCCTGTGCTTAACATTTTTCCTGCAATGACAAACTGCACCTCAACCATTTGTGATGGTATCAGAGGCATTCCAGCTTAAGGACAAAAGCTGTGGCCTCCCTTACCTGTGCCTGCCACCTGGAAGCTGGCTATGGGACAGCTATCCACGTAGGGGAAGACTTTGAGAGCGCAGGAGGGAGCCCACCCACCTGTGCCCCATGTATTATCCCAGAAGGCCACGCTATTTTCCTTCTTTTCAGCAGCAAAAGCCAGCCAATGTCTCCTCCTGAAAAAGATGGAAGCTCCTTCCAGTTTCCGCTTCAATGTGAAGCAGGGGTTCATTTATTTTCCTGGGAAACGAAGACTCCCTATTCCTATTCAGGCATTGATTCATTGCTGTGGTTTAATGGTGTGTCCCTAAGGTACTTCCTCATTATTTTACAGTTAATGCATATACTAAGATGTTTCTTGTGATTATCCTGTAAATGATATACACAAAAGAGAGAAAAAGAAAAGAAAACAACAAGAGTTTGAAGCAGAATCCACCCTTGTTCCCTAAGAGAGAGGCCAATGGTTGGCTTGATGCAGGGTAGCCCAGGGTAGCCCCCTCACTCCCTCAGCAACCTCAGTGATGTTGTCATCACACCTGAAATATACCTCAACAGAGCAGAAGCCGTCAGAAGGGTGCAGAATTGTACAAGGGTCTGTAATGAAGCTGAAAGGCAAACCAAGCCGACGTTAAGGTGCAGCAGCTTATGTCTGACCCAGCTAACGGTGACAGAGGCGTATCTGAGACTGAGGATCTGCAGTAGGTGTCAGCTGCCAGATACTGCTGACTGCGTGGTAAGGTGTATCCAAACGTTAACCACACACACTTCTTTCAGAGACACTCCCCAAACTTGCAGGGATTTTCATCTCTATCTTTTTCAAGTGGAAAGTATGAGTTAGGTGGCCTTTGGGTACCTGGCTCTGTCATAGCCCTGTCACAGTTCCCAAAACAGCTTCAGACAGTGTGTGTAAGCAACAGGGAAAGCACCCCTGAAACTATTGCGATGTATCTAGGTGAGAGACTGAAAATAAATATGCATCACTATTTGACCTGACTGGCTCATAGGAAGGTTGGTCTGACTGTTACTAGATGACTTAGATTAATCATTACTAGCTAATGCCTTTGTGTATATCATTATTTGCAAGCACAGAAGATGGATGATAAGGAAACCCAAGACTATAATTAAATATCTCTTTTCTATGCCTGTCCAAAGAGGATCATTTGGTCAGGGTTAGGGAGACCTTGCTCCTAGAGAAGGGTTGTGCACATGGATTCAGTACTGCCTCAGTTTCCCTGGGGCTGCCAAGAGACAGGAGTCTCAGCAACACTCTCTGATCATACACACTTGAAAGACATAAAAGCCTGGCAAGCAGCAACATAATGACAAATCACCAAGCTCAATATGTGCACATACACATATACCTACTGATATGTATCGGCAGCCACTGACCCACCCAAAATCTTATATGGGCTTTATCAAAGAGGCACGACATTCTCTCCAATGTGAAGCTGAAGCTTCTGTACCAGTGCACACATGCGCCCGCACTACGCTCCTCTTCACCACACACCTGTCAGCTGGCTCAGAGACCGCAGGTCCCAAAACGAGACCCTACCTCAAGTGATGCATGCTAGCTCTGAAAGCAACGAACTCACCCACTTGCTTATGGTGGACAAGGCTGTGTGTGCCCTGCCTCCCCGGCTGCATGCAAGCTAGCACAGCCAAGCCTACAGCTAAAAAAATCACTTGCAGATTTTCCCTCTGCCAGCAACTTTGTGTGTGTGTGTAAAATCAGCTTGACTAAAGAAATGAAAGATTGATGCAGAGGAGTGTTATTTCTCCCAGCCTGGGTCATAAGGTTAGTTGGCTTTTTTTCTTGGAGGGATTTGCATTTTCCTTTGCCTTTTGCACAGCTCTAGTAATGCAAGCATAGACGAGACAAACATTTCAGAGAAGCAGATGGGATTAAGAGGCTACAGAGTGAAATTTCCATGTGCTTTTGCTTTGTGTTGCAGTGACACAGTTACACCTGCATGCCTCCACCTGGCTGAGGCCTTCAAGTACATAGGTGATTGCCTGTTACAACTGTTTTGTTAAGTAACTTGTGAATATGCATGTAATTTAAAAGCCCTTCCAGTGACATGCACAGAAGGACAGAGATTTAGGTGTTTTGGGCCCCCTAGATACTACGAATCTTTAATTTGTTAGTATTTTCCACAAGTCTTAATCTCTAAGCAATTAACCGAGGACATTTGCTTTTTACATGGTCAGTTCTCTGCAGAACTGGAGGAAAAGAGCCATGGGCTTTGATCCTGACCAGAAAGCTTATTTCTCCTTCTTATCTCTTCTCACTTCTTCCCTCCCGCTTCCCCCCCAGCAACTGCAGGACACCAGCAAGGGACCCTCTAAACAACAGCTGTTATAAAGTCAGCCTCAGTCGGCTGCTTTGGCCTGGTGCTAGAATGCTTGTCCCTGTTCAGAGCTAATTGGATTGCCTGTTCACAGACCATTAAAAAAAAAAAAAAAAGCATAAGTGATTTGGATTCTCAAGCTCTATTTCAATTATTTCTGTCATTTTGCTGCTGAGTTCTGCGCTAGGCTAACAACACGTAGTTCCTTAGGATGGCAGATTAAGAAGTTCTGCAACAACTGGACTCAGAAAAGCTTATGCCATTTAAGAAATTTTCCAGTGATTAAAATTGGATACAAGTCATAGTCACAGTCATTTATAGTGACCTCTTAGCACTGCCTAGGTATTTGAAGTATTTTACTTTTCCAGGCTCTATAGCATACTAATTGCTGCCTATAAAATATTTAAACTGTTCTCTTCCTATTTGTTCAAAAAAAAAAAAAAAAAAAGAAATAAAAATGCCTTCAAACTCCTACACAAATCACTAAAGTTTGTAGGAGTATCTTATCTCTAGGCAGTAATCATCTGGAAAATAAAATCAATGTATATTTGCTTAAAGTTGCTTACAGCACAATGTGCGGGACAATTAAATGGAGCTTCATAGCAATTTAGTGGTCTTTTAAAACAAAAATCATCCCCCTTTACCAAACAGTTGTGTTATAAACAGTAATCACTGCATACAGTTCTATATGTATGTCTCTTTCCATACACAGACTTTTAGAGGCTATCCTGCATTTCTGAGAGCAGAAAAGAGCTGGACAAAATGAAAGGACTTTCCACCTCTCATCTCTGAAGAAAAATATAAAAATGCTGTTTGATTTTTCTCATCAGATCAATTACACATTCACACGCTCAGACACCATCATTCGTCACCATTTCCAGGTTTTAAAAATGCCCATATGCCTCCCCCTTACCTTTGGTGCTCCAGCTTCCTGATCAGGGGCAGTACAGTGCTGTGCTTTCTTCCTTTAAGTCAAAGCCCCAGCACATTTTACAGCAGTCTGCTTACTATTAGCACTTCCCATTATTTACGTGTTTCAGACTCTTCTTCTGAACATGGTTATCTTAATAGGAACAGTCGCTGAAAAATAAATAAGCGAAAAATAAAAGTGGAGGAGCTAACCCTTGAGCCCTCACAGACCTGCCCAGCCAGGTGAAGTGCAGTGAGCAAGGAATCCAAAGTTAGTAAAATGTATTTAAATAGTTATCAGGCAAGGGGAAGCCAAACGGAGATCATGGTGGGGAAGAGGCAAACATACGTATTGGAATAACCATGCGGTGTCAAGTAACAGACAGATGAAACAAACAGTCATCAGCTATTTTTACATTCAGATTCGCCAGTGGTAATGCTTCAGAGATAACTAATACAGAAAGTAATGGCGTGCGATCGGCTTGCTGCTGCCAGTGATTCAAGCTTGAAAGCACTGCATTTTTGTGTCTCCAGGTGGGCGTCAAAATGTTTATGAAGGTCACCATTAAAAATACCGTACAAGAAGTATGGACATGAGTAACACATTACTGTCCTACCAGTGCCTTCTCATAAATAGCTCATTTCATCATCAGGGCTGGACAAATGTGTCCAGTGTTCTTAGAGTAAGGACCCCATTCCACCCTCCTTCCAAAGCAAACAACATCAGCAGCCCTCCTGGGAGGCACATGCCAGCATTGGGTTTCATTTGGCAAACTGCAGTAGGATATTGAATAATAGGGGAAATATGCCGTGAAGTCGGCGAGCTAAGCTTTTGTACAGCAGATATAAACAATGGATTGCCCCCCGTGCCCTGCTGAGGGCACAGAGCTCCTTACTGAAGTCGTGGGGCTCTCCTGGGGCTCAACATCACCCTGGACTTGAGCCACAGCCCGCAGCAAAATGAAGAACCTCCTGTGATTATGGCCCGGCTCCTGCTTCTATGGCAGAACAGGGCTCCATGTGAACCCAGTGCTCATTTGCATTTTAAAAAGAGCTGCTAATTACATTGCTACAGCATGGGCAAGGCGACAACTACGCCGAATCTGCTGCCTGAGATTCTCCAGGATCCGGCAGGCTTGGGATGACCAGCAACTCCCTGTGACCCAGGAGCAGTGTGAGCCCACCTACCCTTGGAGGGGCAATGGCCTGCCTTCCCTGCAGCAGCCTTCAGCTTTGATTTCCTCACCTGGGAGAGGTGTATTGCTCCCCCCATGTATACCGGCAGGAAAATGTTGCAAAGCCCGCTCTCCTGGACTCCTGGTCTATGCTTTTGGTGCTGCTCTGCTTCTCCTAATTCATCCTAAACCAAACACATGCATTGCCAAACATCAGGGCACTTCTGTTAAGTTCTGGTCCCAAACTGCACGCTCCAACAGCTCCTTATGCCCTGCACCATGACAGCACTTACACACTGAGATCTGGTGAATGCATGCATCACAGCACCTTTGAGCTGAGCCATCTGAGAGAACTGCAAAAACATGGGTTTTGGGATGACAACAGGCAGTGGAAAAGCAGTTTTCGGGCACTCACTGACACGAATGTAGGCAGAACCGTCTGTATACGTGTGCCTGTCTCTCCCACACATTTCTGAAGAGGGGTGGAATGTATTTCTGGAATACTATTGCTAAAAATAAACCCATCCCTGCTGTCTATGAAGAGAGGCAGGTATAGCCCGGGTTTCTGTAAGCCCGTGAACTTGTGAACTGCTTAGAGGCTGAGGCACAACTAAAAAGACCCCCATGGAAATTGATTGGAGCTGCTTGTGCAGAAGGGTGGCTGGTTGCTTGGAAAAGCCAAAAGAGGCCTCTCACAGGAAAGCAGCTGGAGTTAGTGCTACCCAGAATGATGAATGTGCTTTTCAGACTCCAGCTTTGAATGGGCTTGAATCTTGGGACAGGCGTTACACTTGTTCAAATATGACGATAATAAATACATATATTTGCAAATTCAGTGCTCAGATGAGACTCTGGGATCAGATGGCCTGCCATTAAAATAAAACCACTTCTGGGGAAAATTACTGAATAGCACACAGCAAACACAACCCAGTGGCACATAGATGTTGTTACCCTGCTCCCAGGAAAGTTAGAAAGCAAAAATTCCTGCTGCTTCCTCTCAGTGAGTGTAGAGCAATAAGATATCGCAATGAACTTTTGTAGACAGCTATTTGGACTGAAATTCTAAATTTATATGAAAAGAATATGCAATTAACACAAATATGTCAATGGAAAATGAATGTATGTAAGTATAATGAACTCCATCCTTCACACACAGACACACAGATTTGAAACTTGGTATACTTGGCAAGGCTGAGAGTACAGACATGAAAGCCTTATGCAAGAGCAACATTTTTCAGGATTTTCTGAGTTGTGTCCCACCCATTAACACTTTTTCCAGGGAAATAAAGGGAGTTCTGCCATGCTCAGAGAGCCAGGTTTTTCCTTTGTTACCTTAGCTGCAAGTCCCAGAGAAGCAGTACACAGACCCTGATGGGTCGAGGTACCGACCACATGCAAAAAGTCCCTGGTACATGGAAACCAGAAAGTGGAACTGATTATAAACAGAAATGAAAGCATGCCACCCTAGACTAGGAAAATGCAAGCATCAAACTGCCTTGGTTGTAGAAAGTAAATTGTTTCTATTTCTCTTGGAATTAACAAGCAAGGGGCCTACTTAATAACCCACCTGAGCAATGGCACTATACTGAGCTTTCAGTTGTTTGCTTACAGCCCTTTTTGCCCAGCAGAGCAATACAGGTTCAGTCCTTACCTCGCAGCCACAGACTGAATGATTTGTTGAGGGCTGCCACAGTCAGTGTAATAACTTGGTCTGGGGGCACTGGACAGACAAGAGCAGAGCATGGGCTGGCCAGAGAAGCCCCAGGGGCAGATCAGCTGAACACACTTGACAGAAGTGGTGAACCAGGGACTAGAACACGTCCCACTGCAGGACAACACCGTCACCTGCTCCACATGTTGACCGCCAGGCTTGCAGGCAGGTATTGCTGTGCTCTGCCTGAAGACTTGCAAGCCTGCATTTCTCCAGGGGTGCTGCTAGCACCTACGTGTCTGTTTTTGCCCCGGAGAAATGCAGCATTGCAGTGCTGAGCAAGGAGTCACGGTGCAAACCAGGCACTGTTCCACCTGCCTCCTTGGGACAGCCCAAGCCCCTGGGGTTGATTACCAGTAAGGGGGCTCCACCTCCATGAGACATGTCTGGATGGGGAAGTGTCTGCCAAATTCTGTCCCATGCCTGCAGCATGTCAGCAGCCTGGACCCAAACCCTTCCATGCTCAAGATGATCTGAATGCATACCTCCCCTGATGATGGAAATACAGTTTCTGGGGAGGGGGTGCTCAATTTATTCCTCCTCTTGCAATCTCTGAATTTCATACCTTGCTGGAGAGATAGAATGCCTGATGGAAGTTGAAGTCTTCAGCTTTGCAGTCTCCTGTAGAAGGCATTGGACTTGCCTGAGCATCTGCACATTTTCTCCTAAACAGGAAAGCACCACTGCTTCCTCCAGCAGCTGGATTTTGTGCAAAAGGTCTGGTCAGACCAGCACCACCCCCCTTCCCTGACTGCAGGAGGCAGCAAAGGCCTGAGGGTCCTGAGGGAAGAAGGTGCCTCACTATAGGAATTTTCTCACACAGAAAGAAACCAGATTAAAGAAACATTTTCTGCTCAGCACCTCCTGTTAGCCTATACAGGCTGTGCTGCACCTTGTATCATGGGAAATGACAAAGAGATCTCATTGTGGTCCTCTGTGCTGCATCCAGCCTCAATCCACATTGAGGTTCAAACCACCTTCTGTCCTGACAAACCCAGCAGAGCAGATGGAGGTGAGGACAGAAGCGAACCATCCTGCAGCCTCTTCCCTTGTAGCCATTTCTCCACCTTGCTAGAAGGGCTGTTTATCCTCACTCTGTGCAGAATTTGGGCAATGAGGCAGGTGCAGGGCTCATCCACAGCCATTCTTCAGGACTACTCCTCCGTGTTCAAACCTTGCCAGCAGCTGGGTTTTATCAGTCTTAGCTCTGGGGACTCCTAGAGCTCTGACAAGGAGAGAAATTCAGATTTATGAAGTACTTGGAGCTTTCTCTATCTGCCCTCACTGCAGCTTGGAACGAAGCCTGGCAAACTAAAAATTCTCTGCAAAAGGAAGCTCTGGAAGAAATTTCAGCATGAATCAAGAAAAAGAAGTATTTCCTTGATTTTACAATTCATAATTTTACAATACATTTTTTAATATAATACAGTATCAAAATCATTTTTAACCTACCTCTAAAAGTACTGAGAGATTATTTTCCCACAAACAAAAAGCTACAATTTTTCCCTCAAATCAGACTTCTCCTGAAACCAACAAAACTTACTACATCTCAGCTTTGACTGCATTTGAGATCCCTGGCAGACATTGTTTCCACCACCATCTATCTTTTAAGCTCTACAACTATGAGCTTAAACTCAATTTTAGAAGAATCTCTACAGCCTGATCTGCTCTCTCTCTGCTGCTGCCAGTATCACCCAGCCTCAGCTGACTCAGAGATGGCTCTCCTGGATTCCAGCCCTGAACTCCCAACCGAAAGCTCTGGGAGATTCCTGGCTGTGGCTGCAGACCGGGGCTCAGCAGCCCTCTTATGGCTTTTAGGGACAGAACTTGCACTTGAAGGACTCTAGCGAAACGAGCCGCAGTCACAGTTTTGGCAAGGATGTCAGTCACAACCACATCCTATCTATTTCCCCCAAATTAAACTGACTCTGCAGTCAGGAGCAAAGTTTTGCTCTTGGCAGTAAGAGACAGTGGTGTCACATACATTGATCGTATCTGCAGAACCCCAAAAAGATGTTTTTGCGCAGCTGTTTCATACTAAACGCTCTGCCAAGAGCAGGAGACACATGTAGCAGAACAGAAACCTACTACAGGAAATGCTAAACATCAGAAGATGGTTAAATTAACCTGCAAATAAGGGTCACAGCAAAGCACTGTACTACCTGGGTCAATCTAAAATAGCCAAAAGACGCATCAGGTACCTATCTGCTCTCTGGGCACCAAGGTCACTTGGAAATCTTGGCTTTCTGAGCCATCGGGAGTTGTCAGTGAAATCAGCAGGAACTGAGAGCCCTTTGCAGTTTGGAAGAGTTTCAGCCTGTCCCAGGATGGGCACCAGAGCAGATTTTCAGCTAAAGGTTGAGGAATGATCACACTTGTCAGATGAGGGAAAACATACCTGTGAATAGCGTGAGTGATCTAAAAATCAGTCCTCTGAAAAAAAAACATTACGGAAAAGCCAGTGATATTTAGAGATGTTCAGACAAATGCATTAGGCATTTTATAAACATAGCTCTAATCCCTCTGAGTTAAGAAAAGAGGTGGGAGGAATGTGGAGTTACTGGCCTAGCGTAAATATTTCCTATTTACACATCACAAAGCAAAAACCAGAGACCACAGGCTAATTAAAATAGCTGGACGGCAATGATGGGAAACATAAGCTGCTATTTTTAGGGAATCATATGAGAGCCCAACCAGCTAGAAGTCTAGTCAACTTGGAGGAGTCACACGGCTGCTCTCAGAGCCCTTTGCACTGTCTCACCCCCCCGCAGGCAAGGTGGACAAGCTAGTGGGATTTTTTTCAGCCCCTCTCCCCACCTCACCCAGATTTCACGAAGTACTTTGCATTTCACACAACAGCTTGGATGTTTTTTGGCATTTTCCACTGGACCACTGACTATACTCTGCCAGGCTCCTTTGCAAGGGAGAGCTGGGTTTGGGGCTTGCAGGGCTGACCACCCCACAACCCCTGAGCTCCGATTCTGGGGAGTGCCCGTGTTTTATGAGGATCCGTGTTACGCCTCGGTGCAGCTGCGGTTCAGATGCAGGCTTACCTCTGGGTGGGGAGGAGTCAAGAGACGAAAGATAAAACAGAACTACTTGTTTCAGGCTCATGAGTTTGCCTGAATTACAGGGGTTTTCATTTTGTGGTTTGCAGAATACACTTGCTGGGGGCCAGAAAGAGGAAACAGTGAAACACAGCAGAAGAAAATATGAGAATTTTCTTCCTCGGCAGTCAGTGAAGTTTCAAAGCATATCTGCATGGTCTCCAAAACTCAGAGCACTGCAGAATGTGCTCAGAAAATATTAGGGTGCAAACAGTCTGTCTGTGTGGCTCTGTGCTTGAGCACCGGTGACGGAACAACCAGCTTGGCATAGGAGAGAGATTTCATCCACATGTGAACTGGACAGGGAAGGAATTTCAGTTTGTATTGCCTCCTTCCCAAACCAACTCTGTTCCAAGCCCAAAACCCTCCCCAGAAAAGAAGTACTGGAAACCACAAAAAGTTTTGAAAAATATTTCAGTTTTGCAGGTCTTGGTAACATTTCATTGCATGAGAAGTATTCGGGCTGCCTAATGGCAGGATTTCAGTCCACTGAACACAAACACCAAAAAAAACCATGCCAATGCCATTGATGCCCACGGCTCTTTTAAAAACCACTGGGCCTGAGAAAAGACGGGGTGCCTTGCCTTCCCTACATCCCCTCCCTCTATGCCTGGGACTGCTGCCACCCCACCCTCACTGCCAGGACAGGTTCCTGCAGAGCCAGCACAAGGGGCCCTGCTAGCATGCAACCCACAGCAGGCACAATTGCCCAGCCTGTTTCCAGCCCATTAGCAGCTTAGAGTGCACAAGCTAACTGGGAAAAGCTGCACAGCTTTTTACCTTTTTCCCATTCCAGTAATCCAAGGAATTAGAATATGGTATCTCTGAAATGGTTTGATTTCAAGTTTTGCTAAAGGAGAGCGAGCAATCTAAAATTGGCTTTCAGTAATACAGGAAACATGAGAGAGGGAACTAGAACTTCATAGCCAGCCTTTTAGAAAAAGCCCATGTGTAATTGTTCAGGGTTTCACTGCATGTCCTGAATGGAAGATTAACAAACTGACAGATGGTGTTGATGAGATTATCAGGGTTAGCGAGAGGAATTCACGCAAACACAGAATGGCCAAGAACAGCTAAAAACCTGCTCTGAAAGACAGCAAACATGCTTTCTCTGCAGAACAGTGCTAAATAATACTGCAAAGAAAGAAGCCAAACAAGGAACAGAAAGCGACGGCTGCAGAAAAGCGAGAAAACAGAAATGCAGCCATCAGAAGAGGAACTCGGTTGTAGAGACTCACTTTAGACACCAGCTCCTCTGCCTGCTGCTCACCTGGGTCATCTGCCACGGCCCTGGACCTGGCTGCAAGGACCTTGGCACTCTCTGTCTGGGAATTCGGGTGGACTTGAAAACTGGGGATGGGTCATCATCCCGTCCCTGTAGCTGAACCTGGAGAACAGGGCCGGTGGGGTACGTGGAGCAGATAGACAGCATCAGAGAACCCCCTAATCACCAGTCCCAAATATTATGTCACAACCCCTTAATGAGGATTACCCAGATGGGTCCCAGGTAATCAGAGACTGCTGTTAGCATTAAAGTGGTTCCTGGGACTAAAATTCACTGTACCAAATGAACTAAAATGGCTGATGTTAATAGACTGACGAATGCAAATAAAAGAACACTTCTTTAATCTCCTTCCATTAAGGAAAGGGCACGTGGTTTGAATTATGATCATATAAACCACTGACTTCAGGCACTTTTTAAAGGGTTGTAGTCTGCAAAACTCATTAGAAAATGTATGCTATCAAATATTTGAATAAAATATAATGGGAGTAAAGAGTTAAATACTGTCTTAAAAAAAAAAAGTCACAAATGGTTTCCTTTAAATTTTACAAAGGTAATTTCAGCAAAAAGATTAATAAAATGATTACTGGTGAAAGTTCTAATCCTGCAAACATGTATGTGATTAATTATCTTCCTGCAGAGACCAGGGGCCCTGTGAACAAAACTAAACATGTTTGCAGAACCAGGGCTGTAAGCAAATCCATAACTTCACTCATACAGATATCCTCATTGATTTCAGCAGAAATGTTTACACACGAAGTAAAGCACAGACTGAAGCATTTAAGCACTGCAAGCTCAAAGTGCATTTTTATTGCAAGAAAGTATTGCTGTTTCGAAATACAGCAGTAATTTTCAGATCCAGGGTGTATCTGCAAGCCATTAACAGAATGGCTGTGTATGCAGGCAGGCCAAAGTGAAGAGGTAAAGTTTGATGTCTCCATTGATGACATTTTCAAGTGTCCATGTCATTTGGGATCACAAACCCATTGATTTCAATATTCTAACCCTGCTGAAGGAGAACAGCTCCCCAGACATTTCAGCTTATTTGACATGCTGAACCTGAATATTTTGGAAATTGATATTGAGTGCAGAAGCTGCCTGGCGTATACGGCTGAGCCAGCTCCAATGAAGAGAAACCCTTCTAGAGACCTGGGTGGGAGCTGGAACATGCTCTATTTTCCTATTGCTTTAAAGATGAAGCTTGTGCTGTTCTCACAGAAGGGATGCTAATGAAACCTTGGGCTAGTCTTTTTCCAGCCAAGTTGATCATGACAAGTATGGAACATCTCAGAAGAAAAAAATATATTACTGCATATCTAAAAGTGTGCAAGCGTATAGGAAAATAATTGAAGAAACAAATATAAAAGTTCCATGTTAGTAATTTAAAACCAGAAGACAGGAAGAAAGCAATAAAATGGTTGTGTAGATAGAAATGAGTAAAAAATAAATATTATTTAAAGAACTATATTTTTACATTCTTTAATTTTAGATATTTTGGCTAATTCTAGTGTCCTGATTCACATTTGTGTTTGTACATTTCACCACTCTGTCATTTATGTTGGCACCGATACCAAACATGATAGTCACTAAATTCTCATAGTTGCCTATATAAAAACATCTGCAGACTCACAAGATGCTTCAGCTGTTTCCACAAGATACTTCATCTGTAACCATGCAGTCCTTATGTTCTCTATGTGAGTCACATTAGTTTGTAAGGTCTCTTCTCCATTCATGAGATTTTAACAATAGACATCAAGTATCTTAGGGGTCTCCAGAGTAAGCAAGTGCCTAATTTTGCACTTAGAGTAGATGATCTTTAAATCCAGGCTCCAAGTACACCTGGTCCTGTAGCTTAAGACAAAACAAAACAAAACAAAACAAAACAAAAATGCCACACCCAACAACTGTCAATTTCAATTAAATCACTCTGCAAAACACATAGAGATTTATATCAAATACTTGTATCAGAATGATTTTCTCATCCTTAGTTGAACAGCTATGACGTGTTTGTGTAGACCTGTTTTGAGATTCAGAACAACTAAACTATATGCTCAAGGTTACACTGGGAACCTATAGAAAAGCCAGCTCTCTCTTCTTCCAGCATTATGGACTATTCATCAGATTATGCTGAGTCTTAGATGGGAAAACCTCCGGGGGAGGATTTTTATTAGCACATTCTGCCTTCTGCAAATTACTATGGTATGATCATAATGTCTTTGTGCTTTTGTCTACCTACTGGTAGTATTTAGAAAGCGCCTATTGCTCTTGAGTCTAGAGCTGCATAAACAACAACAATAATAATTAATAACTTTTGCAATTATCTTCTGCCAAATGAAATCTCATGTTCAGCTTCAACTGGATACATTCATCTGTCTTAAGTTGTTGTCTAGGGTTGCTGTGCAGTATCTAACTGGTGGTACGTTCCTTCCCAAAGGTGGCTCTTTGGGAAACTTTGAAGCTCTATAAATAGAATATATTAGTATTATTATTACTGGGAGGGGGGCAGGACTGCAGCATTTCACCCTCAGGGGACAGAGACACTCAAGAACACTTGTTTCAGCATTTGAATGTGCGGATGGTTCACAATTGGTTATATGAAGGAGAGAAAAGCTCTAGCACAAAACATCCTGTAAAAGTAAGATGAAATTCAGCAGATGGAATTCATCACGCTCAGCCCTGGCCTTTTACACTTTTAAACTGCCCATTTAGGCTTCCTTTCTCAACAGTGGAGGCTGGCAAACACCTCTAGGATGTCTGAAATGTCTTTCTTCCTGCAGGAGGAATCATGGTCTCTAGGGGCTAGGTCCTCCTAAAACCTGGAGCTGAGATACCTAAAGAGAGGTGGCAGGGCTCTGGTGCCCCAGCGAGGGGACTGAGCCCCAGCACTCTCCAGAGCGAGGAAATACAAGTGAAAGATGCACAAGAGGAGAAGAGATATAAAGGGAGAAGGGATACTGGGAAAGTCTTACAAAAACAAGGAAAGGGAAAACTAAGAGCAACAAAACAGCAACAGGCATTGGTTTTCTGGCTTCTAAACTTTGCAGGTCTGATCCTGTTTCTGTTGGCTCCTGGCAAATTCTCTCTGACAGAAAATATGAACATGTTAAGATTATACAGGCTTGGAAGAAGGATGCTAAATGAATTAATTAGGCATTCTCCTCTAGGTTCCTTCATTTCAGCCTCCTCAGCAAGCCACAGTGAGCCTTCACCTGCCCGGGCGCCTCACAAGCTCTGGGAGCGCAGGACAAGCATGGTACCGCTGGCTGCCTTTGCTGTGAGCTTTTGCCTTCACACACAAGTGTCAATCCTGACCACTGCAGTGCAATTAGTTTGGAGCTAAGCTAAAAAAAGGAATAGAGATGGTGGACAAGACAGATCGCTGCCTCTGGTTAGCAATAACTTCACACAACCAAAGGGCGTGATATCTCACTTCAGAATCAGGCAGGAAGCAGTGTTTTACCCAGAAAGATGAACAGAAGAGATACGTACCCCGCTGTCCTTTCAGAGAAAACGTGCCGGTGCAGACAGCCTCCTGCCCCCACGCCAGCCAGCGCTGCGTGACCCCTCCGACACAACGAGGTGCTTGACGGGCCCTCCAGGCGGGGCCCGCGCCGCTGACAGGGCTGACAAGCAAAGCCTGCTCTCGCCTAAAAAGACAGGTGCTGTTTTGAAGTTAAATGAGCCTTTAGGCCTGCTTCCTGTCACTGTCGGTTGACAGCCCTGGAGAGGGTACATGTCCTTGGCTCTCGGTCTGCTGAGCACAGGGGCTGGAGGACGGAGGCGAGGGTGGCAGAAGCTTCACGAGCTCTCTGTTTGGATGCTGTGAGGGGGCCGAGTGGTTATGGTTCAGCTCTTCATTCCTCCTAATGAAGAATTGGCTTTAATTGCACCTCATTCTTCTCCAGGAGAAATCCAACCAAGGGCTGGGGCTGTACAACCTGCCCCTGCCCAGCCACAGGCAGCGCCAGCCAAACTCTCCTGCTTGTGCCAAGCACCAGGGAGCAAAGAGGTCAGGTAGAGGCTCCCACGGCAGCCAGGAGCCAACGGTCTGACCAGCAAGGCCTGGAAAGGGGGAGAAATCAATAGCCATGAGACGTGGCCATTAGCAGTTCGGCTTCTGGGAAATGTTACTAGATAGGAGATCTTTGATTAATAGTATTAAAGACAGGAATCCTGCCCACCTAGAGCTAGACATCTGCTGCTTGGTGGAAATGCCACAAGGGAAACCATGTATGCAGCCACTACCAAAGAGCCAGATATATTTTGCAGTCACCAAAGGGGGTGGGTGGAGGTGCAGTGGTTCAGCTCAACCTTCCTCGTAAGAGTCTGTTGTCTATCAGGATGTGCCTCTGCAGGTTAGCCAAAGATAAAGTAGTATCTTTCCACTGGTATTCACTGCATGGCTTGTAGTTCTTAGATCATGAGAAACAGTAAAAATTCACCCTGTCAGTTGTCTTTCTTCTAGGCTGCCAAGTCCAGCTTACTTAATTTCTTCTCATGAAAAAAGATATTCTGTACTTCTCCACTTCTGCTCTCTGTACCTTGTCTAATCTCCTCTTACATCCTTATTGAGATGACAGCAATTATCACAGACATGGATTCAGCATGGATTTATGTGGCGACACAATATGATTCTTGATCATTTTCCCAGTCTTCTGTTTGCCTTTCTGACTGCTGAGCACGAAGCAGACATTTTGGAGGCATGAGTCTAGCCTACCAACACAGAGAGACAGACATCAAAGCTAACACAGCAATACACCAGCAGTGCACTTCAGCAAGCATCTTTGAAACCCCTGCTGCTCTTAGCTCTCTGCCAAGACAGCGTCTCCAGGCTACCTGAGGAGCCTGTGCTGCATCCACAGCAAAGTCAAGGCCTCAGTAACTCCTGACACCATGTGCGGAATGTATATTCCCACCCACTTTAGCTTGTCCATGATCTCCTTAACTATACACATTCCCAGTGCCTGATATTAATCCTGGCAACTAGCACTAATAAATAAAAAACAGTTTCTTTTTCCAATGAATTAGCCATGCGCTGCCAAAGGCACACAGATAGAGAAGGTTGAACTTGTGCCCATTAATTTGCATTCAGTGGGAACAGTACCATGGGTGAAGAATGTGTCCTACAAGTGCTTAAGCACAGATGAGGAAAGTTATTTTTAGGTATCTGCAACCTAGGGTAGCATTGGTGAGTTCAGGGCTTGATGCTACAAACACTACGAAGAGCACCAACCAGTCAGTCTTTGATGACTTAGCTCATAGGTACAAGATGAATTTGATATGGCATTTCTAGATGCACATGTTAGTACTGGAAGTGTGTGCAGAGTGAGGGTATTTGCACTGAACCGAATTCAATCTCACTGAATGCCTTCGTGTTGGATTTTGGGTTATCCAGCTAAGACAGGTATCATCCAAGTCATTTAAGGGCTGAGATGACACCTTACCAAATGAATTCTGTCCGTGTGTGGTGTGCTATGGAGTGTGCATCAGGGACCTCCACCTGGTGCCTGGCACACTTGCTGTGGGACAGGACAACATCCAAGCACGCCAGTGGCAGTGCTGTTCACAGGACATCAGCTCTGCTGAGTGGCTGTGTCCCAGGGGCTGCAGCAGCTCAGGTGGGGATGTTCACAGGTGTCTGCACCATGCGTGCCACTGTAGAGACACGCTACTGACCTCTGGACTTCCATGGGCTCATAGGACCTAAGCTTACACATCACAGCAAGACACCTGGGAAAATGTTTCCCTAGAAGTCCTTGCACATCTGTTATGTTGCTAATCATTTTATTCAAAGTGTGATCTGGTTGCCCTGCACTTGGAAATGCCTTCCATTTGTGGAGTTAATTCACAGTCTTAACAACACCAGAAGGCAGGTTTTTGTGGTCAAATATATTGCCACATTAATAACTTCAGAATATTACATGAAGCACAAAAAAAGAAAAGAAAAGAATAAATTAACAGAAGAAGCCTTCATGGCACGCTAGAGAATTAAAGTGCCATTTTATTACACACACCTTAGAGTTAAAGTTTTAATTTCCTTTTAAAAGATAGCAATATATCATTTTCATCCTCCATGTTCAAAAAATACTTAGGATGATTTGTTCTTTGTTGTAATCTGCAGGACAAACAAAACTGTAGTCAAGTGATATTGACCAAATCCCTGCAATTTCACGGTGATAATTGAATTGTTGCTATTATTTTAATTCATTATTGCTCTAATAGGGAACTTTCCTCCAAGGATCCTGATGTACTTTAAATACAAATAAATGAGTCTTCCCTAATCCCTTGAGGGTTGTTATGTAGTCCTTTTTTACAAAGCGATTACAAGGGTGGACACCGAGACAGAGAGGGGTTACTGGCCTTATTTTTCATAGGAATTGGCTTTGAAACAGTTCCTAGTTAGTGGTTTGGCTCAGGTCAAGGCTCTAACTCTAAGTCAGAGGCAGTTCCAGGAATAATTCCCAGCCCCCTGCTCAGGGCATGCTTCTCTGTCCAGATGTATGGCTGCATACATTCATACAGTACAAGTACAGTAAGCACTGCCATGGGTTTCACTTGCTCTGCTGAGCAGGCGCTGGGGAGCCTTTAAAAGTGGAAAGGCATTCAGAGGCATCTTTTTCTTTTACAAGCTGCAGACATTTGCCTCTTAGCAAAGAAGGTCACCAACCAGGCACAGAGATCTTGGTGGATATCACTGCAGGGCAGTTTCCAAATGGCTCCTCAATCCAGCAGCTCTCCCCACTGCCTTATATTGCAGACCAGCAGAGCTATATTTGGAGACAGATACAGGGGTTATGTTCCCAAGAGCCTCTCATGCAGTAAGTTCAGGGTGTGTTGTCATGATGGACATGCACACATGTGCCCTAGCAGAGTGGAGGTCAGCCATCATTCATGAATGTGTGGAGACCACTTACAGCCCAGTTGCAGCGGATGCTAGTAACATGTGTTCCCCACCCACCCTGCTTTCACCCCAGTAAGCTGCTACATTTTTAATGCCTCCATTAGCTCTTGAAATAATTGACAGCTCCCAGCCTTTCCCTGCACTGAGTTTCAACGTGGAAATGCTGCACCACCCAGCTTTCAATCACAAATCAAATGGCTAAAGGTTTTGAGACAAGATTTCAACACCAGAAGAAGTCTACTGTGTCAATCCCACACCTTTAATATAATTATTATTTACAAACAACTATAAATGCACCTAACGCAGTACCATTCATCACTGGAAATTGCACTTGCTGAAATCACAGGTAAATGCTTGGGTTTTTATTTTTCAGCGCATTCAAATCTAAGGCAACGTTGCTGGTCCTAATGCTTCTATTGAGAGTCATAAGATTCAGTGTTTAATGCAGACACAGTATTTTATCCCCCAAACACACAATTTTTTGCATTTCTTTCAGCACAAGAAATGATTCTGTCATTTAAAGAGAGGACAGTGAAGTTGAATGGTTTCTGCACAAGGCAGTCAGACCTCACTCCCCCAAAAACATGTAATCCGTTGATGCTCACAGCTGCAGAAGAAAAACCTGAAGCTGGCTACGTTACAAAAGTTCAAAGTGCCAAGTGAATAGAAATAATAGGAAGCATCTGCTTTTCCTAAAATCTTGTGTTTTAAAGAGACACTGCCAGCCCCAAATGCCCTGAGCCAGCAAAGAAAGATGTGCTCTGTTATGAGATAAAATGATGTTTCTCTACGTGCCATGTGATTTACTCTGGGAGCAGAAAGTCACCCAAGGCTCTTAATTGAAACATCACTGACAATTAGGCTTTTGTTATGAAAAGTTGGCTCAGTTTTAGTGTAAGTGCCCAGCTATGAAGAGATACAAGCTTGTTCCCTCTCAGGTGGTTCAGCTCTGAAGAGCCACCAGGAATAGGAAGAGGTAAAATCATACTTCTGTCACTGAAGGAAGCTGCGCACACAGTTTGAACACCAATTTAAATCAATTTAGAAAACAATTTTGTTAATTCAGATCCATCCCTTGGTATAGTTACTTTGATTTTAGCTTGACAGCACAATTTTGGCTAGGGGACTGACAAAGCAAGAGCAAAGCAGGTCACTCTGAAGCTGCAATTACACATGCTGTGACGATTGCTGCCAAGCCAGTCAGGAGGTTAGTGCCCAGCAGTTTTCTGGCTTAATCTTCCTGCCCCGTCTTCCCACTCTGGATCTTTGGATTTCCCAGCCTGACTCTGTAGAAACAGCACAGAATGAAAGTCCTCCTGGTAAGAGCTTAAACTGAACTGCGTCTTTCTGATGGAACTGGGTTAGGAAGAAACCACATGTTGGCAGACCTAGGAGAACCCTGAGTAAATAAGTAGTAATATGTGGTAACCTATATGTTGTAGGACCTCAGACCTCAGTCTGAGCTTTAAGTTATACTGCCTAAAACTTTGCATATTGTTTGACTTAGTTCAGTCGTCCACCACTAACCGTTGTATAGCACGCTAAGCCTGCAGTCAGATGTCCTCCTCTGGCAGACTGCGTTACAAGTTTATGACCACTACCAGCCATCAGCTGGACATTGCTGACTAGCCATGGCACGGCTGATTGCTGTAGTTCACAACAAATATGGTGTCAAATGTGTTAGCTTAAATTCCTGTGAAATGAGTGATGTTAAATTCACTCAAGATAAGCCACACTGACCTGAATGGACATATTCTTATCATTCAAAACCTTCCTGGCATGCTTAACCACGAATGCCAGTGGAAGCTAGACTGCTCTGGGTTCAGTTTTAGCTGAGGGGCACATTCACTGCACATGTTGGCTTTGGTGAACCATTTAACTTGAGATCTAGGGAGGCACCAGTAAGTTTCCAGAGGTGGAGACAGATGTTTACTGATAGGGAAAGGAAACTGAGTAAAACAGATATTTATCTGGTAAACTGTGGCCAGCTGAAAGTGTTAAGAGAGCATAGTAAGATTTTTAATATTAAACAATGGTTGCATTTGCAGTAACAAATGTCTAAACTGCTCATTTCCGTGGTGTGGTACTGGTCTTGTCAGCGCTGGCAAGACATTATAGGGAACTCTGGCTACGTGAGACCTCGGGGTAGTTATCCTGCTGTTGCTGCTATTTTCCATTCTTGATGGTGCCCTTCCCTGGCTCAGGAGAATCACTGGGACGTGGCGTGGCAAGGAGCTGTGCTTCCAGACCGGGGAAAGAGGCCTCCATCACAGCACACATACCTGTGGTGAAAGCTGCATAATCCTGCTCCCGCTTGCAGGGAGATCTAAGCTCAGTCACACTGTCAGGATACGACCCTGGTACTGCTTTCAGTTCATGTGAGTCTTATCTCCACTTTTAGCTGCTAAGCAAGGAGACAGCATCCTTCCTTCCCTTGTCTCCTTCTCTTCCTCTTCTACTCTCCCAGAATTTCTGAAGGGATACCATGTACTCTTGCTTTTCCCCACATGGGAGCAAGCAAGCTAGTGACCTACAACTGCCCAGCAGGAGTGTTTTGAACAAATACATTTCAGCCCGTTGACAACGTGCTTTGGTAGGTTACTGCTCACAGCTATAATCCAGCACAACAAATGAATGACAAACTCATGGCCATGAAGGAAACTAGCACAAAAGCGCTACCAAAGTCATCTCACTGATACAAACCTTCAAGGAAAATCTGCTGCAAAGAAGTGTTCTGGCAAAAAAAAAACTCCACAGATTGAGGTCTTTCCCTTGTGAAATCTCAAAAGCTAAAAAAATGGGTCATGAATCCCATCAGACAGGATACCTACCCACTAAAGTCTCTATTCATCCAGCTAGGTAAATAGTAAAAAACAAATAAACAAAACAAACAAACAAAAAAAAAAAAACTAAACATGGATAGATGGAGGAAGAGATTTTCATTTTCACAATTCTACATACCTGGAGAGAGCCATGGGACAACTGAGTGAAATCACAGCCCTTGGTACCCAATCTATCCCCCAGGTGATTCTCCCAACACCAACAGCAGCTGGGAGAGAGCTTGCTGATGCAGCTCCATTCCTGCACTTATTGAACTGCTTTGGTCCGTGGTAACATAAAAGTTTGATTTAGGCATAGCAATGTATATTTAGCTCACATCTGGCTGGCTGGCAACATAAAGGAAAAAGATTTGTGAGAACATGCCCCTTTGAGAAAAGGTGAGTTAGGGATGATGCACGAGGAAAGGCTGCCTACATCAGGCTCCCAGAGCCAGACCTCCTCAGAAGGCACTTCCAGCTCTCCGGTGCCTGGGCCATGGGGCTGGCGCTCTGCAATCAAGTCACTCATTGCTCTCTTGAACTTAGACCTTGCAGGCAGTGCCAAAACATACTATCAGACTTCACCCTTTAATCTTAATGCTCACACTCCAAAGTCCTATTTCCAAAAACAATGTGAACACTTACGAGTGTAAGTCTCAATGAAAATGAATCTCTGAAAGTGGTGCTAAATTTCTTTAGCACTTTCAGAGCTGTATCATGACCTCTGCTTGTACAGTATGCCCAGGAAAACCCTTTTATCCAGTCACTGACAGTCTATCTGCAGAGCACAACTCAAGTTCCTAGAAATCCTCCAGCTCTAAACAACACAAAGCCAAAATGGACCAGATCTCATGTTAGTCATAGACTGGCTCTGAGCAGAAAGTTGGTCAAGAGACTCCAGAGGTTCCTTGCTAACAACGTTCCCAGGATTTCTACAGCTCAGGAAGGAGAAGGTGCTGGCAATGACTCTGCGTCCATCCTTCAGAGCAGGAGAGCCAACTCCTCTCTAACATCCTTCAGCACGAAGATCCCCAAATTATACACAACCTGATTTATTTCAGTCTTTGTAAATCATACTGAGTCCAGAAGCTGAAACACACCAGAAGGTGCTGAAAAGACTCTCCTCTAAGTCTTCCCTATCATGCATTTCTGAGGGAAATGTGAGATGAACCTACTACGTTGTGGTAGAAGAAGACTGAGATAGGCAGTCTTTGGATCTATGCTTGGAGGGGTAGGATGAACTATTCTCATAGGGAAAAAAAAAGAGAGAGAGAGAAAGATGCTGTTGAAGACTAACAGATTATACATTTCTGCCGTAATACCATGCCGTTCAAGAGAGATTGTATGTGTGCTCAGTGGAGCGAGCACATCTTTGTAAATGCTGATACACTGTAAATAAATAAATGAAGTATTAATCATCACTGCCATCAAACTCTAGGAGAAATCTATCTTTGTATTATTTAGATGAGACTTTGTGATTCATTCAACCCTGCCATTTTTAGAAATTATTAGAGTTTTATAGCAGGTCTGAAACTCTTTGCCAATGAGATTGCGATTTTAATGCATATTAATGGGAAAAATGGGGGAGGGGAAAGGAAGTTGGTGCGATTCCCTTATAGAGCAGAATGCTAAATAAGAAGATTCCAGCTGTGCAACAGGAAAGTTAAAATGGTTTGTTTGGATCATTAATATTGCAATGAAAACTAATTAAACCTAGAACTACAAGGAGGAGCTCATTAGAGATTTGAATAGAGGCAGCACTCAGCAGCCTCCCATTTTAGCAGTTTCTTTTATCACACCAAGTGGGATAGCAAGAGTTCACTGAGCAGACAGGGGATAGTCTGAGGCACCGAGGGGCTATGGATGCCCAGTCCAGGGGCTGCAACTACAAGAGGAGTCTGACTGCTACAGACCTTCCTTGGAAAACCCTGTGTGACTTTTGTAGCTCTGTAAGCTGAGGCAAGCCCTTCTACTGGGTCTCTGCACTGCTCAGTCTAAAGCCAGTGCACTCTCTGCTTTCTCCTTCAACTCTGTCCTTGGGATGTTACCGGTTTGTCCTGTCTTCCCTGACACATGAAACTCATGGCTTTTCCTAAAATTTCCTTAGCCAAAGAGCCCCAAAATCTGCTTTACAAAGTATATCTACTTATATATATTATTGTTCCCTCTATGCCCTTGTTGCCATGACTTTATAGTTTCAGCGTCACCCAAGCAAGTCTGCAAGGTATCAGCTCCAGCCTAGCCTGTATTCCCAGGCAGGTGCTAGCAAGGCATGAACTTCCTTAGGTAGCCAAGGAGTACAAAAATAAGAGGGAAAGAGAAAACACTGGAAACACAAAGCTCATTTTCAAGTATGGTATCACCTTGCAGAGTCAAACCTGTTGCACACCCCAGTCAGTGCCAGCAGCCACAGGGAGCAGCAACTTCTGAGCAGGCCCCGAGGAGGTGACAGACACCTGCTGTCTGTTTAGCAGTGTGTAATGAAACAAGCTGAAATGCATTTCAGAAAGGCTGCCAGGCAGAACTCAGAGCTGTGAGGTATAAGCAGAAAATAGCCCCAGAGGTTGGAGGAGTGGCACCTCTGTGAAGACTTCTACCCCTGGCCACCCAGAGGTGGATGGTAGCATCACCAAAGTGATGAATATCCTAAAATGATTTTAGCATTTTCTGTGGCCAACAACTGCATTTGCAGAGGTGATTCTGTCCTTAGCCAGCCCTGCAAACCTTTGCTTTCATGAGCCCATGGAGATATTTGCTGTCTATAGACAGGCTCAGGTTACATCAAGCCCACAGAGAGAATAAGAGCCCAAATGAAGCAAGAATGCACTTCAGATTGCCCTTGAACACAGCAGTCATGACCTAAATTTAGATGCGTGCATGCACACTGACCCAGAAACATACAACAATCACTCCTAGAGACCTGAGGAAATGTTATCTGTATGGTTTGCACTTCTTCCCTCAGTGAGAAATAGGTGAGTTTGTGATGACTGCACTTCTGCCTCAGTGGATTGTAATCCTGAGAACCTACATTCCACTTTCTATTTTCCCCTCTCTGATGCTACCCCTCCACCAAAGTCCTCAACAACATAGCTTTGGGATGACTAATAAAAATTGGGATGACTGACTGCCCAGGCTTGAGTGACTGCAGTAACCTCACATTCCCTTTTCTGGTGCAGCCTGCATAGTACAAATTCACATAGTTCAAAGTCAGCCCTTGAATACTTCACATAGTGGTTCTGCTTCTTCCTCCCCAGACATCAACACCTTAAAACAACCCCATATTGCCCCCGAACTGGCGTGTCTGATACACTCTTGAATGAAGAGGACAGTGACAAATAAGGGGGAAGGAAAACAAGAAAGTTATTATGGCCACAAGCTTGATTTCCACAGAGAAAAGAAAACCAGAGAACGCATTACTTGACATAAGCTGTCATCAGTGGTCCCCTCTTATTTGTTGTACATCACATAAGGGCTTTTAGAGACTTCTTCAAATAAATCTGTTTCACAGGGTGCTCTATATTAAGGGGAAGACGGGCACTGGGAGACTGTGGGCTAACTACTGATGGACAATACAGAGGAATGGTATTTGCCTGAATTTGTGGTGCTTCGAGGATTTAGTGGGAAAGGCAGTCTTGTTCAGATCCCTCCCATAAGATTAATTAGTGTTGTGATGCAGGCAGAAGTTAGCAATGTACTCAAAGTTGAATGCTTTGGCTGTCACTTGATCATGCATAGTGATGATTTTACTAGCAAAGTGACTGTGCACTGAGATGCTGTTTCTGCTTATTGCCCATCATTAACACTGTCTCCATGGGAAAGATCTAAGACCTAATAAGTCAGAAAGACAACACTGGTTAGATTTTCTAACCTCACTGAAGTATTTAAACCCTAATGTAGGTGCATAAATTCCCACTGAAGAAGCTAAAACAGATCTTCACTTACTTAAAACTATATATAAGTGCTTAAAGAAAACTGGGAAGCAACTAGAAACATACATATATCTCATTTGGGGCATTCAAATTTGGACTTTGGTGCCCTTCTTCCTCATTTGTCCATTAACAGCTCTCCACTCACTCTGCTTGTTATGCCAGCGTGAGACAGGCACAGCCCCACCATGCAAAGAAACAGATTTTTGGGGAGCCTCTGAAATTTTTCAGCCTTCCACAATACCAAGCAGAGAAGCAAAATGACTACTTTCACAGGCAGACAATGTACTTGAAGAGAATCTGCATGGAAATGAATGATAAATGGTTGTTTGATTTAAACTTAGTGTTTATGAAGATTGCCTGGTGACTTCTAGTGCTTTTCAGTGTTTGTTAAATGGAGAAGGAGAAAAATCACATAATTCCAATCCCAAAGCAGGGCAACTGGATTGTTTATATCTGTTATATTCCATTAAAGATGCTGTATCTACTTTATCTATCTACTTTGTCTCAAGAGAAGTCCCATTTTATTTATGCTTAGTGTTAGGGCAAATATTAGCACCAAAATGGTATGCAGCAAAGTCTAATGTCATGTCACCAGCATTGCTCAAATTACAGACAAAATAAGTGACAGTTACTTTGAGGCAGAACTGGGTTGTTTGTTCAAGTAGCTCTCCTTTATGAGCATTCAAAATTTGCCTCCAGCAACAGGATTTCAAGAGTAAAGTGCAACATAGTCGTACATTTGAGGAAAAACATAAGAATGCTGCCTGTCTTGTGGGACCCAGTTTGCTATTCAGTAGTCATTGCTGCTCTTGACTAGTGATGTGACATCAGATGATTCCCTTATCATTTGGTACATAACCAGAGCTGGTCGGGATTTCTTAAGTCTTTTTATCATTAAAAAAATAATAATAATCCAAGCTGAACATCACTACTCAGAAACTTGCAATGTTTTCTTGTGGAAGCATTATATCACACGTTATGCACCCTTTTTGATGGCTGAATTCACTAGCCAAAAAACATCCTGGGATTCATCAAATCTTTGCTGTGCCAGTGCAATGCATCATTCTGTGCTCTGGTTACAGCACATCATGAGAATGCCATTCAGCTGGTGAACCAGCCAAGAGAGGATAAGAGGGATATGAATTACCTGAATTACAACTCATATTGGGCACAGCATCTTCATTGTCAAAGAGGAACCACTGATTCTTCATTTCTGATAGAAGCTCAACCTTGCCATGTTTTATAGAAATACTTATTCTGTTGGAAACCCTGTTTGACACCTAGGAACAGAAGAGACCAAAAATGTTTCATCCAGGTGAACACCACATTCCTTACTTGGTCATTTAGAAGAACCAAGCTGCAGACATTTGGCCATAGAGAAATTGACTTCTTCTGAGGCCAAAAGCAGCAATGACCCTTAGGCCTCCATACATTGCCCAGCCACTAACGCTGCGTATTGACTTTTGGAAGAGCATCATGTACCCGATTGCTACGTACCTGTAGCAGCAGGTAGTAGCTATAAGCAGTGTGTTATGATACTTTATTAATTCCTGAAGATGCATAATACTTAATGCATTTGTCACATTTGTATTTAAGTCTGTCCCAAAATTTCCTAGATCATTGGTTTTAGTCTGACAAGTGGTGATGTCAGCCACGGCCACTTACACAAATTCTTATCGTAATGAATTTCTGGATTTGAGATGAGCTAGGCAGGCAAATTATACACAGTTTCCTTCCTGTTCTGCTGGAGATACGTAAGGACAGCTGTGCTTTCTGAGAGGTACCTTGGTACTAGGGAGGACTGCAGTCAGCACAATTTTTATGACAGAGATCAACAATATCTCACTGAAAGACATATTTGCTCCCCAAATCCTCTGCCTTCAGAGCTAGATGCCATACCTTTGACACCATTACTCTTGAAATACTAATAAACCACTTAATCAGCACGCAGCAAAATGCTGCTTCCCCCACATTCACCAACCAGCACAGCAAGTGACCTTTTCGCTACCCGCAGAGGCCAGCAGATGCAGATTCCCTCAGACCAGCGTGGGGAGAAGCCAGAGAAGAAATCCTCATTCCCTGCCCTTCCTCTGCAAACAATGAGCCCGTTGATTCTAATGCCTCCCTAGGCTGCAGCTGTTGCAGGGAAAGAAATGGTCTCTCCGGCTGCATTAGCAAAAATGGTTAGATTAAGTTTGGGTTTATCACAACTGAACCAACATTGGTATTTTGGCCTGATTTTAAAATGTAACAAAAGGCAATTTTCTGTCTTTATAGTTTCAAGATTCACTGTGAAAACAGTTCAATCAGCATAAAAGTACCTGACATACATAAAAGCTCTTTCTTTTGCTCCGGAGGTGTAAGCCACGTGTTTATAAGCACATGTATACCGTTTCAATAGGGCAAATGCAGACTTTCCAGGGTAAAAAGAGGCTATGAGGGCTAAAGTCAACCCAGCAGTCTCTGTTTCTTGCTCCCCCACAGTGCCACTTCCAATTACCACATGCCTATCTTTTCCTTGGCTCCTTAATGTGCTGGCCGTCAGCACAAAAGGGCCTGCTGCACAATCTAACACAGCTCTCATTGCATTTGATGAGACTGTGACCACCAGTTGTACAAAATCTCTCCTGCTTCCCAGCTCTCCCATCACCTCCAACACTGCATGCTGTCCTGTGCAGGACTCAGAGGACCTATTTAACTTTCCTGACACCAGCATCGTTAAAACAAGAACTCACACATGAAGACAAGAGCAAAGCACCAAATCACCTCCACTACAGCAATTGAAAGCAAGAACAAATCTGTCAGCTCTGCCACCTTCTCCTCCCATCTACCTCCCTTGATTCTTTCCTTCAAAGCCTAATTGATCCATTAAAAATAAGTATTATTACAGGTGGGCAGTTTACTTTGGTCATCCTCTTATTGTTCACCCTAAAGAAAAAGGATGCTCAGTACCTCTAGAAATTGTTAATAGCCAGAAAACCTTAAGAAGCTGTCAAACATGTCAAGAAAAGGCAAAGTTAAACACCGGGAACTCTGACTGCACTGGCTATCCTATCTTGCCCCTTTTTTTATTGTTTTAAATAAGGTGTATATATAAACACATATATAGAAATGTGTTTTAGAAAAACAATAGAGGCACTCGGTTTTGGCAATGGTACCATTATCTTCATATCATTTGACTTCCTCATTTCTTTCCTGGGTACCCTGAGGTTTACCATTAACACAGCTATTTACATTTACATTCTTATAAACACTGGCTAAAGATTGTGCTTTGCTTCCTGAGTTAACAGTAAAATGAACAGGATGATTTTCAGAAGAACAGAGCACCTCCGGAGAGCAGAAGATGCTGGTGCTCTGTATCCTGACAGCAGCAGCAGTTCAAGGTGAGCCCGACATAGCCTGAGCATGGCTGGGATCTGCCTCCCAGTCCTAGACCCCCGTGAGGTGCAAAACTCTCAAGAATTTGAAAACAAAAACAAAAAAAAAACCACACACACAGGTTTTCCTCTGAATTAGAATCACATAGTGTTTGAAGCGGGCTAATGCAAAACCTTTTGCCTTTGTAGTTCCTTCAAAATTTATGATTGTTTAGCTTCCTCTGAAGTCTAACTCCAGTGCCAGGTTTCCAGGCTCTCTATTGTTTAGCCTTTTTCCAATAACCACAATGCCCTTGCAAGCATTTTACTCACAGTGTCCTCACTGTCCACAAAGTCCAACACACCTGTATTTTTCTGCTTACACAGAGTACAGGTGGATGGGAGATGCAAGAATATTGGTGGGAATTGGGCATGCTTTTACCCTTTCATTCTCCTGCTTTGAATTTTCCTGGCCCTTCTATTTTGCTCTGTGCATGCCACCTGCAAAGAGTAAACAGCCATTTTCAGAGGCTGCTTAGCAGCTTTCTAACACTTCAAAGGTATTTTAAGACACAGCTGGGTGTATCAGAGTGTGCAACAATGACAAAGCTGGGCTGCCTTGGATGTTTTGCTCATGTCGTATGAAAACCTACGCAGGAAAAATTCCAGCAATGCTGCCGCACTAAAGGAACTTTATCAACACAGCACTCGCCAGCAACCGAGACACACTTGATAAGCAGAGGAGCAGACACTATCATCCAGTGAGTACTGCAGCCTTAGTTTAAGGTCACCCAAGCCTAAACTCATTGCACAGAGAGCAGAGAGACAAGCTCGCCCCCAAGGACATCTTTAATGAGTAGGGGCAGCACAGCTTTGTGGCACTATTGCTTCACCCACAGCTTCCCAGCTCCTGTAGCATCATTCCCAAATTCCACAGCATCCCCAGTGTGATTCACAGTGCTTCAGAGAACAAGCAGTACGTGGAGGAACCTCCTCCTCCAGCAGCTCACTCAGACAGACCTCAGCAATGAGACACATGCAACGTAGAGAGGTTTTCCAATGGGCTGCTGCATGTATGGAAATCCACGGGATCTGAGAAGAGGGTCCTGGCTCTCCCTGAGCAGACTCACAGCTCCAGTGCAGAGCTGACCTGTGCAGAGGAGCTGTTAGCTGAAGCCTGATGAAAAAAACTAGCAGACACCTCCCTCACCAGCCTAACCTTTCTGGTAGAGTTGGATCAAGTGGTGAAAGCCATTGCCTGTGACAGATGGGGCCAGGGCTCAGCAATGCCGAAGTGCTGCTCTCTGCTGCATGCCCACCCTCAGGAGCTGCCCGAGCTTGCTGGTCCTCATCTGCCAAAGCACCTGCTTATGCATACAGGCAGCTTTGCTGGGATTATACAAGTTTGTTCTGTGTTCAGCACGGCGGTTAGACAATAAATAAGGCCCGCTACTCCCACAGAAGGATGGGAATAAAGAGGTATGCTGAACAACTGCCTTCTTCACTCTGCCTCATTCACTGTCTGTTTGAGATGGGGAGAGGATCTGTTCTTGAAGCCAGGTGGGAACAGGACAGGGAAAAGGGGACAGGAAAGACCGCGCACCATAGCACTGTGTTACTAAAGACAGCCATGGAAATATGCAGCAGCTTGGATTAACAGAGTTTATTTCTGACATTTCCCATGGTAGCACAAAATAACATTTCCAAAAAGCTTGTCTTAGGGCAATAGAGTTCTTCTACTGTTATTTTTGGTAGTGTTTTCTAGGTGTTTTTTTTTGTTGTTGTTGTTTTTTGTTTGTTATTTTTGTTTTTGTTTTAATAAAGAAAGAAAAATTCAGATTAGGTTCTTTCCATACTCTAATAAATACTTTCTACTCAATGCAAGAAATCCATCCATGCGGTAGAGGACATACAGTCAAAAAGCAACAGGTTATCCACGTGGGAGTATACACATTTTTAAGACAACCAAGCCAAAAATATTTCAGGATATCTCCAAAAAGCAGTGTAGGTGACAGGCAGGATCCGTAGATTCTCTATGTCATGTTTTCCTATAGCAACAAGGCTGACACGATCAGTGTTGCCTGTGTGTGTTCCTCAGTCTTCCCAAAGGTACCAGAATTTACTGAACAATTTCAACTAAATTTGAGAGAGGGTTGAGGTATTTACCAGTTGGTGAAGTTTTTGTAGTTTTAAAAGAAACTTCCCACCTGCTGGCCCTCTGAAAGATATTGGTGTGGAAAAATATTTTTTTCCCCTTTCAGGGAAAAAGCAAGTCAGGTCAGATGGTCTCAAGTTGCTAATAAAATGTGAGCTGCTTCTATTGAAAATAAAACAAGATCAAGCTACAAAAACAAACAGAGCTGCTGTCTCCAGTGACAACTGTTTGCAGCCTTGCTTTTGGAGGGACACAGGCCTTATGCTGTCTCCTCAGTTCCTTTAACCTGGTAAACTTATGCTCCGTGTGTTCCCACACGTCCCTCCCAGTGACTCATGGACTGCTCTGTCGAAGGCAGGATCTTGACCTCTTTCCTATTTCCTTAGCTAAGTGAAACACTTCCCAGTCATCTCAAGCAGCAACACATCCTCCTCATTCTACGCTGGCAGCTAACTGACGGGCTAGCTGGTGGCATTATGAGAAGCCTGAAATACTCTTTCTTATTAATCTTCTAACCTAAATAAACTACTTCATACTGGACAATTTGTCTCCAATGTTTATAAACATGTTATACAATGGGCTCCAGATCAGATTAGGGTTGTCTAAAGACAAATAAGAATACAAGTCTCTGCCCTCTGAGCTGTGGGCTACAAATGCGCATGATGTTGATTGCACGAGAGTTATGTTTAAGAATCACCAAAGGTAATCCTAAGAACAAATCTGTGGGCCTAAATGCACTACCTGGAGCTTTACACCTTTCCTGGAATATTTTTAGCTGTTCAAAACCAAAAAGGAATTGAAATTCTTTGGAGTAAAGCATCATTCCAGAAAAAGGGTCATCAGGTGTTCCAGGATCCAAAACTTTACCTATGGCATAGCAGCAGGAGTCCGAAACCCCATCTAGAATGAACTGGACTGTTTTCACACAACACATATGCACCTTTAAAGCAAAAACATTAGCCACATAGTTTGCTATGTTGATTTTTCAACCCAAATTTTTGTCTGTCTAGCTGCATTTCATAGAATCACAGAATCATAAAGGTTGGAAAACACCTCCAAGATTATCTGGTCCAACCATCCCCCTACCACCAATACCACCCACTAAACCATGTCCCTTAGTGCCACATCCAAGCTTTCTTTAAACACCCCCAGGGATGTTTATTTCATCCCAGGGACTCCATTTCATCCCAGCTCCTAATGTGCTAGTTGGTAGGTGTCAACCCAAAGATAAACAGCTTCACAAAGAGATGCATAGGTGCTTTCCTTCACCAGAGAAGAAACTGCCTTCTGCTATACCGTTCTTTCCTGCTGCCAGCATAACTTAAAATCAATCTGGGGTAGAAATGTAAAAAATGCTTTTTACAGGGAAATGAGCAATAACAACACATTGATACAGACCAACTGAACAAATAATCCAAATCCACCTAGTACAAAAGAAATTAAGCTCAGAAAAAAGTTATAAATTCCATGAGGGACACTACGCAATTTTATAAACCTTGTGAAAATAGAGCAAGATTTGGGACAGGAGATCTGCAAATTGAAAAGTCTGCTCAGCTGAACTATGGCATTTTCTTTCCTGATGTTGCATGGAAGAGACTTGAGTAGACATGTCCTAAGTTTTTTTTTTTGTCTCCTTGCACCTCTCTGAGTTGGCAATAGCACTGAGCAATAGTGTCCCACAAGTAAAATCAAGAAAAAAAACACGTTAAAACGTACAAGCACGTTCCTTCATAGTGAGGGGGAAAAAAGGGAGGAGGAAAAAAAGAGGAACACTGAAATGCTGAATGGTTTCCCATAGTATTCCTTAACATCAAGGGAAGAAGGCACTAAATAATTGGTGCAGGCGTGTTTCCCTTTGTTAACACACCCGACATCTGTGGTTCTGTTGCTTGCTGAGATGTGGAATCCCTCCCAGTTGTTCCAGCAGCTCAGAGTCCTGACAGAGGAGGAGTTGGAGAAAATAGCAAAGGAAGAGCAGCTGTGAGTTTTCAAGCATAGTTTCAATTTGTTCCGGATGCCCATAGCAAAAGACCCTTGATTTTTGGCAGTAACCAGCCTGAACATGTTTTCCTCAATTTGTTCCATGATGTGACACTTTAGTGGAAGGCAGCACATCCATACACACCAGATCACCCTGAGGTTGCCTAATATCCATTGATATCCATCAAGCCAAGTACATAAACACTTTCCATCTTTCTCTTCCTACAGTGACTCTAACACTTGGCCACACTCTGAAAGCAGATTTTGAGCCTGAGGACTGGATTTGAATGGAACAAAAGAATCAGACAGTGAACAACCTCACCCCATTTCTGCCTGCAGTGGCCAGTACAAAGGATGCTGTCAATGGTGGCATGCATCAGCCGGTGACAGAACATCTTGGTCAGCCTGGAGGTTTCTTTTCAACATCTCACTTTGGGACTGACATGCACCCCACTGCATCAGAGTTCATTATTTCTCTTCAAATAGGTTGGATTACCATTACTTAAAGAACATTTTTTTTTCCATTTGATTTGTTTTGCTGAAATTCTTCATTTCACAGCACTTGTCGTCTGTCCTACCTTGCTCATCTCCTGTCAGACTCTTACATTCACGTTGTCTGTGGCTCTGCTTTGGTTCCTTATATTGTTGCCATGCTGAAAGTGACAATCTGAATTTCGTTCTCTCTACCTAAGGCCTCCATTTACTACATGCTTTGCCCTAATCTCACAAAATCATGCAGATAGTCCTGGCTCAAGCAACTACTCCCAGTGAGAAAACAGGCCCTGCCACCTGGGTAAAGGTTTTGGAGAAGTGCTCCAAAACACCCAAATCCCTTTTTCAGTTAAGCAGTATAAATCAGGGCATGTCCGCTGACACAAATGATGTTACACCAGTTAAAACAAAAGGGGAACAAACACTTGCCTATCTAGGCCCTCAGAGTCTTTTTTGAAGATCCCATTTCTGAACCCACTACAACTGCCCTGGGACCTCACACAACTGCAGGCTGCTGCACTGGATTTCACTGCGCACTGTTTTGTGGAGTTTGATTCTGGTTTTTGCACTTTGGGACATATTCCACAGAGAATCAAAGTCTGCCAGAAGGACAGAGTTTTCTTTGAACCTCAGGTGGAAGAGAAGGAACAACATTACAGTGTGCCTCTAATTACAGCCACCATGACAGTTCATACGTGTAGCAATAAAAATAACCATAAACCTACCTAATCATTAAAGTAAAGTAAACAACTCCTCTCTGTATCATCATACACAGGTACTGGAGTTGCTAATAAACCAAGAGAGCACTGAGGCACTGGAGGAGCATCTTTCCTATCTCCACAGTTTCTTAAACAACTTTAGAGGCATATTTTTATTAAGTATATGCAAGGCAGATGATCTTAAACCTCAAAAAGAGTCTGTATAATAATTGTGTGCTCTTCTAATGCTCTCCAAAGACCTATTCAGAGTCCATTCTGAAAGACAATAATATATCAAGAACTTCTGCAAACTTCCTCCTAATGAACACATGCCAATTTGAGACCAAGAATTCTGGCCTCAGAGGACAAAATAACCACTGCTTTTAGTCTCTGGGTGTTTTGCTACTTTATTTCAGAGTGATTCAAAATCTAATTAAATTTCTAAACTCTAATGAAATTACAGAAGAAAAATCATTTAGGATTATATTATATACAATTACTCACAGCTGAAAATTACAGTTAGCCCTTTCACCAGGATAGGGTCTCCTGAGAAATCCTTGTTATTCATATAACGTATAAATCTGACACTACTCCCACTATTTACAGGTCGAAGGTAAAAGCAGAATTAATTAAACATATATATCCTGTCCAGTGGCTGGATGGCAGAGAGTGGGTAATAGAGGTCTGGTGATGATGACTGTGCTTGAAACCACATTTCCCAGTTTGGTTAAGAACCAGAATAAACCTACGACAAAGTAGGAGTTCAGTAAGCCTGGCTTACTCTGACCAGTGCTCATCCTCACTGGAGGTATGCAGCGAATGAGAATAGCGAAGCATACATACTCAGCAGTGCACAGCCAGCTGGCTGAGCTAGCTGAAGCATTTTGCGGAGAAGTAGAAACAGAATAAATCAAGCAGTTTGGAGACTTCAGCCAAACACTTGGATATTTAAATGCTCAGTTGTTTCTCTGAAGTAGGAGAGGCCCCTGGGACACTGAGTTAGGCGGGGAGGGGGGTGGTGGGGTGGTGGTGAGGACAGGGAAAAAAAAGAAAAAAAAAAAAAGAATGTTAGCATTCATGTTATTCCTTCCATTAGAGATTCTCAGCAACTTTGGAGCATGGGATCATTAGCAGATGAAACACATGCCATATAAAAACTTTGAGGGTTTCCGACTAGGATCCTGATATCTTTTCCCTACATCTGGTGCAGAGAACTTTGTCTGGTTTTGGTGTTTTCAACTCTGATCCCAGGGAGAGCCAGGAACAGTGAAAGAGCAGCAGAGAATTACACACTTGTGCAACCCATACACTCACAATGGGTCAGAGCATTAACAAATACTTTTTGTTACAGCTACCACATTCAATCTGTTCTACCTATGCTTCACAAAGCAAAACAAGCCAGGAATTGAGGCCACCTCAGAGAGTTTATAGGTCATCTTTATTTACATTTTCAGTGCCTCAAGAGTCTTATTTGTTGTCTAACACCATGTTGTGCACATCCCTCCACGAACACCTGGAAGACATAAACATGATCCTTCACGCACATCTTGTCAGAGCAACTAAACATTTGTGAACACATCTTGCTCATCTGCAGCCATTTTCCTGCCAAGGTGGTCATACACCTGCAGTCACCAGCATTCTCTATAGACTACAGTGGTCCCATTAAAAACAGACTTCTGGAAGGAGGGAGGGCTTTATAGCTGTAAGCTACTCAGCAAGAAAGAGGTTTTGTCCAGCCTTAAGATGTGCAATTCTGCTGAGATATACCCTCATCAAGAGAAGGAAAAGGAAGAAAAAATGGGAATTTTCTTGAAAAACAGAAAAATCTGTTTTTTATTGTTGTCGTTGGTTGGTTGGTTTTACCGTGGTCTAATGAATAAACTGTACTCTTATCAGTGGCATCATCTGGATGTGACACTGCTAGGCAGGGAGGTTGAACTAGATGACTTCCAGAGGCCCCTTCCCACTTCAACCAGTCTGTGATTCTGTGATCTGCCAGTAAGTTACTCTTTTTAGTTCCTACTGTGCCCAGACATTTTTCTAAGGCAGAAGCTGGCAATGGTGGCTTTCTTTTCCAGGAACTGGCTTGCAATCTTTTTGCAGCTGTGGTGAGTTTCTTCCACTCTGCTCCCCCCAAAAAAATGATTATGGGCGGAATTATTAAGAACGTTCTTTCTCTAAAGAAGAAAAGCCACTTGCATCACTCCAGGCTTAGAAGACTTCAGCAGAGACCGACTCACTGTGGTAGGACCTTTTCAATTTGGTAAAAATAAATATTAGTATTTAAAGTTCCCTCAGAGAAAAAAGTAGCCAAACTAGGCTCTGACTGTTGGCTGTCCATCTTCTCCTCAAAATGCTTTCAAGCACGTAGTTTATTTATATGTTGAACTTAAACCCAAAAAAGGGAACTTCTGTTTGTAAGTGTAACTACTCAGGATGTGACTGTTGCTTCCCAATATAGCCACGTGACCTGGCTTAGCTTTTTTTTTTTTTTTTTTTTCTCTCACCACAGAAGAGCAAAATTCAGAAAATTTGGGTGAAATCACTCTGTTGTCAAAACTTCACTATGATCTCACTAACAAGCTGGATATCAGTCCCAACAACATTTCTTCTTCTCTTACGTAAGTGATCGATCATATTTATTTTATTTATTTTCCATCTTTTTAGAGAGCTTTTTTTTTTTTTTTCTGACTTTGGTCTTTGTTGGGGTTATTTATTTCTCAGTCTGACTGCATGCACATGTATGTTGTTTTAAACTTTGTTTAGAACTCTCTTCCTCAGAGAAGAAAAGTTTGTTGAGGCAGTGGGGTATAGGTTGCTGGGTTTTCTAAACAAAATTTTCTACCTTGAGTGCTAAGGGATTGGCCACATGTCATCCAGAAGACACCCTGAAGTTAAGTACGTGCATCTTTGCATATTAGATGTCAAAGCTGCTGAACTTCCTGTTTGGCACTATGTAGGAAACTACTTCGCTGGAGTATAAGGAAGAAGTTGATCTGTGTGCATGTTACCTGCGAGCCGCTTTTGCTCTCAGCATCTCTTAGACTTTGATGCTCTAACACTTCCTGTCAACCCAAAGCAGAGCTTTGTCACCCTCACAACTTGCCTTTTCCTTCATGGTTTCTCACCTCCAGTCTGCACAAGGAAGAAGTGGGTCACGCAGATAGGAAGTGTCAGCAGGATTTATAATATAACATTGGGACTAAGGTGGACTAATTCAGGATGGAGCTGGCAGCAGCTAAAACACAGAAAGGTACGTGGATGCTGTGATCTCTGAGAGGTTAGGTAAGGGGGCAGGCACCCTCTGGTGGCAAAAATCTCATTGTCACCAAACGGACGCTTCCAATATCACCCTACTTCAAGCAGAAATTCACCAAAAATCATCACTTACCTTGGGGAATCCCACAAGACAGTTTGCCCCACCTGAGGCACACAGCTCAGCTCTTCCAGCTTGCACCCACTGCATATATGCTCCTGCCTCTGCTCCTGCATGCAGCACTATCCGTAAGTCTAAAGCAGTGCTCTATCCTCTTGTTATATTTCTCAGAGTATATGTAGGAATTTGTTGCTCTCACTGTCCTTTTGTTGGCTCTTGAAGATCTCTGAACCTTCCTATAGATGTTTCCAGGAGCCCAGAGAAATGGAGACTGTCTGCCACGTAAGGCATGGATAACCAATTGTTCTTACAGGAATAAAGAGAAAGTGCAGCCATTGCTCCCTAGTTACCGACTAGCTATTGCTCAGCAAGCAAATGGCACAAGTCCCATTAATTCAATACCATTTCCCTGGAGCAAAGAGGTGCAAAAGGTAACTTTGCAATAGATACAAGGTAAATACATTAACATACTCCAAGTGGCACAAAGAAAGGTGCAGGCAATGCCACATCCATAGGCCCTAGATGGAGAGGAGCCTGGCAAGGGCTAGAGTTCACCAAATTCCTGTCTCCTTGTGGGAGTGACTCCTGTCCTCACCTATTACTACAGAAAAGGACTGAGGAATGACCCATTTGCCTGCATGCCAGCAGTGCTTATCTTACAAAATTTAGATGTAACTGAGAATTTTGCTACACTAAATACCTACCTATATATATATATATATATGTATTAACAGTGCATTCTGCACCACTTTTCTCCCTGTGTTGACCCACGGGCAAGGCACTGTCTGAGCACCCATGGGTAGCAGACAGAGAACAGGACATCCCTTGGTGGGGCAGCTCCCAGCATGGGGTGCTGGCCTCAGGAGCTGTGTTCTGCTTCACCCAGTTCTGCCCATGGCAGGAGGGCTAATCCTGCCCAGGGTTCACAGAGATCATGCACCAGGGGCTCCCGGTCCCCTCAGAGCCTGTTTTGTTCATATGTTGTATGGGCTAATTGCCTGCCTGGCTGCTCTGCCTTGGTAGAGGTAAATCACGCCTCCTGGTTTAACCACAACATGAATGATCAATGCAATGCAATCTGTCTGAATCACAGTGCAAATGCATGAGTCAGGCGCGCAGAAAGGCTGGGAAAACACCATCAGTTACGTCAAGACCCTTCGAAAGAGATCACAAATCACTCCGGTATAGATACCAAATTCATCTGCAAGGCTCTATGACCCAGAAGAAAATCCTGTCCAAGTTCAGAGGGTTTATTCAAGAGTGGGAGTTAGTCTGAGCCCAGTTTGCAGAGATGCGGGCCAGACAGAAAGCTAGAACTGGGACTAGGGAGCTGCAGAGCATTAGGAATCATTTCTATCATCCTGTCCCGGGAGGGCTGTGTACATCCCCAGGAGATCTGAACTGACGATGGGACCTAGATCAAACAGCAAAACGTGTTTGACTGTATTGATCCCCTTCTTTCCACCTAGGGAGAAAGGAAAACAAACAGAAGCTAGCTACCTAACATGCAGTCCTCAAAAGCAAGGGGTATTTAAGCAGCATCCAGTAAATGATATTAAACGTTAATTAAAACCATATTGAAACTATGAATTGAAAACATTCTCTCCAGTCCTGTGGGTTTTCAGAGATTTCCCACCCTCCCATTTTAAAAAGAAACTAATAATTAAATCTCAATATATTAAAGTGACCTACATAAAATATTCCATGTAAAATATTATTTCTGCCATAAAACACATAATCTGTCACTGGTTTAATTCCATTAGAAAGCATACATTAAGGTCTATGTATTATGACCATTAGGATAATAAAAGTAATACAATATCACTTTTATTATGTTTGAATTTAAAACATTCTTCATATGAGCACAAAGAATAATTAAGGGGATGGAAGAAAGTTTTTTTTTTTTTTAAATTTATAATGAAATAAATTCACAGGCAAGAGCAAAGAGACTGGTTTTTAATCTGGAAAATCAGAAGCATTGCTTTCTACACTTATGTACTCTTAGACTTTTGTGATTATTGTTTTTTGTTTTTAAATTTCCTTTTTGTTTGTTTTTTACATTGATTTTGGTCATGTAGAGAAGTCAGCTTTTGTGATCATATCTGCAACTGGATTCCCTACCCCTCCCAACTCCCATCTCTGAGTGTCATGGGATTTTTGGAAAGAAAACATTTCTGCCTGTATAAAATAAGTTTCCTGATATTTCGATTATGAAGAAAAATTTGGGGAAAAAAAAAGGACTTTCAGCTCAGAATTATAGCTCACTAAATACATATGGTTTAAAACTCAAGACTTTTTTAAGCTTGTCTCCAGGGTTTTGAAGCATGGTTCGTAATTTATGAAAATTTGGGATTAGAAATGTGACTAAGGCCAGGAAATAAAAACAAATCTGTTCAGAGTCACCCAATGTATCAGATTTTTCTGACGTAATGGCAGAAGCCCCAGAGCCCAGACTCAGCTCAAGAGATTTTCAGCAATCTGAAAAGCAGACTCAACACTGATGTCTCTAATGGGACAGAAATGGCTGGTTTGGTGGCTTTGGAGAATGAGAGGATTATGCCTGAAATTTAAAAACAATCTCATTTTTAAGTATTCATTTTAGCGGGAAAGAAATGAAAGCACAGCCCCCAAAACCTCAAGAAGGCAGGATTATTTCACCATGAGGAGAGGCAATCTGGGCTTTACTATGTGGGCATTTTAGTTAAAGGAAAGCTGGATGCATTTAAGACCTTGAAATCCCACTTGAGTTTCAGTCAGAAATCCCCATTAAAGTGGGGAATGCCTATGAAAAGACAACGTGGGGTGCAGAACAGCAGTCATCCTGCCAGGTCCCGTATGACCAACCAGAGGTACCATCACCCAGGCAGCGGATTGCCGAGGAGGGCACCCTCAGGGATGCAGGTCCAGCACAGCCACAGAGGAGCAGATCATCCTGTGTCTGCCAGGGTAGGTTTAGTAACCTCACGTGCTGTAAACACTTAATGTAGGCCTTGAAGTTTTATAGGATAAGTACTCTGGTGCAGAGGTACTAATTCCATCTGCATCAGTCCACTGCCAACCACAACACAGGTTTGGTTCTGGAAATAATAATGTCTGTTGTCAGCCAAATAATGTCTGTTGTCAGCCCAGCAATAGCTGGAGAGGACTTTGAGTTCCACCTGAAGAATTTGCCAGAGACAGAAATTTAATAGCACATTGTTTTAAAATGCAGGGGATATATCTGCCTTTAAGCCTTCTCATGCTCCAAGCAACTCATGCAGCTGTGCAACAGTTAGGTTATTTGGTGCTGCTTGAAAAGATTTTGGTGGGAACACCCTTGCATGCCCATCACTGGGAAACATTCAGTTGTACATTTTCAGCAATTTCCTGCAATAAGCAAGCAACATCAAATATGACTTTTTGTTGTTGTTGTTAAAAAAAAAAATCTACTTCTTGTTGTTGGAAAGTTTTGAGTCCATCTCCTTCAAAAACTACATGGGAAAGAATTGTTTTCTTCAAAGCCACTCTATCTTGAGGGACCCTGCACACTCCAAGCATCAGGCAGCCCAGCTCAGTGGCTTTATGGAAGAGAGCAGGGCCAGGAGCGGGGCCTTTTGATGAACAGGCAGCTTGGCACGGGAATCTCTGGGAAGGTTGCTTCCAGCTCACAATGTTTTCTTGCCCACAAGAGGAAAAGACTCTTCTCTAAATTTCTTTTAGAAGGCTGGGGCTACAGCACAGGTAGGACTGGGGTTTTCTGGAGAGGGATGTGTTGTGTCCTCTTTTGCTAGCATGTCTTACTAGTTTTACTGCATCTGTAGTCTTTTTTGTGATTTATAGGAACTTCTGTTTCAACTCTTGCACACAGCTTATGGGCTTGCAGGGAGGAAACCTTAGAAAGAAAACAGTGCTACAATAGAAGTTTTTAAAACTATATTTTCCATTCTGTCCAAAAATTAGCACTCAGTGATTTGTTCCAAATTTCTAAGATTTCCTCATTAATTCTACCAATTAACTTTGCTAACACTTTGCTACTGCAGGAAGCCTCAGGTCCTTTCTTAACCTTTACCTGGATGTTCCTTTCCTTTGGGAATAGCATGATACAGCATTATTAGCTTTAGACCAGGTGCATACAGCACATTCTTCCTAATGTCTTAACAGACAAAAATATTTCCTTTTCAGATTCTTGGAGAGCAAAGGTCTATGCTTCTGAAAACTCAGAGGATGAAATAGGTCAGTTTATGGGGAGATTTTCACTTTCAGGCAGAAGGTCGGGGGGAGGGTGGGAGGCTTTGGGAGTGAATACACATAGAAGAATTTAAAAACTTTTTATGTGTAAAAAATTATTATCTGGTTGTGTGCTTGTACTTTGCCTAGCACAGCAGAGTTCTGTCATGTGACTGGAGCCTTAAAATGAATTTTAACTAAATATAATGAGCATAGGGAGGACAGAGCCAGGAGTATCACAGATCCTGCAGTCTCCAGCCTGACAGATGAAGGTGGATCCTATGTACACATAGTGATGCAAAATCACAATATGCTTCATAGTTTACACTTAAAATTCTCCTGCTTCCTCCCTGCAAAGAGTTACAGGCAGAGTAGTCAGGCAGAGCAGGATGATGGGGTTGGGAGGAGGAGATGAAGCTGTGCACGTGCAGGTAGGGGCAGCAGGAATGGGAGATTGGTAGGATACAGAGCGGAGAGGGAGTGGGGGTAGTAGAATCCACGTTGGCAAAAAAGTTAGAATCCTAGCTGTAAAACTCAGCTGAGACCTGCACACACAAAAAGCTAAACTTGTTCATTGTCATATAACTGCATTGAGCCCCTTAGCCACAGTTTCATATGGTTTCTTGCTGCACAGGGGTAGTCTGGTGTATGAATATCCTCACCTACCTGGTCTGGCTCAGCATCATCAGCCACTTCTGAAGAATAGATATGACTTTAAAAAAAGATGTATTTTAACTTTGGCAAATTTGTGTTACCACATCTGAAACAAACAGCTGTATCTATTACTTATTGGTATATATTCACTGTCTTGTTTTCAATTTTTGCAGATTTCACATATCTTATTATAGGAGTTACTCTGGGAGCCTTTCTAGCAATTGGTTTTATAGCAGTCATAATTTGCATGATCAAAAAACAAATGCTTGACAATGTCTTTGGAGGTAAGAGAAAATACTCCTGATTTCTTATCCAGAGATTTAGATATCCTTGTGTTTCATGCTATTTACAGTAAATGCTTGTCTCTTAAAGGATAGTTTTGCAAACAGACTCCCCAGGTACCCTGTGAGGATACAAATGATGGCGTAATGCTACTTCCTGAAAGACAAACAGCTGATGCTTTCTTTATTGGCACCACATTCCCTAAGGGGAAATTGCTTCCTCCTAATTCTCATCAAGCATCTACACTTGAAGTTGTTTCTCATTACACTCTGGATATGTACTACCAAAACAAAACAAAACAAAACAAAACAAACAAACAAACAAAAAACACAAAATCTCAAAATAGCCAAAACATTAGCAAAAATAGTTTTGAGAAAGTTGTTGTGAGATATTCCAGCTGCAAGAATTAAGAAGGGCTTTAGAAAGGTTGCATGGCACTACTAATATTAGAGTTTTGCCTCGGAAAGGATGGCTGACCTTTACCTCCTCCAGCAGCTGTACTTATGTTCTCCTGGTTGCATTCTCACGGCATGTGAACAGGCCTATCATCACTCTTTTCCTGGTTTCTTAACTAACTGCATTTTCCTGTTCTCTCTTTAGAGTCAGATGGCAAAATGGATAGAAGGTAAGAATCATTGCTCCCAGGGTTTTCTGAGAGGCAGCATGATATGCAAACTGTAATGATAAATTTCTCTTTCTTTACATATTATACTTCCCCACAACTGTGATTTGAATGATAATATAATGTACAGTTAGGTCTCTAGAGGACCATGATACCCAGTACATCTAGTGGAGCTGCATGGAAAAGGAAATTCCACATAACAAGGGTTTGACATTTAAGAACTAGGAAAGAAATCCCAGCAAACTGAGATTCATTTTCAAAAGAAAATACTTCAAAAGCTTTTGATTCTGCCCTTTTATTTTGCACTATATTTAACAGCAAGCTCAAAAAAAAAAAAAAAAAATTAAAAAGCCTTAGATTTGGATGAAAGCCAAAGGTCTCATTTCAGAGGTGCTGAAGTTAGATTCTCTTTGACATTGGTAGAATTTTTCCATGTTTTCTCTGCAACAGAGCTTTTACTATACTGATATATTTTCACAAGCCCTTTAGATTTCCAGAAAAAAAATAGAGACAAAAAAGAGGAGTCTGGGAAAAAAAGAAAAAAAAAAAAAAAGGAGACAAGAAAAAAAAAAAAGGCCAGAAAGATATAAACCAGAGCAAATGGCTTCATCAAAAATTTCCCAGTCACTGTGACTGGACCTCAGTTCCAAGAATTCCTTTCACCCAAAGTCCTTTCATATCAAGGTCATGCGGTGACCATTCCCACTGGAAAGTATGTATTTTTACCCTCCACTCTCTTTCCCACTACCCAGAACCAGTAAGCTTCTGGCCATTTTAGGTTTTGAGCACCTTATGGGCTCACAGGCACAGAGTGTCAGACTGCTTAGGGGATGACTGCTCCTCATCTGAGGTCATTCAATAGGGTGGAGATGTAGAGTGGGGGTAGACAATGTTTTGTTTCTCCCTAAGACATTTTATGTGAGTAAAAAAAAATGAGATTACATGAATTAATCAGCATTCTCACGAACTGAAGGCAACAGCTGTTCTCAGTGACCTAAGAAAAGCCTTTTGGCCTCTTTCAGAGAGGTGGATAGAAGTGCTAATAGGCACGTCCTCATCAGTCATTCCTCACAGAGGCAACACAACATATGCAAACACTCAGTTTAACATGAAGGCAAGGACACTCTTTGCAGAAATTATTGTAATGTTTTGCCTAACAGAGAAAGGCCCCAGCATGGAGCATCTGTTGTTTGCCCAAGGAGACGCTTCCACAGCCTCACACAGCTAACCGTCACAAAACCCGTTTCCTTTCTCATCACACACTGTGTTCAGTCTCTTCTCTTACAAGACACTCCTTCTCGCTTTCTGTGTATCAGCCTAAAATAAATTAGGACTATCGTACAGCCAAAAGGCAGAGCATAGAGCACCCAGTGAGCTGTTTCTGGTGCGGTAGGGACAGTAAAGACACAGCAACGAATGGGGAAAGAGAAAGAGCTAAACCAAAACAGAAATCTCAGAGACCAGAGTTAGGAGAAGAGGAGGAAGGGGACAAAGACAAGGAGAGACACGGAAGGCGGTGGATTTACTGCCTGGATCAAATACAGATGGCACTATCTGTAAGGTTCCCAGTTGCACGTTAAAATTGGGGTCTTAAGGCTGGAAGCATGACGCAGTACACACAGCACACTTTGCCTTAGAAATGCTGACACCAACTAGTGAAAAAAGTTGTAATTCCACAATATCTGGGAGCAGAACTAGGTATCCTAAAGATGACCTTTTTTCTGTGTAGTGGAAAACAACTAGAAATCCACCATCTCTTCTTAGTCCATTGTACTTTTCAACGCTACTGTGGCACTGAGTAGTTTATTAACAAATCTTTGTTCTTGTTCACTTCAAGGCATCTATGTACTACCTCTTAGTGGATTTTTAAGGGATTCTATAATACAGATGCTAAACTGAGAAAACAAAATAGTCGTTTACTGGTCTCAAGGAAACCATTGGTTTGTAGTATAAAATAGTCAATACATAATGTGATCCTCAGTAACTAACAAATACATAATTAATTCTTGTTTACGTACTGTAAGGATGGAGTAGTATGACTGATACAACAACGCTGCAAATAATGCAAACACATAAATTAGACTCTAAAGAATTTACAGGGAGATTATATATGAGAAAGTTATCAAAATTACATATGAAAATCAGATATCCTTGTAATAGCATCAATTTTTAGGAAGGAAGTATGTATGGTGGCTTGTTCTATAAACAAATATATGCTATTCCACATCTCAGAGGATGCAAACCCAACCTATTTGTTCTTTGCACTATCATTTTTAAATCCAAGCAACCTACTCGCAGAAATCAAAGGGAAATACAGTATACAAGATCCAATGTCCTATTTCATCTTTCCTCCTAACCTTTAGAGGTAGGCTTTTCCATAGGACTCTCATCCACGTTGGCATCTCTTCTTTGTAGGACCAAACTTTAACCAGAGAACGGTGGGAAATGACATGTTTCAGTTTCCAGCATTCATCATTTAAATGGTTGAGGTTGCTTGTATACCTCTGGAATGAGATGTATGGGAGGTAGATGTTCTTAACAACAAAAACAAACAAGCAAGCAAAAGTAACCCTCCAACAAAAACATCACAATCCCTCCAACCTGAAAACATCGATTTCCTGAAAACAGCATTGAAATATTACCTGATAAGTACTCATCATGATTAAGTGCTACAGTGTCACAAATACTAACGGGTTTCCTCAAGAATATCCAACCTATATGTTCATTTTTATCTGATTTATTTTTCCCCATAGGTCAAAGGGATAGCTTCCCATTTATTCAGGTCAGTGGAGAGAAGTGATAATTAGATCTAACCTAATTTTCACTACTTGCTTCACTACCCTGGAGATTCTAATTCATGGCATTTTTAGGACAGTGGCTCATCCCGGAAACCCTTTTGATAATGCAAAGTCCTCTATCAGAAATTACTTAGTCCTAGATTTATTCCAATCAATCATAAAACCATCCTGAATCCCTCAGCTATACAGGCAACCTGAATCCCTCAATGATAATCAGGATATCACCCCTTTAGGACTGGAAAGGAAAGCTGGCATACCATCCACAATCAATTTAATTTTCTACTTCACCACTGATGATTATTAGTGTTTGTTCAGGGAAAAACAAAACAAACTCCACCACCTTAATCCACCTGACAGAGCACTTGCTGAATTCATAATAAGCTAAATTTTGTTTTAAATTTCACACTATTATTCCCATAAGTGCCTCAAGTCATTCAATTTCTCCCTCTAACTGGGATATACTCTGAATGGGAGTCTCACAGCCACATACGAGTTGAAAGCCTCCACGCAGAGAGTCTCCATTTATGCTAAAGCCCCCATTAGCTGAAACCTAACCTAACCAACACATTGCAAGATCACGTTTTCCACTGAAATAAACATCCTTTTATGTCCCCCTTGACGCTTTCCCAAATCCTTAAAACAGAAGTGTTTCTAGACCCAAATCGTACTGTCAGCTCACTGTGAAATAATTAACATTCACCACTCTATCCAGGTATATAACATTGTGATTTAAACAATCAATTCATAATTGGATGCCCTTAAACTCAATGGGATATTTACTAACACTTGAGAAGAGAGAGAGCCTTGAGGCAAGCTACTGTCAGCTAACAAAATAGTAATTTAGATGTCAACTGACTATTATTTAATGTCCTTTTTTTTAATTAATAGCTCATGTCAGTTTCAAATGCCATCTTGGTGTAAGCTTGGTAAATTATAATGCCTAAAATTTCATGCAAGTTTAATGTATTAATAAAAATGTCTGGGCACATTTAATGCTGGCAATATTTTGAGTTAACTACAGTGTATGGCAGCCAGATTTATTTTGACAGAAGGAGACAAAGAAAGAGGCATACATAGACAAGGAGAAGGATGGAGAGACAGAGAATGTATACTAAAAATGAAAAGGCATGCATTTTAAGCTTGCTGTAGTAGCAAAAACGAATCTATTGCCTCAATACGTCCTGGGGAACAACACATACCAAAACTCCTCATGCAGTTCTCTGGGTTCTGCAGGCCCCCATGGAAGTCACTCAGCATAAGATCAAGTTTTAAATGCAATGCACAAGGCATACTGACATATGAGAGGACAGAAGAAGCTTGGGAGCTGCACAGGCCCAGTGCCAAGTATAGTGCTGATTTTCTTTTGCTATCTGAAGTGATATCTAGATGTTCTCTTGAGTTTTACCACTGAATTTCTTCCAAGTGACTGACTTTTTTTTCCTTTCCTGGACTTGTCTTGTGAAACAGAAGGTAATCTTGTGAGTCAGAGCATTCTTTAAACAAATGGCAGAGGGCTTGGAACTAAACTAGGTACATCTCCTAGGCTCTTTTTGAATGAAAACAACTCAGCTGAGTGTTATAGCCCTTGCATTATTCTCAGCTAGTGGAGCTCTCCCAGTGGGTTGTAGCAGGCCATGCCTATTGACAGGGAAAGCCCTCTTCTTTCCTTATCCTGACCATGGAATATCTGTGCACTCCAGGCACGAGCAATGCACCTTTCTGGTCACGTCAGATTTTTGTAACCAAGAGTCATGCAGTGAGCAAGATCTGGATGGTAATATACTTAAAGACAATAATTAAAAACAGCTCTGTGAAAGGAAATTCTCCTTTCTTCCCACATCTTCATGAAACAGGATGTTCCTTCACCAGTAGCAGATTTCATAATGGCACATGACAGTGTATTCCCCATGTGCATGAGGGTTAACCACAGTTCCCATGGAAATCCAGGATGCTGGTGTGCAGCCCACAACCACTTGCATCTCCAGCCCAAAGGTGTTTCTATAGAAGACAACGTACAGAACATCGTATTTAATTTTAGCCACCTCAGTTTCACTTCAATGAGTGGAGCCTACAGTGACGGGCCTGCCATCCTTCACTGGACATTCCTGTTTAACAAGAGAAAGACAATTGAAGAGTGCAACAAGTGTTTCATACAAACTGTGTGTAACTCTCCAGACTGCCAGCAATCTGCAAAGGGCCTTCAGCTGAGGTAACTCTTGAAGCCCCTGTGAAATGATAACCTTTGAGGCTGATACAGAGTTCAAAGTCATGGCTCATTGCTTCCATTTAAACTCCCTCTCTGAAACTAAGGAGAAACAGTCATCTCATCTTGAAAGCCTCTGGTCTCCACACTGTCTAACTCTAAAAATATTGCTATGGATTAACAGGAGGTGAAACCATCCACTTGGAAAATATAAATATCAGAGATGGATGGCATGACAAAATCTAGGTTTGGACAATTAAGTGCAAGTGTGAATGTTGAGTTGCAGTTTCTTACAGAAAATGTATAGGTTGCAGAACCATCACAACCTGAGTTTGAATCAAGAAGCTTTTTCCCACCATTTTGTCATGTTTGCACCTATACCCAGCTGCACAGACAGGCAGAAACTGCACACATAACAAAGCTGATCTAACCATTTCAGAGCTTTCAAGCAGGCTGAGAGTCAGAACAAAAAGCCTCCTATTAGGAGCGGAGAGCAGTTCTTAGTTTCCTTTTGATCTAAATAGTCCAGATTGGCCTATAATGCTGTGAACTGCAGAATGCATCTTTTGCCAGACAGGAAGCCAATCAAGTAGACATGAGTCATACCACAGATACTATTAGCTGCAAATCAAAGATACGCTAATCACTGGAGTCTGAGCTCACAAACTTAACTGGAGACCTTGCTCTGATGTTAGGGTACAGAAAGCCTCTGTGAGAAAGCCACAAGGAGGAGACCTTTGGAAGACGGGGTCAAAGTTCACAAATCAAAATTGTTAGGTAAATACACATTTAAGAGAAGAGACCTTGCCCTTGTCCAAATGTGCCATTGAAAGAGCAGTGCTCAAGGAAAAAGGATTAAGACCTAGAACATACGCTACACAAGATGCCGGGCGCTGAAATGCATCGCAGCAACTCAGATAGTGCATCAGCTATTCACACGTAACACTATACATTCGCTCTGCAGCCAGGGAGGGATACTGTCTCGGTCGCTCTACTATCCATTGAAATTGTATCTGCTTAAGATGCAAACACATACCACTGCTGTACTATAGGCAAGTTCACAGGAAAAAGTACATGAAATAGCAAGATGCTAAAAATACATCTGCAAAGCAACTCTCTTTTATATAGTTACTGATCAGAGTAACTACGATGTCTTCTCCAGAGAAGATTTTTATACAAAGAGAAGATGAAACAGGGATGGGTACTGGTTGTTTTAAGCCACACTACAGCAACTTTTGTGAACTTTTATTACTTTTCAGTGAAGTAATTTTCTCCTGTGGAAATATGTCAGCTTGGAGGTAGATATTTTCTTTACACTGATCTGACATTTGGAGGACGTTTCCCACTAGTGAGGTATTTCACTTTTCAGCCTAGTGATACCTGGTACAAGGCTAGCTCATTCGCAACATTCCATTCAAGCTGTGGCCCTTCTGCTAAGGCTCACATTAAGAAGTTATTATAGGATTTGTTCGGACATCTTTGTAGATGTTACCAATCAGTGCTGCAGTTCCTCTCTAGAGAAGCTGAGACCACTTCAAAGTAGCTTTCTCATGCATGTTTGTAAACATCTTGTAACAACAGTAGTGACGCATCAGAGGGAAAGGAATTAGCCATAACCTTCATCTACCCCTGCTTTCTCTGAATTGCCAGTAATCCAGGCAGGCCTAACTTCCCTAGAGTCCCTGAGGTGCCTGCATCTCTTTTATTTTCCTAAAACAAGCCCCTCTTTTCCTCTGCCAGGAATATTCCTTTTAAACTCTAATACCCAGTGTCTTTTTCTGGAGAAAATCAGTCATTCAGTAAAATCTTTGACACCTCTGGGGTCACCAGTTTGAATGTTTTCTTTCATCCCTCAGCGATATATACCCTAAACTGTTGTTTCCCTTACCACTCATTTTTTCCTCCAGAATCCTTTCATTGTCCCAACTAATACATTCTCCAAAGAACCCAATCATTAGGTCAATATATAGTTTTCATAAATAATTAGAGGTTTACAAATGAGGAAAAACAAAGCCAGCAAAGACACAAAAAAGCGACCTCAGCAAAAATGGCTTTCTCAACTTTCTTGCAAACATATATTTTCAGAAACAAACTGTAAATACCTGTTCTGTGTTAAGGCAATGGTCACCAATAAACAGGACAATAAATTGGCTTTTCTACCTTGTTCTGTCACTGTCCTGTCTAGCAGGATTTGTTCTTCTGAACAACCTTGGGCAGGTTACTTTAGCTCAGGTTACCCTTTCCATAAAATGAAATTAATCTTTATTATTGCACACTTCAAAAGCAAGGACACTACGCTTTACACTGTGCTGAGAACACCGAGCTTTAAAAAGCAGCGCTAAGCCAATCTATAGGTACTCTTCAGGCCCTCAATTCCTTTCAACACCATTTTTGAATGGCAGGTCTACTTCATATATAGACACATAGACAGAGAGGCAGTGTTATATATACACATACACATAGCCCAGACTGTTCGGGTGAGATTAATTCATTAAGCCCCTTTCCAGGATACAGCACTGATGCCAGCTATGAGCCTGATGGGCAGAGCCACACTTCTGGCTATTTTTTGCTCCTTCCTGGCCACTTTCCACATTCTCTGGGAGAGCATCTGCCCCAGGACGCTTGTGCTCTCATCAGATCTGGGGGCTGCATTTGCAGTTGACCTTTTCACAGCTGCCAAATGGGGAGGAATCCTTATTCCTTCCTCCTCCTCTGCACAACTGTTTGAGGCTAGTCTTCAATAGCTCTAAGTCATTTGATTGTAAGAGTTGGTCCCAAACCTGCTGAGTCAGGAGAATGCTTTCCTGGTAATATTCAGACACCTGTCAGAGGCAATTCCTTCCACAGCCATCGTGGTCTCTGCTGTCAAACTCGCTGGTGCCACTGACTCCAGCAATAACTGAGTAACTCTGCCTTTCCCTGGAGCTGCTGCAAATCTGGATAAAAGTTCAGAAGTGTTTCTGGAAGGCCAGTCTCTTGGCTGCTGCCAACATGCACCTGGAGTAACTCAGACCCCGGACACCACAGGGCAGAGGGCTCCTGCTCCCAGGGAGAGCCCGTCCACCACCCAGACGGAGCAGCTTTGTGCTGACTAGGGCCAGGCAGAGAGGTGACAACATGGGATTAGCTAGCAATGAAAGCTGCTGTCATAGCTTAGAGAGAGATTTAAAAACAAACCGAAACAAGGCCTCCTGAAGCAGGAGGCTCAGTGTGCCAGAGGTCTCAACCAGAAAAGAACAGCATCACTCAGAGCTCCTGCATATTCCGACTCACAGGAGGCACTATATCCCATCGAATTTCTGGAAAAGTTCATACTGAACATCAGAAGAGGACTCTCTAATTTCAGATGGATTCCTACAAAACTTTTCTCAGTGAGTTATGAGAAAATAATATTATTTATAAGTCCTTTTTTAAGATCATGTATATAGTATGTCGGGTCAGTTTATTTCCATTCCCTGATCTCTCAATCTCCAAGAGTTCTGCCCTGAAGAACCAGTACCAAGTATCAGCAAAGCTAAGTCTGTCTTTCTTCTGATTGCTGCTTATAACCACCCACCTTCATTCTCCATGTGCACTTTCGTACCGGGTCTGGCTAGGTACCAAAACTTTACAGCCTGGTGTCAGAGAGCTGAAAGAAGTGAGCAATATCACAAAATGTAATGCTGACCTCTGCCTTGCAGGCTGCAAATGCTTGGGGATCTGTGGACTGTTTCTGAGGGGTTCACAGAGGTTTAAGGGCCTAAAGAATTTTCATACAGGTTTAAACTGAGCTTAAATACATTTCACAGAGACCTACAGCTTCAACTGAAAATTCGTATGGGTTTGTAAATAGAAAAAGACAGAAAACCACTGGCTGAAAAGTAATAAGGTCATTTTTGGTGCATTAAAAACAACACCTGACCCACTCCCAAATTTGATTTACTACACAGGCATTGCAATGCTTGTACTGACACAGGAGAGGTGGAGGAGCAGGGTGGGAGCTGGGAACAGCTACAGTTTAGGTGACAATGCTGCTTTTCAAGTCTTTGTGAACTCATTACTTTAAGTGAGCTTCCACTGCTCCCTGGAGGAGAGGAAAGTATGAGCTGTTCCCAAAGGATGGTCCCATTCCCAGAGTCAGTCCTGCTCTGCTCCCCAGTCACTCCCAGTGTGGCTGCATGCTCTGGTCAGGCAGCCACATATTTCCTTTCAGGGAACAGGCCTGGCCAAAAACTTCATGGCATAACAAAAATCATTTTCAGAGAGATCTGCCTGTTCAAGGACATCCAGTACAAGGGAAGTGGTGGGATTTTATGGGCAAGGTGCTGGAGAAGGCTGGACCATCCTTCCGTGGTGCAGCTGGCATTGTTGATTGTGGGGAGGCAGCCTGAGAGCATCAGCAAGAAAGCCATTCTCTTTAAGTGACTTACCAATTATACAGGGCTATATGGAGAGGAGCATCAGCCTCTCAAGCAGTGTATTCTCTGCTCTTTTTGTATGTGGAGCATTAGTTACTTAGGGTGAGGCAGGCAGTCTCTTAGGAATGGTGCTGAAAGACAAGGCCTGTCCCAGCAGCTCCCTGCCGCTTTCTTTCTCAAACACAGGCAGGGGATGGGATCAGGTGAGCATCCCCAAACCTAATCAGTTGCTGATTCACTCCAGTTAGCTCAGATCACTCTGCACTGGCCTCATTCTGCATTAATCTGTTATTGATCTGTTGTCAAAGTCAGAACAAGAGGGGGAAATTGTTAGGTTTTTGTTTGTTTGTTTAAATGACTACAGTTCCAGACAGGCAGAAATTTGTGTAACTTAGTTCACATGCTTAAACCTGTGAGTTTCTTTTTGTGTGTGTGAAGAAACGTTGACAAGTTCAAAAGTACGGTGCATATCGGGTCTTCTGATTGTGTTTTCAGTTCCCTCATCTCTCTGAGAAGAGCTGACACGATCTGTTAGGAGCAAGCTGAAAAATACTGCTGCTGGACCCAAAAGAGCAGTGTCACTACCTGTAATTACTTTGTCTGTGAAGTGCCAGCCTGGTGCAGGCAAAAGAGGGCTGAGACAGCCACCAGAAGCCTCTATGATGGCCCATGGGCACCTCTCCTTTTGCCCCAGCCAAACCCCTTCTCTGGACGCCCCGGAAGCTCCCCCAGGGCTGTGCGAAGCAGGGAGCAAGGAGGGAGTGCAACCATAAAAGCACCACAGGACAGTGCTGACACACCCTAGCCCCAAATTGGAGAAAGAAACAAGGGGAAAAAACAGAGCTGGAAAAGCACAGATTTTCGTCTGATTCCAGCCTATATATGCCCACCATATGCTCTCCAGTGGACTTTATGCCCAGTTCAAGCTAGAAAGATACAAATGAGCGCTTAACTATTTCTTATGGCCATGAACTGTTAGTGCAGTGAATTACATGTTAACAGAAAAATTCAGCACATCTTTCCAAAAAACACGTGCAAAAAAGTTTCAGAGAGAGAAGAAGACTGAGACAAATTGCAAGAAGCCGGTCCCTGGCTGACAAATCTCCTGTGAGGTCTTTCTTTAGCAAAGTTATCAGAAAATGCTTAAGTAGTATTGAAGGTGGGGGACCTGAATACCATTTCCCAGTTGAGTCATGAGATCCAAGAATATAAATAGCTGAGGGCTGCAAGGCAAGATGACATCTTATTTCCAAGCACTGACGCTAGATGGAGTAAAGCTGAATAACAGATTAAGAGCGGTGAAGCAAAGAGAAAGGAGGAAAAGTTCCTGCGTTTCACCAGCTCCTAATGTGTTGATGTTTTGCATGATTATTTTGATTAATGCACTGAAAGTCACCATTAATAACTCTTTCTTTATACTTTGCAGGTCAAATATGGGATCCAGTCAGAACAGGTACATTGCTGGGTACATGTAGGTCTGGGGAATCCCCACCCACCTTGTTCCTATCCCCATCCACCTTGTTCCACCCTGCACGGCCTATGGCAAGTCTTTTAGCTGCCTCATCCTCCTGCATCCCAGTTGTGACAGTATGACTGTGTTGCAGTGCAGTTGTCCTGCACAAGCAGCTCCTCCAAGCAGTAAGCTCTTAGAGCTGAAGCCACTATCAGGGTCCAGGAGCTGCTCCACATGTGAGAAGGGGGTCCCGGGAAGAAGCCCAAATAACAGTGACCCAGAGTTTGTAATGCAGTGAGAAATTCTCTTAGTAGGACACTGCCCTACAGCACATTGCTGCCTGCTGGGGGATTCCCTACTGGCAGCAAAGGGGACATGTGGAAGTCACCACCACAGCCCGAATCATACATTCATCCTGTTAGCTCACTGAGGAAAAATGGGTACCTTCAAAGAGACGAACATCTAGGAAAGATAAACTAAATGGGAGGAACTTCATGAATGTAACTACAGCCCCTCCAATCATAATTTTATAGGAACCCTGTAATTTTTATCTGTGTAGCACCCATCTCAGCTTTTACAACAATGCTATGGATCTATTTAGATAAAAGCAATGCCAGAAAATTATTGCTAACCTGTGATGTTTTCTTTTCTTTCCAGAGATGACATCAATGTACTAGGAAAACCAAGTACAAATAATCAATAATCCTTTTGCAATTGACAGCTACATGGTCTGAGGCTTAATAGAAGTCTTTTGTGGATGAGCAGGAATCTCACCAGTAACAATTCCTTTCTTTGCTCTTTAATTGAAAGACTGATTGATTGATTGATTACAGGAAGAGCTTGTAATGCATGCTAACTTCCACCACCTGTACCAAAATGCCTGCAGTCTCTAACAGCATGCACACATGAAGGAAACGTTTGAGGAAAATAAAAAAGATGAACTCTGCTCATTAATAGATCTTGTTTAGTTGGTGATAAATGTATGATTGATTTCCAAAATCAATTAAATACAGGGTATTCAAAAAGCTAGCAATACGTTTCAGCAGCAGAATTCATAGTCACACTCATATTTCAGGTTAGGTAAATAATGGTTAAAGTAACTTAAAAATTATTCATTTGAGTTTGAAGCCAACAAGGCTTCTCAAGGTTTTCAGGAAAAGTATGTTTTGTGTTAATGCAAAAACATATAATTCACTAAAGGTAAATCTTGTTTAGCTTTAGGATCAATACCTTTTCTTTAGCTTTAGGTGGTAATGTTAATTTCAGCCATTTTAAATGAATTGTGGTCGGTTATGAACCACGGTTCAACGGTTTTCCGTGTTTTATTTTTAGAACACTGAAATAAAAACAGTGTTGTATACCCCAAAAAAAAAGTTTCTGGACACCTGAAATGAAATATTTTGTTTCAGCTTTCTACAAACAAGCTAATCTGCTGTTTCCAAAATCCACCCAACCCTATTTTTTCACTGTAAAACAATGCACTAAGTTCAATCAGTCTGTGAATAATTTCAGTCTCCTATCCCTCCATTCTTGTTCTAGCCTTGTATATGCTGTTAAATTTGTAGTCATCAAAAATGTTTGCCTAATTCTAATTATAAGCTTCTTACAGTGCAAGTGACAAGAAGAGCTTCGTCTCAGAACATTTTTAAAGAAATTAAATAATTATAATTGTTTAAACCCCAATTATTTTGTAAAAACATCCCAAATTTTGCAAAAGTTGTGAGCCTGTGGTCGTAGTTAAGAAAATAATGCTCTGGATTCTATTCTGCTCATTTTAAAGCAAGAATATTGTCATCACAAGGTGCAAGAAAAGCAGGCAGATATTTGTATTTCAAACCAGGCTTTACTTTCAGCTTGTAAAGACAGGCAGCAAATGTCAGCTCTGGGTGCTCTGTGAACACTTGGCTGGCAGCGACTGTGTGCTGGGCATCCTCTCCTCTCGGGAAACCCAGCAGGAATCAAAGGCTTGGGAGACTCAGGTAGATGGCACATGTGACATTAAATAATGTGATGGGATTTCACTGGCATAGTTGTTACATCACAGCATTACAGGATGACTCCAAACAGGATGTTACTTGATTTTATTGCAGCTTACAAATAATTACTAACCAGACCACAAAATAAATAAAGTGGATATTGCAAAACTTTTATCCAAGGCCGAAGTCTGTAGACATATGGATTTGTTAAACTCTCATCTAACATCCATTCCCAAAGCCATTCTCTGCTAGCTTTTAAGCCAGTTAAACTTTTAAGCCAGTTTCTGTTCTCAGCCATGCTAGTCTCTGATCAGAATAAATGAAATTCTTTCCAGTTTTTCAGTACTGTAATACAGCTGAAACTATTCAACTTGGAAAAAAAAAAAAAAAAAAAAGAAAAGAAAAAGAAAAAAGAAAAAAGAAAAAGTTTTTAAAAAGGAAGAAAAAGTAAAAAAAAAAAAAAGAAAAGAAAAAGTGAAGAGAAAAAGAGAAAGAAAAAGAAAGGCAAATATTAGACTCGAATCCGGAGTCCGACCTGGAAAGTCTGTGTCTTATTAACAAATGTAACTTGAAAGATTCCTGGATACCAGTGTCCCCTTTCCATTAATCAACTTTCAGACTGAGAGCAGCTACAATTAGCCCCACATTTTGAAGTTAGAGCTGATGCCCTGAGTCAGAAGCTGAGTCACACAGTCAGAGCAGAAATATTAGAATTATATTTTTATGAAGAATAAGCTACTGTGCTAAATTCTAACTGTAACTGAAAGGATTTGAATATAATTTTGTTCTGACCTTAGCAAACCAGGTAATTTCCCAAATGTTCAAAGGAAACCTTGTTATTTATTCGGATTGTAATTTTTCTGCACATTTTGAACAACAAAATGTAAGGCTTATTTCAGAGAAAAGTGATATATTGGAATAATTTCCCTGGATTCCCTAGGTGTATGTTACCCAGTTCTGTAACACTCCAGTTCATTAGCGGCATTTGCAAACAGATAAACTAAAGCAGTAATGTGATACTTGCAAGTAATTGTGTATATGTACATGTGTAAGTGAATAAACCATCTTGTAAGGTATCTGTTAATTGATTTGCTTCCTTTAGTACCATTTTAATTAACACTTGGAACAGAAGAGAGCATGTGGTCAGGGAGGGAAGCTATTACCTTCCCTTATTTGTGTGAATAAATGTTTCTTTTGCATCATTTCAGTACACTACAGGAAATAAAGATGAAAATAAACAAAATAAAACAACAACAAAAAAGAGTAAGTTGCAAGCAGTAGAGGAGAAAGGCCTGGAGAATTATGATTAATAATCTTGATCAGGCAAAGGCCCTGGGCTGGAAATTAAGAGTTCCTAAAACCTTTTGGGGTGTGCTTGGCTCCCTGAGCAGAGGAAAAGGATGGGCAACACAGAGCCAAAAAGCTGGAGCAAGCGGTCCCAGCGCTGCTACCTTTAGCAGCTGTCCCTGCTGCGAGGGGCCGTGGTGTCCACAGCCACCAGTGCCCCATGACGCCTGACTGTCCCACCGCACAGCTCCAGCAGCCAGGCTGGCTCTGCACAGACAGATCATGCTGCCATGACCGTTTTGCCACCCCACTTTGCCACCCCCCTGTTTGGAAATAATCAGTGAAGGAAAACTAGATAAAAGGAGAGCATTTTGGAGGCATCCAGTCAAAAGACAAAATACATTGTTAGCTCCGTTAATGCTTGATCAAGGGTACAGCCCAGGCACTGCATGACCAGCATCCATGGGATCTCTGCTCTCACCTGTTTGTCTGTCCAGCACAGGCTCCTCCTGCCCCTGCTGAACACCCTGAGCTCTCCCAGAGCTCAGTGGCATCTCCTGAATGGGTAACAGCAGGAAGGTCTTCAGGGGCAGGGTTTGGACACATGTCCCAGTTATGTCATGCTGGGCCTGTGGTCTCCTCATAGCAGATGCACAGCAGCATAATGATGCTTTTGAATTGAGTTATTCAGAAGAGGAGATGGTCATAGACACAAGGAGTGAGCTAAGAGGTACATACACAGCATGCATTTCTAAAGAGACAGCCATGCAGCGCTGCCTTTAGTTACAACGCATGTGCCACAGCAAGAAGGATCACCTAGGGCAAGTCCTGCTGTCAACTGCATCAGTGCAAATGGGGACAAACTGCAGGAGTCACACAGTTTGGTGCAGCTCGCTCACATGGTAATAAATCAGGCCAGACTCCACTGAGCTCTGTGGAGCTGCACGAGTAGAAAAGACATGCCTGTGGGAAGAGTCCTGACATAAATCTGCTCTGGGCGATGTAAGAGAAGAGCCTCATTCAGTCCTCCCAAACAGAAGAGAAGGGAAATTTCTTAATAGTCAAAAGCTGCAACCTGAGTTTGCTTGGTCTCTCTCATGCCTGTAAGTGAAAAATCAGGTTGTTTTCATCAAGTATTATTTTTTTTGTTTGTTTTAACTACACCTAATAATAAAAAAAGAAAAGATAAAGATAATTAAAAATGTTTTGACTAACCAAACAAAAAAATGGGAAAACAGAAGCAAAGGAAAGAACCTACCTAACAAACTTGATTTAAAAAAAAAAAAAAAAAGTGTTCATACTCACCTACAAACAGAAATAGAAATGAAGTGTTAATTAAAGAAAGGGCAAAGAAGTATAACACTCTATGATGGCATAGACCAGGTCTGAAATACCGAGTGTCTGTTAATGCAGAAGAAACAAAAAGGACCTATAGAGGCTCTAGACTTTTGAAAGCCACACTCAGTACATACAAGGAATATTAGGACAGCCAACCTAAAAGTTTGTCATCTCCAACAGCCGCTTTGCCACAGTGGCTAATAGCAAATGTCTGCACCATGTCTAAGAGCACTGCAGACATGTGCCACTAATTTCTTAGAAGATACCAGGGGCCTCCAGCACACTTCTGCTTAGCATCACTAAGTTTACTATCTTCTGATGTACTTTCCTTCCATAGACAGAAGTAGTGGATTCTGAAGATACTGTATATTTACGTAATACAAAACCCACAGTGCCCTCCCTGTCACTACATCGATAAATTTGCATGGTCCCTATTCCCCGAGTATGAAAGCAATTCCCATACTCCTAAGAAGAAATGATCACACTTCATAGAGAGGGGAAATGAGACATGGAGGAGCCAAAGTGCTGTGCCAAAGGCCAATGCAGCCTCAGCAGAACAGAGCATACAGACAACTTTTTCCAAGTCCAACGTGGGTGACCTAATTATTATTATGAGACCATCATTCTTCTTTCCTGCTGCCTCCAACAAAAATGCTGCTTTTGGAATGGTAAGGTGTTAAGTATTTCACCTTATTGAATATATATGGTCTTGATTCTCATATTTCAGGCTTTAGGCCCTATAAGTTCCCTGTGCTTTCACTCACAGCTCTATCAATTACTGACAGCAAAGTCAGTGAAACTGCTCCGGGGTTGAACACTGCATGGAACAAAAACAAGCCCAAATGCTTCACAGGCAAACTGAAGCAGTGCACAGGACCTGTCTTCTGCATTCAGTTCAAAAAATAGGGAAAATAGGGTCCCTCCTATAATCCATGCAACGCTCCCTGGAGGTCAGCAATGTTTCATTTGCATCCCTCCCACTGCTGCTAACGGCAGACTGTCCTCAGGCAGGGAATCCTTACGGCATTTCACTTTATAGATCAGATTCCACTCATTGCTAACAGAAATCTTTCTGAGTCAATAGGCAATTAAAATAATTACCTTTAATCATATTCTTCAATTACTCCACAGTACCGAGGGAAGACTCGCAGGACTGCGACCAGATGCAAAGATATTCTGTTGTGATTAAAACTGGCTGAGATGTGCCAATGGCTATAAAACAGTGACTATTCAGCCCTTTGGGGGACCCTCCGTACTTTTTAAGCTGCCTCACATTTAAGTCATTAGAGCAGCACAAGGGAATGAAGGGAAACCTGGGGAGAGTGCACAAGGGCTCCTGCAGGGAGCCCTCCAAAAGAGGTGCCACCTTGAAATGAATATAAAACACAAAACAGCTACTAAGAAGGAAAGGCTGCTGCATGTTCGCAGGACAAGCAGTTCTACCAGCAATGGGCAAAGCAATTGTGAAGGCCGGGCAGGCTGGCTGGTGAATCCTTCCCCCACACGCCAGCCATCTCCACCAGCTTGCTGCCTCTGGGACCTCACTGTCCCTACCCAGGCCTCTTTGTGGGAGACTACTGGTGTCTTTGTCCTGGGGATAGGGGCAGGTCGGCACAGCAGTCAAGGGGCTTGGCCAGGGGATGCCAGGGGAACTGGATTTTTTTTGATAAGCAAACTGATGACAGAAAGGAGAAATAAATATAAAAGAGACCAGACTGATGCTGGGAAGAGGGAAAAAGTGATTGCACAGGAACAGACAGGATACGTGAACTTACAATCACCTCAAGACAATGCTTTAACAGGTTCAGGAACAACAGAGCGTGCTGCCAACAGTCATTTTTTAACTCAGAGTTTTGCACTGGCTGATACTTTACTCGAGACACTAGGTCCTCAAAGTATGCGGCTGTGGCAACCCCCATTTTAACTTAAAATATACCTTGCTTTTGAGGCTGTAGAGAGTAGTTGGAAGCTCTGATCACTGCTGCATCACACACGCTCAGAAACCAGGAGATCAATAATAATAATAGTTTTAAACAAAACAAAACAAAACAAAACAAAACAAAAACCTGTCAAGATTATTTGGGGCCTGATTACAAACTTTTGAATTCTCAGGGTTACAAACACAAGCTCAGTAAATGGCAGGCCCATACCTGCTTGCTACCAGAGAGGCAGTCCCCTCCCAGTGACACATACCAAGCCTAAGTAGTTACTATCATCTACCCCTGCTTCTCCTCTCAAAATTGCTCCAAGATGAGGTGAAAGAAAAGCCCAGTGCATATTGCTCAGAATTAGAGGTGTACAGTAAATGAAATGTATACATTTGTGTTTAAATATAAATATTTCCTCTATGTCCATCTATGAGGCAGTCCCAACAATAATGTTTGCCCAGCCCCATTCTCTTTCCCCCCACTCTGCTGAGACCTCTCTTAAACTTACCCGACAAGATCACTGCCTCAGTCCTGCATCCACTGCCCAGAAATGATTCCCAAGGTCAGTTTCCCTGAATACTATCATCCATATATGAAAGCAGCATGTTAATAAATAATTTATATCTAACTCGTAATTTGTAACATTTTCCAAATAATGTTTATGAGTCAAAAATTCAAATCTAGTTCCTGTTAAATACCATGATCTACACATGCAAGAAGGTGCAAATGGAAGCCCACTTGATATAACATTGACAAAACAAATAAACCCTTAAATCAGTTCTAGCACCTACCAGGCTTTTCAAGCAGGATGATAAAAGAAGACAATATTGTACATAGAGTTCAAACATTAAGATCAACATTTGACATCCTTGCCCTATGCTGTTCATGAATGGGACTGAAAGACTGTCAGATCACAGATGCTCATTAACTTTGGGGAAAGGCTTTAAATCCAGGTCTAAATGAGGAATATAACTTTTTGCACTAAAAAAAAAAAAATCTCTTTATAGGATCATAAATAAACCTGTGTGCCTCTCCCACTGGGATGAGCAGCACTTTGTTTCTACTGAAAAAATGCTTGTGAAGAACTGACTTGATGACTTCAGGATCCAAATGTCTGCCCGGACAGGCCAACCCAGGCCAGGCTGAGAGCCTGCAGCTCAGTGCACCAGTGCACATCCCACCTTGGCTCCTCTCTTCTCAGTGTTGGAGTCTGAGCCACAACAGCGCCGTGGCCCAACAACATGCACAAAACCTGAGCAGTCTCAGAGCTGTGGTGAAGCCTTCTCCCATAGAAGCGTAGATTCATACAGTGCAGTCACCAGCAGTCCCTTAGGCAGGTTTTGTTGAAGGGTTTAGACATGCTTCGCTTTCAGATCTTGTCACAGCTACAGCTGGTTTCAACTTTTCAACTGTTTGTTGAGAGCAAGATGACTGGACCTTCTGTGTGAGCCATAAATGACTTCCCACCATTACTAAGGAAAAATAAAAACCTCATCTCATGGACTTGATTATTCATGAAGTAAAAAAAGGTCATTGGCCTGGAGGAATGTGGCTTTTCAGGCATCTTTCGCGGGGAGGTGATGCTATGGATCTGGAACAGAGAGGAACAAAGGGTGGCTGCTGCTGCTGCTGCATGGTTTGTCCCCAGCAGGACCAAGGAAACCACCTATGGGTCAGGGTGAAGCCAGAAGTGGTACCAGGCTCAGACCAAGCAACAGCTGCCAGTTCTCTGCTCCCAAGCCTTCCTACTGACTTATTTATTATCTGCTCCTGCGTAATTTGTCATAATCTCTGACTCGTCAGGCCAATTAATCATGCTTCAGAAAAAATGAGATTTCTCACAAGGAGATTATCTGTCTCTGACAAACAAGGGATAATTCAATTAGCTTCCTTTTCTAAACATTTATTAACCGGTTTTGGTAAATTAGTCCTTTTTGTAATTTAACTATAATTTAGGAAGATTTAATATGTCATTAGGCACACCAAATTCTGTGTTAATATAACATTATGGCTGAGATTTTAATTGCCCCAGAGTCAGGAACTATATACATAAATGGCCTCATTCCCACATGGAAGCTGCTGATAGGAAGTACACAGGGCTCTACAGAAATTCTCCTTAAAATCCCTTCTTCCGTGAGTTGAGCACATGCTTAAGGACTCTGGAGAACAGGATGTTTTCTCTGGCCAAAGAGAAAACTGGGTAAAAACTCAGCCAGAAAGAGAAATATTTGCATATTTGTTTGCAAAGCTTCTACATACTACAGATTTTCACATTATACGTGGATTTACCTCCCCTCACAGTTCCTATTTCCCATAGTGCAGTTCCCTAGGAAAATCCTAGTATCTAGCCGTAGTAGCTGATAGTGGCCTGTCAGCTGAGAATGTGTTTTCCATTTCAGTTTGGAGGAAAACCTAAAAAGGGGTTATGCTGGTGAGTCCTTTTGGACACTGCCAGTTGATACTAATGTTGTGGCATTAAAGAAGTTGATGCTACTGAGGGTAAAAACTAGCCTCTTTCATAGAATCACAGAATATCCCAAGTTGGCAGGGACCCACAGGGATCATTGAGTCCAACTCCTGGCTCCACTCATGCTGGGGGAAATCATAAGCAAATCAAAGCAATTGAGTTGCATGGATGTTAAAAGGCGTAACAGAAGTAGATTCAGTGTTAAAGCAATGTTAATTACTTTATCATAGCAGGGTCATACAGACTTCGTCCAAAGTTAAAGTGAAGAGTCAGCTGAGGCTGATGCATCCCTACACATTGCTGGCTGCAGCCTGACTCTAGCGTGGATTGGGAGCATCATAACTGGGTACTGGAGCAGCTGAACTCAGGGTATTTCCTGGTACGCCCACTGGTAATCTGCCCATGGCAGATCCTTCTAGACTTCATGTTTGAAAGCAAGGACACACTATGAAATGCTGGGATTTCTAGAATCTGTTCTTTCAGAGAATTATGGAGCTCCAGCCAAGGCAGCTTCCTCCCACCAACTTTTGACTAGATTGGCCAGTTCCTAGCAAAACATTCCTGTAACTTCCATGAAGTCAAGCAGGGAGAAAAAAGCTCTTCTTAGTCCTCTATACAGAGTGGATCTTGTGTCTAAGATGACACAAAACCCTGTTTGAAGCTTTTTCCAGGGCTGTTGTGTTCTCTAGATCACTCTTTACAAATTACTCAACACCTAAGAATAGATACAGCTTTATTTAGCTAAAACATCAATGAAGCACAGAAACAAATCTTTTGGGAACCAGAGCCATTGGTTCTGCTGCCCTGCGTACACTTGACATACACATCTCCCAGCACACACAGTAGGAAAATGGCCACAATTTAAGACAAGGCAGTTCAGCCTGTCAGGCTGGCCTAGCCAATTCATGCCAATTCTGTGGTAAACCACATATAAGAAGAGATTTTTTATCGCAGGCAGCTGCCTTTTTGACTCCCCAGCTGGATGACTGGTATTCATTTACATCTGAGGTGACCAAGAAAAGCCTCGGAGCAGCATGATCTGATTCTCTACCTGTCTGGAAAACACTCATTGCTAGCATAAGGGAATGTACACCTCTGGCAAAGAGCCAGATGTTGTAACCACTCTGCCATCATGGCCTCATTTAGGGAAACTAAAAACTTTCCTTAATTTTATTTTATGGTTAGGATACTCCAGGAGTTATTAGATGTCATGCTGTTCACTAGTTTAAAGCCATAAATTTGTATTTGAAATAAATTGTGTAAAACTGAGGCTTTTTCATGAGTTATTTCAAGTGGTAACAGGAGGCATGATTCTGCACTCAGCTATACCAACAAAAACTGGGAGCAACTTGATGGAATTACTGCAGGAAAGAGCAGTACGGACAGAAGGAGAGCACAGCCCATGTATTTTTTAATTTAAAGAATTCCTATATTTAACTACAACCCCAAACTCAATAATTATTACCACTGAGGGATCTATTAGGCAAGGATTGCTCTGGAGAAAGCCCAGCTGACCTCAGTGGGAATTTTGCCTGAATAAACTTCCCATTGGAGCATGCAATACTACTCATATGCTCCCACTCATGAGCATTAGCAGAACCCAGACCTGTATCTGAAAAGTATTTCATTAACTCTCAAAGGTGTCATTAGCAGCAGGGGTGAAGCTTTAAAACTCTTGGGACAGATTCCCTCTGTCCCTTTTTGGCCTGTGCAGTGTTCATTAACACTCTGCAAGCAGCTGGAGGAATGCAGGGCTCTGTCCTGCAGGGTGCATTAAGTCCCTTTAATTTGTCTCCTCATCAGTGCCATTGTAGGGCATGGAAAAGAGGGGTAGAAAGGTAAGTCCCATGGGGAGAAAGGAGTGTTCACAGCACTTGTGGAGCTGTGCTGGTATGAGATGCACAGAAGGAAATGTTCAGCTTGACAAAGGTTCATGCAGAGCAATGCTGACAAGTTTGGACATCACGTTTACAATCTGTCAGACTGACAGACTTGGCTTTATCTCAGGACAAAGTACAGTATTGGGGAAGAATCAAACTAGAAAACTATTCTGCAGGAATACAGAAAGGAGTGAGTAAACTCTCTTCCAGTGAAAAAAGAAAACTTGGAGAAGACCTTCACAGTCTCTACGGCTACAAACAATGCGTGCTATCAGAAGGATACTGGGCAGAACATCAATTTATTCCTGATAGAAGTTGGATCTGAACTGGAGGTTTTTTAATAGTTTTCAATTAAGATAGCCAAGATGCTCACAACAGAAATGGATTGCAGAAACTTACGGAGTACTGCAGTCCATGGAACATACAACCAAGATTTTTTAATGCAGGGGAACAACATGGATAAAATGCAAAAAGTGTTTGCAACTGGCCTAAGACTTGAAAGTTGGACATTTTTTTTCTGGAGCGGGGAGGAAGGGAATTGACTAACCAAGTCCCTGATAAGAGACCAGTTCTCCATCGGCATTTAAGACACACAGACACATAGTCAGAGAGACTAACGAAAGATCCAGAAATAAACTCTGGCAAAACATCTGGAATCTGCCAAGCAAAGGAAGTCACCCAGACTCGACTGAAGCTTACAGAGTGCAGACTGCTCTGATACAGCGACCATGACAGGACATTAAAAACACCGTAAGTAAAGAAATCAACAGGGCCCATCCATGGAGCTCCAAGTCCAACACATCAGTACGTGACTCAGCACACAAGCCATAACCATGCTCAAAGCTTAAAAAGATGCAAAAGCCATAATTTTTGATAAGTTTGCAAGCAAAGTCTGGCAAGTTCAGTAATGGCAACACCAACACTGATACTTCTGTGGACGTCTGGACAGCATGGCTACAAACTGTGATTTGGCTGCCAGCTGTGGGATGCTTACTAATTTTGTCTCTGATGCACAAGGCAATATGCCAGAAATGGTTGTATTTGCACTACAGTAACAATAAAATAAGTCAAAGTCAAGGCCCCAGTAAAGAACCATATGAATTAGATGTATTGACAGTTAACAAGATAGAAATGATGGTTTTCTGAGGCTTGGTGAAGAAGGAAAATCTTATTGATGATCTTAATGTGGCAAGTGTGATCAAGACAGAACATTCATTGGAAAATCAAAACAACTAAGGAAGACTTTATGTGCTGAGCAGAGCTGAAAGAACACGTTGCTTCAAGGCACAAGCCCCCAGGAAAGCTACTTCCAGCTTCTCTGGGAACACAGGGCAGAAGGACCAGCCCAGTTGCTGAACATCTGTCTGGTTGCTGCAGAGGGGAAAACACACACACAACTCCTGGAAAGCCAGAAAGCCCCTAACAATACATGCTGGTGTAACAGAAATCACAGTATGGCTCAGGGTATTATCATTTTTACATTTAAATGTTAAAAGTACTTTTGCACATTTTATTAATCCACAGAATGTGCAGCATTTAAAAATGGAAATATCATAGCTAGAAAGAACTACAGATGTTAGTAATTAGTGGCACATTACTCACATTTCATCGTAAAACATATGGGTATTATTTTAATTATAATGACTAATAGAACATATGCCTTTTATATATAATGTTTTCAGTGACTCAGTTCTTTAAGTATGGTTTTAATTTCATTTACTTTCCTAAGCTCAGTGTTGGAGAGGCAAAGTATAGTTGTTACATGCTAACTGATCAAAAAAAACCAACAAACCAGAGAAAGTCTCTGTGTATTATTGGAAACCTGTGTTTTGATGGTACGCGTTTGCAACTGGTAAGTGGAATGTTATGATCTCCAGCTTCACTAAAATTACTTCTTCCTAATGATAATATTTCCTTACCCTGGGGATATACCACATACAATTATGGAACATTTTGGAGCTTTCATTGTGTGCCGTGACTTTTAAAAGATAGTATCCCACTTCCCTTTTTTTCCCCCTACAATCTCTTTATTTAGAGCAATGTTCAAATGTACTCCTTTTTGAAAATTACTTGCATATGCCATAGCCCGTATTATGGTTATTTAGTGGTGGTCATTTTACAGTCCGGCTAGCTTTTTTTTTCACTCAAATTGTTGGCTGCCTTTGCACGGACAGTCAGAGAGGAGTCTCTATAAAAATAATAAAATAAAATTAAAATAAAATAAAATAAAATAAAATAAAATATAATATAATAAAATATAAAATAGGACTTCAAGAGCAGAATTACTGGCAGACATTCAACAGCTACTAATAACCTACATGTGCCACCCAGGCAGAATTTAGGTACTTTCACCCACATTTCCTCTTTAATATTTGAGGTTCCCTAGGTTCAGATACTGACTTCCATAAAAGATTGGCATGATGTCTGTTGTGAATCCCAGCGAAGGCGCCAAGTCCTGCCTGTTTCCATTTGTGTCTGCATGGCCACGCAGGTGTACACACACTTTTGAGCACCTCCATTAGCTCTGTGAAGTCAACCCCACGCACGGGACACCCAGATTACCCCCTCCAGCAATAACCTTCCCAGCTGGAAGGCCTTTGCTCAATGTCCGTTGCAGACAACAAACATTCCGATAAAATTGCTGCTCCAAGTAAAAGCATTGATTTTGAAATATAATCCCACAGACCCTTCAAATGCTACAGAGAGGTATTGACTATGCTTACCAAGTAATCCTTCCTCTGACCAAGGGAATATTAATTTGGAGAGCCTGAAGTGCTTCACCTGAAAGTGATAGGTTGAACTTGGCAGCACAAGTTTCATCCTCTGATACCCTCCCTCTTCCATTTTCTCCTGCCAGATCCCCAAAATAAAAAGAGGATGAAGTATTGTCATGGGCCGTCTTCTCAAGGATATAGCAAAGCACTGTGGTGGCAAATCAGTAAATGGCACCCATCTGTCCCAGTTGCTGTCCCGAAACTCCCAAAGCATGAGGAGAAGCCCCCATCCTGCTGCAACCCCTAACAGGCAGCAGAGATGCAAAGCCATGGATAACTGGCCTAACAGGATAAGCTGGCATGTGTCAGCTCTGCTGCTGCTCTCAGCACTGCTGTTGTAGCCTTTGCTGGCAATTTCCCAAAGTTTTTAATTTCTGAACTTTTTGTAATTTCACGTTTTAAAGCTGTATCGCCTCTGTCACTGCACTCAGCCATTGCTTATGGTACTTTCCATCAGCAATCTCCATCATAACCCTCGACTCCTACTATTAATAACTTTTGACAGACTTTAACCATCAGTGCAAAAATGTTCTATGCATGGGCTCTCCACCAGGAGTTGTTTTCTTTTTTCTTTTTTTCTTTTTTCTTTAAAAAGAACTGAGCAAATATTAGTCATCTGTTTGAACAACGGGGAGCTTTGCCAACATCTGACTTTAAATCAGCACAATAAACTTCTAATCTTCATAGGTGAAAAAAAAAAAATCATTTGTGAAATCATAGGTGGAAAAAGTCATTTCCAGGGAACAATCTGGAGTTCAGAGCTTTCTTAACCAAGTCGTAGAGAAACATTCATATAGGTTTTCTGTCATTTAGAAAGTGCAGAGGAAAGCCCCTTTTTGTACTTGCTCAGAGGAATTTTGCGGATGCTCACTTGTAATTCTGCCCACGTTCCTGCTGCCCTGCACAGACTATTGTTCCACGTAGCCATGGAGCCCGCAAACCAGGCAGGACACAGCCAAAAGGGAGCTGGCTGTTGCTTCCCCACATCAAAATCACTACATCGACTGGGTTGGGATCTCCCCTCATCCACCAAACAGTGCAGGTAATGTGGTGCCTGTCTAAGGCCCACTGCTGAGGCAGTTGTCCTCTCCCTGCTTCAGGAGGTATGCGAGGAACTTTTGCCTATTGCTTTGTCATATATGGAGAGGAATGAGAAAAAAAAGGATTAGTTTCTTTTAAGAGAGCAGAAATACAAGCTAACTCGGTGATATGGCAGCCCTGCATCTTATCCATGTGGCTCCAACACTGCTAAGAAAAACGTCTATGTTTGGTTAAGGGACGTATCCAAGCATACGGTATGTACGGTATGCAAGATGTGGCTTCTCTCATATTCTCTGCAAAGAATCATTTAACAAATAGCACCTGAACTTCTGTACTTTGAAAAAGAACATATAAAGCAATTCTTTTGCTGCTTATTTTTACCTTTAAGGGAAAGAGGGTGAAGAACACACAACATTCAGCAACTGACAACTATGTGAAGAAGATGCCTTTAACTTGCTACAGGACCAACTTTTATTTCACTTAAAGGCAGGCAGTATACATCCATATCTACAACATGCAAGAGACTATACCTTAAAATTTTCAATACTTGAAGGACTTGAAAGACAATAATTTTGTTTATTCACAGCTGTGCCAAAAATTCTTCAGAGAGATCATCCTAGGAACACAAATGAGGTAACTGTTTGAGCAGTTCATAGACCTGTTGGATATTTGGATGGATATTTATTATTTCTCTGCTCAGCAGGAAACATAACAACTCATCTCATCCACAACTCCTCCTGAAGCTCAGAGGTCCATGTTTGACCACTACTCAACCCTAGATAGCATGCAAAATTTGACTGGAGCTTGTGGCTTGAACTATCTCTGGTAAAGCTCTTTACTGGGAGATTTCTTTAAGAAACAGTAGGTTTTTACTTCTGTTTAAAAGTGTAGAGAATCAGTTCTAAAGTTAGCAGCTGCCAAAGTGTAGCAACACCATTCCTGACAACAGAGCAAAAGGAGAGCACATCTTCCAGGGACATTCCTGAGGTTAGGGAAAGATTCCCTGCTTTTCTGACAACAAGCTCTGTGCTGTGGGTATGTGTGTGGGTACTTTGTTTCCAGCCTGGAATGTTTTTAAAAATGCAAAACAGAAAGATGCAGGATTTATTATCCAAATTTAATAAAAGCAGAAGCACAAGAAAGTCTTGGGGAACATGGTAGAAAATAGAGATAAGAGAGCAAGATGCTATCTATGCCTGAATAGGGCAAAGTAGGTCAGAAGCATTGTTATTCCTTGGGATGTGAAAAGCTTAAATAACTTTTCTATGAAATGTTCAAGGATTTAGTATTTCTACTATGGGAGAAAAAATACAGAGAGCACAAAACAATAACAACGAAGAAAAGGCTAGGAGAGTTCTTCAGATCTCATTTAGTCCAACATCCTTCTGAAAAGCTGGCTGGCTATTCTTAAACAACTTATGACAGATATTTGTGCAATCTATACCTAAAACCTCCCATAAGGAGGGCCCCTAAGCTCCCTATTCCAGCCCTTGATTAACCTTGTGGTTAGAAAGCATTTTCTGTTATCTTATTTTGCTTTCTGCAATTTAGATCTGTAGTTTCTCATTCTACTGTCAGTGGACATGGATAGTTGTTTATTCTCTCTTTTTGCAAGAGCCCCAGAATACCTGAAGATTTATTACACCTCCTAATCCTCAGCTATCCCAGCTTTGCAGTGTTTCCTCACAGGCCACGTTTGCTAGAGCTGTGACCTTCCTTGCTGAGCTCTCCAGTTGGTGCATATGTTTTTTTCCAGTTTGTAGTTGCTTTCCAGCTGTGACCTTCAGGTCTTTCCAAGGTGAGTTAGCAACTTCTGAAGTGCCAATAATAGTTTGGTTCCACTAGCTAGACAACAGAGTTAATAAGAGCTTCACAGACAATTTTCCCGACTTCTTGAAAAAGGCAGATTCTGAATGTGTCATAGCTCTGTAGGTAGGGGGAATAATAGCTAATGCATACAATGCATAGGAGGAAAAAAAAAAGTATCAGAAGCAATACTTGAGAAGTTTTGGTTCATATCACAACTATTCTTCACCTTAATTCCCCTTCATCCAAAACCTGCATTTCACAACCGTTCATTTCCCTGCTGGACACTACCTCCATCTTCCTCCTCAATGCATGGTGGGGTATGGCCCGGTCAGAAACAGCAGGCACAGGCAAGGGGAGCATTTCTTGTGATACTTCTGGCCTGAGCAGAAGCAGGCTGGAGAAGGAATTCATGTGGAGGCCTTTGTTCTTAAGACCCATCCAGGATAAATTTTCTAATTTGTGCAATTTGCTGCGCAGGAGTTTGAAAGTTTAAGACAATAAATCCAAACATAACCAGACAAATGGTGGACACATACATTGAACCTTCTGATAGGAGGTTCACATACATAGGAGGACACATACGTAGAACCTTCTGTTTTTGTCAGTGTGACTTTTCATACGAACCACGTGGCACCAGTTGACAGCAATGGCTGTTTGAGAATCCCCATGTGGGTTCAGTGACTCTTTCATGATCTGCTTCACCCCAGAAAGCTTTCCCTCTACAATGCTTTATTCCTGTCAGGGCCACAGCCAGTATCACCCTGAGCCACCCTGAACAGGGAGGAGGGGTACGCTGGCAAACTTCATCTTGCTTGATGTTAGCATAACATCTTGCCGAGAAAGCAAGTGCTGTAAATCGTATGAAGCTGGAAAAGTCCCCTAGGAACACAGTATTGTTTGCTTGCCCTGCTCGTACTACTCTTCTCTAAGCATTTGCTAACAGCCACAGCCAGGAAGAGGGCACTGAGCTGGAAGGATCACTGCGCTGTCCCAAGAGAGCAATTCTGACACTCTTCCACGTGACAAAGAGGCCACAGGATGTCTCAGAGTGATGATCCAAAGACAAGTTATGAACACAAAGCTTTAAATACACTGCCAGCACAGGCCGTGCAGAAAGCACACCCCAGACCCCACGAGGCAGGAGACCTCACAGATAAGCCATGCTCGCTGCAGGCTTCAGGAGGCGGTTGTGCTGCCCCAGGCTCAGTCACACACTTCCTGGGGAGGCAGATCAGCAGAAATGGGCCAGCACAGTGCAATGACAGGGCAGCTCTCACTGGCCATGCAGTGCTGGAGTCTGTACCCCCTCAAAGTCAGGCAGGCTGGGATGAGCAGGCTCCCAGCGAGCAGCTCAGGGCAAAGCAGTCAGGAATGTTTTAGCTGGGACATGAGCCTAATGAGAATATGGAGCCAGAACATATTAATGTACTGAAAAGGCTTTGAAATCCATCTTAGCATGACATTTGCTCAGCTACTGCCAGAAATAAGGACATCTAAAAGCTACATTTTAATATATTTGGAGAACAGAGCTGGAAATGTAATAGACTTTTTAACAAGCCTTAAATGACGCTCTTATCTACAGTTATATGAAGCTGAGGCTATACCTTTGCGCATGATGATGCACAGTAAGACACAATAAGACTTAAACAGATTTCAACATCTTGCACACATCTAAGGAAGCAGAAAATACAAAGGATGTCTCACATTACAGAGGCTCTTAACACTTGCGAAACATCCCAAAGTCTCATGTTTGGGGGGATTAGTAGTGCCCTGCAAACTGGAATGACCAAACTTGAAGCAGGAGCTAAGAAAAACATAATAAATCTCCTTTCCTCTTATGCAGTCCCAAACATAATCATAAAAGTAGTAACAAAAGGAAGTTCCCTGGAGACTAAATAATGTGCTCTCATTGGAATGGAAAGAAAATGGAAAAAATGCTTGTTGCAGCATCAAATTTTAAGGATGGGATTTCACCTGTCCAGGAAACATCCCACAAAAAAATCAGATCCTACCCAGGTATATCACTATCATTCATAACTCTGAAAAAAAAAAAAAAAAAAAAAAGGAAAAGACACAGGAGCTCTTACAGTAGTGCCTGTCCTGTTGTTGAAGAGCTGGTTGCCATAAGTAAGTCCACAAAGTAGCTAGGGGAAAATACAGGAGTAGAATTTTTAATCCCAAACCGCGTTATTCAGCAGCTCTGGGCTGTTACAATTCAAAACTAATTTTGCCCATTAAAGGGATGGTAAAGTCTGGATACAGATCCAAACTCCATCCATGCTTGGCAACACTGAATCAGTCTGGATTTTATCCATCTCTAATCACTGAACATTCATTTACAATTAAGATTGCACGGGCCATGGGAGCTACCTGCTGCTGGATCCTTAGCAGAGCTGGCTATAATTGTCTCTGCTGTAAGGTTCAGGCAGGCAGGCAGCATCTTTGCAGGAGGTGTGGGAGGGTTAGAGGCTGCAGCTGCCCCGATCAGTCCAGGTACAGAGGAGAAGTCCAGAGAGACAGAGTTTATCACTAGCAAACTTCATCCATCACTCAGCAGAAGCACAACTCCCCTCAGCAATCGCATATGAAAGCCAGCAGTCAGCCCACCCCAGTCCACCTGCACTGACATTTCTCTCAGTGCTACAGCACAGCTGAAACAACCCCGCGTTGTGGCAGATGTTACTGCGTCCCTGTATGCACTGAAGTACACGCACACAGCTGGTCTGGCCCCCTGAGGCGTGTGATTCCTCGAACACAACCCCAGGGAGCAGGGGCTCCAGGCTCTGCGGGAAAAGGCAGCTGAGCTGTGTCAGCTGCACCGAAGTGCTGAGCAGGCACTTTCCAGCTCCGAGCAGACCCGTTCTGACAGGAAACCAGGACACGTACGTGCTGCCAAAGCTGAGGAAGCCATATCCTGCGGGGCAGAGGCTCAGCTCGCCTGCATCAGCACACGTCCAGCAGAGCGAGGGGAGGTGCATGGGCTGACAGCCCTGCGGGTGAGAGAGAAGGGGAATTGGGATTTCTGGTGTGCAGACCAACTGTGACCCTACCAGGTGGGAGGCATGGACAAGCTGGAATAAACATTTTGCAAAAGCAGGAGCATCTCAGCTGTTACAAATGGGTTGAAGGGGTGAAAGGTTTTAAGAGTGAAAGAATGCAAACCATATCATTGCAACCTTTCATCCAGGTTGCCAAAATATTTCCAGTCCCGTCAGCAGCCCTTCCCAATCCAGGCCAAATAAGTTTACGGATCACCCAGCTGCAGTCCAGGAGTTGGGACCCATTTGCATAAAATCATCCAAGAAGCCTGCAGTACATCTGAGAAGATGAGAGGCAACAGTTTGTGTTTCTCCACTGCTCAGTAGCCTGACTAGTGCTGTCTGGCCCGTGAGTATATCCCAAAACATTGGTAAAGATAGGTTACATGCTGCATTGCCTAGCAAATGCGGCTGGAGATCCAGCTTAGTGGCAAGAGAGAGGCCCAAGCACAGGAGCTCATGGGTCCTGTTCCTAGCTGTGCAACGGAGAGCTCTCCTTTGGTAAAGAACACACAAGGTCAGCATCACCTGAGCTCATTTGTATCATGACAAGTACAAAAGAATTTCAGCCTAAACCACTTCTAAAAGTACTTTCTGAAATTTAAAAGAAACACTCCTGTGAGAATAAAGAGCACTTCTCATGCTCTTTCGTTAACAAAGGTGTTTCAGTGGGGGAGAAACCAACTAAATGATTCTATGCAAAACAGCAAACCCACAACACAGGGAAATGTCAAAGGCACAGAGATCACAAGCTGCAGAACAGAAACAACATGTGGCAGTAAGCTGGCAGGCACACAAGGCTGGAGAAGCCCAGGTGGGCCTCTGACGTCTTCTATCTATTTTCTGTCATGGGCAAATACCTCTTAGGAAGCCTTCTCCCCAGCTGATTGATCCAGCTCTGCCCCAGAGCTCATTAGGGTGATGCAACTGAAGGAACTGTTAGTGCCACCAGTAACCAGAGTGGTTGCAAAGACACAAATACCGATACCGATTCTCATAGTGCACCATTAAGCTATCCAGGGCCCAGGCACTCACATGAGAGCTTAGGCAGTCCTTATTGATCAGAATTTTGTATGCACCCTTAAAAGATTAGTAGACTGAAGGAATCTATGCGAGACATGGCATGCAGAAAATGTTTTGGAAAAGAGTAGGCAAAATCAGTCATCCCTGCTTCACCTTTCAGCCAGCAGACCCAGGATTTCCTGAGCTCGAGCTTCAATCAGGACCATCAAATTAAATAATTGCTGGTGCACCTTTTTGTGTGTGTGTGTGAATTTGTCTGCTTCTTTATGAATTAACTTCTCTCTTTGATAGGATGTTCCTTTCCTGAGTTAAAAGAGTAGATTTGAATCTACAGATCTTAATTAGCTCCCCAGGCAGTACATCTTTTAACAACTCTGTCTGTTTCCTCAGGTCTGCTGATCTGTGCATAACGCAGACCTGGCATTCTCTTGTGAGGAGTGTTTGCTGAACAGACGCAAAAACCTGTCCCTGAAGTAAAAGAATTGCCCAATGGTCCGAACAAGCCATGCAGCCATCAAGTCATGTTCCTGCACCTTCTGCTTCCATCCATGTCTATTAAAGGCAGGGTTCAGCCTCAAAAGGATCAGATGAAGCACATGCTAATTTTTCTGTGATGCATAAAAGCAGACATGTATTATCCTGCCTCAGGGATTACTAGGAGAGGGGTGGAGTAGCTATATTGGTACTAATTGCACTATCCATGAAAGCAGGAATGCCAATGTGTTTGTATCATCCACACTTCACACAAGATGAATACTGAAATCAGGCATAATCCATCATACCTGCTGGTAGAAGGATTAAGTCCCCCTCTCTGGAGATTTGTGGGCTTTAAAATGATAAATATCATCAAAAGAAGCAAAGGGGAAGGGCAGAGGTAGACTGCCTAGTACCATGTTCCCCAAAAGACCTTATGCCATGGAGATTGAATGCAGAAGCCATCACAAGATGAAAGTGCTGGATTAAGATAATTAATGAAGTGGTGATTATGGTCCGTTTTATGAGGCTGAACCCTGCCATTAATAGACATAGAAGCAATGCAGCACTGCAGTACTTCGTCTTCTGCCTTCTCAGGGGGCAGATTCTGGACAGACCTTCACTACAAAACCAGTTCGGTTAACTCCTGCCCTCTGATACCATTCAAGGTAGTGACCTGCAACCTTCAGCAAACACTGTTCTCACTGGTTTTAGATTTTTACAAGCATAAGGCATTCCCATAGCCTCATCCACTGTGACTGCCATCCTCGCTGAAGTTAAGGCTGGGTTATCAGACTGCACACAGAAGATGCTGAGGCAGGGACACATCACTTTCCACCACCACTGCTGCCACATTGCCTGGCACAGAGACACCAAGCAACTGGAGGGGGTGATGGCAGTAGCAATGTAAAGGAGCCCCATGGTGTATTTGGTCAGTGGCCTTGGAGTACTTCACAAAGGGGTTAAACCAACTGGTCCTGTCTGGCTCTAGGGTGTTGTATCACTTGGCAAAATAAGAATAGTATCCTTGGAGTGATGCACCTTAAGCAGGTCTCTCTATTAATTCAGGACTTTTTATGGCAGAGGGTGAATGTCCATGGTTGGTAGTTGTGCTGCTACAGCAGAGCAAAACCCTGTCACCACCAGAGCACTGTGTGATGTCCCAGCACAGGCACCCAAACAGCCTAAGGCATCCATCCCCATGCCTGCCCAAGGGCCACTCCTGCCTGCCAAACCACCTCACCCCCAAGCTGCCACCAGCAGAGCCCACAGAAAGGGAGATGGCTGTTATCTGGAATCGCTTGGAAATGGGGCTCCTGCTCTAGCTGAAGAGCGGGCTGTGGGCAACGGGTGTGAGGACCTGCAAATGTCAAACACTTCCAGGGAAGCAGAGAGGGTGCGTAACAGTCTGCCCAGCCCCGACACCCTGCGCAGCCTCCCTGAGCTGCTGGGCTCTCGTGGTGGCTCACAATAAGGATTTCCGTGCTTGGAGAGGGGAGCTCCCTGCTTCGCCTCTGCTCAGATCCCCGTCCTTTGGGCAGGGTGTGCGCGCACGGGGGGCTGCAGTGATGGCAGGTGGAGCGGCCCCCAGCCCTACCTAGCCCTAGTGCCACCAGGAGAAAAGAAAGGGGAAGAAGGCGAGAAAAAGAGGAGGGGAGTCGAAGCGGGGGCAGGACGGTGGGAAGCGCAGAGAAATGGGGAGGGAAGGGAGAAAGCGGAAAAAAAGGAGGAGAAAGGGGAGGAGATGAAAGGCGAGGGGAGAAGGGAGGACGGGGCGGGGAGGAGGCAGTCGGCTCGGCACGGAGGGACGGGACGGGACGGGACGGCCCCGGCGCCCCGCGGGCCATGCGGCTGCTGGCCGCGGCTCTGGCCGCCCTGCTGGCCTCGGCCCCGGCCCCAGGTAAGCGGCACCGAGGGCACCCGGGGCCGGGGGGGCGATGGTGGGGAGCCGATGGTGGGGAGCCGGGAGAGCAGGGCTCGGCGGGCAGGAGCCCGGGCACGGGGATGTGTGCGGTGGGGGGGGGACCGGCCGCCGGCAGCCCCAGCCCCGCCGACCCCTTTCGGGGGTGCCCGGCCCGCTGCGCCCCCCCCCCCTCCCCCGGGGCCGTGGGTGCGGGAGGAAACCCCGCTGCCCACGCAGGAGCCGCTGGAAGCGTTCCCTCGGGAGTTTTAGTCCCACAGGTGCCTGGATCCCCTAGGCAGCCGGTGGGCATGGGGCCCCCAGGTCGCTTGGTGCTAAGAGCAGCCCCTGCTCCTGCCTGCTTCGCTTCCAAAATGAAAAGCGCATCGGGCAGCGCTGTGTTGCGTCCCGCAGCTGCAGCAGTGGACGAGTGCGGCTCTGAACTTCAAGGCGCGGGGAGGGTTAGGAGGGTGGGGAAGCCCGGCTCCTTAGAGGGTAACCAGAGTTGGATTTGCACCTCTGCCTCAGCAGCGCAGGAGGTGGCAGAGGTTTGGTGTAAGTTCATCTTCAGTCACTGCAGGAGCTTTCCAAGGGAAGGAGCCTCTGACTTGTGAAAGTTGCAGACATCCGTTCAACCGAAAGCAGCTGGTTGCTTTTGGTGATCTTTCTAGCCAGCTCCTAATTATTTTCATTTAAACAAAGAGCTTTGCTTCTTCCTGGCTCATCTGCTCTTCTTACTTCTTAACTGAAGCGAAATCAAAGTAAAGCAGGCTTTGACAGCAACATGGTTTCACAGAACAAACTACAACGCAGACAGAAGCCACCCCGTCTGCTTCTGCTCCCGCAAATCCAAGATGAGATGGGAACTACTGAGATGGCAGCTGCTCTGATGGCATGCCTCTTCAGTCCCTTGGCTATCAGCAGGGGCTGGGGAAAAAGTTCTCCCAGCCCTAAAGGGTGGCTTGTAGACGCTGTCCTTCAGTCTCCATGGAAGCAGGGAGAGGGACCTGTAAGTAATGCTAAACCCAGATGCTTGCAGCAGTTACAGGAGCAACCCTACCGGTGTGGGATCTCCACCGCAGCAGCTGGGCCTCTTCACAAGAACACAGCCCCACTGGAACTGCCCCCCAGACCCAAGAACCCAGCAGCAACTGTTGGTCTTTTGCTGCTGCTCCAGCACAGTCAGTGGGGCAGGCCCTGGCATGGACAGGTTTCTGGCTGCTGAAACTGTGGTTCCTTACTCCTGACAGTGCCATAAAACTGTTTTGGTATGTAATATGGCAGACAAAAGGTCCAAACCTAGCTAATACTTGGGATTGAACTCATGTGTAGGCACAAGTGGGCTATTTTCGGATTAGGATTTTTCAAATCGGGGTTTAATTTTAGGACTACCCTTCTGTGACTCCCAACAGCCCCGGTGAGACATGCAGGTGGAAGGGACCAAAGAAACAAGCAGCTAAAGGCTGGGGATGGGGGCAACTAAATCAGCTGGTTGCAGATGGGAAAGAGAGACACGTTTGATGATTAAGCACACTCCAAAGGAATCCTCAAGCCTTTGACTCACTCTCCTCCCTTTTTCTATAAATAGTTTCCCTTTTCAAGCAGAAGCAAGACTAAACTCTTGTGGTGAGCTCCACCTGAGCAGCAACATCGTGCTATACTGGGAAGCCAGGAAAAGAAAACAAGTGATTCCTCACTTGGAGCAGCAATCTGAAGCCTAGAAACTCAGTGCTGTGCTGGCACATAAGCCTGATCTCAAGTTGTGGAGGAGTCTCCTGTCTTGGCACAGAGCCCACTACAAGGATAAACCTCGTGTTGGGGCTGGTCCAGCGGCCGCTAAAGACAAGGGAAACATTTCCACTAGCGCCTGGAGGCCCTCACTGAGGCTTGTCCTTCCCACATGGGAGGTAGATGACCTCTCCCCCAGCCATCCACCACTGCTCCTGCTCCAGTGGCAGTGGGAGGATAAAGTCAAATGGACACCATTTTCTTGTTTCACGTAAAGCATCACCTCACCCTGCCCAACATAAGATGAGGTGAGGTCACAGTCACCAGAAAATTTCCAAAGCTTTTCCCTCTTATGCACTTGTACAGCTGCCCCGGTTCGAGGTGTAGAAGATAGGACATATTTCCACTGCTCTGACAAACCTTCAGGCAACTGGCCCTCTGAAGTAAATGAGCTTTCCTACACAAAGGATGCAAAATTTGGTATTTCCTTACAGAAAGCACATCCCCCAAGGAAAAGTAGAAGCCCTAGGTATAAAATACCGATTTTTGTATGAGTGTAAGCAGCTAGAAGGGAACCAGAGACTCCACATACAATGCCTCTTTATCTTCTCGCAGAGGCTTCCATCAGCACCATATCTGAATTCCTCAGTATTTTCTCTGGGGTACTTTTTGGCAATGTGTTCTGCCTAGTTTCGAGTTAAGCAATGATTCTTTTGCTTTTTATTTTGGGATAGTATTCCACAATTAATCCTAGCCAGCTTTTTCAAACAAGAAGTTCACATGTCAGGAAAATGACATAATTGTTTTTCTTTACAGCTTTTCATGATATGCTCATAATTTCAGTAGAGAAAGCTCATGTTTTTCATTTACCCAAACCACATTTTTATAATCAATTTCTTAAAAGTTTTATAGCATAAATAATTCTGAGAACTCCCAAAAGTGCTGAAATTCCTAAATTTATTTCTTATTTTCTGAGCCTTCAAAATTTTAATCTCCTTTTGATGGCGGAGGCAGCCACTTTGTCTTCACATCTGCCTGTAAAGCACTGAGGCCCTGTCACTCCAGCATGTAGTAAATGAAGTTTCATGCCTGGAAATCTTTGGTGGTATTCAGACTTAATTTTAAATTTCAACATCCTGTTCTACTTGTGTGCTTTCTATGATCCAAAATAATCTCTTGCTTTGGCACTCACATGAAGTGCACACTCACACAAACATAATGCACACACAAACATAATGCACAGATAATTATATCAATAACCTAGACCATTCTTAACTGTGTTTTCTTGAATAAATCTTTTCATCACACTACTTTTTTTCCTTCACAAAACGTCTACTTGTACAAAATGTATACTTCATGGTGTCTACTTGGAAAAAATCATACCAATCAGTAAAACTTTCTATTAAAATAACACAAAGTAATTATACTATTTATTTTCAGAGGGTTCTTCTCTCAAACAACTGCAATGTAACTTTTTAAATTCAGTGGGATTTACTTTAAGTAAGGTGATAAATTTCGTCACTCCATTTCACAGCTTCACTGAGGCCACAGAAGCAGCATCTCTGCCTTCAGTACTCCTTCAGAAATAGATGGAAATACTTTACTTGCTTATTTTGAGATAAATATATGTTTGTGTTTCAGGAGCTGATGTCAGACAAGAGTCTGCCAAAATGCTCATCCCTTTTGTTAAAATGTTCCTAGCTGATGTGCTAGAAAAGTGTCCAGAAATGAAAAAAATCCTTCTCCCAGAGTTGTAATTCTCACTGGTATTTGAGTACAGTATACTCACATAACAGGAAGCTCAATATTCACATTTTAGAGGACATTTCATGCTTTGCACAGCATTTTGCAGGGAGTGCTTTCTCACTGTTAAAATATGCTTCTCTCTAGTGGATGCCATCAGACCAGTAGATTACACACTACAAGTAACTTAGGAAACACGTTGCCACAATATACCAAAAAATAGATCAGGTCAAAAATAGATCAGTCTGTGATATGACTACCAAGGACATAATATACGTTGGGAAGGAAATAAAATGGGTGTTGATTCCCATGCCTCAGAAAATCTGTTAAGCATAAATCAGCAAGGTCAGGAAAGAAAAATCTTGCACTAATGAACAGCTATGGACTTCTTTCAACCTTCACCTATACTGACTATTGTTAGAAATAAAGCAGAGAGACAACTAGTCTAAACTAGATTCATGATGAAGAACAGGAAAAAAAAGAGTCAGAAATGAATGGAAAAACGAAATAACCATTTGCCCCAATATAACCGCATATCACACTTTGTCATGCAAGTAATGTCATATTAAATTGAATTTGTAGTCAGAAGGACTGATCTGACAGATTTAATCCAGATGATCATGTGATTATGACAAGGAGAATATTACTTAAAACAGAGGACACAGGGAACTGTAAAGTGAGGAGTTACTCTCATCTGAGGAGTTACAGGAATGTAGGGAGGTTAGTAGTCCTTTAGTGACTCATCTAGGGAACAGTAGCATGTAAGGTTTGCACAAATTATGTCCAAAAGAAAGAAACAGAAGCATATACATTGAAATTACGTGACTTTATCAAGTCAGCATACGATTGTGGTAGCATGTGGAAAAACTGAGTACCAAGTAACAAAAGTGGAGCAGAACTTAGTAAAGCTAAGTCATGCACTTGGGGATTAGTAAGAATTTCTCTGATGAACTAGGAACTGAACCACAAATGACAAAGGAGGTAAAACACTCAAGTGTATCTAAATATAAACTGATATATAATCCCATATGAAACTATGATGAAAAAGGACAATGGAATTCTGGATATACAAAGTATTTCTAATCAAACCTGGAATGTACAATGACTATTTCACAGGACATTGGAGAGCTGCTTTTCAGAGCTTGTCTATAATTCCAGGCACCCATAATAAAAATAACAAAAACATTACAATCAAAACAAAAATTTAAGGAGGAAGCAATGCACAGAAGGGTTACCAAGGTGAATAGGGAAGTGGAAATACTACTTTACCAGAGGAGACTAACAAAGCTTGGCTTCTTTCGCTCAACAAAGTGCTGATTTGAGAGGCCAGATAATTGCTTTCTATATGGAGTCAGGAAGTAAATGACATTTAAATGTAAAGGGTAAAGTTCGCACAGGAGCAAATGGGCACAAACTGGTTATTGAAAAAAGTTAGCTTGGAAATTGTAAGAAGGATGCGAGTCACTGGAAGATGCGAGTCAGCTGGTCAGGGAACAGCTTTCCAAAAGATATTCCGGGCTCTTACTCCAAGCCAGTTCTAGACAAGGCTTGTTCAAGGTGATGAAAGATTATGTGATATTGGGCCTGCGACAGCAAAGTGTCTACCTCAGCCTTATCTTATTTATTAGAGGACACAAGAATACTGGAGCAGATTGACTGAATGCCATCCTTAACTTTCACAGAGAGACAGAATATGTCAGGTTCTAGAAGCTCATTGAGTTGCTGCACAAGGAACTCATGCTGTTGGTTTATCTGCTGTGGATCTGTATGCTGGGACAGATTATGGTGCTGTTGTGCTGGCAGGGAGGATTCTCACCATCTTTTCTTTCCTTTGCAGATATTTGTGAGGCTTTAAACGTGACAGTCTCTCCAGGACCGACAGTACGATACTCCGAGGGAGATAATGCTACCCTTTACTGCCACATTTCTCAAAAGAGAAAGACAGACAATTTGCTGGCTGTGCGGTGGGTCTTTGCTGTATCACCTACCCAGGAGTATCTGATGATCAAAATGACTAAGTTTGGGTCTGTCCAGTATTATGGAAATTATACTCATCATTTCCACAAGCAAAGACTTCGTCTTCTTAAGGAGAAACATGGAACTCTGTACAAATTCCTTATCCTAAGCCTCCAGCAAACAGACCAAGGACACTATATATGCAAAGTGCAGGAAATTGGCAAACACAGGAATAAGTGGACAGCATGGTCAAATGGCACAGCAGCTACTGAAATTCGAGGTGAGAAATCACTGATTTCAGTTCTATCATTTTTCTTGTCCTATGATCTTTCTGTCAAGTTCATCCGTAAGATATTTGAAGTTAGGTTATTTTTTTACATGTTATCTGTGGATATTAGAAGAAAATCTAATACCCTGCTTCTTTACTTACACATTACAATTTAAACATTATTCAGCCCATAATAAAATGTAAACAAACGAGATTAGTATATTTGTAGAAGATGGTCTATTTCCTTTGCCTTTCACCAGAATAGCAGCAATTAAGGTTCTGTTACATTCAGCTATGGGTCTCTACAACTTTGCCAGTGGGAACAAAGAAATGTCATTATTATTTAAATACAAAGAGACAGAAAGAGACAGAAATTAACTTATTTTCTAAAGAATATGAAGTGGGTCAGCCAGAAATAGAAGATATTTTAGATCTGTGTTTTTTGGTTTGTGTCTTGGTGTTTTCATTTCTTTTAGTTCTAATCCAGAAGCAGTTTACAAGTTGCATTTCTAGTATCACTCCTGCACTTTTGTTTATACAATTTGTAGCCCGAAAGCAGATCTAGAAAAGCAGCGAACAGCCTGACTTAGATAAAGAAATGACCAACAACAAGTGAGGGTTTTGAACCGTACATCTCAGCTGGAAAACAGGCCTTCTATTTGGGGTGGCTCAGCTCAAACCTAACACCACCACATCCACGCGTGGTGAAACTGGATTTAGAGAACAGACTCCTTTGAAGAGCTGGCTGAGCTCAGCAGTTGTGCTGTCAGGGCTAGCTGACAAACAAGCCCCCTGCATGTGGTTTTACATACAGAAAAATTGATTTCCCACAGAGCCAGCTCTGAAGATAATGCCAAAAATCAAGGGGGACTGCTTGGTCCATAGGTCTGGAAATTCCAGAGGTTTATCTAGCAATCACAGAAAAACTTGTAAGAGGAAATTGTACTTCATGAAATTTCTGCCATTGTTGTTGATGCTAAATTTACTGTTGTGTTTAGATTGCACAGGTTATTCCCATAGCTGGGAAATCCCAATCCCATTTATCTAATTTTTGTTTTGGGGAAAATGGCCCTAGCTCTTTTCTAAAACCAATTTTGCACTAAGGGGACTCCACTGACTACAAGCTTTTTCCAGACAGATTCAAACACGTTTATGTAGACTTAATTCAAAGCACATTCCCTTAGTGCCACCTTCATTAGCATCATTCAGGTTTCTGTATCACTTTTGGATTATACACACATAATGAAAAATAATCTTTGAGTGCATGATCTCCTCTGGAAAGCTCTCAGGTGTCACTACAAGAGCAAAGGTGGAAAAACAATATAATGAGATAAACAGCAATTTCACTTTGACCAGCAATGTTTAAATCTGCCTTGAGAAATTATGACATTAATATAATACAATTAGCTGATTATTACTAGCAATGATGAAAGACACTAACAATCCAAAGCTGAATCTCTGGTTGTTTTGGTAACAAAGGCCATGGGTCAATTTTAAACAACCATAAGAAAATCTTTGGTCTTACTGGTTATGTAAAATTTGTCCCTCTCTGAAGAAAAGCTCCAAGCTCAAAGCTGGTAACTGTTGTTCTTGCTCTGCCCTGTGGCCAGTGACCTTCCACATTGCAGTCAATGACTGGGGCTCCTGGACATGCCACAGGAGGAGGTGGCCAGCACTAAGGTTATCGTGGAGAGAGGACACACTAGGATACAGGACACAGAATTCATTAGCTTCACAGTTCAAAGAACAGTTTCATGTTTGGTTTTTGTTGTTGCTTTCACTCTGTTGTTTTCAAATGGGGAGGAGTAAACTTACCAGGGCCCAACATCCCCTGAACTCAGCCATCTTGCATCTCTGGAGATCATTAAATTTTACAAGCACTGACCCCATGTTGGGTGGCTGGAGCCAAGGCACAGTGGTTAGTCTCACAACCACACAGGGATCTGTGCTGAAATGAAACTTTATGGTATGCGTGATTTAGCCCTGCAGACTTCAGGCATTAGCTTGCTTCACGCTCAGCAGTTATTCTTCCCTGCTGTTCCTGCTCTTGGCTAAGAACGGGGACTCCTCCTCCTCTCCCTCTCTCTTCCTCCTTCACCCCTCCAGATTTGGCTAAAAGGAACTGGGAAGAAGGAGGCCTGATCATCCCAACTGCCTCAGCCACCTCTGGGAAGGGGCAAAGCTGGCAAATGATGCAGGGGACAGAAGCCAGGGCTTGAGTCTCAACCTACAAAAACATGGTGGTTCAAATGCTGTGCTGGAGGGGAAGAGGAGGAGAGTCTGAGTAACAATGAGGAGGCTTCCCCTGGTGGTTGGAAGGGATAGGCAGGGCTGAAACTTGCAGACCTACAGGTAGAGCAAGGAGGTCAGCACACAATCCCAGAGTCTTAGACTACACCTTCATCCCCATGCCAGGCTGTCCCTCACATCAGAGAGCTTAAAACACTGCTTCAAACACTGAAATCCTCTCTTCATGTTTTCCAATGCTTTGGGGAAAAAATGCTGAGGATTACTCGAGGGAGGAAAGCTAGAGAGAACCAGGTCTGATGCAGAGAGACAGTGAAGGAGAAGAGTATCATTTCCACTGAGGGAACTATGCTGCCCCATTGCCTATGATCATCCGCAGCAGACCAGTAGCTATCTTCAAGGGTGGCACACTGAAGGATAACAACTAGTGCATTTCTTGCACAAAGAACTTGCAAAATAAACCAGAACATAAACACAAGAAGTGCAGAACAAGTACTTCAGGAAAATGAAGGAAAAAAAAAAAAAGGGAAGAAGAAAAAAGAGAGGAAATCGGATGTAGGATCATTTTTAGGATTTTCCTGTGATAGTGTAATTTCATAAGTCAAGTCAGTAGTTTAAAATGTTTTCACATTCAGTGAAGGATAGAATTTCCTAAATGCCTGTACTGAAACATATGGATTTATCTGGAGTGTTTGTTAGGGGAACAACATATTGCAGGTAAATGGCAACAGAAGAAAAAGCAATATAAAATATTGATGGACCACCTGTCAAAACTCTTCTCACAGATGTCACTCTGCATGTTGCATTGTTGCACAGGCTACTGAAAACTATAACACAGAAATGTCTCTTTGCTCTTCCTAGCCAAAATCTGGGGTTCAGATTAATTTAGTTATTGCAAAGAAGAAAAATGAGAATTTATCAGTCTGTTCCTTAAATGCTAAATTAGCTCTTATTTTTCTGATTTCTAGTACTATTTATAAATACATGATCAGGGTGAGGATTTGCAGCTCATGAATTCATCCTTCTCAAACTGTCTGGTCATCTGTATTGCTTCTCTCTGCTTCCAGTGTAACCCAAAGCAGGGCAGGAAACTTGAGATAAGGAAGGAGGGCAGGCCACCTGTAGAGTACACACACTAACAACACTCCATGGGGATCTCAGGCCGACACCCCCAGAAGAAATATCTATTCTAATTCCAAATCCAGGTTAAAAGATCGTGGAATCACAGAACCATAGAATGGCTTGGGTTGGAAGGGACCTTAAAGATCATCTGGTTCCAACCCCTCTGCTAAGGGCAGGGACTAAGATACTAAGAGACACTTGAAAAGTCACATAACTTTAAATGTCATAGCCACTGTTTTAGTGTTAAAAGCCCCTTTACTGGAAAATAACTGCCTTAGCTAGCGTCAGGTAAAACACTGTGATTGGACAGGCCTTGCTACACACAGGAGGGAAGGCAACGATTTTCAGAGTGGTGATAAAGTCTCCAGTTTCCCCCGTGGTAACACTTGGGCTTTTCAAGGAAATTTTCTTCCAAACACATTTTGTATTTTATATTATGATCAGTTACACTTTTTATTGCAAAGGGATTTGGTTTTATTGCAGTTAGATCCTGGAAAAAAAAAAGGAGCAATACAAATTGCCTGAAGCACATGGATACTTAAACAGTACTGTTTGTGCTTTATCAAATAAGGTAGCAGTGCTCAAACACATCACAGTTGCTGTCTTTTGTAACATTTTGTTCCAGTTAATGTGTCTGCAATTACGCACAAATTCAAAGTGGTATCTTTATGCTAAAGCACCAGATAAATTTCTTACAAGCTTGCACATCAGGTGGATGCAGAAATAGGAATTATTTTTGTTAACACAGGAAGAGGAGGTCAGTGCGTAAGATAGAAAACTGCGGGGGAAATGCAGAAGGAAGAGTCATTCTGCACCTTCAAAATCTAACTTGCACTGCAAGCAGAAAAAAACAGAGGCAGTTCAGTATGTAGCCTTTGTCAGCCACAAAGCATAGCACTATTTCAATCAACAGAACTTGATAGATTAAGCCTGGGTCTGTAGTATCTAACACTATTAACTTTTGTTCGGATTTTGTTATTTGCTAGCAAGTTTGCTAGTATAAATTTGTGTAGTCCACAAAGAGGTTGCAAATGCATTTTTTTTGCAACACCATTTTTTACAGATAGACATATTGGAATTGTGGAAAATCAAAAAAAAAAGAGTTACAGGCTATAGTTCCTTAATGTTTAATAATGGCAATTAAAAGATTAGTTACACATCTGGCTTCTCCTCTAGGGGCTGAATAAATTTTTCAGAAATGGAGCCTCATCTGATGGGGATGGAGAGTCCTACATTTGTGAATTCACTTGTCAACTACAGCAACTTTGTGGTCTTTTAGAAAGCTCAGCTGAAATTTGAGATGCTGCAGTTTGCCCCTTTAGGTGTAATGAATACAAGACAGCAAACAGAATTCACAGGAAGGATATTCTTAAATCCTGGTAGTAAATCCATGTCCTCACATTGTCAAGAAGTGTCTCCTACTTCAGCCATACAACATATTCTCCCTAAGCTAAGGTGGATCTCTTTCCCCTCCCTGCATCTTCTCCTGAAAAGTATATGATCTTTTCATGGGTTTGTCTGGTCAATATTAGCCTAAAACCAAGTTAATCATCTTCATTGTAGTACTGAATACACCAGAAAACAGTTTGAGGAAAAAAAAGACATCATAAAGATGGTTCTCCCACTGCCTTCCTATCAGAAAACTCAAAAAAGTGAGTGGTCTTCTACAAACAATATGCCACACCTCCAAACCACCATTTACAGATGGGTAATCCCTCCATCCCAGGTACTGCACATGGCTTAGGAAGAACAGTACATGTTCTAAATGGTTTATGATCCAAGAGAAGAGATTATATGTAGGAGGACAGAGAAAATTAGACAGTCCAACTAAAATCCTACTGGCATGGACAACAAGTAGAGATGATCACAACGTCTTGTTGAGAAGTTTGTGTATCAGAGTTTCCTACAGAAAAGACTCTGAATTCTATTAAGTATTAGTAGCCTGTGCTGTTTCCTAACAGTAAAAATGTTGCAAGATAAAGGAATGCAAGAACTTTTTCCCCCCCAAAAATAAACAAAAGCCCTTTTTTCAGGGAATGTATTCTAAAATACTTGCCAAAAAGCCACTCGTGTGATGCTTTCACCCAACAAATGAGTAGACCTGTGAAAAAAATGTTCAGGATAAGCTTCCCATTACAACTAAACAGCAGATTTCGTTACTTCTGAAAGTATTTCCATATCCACTGAGTTAGGCCCACACATCACATCCCTACAGGACAGGCCTTAATTTCCTTTTTAATGGGATACTTTTCTGTAATGATTTGCCACACGAACCTCTCTTGGAGGCAACCTGGAAGACATCACCAGACTCCTTTTCCATTGTAATGACAGCTAGCATAAGAAATCATGGATTAACATAAGTGAGATCATCTAATCTGATGTCATCAAAATATGTCAGCATGCTTAAACAATCTGACTGGGAGAGAGGGTTTTGAACAGTGGGTGATCCAGCAGTCAGAGCATTTGGATTCTAGTACCAGGTTGTACAGTTGTTATGAAACAACCAGATGAGATTTGATGGAAGACATTTTTAGTAATGCCATTTTATAAATGAAGTGTTTCATTGAAATAAAACTCTTAGTTAAAGTAAGATCTTGATGCACTGATGTGTAAGGCAGAACTACATTTACTCTGAGAGATCCCAACACTTTCTTCTGTGTATTTTCAATTCTTATGTCCTCTTTGTTGTTTTTTTTTTTTCAGTGATTTCATCAAAAACTTCCGATGATCCCACTTTCAAGAAAAACCATGAAGCTTGGAAGTTTTTTGAAGGTAAGACACATCTAACTGCTACTGGTTGCATACAAGATGTTAGTTTGGCCAAACTCTACAGTACAACTCAAGTGCCCCCCAACAGGCCGAGTTTTGCACGTTCCTGTACAAACTCAGGCCTTGCCTCAGAAGGCATCCCACAGACTACAGGGGGTGCTGGCAAAAAGAAAACAGAAGGCTTCAGCTCCACTTTCCTATACATTTGTTATGGTCAATGGGAAAGTGGCCTACACCTGGCTGATCATGCAATGCAAATGCAAACCCTCATCCAGGAGGGTGCTGAGCATGAGGTACCAAGCCCTGTGCACTCCCACTGGCCTTAGAAACTGCTCACAAACCATGCTCTGCACTGCGGGAGCAGCTTAAAGCCCCCTGGAGTTTCAAGGCAAGCAGTACTTTCTGTGTGTATTAGGGCACATCTGTTCCAAGAGACTGAAATCCAGAACTTGCACGCAGCTGGGATTCCCTCCTCCTCCTCCCACCCCAACCTGGGGCACCAGTGAAGCACCAGCCCAACATTTGCAGCCGCTGTGCTGCACTGCCTGACAGGCAGCACTGCTTGCTCAGTTCTGCGGAGAGCCTTGCTGCTCAAACCACAATTTACAAACTATATTGTTGTACTGTGTATGGGGAGATGTTGTAAACGAAGCACAGAACTGTAGGTCAGGGGTCTGGTTCCAGCAACGCTATTTCCTACAAGAACACTTGACCTCTGAGGCTTGGTTTCCTCTCTGTAAAGTGGGAAAGAAGCCAATATACATCCCTAAGGACATTTCAAGGCATTAATGGGTAGAGCATCCTTGAAGTGCTCTATTTAGAGTTCTAGTAAAAGCAGAAATAAGTCATCAAAGACTTGTCCTTCTGAATAAAATACTCTGTCTTGATCTGCTGTGGTAGAAGTCCTGCCCCCCCCAAGCAGGAATGTGTTATGGGACCTGACTGAAAGCCACAAAGAGAGACTGAGGCTGTAGTTTGAAAAATACAGAAAATGTATGGATAAAAATTTCAAGCCAATGCTGCCACCAAAAAAAAAAAAAAAAAAAAAAACCTAAACAGCAATCACAGGCTTCCTTCCTTCTTCCTCAGCCACTCAGCACTCCCCCAACTCTCCCTACTGCCACTTTTAAAAATTGTTTTCATGTCTTTATTTTTAAACCAGTACAGCTGTTTGAACTGGGAAATAATCCAACTGAAGTTCTTCTGGTTTTGTTAGCCACACCAAAAACACACAAAAACAAACCCAAACAAACAAACAAAAAAACCCACCACCACTACAACAACCAAAGAAACCAAACCAGCCTTCTCCTCCCTCCCAAAAGCAAGCCCTCATAAATACACCTATTAGTGCTTATAGAGACTTCACCCAAATTTTAAACTGAGCAGGATGCCATATGAAAATTTCAAGAATGTTAATTATTTCTGAACTGTTACCTAATTCTTTTGGGTCACGCTCTGTTTAGGTCTTGTTGAAATAACATTTTTCTATCTTGTAAGCATGAAGCACACAGCAGCAACATTGAGCATCACCTGTGCTTGCCTTTCAGATTTGTACGTGTACGCAGTGTTTGTGTGCTCAATAGGAATTATCAGTGTTCTCCTTTTCACGCTCGTCATTCTCTGTCAGTCGCTTCTGAACAAGAGGAGATCCACAGGTGAGTGAAATGTCATTCTTGCTGGCTGCAAGACCTTTACCAAAGAGGGAAAGGGGGACAAGGAGAATGGAGAAAATGCATGAAATAAAAATATTTCCTTGCTTTTATTTTAAACTAAAAAAAAAAAAAAGATAGGAAAGACTGCTTTATTTCTGCCAGAAAAAAATGGAATTTTCCTCCAGAGAGTAACTAGGACAAAGGCCTTTTGCTCCCTTTGAATAGCTATTTCACTTTAAATTTGCATTGTACTTTTTCAGAACCCTTCAACTTTTCTTAAACATAAATTGCAGGTTGTTAGGACTTTCTTCAAAGACTACCAAGTTCTATATCATTAAATTGCATTCTGACCAGATCTAGCCAACATTTTGCAGGAGTGACATTTCTGCATGCATGTTTAGAGGGGCTTCAAAGCAATTTTCTTGTGTTCCATTTTCTTATCCCTTCCTTACTAAGCTGTCAGTGTTCTTGAGAAAGGGGGGCTGTTATTAGCACTCTCTCATTTGTAGCGTACTTTGAACCTAAAGCATCATTTTGTCATTCAGATATGTATATTCACTATAGTCTTTCAAGACCAAGGATTACCATTTCATCCTTCTCTTTCTCTTCCTCAGAGAGGGTTTTTCAAAGAGGCTAAACCTGCATGAAAGCAGCCCTGTTGTAACCAAAAGTGCTATTTCAGATCTGTGGAGTAACCAGTGCAGACTCTACTTTCATTTCAGTTTAAGAATGGTATTTTTTGGAGACCTCACACTGTGATAATTAAAATAGCATCATGTTTAGCAGCCACCATGCTTGAGGAGAGCATAAGGACCATCTCTGAACAGAAGCTTTGAAAAAGAGTTTGGTTAGTGATTTGTCCTGTGAATGACAGGAGAGAATCGTGACTTGTTCCCTCTTCAGCACTACACACGTACCACAAAGGAATGCATGACTCAGATACACATGAAAGAAGACACATAAGCCAAAACATGGATGTGCACAGAAGTCCTTGCCTGACCACAACAGTATTTCAAGCTGTGGCTCTGTTTTCCTGGTAGTGCCCTCAGTAGAGTAACTCCAGTTCTATCTGAACCCAAGAACTGTGCTTGCCCAGAGGAAGAAATAAGATCAATGTTATTCTTCCTACCCTGGTAAGTGATGACAAGTGCTTTGTGCCAAGGGAGTACCCACACTTAAGTGTGTTGGTCATGGTGAGTCACCCTGAAGCCACAAGCACTAGACACTCTCTGGCAGACATTGGGCTAGGTTTTGCTTCTGTTTGTATTTATTTGTAGTAGCATAAGTGAATGACCAGCTTAGAGAAAAACTCTCTTCACATCAAATCAACACAAGTTAATTATAAAAAGAATATAGAATAAGCATATACAACAGATAAAAAATAATTTATTCTGAGCTAAACCCTTTCTTCACTACTCTAATATCTGAATAATTGTAGTCTTAAATTTTTATTTAGATTTTGTACACTATCCAGTAAACACCGTCAGCATTAAACTTATGGTTTCAATTGAAATGTAACAGAATAAAGCTTAATAGACAGGCATTCAGTATTCAACAGGTTATACCTATCTATAGGCCTTTCATCCAGGGCCACCTGGTCAGAGCATTCTCCCAAAGCAACGTTAATCAGCTCAGCATTCAGTTAAGCAGCAGGGAATTAAAACAGCAGTGCTCTCTCATTCAGACTGTTAGAATAAGGCACTTCTCCTCAAAAAGCGTTATCTTACCTTCTTTCCATCCGTGGTACTCTGTACCTCCATCCTGGGCTGGAGTAGGCAGATCCTAGTGTTCAGGTGAAAGGAGCCTTCAGCAAAATCCTGAAGCCTGTCATTAAGGAAGGGAGCAGGGCACAGCATAGCAACCTCCAAGAGCTTCACCCTGAGCCTTCAGGCCAGCTCCAGGCACAGCTTTTTCCACCTTCGGTGTGGTGATTGCCACACCATCTTCCTCAGAGGCCCTCCAAGAGAAGCCTGACCCTCACGGAACAGGGTTGTCAGGGGCCCAAGACAACCAAAACCATCTCCATACCTCACCTGCTGGGTAAATTTCCATCAGAAAAATTACCATTTCCAGTCACCCCACCCATCATGGGAACACATCTGAAGCAAAGCATGGAAACACCAACAGCTCCGTCCACTCTCCCACCATCCCCTCTCCAGCTTCCTCTCGCTTCCTCAGCCCTAACACCTTATTTATTTAAGTCCAAAATACACCCCGTGAGGAGCTGTTCAGCTTCCTTGGAATGGAAAATTTAGGTAAGACCAAATGTGAAAGTTTTCCTGCACAGAGGGGCATAATTTTTAAGTGCACCATTGTCTGGTTTTCAAAGTCTTTTAAAGAATGGAGAAAATTAAGATGCAGGGGGTTACCTATGTTACATTACACTTCACACCATGGCCCAGGGTTGCTCCCTCTTTTCTTTTAAAGATATAAATTGGCTGTAGTTTAACTAGAAGAGCCAAAGCCTCTCCTCCTGCCTGCATCTCTCCACGCGGCACAGCTTGGGCAGAGCCAAGCCACAGAAGAGCATCTTAATAACCCTGGCTCCTGAAAGGCTGCAGGAGGGAAGCTGCCCTTGCTCGGGCTACTGATTCAAAGCAGTATGAAGTGGGAGGATTTAAACAACTCACACACACGCAGTCAGAGATGGCACTGGCCAGACTGGACCTCCAGTCTGATCCCAGGAGGCAACCCCTAAATGCCTGAGGCTTCAGGCTAGCCTACATTAGGAACAGCAGCGGCTCCTGTAGCTGCATGGTATATTTCAGGCTTCTGGAAATAAACAGAGGCACCACAGGGGAAATAAAAGTCCTCAGAGTAAAATTACTGGCCTGCTGTGCTTTTCCTTAGCAAGATGTCTCTTGTCTGGGCTGACCAGGGCTGACCACTGGAATGTAAGCTGCCCAGCACTTCCACAGCAGATTTTTGCTGTTTGATACATTTCCCTCTCCCAAGCGTAGCTGTCTTTGAAACCGACTACATTTTAATTCACAAAATATGGTGATCGTTAGCAGCTCTCCCAGTGTGACAACCTGGCTCCTCCACAGTCCCAGGAGCACAGGTCTACCTGCAGTGTCCATTTGTAATCCATAAACTGTACCAGTGTGAAGCCACATTTTCTTTCTTTCTTTTCTTTAACAGCGAAGCATTACCTGGTGAAATGCCCCCAGAACAGGTAGGAGATTACAGTTCTCTTTACTATAACCCAAGGCACCAGTTCTGTTTTGGTTTTGCTGTGTATATTGAAGATGAGTAATGTTTTCCAAAATGCCTGCATGACGATAAAGAGTCCCAGGTCCATGACTCATGGATGTGCCTGAAAGCCAACATCTGCCGTGCATGACAGGGGAGATCCACCTGTGCTGTCTTGCTGTAGGTCCTGCTTCAGTGACAAGCCTTTCCTTGAGGCTCTGAATTGCTTTCTGGAGAATCCTGTTGGGTTTCCCAACACCTAACCAGATGGTAATGACATAAGCCATCCAACTACATAAAGCACACAATGTTACCCAATAATTCCTGCACCCAGAACTGGGAGTGGGGCTCAGAAGCATATTTTCTCGGCCCACAGTCTAATCCTAGCCGAAGACTCCGGGTGATGGGAAAAACTCTACTTCTGCTGTAGTCATTAATCACTGTCCCTTTAAATACCACTGACTGCCAAAAGTTTTTGATTGCGTGGTAGTATAAAACTGATGTCCAGTGTATGAGCTTCTTGAGATATAAACTGTGCTGGAATGGCAGTAAAAGAAAGATGACAAAAGTATTTTACAAACAAAAAAAAGGAGTAAAGAGGGACGCCTCATAATGCAATAGAACATCTGTTTCCCAGTTTTCAGTGACATAAAACATGTTTCTGGCCTTGTAGTTTAAATCCAGTATCGCTTGGTATCACAGATACTATTCCTCATAGTATCTTTTTAGCACCAATTCATTGCCAAGTATAGCATGTCCTAGATCCTAAACTAGTGTAATTTTTGGTGCATTCTCATGGGATAATCACTGTATTCGTTCTAACCAACACTCGGATGTAAGCGAAGTCAAAATAAAGCTACAGAGAGTTCAGGCGAGGTCAGTACAAACTGAAACTTTCATGTTATTCTTGAAAGATCTTTGTTTTGTGACCCTGACCAGCCATTGCACCACACCAAAAGTTTACAGAGACAGCTCAGCAGTTTTCATTTTTCCCTGAATGTTTTTTTTCCTTTTCCTTCTTTATTAGCTACTAGGACAAACTTAGAACTAAGGAAAAAAAAAGTGGGGGAGGAAATCAAAGGAAATCAAGATTGTTAGAGAACAAAAAGATAGGAGAAAAATGAGACTGATTGAAAAGATGACAGTCAAAACCGGTGAAAAAATTGAACATGGCAGTCAGATAAAAAGACTCATTATACTATACAGAATCTGCCTGTCTGGGCATACGTGATGTGGTAGTGATACCACTAAAAATGCTAAACTTGGGAGCTGAATAGCAGGGAGGAAACAAGCCAACATGATTTCTTCACCTTAAAATGGAATCTTAGGAAGTGAAAGAAGTGCATGGCTCTATATGGATAAAAAATGTGGCTTAATGTATTTTAGTCTGACAAGGTATGCTAGTGAAAACCCTGATCCTACAAATGCATGTCAAGTCCTACAAGATCCTACAAGTGCACTGACTTCAGGGATTTAAAATAAGTACCTATGAATGTGTTACCAGTATTATGCTTTCTGCTGTGTTTCACAATTAGTACCTTTTATTTTCTACCCTCTACTAAAAACATAAACCATTAATTCCTTTGAACTTGTTAGGACTATCTCTATACTTGAAGTTAAGCAGAATTGATATTAAACATGTTATGATCCACGTCTGATACAAAACAGTTGTTTCCATTCTTGTGCTTCAAGGCATCACAAAATCTGAATGGCAAGTAAACCTGGTATTCTGGCTTATCCAGATGTGCTACTGCTAACAGGTAAACCCACTGAAAGGAAGGAAATGCAGTTGCATAAGCTGGCACCGGGCACTGGTTATTTCTAGCTGAATGCCAGCGGTGCGCCAGCAGTGCTATGGTCACACAATGACAGAATTCAGAAGCTTGGAGACAGTTTGAAGTGTTAGAGGATATGAGAGGTATGTGACGGCTTCATCCACCTATACTGCAAAACCCGAGGAACCCCATCAGTGTTGCCAGATCAAACCAGAATCTAAAAAGCTTGACCAGATCTCATTTGTGCACTTGGCACAAGGGCTGCATTTCAAACCATCTTCCTTTACCTGCCCATTCCTTTAGAACTATTTGTTAGCTTGTCTTGGAACTTAATTCAAAATGTTCAGGCCTCAAACCCAGTGTCTAAATGCCCATTAGGTCAATGTGATGAACAAATTTGCATGAGATTCTTGCCAGTCAAAATGGCTCAGCCTTGCTCAGCTCCAACTCCCTCAGTGATATTTCAAACTGAGAGCAGAATCAAGTTTCCAAATTACATTAATAGTCTGGTGTCTGGGAACCGTCAGCACTCCCACTGCAGTAATACCTAAGCATCTTAAAATATTTCATGTCTTGACATCATAATGATGTTTTTACTTAATTGGAAACTGAAGCACAAATTGCTAAGTGATTTGCCCCAGGTCTCACAAAATGGCCTTGGTAGAAAAGAAAATGCCTGAGTAGAACAACGTGAAACAAATGTTTGGGTTTTGGTTCACTGCTTGACCAACAACAAATAAAGGGGGAAATGAGTTAACCAAAACCCATTTCTAAAAATAAATAACTAAATAAAAAGTACAGCCATCATGGGTTTTCCAAACCACTTAGTTTTCTTTTCTGGGGTTTTCTTTCCTTTAAATATCTTCCTTTTTATTATCTGCCTTATTATTAGATCATTTTGTCAGTTTTCAGATCCAGAAACCCACAGGAGATGTAGCTTTGAAAACAGGACTTTTTTTTTTTCCCTGTATTTTATTTGTTTGTTTTGGCCTGAACACTCCAGTCCTTCAGTGACTGCTCTTCTGGAGACAAATAATTTGAAGTGAAAAAAGCACACACTTCGCAAAGCTGTCTGTCCCAATGCCTTGGTCCCACACCACCACTCTAACGGTGTAGGAACAAGTTCTGCCAGACTGAACCAGAACCAGGCATCCAGCCCACCCCAGGCACCTTCTTGCACAGCTCCCCATTTGGAAAATATCAACACAGTTCTAAAGCCACTCGCACTTTTGTCACCCCAACCCACAGACCCTTGACAAGAGGGAATAGCTGACCTAGACAACCACAGGAAGAGTCCCACATCGTTGACTCTGGTAAGGATAGTAATGCCCAAATTGTAGCACTTTGCCCGCTCTTGGGACAGTATGCTCCTGAAAGAGCTGCCACTATGTCCAGGGAAAATTGCCCTGGTTGTCAGATACCTTCCACAGGCTTCCTTTTCCCCAAACTCCTGTCTTTTTCTCGCTCTCTCAAAACTCATCAGATCCTTCAAGAAAGGCACAATGTGACACTGTTAGAAAAGAAGCCAGGAGGCTGGAGGAGGAGCTGCAGATAAAAAAGTAACTTTCTTCTTCAACCCAGAACAAGACAAGCTCACAAAGAGACAGTGTTTCAGAGCCAAGGAGTTATTTCTGAGCCTCCTTGTTTAGTTTGAGGAGCTCAGTTTGGAGACAGCAAGTACAGTTATTTTATCTCCCAGAATCAGTTAACCCTGTATAGGCCTGGCACTTAAAAGTAAAGCATAAGCCACAAATACAGTGTTCTGTAGCTTCACTTTTTCAGTGGCAAAACAGTGCAAAAAACTAATGCAATGAACTAACACTAAGCCTTTTAATATATTGCACCTAAAGTAACAATATCAGGACAATAATATCTTTAAGCTACACATCTGTCTTAATGACCAAAAACATTTTTAAAAAAATCACCCCCCCCCCCCCCTTTTCTCTGTCCTTTGCAGCTTGCTGTGTTTGAGTGATGGAGCTAGGCAGGACAGTTTCATTTCCTGCTGGTTTTAAACAATTTAACATTTTGATTTTAATATAGAAACAAATGGTTGTTGTGGGAGAGTTTCACAATTGTGCAGGCACACTTTAAAATCACTTTAATGCAACCCTCAGTTTACATAATTGATGTGATTTATTTATAAATCATGAAAATATTTTACCTCTTAAACACTTTTTTAAAAGTTTGGCAGCAAACCTATGTCTTCAGCTGAATACAAGGAACAGAATTTAGCATAATCAGCAAACCAGAGGTTTTTTTAATCTACTCACATGTAAATCCAGAGTGATTTCACCAATGCTAGTGGCGTTCATTTGGATGTACTGCTGTGTAAAATGATAACAGCTCCTATTTTGTTACTCTTATGTAGGCAATAGCTGAGACATCTTAACTTTCATTGAGACTTTGGCCTAATTTGAATATTTAATTCTATTAATAAAAAGAAAATGTTTCTTGATACAAAATAACCTAGAGAGGAACAGCATCTTGGGACAAATGATTTAAAATTCAGATAATTCAATGTCACCAGTGTTATTACCACAAAGCCCCCAGCTGGGTCCCACTGCATGGTGCAGCTCCCCAGGATGATCCCCACAGCCACCCTGTGCCCTTCCTAGGGCTGGCCCACATCAGGTGCACCCAACAACTGCTGCTGCCTGCCACCCCCCCCTCCATCATTTAACTGACCCCTATACACTGTCCTCCCACCCCAGCTGTAAGATAAGATTCCTTTCACTCTCAGTTAAGCCAATACAATTTTATTTCACGTTAGTTGCAAGCGAGGAGCACCTGCACAGTCAGTTGGCACAGCTGACACACGGTGACAAGATCAAGTCTCTGCAGCCTGGCCGCATATCCGAGCCTCTAAATGTTCAGAGCAGGTTATACTGCCTCAGGCTTGGGACATGCTAAGGGTAAAACAAAATGAGACAAAGCATAACAAAACAGCTGCTACAGGGTGATGAGCTATAATAGTCCAGACACAGAAGCCCTTTTTTAGGACCCTGTTTATAATACAACTGTTGTACTCTTCCCTCACATCTACCACTGCTTTCTCAGCATGGACGTACTGGAGCATGCAAATTGCCGGAGTTAAGAGACTGCAGCACATATTATACACACTGAACCTCCTGTAAAAAGCTGCCTTTTTCAAACGTGGCTTTGTGAGCCATCTGAAGGACCAGCTACCTCAAGGCACGCTGCACACTCTCCTGTCCTGCTGACCACTCAGCCCGGCTTAGCCCCTAAGATTTTGCTTTGCCATGGGCTGCCTGTGTGATCTTATTCCAGCCCGCCCATGGCCCTGGCCCTAGCCAACAAAAGGGTACAGGCATAACCTGGGGACAGCAGCAGGATCATGCGTGTTTTTAAGGAATAGCTGCAATGAACTGAGTCTTATGTAAACCTGGTTTAAGGGCACTTTGCTTTTTCTATGTCAGGAAAGATCAGGCTCCTGAGTTTCTCAGCCAGGCTGCACGGTTGAAGAAATGCAGGACCCAGAGCATTTGCAGCCCCCTGTAAGAGGTTTTTCAGCATAGCCCCAGGTCAAAATCCAAGTTGTTGGGCAGGGGCTTTCTCAAGTGGAAGGTGATGTGTCTGCTTGCATGAACTCGTTGGGAGAAGGCATCTTTCCCTGCATTGCCTTCACCTGTCCCTCACACCTGGGTCTCTGCATTGCAGCTCCGGGGAGACTGTTACTAGCGTGACAAGCATGTCCCCTCTGCAGCCCAAGAAGGTAAAGAAGAAGAAAGAGAAAGTGGAGCAGCCGCCCGCCATCCCAGCAAAAGGTATGAAAACAGAGAGGCAGGGGTATTTCAAACCCCAGGCACAGCCACAGAGGAGAGCAGTGTGCGGGATGTCAGGCCTCGGCACTCTGCAACCACCCCGCCTGTGGGCAACGCGTCCGTGGGGGAAGACGTGGCCAGTGCCTGCTTCTGGGACCAGGCCCGCACCCCCGTGGCCTTAGGTACGGAAGGGTTGTCACCCAGTCTAGGCCAGAGGCCTCAGACCCCTGTAAAGGAGGGGAGAGCAGGACCTCTGCCACAACATTCACACTCAAATGGAGGATCAGAGGTAGGCAAGAAGAACTCTCACTTTGGTGAGGGAAGCCAGCACATTGCTCTCTTAAAAAGTGGGGGTGCACTTGAGCGGTCAAGCAAGATGAGCAGATAAAGATCAACCTTTTGGGAATCTCATTTTCAAAGAGGATTTGGGTTGCCTCTGGGGTCAATCACACAAAGTCTTGGGTGTGCTTTCTGAGCACTGCCACCAGTGCTGACCCACTGGCAGAGGGGAAGGAAAGGAGCCAAAAGTTTTCTGTGCATCAGATCACAAGCGACCAGTCCTCAAGAGGTGTCTTTGCTCTCTGGCTTCTGCACACGACAGCATGATTTGTATATCAGATTCTTTAATCATGATTTTTTCCGATTCATAAGCCCTATGCTTCATTGTAAAGCAAGTTATCTGAAATACAGTTAAGCTTTATAAAAGTGTAACTACATATATTTATTTACTCCTAATCTGCTATAAATCTGTAATTTATAAATTTCTAATGCATATGTTAAAAATGACAGTGAATTATAATAACATGAAATGACCCCTTAATATTTATTTCCACAGCTCCAATAGCCAATAATTTTCCTAAGCCCAAGCTCTTGAAACCTCAAAGAAAATTGATCCTGGTAAGTAATTTTCTATAACATTTTCTCCATACTATTCTCTCAATATAATTGCCATAATGTTGCCAGAACTCCAGGTTCAGAAGCTATAAATTAGCATAAAAATTACACAAGTGGTTTTTTTTTACTGTTGTTGTTTTTTTATAAAGTAATATTTCTTAAAGTGATAAATTGTCTTGGCCCTTTTCATTTGGAGCATTAGGTTACAGTGGATTATGTTTTCCAGCTTTCTTGCAGTCATTGTGTCTACAAACTTAGCCTGCTCTTAAACGAAACCTGCTATTGATTCTCACATGCTGCTGGGAGCTGGCGCTTTGGAAAAAAAACATCCGTTACTGGCAGAAGCACAACCACACCATCACACTGCCTTTGAGACATTTCAGGTCAAAACCAGGGCCCTGATTCCGCCCCACAGTGGTGTAAGTCAGCAATAGCTGAAGTTGCAGGAATGAATATATGTATAGAGCTTGTATGAAAGAAAAGAAAAACTCAGATGTGGTTTCTGTTGGATATGAGTTTCTGTTAAAAAACAAAACAAACCCCCAAACCTGCGGGTATTTGCCAGACAGATCAGATAGATGGGCAGATTTTTCTCTGCTTTAGTAACAAAGCAGTACCTGGCCAAGACATCTGGGGTAACAGAGACAGTTTTATACCAACTAACCTCAGCTGCCCTATAACGAGGCTGGCTTGCAGGGCTCCCTGTGCAGTCAATAGGCAGAGGTGAGTCAGAGCAGGAGCCTGATGAGATGCTCCATGTTGCCTTTCGGGGGGATCCTTTCTCCCTTTGCTGGCGATGCAGAGCCCAGGGTGACTAACTCCCTAACTTTGGCACCTGAGTGAAGGTGGCTGTCTAAAGTTAGGCGGTGTGAATAACACAAATGCCTCTGTGATGGCTTCACTTTCAGATGAGGACTGGAACTGGGAACCTTCCCACCAATTGTCAGCAAATGTTCTCTGCTCTTTTAACATGGTCAGGGTACAGCCCAGGGTACTTGGGCACAGTGCCAGGTGGCTCCAGCTCAGCTTAAATCTCGTGTGATGCTGCTTCACCTCTCCTCCCTGGTCACACAGGGGTTGTGCCTTGGCCAGCCTCCATTTGTACCAGTAAGGTATCAGTAAAGGAAGAGGTAAAGTTTTAAAAGCCCATGAAAAAAAAACAAACAAAACTGTGTTAGCCACTGTGTCCCAGCGCATGGCTATGCCAGAGATCCGCTAACCTTCGGCCCTCCTAGGAAAAGCTCTCATCGCTTAAAGCACTCAGACTCTGCCTGCAGGTCAATAAAGCACATCAACACACTGAACTTGAGGTAAATCTGTTTCCAGATGCTTTTTCTTTCTGGAATAAATCCAGGGATGGGGGCCACAAATAGCTATTTACTCTTCCCTTCCCACCATGGAACCCCAGACAAGGTTTAAGCTCTTTGGAGGAGAGCAGCAATAAACCCTTCTCAAACCCTGAGATCTGCTTTGTTTTCCCTAGCATGACTGAGCACCCGTGTGCCACCAGCAGCCTCAGTGTTAGTGCCTCGCTGTCAGACTCGAGTCTGGCAGCTGCTTCCATACGTGGCTCTTTTCCCTTTCACACATTACCTTGGAGTGCACCTGAAGAAACATCACAGCCTGCAGAAAACACACAATCTATGGGTGAGAGTTAGCTTTTAGTTGAAAAATAATTCAACAAATGTTGTCCAAGGGATTTTCAAGACACAAACTCACCTAGTGGTACTTAAAAGGCAGAAAACTAAACCCAAGACAGTCCATAAGGCACATTCAGAAGCTGAGCAGGACACTCCCCAGAGCTGTTTCCCATTTCTCTTGCCTCTCTCCACAACCCATTTGTTTAAACCCCCATGTTTTAGTATTCTCAGGGAAAAAAAAAAAATCATTCTTTTCTCTTTTAAATTTTCTTTTAGTGAGAAACCTAAACTAACTGAAGTAAAAAAAAAAATCAACAAAGATATGAAATGGTAACAATTACAGAATTCAAATTCATCAAAATGGAACATTTTGTTGGTTTCAGCATGTCTCCTCATTTTCTTAATTCACAAAAATTTCTCAGATTTAAAATTTTCAATCTGCTTTGGGGCAAGAAAAAATGTTATCGCCACCCTGCCAACTTTCTGCAGGATAAGAGATTTTTTTTCTTTTCAACTGCAATTATTTCAGAGTTGCTGTCTGCACTAGTTTTTTTTTTACAGATTTTACATAGTTGCTAGGTAATAGCCCTTGGAAAGCCAGACTCAAATTGCTGAGTATCTGGACTTCTTCTGCAGCTTCCCATTGCAATCCAAAGAAGATACCACACTAGGAGAATATTCTAGAAAACCTAAGCAAACAAGCTTGATTATAAGGGAACATTACAAAATAATTCCAGTGTTTTGGGAAAATTTTTGTAATAACCTAAATACCAGCAAAATTATTTCCAGAGGACATGTGCTTCTGGTTTCCTGAAAGATGTTTATAATAAGCTAGAGAATTTCTTTTGTTGTTAACATGCTAGAGTGGATTGCAGTATAATTTTACAAGAATACAATAACCTGGATAAAATATGGACATAATCTCAATGAAAATTAAAAAAAAGAGAAAGCCTAATATCATGTTCAGTTGCACAGCCTTGAGTAAAGTCTTTTAAAAACTCCGCTTATGTCATATTGCTTTTGCTTTAGCCAGAACAAGAATTCTATGCTCCCCTTGTTGCAAAAATATTCCCCATCAGTGTCATTCTCTATTAGCATCAATGAGAAATGTGTACAGATCAAAGGAAATAGAGATGCTGAAATGCAAAAAGGGATGGTTTTTATAGCATGTAAGAAGCACAGAGAGTCATTAGGAAGACGAAAATTCTAGGGGCTCACAAATCTGTCTCTCTAAGGGCTGTTCCACCACAGCCTTAAGTACTTAGCCCTTTGAGTTGGTAGAGACAAATCTTATACTTCTTCAAACGAATTTTCTGGTAAGCCTTTCATTGCCTCCTAGAGATTCATTGTCATAGTCCAAGAGTTTTAGGTGCAGAACATCTAAATGAAAAGGTTTCAGTGTCTTCATGAAGGTTTGCATCACCAAACTTTTAGAAGATCTTGTGTGGAGCTAGTGGAAATAATTTGATTTCAAGTCAGACCAAATTCTGCAATCTTTACGTATGCAAAATTTTTGTTGACTTCATCATCTTCACATTAAACTTTAAGGGAAAGACTACCTGCACAGATAAGGCAGGATACAGGGAATCTTCCTGATTCTGCCTCTGACTTTTGCGGCCTCTGCCAAGTCAGAAATCATCCCACTTTGAAATCAGATAAATGCATCCCATATTATAAATGATCCCCTTGGGTCTAGTTCTTTCAACGTGTTGTAAATGTAAAGCACACAGTACATACAATTTGGCTTCAGCAGCTCCTGCATTGACGAATCTCCTTACCAGAGCGTATCTGGTTTCTCTTGTTACCCAGCACAGAATATGCATTGGTCCTGTGTGATTTCTGGATCAGAGGTTTTCCAGAGACCATATTGGAGCTATTTCTGAGAAGCATCCCACTACCCACAGCTCATGCACCACAGACAGCACTGTTTGTCTCAGCATGGTTTGGATCACTGGAGGCCTGGTGCTACATGATTGCTGAGATTTTCTTTTGATGATGATTATGTAAAAGCTACTTGAGAAACTGGAAGAGCTTATGGTTATCTAAGATTGAGGGAAATTTCTGGAAGTCATTTTGGTGACAGCTCAGAGATCTGGATTCCCAGCTTTTACAGATGTATCAGAAATGAAACACTCAGATTTTTTCTTTTTTTTTTTTTTTTTCTCTCTCTCTCTTCCCCACCCACCCCAGCTTTGAAAAATCCCATCCTTATTTATCATTATAGGCTAAGTGCTGACAATGTGCTGAGTGCCAGCCAGTGCATGTCAGGACAGTCCCTGCACTGGAAGCGCTTACTCAGCAGAAAAGCGTGTGAAAGCCTGGGATCTGCAAGCATTCAACCAAAGCACAGCTGTCCTGTGTCTGTGAGGCAGAAGGGTGTTGTTTTGAGCAGGAGCTTGACGGGTGTTTGACACTTGTGGAACTGAGAAAGACATGATTTGGTCTCTTCTGCATGTATTCAGCAAAATTAAGCTTATTTCATGTTTAGCTCATTGTTCTACATCAGTGTATACTCCTGAATCAAGCAATGAAGAAGGGTGCTCCTAGAGCTGCCCAGAAGCTGAAGTTTCCTTCATCAGAAAAATCGTTTCAACATTTAGGTTTCAGGAGTACAAATAAGCAAGCAGACCCACTGTATACCAGAACCAGTGACTTAGAGTCCTTCTGGGGAAGGGTCTAGATGTGCAAGTGAATGATCTCTTTTTCATCTTACAATTAAGTACTACATCATTCAAGCCAGTCTTATACCTATTCACCAAGCTATCTAGCCAGGAAAGGTAGGCTAGTCAGCTTTTTGCATGACTAGTAGAATTCCTGAATAGTCTTAACATGCAGGTACCACTCCACTGTCCCTTTCCTTAAGAAAAACAAAGAAAGTGAAATACTGTTCAGTAACCTCATATATTTCAGATCTGAGAACAATCGGGTCTCCTTTTCGCCTGCATGATTTTAAATTAAAAGCTATGCCACCCTCTGTTAGAAGAGTTGTTTTCTCCACAACATGTAACAATCTGTGATTTAAGTCCTCAATTTCTCAAGGCATTATTGATCTCCACAGACTTCAAGTAACATTTTACATATGATATACAAAGAAGAATTGAACTTTTTTTTCTTGACTCCCTGCGATTCTTGAATATTTTCATCCAGTCCACATAATTCTTTTCTCTGTCAGATAAATAATCCTTTTTTATCAGTCTTTCATTAGGATGTGAGAAGTCCTTAGGAATATTTCTTCACGAATATCATTTACACATTCAAGTTGAAACTCAGAATACAACATATTCAAAACATCTGAGTTATGCCTGCATTCACATTCAGATCCTGCATTGCTATCTTCAGCCCCAAGAAGGAACAGTTTGTGTAAATACAGAAAAGCTCTTGCTTGAATTGAGCCAAGGATTGTGTATTTACAAAGTCCCACAGCAGATGATTTTTGTGCGATAACACCTTTGGAGTAAAAAATGTGTCTCACTAGAAAACTAAAGTCCTTGAACCTTTCTGAAGGATAAAGAGAAATAATCCTGATTTCCAGCAATGTTGGTTTGGTTCAGAATCTAGGAGTAATTCTGCAGCTGTAAAAGGAATAAAGCATTAACAAAGGGACTATTCTGCAAAAGCTGTTAAAACAGGCTGGACAAACTTCTGCTAGGTACATTTAATTCTGTTAATGAAGAAAGATGGACTGACTAACTCCATATAAACACTACCAGCTCTATATTTATGGGATTCTGTTTCTTTAAAATAAAATGATTCAATGGGCCTTAGTGAATCACCTTTGTCTTTGTCCCTGATGTTGTTATCGTAACTTCTGTGGGATTTAAAAGCAAAATTTAGATGCAGTGCTGAAAGAGGGTTCACAAATCGACACAGACATTGTTTCCAGTGATGAAGCCTCTTCTAGGGATTAAAAACCAGACATCTTAGAGGAAAGAAACTATCCTTTTTAACTGATAGTACCACCAAAAATCATACTTCCTACTCCACGATTTTCCAATGTCATATTTTTCAGCCTTGGCACAGAGAGCACAATGGCTCTGTTGATATTCCAGAGCTCTTACTAGCCAGCAGTTGCATTTCTGAGGAATAATTCATCTTGCAGATCTAGCTTCGGTTTTTCGCAAAAGTCTGCAGAAGTCATTTTGAAGTCCCTCTCTTCCAAAGCTAGCCCCTGTTCCTTAGGCAGCACATAGTTCTCTCCCATCAGGGTATTCCCACAGAGAGCAGCAACAGTCTGCCCCGATGCCTGAGCCCACCCCGTTGGCCTGCAGAGTTCTGCCTGGGCACGGTCTGATTCTGTGTGCTCAGGCGTTCCCGAGCCGTGCCATCAGGACAGTATCAGCACTTTCCCTGGGGAGCGATGTGCATAGCATGAATACAAAACACAGTGTCTCAGATATGAAAAGGAAAAGGCCCAAACTCTGAGTTTGGACTATGCAAAAGAAAGGGAGAGGGAAAATGGTAGTTGCAGCATGTTGTTGCTAAGAGAGACCTACATCGTGTCACTGCAGCGGGCTGTGGAGTAACCTGGAGAAAGGCACAATTGCTAGAGACTGTGCCAAACAAACCTCACCACCACCTCTTGACTCCATACTTTTCCCGTTTGCGTTTCTTGCAGCGTGCACCCAACAGCAGTGTGGCTAGCCCATAGGCGACAATTTCCCCTGTACCGGTATTCAGAGCAGCAAACATGCATAATTGGCAAGGCTTGACCTAATCCATTCACCCACAAACACGGGACCTGGCAGTGAGGGTAGGGTTTCGTTTTTAATGTTTCTGCAGGAATTCTGCAGGAATTGTTAAACTCTTGACTGGAACTTTCTTGAAATATGCCTGTTAAACCCCAAAAACGTAAAAGGTGACAAGTCAATTTGGTCTATAAGTGTAATTTTCTTACTCTCATCCCTAATTAAAGTCATTCTGCATCATATCCCAAACAACTCCATCACGTGCAATCATATAGACACTGAATTCCAAGGCAAATATCTGCAGCAGTAGTCAATTAAGTATTTAAGACTGAAGTGAATAGGCAAGCGAGCCCTTGTCTGCTTATTTTGATAGTAAGCTAGAATCAGGGGATTATTATTTTTTTTAAATTAGAAACTCACATTCATTTTGTCATTTTCACAATAACTGTTGAGGTCATGGAAGAGCAAAGACTACAGCAATCCATGAGTGAAAGCTGGCAGCAGTTGTTTTTCCAGACAAGTTAAAATTATGAGGTTATTATTTGCTTGTTTTATCTATACCTATTTACAAATGTGGATAGAAGTGGTTTTAGTTAAAACTTAAAAACTTTCAGTCTGACAGTTCTCACAGTAAACATCCTCGATGCTGCCAAGAAACAACCCAGCTAAGCCAAGGAAGAGCAAAATTGACATTCCTGGTAATTATGACATAAAAATCAGAGTAATTTTCATTAAAATCTCAACCCTTCCAGGTCTTTTCTAACACATTTATATACTGGACAAACCCAATAAAAACAAAACTGAGTATACACACATTTAAGTTTCTTTTAGATATTCTCGTGATAGACTTTGCAGATTGTTTTTTGAGAAAATGTTCCTATAACTGAATTATTTCACACAGTTGCCCAAGGGAAGCCCTGTGACTGGAATAAACTAAAATTAAACTGGAAGAGATCTGGAAGAAGAATCATTTTGCATTTGCCAGAAGATACACTGGAAAATGATGACTCTTCCTAATTTATATTTCTTCAAAGGGTATGATCCCAAGACAAGATGAAAACAGATGCACAAGATAGAAGTCTACATCTAGAAATGCCACTTTGGAAAAGAACTCTATTTGAATAAATCATTTCCATATAATTTAAGAACAATGATGTAATTTTTCAGGAAACGACACTGTAGCCATAGAAATCCCAATGACCCCCTAGATGAAGAGCTGGGATGGAAAGAAAGAGGCGAACAGCCAGTCATTTGCTGTCTCTTCCTCTTCTGTCCTAGTATCAGTCCCACCTCTAAGATCAGTTATTAAAGTCACCCTGTTGTTCTAAAAAGGAGGTGGTGGCAGGATTCCAGGCTGACATTGCCAAAATGGTATCCAATCCAAATGAGAGATGAAATCATAGAATTAGTTTTCTTTCCCTGCCTGTTCAAAAAAATTGTTTTTGGACAAACAAACTATCAAAATTAAATTAAACATATGGTTGATAAATGAAGTACAGAAAAGCGCACGAAAAAACAACCCTGGCTACCATACGTACTTTATAGTAGTGTTGGCTTCCATGCACTGTTATTACACATCCTTCGCTGAAAACTGTATACCCTTCACAATTTTGAACCTCCTGTGTGTTTCCTCATATTTTCAATCAAATTATTACATACTAGAAATATGCATAAGGGAAATTATTCTACACATTTTATGGTTTGCTGTTGCTTGTAGCAGTAATTGAAGTACCTTTTCCACTTATGAAAGTACTAATTTTATTTGGTTTTATTGCTTTTCTAGATGCAATTATTTATTTAGTGTGTTTTGGTTTTATTAAATTATGTTTACTATAGGAACATCATAAAAATGTATGAAAACAACACATCAGCCACTACTGCCCAATGACCTGTTTTGGGGAATCTAGTGTTATTTTTCATATCCAAACATAAATAGAATAAAGTAAGAATAAAGAGATAATCTACACTGGAAAACAATGCAATTTTGAGTTAACACAATAAAACACCTGGCCAATATGATTTCATAAATCTTAGTTCTAAAATTTACATGAGCTGGGCGTTGAGGTGGCTATTTTAGGATGTGACATTTTCTAAATGGAAACATAATATGAAATGCAATTAAACAGCAAAGAAGAAAGCATATACAGATTTAGCATGCCCTGAGCAACTGATTTCTACAGAACAATGAAAATAGTTCTACTTCAAAAGGTGTACTGGGTCAGTCCTAGGAAATGTGGAGTTTTACTCTGGCAGTGATCAATAGTTGTTTGGAAAGTTTTATCAGATATGTTTTTAGGATGCTTTTTGTGTGCATCATATCATGATGTTCAGGGGCTGAGATGACTTCCACTAAAGTCAGTAGTAAAACTACTGTTACCTTCAAATAGAGGCTAGATCTGCTATCTCACACTGAGAATAAAATCTTCAGTATTTGCTGTTTTTATTGCAATGTCCAGCATCAACTCAGCTTCTACATTTAGCTGGCATACTTCCTACTGGAAAGATAGGTAGATATAGCTTTGAAGTCTTAAAAGGAATCTTTAACATATCAAAAAGGCAAAACCAAATGCCTAGATACTTTCAGGCTATAAAGAAGAGAGATGTAAAAAAAATAATTAATCGGAGCAGCTGACAGATTTTCTCTAACTTTTTATTTTAACTCTAAGCCAGGATAGCATGGATGTCTTTCTATATGTGTTTTAGTTCACTCCGATTATTTGAACAAAGGAATGTGACTTTCTTTCTGTGTTACATATGAGATCAGGTTGCAGTCTACAGGAAGTCTTTTTACATCATAACAGCAGAGAAATCCACAAAAACAGGAAGTTTTGTGTGGTTAACAGTGGAGCATTTAGTAGTGAATGAGGACCAGAAGCGCAGAGAAAATAGGACTACCCATGCAAGGTGGGGAAGACAATGTGAAGAATTGCATAGATTACAGTCCTGCAGACACAGAGCCCTGCAGATGGTCTTTACTCACATGTACAATCAGCTGACTTCAGTGATACTCCTTGCAGCAGCAGCTGCACAAAGTATTTCAGGATCAGATCTACATAGAAGAAATAAGATTAAATTCATGCTGGAAAATTGTAAGCTGATCCACCCAGAGGGAAACAATCTGAAATGTAGAGAGTCAGCAACCGTCAAGGCAAAATGAAAGGATTCCAGAAAAGTGCAAAAGACAGGAAGCAGGGGAGCACAGGGACTGATTTCAGAGGATATTAGATGTTTATCTTTTTAGCCAGAAGACAATATAATAATTACTCAAGCACATTTCAAGGAAACAGAAATCATTTATGTTAAATCAGAAAGGAATAAATAGCGGTAAATAAAACTTAAGGAAACTTGCCATTGGAAAATACTTTTTTTTTTTTTTTCATTATAAGGCTTAAATACTGTATGGAAACCTTGGTTTATGAACTTTGAGTTAGTTTTCAATTTACAACTGGCAAAGCCTTTCTTGGTCTTAGAAATACAAACTTTTCTATAAGGTAGAATTTTGTGACTGCAACAAATTGCATGGCTGATTTTTTTGTATATATGTATTTTTAAATAGTCCATTTTAGTCTTAAATTTGAGGACAACAGAGCCACAGCAATTTACGAAAGTGAAGAAATCCCCCTGGAATGACAGTAACAACTCAACCCATTTTTTTTGCCACCTTATGCAGAACATTAATACACTTTTTCTGTTAAGAAACATAATGAGAGGTACTGTGACTGTCAGTGATTAAAGATGTAACTGGCAAGCAAACCTGGCACATATGTTTCAAATTGTGGAATTTGTGAATAGTTAAAATTAAATTGGGAAATGTAAGATAAAAGTGACCAAACATGTTGCTAATAGACATCTTTCAAATGTGCACTATTTGAACTGTCAAATTAAAGCAATCAATGTTTAAGAAACAAGGAGAAATTGGACATGAAGCTAAAAATCCTATCTCCTATTTCCTTAAATGTTTCCTTTTTAAAAAATATTTTTATTTCATCATATTTGAACTAACTTTGGTGCAGAGTAAGCTTATTATGAGCAGAGTAGAACTAGCATGTGTGAGAGAAGAAATACACCCCATTCTATAGAATATTTGAAGTGACTTTTACATTCAACGATAATGACATTGTAACTGTAATTTGTTGTTTGTTTCCTAGCCAAAAATTGCAGAGGAGAATTTAACATACGCTGAACTTGAACTTATGAAGCCAATTCAGGAAGCCAAAGGCATTCCCAGTACGACAGTCTACGCACAGATACTCTTTGAGGAGAACAAGCTGTAACAGTTCATGCCTGTATAAATGTCCTTTGTCTGTGTTCTATTTAATTCTTGCTGTGCTGTTTATTTATAAAGATCATACAAATGTCCATATTTTTTTATTGCCGTTCATGTGCTTCTATAATTCTATGAGACTTTTATACAAAATGTAGTTGAAAGTAATCATAGAAAAAGCAGCTGGTCTACAAGTGACACCCAGAGACACCCCACCCCTGTAGTGTTTGCCCTTCCTCTCCCCCATTGAAAAGGGAACTAAGTTCCACCTGGGGCATTTTCAATGCTAATCATTATTCCTTCTTTGACACTAATGCAACAAGTCCAGCTGCAAACATGGACATCTGAGCAAGCCTCAGAAGGACTAGTGGCAGGATCCATGCACATCAACCTGCTTCTCAAGATGAGGACCATTCATCAGGAAATTCATCAAATTGCTGCTGTTTATCCCATAAAAAATAATAATTCAGTAAAGCTGCGACTTTTTTTTTCACAGTAAAAGGAAAGCTAGAATTACTTTTTCTGCCTTCTATCCCCCCAAAATAGTTATCAAAAGGTTTGGTTTCTATATTTTCTTTCTAAATGACATTGCATTTAACAACTTACATTACCTTTAATAAAGCCCTCCTTCAGTGCTTAAAATCAAACACTTCAAAATAATCCAAAGGAAACATTCCTAGGTAAACCATATCAATTTGAGGAAGAATATTTATGGCTTGGGAACATTTTCCAGGATTTGATGGTTTTTTTTAAGTTCTGGTTGGGGATAGGAAAAACTTGATAGCAAGAGACTTCCACAGAACCGGGACGCTTTTTGGCCTTGCTCTAGACTGGTGCTTCTAAACCTGCAAAAGAGTCCTCCTGTGGCCTACCTTAGTGAGCTGCTATGATGTGAAGTGACATGGAGGAAAAATCACAGAGCATCTCCTTTAGTATGGAGCAGACTCTGTAACACCCTGCTCACTTATCTTGGAGCTGTTTCTTTCGAAAGGCCAGGGCTTGGGAGATAGGGAACTGAGTCTACCGTGAGAGCACAAGATACTCTTCCTCTCGCTTCCCCTCTTGTTAACTGAGAAGGGATTTTTCCTTTTCCTATGATACACATTCATGAAAATGGGATGTTCTCTGGCATCCCAGGCACATCAGCCATGAAGGATAGCTGGATTGGTATTTTCAAGCTCCTAAATTTGCAATGCCCAATTTCCACTCAAGGTCAGGGATTGGACACCCAACGCCTTTCAGCCCTCGGGAAGCTTTAGCCCTTGAGTAACCACAGAGTTAATGCGGGAAAGAGAAAAGCACGGGCTCTTTATCTTACTATCAGCTCCTCAAGATCTGATGTTCAGCATGTGCCGAGCCCCTTGACAGGCCACAGATTCAGCAGCATAAGTATGGATTTTGGAATAGTGCTTGCAGCCCTTGCATTTTGAAAATCTTAATCAAGGTGATCCAAGTAGGTTCCTCCTTCACAGGTCAAGCTATTTAGCGATACAGCAACTTCATTCCAGGGCTCAGAGCACAGCTAGGAACCCTTACAGTAGCGCTCATGATGCTACTCTCAATTAGCATGTGAGAGCAGAGGGCAGCAGTAGCAATGCAGGAAGGGGGACACATGACAAAGGGACAGAGCACATCCCTGCCTTTTGGAGGGTTCCCCCAGAGTAAGCAAATCTCTATAAACTGCTTTTTAACTTTTCTTGAATGGAGGTGCAGATTACGTGGCATATATAAAAAGTTACCTTGCAGTCAGGGTGGTAGATATAAAATGTAGTCATTTGCTTCCATGCTAGTTAAAAACATCTTCTATAAAAGAAGAATTTAAGAAAGGCTTGGCAGGCTGGCCATTATGCATAGTACTAATTCCATTCTTACCTCCTCATCAAAGCAGTTCTTTCCAAACTAAAGCCAGTTTTTATCAATAGGTTTGTTGCTAGTAATTATTTGCATTTTAAATATTTGGGTTTGTTTCACCTTCTCATTATCCCAGGAGTTTAATCACCCAACAAAATGGCATAATGTCTTTCCTTATTCTCTGATGAGCTCTCACTGGCAAGAGGAATCAACTCATTGACCAAAAAATTGGTGCTAAAAAGTCATCAAACATTCAGGGACCAGACAGAGTTTGACTGAATATTCAGAGAAAACAGCATCTGTTAGGTAGACAGCTATAAGGAAGAACTTAGAAAGGTATAGAACTTATTAGGAATTCCTTTGGAATTAAAAATACAACCCTAACACCTTAATAATTTGATCACTTAGTTGTAAAAACTTTTTAAAGTTTGGTAATATGAACATTGCTTTTACATACAACTGGCCAATATGCCCATTGTTCAGAAAAGTCCACTACTGTATGTTTATAGCCAGTATTTTAATGAATACTATTCTTTGTGTATTAATATTTTATATATTCTTGTTTATGCTTCATATCTAATTCCCCGTAATAATAGTTAATTGAACTAAATAAATTACCTTTTTTGCTGAGATAAGTTCTCTCAGTCTTTGTAGGATTTATTACTTGCTAGAGAATGATACGAAGACATGTTTTCATCTCATACTTGACATTTAGACAATCCAAGGAGATGGTAATTGACTTTTTCATTCTGCAGAAAATCCCAAGATTTTAAAAAGTTTGTGACTGACTTCAGATGACAACAGAATCCAGAAAGGCAACAGACCATCCAAGTGAAAGGAGGGTCATATTGTTGGAGAAAGTAAAACATCATCCTGTCCCTTAAAATTAATTGTACACCTTTAAGTTTAAAACCAACTCACTTGAAAGAATACGGAGAAGAAATTTTCACCAAGTGTAACGGGCTTTAATGGAAGAAATGTAGAATGAGTTGGGTTTAGCTCCTTTTAGCAGGAAACACAAGGCAGAATTCACTCTGGCCTAACTCCCTCTGGCTATAGCAGAACAGCAGCAGAGCTGAATGTGGTCCACTGCTCTTTTATGACAGGAGCTTCCATGAAGACTCTTAATACCATATTTAGTAACAATTGGAGTCTGCTGAGTCACATAATTTTGGTTACTCCTTCTGTTGTCATTGGTAAAACATGGCCCAGTGCTGAAATTTTAACAAATACAGCTCTATTAGCTTCACACAGACTTAGTGTAAGATTGTTAAACGTTAATGTACTGCACCCTATAGCTTTAAACAGAATTAGAGATGTTTACAGCTTTGGTTAAATGCACCTTGTTCCTCCACATTAAATTTTATTGCCAGAATTCTCCATCAGCAAATAGGAGTAAATCATATTAGTGTCGCAGGCTGCGTGGGGGTTGATTCTGCAGCCCAGGGAAGGGGTGTTTTATCACTCTTTATTACAACTTTCTAATTGGTAGGTGTGGCTGGAATGTTATATCTGTAATTACAAGCAAATTATTTGGTTTAGAATAACTGTAACTTAATTGTGGGGTTCTCTTCATTAAGAAGTTCAATCAACTTGTGTCCTTAGCTAGGGTTTGGCCATAGCAGGACTTAACCAGATGAGGTTTTATTTGTTATTTGATACGCAGATCAAATTCTTTTTTTTTTTATTTTGTTTTGGTTTGTTTTGCTTTGTGTTGTTTTGTTTTGGTTGGTTGGTTGTTTTTTTGTGTATGTGTGTTTGTTTTTAGGACTTCTCCAAAACACCTCTGGTGAGCAATATCAGGATGCAAAAATCTTTTGGGGCTTCAGTCTAACTTGCCAGGGTGAAAACATAAGAAATCCTAAATTCTAGCAGATAGCAATTGTTCTTTGGAGTTTCTTGCACATCTGAAATATTCTTATTTGGTATGCTTTGTTCAACACTTAGTATGTCTCCATTTTATTTACCTTGGTTGTGAGGTAAAGCAGATAGAAAGACTGCATGTCAGTTGAAGAACTGAAGACACCAAGTTTGTATTATTTCTCACAGAAAAAAAAAAAAAAAGAGAGAGAAAGAGAGAAAGTAAAGTAAAGATGAAACTGAATTTGAGGTGTCAGCTAGTCCATCACTTGTTCTCAAGCTTGGACCAACTCAGCCTGACTTAACTTGACTCAGTGTGGTAAAGGCTGCTCTGACCTGTTCTCTGAACCTTAAAGTGATAGGGTTCCATATTCTCCTCATGAACTGTTTCCACAGCCCTAATCATTCAAAATGTTTCCTAGCATATAAGCTATATCTCCTTGCCTTTTCTGCAGCAGACACACAGAACTTCTCTCTTTCCTTTTACGAGCCTCCTTCATATTTGAAGACTGCTACGTCTAGTGTAAGGAAGGTTGAAAAAAGAATTCTCTCAACTCTGTCAACCTCAATTCTGTCAGGCTTTCTTCATATAAAGAACAAATGATTCCTGACACTACTTTTCTGGAAACGAGTAACCAAATTATTCCAGAGGAAATGCTTATTAACACACCATGCCCTGGAAATTCAGGCAAATGGGTAGGTCAGGTTCTGAGCTTGCTTCTAAATCCCATTTGGAGTACCAGCCACAAAGGAAAAAGCCTGCTGAAACACCCGCACAAAACATGCCATAGCTCCAAAACAACCCCTCTCTCTGGCTATCTCAGCCCCTTTTAGTAAATTTGGCAGCTATTGCATACTCCAGTATTTCTGCTAAGAGGCTAAATTTTGAAGCAATGTGCTCTGACTGAATAACAATAGGTAGGCCGAGAGTCCTGCCGCCGTGTTATGTTAACTCTGGCGTTCCTCACCAGCACTGCAGGGAAGTTTGCAAAATCCTCAGAGTCTTTTCAGTCTTTGACAGCCCCAGTCAGAAATTAAGCCCTTGTAAAGCCTCCAGCTGGTATCTGCTCGGTATTTCATTTCAGTAGCTAGCAGCTAGTCACTACAGTCACATTTCTCCCTGATGCGCAGAGCCTGGGGCTCTCCTGCATCTACCACCAGGGAAGTTGGAGGTTGTGTGGAAGCTCAGCTGCGTTCTGGGCCTGGATAGAGAAAAACCCTGGGGAAAGGCACTTCTCACCTCCCTGCATGCCTGCTGTGTGTGGCCCTCTTCAACACAAGCTGTTGAGTTCAACTCAAACTTTCCTTCTTGGATTTTGTTTGAGTTGTTAAGCCAAGTTAAAATACAGCAGTAATATTTCACAATAAGGAAGTGAATGAGAACACTACAGCACATCATGGCTCTGTACATTGAGAACCCCACATGAGAAGACAACCTTTGGGGGCTTTTGCCTTCCTCTGAATGGCATTTGGGCACAGTTGACAGCAGATACAGTACATAGGTCCAAATTTTTCCTTAAGAAATTAAACATCGATACTTTTGGATTATCCTCAGGAAAAATAAGGCCTCCAGGAAATTCTCTGACTGCTAACAGTTTTCTCTTGACACTGGAGGGAAGCACAGCACAAGGACCAGGACACCACAGGAAAAGGAGGAGAGGAGAGGAGATTTGAGGAGATTTGAGGAGATTTGAGGAGATTTGAGGAGATTTGAGGAGATTTGAGGAGATTTGAGGAGAGGAGATTTGAGGAGAGGAGATTTGAGGAGAGGAGATTTGAGGAGAGGAGATTTGAGGAGAGGAGAGGAGAGGAGAGGAGAGGAGAGGAGAGGAGAGGAGACTCGAGGAGAGGAGACTCGAGGAGAGGAGACTCGAGGAGAGGAGACTCGAGGAGACTCGAGGAGACTCGAGGAGACTCGAGGAGAGGAGACTCGAGGAGAGGAGACTCGAGGAGAGGAGAGGAGAGGAGAGGAGAGGAGAGGAGAGGAGAGGAGAGGAGAGGAGAGGAGAGGAGAGGAGAGGAGAGGAGAGGAGAGGAGAGGAGAGGAGAGGAGAGGAGAGGAGAGGAGAGGAGAGGAGAGGAGAGGAGAGGAGAGAGGAGAGGAGAGGAGAGGAGAGGAGAGGAGAGGAGAGGAGAGGAGAGGAGAGGAGAGGAGAGGAGAGAGGAGAGGAGAGGAGAGGAGAGGAGAGGAGAGGAGAGGAGAGGAGGGGGATGGGAAAGTTATCAATTTCAAACATGGTAACTGGCGATGTGTCCTCCCCCTACCATAAAAGCAGACAAGGAGCCAGGAGCTGGTGAATACCGCTCAGAGGTGCTACACCACTTCCTCCACGTCCAATTCTCCTCTCCAAGTGTAGGAACTAGAAGGGAAATTGCACAGCACTGTCTGTGAAGAGGTTTTTCAGGCAGGCAGTTAAGCAGCTTTACAATCCTCATTTCCACTGTACTAGCCCTGTGGCAGAGAGGCAAATGGAGAATCCTGGCCTAAGTACTCAGAGCAGAGAGGATGAACAAAGTTGTTAGCCAGCTGTTATTATTCTATAAGGCACCTCTATCCCTTAAATAGTCCTGCCTTGCAATGGCACTCTGCTTTCACTGCAACATGTGCCCTTCAAATCCCCCAGGGAAAAAACATAGCTACACACATTTCTACCTCTGCTTCCTCCTTGCTTGCTCTCAAAGAGCAGAGAATAGAAGAGCTGTGTCCTGCCAGGAAACTAACTGAAAAGCCAAAATGAGTAAATCACTGTGCACATGACAACAGCAAATGGCAAAGGCCACTTCTATGTATCACTATAAAAAATAACATTAATTGGGATGCTTTGCAATTTCCTGTACAACCCATAATTAGGTTAGATAAGAAACTAGCAGTGTCTAAGTGCTATAAATGTCTAAATTAAGTTATTTTGAAAGTGCCCAGCACTTTGACATTTGAGAGTTCGAAGTAATTGGGGTATTGAAATAAAATTGCTTCTGTTATTTAAAAGGTCATTATCTTCTTCGAGTAGATATATGAGGACTATTTTCCACTCTACTGAGCCGTTCTATTTGGTACAATTAGACCTGCTTGAGTAGATTTCTAGTGGGCTTCCTCCCACTTATCATAGTCCCAGCATTGCCACAGGGAAGGGCCTGTAAATATACAGCCCAAACATATAGTACATATTCAGCTCATAATCAGACTCTGAAGAGTCAAAAGCTGCACAGAGCCTCACACCCACCATGAAAACCACATGATGGTAAATCCCTTAAGGCAGCGATCGAGTCCTTACACAACCAAAGTCAACAAAAAACGGGTTACAGGCAGAGGACAGCTTGCTAGGTAGACAAAGACTTTGGAGCAAATAAGGATTTCACCTTCTAACCAAATTAATTTTTAGGCTGGCAGCAGCTCTGGTTATTTCAACAACACTACTGGAATCCCTTGTTTAAAACATGCGTGGTCCCACTGTTGCAATAGATAGCACGTTTGCTTGCTTACCAGATCTGGTGCTCTGCAACTGTGACATCCAAAGATGACACCGTACATGACTACACTTTGTATTTTACTTTGGTTAGTCCCATAGTGCAAGAAAATTAAGTGTGTGTCTGTCTGTCTCAACACAGACACTGGCAGAAATTTAACCTATTACTATTTTTCCACTGGAGACCTCCACAGCCAGGAGACCACAGGGAATGGACTGAACACACAAGTGTCTACAGAGCACTCTCACTGTTCATTCCAGCAGTTTAATCCCTGTGCTCACCCCCATCCCTCAAAAACTGGAGTGGTTAGGGAAGCATAATTCCTCCATGTCCCACCTGGCCAGGGAACAGATGTAGGAGGAAGAAACACAGTCCTTAAAGCCTCCTGTCCAAACTGAGCAAGGAGACAATTTCTGACCTGAAACAGGGTTAGCTTCCCACGTGCCTGTTGCATTCACCCAGAGATGGCTGTGTAAGTGCTCACAATTTGCTCAGTATTCATTGCAGCAAATACTGCTGATGGTTGCCAAGATCCTGATGTACTCCTGAAGCCTACTTGGTTCTGGATAACAGGTTCCCATAAGACATTAGCATATTGCTGCTAATGATTTTAGTTCATAAGGCTCTCAGATACTTCCCTTGTGACAGCAGTAAGAGATCCTGAGTAAGATGATCTGTTTACCAATTCCCCCTTGTAACAAGCTTTGAGATCCATGCATGAAAAGGACCTGGAAGCTCTAGCACATGGTGATAGTCATGGGGAACTTCTGTTGTAGTTACAGATTGGTTTGCATGAATTTTTCGAAAAAGGTTTGAGCAAATTCTTTTTTTATGAGCATACAAAGGCCTTGCAGTGCACAGGCAGCTCTGCAAATATTGCTTCACTAGTGTTTATTAGCCAATAGAAAGCAACAGAAATCAGACAGTATTTAATGCTCACTGTAGCATTTATAAGACTTCTGTTGCCAAACAAGGAAGCCGCATGGTCTGTGCAATAACCAAAGAAGTGTGATTAAGGCATTTTAGGGTTTATTGTCCCCGATTAAACTGTTTTTTAAAGTCACATAAAAGTTGTGCTGTTCCATATTTCTCTTCTTGGCTTCCCTATGGGGCAGAGTTAAAACTCTGCCTTAATTAATGCCTTAATTCTGCATTTCTTATCCTAATGGGATTGGATTTCTTTCAAGGGTAATTCTCACCCTGAACTACTTACCCCCTGCAAAAGCTGCTTCCGAGATAATTACAACACTCTGGTGATGCTTGCATTGTGCCACTTACGGTAGTGATGGAGTTATGCTGAAAGCATTTGCTGTGAAATAGCTCTACCTGCTAAATTTTCAAGCACATTCTAGATCTGCCACCCCTAGATTCAATGCAGCCATTAGAGAATCAGTATCATATCATAAGACAGAAAGCAGGCCTTGTCCGCATGTAGTGAAAGCTATCTCCACATGCAGAGCTGACAGACTTTCATGTACATTCATCATTTACCAAATACACAGGAGCCCAGCGCAAATATAAAAGAAGATACTTGCAGAAGGATAGGTTTCAGAAAATTGTTCAACAGTGTATTAGAAATTTCTAACTATTACTTCATGTCTTATGCCTGCAGGAAAATGATCAGTGGCATTGTACCACTGTCACGTAGACACCGGCTACATCAAACCTAGGAAATGACTGTGGTATATGTGCCTCAGCTCTGCCAAGCAAGGAGTGGTGCTTTTGGTACCCATAGCATGCATTTCTTTCCATGACTTATGACTGGAAAAAGTCCTCTGGAGATAGAAGAAAAACAAAGAATTTCTCAATAAATTGGAAGACACCAACAGCCTCATGAGATGATGGCCCAGAGCCTATACTCCAAAATTCAGAGTTTTTTTCAGCAGACTAAATTTCTGAAGAGTGCAGCAGCAGAGCAGAACTTGCCCAGGTGCTAGACAGATGCAAGTCTCAAAGATACTACTTTTTAAAGGACTTGTTGCTAAACAACCTTAACTCATGAAGACTTTCATTCTTAACCTACTGACTGACATTCACATGCACATTCTAGATTTGTTCTGCAATCCAAAACAACAGCTAATGCACCTCATCCTTCTCTCAGAGGCACAAGAGAACTGATGTAAAGCACAAGGAGATAAGCCTGTCAAAGTCACGCACAGTTAACCCACAGCTTCGAGTGGTCTCTTCTCATACCTGACAAAGCCAGACTGGTGTCCAGAGCACTGGAACCATTAATGCTGCTACCCAGGCAGCAAAGTAGATGCCAATGCCAGCTCTAAAAAAGTGAAGTATCAACTATTGGCAAAAAGAGGCTGCATGAAAATGCTAAAGGAGCAGATAATTAGCCAGCTATCAAGATGCCTGCTAGGTAAAATGAAAGCATGGGTAGTGAGCTTTTTCCATGGCTCTTAATCACCTTGATGATGGATCAGCAAAGCTGTATTCATAGTTGACAGGAGTACATATCCTGCTACATAGCCAAACCACAGCTTATTTTTAAGGAACGTGGAGAGATGGAAGAGCAAAGAAGGAATGTACTTAATTTTGTTGAATTCTATGGCAATTGACCTTTCCCCAGTTCTCAGGAAAGATGGGCACAACCAACCTTTGCAACGTAGGGTTACTTTGATTGCAAAAAAAAACCCTAGACCCTAGTTTCAGGGTCTGTTTCTCCAAGCACAGAAAGGATGGAATTTGAATCATCAAGTCAGGTACTTGGAGGATAGGAAAGATAACCAGCCAGGTCATCGGTGTAGACATAATGCAGCCTTCCTTGTATGTCTGCATCATGAGCTAACCTCTAATTACTACATTTTCCACAGGCAATTACCTCAACTCTTGATGGAGGTTAGACAGAGCATAGGGGGTGGGGGGGCTGTCTCAGCACTCTGTGAGGAAAGCAGCTGTTTGCCATAGGAAGTCTTGCTCATTCAGCAACATAATTCGAAGACAAGATGTGAACAAAGTAGTACCCTACAGGAAGAAGAAAGTTGTTACAGTTAGAGGAGACTAGTAAAAAAAAACTCATCTTTTTTACTCCAGATTCCTCCTAATAATGCTGGCAAGTTTCTAAGCACCAAGATTTTGGCATACACCAGTTCCTCGTATTCCTCAGACTCTGAGGAAGACTGAGGAAGACTCTGCAGTCTGTCCTGCACAGCACACACAGGGCTTCAGTTCTGCATTGCCAAACACTCCCAGTGCAATGGAAATCATGGAACTCCTGTGGCTCTGGCTGTTCAGGGGTTGCGTTTGGTGCTATGAACATAAGTGCCTTCATGCATACAGGGTCCTTCTGCCCTGACCCAGGCTGTGGTGTTCAGGAAGCCACTCTGCCTAAGCAGCTTCTCAGGAGTTCCCTTTGTAAAGTAAGGTGGGAGGAGAGGGGCAGATATCACCAATATAGCTCCTTCAAATTCTCAAAAAATGAGAAGGACCTTGATTTTTCACATTTTCTTCATTTCAGCTAGGGACATAAATGGCATTTAAATGTATTAGATTATGGCCTCAACCTTCTTATACTACCAATACCCACTTCTATTATGCAGAGTCATTATGAAGGTAAATCCTGATGTATGTTGCTAATATTCCAGATGGCATCATGACAGGAAAGAAGGCAGGAGCGAAAGTGAAAGAAAATACATTGAACAGCTGTGTCAGATCACTGTGGGGAAAAAAAAAACAGTTAAGTCAGATTAGGAAACTAAAGACTATGCTGTAGCATGTTTACAGCTGAGCTGGATGAAGGCACCACTGTCAACCTGGGATCTAGGAGTTCTTACCTTCACTTTGCAAAAAAAAAAAAAAAAGCTTTTCTGATGGCATGCATACATTTCTCAGGGAATGAGGAATAGCAGGAACAGAGATACTAACATATTTCTGTGTTTGTTAGAACAAAGATTCTGCTGTGAACACAGTTAACATCAGTTTGAAGCCTCAGTGTGTTTTGACCTCATAGTATTAAAATTAGCATATATTCATTTTATTAAGCTACATTGCTCTTTTGCAGAAATCTAGACTGCTTTATTTGATAGCAATTATTTGTGAAATACAAAGAATTATGCAAAATCCAGTATTTAAAATAACATTTAAAATACAGAAGTTTTCCCAGGGCAAATACTGTGAATTCTCATTGTCTATGTGTATGTCTGTCAGTGTCTTTCCTGCACCTTTGGAGTCCAGTCTTTGATTTCAATCAGAGCTGACTGCATGGTCATTCCAACAATTCCATTGAGATTCAGTCCCCAGTAATAATCTTCTGACTTCAACTCTTTCATGCTCTGATGGGCACTTTTCTCTCCACCCAAAAGGCTGAAAACATGAGGCCTGACTATTTCTTCCTACCCATCCACACACCAACAGCAGATTCTTCCCCAGTCATCACCAACTAGGAGCTTGGAGGAATTTCTTGAGAAAGAGAGAAAAAATATTTAAGAACAAGATGCAAATAGGATCAAGACTTTCTTCTGAATATGCAGCAATTAGGAGGATGCAACATTCAGGGGAGCAGATCAATCTCTAACGTTAAATTTGAAGAACAATGGTCTAGACTATACAAAAGACTGAATTTAGAAACAGATCCAAACCTTCCTGTATTTCAAGGGGTTAGTTGCAGATAATCTTGCCAAATCAGGAGCTTTTACCCTCCTCTGATCCTGAAAATCTGTGAATGTTAATTAAATTTGTTGGCCAGCTTCAGAATTCAGGCTTGTCAGCACATAATCTAATGGCTTCAGCCGCTGAAATTTCTGCTGCACACAGTGTCATCAACACTGATGAAAGTAACCACGCCCCTCTCTCCACCCCCCCAAAAAACTTTTCCACTTTCCATGCATATAAGTATCACACTGAGTGCTCTAAATCTCAGCACAGACAGTATAGGAATCATTTTAGCAACTATCAAAATGCCAGCACTTCTAGAGAGAAAGGCAGCAGCTGTTTTACAGTACATTGCAACATTGTGGGGTAGAAGATAGCAACAAATATTACAGCCAGATGACACCGCGGGAGGGGGATTGAGTAAACTAAAATACTGCTGGCTGTGCCAACTGAGTTCAACAACAAAGTTGTCCATTAGCCAAAAACTTCCAGTTTATATTTCATTAAGGACATAGCATCTCCAGAAACTCCTAGGACACTGTTTTTTCTATGATGTAGAGACAGTGCAGGAGCTATTGATCTATACAACTATTCCACCTGAAAGTTGCTATTTCTTCTTTGCTGTTCCTTTTCAGACCACTGAGTATCCCAACACCCTTCACTTAATACCATCAGCCAGGCCAGCTCCAAGAATGACTGCATTTGACCGACATTAAAAAAACAAACAACAACAACAACAACAAAAAACACATGCATACACAAAACACACAAACATACAAAAACCAGCAGAAATACAAACTTTAAAATAACCCGAGGATTTAGGACAGATCAGTGGAGACACTGAGGCTCATGCGGTGCCCTCTGCCGGGCATATGCTACAATGCAAAGGACAGGACCGTACCTGGACATGGCAAGTGCTGTCACTGCTGGGCTGTTCTTACTTGGTTTTCCAGTCAAGGCAAGGCTGGGATTCAGTTCCCGACAGAGAACAAGATGTTTTCCACACTTGTTACCTGTTATGTGGTTTAAAAATAAATATTTAGAAAGTGTCTGGGGGGCAGCATGGAAGGGATTGTTATTATTTACGGTCAGCAAGTTGTTAAGTTGAGAACAAATATATTTAATCTCAGCCTGTGCTGTTGCAAAATAGGCCCATCCCAATTTAATTTGTGGCTATGATAGTTACATGTGCTGACGTGCGGCTGTATCAATTGTGTGCTAAATTGGATTTGTGTATTATTGCTTTCTAAATTGCATGCCTAGTTCAGCAAAATTGTTCATCAGTTTTCACTGGCTCTGTGCTTAATAAGATGCCCCACAATACCTTGCTGCCAGGATATAATACAGCCCATAATTGCCTAGTAAAAAGAAATTACATAAAGCCCTGGTATTATCAACTTATCTAAATCTGCTCATAACAGAACCAATAATTAAATGCTGAGAACATTTCACATACACACATACATACACACTCACACACACCTAACAAAATAATTCAATCATAGTTACTTTGGTCTTCTTAATGACTTGTGTTTTGTATTAATTTTATTTTCTTTAACATGTAGAATGACATGTGGGAATATTTGGCCATTTAAAGTAATTCTGAAATCATCTGAATACTTTGAGGGAGCATATCACTGCTCTGATCATACTTCTCAACTCTTTACTAAAGAACACTGTTGCTGTATGCATCTGAGAACATGCTTTCTTACACTTGTATGAGAACAGGTGTGGCTGTACACATCAACAGATGTCAATGCATGTCTTCTTTCATGATCCTCTCTTAAAATGGCACAAACAGGAGTATTCTGCTCTGTTCCCATGGGCAGCTTTTAAGTCCTTGTTTGGAATACTGTTTAAGATCTGATGTTTTAAAAGTAGCCAAGGTCTCAGTTTGCTCAAAGACAATTGCTATGCAATTGTACCTGAGTAAAACAGACATGGAAGTATCTGCCACAGGAAGTTAAGGAACAAATTCTAGGAAATTCTTAAAATGAATTAGATGCTTCTAGATGTAAAAAGAATCTGCAGAGTGACTACCGAATGCTACAAATATTCTGGAAGAAATGTTAAATCTCATATTTTGACTTGCAGCAATCTCTGGTTAGAGACCACAATGAAACCAAATATACAGCTACTGAGCCAGACTGCCTCACATCTGGTATCTCTGGTGTTCTTGCTCCTTCCCTAGAAGCATCTGGCTCTAGCTACTCTCAGAAACATGACAAAAGGTAGGATGGGCATCTGGTTTGGCATTTCCAGTATGACTTTGTACATATAAATATTTTCACATAGCAATCTAAGTAATGTAGATGCCAAGTTGCCAAGTTCCATGAAGAGCACTTTTGAAGATCTCAGTGGTAATGCCCAATTACCGTATAATATCTTTTTATGCAGATGTTACATCTACAACTCTATCTTTATGCAAATTGTGTGCCTAAAATTGAAGCAATAGAGAATGCCTAATGAGGATCACAGCAAATAAGTGGTGTAAATTATACATACTAACAACACAATTCCTTTCTTTTATAAAATGTGCTGTGAACAGAAGCAAGCTGTGCTATTAGAACATGCCTTTAAAGCTCCCTGGCAGGTTTCAGCTCCTGTATTTGTTAGAACAGAGTAGTGAGCTTGAGTTGTTTTTAATACCAGTCAGCACTGTAGCCCCATCATCTTGTTAATCCTGGCTGCTCTGCAAGAACTCGAGGGCATCAGCTTCAGCTTGGCATAGCCTTGAAAATATAGCACCATGCAATAAGGCCTGCTGCTGGGCTCCCACAAGTCTGGAGGACCTCCGACCTCGTTTAAGACAGCAAAGAGAACAAGCTTCCCTGTTTCATCCCAGGACAGAATGTGGCACTGCCCACTCTGACATCCCAGGACACTTTAGTATAGGCCATCAGTAGATGTGCTAAGGGAATGGGCTTTCTGGAGTTCATTAGGTTCATACGCAGAAAGGTGGTTATAGAATCACAGAATGGTTTGGGTTGGAAGGGACCTTAAAGATCATCTAATTCCAACCCACCTGCTGTGGGCAAGGACACCTTCAGACTAGATTGCTCAAAACCCCTATCAAGCTGTCAAACTTGACAGAACCTATAAAGAACCTTCCAGCTTCATCCAGACAGGATTTACCCAAAAGACTGGTGGCTGAGCACTGTTCTGCCTCCCTAAGACAGGACAGAGGCTACCCACTACCGCTGCTGGTTACAGTACTACCATACCGGTTCCCAAACCATCTCCCATTCACACCACTGTGCTCCCACATCCTTTTCCTCCTCACAACAGAACTAGGTTTGCAACAGTCCCAAATCAGTTCACAGTCCACCCTGGGGTCATACCTGTGCTGTTCACCTCTTCCACGGCGCCTCTCTGTGAGCTCAGTCCAGCAGCTTGGCCTGGGCTGTCATTGTATTCAGTCTTCCACAGCTGTGCCAGTGAGGGAAAAAGGAGAATAACATGGATTATAACAACACAATGACATGAGATGTGGATGTCTGCTTCCCAGAAAGCGCTGAAAATTGGATTTCGATCATCAGAGCAGGGCTTGGCAGTGTTCTCCCTCCCTCTGCCACTATGCTGTAGGGTGTCACACTGGAGAAATGTTGTCACACTGGAGAAACGTATGCATGTAGCTGGCAAGGTTGCAGGTCTGACGTGCTAGCCAGGATACCAATTACCCGGGGAGCTCTCCCACCAGACAGGAGGTGGAACCAGCAGCAAACTCCTGCTCTTGAGAAGGTATGATTTAATGAACTAAGCTGTGAACCAACTCTCAGAAGCTATGGATCCTGCAGAGTTCTGTGGTATTGATCTATGCAAAAGTGAACCTAAGTGATTTCCTCACCACCACCACCTCAGTGTCTCCATTTATAAAACAAAGGCAACGCATAACAAATTCTTTAAGCAATGCGCTGCCATTCACTAACAAGTGCTGCAGAAGAGCCAGGTACGAGGTTTTCCCCCGAGGAACTGTTTCTCCCAGAAACTCCCATCAAACATATTTCTAATGGGCAATATAATTTTTCCTTTCAAAAACACACCAGAATGAAAAGTATATTTTCAAAAGCCTTCCTGAATGACAGATACTCCTCATTCAGGAGGATAAAAGCTGATAGGAAGCAAACCTTTTACTCCAATCTTCAGCTTTTGCCCTGTGCACAGGCTTTTAGCAGCTCTGCCCAACCATTCAGGATGCAAAATTTCTGCTTCTGGTCTACACTAAATTAGGATGTGTCTTTTCTCTCCCCTGCCCACCTACCCTCACCACTCCATCTGTGCTTCCTGTGATGACGACGCTGCGTGTGTCCCAGTCCATCACTTCAGCAAAGCAGCAACAAGTAATACGGCTTTCAGGGCTGCAGGTGGTGTTAATGCTTACAAGAGGCTGGCCATTGACTGTCCACAAGCATAGGTAGGATCCAGCACAAGAGGCAATATCACCCTGTAACAAAGCAAGAGGCAATGTTTCAAGATCCTACACTCATCCTCCTCACAGGAGGGCATAATGGATGCAGAATGGATGTAGAAGGAACCAAATTAGCAGTAAACTTTTGGTTCAAACTGAGGAGGAATCCATGTGTTCTGCAGAAAGCATTTACTAAATTGCACTAGAAAAAACGGTGACCATCCATAAAATAAAAGAAATTGATGATATTTTGAATGACACTTCCCATTGCAAAATAATACAAGGCTACAAAGATCTGCAGAACATCATGCCTTCACGTCCACCTGCCCCCTCCTGTAGTCTGGCTGGTTTTAAATCATGTAATTACTTAACATATTTTGTTCTAAGTGCCCCAGAACCTCTTCAAACCTCCTTTTAAACAGGCAAGACTCAACACTTGTTTTTCAGTTCTGTCCAAGTTGTGTTCTGACAAAACTACCTTGATTCCAACTGGTGGAAAAGAATGTGGAGACGGGTCAGATACAGTTAGCCTGCTGCTTTGTCAAAAAATGGGTAAAGAAACATCTTGATTCATGCCAACCGGAAATGCAGCCTTGGCATCCATTTCCTGTAACTGAGCAGGGGGAGACCAAGGAGGTTCTCAATGTTGTTCTGCAGTCCTGGGCACCTGCTACAGGCAGGCAGCTTGCAGACAGACCAGGTCTCAAAATGTTAGGCTACACCCTGAGATAACAGCCTGTTAGCTTTGGATTAGGCAGTCAAAAGAATCCTCTTTCTTGCCCATCAAGCTACCCATTTTTTAAGCATGGCAAAGGAATCAAAGAAACACAGAAAAAAGGCAAACACAGAAAAGAGGACAGAAGGCTGACTGCTACGCTCTGCCCTTACCTTTTAGTCAGTGCATAGCCCAGCAGAGCACAGACTGAACCTCAGCTACTGCCAGGGACAGGGACTGTGCACAGTCAGTGCCTGACACAAGTTCTGGGACAGGACTAGTGCTTTTAAATATTACTGATACACAAATAAACATTTTCTTAAATGAGGATAAGGAGTTTACCTCCTTAGCTGTGAAACCTTTGGTGATTTCACAATCCTCCTCTGCCCCTCACAGGGAGCTTAATGTCATCGCATTTTTAAACTGTTTTGCATTCGACCAATGACCAGCTCAGCATTCAATGAGCGGCACTTCCAATGCAGAAAACATCCTTTGCAATTGAATCTCTCCTACTCCTTCAGCACAGGTGGATAGTCTTACCAGGGACGGCATATAAGGAGCAAATACACAGGTATCTCTGGGGCAAGGAATGCACAGAATCAAAAGCTGATGCTGCAGTCTTAAATAATCTTATCAGAAGTGCCCTTTGATCAAGATACTAACTGAAATTTCACCCAAACGTTTCACCCTTTATGCATACTAAGAGCCAGTTAAACAGAACAGCATCAGCCAAGTCATCTGATTCTGGCGAAGGCCAGTGTGCCCTTAAATTAGCAGTGCGCATCTGTTTTAAATCAACTAACACTGTATGTCACCCCTGATTTGGGGAAAGGGTTCTTCACATTGGAGGACAGGATTCTGTAGATAAAACAGAAGATTTTGTTTGAAACATTGAAACACAGTTGCCAATAATTAAAGATATTGAATGTCAGCTACCTCATCTACATGTCTGTTCATTTGGTAATTATCTACAGTGTTTTTCAGGTCTAGACCAGAGATTTAAAACTGAAATCATTAGTTAGAGCAAGCTTTTACAATCCTGCCTAGCTTATAAACTCTTTGGGAAAGCATTTTTTTTTGGTGCCTAAGTCATACAAACACCATGAAGTTTGGATCTATAAATGGAGCTTCCAGATGCTAAAGCAAATATAAAACCAATCATGTCATGAACAGGTGTAAAGGGCTCTTATTTCACAGAAAAGTGATTCAGAAATTTGTTTCCTTCAAATCTTTGCTTTAAAACATTCTGAATTTTCCAAGAAAAAAAACTCATTACCAAAAATGTCACTTTGTATCAAACAACATATTTAATTTAGCACAATGGAAGCAGCATTGCTTTTATCTTCATGTTATAATAAATATTATCAAATTATGAAATAAATAAATCAAACATATTTTCTTAAGGTTTCTTTCTTTTAAATGAACCTTTCTGCAGACAATTGTCTGATCAGTTTAACTATTTTAATTTTTGGACAGTTTAGGAGAGGAGCTCCCAACTGAAATGGCTACCATTAATGGTAGGTTGGTGTGTAAGACAAAGAGGACTCTATGCTCTTGAGGTATGAAGCCCATGTTATCCCACCCACTCATTTTTGAATGCTTGGCACTATTTCAACTGCCTTCTCAAGGGGCCACCAGGTATTGTGAGGTGGCCAGCTGAAGCTACTGGCCATATATTACTACTAACCAGGACCCCTGGTGCTGGGTGCCAAGCTAGTACTTAACAGACTACTTAATTCCTGCCCTCAATCACTAGTCATCAGACTGCATGGTTAGTGAAGCTCTAATATGAGATGGCTATTTTGGCACAGACTAACTATAGAACGTCTGTTTGGTTTCCCACTGCTATGAATTCAGTTTTGCCTCTCTTGGTACAAACTCCAGTACTGGATGTACTCGCAAATTGTCTGAGCAGCTAGAACCTTGCTATGGTATATTAGCACTGAAAATACAAATATACAAGCAACATTCTTGGGAGGTAGAAGGTTGGAAAAAATAATATCCAGAGTGCTTACAGTTAAATCCAATAGAAAATATTTTCCTATCAACATGCATGCAATTGCAGCCAGGCCCAGACCACAACAGGATTATTTCCACTGCTGGTAAACGAAAACCCAGCCACTGCTGTCAAGAGCACACCCCTCAGCTGACAGTAGGAGGGAAAGAAAGAGAAAAAAAAAAACACCAAAAAAAAAAAAAAAAAACAAACCACAAACACTATCACTGCAAGGGTGTAAGAAGGTTGTCAGCTGAGGTGGGAGACTGAGGTCCAGCATTCCTCAGCTGACATGGGTCTGCTGCATGAATGTCAAGAGAAATTAATGGGATAATGAAAGCAATAAGATTATGGGTTAGCCAGATCCAGGAGCTACTAAGGTAATACTTCATGTTCTGCAAACTAAAAGAGTTTTAATCCTGCTATCCACCTAAGATGTTTCTGCTTAGCTACTCAGTCTGAAATGTTGCTTTTAGTGCTCCCCTCTTATCATTAAGAACACTATTAGCAATCTCTATAGAAAGAAAAAAAAATCAATGTATCAGACTCAGGATGTTTTTATGTTGTGAAGAGCACCCATTAAATTATCATGAAATGTTCATGGATGCATCAGAAGAAAGATGATAAATGAAGATCTTACTGTTGAATTGTTGATGGCAACAGAACAGAGACTTGCCCCATGGGCAGGAAGCTGGGTTATGTACGTCAGCTGGTTCAGGTCCCAAATGATGCAGGTTCTGTCATCAGATCCACTCACGATTATGCTGTAGGTCACAGACACAGCAAGGCAGGTCACTGCCTGAGAGTGCCCATACAGAGCCTGGTGGGGAAAAAAGCGACAAAACACAACTGTGTGGCTGATTTACTAGGGAGCTGCAGTTCTACGGCCATTTACTTAGCAAGAATAAGCAACCAAGTCACACTTTGGAGAGCCAAAAGGTGTATGAAGTAGAAATCCCAAAGATTCTTATAGAACCATCCTTTTCCTCAACTCGTGGTTGAGGAAAGTCGAATATCTAAGAGATTACATGACTTGCCCCAAGTTGCATGGTAGGTCAGGTAAAACAACTCAACTCTGGCCCTTGGCATATGTTTCAGATTCTACCACAGTGGTTTGTATGCAAATCATCAATAAATTCAGTCAACGCAGTCTTAAGCAAGTAAAATTTGGACTTGAGAATTATTTCTCAAATATTTTAAATCATTTTGAAATAAAACTTAAGATATATTTCAGTGACCTTCCCAGACTTTTCTTTCTGTTTTTCTGAACAAGTACTAACATTTTTCCAATTTTTAATCGGAATAAAAACAGCATTTGTTTTTATTTTTGCTTTAAAAAGCTATATATGAATTCTCTCATTCGTCATTATCCATCATCCTTCCTCTGTTTTCTAGATTCCAGAGATATACAGAATATCCAGTTTGATTTAGCTTTAAACAGTTTCATTTAAAAAGACTATATTTTAGGCAATTTAACGTCACAGAAGTCATGAACAGGAATATACTGATGACAATTGTGTAATGCAGCACTCTCAAGTAACAGCAGCATACATTTCTGCTGCATAACCACCAACGACATTAAAGCCTGTAGGGCAACAGAGAAAGAGTCCTTCACAGATTTCCTGAAAAGCCTTTCAGGGCTCAATTATTAACTGCCTTACTGTGAAAAATCTGATCCACCAGTTTTAATGTTGGTTTTAACAGTAAATGCATATTCCCTGCTGGCTGTCCCTACATGACTTAATTAACACATTTTCAGGGTTTGTCTCAGTTCAGAGACAGTGTCACAGAGCAGGATAGCCACATGTCCCGAATGAATTTTGTGAAGACATCTCATATTCTTTTCCAGTCTGTGAATATCAAACTGAACTCTTTTAGCTAACATGCGCTGCCACTCGCCAATGTTATTAGGACAACAGTATTCAAACATGAATCCACTGGAGAAGACGCTGAGCTGCAGCTACGACCTACTGAAGGTGACCTGCAACTGCAAGGGATGAATTCCACCTTGCGATGTATTCCATTGAAGAGAATCATCAGCTAAAAATACTGGCACAAAATGGCATCTCCATCAGCAGTCCTCAGAGGTTGGAAGCACTCCCAACTCAGCAGTAGCTTACAACTGTCTTTTTACAAAGGGCTGGGCATAACCTAATGCCTGTGCTCAAGAACTGCACAAGACCTCTACAGAACGGCCTCTGACAAGGCAGGTTCAAGCACTCCAAATTCCTTCTCATTCCTCTGAAGAAGGAAAGGAAATGTACCCACTGTGACAACATTCGCACTGCCGAGACAGTCTAAGGTCCTACAAAAATTTTCATCAACTCTCTTCTCCTTTTTTAACTCAGAAAGACTTGGTGAAGTACTTTAAATGCAAGCTGAGTGTGGAAGAGAAGGATAGATCAGAGCTCAGTTAAAATTTCAGCTTTGATCTACCAGTATTTTGATATGTATTAATGCAAAAACAGTCAAGTGCAAGTGCTGATAGCTCTCTAATGTCTTCGTGTTATTCCTCATGAAGGTTTTCCCTTAATGGGGAAAAGAACTGTGAGGCCTGTCTCCACAGTAAATTCACAAATAAATAAATAAATAAAGCTTATCAGCTTCACTGCAGGAATGCTCAGTCCAGAAAAATTGAACCATGTTCTGGCCATCCAATGTAACTGGCTGACATGGGCACAGATAATTCACAGCTATGCTCAGTACCTTCCTGACAGTTCAGCACAGCACACACAACACAGCTTTCCTGGATGCTTCTCCCAGCCTGGTGTTTCATTCGGCCCAGAAATTCTGGGGGGCGGATTGCATGGGTTGCTGTGTTCATGAACACTGAGGGGACTGGTAAATTGCACAGATCAATACTGAGGCTATTATGCTCAATCTTTAGCATTCCACAAAACTGTGGGAGCGGTCCCTGCTAGAGAGGGAAAAGTGACTTTTTATGCTGAAATATAGTTTCTGCACTTTACTACATTCCAAACCAGAACGTGTCAGTCCCATGAGACAGCTGATAAGTGAATACCATCCACTTTATAGCACATCAGCTTTACTTAAGCAAAGTTCACTCTCTCAGGAAAGATGATACAATTTTTTCTGTTGTTCAGAAAAAAAAAAAAAAACAGCCACCAAGAAATAGTGAATTACATGAAAGCAGCATGTAATTCACTGGAAGACATTTAGAACCATAACTCGAATTTACATCTATGCCAGTCATCAAAAAAAAAAGGTCTCTGCAAGCAAAGAGAAGGAAAAAAATACAGCATTTGTCACTGTATGACCTCATGCCACTTTGAGGACCTTGGGTAATATCAGATTAATCACAGCGGAACACATCAGCAAAGCTGATTTTATATTGCTAAAGGGAAAGGTACTGAAGATGAAAGAGCCTCTTCAATCAGCTGCCTGAAACTTGAACAGATCGCCAGACTGGTATCATTTTGATATTTATGAAGATTACTGCTTACATTTTCTCTGCTGCTATTTCTTCCATTTCTATGTCCACCTCTTGGCTTGGAATACTAAGCAGAGGGATTAAAAGGTCGTCACTCAAGATTTTGTCTCCTAGTTTTGGCTTCTCAAGAAAGAAACAGAACTCGGAAGAGAAGCTGCTCTAAACAGTTTTCTTCCTAATTTCAATGCCCAAAAACATCAGATAAGTGAAGGTCTAGGAACTTCTCTGGCCTCCCAGCAGACATAGATGTTTTCACATTATTTAAATGACAAATAAAATATTTTTCGCTCCAGGTCTAGAAAGCACTGAAATATCTCCTGAATATCTCCAGAGCATATGAACAGAACAAGACTCTAGAACAAGAATTTGGAGACCTCCTTGCTGATCAATGAACCCATCATTAGTTTGCCTAAGAATAGCAGAGAGTTTTCTGTCTCTTGAATTCTTAGGGAAGAGAGGTCGCACACTGCCTTTGAGATATGATAGTACTCCAGATTTTCTTGTAAAGCTGGGAACTCACTGTTCACTTTTGCAAATGAAATAGCATTTATACAGCTGCTGGGTGACTATAGATGAGTTCCAAATCAACAAACACTAAAGGACCATGGACAGCAAGGTCACAAACTATATCATTGTAGGGATCTTTCCCTACCTTGTGGAGTGATAGACAAACTTTTTAAGTTCTGACTTCTGTTTGAGGGAGAAGTATCAAGGGCTTTGCCTAGCCAAGCCTTCATCTCCGTCAGCTAAGTTGACAGGGTGTTTTGGAGATCCTGCCCACTGCTCTAGCAGCCAAAAAAGAACTAGAACTATCTCCAGGTAATATTGGCTTTTGAAAATAATCCAAGGGTTGGCTGCACTACAAGGGAGGACATGCCTTATTGTCACTGTTTCTTCTATCATTGTAAACTTAGGAAATGCTACCAAGGCAAAAAAACAAAACAAACAAACAAAACCCACCAAGCATAATACATAAGGTATGGGTATAAGGCATATAATCAGCTCCTGACCTGACAACAAGTTTTCACATTATACCTTTTTTTTTTCTTTTTTTTTACTTTATCACCTTTTTCTGCCTTTTCGATTCACTGTAGCATGTTTTCTCTTCCAATTTTCTGACAGAAAAAAACTTTCTCTTTGCTTTTTATTAAATTTCTGTACCAAGAGTCACAGTACTCACCTGTCTCAAGTTCAGATGTTTCACTTTGTCCTTGACCAAAGAAAGTTCCCAGACACACACAACCGAGCTTGTTCCAGATGTGATTATGGTAGTTGCTGAAGGACACACAGCGCAGAGGCATTTACCCCAGTCTGCCATGCACTCAAACGTAGTCATGTTCTGTACGAGAAAGCAGCTTTCAGCCAAAAACTCATCTGGTGATACCACGCATTTATTAATACCAAATGGCAGATTTAATTTTGAGAATTGAGCCTGTTTTAACCCAGGAAAAAAAGCTCATCTTATCCCAAGTCTCTATGTTGACAGCACAGCTGTATATTATGTATAAGCACACACTGTGGCTGCATGCAGCTGTGCCAGACTCTGGGGACCAAACAGGAAGGCTGGATAAAGGTCAGTGTCTTAGGACAACAGAGTTCCAGCCCCTCTTGTGCTACAGACTTCCTACATAGCTTCAGGCAAGTTTGTTCTGCCACCATATAGCAACAGTATGCAAACATTCAATGTAGATTAATAACAAAGCTCAGGTTATGACTGCCACTGTTAAGAGAGTTAGTGCCAGGCTCAGCTACACCTTTGTCATACTTGGATTGAATAGCCAAGGCTTACTGAATTCCGTTCTGGCCAACCGCTCTGCTAGCAGTACCAAGCTAAAACAACTCTACACTGCTGCACTTACAGCACAAACATCCCTCCGCTCACATTCTGCATTAGCTCTCTTACACCCAATGTGGATGACAGCACAGTGCTAATGATTCTGATGAACCTGGATGCCACAGTTACAAAAATCATACCATGGACAAAACAAACCTTTACTACTTCAATGAAGGCAACAATATACTTAAAGTATATCCAATATATTTTCAACAGAGGCACTGTTGTCCCAATAGAGATTCAAGCTGAACCCTCAACTACTTACAGTAACTGTATAATCACTGCAAGAGGCTCAGTGACACCCTGACTTTTGAGCAATACCAGAACACTTTATGGTACCTTGATCTTTGGAGGAGAAAAAACAAACAAACAAAAAAAAAACCAAGAATAACCACCATTCTGTAACTTCCTTGCTTCTGAGTCAACCAGTAGAGATAAAGCAAAAAGTTTACACCTATAGCAGCACTGTAAATTACTGAGCACCAATTTTAATTTGCTATATTGAAAATCAATGGAGAAAAACTCTGTGATTTTACAGAAATCAGAAAGTAAAAATAAATCTCATGTTTTTCTCATGCCCAGTGACTGCGGATATGTCTGTAAAAACATAATGATATGGTATGCTCTGATACCCAAGCTAGTATTTTGCTGAATGACTAATTCTGCTATTTTGATACCCAAGCAAACTTGGATGTCTTCGCACATCATAACGTTGTCCCAAACACATGCAATATCAGTGTGTTTGTGGTAGAGAACTGAATCTATCCAGTGCCCTAGCCAGCAGTGTGGTGACACAGACCCTTGATTTTTAACAGCAAAGAAGTAAGAGTATTAACTTTCTAGATTAGGGGACATTATTACGTTGAATGAATGCACTGGGCTAAGCTTGGGAGCCAGAGGGGAATTGACAGATGGTCCTATCTTAATTCCAGCAGAAAGTTCTGCACAATGAAATTTCTAATTGGGGGCCAGAAGACCTTGTATTGTCCTTACAACCTATGAAATGAGGTTTCTCCTTCGTTGTGACAGACAACAAAGTCACTTGAAGGAAAACTCAAGGTCATTTAGAGGGAAAAAGTCACATTTTTCAGCAGTGAAATAATTTTGTAGTCCACTGGAACATCCAACTTGAGAATCCTCAGAAAACTTGATTGCAAAAAGTCATGCAGAGCACTCTCCAAAATCAGCTCCCCTACAGCCTCTCAACTGGGTCCCTAAACAAGACAGACCACAACATAACATCCATTTCTGAAACGCTTAGACTTTTTCTATTTACCTTTTCAGACCCATAGTTGCCAAAGCAGCAGGTGAAGTCTTCAAATCCCCAGCAGAATGTTTTGTTCCAAAGAGGAGGAATCAAAACTTTATTTTTTTCAACAGCCAGAATGCCCTTCTCAGTATGAACAATGTGTCCAATAGCTCCCTTGGGATAGTCTGACAAGACAGAGAACATATTTAATTCTGTTGTTTTTAGAACACTAACATTAACTTACTGCCTTACATGGCTTTGTGGTGGGGCTGGCATGCCCCACAACTGGTCTCAGTGCGCTGGGACCAGGTCCACAGACAGAAATCCACTCTGCCACTGAGATTCCAAGACAATGGTGGAAACTCCCCTCTCCAGCAGACCACGTAAGTCCATGCAGAGGTGGAGAATGGCTCCAAAGAAAGAGACAGCAGTATCATTAAGCTCCTTTTCACTGGCAGGCAGCCTTATGCCATGAACTACACGATGCAGGGTATGTCACCAACAGCCTCTGTAGTACAGCTACAGAAGTCTGCTGGCCACATAAAAATGTGCAATGTACATACCAGCATCATGGGATGAAAAGAAGTAGATACACTGAAATTTTCCAGGCTTGTTAGAGTTAAGAAAAATAGACTAAGAAAAAGATGAATAATGAAAAGGGGAAAGAGCAAGCTTTACGCTTTAACTTGAAATATCCAGAACGAAGAAGACAGAAAAAATTTAGATGTTGTACATAAATCTGTTCTGAACTCTACAAAAGAAGTTTCAAGATTTCTCCTGAATGTCTGAGTACACTTTCAATGCCCCCTCACAATACACACACATGCAAATAACAATTGTCTGAAGGGATCTTGGTGGTACCAACTCACGTCAACTCACACAAAGTTCAGATTCACCCCCATCCAAGAATTCTACACTTAGTAGCTCAGAAAATGGAGCACAGCCCCTGCTGCACCTTTTACTGTAACTGGTGAGAGCTTCAGGTTTTGCAGACTGCTGATGAACGGAGGAAGAATTCCACTTGACTGAAAAGACAGCACTGCTTCTCTTCCTGATGAACTTTTACCCTGGGCATTCCTGGATGGATGTGGCTTAGTGAAGAGCTAGAACAAAGGAATGGCATTGAAAAACACATCTCTACCAGCCAGATCATGCAGGAGAAGCATCTATTTAAAACATTAATCATAGACTCCAGAACCGTCACAAACAAACCTCTTCATTAAAATGAGACCATCTTATCCTTATCATTACATTTTCATCAGACTACATCCCTTACAGGGATAGGAAGCTACTCCCAGTGATTCAGGAGAAGAGAGAAAACTATAGGTGAGAATTTAAGTTGCCTTCATTTGCTTGTACTCAGCCCCAGACTAGTGGTTACTCATGTAAGTACTGAGAGAGCAGAACCCAGATTTGATACCACAGCTGTATGGTATATGACAAGAACAGCATAATTAGAGAGTGGAGTCACACCATCAGGAGAACTCTACAGCCCATCTTTTAGCAGATTTAAATCAGAGACTGTCTGTGATTTAAGTTTCTTCTCTTGATTTCCAACTGAAATACTACAAGACCAAAATAAATCACGCTTTATACTCTCATAATCAAGTGATACCTGCTTTGGTATCTGTCCGAAGTTGCTGATAAAACCCAGGATGGTGCTCTTAATTAGAGGATCTTTGATGTTGTTGAGGTCCATCTTGTCTCCATAGAAGTAAGGGTGGTAGGTGTTAACTGCCTCCACAGCAGCTGAGCCATGTTGCTTGTGGCCAAAAATCAGGTCTATCCAGCGATGGAGGTGTGCACTGACATAGTCACTTTCCAGTGCCTGAAACCAAAGAAAATTAATTCATTAGAGTTCATCCACTGCAGATGTGTTACTACTCCCTGTTCCCTGCTGGAGACAAATTCTCCACAGCACTCTCTGAAAGCAAGTCTTCACACTTTCAGTTCTTCCAGCACAATCTTTCACAGCACGTCCTCACAAAATGAGGCCAAATAGATGTAGGGGAGATCCTCACAGGAAAAGGAAGGACAGAGTGAGGCATGCTTGACATAGCAGACACCAGTTACAGTATCTTTAGCGAAAACTCAGGCAGGTTCTACTAAGCAAAACACAAGCATTCCACAGGTTTTGGCACATCCTCTGGTTTCCGAGCATGTATTAAGACCTGTGTTATGATTTCTTCATCAATACTGTCACTGATACAAGACGGTTTAAATGAATAAGACATTTTTTTATTTAGCATTTAGTACTACCTTTTGGCTCTGTAGACAATCCACAGGTGATTTAATGTACTACTCTCTTTGTAGAAACAGGCCTTAGAGTGGCAGACACTTGATTTGAGAAGATAATGTAAGTATATATTGGAAAGGAAGGAACTAGCAGAGAAGCTTTAAGTTGGGTCTGAAGGTTATGGTAGGAGAAGGTACATGCCATGAACCAGCTAAGGAAATGCAGAGCTTGTAGTGAAATGGCAAGAGGTGCCACAAGCCAAGACAGGCAGAGCATGAAGGGCTTTGCAGTAGCAGAGTTGGGGTACAGCAGGACAGCCCTATGAAGAAGCTTCATGACTGCCTGAGTTTCATCAACACACACATTTTACAACCCTCAGAAGGTTCAAGCAGAGACAGATGCAGCCCCCAGATTCCCTCATCTTGGAAAAGCTCAAGGTCTGAACTTTTCCCCCCCAAAACAAGAAATGTCTCTCTTTGACTAGATCTGCCACCCACAGTCACAGGCACATGGATTAACACAACCAGAAGAAACAATTACTACAAGAGAAGACCATAAGAGATCCTACAAGGTAGTGCACATCCATCCTAAACGTGGACTCCCTAAAAGGCTCAACATGATAGCAGAAAACTTGTGCTTGGAAGACCCAGACAACAAGTTCAAGGGCAGTGGATGCGAGTTTGAGTCAAACCTTTGCCCACCTCCAGATTAGTCAGCCTTATCTACGAAGCTTTGCTACATAAAATTGTCTCTGCCATCACCTGCATCACCAAATCTTTGTTTGTGCATACCACAATTGCCTTGCTCAATGATTCAAGCATCAGTGTTAAGCATTATTAAAACTAATTTCGTCTCTCCAAATCATTTGACTGTGTAACACTCCCTGATGCTCAGTTAAAGGTCTCCCAAGTAGACCATCCTACCCAAAGCACAGCAGAAATAAACACGCTAATGGGATCCAGAACAATGGCTCATTTCACAGAGCAGACAGTGAGCCCAATACTGGTTTAAATGACCCTGCCCACAGCTAAAATGATCACAGGGCAGGGCAGAGAACAACCACAGTATACAATTTGTCCCCTGCAAACAACAAGAAAACACTTATGAACAGACTCAGAATTCATTCTTATTAATAAAAGCAGTTAGTGAACGAATTACAAACTGTAAATTTTGCCTGGCATCACCGCCAGAGCAAAACAAAGCAACCAACCGAGATGAGACTGTGCAGCCACTCAGTATTTCACTGAGCACTGTGACATGCCCAGCAAGGCAGGGAGAACTGAGGTCTAAGAAGAGAGTAAAGAAATTATGTAGACCATATTCTTAGCTTATTATACATGAAGTAGAGAGCTACTCACAGTTTTAGCTCAAGAACAATTCTTTGCTCCCATATTCCTTAAAGAAATAGCCAGGTTTCACAACAGTGTTGACCTGTATCTGTTTAGTGTTTTAAACTCTGTGAAGCCTCCTGAAAAGCACCGTGATACCAGTAACAAATACATCTAGCCTTGCAGGTGATTTCAGAGGAAAGAGGAGTCTTCACATTTCAGAGTTGAAGATCTCTACCTCGTCAGGATTAGATGAAACCTTCCCAGGTATGTTAATCAACTAACTTTCCATGGCAAGATTTCTTGCACCCTCCTGTGTAATACCTGGTGCTATTAGTGGTTGGAGATAAAATACTGGACTGACTGTACTCAAGGTCTGCTCAGGCCTAGCAAGTCATTAAGAACATGAGTCTATAAACATGATTTTCCTTTTGCTAAACTGCTCCTATTTGAGATTCCAATTCATTTGTACAAGCTGCATGGTTTAATCAGCTGTGCCAATGCTATCAAATAGTTCAGCTCAGTGGAAGCAGGTCTGCTGAACACAACAGCTGGTAGAGAGGACCCAGTATCCACATTATATGCACTGTGGGGGCTTTACTTCAAACTAGATCTAGTCTGCTCCCCCAGTCTGAATGCCATCAGTGGCAGGAGCATAGCTTAGGTGCACAACTGGAGTGCAGCTTTTGGTTTCATTTCATTCAAAACGAATCTAGCTAACAATCTGAGATCACTTTGCAGTGAGAACAAAACCATGCTACGCAGGGATGATTGATAGATCATTTCAAAACTAAACCCTTACTCCAAACTACAGGGCTAAAGCAGATGTTCCCATTGAATTTAAGTGCCCTCACAGTGCCCAGCATTAACAAGCAGCAAGGAGCAAAGCCCAATACTTTACATCCAAACAAGACAGGATGTAAGAGAAAGCATATCTCCCTACACTTTTCTTTAAAGAACATCAGTAAAAAATTGCAGCAGCTCTCAGGCGTCTATGGATTTCTGTCTGCAGCACCTCTGTTAGAGAAGTGTTGTCATTCCCATGTTTAGCAAACTGGTGGACAGAGACTAAGCACCTTGTAAGGTTACAAGAGGGAGCATGAGACAGAGTTTAGAAAGAAACCAGAAAGCCCCAAAGCCTACATGCCTTCTTTGGAGTCCGGGGAGAACAACAGGGAACAGTTACATGTTTGACTGAGGTGGGCAAAACCTACTTGCAGTGGGTAACACTGAGTTGCTTCCCTGCAAGGGATAGGGCTGGGCAGTCCCTAGGCTCAACTCTTCACTTTGGAAAGGACTGTACTTCAACCAGTGAGCCTGCAATGCACACAACACTTATAACAAGAATCTCCCTCCTCACAGTAAATGTATTGTCATGTGCTGATGAGCAGTGATCGAAATTCAGGTCACTTGTCCCTTCCATTACCTTTCAGTGTATCTGCAGCTCTGAGCCTTTAAATCACTCTCTAGGCACCTTCAGTGATGCCTCACTCAGTAATACCTGTTATTGTGTACATACAGGAGCTTAAGCAGTCTCAAAGTGTCTCAATCTCTCTTCATCTCAGTTATTTGTTTTGGCAAAAAAAGTCATCTCCTTTCTTCATCCATCTCGTGTTACAAAGTTGTAAAAAGAGAGGGGACAGAGTCTGACTGAAAAATGGAAGCTGTTCAGATACTGAATAGCGTTTTCTTTCCAAATCAGAACAAAAAGCCTATCAAATTTTCTCATGTATCAAAATCCCCCCCTCCCCAAATTCTATATTTGGAAAAATAACATCATTTTATTTTACTAATAATGAAGCTATATACCATACAAGATTAGCTATAGCAACTACCTCTTGAAAATAAAATATTTTTAGTTCAGCCTGTAATCTAACATAACTATTGCAATGAAAAGATCATTTCTGAAGCATTTTGAAAACAAAGACAGAAAGCCAAAATTATTTATTGAGAGATTTCCTTGTTACTACCGACACACTCTCATTTCAACCAGACTTTTTTTCTGGTGAAAAGCTGTTCCATACATCTCTTTCCCAGACATTTCTACTCACTGTGCGCTTGTCAACCCAGAAACACTGGGCTGTGATGGGAGTTACATATTTAACTGCTACAGAAATACAAGGTAAAACAAAGAAGAAGATTAACGCAGCTTCTGTAATGGTACTGATGAATATCTGAATACGCTGTAAATTCAACATACTGGTTCAAGTTACTAAAATGTGTGGCAACACACCATGGAGTCTAGCTACTAAGCATGGAGACACACTTGAGACTAACTAATAACAGCAAGTAGCTATTTTCCCCCACCACATAACTTGGAATATCATTAATTCACAAGGTTTTTTTTGTATCGAAGATCATCTCCAGGGAAAACAGCAATAAATGACTGTTTTCAATCACATTTTTAAAATGATTGAAAACTTTTTTTTTTTTTAAAAAGTATATACAATAGTTAACCATTTCAAAACAGTTAAAAGTAGCAAGATAGAAATTTAGCTTCTTCGAAGTAGTTTTTAGCACTTATTGTTCTGACACTGATTTTAAGTGAATTGTTCAGGTCATGATTTCACACCAGAGCCTAAAGGGAGCCTACTAAATTATTAAACTAAAAATGAAATACCTCATTAACAATCCTCAACAGTCCTAAAATAGAAACTATGGCAAGAATACTGAGAAAAAAAAAAAAAAAAAGAAGTAGGTAAGCACAGGCTTAGATTGTACTCATGATCACTCACAGGAGTAACCTGAGCACATGTGAATAAATCCACGAATTTCAACAGGCTCACTCTCATGTTCGGAGCTATTCACAAGTCAAAGTGTTCACAACATCAGGAATCAGGGAGATGGTGTGTGATGCAGATACTACAAAGCATTGACTTCTTTGGAATATAATGTTTTAGCAACAACCCATTCTTTGCAAGATATACAGAAGATGCACATTATTAGGAGCCTGTTCTCTTAAACCTGGTTTCATACAAGAAAATTTACTTCAGGATGAAGTAACAGACTGTAAACCAGCTCATAAAGGATTTTTTTCTTTAAAGATGGATAAAAATGGTATTGCCAAACATGGGACTACACCTAGATTACTGACAACACCCAGTCATAAATATTTTAGTTTGTGACTCTGGCCTTTGGGATTCCATTTTCAATTCAGCACTATGTCCCAAAACTTGATATTCACTAACCTGTCTGTGCAGGAGAATGAATTTATGGGGGTCCCCATCTGCCCATGGTGGGAGCTGCACATCTCCCAGCACTGTTCCATCCTGCATGCAGCCTGCAGGAATTAAAGGAAAAAATAAAAACAAGAATCACACACATTGCAAATAGGAACGGCTTTTCCAAAACAGTGAAGTCAAGGGAAATTCAAGTGATTTTCACACATGTAATTTCAGGTTCTACATTGAATATAATGTCATAGAACACTGCAGAATTTATTTCTCCTTGGATTTCTGATGTTAATAAAGCAGTGGGATGTTCTACAAACTGTAATTAATGCAGTAAAATAATGCATGTGCTCAGTACAATCATTTTAGCCCTGAATGCAAACTCAGGCAACACAAACTTGTTGGCATAACTTTCTTCTCATACATAATCCCATTGCACTGTCTGATATTTCTGCTACAGCAGCCTCTGGGAAGGATTTCACTGTCAAGTCCTTTGCTATCTGATTCCTTTCAGAAGATATGCATATGTTTTCAAATCAGGGCACAGTGTTACACTACTGGATGATCTAAGTTAAGGCTCAGGTTTGTGACTACAAATTTCCTTACAGTGTAGCAGTGAACAGATTCAGGTTATTGGATTTACCTACTGTAAAATCTTTCTGTATATTTGTTCTTTATCATTGAGATTCTGGTGCCCTTTTTAGATCCCTCCACTTGACTGTGTTCAGGTCAATTTCTGAATCCTGATTTCAGGCAGGCTCTGCTATTTCATCTCCTCTCAAAGATTAAATAAACCTAATTCTTTACTATCTTTTACCAACCTTTTAACATCTTTTTCCTACACTGCCCTTTTCATAGCATGTCTCATTTCACTGAGATCTTAGGTACAATTTATGACTAGATTTCAAAATCACTGGTTAGGTGCCCTTGCTATTATCAATTTAGGATGAGTCTTAAGCGGTCTCTTCTGCCTTCATTGTTAACCAACCAGCATCCATTAGAAAAAGAAGCTTAGTATTGCAAATGATATCAGTTTCCTGTAAAGTGAAATGGATTAGGACTGGTACACTGCCATACCTATTTCTGAAAAATGTTTTTTTCTGGGTTCTCTCTGGCCCTCCATCACTGATGGAGAAAGGTTTAGAAACAGTGTACATTCAGAGGGGACGGTGATATTGCTTGATGCCAGGGATTATGTATTTGGTTCATACAACTTGCACTGAGACATTCAAGATGATAGTGAGGTCACGTTTGGCAACATTAAGCACCAGAAAAAGCAGATTTAAAAAAAACATACACCAACCTTTCATCAGTACCAATTAGTAACTGATCCATCTCCAAAAGTGAAATTAATATATGGTTGATAGCCACATACGTATGACGATAGAGATCAGTTTTTCAAAATCGGCCATTTAGCCTGTTGATACCAAAATCTGCCTTTGTTTGACAAAATGCACAACTTCTTTACACAGAAACTAATAGGAACAACTAATAGGAACAACAACCCCTTCTGAGCTAGAAACATGGTTTATTGAATGTGTCATGTGGATATAGAAAGGTTATACTTTCGAAGCTTTCTTTTAATAAAAAAAAAATCTCACTTGATTGGAGAGCCTCATCAGTCAGCATAGTCCAGTGACCAAATAGCAACATGCGATCTAGAACTTCTCTCTTGGTGTGATGCTGGGGAGCAGGAGGGGAGCAGTGAAGTCCCTTCTGGCACTTACCAAGTTCAAAATGATTGGCATTGGTGAGGAACTCTGGCAGGTAGAAGAATTCAGGGATGAGCTCCCTGACATCACTCATATTGTCCCTTGATGCTGATTCCCACGTGCTCTTGACACTGTGAAACATTCTGTCTGCAACATCAAAACTCCCACCCTGTTAAATGGACAAAAATATTGCATTGTGAATATTCTGTTAAATAAGAAGCAGATGCAGAATCTTAGCCAATTCTGCAATAGTCATCACACATTTGATTAGGTGATATCTCAGAATGTCCCAGCTCTATTTACTGTCTCAGTGCTGAATTGTATATATGTAGGTTAAGAATATCATACAGCTTGAGATTTTGAGTAGGTTGCAATAACACAGAAACAAGCAGAAACGATCAAAAACAGCTTAAGAATATCAGCATACTCGACATTAATGCTTCTCAATGTTACTCATTTGTTTAATATCCCAAAGCGACTTGCAAGCAGTAGACACAGCTTTGGTGTTTACATTTGTAAACCAAATAGTTGTGCAAAATCTTATGTGCAGTCCTCTGGAGAAAGGCCCCTGGGGAAAGGTGGTACCACTGAAATAACTGTAATCAGATCTGGGCAAACAGGAAAGGTCCACTGGCCAGGGGACAGCAGGGAAGGAGGCACAGCAAAAAGATGGGAAGAAGGGAAGAATGTCTGAGCCCAACACTGAATTCGTATATGAGGAAGTAGAAACAAAACACCTCAAATCCTGAGAGCATTTGAATATGTTTAGTTTAATGACAGTATAGCACTAGAAAATAGCAGCCTTCTTAGCCCTAAGTATCATTCTGAACCAAGGCTTTTAGATAAAAATAAATCACTAACTAGATGAAGGGTGTATGCGTTATATTGCAACTATATTTCCTACACTATTTTTAAATGGGATTTTAGATACAGTATGGATTTGTGAAAATATCAGGTGCACATTTACATAGGGATCCCTACACTGAGAAAAGGATTTATTTTAACATAGAAGTCCTACAGTAACAGAAATAACCCAACAGACAGTTTTTGGAGATCATCTGAATGAGCCGTTCGGAACGAACATGTTGATTCAGAAGAAAGCTGACTTTTTAAATGATGTAAAATGGCTAAACTAAAGTCTACAATCTCTTAAGTCTGCGAACTTCAGGTCAAGAAGTAACTTTTGCCTTATCTTTTGTTAAGAAGAAACTACCCTCACAGATAAGCAAACAAAACACAGAAATCAATAAACCAGACACATCTCCTTGCTTGTCTTTTGAGATAGACTCCAACCAAAAGCTAGGACAGTCCAGACATAAAGACCTCATCTCTGTTTCCCCTGAGATGAACTCTGACAGGACTTTTGGTCCTGCTTTATCTCAAAATGACTGCATAATTCTTGTACACCTCCTTGCATCTTATGTCCTTCTTCCTTATCCCACTGACAACTGTGAAGCCTTCCCAAACCCACTCAAGGGACTGAGTGAAAAAGTGGCTAAAATCACATGAGTAAGCCTAGCTGGAGTTAATTTGATGCACAAGGTCATCTTGCTCTTGATCATTATTAGAGAGGGACCCTTGGAGTCAGATTCAAATTGAAATTAAAACGGAGTAGAAGAAGCACTATAAATAAATCAACAGTTAACAAGTATCTCATTGAAGCATATTAAAGGGCTTTGTATATTTAATCTGCACACAGCGCACTGTGTCTGGTGGTGATTGATGCTTTTTCATCTTTTTTTGCAGCTTTTATGAGAGCTGATGGTAATCTCCTGAGAAACAATATGATTTGTAATAAAAAGATTACCTGTATTAAATAAAAATAATATATACATAGGAAATGCTGTTAGCGCGACAAATCTGGTTAAAGATATTACCACCACGAAAAAATGTGATTTTTTCCCTGGCTGTCTAATTCATTTTAGGGAAAAGTAATATCTTTAAAACTTAAGCCTGTATTATTTATAAAGGAAGCAATAACTGATTTTCCCATTTCCTATATTAATAAATTTATTTGCATATATTTATATCAGAATTAATGAGTTTTCTCTCTCTATGAATGCAAACACTACACTGAAAAGAAAAAAAAAACAGAATCAAGAATTGCTTTATGCCTTTAGATTCCAATTCAACAAACTCTTACAGCTTTTGTATAGCTAGATACAGTAAGTCTGTTTCTTTCCTTTCAGTAGAGGCCTTCTACTACGGATCAGGAATACTGGTAAAAAACATGCTTTTTAAAACTATGGTTCAGCAGGGTATATAAAAGGCAGCTGGTCAAAGTGATCTCTAGAGGGGAGTTAGAACTCCCTATGTTTATAAAACTAATCAGCACTGAGTCTTGGTTGTGTTTTAAACCCAAAGACAAAGTGTTTCTAAAAGATGTTTACAAAGTGCAAAGACTTACCATACCCTCAGAGATGCTGAGAAGCAATTGCCTATAGACAGTGCTTAAATGACAGCTCCAGAGTCAATGACACAATGAAGAGTAAGAACCCTGTTCTCTGCAAGTACCTCAGAGAGGCAAACACCAGGAAGGAAGAATAGCCTGCTAGCTGAAACGCAACAGTGGGGTAAGAACAAAAGGGAATAAAATACAAGGTGAACCACGAGCAAGTGGTACAAATCATTAGGAGCATGAAGTCCTAGAATGCCTTTCCAACAGAGCTACTAAGCACAGAAACCTATTCCTGAAAGGATTTCTATGAGGTACCTAAGGGTAGGTGAAGGAATCCAATGAAATAGGAGGTATCATCCAAATACCCATCTGATGAGAGAATCTTTGATCCATTCTAGTACAATATGCAAAGCACATACATGCCTTCCTCCAGAATCAGATCTCAACACATTTAAATAAAATGTGAAATAATAAGGCTTTGTAAATTCCTGTATGGTCGCCTTAGTAGAGGGGTATTGCTTCCTCACTGCCTTCTTCTTTGGCCAGGTGTAAATTACATATCTGATGTGAGAAACAGGATGTTATGCAACATTATTATTTTTTTTTTTTGTCATGTGCATTCAGACAGGTGGTTTAGGGTTATAAGCATGGCTTTTCCACTTTTTAAGATGCTGAGAATCTTTCGCGTTTCCCAAGTCAGCACCTTTCCAAGGTCTTAACTTTGGGAGTTCTTCTCCAATCTGTTCTTGACTGAATATCAGAGTTGCAGATCTGCTGTTTGCCTGACTGCATCTCACACTTTGCAACTCCTAAACCACAGTAGGACCAGTCAGGCAGGAGAAATGAGAGCAACAATCTCAGCCGAACATGCAGCAAAAAAAGAGCAAAGGAATGAGAATGAAAGTTCAGCAGTTTAGGGGATCCACATCCAGACAAAATTTCAAGTTCTTCAGATCTCAGCAGTGTTTGAATATTTACATCCACATGAAATACCAGTTACCTGCTAATCACACAGACATAAACACAAAGCAGGTACTCAGTCTAGGAGCACGTTTTGCATAAAAGTGTGCCAGTGAGACACGGCAGCCATTATCATTTACTGGAAGAAATAGCTGCTCCACAGGCATTCATGACTGCAGCTAACATATGGCTCACAGAATGCAATGGCAAGTATTGCCTCAGGTAGTTCACTAACCCATCATCTACTGCTGGTAACAGCTGATATCATAGGGCTCATTACTTAATTAGCACAGTGCTTTATTTATACCAGCCCATTAAAAAAAATAATAATAAAGAAAGAGACCAGCACAACAGCAGAGCATAGCTTGTGTGTTGCCAACTGCTTGAAAAGGGCAGACAGGTAATTTGGTGTCCCTCTATGCTGACTGGCTAGGAAACGTAAACACGAGGCTCAGTTTCTGTGAAATTCAATTCCATGGAGAGTCCTTTCAGCACCAACAAAATGGTGCCAAGTTCAGAACAAGCAAAATCAAAATACTCCTTCTAGGGCACTGGACCTAGTCTCACCCCACCCTCAGAGAGCCAAGCCCATGCCTCCCTGTCGTGCCCCAGAGTCCTCATGCTCCCAACCCACCAGAACCTACAGGTCCCCATCCAGCCTAGGGATGCTCTTCACATTAGCACAGTCATCTCCAAGAGCTTGCCAATAGACACATTACTGCACGAGCTCTTGAGACTTCAACAGCAGATATTCTAAGCGCATTTACCCCAAAGTCAGAAGCTAACACTCAGAGTGGTAGTAAAACATTATCTTGGTGTTTACATGCTCAGCTCTCACAAAATGCACCATAGAACAAAAACTAAATAATCCCTCCCCCTCAGGGAAAAAAAAAAAAATCAGACATCAGTTCTACTCCTATTAAAATTTTTCTGCTGAAATCAACAGACACAACATAGAGCCTTCAGTTAGCCCAAAGTCCACAGAGAGCATACAAAAAAATGTCAAGAGAATGAATTCCTCTTCACTGCACAGCCAATGCAGTGGGCTCCATAACGAGGTGTAGGAGGGAAGTTATCTTGTCCCCTTACCTGCAGAGAACAGAAGGTCTGTGTAAATGGCTCCAATCGGACCAGGTAAGATGCCACTATAATTGCTGATGAATAGTGCGTACAGTAATGACACTGGGCTGACAGGTCTCCTGGAAATTTGACACAAATCAGATTTCAGTGCTAAATTCCACTATCTCAAGTTCATAACATCTAGTTACTACAGCACAATAAGTCTTTAAGGCAGACGTGTTCAAAGACATGCAAAAGCACACTTTTCATATCTGCATTGAATGTGCAGTTACTACCACGTCTGTATATTCTTTTTTCTTCCCTTCCACATTCATTTTCTGAAAAATAAGACCTTTATCTTGCCAGAACATCCTCTTCTCCATTAGTAATAAAAAAGTCTTGATATCTAGAGGTCAAACAGCTCAATGCTGTTTCCTTTTCTTAACGTAGCTCCTAGCTAAGCTGCATCCAGCAGTCTTCTACATACAGTTTGGCTAACAAAGACTGCTGCATGCAGCTTACCTACAAGAACAGCCTTTTCTGAGGAACACTGCTTTTTGCTGTTGCATCTCTTCCTGCCCAAGTGAAGAGGAGAGAACACAGCAGTAGAAGGCACATAAGAAGGAAATGCATGCAAGGGAGTCATTTCTCTTTCAATCCTCAACCACTTTGTAACCGAAAGCAAGAGGATCTCCCTGGCATGTGCTTCCCTTAGCTACAGCTGTGGAAAGACTTTGGGTGTCTTTTCCAAGGGATTCAACAGTATCCCCAAAGGCCTGAGGAGACTTAAAGCCTCTACTGCCTGTTAGGTTCCTAAAACCTTCACCTTCACTCTTCTCCACCTCATTGTAGCGCTGGATGAACTTTTGTTTCCTCTCTGTAGTCTGTGCTCCCATGGGCTTTGACAGGTCCCGAAACGTATGAGGATCACTAAGGTTCAGAGTCTGAAAAGCAAAAACAGCAAAGATGGGAATTTTTAGAATGCAGACTCAGGCATTATGACCAACTCTGTGTCATTGGTCAGTGGTAAAGTTGTGTTCAAAGTTTCACATATACAAGGTTGCCACAGATTCAGTGCAGAAATAGTCATCTTCAGAACTGGGAAGGGACTTGGAAACAGAATGGCAACATGTGCCTCTGAAAGGACAGCATGTACAAGGTGCTTCATAAATAAAGGACATGGTAGGTCCTGAATAAAGGACCTGGAAGGTCTCAAGGACTGCTTTCAATGACTGCAAGGATTGTTCTCAAGGACTTTTCTGTCCAGACCTCCTTGCCAAGAGGTTACAGGCCTGCCCCTGCCTATTTGCTAAGCCAGTGCAATTTTTCCTTATTCCTTAGGTATGCATTTGACAGATGCTTATCCACCTTACCAAGGCAGAACCTCACCTCAGCATGCTAACTTGAAGAGAACACTAATCTATAAAGAATCAATACAGTTCAACAAAAGAATCAATACAGTTCAACTTAACTGTCTCAAACTTTGAACCCTTGGTTTAGGCCACTCTACTTCAGTGGTATCACAAAACAAACCTTCACATGGTTGCTATCACAGAAAGTACAGAATGCTGTTAAGCGGCATGCACTGACCTGGGAGTGATAGTCAGCAAGGACCCATGGAAACACAGGATACTGCATGTAATCATTGTAGCTGCGGCCAGCAAGTGTGTTCAGGTACATGAGATAATCAAAGTTGCTGATCTCCCTCTTCTGCCAGGGAAAGGAAACAGACATTAAAATCTCCTAACTCCAGCCATGAAAAACATGCCTGAAAAGCAGCCTCAGAGCTCTGTGGTTCCCTTGTCCACCAGGACAAAAATTATAAATAGTGTAATCAATCACCCACTGCCATGCAGATCAGCACAATAGCTCTTTTACAACAGTCCATTCAACAGAATCTGAGTCTTCTTTCTGGCTCTTCTTCAGACAGGCCATTTGCATTCATCTATAATCACCCAGTGCTTTTATGCTGTATTTGCATAACAGAGAACTTTTTCCCAATTTAAAAGAGCCAAATGCATGCAATCTGTACATTGGCAAATCCTGGACAACTGCCTGTACAGAAAGGCTGCACAAAGTGCTACATATAAATAAGAGGGTATAGATTTCTTCGACGTGTCTTGGGCCACCAAGATCAGGGGTAGAGGAAAGTGAATGCATCTCTCAGCTCAGTATAAAATCTATGAAATCAAGACAGGTGCATTGATTTAGATGTACAGATCTGTGAATAATCATTTGACTAGGTGGCTCTCTTTGGTCTCTGCTTTAAAATGTGTGTAAGATCACACTTAATCTGCCAGTCACACCATATGTTTCACAGCAGGAACAAAATCCCTGCAATAACCAGATGTAAATTCTGTTCTCCTCTTGCCAATAACCTCACCTCCAGCAGTGAGAGAGCAGCTTATGCTTGGAAGTGCACGCGTGCATGCACACACACACACATATATAACTGTGGGTGGACACACAGGTGATGAAATTCTTTGCTTAACCATGTGGAGCCAAGACTTAGTTTACCTGCCACTTTTGGAGCATTGTCTTTTCCCCTCCTGAGTGTTTCCTGTATGGAACAGACATTTGATTGAAATAATTGCTTCAGAACAATAAGAGAAAGTCAATACATTAATGCTTGTGCTCCCTGAGCCCCTGCTATCATCCCATGGAAACAAGAGAACACCAACACTAAGGAATATTGAGGTTTCAGCATTGACCAAATCATTCCAAAATCAGAGAGTGTCAATAGGTTAGTGCTGCAGGATCAAAGTTTTATTACTGCTTTCAGTAGGTGGCAAGGTTCTGTCTGGCCAGAACATGGCTGGCCAGCTTCAGATTACTGATGAGATTGTCACTGGCAGTCACTCTCCCTACCTATACAAGGAGGGCTAAGCTACTTACTAGCCTGCTCCTGAATGAAGCACCACCTGAAGTATGATATTTAATAGAGAAAAAGAGAAATTAGGGTAGTGGTGTGGAAGATGAATTCTGTTTGCCTTAAGATATCACTGCAAATGGTGGCAGTAATGACAAATAGTAAGCTGAAAAAATTTAGAAGCTGACTAACAGGGAGAGAAAGCAACCCTGCAGCAGAAGCAGAGGGACAGTGGGGGATAGTAACCTTCTCAGCTGTTCTGAGACAAGCCATCCTGCTGAACTCTCAGTGATCTCATTTGCATCCCACTGCAGAGCTAGCACACTAGTGACAGGTACCATTAAGGCTGTCTGTATTCTGAAGCCTTATTCTTGAAAGCTCGTATCTTTCTGATGCTTTTTGAAAACAGTAGCTTGAAAACAAAGGTGTCTTAGTCTCCATATGAAAGATATTCTTTGTGTATAAAGCACTTTTAAATGGATGTAGTTCTGATAAAGTAGGGTGGAGTCTTTTGTTTTTAAAAATTTTAAAAAACAAAAACAAAACAAGAGTAAATAGTTTTTTTCTGCCCTTTCTTTGTTCTCAAAATACAGAGCAACTTTTACTGAAACTTTAAATAAAAACAAACCAGACGAAGGCAGATACTAAACAGAGAAATTCACTTGAAAAGGTGAAAGAGTCAAAGGTCTGTGCAAACAGAAGTAACATTTCAACTACACTGAACCAGGTATGTCAGTATCTGAAGACTACAGATTTGCTCATGTCTACTGCAAGAGACCAAACTGAGTCAAGTGACAGCTTCTGGATTAAAGAAACTTTTGACCTGCCAAAGTAAACAGGGTTAATGGCATGATACGACATAAGTAGTAGAAGATGCTTTTCCCTTTGAGTATATAGCTCTACACTAACCCTAAGGTGTCTGTTCAGAGACGAAGTTACTAACTTCCTGAAGCTTAAAGCAATCAGTTCAGCCATAGATTATAAAACTGCTACAGGAATAACTAGCTGTTATTTTGCATTCTTGTGCTCTGTACTGGATCACACTAGAAGTTTACAAAGCTAGTCTTAAAGCAGCCTCAAAGACCTAAATAAAACACCATCATTGTCTATGATCATTACAGTTTTACTGAATGTGCAGTAGTAAATTCTTGTAAACAACCCCTCATGAACCATTATCTTAGTTTGTCACACGCCCTAGCCCACTAATAAGGACTCCACAAGAGCCAAAACAAATGTCTCTCAGTGGAAGCTTCTATATAACAGAGAGGCAGATGTGTTCAACACCTCATAAAAACACACAAGGCTAAGTGTAGTCATCCTCCCTGAAAGAGCCACCCTTCTGGGTCTCAGGGGTCCAGACAGGATGCTCCCCCTCCAAGTCCCAAGATCTCCTTTGTCAACTCCCAGTGGTCCCATCCATTAATTGCATTAGGTGAAGCTCAGCAAAAGCTCGAAGTAGATCAACAGCTATCCAACCACAACAGCTATCCAACCACCGTAAGTGCATTTAGAAATAAATAAACGAAAGTCTGGTTTGAAAAAGAAATAGGAAAGTGCTTCTTAAATGTAAATAACTAAACTTCAAGAGAAAGTGAAGTTATGTGAACCCAACAGAAGTACTCACATATCCACTCATATCTAAATCTATAACGTATTTGTAGGGCACTAGCCATAGCACAATATAAGCATATGTACTAATGATGATCATTGGCTACAGTATGTGTAAGTGATTTATTAATCCCTTTTTTCCATTAACATCAGACTATGATCTCACTCTTGTGATAGCAAGCGCCCTCCATTTGCTAGAGACAGGTGAACCTCAACCCATTTGAAGATTCACTGCAGATGAGACAATCTCAAAGGATAAGATTTTGCCCCCAATGAAATTAAAACTAAAATTCTAATAAACTTCATTGGGGTCTTAGATTTCCCAATGCTACTTCCCATTTTCTTTTTGTCTTCCATCCTCAAGACTTCTGAAGTCTACAAAACAGTGCCCAGAGCCAAGGCTCTCCTAAAACCCAGCTTCCTTAAAGAATGTCTGCAATTAGGAAAAATATTATGAAAATCTCCTTCATGGCAAACCACATTCTAGGTCCAAGCCTTATTATTAAACAACGTAATCAGAGGTTAACAGGGACTAGATATTAAGAAATATTTCTTTACTGTGAGGGTTGTCAAACACTGGAACAGGCTTCCAAGCAAGGTGGTTGATGCCCCATGCCTGTCAGTGTTTGAGAGGCATTTGGATAGTGCCCTTAATAACATCATTAACTTTTAGTTAGCCCTTTAGTGGTCTGTCAGTTGGACTGATGATCTCTGTAGGTCCCCTCCAAAACTATTCTATTCTATTCTAAACTATTCTAACACCATCTTTCCCTGTGAAGCAATCCAGTCTCTCAAATCTCAGAAGTCTTGGGTTAGTTTACTTTTGAACAAAGGTGCAGGGCCCTCTTTATCTGATTGTACCAGTTTACCTTCTGTTCTTGTAGCACAGAGCAAGAATACACAGACATATTACAGTAGGACCACACCATTTCTTCTCTACAGTTGAGAACAATAGGCATTTCTGTAGGACACTGAGTAAATAATTTCTGTGTACTTCTTGGCCATGGGTGGTACACAAGCCCATTTCTCTTCAATAATTCTTTTTATCCAGATATTTTGAAATTATTGCAACCAGTTACTAAAAGCAAGAGCTTGGTAGCTGCAGCCACAAAGACAAAATCTAGTAAATTCACATGGCACATGAGAAAATCGTTGCAACAGCTGCACTTTTGAAGGGTCCCAGATAGACAAACATAAACTGCAGCTCATAGCCTCTCTTCACTGCACTGCTGGACAAACCTCCTCCTAGTCTGTATCTATGCAGTCTGGTATGTCCTAAGGATGGTATCACAAACGTTGTGAGTTCAAACATAAACATGCAGGCATTTCACACTGTGCTACAGCCAAGTAAAATGAAATAGCCAAATGACTAAAATGGACAGCTAAGGCAACAAAGCTGATGAACAGCCTCTAACCAGGTCCAGATGCTTTTTCTTTCTGCATAATTTGAAATCTAACATTTCCAGGCACTACATGCAGTTCAGCTCTTTTCCCTCCAGCTTGAACTTGCATGCTGGAACCAAACATTATGCTAATGATCTCCAAGGACCTGGCACTGCTGTTGCTTAGGAACAAAAGTTTCACAGGCTGTGGACAGAGAATTGAATAGAGGCACTGTAGCTGGGGAAGTCCTTTTTACCACTCTCTTCCCCTCAACACTCACATACACAACAGTTCCTTGAAGGGCTGCCATTTTCCTTCAAGGAAGTACGATTCAGTATTTACAGGCCTCTGAAAGGAAATTGTCCTGCGCTCTCCTGTTTTACAAGCTGAAAAACTGACTCATTACTCAAGGAAGAGCAGACCAGAGGACAACTGCACGGTAACAGACCATGAAGGCTCATCCCACACTACTGAAAAATACTATCAGCTTGTGACATCTGTACCTTGGCTTTTAAAGTCCTCCTAGCTGCTAGCCGGTAAGACCTCATGCAGGGGGGCAGCCTGACAGAATTGCTGAGATGAGAATATTTTTGTTTATCCTTGGTGGGCATTGGTTTTATAAGTGACCTTGCACTGTGTGATAGCACAGTGGCTCTGAAGTCATCTAGAAAAGTAAGAAAGAAAGAAATCCCCCAGTATCTATTTGTTCATGGTAGAATTTAGTCTAAAACAGCCTGTTAGCAAGAGACTACATCTAAGATAGTCAGTGAATTAATCTCTCTTCCACAATAGGTTGTATCCAACAACAAAGAAGTGGTAACAGGCTTGTAAGGAAGGAAATAAAATCCTCCCCTGGTTAGAACTGCTTGGCTTCATGTAAAATCATTCACTGTATGAATGCAGGTTTTAAATTGTACACGAAAGTATCTCCATAGAGCTGGAACACGTCACCTCGCTGACCTCCTGATCCCAGAGCAGTGCTGCTGGACCAGGCAAGCCCACTCTGCAACATGCAGACTTCCAGAGTGAGGGGAGAGAGAGAAAACTTTCTTCACAGTCTAGTTTAAGAAGGGATCAGGATGGTTCTGTTCAGCTTTGGGTGCAGTGAAGTAGGAAGCAGCAACCTAGGGGAGGAAGAGAACAGGGAGAACCACAGAGGAGATCTTGAAACCCCCAGTGTCACGGACAGAAGGCCTGTCTCTTCCTGCCAGCACTAGGCTGAGAAAGGAAAGAGAAAGGTTCAGGCGGAAGATTGTGTACCAGGGTCCTAATCTGTATTCTTCCAGCACTGGATCTCCTTCTTAGGGCAGGCCTAAGCTACAGTGGGTCATGGCAGGGCCCTGTGCAAGCCTTCCTTGCCTCACAGTCCTAGGCTCACAGCCCTAGTCCTGACGCTCAAGGTCTGTTCCCAGCAACACAAAGCACCACAGGCAGTGTGATACAATAGACGTAGATTTTCTCGTAGTTTCTCTGTCAGGTCAGCCTCAAAGCTCTGGACCTGTGAAACATTCCTAAAGCTCTAGGCTTTTAAAAGTCCAATCCAGACCAAAGACTTTGCCAGGTATGGATATAAAGGGAAAGAGTTTCCCGGTCAAGATCTTCTTTACCAAAACCTTATCAACCTAGAAATGCAGCACCCTCACCCTTGGGCAAAGGCCTGCCAGCAGCTCGGAGTGTCAGTCTAGAGAAAACTACAAGTAGAGTTTCCTCTTGGCACCACCATTTCTTAGGCAGTGGGGCACACATGTACCTTTCTGTCTGCTAGCACCGGAGATGCACTGTGAGCATGAGATTGAACAGGCATAATTAAAATTTACAGCAAGGAGGGCTCCTGCAATTCCTGAATTTTTAATACCAGTGGCTACAGAACTGGAGCCTTCTTATATGGAGCTAAAGAAAATGAGACACGGCTAAGTAAGCTCCATTATCTCCAGCTACAGCCCTGCGAAACACTGATAATTAGTTTACAAGCATACAGAGACAAGAGAGCTATTCATACCCTTCAAGCTGTCTGGTGCGCTGCAGTGTTCCTGCAGAACTCTAATGCTAATCCCTGTCTCCAGGAATGAAAATAACTTTTTTTTTTTTTTTTTAATACATTTGAAACCTGAATACTACTTTTAACCCAAAGGAAATAGCCCTTAGAAAGTGTCAGCACACTGCAGGGACACATGTTTTCCTGATGAGTACATCTTAGAGGTCCAAGGTAGGATTTTTAGTTGGGTCATGTCTCTTTTAGTTGGATTTTTAGTTAAATCATTTTAAAATCTGGGGCATTACGCCATGCATCATACTAAGTGATCTGTCTTCAGGAAAATTAATAATCTGTCTGGACTTCTAAAAGTCTGAAGGGCCTAGGTTCAAATTTTATAACAAGTCAGCAAAGGGTCATTGACAGAGAAGTACCCAAAAGGTTAAATTGTACTGCTACTTCTTACCAGCCTCCTACCTTCAGCATTCAATCTTCTGCACCAGACTCCCTCTAGTGTTCACAGGTACACACAGCACAGAGTAATACCAGGACTGGGAACCAGCATTAAGAGAGCTGCGCAAAAGGCTGATTTTATTTATCTATTTAAATTAAACTGTTTGGGATCAAGGAGAGCAATCCTCCCGTCCCCTTCCCCTGGATTTTCAGTGAAAAGTTACAGAAAAAAAAATCAATAGAAACTGAACAAAATGTTTTCTGAGAGTTTTAAAGATGTTTTAAAAAATATTTAAAAAGATTATCATTTTGAATTTAGAAAAAAATTGTGTATTTCCTGCCAAAGTGTAAGGCAGTCAACCTGAAAATCTTTTTCCATCAACTCCTTAAAATATGAGAATTGTGATTAAAACAACCTATTGTTTTGGTCTCCAGAACTTCCTGCACAATCCTGGTCAAATTATTTAAGCTAACATCCACAAAGATGGAGAATTGCATTATTTTCCATAGTAGAGTATTTCTGTGCTTCAGTTCCCAGTCTACACTATGGAAGGAATAGCATAGATACTGCCCTTGGAGCACTGTAAGATTAAACATAGCAAAAGGTGAGAGGCCTTGAGATATAACAGTAATATAACCCTGTAATTACTGGTGAAAGACAGAAACATGTGGGTGTAAAAGATTTAACTGTGTTTAAGTCTTTTTATAAATAACAGAAAGATTCAATTTTGGAACATACCCTCAGGGCAAGACCGACCCCACTGTGATGTTTCTAGAAGCACTTGCCTCATTACAGAGCTCCCAGGAGGACAGATAGTAACTGGCAGAGATCTCCCTTGTTTTTGCATCATTTTTGGCTATGGCATGTAATTGAAAGGAGCTGAATACCATAGTTGTAGCCTCAGCTTCCCCATCATGTATTTGCACATGATTAATGAGTAGCCAAAAAGCCTGAAGGGTTTGTAATGAAGTCTTTCTAATATGGAAATGTATTGTAGACAAATCCATATTTTGTTGCAATCATTCATCAAAGCTGTGATTTGTCTCTTCACAACTAAATGTCAGAGCACCCAGACCATCCCTGTGATTAGCCAGTCTAACCCATGCTCCTCTCAGCTCTCTGGCTGATAGAGACATTGTCGTCCATTTCTAGGGGATATTTTGTCACTAGCTCTAACTATTGGCTGTATTTGATGACCTTCAATTATACAGACAGGTCACCAACCATAAGACTACAGTGGACTACTACTCATGCAGGCCTCAATTCAAAGCACATAGCATGTGCTTAGCATCAGTAATAACCAGAATTCTGACCAGAACACCTACATACATTTTTTGAGGGCAGGGCACCATCACCACGGGAGTTCATCTATCCCACTGCATGTCTGGAAAGACAAGGTTAGAATATCCACAGTCTGTCCTTGAGAGCGCAGAGACACTTAACTGAGGTCTTGTTTAACATAAAGCAGCACAGACACTGACCCCTCCCTGTTCAGTCTGCCCTGCAGAAAATGTGTGAACTGCAAGCAGCCCTGGCAAACCTGGGAGCCCACTAAGCTTCTGAGGTCCCAGTTGCAGAAAAACAAACAAACAAACAAAAACCTTTAATCATTCATTTTAAACATTTCAGTTTTCAAGTCTCAGGTCCATTAAACAGGACGTTTAACCAACCTATCCTCAGAGGCCAGACCTGAAAAGAAGGCAACCCATTGGTCTGATAGAATAAGTACAATTTTGGATGGCTTCTTTTAATGCAGTCCTCAAGGGCTGAATTGAGACCCGTACATTTCAGCCAGGTCCTCAAACAGTGAATGGATAACAACACATTTTGTTCAGTTTCATTACGTGCTGGGCTCAAACCTGAACCTAGGGATGAAAGACAGCAATTTTCTCCCACTTAAAATATTTCTAATTTCATCTTGTAATACTTATATTGCTGCATAGTGCAATGCAAGTGTTATGATGAAATAAGATAACATTTTTAATAATTAGAACTTTACCTACTCAAAATACCTCTTTCAAGAAAACCTTTTAGAGCTGCAGCCCCAGGGTTGAAAAGTCCTGAGCCTTAAAATAAAAAACAACTTCTGAAGAGTCTTGTGGTCACATGTTAATTCATGACTAAGTCATTATTTTGTTTTTATTTAGGAAGTCACAGCCACTGGTTTCAAAGGCTTTGCTGGGATTCCCACACTTCATCCAGATTCTGGTGTGTTTCCCTCTCTGAAGAAATATGGCCAAGGGGAAAGCAAAAGGACCAAAAGGGAAAAAAATTACCTTGAAAATTGCCAAAAATTCCATCAGAATCTCTTATGATGGAGGGCGCCGTCTTGACTTAAGCAAGATGGGTATCACCACCTTTCCCAAGTGCATTCTGAAACTGGCTGATGTGGATGAGCTTGATTTGAGCAGAAACATGCTAAAAAAGATCCCAAACAGCATCGAGAAGTTCCAGAAACTGCGCTGGCTGGACCTGCACAGTAATCAGCTCGAAGAGCTGCCCAAGACAATAGGTACACTACAGAACCTTTTCTACCTGAATATTTGCAATAACAAGCTGACAACTAAAAGTCTGCCAGAGGAGTTGAACCTTCTCAAGAACCTTCGCTTTCTCAACCTTGGCTTGAACTGTCTTGAATGCATCCCCACCAGCCTTGGGGCCCTGCAGGAACTTAAGGAATTAGGTCTCTTTGACAACTTACTGACCACCATCCCAAACAGTGTGAGAAAGCTCCCCAAGCTCAAGAAACTGAATGCAGAAAGAAACCCTTTCCCTGATTCAATAAAAAAAGAAGAGTGTGTTGACCCCATCAAACGCATAGAAACGCTTTACTTAGTACAAGAGAAAGACCTGTGCTGTTCCTGCCTGAAGACATGTCAGGATGAGAAGGACAAGATGAACAAGTTAAAGAACATAATACCCAGCCCCTCAAAGGAGCTCAGCTTCCCTTTACTCCTTACGCCCAATTCCACTGCGAAGGATAACCAAGAGCAATGGAGATTAAAAGGTGAAGATCCCTGAAATCTACCAAGCCCTCCACAGGCCACATCCCATACAATCCAGCGAAAACTAATAAAAAAGCTGTCCTCCTCCCTTTTTCTGCAGTTCTCTTCATTTAAAGATACCCAGTTTTAGAACCAGATCTGAATAGTCTCTAAAACTAAGTAACTCAAGGTCAGCACAGAACATGCTCTGTCACCTCCCATTGGAAGAAAGCTTTCTTTTCCTGCAGTGGTAAAACAGAGGGACATCAAGTTGGAATCTCCACTGCGCAATTACTATAACATGCCAAAACGTCTGTGTGCACATCAGTCACTGTCTGCTCTAAACATGCAATAAAGAGGCCATTATGTAGGAACATTATGGATTACCTCTCTAACCTCACCACACTGACTCTCTTTCCCACAGTAACCATCTGTGTAGACTTTACCAATAAAGTCATATTAAGGAGGTAATAATTATTAAATATGCACAGTCAGCTACTTAGCACGTTCCTCTTGCCTTCATATTGTGGATGCTGTACACTGGAATGCTTTTCAGAATTCTGGGGACACATTTGAGTCTTTAAAATAGGGGGAACAAACAGGTAAGTTTCTAGATGCATTTTTTTAAGGTAAGACTTATTCACACAGTTGCATTTGTTATCTACTGTTATCCAATGTTCCCTGGGTTTTACCTTATATTCAGGGAGTCTTCTGTTACCCCCTTTGACTTCAAAGCAGGTTGGAAAGAGCAAAATCTACAGAGATATGAAAGATAATATTACAATCATTTAAACAGTTATCTTTACACATTATATATGCATATATAATTTTATATACATATGATCTATTAAATAATGTCATATTCTAACAGCAACTTTCCTCCTGAAGGGTGTCACAGTATTTCACCTACCCACAACAAAACTGTGAGACAATACAGCAAAAGCATACATGTAATGTTAAGAAAGTGCCTATAGGCTGGATAAAAAGTTTGTTTCCCAGACAGGGCCTTGAATTGATATACAGGGCTATACCAGGTGGTTTAAGATGGTATTAATTAAACCCAGAGAAAGAGAACCCTCTCAGACATTTACCAGCCTCTTGGCAAAAAAGGCAGAAAGGAATACCAACTCATGTCTCAGTCATTCCTGTTTACCGTCACTGGGGGTTTATTGTATCAGATATAAAGCCCCTGAGATACATAGGTTTAGTACCTGCCCCCAAGCGGCAAGACAGTCAGCTGAGGATGAAAACATTATCCTCAACTGTCTCAGCAAGACAACCTCAAGAGATGCATCTCAGAGCTAAGAGACAGCAAAGGTAAGCACTGAACAAAGCGGCTGGCTCTGGAGCAGGATCTGGTAATTCTAAGTAGCCACACTAGGCAGCCAGTTTAGAAAGCAAAAGTGGATAAATCTTTATTGGCTTTTTAAGCAATTCTCCATTAGAAACTGTTCAGTGATTTCAGGAGCACAAGGAAATTCTATGATTACTTAGAAATTAACAGTAACAGTCCTCAGTCCAGGCTGCAGAATTTACCAAAGGAAATACTACATACTGAGGTATTTTTCCTGCATAAAGAACAGTGAAAGTGAATCTAATGTAATGGCCCAAACTGCAGTGAAGGGGAAAAAAAGGCAAGAAAAAGTGTATATCACTTTGTATTCTTACAGACAAATTCCATAAAAAAAAAGCATGTAAGGAAAAAAAGTCTTTCCTATATGAAAATTCTATTGTTAAAATTTAACACCACACTAAGGATACAAAATCAGAGTCAGACTACAAAATACTGATACAAAATCAGTTTATTCCTAAAACATGTAATGGTACTTTGTGTGTTGGAATAAAGAAGGAAGAAGCCTTCTTTCCCACAGTACCGTAAAGTGAGGCAGAGGCAGCTTTCTGATCTCAGTGAGATTGCAATTCCCTGGGATACAGGGACGTACACCACAACACACCGCTGGGTGCTAGAAGAGCTTTACAAATGCATTAGTCCCCTTGACAAATCAATGGCTATATAATGCTCCAAAGAATTCACAAGTCAGCAAAAGGAAATTTTCATAGCTTTATGTCTAATCCATTAAAGAACAAGAGCTGGAACTGAAGAAAGAGCCCCTGGGGCAGCACAAAGACAGACATCTGAAGCTGGGATAAACAGGGACTATAGACAAAGAGTGTAACCTGGGTGTTCATATGATATTATGAAGTAGTGATTACCTCTTAAATATCTTATTTCGGTCGTTGTCATGGAATACAAGAAATCTGGAGTAGCCATTTTTGAAGAATATTTCCAAGGCGATCTCCTGGAAAGGTAAATCATTTACAGTTTGAAGAATTGCAGAGCTAATCCTAGTGCTGCAAGGAGTCCACTATGGCCTGCCCAATTCTTAAGGCCTTTAAAAAAAAAAAAAAAAAAAGGCCTTGACTTGGTATTAAGTGTGAAGCATAGCAAAATAGGCCTAATATTCCCAATTTCTCCAACTGTAGGAGTGGTCATACTGGGATGACCAAGAGTGCAAATGCTCCTGCGAAGCAAAACCAAGCTCCAGATATTGGTTTTATCAACCACCACCTCCTGCCACTTCTGAAGCATTTTTGTCTTGAAATCTCAGTGTGATTAACATTAGACTAGTAGCATTAACTTCTAAATAGTTGAGGAAGACAATCACATGAAGGGGAGACGCTAAATAAGAGCCCCTTTCAAACAGCACATGTACTACTTCCTCAATGAATAGTGATCTCGATGGAAGTAACCAAACAATTTTAGTTTAGAAATGGAGGAGTAAGGGAAGTTTGACATTTCTTACTGAAGCTTTAAATAAGCAAAATTGAAACCTTCAGCCTCTTTTTCCACCATGTCCTCACACACATTATGTTGGGCATTTGCATATAAACCTGTAATTTACTCAGTGATCAGTCCCTTTTCCACCCCACCAAAGCCAGTCAAGTATAACTACAAATGATGCGTAGTGTCTAGGAACCCAGACGTGAGTTTCAGTCCAAATATGGCAGGTGTAATACAAACCTGAGAAGATAACTAAATGGCAACAGCCCATACATGTTTCATAAATTAAGTATAAAGCAGAAAGGCAATGTGAGAGCTGCTATGACAATAAACAGCTTGAAGCGTTGGATCTGAAGCTTGGTTTTCCAAACCAAGTCTGCTCAAAGTGTGGCCATTACAGAATCAGGCTGTGTGGTTTCACAGTGTGTTGCTCTTAGCTTGGCTATGTGCACGAATAGGACATCAGCTCTCTGCTGCTTTGCTGCTGCCTAAACAACTGATCCACCTGTCCTCTAGGGAAAGCACAAAGAATTAGCTTTCTTCTCTCTTCTGTACTATTTTTTTTTAGAGCAATTTTTGGCATTGGGTCCTGGTGCAAGAATTTGAGAGTGCTACAGATGACTGAATTTTCAGGTCATTAATAGAAACAAATAATAATAAAACCACACACAAAACACAACTGAAAAAAAAAACACACACACATAGAACCACCTATATCCTCCCCCTCCCACCACCCCTTTTTTTGTCCGAGGCTCATTCAATGACTACTTTTACTCATCTCCATTTTTTCACTTTAAGTCACACAAAACATTTCCATTTCACGTTTTAAAAAGTTCAAAGGCATACAAATACATGAGAAGAAAGCAAGATTCCACTGGCAACTCTGAATTTATTCACAAAATGGAGGAAGAGGTGACAGTTCTGTTACTCCGGTTGCTCATCAATGATGTAAGAAAATAATCTTCATGCAGTTACTCAGAGCAAGATTTAACATTCCTGTACATGCTTGGAGAGTGACCTAACCACTGAGATATAACATGCCCTGAATCAGGTCTGATCTACTAAAATTGTCCATTTTGCATACATAATTAAATATAAAATAAAACAAGGATGAGTGCCATACTGCATGACTTAAGACATTAATCAGCACCACTCTCTCAGTTTTCAAATTTTCTGAATGATTTCCTACTTTTCTGTTGAACTACCTTCCAAAAATGGACTAAACGAACAGGTACCTGCTTATGGCTGTTTCAAAGCACTGTATTTTTGTAAAACAATACCTGTGCATTACTCTTTAGACTGTACCAAAATGCTCTAAAGCAAAATACGGGCTCTGATGTTGCAAGGAGCTCTAGCTATGCTTCTTCTGTGATTCTCATCATAAGCTTACCTAAACCAGACAAAGCTAAAAGGGTACCAAGCCACTGGTAATGAGTAAGTTCTGGGTAACACAGATAAAGGCTGCATTATGATTCAGATACTGACTCATATGCACAAGTTACTCCAAGAGGCTCAGGGTAGGTAAGTGACACATACTTGTAGCCCACTTATGTCCACCTCCACTGGTATATGGGAACTATTACTGAAAAATTAGACACTTACTGAGATCTTCAATCAAAACAGGACTTCAAGACTTATTTTCAAAAATATTGAGATAAACTGTAAAGAACATTATCAGCCTAACACCTAATGGGCCTACCACTCCAGTGAGGGTGTTTTTTATCTGAAAGAAATCTCAGCAGAATTAGTGAAAATTATGTAAGTAGTTTTCAATTACATGCCATTACTGCTGCTGCAGCTTTCATTCGAATGACCAGGCATGTTAGTTCCTACCTGCAGAAGGAAGCGCATCAGACGAATCTCTTTTATATCATGATACAAGTAACGGGAACACACCTGGTCTCCCACAGCATGATCTTTATGACATAAGTTGAAAATGAATGGATCACTGATGCTGTGAAAAAAGGAGAAATAAGAAAAATGAATTTCAAACAAAGAGCAGAAAAACCTTTGTGAACATGGCAAGTCCTCTCTCTAAAGAAAAATAAAAATACTAAGAGATAGCATGATCAGCTGAGGTATAGATGAATCAAAGATAAAGGCAAATACTGAAGGAAGATTCTGTACTAGTACTTAATAAAAAAAACAACTTGTGGAGGCTGAGGGTAGATTTGGAATTATTTTAATGTATGCAAATACGCAGACAGCAATGTTTTGCACACAGTTAAGTCTAAAAAGTAGCAATGAAAGGAGTTCGGTGGGTCAAAGACAAGCATCATGTGGACATGCTGCTGCTATAAACAGCTAATAATTGGAACTAATAATTAAGCATTTAATTCATTATTACTTTAGGTATGTACATGTACTACAACTGATATCTACAATCTATCCCACAGCAAGTCCCATAAAAAAAATCAACCCAAGTCATTTTATCAGATTCAGTCCAATCGATATGTAAGTCACCCGATCAGATTGACTGTTATTGGACTTAGTAAGAATCGGATGTAGAGCAGACAGACAGTCATGGAATAAAAACACTGAGTTACTCACTGTCCCACTGGGCTTTGCACATGAACACACAGTATGAGCAAAGAGCTAAGTCTAACACACTCATTTTCAATATTGATCAGTATCAATAAATCATGAGTCAAAGATGATAGCATTGTGCCAAATATTAATTATGATTCTCTCTGTCTTGGAGAAACAAGCAAAAACTTATTAGACAATGAAGTGAAAGGCTCTTGTAACGACTATTCCATATGAATAAAAGATGGGAGCCAGCCAGAAAGGAACATTAACAACACTTTAAAAGAACTGAAAAAAAAAGAAATGTGTTAGACTGCTCACCATCTCCATCTGTTGGAGTTGGGAGTCCTTAATGTACCTCCAAAGACTATGGACAACCATCTACAGTGAATTAGGTTAAACAATTCTGCAAATATGGAAACAATGGCAAACTTCTTGCTGTGCTAATATTGTTTTTGAAATCCCCCAAAGTCTGTGAGAAATCTAGGGCTGCATGTGTCAATTCTGTAGTTAACCAAGCAGATCTCTGGGAGGAAAGAATGACTCACCTGGACAAGCAGTGTCGCGTACAGTAGACCTCTTCTAGAGGGGATAATACAAAGCACTCGCAGATGTAGAAGTGCTCTTTGCCAAAGAGCAGCACCCCTTCCAAAGCTGTATGTCCTTGCACAACTGCCACAGAGCACTTGAAAGTAACCTAGTATGGAAGTAAGCGTAACAAAGCCAGGAGTGGGTAACACAAGAGACAGGGACAGCAGGGAGCAAAACCCAATGATGCAGAATGACATATTTGTACCAAAACAGCTGCCCTCTTGATTGGCAAATCTATACAGATGCTGCCACAAAATCAGCACATGATTGACAGTGTATGCCTCTCTGGCACTAGTAGTGGCAAAGTCTGATGTTCTTCCCCCCCCCCCCAGTAACTGTGCCCCTTCCCCATCTATCTGGGGCTGTATTTAACAACATCACTATAGAACATAAGGGGCTTACAAATGTGGAAGTCAGCACTGCAAAGCCTTGTCAGCGACAGTGACTCTACAAAGACAGAGAGTTGAAGCGCTGGGGAAAGAGTGACTTACACAGCACCATGCATAAGAACAGTGGCATATAACAAATATATATTTACAATGCAGAGAAAAGGCAAATACTTTTGAAAATGAAATCTACACTTGAAAAAATCCTCCAAATTGATTCCAAGGAGCAAAAGCAAGGAAAGAATCTAATATTTTTGGTATTTATCTCTCCAAATCTGAGTAACAAAACTCCTTGCATTAGCATTTTTCCTTCCTATATTATACAGGATACCAGTCAAAATATATGAGTCTATGATTCTAGCTGCTTTAAAATAAAGATTTAGTTAGACATTCTGGAATAGTAAAAACAAAACAATCAAAAACAAAAAACACACCTTCCTTGGCATCCCTAAGATTCACCTCCTTACTCCTGAGCAAGCTAACTTGGGCCTTAAAAATGGAGGAATTTCTAACCCACAATTTAGATGTGTTGGGAATTTTTCAACAAAATAGTTCTTCAGTATATATGCCAGTTCATAGAAAGTTTTCTTGGGATTTGACCACTTTTGATGGAGAAAAAAAGACTCATCTGGAACAATTTTTATGGCTGAGATGGTGCAGAAAAAAATATAATAAAAAAACACAACAGACCAACAGATAGACTAGAAGAGCCTAATGAATTGAAAAATTATGTGGGTTGTGGGAAACTTGAGAACAAGTTCTGATTTTAAATCAAGCAGTACTTCATTGAAAGGAATTTTCCTAACATTTAGAGGCAAGACGCTCCTTGTTCTTCTTGTGTGTTGATTCAATCTTCTACATATACTCAGTTCAAGAAAAGCAAACAGTCTACTGACTAGCAGAGTTAACTGGGAGGATGATCAAAGCCAACTCACTGCTATTCCAGGTTTGGACATGAACTTTGAGCTGTCATCTTCTACATTCCCAAGAAAGGATGCAGAAGCTAATCACCATCCTATTAGCCTACTCACAGGTGAAAAACCCGTGAAAATCCCTTCATAATACTACAAAACTGTGAAATTCCCCAAACTTTAAAATCCTAATACTGCATTACACACTAAAAAAGGATTAGATCTGAGAAGTATTTACATAACAAGAACTTTGCTGGCTCAGAAATCTATTGCAATGTTTTTGAGAGAACGGATTGACAAGCATGGGAAGTAGCACAAAGCAGTTTATTCTTACAATCTCAATACTCTTACCTCTACCAAACTTCACCAGAACTAGGGTCCTGTATTCATTTTTTGCACATGCAAAAATGACCCAGAAATAGCAGGGGTTCTAGAAAATCATATGAAGTCTCAATATCACTATAATAAAAATATATAGAGTAGGTTTGCTTCTCTAGAGTCTGCACGTTTCAACTGGCTTTCTGCCTTTGTTCCTATTGTACACTATTTCTGGAAGCAAACCTACAGTCTTCCTTGCCTCCATCCCAGAACGGGCTGACTCAGGTCAGCTGAAACAGACCTGCACAGCTATATAAGCTTTCAGTCTTGGATGCCAGCATAACTTGGTGAAACTATTAGAAGTTTTCTGTTTTAAAATTCAGTACAGAATGAAAACAGTATGAAGTGGAAAGATGCAAGAATTCAAAAGGGTGATTACTATTTTGATCAATATTTAAAATTGACATCAATAATAAATAAATTCATTAATAATTCAAATAAAACCTTGCTTCGACATTTTATTTTATTTTTACTGAAAAGCAATTCTTTTCACCAACAAAATGGAGGGGTTTCATTTTAAAATCACTTGGATGGGAACAGAAGGTTGGTTACATTCTGGGGTAAAACCAACAACTTTGGAAGATTACTGTGTGCAATTTTTGATGAAAATCCCCTCACTCTCTTCCTCCTTCCACTCCAAATTATTTTTAAGAGGAATCTAGCATTTCCAGTCACCTCTCCCACATATCCCACAGGAATGCCTGCCTCCGCAGGGATATGCCACCACAGAACTCTCTGAACCGTACCCACGTGTGCGCAGGCCATTACGTGGTTAGAGGTATGTATGCTTGCACTGAGAGTGCTGGGGAATTCTGCTCACATTAGTGAACCACAGGGCTTCCTGAAGTAATTAAATAGCAGAAAGATTGCTTCTTCCCAAATGGAAGGTAACTGAATAATGAAACATCAGGCAGTTGCATAAAATAGCTAAATGGACACAAAGTTGAAATCCAGACTTCTAAGAAATCTGCCTCAGCAAATCCAGCACTCTGATCCACATCAAAGAGCCATTTGACCAATTTCACTCTAACTCTGCTGCTTTTTAAATTTTATTTATTTTGTTCAGTTGCATATATGGCTATCATGGGACTCTCAGCAGACAGCAGAAGGCAGGGACAGACGGAAGTGTTGTAATAAGAAAGGAGATTCTCAAGTAGATCTAGGCAGGTAAGCATGGGTAAAGGGGAATGGGCAGGGAGAAAAAGGCAGAGCAAAAAGGGAGCAGAAAGGTAGTAAGAAAAACAGCAAAGGAAAACAAAGGCAAATATGACTTACGTCTTTAACCCTCTTAATGTGGAATATGAATAGGGAAGAGCAAAGAGCCTACAGGAATAGGGATATGGGACAATTCAAACCAGAAATATGGAACTGAAAAGCGTGTAGGGTGAAGCTTGGGAAGCAGCTGGGTAAGTCCCAAAATTGTGCAGTTTGGAGTAGGACTAACATGCCAATAAAGCTAAAAGCACTCATGTGAATCCAGCTGTCCTGTTTACAGCTTATACTAATCTGAATACCAGTGTAAGACACGAGGCACAGCAGGTTGACTCTTAGCCATATAGATAGAGCAGTCAGGTAAAGCACTCCAGTGAGACCCCTTTGTCTGTATGCATGGCATAAAACCACATGCTGGCCAGCACAGGGCAGCAGGCAAAGCTGCTGCTGGAAAACAGCAGAGACAAGTCAAGAACAGTTAGCAGGGAAGACCCAGGCAGAGCCATGAGATAGGTTGAAAACCTTAGAAAACCTGCAGCTGACAGCCTAGATAAATTGCAGCAGGTGACAGTGGTCAAACTCTACCTACAATTCCTGGACCTTTATCCTGGATAAAGGCTGCACGATGTGCAAGGAGGAGGTCCGCCTCAGAAAGTGTTTCCAGCACAGCAGGAGCACCACAAAACCACAGTCTCAGAGCTGTACTGAAAACATTGCCAGAGTGAAAAATTCAAACTAGAGATAACAGAGATCACGTGTGTGTGTTTGGGAGGCACACGGACTGTGAAGGGGGCCTGCACGCAATCACTAACATGGTGTGGCACAAATAACCACTATGGTACTCCACCTAAGGCAGGATTGGGACACATTAGCAGGCCTTGAGAGGGAAAGAGCATATACTTCTCCTTTAAGCCCCTTTAAGGCCTATTAAACTCTAAGCCCAAGTACATTCCTGCCTTCTGCACTGTCAAACCACTAACAGTCACTGGTGCCAAATCCATTTCTTCATTTTGTGTTAACACCCCCAACAGAATTAAATATATTTGCACTGTTAGAAATAGTAGAGTCCTTGGGCTGAGTCAGTTCTTCTCATTTGGACAACAGGGTTCATTTTTCTTCCAGGTGACTAATAAAGATCTGACAGAGGTGTACTAGAGAACCCCCACCAGGACAGTCTTGTACCTAAAAGTCTTGCATTGAAATACCAGGCAGCTTGAAATTACCACAGATTAAATAAAAACTTTCATTTTCTGTCAAAACAGAACAGAATCCAGTTTACCAGTTACTGGAATCATTAATCAATGATGCAAAGGTGACATAAAATAATTGAATAATTACCTTCTAAGGTATTGCCTGAAGCTCTGCATCTCTTGATTGCTCTGTTCATTCGTATGTACAAAGGAATTAAAGCTAAAGGCATGTTGTTTTGTGTGTGTGTGCACACATGTGTCTTCTCTCCCTTTCTCTTGTTTTTCAGAAGAGCTGTTTGTAAAGGCATCCAGTTGCATTTAAACAAACAGCAATAAAACCACACCTGCTCTGGAGTTCAGGAGCCAGATTTCCAAAGGAATTACATTCCTGAAGATGCAAGCAGTCTTTACAAGGTTTACAAAAACACCAGAGGAGGTTAAATCTATTCCTAGAGACCCTGGCAGTGTTAGTATTGCCCTTCCAGGGAAAAATCTAATGCAAGGAAATTAAAGTCACAAAAACATGTCAAGGGAACATGCTTACCCATGTCACACACCCTACTGAGCACAACATTTTTACAACGTGAGGACAAAAGAACGGCTACTCGTGAGTCAGTTTGGAGATCAGTCTGAATAACTATCCTGATTATTAGTAGCAGAAGCTTAATGAAAGAGTATAAGAAACATGCTAGGTATGGCATCTTTCTTGATCTTTATGTATCTTCTCAGCAACCAGTGGCTTAGGGACATTCTGAAGCCCCTTCTTCCTTTTTATTGCCACATCTTGTATTCCCCTATAAACACTCAAAGCCAACTCTAATTATTTGCTCAGAGATGAAATCTGTGGTTATATACTATTTCTGTCCTTTCTGTTGTGTATCAGGGTGTATTAGCTACAACAGATCTGTCAGTAAAGTAGGGTCAATGCCACAGAGTTTAAAATGACTAGGAATATATGAAACAGAATACGTTGCTTTCAAAATTTTTGCTAGGAAAACAGATACATGCTTTCATGGTGACAGGCATATAGGTCCATCTTTTAATGCCACTCACAAGACCTTTCCTGCAATGTTTGTTAGTTTGCTTGTTGTTGAAGACTCATCTTACTTTGAAACTGTCACACACGCACCTCATTAATCACAACTTAAGAATAAGTGACAGGTTGCTTCATTCTCCCCAGCTGCTCAATGACCAAAGGAAACTAAATCCACTTGACCTAGTCTTTCATGGTAGGGGCTCTAGGCTCAAGTTTGATCCCATCTGAACTGTTAAAAACATTGGCTCAAATTCCTTCTGCCTGGGTTTGAGTGAAACTATTCTAATGCCAGAAAGATAGCAACAAGCCTTGTGGTGACAATTTTGCTTTGGAAGACCCACAACATATACACTTTTTTTCAGGTAGCCTCTATCCACCCTTCCTCTCTCTCTCCCCCATAATCTGCTGGAGCAAAAACCCTATGTGCAGGAGTTGTTCCTTCAGTGTGCACTTACCAGGTTTTAACAACTTCCCAAATGCTACAGGGAAAGAATATCAGATATTCAGGAGAAAAGGGGTGGAAGAAGGTTTCTGTCTGTACATGGTCATGGGCACTGGTGTTGCTCTTTGTCCTTGCTTTCTGTGCTGAAAGCTGCCATCTGTCCCGGCCCATCGCCAGCCTGAGAGGCTGGCATCCTTTAGCTGATGATAGCATCTGGAAGCCAGCTCTAATAGGATTGTGCTCATACCTCTTGCACACTCAGACATCTCTGTCTCACTCCAGGCTCCACTCAAACAGAAAATGCTGCCAAAAACTAATATGAGCCCTTTAATTTTCCCTTAGGTCAGTTCACTCAAGTTCATGCCCTTCCCCATGACTCTCGGGAATAACCACAGCAAAGCTTGCCTATGCCATACCCTGCTACATCACTCTACAGAAAGCAACTGTTAAGGCATCATCAGTTGTGCTAACTTGAGGTGGCAGTCAGGGCCCTGGTGTTTGTCTGGAGCTCTCCAGAGATCCAGGGAGCAGCTACAGCTTCACAACTGAAAGACATTTTTCAAAGCAAACACCAAAAAAACACAGAAGCAGATATGAAGGGGGACACAAGTACATATCCAAGGAGTACAAAATGTCATGGTGAAGGAGCACATGCAGAAAAGCAGAGAACTGGCTGAAGATACTTTGTTTTTTGTGACACAGCATGAGTCAGACCCTGCCCTTTGCACCTAGTAGCACAGTCGTTGACTGAGCTGGGTGGGTATGCAGGAGCATGGGCTGGGAAGGGGCTCCCAGCAGTCTCTCCACTGCAGCAGAAACCTAGACAGGACAAGACAGAGGAGTAATCACCTGTAAAGCCTTGTCCTTCTTCATGCAGTCCTGGCTGAACACAGAAGAGTTTCACATCAAAAACCTTTATTAACGCTCAGAACTGCTTCCTGCAGTGGGGCAGCCATTACAGCCTCTGCTCGTGCAGCAGGGAGGAAAGAGGAGAAACTGAGGCATAGAAAGGCCAAATGACTTGTGCCAAGACCTGGCTTCCCATTCTCCTGCTTCAATCCCAACAGCTAGTGCCTGTTTATGCTGCACATCAGCACATGTGAAGTTCTTAACTGCTGCATCCTTGAACTAGGATGAACTGTAACAGTGCTCCCATGAAAACAAACTGTCTCGGTGCCTTACACAGCTGTGAAGCTTGTGCAATGCCCCTAAAACCACTGGCTCCACTAAGTGCATGCAGAGCTGCTGCACGCTTCTGCCTGTCCCGGATGCTGAACCTCACAGCTGCTCCCTCCTTCAACTGAACTCGTTCTTTAATCAGTTCCTTTCTTCCAGCCAATGGATCCCTCTCCCTTTCTAACTGATTTATGCTAGCCACTTCTATTATTGTCCTTGGCATCTCCTGTGCTCTCTCCCAGCCCCTCCTTTAAGGAAAGGCATTGTGCCCAGATTTCTGCTAGGCCATGCCCTCTTGTTAACTTCAGATTCATTACCCCAGCTGCTTGGATTTCTTACTGTCTCAAATGACTTGCTGGCAAACAGAGCTTTATTTTTCTCCAAAATTCAGAGTTTCTACACGAAAATCATTTCCCAAGCCTTCTACTCTTTCTTCATCTACTACATGTTAACTGCACATTAACAACCTGGCAGGACTGCTTCAGGCTTGTAAAGATCAGGGAGGCAACCTCACAGTTGGGGGCTCAGGTTGCAGATACACGAATCCAATGTTCTTGTCTCTGCTGGTAAACCAGGGTTATTTAAAGGGCTGGCCCTGGCTTTTGGTAGGCAAACTGATAGATTAGATCAGAACAGGTTCCTATTCGCATTTCTCTTGCACAATTTTGCAGTTTTTCTCTTGCATGCACAGCTGCGGAATTGTGCATAACATCACCCACAATGCACATTACCTCTCCTTCCATGCCTACACTGAAGCCAAGCAAAATACAATCTTAGGCTGTATACGCACTGCTTTGCTACAGTTCGCCTGAGCCCACCGAGAGCAGTCCTTTTGCCTAGTTTCCACAAGTGGTCCATGCTGGGGCTATCTGTAAAGTAGGAGGCAAAGCAACAAAATGTCTCAGCTACCCACCCACCGTTCTCCTATAGCCTGCCAAAAATCTGCCCTGAACCTCCATTCCTTGTGCCCAGACTCATCAAGGGGGCAAGCTGTGGGCACGTACAATTCCTTTTACCAGCCACTTCCTTCTTTTTGTACCACCGCAGAGCCAAACACAACACCCTCTGCATCTTGCTTTTCACCAGTGCCACATATAAGACTTTTGCCTTTTGGATCTAGATCACTGAAAGTTGATGAGGTCTCAGGGAAAATGGTGCAGGGTACGTAAAGAAATGGGAAAAGAACAGCACACAGCCAGCCTCATACATCTGGCAATTCTAGTGATAAGTTACCACTGTGCAAGGAAGATGAGTGGGGCCTATAGCAACCCTACTTGCTGCAGAATGCTGAAGGTAAAGCAGTATGTATTACAAGGACCCTGGCTGGAGGAGAAAAAACATGATCAGTATAACTAAATGCTGCTTTGAAGGTATGGATTTGTACATACATACCTTCCCATCCTATGCACTGGTAGCGCAGAAGAAATGAAACTAGCAAATGATTATGTCGTTAAAGGCTACAGTTGCACAAATCAGGTATTAATTTCTTGATCTCTGTAAGTTCCTAAATTCAGAATGTTTGACCTTGAAATCTGGGAAATATGTTCCTCTATGGTTAGTTTAATGCATTAAAAAGAAAAAAAAAAAGAAAAAAAAAGAAAAAAAAAAGAAGGCAATGAAAAGAACACGTCTAAAGGCTGAACTTGTCATGGTTTGGGTCCTGTTCAAACACAGAGCATGACTGCTCCCGCTTGTGATTTGTCTCCACTCAGTGACTAACCTTCGCAATGCTCACAAACTTCCTTCCTTAGCCTACCATACTTAAAATGCATACTTAAAATGATTTCACAGGAATGCCTAGAAATGTTTTAGTCTATTTTACAAGCAGGATAAAACAAAAGAGTAGATTGTATTAGCATGACAATACCCCACCTGCACCAATATTTTCCGTATTTAACTTGCTGAAAACAGACTCTGAGCCAACAATGTCAACAGCATTTGATCTGCTACTTCTGCAAAGAGCCATTGCACATCTGAATATGTACAAAGGCGCCTGTTTAATGGCAATACAGGAAAAAATAGCAGAGGGTGACAATATGAAACGAGGACCACTTTCCAGACTAGAGCTATCCCTGTGTTCCAGAAATCAATCTAGTAGCTGCCAAGGCATCGCAGTGACTTCTCTGTGCAGTGCAGTAGGTAAGATGGTTCCAGTTGCCTGGTTAAAGTGCAAACAGCTCACGAGGCAGCCATTTACAAGGCAGGACTGCAGCGCACTAAGTGAGCACAGGACAGCTAATGTCACCCCCTACTGCTTTTTTTAATACTTCTGTCAGCTCGGCAGCACAGTGACTGCTGCTGGAAAAAGCATGCCTGGCGTTTCTGACGGCTTCCTGTGGAGTTACATGGAGAAGAGACAGACAGCCTAAAGGCTCAAAATGAGATCAGCACACAGAAAACATGCCTCACATATTCATGCCTGACTCTTCTGCTTTGGAGAGGTATGTGGGGGCAGGGAAGAGGAGGGGGAGCAGGGGAATGAAGTATGTTGTATAGATAACGTACCAACAGCTTTAATAGCTTAAGGAAGCCATCACACTGGAGAACACAAATGTGACCCCTGGCAAAATGCCAAGAAAATTCAGCTAAGATACTGAGGCAAAAATAAAATAACTATACCTAATACAACCATCACAAAACAGTGTAACAGCAGAGTCTAAATGCTTAAGTCTAACTCTTGGGTTCCACTATGGGATGCTAACTCCTAGGCCAACAGGGGGAACAATGCCACTGCAAGTAAAATGTACAGTGTAGAAGATCAGAGAATGAGGCCAGGTGTACTCTTTGCGACAAAAATCTCACAATCCTGGGAGAAATGGCTATGTGCAGAGCATATCCAACACCAAGGATTTGACCCAAAGACACCATTGCAGGGAGTATGCCAGAAGTGAAGGGCAGGTTGCCAGCTTTTGAGCAAAGGGATTAAATTGAGAACACCAGAGTGAAGTTACTGTCCTGCTAACAGTCACCCTTATTTACTCCCCAGTTCCTGTCCTCACAGCATTCCTGAACCTGCCTCTTTCTTAGACACAGAAGACACTGCGAAGAAATATGGGAGAAGGGTAACCAGTCCAGCACAACATCCAAGAAGTAATAGCACAGTTTTGACTAGATGAGACAACAGAAGCATCATACAAATAGGAAGCAGCAGAGGTTTCTATGGCTTCAAGGGGAAGAATCTGTCCAGCATTCAAGGGGAGGTGGAGAAAAAAAAGGGCACGTGAAGGGACAAAAAAATATTTACTGGTATTCATCAGGAAGAGATTTTAAACATCACTGGACTAGCATATTTATAAATCTAGCACAACCTTCCACAGGTAATAAATTGGATCTAGACACTGCTCTGGGCATGAGTAAAGGTAGGGAAGCTGGAATCTCAGGTCTGTATAATTTGCCATGCCTCAGGCAAATTGAGACAATATTGTCTCACATGTACCAGAATACCTTGGTCACATGCCCAAAATTTTTGCTGCTACTTCAAAGAGTTAGTGTTAAATGCTCTTCAAAAGTAAGCCTATATAGGAGTTTGTACAGAGGCTGGAAAATTGCAAGTGCTCCTAAGAGACGGATATCGATATCTACTGTAGACTGAGTCCACCTGAAATAAAAACTGAGAGGAACAGGTAGGCCTCCACATCCAGTTCACCCTCTAAAAGCCATTTCCCCTGAGAAAATTTTCTAGCTCATCTTTGCTACCTTTTCACACTCTGCAAACTCCTGCAGTATAACTTGTCTCTCCACACATAGCTCCAAGAAGTCTTCTGAATGGAAACTTTCATGTAGAGCAGGGAAGAACGTTAGCTGGTTACAGTCTGATCTTTTCTCATCCATCTCCCTCTCTGCTCCATTTAACGTCAGCTCTCCTATATGAGTATGAAAGAGATGGCAGTTTTAGTGGCAGCCAGATGACAGCAAAAGAATCTGCAATTTAGACTTTCACCCAATCTGTTCTACTTTGGGAAATAGCATTATCAGATTTTGCAGATCAGCAAAAAATAGGCAAGAGAAGTAAAATCTGTGACTGCTAAAGCAGGATGCTTAGTTCAACTAAAACCAGGCCCCCACATTCAGTCATAATTCAAATCAAATCCCTATAATCACTGAAGATTCAAACATACTGAACAAACATATTTATTCACATTTTTGCACTGTGTTGGGCCGATCATATGATAACCAAATAATTTTAAAAAGACTCTGTCTACATACTCAGATTAAATTAGGAAGAATTGAAAATAGCAGTCTCCCATGAACATGCAATGAGCAGGATCATAAAAGAACGCAAGGAGAGATAACGCACTCATATCTTGCCCAAGCCCCTACCTTGCCCCAGGTTTGGGGAATTTGTACTGTACACACAGTTAGGGAAGGAGTGATCAGCCTTCTCTTACTCCTTCTCATTGAAGTAGACTGTAATCACTTCCATGAAGAAACTACGTAGTACTTCAGTCTTGTTCCAAGCCTAAACAAAAGGCTCCATTCTCCCTCGATTCCTGGGCCCTAGCACGCTAAGAAGTATACAACAATATACTGCCTATATCCAACAATGTACACTAAAAGCTGGACTTGGAGCAGTCATACAAACGGCTGAAATCCACAGCCTTAGACTTGGCTGACATTTCTGAACTCAAACTTCTTAATTTTTTCCTCCCTCTGAAAACCTATCAACCTCTGTACCATATTTCACTGGTCTGTTGTTTTCATTCTTTTAATGTCTCATGTAACAGAAAGCCTGGCCTTGGAAAATTAAAAATGTTGACAATTACCATATTTTGAAAAATCTGGCTCCATTTTGAACACTGAAAAATAAATTTGACATGTTAATTTTCTTGGAGATTTCCTCACATTCTCCATTATTCTGTCCACATTCTTGGAAACTCACATTTCCTATAACCACTTCCCTGAGCCATTTATCACCAGGTATTTATACCACCTATAATAATTGTGCTAATCTTTTAACAGATGTTCAAATTTACTTTTTTATTTTTTTAGCCCAGAACACTGACACTAAGTTTTTTACCTAGACCAAATTCTGACCTGGAGCTTTGTCCACTATCTCCAGCTCTCTTTGGCTGTTTGTATCTACCCACTACCACAATGTAATTTAGCCCTAAATCATTACCTGAATCCACTTCAGCAGTGGGGGTTGTTTCATTTCTGTTTGGCAGGAGAACCTGAAAAGAGACTAGGTATGATCACAGAAGAATATGCTGTCAGGTAAACTCAAAACCCTGCTGCAGAGCAAAGCACAGATTTGGAACTATGTTGCAGATAAGTGCCTTGGAAAATCAAATAAACGCATTTGAAAGGACCCAAAAAAAGAACTAGATGTAAGAATAATAAGTGTCAACAATTAAGCAAAAGGTCTATTGTCTTTTCAAAGATGAACCTGTATGAGGCCTGTTATAGGATAAAATCATATAACCCAGACTGCAGAAAATTGTCAGAATTCAAACTTTTTATAAAAGCTGAAAATGTCCTAAAGATGGAAACCTCGATATATTAATTGCTTCAGCTTCTGACTGATAGGATTTGGCACTTAGAATCTATGGAGACAGACAGTACTAAATTCCCCATATACACAGGTCAATGCTTAGTTCAAACCACTCTAATTCCCCTTCTTGATCATTCACTAGTTCTAGCAGCCCTAATATGCATAAGACTAACAGGATGGTGCAGCTTTCTAACCAGACTCTGCTGGATACGCTGCAAAATACTATACCCATGAGATATTACAAGCAGAAAAATATGTCTGGGTTATACTCTCAATTATTTTAGATTTTGTATCAGAAGAGATGGAAAATCATTCTGTGGCTGCCAAATTCATTGCAGTTGCTGTTAATCTCTCTCTCAAACAAAGACCCATTCAGTGGATTCCATATGCACAGCAGAGCATAAGGGTAAGTCAGGCGATAAGGAACCAGTAGAAAGAGAGGATTATAAAGACACCAGCAACTGTAACAGAATTTGTGCACCTCCTACAAATTTTTTTTACCTCACTCTTCATTCGCATCATCGTTGCTCGGGTGCTCCCATGCTGAATCCTCCTCCTCATACGTGAAGGCCCTTCAAAGCAGTCAAGAATCCATTGCTGCTCTAAGGACTGTGAGGCAATTCCCCACGGGCCCCTTCTGTAGAACAGTTGCTCTTCAAGTACCATCCAGTCCTTGGCTGCTTTGCTGTAACCACACTGCAGCATCTGTGGGACAGAACCACTTTGTGTCACTCCTCCACGCTTCCCTCCTGCCACCCAGTGATGGCACCACCCCAGTGATTCAAAGGGATCTAACCAACCTGCCATGTGGGACCACAGCAGAGCAAGTGCTGCAGACCCAGCACAGGTCTGACTGACTACCAAAAGAGTGCTCTGGGAGATGCTACTAATCAGGTAATAGCGACAAATATAAGAATGAAGCACACTTCAGTCTCCTTGAGAACAGCTGCTTTCATTTAGATATTTAGCTCAAAAGCAGTGATCCAAGAGAGCAGCATCACAGAGGATTTATTCAACTCCAGCTTTTCTGGCCAAAACTCATGTTTAATGGCAACAACCATGCTCAATGAAAACAGAGTCTGAAAGTTTCAGAAATATATTATACTCCCTCCAAATGTGGCATAAATTTAAATATTTCTACTTGGGGAGGAGGTGAGAAAGAACACACTAAAACATTAATCTAAAGGAGAGGTGAATTTCAAATTTCAAAGAATTAGAAGCTTGTTGGTCCCTGATGGACAATCCTGAAAAAGAAACATACCTATGAGATTTTACTGACTGTGAGTTTGAATTCTCTTGAAAAGTTTTACTGGCTGCCAAGAAAAAAGTTCAAAGCCCTCACTTTCATTTTTGCCACTGTATGAGTGGAATAATTCATTTAAACAAACAAACAAACAAACAACAAAAGGTTCCTGAAGATAAAGTGAGGATCTGCAAACTATTTGGTGAGTGATGCTGTATCATGCGTTAGTGATGAGGTCAGCAATGGAGTTCACTGCCCATTACAGGCACACTTATCTCACCTCTAAAATGCCTGATTCTCAGAGTAGTCCAAGAGCAACCTTTCAAAATCAGAAAGGTGTCATACAACATTCCTGTTCTTTACCTGTACATGATCCTTGTACAAAGAGGCATACAGCTCCTGCCCAGTTCTTCGGTACTGTTCCATACATGACACAAACCCCTAGAAGAAACATCAGAACACTTACACCAATACAAGGTGCTGCAAGTATAAGCCCCGAGGGACAAAAGCAAGCATTAGTTTCTCTGTCTTCTGAAAAATAATTAGGGAATATGGCCTGTGTCTGTGAGCTTGACAGCTCTCCAGACAGTACAGTGATGAGGCAATCATCTGAGAGCAAGCTGCACACTCACACAAGGGAGATGAACATATCCATGATCTTAACAAGGGTCATTAGTGGAATTACTCAAGAAGGAGAAAGAAAACAATAAATAAAATTGCAAGGCTTCTCCTTTTGGACCTGAGATATTTAGTACTACAAGTAGCAAAAAAAACAAACAAAAAACAACAATTTGCTGTTGTCAAGACTCCAACTGAGGTAAGGATCTGGGATTTCTAACTATACACCTGCTCCTTGCTGTATAAGCAGAAAGCACAGACAAAGGACTGGTCCATGTCCCCATTCTGCACGCAGGAAAACAAGTGCTCCTAAAAATATTTTTGATATTTAGGAGCCTAGATCTACCGGCAACAAATGACTTTCATTATAAATATACTGTTTAATGTGAATATGATGCAGAGATCTCTGAGCTAGTTCTAGAACTGGAAGATTGTAGAGCTGTGCTAATGCGAGACGACACCCGCAGTAACTGCCTCTGCTTCACTACACAGTGTGGATGTGCCTTAAACCCAGCACTACTCAGGTGCTTCTGGAAATATGTGTCCCCCAAAGCAGTCTGACACAACTTCCCGGCCACCTTCCCTTCCAGGATGCTCTAGAGTCAGAGAACAGTGAACCTGCATCAATAGTCACTGCATTTGTTATTGTATATGAATGAACTCCTCAAGCTAAGGAAAGGTCTCTGTGCAAGCACAAGACTGATAAACTGCTTTCAGGAGATTATTTGCTGCGTTCCCCACTTTTCAAATGGATCGCTATGGGACTCACAATGATGTTGCTAAACACTGATGAATTAAACAGATACCCACAAGCCACAATACCACCTAAACCACAAATATCTACTCCATACACCAGCCAAATGTGTAAAAGGTACACCAAAACAATAAGATGAACAGAAAAGGAATCAGGGTGGCTGGTTATTAACTGCATTACAGAGAGTAGCAGAAGTTTCTGTTCCTTTAATAAGGTCCTGAGGATTAGTGGTGGCAGAGAAGGCAGAAGCTGTTCAGAGATTACTTAGGACAGCTTGGAGTGCCCTCAGTGCCATGCAAAAGCTCTCGTGCCCACCAGTCTCCCTGAAGGGTTTCTAACAAAGGTCAGAAAGTCAGATTGCTCTGAGCCCAAGCCTAAACTGGCTGTGAAAGTCCCAGACTCTCACTACCTACAGCCATGGATCAGATGGGTAACTTTTAAATGCATGGACTCTGTGCCACGCTGGCAGTGATTCCTCACAGCAAACTGCCTAGCTGCTGCTTGCACTGTGCTCTAATTAAGTTAACACACAAGGTCTATGTGGTGTGCCGATTACTGCTGGCTGCCAGCCAGGTCTGTACCCCTGCCGTGAAGTCACATTTATTGTTGTTTCCCTGCAGGAAGCTCCTGTTCTACACTGATGAAAGTCATTACATTTTTGTTTGTTTAAAGCATCATTAAACCTGTAATCACAGTTGCGGCCTCACAAAAGTATTCCATAATTCATGCAAAACTCCCATAAAGGCTGACCTAGAAAGCAACAGAATCTCCATGCTGTTGAGCCAGGCCCAGTACAGGAGGAGAGCCGAGATCCCAGCTTTTTGTGGACATAGGGTAAAAGCCATTCAGAGTAGACAACCAATCCCTCCATGTATTAGCAGCCATTTCAGATACCCGCAGGCTGTTCAAGCAGAGCCAGTGCCCTACTGGCAGCTGTTTCAGTTCCGCACACTCTGTGTTTCAGACATGGTCACTGATCAGACCCCTGAGCTCAAAGCCCACGTTGCGAAGATTCTCGCTGCCTTCCCTGACACAGCTCCGAGCCTTCCAAGCACACGGAGGGTTCTCTGAAGGAAAAATTCTGCTAGCCACATTTAGTGGAATGAAGACTAACCATTTTGGCTTCCAAATGAGCTCTAACTAGTCAGTTTTAACCAGATGAACATGTCCCCCGTGACCACCCCCACAAGAAATCCATCTGGCTGTAAAAATAAAATGAACAGTTAACAAGACTGGAGATTGCTGTGACTGAAAAAAAAATATATATATATATATATATATATATATGTACACACACACTGAAAAGAGTATAGACCAGGCTATCATCTATCCAATGTTTGGTCTGAACAAGTAAGACTATACCGTAAAGCTTAATGAAAAACTAGTGTGACATTTGCTGTGACCTGCTAATAAATAAGCAGATTCCATTAGAAAGACACATCCTGAAATCATATTTTGTAGGGGGTTATCCTTTAAAATGGCAACTCCGTGCAGTAGGTTGAACACAGTGTTATGGTTAAATATTTTTCTTGAACAAAAAGGGTATATTTGCTTTGATAATTGTTAGAATTGTGTGACGTTATGTATGGGTTGTGTTTCAATATACAGAAAAGCAAGTCTGAACGCAGAAAGTGTAACATGTATTCTAAGGAAGATCAGACTAAAAGGCCATATTGATCCATCCTGGCCTAAAACTGAGCACAGTAACACACTTTAAGTCTTCCTTATACAGACTTGTCCACCTTGCAGCCTTAGGCACTTGCATTGGAAGTAGACTCAGGTCATTTTGCTAGCCCACATTCCCCAGACAATATTTAGAGCTTCAAAAGGTGATGGAATTTACAAGCTATTTCTCTACTGGGGGCAGGGGAATGGCAGGGGGGAAGGGGGTACAACACACAGAAGCCAAACCCGTTTTTCCTCTTGCTGCATGGAGACCTCATGCAAATAAAAGTGAAAATGATTAGCATTGAGGAATAGTAAAACCAGCAAGGAGAAAAATGCTGGCAAGCAGAGAAAAATAGCACTCCAAAAAAAACAGTGTGTGGATTTTCTATAATTTCTTTCAACAAAAGCAATGGAAGGACTGTTTGTAATAAGAAATGGTTAACGAAAAAAAAAAAAAGATTGAGGTATGACTTGTAAGTTAACAATTCTCTACTGAGCTCTGGAATGTTTTTATGTCTATTTTTTTATATGTATATGTTATATGTGCGTGTGTGTATATGTATCACTTAACACTCCTACAGTCCATAAATACCCAGGCTTGCCACAATAAACTCACGTTGCCTGATACAGACTCCACAAATGCCACAGATATTTCCTAAAGAAACATTATGTCATTGGAGCTCTGCGCTTTGGGGCTTTCTTTGGGGAATTACAGGCTGCATGTTGTATTACAGATCACACGCGCACCAAAGCTCTTCATACATAAAAATAAGCTTCAGGATGAAGAGCCAAAAGGACAGCCCATATATCCAGATCTCTCACAATGGCAAGCGTACAGGTCCAATCCAACAAAGTCAGTAGTCACACAGATGACAGTGAAAATAACCAAATACTTAATTTGAAGCATGTGTTTTTAGCATCTGTTGGTGAGGACTAGAACTAGTGATGTTAGTCTACTTCTTTTGCTCTTCTAAGCTAAATAAGTATTATAAACAAATATATATACACACACAGAACATTTGTATAGTACTGCAGCTATGTTAGATGTATTAAATAAAAACATCTACTCTTGCACAGTGATATTTATCTGTACCACAGAATGGTTTATGCTGGAAGTGACCTCTTGAACTCTTCTGGTCCAACCCCTCTGCTCAAGCAGGGCCATATCTAGATGGCTTTTGAAGATCTCCAAGGAGGAAGACTGCACAACCTGTCTGGACAACCTGTTCCAGTGCTCCATCACCCAGACAGAAAAGAAGGATTTCCTGGTGTTTAGATGGAACCTCTGGTGATTTAGTTTCTGCCCATTGCCTCTTGTCTTGGCACTGAGCACCACAGAAAAGGGTGTGGCTCTGTCTTCATTGCATCCTTCCTTCAGGTATTTGTACACATCAATAAGATCTTCCCTGAGCCTCCTGTTCTTCAAGCTGAACAGTCTCAGCTCTCTCAACCTCTCTTCACAGGTACTCTCTCTGATAGGAGAGTACCTATCAGAGGTCTTTATGAAGGAGGTAAGTGCCTTTATTTCTACCTTACAGTTGGAGAAACTAAGACAAGTGAGTTTCTGGAACATCCTGCCACTATGAATGGGAGTTGGTAATGGAACAAAACCAACCTGAATTACTTTGAAACAGCCTGATAAACCCACAAAGAGGATGTATGTGGTGATAACATGCAGTAGCAGGGTGAACAACTTCAACCAATTTGGAAATCCCTTCTGCTGCTCTTATGTTGTTCCTAGAGCCACCACATTTTCTAAATATAGCTGATTTCCCAGATATTAGATCTTATATTACAGAAAGGGTCCACATCCCTAATTCCTCTAAAATGCCTTTCACAATTCTATTTGGAAGGTGTTTTTTTTTCTTTTTTTTTTCTTTTTTCTTTTGATTACAGATATTTGAGCAATCACTAGGTTTTCTGAAAGTGTTCTATGGGCACAGCAGACAAATAGAACAGCACATAAGGTGCTCTTACAGACAAAAAAGTGCATTTAAGTAGAATATGTGACTAGCAAAGAGGTTGTGCACAGCAGAATCAGATTTGATAGCTCATTCAAAAATTCACTGTTTCAGCAGGTGTTAAGGCATACGCTTATATTTAAACAATGCAACACTTCTTACTGATTGCTGGTATGTTCCCAAGGAATAAATACTAAACCTACTTCCAGTTTATAAAAAACACAAGGATGTCAAATCACAGTTATTCGTAACTAGGCTTGACTAATGAGGCCATTTAACAACCACATTTACAAACAAACAAGACACCGGAGGTGAAATTACCCCAAACTTATTACTTGTGCGTGAAATATCTGAAGTAATAGAGGTCTGCAGGTAAAAAAATCTCTTTAGTGATACTGTCAGATACTGCAGAACAGACCAAGTATTAACAGACTTATTTTCTCTTCAGTATCAATTACCTTTTCTTTCACAACTTTTACACATGGGTTTTCTGCTACTAAGGTGGGGTGCAGATTTGACTTTAATCCAAGCATTAAGATATAAGCTTACATTTAATAAATACACAGCATTTGGACATCATAAAAGTGACAGTTAAGCGTAATTAAAACCTCTATGGGTGACAACTGAAAAAGCAGTAAACAGAAAAGGAGCATCATTGGAATGACAAACACATGCTATTAACATAAGATTTATATTTCAACCACTTTTCATCTTGAATCAAACAGAATTTGCATTTTTAATGACACAGAACTATAAGAAAATGTCATTTTACAAAGGGAAAATTGTTCAGTTTTACTCAGGTATGTTTCTCAGTAGTTCAACATTAAATTACATCTGCTGTGGTGCAGCATTGCTCCTCTCTCATCAGCCCCACATCTCAGCTCTGTCCCCTGGACTATGCGCCCTAACCAGTGTGGATCTCCTGTCACTGACGGTATGATTTAGTTGGGCAGGAGACATTTTCTACAAAATGTATCAGTTTTTGCAGTCACCATCTAAAGCCAAGAATTGTTTTAATGGAAAATTCCTGAAACACTTATTTACATAGCTACAGAGCTAGATTGGCAACAGTTAAGTTTTGAGGCTAAACTCATCCAAAGCACGAACTCTATCTTGTAGTATTTACTTCAGTTCTCATACTCATCCTTTTTCCACAAATCTAACCAGACTTTCTCCCCCCTCCCCACAAATACACAATTGAAGCCCAATACTTCTGGTCTGTTCCTGCTAGAACATGGAGAATAAATCAGCCTCACAAGCAGAGGATAGGATTACAGCTAGCATTGCCATTTTACAGAGAGGAATCTGAGTGTCACAGTAAATTGCTAAAGCTGTCTGAAGTCTCCAATTCACCAGTCCTGTTGTACTCAGCTACAGAAGAAAAAGGGGCTACCATTTCCAACGACAGTCAAGTCCACCCCTGCTCCTAAATCTAACATGGTGAATCAGAGGCCAGGTATGCTACTGCCCTGTACAAACAAACAATAAGCCACCTATCTCATAACCAGACTGCTTTTCAAGTAATTGACTATGAACTAGGAAGAAAGTAGGTTCATTTCATAAGAGGAAAAAAGAGTTTCACTAGTCATCAGGTAATAAACATTAAGCTATGGCAGGTAGCGTTTTTCTAACATCAAAGAGCAGTCTGTCCTAGTCCTTAGCATATACTCTCCACACTGAGAGCTGTTTTCAGGCTCTTTTGAATCACAAAATTGTTATTGCCATGTGGATTTTATTGTTACTTTGCCAAAATTCATTTAGTTTTTCAACAGACTGCAGTTCCAGCAGTTAAGCGTTGCATGTAAGCTCCGTGCCTCAACCCGCTAGGAGGCTAATGCACACTGCCAACTGCTCCTAAGGATCATGGATGGATTCCTGGCATCTCCAGTTGGTTGGGGAATAGCAAGCTTAATGAGAAAAACCTCCATATTTCAATGCACCATAAATGTACCCAAACACAAGGGTGAGTTTCAAGAGGATAAACCCAAAGTACAGTGTACATGTGTTGAGGTTTCAACACAGTATTTTCAGCTAAACTTGAGCAGCACAGAAACTTCCCTACTCCTACAGCAACTATATATTTATAAATTGTGTATATATGCATACACACACACATCTTTTCAACAGCTGATACTACTGAAGAGATAATTCCTGTGAGAACAGTAAAGTTGCCTCCTAATAGCTAAGAAGTTCAATATAAGTTGAGATCTAACTGTTCTTTATTCCTGTCTCTGAGAATGACTTCTGTGACTTTGAGATAACTCACTCAACCTCCTGAGCACGCAGTTTCCCTCCAGTTACAGAAGAGGTGTTACCACTTCTAGCGAGTACTGAAGGTCAGACTTCAGCGATATTGGGAATAGCAATAAGGTCTCTCTTTCCTTCATTTGTTCTTTCTCACCATTTTCTTATTTCTGTTGAAAGTGGTGATTTTTCTAACAAGTGCTACAGTCGTGTGTAACTTAGGGCTTTATTACTACATATCACAATACATTTATCTGAAAGCTTCACACATTGGAATTTTCTGATTATATATGAATTATGGCTTTCGTTTAAGAAAAATGTGCATTTCTAATCCTTTAGCTGAAGAAAGGAATTTGTAAATATTAGTATACGCTTAGAGCTCGGAGTCCAGAATACAAAGAAACATCTCTCCATAGCCCACAAAATTAACAGTTTTCTTAAAATGACATTCATTTAAAGGTGACATGATTATTCCATAGCAACAGAGAGTATGAATGGAACAGTCAAGCACAACCAAGCTTTAATCTGGCTAGCAAGGACAATAACAAAAGGGAATAAGGACACAGGCAGGTAACCTATGCCCTTCTTTAAGAGAAACCTTTAAGTTCATCCTGCAGAGATTTCTAGAACTTCCCCTGATTTCCTGTTCTTGTATGCACCGTCATCAAATTATACTCTGCTATTTTAAATCCCTGTTCTCTAGTGGAAATGCATACTTAATTTTCTGGGCATCTGAACTCCTATGTACATTTTATACTGCTCCTTGAATGAGATGATACACCATATATACTTTCATAACTTGTTGATAAGTAAAGTTGGTCATAATTCTTCTCCTTATAAAGATTTCTACTGAAAAATAGCATAAGTCATGAAGTAATTGACTTCAAATAATCCTCCTGAAATTATTATAAATGAAATGTTGCATCAAAACTCCTGAAGCAAATGGACATCTCTAAAACAAGAAGTATGAAAAGTGATTTTTCTTTCTATTTTCAGCACAGAAAAAGTAATTCTGTTTCACTGGCTACCACTTGTTTCTAAGGTTTCTCTGCATCCAAATAAAGCTCTGCTTCCATCCACATTAATACTATTCATTTGGCATGATCTCTGTTATGTGAAAATAAAACTCTCCAACCAGCAGCTGAAAGTTGAGACTACAATGCTAGCAGCTTTAAGCCTTAAGCTCCACTGGCTGAAATCCTATATCCAAGCTTAAACTTGAATCAGACAGTCTCTAACTTGAAAGAAAAACAAAACAAAACAACACCACGTTTTCCAAAAAAATAAAAAATAAAAATGCAGGAAATGAAAACTTTTTTTTTTTTTTAACACAGTATGTAATTAAATAAAGGAACTTCACTAGCACAGGATAACAGTAAAAAAAAAAGCATTTGAATAGTTACCTATAAAAAGTTTTGGAAGGGATATTGGATCTTGTGTTACAGGCTTTAGATGAATTATAACTGATAAAAATCAAGAAAGGAACAACTTTGGTAGGATAGATTGTCTACTGTGCATTGTGCTGTAACACACCATCTCCTTTAGCAATCGGTATTGGCGTTTTAGGGGAGGACAATGGGGTGAATAGCTATTGGATCTGAGTTAGCCTAATAATTTGTAGTCATCGTTATGCAACCTTTATATTCCATTTTCACTTTTAAACAGGTATCTTCAATGAATGTGGAAATTATCCCAAATATTTCAAGTATTTCAGTAATTTGTATTATATAAAATTAGGTAGCTCTGCATTGTATGTTTTCATGCAGTTCTTATCTAACCTATTGACCTATTGGATTATTTCATTATGATCTTCTAAGCCATCTGAAAATGAAAAATGAACAGTGCATCAGATAACTGCTTAAGAGGACAAAAAAATTCTTTGTTCAAAGTTAAAGAAACTTTTTCCAGCTTGCTGCAGCATACTGTAATTTAGCTTTGAGCCAGTTATTAAACAAGACAATAATATTATAATGGAAATTGTTTAATATACATCATTAATAGCAAAGAGCCTGCTTTCATTGAAGTAAAAATGTGTGCTATGAGCAGTTTTGAAATGAATATTTGATTCCAATCTTCCCTTGTGCATTTAATGACATGCTAATTTACATTTTAATTACTTCCTAAGAAATCAAAGCATTTGTTGACAGTAGAACATAATGTCAACTTCACAGTGCACTGTTGGTGGATGGTTAATGAACTTAATTAGATAATTAGTGATGTTAATTATCCTTCTATTTGAAGATAAAGATGTTACACTTTTCAAAGAAATACCATTTTATGTTTGCTTATTTTAACTTAGTTAACCCAAAAAGCAGGTAAAAGACCAACAGAGTAATTAGTAAGAAAAATATTTGTTTAAATAAGAATTGTGATTATGCTTCAAATATATCTATATTTTAAACTTCATTTCACATATCATGGACTGTTAAGATGAGCTTGTCCATCCTGCATCCTTACTGTTATATCTAAAATAACAAGCTCATTTCATCCAACACCTCTTTGGTGTTGGATGAAACCCACGTATTTCCACACCTTAAACATTCTCTGATTTAATTGCCTCAGTATTGTTTGAAAACCCAGGCTGGTCAGCATCTTTCTTGATTTTACAGTTGGTTATTGAAAGATGTTGTAATAATACAGGAAATAAGCAATTAGTGTTTGAAAGTGCTGATCCAATATTAGCAGTTGAACCAAATGCTAAGTTCTACCACTAACCATCTTGTGTGATCATGGCGAAGTCTCTAAATTCATGTCCATCAAGTTGACATGAAGCTTCTTTCTTACCAAACTCAAAAACCCACTGACAGCATTTTGAGCTAATGCTGATTTTATGTGCTGGGGCCAAGTATTCTACACCCCAACAAGAGTCTGTAGGCGCACCATCAGTCTTCAGTTCAATATGAAACACTTCTGCTTGAAAAGTCTTGTGTAAAACTACCCTCTAAAATACAGACTTTTGCACACAAATGTCTGACTCAATAGTTTGCGAATATGATCTAAGAATATTAGTTTCAAACAGGTCATTTCTCAGTGTTCCCTCACACTTAATGCAAAACACCAGTATATATGGCTGCAAAAAATGGGAAGGAAGATTGACAGCCAGGAGAGAATGAAGTCCCAGCACTCTATCACCCTTTGGCAAAGGAATGTAATTAATGAACCCAAGTGAGAGAGGACAGGCATGATCAGGCCTGCTGTACCACTCAGGAGGCTGTGCATTTCCTGGAAAGCATAACAACTATATCTACAGCCCTGAGGCAGCGTGTCTTACAGTTGTTAGAAGTATTCTGCTTGTAACCTTGGTCAGGCATTCATCCTCAGGAAGAACCTTAAGACACTCAACATGGTAGAAGCTGACGACAGATTTACAATTTACTGAAATTGTAAATGGTTGGCTACAATGGTCTCTTGCTGCTCTTGCAGCTTGTTGAAGACAACAAAAACAACTGGTCATTGCTAACCTAAAAACTAATTACATAGCCTAAGATTCCAACAGCAAAATGAGGGGAGAAGGGTAGGGAACAGGGAAGGCAGAAGAGCAAGAGATCAGAAGACATGCTCTGAAACAGGAAAGTCAATGATTTTGAAACCTCTAGTACTGTATTCAAGAGTTTTATAGACCCTCCAGCTGGTGAGCTTATCCAACTCTGTCACCTCTAAGTGCTAAAGGAGCACCTGACTTTGTATAGTGCTCCTCTTGCCCCTGCATGGCTATTCAGACTTCCAAGAAAGCACAAGGTAGCAACTACCAGAACAAATTGCACTTCCACTCCTAGAAATGCGATCAGACTCTGCTTTCTGAATGCTTGTGTGTTCCAGTCAGAGACCTGAGCAGAGCATGAGACAGCAAAACAGATCCAGGAATATGGAGAAAACACAGCTGTATTTGGTCGCTCGTTCTGACATTTCCCATCAAAAAGCAGGGAACCACCTCCACTTATGTTCTGCCTTAGCATCAAGAAACACTTTGTTACTGTGAAGGTGACTGAGCACTGAGGTTGCTCAGAGAACTCGTGGAATCTAAATCCTTGGAAACACTCAGAAGCCATCTGGACACGGTCCCTGGCAACTTGCTCTTAGGGACCCTGCTTGAGCAACAGGTTTGAACAACATGACCTCCAGGAACCCCTTTAACCTCAACCATTCTGCAATTCTGTCATCTTTTCCTTCAACATATACATTTAAGATGAGAGGCCAAAATATAATACTGAATTAAATTCCAAGCATTGTTTGACATTATCTGTGTGCTTTCCATTACAGACATTTTGACACTATTAATAAGTGACTATTTTCATTTGCCAAACCCTAGTTGTAATCCATAGTTAGGTTATTTCTATATTGGTACAGCAACAATCACACCAAAAGCCTAATCCTATTCAGTGTAGAGACATTCTTAAAATCCAAAAAAAATCCTACCTCAGCTAAAATAAGACTATATGAAATTTGCAGAAGCTTTATGTTGCATTAGACAGGAATCCCATTTACTTTCAATTTTTGTGCTCACAGCTTCCTTTGATACTGAGAATCTCACCTTTTATCTTTGTTGTGAAGTGTATGAAGAAAGTGAAGAAAGGATGGTGGAAGTGCAAAGGAATTCATTTTCTTCCCCCTCAATTTTTATCTCTGAAACTTACAGCAAGTCCTTTCAAATATAGGCTGGAGGGAAAAGCAGGGAGAGCGAAAGTAGAGAAGAATATTTGGAACCGTAGCTTTGCATCTCATTGAAAGGAACAATTTATCAGAGCTACAGAGCTGTCAGTCTTTGACATGATAAGGAATAACACCAAATGAGTAATGTTTCCTTCAAACACAGCTCCTTTAATTACAAGCCCCTTCCTTATAGAAGAGAGACAGAAGATGCAGAAACACCAATTTCATGCACTTGTGCCTGAATAATGTCTCCGTGCTGCCTTTTCCAGATGGCAACCTTTTCACTGGAGGAACTAATGATGTGGGCATATTTAGGGAAAAACCAATAACGGAGTCTTTAACCTTCAACAGCAAAAAGCATGTTGTACAAAATGTTCCTTGGGATACATTTACAAATATCAATTACATTGCTCACTGAGGTGTAATCAGCTGTAATAATCAAAATTAATTTTAAAAAATAATTAAACAGACCCCAGGGCAAATAGTAGATGCTCTTGCAGTATGACATCACAGTCTACATATGTACCTGGGAAGAACTTGCTCACTGTAAGCAGCAACGTGATTTTAAGGAATGAAAAGGATGCTGTGGCATAGTGAGAAAAAAACTACAGCTCAGTCAGGCACTGACTTAGGTATTACTTAGGTATCATAGCCTTACCGATTAACACTACTAGAACTGAAGCAATTCACTGGGGATAAAGATTCAACCTGCTGCAGCTTAAGCGCTACAGGGTTAAAACTCCCTAAAGTGATGCTGTAACAGACTGTCTCTTCAACAGGAGGAAAAAAAGACCTTGATACATTCAGCGTTGCAGTAAGATGAGAATGCCCAGTTCGAAGTGCCCCACTGAAACAGTTCAAAGCTCTGAATATTCTGTCAATTGAGTGCTGCTGTACCCTATAGCTACTCTAGCCCCAATGTACACAACTAACTGGTGTGTTGTTTGTATTCTAGACAAATGTCCTGCTCTAAGGAACCTGCTTTGGCAGGGGGGTTGGACTCGATCTCTTGAGGTCCCTTCCAACCCCTACAATTCTGTCATTCTGTGAAAAACAGAAATTGTTAAGGCTGTCAACCTAAGTTCTTTACATCAGTGACTATTTCTTTATTCTGCATTTCTACTATGACCATGGCTTACTATAGCATCAGAAATTATAACAGAGCCTTGACTGCTAAAACTTCTGAGGTATCACACTCATAAAATGGAGTACTGTAAGAATACGTATTTTACTAGCTAGCATTGTAGGATTCACCAAGACTCATAAAACTACACAACATCATACAAAAGACTACTGCAAATAAATAAAGTGAAAATGTATCTCGAGACAGGCACTACCAATTTTGTCATTAGAGCCACAGCCTGGAAACACAAACATTGTGTTTCCACCCAGATAAGCAGGGAAAACCTATATGGCTTAACCATTCTCATGAATATTGCCCACACAAGTAGCTCATGAAATGAGATCTCAGTGGCTTCCAAATCTTCAGTTTGCTCTCTGGCTATTCTGTTCCCCACTCTGCCACCAAAAAGATATACCACCCCATTTCTCTTTTGTGGCTTACTTTTTAAATTTGATTTTAAATATTTAGAAAGCTGATGGAGTTTTTGAACATCAGAGTTAGTCAGATTTAAAGTTATGGATATTACCATGCACCTTGCCATGCTGGGGCCTCGGTTGTTTAAAAGTACACTGCTAACAGACAATGTTGACAAGCAGGATTTAAGTCACTAAATTCAAGGTACAATAGGAATATGAACATTATACAGATGACAGATTAATAAATCCAGTGAGTAGAACTGAAGGCACAACTTTTTAGGTTGCATTTCTACACAGACCGGGATTCCTAAACAACACGGCATGCATGCAGTTTCTCCAGCAGAAATATCTACTGTTGCACACAGAAGGACAAAGGGCTTCTAGAAAAAATGTTTTCCCACTCCATGTGAGCTACACAATCACTCCATACATGGGCAGACCATCTGTTGGTCTAAAGCTATTTCATACCATGTCACCTTCAGCAGTGACGTTCTGAAACTGACCTAATAAACCCTAGCTGACACCTCTGTCCAGTGCTGATGAGTGCTCCCCAATACGGAAGCAAAAACACCTGACCTGGTCTTCAAGAGTCTAGCACAGCTTATTAAATAAAGGTCTCACCTTACTCACTGAAATCTCTACTTTTAGGCAAACGCCAAGTAAAGCTTTCTGGCCCCTTCCATCCAGGAGATCAGACAAAATTATTCGTAATTGTCTCACTCTAGTCTTAAAGTCTAGGAAAGGAACCTTAACAGCCATGGGTGTCTAATTTCCAAAGGAACACACCAACAGACATACACAGAAGCCTCACAAGTCCAGACAAGCTCTCCAGAACCATATCAAAGGCAGAGAAGGTGACAGAGACAGAAAGGACAAAAAGGAGATGTTACCTCAGATTTGTATGTCATTTCCTTTGTATTCCGGCCAGGCATCAGCCTAATAGCTGAAGAAAGACTTTCACTCCAGGAATTGTGCTTGCTCTGAGATGAGCCAGGCCCTCCTTTGTTCTGGAGAATTCTCTTTTCAGATGCTGTGAGCCAAAAAAGGAAAAAAAAAATAGAAAAAGAGCTTGTACGACTTGAAGTGGAGCTTGTAGGGAGGTTTTGTGTAATGTGTATCAGTCTTACACAAGATACAACGTGGTAGCACCTCACTTCAGCTGGCTTGTCCTTTTCTTTACAAGAGAGGTGAGTTAACATATGCTTTTCAAAAGCCTTTATTTAAAAGCCTCACTGAGGTCTGCCATATACCAGCATCACTGGGATGCCCCTTTTCACCTAAATATCCTCCCTCTTATTAAATTCTCCTGTGGGATACATTTGTCTAAGTACACCTCTCTTTCTTATGGTACAACACCAGCCCTAATCCATCACCAGATGATTACAGAAGGGCTGGGGCATGACACAGAAAACAGTCACAGTACTGGATTACAGAAAATGAGAACCTGTTTCATCTAGCAGGTGACATGCAGAGGAAGAGTACAACCGAGGAATTAGCAGCTCTCCATTAAGCACTGCAATATCTTTGGTTACTACAATGAGTGTTAAATTAAAGAGCAGAGACCTAGGAAGTTTTGCCAAGCTTTTGTCATCATTTCTTCCCATAAAGGAGTGATCTCAGTTATCTTCATGTCCCTCTCTCTGTCACTTCCTTTTACAGAGAGATCCATCTTGTAAATGTCCTCCAGAGCCTGCCGCCTCTGAGAGATGAGCTGCTTCCAGATGATTTCTACTGTTCTCAGAATCTCCTGATGGACTAAGAAGCAAAAGAAAAAATACTCATTTGTAATTTATGTAACAAGTCAAGCAGCAGATAAATCAAAAGCATCTAATTTTGAACAGTTCTGGTCCAGAATAACTGCTGGAGTGCATAGAGTTTCTCCATTCTGTCCAGTGTCTACACACATTCTAAGCCAGACCATTTAGTCTAATACAGAAAAGAGTAGGACATTTCTTTCATTATATTTCAATTCCCTGAATGAAATGAGTAGGAGTGACAGATGATTCTATCTGGTTCCTGCCTTGGAAAACCATCTCATCAGAAGTTTGATGAGCTTATTATCACACAGAGTTTTAAAGCACATAAAGGCCATTCCTTTATATTGTCAAATGTCATCAGAAACAGTAGGAGGAAGGTAACCAAGTCATGAAAAAATCTGATACGGCAACAGGGGCTGTACAAGGAAGTGCTGAGCTGTTTTGCTGTCTTTCCCTGCAAATCAGACTGACCTGACTGCTTCATACCCAAACCAATACATTTAAAAAAAAAAAGACAACAACAACACACACGTCTCTGCAGTAAGGTTCAGCTGATAGCCCACACACTGAATCCAGCCCAAGTGTTTTCATTGTTTTTTCTAAAAAGAACCACGTTTCTTTCAGCTACCAAGCTACATAGGCCTTGAAAAGAGAAACAGAACTCCAAATAGCAGGTAGTTGGGCACTGATACTGGCCACAACTTGGGGAAAATATCTCCAAACATATCCATTACTCCTGAGGATGTGGGGTATGAATTTGGAATAAAAACATACCGTGTAAAGACACTAGCTGTTTTTAGCACAATCTTCCTCTGTGCTGTGCCTGCAGTGCCTAAACACTGTGAAGAAGGAATTCAGCAGCACTTGCACAAGCTGCTTGGATAGCTGTTTAGATCAGGCACTTTCATACCCTGTAAGCTGAAGCAAATGTGCAATAAATTACCATCATCTGGAGTAGGTAGGCTGCCTTTCTCCTCTTCACTGGGTGCAAGGAAAATCTGGTGATGAGAAGCCAGTCTTGGTTTGGCATCCACCCCAAAACCTTCTGGATAGCTGTGACGAAAGAAAAGGAGAGCAGATGTAGAACAAACCAAGGACAATGAAAAAGCTAGTTATTTCTACTCATCCACTCCTACTTTATTCATGTAGCAGGCCACATTCCCAGGCTCAAAGGCCTACATCAATTACATGACACTGCAGAAATTACATGAAATGGGAATTAAATTCCTGTCAGTCTGATTTTCAAACTCAAAGCATTCATCAAGATCCTATGAATCACTGTGTTCTACAAGCCTTATCCCTGCAGTCCTTGGTGCATTTTATCTACTATTTACCTCAGTTAGCTCGAGCACAGGGTTGTACTGAGGTATCCAGATTGCACGCAGGGTGCTCAGGGGAGATACAGGAAAGCTTTGTGCAGTCTCTTTGCTCCGAATTTCTTCACTAGAGTTATCTCCCATTGTTTGGGAAACACTGTGTTGCCATATCCTACAGATGATCTGTTCACTTAGTCTCATACAGTTTATAAAGCACTCAGCATAACAAGGCCACATACTTTAGCACCTAGTGTTCGCCCTATTTTCACTCGTCCCTAAGCACCAGTATTAGCCAATGTAGGAGTCAGAGCCACCTAGATCCTTGTTCTGACCCACTATAGCCACTCATAATACACTACATTATTTCAAGAGTAAATAGGCACCACTACAAGGGAGAGTAAAGCCTCTTGCGTATGCAAAGCTGCCTATTTCTGGTTTTCTTTAAAATGCAACAATTCTGATTCACAGGACTTGCTATGTTTGGCTTTTGGATAATATCAAACTTCTGTAATTTTTATTGTTGTCAATATTTATACTCTTATATACAAGCAATCCTTACTCCATCTCCACAGTTTTTGTCTAGAAATTATTATCTGACTGGAATAAGAATAATCATGGAGCTATAGAAAATCTCAGGAACTGTGGATCATTTCTATTATGATACCTTACCACTGCATTCAGTTCAGCACACCGAAGCAGCACAGAAGGTTTCCATTGAAACAGCAAACATCAAAGTGAATAAAGCCCTGGCCATTATTTGCTTCTTTTAAAGAAACAGAAGTGTCCAAAAACAAACAAAAAACAACAAAAGCCAACCTTCCCCAGTTTACATTTAAAAAAAAAAAAAAAGTACCTTTGACACAAAACCTGTAAGAATAACAAACAGAATACCTATGAATGTTCTAGTCCTATTTAGTCAAGGGCAAAACTCCCAACAATTTCAGCAGAACCAGGACTTTGTAATTCATATCCAAGTAACGATAACCAAAACAAGAAGATTCACAATATCAATGCACTACTTTACGTATGTTTTAAGTGTACCCACATAAGAATGACTCCTGAATCAGAACAACCATCTCCCTAAACTACCTCAGTGCAGACAGCTCAGAAAACAGCCACCTGCATGCTTGTGGAATGATTTTACACCCCAAAATTTCCAGATTCTCATTTTACTGGCATGCTCATGAGCTAGCTCCACTGAAATCAGTTGAGACTTGTTAACTGCAGTTTACTCCAAAGTGAGTGAGCTGCTAGAAAGGCTGGATGAGTAAAACAGATACACATAAATATCTTAGTTAATACAAAGCAGCAATTAAACCTCTGTGCAAATTCAAGGGTTCTTCTTAGACAAACCTGCAAGCTTGCCTGAGTGCCTCTGAAATGAAACAACCTTTTCAAAATGAAAGAAATGGAATTGAGTGTTATTACCTTCTACTGTGCCTTGCTTATTACATCCACAAATATGCATACTAATCTGCCTCTAAACCAGAGAGGTGGGAGGAAATTTTCTGCTCACCAGTGTTTCAAGGAGAAAACAGTTTTCTGATTGAAGAACTGTACCTCTTCCACTTTCTTGCTAAAAACCAATCATTTGTCCCCAGAACAGTGAGCACATGAATAAACTTTCCCTCGAAATTAAATGATAAAATATTGCCTTTTTTTTTTTTTTTTTGGTAAAATGTACAAGGGAAAACAACCATCTTTCCCCAGGGAGCTTTACTCTGTAACTTCAATAGACACCAGCTCAGACAAGAAGCTCTGCCCAAGGCAGACAGCTGCAAAATGGTGCTTTAAATCCCCAGAGCACTGAGACCCAATAGGCCAAAGTCTTGCTAGGATACAGTACAACCAAAATCCTTAGTCTAGGTGTATCCATCTCAATCTCAGCATCTAGGGACTCTCCAAATTGGAGATTACTTAAACATTGTGAAGAAAAAAAAATAAAAAAAACATGCAAGATCTCCCCTGCTGCACCCACTGCCATAAATTACAGTACAGAGTGTTAAGCAGACGTCACACCAAGACAAACATTTGTACCTGCATGAATTCAGCTGGCAAAGGCAGTGCATTAGGCAGACAACAAAATTATTACTCGAGTTGTAAGTTGCAAAAATAATGTCCCACTGTTCCTGTAGAACATTAAGAGTGTTCAGGACATTAAACTTTTCAGGCAGTGACTGTTGTGGTCTGGACAGGCAGTAGAGGATGGCTCTGTTTAGACAGCTGTACAGGGTATTGAGGAAAACTTCCTTTTGAGAAACCGTGCCTTCTAAGACCTGTGAAAATACAAAACAGCAGTGTACTTGGCTTGTTCAAAAAAACTTCTTCCCCAAGGATTCACTCCTCTCACCTCATTTAAGCTGTTCTAAACTTATTTCGGCAATATTCCCCCTAACTACCTGTTAGGTACAAATTCAATTTTCCTGTAGCTCTGCTGAAGTCCTTTGAATTGTAGAAAGGATTAATTTATTCTCATTCAGCAATATATACATAGGCAGCAGAGAGTGGTACATGGGAAAGAGCTAACTCTCCCTTCTTTATTCAGCAAAATCTAGCTCTGATTGTCATTTACAGCCATTATCAGCTCATGCAAGAGAACAGAAATAATCAGAATCATTAGATTGCAGCCAACTTCTTGAGATTTGTCAAATCACCATCTCAGTGTGAAACAGATAAAATGTTTATAACAGTTTGAAAAAATCTTTCATGTGACTCACCCCCACAATCTGTTTAGCAGTGAAGAGCAGGATTTGCTTGGGGTCAGCAGCAAACATTCTGCTGCTCAGCTTCTCAATCAGCTTCTGAGCAAAATAAGCAACATTCATCACGGATACAGATGCAGTTGATTCTGAAGTGCCACGAGGATCACTGCTCCCTGGAGATAATACAAGAGAGTTGATTATCCTGCAACAACTTGAAATGCAGTAAAATATAATGTAAGATCTGAGAATGCCAGAGTTGAGAAAGAACAAAATCAAGTCAATTTATCAGAGGTGGGACATGTCTAAGAAAACTCTAGGTCTAGCAGAAACGTGTTAATTAGATTGGGTATGACTGCTCCATCCTAGGGACAGAACCAATCCCACTGAAACACTGTCCTGAAGGACTAGTCCAACCAATGACTCAGAAAGTAAACCAACAACAACAAAGTTACCAGGGTTGTTTCCAGAAGCACTTAAAGATAAGCCTAGGTTTCTTTCTTGTTAAGTACTCCCTTTTAATGTTCAGAATCTGTTCTCAAAAAAAGCTCTAGAAACAGAGTAAAACTGCAGTAATTTCTGTATGTGAATTTATGACAGGAGTAAATGGACAGGCCAGCCTGACGAGCTGAGTTCTACCTATTGTTTCCAGGCTTGTCTAACAAGGACAGCTAAATGCCAAATATCAGCTACCTAATGATCTGAATCTCACCACTCACCTCTTGGTCTTGTTTTCCCCTCGCCTTGGCTGATAACATGGAAGACATCCATAGCAGAGAGCAAGACTTTTGTCTGAAAATCTCTCTTCTGTTCACTGGTGGCATCCTCTGGAGAAGCCTGTACAGTCACCATATAAACATTACTAAAGCAAGAAAACAGCAAAAAATCAGATTCTGAAAGTCACACTCAGCCTCTATTCAAGGGCTTTTGATTTCACTGGATCTTTGGCAGTTTATAGCTATCAAAGACTGGGATTTGGTAAAAGTTTTGCTCAAGGTAACAAGTAGAGATTCCAAAATAAATTCAACACAACCTGAGATAATTCAAAATGCCTAACATTTCCTTTAACCCCCTAGGCATTGCTTTAGGAAGAGATGGGGAAAAACAGCACAAGAAGAAAGAGGAGAAGAACTCCATCTCACTTCCACACTTCAGCCTTTGTTATGGGCAGATGAAAAGCTGATGCAAGGTTAACAGTTATCTTCAGCAGCTAACCCACAGTAACACTAGTGCAGAAGACTGTTGTACTCCTCTGTGCAAAGGCAAATCAGTAACTGTCATAGAAATGATGCAGGTAGTCATAGCAGCCACTCTATTTTCAATTGTATCATGATTAAGCCTTGGGAAGTTATTATGTAAGCCTTTAGGGAACTGCTGCTCCACAATGTGATTTAACTCATAAGATGACAATTGCAATAAAGATTCTTGTGTTTGTTACTATTTGTCTTACTAAGCTAAGTCTGAGCTACCCTTTGCTCAAACAAATAATGACAGGACAAGGGGAACAGTTTTAAACTAAGAGGGGAGATTTAGATTGGAGGTTAGGAAGAAATTCTTCACTCAGAGGGGGGTGAGGCACTGGAACAGAGAGCTTGTGGATGCCCCATCCCTGGAGGTGTTCAAGACCAGGTTAGATGAGGCCCTGAGCAACCTGATCTAGTGGGGATCTAGTGGTGGCATCCCTGCCCATGGCAGGGGGGGGGGGGTGGAACTAGCTGATCTTTAAGGTCCCTTCTAACCCAAGCCATTCCATGATTATGTCTGGAACACCTGAACTATTGACAATTCGTCGATTGACTCTTTCCAGTGCTTTGAGTGGTTGGAATTCAAATCCTAGGTTCAGTTGTTACAGATTTCATTAAGCTGTCCTAAAAAACGAGCAAAGAGACGGTTGGTTTTGGTTTATTTGGTCACTGAAAAGAAATTCTTGTCTAAAAAACAGTACACAGGAAAGCTCTGTGAAATATTCTGTTCTCTCTAGAATTCAAGGGCTGCTCTAATGACATGCAGGCATTACTAGGGAAAGGGAAAATTTTCATGCCTTACTTTAATGTTAAATGTTGCCTGAAAAATGCCTTCGTTGGAGTCTAGGTGTAGCATGAATGCAGAGCAGGCAGAAAGAGAAGTCTCTTCCTTGCAAGAACAGGTAGGAGGAATTCCATTCTATTATGTATGCTGTCCAGATCTGGCAGGAAGTAATGCATGCTAAGAGCTGTGATCCAGCCTTATCCTGGACTGCTGGAAATGCTTACTGAATACAATTCTTCATCACTGTTAGCCCTTCACTAGGCTACTAGCAGGATATCTCCTGTCCTTCCACCCCCAGAGCAAAGCAGAGCAGCAAAGCCTGAGGACTACAACAGAAACCTCAAGAAGCAGCTCAAGTGGATGTCCTTGTTTGTTTGCTGGGATGTTGAGGAGACTGTCCATCAGGAGGATGCCTATGAAATCCCACACTTGTTTCTTGGCAGGGTGTGGCAGGAGTGGGAGAGAGGAAGAATCAACACAGCCTTTCCCTTCAGCAATGGCTGGACCTTCAGGGGACAAAAGACCTTCAGAACCTCCCTGTAGACACAGACAAACAAGCAAGGGATTTTAATTTATAACCTCCTTTAAGTTGATTTTTCCTCCTGGCAACACATCTGAAGGGCTTGGGCTGATTCACACACACATACCTTGGGTGCTCCAGAATGGAAGGCAACCATCGCCAAAGTTTTCAAGAAGTCAGGACAGTGCCACACTGGATCTTGAGTGTAACTATGATAGACCAAGCACAGAAACTGGATAACATTCCCTGGATAGTTAATCTCCCAGGAGGCTTCTGCATCTGCAATGGGCTGAACACAGACAAATGTGCATCTAGTCAAGGCTGCATTCCACATTCAGATAAGGTCCTTTCCAGATGTTCCCTAAGCAGCTAAGCAAACACTGCATGGCCGCAGAGAAGTCATAAAAGGCACAAGTAGCTAACTCCCAGCTTGCAGACCAGGTTACAGAAAGGTTACATATCCTTATCGCCAAGAATCAGTAGAACAGGTGATTCTGTGGGTAAGACCCATCTCTGTGTTCAGTTAGTAAACATGAGCCTATCACATCATCTGCTATGTAACAACCAGGCCAAGAGCTATGCTGATGCTTTGAAATCCCTGCTCGCTTTTAGACTTAGTACTGCCTGTGAGGGCAGATGAAAGCTAGAGCTTACAGGTGAAGATCACCACGTACATCAGGTAGTGCCACTCATGTTGCACTGACCTTGCTATAAAATGCTTACCTTGTCCACAGTGACTCTAACCATCTCCAACAGTAAAGCAGCTGCCTCTGCACACAATCCAGTTTTGAGGACATTCTCTGTAATGTGGTGTTGCAAGATCCACTGCAACATAGAGTCAAGATCTCCCTACAACAGGAAGAGATATATTTCAAGAAGAGATTGTAATTATTTATGCTACATCAAGAACAATGGTTGCTCTCCCACATCAGGAAAAAAAAAAACACCACAACATCTTCACACCCACCTGCTCCTCCCTCTCCTATCCTATTAAATGTCTTTCTCCAGAATAACATTAATGGATTGTCCTCTTCAGAAAGATATCTTTGTTACTCCTGGGGGGAAAAAAAGCCTTATGGCTTCTCACGGCACCAGGGAAAAATACACATAACCACTGATTCTGAGATTTTAATGAGTACTGACAACATAAAAACAGACAGAAAAACTAATTGGAATTACCTTCTAACATGCATTAGTTGAATTGTACTAAAGACCTACATGAACAAGTTTGCTCAGAACACAAATTTCCTTAAATCAAACTTAATTTACTTCATCTTTTAAGTGTGGATGGCTAATTTTATCTATCCCAAAAACTAAATAGGGTTAGATTGCCTGGGAATCCTCTTATAGAAAAGGCCAGAAAATGACAAAGTAATAAAGTAATTGCAGCTTCATGCTTGTCCACTACGTTTTTCTTACCTTGGCTGTTTCAGGTGGTTCACAATGTGGAGTTGCCAGAAAGAGCCTTGCCACCAGCAAGTAGATCTCAGGGATGTGGACATGATCAGTCAGACATTTTTGCAACACAGAAAATCCAAAAATCAAGAAGGGGCCATTCTCAGTTACTGGAGGATGAGTTTTTAAATTATCTGTAAAGGAAAAGAAAATGAAAACATTCTGAGAAAGTCTCTAAAAATGAATGCCATATTGGAAGAAGGACTACTGACCCAATTTCATCCTCCTTTGTCTGTGGTTCCAGGCCACTCAGGATTCTTCTAGACTGCAATATCAACATTTCACAAAACTTCAAAGAGGAGATTCTCCCAGAATTTTCCTCCCTTCTCTTCCCTCTCTCATAACCACAGGTCTAGTTATCAAAATGCAAACCGAACAAATCTTAAAGAAAAAGAAGGGTTCACTGTACAAGCTGACATCTGAACTTCTCACATGCTTACGAACTAGCTTGATTTTAAGTAAGACAGGAAGACCCATCTCCCTGCAACTTCTAACCAGAGATGCCAACTACAGTGCAATGAAGCAGCAGTGTTTTCTACCCTTCAGCACAGAAAACCTGAAGTACCAAGACAAGCTTGCCCTAGAAAGCAATACTAATTATTGGTCTATTGAGATTAGTGGGAATTCATCCACTGAGCTTGATTAAGGGATTGTTTCAGGAGCATTAAACCAACACGTACCCATCAGAATATTCAACCCTGTAGAGCTGTTTTCCAGCCAGCGCCCAGCCACCATCCCTTCCTTGAATTTGTTTAGCAGTGAACGATTGTGGAGGAAGCACAGAAGTAGTTTCATTCCTAGCACAACCGTGCTAGAGTGCAGGTAGCTCTGTGTGAACAGCAGAAACCAGTCTGACCCCAGCGCCAAAAATGTCTCTTGTTGTGCCCTGGAAAAGAGAGGGAAATAAAAGAATACGAAAGGAGACATAGGAAAAGACGGTGAGAGGATTTTATTTAAAATTATCTCTAGGTGGTTCAGAAGCTCAAGCTTCTCTGGAAAATTTCTGATTAAGGTTTTACCACAACACAGAATCATGAAGATTTAATGACATACACAGCTCAAGCCACTTCATTCCCACTAAATCCAATCTTATATTACAAAACAAAAGCTCATTAACATGAGGTTCCCTCTGAGAGTGCGTATCAGTAACTGATAAAAAATTCGTCATAGACTAGGTCTTTCAACCTAGAACATTCAGAATTCAAGTTTAAATTTTGAAGTCAAAGACACTTTAACAGATGGAAGTGCAGTTACAGCATCCAACAGCATGAACTCTGCCTTTTAGTTACACAAGGTAGAACTATAACTGCGTGCTTATGACTGTGATACAGGGACACAAGGAATCCCAAGTTATATTCAATTGATTTTCGGTAACAGCTGTGATTTTGTTCCAACCCTTGCAATTGAAGAAGAAACAGTATCTCCAAGTTCCTTCTTTGAGATCATTTTCTGAAAACACTCAACATTTTTCAAAATGGAGATCACTGTGAATCCCAGACAAATCACTGCCAAGACATAATTCTGAATCTAGTCTGCTCTTACTTACCATTTTATTGACACTCAGATATTATCGTTGTGTTTAGTCATTATCAAACACCATGAAAGACAAAGCCTAGAAGAGTCACTTACTCCTGCCTTCCTAAATTGTTTCTACTTACTCAGCAGACAGATGAGTTTTGTCTGAGCAGATTACATCTAGCAGCATCTTCAGTAACTGGTTTCGAAGCCAGATTGTCTTCCCAGATGTTTGGCTTAAGGCTACAAATATCAGAAAGTAATAAAGAGCAATGAAGAGACAAAACACATGTTCCATTGCTTTGATGAACAACCTTGTTTGCACCAGATTAGCCCAATGGAAGTACTTATAGCAGCGTTATGCAGAGTAAAAGGATGCAAACATCAGCTTTTAGTCTTAAGAATTCCTGCAAAATCAGAAACAACCAGTGCTTAAATTGTAAAAGTCCTGTCTTTAGAGCTTCTCAAAACTCATCCAGACTTCATGTTGAATACTAATCCACATCAAGCAATCTCAGGTTAACTAGAGAGGGAAATGTAAACAGGCAATGACATGCATTTCCTAGCTATGATGTCTGTAGGTACAAACCACAGTTATTAGTGTCTCCTTAATATATTGTTTGGAGGTGCAATAACCAATACAGTCTAAACTGAAAGATCGCAGAAAATGAAAGAGCCAGCTGACTGGAAGCTCCCCCCCACAAAGCAGACATAAGTGGATGGATGTTTTTAGAAGGTGCAGAGCTCCACATAATTATTTGCTACAACTACAAGTGCAGCAAAGCATTCTTAGAAAATCCAGGACGCCAAATGAAAATTTATTCGTCCTAACATCATGGTATACTGGTTTTGGAGGCAATTTCAATTTAATTGGCCTTCATCTCAGTGTGTATTTGTGAAATCCAATGTTGTGCGTAGATTCTAGACGAAGTAGTTAAAGCACTGCTGGCTAAGCAGAGAGGACAAAAGCGGAACTCCCTTAGAAGTAGGAGGATTGTGCTACAGATCAGGCCTTCCTGAATATACATAGCAACTACCACTTCAGTATTTTTCACAAGAGGACTTTGTAGCAATATAAGTTTTCCCTACAATTTCAGGTCACCTCCATGCAGCCTGCCCCTTGCCAGTCATTTGAATTGTGTCTCTTCCCACCACTAGAGGCAGAAGCACTACATTTCATTTAGGGTTCATTGTGCCCTGGGGAAGAGAGAATGCACCTAGCCATCCATGAGAACACACACACCAAAGGCAGTTCCTCACCTTCACTGGGTGTCTCAGCCACACCTTCCAGGCAGAGCTGATTTTCATCCACAGAAGAGGGTTTCAAAGTGTAAACAAGGAACAAAGCAACCCTTCCAGAGAGAAGGAACCAGTTTTGGTCAACAGAATGAACGACGTTCATTTAATTAATTTGAGGTTACATATATATCTCAACAGTAATTAACAATGACTGTTAATGATGACTGCTTGAAATTCTAGTGGCTGCAGAAATAGGCTTGAAATAAGAATGCAAAAGTTCATAAACTAGGAAGCAAATAAAGAGACTATCCCTCCCCCCCCAAAAAAAGAAAGAAAAAGATACCTATAAATGTAAGTTATGTCTATTCTACTATGGAAGAGTTTTTCTGTTTATCTGTCTTCTAATTTTAAATGTCTTTCACCCTCTAGACAGCAAAACTGAGTTAAGTACTATTTATACAAAGCTGAGGGTGGGAACAGATTCTGAATTTGTAGCATTTAGATATTACTGTCATTATCACTTGGTTTCCAAGCACACAGTGGAAAGCAGAGAACCCTCAGCAGCTACTCAGGTAGGAGGACTGGCAAATGCTTTTCATCTCTAGTTTGAGAGAATTCCTATTAACGCACCCCAGAGTGCAAAAAGTCCTTGTTTCCCTAATCTCGGTAGACTAATTGTTTAGAAGACAAATGCCCTTCATTGCGCTACGCCAAGAATTCTCTGCTGCTGTGTAGGTCAGCTTAAGTAAACCCTTTTGGAGTGTCTCAAAGAGACAGTGCTCTCAGAGCTTGTTTCATGTGAGTTAATTGGCACGTTTACATGTGGAAATAGTTTGGTATGCTTCAGAAAGTGATATTTCGATTTATTTCAGTGACACCACTTCCCTTTACTTAAAGATAAACAAGTTCCCTAACTTTAAGTGGGCTGAAATATGTCTAAATGAATTTCTGAGCCTGACCCAAGCTGGAAATGGGTGCTGACCTTGCTGGAAATGGCTAGCCAGCGCCCTGAGCTGCCCGCAGCTGCTGGAAAACAATGAAAAGTTGCTGTAGGGTCAGACCTAAGTTCTTACACACTGAGGACAGGTGGATCAACCACAGGGCCTCATTTAAGCAAATCGAGTTGTAATCTTGCTATGGACTTTGCACATTGCTTAGATTGAGCTAGCTATTTATTCAGTCAAGATAATCCAATAGAAGCTCAAATTGCCATGGAGTTAGTTTGCTAGACAACAGAACAGTGGTTCCCCAACTGTACCAAGCACAGCAGTGTATCAGAGCTAGGGCAAGCACAGGCACAGTTGGAAAGTTGGGGAGAGTTGCAGTAGTTTGTTTCCCCAGTGAGAGCTGAGTGTGACAAGGTTTTCACTGCACGTGTTTTGTGGCCATTGCTTTTACACAAAATGGATTTACAATTTATATGTGCTTCGGAGGACATGTATGAGCTGGGGGGCCAAAGGGGCTTCTGTAACTTCTCGTCCTTATCGAGGGTTTACGATCAGGAAAGCATGAAGGTCACGGTGTTGCAGAGTGGGGACCTTGCCTCATATCTGAGCTAGGTAAAGTGCACCTTGTCAGGACAGAAAAGATATTGTGGTTTGACAATTGCATTTATCACTATTGGAAAGGTCTGACTTGTGTGAAAAGGAAAAGTAATTAACGCTCCTTTCTTGCCTGAGAGGGCATCCTGCAGCCAGCCACATCAATTGCCAAGGTCCTATTTGTCTTCAACAGGGCCAGAATTAATTGTTCTGTATTACACGAGCCCCTCCAGGTCTTGGGCTAGGATCAGAGCTCCAGTGTGGCAGCTTCCACGCGATGCACAGGGGATTATTCAGGGGATTTTCTGAGCTTGGGCCAAGCAGCGTTTCATGCGAACATGACCATGATTCCAACAAGCCATGCAATTCAACCAATATACATGAATCCATGGTAATTACCTGGTTCTACAGGTAAATGTGAAATACACACTTAGCGCAAGCGCATGACCTCCTGCCCACAAGAAGGGCATTTCTAAAGGGACAGAATACCACTTGTTCTGCAGGACTGGTCCACGTAGCAAACTCCAATAGATGTGCTAAAAATCTGGGACCCATAGAAACCCCAGCACTTTTCAGCTCTGATGAGAGCCTGCTATAGTCTGTTCTTCAGGAGCTGGGAGGATGGTGACATCTCTATCCACTTACTGAGCACCAATGGGCCTGACAACCAACCAAAATTACCAAGGAATAACCGTTCATGAGCTTTTAAGAAAAATGATCATGTACGCTCCTTACCACAAGACCAATTTGATATACTAAATCCATTACTCATACCTCTGAAAAAAGAATAGGCTAATTCATAGAGCTGAGGGTAGGAATATGCATACAGACGGTTTCACAAAGAAGCTGGCTAGCAGTAAGTTCATGTTACTTTACTCCACAGTAACTACTGCAGATGCTTGTCTCTACATTTCATTTGGTCAAAGACAGAGCTATAAAACAGCTGTCATCTGTGCAGTGAATTTCCCTTGAGCTGAGTGGCTGTGCATAACACTGTGTGGACCTTCCTCAGTTCGTAGGCTATAGGCTGATGCAGCTGGACTGGGGATATAAACTGGAGCATTGTTTACATTCTGTGGAAAGTAAGCACGTATTGAAACATGCCATGAAATCCTGACTATTGCACGTTTAACCGATAAAAATTCAAAAACAAAAAGTATAGTTACTGGGATATAGACCAAGCCAATGGGATTTAGTACATAGCCATTTAGGGCCATGCTGTAATACTTCACGGACAGGCTTCAGTGAGAACAAATATTAAGTACAGATTGTGCAGTCCCAGTCATAGCATTGGAACTATTTGTGCCATCACTGTAAAGGTTGTCACCCAACCTGTGAGGATCCTCACACACAAATACAAGCTTGGACTGAACTCTATTTCGAAGGAATGAAAGTCATTAATTACCAGGGACTTTGGAGCTGATAGAGACTTGGGGTTCCTATCAAAGATAAGGTGAGAGAAGCTCAGGAGAACAGGTCATTTGCAAACAGAGAAAAAGCTGCAGACTTGAATGTTACCTGAGAACATCCCTTGTGTTAAAGTATCCTTGCAACTGGTGGGAGAGAATAGTGCAGGCCACAGTGATCCTGGAGTCACTGATTTCAGGATCATTGAAGAGGAAAATGAGCTTGGGCACCATTTGCACCTGGTAGGCAACTTCAGCATTCCGACACCCATCTCTGCATAAAAGAACAGGGACTTTTAAAAGCTTTTACTGGAAAGAACAAAACTTGCTGGGTTTCAGCTAAAAGGTTTCTCAAGTTGCACTGATGTTTTGCACATTTGGCTTCTGATGTTGCCTTGGCAACTGATCAAATGCTGTCACACAAATTGAATATGTGTCAGCAATGGAGATCTGAAGACTTCTTTGTGTTTTCCACCCTTTGCATCTGCCCTCTCCCCCGGAACCTGCTGCATTTCAGTGAGTTCAAAGAAAACAACATTATTGACTTTTCAAGGAGTGAGTTGGTAGTAATAAACACTATTCTTGTAAAACGCAGCGAGGGACATCAGACAGCTCTGCAGAGATCTTTCTGGTGCCAAAACAAAGGAATCTAGCAACCTGCTCTATTCAGACCCTCTGCCTTGCTGCATCTCTTCAGATGCATTTAACTCCAGTAGAACCACTATACTATTCTAAGAAAAATCCTCCTGGTTGTATTCTGGCTTTAAACAAACAAACAGAGAAAGTTAATTCCATGCTCTATTCAAACATTCAGATTTCTCTCCCCAGCATACATTTTAACTTTCTTCGTACATCAGAGGTTCCATGTGAACCAGGTCACCAAATAGCTTTTCCTAGTCTGGTCCCATAGTCATTTCAGAGGCTGATCAAATCACTAACTCCAGTCTTGAAATTTAAGAGTAGTACAGAAGAATCATTCACTTCTGGGGTCCACTGATTACAACTAGGATTGTGCCCTCCACATACACCTCACAGTCACAGCCACGTGCTTCTGATTTAGATGCTAGCTGCATACCTGGAGGACTGCAAGATCTCCGCAAGGTGTGAAAAAAGAACAAGATCAAGGTTCTCTGGTGCTTTCATCCAAAGCTGAAAGACAAAGGAAAGCAGAAATTTTACTGCTCTGGTGAGCTGAGGGGACAGTAACCTGTGGCAGAGAATGAGTAACAAATAGTTCAGGTGGGATAACATCATAAACTATCATAGTCACATCTGAATGACAATCTACAGAATTCTAGGTTTTATGTAAATGCAAAAGAATTAAATTATACTGCAAGAGTGTACTGTAAAGAAAACTACAAATAATATTCACAATATTGTATCGATGGTTTCTGCAGTTTTGGAAAGGGGAACACAACAGAGCAGCAAGTACATTTTTGGAGGCAAAGAAAGAAGGAAAGGATGCCTAAGTACATCCACTTGCAGGGCTCACAATTCGTTTATAGGAGAGCAGGAATATCACAGTGCTCTTCTGCAGGATATAGAGCCAAAACCAGGCCACATTTGAAGAAAGTTCTCACATACCCCCAAGTAAGGGAGATTTTATTCCAGACCCAATAAATCCCAACTATTATGTGCCATATAGATATTGCTTGGAGGGAGAAACAAGAAAGGTGGAGGGGAACAGTGTCTGATCCCACTGCAGGGATACGACAGATAAGGAGAAGCTCAGAGCCACAGACTATTTCTCACCAAGGCAAGCTATCTCCAGTCAGGCACTGGGGAATCCCTGCCTGTGTGAAGAATTTCTGCTCCTGAGCTAACCCTGTGAGGAGCAGGCCCTCAGGCTCTGCAGGAACACTTCAGAACCTGGACCAGGGCACACGGAGCCACAGTGCCAGAGCAGCAACCATTCCAGGAGCCTGCACCTCACCATGTGAGCAAGCTATGCAGCAGAATATAACATACCACTCCATCCCAAATATTGGAATCAGGAGGTGCTAAGAACAAACCTCATACTATAAAAGCATCTTTAATACAGTCAAACGCACAGTTTTACCTCAAAGTTGCAGAGAATATACTGGAATGCACTAAAATTCTTGATGACTGAAGACTCAAAACCAAGTTCAGCTGTGCCCACTAGGGAGAACATTAACTGTAAAATTCTGTTGTTCAACAGCTGTGTTTTCCTCTTCAATAGGTATGCTAGCAACTGGAAAAAAAAAAAAAAAAAAGACAAGTATTTGCTGAGTATAAATCTGTAGTACTGTTTTTAAACGTGTCCAGAGAAGGGCTATGGAGCTGGTGAAGGGCCTGGAACACAAGTCTTATGAGGAGCAGCTGAGGGAACTGGGATTGTTTAGTCTGGAGAAGAGGAGGCTCAGTATTTGGGCAAGTAGTACTTAAGATAAATATATTCATAGGAATCAGGATCAATCTATGAACAATTATGAGCAATTCACAAATTGGGAAAATGGAAACTTTATAATTAATCATTAATGAAGCTCTAATGTTAACAGTCTCTTGCTTGGAAGTCTCTCTGTTCCATATTTACGCTGTGTAGGCTAAGCAGAGCCATAAAGTAAGTTATATTGAACTGCAACTTCACACTTCAGCCTTAACCCAGCCAGTATTATGCATAGTGCTTTAACTTGCCCTGGTTCTATCAAAGTCCCGAGACAACCAAAGTCTTTAGTCTGCACAGCTTTCAGGTTTGAAAGACAAATTTAGGACAGACCTAATCAATCTTGTTTGATATGCAGACAGCACTTATTTATCTCAGCACAATTCCTAATACACAGTGAAGACTGAGACAGGAATTCACTGTCAGACCTACACTATGCAGTGTGTAAAGACTGTAAAATCTTAGGTTGGATGAGTCAAAGGGAAGAAGCAGACCTGCCTGAGAAGTGGTCTCTTGTGGGAGGGATAAAGTATGGTGGCAAAAGCTGAACTCACAGATCTGCTGCACTGACTTTACCAACAATAGTCTTCTTAGCATTGGGAGCATGACACCTTCCATTATTAGATCACATCTGACGAAGATACATCTGTCCTCACCTTCCCATCAGGAGACACATTGTTATAGAGGTTTCCAGAAATTGTAAGCACAGGATTTAGAACACTATTCCATATTCCTCTCTCAGCGATCCCATAACTTACACAGTTCCAATCATATGGGCTGATAGCCAGGATATTCTTGGTTCGTTGCCATTAACAGGTTTTAAGATAAGGTCCCCCTAAAGGAAAGACAATACCCAGAATGAACAAAAATGGTACCTACCTGGTATCCACCCATATGCCTCATCAATTTTTCACTCATTGGGCTACTGTTCAGGATGGAGTTCAGGACTTTGACAGCTGCATACATTGTGTGATCATCACAGGCCATGGCAATGAGACCCAGGAGAATGGAAGGGCCTCCAATGAAGTTCAGGCTAGTAGCTGCTGGAGAGGACTTGAACACTCTTACCCCTAGGAAATTGCAATATTATTCGGTCAAGAAGTTATACAGACTACATCTGTTATAACACAGAGATAGATAGGCCCAACTCTCAAAATAAAAGAATACACGAAACATTAAAGCATCGTGCATTTACCATATTGGCCCACAGCAACTGATCCAATAGTCCGCGAGGAACCTGAGAGGTGTCCAGCAATATTTTTAGCCAGGAATATTGGAGTTGAACTGTCCCGAGAATTAATCCCAATCTAAAACAGATCAAAGACATTCTAGGAAAAACTGTCGAAATACTAGGAAGACAAAAAGCAACGAGCACAGGCTCCAATTCTTTTTTACTTTTAGAATATGAAAAAAAGTGCTCTGCATATGAAAACCAATATTTTTCTTCCAAGTTGATTGTTTGGACAAACATCAACCCACCTAAAATATCCCACAATTCATCACTTTGTCATGTGAAAAGCAGGCCTGGCACAGGCAAGAAAGCAATGATAGCATCTGAAAGGTCATTGTGAAGGCTTTAAGGAAATCAGTTATCCTTAGACCTCAAAACTATGGCATCTGTTGCTGTTTCAAAAAAGGCTTTCAGCATTGTGTTCACGCTATCCAATCTATTTCTCTCTACAGAAGAAAACTAAAACCATGAATAGAATAGAGTTAAGGAATGGGAAGAGAAACTCAAAAAAAATTACCGAAGGTATGGAAATAAGAAAAAGTCAAACTGTGCTGAGGGAAACTAATGAGAAACAAGGGAAATTATGTTAAAGACAAATGAGGAGAATGTGTGACCTCTTTGGCAACCAGCCGGCCATCCACTTCATTGCAGGAGTTCTTTATATCTTGAATTGTAGTGAAAGATGAGCACATAGCATTGATTCCAAAACAAATCTTCTCTTCTGCCACCAGCAGTGTAGGATTATGCTCACTGTACTGGTCCTCACCTAAAACGAGAAACTATAAACCTCTGAAGGAACTTTGCAAACTCAGCATGTAAGACAGGAGAGAAGCAGCTGAAAAATAACTGGAGGACTTAACTAGAATCAGAAAAATCCCTGACTCTGCAACCCACCCCATGGCAGCTTGCCAGCACAAGCACCAGAAGATGTGCCTGGCTTGTCTCTTCTCGTGTCTGCTTTGTGTAGATCCTACATGCTCTCCCAGTATCTCTTGAAGCTCAGAAGTCCAGAATAAAACTTTGTCTGTTCACACAATACAAACAGTCTGGACAGAGAAAACATTTCAGAGGCCTTCCATGTTACTGTGAACTTTCTCAGGGGTACTAGGAGCTAGGATTCATGTCAAAGAAAAAAGGAGAGAGGAAAAAGTTCAGAGCTGCTAACTGATAACATGTGGGAAGTTTCTAAAAAGTACCAAGTTCAGCAGCTTAACAATTGTATGAAATTATCATGTTTTTCTTTAAAGAAAATTTTATTCCTGCTTGCACTTCAAAAAATAACGTGTGCCTTGTACACAAATACAAATCTTGTATTTGATAATTTCATAAAATGGAAAAATAGTTGATCTTTGAAACCATTTACTAATGCTTGAGACAGCCCTTAAAGGGAAACAGTTATCATGGTATTTGGGGGTTTTGTGCCAAAACTCTTCAGAATTTCCATTTGGAAAGTTTCTTCAGGTGTTTTGATGGAATAGGGAGACACTAGATATTGTCTCATTCCTACCTCTCTCCCTCACAGGGTGGGGAGAGAGAGAAGAATCATTTCACAAAGATCCGATTATGTCTTATATAGTGACCTGTAACTTCCCAGCACCAGGGCATTGCTGGAATCAGATGGCCACAATCCATGTTTAGTACTGAAGTCATCCAGGAAGACCAGCGTGCAGAGAACAAGTACCACACACTTCATGAAGACTCAACACTTCAAAAATCAAACCCATCTGACTTCTATCAGTATTTTTATTATTTTAGGGATATATTTGTGATGTAATTTTCTTTCAACACCCCCCCCCCCCCCCCCCCCCCCCCAGATAACTGACTTGGAGACTTTTTATTTATTTTTTACTGTACAGACATCATCCTGAAGGAGGACTCTCAGAGAGTCTTTTCACTTTGTTTTAGGCCAGAGCTTCACCAGGTGAGATTATTCTGTTCTTGTCAAACAGGAGATCATCCCATTTCACCCTTGATTTCTAGTCCAGAGGTGAATACGCTACTTGTTGAACAGTAATCAATAAGTGAAATGTTTTGTCTGCCTGTTTAATAATTGAAGCTAACAATATGCTTTAGTTAAAAAGCCTCTTCATTAAACAGAATGTAACTTATTCCTCTCTCTCTCCTCTCCTTTACTCTGCAGGCATTTGCAATGAAAGCAGATGCTTCTTCTTCTGCCCTGTCTCAGAATGTCTCAGTTACAAAGCTGCCTTTTTAATATTGGTCCAACAGAAATTGCAATCTTGCATTTCAAAATGTTATCCCTTTTTATTCTCCAGCTTTAAAAATCAGGGTTAAACTGCTTCTTGATTCTTACCCTTTCTTTTCCTGCCCCATTTACAGTATGTTACAAGACCCTTATGGTATCTTCCTACAATCTTGTACAACACCTATTAACACAGAGTTCCAGACTTTTAGGGAGAGCTTCAGGCACAGCTGTAATTCTAACAGCAGATTACAAAAAAAAAAAATCAAAAGAACATTGCCCTGAAAAACAAATAATGCCAGAAAAGAATTATTGCATACCTTGAAGCTGTACTGCTTGGAAATTGCTGCAATATCGTGGGCCAAGCTTATTAATCACCTCCATGGTTTCCACGGAAATGGCTTCTTCAAACAAGTATGTGGGGCCGAGGCGCCAGGTCAGGGAGGACTTCTGTTTCCAAACTCGAGGAGTAGCTATGTACCCATAGACATCAACAAAGGAAGAGGATTCCATGGAAATATAACTACCTGGTAAGGGCTGGAGATACCGCATCTGCAGCAGAGGAAGAATTCACCGAGAGAATTCAATGCGCTCAGGGTTCCTTAAGGTCTTTTTCCCTAGAAGGTACTGCCTGCTTGCCCTTCCCTCCAAGAAGCCTCACAGTTAGCTGTGTAACATGATTATCACCATCTACTGTTTAGAATTTGGACTTTCAGAAGTATAACAAGCATAAGCATTCTGGAAAGGTCAAAGCTACTTCTTTTGTTTACAGAACACAGTAAAAATCACTTCCGGTGTTGTCAACAAACAACCTTATCCAGACTTATTTTTCCTGTTCTTAACTTAGTAACTCAGACTGACTTTCAACGCAGGAAGCCAAGTTACAAATTGCACCTTGTATTAGCCACTCAGAGAATAAAGAGTTTTTGAAGAGCGTAGTGTCCAAGTGTTTCAATTTGCTGTAGTGAAAGCTACGTAGTCTAGGAAATAGGACCATTTATTGTTTGTATCAAAATAAGGATTCAGTCTCCTCAACCGAGTCTTATTTTGTTTAATGCAAACAGCTGTTGTAGGAAGTAGCTAGATTTTTTTTTTTTTTGAAAAGAAACCATATAGAAATTCGTGCTTAGCCCAGTCTTTAACAACTTGCTGTTAGGATGAGAGACTCCTAGCACGTGCCACTCTCTCACAGCTGAGATGTTGGAGACAGGGCTGGTCAGTATTAGGAGGCAGGACTTGATACTGGAATGAACAAATATTATGTCTGATACAACATAGTATACTCACCCACTCCCTAGCCTCGTCAACTCAGAAGTAGCTTTTGATATTTTTAACAGCCTTTGTGTAATTCTGATTTCTTACACAATCTTTTCTTTGCTGTAGATATTAAGAAGGTGTGAATCATGTCAGAGACCCCAGCACAGGGACCATCTTTTATTTACTAAATGCATTTTTTTATTTATTATGAGCTGTTTCTCTTTATGTTAAACACATTTGCTGTGAATTCTTTAATCAATTGCAATGCTTAGGCCTAGTTTTATTGATGACTTTCAGTCTCATTTGAAGGAAGGCAAATTAAATTAAATTTTCATTCTTGAAATGGATATAGGTCCCAAAAGGCATTTAGAAGACAGATCATTTTTCTCAAGTATGGGAAAGAGAATATTTGGAATTAAACAGGTTGCTTTTACAAGGGAAGTATAAAACACACAAGTGAGCTTTGCATATGTCGAGACTGACCTGAAATATGGGAACTGGAAAGAAGAGACCAAGGTTACAAGATGTAATTAATAAAAGGTATCTATTTAAAAATAAAACAAAAAAAACAACCCACACCAACTAGAGCTGCGAAAAAAACAGGCTACATTTTTAAAGCTGCCTGGCTCCAGCACTCAAAATCCATAAGTCAAATCTCAGTAATTATTTGAGATTAGCTTCAAAACCAGAAGCATGATGACAACATAAACTAAGGGTTCTTCTCATTTGTCCTTTAGATTCTAAACCCTTCACGTGCATTTTGTATTGTTTTCTCATGTCTTGTGCAACCAGAGAAATCTTTAATTCACCATTTTTCTGTGATAACTGTGGTTTTACTTCTATGTAGAAAGAAGATAGCAACAAATGTACAACTGCATTTCATGAACATAACCCTTAGTCACCTGTAAACTAGGTAAACACCACTCTCAAACTGAGTGTAACTGTTGGCAATTTTGAGTGGTTATCTCCTTATCGGTGGGTGAGAGAGATCAAAGAAAAAAATAATAATTCAAAGCATCAGTATACACTGATATACTTCTGAGCACAAACATTTCCTCATTTGTTTGTGTGATACATCTTTAGTAAGCAAATCACCATGCTTTGAGTCTATTGTGATTACACTGAGAAGACACGGTATGTGTACAGGGATTCCAAAGTGAAAAGCAATGATAGGCAAACGCTCAGCTGTCAGACACACGTTCTATGTAGAAAGTCCTTACCTTCGCGGAGCCAAGCGTCTGACCATTTATATATGCTGACACAGTGCAGCTCTTCTTTGCTTCCTTAGCAACTGTCACTGTGAGGTGATGCCACTGGCCAGTGACCAGCAGCTTGCCACAGCCAAACTGGACTTGCCCTGGAAATAGGGAGGGATTTAAGACCTCACCCTCAGGTTCCATGATATCTGTAACGAGAACAGTGGACAGTCAACAGTACTTACTGCCACACAGAACAGGCAGGAACTAGCTGTTTCCTCAAGTCCAGTCCCCACAGCTTTGCACAACCATATAACTGACGTTCAAAAGTTTTCCTAGAATGTCTATGAGTTTTATCATATATTGCATACTACAAGATAATTCTCAATACCTACAGCAAACTTAAAACTGAAATACGACCATGATTAACAAATGCAAAAGGAGTTCAAAAGAAAACCAAAGAGACAGAAAGTGTCATTAATGTTCTAGGTTTTTATAAAAAGAGAAAACTTGTTAATGAAAAAAATCCAGATAATCACAGGACATGAAACTGCAGCTTGATTGAGAATAGCCTCACCAAGTGGCTGGAATTCCACTTCCTCTGTGGAAATGACCAAGGAATGGTCCTGAGGGGAGAAGCTTATTGCAAAACAAACAAATTCTTGCTCTGTTCTTGCCATGTGCCTTACAACAGTGAGGAAACGGACTGGGTGACTGTTGTGCACTACACCAAACTTGCTAACCAGAAACCAGCAGGAGAGAGTCAGACCACTGGAGGGAGGGAACATTCTAGTGCCTGTAGACAGGAAACAAAAGGCAATTAGGAAAGTGGTTTCTCTATGCAGATATTAGCAAACTGCTTGCTGCTTCATTTGTAGCCCAAATCATATAAGAACCAACATTAGAATTTGAGGTTTAATTTCTCATTTTTTTTCTAGATTTTACTGCCCATCTTCAATGTTATAGAGACTGCATATGCAAGTGTGTGTGCACATATAAGTGACCTAAAATTGACTGATGAGAAATGATTGCTAGATCTCTGTTTCACAGAGCTCATCACTTGGGTAGCACTGAGCCAGAAACAAGTTTTATGGAATCCACAAAATTCAGGAAGCAAGAGGTACAGTATGAATAACCATTTTCCAGTACACCAAATAGAGGATTTTCATCTATAGGAGAATCCCATTTAACGTTAAGTGACACAGTTTCTATTCCTTCCGTGGGAGACTACCCTAAAATCTGGTGGTTCTTACTTGTTAAGACTGTTTTCTTAGCACTTTGTGTTGCTAATGTTAATGTATCACACTATTAAGTGGCACCTGATGTTGCATTTTGGAGAAACGATTTGTACAGCTCAGAGCTGGACTGGGACACAGACAGAAGCATATTGAAGCACACACAGTTTAGTTGCTACCATTTCTTACAAACAAACGCCTTTAACTGGCCTGAAAACAAACAAAAAAAACAAACAAACAAAAAAAAAAACAGTACATTCAGAAAGCTGTGGTAAGTCAGAAAGTTCTTACCCATGCCAATTCCACCTGAGACAGATTGCTCTGCTCCTGGGCCCATTACAGTGGCCAAGGTAGGGAGGAACAAACACCTACAAAAGCAAGGAAGTACCCATTCATCAGAAACTTAAACTCATCCCTGAATGTCACCAGTGACTTAATACTGCACAGTTAAGGCAGCAAGGAAGAGTCTATGCTAACAGCAATAAGGCAATGTCTCTAGGCCAGAAAAGCTGGCAACATTGCTTCAAGGAAGGCAGCTATAGGGCACAAGGAAGAACTCAGATGAGAGATGTAACTAGCTATGTCCAGAATAAGGGCTTGAGAAGACTGCAAAGCAACTAATGAAGAAAGCAATAGCAGTAGTACCCATATCCTTCCATGGACATGTCAAATTCCACAAACGATGGAGCCAAAGAAGTGCTGCAGAGCTGGAAGTTTCGTGGTGATGTCATGGAGATGAGACTCATTGCGGTCTGGAGTGCCAATGCAGACCCCTTAGACAGCCAAGGGGAGGTACTGAGAGGCACAACTGTCTGAAGAGCAGTTTTATTGTCAATTGTGATCCCCTTTGAACCTACAAGATCAACATAGTGCAAAAAGAGATCAGTGTCTGCACTACTTTTTTTAAAATCACAGGCTTTGCCCATATTCAATTCTTCACTGCTAAGATCTAGTGTTGCATGAGGCATTGGCTCTTCAACTAATACATCCTCAGTAACCTGCAGAAATCCTCAGCAATACACAAAAGTATTCCACTGAAAGAATCTCAGAATAGTAGGCTAGCAAGAGAGATGAGTTTACAGAAGAGAGAGCCATATTTTCTCTCCACACCTCTTCAGGCAGCTCCAAACTTCACTTCTAGTAAAAGAGGTTCTTAAGTCCCTGGTTCTGTTTTTCTCATACACAGACTATTCAATAGCGCCATAAAGTAATGGTTACTACCAACACATGGGAGGAGATCTGAAGAATGACTGCAAAGAATTTAAGGCCCAAATCTGCACCATGCTGTATCAGGTGTCTCAAGCATGAGAATGGTGTAGGTGCAAAATACTACTACAGAAGCCTTTCAACTGCAAAATATGTTAGAACAGAGAACGGACTGGGATGGAAAATGGCCCATAGCAAGCAGACTGCTGGGATATCCTAGGGATTGCAAAAACCAGTTGTCTCTTTCACATTTTTAACTATTTCCAGCTATGACTGGCTTGGAGCCAGACATAGCTGGAACCAGCAATTTCCTGCCATTACAGACATCTATCATCCAACCACAGTATCAGTAACAGGCTGTTCATTGAGTGCTTACCTTCATTCAAAGCTGCTTCAGATGAATCACTCTCCTGACACGAAAGTACTTTAGTCCTGTTTGTGCTGGGCCTGGAAGGTATTGATGAAGGCCTTCCCAACCAAAGAAATTGCCTGGAAAAACAAAACAATAAAAAAGAAAATACAATAAATACAGATACTTGGGAGTCACAGCAACCATGCAAATACAATTCAGACCCTGGGAGATCAACTTTATCATTGGAAACCAAATTTTAAAGACATCTGAAATAAAACAGAATGAATGCTTTCCATTGCATCATCACAAATAGATGTCTTGCTTTAATACTTTCGCCTTTCAAGACATCTTATCGAAAAATAAAAAAAAACAGAAGTTTTATTTTTTCAGCAATACTTTTGTATTACTACCATTTTTTCAGGGGAAAAAAACTATGGATTCTTTAAAAAATGAATTTGTTCAATTTTTTATTAAAATAAATCCACTGCATATCCAAACTTCATCTGCACTTTTATCTTTACAAGGTACACTTCGTGCCTAGCATCTGTGAGCATTAAAGGAGAAAGCACATCTTCAAAGTAGAAACAAGACTATACTTTATTTCTGTATCTGTCATTATTGATCTGAGCTAAGAGACAGTTACTTCAACTCTTCAGGAAAGTTTCTCCATATGAATATATGGATATATGAATATATATTTCTCCAGGGGAGAATAATCCTGAATCACCCTAGTGTTTTGCAGTTACTTAGTTACCATTCATAAATGGCTTTACAACCCTTGCAGAGATGATTCAGGAGACTACAGACTTATACCATTTTCAGTAATTCATTTAAGCATATAACCTGTGACTAACAAGTCAGAAATATTAAATGAGTCTTGAAACTAAAAGTCTTGCTGAATATGGGCACTACATGAAGTGTCCAATTAAAACACAGACTTTACAAAAATTTGCACCACTAAGGGAAATTTGTTCCATTAAAAATAATCTGATACCTTAACACATCTGGCTCAATAGATTGTGAGGCAAGCTTCTCAAAAACTCTCGTGAGGGGCAGATGCAGTGGATGGCTCTCATTGCGGAAGGCATCCTGACAGGAAGCTATGATAGTGCTCAGCAAGCCAGAACCACACATCACCTGGCGACTCTTCTCTGACTTCACCAGGGACTGGATATGATCAGCCACAGCACACTGGATTTCCTGAGAAAGCTGAAAGACAAGGAACTGAGGTCAGTGACCTGGAACTAAAACTGTACATGGTGACTGCATTTGTTTTTGCAGTTGCTGAGTCTCTGGGTACAAAAATCTGGCCCCAAAAGACACCTCTAAGGCAAAAGGCTCAAGTGCAACTGCATGGCTGTTCTATAAAACTGTGCATCTGAACAGTCTGGATATATCCACAGCTGAGTAACTGCTCAGCTACCCACAGCTGAGCTTTCTGAAAACACCACTATGTTAGTGAGGGATGTCAACAATCACCTCTCATGCAAAAGAGGGAAACACCACCAAGGGCAGGTTATTAGGCATAATTTTCAAGACCAACACATTTACTTAGAATGTATTTAACATGGGGAGTCATGCTGACATATTCTGTTCTTCTGCACTGTTGTGAAAGCACTGTTGTTTAAACAAAACTACATGTAGCAAAGTCCTGAAACAAAAACACTTTGTCTACATATTTTGCTGAATTGATGCTTTAATTCACTATTGCTTCTTAATGGTCTTAAATAGTTTTTAAAGAAATCTTTAAGATTTCTAAGATTTATTTTACTTTAAGATTTTAAAGAAACCCTTAAGAATTTCTGAATTTTCACTATCTTTAGAACAATTAGTTCCCACTTAGGAAAGAAGCCTACTCCACTGACAAGACTAGGTTTCTCTCAAAAGTAACTATGCAACATATTTAAACAAATCTTTCCATTATTCCCCATCCTCAAGAGCCCTTTGGCTTTCTCACACACTCTTCAAGGAAATATCTATACACATTTTTAAAGAAAAACAGACAGTGGCAGACACAGATTATGACATTTGGATTCAATTTTATGACACAAAAGAGAAGCAACTTCACTGGATTCTGCACACGCTAGTTTATTAACTGTAAAGAGCAATTCAGCTCTTTTCCATGCAGACCAAACTTTGAAGAGCTCAAAACCAGTACAGGACAAATTCAAAGCTGAAAAGTAATTTCTTTTAAAAAGTGCTCAACAACCAAAAGCATCAAGTGCAACACCTGGACAACAATAGTAGTGCATCATGTGTAAGATACATTGGTTTTGTAAACACAACTACTGGTTTTGATACCTGAGGAGAGAGTTCTTCAGATAATCTTTTCTCCTGTCTCAGACTGTTCATTTCCAGTAACATAAGTTTCAATGTGCATCTAATTACATGCAGAAATCCTCCACCAGACTAAACCAACATCATTCTTCTTCTAAGGGGAGGAATTTATTTCTACTGTGTATCAAAGCCTCAGTAACTTTTTGGAACTTTAAATTATTATTTACACCATTTTTGACTGGATGAAGGAAAGTGTCTGCATATATAAAGCCATGAGAAAAGGAAAAAAAAAGAATAGTACAAGTCTTGATTAAGTGAAACTACTAGTTTACTCCAAAATAAATCCAATAAAACCGTAATGGCATACAAAACATTGATTGTTTTCGTTAGCTTAGCAGCTTTGTCAATACCACTATTGCCTTGTTTTGAATAAAATGTGCTGTTTTCATGGATCTTAGTTCCAGTAAAATGAGATATCAGTGGAAATACTAATGGTGGCCAGGAAACCAGGCTGTGTGTTTCTATGTGCATGGATTGATTTTCGTAACACATACCACTTGCAGCACTTGAATCAGGATATTGAAGGTGCAATCAGAATGCAGTTGGGCTCACAGCTCTGCCTCAAATTTGAGGCTAAAGGGCAAAATGTCACCTAGCAATTTGCCTGGTCTGCTTAAGTAGTTCCCAGATTCTTGCTCCTAAGAGCCCATAGTTGCAAAACTTGGTAGTTGAATTCAATTCATTGTTACTCCTCTTCAAAATGATCACGTGATGTGTAAGATGACTAAGAACTTTGAACCTTCAGTGGTGGGGGTTAGTTTCAAAAGGATTTTCAATTTTCTTAGGATTAAGAATGATATGTCAATAATTGAGTGCACAATTGGAAAAAGACGACACTTTTCAACCTTGGAGCACCTTTCACTTGAAAAGCTTGAAAAGCTATCAGCCCCCAAAGAAAATTAGAATTAAGTTCTAACAATACTGTTTTAATTTTACTAGGCATCAAAAGTAGATTTTTCAAGAAGTTTGAAGTGTCTCAGGGCTTCAAATTATGCTTTTAAAAGAAAAACGTAGACACCCATGAGTTTAAAACCCATTGGCGATAAAGAGATTGGGTCTACTTCCAAAAATCAGTTGTGCGTTTTACCCTTTAAAACGTTATCAAAAATAAATCATTCCAAAATTCACCATAGTTAAAATGATCTTCAGTACAGTTAGTCAGGAATTCTGGGCTGAGTCCGTACGTCTTCAATCAAAGGTATGCTACCAAGATTTTAGGATAACTTCAGAGACACTGAATGCTTTTTAAGGAGAAAGTGCACAGCAAGAGAATTGGTACAAATAAAGTGGCAGGCTGTAGGACTGGAAGCACAATAGGAAAATTGCTGTTACCAAGCTTCAGAAGTTGTTCTGTCAAGGAACAAGCAAGCAAACTTCTTACTAAAAGCCCAAAAATAACCTTGAAAAAGAACATGTAGAGAGGCTATGCATTTAAAAAATAATAATAATAAAAAAAGAAAGCTGTGCTGTAATCAGAATAGGTTAATAAAAGAAAAAAATCCTCAAGGGGACAAGACTGAAGCAAAGCTTGCAGAAAAGTGCTCAGGGGAAAGAGCTGACCTTCAGCTGCCAACCCTGGCTAGAGGACCTGCTGCCAGGGTGTTTGTGGTCCCCTTCTCCTGCCAGGGTTCTGGTCAATTCTCCCTTTCTCCCAAAGCCTTGGCAATGAAACCCAAAACGGAATGAAGTTCTAGCCAAAAACTTGAGGAACTTCCCTGTGCAGCTCACTGCAGTAGTTCAGGAACTTGGTGTGGTATTAACATTTACATTAGCAGTAGTATCATTAATAGGTGTCTAAAGGCCGACAAATCTCAACTGTCATACAGCCTTTTGCAGGCCATATATAACAGTGTTAGAGACCTGTTAGGGTTAGAATGAATTACATTTTTAGGAAGCGTAAATATTTGGAAAGTGTTATGTTCTTAACATCTGCAGTAAGAACAACTTGATTTGGTTAACTTTAAGACAAAGATAAAAGACCTCTTTCTAACAAAGTTGCTAAGTCCTTATTGAACTATTTTAGTTTTACAACAGTGAATATGACAACAGTTCATCATAGAAGAGACATGGATAAATAGAGAGGATAAATCCAGCTGTGGCAGAAAGAATATTATTTAGCAAGAGTGTAGTGTATAAATAATTTACATAATGAATGATGCGATAGTTTTGTTGTGGTTCTTTTTGTTTGGTTGTTTGTATTGTGGTTTTTTTTGGTCTGCATTCACAAGAAGACCCAAGAAACAAGCCAGGAAGATGACGCAGAACTGAATCATGTTTTGATTCTCGTTTACAAATTTCTTGCCTTTCTCCTCCTGGCCTTGTGAGATCTAGGAACTCTCCTTATCTGACATTGCAAAAAGAAAATATCTGGCGTAACACTTGGAAATCTTAAAGTCATGGTCCAAAATGCCAGACAAGGAGATACGTCCAAGGGGAACTTTTAAGGTAGAATAAACTATGAGTGTCCTGAGCCTCAGAGTTAAAGTAGATGTTAACCTGTCTGACTTGTACTTAGTTTTCGAAACACATGATAATGCCATCATTCATCAGTGAACAGGAAACATAAAGGAAAATCTGCCTTGTATATTGTTAAACTGTATGTAGTTTGATGGGAACTGCCTTAGATGTACTCACCCTATGTATGAACATGAGCAATAACCTCTAAACACTGACTACTGACTCAAAGACTGTCTCTTGGGGGTTTTAAGGCTTTTAAGCAAGTGTTCATACCCATATGACATTCAAATCATTTTTGATCATATCTAGGAATGTGAGCAATAAACAGCCACAAATCTGTTCTCAGCTCTTACTTGTCATTCTGGACAGTCAGAAAAATGGTTGAACTGCAAGACCATCTGTTTTGCTGTCTACCACTGTTTTTTCTATACCTACATGCTCAGCGTTGCTTCAGCCCATTATTGCTTAGGTCTGACAAAGGTCACCAAGCAACAGCAACTTTGGCAGGAAATGGATATTATTTCTGAGGGTCAGAGTCAAAGTACATTAATTTTATTGAGTTCCATTAACGTTTCTCTAAAGGCTGTGCTTTCTCATTGCCATTTCTGTGAAAGCAAAAGATCTGCACATGATTTGCACATTCTGAAGATTTTTCCAGATGAATTCCAAATAGGTGGGCCTAAAAGATCATTTATAGCTCTAAAACAAGTTGAAAGAGATGAGCTACTAACTGTTCTTCACCATTGCTCCTAAAAAAAAAAATATGCTATTTGACTCAGTCCTAAACTCAGAGCAAGAAACTCCTTTGGATTTTTAATTTAAAATTGAATGAAAATCTTCAGCAAGAAAGCTCTATCCACAAAGAAATTATTTCATCTCTCTTAACTGCCACATTGCAGCACTAAAATAAAGAATAGCACTGTTTGGTACAGAGGGAAATTCAAAGGGTAATTCCTTCTTTTACTAAGACACTTAGTTCCACCTGTTGCATCAGTTCTTGCCTGACTTGCATTTTCCAAGGAATTTGTTTCACAAGGGTTTGTGCAGTGGCATACATTACAAGGAAAGGTATTTAAATCCAGCCTTTTGTGTCACTACCTGGTAGCATGAATGAGCTGCCCAAACTATGAGACACAAAGTTCCAATCATTCTCTCACCTGCCTTTAAACAGAATTACCAAGAAAATCTTATTTCCTCTATCCTTTTTGTGGCTCATTTGATGAAAAAATCTTCAGGCCGTGTTAATTCCTACTCCAAGTCCAAGGACCCAATGTAACAGTTGTCCCAATTTACCCAATGCAATCCTATTCACAACAGCAATACTAAACAAGAAATATCAACAATAATTTCTTGTTGGCAAAGAAAAAATGAGCAAGAAATGATGGAAAAAGATGAACGCAATTAAATACATGACTGAAGTATCTCAAATTTGTGCTCCAGTCCTTCAAATTTTTAAGCACACTGCCATCTACTGAGGATCTGACAGACTAGACTCTCTCTCACACAACTCAGCCATAGAGCCAACACAGATTCACATTCTTGATGGCACTCTCTCTCATCCAATTAACCATTCTACTTGTTTATCAGGAATTCATTACTGTAATTATCAAAATTTCAATAGCTGCTGCCTTGGTTCTGCTACACAGAGTTGGGACATGCTGGCAGTTAGTTGCACTCCCATCTTCCACAACTCTGGATGAAAAATCTGGTTTTATTTCAATCCCTCTGCACATATTTTAACCATATTCAAGTATTTAAGACAAGATAGCAGATGCAATGTAGGCAGTTTACTTGTTCAGTGAGGGTGTATCGGAGGCCAGACAAAGCAAAACAGAGTCTAAATTAATTGTAAGCTTATGGACTGTTAGACCTAAAGAGCCAGATTGTTCTGGTTGCTAGATCAATTAGCAATATTTTAACAATTTTCAGTGGACTAGTTCTGTTCATTCCTTGTTATTGTTTATCTGAATTTATAACAGAAATCAAAGCCCAACTCATCCAAGATTGCAAACAAAAGCCACACACACAAGACACCAAGACACAGGTAGGAAACACTGATTGATTTGAACAAAATTCACAAGGACCCACTCTCAGACTTACCTGAGAGTGTCCCTCTTTGTACAGCTTTGGCAGCAGTCTCACCATAACACAGACAGCACCTGGATGTACAATGACACAGTCTCTCGTTTCCCACCTGTAGGAAAAAAGATGCATAAGACTTATAATTATCATTAACTGCAGCAAGGAGGTTATAACCAAGGTTCCAGCAGAGTACAGTATTAAACCTGTTTAGCAGTAACCAGGCTTGGCATTTGAAAATGGAGAAAATTTGAAAATGTCTCAGCAAACAATACAGATGACCTGGAGCAGATGGGAGCCTCCTGGGAGTAACAAAGACAGGGCATAACCTGCTCATGATCTCATGTGTCAGGAACCTGCAGGTTGAAAGATGTGCAGCAGCCTCTTTAAATAAACTTTACCTTTGAAGGTACCTGAACTACAGAGAACAGACAACCAGAGGTCTCTGTGAGGCATCAGCCCAGAGGTATCATATATTTTTTATTTCCAAGCAGTTTGTAACTTTGGTCAGACAGTAACTTCAGTGCTTTCAAACCAAAACAGCAAGATGAAAATATGAGACAGCCTTGATGAAATCAGCATGCCACCCTTCCCTTCTAACACCAGAATCTACTTAAATTAGTAAAAGAAAGTTATGTATCTGCGCTTCCCCACCAGTTTTCACTTTCACCATGCATCACCTTTGCACACTCAGGCACAGGAAAGAACTGAGGCATCAAAGCTACCACAGAGAAAACTTGCTTATGCCATGATGCAGGCTAGAGGTCAGATGTACCTCTAAGACAAAGGCACTTCATAGCAGTAACTCTACTCCAGGCACTGCACGTTCATCAGCATGTTCACAGAATCATCAGTATTTCTGGGTGCACCTCTGAACTGGAGTTGTGATGTGCACTGTTGGAAACATCTATCCCAAAAATATTTTATGAAGAAAGCACAGGCAACATCTAACATCCATAGTTAGACAGAAAAAATAAAGCACAACGTGCTTTCCAGTCTCTATAAATCAAAGGGCATAAGTAAAAGAGCAAGCATTAAAAAAAAAAATTGTACGAGGGACCTGAAAGGAGGGTAAAATGCTGTAATTAACACCTGTTAGCCATGACCGAAAAAGGCTCATCTGATACATCAGAGCAGCAAGTAATATGTAGCACACTGCCACACAGTGACAAATAATTCTCACTGCACCCTCAAGGAAAATACCAAATAACACTTTCAAAGCAGTTGCTCGTTTGCTCCATTTTCTGTGTAATCGATCAAAATCAGATCTGGTATAAATACCTAAGAAAACAGTGAGTCCAGTGTCCCTGACCAGCATCACACTGCTCCCCTGTCAGCACTGGACACTCACTCCCTTCAAGAATATCAGATAAGCATATCCTTTCAGTCTTATCTCCATCCCTCTCTGTGGTTTTCCAAGAGGCCTTCGTTTCCTGGCTTGTCTTAGCAGAAAAGCTGCCTCCATGCACCACCTCCTCACCCTTGCAAATACCCCAGCTTCAGGACTATCCAGTCAGCCCCATGATACCACTCCCTTTACCCCATCACTGTCACTGTGTGGATCCCAAATGCACTCTGCACTGACTGTTACTTAATGGCAAGACAAGAAAGAGGGCCTGGGGACAAAACTAGATGCCACAAAGAACCTGAAGAGCCATTAGCATAATCTGTCCAACGGCAGCTGCAGCAGCCATCCTGCTGGGGTGGGAACAAAGAGAAGCTTTCCTCCCAAAGAGAGAGCACCCTCACTAACACAGCTTGCAGCAAACCATCTCAAATCCCCAGCAGCAAGAGGAAAAACGGGAGGTGGTTCAAACAGTAACACAAGAGCAGGAACTCAGAGGGCCATTTTTCAGACAGGAATGAAAGAGTGAATTCCCCTGTTACCCAGCAGCTTGCAGCATCATTCACCACAGAACAGTGTAAGAGGCTAAAATACTACCCAGTTAAAATGGTGATATTCCCGTGTCTGAGTCACAGGCTCCTAGAACTACCAGATCACCTCCTTTCTCCCTCTTCAGGGGATCTTAAATCCATGTCACAGGACAGGGCATCACAGGCCACCTACACTGGCTGCACTCAAGTTCCTCCTTTCAAACTGTCTAGCTCCATGCTGAAGCCTTTTTCAGGAGGAAGTGAGAGTGTGGAGTACAGCTAGGAGGAAGCTGCATAAGAGGAACCACAGGCTTGAAGGAATGCTGGGAACTTGATTTCTTAGTTTTATTTTCAGAAAATTTACTGCTGGAAAAGGATACAGGCTGTACATCATGAAAACTGACAGCTTGCTAGAATATGTTCTGCTGTTTGCATACAGTGATGGCTGAGGAATAGTCTAAAGCAAGGGCTGAAGAAATCTCCCAGTTATAAGCACTGCACTCAACCTTTTTAAGTGTAACTCCAACCAGAAATGTTTTTGAGAAAAAGACTGGGAGATCCAAGATAAAGCTGCAGACACAGGAAGGGGCAGATCTCACAAATTATGAAATGCAAATAATTTAGAACTGATTCACAGCTGACAGCTACATCGATCTCTGGTGTAGTCTTTCCTTCCTGCCATACTCCACTAGATCTGGCATGCAGCATGACTATTCCTTTCCCAGCTTTCTCTATTTAAGCTGTACAACTAGATGAGCCAGTGTGTGCATGTGTGGGCACACACCTGGGCACACATAAATCAGGGAGCATTTAAAACAATTTAAAAGCTTTTATTTTTAATATATGAGGTGACTGGAAACAGCTACTCACATCATTAAAAAAGTCAAAATTGATTGGGGGATGTTCAAGCAAAGACTAATTATTAGTTGCAAGTCCCAACAACCCTCCTTAGAATCCAATCCTGCTCACACATTGCGCGTGCCAGAACCTTCAGCTCTAACTGGGCAACTCTCAGGCTTCTGTGTCCCACTGCTCCACTAAACACGTATGCCCTAACATTTACCACCATTTACCTTTCAAAACAACGGGATTTCTGCTGTCTGAAGGCCTGGAATTTGGGACTGTATGACTGATTTGTTTGGTCTAGGGAAATGTTGCCACACCCTGCCTTAGTTTACTACCATATAAAATGCAGATACCAGTCTTACTATTATATTTCCTATAGTAAAATCAGGACTTACTTCTCCTCAGGGTTTTCCCATAACCTGTATGCCGAGGCAGGTAATTTGTTGACTAATCTTTTGAAAGCAACAGGATGTTCTTCTTGAGCTTCAGGTCCCTCCTGATCATCTCTCGATGGCTCACCCACCTCTGGTTTTATCTCCTTGAAATAGCTCTCCAGATGGAGGGTTCCTTTGACCATATGATCAAGAAAATTCAAAATCCATATGCAGTTCTTCAGCCATGCTGGGAAAGGTTCTGAGGAGCAGAAAGCTGCATCCAAGAATTCTGCAAATGTCCTTTTCTTCTCAAGGCTCAGAGGGTTTTGCCATTCTCTTTGTGTCCAGAAACAACCGAGTGACCCAAGATCCTCTGCCATCTTTTCAAAGAGGCTGTTCCTCTGAAAGAAGTCACTGTTTACAGGGTCCAAGTGCAGGGCTGCTGTTATCCCCTGAAGTGTGTAGAAAACAAGCTCCATTATGCGATTCTGTCCAACTGCTGCCCACAGCCCCGATGGAGGGTCCTGCAAGGCACCTTCCATGTCTGAGAGAAGAGACAGGAGTCCATTGAATCCACTGCAAGTTCTGAAAGCTGAATGACTTTTGGGACTCTCCAATATTCTCAGGAGTGACTATAAACATTGGGAAGACAGGAAACAAAAGAAGCACTTTAAAAAAGGGTAAAAATAGAATATTTTTAAATTGCAAGTTTTTAGCAAAATTCTTTAACTGAAATTTCACTCAGAACAGAAAAAAAGTTAGTCAAAGGTAAGGTCACCACCTCACATCTTTTCTCCTCCTCCCTTCTCCCATGTACCCACAGAGTCAAACATCCTAGATTCATACATACCCTCAGGAGAAAACACACAGCCTGAGAGGTGAAGAATGGTGCTCACAGGAATAAAGTAAAGAAAAAATTCCTGCATTACATAGCTTAGCTAGTTTGGCCAGAGATACTGTTTCAGACCTTTGGCTAATCTCTGATCAATCTTCTCAGACACTTTCAAGAAATCTTGAGATGAAAAAGAAAAAGTGACAAAGCATAGCCCAAAGAATACAGCAAGCAGCAGGCTCTCCTCATTAAGAAAAGCAAGAACAATTCCCATTCTCAGTAGACTTATTTTTAAAGTCTGCACAACGCTTTAGAAGAGAAACAGCCATGAAGAGTCAAACCCAAAGACAACAAAGTTATTAAGTTTTCTCTAACTTCTGTGGGCTTAAAGCAGGATATAAGTGAATGCCACTTGACAATATTACACAGGTATAAAACCCAACCTATTCCACTTGTAAATTTGAAATGCTACGGGCTTGCCATTGCAAAACAAATCTAGCAAAGATGTTAAGAGTTATAGCAGTGGAAGTAAAGTCAGTGGGAAAAAAAAAAAAAAAAAAGGTTGTGAGGAAGCAGTCTAGTGTATTTGAATGCAATCCACCCCAGGTTTGGGAGACGTTCAACAATTTATTTTGTAAAGATGATGCTCTTTCAGGCACTGGGGAGCTTCCAAATTTGAGTCTGTATCTTTTCACATTGGAAAGAAATTCACTTTACAACCTGGTGAAGAGGAACAGTTCTAACAAGTGTATCTCCCAGAAAGAGGATCTAGGACTGTGAGAAAAGGTTGCCAGAACTAGAGGGGGAAGGGAAACACCGTTACTGCCATTCAATTTTGTATGATAATGCATCAAACCAGGCAGAGACTTCTGAACAGGGAGTAAATTTAATAACTCAAGAGTTGAAGTTATCAGGATGGCTTTAACACATTTCAGAGAAGGTCAACAGTAACCACATTTCCTCCAGCTCTAACTCAGTTAGAATTTAATCGCCTATGAGTTAGTATTCCTCTGTCTTGAATCTATAAAACTGATGTCTGTTGGAAACCCCCTAACTCAGTTAACGTTAACAGAATTTATTTCACATTCCATTATTTGTTATTCCTCATAATTGTCCACGTGCCACCCTGGAATACGGCAGTGCTAATTACATTTGGGCTCAGGCTTTAACAGCTAAATATATATTAGCAAATCAATCTGAATTTGTGTATAACACAATCACAGTCCCAATGGATGCAGATAATAAATTCATTTGCTTACATTATGTTTTAATACAGTTATCATTTGTCAGAATTAGACACCGAAGCTACATTTATTTTCATATTAGTTTGGACACTGCACTCAACTTCTCCACAAACATTGTTAAACTTTACTGTTTCAAATCAAAGCTATAAAAAGTGACAAAATTTAAAGTAACATAGTTCTTTTATCACAAAAACAGCTGCTATATTGTGCTAAAAGGTGAATTCTGTTCACACCTGGTAGAGAATGCAGAATGAAACTTTAAATTAATTCTTACAACACTGCTGCTTTTCAGTTTGATGTTTATGACCTAAACCAGAATAAAGCACACTGATTCTTTCCCCTGCTTCAGTTGCTTATGGATCAGACCCTCCATAAACATCCATAAGAATCCTCCTTACCATGAACTCACCTCTGTTTTTCCCTTAACACTGGTGTATGCAAGAGATTACCAAATTAAGGACAGCAAAGCTACAACCTTGGAAATGTATCAGAATCAAGCTGTTCCATCTCATGCCTACCCTGCCCCCTCCAATCTTACTCTTTTACCTCTTCCCACATCCACCCTTCACATCTCCATTTTCATTCACATTTGTTTGCCCTTTCTGTCACATTACATATAACCGCACATACAACGGTGCCCTAATATTTGCCACTTCCATTTCTCTGTCCTGTGTTACTATTTGAGTTCACGGTATTTCAGTCTGATACTGAAGGAAGGTGCTGACCACACAGACGGCCCCCACCAAAAGTCAAAGCGCCTGATCTACCAGAATCAAAAACTGGTCCGTAGCTCCTTCCTCTTCAGCACTTACCTTCCTGGAAAAACACAGTGCTGGGGAAAGATTAAGAGCAATTTGCCACAAGCCAACCAGTTTCCAAGAAAACATCAACCAACTTGGAATCCATGTTAATTACCTTCAGCAGATCTAGCTTCAGATTTAGTTCCCCTTGAGTAGAAGAACAGAGGGCTCCAATAACAATGCTCATATATTCTTCATAGTTGATGACTGACAGCTGCTCCAAGATGCTAAGAGTAGCACTCCTGTAGCACTCATCATCCAAAAATATCTTGATGTATGGCACCATTCCATAGTCCTTTAAAACAACTGGGGAAAAATACATTATCATTTGTTACTTAAAGGATCCTTTGTTTGTAGTTTTTAGAAGCAGATTTTCAGTGTTGGTGTGCAGTGCCACATTTCTACAAATACAGCGCGAGAGGCAGGAAAGAAAAGATTATTAAGCTAATGGACACAAACTGAAGAGGACAAGAGGGGATAAAATCACGGGATGATCACAGTCTCTAACCATCAGAGATGACAGTTTCCCAATTCAATAATGCATGAAAAGGTGCCTAATTAGTTTTCAGCTTAAACATTCCTTTAGTTTATGAAGCAGACTTGTCTTTGAGGCAGTTTGTGATGATACATTTGCATTGTGTAAGATGTTGCAAATGAGGACTCTAGAATTCAATAGTGAATTAAATGAGCAGATTCCAGTATTCAGAAGATTGTTTTTACTCCTGTATTACTACGTCATTTTACTATGTTCCACAAGACTCCCCATACAAACGTCTCTCTTAATTGTGCCAATACTGAATGTACAAGTGTGACCCATCATGTCTCTGATCATGTCAAGATTTCACATAATAGACACCATGGAAGAAAAACATGGATGAACAAACAATACATAAAACTCTCACACACAATTTTGTTTTCCATGAGTAAAGTTTACATCTTCTGTGTAAATGTTTTAGGGTCATCCACATGGATGAGGGAAGTAGCACAACTACCAGGGTAAGTCTCATTGTGGAGAATGTGGATATCTTTACTGTATTTCTGGTGTAACACTGTCATCCCTACACTTCCCACTGAAGCACAAAAGCCAGAAAGTTTGTTGGTGTTCCTGAAGAGGCATCGTGACTACTTATCACCAAGTATCGCAAAGGCAATGCAGTCATGTCATTTCTTACCAGTGTTCCTTACAGACCCCAGAGTAAGTGCAGCCACCATCTTCAGCATGACAGCATTTAATTCCTTCTCAGTGCCTTCTTCTGGAGCAGGCAGTTGGGTTCCAGCTGTCAGTGTATTAGAAGTAGTAATAAAATTTATACAAGATGTAGTTAACTGTAGCTAGATTATCATAAACAAAAAAAATAAAACCAATTCTCCAGCAAATTCTAGTTTAATTAAATATTATTTGCAGACTACTTGAACTCTAAAGTGAGCAGCAAAAGACAACCAGGGCACTGTCTAGCAATCAGGTTTTAGTCTGGAATTGGGAAACACAGGTATGACTCTAGGCTCTGCATCCCAAACTCTTGCATAACTATAGACAGTACTAGTAATAGCTATGTTTCTACTTGCCACTTATATAGCTGATGTAAAGTGACCTGTTCAGTAATACCTAGCAGGAGCACACACAAATAAAAGAACATTAGAGCTTCTGAGCTGCAAAGTGGAAAAATATAGCAACAGATAGTACATAGATAGCTAAACTAAAAGTGCAAAGCAGAAAACGTCTGCATGTTTAAAGGCAAGCATTTCCAGAATCAGACAGTGTAAGATAGGGGGTTGGTTTTGTTTTGTTTCTGTTTTGTTTTAAGCTCTAAGGCCCTGAAGTTTGCAGGCAATTTCTAGAAACCAAGAGAGGGAATCCGTGATCCCTTCACACAGTGTGTTCCCACTTGCCCCTCTTCATCTTTTCATCTGAAGTTACAAATTACCTAACTATTCAGTCACTCATTCTGTACAATTTTCATCACTAAGTGATCTAAGGCAGTAAAATACACCAGCCAGCTGATAAACGGAAGAGACATACAACCGTTCTTGGCAACTTATCTTGACACTCTTTAAGTACTGCCATACAAAATTCTAACTCTCTGATATCAAGAACTCAAAGCTGAGTTTCCTTGCAGGTAATGGGCATCCACACGCTGGAAATTCTGTTGCAATTACTATTCTGTTACTATTCTGTTTGTTGCTTGGAATAAACATATATAAATTATTGCAGAAGTTATACCAAGTACTTTGGGTCCCTCCTCTGTTAAATGACTATTATAATGAAATTTAAAGGCATTTCCTGATTCATACAGCACAGGCAGTTTTAACATGATTTAAAATAGTTTAAAAAAAAGCTTTTAAATATGTGAGCCTTTACCAGAAGTCAGCTATATCGTACAGTTACCACACATGGACCATTACCTTCCTGTCAAATAACTATATGGGAGATAGCTATATCGGATACCTATATCACTACAATCGATAGTAGTAGTTGTGAGTACTGTACGTCCAAAATTCAAGAAACTGCCTTCCATCATCAGTCCTCAGGACTAAGTGCTGTTTTCAGAGGAACTAAGTTCCGTGAGAAGCTTTCTTTCTCTACTATCAAGCTGGCATCTCAGAGGATCCCAAATCAAGACCAGTTTAGAAATGCAGGATGAATGGTACCCTTCCAGAGTAATTTACTGTACGTCGGTGAAGAACAGTACATGAACTGTTTAGGATAGTTATAGTTTCATTCTGTTCACTAAGAATTCAGAGAGGACCTGGCTTAGCATGACAGAAACATCTAAAATTTAAAGTTAGGCCAGCTGGCTTCCAGACATAAATCTAGCTACTCAGTATATTTTTTAATTGATTGCAGAAAGATGTATTCTTTCTTATTGATATACCTGCCTCAACAGTCATCTCGAATGACAGAAGTTGTACCTGACTTCCTCAGGATCTTGGCTTGCTTCCTCAAAAGTGCCAGCAGTAGGCCTAATAACCCTGAGTCCCGGAATATGTCGCTGAATAGTGGATCCTTCTTGGTCATGCTGAGAAGACACCGGAGAGCTGTTAAAGTGCAGATTGGCACTACATTTTCCTTTATCAAATACTGAACCTTCTTCAAAATTTCATGGGGGATGTAGGACAGGTCTAGCACTATTGACTCCACCAGTCTGAAAAATTGGACCTGGACTGGGTGTGGTTTGAAATGGATTATGTCAGTAAACTTGTTGATAGGTTGTAGTGTCCATTCCAGAAGAAAGAAGTTCACCATGTTCCAGGCCCATATGGTACCAATTGCTCCTAAGATTCTTCCACAAAGGTGCTGATCATTACTTTTCTGAAAAATGGACTGCAACACCTGAAAAGCCTGGAGATTTTTCACTGTCATTCCTGCAAGAAAAACAGGTGAGATCCCCTTTTGTGTTTTTTATTTTTTCTCCTTTTTAATCATAAATAGAATTGACTTTTTCATCTGCAAGCACTTTAACTATTAACGTTCAATCACATCTGAGACCAGAAACAGGAATCACAGATATGAAGAATGAGACTGGGAGGCACATCCTCCACCTACAACCAGACCATCCAACTGATATGGTCAGTTCATTTTGATGTAGGTAACATTCAAGCTTGTAAACTTTAAGCATTTCCTCGCTCTTAAGAGGCATACTGAACAGATTCCCCCCCACCTTTTTTTTTTTTTTTTATGATCCACCTACATATCAACATGTATATACTGTACCAGAAGACCGTGTCCGTTCAAAATCAAAGTGCGGTAATTGCGGGTGTACAATATTGCCAGAAACTTTCAGTTCAGTTTTTCCACAGGTTGTAAGGCAAGTCAGCATGTCCAGAATCTCATTCAGATAGGGGTCTCCTTCATTTTGCTGCAACCCCTCACATCTAGCAACAAAGTTGAGACAGTCATGTGTTCATGCCTTAGTAATACAAACTTTTTGGACATAGCAGCATATACTGAATCAAACATGAACATACCATGTCTCTCCTAGGTAATGAAACAGTTTGAGCTGTCACCCCAGATATGTAATAGTTTAGACCTAAGACAGCAACTGCCAAAGGGCAGAGACATGTTCTTTTCATGCCATTCTATTCTGTACCGCATAGAGAGGATTAATTCTTAATGAAAACTGCAGTATCTGGGCATGGGTTAGTGGCAGAGCAATAGATACTATAAGTTAGGAAAGTCTTTCAGAAAGAAAACAATGTTTTATAAGCAAGGAGAAGAATGGCGAGGGAAAATGCTAGCATTCAATTTTAGCAGGGAAGAATGTGACCTGGTGGGGAAGAATATCCTGTAAACAGAATTTTCTTTATCTGAAGAACAAATTCCAAGCATCAGAAAAGAAAAAATCTGGCAAAGAAAAAGTTCAGTGGAAGCTCTCAGCCTACCCTTTGCTGCCAGTATATGCTGGAAAGAGACAAAAAACTGAAGCCCTGAGCATCTGTATACTATTTCTGTCTCCCCAGCCTAGTTTTATCAGTTAAAAAGGAGTGAGACAGTCATAGCCCTTGCTGATAAAGATCATGTTTCTTCCCTTATGTGGATAGATTTTCTTCAGAAATAGCCATCTTTCAACACAACTTATTTAGAAGAGAAAGCTAGACACTCCATGGTAACTAAAGAAAACACTGCCAGAAAAAGAGACAAAGCTTCTTCCAATTGTAGGTCGGTAATTTTGTGCCCTGCAAAAAATCATCAGAAATAATATCCACCTAGTTTGGATCCATGAATACTCTAGATTCAAATTACAAATACCTCCTAAGCCTGACATACTGGTCAGGGACCAAAGTTCTTTCGAGTGTAAGAGATAAAGTACAAGATTAGGCAAAGCCATAATGGAAAAAACAATGTATTGAGAAGATCTGGAAGTGCTCCCTTCATACAATATTAAAGAAAAAAAGAAAAAAAGCTAAACGCTTCTGGGGAAATGGTATAACATTCTGCTCTGACGTAGCAAACTCACAGCTTGTTTAGGCAGTGAGAATAACAAGAAGACTAAAAGATTCTGCTTTGCACTTTTGATTAGGATGACTAGTTTGAATTTAATCTGATATTTTCAAATTCATCTCAGTTCAGAAGAACTTAATCTTTTTAGATATAAATTTGTGTGAATTTTTGTCTTCTGCACTGCAAGGAGATCTGCTTTCACTCCCTAGCTGAGTGTATTTCTGGATTAAGAGTTCACCGTAACTAAAACAAGGTTGGACTAGATGATCTTAGAGGTCTTTTCCAGCCTGAATGGTTCTAAGATTCTAAGCATCCCAGATCCCTTCTAACCCTAATAATTGATGAAAAACCTTTGCCTTCTGTTTGGTAAGTCCCTACCCCACCTGTAAACTAACTTCTCCTACAGTTAATTTCTGTTATGGTTTCAGTAGGAGAAGTTATGAACTGCTTCCCCTCCCAAAATAGTAATGAAAGACCCAATGTCAGAGACTATTACTGGCTTTGCATCCACACAAGATTACTTATATGACTAACATTTTAACGCAGACCAACATGCCTTCTGAAAATGAAGTTTTACCATCCTCTAGAAATCCACAAAAAACTTCTACACTTACCTGAGTAGAACTTTTAGCAGGAGTTGGTAGCCATCATTATTTTCAAACTCTGTTAATAAAACTGATGATATGGGATAGGAATCTTTCACAAAGCATAAGATGATACTAACAGCTTCACACGCATCACAAGCAGGTAGGGTATCAGCCAGTTTAAAGAGATTCTGAATAGCTATTTTAATGCAGTCCACAGCTGTAGGGAAAAAAAAAAAAGCAGGTATTTAAGAACCGACAGTCAATTTTGAAGTTACTGACAAAAACTGAACAAGTTTTTAACGTTAGACAAATAGTCTAGAAAGAAAAGAGGATATAACTCACAACCAATCATGATATCCAAAAAAAGATACTGTTCCTCTGGCAGTGCCATCAATCTTGTATTTCAAATGTTGATGAGCCTCACATTACTGAAAAAAAGTTTTGTGCTTGTTTACAAAAGTGTGATCAGGTGGGATGGACTCTTGCCAGTAATTTTCTTTTTTTGTGTGTGGAAAAATCCTCAGTTTCTAGATGTCTATCATCACTAAATAAAGCTCCTGTCTGGACAGTAAAGAGCCCATGGTTTTCAGTTGACTGAGTATCAGCTACTGTAGAGATAAAAATCTATCCCAGGGAAAATTTTCTTGAGAATTCATTCGCAGGACAACCACGAGAAAAAGAGAAGCCAAATTACTAAACCAAACCTTGTAGGTATAGGATGCTGTTTCTAGTCTGAGCCTTTGAAATTGTTCGCAGCACACGGCCTGTGGGTACTTTCCACGAACGGTTACACTGGTCCCAGAGGGAAGCAGTTGCTATAATTAATGACTGAAGCTTATCAGCTGCCAGAAGTTCCTCTACACCTTGTTCCTCTCTGTACATGCTAAGCATTATCTGAAAAGAAAACAAACATCAGTTACAGCAAACACCTCAACAAATACTGGGGAGACAGAGTCCAGCAGTAACCCAACATGACCACAGATGTACGCATCCAATGAAAAGCAAAGCAGCACAAAACTCTGGGTGGGGTCACTGCAGAGCTTATAGAGGGACCACAGTACTATAGTAACAAAGCCCTCCTAAACACGTAAACACAGGAACTAAGAAATGAAAACTGGATACAGTGAGCCAGGTCTAACTGAAAAAAAATAAATCTAAAATCAGTGATTGTTCTATCCATCACCAATTTTTGAGCAGTTAAATGGGGAAGAAAAAAAAATCAGTTTAGCTACTGATGCCAGAAGATAACATGCAGTGAAATTAACAAGTGTAACTTCCACTAGGATATTTTTTGAATTTTTGATTTTTGAATATGTCATGTTGTTTCACTTAATAACAAAATAAGAGATAACTGCATCACCTAGATTGTTTTATAATGCTTCTGATACTTGTTCAATGATTTTTCAGTCCTAGTTTATTCCTTTCTTTGGACATTTGAATCACCACCAGTTCCATTCTGAAGCCTGAATGAATATGAGCCGTCTGGGCAAAGAAACTGCCAGAGGGGCAACTCACCTTAACAAGCATCTCCTGAGTTTGAGTCTCGTTCTCACTTGTCTCTCCATCATCACTGGTTTTCTTCAGAGGAAAAGTGAAGAAAAGGTACAGGCACTGCATCAGAGCAGCTGGAAGGCCAGATCCAATGATGTTCCACAAAGTTCTCTAAGTAAGAAAAACCAAAATCAGCCCCTCCAGAAGCTGACTGCACTTTCCATATGTTTCTACACACCAAGCAGAGTCTTAACAGGTGAACCAGCTACCTAAGTGTTTTATTCTTAGGAGTGCTCAAGGGCACACTAGCATGGCAATCATGCCATGGCTCTAGAGACCCACTTGGGAGAAGCAAACATACTGACCATGCATTGTCACAGCTGTTCCCAGAAATTCCCTCCCCAGATTAAATACAGCTTTGACAGATGCTTACCGTGTCCTACATAAGCAGACCTACAGCTGATAAAGCATATAACCTGCAAACTAACTAGCAGCTAAAATAGTAGTAAATCCAGGGGCAGACAGTGCCTCCTTTATCATAAATTCAAAGGACACCACAGAAGCCTGGTATGTTAAAAGCATAAGTTCTCCATTCCATCCTTGACCCCAGCATAGCAGCAACTTAGCTATAATTCCTTTTCTTTTGCAACTCATTCAGTAAGTGCACAAACACTTCTAATTATAGCTTTTATAAATAGACACTCTGCTTCTTCACAATGTTTCTCAGCACTTAGTTTCCTTCTATCTCTACTAACGACCCTGTACAACTTAAAGAAGTGGCATCCCAGGGTGCCCATTTGGCATGCAATAATCAAGTCCAAAATCAGCAAACTAAAAAGAAGAGTGGGGTTTGTGATACGAAGTTTTTTGTGAGTCTACCAGAAAAAAATAGCAACATTTCTGAAAAGCACAAACCTCATCAAGAAACTTCACACTGTGACTAACTATATATAATTTTACACACCTCCTTCCTGTGACACAGATCATGCCTACCAGCAGCCAACAGTAAGATTTTGTTTTCATTTATCTAAATAAGGAGACAAACTGCTCAGCTCAATGCCAGGGATAAATGCACCCTCACACACCACCAGCAGGCTGTACTGCTGGTGACAGTCTGCATTGAGGATGGGCATACAGAAATGCTTTGAAATGCTGCAAAATGAGAATGCAACCACTGCAGTATCAGACAGACAGATCATTACCAGTCATCTCCTTGATACGTAAGCTGGAGTGACAAAGAAAGGCTGAAGAGCAGCAACAGACAATGGAGAAAAATCAGATAAATACTAGAAAAAACAGCTGTCTGGTTATCAAAACAAAAGGGTATCTGAAATCACAGAGCACTTACTTCCCTATTTTAGAAAAGCTTGGACTATAAACCTGCTAGCATGTTCTCTCTCTGACTATACCCTGGACATGCTGATGCATAAAGCACTGGGGACAACACAAACATTTTAAGTCCTAGATGTTCCACTGTTGGGGTGGATACCCACTCTTTCAGAACTAAAAAATAAAAATAAAATAAATCACAAAACAAACCCTTTGTAATTATTTCTCTTACCACATCAGTCTGTGAGAGTAGATACACTGATTTCAAGAGCAAACAGCCATCTTCTACTTCCCCTTTCTGTTGCAGCAATTGCTCCAAAGCCAGCCGAGCTTCCTCTGTTACCACAAAACATTAAACTTCAATTCCTTAATGAAAGGTGAAAACACTGCATTGATCCTTTCTTAACAGATCTGACAAATTTTACAAAATTACGCTAGCAAAAACCCAGAGGTGAATGGAAAAACTTGAAAGGATTTTGATCGAACAACAGGCTCAGGCCAGTTCATGTAAACTACTTTTCATAAGCTGACAAGCTTCACAGGGAATATCATCTCAGTTCATGAAGTTTGCCAGCTGACCAGTGCAAAGAGTGTACAAAAGGCACCAGGAAAGCCATATGGGACTGGCCTACTTTTCCCATTAAAGAAAGCTCTTCAGAATATTAAGTGTAGCCTACTCTTTTACTGCATAGCTGCAGTGCTATACATTTCTACCTATAAGCTCCAAAATAAAGTTTGGTGTGGCATACAAGTCCAGATCTTCAGCACAGTCACACCTAATAGGTGTGGGCTAGCATTGGTAGATCTGGCATGCTATTCTTAGCATTTTCTATTCTCTTTATTTCCGTCATGCTAAGTGTGTAACATAGCATAGAGGACAGCTGAATAACAGCAAACGCCCTGTAGAAATGCTACGGGATCTTTACCTGCAGGCTTGCCACTGAGATTCTTCTTAATCTCCTTTGTCAGAAGCTTGGAAACTTCACTGGCTAACAGCTGAACGTTGGGAAATACGATTACTCCAGCAGACTCTTCCCAGGCCTGAAATCCAAGTGTGAAAAACTGTTTAAAAGTTTCTGATACAGCATGTGTTTGGTGGATTGAGAAGTACTAATAAATACACATAAACCTGAAGTTAACATTTCCCTTCAAAATTCCCTCCCCAGACAGTGTTGTCTGGCAAATGCTGTTTAATGGACTAGCAGAAGTCTGACCCTACAGATACAGAAGTTAACCTGGAACAGGCAACATTTGACTCACGTAATGCAACTGGCCAGACAGCATTTACATTATTTTCTCCAATGGATATAATCAAAACAGCTTAGATGTCTGTCACAGCCCCTGTGCCAATAAATATTTGTACCAAAATAACTGTTAGCCCATTTTAAAAATACAAGTCTGTACCTTAAAGAGGTTACTGCTAGCGTTGTCCAAAAACTTAATTAAATATCTTTCTCCAAAAATTGGTTTCCCAAAACTAAGGATAGTCATAAGCAAAAAATAAAAAAGATTTTTGAGTTAAATAAAAATATAAAAGTTGCATTTTCTCTGTTCAGCAAGTCATTGTATGGCCTCAGATACTTAGAAACTGAAATGGGGTTGGAGCTGCAGCTCTCATGGAGCACTGCAACAGATCTGTCACAAACAAACCATGATAATAAAGTACTGAATGAAGGCAGCAGTATACTGGCAATATTTACTGGAAACTATTTCTTTGAAGTCAATAAATTTAGAAAAATCACGGAACAACAACAACAAAAAAGCAAAATCCATCACTTTTTTATTTTGTGCACATATAAAGTTTCTGCCTTAAAATTCTATGCAAATCTGGGAGGAAAGTAAGGTTCATAAAACCAGAATTTCTTGCCAAACCACAATAATCTTTGTTACAAACTAAGGAAGTAAAAGAAAACACAGGAAAAGGAGCAGGGAAAAAAAAAAAAAAAAAAGAGCAATATTGAAGCCCAAAAGGCACTGGATATGATTTTACAGCAGTGTGAGTTGCCTAACTCATCTGGCTATGAGGTTACACAAGGGCTGCCTAGCCTGAAGTGACACCTGTGCCTGGCTATGAACTTGCAACTTTACAAGCCAGCTACATCATGAGTACAGTTCAATTCTATTATAGGAAAACATGTTCATCTGAAATGTTGAGATTTTGACAGTAAACATTTACCAGCCCAGAATTTCTAAATAATTCCTACATTACACTGTAATAAAACTCTCCTAAGCAGGCAGGTATTACCCTAAATGTTTAGCTAGCCTAGAAAAGCAAATTTATAAACTAGTTTACAAATTACTTGCTTAAGTACAGAAGAACAATTCAATGCAAAACTGGCAAAAAGATCATTAGCAAGACTTGATGGTTCCCTGCTCCAAGTCTGACAAACTTTCCTTTTCTCAAATATATCCTATTCATTCTAAAACATTCATTTTCAATCAACCAACAGTATTAATTAATCAAAGGGTCAGCACAATGCTACTGCCATTGTGCAAAAGCTCAGTAAGCCTGTGTCATTACAGAGAAGACCACCCGTGTTCCAATTTAATTTCCTGGGTGATCATCCTGTGGGTCAGACACTAACCTCTAGTAAATGCTCTCCTCTAAAAACAGGCCCAATGAGTTCCATATTGGTCTATGAGTCTATAAAGATCTGTATCTGGAAGAAGCCCAACCTGACTCCATTCCAGAATGTCTGCCTTCTGGGGAAACTCAAATAATGCGGTGTCAACCTAATCTGTTCTTCCTCTGAAGCCTGGCTGTTTCTAGATGTTAAAGATTCTGCCACAAGTTCCTTGTCTGCTGTTACCATCTGTCCTTCCTGCTCAGGGGTAGGGGGAGCAGGCAGCAACACACTGAAACTCTCAACTGTTTTATACAGAGCACTACATTAGAATTGCCTATGCCGAGTAACAGACTGCTTCAGAGTTAAGGGGGATGACATTTCCCTCTGAGGTTTGAGCAATGCTTCATGGAGAGATGCTAGCTCAAAAGCCATCTATCGAATAGAACATTCTGATGCTTTCCGAGACACCAACAGGCACCAGATGTCACATTAAAATCACTCCCAGCCTATGCCTAGATCACAAACAGATAGCTAACATTTTCCTCCTACACCTTTTCCTTCTGCATCAAGGAGTGTGAGGGAGCAATGAGCCCCTGCATCTCAACTGGCTGCTGGTTAGGGCCCTCTCTCCAGCCAGCCCAGCAAGAGCCAAAGCTCTCAGGTGGAGACAGAGATGCATCGGCACCTACATGATCCAACAAGGAAAGGAAGACAAATGAAAATCCTCAAGGGAGAAAGAGGACTTATGCACAATCCCCTGTTAAATACAAGGAAGCAGGGTAGTTAATGCAACTAAGAACTTGAACAAAGATGTGTTTGCCCAGGCTAGACCAAGGGCTTCACACAAAGCAGGAAGCTCTTACACGAAGGTAGTAAAGTTGTATGGGGAAAGACATGATGACTCAAAGCTAATGGGCCAGACCTTCAACAATGTACTCCTAAATCAATGATGCAATGACAAAATGCTCTAGCCATGCATCTGAACTTAAAAGACTACAAAACAGCACAAAGCTCTGCTGTTAAAAAACTTGAGAAAAGGGAAGGCAAAAATCCCTCTCATAGAGCACAAAAGCAAGCATTAAGCTAATGAGAAATCTGAGCATCCGTTTTGAATATATTCTGTAGCCATGATATCCTTTAGGAATTTGAAATCATTACTGCATTTCAGGAAATCATTTCTTACAACCCTAAAACATGTGAAGTTCAGCCCTGCAGAAGGGAAGCACAGATGGGTTTTTGTACGCACAAAATTTCCAGTGCCTTGGCAACACTTAGCCTGCCTCCTGAGGAATTGCTGTCCTCTGACTCACAGGTACTGAAGTTTATTTCTCAAGTGTCACAAGTGTATTGTGCCTTGGACCAGGGCAAGCTTGCACTCAAATATAGCAAAGCCTTTGCCATAGGTCTTGCCAGACCCTATCAGCAACTTGAACTGCACTTGATTTGTTTGCATCACACTGACACCAAAGGGTTACCTGCTTTAGTACTGTTAACTGGCACCAGCATCTACAGCAGTTTTGAAACCCTGTGTTCTGTGGGGAAAGTTCCGTGTAGGCTTCACAGGTTCATGTTTCATCCAGCTGAGTGAAATGCTTTTGACTGTCTGGAAGTTATTTCTTCTTTACTATTATGGACACCAAAGATTTCACAGAACTGAGCGCAGTGATTTCCTTGCTCGCACATTTCAATACATTCCTTGTACTACAGGGTCCCTTTTTGTGTCCCACAATGCTTCCACATAGAGTGACCATGTCTAGCAATATTTTTTCTCACCCACTTACTACTTTTTTTTTTTAGAAAACTGGCTCAGATAGGTAGGGAATTGATGGGTCTGAGTTTGGTCACCCATGAACACCAAAAACTCACAAGTACAGACAGATAAAATATAACATCATTAAAATATGGTTTCACAAAAAAAAAATCTGAAATATTTACATAACGAGAGCGTGTAAAAACTCAGATTCTATACCCATAAATACCCTAGATAATTCTGGAGAAAGACAATCCTGCTGTACTACCCTAGATAATTCCGGAGAAAGACAATCCTGCTGTACTACATGATCAGAAAACATTTAAGTATAGGCCAGGTTTTCTGTGTCTCTCAGGATTATGCTCTGCCTTCTGCCACTGTACGATCCACTCACACAGCTCCCTGTATTTTTCATGCACTCAAACAAAATCAACCCTCAAGACTCCCATTCATCACAGGACTCTTCCAGGTTCACCTTTCAATACGGCCATCTCAGAAATTATTGTCTGATAGGAGCTGTAGGGAATGCAGCATGGCAGCCTGTTAACTAGTGTTCTACTCCTGAGCTATCTCACCCAGAGTATGACCTTCCTCTCCTCACATGCTGCAGTTTCCCCATCTGTAACAACTCCTTTCTCAAGGACCGGAATTAGACATCTGCACTGTCATTAACCCCAAAATTTCATCTTCCACACCATACCCCTGCATTTCCCCTAGCTAGCAACATGTCACAACCACATTTTCCCCAAACTGAAACTGCACCCAGTCTCCACAAAGTAAATAAAACAGCGTAGAGTGACTTAAGTAACCTCTTCACAGGGTACTCACTTTGAAACATGCTTGTATCATCAGCATATTCCCTGACACAATAGGTAGAATTTAGCCATTCACATAAATAAAGCAGTGCTCCCCTATCTACTTTTCTTGTGCTTAGATTGCAGGTTAGTTAGAGGAGAGATGGACAAGAAATTGTTTCCCTAGGCTTCCAGTGGAATAAAAGTGCCCACCTCCTAGCCAAAGAGATCGTGTACTAATCAACTTCGCTGGCAGGGTGGCCACACAACACAGAGCAACAGAAAATCAAATGCATGACCTTGGCATCTGCACCAAAGGCAATAAAAAGAACAAACCTTTAGGAAGAGAGGAAGAAAGTCCATCAGCCTTCTCTGTTGCTCCTCTGGGATGAGAAATGGAGCCACCTGCTCATATTCTACAAACTGTCTGCCTAGAGTCTCCCACTGGAGGGTATGACTGTGGGGCAGCTCGTCCTTGCTGTGTGCAGGCTGTCCCAGTGCTTCTGCTTTGTCTACATCACCAGGGCTTTGCTCTTGCTGTCCTGCTTTGCCAGGTGAATCCTCCAGCTGCCCCATGTGCTCAGTTGCTTTGTCCATGCTGAAATCAGAAATTAAGTTAAAGATACTGTGTTATTTACAGCTATCATCAACCCATACCATCCCATTGTCCTGCCAAACCAGACATTGACAGTCTTAGCTATTGGAGTTGGGAAGCTTATAGGCTTGCTGCCACTGATTCTTTTCCACTTTTAATGGCTAAGCACTCGGCTCCTGGACAGCAGCATTACTACCTTGCAATCATATGCATGCATGTTTCATAAGAGAGAGCTCATTCATTTTCTACACAACTCATGTACAAAATGATAAACCAGGCAGGAAATCTGGATTCTAGCCCCAGCTTTAAGAGTCAGATTTTGTCTCTTTTTCCGTTGCCTCAGCTATAAAAGAAAAATCATAACTATTACCATCATCAGATTTACAACAGAAGAGCACTACTCAAGATCCAGATTATGCATTTCATTAAGTGTGAATGCTAAACTAAGCTGTGTGTCTGATGCATCCCCCACCTAGAGCAGGGGTGAAGCACCAGCTGGAAACACTGGTTGTTCATTAAATTTGACCTACGATCGGTCCATCTTGTGCTTTAGGTAAAGGAATCCCTCTGATTAACTCATCTCAACCCCAAGTCCTCTCATCTATCTTCCAGTTCTGTTTTCATCCATAGTCTTTTGGGAGGTCACTGATTCAGCCTTGAGCCCACAGCAACTCTACACCTTTGTCAGAGCTTTCTGTGAGCTCACCCCGCTACCCAGAGCGGTCATAATCTTTTATGTTTGCGTGAGTGGAAGTTAGGCTTCTCCAGTTTCAGTCAAAATCAGCCATATACTGTGTGGTGTCTAGGACACTGACTGCTCAAAATTGAAGGATATGACACAAACTATTACAGTGTGAGCAGGCAGCTAGGCAGCTGTCAGCAAGAGGAACATGGTCCATCGCTTTACTTGACAAATTGATCATTTTTTAAGAGCCTAGAAGAATCTTTAACCCATCATTAACACTCTCTCAAAGAAAAACAGCATACACCTGTTTCTAGGAGATAGGTTCTCTATGTACAGTGGCTCTTTGCTTACCATTGTAGATTGTCAATAAAAAATGACTAAATGCAATGTAATTCAAAAACTGAGTCAGTTCTCCTGCACTGCCCATTTATAGACCCCTTGATATAAAAATACTCTTATTAGCCTTGTTTAGAAATTATGAGCCAACAGTGATACTATATTTGGGATTCTCTTCCTTTGCCATCAATCAGCTACGCAGCTTGCTTACTGCTTGCACCCTGTCCACTCCAAGCCAGATGAACCAGTTTCACTTCCACAAGCATGCAGCAGCTCTGAGCTGCGGAAATGAAGAGGGTGACACTATCTTTTCACTGGGCACCACAGCACCCGCAACAGGCTGATGGTCCCAGAAGACACCTACGCTGGGATGCAAATGCTGATCCTTCACACTACAGAGAAGGGTAACTCTACCATAGCCCATACACCGTCCTTCACTAGGAGATGGCTAGGAAATGGAGGGGCTATGAGATTTTAATCAGTCTCCAGGGGTATCAATCTGGAGCTCCCTACCTCAACAATAGTTTGTTTCACTGCTGTTGTTTTCCTTAATTGTCTGTGTCAATACAACACAGTTCTGCGAACTGAGAAAGTATGACGACTGTGTTGGCACTGAGTAAACAGGAAGACACTGTTCCTCATGACTGTGTGGGAGAGACATTTGTCATACATTATTCTTTGCCCTTGTATAGGATTTCAGCCCACTTCAGTCATCACAAAGCTGTACCATGTACTGAAAAAGCCTGGGTACTGTTCTAGGAGTCAGTGATAGCATAGTTCAGTCACTTTTTCAAGAAGGCTGCTCTCACATCCCAAATGACACCATCCTCTTTCCTAAGGGAAGTGTCTTGCTGTGGAAACTACCACGCTAAGCCTGAAACAATGCTAAGTAACAAGTAACCCACACTCCTACTGTCTAGATTTACCTTGATCATTTGTATAAGAAGCTCAAAATCCATGACAGAGGCAGTCATTTTACAGACGGTGAAACTGAGGCATGGAGGTGAAACGCAGTGCTTACGGTGGCCTCAGAAGGCCAGCACCTGAGCAATCAGTGGCACTGCTTGAACATAGGCAAAAGTAGTTATCAATTTTATCTTTCTATTCATAATTTACTTTGCAGGCCTTTCTTGCTGATTGCACAGCAAAGACAAGCAGGGCTGGTCACTCAAAACATTTTCAGACTATAAAGCTATGTAATGGCAAAATGAGGATCACAATTTGCCTCCTTATTTACTCTAACTGTTCAGACTACAAGAGGCACATTAAAATAAACATCAGACCCCTAGTGTTAGTCCGTTTTCTCCACTTGCACTTTCTACTTTACATGTTCTGCCTCCTAATAGTCTTTGCTTGGATCTACAATTTCATTTGGGCTTCTAAATCCTTTGTGTTTTCTATTCCTCTTGAAGAAAAATTATTCTTCTGGACTGATCAACATATCACAGGATCCAGGATTCAAGTATCTTTGGTACTGAGGATAATTTATATATTTTTGAAAAGGTCTAATCTGCTGATTCTCTGCTACATCCCACCACTTGTACTGGTCCTCATTGTAAACTAATGACATATTTCAGTTTTGGTTATGTTATAAATACCACAATAATAGAAAAAGTAAAGTTTAAATACTAATGAGTAACAAAAAAAAAGACCCGAAAGTGAAAATATATCAAAGAAGCCTAATGCTATCATTCAGAAAGTGGTATCAGGTAACAGAGAGGAAGTTGAACTTATTCATGTATTTTCCCTTTTGTTCTAAATGAAGATTGTGTGAAATCACACTACAGTGGGGTTATGCCTTTTCAGACTGATAGGATAAAAGCGAAGAAAGGCTTGACCAAACCTGGTAGAAAGATAATGTTGATATTAAAAGCTTAATGGCTGAACAAGCATGATTTTTGTAAAGACTCATTTTTAATTCAGCATTACTTATATTTACCTTGGGTTTTGTCTCTGACAGAAATCTAAATAATAATCCCATAATGCTACAAAAATCCCAAATTGCACCAAATCAAAAAGTTTCGTTAAATATTAAAAAACATTTGTTATCTGAGAAAGGTCTCACACTAGGATAGTTAAGCAAAACACAGTGAAGCCTGATACCAAATTTCAGAGTTTGGTCCACTTTTTATAGTAAGTGTCTGCAAAAAAAAAAAAGAGTAATTTAAAACCCAGGACCCTGGTGACTGTCAGAAATGCACAGCTCACAGCACCCCAAAAATCCACTGGGTGATGACTCTCAATATCCCTTTCCCCTTCTTGGCAGCCAAGATAAGCCTGTTCATTAAACAGTCATGCCAGTCAATTTTTTGAAATGCTTAAAACAAGGATTCCTTTACTTCCCAGGTAAAGTAACATCAGAAGGCTCTCTGATGTTATATGATCCAAGCAGTGGAAGGCATCTCCTTTCTTCTATGAACTGGTTTATCCCACAAATTCTAGTTAACCCTGAATTCAGCCACAACCTCCTTTTTTGTGGCTCACACTATTCTGTCCTTACAGGCACTAACAACAGTTCCTCAGAAACAAAACACTGTGCCAGGCTGTCTATCTACTATTTTACCTCTGTCCCTCAAGCTATCATTTTCCTACCTATCATTGCCAGGTCCTTTTAATTGTAATTTTAATTCCTTCCTTGGGAAGAAATTCGCTCTTCATAAATTTTGGCACAGCACTTCATACAATGGGGGCCTAATCTGTTTGTGATGACTTGAACCAAGGACTGTCAAAAAGTAATATACAAAGGAGTTTTAAAATACTTGTCAGCTTAGAGAAAGTTGAAAGCTGTTCAAATAACAAGTTGTATTTCAGTAGGACACAGTCCTTACTTTTTCATCAATAAGTATAATTTCAGCTTGTTTCAAGAAGGTATGACACTATTACTGCCAAAGGAATTTCTTTAATTTATGCTAAAACATAATTTGCCCAAGCTTATTTTTAGTTTTGAGTATGTTAAGTTATACAAGGCCTTTCTGTGCAGTACAACCTCTCAAAATCATTATTTCTGTCTCAAACATGTAACAGCATTTATCTTTGCTTTTGTTGGAAGAGCATTTCCATGCAGTTCAAAAGTGGACACAAAACTAATTTAAACCATCTCTCATGTACCCAATCATCATTTTTTTTCTGTTTTAAAAAAGTAGCTTCTAAATATCTAATTGGAAGCAGTTTCTTCTCTGACTTGCATATGCCACTAATGAAGTCAAGAGAAAAGAAGCCCAGATACCAAAAAAAGATTGCTTTTGAGTTATTGTCTTCTTGGCAGGGAAGCAAATGCTCCCCAGCCCAAGAGTAAACAGAGTATTTCTGGTTAGTCACAGACAAAACAGTTGTACAAACTCAAAAGAGTAAGACCAGGGTAATTATCTCAAAACAGCAGCTCATTGATAAGGACCAAATCTAATGAGTTTCTACTAGCAGCAGCAATAGATACACCCTATTGTCATTCCTAGAATAAAAGATACAAGCAAACAGCTCTGCTCCTTTTTCTTCCTTGTGCTGCAGTTCAGGGTGAGCTTTGACTGAAACTTTTGCTGTTTAAAAATGATCCTACCGCAACAAACCAATTGCAGATCATGCTACAGTTTCCTTCAACAGCTAAATCTGTTCCCTCCACTTTCACAGAAAAAGTCTCTTGACATACCTGGGCTCCTGGATTCAGCAGCTCCTCTTGCATTCAACAGCCACATCCAGAGAAGTGAGCTTTGTTGCTTCTGTCCTATTACGCATCTTGGTGCGTGCAGCAGCTCCCACTCCGCTCTTTAAACTTTCCACTGTGAATCACTTGATTAGCTAGCTGCTGCACTTATTTCCTGAAGAAAGCAGAAGTGGAAAAGAGCAAATGAACCTCATGTTCAGGACCCACCAAGCGCTCAAAGCAACTCAATTCAGTTGATGCACAAACCTGGCAGGCATCGCATTCCTCTGTCTGGATAAAGAGTAACTAGTTATTTCCCCTCCATACCATATTCACAATGAAGAGTGTGTCTGTGTGGTGGTGGTGTTAATTTTGTTTCTAAGTTTAATGTTTTGCCAAACTACTACAGGAATACAGCACCACAAAGCTCACGCTCTGTGCAACATATGTAAAAAGCGCTGTCAACAACTGAGTCCTTCCTCAAATGCAGTACCCTTAAAATAAATATACTTGAACGCTGAGGTAAATATTCAAGCCCTTGACCTCTCTACTAAAATGGCCAAGGCAGCTATTCAAAGAGGCAAATGAGCACTGTAAACTGCACTGACAACAAAGAAGTCTTGATTAGCCATGGGGTGGGAGAAGACTACTTCTCAGTTGTCTGTTTGCTTTTATTGTGCTTCCCAATTACATACCCGAAAGGCTTTATAATTGTTTTTTAAGGTCAGGGGATGTAAACATTTTTTACAGAGGAAAAATAAGAATGTTCCTAAACTGTTTCTCCCAGAGAATTTTACTGTGATCTTGAGAATTAGTGGGATTGTGGCATTACAGTAACTGAAACCTAAGGGGATTTTCCTCTACATAGTTAAAGCCACCAGTTTTCTGTTAATATATACTTCTCCCAAAAGCCTGAAAAATTATCCAGGAGGAAGAACAACTTTCTCTTCCAGCTAAACTAGAGCAGTACCCAGACTGGAGACTCCTGATGGTTCCAATGGTATAAGCACCAAGTACTGAAAGGTCTGATTTCACTCTTGGACAGGGTTAGGTCATGAGAACAACAGGAAAGTGATTGCCTATATAACATGGGGATCTCCATTAATGCAGTGATGTTTCTAGCACACAACAGTCCCAGTAGATCGTTCTCAATCTCCTTGTGTGACACAAGGTCACACTTGGAGCTACCCGCACACAGGGGTGGCTCCAGTGAATGTGACATTGGGGCACTGGCAAGCTCAGCTGAGAGCCACACATGCAGGCTTCCAGGCAGCTCTGAGCACATGCAGAGCACAAGCCCACGCAGCCTGCATTGGTTGTGCCAACGTATCCACTGTTTTCCTGCCTTAGGCTGTTCACATATTAACCAATACTTCCCCAGTTGCAATCTAGCCCAAACCAGTTGTGAGATGAACGACAAGCACAGAGACACTGAAGAGAATATTAATACCATCCAAGAGAGAACACTGTTTTCCCCTTCCTAGCTCAGAAGGAGCCTAAATGTTACCACTGCTGCTCCATTTCCCCTTTTATTGTCAGTTCACAATCAAGAAATGAGGTCACTTGCAGCAGCACCTCTATGCTGCTCAATCACAGAGCTTTATTTCCCAGGAGCCTTCTCCTATGTAGTGGTGCCCCTCTCCATGGATGCTCTCAGGCCACAAGCAGCCACACAGTCATTAGCAGATTTCTAATTCATGCAGCAGAGGAATCATCATTTCTTTTTCATTCTGCACTATCTGCTGATGGGGCTGAAAGTGGAGAGTTTCAACACGCCCTCCTGTTCCATCTCTGCTTCACTGGAGCAGAACAGCTGTAACCAAATTATCTGTAGTAAAAATAACTCAAGAAATAAAGACAAGCTAAAAACTAATGTAGTAGGTCACGGCACCACAACTCCCCTTGTCAGTTTGTACCATTTACATTTACATCCCCTTGCACCATGCCTTCACCCACAAGGAAGAGGAGGAACAACACTTCCTTTCTTAGGCCTTCCCTCTGTCCAGTTGAGCTGATCCAGAATTAGTACACTTTGGGGGACAGATAGGTAGATATAGGGGCATTTCTTTTCAAGAAGTTCTGCACTTCACACCCAGCACTGTCAAGAAAGTCACCTAGATACAGCTTCCCCACACACATACAAGCACCGAAGTCTGTGTAATCCAGGACGGCCTCACAAGACCAAATTATCTCTGAACATTTCCTGAGCCTGTTCAGCATGCCAGAAAGCAGGCCTCTCAGTTCTACAAAAAGGAAAAGTTAGCTGTATTAAAACAGACCCGAAAAAAGTTTTTCTGTACAAAAGGAAATTCTCCCCTGGCTGTCATCCTAATGCTGCTAGCTCCTTCCGATCATATACCTTTGCAATAACACTAAGCAGCAGCAGACGATCTGAGGCAAGGGTCTGTGGATAACTACCAGACCCACCTGTCTTACAGCACCAAATAACATCCCTTACGCCAATTCACATGAAACTTTTCTTCACTATTCCTGCCTCGAAACACAAGAGGAAAAACCCTGTTCCATGCCTGTGCAGTACCGGCAACATTTTCTGCTTCACATTCATAACCTTTGATCAAGAAAAAAGGTGGGTTAGACACATGCCTTTCAACATTGCAGTGTCCAAAAGTTGGGCCAGCTGCAGGTTTTTTCACCCTTTGCCTTTCTTGCTAAGGTATTGCTCCATTTCACTTTCCTCTCCTCTCTTCAGTGGCAGAAGATGGCAGTGAGACCGCAGAGAAAGGCAACACACACACACACTAAAAAAGAAAAGCCAGAGGCAACAGAAAGCCTGTGAGGCCTTGGGTGGTGGTGGCCGTGCGGCTGGAGGTGGCCTGGGCCGTGGGGAAGGAGGCTGCTCCTCAGGCTTGCCCACTGCAGCACACGGCCGGGCCTGAGGGGGTCTGCGGCTGTGGGCAGCACTACCAGCCCTGGGGAAATCAGCAGGGCCGGGCTACGCAGACAGTAGTTTGCATATTTGTGTGCCTGCACAGGTAGCTGAAGTTCAGGGTTAAGGTAAATGGAGCTCATGCTGATGAAGCCATGAAGGCGGTAGTGATGTGCTGCTGCCAGGCAGCCATCCTCTGCATGTGGCCGGCCTGCGCCCCTCTGACCCGAGCATACTTGCTCTGAGTTAGGAGGTGCTGCTACACCACTAACTACGCTGACACCATGATGACCAGAAGCAGCAACTTGCTGAAGTCACGCTCCAGACTCCTCTCACAAAAGCTGTCCATTTTCTTCCCTAGACATCTAGGGGACTCCATGAGCCACCCCCTGGGCCTCCCAGCGTACAGGCTGGATCTTGGCAGCGATAAGATTTGGAGTGGCAGTGTTGTGACATGGATAATATCCACAACATGGATATGAAATATGTGAAATTCTGTTGTTTCAAAGGGTTTCATTGGAAATTGGTACAAAATTCCCTCTATCAACAAAAGTCCGTAAATCAAAATGTGATTTTTGTATGTTTTTGTTTCAACAAGAATGAACCAAAGTAAATCCAATAGGCTGGGTCTCATAAGTCAGACTAGAGCAGTGGTTTTCAGTCTTTTCCAAGCTGTGAAATTCTGAAGTAGTTTCCTATGAACCCTTACAGAACAAATTCAAGGCTGCCGCTTTTAAATCCCCCCTTTTCTTAGTTATTTTTTGTGGCTCCTTTAAAAGTAGTCAGGAATGGTCAAGAAGGGAATATCACTGGACTATAAGCACAGAAATACAAATTTAAACTCTAATATTTGGATTCTGTCCTTAACTATATTCCACCAAAATTATTCCAGTTATTCCAGTTAGTAAAGCAATAGCAACTTCTAAAAAAAAAAAAAAGGGGGGGGGGGGGGGGGGGGAAAAACCAGCCATATTTAGTAACAAAAATTTAAAACTTTTTTTTCCAGAAGTAAAAAGGATCAAATCTGAAAGTTCCTCTGGAAGTTGCTATTTACACTAAATGCCACCTACTGACCAGAAATGCATTGTGCATGAAAATTTTTAAGGTGGCTTGGCTAAACACATGATGTTCACACTGGAAGGCATGTATATTCATCTAATGAGACTGAGGAAGTCAAAAGCCTAATGGAACATATAACGGCATACCATTTCCCCCCTTCCTGTACCTCAGATTAACATTCTACTACATGATACAAAGGAATTCATTGTTTTCAGGAGTATTTGAATTAAAGGATCATGATGCAGACGTTCTGCAGCAAAACATCTACAAAATATAAAGGTAGATTTAAACACACAGCACTCATCAGAAAACAACACTCTCAGACTCAGACAAAAGCACAAGGTATAATTACATAAACTTATTGACCAAGAGCTCTTTTCCAGGAAGATTTACTTATTCCAGTCTGGAGAATCAGCACCAAAACCTCTAGCGAACACCACTTTCTTAAAGTTTTAGAAATCTTTTCTTCCTTTTTAATACCCCCATTTGCTCTCAGCAAGGATTTTTAGCTTGCACAGCCTGCAGTAACTCTTTATTGTCAGAAGAAATAGGGAGCCTGAAGTTCAGGCTAAACAAATTAAACAAAATCCTTGCAAAACACCTGCGAAAGCAGACATTTTACATCTCTGATGTATCCCCTACTAACAACCTTTTTTTCTTTTTAGCTCTCAGTTCTATTTATGAACTCCCGCTCCTGACCTTGCTCTCCTGTAAGCTGCACTCCCAGAGGGACTCTGCATATATCCAGGAAGGCAGCTATCCCACAGTGATAACTACTCAGGTACCTTCAAATAGCTAATAAGCATGCTTAACAAGTCCTCAGACCCTATTCATGGGCAAACCTGGCTTTTCTACATTCTTCTAGCTCTCTGAACTAGACTCATGTACCTTCTCCACTTTTTACTTAGTGTTAGTACTTAGTATTAGTATTTACAGAACACTGCAATTGCACTTGATTGCTAGATTTCACTGTCACACAAAATTTTGGGCAGAAGCAATGAGGACAAACTGATATAAGCAGTAGGTTTCCTATCTGATATTCTTTTGTTTAAAAACAATCCTTGAAACTGAGTAGGTCCCTGGGAACTGTTTTCATCTTTTCCTAGGAAAGGACTGCTTTTAGGGTGTTCAGATGACTGTTCTAGGCTAGTAAATAATAGGAAAAAAAAATCAAACAAGCTCTGCTTAACTTACAGCCAGATAGTACATTAATAGTTTCTTTTCTGCTAGGAGCTTAACCTATAAGAATACATAAAATTGCTGCTGCTGCTCAGAAAAAAAAAAAATAGAGCTGAAATTAAATCCTTGTGCTGAACATGTCAAAATACTTTGTGAAAGAGAAAAGTTGAACAATAAAAAACTCGTCATTAGCTGCATGATCATTTGTTAGCTTAGTGTATTCAGACCTTGAAAATACCGCTTACAAATTTGCAGTAGAGGCTGCTACCACATGGAGTAGAGGAGAAACTGGTAAAATAAGTTACCTTGCAGAGAGGCTCACCACAAAAAGGAAGTGCATCAGGCTCCTCAGCAGCTGCTTGTATGATAGGAATCCCTTTTGCTGCACTATCATCCCAGGGCTGGAGAGCAGTGGCTCAGAGCTGACAGCCCAGAAAATTCTTTCTGGATGTCTGTGTGTTAGGATGCTAGTCCAGACACTGGGTCTTGGGCTGCTTCTGCTTGAGGTTATTGCCTCTTTGTGAGCAGAGGAATGTGAATGGCAGGGCTCACATGGGGGTCTAAGAAGACTTACTCAGTATTTAGGGTTTTTAAGCTGCACAAAAAGAGACCAGTCTTGAGGTGAAACTTAAACCATTGTGTTGTAGCTCAGTGCATCAGTCAGTCACTACAACAAGCTTAGAGGGTAGTGGAGTTTCCTCTTGAAGGAAGCAGAAAGTTCTTTGGCCTACCTCATGAGAGTGTGGGATAAACATGCATTCAGAGTGTAGTCTGTAAGGTTTATGTCTCCATCATGTCAACTACATAGCAACGAACTTGTACCAGAACCTATGCTCAGAGCACTGACAGAGTTACCAGCATCATTACAAAAAAAATAAAAAACCAAATGGTCAAGGTCAGTCCCATGGCTTGTGTTTCATTCTCCACAGTTAGAGATGTAGCTCAGAGGTGGGACTCATCTGAAGAGCCTTCTTGAATGCACAGATGACAAGTGTACGATTAAATATTTAACATGGTCAGGCCAGGCTCTAGTGGTAGTTTTTATTTCTATTTGAAATCATTTCCATCGAACTTTTATATTTCTTTTATTTCTTAATTGTTGCTTATTTGAGAAAAGAAGATGAAAAATTCAGCCTGTCTTTCCCCCATACAAGCATGCCTCCAAGAGGTATTCAGAGCTCTTCCTTTCCCACGCAGCTATTCTGTCCATGCAGACCACAAATGTGAAACTACACCTTACAGCCTTTTAGCCCCCACCCCAGCTCCAGACATGACCTGTTTGCTGGCTCTCAGAGGTAGTAGCATCAGCAGCCTGCATTCAGAGCATTTCATGTGTTGGCACCTTCGCCTCCAAGTGTCACCAGGTGGCAGCACAGCAGAAGGGCTCTCAAGGTCTGGTGCCACACAAAACCTAGAAATCATGCAAAGCTGCAAGTAGGCAGTTCATTTTCATGTTATAATTGCAGCTCCCATTGCTTTTCCTCAGTCTGTCTTAAATAAAGAGATAGGAGAGTACATCATAGAACAAAATATTATGACTTTCATTCCTGCATATACTTTCAGCAATTTGAGCTTTTATAGAATTACATTTCGAGCTTCTGGAATGGACACGTTTTGGTTGGGCACCCAGCAGAGAAGCCACTTGGAACACAGTGGTCTGTTTTGACCCTCCCATTCTAGGGGCACAGAAGCTGTCAGCATGTAGCAGAACAGATAAAAGATTATAAACAAAGAATGGAGCTTGGTGTGGTAGAAAATTGCTTGTAAACTTGGTCAACTTTGGCAAATAGTTTCAGAAGAAAAAAATCAGGGACATGTAAAGGAAGCTTTTTTTTAATTATTATTATTTATTTTTATTTTTTTCCCAATACTTTTGAAGCAAACCTAGTTGACATTGTTTTGAAAAGGCAACTTGCATTTAAATATTGAACAAAAATGTAAGTAAGTTGATTAAATGTAAGTAAGATGCTGATTAAAGCACCACAAAAAAAAAAAAAAAAAAAAAAGAAAAAGAATAGTATCCTGAGACAAATGTCATTTGGGGAGTGTTAAATCGTAGTCACATTTTTGGGAGGTTATTTTTTTGGTCTTAAAGAAAAAAATCCTATTCGCACAGTTCTGTTTCTATAAATCCAATAATAGGTTTTTTCAGCGTTATTACTTTCCAAGCTGTAAATTCCCTGCAGTAACACTAGCTTAGGAACTGTCTTCCTAAGGATTTAGAACCTTTTTTTTTTTGGTGCTGCAATATTTCTGATATTCAGTTGTGGTATCTCTCTGCAGACTCATTACACTGCAGCTGCTGAGAGTCTGTAAACATGGACAACCTGCACATGAGATCATATTTGAGAAGATACTCGTGTAAATACACAGCTAGGTAGTTCAAATAGGCATGTTCCATATATTGATATTGGGGAAGGGAACGGAAGGATGTAAATGTCATCTTCCAGGAAACAGGAATCGTTGAAAAGGTGGTGTTGATTACCAAAATGAAGAGCACTTTTATTAGGATTGTATCTGCTTTAAACTGAATGCTGATTTTATAAGAACGTGACTGCTAAATGATTGTTCCCCCATGGAAATGCTGGTATTGTTATTTAAAAAACAAAAATGTGTTTCACATTTTTCAGTTACATTTTGATTCAAGAGAATTTACAGGAAAAAAATTTCAGGTCAGAGTTTTGCTTAGTAAGTAAAACTACTTGTTTTAAATCCATTCTATAGTGCATTTTATTTGCATACATCTCTAAAAAATTATCATCTGAGTGGTCAGTATTATAATCTCTATTTTACAGGCTGGAAAACAGAGACATTAAAAACTGAAGTGACATAACCAGGGCCAGGTTGCCACCCAGTGACAGAGCCAAAGATACTATGTGGCCTCCAAGACCCAAGTCCAGACGTCATTAATATTTACAATTCAATTTTAATTTAGTTATTTTCTCCCTTTCTGCTTAAATTTTTTTGAAATAGAAAAAAATGTCACTATTAAAATAACATCACTTCTGAAATTTTTAGCTCCCAACATTTTTCACCTAGCCTCCAGTTTTTACCCTAGTTTCATTTTGAATCAGATCAGACTGACTATGATTTTGCCTGAGACAGCAGGAAGAGACATATTCCTGAGGATGCCAGCCTCAGTACCCAGCGTCTAAAATATGCATGCACTGCTCTTTGGCTCCTGCCACTAAAAGAAATAATCCATTCTGCAACAATAGCAGTTAACATTTAAATAATGCATTTCTGTATTTCCTCTCTGAATCAAGGACCTCATTTCTTTTAGGCCCACAAATATAAGTGACTGCCCATGTTTCTGCTTTTTAATGCAGCTGATTCATGAGGTTCTGCAGCTCCTGACTAAAGAGTATATTCCTGTCACTGATCTCAAATGTGCAGGGAGAATCTGGACACGTAGAGGAACAGGTGAGTGAGAAAAAAATACAGTAACCTCTCCAGACATGTTCCGGGACTGTCAGAGCAATTCCAACAAATTTTCTTAGATCTGAGTGAGAGCAGACTGATGTCAAGATACAACTGGAGGCCTGGCTGTATAGACAATGCAGTTAGAATCAGAGACCTGGGCTAGACAGCAGAGCTACCTAGGACTTAGACATACAGCTTCCTTTCACCATGAAGTTTGAGGCTCTATGCTTTGCTTACATAATACAAAATCCAAACAATATGATTTACTCCAAAAATTTCTGATCTAGCAGGTCAGTTAAGCATGTATTTTGATGTAAGACAAGTGAGTAGTTTCTTATGGTTTCAGTTATGCTAATCTCATACTTCATGCTAAAAAATTAATTTCCTGATTCTAGTATAGCAAAACACTGAAGTTCAGGGAAATTCAGAATTAATTTCATAGAGAAATTCCAAGAAAAGACTCATCTGTTTGAAAGAGGTAATGATGTGGGGAAGAACCTCAGCTGCTCTTTATCTGATCTGACAGATGTGATCGCAGTAGCAGTTCTGTTAGACCTGTGATGATATGAGGGTGTCAGTGAAGCAAGGGTTAGAGAGAGAACTAGCATTTTGCTAGGCCAACAGGTATAGCAGCAGAAAACAGTCTTTCAGACAGACTCACAAAAATGGGGGAGGAAAGGAATCTTTGGAGGTTATCTAGGCCAGCCTTCTCCTTGGAACAGGCCTACTACCAAAACTAGCCTAGCCTAGCCATCTTGAAAGCCTCTGAATACCTGCTCTCTTTGTATCCGTCCCAGTATTTCACCATTGCCCTGGTGAAAAAGTTTTCTTAGTCTCCAAACTGAATTCCTAAGCTAAAACCAGGCAGGCATTGCTTTTTGTTTTATTATCTGCCACTACCGAGAAGCTCTGAGTTACATAGTCTTTGGAAAAATCGTTTAACTTGTTGTGGACTGATATTAGACCCCCCGTTAGTCCCTCTGCCAGATTAAGCAAGCCTCAACATTTTCTTCCTTGTGGGTAGTGTACCCTAACTCTCTAACAATCTGAGTAGCACTTGTTCAGAAGTTTTTATTGTTTGTATTTATTGCATTGTATTTGTATTTTTTGTATTATTGGTGTTTATATTATTTATATTATTGTGTTGATTTTATATATTGTTTTTACATTAATAATCTGTGTCTTGTCTGCCTCCAACATATGAATGTACATCACAAAACAAAGTTAGAAATCTTTTTCAGATAATTCATAATGGTCTAGACTTTCTTTTGTTATTTCTTCGATTGCATAATAACTTATTGGAAGTCAGACATTTCTGTTAAAGATTTTCCTTCTCCTTAGTATAGTACACCCCCTCAATATGGTCAGAGACCATTATGCTTATAGCAAGACCAGAAAAGGGCACATCAACATCTTTGATGTTTGTCAGCAGTAAACAAAAAAGAGGGAAAGAAAATACAAATTCATGTTTTCTTTATCTACCATGAAGAATAACACAATTCTCTAAATGTGTTTGCAGGTCACTTAAGCAAAATACCTAATACTCCTACTTGAGGGGCACACTTCCAAATTAAGTCAACTGGTTTTCAGGTATTTGCTACAGTAGCAGAAGAGGTCTTGTAGGGATATAAGCATTCAGCATGTTCATCACTGCAGAAAGAGGAAAAATTGAAGCCATCTTTGGCCATCAGCATTATGGCTGCTTGTTTAGTTTCTTCCCCTACTCAGGTTTATGACAGCTGTATTACAGCCTTCTCTCAGGCTGTAGCTGCTGCTCTCTAGAGAAGCTCGTATAGCCTGAAATGAAAGATGAATGTTCTTGACCTACTTGTAGAATGAGACTAGACAGAAAGGAACACCGACTGCAAAAAATTGTTAAAGATACCCAGAAATTGCCTAGTTTCACTCTGCAAAACATTCAAAGTTATTCTTGTTTATAGTCTCCACTTTATCCCATGTTCCTGATTGTATTTCTGTAAGATCATAGTTCTGTCCTCTCTTAGTAGCCTAGAAGTGTTTGGCACATTCACTGCCTCATCTGAAAAATATTACTTCTGGGAGACCCAAGATGCCGTTAGGCTTATTTAAAAAAAAAAAAATAAAAATAAATAACCCAAACCTAAAGAAATTGCTCCATTTATGTTTTAGTCACAGATAATCTCTGAAGTTTTTCCTGAACTGTTGACTTTTTTTTTTCCCCTACCACAAAAATACCTTCAAGCTTTCAGGTGTTTCCAGAGCAGATCTGGAACATTGACCCAGCATCCTCCATCATGCATTATCAGCTTACCTAGTACTAGAGGCCATTTTTAAAGGTCCACATATTTCTCGCTGTGTCTCCTAAGAGTGCCAATAAAAGTGCTGATTACTGACAGCTGAACGACCAGTAATGCTTTTCGCCTGGAAAACCAGATGGCAGCATCCTCAAGAGGTTTTGAACTGGCGATCGCTTAGCCTGGAAGCAAAGGTCATATCAAATTGAAATTTCTTCTGGTCATTAGATACTTCAGATGACATCTATTTACTGCTCAATCTTTTTTAGCCAGAGAATTTCCACAGTTCCTATACACATATTTATTCCAGCTTGCCTTGCAAAAGCAATGCTGCTGCAATTATTGATCTGAAAATGCATACCAGAGTCCTTTCTTCTTTGGACCCTTTTCCGTCAACTTCATTTTATACAGTAAGAGAACAAATTCTAGTCAACTGAAGTTGCAATCTAAACAAACTGGATCTGGTTTTCAATGGTGCCAAAGTCCAGGGTGATTAGATCTCGGGCTTTGATCCAGACCCATCTTGCTGATGAGTAAAGAGAATATATCAATCAGCTAGTTACAACAAGTCCTTGGCCTGCATATGGTAGCAGAAGATGAGGAGGAGGAAAGAAGGATATGCCATGTAGTAATTGGTGGGTGACAGCATGCTGCACATGCAGCCTGGGGAAATAGAGTTCCATTCAATGCCCCCCACACAGATTCAGCAACTTCACTGGCCCACGCACTCTTCCGTCACAAGTACCTGACATGTTTCATAGCCTCTAGCCATCAGCCCTGGCGCCAGCAGATGAATCATATCTTCTGTGAGTGTCCCCACTGCAATAACTTACTAACATTATCATCCACTGGATTTAGATAGTGTTTGCCAATCCCAGGTCTCAAAACACTGCATGGAGGTGGATAGGGCCTGGGGCTCAGTGTCTTGCATGTGACCAAGGGAAATGAGTCAGCATTAAGTCTGGAGGCTTCACCTCCACACTCTACTCAAGTTTTCTAACCCCTAGGCCATATCATTTGCTATCATTATGTGCTTAACAATCAATGGTAAACACTTGTGACATACCGAATGTTTTTTCCACATTCCAAAGAGGTGACAGATAATTAAGGAACACATTTATTTTTAGATTCACATAAGAAACAGATAATAACAGTTCTCTAGTGCTTGGTTAGTCAGCCTATTCCTATTTTCTTGCCCTGTAGATGGTTACTGCTCTGTGACACACAGCCATTCTGTATTTAGACCAGTGACTTCCAATAACAGGTACACACATGAATGTTGTTATCTCAAGCCATCAGGAAGGCCCCTCTTGCCTCAGATCAGTCATAGTTGTCTTAATTGCCTACAAACACACAGCTTCTCTGGTCTTTTTAAGAAGCCTGGGGAACTAGTTCATCTTTAGCTTAGCTCTAGAACAGGATAAGCCTCAGACTGCCAGGGACCAGCAAGGATCCCTAAAGACCAGAGAAGAAAACCAAAACACTGTGTTTCCCCCATCAACCTAGGCCTAGCCCCACATTTCTTGAGTAAGCAAGGGCAAGGCCTAAAAGTGGTGGTCAGGTTCAACTAAGAGCCTAGATCATCAAACAAGTTCATAACGATAAGGCAGGTCTAGAGTCAAGCCAGGAAGGCCACAAATTTAGATTAAGATTACTAACATCAAATGAAATACAAAGATCATAAGGCAGAGATGTACTCAAACTGAGAAGCTCCTTGATAGATTAGAGTCAATACCTCACACATGCCAGCATAGCTAAGCTAAAAATCAGCGTTCTTACAACCCAACCTAGATTAAAAGTAAAACTCCAGGCCTGAACTTAAATGGAACTCCTGGGCCTATGGGTGGAGGGTGTGAGTGGAGGCCCCAGGTGAGACTAGTCAGGGCCGATAAGGCTATTAATGTACTTCAGGGGCCTGGTATAGGCATTTGTGATGATCTTTGTGGAATAAGTCTGTGTGCTGTGACGACCATATAGGTCTCTGTAACTCTTAGAACTCTTCCTATACACATATGCAAGGGTTTGGGGTTTTTTGGCTTTCATAGCAAGGGCACAAATAGTTTGCTATCTATTGTTTCAGAAAGAAACAATAGGTATATGTTGTTTAGAATCGCTAGTACTAAGATTTATACTGAGGCTCAGCATATGACTTCAGGTACTCTTAAGCTGGGGAGATCACACAGATGCATTTTCTGGTATCTCTGTTCAAATTCTCTGATCAGGTTATTCTTAAACTCTACTCAAAGATACCCACACCAAATAGGAGGGGAGAGATTATGTCATAAAGCTGTATTTCCATTTTTCTCAGTTTCCATTTAGCAATGAAGCGGCTTGATACAGAGAGAATAAGCCAAATCAGCTGTTACTCAAGTTTTTTTTTTTTTTTTTTTTTTTTCCCCTACTGCATGGCCTTTTACAGAGTTGCTTTTTATATAGGAGGGTGTATGTGTATTTGTTAAGAAGCCATATTGCCAGGTACATGTGTGGAAGGAGCATCTGGCTGAGGTGTGGGGCAGGCACAGGTGAAGAGGTGACCTGGGCTGCAGATGAAGCAGCACTTGAGGCAGAGCCAGGGCATCCCCAGCCATACTTCAAGGGCTGGGGCCCTTTGAGATGTGGTTCAGTGGTGGTGGTGCAGTTCAGGGACACGCATCCCAAGAAACTGCCTGTAGGATGGAAATTGGCTCCGAAACTTGCGAGCAACTTAAGGTACAAACCATTGAGATCTGTTGCTCCAGCTATCCTGCTCAGTGTATGAAGCTTGGTATACAGTCTTCAATGGTCAAACATTTCCATAGGCTCTGGTTCACCCCTGACACTTGCTAGGTTACCTTTCTGTTGGACCTATTCTCAGTTTTTCTGTCAGGAAGTACTTTAAATCGTCAGAGCAAAGCACTGCAGCCTTCAGTGCTGGAGATAGCTTCTTTTTTTTTTTTTTTTTTTCTCCCTGACAGTTTATTTTCCCATAAAAGTACATCTGGGAGACTCAGATATGAATTTCTTCTGCTTAATCTGTGGAAAAAATAGGAATTTTTTGACATCTAAAAAAAGATTTAAAATATGTTTGATTTGAAAATTGCTTTAAGAAGGGCTGATAATCTTTATGTCAAAGCAAAACATTTCAAACAGGATCAAATGGAATGCTTCTGTTTACACTAAGTACTTTGTTTTCAATTAACCAAAAAGACTTCAAAGCTAGTATCTAGGGTTGAACGTGGCTGTTATTTGAGTGTTTTCATTTCACCCATGAACATGATAATCAATTATTTATATATAATATCCTTCCCCAGAGATGAAATCAAGCTCTCATGGTAAGTGACTTAGCAGGAAGAAGTGTCACAAGTTTCTCGTGAGGTTAGAAGTTCAGTTAACTTTATTTCTTGCTATGTGTTACTGCACACACCTTTTGATTTCCTGCTCAAAGTGCAAAATAATGCAATCTAAACAGCATCAAATCAGACAAGAAAAGCTGAAAATATCGAGAGAGAAAGAGGTCTCCTGAATTGTTAGGAAGAATGACTTTTAATCCAGGCACTGAGGTCGGATAGGAAGTCAGAAGCATAACTTTCCTAAGCTCGTGCTATTGCTGGTTACCCCCGCTGGTGTCAGGGTACTTGCTAAGCATATTGGCCAAGGGATCACCAGTTAGCTGCTCTTCACCATGCTGAAGCCCAGCTAACACAGATAATTAGTGGGGAGATAATTTCAGGAGCCTGTATATTCAAAACAGATCCCACTTCCAGCCTCATTTACAGGTGTGTAAATCTGAGACAGCCGTTGTGAGCTCAACAGATTTATGATCACTTCTAAGCAGCTGGTTCCACTGGCAGCTAAAGCAGGTAAAGGTCCAAAGCATCTTTGCCATTGCTGCACCCTTGTACACTATGTACAACCTCTGTGGAGGGCCAGAGAGCCTCTTCCACTGCTGGAGATACAACTTCATGGCCAGTGTTCAGGATCCAAGATACGATGGATCTTCTTGGCAAAGAAAGAAGCTGCCAATCTCAGGTGCTTTTTGTCAGTGCAACTCAGCAATACAAGCCTGCAGGGTGATGCTGCAGAGCATGCACTTTGCCAGGGAGATGTTTGCCCACTTTTTCTATGTTGCAAAAGGACCTGCTAGGCAAGAGATGGGGATGGTGAGGAAGGGGTTCATGCTACGAGCAGCCCAAGGGCAGAATGTGTCAATTGGATTTGATTTTCATCCAACTATGAGTTTATAGATACTAGTTAATAGTACCTAACTATTTTGTCAACGGTCCTTTCCTCTCCCCACTGCTGACTTGCTCCTTCCCAGGATGGGGTGGAGGAGAGCTTAGCAAGGAGTGCAGATAGAAACGATGGGTGCTAGGATGGAGTGCTGGCATTCCCCCGTGCCCATCCCACCAGACTGTCAGTGCAGGGAAGAGCTGTTGTTCTGCGCTGCAGTAACTGTTGTCATTTCTCCCGGCTCCTGGGTGCTTGGTGGATTCCCTCCCCAGAAGGGCTGCAGCCCCTGGGTGCTCCCCGCACGCCGCTGCCCTGTGGCCCAGCACACTTTGTGTTTCCTTCAGCGCACAACCTTAGCAGATGCACAAGCTCCTCGGCGTGTGCTTTGTGCCCTTTTTTTCCCCCAGCTCGAGCTGGGAGAGATTCAGCTCTCCGTCCTTGGCGAGTTGAAGCGTCTGTTGAGCAAGACAGCAGGAAGATGCGGAGGGGGGATGCGGGATCCACGCTGCTCCCTGGAAGAGGCATATTAATAACACCGATGCACGGCCAATTAGCAGAAGGAGCCGGGTCCAGCCCTCGTGTCTGCATGCTAGTGATTTATCGGCAGTAATTGCCGAGGCACTCAGCGCTGAGTTTGGACGGGAATTAATTCGAGGCCGGATAAATAATGCATGACGGTTTATTTAGCCCCACGTGAAGCGTCGCCGCCGAGCCAGAGCTGGGAGCCGAGCGAGGTGGCGGAGGGCGGCGGCCGGGCCCGGGGCCGCCCGCTGAGGCGAGGCGAGGCTGCCGGCAGGGAGGGAGCATGCTGAGCCCCCGGATCCGGCAGGCCCGGCGAGGTGAGTCCTCCGGGGGCCACGGGTCCCACCGGGAAACTTCCCCGGGAGGGCGAGGGGAGGGAGCGGCGGCGGCGGAGGCTCCGGGCAGTGAGGGGTGGGAGGGAGGGGGCTGGCCCCGCCGTGGTCTGCGGTGCCGGGGGGGGGAATTGAAGCGCTGGATTCCGTCCTGGGACTCGGAGGAGTCACTGCACCCCTGTGGGGGTTGCTAATGCTGCGCTTGTAATGCCGAAATTCTGCTGCTGGCGGCAGGTGTGGCAGGCTCACCTGCGGCACCTCGCAGCAGCAGGCTGCTGGAGCGCGCTGCCCCTCCGGGGCGGGATGCAGGCGCTGGGGAAAGTCACTTGGTGGGAGCTGCTGGCAAGGACAAAGGAAGGAAGGAAGGAAAACCTGCCCTGGGTTTGCAACAGCTGCTTAGAGCAGTCCTCCAGACGTGCTCGAAAAGCGACCGGCAAGGGCTGGGCACGGCTCGCCTGGAGGAGATGCTGTGGCAGGGGCTGCGTTGGGTGATCTGCTGCTGCTGCTGCTCCAGCTCCTCGCTTGACATGGCATTTGTTGAGCATCATTGCCATTCACAGCCTAATGGCAGTCTCAGGAGGATATTTTCCCGCCCATCAGACACAAAAACAGATTAATGTCATTTAGCAGCAAAAGCAGACACAGAAGAGTATGTAAAGATTAGGTTTTTCCTCTGCCATGCCAGCGTTATAAAATAGGAAAGCGTCACTGGTTCTAACTGCTGTGATTCTGAGCCAGACACTTCCAGCTAAATGTCACTTTGGGTCATACATATCTATGTAAAAGCAGTGTTTTGCTCTGAACAGTCCTTAAAATACCAACAGTCCATTAAATAGCAGTATCTTAGAAAAAAAAAGAAGCTTTCTGCTACCTGGGCTCTATATGTACAATCTCATCCACAGTAATTCATAGCTACTTATATTTTACTTGCACAATTTTGTAGAAGTTCAGCAAATCTTTTGTAGGTGCTGCCTCTTTGCCATTCCCCTTCTAAGAGGTGCCTGATCTTATTCCAGTATTTTAATACATTTATTATCCAGCATTCCTGTGGGTTGTTGTAGCTCTGATGAGAGACAAGCTAACTGATGTGACTAAAGTGGTACAGGAAATCTGTGGCACAGCAAGGAAACAGGCTTTCACAACTATATGCTGTACTTCCACTTCAATTCATCTAGAAGAGAATATAAATATATATTGAAGTCTAGTTATGAGGCATATCCTAGATCCCTGTGGGTTACTGATGCTCAGAGGACAAACTGTAGTGTACTTCTGTGATTCAATTTCAATTTATAGCAATATATCTCATTCTCTCAGGGTTTGCTCTGAGTTTGGTTTATTAACTGTGCAGTGGTAGGTTTATTTCTGAGTAAATTTAGAGCTCATGGAAAGAGCTGTCTTGATGCCTTTTGAAATGTAAGGAATTTTCCTACTTTTTTAATGCCTTGGCAAAGTATTAGTTACCAGGCAGGGCCTAATCCTGCAAGGCTCTTCTACAGCTCTTATTCATAGGAGCTGCAAACAGGCAGTGCTGAAGATGGCTGAATGCTTCTTTGAAGGTAAGCATCCCGCCTTGCAAGACTGAAGTGAATATAAAATGGTTGTTCATGCTCCCTGACCTCTCTGCTGGGGTTGTTAATGAAGGTTCAGGTAGTAAAAGGTGAGCAAGCAAATCATTGAGGAGGGCTGCGTGAATCTTTTGCTGATGGTGAACATCAACAAGGTCTGGAGAGCCACAAGCTGCTGCATGAGCTTTACTGACTTCAGGTTAGTGGCAGGCTGTTAGCTCTGCCAGTGAGGACTTAGCTGTGTAAGGGAGGCAGCATGACTTCTCTGAGCAGATGAGAAGGGATCAAAAAGAATGCTCTGGCTACAGTCTCTGGGTTCACTGGAGTGTGATGGGAGGCAGTAATAAAGTGGAACCCAGGGATGTTCTTGTATTTACTGTAGATTTATTGTGGCTGAATTACTCAAGCTACCTTGTCTATGTGCTGCTCTTTACTGCAGGCTCCCTGCATCTGTTCACGTAGGTCCCGGGTTTAAAGACATTCAGGCTTTTCAGAGTGTTGAGTCTGACATCTGGGGTGTAGCTCTCAGTATCCGTGATAGGAACAAAGATAATTGGCCTTACTAGAGGTAACTGTCAGTGTAATGCAGTCCCTGCCATTTCATCAGCAAGCTGGCATCTGTAACTCAGACACATGCATTTAAGAGGTACATTGTTTTCATAAGGCCTAGTAAGGTGTAAAATCTCACAGCCTGGAAATCTTAATGTGCCTAAATGGGCCTTCTGGAAAATCATTCATCCTGGTTAGGCCTGAATGGATTTTACATTATTTTTTCATCTACAGTGTTTTATGTACAGCAGTTGGCGGAGTCCAGGATTCTGAAATAAGTGACTGCAATGGAAAACATCTCCTATTCTCACATTCTTTCCTGTCACTTACTGTGATGGGGCATAAAAATGCTGTCTTCCAAAGTGGAGACAAGAGAACTTTAAGTATGGAGAGCAGGGAAAGCAGTTTTCAGACTCCATCCTTCAGTCTCAAGGAATGCATTTTTGTTTCATTGCTCTTAAGGTATGAAAAAATGAAGCAAAACATTTGCTGCTTTTCTCAAAAATTCTTAAACAGACTATACCTGACCAGTTGCATTTAAATGTGCTTGGCAATAGAAGCTGGACTGGCTACAAGTTTGCACATTTGTTTTTTAATAAGTGCTATGATGGTATTGCTCTCTATAGCAAAAGAACTGCTGACATGATAGATTCTTTACCGTATTCCTGTCTTCAGCACAGTCTGTCTCAGTTACATAGGCACGAAGAACTAACCTTCTCTTCTTACTAGGACTTTGTACTAGTGGGTGTCTGACATTATGGAATTGTCTGCACTTCTCAGATCTATTATTTCTGTTTGGCTGCACATTCATGCATATGTTACAGTATGTTGAAAATGTTATTCACAGTCATAAGAATTACTTTTTTTTCCCCGTTTAATTAAAAGTTAGAGACTGGAAAAGATGATGGGAAACATTTTAGCTAGCTAGCCTGCTGCAGGCAGGCTGTTTTTTCCTCAGGTATCCTTCAACACGCCTGTCGTAAAATTGCATTATTCCCCTCTTTCTTTTTTTTATTTTCTGAAACTCATCATAATTCAATTTTAATGAAAAGTGGGCTTTAACATACTTAAAACATTTCTAAGAATGATGTATAGTAATCTTGCCAGGAGGGACTTTAGAGGGTAAAGTACTATTATACCCTTCTGGGAGTGTGCACATGTACAATGTAAGCTTCATGTGCTTGCAGTGAGGACAGCTATGTTTTAATATTCAGTGCTTTTGCAATGGTGTCATTGTATTTTTAATGAAAGTGCTGTTTCTTTGATTACCGGAGCACAGATACCCTATACTTAAACTGCTTTCTTATGGCACTAAGGATACATGATTGTTCAGTCTCCATCCTAGCAATTTGTGAGCTGGTTGGCTAAATCCAGACAGACTTGAAAGGAGAAAAGACATGTCAAAATATAGTTGACTCCTATAAGCTCAAAGAAGATTGGAGGCAGGATAGAGGAAAGATAACCATATCTGTGTACCCAGGGAAAACTCTCATATAATACTCAACAGAAATATATGTTCTGAAAGAAAATGTCCAAATGACCATGCAAAAGACACATTGGTGATCTTGTAAATGCACACACATGTTCAAGTTAGCCAAAAAATTAAGGGATGTAGGAATGTATTGTGTTGTTGGGGATGATCCTGTATAGGATCAAAATAGTACTGGTGCAAAACAGAGCCCCCTAAAATTCATATGTAGTAAGGATATTAGTTACATGCCATTAACTGTCTAACAAACCCACTCCTAAGGATCTGCACTATTTGCTAATGTAAACATCTCCAAAGTTGTCAGTCACAACACGCCTATTCGGAACTGATAATTTTATTTCAATCCATTACTTGTGGCCAACACTTCACTACCATGTCACAGAACTTCACAATTTGTAATGGATTTACCTTTGCATATGCTACATTTCACAGTTAACATTTACATTCTGTGGATTAGGGAACATTCCAAGGCAAAGCTAGGACTTGAAACAAGTTTCCTGAAGTTTAGTGTACTGTGAAAGAATACTGAATTATCCTTCCTTTTTATTCAGCAGCTATTAACTGGCCATTCTCTGACTGACACATCTGACTCTGTAAGAACTCACCAGCTAAGGGCTTAGATATCTGAATGCAACCCTGCAACCTTAGTTCTTGAGCGGATGGAGGACATCAGGATAATAACATGAATGTACTGGTATGAAATTGTGGGGTTTGCCAGTAGCAACTTATTTCTGTACCAGAAATATGGAGTGATTGGAGTCGTCCCTTTAAAGATTTCCTGTCTAAATGAAAATTGTTATTAATCACTTCTTCAAGAAGCCTTAATGACAGGAGAAAGCTATCAACCAGTCATGGCTTTCAGAAGGTCTCATCTAGCCTGAGTTTGCCAGGCTTAGGAACGAACTTTGATGTGCAACATCTCTGGAAAATGAATAGGGCATTTTTACACCAGTGAAGGTGACCTCTGACTCTGTCAGAAGATGCTGCTTATTCAGAGTCATATTTGGCTAAGCCAGCTAATAATTCTTCAGTAGCACTGATACTGTTCGGGTCCCAGGGGTTGGGCCTCATCTAAGAATCAGCCACATAGGCCCAGTAGCAGGTGCCAATAGCAAGACAGTCTGCAACAGGAAAAGCTGAGATGAGGCCTAACAAGGGAACAAAAAATAGTGATTAAATGAGATTTCAACACAAAGGAGAAGAAAAAGTGTGAAAATTAGTTTATGGGGAAAAAAAAAAGGATATGACAGAGAGAAGACATTAGGAACAGTGAAGTAAATAGAGTTCATAATATCCCAGAGGCAGCCAAACAGTCTCAAATGCAATCTGGCTTCTCTGGTTACTGAGGGGTCAACCCTCTGGCTTTTTTCTGAGTCCTCTACAGAAGGCATTCCTGCTGCCCTGTGCAGAGCAGTTCAGTGTCACATTGCTATTTTCCTCAGGCATACAGGGCAAACTGGGGGCATCTTTGCCCTCAATTCCTGCCATATCAGCGACCTCTCTTAGCAGGGGCCAGCACCACACTGCTGAGGCAAGCCCTAGACCTCAAGGACTGCCTAGTGCAGGCTCCTCAGGCTGTACCCCCTTCAAAATCATGCTGCGTGAAAAGCTTGTTTCTCTGGCTAGTGAGAGGCAGAAAAGGGGAACTCTCACAGACACCTGGTCCCCTTCACAAACCACAGCTTTGCACCTGCAGCCTCTTAGCTCCGCGGAGAGGAACTCAGAGGGCCTCTGCAGCCCCAATGCTGCAGCTCTGGTTTGAGGGGCTGACGTTGCACACAGCTATTCCGAAGCATGTGGGTGGCCTGCACCTTGGCACCTCCATCTCACCAGGCAAACAATAACACCCAGCCTAGTACTCCTGCAACCAAAGTCAATAGCCCTGAAGCTGTGTACTCCTACAGAAATTTCCTTGAGCCCCTGAGAGCCCACCAACACAGGTGGGAGCACACCAGCCCCCATGGCGTGGAGCAATCAGAGTCACTAGCTGCAGCTGGCATGGCAGGGCCAACGTTACACTGGGGGAGCCCAGCTGCAAGGAGGAGGCTTACTATATCCCTTCCTTGAAAGAGTGTTCCTTTGAGGCAGAAGAGGCAATTTCAGGAGTTGTGTTCTAGAAAGGTATGTGGGTAAAAGGCTAGAGTAAAATGCTGGCAAAACCAATTTGGTTTATGGCCTGTGGTTTGTGAACTTGTGTGAGAAGGAGCCTCTGAGGCACTGTGGGGCAAGCCCTGCTTGAGGTCTGGGCCTCATCTCCTTGCTTTGGAGAAACGTGAGGTAAAGCTGCTGGGTTGAGCTTAAAATTCTAAGAAAATGCTGTAGGCTGCTGAGGGAGGCATTGGGGCTGGAGCCTGGTATGCTGCTGGACTAGCTGCATGTAGGTGCCCTGAAGAACAGCCCCAAGCTGGAGGGGGAAGCTTGGGGTGGACAAATCAGGGTGTGGGTGTCACTGCGTGCTGTGTCTGGCCCTAGGGAGGTGAAGGAAGCAGGGGATTATCCCTGCCCTGTTGGTAGTGGTCAGTCTCCTAGCACTTTGCTATTTTGGTAAGGGGTGTGCAGCGCAAAGAGCTGCATTATCAGCTGGCATGCTCTGTCTCTGTTGTCTGGTTCAGTGGCTGTGTGTGTGTACAGGAAGGTCTGAGAAACTGATAACTGGGGCATAACTCCAGAGAGAGAGGTTCAGCTTCCTGCTGTTACTCAGTGGTACGATCCATGAAAGAAGGACCTGGGCTGTTCAGAGGGGTGAGCCTCTCTGTCCATGTGGAGATGTCTCTTTCTTTCCACACGGGCTTCATGGTGTGTGCTGAATTAGGTGAAGCTTTTGGCAATAGTGTTCTGTCCTGGCCTGAAGGCTCAGGCAGGAGATCACCTTCTGTAGGACAAGCCCTGAAACTTTGCAGGCAAGCAGCAGTTTACTGGGCACACGCCATTTGAATTTGAAATAACGAACTATGGCCTCACCTCCCGGGGAAGCATTGAGGCCTTAAGAAGGAGCAATAACACTGCTCGAAGGGTGGCTGGACTGCCAGGAAGATAAACTGTGTGTGGGGGGAAATTAAATATTTAAAAACGAAAAAGCCATAGGCTTTCTAATTTAGCCGTAAAACACCTGCTGAGTGAGTGCAGGCTGGCAAAGAACACAGTGGTAGCACTACAAATGCTGGCACCTCACTCCTGGGAGGTCAGTCACCTGCTCCTCCTAGAGCCTGTATAAATGTATTCCTTTTCATTGCAAGGCTACTACCAGAAATACGTTATTTTTCCTTGCTGGCTTCCCTTTACATTGGTGGTAGTTAATAGGCAAGCACAGCAGTACAAACAGCTTGATTTGTTTTCTCCAGCTCCCTGCATAATAGGCAGAGGTAGTTTGAGGCAATGATGAAGGCCCTCCCACACCATGATGGCAGGGGGGAACCCCTTGATGAGGGTGCAGTATGAGCCATCTGGTGAGCTGGAAGAGGAAAGGGAAGGATCCGTGCCCAGGCCTGCATGTGTTTAAGGTATTTAAAACTAGAATGGGGGAGGGAGGCTGCTGCTGACAGTCCTTCTAATGTGTTTGCCTTCAACAGAGCTTCTCTGTGTGTGTCTCATGCCCAAAAGAGAGTAAATTTGTCTTTATGAATAGCTTAACAAAGGAGATACTAGGTGTCCTCTGGAGTTGAAAAAAGTTGCTCGGAGTATCTTTCCTCTTAATGCGTGTAATTAAAAGCAACTTATGCTTCAGTAGGATAGTTGTTTTGTGAACTCATTGAAGTTAAAGAGGAAAAAAAAACCTATCATGTGTGGTGTTAAATGAGGAGGAAGCTGTATACGCTTGTTCTAAGGTGAAGTGGTTACACTGCAGGGGAAAGGATTGGATCAATCATGATCTGTGGGAGAACTGTAGGCAGGGAGTTTCACAGTCTAATGCTTAACCTTGTGCAGACCTCCAAGTTAGGAGGACCCCTCCCTATGGTGTTAACTAGTGACATCTTGTTACAAACAGCCAAATAATTTAAGTTGGGTACTTGTGTTCAGAGTATGAGACATGTAGGAGTAAGAATTCCTGGATTTCTTCTAGTTTTGTCCCCCAAATAAATAACCCTGTCACTAAGGCAAGTCACTGAGGGACCTGTTTTGCAGAGAAAGGGACAGGTGATGTTTGCACACTGAAAACAGCCATAACAAATGTTGAAATGTACATTGAGCTGTTGGTGTAATGCCCTAAGAGTAGTGTAGGAATGAATACCTGTGTGATATTTGTATAAAAGAAATGAGAAATATGTTATTGCTGAATATGGGGAGGTTTTATTCTTGAAAGTGGCTGGGTGACGTTATCACTTCAGTGTTACTGATAAAAGGCCTTGACGAAGTTTTCTCTACTCCTAGTTATCATTTTCAGTTCAGAATAATTTGGGGAAGTGATATTCTATGGAGAGTGGCATACAAATGTCTCGGGTTAGTATAAGATATCAGTGATACTGGCAGCCACTGCAGTATCTGAAGAATATGGACTAAGTACTTGGCACGTCATGGGTATTGACACTTGTTATAAACACATGGGTGAATGCAGGGTATATGACTGACTAAGTTATTACGCTGCAGCAGACCTATGTGCTGTATCTGTAGTGCTGAAGAGCTGCAGCTTTGACCAGGATCCCACAGTGCTTGGTGCTGTACATGTTTAGGTACAGTCCCTGCTCCACCATGAATGTGATTGTGGCCAGCATTTTTTGTTTGCCCCTCAGTCCACCACGGTTAGGAAAACTATTTAAAATGAAGTCTTAAATCCATACCCACTGGGAAGATTACAAGAGGTTTTCACTGATTGTGGAGGGGGCACAAGCTATTTATTCAGTCTTCTTTCTGTGACCTGATTTGACTCACTAAAATAGCGGGGGAAAAGGAATCTGAGATGACTTTCTGGCATTCCAGAGAGTAACTATTCTTATAAAAAGGTCTGAGCTTGTCAGTGAAGTGTGGGAACATAAGGCTGGGTGGATCAGAAGGAAAGAGTGGTGTGGGTGTAGGGAGAAGGGAGTAAGACTTCCCTCTTCTGGCAGCGGTGAGCTGTAGCTCAGCGTGGTTGCCCAAGGAACTACAGAGCTTTGCCAGCAGTAGGGTGTGAGTTTAGCAGTGCTTGTCAGGTAGGCAGTTCTAACTAACCAGATGGAGATGATGGGCAGCTTTCAAGAGATGCTGCCAAGGTTCAGTGGGAGCGGAGAGCTGGTGCTTGGCTTTGCAACGGTTCTGTAGCCCATTGCGTGCTCTTTGGTGGTAAGGGCATGCTTTAAACGGACTCAGCAAATGGATATGAACTAAGTGCTGCTTTGTCCTCTGAACAGTCTGCTGCAGTGGTTCCAGTTGGGAACTGTCAGTGCATGGTGCAGACCTGAAAATGCAGACTTCTGGAGGGAACAGGTTTCTGTACTTGTGCTGCCCAATGGTATGGTCTGTAACTGTGATTTTAACAATAACAAAGGACACAACATGTTGAATTTGGGACTCTGACCTACTGGCATTTACTTATCTTTGCCTCTTCTTCTTGCTGATCATATCTTTTGTCTCCTTTCTATTCTTTTTTTTTTTCCTGAAAACAAACAAAAACAATTGTTGAATCTCTCTTGGTAATGAAACTAACCTGAACCTGCTGTCTACTGGGATAGAATAGCATGAAGTTATAATGGACTGGCTATCCAGCTTCTTTGTGTCCCTTTCAGTGCTTAACAAATAAATAAAGCATATGAGTATTACTCAAGTGACTAGTGTTCAGTTAACAGCAGGAGCTTGTAGCTCTCTAACCTTGCCTGAAGAGTAGAGTATTACCTAGCCTTCTCCAAGCCGAGGAACATACATGCAAAAGGCAATGCTGAATGGCTTGCTTAAAATATGATGTGCAGCAAGCTATGCAAAACGACTTCATCCTATTTCTAATTGGGAAAGGAGGCCAGTGTTAGCGAAGAAAAGGTTGTAAGAGTGATGAAAGGCAAAATTGAATGGTTGGGCTGTGATGTATTTTGTGCATTCTGTTATAGAGAAGCTAATGCATGCTTCTGCTACATGATCAGTAGCAAACTGGCTGGTACTGAAAATATAACATAACCATTACAGCCCCCACATTGTATCTTGTGTTGAGGGTTAAAAGGCCAGTAGTTATGGTGCTAAGTGAATGATGTTTTTATTCCTTGTCCTTTCACAGGCTTTTCTTTGCAAGGGCTTTGCTTACCTGTTTGATACACATTTTCATTTGCCTTGTACAGACAGGGCTGTGCTGTTACTTCAGATACACTGGGAGCAGGAGAACTAAGATGAGAATGGATGGGTGCAACAGCTAAGGCTTAAACTAAGTCTTCAATGAAGAGCCATTATATTAATAGTCTCTGTTACTATAATGTCCAAAAGTTTCACTATTTACTGTCTGTTCTACTGCATGTGTCTCTGTCCTTAGTCTAAGCTACTGGGTCAGTGGGCAGATCCTGTCTAGTGTCTTCATTTGGAGTAGTTAGGGATGTCTACATAAATAACCATTTTGGTTTGTATTAATGGCATGCTTTTGAAGCAGATCTGATTGTTTCTCCCTAATGTAGAATCATAGAATCATTTTGGTAGGACTTAATGATCTTGAAGGCTTTTTCCAACATTAAACCAACTGTTGTGCTTTGGCTGGTGTTTTATCATAGTTCTGGATTGTTTCTGATGAATAAATGTGCTCCATGTACAGTGTGCTTCCATGGTCATTCTGTGGGATGCAACTACTGAGACAAAAAGAAAATCTCTGAAATAAGTATTGTGTGGGTCATGGGGGACACCAGCTGCTCCACCATGCTTGTCTGCTCCCAGTGTGCTGTACTTTCTGCTTCAGATCTAGCCAAAATAACGTTAGCATATTTCATTGAAGCCACGACCCTTTGGGTCACTCTAAAAGATAGCAAAGATTCAAACTGATTGCTACTTTTGTTCAGCCTGATGGCCCCAATGCCTTTTTTAGGTGCACTAGCTGCCTACTTTTGCGAAGTAACTGATGAGTATAAGCGGTTCTCCTGGTCATATTGCACAGGTCACTGGAGTATAAAATAACTTTTCTGATTTAGAGCATGCTTTATACAGAGTTGACTATACCGTTTGTAAAGTGGTGAAAAGCCATGGCTGTTGTCTTGAACTACACAGAAGACCAAGATTAATTCCTTCATGCCACTCGGAAAGCAGCAGCCCTCAAACCAGTGTGTCTTGCCTTCTTGGTTTCCGATGGTGTTAAGTAAATGCTGTAGTATAGGGAGAAGAGTTGTTCCACGTGTTCTAAAAGGAAATACTGCATGCTTATTGAAGATGGATGCAAATATCTGAGCCTGCTCTGACTCTAGGAAGGTTATGGGCAGCTTTGAGTGCTGCTTTGCATGAGCTAGTAAACCTTGGAAGAAGCCTGAGCTCAGGGCATGGCAGTGTTAAATAGTTTTCTGTACCTGAAGGAGTATGTGTAGAACAGCAGTGTTGTGTGGGTGTACTAACCTGCTAGCTAGCAGGAAATCTTGCCTCCTGTTTTGCCAGGTACTGTCAGCATGCTTACCCTTAAAACATGCTGGTATGTAGAATGTATGCAATCTAATGCTTCAGAGCTTCTTGGCATGTGGTTGCCTTCCCTTTCCCTGTTATCAGTGAAGGAGCTAGGCTGCTCAGCAGTGCATTTCTTCATTGTATCTTTACAGCTGGCATGGCTTAAAAAACAAACCAAGTCTGGGCTGTGAAATATTTCACAGTACGGCTGTGAAAGCAGCATCTCCAGGCTTTTCTATTTTATCTGAGATTTTTCAGTTGTAAAACCATGCACCAGTCCTGCCTGGGCATGTTTGGAGAGATGATGCAGTCCCAAGTAGTTGCAATAAAGTTCTAAATCCTCCAGCTCAAGGGTGCTGGCTTATATGCAGTCATCCTTTGGGCAGCCTCTTGTTCTGGCTGATCTCTGAGCCCTTGTGGCTGGGTCTGCTCGCCAGGCCCCTGTTGGACTCTGTCTGCAGCCTTTCTGTTCTGCAGCTGGCACCCTTGGGCAGGACTTGCTTTGTTCAGGAACCTGCTGGTTTGCCAGGCACCCTGGTACAGCTTTAGTACATCTTTCCTGGAGTTTGATGGCATGAGCTTGCATTAGTGCTTCACAAGGAACCAAGGAAAGGTGGTAGAATGCAGCACATTGTCTTGGTCTCTATAATCCCGGAATATTCTATATAATGTTCTGAATAGAGAGGTGTAACTTCATTGACTACAACTAATGGAGCACAACCTGTTGTTATGGCAGTACTCCTAAATGTAGTATGTGTCTTCCAGGTCACAAAATGTGAGCAAGCACATGGCTGTGTAGCAGCATCTTGATTCAGTGCAGACTGCTACTCTATTTGGCTTCAGAGAACAAAAAGCCATTGCCAGTTTCTTTAAACTGATATAAACTGATATCCTTCTAGTTGTCTAAATACATTTTATCACCGATCATTTCAAACATTGTTCCATTAATGTCTTTACTGTGTTTCAAGATGATAAATTCTCAGGTTGTTGAGGAAGTGTCTTGGTTTTCATTTGTGCTTGCTGGCTGTGGTATCTCAGCAATCAAATGCAAACACAAATACAGATGTGTACTAGAGACTAAACAAATCTGAAGCAAATATTTTTTCCTACAACTTGGTGAAAGGAAATGCAGTATCTCTTGTGTTGTCGGAGCTTTTTTTGACACTGTTTGAATTAAGTAAAAACTGAGAATATTGTTTATAGTGTGTAAGATCTCTTCCTTTTGTGGCTAGTGTTTTAAATAAAGACTATCAGAAATAATAGCTGGTGTCACTGTCATTAGTTGAAGGAACATTAGAACAAAGTGCCTTCACTGAAGGACAGTTTGTCAGCCAGAATCTGTTTAATGACTGTATTGATTTAGTCTTATTGCCTATGAAATTTCAAAAGACCACAACTTTAATTGATATTGAAATCAATCAAGTCAATGCAATTCAATGTCTGTTTTAGTTAGGTTCTCAATAACTGTTCAAATCTGTAGTGGTCTGAGCGGGGAAAGGAAAGAAGAAACTGTGAAGTGTTTTCAGTGAGAACTGTGCTCAGAAAAGGGGAATGGTGTGGACAGAGAAGGGAAGAAGTGTAGCAGAGGAATTTATGTGTTGATGTGCATGCTTAAGGTAGACAAGGTGATGAGAAAGTGGTAATATGTATTGCTCAGAGGCAGGTCTGAGTGGCAGAGGACTCTTGTAGGTGTCTGATGTTCTGGTAATGGGGTGAAGAGGAGAACTGAAGAGTAACTTTAGACAAGCTGGGATGTAGATAGGGATTCCCGTCTCTGTAAGGAATGGCAGCATGGCTCCATCTGAGTTGGTCTGTCCACTCCTTGGGATAATCTTTGAGTTTGCTATTAAAGGCATAGCAATCAAGTGTGGGGGTTTTGAAGAGCTTACTTGGTGTATCCCAGGTGTTAGTACAGCAGTCATTGTTGGTCACCTCACTGTCTTTGCTCACAGTGCCTACTCCCACCTTCATCTAGCCATGACAACATCCATATGGAGCATCACTTCCAGCTGCAGGAGTATTTTCAATGTCTGCAATTCTGGTTCTTGCCATTTAATGATTCCTGCCGTCTAATGGTTCCTAAAAGAGGCTTGGCTCACTGTTGTTGGCAGCAAGGATGTGGGTCTATATGGTCTGTAATAAACTTACTGGGTGGTTATTGTCATTTTTCCTGCTTCTGAGTGGGTATGTCCTGTAGCTGGCATTTCAGTACTGTTGCTCTGTGCAAGTGAATCCTAAACCTTTTTTCCAGGGGGAGCTTGAATCCTTTCTACATTGATTTCTGTTTAATGCTTTTCTGTGTGGCTGAGTCAATAATCAATTCATGAAAATGTGGAGAGCAAAACCAAACTGTTTGGAGTTATTGAAAAGGCATTACTGGATTAGAACTCTAGAGTGTGTAAAGTATTTGCTGAGTTGTTGTATGCCTGATTTATTGATTTGTTTTCTTCCTTATGCTTTGCTGTTTCCATAATTCTGTTATATATTCTTAGTGCTCATCTATTTATATAGCTACTGTTAAGAACAAGGGGCTTGATGTACTGGATTGGATTATCAAAGTAGGTATTTTGATCCAAGTACTATGAGATACCAGCTCCTTTAAAGGCAGGCTGTACTCATCTGAAAACTTTCTTCTGACCTCTCTATGCAATTATTGTATTCCATGAAGCTTGCAATGTCAACGTCAATGCCGTTAATAGCCATAAATAATTCCTCCTTCTAAAAATGTCTGTCTGGTCCATGTTGTTGACTTACAGATGAGGTTGCTAAGTATCTCCATAATGAAATTAACTATTACAGTCACGACTAGAAGCTCTAAGGAAATGAAAAGCTAAGACAGCGTGAAGAATTAACAGCCATAGCAATTGACTAACGTGTGGTGCTGCTTAAAATAAAAGTATGAGGATATACATCCTCTAGTGTCTGACTGCAAAAGCCTCAACTCTTTGCTATAATAAATTGTTACTAGGCAGGGCTGTGCAAGTAACCCCAAAGGGTGTGTGAAGGAAGGCTTACCGTGGGTTATGCCAAAGCTAGGTGATGTCTTTTGTGAGGTTTTTGTCAATGTAGATGATATAATAAAGGCAGTTTGTTTCCAGTTAAATCTAATAAATCTAATTCCTGTTGGGTAGGAGTGGGGGAGTAGGAGAGGGTTTATATAACTGTATGCAGACAGGGAATTTGGAAACTACTGGGAATCATGCTTGGTCTGGAAGGTGCTGAGGTGCTGTAGTGTGGAGGTGACTGAGGTGCTTCCTGAAGTATAGATTTTGGTGGTATTAGACTAATTAGGTTAATAGCCAAGGCACTGTCCAAGAAACATAGTTCCATTTGGAAAAGCAAATTCTTGGGATATTTGTAAAAAGGTGTGTTGTAACATGAATGTGGAAAGGAACCTGGGACTGTCACAGATAACAGCTTGGTCCTTGCTATAAAACATGTCCTGGGATGAGGAAAAGGCTGTTCCTTCAACTAAGTCCTTACGTACCTCTGTAGTAGAGATTTAAATGTGAAGTCTGCTTTCTTACTGCATACACACGAAATGGGATCCTCTTTTTCTTGAGAGTGATGGGGGGAGCAGGCAAAGTTGTATGTGGTACTTTTGTAATCATCTGCTAGAGGGCACTGTGTTGCCAGAAAGGGATGTATGAAGGCATGAAGACTTCAGTTAGCTTTGTGGAAGGCAAGCGATTCTTTACATACTTTGCTAGAATGAAAGTCTTATCAGAGCTCAGACTATAGTGAGTAAACTTAAAGAATAAGCCCAGATACGTCAGAGCCTGACTTTAAGTGAATTCTGTGTTAAGCTTTTTTTTTTATATATATGTAAAAATAAGTATTTGAGGAGTACTGGGTTACTTGAGCAAATACAAAGTTTGCTGGTAGATCTCACTAATGTGGAACTAATGCTTTATGTGAGTTCAGCTTAAATTCAGCAAATTATTTTAGCCAAAAATAAGGGAAAGATAACTCTGAAAAAGCTGTAACTCTCTATCAGCATGTCTTACGTCATTTCAACATCTTAATTAAATTTTAGAATACAACTGAAAACAAACTTCTTACAGTAGGAAGTAGCTATAGGTTGAACCCTACTTTTTCTTGATGGAGGCATGAGACAAACTTTATTGTAGTGGAACTCACCCTAGGAACTTAGAGAAATGGAAAAAATCTGCATGTCAGACAAGGTTTCCCACTGAGTTTTACACTTAAAAAAAACCTAATAAAGTGATGCCCTCTTCCTGTAAAACTGGAAAACTGTCAGAGAACAGGCTGACCTCCTGTGGGGTGGTTACAGGAGAGGTGAGCAGACTTGCTCTAATGAAGGAAAATGACCTCAGATAGTAAATAACTTTTTTTATAAGATACTTCATAACTTCATAAATTCAAAGGAAGTAGAAATGGAAAAGACCTATGAGATCATGTAACCTTTCTATTCTAGAGGGCTCACTTTTTACTTGCAATATACGATTATTTGCTACTCCAGACTAGTAGATTTGTCCTTTTGAAATTTTTCCAGTGTGTTTTTTCTGCTTCAAAGTTGGAAAGCTCAAAAGACTCAGGTGACTTGAATCATACTGTATAGCTATGTTATCTCTACGTGCCTATTCCCTTTTTGAGTCTTTCTCAGTTCTGACTCTATTGGTGCGTGTTTGTTTCCTCCTGTGGCAGCTGGTGTCACTGACCAACCATCTCAGTGGCAGTGGGGGTAAGAATGTCATTTTAGTATCTCCTGTTCTCTTTTCTGTACCCCCCCCTCACAACACCTGCACATCCTCATTAGGCACATCCTCTTCTTTTGGATAGAGCAATATTGTTGTTCCCATGTACAGCTGGAGGCAAGTAATGACTTGCCATGAAGGAAGAGGGAGTAGGAGCAGTGGAGGTACTGTGCTGCCTAGAAGATTGTTGCAGCGAGCAGTACCAAAAGGTTGATGTTTGTCTTGTTTTGCTGTCATTAACTTGAATGTACACCCTGAAAAGCAAATTCCTACTGAAAGAAGGAGAGTGCAAGTAGTGGTCTGTTCTCTTTGTTTGTTCTCATCCTTATTTCATTATTTTACTTTCTCTGTAATTGCTTTTTCAGCCCGATCAAAGAGTTTGGTGATGGGTGAACAGATTGGGCCTCCCTCCAGACCTTCCTCTCCTAACCCTCAAGAACGTGTGCTGAAGTGTGGCTGGCTGAAGAAACAGAGGAGCATTATGAAGAACTGGCAGCAGCGGTGGTTTGTGCTGCGTGGGGACCAGCTCTTTTATTATAAGGATGAGGAAGAAACTAAACCTCAGGTAAGACTATTTTTAGAATTGTACAGTGTATTGGCTGTGACTTTATGTGGGTCACAGTCGGTACTTTTGTTTGAGACCTCAGTTCAGTTGTTCTTAGCACTGAGAATGCTCAAAGCAAGAGATGTTGCAAGGAGACTTAGTTACCACATGGATAAGTTGCAGAGTTTGGGAGAACATCAGAAGTTATTTATTTACCTACTGTGGCATGCTGAGAAATTCTAAAAAAAAACAAATTACCTCTGCCTGTTAACTATTTGCCATGTAACTAGTCAAAACTTTCATTACTATATACATCTCACCAGATGCAAGGCAAGGTGTTAAGTATAAGGCATCATTTACACAGTACACTGTTAGCATTTCAGGGAGGCTAGTTTAGTAAGAGCGTAGTTATGTGAGAGAAAAGTAGGAATTGTAAGCTGTAAATATGAAAAAGAAATTGCTGTCACTGTCAGGTGTAATTGGAAAGGTGTAAAGTAAGAGCCCAGAAGTGAAGGAAGAACCTTTTTCTAGGTTGTGGTATTGAGAAGAGGATTGAAGACAAGAGTTGGGAGTGTGTAAGTAGGATGAAAGACAGGATTACCATAACCCTGCTTTATTTAGTGGAATAATGCTGTAAATGGCTTGAAGTAGCCAAGTTTGGGAACTGGTAACCCTTTCCTTTGACCATGAGCAATTGCTGGAAGCTGCTACCATCTTGTCTTGCTGAAGTTTTTTCTGGCTCCATGAGATTTTTTTCCTGATCCATTGCAATCCTGCAGTTCTTGTCTGCTACTGGAGAAAGGTCTGAACAAAGCTCAGTACTGAGCTAACTATTATTTTATCATATGTAATGGTTATTTTTGCAATATGAGGTCTATCTAAGCTTATATGTTCCATGCAAGTGAGGACAGCATCTAGCAGTTAGAAGCTGTGGCAGCTTTGCAGTAGCACGTAGGGAATGGTTTGTCATATTAACTCTTGTTATCTGCTGGACAGCATTGAGCCTACTAACACTGTTTTCTTAAGGCTGTATCCAGTACTTCATCTGTAATCATTCAAGAAATTTGTTATCTGTGTGTATAGTGCCTCTCCAAATCTTTGTTTTTAGACTCAGCTGCTTTCTGCAGCGATATATTCCACTGGCTGTCAGTCCAACATTGGTTAAGAGTTTCCCTTTCTCCACTCCCACTGTGCACGATGCTCCCCCCAAAACTGGTCAAAATATGATCTAGAAGCCAATACCACTTTGGTTCAGCTGTCACCAGACTTACAACTTTTGAAGCACAGCATGAACTCCTGACCAGTAACAAGAGCAGAAGGGTGGAGTGAGGCAGTCCAGACAATTTTTCTCTAGGTAGCCGGACTGTATTTCTCTATTTCATAAGGCAATGGCATTCTTGGTTTTGCATATGATGTTATTGACCTGCTAATTCTCTCTTGACAGAGCAGCAATGTTTCCTACTAAATCCCTAAGTGCTATCAAGTTTGATCTTCCCTGAATTAGTTACATTTCCTGTCAGTTCTGTAGCTTTCCTCATGAAGAAATCTAATTACAGAAAACTCATTGCTTAGAATCACAGTAATGTCAGTACCATTTATGTACTATTTCTACTGCAGTTAACAACTCAAAATACCCCATAATAAATAGTAGTGCAATTTACTTCAAGTAAGGACTTCTAGTAAAAGCTACGATTGTCAGGAGGCTCTGTTAAGTATCTGGAAGTAAAGTCTTTTAAGCAGATGCTGATTGTTCATGAAAAGCAAAAGTTAAGTATTTTTCACCAACTGAAAGTTGTCTGCTTTTCAGGTTATTTTATTTTGTTTTTGTCTCTTTCTGCTAATGCAACTTGTCTTCACAGTATTTGAGTACATTTCACAGCTAAACAGAATATTAGTGAATATTCTTTCTATCTGTAATTCTAGGCTGTCAGCTGCTGTTTTCAGAAGCTGCAAGCCAGAAACAAGGCTTGTATTTCTCTAGAAAGTGGCTGACATTGATGCAAATGGATGACACTAAAAAAACAATACACATCATGGCAGCATTAATGTTTTATCCTCACAGCAAGCCTTGCCTTGAGCTAAGGTGAAGTTGTTAGTCTGAATTTGCTCATGGAAAACTGTGATGCAGAGACTAAGTGACTTGGCCGTATATTCTTGAGAAATCCTGAGTAGGAAAATGAATCTGCATCTCCCAAATTTAGCACTTCAACAACTTTAGTCTTACTTGGTCTGGACTGTGCTTTCCTTCTATGCTCAGTTAAGGTTAGATTTGGGAGCTGAAAGGTGCACTATGAAGACCATTCAAAACAGTTTTTGCACTTGTCCATGCTAATGGTCCAAACACAGGTCTCAGTGAAAGCAATTTTATGATTGACCATTCTCTTTTCAGGCAAAATGCACTAGCCCAAGAAGAAGGCTTTTGGAGGATAGGCTTTTACCAAGACCTGACTATTATTTTGTCTGATAATGCTTTGGGAGTCTTTTTAAACTTTGAAAATCTATAGGAATTGTAAATGTGAAGGAAACATTGGGTACAACGAGAGATTGTATTGAAGGGGGGGAATGTTCCTTTCCAGGAGGCTTTGCACAGTCTTCTGAGGTGGAACGTACAGTCTGCTTTCCTGAAGGTGCTGCCTTGCCTCTCAGGCTGCTGTAGACCTGCAGGGGAAAGATGAGCTAGAATCAGCTGCTTTGCAACCTTACTCAGAAAATTGCAAAGTACGCCAGTTTAATGGCACAATGTCCACTAGTCTACAGTATTTGCATTGTCACAGTCCTCTCAACACACGAAAGGTTTCAAATTCCACTTTTTAGGGTTGTATCTTCTGGCAAGCCCATGAATGCAGATGCTGCACCACAACAATCTGTGCGGGGGAAAAAAGCGTACTTTGTGAGCAGACATTTAACCTGTTCAGTCTTTTCTGCTTTCAATTCACCTAAACCAGTTCTCTGTTGAAAATGCACTGATGTGAAAACAGTTTCATTGTCCTAGACTGACCTCCAAATCTTCGTATGGTCATCTGTGAGGCTGGAGTTTGACATCAAGAGCTACCGTGTTCCAGGTTGCTGAGGCAAGAGTGAAGAGCCTTGCTTAGTCAGCTGGGCCTCATTATCTCCCAAGTAATCCATTGTTAAGCAGAGAGAGGTGAGCCAGCTGCTTAGGGCTAGCCTGTGTGGGTAGAGTGTATGGGTTTTGTATGCCAGCATGCAGGACTTGAGAGTGGGCTGTAATGTGTTTTAGCATGTTTTATATACACCTGGGAGTTATTGCTGTTCTATGCAAATTTTGAGGGGAAGAAATTTAGGCAAGGATTTGTGCTGTGTCTCGAAGGAGGAGTGTGTATCTGTCAGCAAAAATTAATTTAGCAAGCTGGGGAACAATTTGACCTTCTTCTAGGGGGAGGGAGGCCATGGGAGGCAGGCTTCTGTTTCTCTAATTTTGCTGGCTCAGAAGTACCACAATCCAGTGACCTTGTGGCATACTGTCTGCAGAACTCAAGGACTGAAGCTATGTAGAGGCTCATATTGGTCCTCTCCCGTTTGGGTTCCTCCACTGGATCATGACACAGCTTGTACTGTTCCTGTTGTGGGCCAATTGGATATCTCAGTGGTATGTCTGGCAGCCACGTGCTTTTCATGTTCTTCCGTCTCTCTCCCATCATGATCTCCTGGTTTTGCTCTCTCCTGCACCATTTTCCTTTTTGTCTGCATAGCTTTGTGAGCTGTTTCTGGGTTTTTAGCCTTGTTGGCTAATGATTTGACAGGCAAGGGTATGCAAGCATAAGATAACTCTTGCAGAATAGGACCTGTATCTCCTTAGATATTTGAGTATGGCTCAGAGCTCCTAAGCCCAGCCTCCCCAGCTTGCTAAAACTCTTCATTAGTGCTGTATGGTTTTTGTACTTCACTTCTAGAAATGGTGGATGTCTTGCATAGTTTCTTCTACGTCCTGCTGATTGGGAGACTTCTGCAAGGATCCTTATCTTCCTACAGATGTCAGACAGTCTGGCTTATCTCTGAACTCCCATGAAGCTCTTGACAGCAGTCTCTAGTCTTCTTTAACAATTCTGTGTATATGAAAGCCTTAGTCTTGACAGATGACTATTATACCCTAAAATGACTTAAAATCTCTATCCTTATGTTGTACAAGCAGCTGCTAACAAATCACTCATGTTAAAAGCTTTTCTACATGATGCTGTTTCTACTAAAACACAGGACTGATTTTCTCCAGCACAGGAGTGTGGGTGTGTTTGTATGTACATGTGTGTTTACATAAGTCTCTGATATTTCTGAAGGCCCTGAATAACATCTGAGATGAGCCCCTCCCAGGTTAAAATCACAGCTGCATGTAAAGAGGTTTGGGCTCTCCCTGGTTCAGTTCACAGCAGTTTAAAACACAGTATTTCTATCTTACAAATCTCTGCAGCTCTTGGACTAATGCAGGAGAAGGTTAACTGTCACCTGCAAGGCAGAGTAAACCGTGCGCAGCAGTGTGCGCAGCAGTGTGACAATGATTGATCCTTGCTTGACTCCTCTTGTATCAAATAAACATCCTGAAGATACCTTAAGAGGAATAGGTTAGTTGATCACTAGTCAAATGTCCTAGAAATTATTCTGTGCTCCTTTGGAAGATAGCACACAGGGAGTTGATGGGGAAACTTTACTTGAAGGAGACTTCTTCTGCAAAACGACTGATTTTTTTTAAAGAATGGCTCTTATCTATAGTTATGGTTATTGGTTCTGTATCTAGGTCTACCCAAATGTCAGAGTTTGAGACCAGACGTACCAAACTAACTTCTCCGTTAGACATGAAGGGAAAACGAGTAATTTCTGAGAAGGACCTAAGAAGGCCTGCCATTTTGGTTTTGCACCATGGTAGAATGCAGAAAGCAATGAATTCTGTGCTACTGGGTACTCTGCAGACATAAGAAATGACAGCCGTTTTTCCTAAATAATGTTGCAGCACGTTGCTATTGCTGTTCAGATATACTAGTAGTGCAACAAGAAAGCAGAATGCATGTTTTAGAGGTGGGTTGCATTTACTTTTCTCTGAAGCTCAGAGAATCAGAAGAAACTGACAAACTTCATGTAGAACAGAAGTGTTGCCCCCTGTGAAGAATTTTGTTGGGTAAAGATGCCCAGGATATAGCAGCAGAGGTAGTGCATTGGTTTTTATTGATCTACAGTAAGATTTGTATAGACTTCAGTGAATGTTGTTGAAGATTGCTAAAGAATTTAACACTTGAAGCTGCTATAAAGATCTCTGCAAGAAATATTTGTGCTCAGTACTCACTTTAAGTGCAGGGGAAAGGACTTCACTAACATGTTAAGATACTATTTGCTGAAATCACTAGTTTTTTTTCTTCTTATCAAGCAGATGTTAGAGTGGCTGCATGCTTAAATTTCTCTTTTGTGAGCTGTTAGGAAGGGGAGGGTATGGTTTCTTTGCTGGTCTTGGTCTAAATCCTTCTTTGTTTTTTGGTTGCTTGTGCAGTATCTATTACAAAGGAACTATGGCTGAGGCTTTCAGCTGCTGCACCAATGTAAAAGCCTTGCTGGGTCTCTGCTCAGGGTGCCTTGATTTGAAGTATTGGCTGGTGCAATCAGTTTCATTTTCCTGAATGAATGCTGTGCTTTTCAGAAAGATTTTTGAGTTGTCCCAGGGATGTCTCTGGCTGAGTTACTGTCTCAGAGCTCAAAGAAAGAAATGATCTCAGGCAAGAAAGAAAGCCTCCTTTGACCATGGAATAAGAAAAGCTTTCAGGACCTCACTGTATCATCACTGGAGACTAAACTTCTTGGTGGTATGTGGTGTAAGATGGTATATAGTGGGTATAAGACTAATAAATATTAGTATAAGAGTATAAAAGAAGTTCTTAAAAATAAATCATGCATTTAAAACAGTTGCTTTTACAGTATTAAGTTGGATGGTACAAGTAGAGGCGTGCTACTAATGAGTGTCCTAATGACATGACCTGCAGAGACTGGATGTGTCTGAACTGGCCTGCATGATCTAGAATAAGGAGGTATACAATCTGATGCTTCAGGAGCGGGGAGGGAGGACTGTGGCGTTCTGTTCCTGCTGCTCTTCTGTGATGTGTTCTACAACCATAAGATGATGATATTGGGCTTTAATCTTCTATAAAATTTACAGTATATCTGGAAGTTACAAGAATTTTCGAATTCTGTGATAGTACTTGACAAATTTATTATTTCTTGCACATAAGTGGAACACACAACCCATAAATGGGGGGGGGGGGGGAATGTCCTTGTGGAAACCATTTAAGTTCTACAGTACAATACCTATTGGACAGTGTGGTAAAGATGTCCCAAAGTAGACTTCAGAAAGAAAAAAGAAAGCAGTAGGGTAGCTAGAGGAAGGGAGTATGATGTTTAAGAGCTTGCAAAGAGAAGAGATCACCTAGCTGTTAGGAGAATTAATAACAACTACTAAATGATAATTGAATAAGTCAAGCCAGAGCAGGGCTACTTAAAATGTTTAGGTCAGATGTATCAGTTTGCCCATAGGACAGCAGATATGTGCAAGAAAATGTGTTTATGCTTGCAAAAGAAGACTTAAATTCTAATTAACTCTGTGCTGAGTAGCAGTAGGTACCTTGATGATACAGTGTAATAGTCACCATGCGATATTTTGCATGTGTACACAGCATGTTTAGCTTGCAACTTATTGATTGGGAATACTTACCATTGTTTAATGCACTGAGCATTGCCCGAGTGTGTCTGTCTTCAAGAATTCCATTAGTTAATACTTCACTAACTTCTTGCTGCTTCATATGCTTTTTTCTGTGTGTTGCTAGTCTAGCATCCATTTCTTTTCTGTTTTAGAGAACCACATTTAATTGTAATAGTGAGGGAATGCAGTCCTAGGTTAAACACAGTGCTGAAGATGCTTAATTGTCAATCTGGAAGCACTACTAAACTCAGGATGATTTTCAGCTTCTTACCCATCTATATTTACAGAGCTAGTGGGTACATGCTTTGCATTACAGGCAGGGATAAAGCTTCCAGCTGAGATGAATTTCTTATTCAAGTTCTTCAGTATGTATGTAAAAGATCCTTGCAGCATTTGAGCTAAGTTCTTTCCTAGCTGAAGTAGCATATTAGGCAGCATATTTCATGTAGTCATTGTTTTGACTGCCAGGCCTCTAACCAGAGTCATTGAACAGAGGGAATGTAATTGAATAAGCCAGACAATGTCCCTGTACTGCTGCCTCCTGATAAGTCAGTACAGGCATTACAGTGACAGACAGCCTGTGTAGTACCATTGCCATCCACACACACATTATAGCCTATTATTAAACTGCTTGCTACAGCTGCATGCTAAACTGTTACACATAAATTTCATTGTATACTGAGCACTGAAATGTTTTTTCCCCTGTGAGCCTGAAACGTCCATGGCAGATGGATGAGGATGTTGGCAGCATCTTATATTTCTGCATCTACCTGCTCAGTAATTTGATCCATCGTTATGGATAGACTGCTATGTAAAGGCTAGAGAGACTTGAACTTAATGTAATCTGTTGTTGCTCAGGACCCTGTAAGTACTGGCAATCTTTCTAGACTGCAAGTCGGATACTTACCTGCAATGGAGGTTTCTGCATTCCTCACTTCTTGCCTTCAAGATAATTTGATTTTAATGACCAAAATTTAACGCCCCTGGTAAAACTGTGACCCTTAGTCTGCTTATTGGTTGCCCCCTGCACATTCCTTCTGGCCTCCTCTTCACACTGTCCCTCACTTGCTTAGATGTGGAAATTATCTGCAGCTCTTCATGGGGCTATTGCAGTGGGCCAGTTTCTGCTTTGTTCTACTGTTCAAGACTGTAAACTTCAGGATTTTACAGGCAGCCAATGCCCTCATAATCAAATCTGGCTTTGCCACTTGTCTCTGTGGTCCTTGGGGTTTGTATGCATAACAGATGGGATTTGGGAACCGGAGCCAGGTATGTTGCAGACAGAAAAAGACAGCACTGCCCCGACTTGTCCGAGTAGGTTTTGCAGTGCCGGTACTTAGAAGAAGCAAGTGCCTGATTCTCCTGCTGAAGTAGATCCTGCCTAGATGGCAGAACTAGAATTTCTTGAGGGGACAAAGCTGAAGAACCTGTGACTCATTGAAACCTTAATTTCTTACTGTCATTGTCCCAGGAGTGGAAATTGTGTCAAGATTATGATGCTTTAGGAGGAGGGAAAAGAGCCAGCTGCACTCAACCAGGGTGCTAAAAAGCCATTAACCCTGGGTGACAGGAATTTCTGTAAGGCTCCCCTGAGGAGTAACCCTTTGAAAGGAGAAGCTTGGGGCAATGTAAAGCTGAATTCCCACCTGTTATTTTTGAGAATGTGATGCTAACCTCTTTGCTGAAGCCCAAGAACTTAATGCTTCTGTGGTGAAATATCCTGTAGAAGCCTTAAGTTCCCTGGTCCAGGCTTTTACTTGTTATTGAGTGGCAGACCACCTTCTCAGTTTCCTTTTTAATAGGCTGCTAGCAGAATATGATATTGCTGTGCTGCTACTTGTAATAGTTTACTAGTTAAGCTCTGTCCTGGAGAATCTGTTCTGTTTCTATGTAACATTGAGCAAGTTGTGGCTACTAAAACACATTATTTAATAGATATTGTATCATTAGCTTTTTTTTTTAGTCTTCTGAAAGTTCTGCAGAAACAGTGCTTTGGTTATCTGTCACTTATAGTGCACCAAGCTGTTCATATCAATGGTTGCACGGATGTGAACTCCATCTGTCTGGAAGAAAACTACTGGGGATAATAACTTTTTTCTTCATCCAGTGTAAATGTTACCATACATTCATTATTGGGGAATGCAATTTTGAATAGCATGTTGCAGGACCATGTCCTTACAACTCTTGTAACAGTTGTAAAATTAGGATTTGCATCTGACCTGCTTCTGGGGAATGAAAGGACAATGATGCAGGCATGCCTGCATGACTTAGGAAGACATTGTGTCCCTGAGAAAACTTCGTTACAGACCATGTGGAGGTTTTAATTGATTAATATTAATCAGGCCTGTGAGCTTGTGCAAAAGCTAAAACTATCTTAACTGAAATTCCCATTGATCTTCTGCCTGCTTGATTATTTATATGTGATCTGGAAGAGGGTCACATTCTTATTGCTTATCTGACAAGGTGAAATGAGATTTATGCTATAACACTTCAAGATAGAAACCTTAAACAATGTCATCTTGTTTATGGATGTAGTATTGCCTATTTTTATGAAAACATGTGCCTCCAGGTCCTTAGGGGGAGTTATAGACACTCTTCTCTTGAAAACAATGCTAAAAAGATGGAGCTGTGATTTGATGTCAGGAGAATGCCATGGACTTCCTGAAGTGAAGAGGAATTACTTAGCAATTTTAGTGCATCACGTACTGTTGAAAGTGTGTGCACTTGTGTGCTGTAAAACATAGTTGCAGCTGCACAATCCACTCCATCAGACTGACTTCTGTGCTGAAAGCTAGTGTGAACTTGCAGCTATTGCTACTCTAGAATATTTTCTTAGGTGCTCCCATGAGTAAAGGGGGAAGGAAGGACTGACCTGCAAAGAGCTTTTGATGTTCCTGGTAACTGCTAATATGTGTGGTCTGTAAAATAGCCTTAGGTTTGCTTCTGTTTGCAGGGCAGGAGGTGGCATGTGCCCATCCCTGGTTTCACGGGGGGGGGGGGAAGCTACTCTGCATCTAATTCATTGATCTTTTTCCAGTATTGACTTGGTATGATAAAAAGCTTTTGCGCATCTGGAGTGAGACTGAACTGTGCATGCCAGAAAGCAGCAGAATTTTCTACAGCATGTTCTGGCTGCTGGGCTCCAAAGCTGAAGATCATGTCCTGCCCCAGTTTGGAATAATTTGTGATGCACCAGCATTCTACTCATGTTGCCTTTTCAGTGTTTTCATGTTCTTTTTGGAGTGTCTTCGTCATCTAATTTAAGTGAACCTCAGAATAAAAATGTAGGACAACAGGATTGGGCAGGAAATTGCTGAAAGATTATTCTGTTCTGTTGACTTGTTGCTTTCTCTTCATTTTATCTCACAGCTATTCTAGATAAACTACTCAGTATGAACTTGGGTACCTTCCAACACTGTGCCCTTCTACAGTCTAACCTTTACACTATGTAGGGGACAGGAACTGAGCCCTGACACTCCATTCTGCAGCAGTATCTCTAGGCCCTGCTAGAACATTAGAGACACACGCAGTCACTGAACAGAAATGACAACCATGTGATCTGCCTGTAAAAGGTTTGATAATGGGACACCTAAAAGGGGATGTGAGGAGGGCAGCTGCATGTTTAATACATAGGGGGTTTATCACAAAAACTTGGTAAATATTTTTATTAATTTCACTGGATAAATGGAGAATGCCACTGAGGTTGGTAACAGAAATTAACTAGCTGTTAGGTAACACCAACACCTCCTGGTAGCTGGGCATTTTGATACTTCCTCATCTCCAAGGTGTCTGCATGTTCCTGTATATCTGTCCTCTCAGCTTATCCACAAGTCTTCTGAGCACTTCTTGTCAATAAAAGCCACCTAGTTGCTGCCTGTTTTCTCTTTCCAATCTAGGGTGTATTTTGCAAGACAAAGGAGCAAAGCTGTAGTTGTATGTGCAATGGTATAGCTGAGGCTAGACACCCTACTAACCTCTTCTGCCCTTGAAATCTGTGAAACAGTATGAACTTACACAGCTCCAGAGAATTGCTGTTTTATTTATAGTGTTCTTGGATATTCATGAAACGCAATGCTTACAATTACCTCAGAAGGCCAGCAACCAAGCAATCAGTGGCACTGCTTGAACATAGGCAAAAGTAGTTACCAATTTTATCTTTCTATTCACAATTTACTTTGCAGGCCTTTTTTGCTGATTGCACAGCAAAGACAAGAAGGGCTGGTCACTCAAAACATTTTCAGAATATAAAGCTATGTAATGAAAGAACAGACGGTACTCCCATTTCTTCCCCTCTTCACAGGAGCTATTAAAACCAGATATGCACATACAACTTCAGTAAAGACAAGCTAAATCATAAGAAATTAGAATCATAGAATATCCCAGGTTGGAAGGGATTCATAAGGATCATAGCATCCAGCTCCTGGCTGCACACAGGAACACCCAAAACTCAGACCACGTGTCTGGGAATGTTGTCCAAGTGCTTCTTGAGCTCCAGCAGGCTTGGTTCTGTGACTGCTGCCATGGGGAGCCTGTCCCAGTGCCTGACCACCCTCTGCATGCAGAACCTTTTCCTAACATCCAGCCTGACCCCCCCCCCCTCGGGTCCTGTCGCTGTCCCCAGAGAGCAGAGCTCAGCACCTGCCCCTCCGCTCCCCTCGTGAGGGAGCTGCAGGCCGCCATGAGGCCTCCCCTCGGCCTGCTCTGCTCTGGGCTGAACAAACCAAGGGCCCGCAGCCGCTCCTCATATGTCTTCCCCTCTGGACCCTAGACCCATGCTTGACGAAGCTCAAGCATGCTAGCTCCTTAAACTTTTTTCCTATGGAATAGAGCATAAGGTAATGCTATTATCAAAAACCAGATCTGAACTTCCAGCTTACTGGAAGCAATAAAACCTTTCGCCCATCCCTTGAGCTGTCCAGTCATCTCAGGGATGGCTATCAAAGCCTCAGGGAGGGAGGAATAACTTAGTCACGACTGAGGTTTATTTCTGGGGCATGCTTTGGCATATATCAAGTTAGACCTTGGAGAATTAAACTGATTTAATCCACCATTAGCGATCTTGCTTGGGAAGTAAATTAATGCTGTCTGAGGACTGCTGGGCAAGGACGCATCTATGTGTTTAAATTTAGTAATGTCTTTCTACTAGTGACAGCAGCTGTCAGAACTGATACGCCCTTCCTGCGACTATGAATTGTTTTTTGTCTTCTACATTCTGGTTATTTAGAGTGCTTTATAGTGTCAGACAGATTGGACAACTGTAAGCTGGTTCTCTGTTACCCTTTAGAGAAACTTGTTGTCCCCTAAAAAATGGTTACAGTGTAAGCGATAATTCACTGAAATGTGCAGACTGAAACGTGAAGCTGATCTGAAGATCATTGCTATGTTATATACTTATGAACTGGAAGTACTTTCCCGAGATGGGCCTAGAGCGCAGGTTTTGCTCACATCCAAACTCCTCAAGGTTTAGAAAAATTCCAGCGAGTCAAATGAGTTTCTTGTATGTGACAGGCAGAGGTACAAACTAAAGACTGAAATTTACCTCAGTTTATGGCTTTTTTTAGTTACCTCATGGAAGCTGAGATGAACGTCAAAGTTAAGTTAGCATCCTCTTATGCAAGACACCTGATGATATAGCTTGCAGGCTGCACTCTGAGTTAATTAAAACTCAGTTTTGAAACTCAGTTAAGTGAGAAATTAAAAGGTGAAGGAAGAATAGATGTGATATGAGAAAATTTTCATAAGGGATAATTAATTAAGGAAATCAAGTAGAATTCACCTGTGCAAGTTCAGAGTAGTGCTACTACAGAGGAAAGATCGTTTGACCACAAGTGTCCAGTGTGAGAGAAGGGGCAGGTGAGGCAAGTGCATGACCAGCTCAAGTATTTTTCTTGCTCAGGAGGGGTGGGGTTGGAAAAACGAAGGACTTAGTGAAAGAGGGGGGGGCTTAAGTTTGCAATATTGTGTTTATTTTTTCTTTACCCTCTTCATGCATCTTCCAATTTCACTGGTGTTTGTGTTCCTTACAGGGTCTCATTCTACTGCAAGGCAATCATGTGAACGAGCTGCCACCTAATCCTGATGAACCAGGAAAGCATCTTTTTGAAATTGCCCCAGGTAGGCCAACATTTCCTTCTATTTTGTACTTAACATCAGTGAGCTGCGTGGCTCACTGTATTGACACACTAGTGAAATTGTCTAGACCAATTTGTGGAATAGGACTTGACAGACTTCTTTACTGTGGTAATCTTTGTTTTCGATGCAACTGCTGCTGTGATACCTCACGAAAATAGTAGTTGAGATGCATTGTGCCCCTTGATTTTTCAGGGGTACACCTTGCCTGGGGTGCTGTGTGGTCTCAATTTGTTGTGTTTTTCTGATTGTTATATTTTGTGGTAGGAGCTAATGCACAAAACTTATGGAAAAGAGGTATGCAGTATTCGGATGTAATTTCTTTTCTATGTATTCTCCTGCTCTTTCACAAATTGGTAATAGGAGCGTTGAGAGAGAGACCATTTTTTTGGACAAAAAGTATACAAAGCTTTTCAAATTATTTTGCCTAAACGTTTTTTTTTTGTGTATGATATTATATGTGTATATTTTTGTTATTATTTTGTGTAAACGTTTCCTAGCTCCGGAGTATGTTCTGAGTTCCTTGTTGCAGCCTAGAAGCAATTGTACTTCACTTTATTCAGGTCCAATTGTGTCTGGGTGAGGATTGTTCCTGTGCATAGACTTGAAGGCAACAAATTTTGGGGGGTAGTTTCAGGTGGTAAGATCTGCAGAGAAGAAAGCTGCTGCACTGCTAGCAGTGTTAGACAAGAGGAGTGGCAAAGACAAGCCCAGGCAAGTCTCTCCACAGCTGTCTACCAATATCTGAAGACTGAGTTGCTGAAAGCAAGGTGGGAGATGGAGTTGACTGGGCTAAAAATTGAGTGCGCTGATTCAGTCATGCTTTCACTTCATGTCCGTTTTCTCTTGCATGGACTAGCTTCTGTGTTTCTTAATGTTGTCTGTCTCCCCGTGGTGTTGGTGCTGTTGATGGAATAGATTTTTATTTTTATTTTTTTTTAAAAAAGGCAGTTCAATGTAACTACTTTCAAACAGAATAGGCAATGCAGGGGACACTTGTCCCCATATTTGAATGCTGCTGTTGAGGAGGCAGATGTACATTTACTTGCACGTTAGGGTCTCTCTTCTTGTCACCTAATCAGGGTGGACTTAAAATGCCCATGTTATACGCTCTTTTTAACACAGTATCAGTCAATGGAAGAAGAATGGGTGGTACTGAAAGGCTTTGAATTACACCAGCAGGCAGGGTTTTGCAATAACTGTCAGAGCATTCTGTTTGACACACAAGAAGCTCCTTGGGGAGAAGAGATTTTTATTTTTTTTCTCTTCCTTATCGCTGCACGTTATCTGTTAATGCTCCCTTTTTCATATACTGTTCCATGCCTTCATAGCCTGGGCTGCACAAACAGCGTGCATTGGGCTCAGTGTTGATTACGTGGAATGTCTCTTAGACAGTGGTATTCACGGCTTGAAAGTGACAGATCTTATGCACCACTTCACAAAGATCGTGCACTATACTATCGTAGCAGTACTGTGGACTTGGGCTGTGAAAGCACTTGGGTTTTTGTGGTTGTGAATGATCCTATGTGTTATGGCAGTAAAGAGAAACAGTTAACTGACTCACTGTCTCAGTTGAGTATCCTGCAGATTTGCGTTTTGCCCTTTGGTTCTAGTTAGATAAATTGGCATTCTTCACTTCTTGCCCAGCCCATCAGGTTTTATTTCTGTAGACTACAAAAGAATGGTCCTGAACCACAAGTGGCTGTTGCTTCAGTGGAGTTGATAAAAACAATGCCATGTGGCTACTTGAAAGAGGGTATCCAAAGGGGTGGAAAAAAGCAGTGCTTCACAGCGTGGTTGCGAGTCCCAGGACATGTGTGTTCAGCTTGCCTTTTTGACAAGAAAAACTACTTGCTCTTAGTGAACCACTGTTCTGCCTGCAAAATTCAGATGTATTCCCTACCTTGTGGAGCTAAATCTATTCATGTATGTAGGGAGCTTATTTGCTACAAGGATAGGAAGTATTGAAAAGTGCTATAAATAACCAGTCGATACTCAATGTGACTCGGCACAGACGTCACTGGAGAATGTGGCCTGAAGAGTTTCCTATTCTCTTCACAGTACATTTATTCTGGTTTTGGCATAAATGCCTTTTCCTTTTTGCACGTCTTCTGAAATGACTGTGCTCTGTGTGGTTGCCAGCCTGCAGAACACCCACGTAGTGCACAGCTCATGGTTGGATGCCAGATAGGAAGGGGAGCACAAATGATCCTGTGGGACCAATAACATCTTCCATCAGTTCCCATCTTCCCTTGTGTTGTATGTATAGCCATGACCATATTGCTGCCTAACTGTGCCTCAGTTCTCCCAGTGTAAACTAGGACTATGTAGGTTCTGTAAGGATGACAGGATCTTTTAGTCTGTTTTAACGAAGTTGTGGAACTTGTGAATGCAAGCACATTCTATAGCTGTAAATACAAGTACGAGACTTTACTCTGCTTGTGAGCTGCTGAGCTTTAACAAAATTCAGAACAGTGCTGTGTTCCTAACAATGTTTCCATAGTGTCCTGTTATCAACTTAGCTGGCAAGGAGAGGCAGAGATCTGTCTTGTATCTCCTGGCAAGGAAGCGTCCCAAGCTTTGGACTATAGTACCAATTATCTCCAAAACCTGTTTAGTGTTTGATAGTTAGGGCTTTCAGCATCCTCATTGCCAGAACTGTTGCTTGGATCTTACCACCTTTTCTCTGCTGCAGGTTGTGTAAAGGCTGCCATTGGAGCTGCTTCCTCAGAGTGCAGGGACTAGATTAACAGCATGTCCTGCACTGTAAGAGAGCCTGTATTGATTTTCTGCTCAGTAACAAGAACTAATGATGGGCATTGTGTATTATTCATGTTTCATTGAGTTCATTTCTAAGCCGTATAGTGCAGCTGGGAGAAGGGTTAAGTGGGGACGTGAGAGACTGCAGAACAGTTCTACAGTCAAACCAGTGTTATATCTGGTGGCAGGACTTCCTGAAATACCTCCTTTGGCAGAGATGTTTTCTATTGTCTTTTATGGAGAAACTGTGCATTTTGAGATCCTTTTAAAGCTGTTCATACTTCCCTCACAACTCGTAGAATTCATAGGAGAATGGTAGGGTAAACTGTGGATACTTCACCAGTTGCTCTCATGTTCCAGGGCACTTTCGCAGGTTGGGGGAGGGATGTTTCTATAAAATTATCAGGGTGGTCTGAGGTCAGGTGCAAAGTTTTAATCAATTGGGGGTGATCATCACACATAGCAGCTGATATTTCAGGAAGAAAATAACCATTGTATGTTGCCTGGGCAAGGAGTCCAGATCCGGTAACAGAAACAGCAGCTGACTCTGAAATGCAGGGTAACCCCATGTGAATTCATGGTTGCTTTGCAGCCCATAGTAATCAGAGTGATGAAATGTGGTGTGTAAAACACACGGGGATTGATCTTTGAGAATGTCTTAGGGAAGTATTGGTGGCTTAAGTGCTCCTGATGTCTTATCTTTTAGGAAGTTGATGCTTTTAATGTTCTGTGGCAAATAGTCTGCCTAGTTTTAGTTCTCTGATGTCTGCAGCATTATGAGAGGAGATGCTCAAGTTCCTCTGCAGAATAAGATATTTTTTGATCTAATAACATTTTCGGAGTCAAGGGAGTGGTTTAAAAAAATAAAAAAAGGTTCAGAAGATAGGAGGTGAAAAGTGCTGTTTTCCAATAAGTAGGGCAGGGGTTATTACCAACTGAAAGGAGAATAGCTTTTCTTTGTAGAAAACTTGATGACCTAAGAAGATACTACTATTCTGCTCTAGAATAGGTTCAGTCAATCTTTTCACGAAGAGTGAGTAAGGAAAGATAGAAACATGAAAAAGAAACTTACCAGGGATGAGCCGGATGAGGGGTAGTTTTGCTTCATTTTTGACTCTGAAATCCTTCTAGAGCCCTTCAATCCTTCCTCTTGATGAAAGAAAATGTGTCCTTTTGTGTTTTTTTTGCAAACCGGTATGTTGTGATTGAAAGCAATCTTGCTGAAAAATTCCTGACCTGAAATCATGGTGCACATTGCCATGTCTCCTGGTCCCTGACAGCAGCTACTTCTGTTTCTTGCCACAGTGCTGTCTGCTGAGGTTAATAGTGACAGCTTTTAGCCAGGTCTGTATGTGAAAATAAGAGTATTGTGCAGTGTTGTGGTAAGTGTAATTTGATTTCACTGGAAACCACTGCTCAAGGGCTAGATCTTGCTTTTCCCCTTTCCTCTTGGCTTCTTCTCCATACCCTACCACATCCCTCATTTCAGCTGTTATGACTGAAAAAACAGTTCTCAAAGCAATCAGACTTCTGGTCGATCAAACCAAGTTTGATGAAAAATGCACTTTGGGGTTGCTTTTTGTGCTCCCTTTGAATAATGCTGCCAGCCCTCTCATTAATGAGGCAATTCAGTTTTCAGACCTGTTGTCTCAGGCTTTTTACGGACTTATCCAGAAAAAAGATGACTGCCTATGTTTGATTCACATTTAGAAGGTTATTTTCAAAGCTTTAGAAATCAGAGTTGTGGCATGATTTTCAATTAATTTTAAAGACTGAGCTCAATAAAGGCAGAGTTGGAAGATGGGAATCTTACAGGGATAGTTATCGTTGCCTACATGTTGTGCAAGGAGTCCACCAGGGTCGTTGGTAGTGTCTTACCGAGCAGTTGGAGTGGCAGCTTCTTTGTCTTGCCCCAGTAGGGTGAGCTCTGCAGTACACTTCTGTGTCCCAGGTGATCAACACCAATTAAGTTTTTCTGTGGCCTTTTTATCTCAGCTCCCTTTGGCATGGTGTGTAATGAAAATACCTGGAGGGGTAATTAGAAATTCAGACATTAAAGATCATTCTATATTATTCAGTGCAAATTGCAGTTCTAACTAACAGCAGGAAACTGAGTTTGCTGCTGGTAATTAATTTCTTCTACTGAAGCCTACGGCTCACAACTGACAGCCTACCTGGATATGTGATGTTGATATTAGAGGGTTTTATTTAGGCTTCTGGGCTTCAGCACTCTGCATATTGACTAGGGAAATGGCAAAGAAAGTAATTCTGGGACCTACTGAAGAGAATGAGACTATTATTTCAAAGGAACATTGTGGAAACACTTAGCAAATGAGAGTTTACGGACATCAGGGAGCATCTATGGCACTGTATTGACCTGTAGAAATAGGTTGATTGGTGTTGGTTTTGCAGGGAGCTACCATTGCCAATGTTTGACTTTTGTTTATTAAGGAGGGAGAAACTAAGATGTCTTCTCTGAACTGCCTTTATAAAGGTATGCCTAGCGCAATAAAACTGCATGTCTTTTTTTGCTGTTGTACAATCTGGAAACTGTTCTTTACTACTTTCCTTGTAGCTTGTGTTGAAGTCCTTCATGGTAGTCTTAGCACTAAGATAAGGCCAGATGCACCTGCTTGGCTTTTACTTGCTGCAGGGACTCTTTTTACATGCCAGATGAGTGCAGCCTGAGTCTCATTGGAAGTGTGCAACCTGTACTTCCATAATAAAAAATGCAGAAACTTTTGATACCTTGGCATATGTTCTGCTTGCTCCTTCTGCTCCTGAACACTAGATGGTGCTGGTACTTTCTGCCTTGTGTTTGGAAACGGTTATGGCATTATGTCCTGAATCGTCTGAATGTGAGTTAATCCTGAAAGAGGAAATCAGCCACTCCTAATTGTTCCTTGGTGTATCCTCAAAAGCAAAGCAACAAGCAAAAGAGTTCCCAAACAATGCTATTACCTGTGAGGCTAATGCTGTGCCCTGTAGATAGAATACAAAACAACATACATTTCTGCACATTTGTCCCACCACGAGCAGCTTACTCTGCTTGGATTCACAAGATACCACTGCAAGCTTAGAGGTGCACTCACAGGTGCCAAAATCAACAGTCCTTGAAAACACTCAAGTTCATGTTTTTTGCCTGTTGCACGTTAGGTTGATTTCCTGTGTACAGAAGAGCAAAGCACATTCTGTACAGGAATAGCTGTATGGGGAAGCCACTTGAACCTAGGCTCTTTTAGGTTAACATCCTGACCTGGGACATACTGGCTATTTTGTTGCATCTCTTGTGGACCACCACCACCAATACCACCACCACCACCCCTTTCTGGACATGATAAACATATTTTTCAGAATATATATCTTCAGATTTTTACAGTTTTAAGGAACCAGCATTTTGCCTCTTTTGCCTGAATGTGGGCATGAAGGAGTTTGATTAAACCTCCCACTGCATTGCACCTAAGGGATTTGTCTGAAAGATACTAATTGTCTTCTTCAGGGCAGCTTCTTTCCTATTCTACTATAATTCTGTTGTCTGCCTGAAAAAAAAAAAAAATCATGACCTGTTCAGACACTGACAATTTAACATCAATAGAAGCACCAAGGGGCAGCCAGTATTTTTAGGTTTGCTTTACAAATTGATTTGAGTTCAGCAGCTTTTATTTGGGAAAGTTAATGGAGACCCTGGCTTCACTCATGCAGACATTAGACACTAGCAACTCAAAGCTTCCACAGGCAAGGCGTCTCTTCTTACTGATAGCCTGATCCATACGTTCCCTGAAAGCTTGACTTACCATGTCACTGATGCATATTTCTGAAAAGAGCCTGAAAAAAGTGAAGTTTTGTCCTCTGAATTCATATAACCTTATTGATTTCAGAAATGTTGTATTAGGTCCAGTGGTGTATCTGTGTAACTAGACCAATACACTGTTGCCTACTTAAGGCAATGACTCATTGCTAGTTAAGGTCTTCAGACTGCATCCAGACTTTTGTACAGAGATGTTATGAGGTTCCTCTTCCACCTCAGGGCTGTGATGCTCTCTGATAGTTACAAATGTTTTGACTTACCTTATTTTATCAACTTAAAACATCTTGAAGGGCACTGGGAGGCACCTGCAGCCTGTAATTGCTTTTTTGCTTTGTGTTGTATTTTTTTTTCCTGCACCATATGTAATGCCCAAGGCCTATGTTTGCATTTGGCAAGCAAAAACGCTGCTTTGTGAAATAAACAAGATTGTTCCTTTGTTTCCTTAGAAGTGTTTGATCTACTCTGTTATGCTGTCTACATCCATCAGTGCTCTGGGACCCTGGGCAGTTGAAAGTGGTCCCGGAAATAGGCTGTGACAGCATGTGTTGTGCTGTCCTGGAATCTTCATCTCCAGGAGAAACTCTGCGTCTGATCTCTGATCAGTAGCATCTAGCTATCTGGAATGCAAGTGCTGGCTTTCAGCAAGGATGCTGGTTTTTACAACTTCAATTCCAACAGCATATGGCCTACTGGGGAAGGAGAATGAGGCTTAAGGGGTTTCATGAATAACTTTTTCTGCTAGTGGAGATAATTAAGACACAATCTCACTGTTGTTGAGCAGTTTTCCTTAACCCATTGTATTCAAGAAAGTCAAATATGTCTGCACAGCATTTTGTGTGGGCTGCCCTTTGGGTGTAGAAATGTGGCTCAGTGAGATGATGGCATGTTGTCTCTGGAATGTACAAGCCGTCATTTAATCTCATCAGGTTGGCCTTTTTAGTGCAAATTAGGTAAGATTTTGAGTTCTTCCTTCTGAGATGTTCCAGTGTAAGCTCTGAATATTCTGCCTTAAGGATAATATATTAAGCCCTAAGGCATGTGTGGTTAGCAGAGATACTTTTTTTAGCATTTCTGTGCAGGAACAGCTTTGTTCCATGAAGATATGATTATCAGTCTGTCAACAGGATCAATTATATAGTGCCTTCCCTATATTTCTTGCTAATTTGTCAGAAATCAAGTCTTCAACGCTGTCTAGAAGTTTGTGTGCTTTGATGCTGCTGTTGGGAGGTTAAGCTATGTTCTGTGCCAGAAGCAGCTGTGTTCCCATTTGTAAGAAGGATGGGTGAGTTCTCCGCACATTTTATGCCATGTTTGGGATGCCTCAGATAAAGATACTCTAGTACACTAGCATAATGAAGTAAAGTAAAATAAGGCATAATATATGGCAATGTAGTTCATAGGACCCATGAACGTGTAGGCTTTTGTTGGTTGTGTTAGCTAGAGATGCAGTTAGGTTTGTTCACCTTTTTCCGTAGGTTATTCCGGTGGCTGCATTCCTCTTGACTTTCTGCACTTGAGCTTTTAAAGGGTCAGCATGTCTGCTGAGTGTGTTTTCTTTAGCTCTGAGACTAGAAGTAAATAGCTGATTTTTGGGGTGATGGATGATGATTCTTTGAGGTTTTTCTTTTTTTTTTTTTTTTAAATGTTCTATGGATCCTGAAGCTGGCAGCAGATGCATGTGTATCTATTTGTGGAATTCATGCTGCTTTTGTGTTTGGTATAATAGCAGGAATAAAGAAAACATCTCTTCTTAAATGTAAAATTTCATGGACAAAGAACAAACTGAATTTCTTGTGTACCTGCTTCACTCCTGCTGTTGTCATCACAGAACTGCTGTAACATCTGTAGCATTTAATGACCTGTGGGTTTAGTCTGGTTTCATACCTGATTTGAGGTGCTGTGGATCTGATTTTCTGTGGTATGCAGCAGGTTCAGGATATGCAGAATATACAAACATCTTCCCCCCCACACTGTGGAACTGCATCAGTCACATTACATTCCTTAAAAATAGGGTAAGAAGCAGGAGTGGTCTTTAAACCAACTCTGGACAGCATGTAAGTAAGAAACCGAAGTATTTGTTCCCCAGAAGGGAATTCTGACATGCACACCAACCCTTATCTAAAGAACAGAGAGTGAAAACGCACTATATACTGACAAACCTGTTAGGCAGCACTGCTGATGTGACTAAGGTACCTGTTAGTGCTGGTAGCTTAACTGCTCTGGATAATATGCTGACTTGAAAATACCAGCTGGAAGTCATTCGAGGTGTAAAGGTAAGAAAAAGAAAACACACTTCCTTTTCACATGGCCCACACAAAAGCGTGGGGGAAGGAACAGAAAGCTGATAGTGTGCTGCTCCAGCATCCAAAAGAAATTCTAATTGGTAAACTGCTATCTGGTATGTTTATGAAACTGTTTCTTAGTGAATGATGCACTAATACCAGTTTGAAGTGGCAGCTGGCCTGCTGTCAAACAGCTGTGAGGATTCACATGCAAAACGTGAAGTGTTGTTTGTCTGAAATGCTTTAGGGATAACCAGTGTGCTATCAGTGAGAACCAGCTTGCACCAGGCTATCTAAACTTCATAGAGAGGAGGAGGAAATACAGCAAAGATGTATTGCTTAGGGCATAACATTGAAGATTTATTCTTTGTTAAATAAGTTGCCATGCTATAAAGTAAGAATAACTTAATGTTATGTTCTAAAAACTTTCTTTAGCCTTTGAATGCTACTTCAGTTATTTCCAAATAGTGATTAGGTATGATGAGTGGGGGAAGATTTGGGTGTCAAAGTGACTTATGTGCTTCTTATTAACGATTTTCAGATACTTATCCTACGCTCATGTCTGTGCTTAGCCTTACACTTGGGCAGGATCCTATTAACATGGCTGCCCACAAAATATATTCCACACTGGATCTTGTTCATGAGATTCTCTCGTGTTATGCAGGAAGTCAGAGCACGTCATAAAAAAGGTCCATCTTGGGCTTAATGTTTTCTCATAAACTTAAAAATATACTGTTGTGGTTTAACCCGGCTGGCAGCTAAACACCACACAGCCGTTCGCTCACCCTCTCCCCTCCCTCTCTGGGATGGGGGAGAGAAACGGGAAAGTGAAGTCGGTGAGTTGAGATAAAGACAGTTTATTAAGACAGGAATATAATAATAACAATAATAATAATAATAGTGATAATGATAATAGTATTAATAATAATAATGTGTAAAAAACAAGTGATGCACAATGCAATTGCTCACCACCCGCTGACCGATGCCCAGCCTATCCCCGAGCAGCCGGCCCCCCACCCCGGCCAGCCACCCCTATATATTGTTTAGCATGACGCCAGATGGTATGGAATACCCCTTTGGCCAGTTTGGGTCAGCTGTCCTGGGTCTGTCCCCTCCCAGCTCCTGCTGCACCCCCAGCCTGCTCGCTGGCAGGACAGAGCGAGAAGCCGAAAAGTCCTTGGCCTGGTGTAAACACTGCTCTGCAACAATTAAAACATCAGCATGTTATCAGCGCTCTTCTCATCCTAATCCAAAACATAGCACCCTACCAGCTACTAGGAGGAAAAATTAACTCTGTCCTAACTGGAACCAGGACAGATACAAATTACTGCAGGGAAGCAAGTTCATCTGACAGCTGAAATGCTGGCAATGCAGGTTGTGTACTTTCTGAAGGACCAGTGCAACACAAAAAAATGATAAAAATGTGAAATAAGCAAAACAATTTAGTTTCTCTGGGACAGCCAAGAGAGATGCTGACGTTAATCAACATAAAAGCAAAACGTATGCGATTTTATTACTACAAGGTGTCCCTGGAAAATGGAGTTGGAAAACTAAAGAAACTTGTGTGTTTTCAAATCAATAAATTATTAGAATCAGTCTCTTTCTGTCAATTCCTGTTATTCAAAGAAATTTATTCAGCGAGGGATGGATGTGGAATCTCTGGCACGTCCAGAATGTGTGGGTGTTGGTTTTGCTTTTGTTTTTTTGTTGTGTGTTGATGCAAGCTCTCCTAACAGATAGAATCCTGTAGATTCTTGAGTATTGGGTTTAGATGTTATTGCAGGACATTGGGTGTATTTTTTTCCTTTCTGACAGCTTTATGCTCTATGGTGGAAGTTAGTTCCACTGGATTAGAGTGACTTGAACAGAGCCTGTTGATCTGGTTTAAACATCTTTGGCTTGAAGGAGAGGTATTATAATTTTTATTGAGACCTAGTTACTAACCAGCATGGCTGTATTTCACCTGTCTATTGATTTGTTCTGGGAACAGTTTTAACTCCTTCTTAACCCGTGTATAGCTTCTCGGTAAGTCATGCATGAGCTTGTCATTTCTAAGGTATGCCTAGATGTGCACTCTATTATGTAGAGGACATCATGCCATTTTACGTTGCACTGCGTTAACAGAGCTGAGTTATGCCAGTACAGAACCCTTCAGCTCTGTGTTTATATTATCAACACTAGGAATGACTTTGGCTTTATTACTTTAGCAGTATGTTTCTAAACAGGTGTAAAATTGCAGATTTTGAAGAAAAGTACTCCTTGTGACCACAAGCACCTTGTGACCAAAGCTGTATTTTGAACCAACCTTTTTCCTCTTATTTTCAATAAAAAATTAAAAGGAGCAGAACATGGTGAGCACTGAGAACACTTACTGATGTGTGGTTAATTTGTGTTGAATTTAGTGGAGTTTTTTCTAAAGCCTCACAGCATCTCTACAGTACCTATGGCAGTGGGTTCTGCTCAAGATACTACTTTATAAAACAAAAGCAGTGAGGCAGCTGGGATCAGGACTATGTTCTGTTTAGTGTAGCATGCTCTGATAAGCATAATTTTCCTAATTTTCTTCAGGCACTGTAATTGAAGTGAATGTGACTTCTTCCATTAGGAAGACAAAGTTCAGGTCACTTATTATAGAAGTCTTCCTTTTAGCAGGCTGTTTACTTTCTCAAAGTTTGTCTCCCATCTCTGTTCTGGCAGGTGCACAGCCCAGTGCATACACATTCTTTCAAAGTCTGGCTTTGAATCTCAGCCAATGGAGGCAGATGTATTTGTATCTGCAGGATTAGGCAACGCGTTCTGCATCTATAAACCATTGCTCATCTCACTGAAGTCCACTTAAGATGTTGATATCCATGCCCCCACCTGGTACCAAAGATGCTGTATATCATGCTGAGCTCATGAAATACTGTTGTTAGTTCTGGGGGTTGGTTTTAATCATGAGGTGTCTGACTTGTGAAAACTTTGGGAAGGGTGTGTGTGAGATAATAAAGAAAAGAGCTATGAAATCAAAAGAATACCCTGTTAAAAGGGGGAGCCTCTATGAGGACATGAGGAAGGGCTGTGTTGTAACCAAATGTATATGCATTGTATTGAAAGGCAATTGTACAAGCTGTGTTTCCTTGGATTTGGTGTTTTGGATTTAATATTTATTTCTAGCTACACTGATGTGAGAATTCTCCCGCTCCAGAGGCCCCAAAGGCTCTGCTTTGAGACCATGTAGTTTGAATGTGAATCAGAGACAAAACTTTGCTTTCAGTTGTAATGCTAACAGCATCACAGATTTTGCCTTGGTCTCTATAGGTCCACTCTGTGTGCTTAACTGTTCTTCCCCTACGTGCTGTCAGTGGGGGCGAATTGTGCAAGAGCAGCTCTGGATGCAGGGCCGCTGGTGAGAAATGGTTATGATGCAGGGTGAGAGATGCTGAAGTCAGGCAGTGTGCTTACCTGCCACTGAAAGAAATGAAAGCACGGCAGTAAGTGCTGTCCTAGCATACTCCTTTAATCAGTGCACCCGTTCTTTCTGCTAACAAAAATGGAACAGTAAGGGCATCAGCTTTGCCAGGAGCAGGTGTGAAAGACTCATTAAAAAGGAGACTTTGTCCATGGACAAGGCTGACTGCTTGGGTTTTTTTGTGCTTCACCAGCACTTTAATGCCAGAACCCTAAAAGCATGCTGATGACTATGGGGCAAAGACCCTAAAGAGAGGAAGGGTTAGAGTTACAGTTACAGGATTTACCCTGTAGCACAATGTGGCTAAAGGTATATAGGAATTTACAGTGAAGCTTTCGTTGCTTGTTGTTGTTTGCGCCTAAAATTTCTCTGTTTTGAATTTGCTTAGAAGGCTGTGAGCTTTTCATGTACACCAGATGGTCCATTAGAATTTGCAGACTCTATTCATTTCTTTTTCATAGGATTCCTTTTCATTTCAACAAGTGTTTTAGGTTGGAGAGTGATTTTACTTGAATGGAAGGAATAAAGGAGGTGGACACCTGGGAATCTCTCTTAAAAATGGTCAATGCTATGGGAAAAAATGCCAAAATGCCAGTGCAAATTATTCAGCTGTAGCTCTCTGCTGGTATGACTTCAGGTGCTGAAGGTCACTTGGAAGTACAGCGATTGGAAGGAAGAGGAAGGGAATAGACACGGTCAACTCAGAATAATTTTTCATAAGTTCAGTATCTTGTGGCTTTCTGGACTGGAAACCATTTAATAAGACCAGGTTATATGTTCTGAAATGCTATTTGTGTCTCACCAGTTAGGTGACTTTTGATCTCGTGTTTTAAAATGCTTATTTCTTTAAGCCCATAATGCTTTTCTTAACATAAGTGTGCTGTATTAAAGGCCTAGCTTGTCTAAAGAGAATGCGTTGTATCACCTGGGAAAAGGAATGAGTGAACACAAAATTACGACGTAGCTAGCATGCAGTAATACCTCGTACAGTCTAGTGATATATGTTTGGTGCTAACTCACGTTCTTTTGTGGAAGAGCAAACTAACTGGAAATTCCTTTAAGCCATGAAGATCTGATTCTTCTGTCAGCAAGCTATTTTTCAGACTGTTACCAAGCTGGAGAAATGGAATTTGCAAAAACATTTCTTTCACAGTTTATGTTAAAGGCTTTAGAAGTGTGTATTTAGAGGGTTGGGCTTTTAGGGGTGGGGGATGATGGGGTCTGGAAGGGGAAGATGGTTTAGACTCCTACCATCTCAGGGTAAAGAAGTGTTGGGGGAGGTAGCATCTCACCTTATTACTAAATAATCTATCTAGTCTTAGGCACTTACAAGAGATGAAGTATGCCTTTAAGTGAGTTTTAATATTTGGATTTATATAAGCTAAGGTTGACTTTAATGTACTCATATACTCTTCTACGTGTGCTATTACATTACCAAAATACTCTTCCTGAGCCAGCAAGCAGTAGAAATTCTGTACTAGCTTGATATATTTTTAAATTCTTGGGTGGAGCAATAAGCTTCTGGAATGGCTTTTAAATTAACCTTTTTGAAGGCATCTTGAAATGCGTACGAACTGTTAAGTTAGCCAACTGAGTAGTGCTCTGCTACAATGTTAGCACCACAGGACACTGGTTTGGTGTAAAAAGCTTACTCAAATGGAAAAGGTGAGAGGCCAGCGGTGGACAAGAAATGCTGTCCTGAGTTTCTTGAAATGCCATCTTGATGTTTCCAGAGGAAAACAGGGAATTTGGCAGCTGCGTAAGGAAAAGAGCCATAGATCAGGAGTTGGAGGGACAGAGTTTTGTGAGATTTGCCAAAGCTGTTCTGTGTGTTGGGGCACCAGAGTGAGTGTGTGCTAAGATGTGCAGTGATGCTGGTTCTTTGCCTGACTTCCTGTAGTTGTGACAGGCTCTGAAGAAAATGCCGGTGTTCTCTCTCAGAAGGGATGTCTGAAGCAAAAGGGGGCTTGGCTTTACTCAGTTTTTTGTCTTTTCCAAAGCAACTGATGTCTTTTGCTGCCCCAGTAGGAGCCCGCTGCTCATCAGGCAAAACCTGTCTGTAGGTTGGAGATGGGTTTATAATGCCTGCAAAGACATCCACATGGCAAAGTAAGCTGCATTGTTGCTTTCATCAAATAGACATTGATGCTCTAATCGGATAAGTGTTGAGAAATGTTTTTCCCTATTACCCTGAGCAGATCCAGCCAGAGCTCTCCTGAATCACTGAAGGCAGCAGCATAGGTTGTCTGCCTAATATTCAGGGTGGATCTTCTGCTTTTGATTTTTACCTTTCAGTGCTACAGTGGTTAGCTTTGTTGCAAAACATCTAATTTGACCCCTTTTTACTCATTTTAACGAAAAAGCTTTCCAAAGCACACTCTTCTAGATGTTGCTGCTGAAATTCAGTCCTGTACAGCTCTTTTCTGACTCCTCTAGCCCGTGCATCCAATAAAGGAGAGCAATGGGGTTCTGTTACCTGGCAAGCTGGTTCTGCTTGAGTTTCACCATGTGTATGGGTAATCAACTAAAGGAATAAACTGGTTCGAATTTGACTTTTCACAAGAAAAAAACAACAAACCTCCCCATTTTACGAGAGCTTGAAGAGGAAGTCTATAGTTGATCAAATCCTTGACCTGGAGATCTTTGATAGGGAGAAATTCACAGTATAAATAACTTTGCAGTTCAAATGATAAAAGCTTTTATTGGCAAAACTTGAATAATTTTAACCCCATTCTTCTGGATTCACAGAATCACAGAATTGTGTAGGTTGGAAGAGACCTCCGAGATCACCCAGTCCAACCTCTGAGCTAACACTAACAAGTCCTCCACTAAACCATATCACTAAGCTCAACATCTAAACGTCTCTTAAAGATCTCCAGGGATGGTGACTCAACCACTTCCCTGGGCAGCCTATTCCAATGCCTAACAACCCTTTCAGTAAAGAAGTTCTTCCTAATATCCAACCTAAACCGCCCCTGGCACAACTTTAGCCCATATTTTTTTGAATATAGATATTAGTATAAATGGTCAGCTTTTCACTGGTGCGTCTGCTTTGCGCTGGCTGGCTGAGATCTGTTCTATATCAAGTGCAGATCGCCTGTTTTGTTATTAGTGATTCCAAGTGTTGCCAATATTTTTGTTCTTCAGACCAGTTTGTGCCTTCAGGGTTTTGAGAGAAAATTTTGTAATCTTTGTCTTGTGTCTAAACATTTGAAAAGCAGATTTTGCTCGGTTCTAGAGATGCAACTCTGACTTTTGTGATTTAGGAATCACAAAAGCCATTTGTTTCCTAGTAAGAGAATGAAAAATAAATGCCTTCAGCCATCAGTGAGCTATCACATCTGGAATGAATCACTGAAATAGAACAGTATATTACCCTACTCTTCCCCCCCCCCCCCCGAATATAAGTGTTTGGCTTAAATCTTTACTTCTGGTTTCCAGATCTTCAGCTTGGTCCTTAAATAGGAAAGTTCATTAGATACACAGCACTGTTTAGCAGCCAGCTTTCCTTTTTAGCGTAGAAGCCAATGCACTATCATATTTCTGAAAAAATGGGAGGGGGTATAAGCTTTAAATCAAGAATTTCAGATGGCAAAACTGGAGAGCTGTAGCTGGAATGAAGTGCACAGTAAATGGTTTTTTGTTTTGTTTTGTTTTTTAAGAAAAATTTAGGGCACTCGGTCTGTACCAGTTCATCTCACAGGGACTTGTTAAGTACTTGGTGGTTTTGAAAGATCACCCAAATTGCTTAGTACTTGGTTTCAAGATAGGTATAAAGCTCTGGGCTCCTGCTTTTGTAAATCTTTGCCTAAAGTTGGTATGTGCAGTTAAAGGCAAAGACATGCACCATTAACCATGCGTCTAAAAGGTCGAATTACTGAGAATTACTGAAATCCCACTTTGAACAGCTGCTGTGCAGAATGTTATGTACATTAACAGAAATGAGTCTTGGCATATTACCACAGATGAAGTGGGTTTTGTTGCTGGAGAGGTGTGAACATACCTACCCTATTTACTATAGCAATAGGGCAATACCTACTTGGAATTCTCAGTGTGTAAATATAAATACATTTTACATAATCATAATTGTGATTTGTGTGATCTAGACAGGTTTGGCCATCTCTGTGAAAGTCTTTTGTTGAGCATTCAAGTCCTTCATGGGATGAGTTTGTCAAGGCCTTAGGGTCTAGGATGAGAGTTTTTAGGGTTACGCTTAAGCAAAAATGACACAGGTGTGGCCTTGCCAGTGCTGAGCAGAGGGGAAGGGATCACCTCCTTTGATCTGTGGGCAATACTTCGCCTAGTGTAGCTCAGGATACCAGTAGCTTGCTTTCAGCAAGAGCACGTTGCTGGCTCACGTTTGTGGCTCATCTCAGCTGTTTCCATCTGGGACCAGTTAATTTCCTCTTGTAATGTAGCATAATCAGAAGAGTAGGCAAACTTGTCAGTTTTTCAATTTTCTTGAAAATAAAGGGAGTTTAGAATGCAATGCTTCATTTTATAAATATAAAAATCTGTAATGTGCTTTAGTGAAGCTGCCAGTTTGTTCAAAAGAATGTGTTTTACACCACAGCAGCCTCTAGTCATCAGTGAGAGGTGATGTGGTATGCAGCAGTCCCGAAACTTTTGAAATGTTCAAATTTCAGCAAGGTTTAGGTTATCGGGGGGGGGGGGGGGGGGGGGTGGGGGGCGGCTGTTGCTGTGAGGCATAGCACCCAGTAGCAGTCCCCAGGGGCCTGCTTTGGCTGCCAGGCTGGAACAGCTGGGGAGCAGAGAGCTCTCTCTGCACCTTTTATCTACCACAGATCCAACAGCATTGTTAGTAACTGCTTTGTGTGAGTTTTCAAGAACTCAGAAATCTTACCCCTGCCAAGGGGCTCTCTGGAGCTCGCTTTGTATGCTGTGCAGGAGCGTTGCCAGGAGAGCACACAGCCGCTCAGGCAGGTGCTGTATGCACCTCGTCTCTGAGAGCAGAAGTGTCTGCTGCTTTACAAGGGGAAGGTGACACTTTGCACAAGAGATGAATTTCAACTATTGACATTGATAAGTTTAGAGGAACAAGCTGGTACCAGCAAAGCCAGAATACCAGATTCATTCGGCTCTGCTGCAAGAATATATTGAGTTTCCTCTAACGTATTTGGTGGTGATTGGAAAGCTTTTCTGCCCAATTTCACTCTGCATGTTGTTTTTTTTTTTTTGTTAATTTTGTTTTTCTGCTAGGTAATGAATGTTCATAATATGGGATGGCTGTAAATGCACAGTAAGAGATGAACATTCTGCAGGGGGGACTCTGCAAGCACGTCATAGGCTTGTTTTTAAGGATGATGGGAGAGCTGGTAAGCGTTGATCCTTTATTCAGCTTCTAGCCTAGAAGAATTGGTTTGATCTCGAGACTGGGTGGAACATGTATAGGAGTAGGAGCTGCAGTCTTGTCAGTTCTCAGGTTCAGGTTCTTGTATTTGAACTATCCTTGAAGGTAGTTCCTTGTTACTCCCTCCTCCAACTTTTCTTTCAGTGCATCTCTTCCCTCCCACCCATACTGTAATTTGGGTGCACTGCACGCAGAGTGCTCTCGGAGCATTCTCCTCTACAGTGCCTGCCCTGGAAGGGGCTTTGTCATTCTGGCTCTTGCTTGTGACTTCAAACCTTACTGTGTGACCTATGCTCTGTATGCTGCTTGCCTGTGAGCTGCTGCCTGCAGCAAGGCCCCACACCTGTGCCACACCACTGTGAGACCTTGGTGCCTTCGGGGCTGTGGCTCTGCGGTCACAGGGTCCCTGCTGCTCTTGGGGAGGTGCTGCAGGGCCTCGAGAGCAAACACAGGGTCGGCGGAGACCTGGGAAACATCTGTTCTAGCGATACGGTTCTTTCTTATCCCAAAGCAAAGCTCTTATCTTGTCTTTGAGGCTAGTGCTTTAGTTGGGTTGATGCAATTAGGAGTGTTTAAACAAGCCTTCGGCATATGGCTGGAGCAGTGCTGACCTCGGCGAGAGCGCGAGGCCCCCATAGCGTGGTGCAGAGGCTGCTGGCGATGTGTGCTGAGTGTTTGCTCAGGGGGGAGCTTATGATAGGACCCCTTCCTGTGCTGACACAATTTTGCAAGAGGTGAAATGGCCCTTCCCGCAGCTCCTCGTGCACACCCACGACTTGCGTTTGGCATCCGCTGCCCTCCGGCCCCCTGGGAGCTCAAAGCTGCCGCCTGCCTGAGGCACGGGAGGGGAGCCCTGGGGCACCAGGGGACAGGGACCTGGACCTGGCCAAACGCCGCCCGGGGCCCGGAGGGGGGCTGCTGCAGGCCATGGGGCTGTGCTGCTGCCGAGGTAAGGAGCAGGCCTGGCTGGGGCTGCAGCGGGTGCAGAACCGGCAGCTGCTTGAGCAGGCGCAGTACGGTGGGGTGTGGGAGCCCTGTTCTCTGTGCTTAGAGCTCAGGCAGCGTCCATCCCTTTGAAGGGTGCCAAGCCATCTCCTGTGGCTCACTTAATAAAATGGGCTTGGTACCATCTCCAGGTGTGATCTTGCACTTGAAACTATTCATTTTTTCTTCTTTTTCTCTATTAAAAGGGGAAATGGAGCTCTCTTTTCCTTTATAAAAAGATTGCTCACATTGCTATAAGGTTCTTAGCCAACAGACTTTTTCCTCCTATGTTCTCTTTTATGTCAAGAAGGACTTCGATACCTTGTTGAGGGGTCGGGCTCCAAGGAGGCTGGCATGAGAGGTAATCAGGGCAGAGGCAGCGTCCCTGACACTGGATAAAAGGAGGATACTGTAATCCTGAAATGAATTTTTCCCTTTCAGGAGAGAGATCAGAAGTAGGGAAGGTCAGATAAAAGTGTATCTAGTAATTTAGTCTTTTATTGAGAATCTAGGGATAGTCAATTCAAAGTGGGATCTGATCAAGGTATCTTGTTCTTCCTTTTAGAGAGAGGCTCAGAACAGTCCTTGAGCAAAATTCCCTTGAATTTTGAAAATACGGAGGTTTTGGTTTGCTTCTTGTTTTAACCCATTGTGGAAGGGAGGTTTAGATGGGGAATTAATCTAATTGCTGCATAAATCCAGTCACCTCATTCACTTGAATGAAATTGTATTTAGAGTGGTGTGAGATCAGATTCTACCTGCTGATAACAAGAAGGGGATCTGAGTGTGCTTTCTCACACATGGCCCCGAACGTTGCTTCTATAACCAGTGGGTATTTCAGAGAACGTGCTGTGTTCATGCTCAAAAGAATGAAGTATGCTTGTGTCAGCTTTGTACTGCTGGGTAGACCTGCTGATGCTGGTGAAGCCACTCTGTTTTCTGTGAACAGATATAGGTATTTAAGCTGTACGTTTCTGTAGAACAACTGGCCTTAAATGTCCCAAAGTCTGCATGTGTAATACTAAAACATTTTGAGGTCTTCTTACAAGTCTAGCCCATTAATAGTGCCTGCTATGTTTTTATCTTATTTGGAATTTATATTTTTAAGCAACTCCTTTGAAATGGTGTAGATCTTTCCTCTGTTTTATACTTCTAACCCATGCAGAAGGTTCTCATTTGTTTCATGAAGTTCCTGGGTCTCCAGCTACATGAAACTTAGTAAATCTCAAGGTCAGTGTGACTTTGCTTTACCTTTAGCAAGGTAAAAAGGTTTCCCATGCTGGTTGGTCCCTCTGGAGGAAGGCCTGAAGTGCAAAACTGTGGTTTTTTGTTCCTAATTGGGACCAAGTAGATCTTTGTAGGATTTTGCTGAAACTCATATGTCCAATTGTACTTGACAGTAAGTTTATTTTCCACGTGCTTTTGAAATACTCTTAGATATTTAAAACATACAGAAGCTGCTGACTGGGGTCTCTCATGCTGCTCTCACAATGCTTTATTTCCATGGCTTCAGTGGAAGTTTTTTTCACCTCCTTGCTCTTGTGGCATCTTTACGCAGGAAGCACTTGTCCATGACTTTAGAGGATGGTTTGGTCTTTTGTTGCAATGACCTTCTGGCCGTGAGCTTCAACTAATCCTGCTCTGCTGTGGGAATCCTTTTGGTAGATGCAGGAGGAGAGGTGGTGCTGGAGGCCAAGGTACTGATAACAGCATGTTTCGGGTTATTGCATTTGCCCTATCAGCTCTTTGTCTCGATAGGCTTTTCGCACATCAGGCACAGATAGGGCTAACTGTCAAAGTAGATGGAGCAGATTCTGATCCTTAGAAGAACTGGCAAGTTGAAGCGTCGGTCTCCCTGAATGCAGCTGGCTGTCTGCAGCTCTCAGAGGCAAGCTTACTAAAGGGGTAGGAGCTGGGGGCTATTTGCTTTGTTTAACCTCAGAATGAAGTTGGAGTCTCCCCCCACCCCACTCTTCATTGAGGTCAGAGGGGAAACCAAAGACCTTGAAGAAGTTACCTTAATTGTGTTACTGGGGTAGAAACATCAAAACAGCAGAGGTAGGAAAAATTGACAGCAGAGGTGCAGGAATGGTTTCACTTCTGTCTCTGTAGCAAACTTGTCCTGTTGGCTAGGAAGTGTCAGACTCCTGTGCAGGAGTAATGAATTGCTCCTTTACTTTTTTGTTTAGATTCAGTGACTTACTGCATGCTAGATGATGAGGATTGCTGGCAAGGGGTTGGAATGGAACTAGCAATAAAGTCCTCCTACCTCAGCCACTGCTACTGTCAGCTCTTAAGAGCCTGGGCCAAACTGGAACCTGAAGCTGGTTGGGGAGCGTTTGCCACATCTCATTGTTGATTGCTCTACACTTACCTATTTCCTGAGCTTGCTTATGACACTGGGATTGTACTTCTCTTGGCATTTCTTACAATGATAGTCTGGCAATTGTTTCCATTAGATGACTACCCTGGCCACCAAAAAACAAACAAACCCCACAATTGCAGTGAAGCATTGCAAAGATTTCTGGTAAGTGACTTTCTGGTGATGCAGTGTAATCATGGTTGTAAGTGAATATTTTCTTTATGTTCTTTAACCTGGCCATCGGTTTGGGCTGCTCGGTTTAGCTCTTGGGGAGACCTGCATTAAAATGCGACTAAAAGACCAGCAAATTCCAAACTGGGGCAGACATGAAGGAAGAAGGAGAAACAAGTTTTCAGCCAAGCAGTATTTGCCCATTTGATCTTATCAGATGCCAGCTGCCGAGGAGTGCTTTCTGTTACAATTTTGTGCTTAGGAAGGTGCAAAGTCTGTAGGGCTTGCAAGAAAGGGAATGCTGGGAAAATGAGGCTTATCTGAGGTACAAAAGCTAGCTTTTTTTTTTTTTTTTTGGATGATGGTTGTGCTTTGTGTAAAAAGGAGTGTAAAGGGAACTCTTGAAAAACGCTGTTGTCTTTTGGGTGACCTTAATAACCTTCCATTGCTTGAACGAAAAGGCAGGGCTTTCACAGGAGACCATTCTTCAGAAACTTATCATTCATGATGAGTATAAAATGTATTTAACGTGTTCCAGTCTGCAATATTAAAACACCTTAGAAACATAGTTTTAGGAATCATAATGCTACTTCAGAGTTAAGAAAGTAATTTTCCTGTTTCGTTATTCCAAATAGTTTCTTCTATGTACTTATTTTTGTGGATTATTTTTTAGCCTCCGTAGCAACTAAAAATGATACCTTCTAACAAAAGACCAGCATGGGTTGACTATTGTGTAGGTTTAGACTATAAGATTATACACTTGGCTCTCCCATGGACAGTTTGTTAGGCTTCACAGTCATGTGAAGCACACAATAGCACAGTTGCAGTATTTTAGAGCTGTGCAGACCCCAGATGAAAACGTGAATAAATAAACTTGTGTACTTGGTACTTTTGTGCACTTTACTCCCTACAAGAAACAGTTCGTTCTTTTGTGTGGTGGGACCCAACAGCCATGAGAACAGCAAATGTTATGGCAAGAACATACATCAGGTTAGTATACGGACTCGTTCCTTATTTCAGTAAGGTGATCAATGTGCACAATAACCATAGTAACAAAAAGGACTTGGGAGTCTTACGAGCTTTCATTTTGCATCTTTTTTGAAAACCCAAGATTGAACAAAGGAAAAAGAGGATTGGGATCTGTGGATGAGCACAGCAGAGAATGTCACTGGTGTGGGTCTGCAGCTGGTGTTCCCTTCTGTGGCTGACCCAAATGTGCTCGCCTCTCCTTTTTCAGTGTACCTGTAGTTAATAAGGGTGACATTTGGAGCATATGCCTTGAGAGGGCAGGGGTGGGACACAACTTCTCTTTGGTTGTTTTTGCTGAAACTCAAAAACTAAGTAGTAATTTCAAGTCTAAGGGACTTGTTTTAAAAAGAAATATTACCTTGAAGTTATCTAGTCAATTATCACACTTGTCTAATGTTTGTTTGTTTTTTTTTTTCTGTGACTGCTTCTGTCAATGAAAGCCAATGCTAACCTTTGACCTAACACAGCAGAGCTGGTGCTGTGTTAGGAGATGGAAAAGTGCTGTTAAGTAGTAGCAACCATACACGTTATGCTCCAAAGAGGGAAGAAATCAGCTGATAGTGTTTCAGAGGCTTAATCATATATTTGGTCTTATGTCTGATTTGCAGTCTGGTTTTTGGACTGATCATGGAAGATACTGGCTGGTTGCTAGGCAGAACCTGTTGCAGTTCTCTTGTTGGAACATTTCACTAAAAGACTTTAATCAGAAGTTGTATTCCTACAGCCTGTGGTTGCTGCAATTTGGAAACATGAATTTCAGTCAAAAAAAGGGTTATTTTTTTCCCTAAAATTAATACTTTGCACCCTGTACGAGTGCTGAGTACCTCTAGTTGTCATTGTAACCTAAGGAAGTAAATGTCACTTTGGGCTTTGTTGCACTGTGTCCTCCAAAAATCCGCACAAGGTGTATTAACTGGAGTGGGATACAGCCTTGAAGGGCAGGAAACGTGGGGCCAAAACCAGAAACAGAGCTGCTGAGATTCAGCAAAGGAATGGGCCGCTGTCTGTATATAAAAACAGGGAATTGTGGAATATGGCTATGTGGAGGGTAGCTGTGCAGAGGCTTTTAACCTGTAACAGCTACATTAGTTGAGATGCTTAAGCATCTTTCCCTTGCGAACAGCCTGGGTGCCCCTTCTATGAACTGCCTTGTATAGATTAAATTGCCTGCTGTGCTTAATCTGTATACAGCTGAAGCTAACACCTGAAGGCTTGATATTGATAGCATCTGCTGTATTCACAACCTCTGGCTCCTATTTACTGTCAACAGTCATGTTACTTGTTGATCTAATTTCAGGCTCTCATGGTGGGAAAGCTCATAAAGGCAGCATGGACCCCTGCAGTGACATCACTTCTGCTCTCTGTTGCCACATCACTCACTTGTAACAGGGAAAACTTCCTAAACTGCATGACATGGGATGCCCTCTCCTCCAGCTTGTTTAGTATATAATCTGTTGTTTAGAGTATATAAAACTCTTATCTTTTTTTTTTTTTTTTTTTTTTTTTTTTACCTAAATACAGAGTCTCTACATCTATAAGGGCTTTCAGTATGTCACCCTACCCCAGGTAGAACTTGCGTTCGTTATTCTCAGGACTTGATGAAGTGTGCAAACCAGCCGTCATTTAATTAAATGTGCTGTGGTAAAGGCTTATTGATGCTGACATTGCTAATTCTGTTCCAAGGGGTTAATATTATTTAAAAACAAATGATTTCAAAAATAAAAAGGCATTACAGAGATCTGTACCTAGAGAAAACTTAGGACCTCTCCATTCTTGACCTACCATTGTATAAGCCTTTCTGACCTCAAGTGGCAGGTCCAAAGGTACAAAATCTCACTTTTATTAGACTATCTAGCTTTTACCTAGAATATCTGATACAGAGGTCTCCATGTGCAGCTTTGCAAAACAGTTGGATTATTATTTTTTAAAGAGTAGGCAAACTGAGGCATAGAGGAATAAGGTAGTTTGTTCAAGAACCCAACTGATGACTTGGTGCGTGCAAGTTTCAGGCAGCCAGACAATTATAGTTTCCTGCAGGCCATCCTATTCGTGGTTATTGCAGAAGTACCAACTGCCCAGATGCTCTTTAGATCCTGTTTTGTTATTTAATGCCTGTTAGCATGCTGAGGTTAGAGGTTCTCTGGCTGATGCAGCTTTATTTACTATTTTGCTCAACCTTCTCCATGAAGCTTTGGCCTGGAGGTGCAACTCAGTGTATGAAGCATTGGTAGAAAGTGTTTGTGTTCTTTAAATCCCCCTCTGGCTAATCAGGTCCACTGCTTAGTTTGCATGTGTAGATGCAGTCTTGTAGGTTATTTGGGGTTTTGTTTGACAATCTGAGCCATACAGTTTCAAGAGCTTATGCTTACAGCATCATAGGTATGGCAGGAACTGATGTTTTATGGAGTGCTGCCTTCTTTTCCTAACCATTGTCTTTACCTAAACATCACGAAACTTCTGGAGTATTTAAATATATGCAAGCAGTTGTCACCCATGTTGTGCAGGTGAAGATTGCCATAAAGAGCTTTTTTGTATTGAATTTGGGATGTTAAGTTGTTGTATCTAGAGAGATGTACAACATGCTAAATTTGGAGATACTTGACTGGACTTTCTGGCTGAAAAGCTTGAAATAAATTTCTAGGGCACTGGCTCTAGAAGTAGTTAGCTGCATTTTGTGTGGTGTCACGCTCGTTTTTAATTTGTATTTCTGTAATATCAACAAGCAACAGGAGAGGCCAGAGGCCAAGTGAAATTTAGTGATTGATATGAGCATTCAAAATAAATAAAGGATCAAATGCTGGTAGGGAAATATGGAGCTGTAAGAATTGCTTCAAGAGGTCCTGTGCTCAGCCTGAATTACATGCACGTAGGTTGTCTCAGATGAAATGCAGCTGGGTCTTAAACCGCTGAAGAAAAGTCCCCCGATGCAAGTAAGATTTCTATTCAGCTTCTTCAGGCAGTGCTGTTAGCAGACACTTTCTCCTAATGCTTTCATGAATCTTTTGTCAAAGTTTATTTTTCAGTGACAACTGTTATCATACTAGGAGATTAGCAGAAATCCCCACCTCCGACTCTTTGGTTTAAGCAGACCCACTGTTTTCTGTCTTTTCTACGAATTGCAGTCTAAATCTGTCATTCTTACTGTTCTCCACTGATCCTCAGCGATCTGTCTGTCCGCACCTCTGCCTGGCGTGCCAGCCCGGCTTGCCATGCTTGGGGAAACCTACTCAGGGCAGAGGACTGCAGAAAATCTCCTGGCACTGTTCATAAATTTCAAAATAAGTTACATTTCTGCAATAGTTCCATTATTGGTCTGTATTTGGTTCATGGTTCACTCTACTGAAAAGCTAAGCAAGGCAAGCATTTTTTTTCCATTATCTTAATTTTATGGTACAGGGAAGGAAAGAGACTTGGCAAATGCTACCTAGCAAATACTCAGGGAAATGAGAAAATGAATTCTTGTTTCCTGGTGAAAGTTTTGTTGCATAATTCGTTGTTTATTCTGTTACATTCCTGTATTCTACAAAAGTTCTTTTGGATCAGCCTGACATGACAGTGTGGTAAAACTTTCAGTGACTCAAAAAGTACACATTTTTATTGGAGATGGAATCAATTGTTTAATCTTCATGGAAAAACTTTACTTCAGATTAAAGGCATTTAAAATCTTTCTTTTTAAAAGAAAACCTACTGTAAACTTTTTAAAAACTTATTTAATTTTCAATCATGAATTCAGTTCTCAGGTGTCCTGTAGTAATCTCCATTAACACAAAGCACCTAAATATTACCTTTCAGCAATTTTTCAATTAGTTCTGTCACTTGTAATTTTGTCCTAGATCTGAAGAAGTTGGTGGAACAGTGGAGTTAAGAAAATATTTGTCATGCTGCATCTGTGGCTTTTTTTTTTTTTTTTTTCCTAGAAGAAAGATCCACCAGACAGTGCTCCTGAGGCCTAAAGGGAGATTTTTAAAAATTGGATGCAGGCACGTGCTATGTGGCTAACTGTGGTTGTGCGGGCTCCTCCACTGCAGAGGTGCTCAGCACCCTGCAGACACTCATAAATAACTGAGCAATTGGGAATCAAAGCAGGCTGGATACTTTATGTCCAACTGCTTCTCCAGCCCACATATCCAGTTGGCCTGGAGCTTTTATGTTGCTATATAGATAAATAATGGTATTTTTGAAAGCAAGTTACAGGTAAATAATCAGCTTTTGTTGAGTGGGGTGCTGCAGAACTTGTTGAGTGTATATAAATGAAATGAAGGAGATGTCTGTTCTTTTAACCAGCCTATGAAGCGGAGAAGAACCCTCTATAGCAGCACGCGAGAGCTCATCAAAGAGGGGGTGTTTAGAGAAATGTGGTGGTTGGAAGCTGGCGTGGCAGGCTTTTTTTTTTTTTTTAATGAATAAAAAAAGCACAGGCAACCCATAATTTGTGTACCAGGTGCTATTGTCAGACAGATCGAGAAAGTAAGGGAACCTATGCTTCTAACTTTCTAACCAGGAGGAATGAAAGGTTTGATCTTTCTTTCCCAAACAAGCTATGGGTTACTCTGGAAGCAGGGTGAATCTTACCTGTGCAAGTCAAAATGTTGCTGAGGGTATGTTGGTGGTTTCTTCTCTTGCTGCTTCTCTCAAGACATCCTGGGAAACAGCCTCCAGGCTTGCTGCAGTTTGGTACGTCCTGCAGGTATCGGTCAACAGAAGGGATTGTAAAAAGCAGCCTTGTTTGTGTTGCAGTCTCAGTGAATGGCTGTCTTGTTGTAACTTGGACTTGGTTGCTGACTGTAGCATTTAATGCATCAGTTTCATACACTAAGAACAGCTGTGCTTGTTGTTATCAAGTGGTTTTATTGTAATTAATATTTCATACTTTGCTCAAAAGTTAACGCTGAACGCCTTGCATCTGTTGTAGACTATCACATTGCTGTGAGCAGCTGCTGTAAGCTGAAGGGTCTTTCAGATGAGTTACTGCCAGTGTTTAGGGATGTAACTAATTTAACAACAAAAACAAACCCTCTGTTTGTTGAATATTTATTGTTGGGATAATAAACAACACTACTTTGACTTTTATTTATTCTAAGGAAGTATAATGTTAAATTGCTAGCAAATATAAATCTAGCAACAACAAAAATGGGTAACAATATTTTTAGGGAACGATGATATCTAAGGATTTGAACATCCTGTTTTGACTTTCACAAAGTTGTCCTACGACATAATGTAGGTGATTATATGACAATTAATTCCATATAAGAAAGAATGTTGCTTTAAAATGGGGAATCCCCCTCACACCTCCCCCAAAATCCATTTCCATAAGGCAGGCTTTTCCAGCATCTGAATAGAGTAAGACTTAAAGCAGTGCTTTTTCTGTTATAATTTGGGTGAGAAAATGGACTGGAGTTTGCTGGAGTTTGACTCCATAGAGAAGACAAGACTGTCGTCTTGCTTTTATGGGAATTTCTTGGCTTAAGAAGTCGGTGGTAGAGAGAGCTCACAGTGTGCTCGCTCTGGCAGAGGCTTTGACAAAAGCTGTGATCAAGTCAGCCTGGCCCAGTAAGATCAAAGCTGATGAATTTCACTACTGCTGTGCGGGCAGTTGAGGTTGCAGGAGAGGCTCCCTGCCCTCCTTGGCTTTGCAACAAAAATGTTCTCTAAGCTTTTTGTGTGTGTGCTGACATCTCAGTAAAAATGAATATTCGGTCTTGCTGTACCGTCAGGTTTAATGAACTGAGCAAGTGAATCTGGTGGGGAGCTTAGAAATGAATGAGATGAGCTGTTTCAAAATCGCCCTGTAAATTAACTAGTAAATCTATAAAAAGGCCATTACAATTCAGCTGGGAAGTGTGATATATGCGCCAGTTCATTGGCAGGCCGTGATGCTGAGCTGGCGATGGAGGCCAGGCAGTCCCCGGCAGTATGCAGTACGGCCGGCGCTTCCCAGTAATTCCAGGTGTGGATCATCTTGGCCACACGTCCCTGCAACAGGACCAACTGTGAGAGAAGTGGATTGGTCCCTGGTCCCTGTACTGGTAATATGAGGATGTGAGAGAAACGCCTGCATCAACCATCTTGCAGGGATGCACAGCAACTGCTTAGCAAACTGCTGCTGTCTAAATGAGAAATGAAAGACCGTGTGTCACCGTGCCTTTTTCACTGATGTTCTTGCCATTGAGATGCTATGGACAAAGACTAGAATTAGAGAGAGGGGAAGGAAGTTCAGTGGTTAGAGCACTGGTTTGGGAGACCCGCATTTAGTACCCTATAGGTTTAGTACCTAAATTACAACTACCTAAAAACCTGAGTTATGGAAAAATTATGTCTTGCTTACAAAATAAAATAATGTTGTTTTCTCCCATTGTTTTGAGTGATCTGCCAAAATCCAAGGCTTCAGAAGGTGGTTTTGACTGTGAATTGGGTGTGTTCTTTAAGTGATCTTGATTTTTTTTTTTTTGCTTTAAAAAAACACTACTGAAGTCATTTCCTTAAACATAGTGAAAATGGACAACAGTAGGGCACTTCTCTGCCATGATCTAATGCTCTAGGGTGTTAATTGCTCAAGAATCTCTCTCTCAGTTCCTGCTCATAGTTCCAGTTCCCTTCACTGATTCTCTGAATCTATTGTATGCAGCCTACAGTCAGTGGCCAGCCCTCTGCCTGAGTAATTGGCGAAACCCCTTACGCCATACTGCTAAATTCAGGTCTGGTTATTTAATGTGATGATATGCCCCCACACTTCCTAGCTGTTAATTTTTTTTGTAGGATGGTGTTATTTACCTTTTACTGTTAGACTCTATAGTGCTTATCCCGTGACTTTATTAGAGCAATGGTTGTTTTGAATCCCTGTCAGCACTAACTGCACTTGCTTTTGGGATGGAGCCTTTCTTGTCCTGTGGCAGCTGCTGTCCTGTGCACCCCAGGCTGCCCCTGGTGATGCTCAGCCTGGACTCTGGGGCTCCAATAGGAAAGTAAGTTTGCAGTAGTGGTATGCCCAGTTTGCTCCCTGCCACACTCTTCTGCCTGGGGTGCTTCCACCTAGAGCTGATCTGGTCACAGCATGAAGTGCAAGGACGAGAAATACAGAGCAGTCAGTCCCTTGAGGAAAGCCCTTGCCGATCTTTTCCATTTCATCATTGCCTCCTCTTGCTCTGTGAGGGCTGCTTTCCTTCCAGCACACGGGGCCTCTTCCTGAGGTTCAACCACTTAAGCACCTCCTGAAAGAGGTGGAATCAGCGGCTTCACTCCCATTGACCAAAGCATGTAGGTCTTTTGTGTCTAGCTCTTGAAGTAAAGCTTTGAAAAAATCAGTGTTTTGGCTTTCTGTGTGGGAAAATCAGTGTGTGCCAACGTGTGCGCCGTGCTGATTAGCCCACTGGGTCAGACACCCCTCAGCAGCACCGAGTCGGACTGAAGGATAGTGGGAGGGAGGGCTTTGGCTCCATCAATCCCTTTCTGTCTGCAGCTCTCAGGAATGCTGAGAAATCATATGCAGCATTGTTCCCCTCGGCATATTCTCATGTGCTTTGTCCAGCCTGGCTGTAAGCAATTCAAGTGACAGGCATCCAGTACTCCCTTGGGAGGCAAAAAATAGTTTAACCATCACTGTAGGGAAGAGAACAAGATTCCAAGGAAATGAGGGGAATCTGCTTGAAAACAGCAGCGATGTGAGGGGGCCCTTAGATGTTACTCTCACGGGTTTATGAGTCTGAGCCAGGGATGTGCTTGGGCTGTTTTTTGCCTGCTGCCACTGGCATTGACTTAGAGCCTTGCTATATGCTTCTGTTTTACATTGTAATTTGCTTCCATTTCGATTCTGGACATCCAGTATTGGCGTATAAGTGGTGAGAGACTTCAGGAGGGAGGCACAGAGTGGGGGTGGGACTGGAATTCTCCCCTTGAAGCAAGGGGACTCTGCTAGTTGAGAGGTTTCTTGGGCAGGGGCTGGAAGGGTTCCTGAGCACCGTACTGGAGAGATGCTTTGTGGATTACTGCTTTTCAGCATCCTGGTTCCACGCTTACTAATACTAGATGTGTGTTAGCTGGCGGTATAAATGTCATCCTGGTCCACAGGACCAATTCAGCGGTGTTTATATCTGATGAGGCAGAGCAAGCACATAGCAGGGTTTTAGTCAAGCACTTTATGCCTTGTATGGTCTGTGGGAGCAGACAGTGCCTGTTTTGATGTCATTGTCTTTGAGAAGTTTGCCCTTTCATAATATTGTAATATATCTGAACGTGGCAGACAGAATTGGCACCCTGGTTTTGCACTATACATCTGCAGTGTTTTCTGATACGATAGAATATGCCCTAAGACCTGCTTTGCTGTCTCATAGGACAGTAGTCTTACAAGTCTCTTGGCATTGCCCAGTCTACAACTCCATATTCTCCTGACTGTGCGTGCTATCAAGCCACTCATGTGAGTTCATCGTCTAATTGCAACATTTGTTCCATGCACAGCATCCCAATAATTTATCCATACTGAGCTGTTCAACCCCTTGGAAACCTGGGCTGTTGTTACTGGCAGGCTTGGATAGCCCAGGGAGAGCTTGTGAATCATTGCCTTTCATTTCCATGATGCTGTAGGTGAGTGAGTGGTTAGATTGTAGGATGGAACAATGAGCGTGTGAATGTGGGAATACAGGTAAACCTTTGGAAGTTCTTGGTTTCTGCTGAACAAAAGTAAAGTGCGCTGTGATTTCTGGGCATGATTTTGAAGTTGTTTTACTCCCCTCGCATCTTGGGCTCTCAGCACTACTTTCTGAATTATCTGAAACAGAAGGAAAATCATACTTGAAAAAAATCTGTGCAGGAGTAGCCTTTCTCTGACAATGGGTAAAACAAAGCATGATCAAGGCTTGTTTTCTCTGTCAGTTCAGTTTCCCTGGACAGAACCCTTGCTGAGCTGTTAATTATTGAATTATCTAAGTCTGTTGTTTTCTTTTTCCTGAGAACGTAGCAGTTGCTAGACTGGATCTGACCCAAGCTCTGGTATTCTGTCTCTGACAGTGGCTAGCACCAGATGTCTCTGAAGTGAATGGGCTCTGCAGCAGCAGGTGGGAGCTAATCTACCCCTACGCTAGGTTTTATCATGTTTTTTTAAATAGCTAGAGATAACTTAAGCTCTGGAAAAGATGGTTTAATATTTCTGCCAAATGTCTGTTGTTATAGTGAAATCATTCTGGATAGCCTTACTAGTACTAGGAATTTACAGTTCTTTCGAGTTACAATTTTTTGGTGCTTTCTTCATTCTTTTTTCTTAGTTTGCCTCAAAAGTCCTTTTTTCCCATGGTGGCACAAGGGGAAAACGTGCTCCTGTTTACTGAACTGTGTCCCTTCCTCCACTGGCCCTTCCTGGCTCCTCAGGGAATTCATAACTTTTTTTTTTTTTGAAAGAGCAGTTTTTGTCCTTGAAGCCACTGCAGCTGCAGTGATAGTGAAAGCGTTGCTTGCTATTCACTGTTCTTGGAGAGGTGGCTCTGCTGAACAGTGTTAACCTGGTGTTGCCTAAATGCAGCCTGGCTGTTTGTGGAAGTACAGGAGACTTCGACTCCTCTTGTCTTCTGTCAGCTGGAGTTCAGTAAAAATAGTTCAATTTCTGCAAATGTGACATCCGTATTTTACAGAACGGAAAACAGAGGCAGAGACCAAGTATGTAATTTGGTCACTGGTCATGACTGTAGGAGAAAGTTCAGCTGGGATTTGAGCCAGGGAGCATGGTTTCTCAGATTCACTAATGGGCAATAATTCTTCAAAGAGAAGTCTGGTTTTGAGTCCTCGATTATGACAGTGCAGCTAAATACCGAGCACTGGATGATATGTGAACCACCAAGTCTGAGACTTGTCTAGGTAGCTTCACTAACACTGAGCACCACCCAAATGTCATCACCTGGTGTAGTTCAGATTCAGGTTCCAGCAGGACCTATTTTGTAGCAAACTTTAACTCAAGTGGTTGCCCTACAATTACTGGTGAATTTCCTGGCATGGGCAGCTTGAACAATGACTTAAATTTTCAGAGCTTCTTTGCTTGAGGAGACCTCCTGCAGCAGCTGTAAATCTGCAGTTGTTGACTGCTCCATTGTTTCAGAGCAAAGTAAAGGTAGAAAATATATCATGCTTCGTATTTTTACAGTCTTTTGGCCATGGTCAGAAATAATTCAGATGGGAGTGCAGGTCTTGTCTATTCCTGTGTTACAGATGAGGTTGCTGAGAAATTAAAGGACTGACCTTCAGAAATGCGGAGTTCAGAATGCCCTCTGAAGTCAGTGGGAGGTATTGAGGGCATGACAGCTCTGAAAAATCAAGACCTAAGTGACTCACTGAAAGTTGGGTGACATGCCCTTAGCAAAGTGTGGGAGAAAACTTGGGACTTCTGTCATCCAGAATAAATCAACATTACATAGTCTGTCCAGTAAAATGTGCTTAAATGCAGTGCTGATAGATGTCTTAACCTTATGCTTTGCTGGATCACAATGCAGGTTTGTTTCTGTCTGCTCAGTTGCAGAAGGAATGCAGAACCCCCAAAGGAAAGAGAAGTCAATGAAAACTTCTGTAGACTAATCTAAACAAGTCTCTTTGCTGTCCTCGAGAATCAAAAGGTGCACAGACTGTTCATTCACACGGTGAATATGTGGGATAAGTTTTGATTAAATTAAATATACTGAAACATTTCTTCTTAAATAGCAATAATGCTCCAGGGGTCTTGGTGTTCTTTTGTCCTGGAATGCTGAGAAAGTTTTGTATTGAAGTGAAAACCTCCTGAAATAATTTGCTTTTGTTCAGTTTTAATTTCCTTCATACTGTGCATAAAAAAATCCTTTCTGGGTTAAGGTGTAACATTGCTCTGAGCAATAATTTAATACCACCAGGGTAGGTGGCAATCCATGAAGGCAATGCCACTGGGTGAGCTGGATAAGGCACAGAATATAGTTGAAAACAGATCCAGCGGCTTATAGCGCAGTGGTTTTTGCTTCCCCTCTTTTCTTTTTGCTACTTGCAATCTAATTGCATCAGTGTGGTGTTAGAACAGAGCAGTACTGCTGTGCGGGGCACAGAATGATCTGTGCACGCAGCTTCTTGACAAAACCTTTGCTGCTCTTAGCCTTCTGTGTGAGCCACAGAGCTTTGGGATGCTATATTCATCGTCCCAGGGGGCAGAGCTTTCTGGTCCAAACCCGTGTCATTTAGTAGCACGGTAGATGGATTTATCCTTGGTCAGTCTTAAGCGAAAGCCATTGTTAAGACAGCAGTTGCCAGTTATTACTGCCTGGCTCCCAGTGAGAGAGCGGGGCTTGATGACAGGTTGGGAGGATGTGGCAGTCTCAGCAGCAAGTGCGTTATTCACACTGGGTGGTTGATATTTTAGTGGTTTCCTAAAAGACGTGCGCCTTCAGCTGTGGCTAGTGTTCAATACTGATTCTATAGCAAATATTCTTTATGTGAATAAATGTCTCTGTCATCATCAAAGCCAGGGTTCTGAGGCCTAGTAATCTGATTTAAAAATAATCATAGAAAGGAGCATCTCCCTTAAGGTGTAATAGGGCAGGCATGATTTTCTTGTATAGGTTTCTCCTGAGGAGGGGTTGGTGAGTTCTGATATCGGTGCCCAGTGTCAGCATGTTGTGCCCTGCCCAGTCAGCTCTCTGAGGAATAATTCCAGTAGTTTCTATTCTGGCAGCCTTGTTGTTCTGTTCCAAACCCTGGTTGCTGATTGTAATCTGTAAGAACTAGGTAATAGCTTTCGACTGAGGTGTCCGTCAGGGGCTTCTCCTCAGGGAGTTTCATAATTACTACCACTTAATGTTTTGTGAGGTGTGTGCTGAGCTAGTCCTGGTTGCCATACAGAATTCAGCAGCCATGAGAGCTTTCAGAAATGGCTTTAAAAAAAAAAATTGCCTTGTGCTTTCTGCATCACTAGGTGAGGATGAATGTCAGAAGGAAGGGCAGGGGAAGCCAAACATTGGTTAATTTTTTGCAGCATGTGAAGAATGGCATAGAACCAGCTTATACCCCAAATGAGCTGTGGTAATGGCTTTTTCTGTCACTGGTACTGGCATTTCTATACCTTCTATAGATGTGTGGCAGCATCAAAGCAGACATTCTTTTTCTACAAATTGATGGGTATGCTCAAAATTTGAGCGTACCTCTATTTTTATCCATTGTTTTGTCCAAAACAAAGGGAGAAGCTTCCTTGTATAGCCTCTGCAAGCACAAACAGAGAATTTATAAAAGCATGTGAAGTCTCTGATGTTCCTCCGAATGTGTTGGAGGGTTTTCTCTACAGAATGGTGTGGTAAAGAAAGATGGTGGTTTCGGGGGTAGGGTAGAATCCAACTCTCTCCCACAGGTTGTTGCTCTTGGCAGAAAGTTGGATCTGGTTCTCTTCAGAGCAAAGAAAGCGTTGTGATCACTGGCTATCAACTTGGTGCATCTTAAACTACTGAGGTATGATAGCTTATAGATGTGTCTCTCTCTGGTGGGCATACAAATGAAAATGTGTAAGCTGAAGGCCATGTAATGGTATGTTAATGAGTCTCCCCTAACTGTGCAGACCTCTAGAGCAGGGCTGGTAGCTGCAGAAACGTGCTGACCTGATGGTAGGACCATCCAGAGCCACCTCTGTTGTTGCCTGTTTCTTTGAGGCCAAAACTTTTTACAGTAACTGCTCAGTGATATGAGGGCACGGAGACATTGCCTCAGCATGGAGGAGGTAGTCATGTACATCTTTCCGGACTCATCTAAACGTGCAGGAGGCATTCCAAAAAAGCAGACATTGATTTTGAATGGGCTCACTCTCTGTAGTGTTGATCTTTATTACTATGGCTTGTTTTAAAGTCACTTTGAACTAGAGAGCCTATTTGGATTTCTTTGGCTAGGGATAGTCTGGTTTTTATCCTTTTAGTGGCTTGTTTCCAGGAAAGTCAAGGTTAATAACCACGATGCTCCTCCAGAGCTGCTACTTGCTGAAATGAGGCACCATTTAAGGACAGTACATAAATTCTGCTAATCTAAAGTGTCCTAGGATGGGGATAGTTGAAATAGCTTCGGTGAAGCTCCGGGGTTTTTTTTTCCACATGAAGCATTTTCAGCCCTTGGTGGTATTGACAGTGTTGTAAAGAGCTCTGCTAGCAAAGTCATCCTGGTGCTGCAAGGTGGTGCTTGGTGGTGTGGGCCTGCTCACAGTCTGCTAATGGAGGTGGATTTTATACTGTCACAATTAGGAAAGAGGTGTGTTCCCTTCTGCTGCTTCTAAATACTCATTCCCTTCACTTTCACAGTTGGGTTTGTGGAAAAGAAAAGCCAACACGTTTTCAGTGCTAAGTATCGGGCTATTTAAAATGTATGGCCTCCTCTTACTTTATAGTTTCTGTAATTTCTTAATCAGTTATTGCATCTGGGTAATTTAAAGTGCCATGTGAGTGCTAGCTGTCATTATATTGATGTTATCCTAATGGACTGGCTGGTTTGCCTATATGCAAGTAGCTGCTGCTGTGGGGAACTGAACAGACCCAGCAGTGCTTCATGATCAGAGGGCTGAGGGGCTGATTTCTGGAAAAATGGTGAAAATAGAGGAATATTTCTGCAGGCCCTACAACACCTTATACACTCTGCTCTAGAGGTTAAGACTTAGCCCAAGTTAGGCCAAAAAGAGATGTTGAAGACAAGACACCTGGAAGGGATAAGTGTGCTGTACATGTCACTTTTGGATGCTGAAGTCACTGCTTGCACTCTCTAGATCAAACTGGTTCAGCTAATGAGAGGTTACAAAAATTATGCTAAAGGTTAGTTCAAAGTGACAAATTAGGTAGTCTTTATGTGACAGTGAAAGAAGGGTGCTGCCTTCAGGTACTGTTCCCGTGGTGTTAAATTTGTGTTTGCACTGAGGTCCTCTCTTGCAGCTGGCTTAAAGTCTTGTTAGGCTTCAACTGTGATTTCTACCAGACTGGTCGCCTCTTAGTTACATGCCTGTTAGACAGGACACAGGTTTTCTGGTGTCACTTGCTCCATGTTGGGAGCCAAAAGCTGCAGCGGTACAGCTCTTCCGAGCATTGTGCTGGGCTGGTTGCTGCTGTCCTGAAGGACAATCCTTACTTTTCTGTAGGACAGAGATCTTCCTAAGGATCTCTGATGCCAATCTAAGGTTAGAAGTTGCAAGTCCAGACAGTCATGAAAGTGTTTATTGTTCATATGGTTCTCATGCTGTTTGCTTGTAGTGAAGCTTTCCTACACAGTGCGTGGAGAATATAAGGTCATCTGTAATGACATTCCAGTCTCATAGGAGACCTTTAGATCAACAATTTGAATACTTAGCACATATGCCTTATATAAAGGAAGGAAAGCATGAAGCAGTTATGCCTGAGGTATGTTGTTCTTGTCTGCTTTGTTTAATTCTTTCAGTGAATCTCCATGGTTAAGTCAAAATTCTTTATCCAGCCAATGGCCCTCATTGCTCTATTTACACTGGATTGCTTTCTTTCTCTTTGCTACTCATTTCAAAAGCATTTGAAGGAAATTGAATGTTATCATTTAGGTTTTTAGAAGAAAAAAAATTCCACCTAGCGTAAAACCTATAAACTGCAAGCTGTGGACAGTAGAATAAAATTGTCATTGAAAGTAACATGTTAATTTGTTCTTGAGCATAAAAATACTATCTTTTAGAGACTAAACTGCATCTAGGACCTGAAGGATGAACTTTATTTTCAGTCATTGGCTTGATTCAGTCATCTGTAGGCTGTTGGCAGTTGCAGTCATTTAAAGATGCGTCTGTCCCTGTTGCGATACCCTTGTTTCTGAATTCCAATTTTCAAGGGCATGTTGGATTAGCTTGACTAATGAATGCACCTAATCGAGGGGACTTGGCATTGGACATAGCTAATCCAAAATAGGGGAAACAGAGCAGGCGTAATGTAACCTTTGTGAGGACAGACTCATTCTTCTTTTGAAATGCATGTCATGAAAAGACCATTCCTGTTACAGGTGTTGACATGCCGTGGTTCTTAAAATCCCCTTCTCGGAGATGCAATGGATGCTGAGGCTGGATCCTTTGCTTTGTCTGTTGCAGGGCAACAGAAGGAGTCTTGTATTCTGGTCTGTTCTCTGCAACTGCACGCAGAGACCATCCTTTGGTCCCTCTTTCCCACCTTCCTAGTATCTTTAGCCACCTGCTGCTGCTTTTACACATCATTAAATCTCATTCCTGCCAAAGATAGAAAAGCTTACAAGGGGATGAGATTTATATGATAGTGAGTACTGTTTACAGGGCAGTATCCTGGGGCAAATATCCAAGGAAGTGGTGTAAAACACGGCTATAAAAAAGGTAATATAGGAACTCAGAGTTCTGGTATCAGCACTTTGGTTCATGTGTCACTATTACAACTGAAAATACATCACTTTCCTGGAGCTGTACAGTCTGAATCAGAAAGCTATAGTCTTCTGGGTTTCTTTCTTTTCTTTCTTTCTTTTTTTTTTAATAAGTCCTAAATAATCTTCCATGATTCCATGTTGAGGTGTGTTGTGAACCTTTGTGTGTCAGACATACAGCTGTGCAACAGTTTCATACAACACAGACATTGTTCTTGCTTACTGTCCTGGCACTAGGCATTGGTGTCCTGCCAGATGCGGGCTGGGTACTACAACGTCAGCAGCAAAAATGAAGACTACACGCTTGATCTTTGAGTGACATTTTGAAGTTCTTATGTAATAGGAGGTAGCAAAGACTATATTGGAAGTTTAGGAGCTTTTTAAAGGAAAAAAGTCAGTCTGTCTTTGCCACAAGAGGGAGCACATGAGAAATGCTAGAAAGAGGAAACTGCACTGTGACAGTTCTGCCTTATATCTTCATTTTAGACCCCACAAAGGGATAGGGAGATTTTTGGAGCTCCTCCTATTGCTATGCCCTTATTTATTGGGAAGCACGGGTGCTAGAGATGGGAAAAGTCTAGCCAAACTTTGCCACATGCACATTGCCTAGTGGTTCTTCTATGAGTTGTCATTATATCTCAGCTTCAGATGTACGTTGCTAAGACTTTATGAATCAAACTCACAAGCTAATTTATTCAGTGAGACTGTCGTAGTGCTGGGGTGGGGTCTTGGAGCCCAGGGAAGAAATATTGTCAATGGTTAGAACTCAGCGTTGTTTATATTTGGTTGGGGCTGGCACTCTATTACTAAACCCATTTAACTAAATGGATATTGATTTCAGTTAATTCACTATCCAAGCAAGTCATGCTGATATACGTTTAATGTACTCTGACCGTAGTTTTGCTGACGGGTTACATCTATTTAACTGCATTGGTTTTCATGCCAATTTAGTTAAATCTCTGTAGAAGTGAATATTGACAAGCTCTAAGTGTTTTGTAATGGGATTTTGCATTGTAAGCTCTTTCCCCTATCAGTTCTGGTTTTACCCCATGTTCAGCTTTTCAGCTGGCTTTCAGAGGTAGCATTTTCTGGGTTCCTTTTTTTTTTTTTTTTAAACTCACCACACGACTGATTGAATGTTAACCCTGTAAGAATTAGCACTTCCAAGTCAAAAAATAGCTAGCCTAAAGCTTGTTTTACTTCTCCTTGCTGCAGAGGTGCTGTTATGATAGATGTCTCATGGAGTCATTTCATCTCACAGTATTTGTTTTTCTTTTTCTCCTTTGGTACATAAGTTTAACAGACAACTTCCAACCTGCTTGTATAGCGATTAACTCACAGAGTCCAAAAAAGGCATTTGCAGAAGTTAATTGCACATGCTTCTCTGCTTATCTGAGGTAGGTGGAATATAAAGCAGCAAGTAAACCTGCTGGGAATCTGTATGTTTGTGTGGCAGGGCTTCACGCTGTGGGTAGGGGATAGTGTATGATGCAGAGAAGGGAGCCATATGAGTTCCTGCTCCTGGCTCTACCAATGCCTATTGTGTGACTGTGAACACACTGCTCCCTTTGTCTTCGTGCAGTTCCCTGCCTGCCTGTTCTCTTTGTTGTGATGATAAGCTCTGCAGGGCATGGACCATCTCTTCTTGTGGTCTAATAATGCCACGCACATCCTCATTAGCTACCACTCCCTCTTTAGACTATTTTTAGTTGTTGTTTGTCTCAACCAGTTGTTACCTCTATCTAGTAGACAGTAGAGACTGCCAGCTGCGTGTTTAGACAGCTCTTAGCCCTTGGTGAACACCTTTAGTCACTACTGTGACTATATTCCCACTACGGCTCTGTATTTTAGAGTGATACAGCACAGTGGCGTTGTGTTATGGCTGAAACTTTAGCTGTGGCATCAGTGCCAGCTCTTTCAGTGATGTTATTAGCCATTCCTTGGTGCATCTTGGCATTGAGTTCATAAACTAAATGGAGAGAAGCAAAGTTCGAGGCATAATCTGAAGGGTAAATTGCATAGTGGCAGCGGCATGTAAACGAGCAAGTTAAATTCAGTTACTTCCTCAACACTGAGAAAAAAATCTCTTTAGTCAAAGTAAAAATCTTTGCAGTTTAGACAGGCGTATTCATTTAGGGCATTTCATCCTGTATTTACAGCTTCTTAAAACTGTCAGGACAGCCTGAGGTTTCAAAAAGATTAATCCAGGGATGCCAGGCATACACCATGCAGGCCGGAACATTCCCCTACCACCGTATTTGTTGGTGGTTCTTCAGATGTGGGCAGGAAGTGGGTCGAGGTCTAGATGAATTACTCTGGTAGTCCTGTCCCTGCTGTGCTCCTACCCAGAGGCACTACAGATTTTTCCCAGTATGTTGTTTTTTTTTTTTTAAAAGGAAGTCTTCCAGGTGTGTGAAATTCTCTAACATGCATTCCTATGCATGCAATGAGGGCACATCTAGTGATGTGTTGGAATGTGCATGGAATAATGGAGTATCTGCATCTGAATCTGTATGTCCAAATCCCATTGCAAGATGTCACCTGTCACCACTGAGTGACACAAACATGGCATGGGATAGAGGTTTGCCTCTAACTACCTGATGAAAGTTTGAGGGGGGGGTACAATGCTTAAGGGCTTCTGGAAGAGGCGATTTGTCCCATCCCAAGTGAGTGGTTGAGCACCACCGAGTTGCTTTCTGTTTTGGTTTTAAATCGGGCAGGAGGTCTGAGAGCCACTACAGACTGTGAAGCTCAGGTAGTTCCCATGCTAAAAACTGGGCAGGTGGGAGACCACTGGGAGTGCTGGCTGCTTTCCTTGTCTCTCCAAGAGCAGCTCACATGTGCTCAGCAACTCTACTGCCCCAAAGTGAAGTCGTCAATGGAGTTAGTTTTGTGAGGTAAGGGGCATGTGAGTAAGGAAAATGGCGATGAGGTGCAGCTTGTGCTTTATAAACTGAAATCTGTAACAGACTATTCATTTGCCTGAATTATGGTCCTCAGCTCCAAATAGACTTGCCACTCTTTTTCATTTGGAAACAGCTGCCTGTTTTCACGTTAGCTTATGGAAAAATCCAGTATTTGCCTAATTAGAAATAATCCCGATGTGTTCAGATAGCTGTGCCCATTCAAAGGGCAGCCCGGCAGCCAAGGCAATAGCAAGGGATTGTGCCAAAGCCTATGAGGAATTCCAGCTGTGAGCAGATGTGAGAGAGCAGTCCCTGAGTGCCCAAGCACTGCTTCCTCCTAGCTATCATTTCTTTCACAGCTGTGGGAATGCATAAAAATTATGTACAGCTAGGGAGGAGGGGAAAAAAAGATCACTGACTTTCAAACCTTTGGCCGAAAGCCAGATACATTGCTGTGGGCAGAGGTTCAGAATTGCAACTGCAGCCATGAGAGAAATTCAGAAATGACTGGGGTTTATTTTTAAAGTGTATTTAATTCCAAGTTTCTTTCTCAGAATATTAAGCCCTTGTTGGCATGCCAAGGCCCAGCCTGCCCTTTCTCACTCTCCTGGCCCTGACCCGGTCTGTCTCATTCATTCCCCTCAGCTGTTATTAATAGAGATCACTTCGTTTATTTTTCATTCTCTTTCAGCTATTCCCACTCTATTTCCAGTGCTTGAGGATCATGAGACAGCTGAGATGGAAGCAAGGAAGCTGGGGTGGATAGAGGGGTTAGGTTGCTGACTCCAGGAGATAGCTCCCTGCCAGGTTTTAATCCCAATGCAGCCCCACATCATTGAGAAGCTTTTAGGGACTTGCTTGCAACAAGAGTGTTTTCAGAGCTGGTTAGTGAATGAGATGACTCAAGCTGGTTGTGTTTTTTTTGGGTCTCAATTTGAAGTGCTCTGCCCATGTAATTGCTGTCCTTTTCAGTGCAGGTATCCCTTTGAGCATGAGAGTTGGGAGCAGGGCAAGCCAAGTGCCATTGCTAAGATTTCTTGCTGTGCACCCATGTCTTCACATGTCTTTTTGTCATCAAAAAGAATATCTGTCATTAGAGTTGGATGCGCACCTTTTTGGTAAATAAAAAGCTAAAGTTATGGGAAGGAATTGTGAAGGCTGAAATTACTCAGTGGATTGCTGCAAGTTAGGAAAATTTTTGTTAAAAGATCAGGGGAGACAATTTCATTTTAGAATGTTTTCTGTATCTCTTGGAGTGGGCAGAAATTATATGGGTGGTTTATTTTTTTTCACCTGTAAAGGACAAATTTCAGACTAAGGCAAAGGGATTTTTGCTGATTCAAAGTGGTTTTGGGGATTGGAGGGGATTGTTCTGAGGAAAAATTTGAAACTATCTCTTGATATGCCGTGGATCTGTTTCTGTGACCCTGCATGCCTGCAAATCCTTGACAATTGCTGGCTACAGTAAACAGGTGAATGACATCGATGGATGTGGTTGCCTACATCATTCAGAGGCTGTTCCTGTTATGCTTTGTCTACTGCTGGCGAACCGGTATAGATGACGACAAAAGACGAACTCAAGAAGGGTGGAGGGGCCTGAAGCCTGTGGATCTGTTGTGCACCCTCCGTAGTGTGCTGTGTGTTCATGCTTTCTGCTGAGGGTTGTCCTGACACCCCGAATTGCCAGCTCCTAAAGCTGACCATGCAATTTAGCAGAGGCAACCTTGTTGCTTCTTGGCTATCCACAATTCCTGTGCTTGGCTGCTGACATTATAAAGCAGATTTTCTTTGCCAATTCAGGCAAAGAAAAGCCACACCTATGGGAACGGAAAGTTTTGTTAGGCTTGCCAGCTACCCTGAAAGTATCAGAGTACGAAAGAGACATTAGGATGAAAGAATCTATTTACTTCTCAACAAATATTAGCATTCATCCACATATATTTTAAATAGCTTTTGAGAAGATCCAGGGACTTCCTGCTATTTGTAACTTCAGGAGGAATTCAGTTTTAGAGCTATTTGGGCAGAAATGTGAACTGCCTCATTAGTTTCTGCAATGGTGATGGCCTGTGGGCATGACAAGGCAGAGCTGTTGTCCATCCAGACAGCAGGCAGAGCATGCTTAGCACTGGCCTCTCAACAGATAAGTTGTGTCTCTTGGAAGGAGCGCTCCTTCAATGGAGTACAGCGATCAACACGGCTCTTAAAACTGAGATGTATTTCCTTATAGAGTTAAAAATTGACAAATGTATCTAATATAAACACATAAGGGAGAGGGATGAGAGGAATTGACTATAAGGGATTTTCACTGAGATTAGACATAATGGCTGCCAAGAGAGTTTGGGACAAATGCTATGAAATAAAGTTTTGAGGTACAAAGAAGGAAAAAATCCTTATCCAGTGAAGCCATAGGCATCAGTAGTGATTTATGCTGAGTTCTTTACTGTACAATGATACTGTGAAAGCAGCATCTACTCAGAAGCAATGAGGTACGTAGATGGAGTAAGGCTGCTAGAACAGGAGGCTGGAGTAGACATAGGCTTAAGCCAGCAGGAAGAAGGTGAGTCAGTCTCTTTAACAGTGACCCAAGAGAGAATCTTGCTTTTCCTAAGACAAACAGATTTGTTTATTGAGCCACGTTAATTTGCTAATATTGTAGGAATTGAGCCTTAGAGGTTCCTTTTCTGTCATAAACATGCAAGTGGTGTGTACATGTTGTAATGAACTGTTTTAATAAAGTTGATTAGGAAGTATCTGTGCCTCTCTGCTAATAACACCAATCCAACTGGAGAGGCTATAGAGGCAAGAAACTGTTGTTGTGGCTTCCAGCAAGGGCTCCCTGCAGGCAGAGAGAAGATGGGAGGTAGGGGAGGCATCTGAAAGTAGGAAGGGAGTCAAGAGTTGGGGAAAAGATGGATTCCACGTTGAATCATTATCGGTCTGTTCTGTTGGTTTCCTGCGGTGCTGCATTTTGTGTAAGCCCAGAATGCAACCCCAGTAGCTCATGATGGGAGAAATCTTGCAGGAACTAAAGATAGCCTTACCCAACTGCTTTACGTTAGCCTGCGTATGTGCTGTATAATAACAGAACAGCCAGTAATGCTTTCACGGTAAAATTGCTTTTTCGTAGGTGATATTCAAAAGATTATGTGGAGCTTGGTATAGGAAATCTGTCAAAATGAAAACAAGTATGGAAACAGGTTTTTTCATAAGGGACCAAGCTCTATTGATTCTCTTATGAAGAAAAAATTAGATTCACTTAGCCAATTACCAGAACATTTATAGCATCTAAGCTAGAAGGCTCTAAGCTTGAAGATGAGATGTTACATTTTTCCGTATGTAACAAAGATTCAGTCTCCACTTTCACCACAGAAGGGGTCTCGCAGTCACCTGTAGAGCTGTGACCAGTGTCACCACTCAAATGATCTGTGCTCCTCTGTTATGAAAGCAAGCCCGCCAACAAGCCAGGCTCCTGCATGACTCTTCTTTAAGCTTCACATCTGCTGAGCAGGGTGGTTACTGCTAGCTTCAGTGCTTCAGTCCTTTTTTTTTTTTTTTTTTTTTCCTTCTTGCAAAACACCAAGAAAACCACTACCAAAATATTGGGAAAAGCTCTGAGCCCTAGGGGAAGGTTCCAGTAGCTGGGCAAGGTGCTATTCCTAAAAAGTAACCATCAGAATGCTGTAAGAGCCTGCCTTCTTTTCCTTAAATGCTTTTTTTTTTTTTTTTTGAAATCCTTGTTGGAAATAAGGAAACAGGGCTGAGGCAATGAGGTTGAGTGGTGGGGCATTGAATCACTGTCTGTATGGTGGTTGTGTGTTGAGTTTGGGGATGGGATTAAGGCTGGGGGGTGCTGTGTCCATGTTCTGCCCAGCATGTCACAGCCTCTCCTTTTGCTGGCAGCTCTGTCTCTAGCCTATACCCCTGCAGTGGGGGGATCTTGGATCTCCAGTCCTAGTCAGCTGATAATTCTGTTGAAAACAAACTTCAACAGACATCTGATTTTCACAGAAATCAAGCTTCTTGCAATTTAACAAAATCAGTTGATTCAGGCACAAACAGCAAGGAAAGAGTCCCGGCCGTAAGTCTGGGAAGGCGTTGAGCTGGGCCTACAGCGCGTAGCTGGTAGCTGTGACAGCACGCAGGTTCACAGAGCAATGTAACGTGTTGGGAGGGGGTTGATGCTGTGAGGTCTACTATTTTGCAGCCTAAATAGTACTTTCTTTACTGCTTTTATCACATACAAATTCCTTCCTAATTAGCCATTCTCTGTCATCTCTTATTGTTGCCAGGATTCATTTTTCCATAACGTATGCATTGTTTTCACATAATACGTTGTTTTTAATGGGCCGTGCATATCTCCTGTGGCTATTTCTGTCTTTGTAACCAATCTAGCATTCTTTGTTCTACTTCTGTCACTGCAGCTTGCAGCACTGTGACTATCTTCACATGCTCTTAATACTTTTCTACTTACCAATCTTTATAGAGATATTATTATCTCTATTTATAGAGATTGATATTTATCTCTATTTATAGAGATATTATTGCTGTAGCAAGGTAGGGGTTGGTCTATTCTCCCATGTGCCTGGTGACAGGACGAGGGGGAATGGGCTAAAGTTGCACCAGGGGAGGCTTAGGTTGGATATTAAGAACTTCTTTACTGAAAGGGTTGTTAGGCATTGGAATGGGCTGCCCAGGGGAGGTGGTTGAGTCACCATCCCTGGAGGTCTTTAAGAGACGTTTAGATGTTGAGCTTCGTGATATGGTTTAGTGGAGGACTTGTTAGTGTTAGGTCAGAGGTTGGACTGGGTGATCTTGGAGGTCTCTTCCAATCTAGATGATTCTGTGATTCTGATTATCTGAACACTAAATAAAACATTACAAGGTGTATTCTCGAGGGAGAGAGAAATGATGGATGCTTCTAAATGGAGTAGACCTTAACGCAAACAAAAACGTAGATAGGACACCAGAAGCACAGCTGTGACTAGAACCTCTTACTGCATGTATTGTGAAGAGAGACTTAATGTTTCAAGAATTTAATATGATTTTAGAGCTGCTGGTATCAGTTGTAGCCATATGATACAAGCACTGTTCTGATATAAATTCATTTTGATGGTTCAAACTTATCAAAAAAACCTACCACCAAAACACCTCTTTCTCTCCCCCCCCCCACCCCCCAAATATTTTAAACCAGCAAGCCTTATTTTAACACTGATATGGCCTGCTTATATCATTCCAATTTTATGTTGGATTGGGCATCTTGTTTCTTGCAGCTGGCATAAAGCTGATGTAAACTCTACTCTGCTCTTGCTAATTTGACAGAAATGTGATTGTGTCCATGCCTGATCTAGCTCAGTCATGCCTTGTTAAGTGATTCTGTAGCTCACAGAGCCAGCATTAATTGATGTGGAACCTCTGCCATGTTAAGCAAGACAGAAATAGGAAGTTGTCATCTTCTCCATTTCGCGTGTGGGGAGCTACAGCAAGGGAATGAAGCCGTGTTCCAGCTGAGTGCAGAACTGGCCGGCCCTTCAGCCCCTCCTGCTCTGCTGCTGGCTCCACGCAGCGCTGCTCTAGTGCAGTATGCTGGGAGTGCACCTTCTCAAGGAGCCCTTCTGGTAGTTTAGAGTCCTGTGACAGTTTGTTTTCCAGACAATGTGAGTTACTGCTATGAGGAATTTAGGAGCTGTGGGATATGGTACTCGAGTGAGCTCCAAGCATGTTGTCCCAGCTGCATTTTTTTCCCTCTGCTTATTTTCCAGTCTCCTTGTAGCAAGCCAGTCTGTTTTGTCTGGAGTGCTTTGCCCTTTGTAAGCCAACACTGCCTCTGAAATGTTTCCCGTCTCCTGTTGAGTAGTGATTAGTCCTCTTCCTACTATTTATATTTCTGCTTGGATGAAGGGTCTGTCTCAGGCCAGTAATGACATGGATTATTCCTCTTTCCTTTTGTGCCTCCTTGTAAAAATACAGATGATGATGATGTTAAGCTTTATAATTAGCTGGAGATTTTGCACTTAATGGGAATGTGAGCTTGATCCCGGTGTTCAGAGGAACTGCCAACTTAAGATTCTCCTTTATGGCAGGGTTAGTGCAGGGCCTAGAACAGTTTAGTGTCCATACAGCAAACGCAGTGTTATGTGCGCGGATCATCACAGCAAAATGGGGGAGCCCAGTTATCGTGCTAGCCTTGTGCTAGGTCAGGCAGGCCCAACCAGCAGCCTCAGCTGGGTTTAGTGGGGCCCTGGAGTGGGCCAAACACCAGGCAGATCTCCCAGCCTTCCCAGACTGGGAATAAGCCATGGGCCTTGAGAAGTCACTTGTGGGAATAGCTGTAGAGAAAAATGCTGAGGAAAAAGCTGGTGCTTTAGAAGACAGAAGGAAAGACCTGAGAGCTGATTGAGAGGAGCAGCAGGTGAGAAGGCTCGATTTCTTGCTCACATTGCCATCTCTAAAGGATGGGTTGCAGAGGTGGTCTGCCCTCTCCACCTCTCCTGCCTGGCAGACCCAGCCAGGCTCTCCGCACTTGACTCCTTCCCACCGGGGCAGAACAATTTGGGCAGCCATCAGGACTGTGCACACGGGTAGGTTTCTGGCAAAGTTATGGGCAACTGAAGAGTCTTACAATGGCTAATGCAGGGCAGCCACAAGGAAGCAATGTTTCCAGCACAGCAATAACTCTAAATGCTGCATTTAAGCAACACGGTTGGAGACAGAAAAGTTGGGCAATGTCAGCTTTAACCCCAGCCCTCATTCTCAGTGTGTTACCTGGTTGCTTAAGCTTGATGTTCTGATCCGGAGCAATCGTTCCCCACTGCTTTCATGTCAGTGCTGTGGACAGTTTCAGAAACAGCAGCTGTCTGAGCACTGGCTTCCATAAGGGCTCCATGACCACATGAAGTGGATTGGCGATGCACCACGGTGTGTGTGTTTTGGACTGTCAGCTGCTTTGCACCATCAAAATAGGAAGTCTGAAGCATTCTCATGTAGTGTACTACTCATTGTCATTCTAGCTAGCATATCAAAAAAGATCTAAGGAGACAAGAAGACTTAGAAAGGGTTCTCACACTTTGGCTGCAGCAGCATGTTCAGAGCTCCTAAAAATAGCCAGCTATGGCTCAGAGCTGTGAGTGGCAGGACTGAAGATGCAGACATCCTAGCGCTGCACTCTGAAACCTTGCTGTATACTTATGCTGGAGGAAGGGGAAAGAAATGGCAATGCAAAGAATCTAAATGAAGAGGGTAGAAAAACATTGTTTTTGGCAGCTGTAGGGAGTGGTTGTCCCTGCTCTGAGATTGACATTTATTGTGCTGTCATTGGTGGTTTGGGGTGACAAGGTGGCTAAGCATGATACCTGGATGTTTCTTGCTTATCACTTGCATACAAAGCATCTTAATATGATAGATGAGGATATTTGCATTACCATTGGTGGGTTTCAGAGTTAACATCTCAGTTTCTGGCTTCTCAAACGGTTCTGAGTGCATTGGCTCCAGGTATATGGGTATGGTTTTCTGCCATGCAATGGGGGAGAGAGCTTGGAGGAATTGAATGCAATTTAAAGCAAAATGATCGTGAATTCACATGTAGTAAATCAAGCTTTTCATTTATCATATTCAACATGAAAAGTGAAAAGACTTTCACTGCCTAGGGATGAATGAATAAAGCAAAGTAAAGCAGACTTGGACTTGTCACACCTATGGACCTGTCTACACTAGAGGACTGACCAAGATGCTGACAGTCCTTATCAGTGAGGCTAGCAGTGTGGAAGGTTCAGCTGGTAGGTGTTGATGGATCAAAGCAGTTCAAAGCACAGAGGCTGCAAATGTCTCCTGTTCTCCATCTCGTACTCCACTGGGAAAGGAGCTGTCAGAGCACCTTTAGCACTGTCAGCTGCAGGGTCTTTCCTGAACAGAGCGAAACTCTTAGGGCTTGATCCAGAGACCATTGAGAAAAAGCAAAATTCTTTTCTTTTTTTTTGACTTCCCTACTTTTTTTTTTTCTAGGAAAATAATAATCTTTGGGGAGGAAGTTTGGGAAAAGATATTGGTTTAGGCTTCCTAGGGAAAATTAGAGAAGTTCATGTTATTTTTCAGCAACACAACAACAAAAAAATCATTCTGGGTCATCCCAAGACAGTTTGCTGAATTGTAAACCAAATGTTTTTCATTTAGCTTTATACTTATTGCTTTTGTTTAAGCTTTTATTTTGCTGTATACTAGCTTTTAGATGAGAAATATATATCAGCAAAAAAGAGTTCAAATTCATGCAAAATGTAATATTTTAGTGTTGTTTTTTTTGTCAAACCCATCTGCACTGAAATAAAGGAACAATTCCAACCTCCTTGAAATACCCTCACCCCCCAGTAACAAAGCTTTCATTTCTTCTGCTCTGTTGTGGAGGTGCTTCTACAGGAAGCAGTCCCGTTAAATTACTCTGCTTGAACCAGTCTGAAGCTCACTGTTACATTACGATACTCCGTACTGGTCAAGGGTGAAAACAGAGGTGGTCTCTGATCAATGCAGCTGTCTTACAGAAACTGCCTGCTGTTAGGTATCAGTTATCTGGTGTCATGGGAGGTTTTTGCTTAGTGTGAACTATGGGATAAGTTGTGGTGGTAGGTCTGCAGCTTTGTTAATCTAAGCTGTAGGCATACTAGAGTGCTTCTTCAGTCCGTGCTGCCATCCCTCCATCGTTCCTGGGAATGCTCCTGGTGGAAATGGAGCCCTGGAGCTCAGCTCATGGGCCTAATGCCCTCAGCTGTGGTTATGCACAGGAAAGAAATGGGGCCAGATCCTTAGCTGAGGATAAATTAGGCTTTTCTGACCTCATTAGAGCTGATTGACTTCTACTTGCTGAGAATCTGGCCCAGTATCATGGCTGTATTTATTTCCCCTGCTGCACCTTGAAATAAAGGCAGCTTTTGTTTGACTAAAGCAGCCTGTTTTATAGCTGGGACAATTACTATTGTCATTGTGTGCTCCGAAGAGAGGGAGTTGTCCTGCTCTCAGCTCTGGTGGAGAGAAAGGGAAAACAAAGCTAACTGTTGGGTCGCTGCTCTGAGGAAGAATCATCTGAACAGAAGGGGTCCTGACCTAGGCTCAGCACTGGAGGGATGCAGGTCACAGGAGAGCAGTGGTGTAGCCTTTAAAGAAGGCATATCCTTGGGTTAGGCTGGGAGCCTGCACTGTTGGTTTCCTCGTGCTTTTACATGAAAGAGAGAAGTTCAGTCTCAGTCTCCTGCCCGGTGGAGGGATGGGAAAATACAAACACTGAAGGTATTGTTGGTACCTTGATGCTTCAGTCTGGCTGTAGCCTAGATTTCAGCTTTGAAGACATTGAATTGTCAAGAAAAACACAAAGTACTTGAATGAGCTTAACAAGATGATCACGACTCTGTTTACCAGGGTGGCTCGCTTAGAGCAGTGCTTACAACACCCGGGGAAACAGGAAGAAATTGTAATTAAAGGCAGCTTTGAAATTCAGTATGTGGTTGATTTGCATTTTACTATTTATTCCTGTCTTTTCCCTTGCTCCTATAAAAGCCCGGGGTGGTTTGCATGGTGAGGCTGGCATCACTGTGTTGCATTATGTATGCTTGAGGGACTGTGGAGTGGCAATTGTGCAATGGGGATGAAAATCACAGCTCACTTCAGGGAGAGGAGTAAAAAAAAAAAAAAGCTTTTCTCTTAACTGCTGCCTGGGGCTTTCATCCTCTTGATTGCACACATGGGGCGAGGTTCTGACTCCCGGTTACCAGCAGTGCTGGAGGATGCAGTGAGACTGCACGGCACTGGAGGGTTATTCGCAGGGGTTTGTGGCTGTGGAGCAGCAGGATGAAGCTATCCCCACAGAACCTGTGCTGCTAGCTTATGTTGCACGTGCGGTCTTTTGTTCAGCTCCCATATCCCTGTCCTTTTTGTTTTCATTATCCTGTTTGGGGCTGAGAGTAGAGATGGCTGTGCTAAACACAGGAGGACTAGGAGCAGGATTGCACCTATTTCCTGTGCTGAAGACGTAAGCAAAGGCTTATTCCCTGCTCTCTTAATGCTTGCAGTTTTGCAGTGATTATCCAATCCTCTTTTACTTAGTGTGTCACTAAAACTATGCTATGTACTCAGTTCCACCAGTAAAAGTACACTACTGGATCAGTTCCATTTTGAGCCATTCTTTGCTAATGCCATAGATATATTTATGTCCTCATTTGGTTTTAGGCACCTACATAATCTCATGTATTCCACTTCCAAAGTGTACTAAGCGAAGTGTAACAAGTCTGGGGGGGTTTTCCATGGGCCTGCACTGCGACCCAGGTGCAAAGTCTCCTTTCCCTGTGGGAGCAGTGGCTCTGTGGCCCCTCAAGTCCATGTTAAAGCAGCAGCAGACTTTTAAGAGAAAGTCAAAATGTCCCTGGTGTTCAGAGCATGTCCCCATGGAAGAGTGTGTCTTTCTGCAGGATATTCAAGGTCATCTCAAATTGCCCTCTTATCTATATGCAAAGTTTTTATTGCAAATGCATGGCACTTCTCCCCACTGTGCTGACCTGCAGTCAGTTGTGGGATCCACACGAAGTGATGTAAGGACCTTTGCTGTAAGGACACAGCGTAAACTATAGAGCTGCTAGTCTGTCCGTGTCCCCCCCGAGCATATTTTTCTCAAATTCCATAGGAGCAATCGTGTAGGGATACAGGTTACCGCACTTCAGAGGAAAATGGGACTTGCCCTCAAAACTCCTAGCAGCAGGTGGAGAATGACGTAGCTGAAGGATGTACATTGCTGTACATCTCAGCTGTGGCTGAGACATGGGCTGGACTGATGCAGGTGGAGATCCTGAGGAGGGAGAGCAAGGATTCTTGAGCATATTTACAAGGGAGCCTGAAGCAAAATCTTGAGTCTGGACTGTTCAGAAAATCTGGATCTGCCTACTTTGAGCTTTGGCTTTGCAAAGGTCATAAAGACAGGCTGCTTGCTCAGGTGGAGGAAATACTTAAGCCTGAATTCACATGCTGTGTCTTATTGTGTGTGTGCTTTCCTTAAAAACCCTATTTCTGAATACCATGACTATGTCAAACTTGTAGCTTTCATTAATAAAAAGAAAGGTATTTTTTATTTTTTTAACAGCTTGTGGCTTTAAAATAAAGCTACTGAAAAATAATACTGAAAAATACTTTAAAATAAAGCTACTGAGTAGGATCTGTAAAGGCTTAGAAACTAGAAGATAAATAGTAATGAGAAAGTCCTGTTGGTTGGAAGCCAGTCTCATGATTTTGGTCAGCTGACCTGAGATTTGTGAATGCCTGGGGTGGCAGTGATTCAGAAACCAGATCTGTGCAGGGTGGTTGACAAACAAAAGTCACTGTTATTTTAGAGACATGTCATTTAAAAATGAATTAAGATAAAGAATGCCTTCTGGAAACTTTCAGTGGACTTCACACTCTATCGTAATCTTCTGTACCAAGTGACCTTTCAACGCATCACTGTCTTCAGCTTAACAAGCCCTGGTCAGCAGAATGGAGAACTACATAGATGTCCTAGTGAAACAGGGTCTGTTGCTTCTCCCCCTCACCCCTTAAACTAGAAGAGGAAGGTAGGCCAAATTCTGTGGTCTTTATGCAGGGAAATTCCCATCAACTTCAGGGGGAGACTTGGCTCAGTGAGAGGTACAGAAGCCAGCCAAAAGTTTGCATTAATTTTTATTTCTCTTTAGGAAGTTACTATCACATGTTTACAGACTATAGCCACAGGGCTTTACAAAGGTGAGCAATAGAGTAGTGATATGCCTGTAACTCAGTGGACTTTTGGCAAATTCCTGTAAATTGCAGCCTTCATGGTTTGTGAATCCCTACTTCACTGAAACATGTGACTTTAGGAATACAGCCAGAGCTGCTTGAATGTACCCATAGTGCAGGCATAAACTGTGCGGCCTTTAAAACCCGTTCTCGGTGTGGGACAGATAAGCATGAAGAGTCTTGGTGTTCTGCAAATGAATCGGTTAGCTCATCAGTGAGTGCCTTGATTTAATGAAGCCATAGTATGTTAATGTTAACACTTCAAAAAAAAAGCTGTAAAGTTACAGCCACGCTAACTAGCTACAAGCATTTAAAAGCCCAGGCATGAGCTCCTTCTTGGCTATCCTGGCCATAATTAATGATGACAACTCTGTTGGAAAAATAATTATTTTGCTTGCTTTTAAAGACAATTACTTGCTCAAGGCAAGTGAGGGGGTGGGATTTATGTGGCTGTAATGAGCATATGGAGATGGCATCTTCCCAGAAGAATATTGTAGCCACAGGATCTTTTTAATTGACCTGAGATTCCTTTGTTCTGTAGATAGAATTTATGTATGTGGTCACAGACTAAAATGACCCTACTTGTTTCAGGGCAGACTGTTTTTAACTGCTGAAAGGAGAAAAGGCAGCTTTTATCCGCCTGATCAGCAACAGACAGGAATTTCTCCCAGATCACTTTGTGGCTGGGGAGGCAAGGAGAAATCTTTTTGAATGGGCACCCTGAGTCCGTGCTCTTGCCATCTGATAAAGCAGAAACCTGTGGTATGGCGGCAGGCTGGGCTGAGCCATGCTGCAGTCATCTGGTCTTCTTCCTGTGCTAGGGCTCACACAGCATGGCAGCTTTTGCCCAGCGTGTGGCCAGGCTGTCCTCTGACCCCAAGCTGGGTCCCCTTCCAGCCCCACACTGGTTTTGGAGAGCGGGGAGGGAGTCCCTGCTCCTCCATCGCGCTGGGGGCTGGAGGGCACCTGCTGCACCCTCAGCACCTCCTTCCCCACCAGGCACTGCCATTCCTCTCCTTCAAGGGCAGTGGGAGCCGTGTGCTCTTACCACATAAGCTGTAGCATGTGTTTTAGCAGGAAGGTAGAGTCCTGCTGCCTTCTTCTCTTTGGGTTTTGTGCTAACTTTGCCCAGGTGGGAAATATCAGCAGAAAGTCCCCCAAGGCTGTAACTCAGAGGAAAATTCCAACACGTGGCCATGACTAACTGCTTTAATAGAAAGCAGCAGTTTTCATGTTTGTTGCCTGTCACTCCACCGTTCCTGTAAGGTGGTGAAATCCTCTTGGGCCACAGGAGAGGGATAGGGAACGTGAAAACATACACGCTGATCGCTTCTGCGCGTTCAGAAAAATCTCCCTCCATCGTACTCCCTTTTTTTACCTTGTGGTCATTGTGCAGAAGTCATGATCCCTTTCTCCAGTTCCCATTTGTAAGATGGGGAAGATGATGCTGGCTTTCTTAGTAAAGCATTTTGAAATCTGATACTGAAATTTGTTACAGAAAACGCGGTGTTAAGAGTCTTAGGTGCTTTTGTCTGCTGTGGGCAGCCTGCTGCTAACAGCAGAGATCGCGTGTTGCATGTGCTCTGCGGTCGGTCTCTGTGCTTTTGGAGTGCTGGTATACAACAAAAATATTTAGATTTCATGCAGTCCTGGTTATATATAGTCCTTTCTAAAAGTGTTACTATAGGAAGCAGACTGAAAGCTGGGTGAATGATACATTTAAGGATTTGGATCCAATTCAGTCTGTTCTTGGTATCTGGAGATTTTTGTCAGGGTACAATTTGTTATGATCTCTTTCAGAGAGCTGATTAAGGAAAGCTGTGCCTGAGCAACAGAGTAATGCCAGGGGGGAGACTAAACAGTTCCCCTGTCTTGAAGAAGCAAGGTCTTGGGGCCCCCCAAAGGAGATTGTGGCAGCAGGAGGTGGGGAGAGGAAGAGAGTCTGTGTTTTGGTGCCCTGGATTAGAGAGAAATGTCTGTGTAAGCCCGGGGTTCTCTCTGGAAATGGCGAGTCTAGCAGGAGGGCAACCTCTGCTTTTAGCTCCAAGGACAGAGCTGGAAATGAGGCATAATGTGTAGGGTACTGGAGCTGAAAGCAGTAGGGTTTTGTGCGAGGTCATAAAAGGGCCAGTTTTATAGGCAGCTGGGAGGGATTACTGCATTAGGCTAAATTTGCCCTGTGTTAAACTGGCAGAGAAGGGAATTCCCTTGGGGTGCTGTGGTTTTACTGGGTATTTTTTTTTATTTTAAATTTACTGTGAGGAAAAAGGCCCACTTGCTTCAGCAGAAACTCCAGCCTGTCATTGTCAGGGGAGCATGTTGTCTGGCAAAGAGGAAGCTGAAGGAGAAAGGGGACATTCCAAGGGCTCTTTGGGCTTGATCTTCTTTCCCACATACCACACAGTGACAGTGGGAGGAAGTAGCATGAGGTTCAGGGATGAGTTCTGTGAGGAAACTGCTGAGTTTCTCCTTCAAAATAACCAGATTCTAGCATAAATCTTTTGGTTTGGGTCTTCTGAAGGAATGAAGAGTGGCAGAAAGCCCCGCCACCCTCCAGACTTCAGATTCTGCGGAAAGATTTGAATGGCTGTAATTGCGTTAGTAAGGGAGAAAGTTGTGTCAGATCCTCTTCTTTGGTGACATGAGAATAGGATCAGGCATCGTTTCCAGATTAAATACAGTGTAGACAGACTTTGACCGATTCCTTCCCTACTTGCACATTGTAGTGTCCTTCAGTCTTTGAAGGAGAGATGTTCCGGTTAAATGCTGTCTGATCACGGATGGAGCAGGCAGAATCACAGTGGTTATGGCTGGAGGGACCTCTAGAAGTCCTCTGCCCCAACCCCCAGCTCAAGCAGGAGGCCCACGTATATTAACGCATGCAAGATTATTCCAGCTTCTGGAGCAGAAGGTATTGAGCTGCCTCCAAGGGCAGGACAGTAACTAGCTTGCCCCCGCCAAAATCCATTCCAGGATCATCCCCAAGTCCAACCCCCAGCCTGCAGCAGTAGGTGACATGTGGCAGTTTACCTGGCAGTGATGTGACAAGAGAATTTGGCTTGGTATGGTGGTACAGATGCAGTAACAATGGCATGTATTGAGCATTACAGGATATATGAATGCTAAACTGTGGTGAAGTTTTTCATATTTCTACCTGAATGGATTTTCCTCAAGTAAGGAGGAAACTTGGATTTCCTAAATAAAATATTTGTATGCTGACAATAAGTGATTCAAAAAAAAAAAAAAAAAGCCCTGCTATTAGCTCTATGCATGGTGCAGTGCACCCCTAGCTTGTATACTTTTCATTATAGAGTTATTTGTTCTTGTAAGAGTAGTACTGGTTTCGTTCAGATCATTTGCTTTGCTAGTCTAGAAAGCTGACTTCAAATCCAGTCATGCAAGAGGTTATAAACATTCTCCCTGGCAGCCAACTGGTTTACTTGCATCTCTGTGCAGTGGTGACTTGGCAGTACCCCAAAGACTGGAAGCAGTAAAAGCCAAGAGCTGAAACACCCATGGAAATACAGATCGCTTGCTTTTGCACATTTTCCATGACAAGTCCGTGGGTTTTTAAGAGCAAGTGCCACTTTCTGTTCACTACACACAACAAGACCTGAGGAACAGAGAAATGAGTGTGCCCAAGATTACATGGCCCAATTCGTGGAATTGTCCTTCATATTCCAAGGAGTGAGGGTGGAAGGGGCGCCTGGGCAGGCGATACATTGCAGTCAAGTGAAGCAGAGGCAGATAACCGGGAGGAGCACTGACATGGGTAAATGTCATTGCCATTAAATGTCCTATGCTAACTTTATGCAGTTAGAAAGGAATATGAAGTCAGCACCAAACTGCTTTATGCTCTCCAGAGAGGTAGCAGAAGCAAGAAGAATAAGACAGAATTTCCAGATCAATCAGATCATCATCCTGGCTGGAAAAAAAGCAAGAGAGATTTTGGTGGTCTTTGGTCCTCAAAGCAGTATGGCAGCGTGAGGGAAAATAACCAGCTGTAATCACGGAGTGCGAAGCAGTGGGGTTATGCACTTGTTCTTCTCCTAGTACCCGCTTCCAAAGAACCTCAAAGATTTTTACACATGCAAATATGGCAGCGTTTTCACCCCATTTGAAAGACAGGGAAACTGAGGCATAGGAGTATTGGGGTAACTAACTGGAATTGAAACCCATGATAATTTCTTTAACTGCTTAGCAAGGCTTCCTTTCTTCAGAAGGGCATAGGAATAAGATGCAGGGATAGCCCGGTAAAGTGACGTGGAAAATGTATCACTGTAAACCTCTCTCTAGACAAGAACTGGTTAATAAAATCTTTTTTTGTGTTATCCAAACCTGATGGTGTTTTTTTCCTTCTCAACGTATTGTTGGTTGCTGTAGCAGCTGAGTAATGCAGAAGTTCTGCCTGAAAAAATGCTTCCTCCTTATATGATACTGTACATATTGTCATGGAAATTGTCCTCATTTCCCCCGAGCACACTTTAAATAACTCGAACAGCAGTGCTAATGAGCAGAAAGATATCTGCAATCCCCACCGTGCAACTTGACATACTTTATCCCACTCTGAATTCCCCTTGCACATCATTGAGCATTTTAAAGATCTGGTATAATAATTTGCTTTCTCTCTTTGGTCCAGTCATTCTGCTCTTAGCACTTGGTAATAAAAGGTCAGCTTTGGCTGAAACCTTAGTGTTGCAGCCATGCCGTTTTTTACTGCCAAATATCTTAAGAAAAACAAGTGTCTCCGAAAGGGTAAGTCATGATATTTTTGGTGTGTTTAGTGTTGTCTGTTTTGCTTTAAATCTCAGTAAAGGATTTATTTTGAATTAACAAGCAGTGGGAATGGGTCTATTCATAGTGCCGGTCGGTTAGCACAGGGGTTTTGTTATGCTGTGCACATTTTTGGTTCAAGATACAGTGTATGTTATTATCTTGCATTTTACATTCACTAAAGCCGACTAAGCGAGAGAATGTTTAACCCTTTAAACATGGAGCATATGTTTTGCACGGGGATGGAATCCCTAATGCAGAACAAAACAGAAGCTGAATGTCTCTGTGTATTTGTTTTTCCTGATAAGTTAGGTAGGCAGCTGGGTAATGCTCCAGTATTTTGTTGCTGTTGACAAAAAGATTTTTTTCATCTGTGCTGAAATAATAAGTTAAATAACACCAAGTGAAGGAAATGCTTGTTTCCTCCTAGCATCTTTTCTATGCAGGGTGACCTGAGTGCATGATTCCACAAAGATTTTTAGCTCACTGTTGTGATGTTTGCTTATTGAATGGCTATGTGGGCTTTTCCAGGAAATGGGATTTTTCTGCCTCCAGGTAGATACAAAACTGAGAGCAGTTTGCTTCTAGCACTATAAAAATTAACAATGTGATAAACTCCTAATAGAGAAATACATTCCTTGTATTCTTCTCGTTCTGTTTCATGTGTCTTTAGTGTGAAATTTATCTAGCCAGCAGTCCCGATAGGGGTTCTGCATAAAGGAAAGCAGCAGTGATTGCTTGTAGCTGGGACGTGGAGCAATTGAGGAGATCTGACTTGCTTACCTGGCTAAGCATTTATTGCATGCATTTTCCTAATCCCTTCTTTGAATAGGAATCATTTCTAAGGCATAGCTAGAAGCTGGAATTGTAGGTTTTCATTGCAGGTTTAAAGTTGAAGAAAAGGTTTTGCGGAAATCAAATTTGTTTTCTTTAACCTACCTTTGTTTTTCCTGATGGGTTCCTATTTAAAAGCAAGAAACAACAGTGGTGATGTGAGAAGTGAGTTAAGCTGACTCGTAGTCGCTAGCACCAATTTCTAGTATTTTATTGAGCAAAATGTGTGCAGGTGTACACATTTACGCAATCATTCATGAATTTCTAAGGATGTAATTATACCAACAAAGTATTTATTAGAAGGATGAGAAAAAAAAAATTGAATTCATTTGCTTTTAAGTTGTTTTTTTTGTTTGTTTGCTTGTTTTTGTATGTGCATACATGCATACGCCAGTTTAGAAGGAGGTGTTGGACAATTTTTGCTCCCCCTTTTTGCTTTCCCACTGAGGATGGGTGGCTGACGGGTGCTGCTTTCCCTTACCTCATGTGTCACGGCAGCAATACCTCTCGAGACAGACACTTATGAACGGTGCCTGCCTTACCTGTGTGTGCAGGAAAGGGCTGGTTGTACAGCCAGGAAAAGTAACACTGTTTTGGCAGGTGCAACCTGAAGATAAAATTACCCAGCCCTGATGTCTCTTAGGCAGCAGGGTGTGTGCATCCTATTTGCTCAGAGATGTTCCCTGCCCCACTGTGGTAAGGAGCTGCGATGTATTAGATACAACTGGGTGTGGAAGCTTGGGGCTCAGCGTTAGGCATCCAGCGTGAGTCAGTGCGGCTCTCCAAAGGCTACAGGGCGAAGCTGGGGAACAGTCACTCGCTGCTCAATCGTTCACCTAGCGAGCTGCTGCTTGCTGCTGCTCTGCTGTCATTCTGCATCCTTGGGGGCAGGCGCCTTGCTGGTGTGTTTGAGGCTAAGCCTCAAGAAGCAGCATGGGGGGGAGCACGAGCTGTGGCTGTGGGACTCGCCTTAGTGCTGCTGCATCTGCTGGGGGCCGTTGCTAGTGCTGCGGTGTGGTGGCTGTGACTTGTCTAGCCCTAGAACTCAGCCTGGGGAGAAAGACTTGTGTGCATAGGAAGAAAGTGAGGAGCAGCTTGGTACCCAGCCTGTGCAAGGAACAGGGGGCTAAGAAGTAATCATTTTTTAAATGGAATCAATACGGGTATAATTTGAGTCTTGGAAAGGTTGCTGAGGCAGGCTTAGCCAAAAACAGCAAGCAACTAGTCATAATTTTAGGGAGTCACTACCAACATGAAAATCTTCAGCTAACTGAGCACCCCAAATAGATTTTCTCTAAAAGTATCTTTCTGGATCAAAGAGGGTAGGGTGTGTTACTTCTCTGAGCCTGCTTCAGTCAAATCCTTTTGATGTGTGAAATCCACCTATCTGTCAGAATACCTCTTGGTCCAGGCATGCTGACAGGCTGGGGACCCTGCTCCCTTCTGATCCCCTTTCTGTTCTGTGTTAACCTTTCTCCACTTGCTTCCAGGACAGCCTGGGAAGGGAAGTGCCAAAACATTAAGGCAGAGCCTATGTGTCTGGGTAGGGAGTGCTGAGGTAGCTGGGTGTCTCCGTGAGCTGTTTAACATCTGTCTGTCACTAGTGTTGCTTTGAACAGGCTGGACTCCTGCCAGTTTTTGAACCACTTTCCATCCAGTTACTCGAGGCAATCCCTCCTAGCTCCCTTCCAGAAGGCACTTCATTCGTAGAGGTTTTTACCGTGATCTAAGTAAGGAGATTTCCATTCTTCCCAGTAAGTAAATGCGGTTGTTAAAAGGCATTAAATGATTACAGAGTGCCCTAGGCATAGTATCAAAAGTGTGGTTGCATAAAAGCTGTAGTAGCCACAGGCTCCAATGGGTCTGTCCTTGCTTGCTGTTCCCAATGCCTGGGAACAGAGGAGCAAACCAGCAAGAGCAGAGATGTCTGTGCATGATCTTTCCCATACGTTCAAACGGCCTAGGGACAGGAGCTGAGTTATGAACAAGTTTGTGGCCAGAAATGTTGGGTCACATGGGAAAGAAAAGTCCCAAATTAACACTCCTGATTCAGCCTTAATGAGGGAACTTTCCCAGGTCAATACAGTAAGTGGCCAGCAGAGCTGAGAACTAGGATGTGATTTTCCAACATCTTATTGCCTGAAATCCCGGGCAGCGCAGGGTTTTTCTCTTAGCTTTCTGGACAATATTAGTTTCAAGTTTCTCCTTAAGTGACTTCTGGTCTCGCTGTGCTCCATTTTGTCTCTTCACTAGTACACTGGGCCAGGCTAGGATGCTTTTTGGATTAATTTTCTGCGCTGTTTAGTTTTTTTGTTTGTTTTGTTTTGGTGGAGGGATTGAGAGAGCCTTGGCACACCCCTGAAATAATACAGGTAAGACAGAGCACAATGTTCTCTCATGTTTTGCTTTGCAATAAATCTGTGGAGATTTCCAACAGGTCTCAGCTGGTGATGTATCCTTAGCCTACTCTGATTCTCTGGTAAAACCTACAGCAATGACAGGTTCTGGGAAGACACAAGTAGCAGCTCACTTATTTCCCCTCTCTCGGGTTTTAAGCAACATCAAACTCCTAAAAGTTGTGTCCCCCCACCCACATTAAACAAGGCATCAAAACTGTGAAAAACATTTATCACGTTCAGCAGCCTGTTGTTAAAAACAGCTGTTCTCTCATAAGCTCTCCTACAATGAAATTTGTCTTCTGTTGACCATTCATTGAGCTCTGGCTCAACACTACTCAAAACTGGGCTGTAAAATATCAGTCAGAACTTCCTCTGATCTGGCAAGTCACTGTTGGTTTTCACCTGCCCCTTGATTTCTAGCGGAGGAAAAAAAAAAAAAAACACAACCCAAAACACCAAAGAACTTAATAATGCGTGTTTATTGCCAAATGGTCCTCGCTTTGCCACAGCTGTAGATTTACAGGACTTCAAAGCTGGATGATTAAGGCACAGTTTTAGTTTGTAGCCAGGGAAGCCAAACAGCCTCAGCTTCAAAGGAAGGGGGTGTTCTGTAATGTTGTGGGCTCGCTCTGCGCTCAGCAGCCGGGGAGATGCCCCCTGCAGCAGAGCAGTGGTGTGGCTTCTGCTGCTCCTGGGGGGGAGGCTGGCTGCTGCCTGAGCAGAGCAGCGTGCGCCCAGCAGCCTTGGGGCTGCTGGTTGGGTCCTTTTGCATGTTATCGAGCTGCAGGACTTGGTGTGCTCCTGATGCGCCCAGAGCTTCTCTCTGTGTGCACCCCTAGCACGGCCACGGATTTGGGCCTGAGCTCTGTTGCCTCTCCTGCTCCCTTCTGTTTCTGCTGGGTTGTTTTCTCCTCTGATGGGGTTGCAACGTGGATGGTTTTATATGCGTTAGGAAGAGGCTGTCTCAGCGAAAGGAAGTGTTTGGTCCATACAGCCTTGGGGTTTGAGGGAAATAGGGACCAGGACTGGAGGTGAGGATGCTCTGCATCTGCCAGTCACGTTGAAAAGGGGCTCTTGTGATTTTGTTCTTACGTTAATGCTTCATTCATCCAGTCAACCATACATCACCAGTTCAGTCTAGCTGGTGGGGAGGGAAGAGCAGCTGGGTAGCTCCGTCATTAGGGGGACGTAGGAACTGTGGTGTTGTGGCTTTACTTCCTACTCTGAAGCCCAGACAGTGTGACACGACTCCTCCTGTTTACTAAACTCTCTGTGTATCTGCTGGCTGCTCTAGTGGAGAAAACAGGCCAAAAGCCTCACAATGAGGCAGAAAATAGGGCTAGGTAACTATATTACATCTTGAACCCCGGAGAGTAGTGTTTTCCAGGAACGTTTCCCAAGTGAGGAATCAGTCTTAAATCCCCTGCAAATGAATTAATTCTGTACCTTTGGGATGCAGAGAGGTGCAAACACGCTGTGGTGAGTTGCCTGGGATCAAAGCAAGGAGTTTGGGGGGAGGCTGGACCCCCAGGCAGTCAGCTCCTGGCTGCCTGCTCTGCTGCTCCGAGCAGCCGGAGGCTCCGGGAAGCGGTGTGCTGGGCTCCGTGGGCATGGGGACATGAAGGGAGATGGCAGGGCCCCGCAGAGACGCGTCTGTCGTGCAGCAAATGGCTTCCAGAGCCATGCGGCTCCGGTGCAAACCTCCCTCATCAGTAGTAAAATCTGAGCGGAACTGGGGCTTTATCCAAGCGGTATCTAGGAGGCTGTGGGAGCCAGGCTGCTCTCTCCGCAGGGCTCTGGGATTCAGCATCCAGAGAGGCCGGCACTGCCAAGACGTGTAGTGCTCGAGAGGCAGCGTTGGCCAACACACCGCTGTGCCTCTCAATGAGCCATGCGAGCGCTGCTGAGAGCGCGGTGACTTCAGCTCGCGCACTGAAGCTCTCCAAATAGAGGAGGTGCCAGGCAACCACTGGGCTGCTAAGTGAAGGAACAGCTTTTTGAGACACAATACACTCCTAATTTCTAATGTGGCTTTCCTATTTCAAGAGCACTGCTTTGGTGAGTAAGTGGCCTGCTTTCCATCCTGTGCTGGGGAAGCAATCTTTGTGCTGTTCAGCTTGTTCCATCTCATTCTTCACTTTCTGCTTTCTAGGACTGGCACTGCCTTTGCAGTTGCACACGACTAACCTTCCAGACAGTATTTCTTGCTTTGTGAGAATCAACGTTTGATTAATCCAGGGCTCCTGGAGGTGGCATATCTGTTTTTCATTCCCGACTCTGCTAGTCGCTAGCCAATACCACCCTGGAAGTCATTTAGTGTCTCTGTATCTCAGTTCTATATTGGTATGTAGGAATTTTGCGCTGTGGAATTTGAAAACTGTTTTTTAATACAGAGAAGGCATTTTCCCACTACCACACAACAGGACCTCGGGAAGTAATTTTAACCTCTCTGTGACTATTTTCCCCTTACATAAAACCAAAATAGTAATACTTAGTTCTGTGACAAGTATATTCCGGCAGTGCAACATCTTTGATTTCTTTTTATTTATTTATTAATATCTAAAGCAAACATCGAAATCACTTTCACTGGCATGTCCTTGTTATAACATTATTTGCAGCTACTGTGATATTACTGTTCCTTCCCTCTTCCAGTCTAAGCTGGGTTGGATACTTTTAATGGGATAGACAAGTAACAAAACTAGTTAGGAGGAAGCTGAGCCTTAACATAAGGTGTATGGTACAAATGGCTATCTTTACTGCCCATTTCCTTCTGAGAACCAGACTTCCCTCGTATTTAGTCTTTAACGTGGACAGGTCTAGAACACCTGCAAACACAGGAGCATTTAAGTCTTACCGATGTTTTACTATATGTATTTGCATATATGCACACTTCTCTGAATCACTTTTTATAATGCTTTCATGCCTAGGTGCCCAGGTCACCTAAGATATATTAAATAGGGGAGAACAATTATTAAATTTCATCTCTGGAAGGCTGCATCTGTTTGGCAATCACTTGCAGATTGGCTTCAGAGATTATAGGTAAAGGTCTCTTAAAGAGAGGCAACTGGAGGGTACAGACTGGCAAGGCAATACTTTACTGATATCTATGGGTTCTTGCTTGCATGCTGTGGAGTATTTAAATAAAAATAATGGTTAAAAGCAATTGTTTTTAAAAACTGGTTGCAGTCACAAGATATGCAAGCTTAAAGCTCTGTTATTTTTTCCCTCATTATTTTAAATTTTTACGCCCTTTTAGGGACTTCAATTTCACCTGCTTACTCTCAGTAACAAATGGGGAAGGGAGGAGGAGGATGCAGTTGCCACATTCCCCTGATCCCCTGTGTTACCTGACTGGGGCTCAGACAAAATATAAAGCCATCAGTGATTTTTCTCCCAGCCTTGCAGACTATTAAACCAAATGGTTTTTCTATGTCCAGATGTTGTCTTCCCTGGCTCCCTGTGTACCACAGCTTCACTGCAGATACATAATTCATTATATGGAAAGGCACTGTTTTAATCTAATATTAAAGAGGCAGCAGCTCAGCAGGTGTCCCCAAGGTAAGGAAGGCAGCATGCTGCTGACAGCAGCTGCTAGCTTCAGGCTTATCAAGATTTCTTTGTTTTGAAACAGAAGCTGGAAGGCTTTTTAATATACCACGTCACTGGCTGGGCAGATCCCTGTCTTCTGGCTGTTATCCTGCCTTTGACAGCAGAGACAAAAATTCTTGTAGCGTGAGGGCTGCATACAGTTCAGTGCTCTCAGGAAGGAGCCGGGTGAAGAGGAGGAGGCTTATGAGGCAGATGCACCCTACTGTCTGCTTGTGTTATTCTCAGCGTGCCAGCTGGGCTAAGTGCGTCTGTGGAGCTGGCCCACTGATGTCAACATTGTCAAAATGGACTTTCTGCTACTGTAAGCATAAAAATATCCAAATACATTGCCTATAGAGAGCATTCCAAGCAATGATGCTGATATTCCACCAGTCTCATCCAAGTGCTAGATGTCTGTGGCCTAAATCTGTGTAATGAGATCTGACTTTTATAGCTATTGTCACTCTGGCAAAAGCAGCCAAACTGGCAACCCTGGAGTCTGAGTAGTGCAATATGCAATGAGAAAGGCTTTCCAGTTCCTTGAGACATCAACTTTGTTGTCATCTGTGCCTGGATGTTATACAATAGACAAAAAATATTCTGGTGGGTTTTCCCCAGAATGTGTGGGTCCTAAACTAGCACGTGTAACAGCACAGGGTAAACCTGCCCATCCTTTTACTTGGTCTAGGAAAAATTCAGCCTGTGGCTTGTATGGCTTCCAGGTTCTCTATGGAGACTTTTCTTCAGGTTTTTCTTGCAGTGGGGCTTGTTCCTGTGACTTGTAACGTTTCCTCGACATGTGTCTCCTTTTTGTGTTCCTTTGTGGAAATTCTTCTAGTTTACCTTGTTAATAAACAGAGCTGCTTCTGCTGTGACTATGATGTCGCTTTGGTCAGCAGCCTTTGCTTGAAGCACAACAAAGACCTACTTGTCTGTTGGCACTCCTGCAGTCGGTGTTTTGGCTGATAAGTGGCATGTATCGCTGCAAATCAGGGAAGAGTATAAGATAGTTTGGAGGACCTTCTGGCAGTGTGTTGTACCTCTTAGGCGTCAGCACACTTTGCTAAGAGATTGTATGTGCTGGCATAGTGGAGAAGTTTCTCACACATCAGGATTTCCATTCAGCCACCTAACCACTCCAGAGAAAACCTCCCAGCACAGAGCGCTCAGACAGAAGTGCCATGCAGGTATGGGAAGACCATCAGAAGTTCAAGGATTTCTGCATGAAGGTCGTAACTTTCCTGGAGTTTGCCCCAGCCCACAAGTACAGACCTACAGCTGGGGAAGGTCATACAAGCCCAGAAGCAGGTTGCTGTTGTCTGGAGGAGCTGGAAAACAACAGGTCAGTGGCTGAGGGCTTTGGTGTCCATGAGTTTTCTGCGCTGTGGGAATGGAAGCTTGCAAGGCAATGCTTGAGGCAATCCTGCAGTGCAGGTTGAAAAATGTGAATAGTTCCAAACTATAAATGTGCCTTTACAAACTGCTATCCTCAGCTGTGCTGAAGCACATCTGAGCTTTATTGTGCCTCTACAATAGGTGAGCAAAGGTATGTGAGCTGGCAGAAGAGGCAATACCTGTGCACATGCCTTTGGCCTAACCTGTGGAAGACTTGGAAGCATTGAGATGGGATGCAGTGGGAGGGTATGTCTGTAATATCCCAGTGTGCTGTAATGGCAGTGAACGCTGCAGACAGGGCTTCCACTGGGAAACCCGCTGAGTCTCAAAGGACATGATCTGTGCAATGCTCTCTTGAATTTCATTGGGAACAAATCCACCAACTGAAGACATTTCTTTGGATGATTTGTTGTACATACAAGGCTCTTTTCATTTCTTGTTGAACATCTAAATCAGCGTGTTTTTTGAAAAGTGAGGTTACATCTGATAATGATTAACCACTTCAAAGGAACTTTTATGGACTTTTTGATAAAGCTGTTAACTGGGATGAATTTATCCATTTCCACTGGGTAGAGAGAAGCAGAATTGATTTTTCTAAAGCATTGTTCTGCTGGCAGTTCACTGACAACTGTCTGAAAGCACAAAGATTTGAGGCCCCTGCTTTGTGCATCAGCATAACCTCAATTCCATTAGCCATCCACCGTTGTGTTCTGAGTGGCTGCAGTGCTTAGCCCAAGTGACAAGAACAAATTGTCCTTTTTGCCAGACACCACTATTGCCACAGTAAAGAGTACTGTGTAGCAGTCACGTTTAGAAGATTCATTGGGTAACCAACACTTAGCGAGATACAGAAGGAGACTGCTATAAAACTGCTATTCTGTGCAAACTATAGCAAGACTTGGATCAGGATATCCCAGAGCATTATATTCTGACTTAGATCAGTACTGGTATCATCTACATTGTCTTATTGTTAATTGGGCAAGGTTGTTTTCCCGAAATTTGTCAACATTTTACAAAAGGCTTACAGTATATATTCTTTTGCATTTCAATTCCTTTCCTGCGTTAATGCAACAAATAGCTTCATTTTTGTGAAAACAAAGTCTGTAAGTGTTGTGTCCTTAATGATAGGCCGGGTATTTGCTGCTGCCAAAACTGTGCCTGTAAAGCTTCAGTCACTTCACTGAAGAAAATAACGTTTGTAATTGGTTGGCTTGGATTTCTGAAGAACTCTGTATTCAGTCTGCAAAGAATCTGAGCCTTTGCAGGCTTAGCTAAGAGTGCTGCTGTCTACAGCCAAAGCCGTACCAGCTGATGGTTTCACCTCAGTTCTCCTTTGTTCAAAGTCCATAGCTTTGGCTAAGATGGCAGCAATATCATCTTTGAAGACTCCCTCACTGTATTTTTAAGTTTCATAGTGGAGTTAGTTGCAGAGGAAAGAAAAATTAGGCTTATGAGGTGCAAGGGGGAAGAGGAAATAGTTGTAATGAGACTTATTTAGAAGGCACGGGAGCAACTTCACTCCTATCAGTGAGCATACCTGGAAAATGTGAACGCAACAATCCTGAAAGAAGTTAGGTATTAGCAGCAGTTGGGTATTATCTTTCCAGAATGAAATTTTCAAATAAAAATAGATCAGATTTTGCTAGTCTGGTATTGCGGTAACTCACTGTTCATCAGGATTTAAAATTTCCCTTGACTCTTGTCTTCAGTGTTAAAGATTTGAAGAAATTTATGAGAGCTAGAAAATTGCTTGTGGTTGCATGGTAATGCATAAAAATTATCCAGTCATTTCCATTCAGATATTTCAAAGCATGAAGGATCATCGTCTTTGGTCAGGAAGGAATTTCCTCCCTTATAATAGTGTGTAAACATAACCACAGTTGGAGTATATAATTTGATACATTCCTCAGAAGTGTCTAGCACTTGTTGCTTTGGAGAACCACGTTGAACCATGCGACCTGCTTTGTACAGATGTGCAACTATTTTCTGAGTCTTCTGTGCATGCATTTGTGATATATATATATATATATATGTATATTTTGTACCTTCAAATTCATAGCTGTCTTATTTCAGATACACCTCCTGAAATGTGCCTTACATGGGCTGGCGCACACCTTCTGCCACTGGGCTGCCCTGAATGGAGCATCTCCATCCGAGTGCATGGTTTCTGCTGGCCTCAGAAGAATTCATTTCCCTTCAGTCCAGGCCAGAGACTAGTGAAATGATCAGGAGGTTACCATAGCCTGGGCAGTTGCACACTTCATCACTTTTAAGGATTGAGCTTGTTGTAGCCTTCTAGATTTGGAATATATTGAGGAAAGGCTGCAAGGATCAGTTTTCTGGAGTGGGAGAAAGAAGGATAAGGGAAAGCAAATACCTGTCGGTACAAGGCTGTCCATGTAACATACTGGGAAAAAAGCTTTGCAACCTGGTCTTTCTCCCCCTTCTCATCAATTGCCATCACCACCACAGATTTAATTTTGTAGTAGGACTGGGGTGTTTTGGTTTTCTGGTTTGGTTTGTGTTTTTTTTTTTTTTCAGGGAAATGGCTTTTTTATTTTTTTCTAGGACATCTGTACAGAGGGAAAGAAGTTGTCTTTCTATCATTCTAAAAAAGACACTTCGTGAGATGAACAGCTCTCTAAGAGCTGGTGACATCAGACAGATTTTGAAGGAAGGGTTTGTGCAAGTGGAAGGAGCTGAACCCCAAATGTGCCTGGGCTCCCAACACCACCTTTTCCAGTAGGAACTTTCATTTTCTAGTGAGAGGCTGGTGCCAAGGTGCCTGATACCTGTTGCTTGGCAGGCAAACAATGTTAGCATAGGCCACACTGTACCCTAAATTTGTCTGCTTTTCAGCAGGTATTGTTTTAAGACAGTGACCGTGCCACTGCACACTGAGAAGTCCAGCTAACAAGCTGTTACTTCTGCTGTGATCCAGGTTTGGAAGTGAACATGTTCTGTCTGCACAGTAATTTCCTATTGGGAAATATTATTTGAGTTGAGTCACAAGGGTTTAATTGATTTGAGCATACTGTCACTTATTTGACAGTCTAACACCTGAAGCATCCTTGGAGATAATTAGAGTGCAGGTGCTCTAGCATTCCCACTCAGGATGAAACACAAGTCGCAGCAGAGGCAAAGTGGTGTCATGCTGCTCCCAGCAATTGATGGTTTAGTAGTTGCTCCTCGTGTTAATTATTGTTGATCTATTCCTATTTGGAAAGGTTCTTCTGACTTCCTAAATGAGCTGTGACTATGTTGGAGACATTTCATCATTTGCTGCTAGCTAGCAGAAGCTGGTGCAAACAAATCTCAAAGCAATAACAATACTTGTGTTTATAGGGATACTGAACAGACCTGGGGGCGTTTCACAGGCTCCTGAAACCTCTCTGGCTAGGGAGCCAGCGTGATCTTGATTAATGGCAATTCCTCTTATGGAGCAAAGTAATTGTGAGCAGGAGCTGGAGGGAATGGTGCCTGAGCTGTGTTGGTGCAAGGGAGATGCTACGTCCTTGAGAAAAATAATGTACCTAGAGCAGTTGCATATTATGCCTGGGCTCACCTCAACCCTAAATATTGGGCTGCTGCAGTAGAGGTGGCCTTCCCATAGCTGTGAATTCAGCTCTAAGCTAGGACTGGACATTGCAGCCACTTTGAGCAGCACATCCCAGGTGGCATAGCGATCTCCTCACGAAATTTCAGATTCTTGAAAACAAGGAGGTGTGGACGCATTAGAGTATGATTGCAATACATGTATTTTTAATACCAGATGTTAACTTAAAAATGGCTGAGCCTTATTTATTTATTTTTTTTACTGAGACTTCTCACAGTTCAGCCTAAGGCAGATAAAGCACATCAAAAAAATCAACTTAAGTAGACTTAAACATTACAAAGCACTGAGCAAGAGAAAGCTTTATAAGCAGGGGTTTAAGGTGGCATTTGTGTACACTGCTACTTGCTCATCCTATAAAAGCACCTAAAGTTGTCCTTCTCACTTCCTTTTATCTTGCATCTTTTTTCTGTTTGCCAGGGCACTTCGCTTATGTGACTGTGACATCAGTAACAGCATAGGGCATACCTGGAGCATGGGTTTGTTTGCTTCCAAGGTTTTGGTTTATTTGAAGTGATTGGTAGCATTAACCAGTTCCTCAGTTCAATAGATAAGTCTAGAGTAATACAGATGACATATCAAGAAAGGAATCTCCAGGCAGGAGTTGAAATTAAAACAAAAGTCAAACTCACCTGATACATTATTTTTTTTATGTCTAAAAGGTCAAAGATTAAACCAAATCTTCATTTATTACTTGTACTTTTATTAATCATACACCTGATCCTGACAACTGAAACAGAACACTAGCCTTAGATTTTTAAGAGTTTTCTGTAGCCTGTGTGTCAGTACAGAAGAGCTGAAGTGCCTCCGTTCATGTTAAGTCTTGTCAGAATTTTTGCATAAGAAACCACGATTCTAAGGTCTAATCTCCTTGCTGGTGCCTCTTTAAAGTAATTTAATGGTGTCTGAAATGCACAGAAGTACTCGTTTGAAACCGCAGAAAGGATCTGTTCTCCCCCCAGTACCAGGGCCCTTGAATTAGTTTATAGATGGCACTGACGTTAGGCTGTTTATCTGCCTTTGTGTTATTCTCTGGGACAAGGTCTAAGATCTGAGATCTAAAAATCACTTAGTGACTCATGAAAATCCTCTGCTAGAACTTTTGAAAATTTGATCATCATCTACTTGTAATTATCATTAAACCTGTGGGATTTAAAAGCATTTAAGGAAATTAGGCATTTGACTGAAAAGTCAATGAGAGTTTAGAACACTCTTGTTAGTTCTGCACCAAGAAACTTTAAACCATGTCAATTTATGAGCTGGCCTTGCTCTGCACAATAAAAGCAATTTAAGATTTCATTTTCCTCATTGCCAAAACCAAGTGAAAGCTGAACATTAGAATCCCCTCAGACTGATTCCAAAATGTGGAAATAAAACATGTCACCTGCAAAGGTGCATGTTTCTTTAGGAAAAATTGAACTGAAACAGAATAAATGGGTTTTGATCCAAAGCTTGTTTCTTTTATTTGCACGCTGTGTAATGCTAAATCCCCAGACTTTATTTTTCTTAACTTTATAAGCTTTTTAAAAGGTGATCACAAGTTTACTCTCAGCTTCTGCATTAACTTCCAACTTGGATATCCCATACATGCATGGATATGTGCCTGTATCTATAGATACAAATACAAAAAACCATGGCAAGCACATATCACTATTTACTGTACTGCTCCGTTTCTCTGTCCTTCCCTTGTAGATCCTGTCAATTTTCCCTGATCCAAGCACTCAAGCATCTAATGACCTTTTACTTATTTTGCTAATATTTTTTGTCTCTTTTCATAATCCAAAGATCAAGGCTATTTTTTTCTTGCTGTGCAGATTCCCCCTAATACAGTTGCCCTTTACCTTGACAGAATTCATCTACCTCATTTTTCACCTTCTTTCATTATCAGGGAGATCTTAGAGCCCTGAATCTGATCCTCACCTTTAGGACAATCATGAAGAGTCGGTCAGGGACGATGAATCATTGCAATTGTTCTCAGCTGCTGGGTGCAAGTTTTTGTCCATTTGTCAAGATCTTCGTTGCTGCCTGTCTGCAATCAAAGGCTTCAAGTCACTGCTTGCTTTAGCACTGAGGGCAAGCGTTCTTTGGGCCTTGACTTACCCATCCACCAGCACTTTCATAACTCACCCTTGGAACTGCTGTTTGCCTCCCCACACATTGCAGCAGCATGCGCGTGGCCAACTCAGTTTCACCCCTACTGAAAACACCACTGCTATCCACACCAAAGCATTGCAAGCATGTAAATATATACACATACACAAGCATTTGTAGTTTTGTACATTTTTGGTGGAGTTGATATAATGACAATACCCAAGCACATCAATAAGCAGAACTATGTAAGAAATGGGAGAAAGGCAAACCAGATGTGCAGGGGAGGGAGGGAAATGGTCTGAAGAGAAAAACAAGTTGCCAACTTCAGCAGAACCTGACAGCAGCTTCATCTGAGGACATAAACATTCCTCCTTTTACACGGAATGGGGCAGGATCATCTACTGGAAGTCCAGTCCTGCTTCCCCTGATCTGTTTCCATACAGAGAAAGGGGCTGTAAAGCTTGGATCTGCAGATGTTGCTCTTCTGAAGGTTAAGCTTGTGTGAATAAAATTCATGGCAAAAAGAATGCTTCCAAGGTTTCCTCATTGGAAACAGCTGTTATAAAGGGAGAGCTGCAGCTGGAGGGCTGTTCTGGGCTCTTTGAACAGGAACACAGGGCAGGACAGGTACATGTGGCATAATGGCAGCCTTATGCTTTGCACTTCCCCGTGAATGCATACCAGACTAAGGATGGTCAAAAAAGGAAGAACTTTTGGTAAACAGGGCTTTGAAATATGGATTTCAATTCCTGCTGCTGCTGCAGTGCTCTGTCAGACCTTCAGCCAGTTACCTAGCCCCAGTCTTTCAGTGTTTGATCTTCCGTGTTCTGGGCCCTGGAAAGAGCTGAAAGAATGACTTACTAAGGCCTAGGAGGTGGCACGCTACTCCGAGGTGAATGCTTGCGGCTGATGCCATCAGCAGACAGCTCCAAGGCCACGTGAAATGCAGTTACACAAAACACCCGAGCACTTCGGGAGCGATTCTGTCAGCTTTGCTGGGAGAGAGAGCACTTGCGCTCTGCACCTAGCAGCCTTGACCTAGTCAGTTCCCTTGAGGCAAAATACCTACCAGTATCTATAAAGCAACTTTGCAACGGTACCTTGAGGTGAGGGTGGCAAAGCATTGAAGTCTGCTGCCCTTTTGATGGTGAGCAGTAACAAAACAAGACCTTTAATCGTTCTCAGCCATCACATTTGCTGTATGCACTTGCACAGTCACCGTCAGGTTTCCTAGTCCTGAAGTTGTTCGCTGTTTCTGTACGCCTGTGAGGGAGGCACGTAGTGCTGCCCGCTTGTTCTACAGATAGAGGTGGAACCCAGCACATCTCATCTGATGCCGCAGCTCTGCAGCAGGGTAGGTGACTGAATGCAGGGTGCCCTGGTCGCAGGTTAATGCTGAAGCTGCTGGACTACTCACCCCCAAAGTTAAGCTCCCTGCTTCTACCACGTGCATTGAGGTGCTGTGTTTGCAGACAGTTTTATTTTTTCCTCTGGTCTGGAGCTGACAGTGTCTCTGAGCAGAAGGGCCGGAATGTCTGTCCCTGGCAATCCTGAGCTGACAGAGCAGGCCTCTGAGGGCTAGTCTCGTTTGTATGGGAGCATGATTAAAGATGAGTGAGAAATTCTGTTCAAAGGAATAGAAAGCCCTTGTCTGTGTTTAAAAATCATTAGCAGACTGTTCCTCCCTGTTGTGGTGCGGAGGAGCCAGAGCCCTGTTAGCTTTATGCAGCAGCCCTTGTGTTTGTCGGGCTGGAGTCTCCCAGCTGCTCAGGGTGGGCTGCGGCTCCCCTCGGGGCAGGAGGGAGGTTTCAGTGCAGTGTTGGCCTGCAAGCTTCATACTGCTTCGATGGGCAAAGCTAAAATTTTGTATCCAAGCATTTCTAGGCAGAAAGGTTTAAAATTGTTTTCGGGTTCCTAAAGGCCAGTATGTTTGAGTCTGTACAGTGTCTATGTTGACAACTCAAATCTGAAACCCAGAACAAGGTCCTCTTTTGTAGCTCGGCACAGAAATGAAAGCAGCTGTGAATTTCTGGTACAATTCTGGATTTGTAAAGAAGGTGCAGTGGAAGGGAGGTGTGTTTGTTTGTTTGTTTGTTTGTTTTAATAAGATCTAAACATTTGGATTTAGCTGTTTTTTGTTATTCTGACTTCTAAGACTCAAAATCTGTTGGATGCTGCAACAGCATAGAGAGATGCATCTGAACTCCACCCTTCAGGGAGCTCTAATTCTGCTTATTGCCTTGGTGATGTAGTGAAAGGAGCCAGCAGTGTGTGGAAAGGAACAAGATCAAAAAGTCATAAAAGAAAAATTGTTTATATTTGGGTCTGCTTGCTCTGCCACTGCTTATTCATCTCATACTAACACATGAGGACTTCTCTAAGAAGTCCTTCTGAAGTGCATTCTGGTTTCTACACTAGTGTCTCTGCGTGGAGTTGTATTTATCTGCTTGTACTCTTGTGACTAGTCACTACTGACTCTCCCACAGGCAGCTTGTAGGATCATGACCTTGCTCCTATTTAAAGTTTCAGTGGGACAAAGCTAACCACAGAGAAGCTGTATGTAAAGGTTTTGGCAGAGTCTCAAGCCTAGGTTCTGCAGCATGTGCAGGAATCTTTTTCCCATCCTGTTTTTACTTTTTGCAGACTCTAATAGAAGTATAAATATTTTTCCCTAAACGCTTGCATGAAAAATGCCTAAGGAGATTTACAGGGCAGCTGGCTGGTCCAAAGTAACATCTTAGGGGAAGGGGAGTTGTAGTCAGGTCCCCATGGTACGGCAATTCAGGGGGAAGATGCTGAGACACCACTTCTGCACAAGTTCAGTCGGATGGAAGCTTCATCTTTCTCTGCTTGTTATGTCTCTCTTTGCATGCTTTAGTTCAGCTGTTCTCGCTAAATTTGCAGTTGGTAGTTCATTCTGAACTAGGACTCTGCTCTCTTCTTATACTTTGTGGCTTGTGTGGGCAAGACCTCAGCTGGGTCCCTTTAAATTTAAGAACAGGACGCGTGTTTTGCCTTGGCCAAGCGCAGTTTTCTCTGGTGGTGTGGTTCATGCAGCACATGCACTTATGGATGCTCTAGTGTCCTGAAGTAGAGCTAAACAGCCCATTTTGCAAGACCAGGATATATCAGAATTAACTGGCAGCTAGAAATGCCTCAACTATAAGGTTTGTAGTTGCAGTGATGAAGATAACCAAACTCATTGTTGGTAATAAATAAATAAGACTTTAATGCTAAGAAAGAAGCCAAGGGGATGGCTGGAGGTCAGCCAGAAGGATGCATGTCTGCCTGTCTGAGGTGAGAGTGGCTAGTGTAGTACTGCTGGGGAGTGAAATAAAATGAAGAGGTGCCCCTTACAGGGTGAGCTGAGTCCTTGAGGGCCGGTGCTCAGCTGCACGGCTCGTTTCACTGCAGCACTCAGATCACTGACATCGGGTCACTTGGCCGGGCCTACTGTAAAGTGGGATAAGAAGAGGTTCTTGGGAGCAGGAGTGAGGAGACAGCCTGGAGAAAGACTTCCCGTAACGTTGGGCTCTATAGGTAGAGAAAGGAGAGCTGGGTTAAACAAAGAAGTTTTTGGAGTGTTTGGGCTTGGCAATGCAAAGACGTGGTAACCTGGCAGGGCCTGGTCGAGGGCCAACCCAAACCCACAGTCCAGTTTGCCTACTGCTCCCCAGTCTGTGGTACTCAGCAGAGCTGGAGCGCAGCTCGGTGTTCGGTGCCTACCTCTTGCAGCTGTTCTGCTTCCTTATCTCAGGGAATGCGAATCATTGAGCAAATTCAAAAGGGGAGGCTGTCCGGGAGGATGCTGTGAGGAGAGAATCAGAATTTGGATATGCGCAGGGGAAAAGATCCCGGCTTTTGTTTTTTAAGCTCTATGCCTAGTGCCAGGTGGGCAGTCATCTCTGTTCTGTGCTGAAAGGCTGCCTCAGTCTCCTTTGTTCTGTGAATTGCCACAGAGCCCTTCGTGGCATATCTCACACCACACACAAAAAGCCCTTTTGCTTTGCAAATCAGCGTGTGCTCCACGGGTGTTTCTAGGCCGGGGAAACAATTAACAGCAAGAAAAACCACTTCCTTGGCTTGCAGGCAGCTTCCAGTTTGCTCCTTTCCCCAGATTAGCGAGGATTTAGAAGGCGCACGTTTTGTGTTTAAGTCAGTTCTGCAGAAACCACCACGTGCCATTGTCCTGCCCTTATCTCTGAATTGCACGGACAGGCAATCCGGCTGCTCTGGCTTGCAAGCGTGGAAACAGCATGGGCACAACAGCTGAGGTGCTGTCTCTGCAGAAAAGCCAAAGGCAGTGTCCATGGAGATGGAAAAGCTTTAGGCCGCTGGTGATGCAGCTGCTGTGTTGGACAGGATCAGCTCCAACGAAGCTGTTTGTGTGGCCTCATGAGGTTGTGTCCGGCTCTGGGACATAAAATGAGGGGTGAGGGGAAAATTTAAATTGACTGAAGTAAGTGCAGAGCTAAAAAGAAAATGGGAATAGAAAGGTGAAAGTGTTGTAAGCCTTAGAGAATCCTCAAATGACAGATGTAATAGAACAGCTTGAGTGCGCCTGGTGTTCTGGTCAGTACTGCCTGGGATGTTCCACAGCAATGTTAGTGGCTCCTAAAGATCTTGTTTCAAGTGAGAGAGTCAGATTCGTATTCCCAAGTCCTAACTCCTGTTCCAAAACACTGCTTCTGGGATGGATCCAAAATCAAACTGGGTCTCTTTCTATATCAAGACTATAAATTCCCAGGAACTTGAGGAAAGCAGATGATCTTGCAACTTCTGTGTCTCAAACCCTGACTTGTCTTACGATTCCCTTGGTCCCTCTCAGTGCCTCAGCACAGATATGTGAAATTCATTTTGAGCTCCTCCTGCAGGGTCTTACAGCCTGTGATCTCCCTTTGCTTACTGCTGGGACAGCAGGCGCAACATCTCCAAGTTCCCACACTGGAAATGCATGTTTTTTACTTCAGCTTTGAAGTCTTATCAACCTGCTTTGTGGGTGCTGCAACATATGACTAGGAATTGTGCGTAAAACTGCTCAATTAAATAATTTTCACCCAGAATCTTGGTGGTTTTAAACATTACTTGTTCTCTTCTGGGCTAGATGCTAAAAGAGATTTGTGTTTTGTCTTTCAGGCGGAGCAGGCGACCGGGAAAAGATGCCTGTCAATCATGAAGCTTTCCTGCTTATGGCTAATTCCCAGAATGAAATGGAAGATTGGGTGAAAGCCATCCGACGGGTTATATGGGCTCCATTTGGTGGAGGTATTGCAAATAGCTCACATGCACATAAATTAAAACATTTGCCTCAAGGTAAAACATATTCTTGTGATACTAGGATATGTGTAACACTGTAAAATCACTGAGATACCTAGATAAGCTCTTGATTATGTGAAGTGTTTTACAGCATGGAGATTGGGTTGGTGTATTTTTTTTTTTATTTTTTTGCCAGGATGGAAGGTAATGAAAGGGGAGGTCACATCCAAACTGTATAACTGACTCACAGTCAAAAATGGGTGGTAATAACAAACATAACACGATTGCCAGTGCTAAGTTTCTTAAAGCTGATTACTGTGTATTCTGTGGATCTTTCTTATCCTTATGGATGTAAAGGATTTTGTCCAGTTATCTCAACTTTCCACTTCAAAGGCAGATGCCCAAATTAAACCTCTACAAAGCCAGAGGCAGCAAAACTTTTTAATTGGTTAATGTAGGGCCTGGCTGAGAAGGCAAAGCTTCCACTAGCTTCAGTGAAGATGTAACCTAAGGAAGAACAACAGGGTCAGGCTGAGAGAACACCTGTAAGAGTACAGCTGTTCACAATCCTTGTATTTAAAATGAACAAAAAAGCCAGACTCCCCATTTTGATACTGTACTATGAGCTTCAAGATTTCGAGTCACGTTCTTAAGTCAGGGGATTAGATAGGAGATGTTTTTGCAGTCTGACACAGACCAAGGGTTCACTGCTGGTAGCAGCAACTCCTGGCTTGGTACTGAATACTCCAAATGCTTCAGTGCTACTGATGGAGTTCATGCAGATGGCGATATCACGTGCAGATAGTGATATCGTCTTCTTTTGAGAGGTACAGATAAAAAGTGCTGAACGAGTGTTTGGTAATACAATTAGTTTGCCAAAATGAAGTTACTGTTTTTCCTGGATCTAGGGGAAAAAAGGTGACCTTGGTGCAACTGAGAGAGGCTGAAACATCACAAGGTCGCTAAGAACACCCAGTATTTGTTAGTAACTTTTATCTTTTTTTTCACTCCTTTAAGTGGCTCTTGTGATTTTGACTGTCTGTGTAGCAGCAGCATTTGGTTTGTCTGGAAAAGATATAATCTCTAGTGATGATGTCATTTTTTCCTAGGCCCTCCTTAGCAGAAAGGGTGTATATACAAAAGGGCAGCTTATACCTAATTCTGAGAGGTCCCATGAAATTCTCTTGTGCCGTGGGTAGAACAAGCTCTTTTCATTAGCAGAAACTAATTTACGCTGAATTCTCCTCAAACATGAGTTTGAGCTTGTTTCACTTTCCTTCTAAAGTCCCGTCCACAGCAAGGGGTCTTCACACTGAGCTCAGTGCAGATCCCTGCAGTCTGCAAATCCGAATTGGTGTTTCTGTGACCATTTATAGTGGACCTTACAGCATGTATTTTATAGCATTTCCATGTGCATCAAACAAATGCTGTGAGGAAAAAGGACACAGTCAGTCATGGCAGATAGTATACACTCCAGAAACAGACTCCTTCTTTAGGGTTTAGGGCATGATGTTTTCGGCGCTGCTGGTATCTGTACAAATTCTGCTTCCTTTTTTTTTTTTTTTTGGTCAGCATTTGTGTTTTGTCAGCTTCTTGGAATAGTTCCAGAACAAGCATTGTATTTAAAGTATTAAGATAATAAACAATTAACAATTCTAAGATCTTAAAAACAAAAAAATATGAGAATGGCATAAAAGCAGAGATCAGTTTCTTTTTCTTCTTAGATTCTTTATGGGGGCAATTTTGTCCCAGTTACCTGCTCTTTTTCTCTACCTCTATGCTTCTCTTCAGTGGTGAAGTGTAAAATTTTGACTTCCCTTTAAATGAGGGCAGATGGTCTTACATTTGAGTCCAGTAACTGGAGAGCTTTAACAACTGTATGAAATATCAAAAACTGTAGAACGTTGAAATCATGAGAGTGTGGGGAGCAGGGTGACACAGGAAAACAGCAGCAGTTCTGTGCTGTTTTCAGATGCTGCAGGTTTGATTCAGTTCCTGTTGATGTCAGTGTAAAGGCTGCTGCTGATGTTGGTGAGAGCTGGCTTAAGCTATCCTGTAGAAGAGAAAGCACAGCTGGAAAGAACTGCAGTTGTGTGTTGAGGTTTTCCCTCTACCTGTGGATCAAATCTACCCAAGAACACGGGTACCTCCTGGGCGGTCAGCCTGGCCTAAGCTCTCTGCCCTGCTACTCAAATGCACGAGTCTAAAGCTAGCTTGGCTATGTCTGCTCTGCTCTGTAGTCAGTGCTGCATGAGCAGATTCTTATCCTATGGTTTCATCACTCCTCTGAGCCGACTGTGTGCTAGCTGCTGTCAGCATTGGTCTTTTCCCACCTTGCAGCCATGTGTTCCCACCACGTTTCATTCTGCTAGTGCTGGTGGTTATACAGCTGCGCAGAAGGAAATGACCTGGGAGAAGAAAAGGTGGGGGTGAATTAGTTTTGGGGTGGGTTGGCTCCCTTGCCCAGATAAGCAGGCAGCTGCAGGAACAGCAGTTCCAGCAAAATGAGGGCAGTGGGGGAGAGATGGTAGGGTGGAGGAGGGCATGCTTGTTCGTTCTGGCTGCAGCCCACACTTAAATAGGCTTAAACAAACCGTGGAACTGCATCCTCAGTCCCTCTTCACAAAGTATTTATAGGATTGTCAATAACAAGGAAATGGTTAAAATATCAAAACCATTGTTTCCAAAAGGATTTAATCAGTTTGGGGAAATGATTAAAACTATTCCTCCTCTATCAGAGTAGAGCAGGGAAGCTTCTGAGAGTGAAATCCCAGCTTAGCTCAAATGTGGGAGGACTGTAAACATAGCTGTCTCTGTTTTAATTGAATAATTTGAACTCTGCATTGCTATCACTGCTAATTTGAGAGCCAAGTCTTATCTATCGACACTTTTTAATATATGACGCTAAAGGAATGGGGGTGAGGAATTATAAAGCAGGCTTCATTATTAATATGTAAATATCCAGCCCTGGAGAGAGTTGATATGGTGTAAAAATAAATCATGCCAAGATAAAAGGGGAGTCTTAGCCACACTTTAATCTTCGCTGACGTATTGAAGAAACTTATAAATCAAAAAGGTTGAGGGTATCTTCTTACGTGTTCATGCGGGCACATGAACTATGTTTAAAGGTGAATAGCAAAGGCTTTTTAAAACAAAACAGAAAACTCTGCAAAGCTGCTGAGGATCCCAAATCATTTATAGGAGACACATTCAGGCCATATGGAATGCATGCGTTGAAATACATTTCAAATGTGGCCTTCAAATAAAATCCTAGAGTTCCTGACTTTTTTGAAGAAGAGCTGTCTTGTTTATGGAGAAAATAATTTTGAGCCAGTTTTCCTAAGTTTCAGACTTCTGAATTCTTGAGTCTAGTCCACCTCATTCAGAGTTGAGGACTTTGTAAAAGTGAGATCTGAGAGTACGCTGTATGTTTTGAGTTTACGTCTTTAGGAATAGGGTTTGTTACAAAGGCTTGAAAGAAGTGCATTTTGGAGCACATTCAGACAGAGGGTGCTTAAAACTGTTTCTTCTGATCCTTCTTACCTCCACGAGGAACAGATTTTGCTCTGAGTTTACACCACTGAAAGTTTATCTGGACAGTCCCTTTGTGCCCTACAGCTGTGTTGTTCTCTGCCTGTTTTCTAATGTGGAAGCCTTTTGGCAGTGCCATAGTGCTTCCTGGCCACAAGCTTGGGAGGGAGTGAGCCTGCCAACATCCTCTGAAATTGGATGTGTGGAAAATGCTGGGAGTAGTACAGTGGAGAGAGGGTCTTTCCTCGCTCTGTAAATCTGTAGTGTGGACTGTACCTCTAGCCTGAAGAAAAACAGCTCCTTTGAGGAGGTCCTTTGCCATCTATTTACCTCTTAGCTTTCATGCCTTCTTCATTTTTGTCTTGCATAAGATTTAAAACATAACGTGTCTGGGACTGAATTTGGGGCCACAGGGTACAAAAGTTGAGTTTTTGGTGCCTGAGCTGAAAGCCGTGAGGTGTAACATTCTTCCTTGTAGCTCAGCACATGAACGGCACGGCATGGGACAGAATCATTTTGTGTTAATCTTGTGCTGTGTTTGTGTTTGTTTCCTTCTGTTTACTTATCCTTTCTTGCCATGAGCAGTTCCTTGCTCCTCTGCCAGAAATGCATGTCACGGCCCCTTTCTCCATTCCTTTATCCTAATTCCTCCTCCTCCTCCTTATCCCAAGCTTTCATCAGTTCCTTGTGCTGGAGAAGAGGTAAAGCAGTTGGAAGGGCTGTGCTTCCCTTAGGCAAACAAGGAGAGCTTTACCTGTGACAACGTAATTATTCTGAAGGAGTTCCATGAGCAGCTTCTTTTCTGAGGAGGAATAATTCTGAGAAATAATAACTTTTTAACTGGAGGGCTCTGAAGAAGTGTCCACTGGGGACTCTACTGGCATTAATTCCAGTCCACTCCTCCAGATAGGTAAAGCCTGATATGTGAATTCTTTCTTTTCTGCCAGAGAAATCATGCAGAGGATGTTCTTGCTGGCAATCAGGGCCCTGTGCAGACCATATCTTGTACTAGGGGAGAGCTGAGAACCAGAGGAGGAGGCTCTGATGTGTAATTTAAAACACATCTCAAAGTCATTATGGGTAATAGAGGGATAGCCCTACATAGGCCTAATTAGGGATCCTGTTTTATATGAGTAAATGTCTTTCAGATACCATCTGCATGAAAGCAAAATGACTGTTTTGAAGGGTCAGATGTTGTTATTAGGTGCATGTCCACAAGGATGCTAGACTCTGATGGAGCTAGGATATTACTCTAAGTCTTGGGAATGTGGGGTTTACTGTCTCCACCATGGGGATTTTCCAGTAAGACCACCATGAGCATAGAATTATATTAGTGAATTTAAGATGCTAAGATACCAAAAAATTGAAAAGCACGGAGGTGAGTTCTGTTGTCTGCCCAGTGTGAAGACTGAGAACGGTTTCTGCTCCCTGTCTCATTACAGGGCTCCACCAAAGTGGCAGCCTTGAGACGGATTTCTGCCTGGGCTTTGTGGAGCCCCTTCACTTGGTGGCAGGGTGCAGGCTCCCACAGGTGTGTGGGGAGTGGCACTCGGTGTTTGTTGTGCCCGATATGTGCTTTTATCTCTGCACAGAGACAGCTGGCGCCTGATGCAGTTTATCAGTGTTTGCTCTTCAGTGTTGTCTCATGCTGGGAGATGGGCCCAACCAAGGGGAGAGAAAGAGGAGGATGATGGGGGTTACGAGTTCAGATGTCTGGACGAGGGGATGCATGAATCATCCGTGAGGAAGTGCTGGTTAGCTTTACCCCAGGCAGAGGTGTTATGGACAGGGGTTACACTTCTTGTGGATATAGAAACTGAGACACAGAGCAGAGTTGGGAGTGTGTCTTGCCGTCTGAACTGCCCATAACAGAGAAGTTTTTAAAATTCGAATTTTAACATCTGTTTCAGACATCTGATTAAGTTCTTTTTTCTGACTTACCTCATCAGGTGTATCTGGGGTTTTTATTGCTGCTTTATGCCCAATGTATTCTATCACCATGACATGGCCTTGAGGTAGGGAAAGGCTGTTGTCCTCATTTTTTGTGAAGGAGGAATTTGAGGTATTGGGCAATGAAATAACTTGCCTGAGGTCACGCTGTCTGTAAAAGAGCCACTCTGAAGGCATCATTCAGCAAGGCAGATAATAGAATCACAGCCCTGGACCTCACGGGAGCAGACTCTTTGCCTTTTCAGGGATATGCTTGGAAGAGTCCCATGGGATATGGTTCTGGAGAAAAGAAGGGTCCAGCAGAGCTGTTTGATTTTCAAGGATTATATCCTTCAAGCTCAAGAACAGTCCACAATGATGTGCAGGAAATCAAGCAAAGGTAGTACAATGCCTACGTGTATGAACAATAAGCTCCTAACACAGCTCAAACTTAAAAGGGAAGCACAGAAGCATAGAATAAGTGAGAACAGGGACAGGTGACCTAAGGAATATAGAGAAACTATCTGAACATGCAGGAATGGACTTAGGAAAGCTAAAGCCCACATGGTGAGGGACGTGTCTGGCAACAAGAAAGGTTTCTTCAGTTATATCAGCAGCAAAATGAAGACAAGGAAAAATGTGGGCCCATTACTGAAAGAGATGGGAAATCTGGTGACAAAGGACATGGAAAAGGCTAAGGTACTCAAATGCCTTCTTCACCTCAGGCTTTACTGGTAAGATTTGTCATCAGCAGCTCCTGGCCAGTGGGACAGTCTGGAACAAGGAAGCTTTCTCCTCAGTAGAGAATGTTTGGGTTAGGGAACATTTAAAGAAAATTGGTGTATACAAGTCAGTAGGACCTGATGAGATGCATCCATGAGTGCTGAGGGAACTGGCTGATGTGTAAGGCCACTCTCAATAATCTTTCAAAGGACATGGTGAGGAATAACCTCAGGCACCAGCACACTCTGGGTTGGCTGGAAAGCAGCTTTGCGGAAAAGCACCTGGGATGCTGATGGACAACAAGTTGAACATGAGCCAGCAATGCACCCTTGTGGCAGATAAAGCCAACAGGTTCTTGGGCTGCATTAGGATGTGTGTTGCCAGCAGACTGAGGGACGTGATCCTTCCCCTCTGCTCAGAGAAGAATTTTCAATTGGAATTGGTCTTATACTCTGGAGGCTGTGTAACTGATTAAGATGTAAAATCCATCCAACTTCAAGGCCTTCCCTCAGGGGAAAAAAAAAAAAAAAAAAGACTTTGAAAAGGCTTTGAAAAGGATCTTGGAGAAAAGATGATTTCAGGTAGGTACGATGGATAAAATTACAAATGTAAGGAGGATTTGAACAAGGCACAGTCATGAGGTTTAAACAAAGGAAAGATGTTTTTCATGCAGGGCACAAATTATGAAACTCATTGTTACAAGATGTTGTGGAAACAAAAATAATAAATGGGTTCAAAATAGCATTAGATGAGTTCATAGGAGATAAGTCCACCTGGGCTATCAGACAAAGACATCTGAATGTAGTCATTAACTTCATACATACCTTGTATTGCTGAGAGCTATCCTGCTTTTGGCAAAATATGGTGATGCCTGTGCTTTCTTCTTCAGTAGCTGACTGTTGTCCCCTTTGACTAGTAAGTGCCAAGAAGAGATCATAGCGGCTGTGCATTTGTTACGTTGTGGTGGCTGCTGCTTGCAGCACCTGGTCTGGCCAGTGCCTCCTGCTGCACTGGTGGTTTCTCAGTGAGGTTGTTCCTGTAATCATCAGATTCGTGTTTGAAAGCTGACAGGCTTTTAAAGCGCTGATGGTTCTCGCTGCACGTCCTGGCAGCGTATGATTAATGGGACAAACATGTTCCTGTGGTGTTTCTCAGCTTGCAGGCAAGTATTTTAATTTCTCTATATTATTCCTTTGATGAATGTTATGAGAATCTGTACTTACTGAAGGGGAAGGGTAATCTGCTCCTTGCGAGTTGCAGTTTTAACCATTTAGGAACCAAGAATAAAGAAATTCACCCTATCTTCTCCCATTTCCTTTCTAAAGGTTACTCTTCTGCCCTCCACAGTGTTCTTATTCTCTATCATCAGGTAGTCAGCCTTGCAGTTTCCCCTTCCTACCTTCTGAGTTGCAGCTCGAGGAAAAGAACATCAAGCCCTTGACCTCTGCTTGAAGTGTTCCTGAAAAGTTGGCAAATTTACTGAAATGTTTTATCCATTTTATGAATTGGAGCTAAATGCCATCCCCTCCCCAAGCACAGACAGTCAAGTTCAGCTGCGGCTAGAGCTTGGACCATGATCTTATGCTTGAGTGGTAAAGGTAAAACTTATGCTTTATATTAACTGAGAATTTTAGTTGGATAGTGGAAGATAAAGGTAAATGTGTGGGAATTAACTAATAGATTTCATCACTGATTGAGTTGTAGGAAGCAACAAAGTGACTCCATATACGATTTAGCTGGTAGTGAGTCTTACAGTTGCAGGTTACAGGCTGACAGAGGTACTTATAGTGAAGTCTGATTTGAATAACCATGCCCGTGTAGCCTGGTTAGGTGATCAGTGTTGATCCTGTCATTTTCTCAGCGTCCTATTGTATTTAGGATATCAGTTTCTCAGGCTTGGGGTACGGAAAGGCCTGAGGACATAAGTGTGCTCAGTGTGCTGAATGGATTAGAGAGGCTGGTGTTCTAAATTTCAGTGGTGAGCCGAGATCACCAGGCCTGCCAGGTTCCAAGATGGTCAAAAGTCTGGGTGGCTCGTTTCGTTCTGTACCAGAGGCGAGGATCAGTGGCAGGTTGCAGGCTCGGGGATCCTTGCATTTAGACCCACAGCAGGAGTTTTAGTCCTTCTCTAGCAATGAGACTCTGGTGGCAGTAATTATACTATACCATAAATATTTTGGACTTACTGACACTCGTAATTTTTGTAAAACTTTTCCGTGCAGTGGGGAAATCACTACGCAGCACACGTGGAAGAGAAGTTCTGCCAGTCAGATGCTTCCTACAGACAGTTTCCTTCAGGTCTGGGGAAGCTATCTGTTACACGTAGGCAGGCATGTGCAAGAGTCAGTGAGCAAAAAGCTCTGTAAAAGATGTTCTTATGTTGTGGGGAGAAAGAAGTTTTCCAGGGCACGTTTGCCCAGATCACTGCTTGCTAAAAGGCATTTTTTCTAGCTCTTGATGTTTTGTTCTCTAAATCCTTCTTGCCTTTGTTTAGAGAGAAATAGACCAATAAACACAAGGGTTTGGCTCTGGATTCAGAATGCTGTGGTTAAGTGATGTTTAGGTCTGTTTATCATCTTTTCTCTGTGAGCAAACAGTTATAATCTCAGTTTAGAGCATAAATCGGGCAGAGTCCACTGCAGGGTAATTTACAGCGCTGCACAGTTGGTTCCTTTCCTGACATTTTAGAGGGATGGGAGAACACCGTGCACAGGTTAGATTGAATCTATTGTGAGACAGGGATGAACGTTGCTGTTCAGTAACTTTTCAACCCAGGATGAACTGCTTTATCAGTCAGTGAGCAGAGGCCTGTTTATTTTCAAAAGATTTAATTTTACCAGTAAATGTTGAGACCCCCGCCCAGAGCAGGGGAGAGAAGGGATGTGAAGGAGTCATTTTATTCACAGGAAGATCTGTCCAAAGTGTTTGGAGAGGGAAAAACTGGAAGGGAAATTTTCTGTACAAGGGGCATCCTTACTGCTGGAGGCTTTCCTGCTGGCTTGAGCCCTGTGACTGATCACCTGTAGCTGTTTCACTGCCAGCTTTCAACAGGTACAGGGAGGTGCTCACGTGCCAGTGTTTGCCTGGGCGAGGGAACAAGTCTGCGTAAGGCTCAACTTGCCTGAAAATCGAGGAACTTCAGCTCTGATTCAAACTTCACTACTTGGTCCTTTCTGTTCAAATGGGCAAACCAATTTCCTAGATCTGAGCTCCCTAAGGTCCGCTTGAGTGTATGTGTATATTAGCTAATACTACATGTAAGCCAATGTTTAAAAATACCCACAGCCTATGGGCACTTGCTAGAGCTGTGCAAGCCAGCAAGGTTGTTCACAACCAGAGAAGGGGGAAGAAATATTTTCTGAGTTCATGCACGCTCGCCATTCCCATCTGTTGCAACCAGATTCAGGACTGAATTTGACCTGAGTTAGATGCCAAGCCTGAGATACGCTTGGATTTCAGAGGTTGTCTGAGCTGTAGTGAACTTCCCAGCCAGTCTCCAGGCTTGTAGTGACATGCAGAGGCAGGATACTTGCTCTCTGATCCCGTACCTGCAGCAGAATGACTGTGGCAGTGCTGGCTCGTGAGAGCACTGCTAGCACTTTCTCCACACAATGACACCAGAGAAGAAAGTGTCTGCAGCTCCCAAGCAGGAAGTTCGTGTGACATTTACTTGCTAAACAGTCTTACAAACCCAAATTCTTCTTTCGGAAAGTAAGAGCAGGCCAGCAGTAACCTTCCCTACAGTTAAACAGCCTCATACAAAGGGGGAAAGAGGGAGTTCAGTCTCCGTAACCCCTTTTCTCCTCGGCACATGTGTATGCGGAGATCTCCGGGTGGCAATTGTGATGGCAGTTTAGCTGTTTATATGCAGTGTGGCCATTTATCTGGATTTTATTGCTGTGATTGCAATCTCATATTTCTGCAGCCTGCAGCCCCTGCAATCCAGTGATTATGTGAGAATCTTGGATTTCATTTTTAGGAAATGTAACAGAGTAAGCAGGATCCAAGTCGACTAGAAATTCAAAACACTGAAGATAAATTATATATATGTTTATATGTATCTATTTATATGTAGAGAGAGAGAGAGTGATTTTTATTCCAGTCTCATCATATTCTGTAGTCTAAGTAGGGCTTTGTAAGGGATTGAGAATTGTTTGATATCAGGAGGTAAATTGGTAACGGTGATGTGTAGCTATATTGTGCCATGTTACATTCTTCTCACAGGACACCTATAGCTGCAGAGTGACCATCTGCAGGGAACCATACCGAAGCAGCTGCCCTTTCCTGCTTTGGTTGTGATGCTCACATGAGCAAGCATGTGTTCCTTCGGCCTTTTTCTCTTACCAAGGCTTTTTCTTTGGAGAAGAGTTTACATCATCTTCATCATCTCTCATACAACTCAGGGTTCTTATATGCCATGCTGATGTCTGATCATGCTTTGAGTCATGCTGTGCCCTTGGCTGCAGAGAAGCTGTGAATTTCACAGGTTAATTACACTTCAAGTACAACAGTATCCATGTTATACAAGCTGACTTTCCATTTCATTGGATGCCCTCTTTGTTCTCGTGTTTTGAGAGATGGAAGACAGAAATGGAGAAGTGAATGGAAGAATAAAAGTCTGCGTTTGCTATCTCCTGGGCTCCAATCCCAAACTTTGAGTCCCAGGCTCCATAATGTTATTAGCAGACGTGACACGTTTTGAGGCATCATTCCAGGGAATAGTGCCAAAAATCCTGACGGTGTCTCAGCCATTCAGCAGGGGATTGGTCCTGCTCACTGGTTAGCAGTGCAGGCAGGCTCTTCCTAACCCGCAGCCTGCTGTGCTCACCACAGGGGAAGAGAGGACAATAAAAGTGTGAAGAATACCCAGGATCTTTTTTACTTTTTATTTAAGGATCTCCATTGCTTACCAAATGTCTTTAGTGGGTCATAGGTATTGTCTAGTGTTTTGTCTGGGCTTCTGGTGTCAAGTTGTGAAATACCTTGTTAGTCAGGTTATACCCTGAATACCTAAGAAATACCATGCTACCTTGCTATTCAAGATCTGAGGCTTTTGATCCTGGTACTGCCTTTACCTGAAGTGAGAGTCATTTTTTTTTCAGGAGCTTTTGATCAAAACAGAGGATGTAGAGACAGAGCTTGATATCAAGTTTCCCAAGCTGGAAGACGACACTGTCTCAGTGACTGGAATCTCAGAGCTTGACCACTGGGTCAGTATCCCCTTTGTGGTGTGTTTAAGCTCAGTCACAGTGTAGTTAAGCAAGTGGTAAGCCAGTAAATTCAGATGAGCGTAGTCTACAGTGGCCACAGATGTGATATTTTAATAGTAGAAGTGAATGAGCAGCCGCAAAGAGCAATGCATGTGTGTGTATACACTTACTTTCTGCAGAGGGAGGTGCAGCTAGCCAAACTCCATAAAATTCCCGAGAAGGTAGGTGCAAAGGTTCTGGGCGGTGACTGCTGCGTGCCTGTAGTCACGGGAATGCATTTTGTAAATGGGATAGAGGGCTGACCTCAGCGTAACTGCATGGATCACAGCGTGATAGGCGTTTTTCTGAACTGCAGGCCACTTAACCTCAGAGCAGGACCTGAGGGGGTGAACGTTTTCCCACAGGTAAGTCCTGGGGGTGGCTCACATGCAAAGAGCTTTAAGTTCCTTCCCCTACTAGTCACTCAGCTGAGCTGCTTGTCATCAGGCAACTTCTCTGTGAAGGGCTAATGCAGAGGCTGTAAGCACAAAAAAGCTGCACTAGGTCAAAGATTGTAGCTCGTCCTAAGCTGTGTAAAACTTCACAGCATGTCCCAGAGCTGGGAGATATCCTGAGAGTGTGCTGAGGCTGAGGGGGGGCTGTTCCCCTCCAACACAAGGCTGCTTCTGGTGCTTTGCAAGCAGCTCAAAGGCCAGACCAGGGCACTGGGTTGCCTGCAGCACAGCTAACGCTGCCTGTGTCAGGAAGGGATCCAGAGAGTGGCATGCAGACAGCAACTGTTGCTCAGCTTTTCCAGCTATCTAGAATAGATCTGACAAGCAATTAGAGCATGAATATATTACAGAGCCGATGGGGGATGCCTTTGTTAAAACTTGTGACCCATACTTAGGTGCTGTTTATATTGGCGGCAGCTTCGAGGGTGGGCAAGACCCTACCTGCCTGTCTTTCTCCTCTCTCCTTCCCCTTGCGGAGGGAGCCGGGGAGCTCTGCATCTCATTGGATATTTCAAATGCTTTCTGCACAAGTCATAATTAATGCCGAGTTGTGGAGCTAAGACCAGATGTGCTGCTGAGATTATCTCCCAGGGCAGATCGGCTGCTCTCCGCTCTGTAGCGCTGGGTGAATGGAAAGTTGCCAGTGCTGGGACTCAGAATGTGTCTGATGCCTGAAGTCAGGACTTTCTTTCTCTGCCGCTCCTGCTGTCTGACACTGCCTGGTTTCTGCTTGAAGCTCAGCGCCTGTCATGTAGCAGAGTGCTGCACAAGAACGAGAGGTATGAGATGATTTTCCAGAGTTTAGATTTGTTATGGTTTTCTTTTCCTAGAAGAAAAGTAGATATTTGAGCTTAGCCTGAGACAGAGGCTACACATCTAAATAAAGCAGCCGTCTTTATAAAGGGGAAGGAGTGGGAAGGACCCAGCCTATGGCCAAAAATACTACTGAATGCCAAGTTAGCATTGAAGATGTTTCAGGGGAAGTGTGTTTGTGCTTGTTTTTACACAGAATATTTAAATGAATATATAGGTGGATAAGAGCAGTCATGCCCCAGTATATGGAGGCTGATCTTTGTGGGGAATGGGGTTAGAAGACACCGGGTTCTGCCACAGACTCATTTGTGTGACCTTGGGTGAGTTAGTTAATCAGATTTGTGTTGATTCCTGATTATCTGTCGCTTCCCTTTCTTTTCCCCATTTCTGCGTGCTTTGTCTGGCTGGGCTGTTCAGTTGTCAGGGACTGCATTTGGGGGCTTCCACAGCTCCTAACCTGGACCTCGGTTCTCTGGTGCTGCCGCAGTCATTCACGGGGTGTGCTTGGGTGGGCCAGGGAAGGGCAAGGGAGAGCTGCAGGTTTGTGTGTGCTCGGTGCTGTGAAAGCGTATGCGTTTCTGAATGTCTGCCCATGATTTTTTTCTCAGTGCTTTCATGTGTGAGAGGGACAGATAAATGGGAGCCTAAGCATGAATGTGGGAAGGTAAAAGCAGACTCTTACCTGTGCAGGTGAGCACGTACACAACCTTTGCATCCATAAACTGCCTGTCTGTGAGGCACCACATGCATGCGCGGGTGTATATACTGTTGTACAGCAGCATCCAGGTGTGTGCTGATTATCTTCCTGCACATCTTTTAACGTGTGTACTAACCTGTACGTACAGCTGATGTAGGTGTGTCTGGACTTTTCCCTCTTTAAGCACGTATGGTGTCCTCAGTCCTCTCTGCAAAGAAAATCTACTCAAGTGCTGACTTTATTATCTCTGCCTTTAGTTTATTTTGGTTGAAATCAGAGCTCTGATGAGGAAAAATGAAGCTGGGAGCATATATTTTCCTGCCCACAGCATGTCCAGACAGCATAGTTGAATGTATAGGCTTTGTATGCCTGGAGCTGGTGGGTGAGCTATTCAGGCCAGGACAGAAAGCCTGTCTGTGTCTTAGTACATCATTCCTGGCTCGCTTTTTCCACAAAGAGCCACCTAAATCTTTAAAGAACAGAGACAGCTTGTTGGAGTAGAGGAAAGAAATCCTGGAGCTCTGCTAGCCAATTTTTTTAGTATCTCTTGAATCTTTCTGAGATTCAGGATGTGGTCCCAGGCTCACTGTTTTTTTTTTTTTTTTTTTTTTCCCTGCTCTCAAACCAAACAAAAGGGCCTAGCTGTAGATAAGGGTACAACAAGGAAAGTTAACCCTTGGGTTGCTAGGAGCTTTTGGCTTTATTTCCAGCCTACCCCTGTCTGGGCATGTGACCGGATGGCACTGACTCCCCTTCTTCTGAATGAAGAGAAGGACTTTAATGTCTTCCAGCAGAATCATCAAATGGAGTGAAACGCTGCCAAGTTCAGCCTGAGCTAGAGGCCCGGTGATTGAAACCAGGCCTGTGCCTTGAGGAGCCAGCAGATGAGGCTGTGTGCGACTGGCTCCGCGTTAGCTTTTCCTTGTGAAGCGGGGCAGTCCCTGTCCAGACCAGTAATGCCATCTTGTCTGGTGGTTTCAGGGACATTTAACCTCCTCAGTTTTACAAACCCTTCTGAAACATAGCTGAAATGAGATGAGCTTTGTAGAGCTAGCAGGACACCGCCTCCTCAGTCAGCCATGTTTTGCCATGAGAGACTGAAGTAGGTGAATCTGTGTGTCTCCTGCCTGCATGGCTGGGAGAGCCCTAATGGTAATTTTCCTGAAGGACACTTTGTCAAGCCCTGCAGCAGATGCCTGGAAGAAAGATTTCTGCAAGTCCGGGACTGTCAGCGGCTCCAACGTGCCTTTGATAGTCCCTTTCCAGCCTTACTCCAAAGATAGCTCTTAGCTTGCTCCTTCTCTGAACCCTAACCCTAACACCCATTTGCTCTTCTAAGCCAAGACAAAGCTATGCAGACACTGCATGGTTTTTGCAAGAGCAGCTCTCCCAGCAAACTTGCTTGCTGTTGGCTGCCCCTTTCCAGCCGCACTCTAACTGCAGCTCTGTGCTTTCTCTCTCTAAAACCCAATCCTAATACTCCTTCTGCCAAGAGATGTGGCCTGGGAGCAATCTTTCTTCTGCACAGTGGCTGGGGGTCCTTGTCTATGGCTTAGCAAAAATATTAAGGTTAGGACAGGGAAAAAAGGAGAAACATGTATCTGCAGTGTGACACGAGCTGCAAAGGGAAAGTTGGAGTTACCAACAGACTTGGCCTGGGAGAAATACTTTGTCTGGGTAACGCCTGGGGACCTTTTCTAGTGCTTCTCTGGAAAATTATGGTTCGGGGTTAAGGGAAAGAGAAAACATATATCTGCAATTGAAGTTGGGCTGGAATGGGGCTGCCAAACTAAGGTGGGAGGCAGCCAAGAGAGCTGGGCTGGGAGAAGTCTTTTATCCTGGCAGTGGCTTAAGGGTCTTTTCTTCACCTCAGCAAAAACTGACCTAACTGTGAGGGCTTGTTGCCGGCCCTGGGCCAGTCAAGGCTAGGGAAAAGCAAACAAAGCTTCACACTGTAAGTGGAGATGATGCGTGCAGTTGTTCTGGGTCTGAGTTTACGTATGTGTGTATCTGACACTGCCTCTGTCTGTGCTCTGGGTCCACCTAGAACACCAGAATGTGGGCTTCTGCAAAAACATGAGTTCTGCTCTATACCTGGGAGAGTGCAGGGCATTCGCCTCTTTCCCTGTCTTTCTCTAGGTGGACTCTTTGGGTGTCAGGGCTGACGTTCTACAAGGAGGAGAGATTTGAGAAAACAAGGCTGCTGTCCTCTAATTGCCCTGCATCTTCATAGCCTGACTTCCCCAAGCCTATATGTTTTCCATCTTGGAGAGCAAATACCTTTTATTATTTTGAGGCAATAGATGGGCTTGGTGGGAGGAAGCCTGGTTCAGAGATTGATAATAGGATATGTGCTTCTTTTTTTTTTTTTTTTTTTTTTTTTTTTTTGTCTCTGAGGTGCATAGGTTGGGGGCTCATCCAAGCTTGCTGTAACTAAAGCTGCAGGACCTTGGTTGCATTGGGCTGTGGCCCAGGATCAAAAATTCAGTTCTGAGGAAGGCGGAGAAATGGTCACCAACAAAATATCATGAAGGAGGTTAGACAGGACACATGGTCCTGCCCAGTTTTTCATAGCTGAGGGGCCTGCAAAGTACCTGGCAACTCCTGTTGCCTGGCTTGCTACTGTGTGTGCAGTGATGCGCAGTGCTGAGAGCTGCTGGTGGGTCCCCCCATGGGCAGCCTCTGCAGAGAGGCCAGGATGAACAGGCCGTGGAGATTTTGCTTTCTCAGCCATGATCTGGATTCAGATGTCTCACCAAACCACACCTGCATTCTGTATTCAGTCCAACCCTGCTGAATCCTCAGTGAAACGAATCTTGCACTGACATCAGTTTCATCTCCTGGAATGAAACATGCAAGAAGGATCTCAAAGCCCAATTTCCTTTCCCTGCCAGTTTATTATATATCAGAAGTCAGAGAAACCTTTCTTACACTCCAGCCTACACAACTGCATTACAGTATCAGAGCTGGAGGGCTATGAAGAGTCTTAAAGGAAATTCCCTCCTTCTCCTGGCAGGAGAGCATGCCCTGAAGCATAGGAGTGACTTATCTTTATTATTGTAAACACAGGTTTTCTTTCAAAGTAAAGGTTTTACTAGTTCTAGTTTCTAATCTGTTCATGAGTTTCACTGAGATGGGTATCCCTGAAATTATACTCTGGGACAAGGAATTTCTTCCTGGTTTTGCACAGATTGCATTGTAATCACATCAAGTAACCCCTGCTGCCATGACAGAGCAGAGCAAAACTGCTTGGTATGTGGTGCTCAGCACTGTCCAAGGGATTCCAGGGCACTTACAGAGGCTGGGCAGTCGTGAAAGAAACAGTCTCCCTCATTAATAGCTCACGAAGAGCTTCAGCTAACACCTGAATGTCTGTCTTGCTCTCTGTTGGCAGGGATCTTTGGACAGCGATTAGAGGACACCGTACAGTACGAGAGGAAGTATGGCCAGCGCTTGGCCCCCCTGCTGGTGGAACAGTGTGTGGATTTTATTCGGGAGCGAGGTCTTACAGAGGAGGGGCTCTTCCGGATGCCTGGCCAAGCCAACCTTGTCAAAGATCTGCAGGATTCTTTTGACTGTGGAGAGAAGCCCCTCTTTGACAGGTGAGTTTATATCAGCAAATTCAGGCTGGTTTACCTGTGGCATGTAGTTTGGCAGGAATAGCCTGACAATGGCTGCCCTAGGAACATGTTATTTCCATGCCTTCATTCTCTTCATTCAGAGTGCTGCTGAGGCTTTCTCCAGCATGGTGTTGTGTGTTGAGGCCTTCGTTCAGTTCGGTGCTTGAGCAGGGGGATAAATTGGGCCCATTGGTCAAGATGGGGCTACTCCAATGTTTCAAGCACATACTGAATAAGCACATACTGAAATGCATTGCTGGATTTGGGTGTAGCGTAGTCAGCAGCTGTGGGGATCCCACCAAAAAAAAAAAAAAAAAAGGACAGTGGTGAACCAGGTGCCTTACTGCTTTCAGATGTTGTATTCTCTCTTGCCCCACACTGGATCTGTCCAGGGGTGCCATCTCAACTGTTCCCGTTCTTTTGTCACTAGGTTTCAGAACTGTCACCAGCATTTTACACATCTTCCCTTGTTGTTTTGTGTGTTGGTCATATAGAGTTGGTCAGCAAGTCATAGCAAAGTATTTTCTGACACCAGAAGAATTCTTGACCATAATGAATTTTTTTGGTCAAGAATTTCAGCAACTGAGATGGAACATTTCAAAACTGAATATAACTTAGGGACATCTGTGTTCTGTTTTGAATTTTCAATAAAACTTGAGCCAAATGTTTCTGAAATAAAAATGGCAATTTCGCATTTTTCTTCCCCTTGTAAATACATTGGTGCAATCACTCCTTGTGTGGTACAGAGAAATGCTAGCTGCCTTTTGGTCCTACTGGCCATGCCTGTGTCAGGGAGTGGTGAGAGCCAGCTGCTCTGCAAGGGACGGTGAGCAGGGAGCCAAGTGCAGTGACAAGGCTGGCAGAAGCAATGGCTTTGGCACCCAGAGCCCAGTCCCACCGTACGTGAGCCAGGTGAGCAAGACAGACCCAGTGACAGTAACCCAGCTCAGGAACACTGGCAATCAGCAGGCAAGTCCGTACTGACAAGGCAGGTCCAAGGTCAGGCTGGGAAATCTGTCCTTGAGTCAGTGTGCACATCTAGATCAACAGGGTCTGTGGCCAGGCACAGCCATGGCTGTGAGGCAGCGGGAGCTGTAGCTCAGACGCAGGATAAACAGTAGAGGTTCAGCTTAATCTTGGCTCCCGTGGGAAGCGTCAGCTCTGTCTGAGGTCAGCAAGGAATGGGGGCAGCTCTCAGCTGCACTATCTCTGCCTTGGCCCTGAGCCCAGGTAGTCAAATCATCAGGAGGGTGGATGCTCTCAGTGCATTGCAGCCAAATCCTGTCCATCCTCTGTAACTAACATTTCCTTCCCTCTCTTACATCCTCATGCCACCCAGCATGGTAGTCAGAATTGTGCTGACCTGAACAGTCCTTTGAGAAATGGACTCAACCCTGACAGAGACCTTGAACTCCAGGGGTATTTGGATCCAAGGCCACTGCACAGATCTGGCCCAATCTCTATTACAGGTCCAGGAGTGGGATCAGATCTGGGATCTTTACTTGGAGACCAGGATTAATTTCTTGCTGAAACTCTCTAGGATGGATTTCCCAGGTGACAGTGGCAGCCTCTAGTATATTGCCAGCATATTAATGATCCAGGGGATCGCTTTCCCCCTGGACCTGCAGTCAATCTCGATGTTGCCCATACTGTCCCTACCTACTGCTGCAGGAAGAATTAGCACTCTCTCACATGGGCAGCACTGTTTGCTCTCATCCTGGGAAGAATATCCTTTGAGTTTATTGTGAACATTCTTCTAATTCTTCCCTTTCCTCAGCTTCCCAGGCCACCCATCCTCCTTTCTTTGATTCTTAACCACAGTTAATATTTGCTCCCTAAATGGAAGCGTCAAATATTTAGAGATATTTTCCTGAAAATATAGTTTGAAGTTGCCAGATTGTCTCACTTCATCTTCTCTTAAACAGAATCTTTGATTTTTAACTAAATATCTGGATGTTCTGGTTCAGAATTAGAATTGTCTTAATTCATGTGGAAGTGAACAGAGTTGTTTTGGAACACATTCTGGAACAGGAGCATCTACAGATGGAATCAATTAGAACAGCAGTTTCGCTTTCATGTCTTACCTTAGTCTAATCCATGTTAACATCATTGTCAAGAAGGTAAGCTGAGCCTCTCCCCAGGATTTTTAAAGCAGAAAGAACCTTGGGCATTGAACTGGTAAAACAGATCAGTGATAGATTTTGCCTTTAATGGGGGCAGTGAAGTTCTCCATGAAGGGATGCCTGCCTTTTGGATAGTTGATCTGACATCCGATAACTCAAGGTTCAGCACTGAATTAGAGCAGGCGTGGTGGCACCCGAGCAGTGTGACAGTCGAGGGTCCCCCCACTCGCTGCCTTTTTGCTCTAATTTCCTCTTGAAGCCACTGTGACCGCTGCAACTTGCAGGTCCAGCTCTCTGGTTTTGATATCAATACTCACAGACAGGGACAAGGGAGAGCCAGTTCCTGGCCAAGTGAAATGCTTCTCCTAACAACCATAATTTTCTCTGTGTAACTGAAGTTGTCCTTGTACGGCCTAGAGCAAGTAGGCAGCAGCAGCAATTTTCTGCAAGTATGAAATCTATATTGTTGTATCTGAATCAGGGGCAGTGAAGGAATATCCTTTTTTTTTTTTTCTCCTAGTTGCAGGCGGTGCTTTTAGATGTCTTTTGCATCTGCAATGAGCTCAGCATTGCTTCATCTTTCCAATGCTAGAGCCCGCCTGCCCCACGGTGGCTGTCTGTGATGACTGACAGTTAAAATAACTAATTTTTAAAGGCTTGGGTTTCCAGTTTTAAATGCAGATACAGGTTTTTATGAAAGGTCAAGATGCCATTTTGGAAGCACCTACAGCAGTCTGCTCCTATTGCACGTCCATGTCACTGACATTTTGGTTGGATTTCACATGGCCTTGGTGGTAGGTAAAACAACAAAGTCCAGCCAGTGGATCCGAGGCTGTAGTCTGGGCTCTGCTGCTGATATACACCATCCATGCCTGAAAATCCATGCTAAAAGAATAAGGGTACTGACCTCATTTGTAAAGCATTTGTAATCAACCGACAAAAAGCCACTATGTAAAATTCTGGTATTCTCAAAGATGACAGAGTTGTTGAATAGGAATGCCATCAAAATTAGTAGCAAGTGGTCAAATATGTGTACATATTAAACTACTGGCAGCTCCCTCTGGTAATTTTTCCTGTTTTATTTTATCTGTGTTTCTAATACCAGTATGCTTGCCTGTCTTTCTCTCTACCTTCCTAACAGCTTGAAAATTACTGGCAAGCTTCAGTAAAATAACAAGGATGGAGTCCCTCAAGAAAATTAAATCCAGAGTTCTGATAAGAATAAAGTAGAAGTGTGACTCTCTGTGTACTTTGTCTGTGGAGGGGCTGTTCTGAGAGATAAGTTCTTAGACTTAGGAATCCATGTGTGAAAAACTTCCTTACAACTGGCATGACCACAAAATCAACTTCAGTTGGAGGTTGAGATAATTTAGAAACTGAAGTGAGACAGCAATAAGATGAAAATTCATATAAAATAGGTCTGTGATATTTCTGGCGGGCTACGAACTGAAGATCAGATATGGGATAGGACCTTGTAGATGAGGTATGTTAAACTTACATGGCTGTGAATGCATTGTATCATACGGGATGGATAGTCTTTTCCAAATACATGCTGAGAAACTGCTAGTTGTTTATCACAACATCTAGGTGGTCCTAATGATGTATTATGACTTCCTGTCATTCTTGGGTAGCAGCGATGTTTAGGCTTCCATGCTCACAAGGCAAAAGAAACTTAATCTTATTTTTTGGGCTTGATCCAGGAAGGTTTGAGAGTCAGTACATAGGGATGTAAAATGAGACTCCTCAATTTACTTTTCCACACCGTGAATGCAGATAACGTCACTACCGCCCTGCTTGCTGGGCAGAGCTGAGTAGTCTCATGTGGTTTGTATCTTGTAAGGAGCCCAGAGCCTTGCTGAGCCCCTGGTACCTGTCTTTTGCACTAGCAAAAGGCAAAGTATTTGGCAGAGCTGATTATATTTCAGAAACCTGTTTATAAACACACTGAGCTTTTAGATAGAGGTAAGGATTTGAGGCTCTGTTGTCTACTGATGTGTTTTTTTTACCAGATTCCTTTAAAGAATGTCAGGGCAGTGGCGGGTTGTGGGGAGCCTGTGGCATGGTCTGTTTAGATTTCCAGTGGCCAAAACCTTTGAAGAGGTCATTTACAAAGATTAACAAAGCTGTACAGATGGGTGAGGTATTGTCATAAACTGAAAGATGGATAGGAAATGGAAAGGGAAAACAGGTGCATCTTCACTATGGGATCTAATACCTCAACTCCAACTTAAAGCAAATGATGGAGTAGAGGAAAAAGAAGCTCCTGGAGTGGGAGGGAAAAGAAAAGCTGATATCCCAACATAACAGATGGGCTAGGTAGTACCAGGTAGCCCAGCCTGGGGGAGATGTGACCCAGAAGCTGTGCAGCCACGCCAAATGGCAGTAGAGGGCCTGGGGAAATACAGCATCCTACGTTTTTTTCTGAAGGCTTGGACAGTCACTGGGGAGCCTGGCCCATCGCACGGGTGGGTGCCAGCTGGGGAGAGTATCAGGCAGGAGGGATCAGTGAGAGGATCAGAGGTGATGTTTGATTGCACGAGGATGCAGAGCTCTGTTGTCAGTGCTACGTGATTGCTGTGTGCTTGCCTGGACTGTATTGCTTACCTTCCTGATCCACGTGGACTGAGGAACCATAGCACCACCCTACCCTAAGTAATTCTGCAGGAGTATCCCTTGTATTGCCTGAGATGCATTCTTATCTTGACAGAGCAGGGCTTTTTCCCAGTTTCCAGGTAGAGCCTCCTGCCTCATACAGATGTGTGGCAGAACGACTCCCCTTCATGTGCCTACTTTGTCCCTGTCCCTAAGAAGGACCTTGATCCATCCCCCTAGAAGGTGTCAGGCTTTGGGGTAGCATGGATTTCTAAATTTCCTTCCTTCTTCTCTATTGCAGCAACACGGATGTTCACACTGTGGCGTCCCTCCTGAAGCTTTACCTCCGAGAGCTGCCAGAGCCTGTCATCCCCTTTGCCAAATATGAAGACTTTCTTTCTTGTGGACAGCTACTCTCAAAAGACGAGGGAGAGGTCAGTGGTCCTTCTAATCTGCCTCCTACCTTGAAGGTCATTCCCAAGACTCAGTGTAGTACAGCTTACTTCTCATCGCTCTTCAGTCCTAATTTAAAGTTAATGAAGTTCTGGGAAACTTGAATTTTCCTGAAGCTGTGAACTGGGCATTAATATCACAGGGTCCTGCTTGAAGTGGGAGTTGTTTTGAAGTCAGTCTTGTAGCCTGGTGCTTCTTTCTTCTGAACAATGCTGTTCTGTACCATAATTAGTAAGAGATGTAAGGTAGGAAATCTGGGTTCCTTTCCCAGCCTTGCTGTTGACTCATGAGCAAGTTTTATGAAGTCACTCCCTTTTTCTGGGTTTTCAGTGCCATATATTGGAACAGCATGTTCTGCATCCCAAAGTTGTTGGTGGATGAGATGTTGATCAGTGTGACAGTCTTTGAATTTCTTAAAGGACGGACGCTATAAAAGGGCAGAATGTGATACTACTCCACAATGGCAGAAATCATGCTGTGTGAATACTTTGCCAGAATTTTCCCGTGATGTTCCTCTGTTTAGTTTCCAGGCAAAGGAAGGGGGCTGACAAAAACCTCCAGGTCTGTGGCAATCATGGAAATTTTGATTCACTGCTTGGGAGGAGCAGGATAATTTACAATATGACTGATTGATCTGTTCCGTCCATATTGCTCCCTGTGTGGTGATGCCTGAGCTCTTTGCTGACTGCAAAGGCACGTTGGATCTGGTCTAATGTGGGTGGAACCATGCCACCTTCTAAACAGGGGTTTAAAGTTGTAAGCCTTATTACTTATGTCAGCTAAAGAAGCAAAGGCCTGAGGGCTTGTAAGTCACAGCCCACAGTTCTGTCCCTTTTCTGTGTGTGGCCTCAAGGGCGTGCTCACATCTCTGTCTGGTGGGGACTGTAAAAACTGGGGTTTACCTTTAGTTGAAGTGGTGGATGGCTCTGGGGTGATCTAGTCCTTGATGATGCCCATAAGATTGTTTGCATGCATCAAATGCACCATATCTGATAGTGTCAGCTTTGTATGGGCAAAAGGCAAGTTTGCTACTATCTGCACTCACACAATCTGTTCGCTAGTCAACTCCTAGAAAGCAAGTAACTGTGTGTGACACAGCGCAGTGCCACACATGGGCATGTGTTTGTGTCCTGGACACATGCACATCAGTGTCGGTGCACTAGGGGTGTTTCTTAATAGATTCACGTATGTGTCTGCTAGCTCCAAAACTTGCTCATGTTCTGCCTTGTTAACAGGCACCTCAGTCATCTCTGCAGGGCGCTATGCTCCAGACAGCTGAATGGCTGATCTCACCAGAAACAGCAGCATTTCTAAGGCAGTGGAGCTGGTTTCATTTTGGTCACAGAGTGTGCAGGCTGGGAAGTTTTGGATCCATTAAGCACTATTGCACAAGAGTAGAGACAGTGCCAAGTTGGGCAAACATAATTGTATATCACTGCTCAGCTTATTAGCTGTGTAGTTTGTCTGATTCTGCCTGCACAGGCTGCAGCAGTTTGGGAAGCAGCATCTGTGTTGGTTTTGTGGGAGCACGGCCAGACTGAAACAACTTGTAGTGCATTATTCTCTTTGGATTAGAAAGGAGATGAGGAGCACTAGAGAGCTGAAGTGAAAGCTTGCAAAATACAGTAACTGCTGATAGCACAAGTTGCCTTGTTAAACTGCTGTTGTAAACAACCATTGGTTTGGTCAGGAAAATCTGGAACCTCAACAAGGGCTGTTTACTTTTTTTGGAAAGGAAGGTGGAGTGCACACACCAAGGGTGGAGAGGCTGTACGTGCGCCGGAGCACGTGGAGCAGTCATCCCCAGCCTGTAGGGCTTGAATTGCCTCCCACCTGGAAAGTCCCCCTGCTGAAAAATGTGGTTTCATTGAAATTCAGAGAATTTCAGAGTCAAATATTTGATTTGGGGGAAAACAACACCAACGACAACAACAAAAACAAAATGCAAACTATTGTTTGAATTTGAAGTAATATTTTGTTTTCATTTTCCATACGGAAGTTTTGAACGAGACATTTAGACTCAAATATTTTCTATAGTTGTAGCCCCTCCACCCCCAAAATAAAAATGGAATTACTTAGGGCAAAATAGCAATTCAGATAAAACAGTTGGTACTTCATGCTGCTGTGCTGCTACATTTTGAACATAGATAGGAATTATTATGATCTTTGATTGGCCTAATTTCCATCTGCATCAAAAAATACTCAAGCATTGTCCCAAGCTTCCATTTTTCATTGACTGCTGTTCGTCTTCATTCTGCACCGAACCGATCTCTGGTGCTAGAACGCAAACAGAAACTTAAGTTCTGGAGTTGTACTGAGGCCTCCAGGTATCTCAGGAGGGCTGCAGCATTAAAAAAGATTTGATTCAGATCCCAGGTGGTTTTGAGGAAGGACTTAAGAATGAATGAAGGATCTTCAAATCTTTAAAAACTCAAATTTGAGTCAGACTGACTTGACATGGCAGTATTTTAGCCTTCACTGCGGCCTATGCTCCAGAGATGCACACAGCACAGCAGTACAGTGGGCTGAGCACACAGCTTTGAGATTTTAAAGAGGGAATTGAATCTGGGGGAATATCAGAAGCGTTGTTAGTTTTCAGCCCAATTAGAAACTCCCTTTTAGTTTGCAATGTTACACGCATTGCAAAATCCTTGGGTTTGGGACCACTCCTTGGAAAGCATGCATGTGTGGTAAATTAGACAGAGGGGAGCATTTTCAAGGAGGTAAGAGCTGTTACTGCAGAGTGCCGTAATGATGAGTGTCATAGTAGTGCCTCTGTTGCCTGTTCAACTGCAGCCAAAGCATGACCCGTGCTGTGCTGGTTGTTAGCAATGCAGCAGTTTTAGCTTGCATTTTTCTTTACACTCATGCAGTGGTGTTTCTGTGCTCAGCCTTCGGCATCTATTGGTCAGGGGGGCTGGTGGGTACAGGCCTGGGGCAGTGCTGCTAAGTTCCTGAGGTGCCTACAGCGGGAGAGGGAGCTTTTCTATTTTTTTGGAACCTGGCAAATGCTCGTGCCTTGATGAATCTAATGATCCACTCTGTGTAATCCCATTGTTGTGATGTCTTGTGACAGAGCATGGGTGATACATTTTTAGAACCATTTTTTCTTTCAGATATGGCCCTGTACCATTAGATCATGTTTCCAGCTATTCAAAACTGCCTACATTTCTGTTCCAAAGTCCTCTCTTGCATCCAGAGAAGCTGCGATATTTTAATTCAGAGCACTTGAAATACTGTGCCAAATGTCATTCTGATTTCTGTATTTGAAATAAACTGGGTTACAGAGCAAAAGTCGAGAGAGGGGTTTGTTAGATCAACTGTATCTAGTTCAAACTCCTCACTTGAAAGCTGGATGATCTGAAAAACTGACCTTAACCTTCACATCAATAGCAGCTTCCCTTGATTCAAACGTTTTCAGAAGTTCAAGAAAGAGGATTGAGATTTTCAAAAGTGACCGGTCTTTTATTAGTATTTCCATTGTTGTCGCTGTTAAACTGGCATGATTTTTAACCCGACGATTATTTTTTTTATAGTTTCAGGTTTTTATTAGTTGGAGGATTTTTTTTTTTTGTGCTGTGAAATTCAGAAAAAAAAAAATGCCTACCTTCAGGACATTAAGGATGGAGGCAGGAATACGGACTGCTCTCTGGGTCTTTTTGACTTATCTGGAGCAGATAAGTCATGAAGGTCTTGGAAGAGGCAGGCCAACAGAATCCTTTCCCTGACATTCCCTGAAAAATAGAGGAAGGTTTGAAATGAAAGTCCAAACACACTTCTCAGGCTTTGAACCAACTGCTTCTGAAATTTCTCCATCATTAGTTAGCAGTCTTCTCTCATTAGTTAACAGCTATCAGTCTTCACAAATGTGTTTGGATATCTATCTTCACAATGAAAGTTTAGTTGTCTCAAAAAGTAAGCAAGCCTCCAGGGTAACTGCATTGAAAGGAAGCAGTAAATGATGGTGGGACTGCAGCAGGACAATAGCCTTCTGAGTCAGAGATTTTCATTATATGCTTTAAGTAGCTTCAGGGTTCTAAGTCATTCCTCAAGCAGATCTCTCATCTTACATTTTAATGGAAAGACAGAAAGTTTATGAGGAAGTGTGTCACAGCTCAGAATGGCTCCAAATAGAAGTAAGTAATTAAAAAGGAGGTAGTGGAATTGGAATGTTGTTTGCTTTTTAAAGAAAATTTCTCTTCTGCTCAGTTCAGCATTACTGCAATGTGTTTGTAGCACATTCAGTGCCTCAAAGTTTCAGGTAGGCTGGGTGCAGAAAAGGCATGTTTGCTGGTACCTTTATACCAGTACCTATCAGCAGACTTCGAAGACTCGCAGGCTTCCCTAGCTGAAGGTTTTTACATTAACCATTGAAGCTGACAAGAGGATTTGTACTGATTTGGAGAACTGAGTCAAGTCCTGGCTGTTGGGGTTTCAGTATTCCAGTATGTGATTTAACTTCAAGAATTCTGCAGCCCTTTTCTTTTGGACAAAAGGTTTTTTTGGTGTTTGGGGAATAAGCATGCTGACTTAGTGGTTTGCAGAGTGGGTGGTTTTCCTTTTGTTCTAGACAGCCCAGCTGCTTTTTTTTTTTTCTTTCCTGTCTTCTGGAATTTTAAAGAAAAAAATCCAGCTAACATTCAGCCTGAGGAAAGATCCTGGCAATGATGTACCTCTGGGATAATTTCTGCTGCTTTTTGTGCCAACGGCACTCCTATATAGAGCTGTCTCCTATATAGAGCTGTCTTGGCACTCTAGTGTTTGGATACTTTATGTAGTGGATCTCTCTTGCTGGGACCGCTGGTTCTAATCCCATCAAAGTAATGCATCATTCTCCTCACACCTCAGCCTCTGCTTACAGGAAGGCAATAAATCTTCACAATGCTATTTGTGTCTTGTTCAAGAGCACCTGTGCATGCTAGGACAGAGAAATTGGTCTGGATGACTCCTGGTTCTCTTCCAGGTAGATCTGTCATTTGCAAGGATTCCTTATGTCTCCCTTGCCTTAGTTTTCCATCTCTGAACCAAGGGACACACTGGTACGTCTCTCAGGCTGGGGGAGGTTGTGCAGCCATACAGTACATAGGGTGGGTGGGGGAGCTTGGTCAAACGACCTTTGTAATGGCATCAAATAATTCTGTGGCATATTTGGTATTTGCAAGCTTGAGAAGTGCACGTAACAGGGTTTTGATGCTGTCAGAGAGTTTCTGCATGTCTTCTGCACCAGACCTGGGACAACTTTCTGAAGCAAGGTCAGGTACTGCCCCTGCATCAAGGGAAGCAAGAGCTCGGCGGGAAGCAGAACTGAGCCAGGTCCCTTGCGCTCACAGCCATTCTGTGTCTGGGGTTGTTAAACTCGGGAGTGGGACTCGTGCTCCCACCTGAGAGGTAAGGAACAACAGAGTGGATGATACCTTCTTCAAAAAACAAAAACAAAAGCCTCATTGTTCTATCATGTGTTGCTCATGGTTTTGGCTCTGGAAAGAGGACTTTGTAGCACTGAAAGAGTCACATCTACTTTGCATTATTCATATCAATAGTTCTCCTTTCTTGTTTTTCCTGTCCCTCAGGGTACCCAGGAACTGGTTAAACAGGTGAAGAATTTGCCCCAAGCCAACTACAACCTCCTGAAATACATATGCAAGTAAGTGAAATGAATTAACACTTGGAAAAGTCACTAAGTTTTGTGAGGCTCAATCACAGATACAAATAATTTACTGTGAAAGTTCGAATATTCAAACACCACTTACACATAACTTACTGCTCCTATAAAACATGTGGAGGTGGATGTGCAGCCTGCCTGAAGGAAGCTCTTGGTTTAACCAAGAGCATCAGCCAAGCAAATTGCTGTCACCCACAGCCCTGGCAGCAGGCATCAATGATGCAAATACATTGTATTGTCTGTTTCAGAAGCACTTAAAGACCAATAAAGAAAGGCAGTAGTTCCAGGCACTGCACGTTTGGAGTACTTGTAACGCAAGCTGAGGAGCAGATAGTCAGAATTGCCAGTCTGACCTCAGCTCTGATTTGGAAGTGGGGATGGGAGTGGCTTGGAGTACAGGGACTCCACAGCCTTGTCTCCCCTTGTCTCTCCGCTAACTCTGCCAGTTCCAAGTGGGATGGAATGGTTGGGGAGCTGGAATGGACTGTTACCCCAAATACAACGTAACAGACTTCACGTTGTATTATGATCTCCATGGTAGACTAAAAGTCTTTTTATCATCAGTGGGATTTGCACATCTGCAGCAGGGAGTAGACACAAACACTGACATGAAGCCCGTGCTTTATTCAGGAGATACCAAGCCTTTCCTAAGGGTACGGATGGATAGCATTTCTGAAATGTGTTTTCGAATGCTTTGAAAAATTTATTGTGCCTTGCTACGTGCTTCTATAGTCATTTGTATTAGTATCTGAGCACCGCAGAGCAAATGTCTGAGGCAAGGGAATATAATCATATGTGTTTCTAAGTGAAGAACTGAGGAAAGGAAAGGCAAGCAGATTTTGCTTCTGACTTACAGAACAGAAGTGAGAGCTCTTGGGCCTCAGCACAGTGAAAGCCACATAAGAAATGGGAGTTCCTACAAAAGTCAGACTGCAAGCAGAAGCATTCAAAAATTTGCCAACTGAGCAGTACAGAATAGTGAGGAAACGTTTTGACTGCCAAAACCCCTCTAATCACCCCCAAATGAGCAATAGTTCAGGAAATAGAGTATAGGTCAAGCAAGACTGTTCACCTCTGAGGCCACGGAGACCTGTTTCCAGCTCTTGTGCGGTTCCATGTCCTATAGTCCTTTTCATAACTAGGCTAATTGCAGGCTATTTCGGTGTTTGTTACAGCCTGCTATAGTTCCTATTGGGAGGCTGTTCCAAATTACAAAATTAACTGTTAGAAACATTCTGCTGATTTCCAGCTTATGCATATGGATAGCCAGTCTGTCTGCATTTCTTCATGTGCTATCTTTGGCTTGCATAGAGTCTTTTTAATGTGTTGATGTTTGCCCAGCTGATGCAGTCACAGGAAGCTCTTTATCTGTATTTTGTCAGATTCAGGAAATAAAGCTCTTCCCACAGGCTGCTTAGTTCTAGGATGAGGAGAGAAGTGAAATGCCTTTGTACTTCTATTACATCTGTAGGTAAAAGCTGACAGAAACCACTCTGTACAACTGGAAAATTCCCATAAAAATATGAAAACCTGTATTTTCATACCCAGAAGTGCCTTTGGCGGAAGCCATCCTGTCCTGCCTCAAACAAGGAACCTGGGGATTGTTATTGAGTATCTGAGCTGCGGTTAGTCCATAGGAGCGTTTTAGATACTTGAGTTGTGTAAGCATGGGACAAAACTGTTCCTGCCCCAGAATGTCTACAAGTATGAGAAGTGACTTACTTTATATTCCTCTCCTCCTATGATTTTTCTGGGGGGGCTTTTCAAGGTTCCTTGATGAAGTTCAGGCTCACTCCAGCATTAACAAGATGAGTGTCCAGAACCTGGCTACAGTATTTGGACCAAATATATTACGACCCAAAATGGAAGATCCCGTGACCATGATGGAAGGTAGGTACTCCTGTTGTTGAGGTAACACAGCATCTGTGTTTTGGGGCTGCAGGAATATGCTGAAAGTCATACAGCCATTGGAAGTTGTGTCACTTGTTGACTGTTGCACAGTCAGCAACAAGTCAAGCAATCCCTTTTATCGGTGTCCGTGAGTGGATGTACCAGTGTGGCCACTGCTATCCCACTTGCCACTGCTGCGGGAGCAACTCTCTTCTCCACTATGTGGAGATGCCTCTGCCCTGTTGCAAGTTGTTGTGTGAAACCTACTGCTCTCTGAACCTACTGCTAAAATGAAAGGTCAAATGTTCTTCAGATGGACCATGTTAAGTACCAGACTACTGTTGTTTAGCGTTGGTGCATTTTGGTGCATTTAGCTCCCTGCAAGGGACACCCAGTGCACAATGAAGAAGGTACTGCAGTTCTTACTGTGCTACAGGGGCTACGGGTAGGTGTCTTAGAAGTGTCGTCTTCCAAGCAGATTGTGTATGGGTCAGATCTTCACAGAACCCAAGGAATAAGTGAAAAATCACTGGTAAATTCAGATGTTTTTACAATATGTTAGAAAATATAAAATATTCCAATCATATTTCAGATGTTTGCATGTATATTGATTTCCTGAGTTTAAAAGGAAAAAATGAAAACCAAGCCTGGAAGAGAAGTGTGTTCCTAGGCCCTGACTAATTACGGAGTTGCTCTGGGTGTATTTGCTGTAAAGTGTGTTCTTTTGAGACAGCTTTTATCTGTTTAGGGTTCAGATAAGGTAGAAAACCAGACTGTTGTCATCAGGTTTTGCTGCAATTGCTCGGTCATTGCATCTTTCTTGTGCTAGACTGCAGGAATAGTTGGACTCCAGAGTAAGAGGAAGCCAAACGATGGGATGAGATATGCGGTGAGGGGTCACCCAATACTGTTTCCTTAAAATTAAAAAAAAATATTTATTATTCAGGTATGAATGCTCCTTTCTTCTAAAGTGTATGTAAAAATCTGGAGCTTGAAAATTATCTACCTCCATAGGGGTCAGCAAATGCCCAGGGCAGGATGTCTGGCTGGCTGACACCAGGGCTGGGGCACAGCCTCTCCCACGTGCAATGGAGCACAGCTTGAGCTTTGGTAGGGCCTCTGCAGCAAGTTCTGTGGGATCCTTGCAAGCCTGTAGAAAGAGCTAATGGATTCATCTGGCATTAGGCACAGATGGGGGATGCTGTGCCCACATGCCTGAAATCAGCCCTGGCACTGCCTGCAAGCTGTAGGGGACAGCTCCCGTCGTGTTCAGTGTGGTGGAAATCCTTCACAGTGCCAGTATGACCGTGCCTGTGCAGCAGCAGTGCCTTAGCAAAATGTGAGGGGGACAAAAAGGGAGTGCAGGAGCAGATGCTGGGTTATTCGGGGGTATAAAGGTGGGGACAGCTGGGCCCACCCTCCACTGCGTGATGCAGTGACTGCCTCTTGTGGCCGGTTGGCCAGTGGTGGGCAAGACTCTTAGAGCCTTGGCCAGCGATGTTCCTTTTGTTCCGCTGGTACAGATGGAGGGCTTGGCAGATCACCCAAGGCATTTCATTATACGGTTCAGCTGATGGCAAAGGTGCTTGTTCTGTCTGTAGGTGCACATATGTCACAGGTGCTGTGGCCCCATGGCCTCTCCTGGTCCTCATAAAGACAGTAGGGGTGGCCTGACCTAGAATTAATCCTGTATTAACAGAGACCTGGACTGTAGACAAACTGGGATCCAATGGCTGGATTTTTAGACTTAATCAGTAAAACCAAATGTAACAGCACTGGGAATGTTTTGCTTTAATGTGAGTGGAGGGTAGAAGATTGGTTAAATAGAAATAATGGAGGAATGGAAAGACTCTAATAAAATTTCTTTAGCTTCACAGTAATAGGGATAATAAATACAAAGAAAGACTGCTGCCGGTTCTTAACAAAAAGCGCTTTAATTGCATCTCTCCAAACTTAAACCATGAATTTAAAATAGAAATATCTGAAGTTTGACAGCTACATTGTTAGGCATGACCTTATCTCCAGAGAGGTGTATTCTCCTGCGCATCCACAGACATTAAATGCAAGCAGTAGGTGAGCTTAATGCCTCTTGCTGCCAGGCTGAGACTTCATTATTATGTTCAGGTCCTTATTGTAGGCCCCTGAATGTTAGTCTTATTCTTTAGTTCAGATGATAAGTAAACATAGAATAATGATATATTTGCTCTCTTTAAGGTTTTTCTCTTTTGTAGAAAATACTTTGTATTAGGTTTGGTAAGAGATATTCTCTGTTAGTCTGTAATGGCCTACAGTACTGAAAAGCAGTGATAACTCATTTCTGTGGATTTATATAGTTGCAAGTACTCTTTCTGCATTTGCTGTACACTTTCTACTTTTTTATGTTTGAATACCATGAGAAACTCCTCTTTTAATCAAGTCAGTCACCTTAGGAATCTGCTAGCTGTTGTCTGCAGTGAGGTAGCTGCATCCATGCCTCTTTCAGGAAACTTTATTCTAGTAGACTAGCACCCTATGGCACCTCATGTTCCAGTTTTCAAGGTTTACTCATTCCTACATTCCTGCAACACGTTTCTGGTTTTGCTGTCCTATCTTAAAGAACCTATGCTTGGTTGCTTTAGGCTGTTACCTAAATTTATCTTCTACCTTAAAATTTAATGTTTCCTTTGGGTCCTTAATATTAGAAACCTAGCAGAACCCCTTTTTCCTTGTTGTTTTCATTTTCTGTATCAGTAGAGATGTCATCAGAGCATTCCATAAACCTGCTGGGCTCTGCTGTTCTTTCCCACCAGACGTCTGAGAAGCTGCCTTTACATGGCACTCTTCAACGGATACTTGAAGTCTAATTTCCTTCCATCTCGTATTTCAACATGTTTCCTCATGAGTATGGTTTCATTTCAAATTGCTGAATGCTTTACTAGGATTGGAAGTGAACACCAGCCTGCAGATAGTGATGGTACAAAACATATCTTTCCCCCCTTGCATGCAGCTACATGTGCCACGCAGGTCTCATTCTCCAGGTTTCCCTATACAGCAGGAATGCAGCAGGAGGCCTAGGCTGAAAGAAATCTCTGGTGCTTTAGTGAACACTAGCTCTGGGCCTGTTTAGACTGTGAATGTAGGAGCAGTGTAGATACCCAAGTCAGTGGAAACGTGCTAGTTTTGGAATCCATACAGAAAGGTGCTCCATCCCAACTACCACATTGGTGTGTTTAGGATCCAGCATGCATCTCTGCACAGAACTGTGCTGTCCTGTGTGGATCCACGTGCTGAAATCAGTGCTATGTCTGATCCCCATGCCCTGTTTTCCAGGTGTCATCCTCCTCTGCTCTCCTCATGGGTGTCCTTAAACAAACCCGTTTTATTAATCACTGCTACCGGTCACTTGCAGTACACCCGTCAGCTACATTCAGGAGCTGGACTCGCACTTGCACGTGCCAGCCTCACAAGGAGCTCACACAGCATCTCACAGACAGGGAGTGAGCGCCTCAGGTCTGCCACGTCTCATGGAATTTTTGCCTTTGTTTCCTCCCCACAGGCACCTCCCTGGTGCAGCACCTGATGACAGTGCTGATAAGTGAACAGGGCCGAATCTTTGCTGTTCCTCAGGCAGATGTGCCAGGGAGCCAGCTGGAAATCAGACCCGTGCGTCCACGCAACACCGTGGAGTGGATCTCTGAGGAGGACGGGGAGGACAGGTCAGAAAGCTGCGTTCCCAGCCCTGCCGATTCGCCCTCTGGCAATGCTGTGGCACCAGAGGCCACCCCTGGACCTGGGGTGAAAAACACCTCTCCAGAATGCAGCGACAAATTGACGCAGCCTGCCACCAGCCCCAGCAAAAGAGTGCAGACGCTGCCCCCCTGGAAATACTCCTTCCGCCAGCCAGGAGCACGGTCTGTGAGTCCAAAGCTGGGCAGCTCATCCTTAGATATCCCCAACCTTTCCTCCAGTGGGAATTGGCTGATGAACGGACTGTACTCGCTCCGAGGCCACCGCCGGACAGCCTCTGGGGAACGAGTTAAAGACTCGTGTTCTTCCCAAAGACTCTCTACTTATGACAACGTCCCTTCATCCAGCCTCTCCCTTAGCACACACAGCATGGCCAGCACCACGTGGTCAACATCATCGTGTGAGATCTCCGTGGTGGACTCGGTCAGCAGCTGCCCAGCCTGTCGGGCCAGTGACTCTTCGGCTTTAAGCTCTCTGCAGACCGAGTGGATGACTCAGGGCTCGCTGTCTCAGAGTGAGGTCAAGACTGCAGATCTGGAGAACAGCATCGACAGGTTTGATGCTTGCAGCAGCAGCAGCGAACAGAGCAACCCAGCTGCAGCTTCCAGAGACTCTGTCAAATGCTCTAGAGCCTTACAGAGCTTGGTGGTGGAGCTAAAGACAGAACTGAGCAAACAGAGGACTGAGTACGAGACCAGTATCAAAAGGTAATGTCGTCTGGGGGGACACGGAACTCTTTTATCATCCTTACCCCTGTTTGAATGTGGGTGTGGGCTACCAAGTGTATCGGGTTCTCAGACCTGGAGTTTGGCTTTGGTAGTCTACAAATATGGATCTGGTCTTTCCTCACTGTTCGGTGAGTACAACTTTTCTCTCTGACAAAATAGAGGATCAAAAAACAGGATTTCCAGTACACAGGAGATTCCAGTATTGCTCATTGTTTTCAATGGAAATTGGAACAGCACAGGTAAACCCCAAAGTCTGCTCTGTGTCAGTGTCCTGGGAGAAACAGGGAGGCAAACATCTGTCTTGTGGGGAGGGAATGGGACCTAGGGTGGTCAGGCCTCTACAGGGAAGTCTGTGCATGTGCTGAGACTTGTGTCAAATCAGTCAGAAAGTGAAGGTTTTATGCTACCTTTTCCAAGAGAAACTTTGTTCAGGAAACAGATTTTGACTGTTCTCTGTTGTTTTTGTTGTGGTTGCATCTCAGTTATAATTTTTTCAGCAGCCATTTTGAGTTGAGCTTCTAAAATCAAAAGCAACATTTCTAGATGTACTCATAGCAGTCGTTTGCTCACACAGCACGCCACTGACTCAAAGTAGCAGCAAGGTGCTGCTTGTACAGCAGAGCGCTGAACTGCGTGGCTCTTTGCCCCCTCTGATGTTTTTCAGGTTTTCAGGAGAGGTGTGTGTGAAGGTAGGGGCTGTAGGAAGTAGAAAATACTACGAATAAATAGGAAGAGTCATATTTATTAATTTGTCTGAGTTGGTATATTAGTTTTTATGAGTTTAAGTGCTTAATAGAATTACTTTCAGACAAGTACTTAGGGAAGAATGCACATGAAGTAAGTATGGTTGTTTAAAGGAATTAGGGATGTTTTAATGTACAGGCATATGCAAAATTGCATACCAGTACTAGTGTGTTGTATTAGAGAAAGGCTGTAGTCCCCTTTCTTAGAAATTTATTTCTTCTCAGCATTTTTTTGTGTTAAGGTGTTAGAGTTTTACTCCCTAAATTATTAAAACTCTGATACCATGTACATGTCTCCTAAACATGGTACCAAAAGTACACGATTGTTTGTAGGGACTGTATAGTACAGCTTGAAGCTAAGCTTGTTGCATCTTTTTTCTTGTTAAAGTAATTTCTCAAAAGGTGTTTTGGAAAGCTCTAGTCTGAACTGTGATCTCTACCAGTGGGCCAGCTGTTAAGGTAGGAATTTTACTTGTTACCTTCCTGCTATATTTTAAAATGTACTATGCTGGTGGCTTGCCAGTCTCTGCACCTTTTCTGCCTCCTGCCTTGTGTTGCCCTGGTGTGTGAGGCTGGAAGGACCAGCAGGCCGCATAGCAGTTCAGTTACCGCGGGCATCAGAGTGGGAGAAAAGCTTTCCCCCCCTTGTTGTGTCCCAGCCTGAAGAGCTGGTGAGATCACCACTGGTTGCTAGTATTGTGTTGGAAAAGGTCTGTGAGAGAGAATGGTATGTGCCTTGTATTTAATTGTGCAGGACTGCCCTAGCAAGGCTTGTTGCAGGGATACAGAGTAACAGAAGTGAGACTGGGCTGCAAACTTGGAAATGTGTAGCTGGGCATCTTATCTGCTGCCTGAGGGGAGAGAAGGCTTCCCAGCTCTTAGCGATAGCACTGTTCCAATGACTGTCAGAGACATCCAGGAAGCCTTGTTTGTCATTCCTGCCACATTTTTGGCTATTTCAGCTCTAACACCTGCCTTTCCCCTTCAGTGGGAAAGGGACAAAGAGCTGGAGGGGAGGGCTATAAATTGGCCAGGTCTCATAAGGCAAAGTAGCTGAGAGGAAAATGCCTAATGAGCTAGTATTTTCATTAACCAGGTGAGATGCAATCCCTGCCTTTTTGTATTAAATGGGATGATTCCAGCTGTTCAGGATTACAGCCCTAAGCATTTTGCTGACAAGTCTAGGAATTTCAAGCCAAGTTTTTTAGCTCTCAAAAATCTTGCAATGTTTTTACTGCAGCTGCAGCAATGTACATGTGTAAAGATATGGCCCTTTTGAGACTGCATATGAGTCTGCTCCTGTGGAAAGAGGGGAGCTAACTGGAGTAAAGAAGTGCAGCAGCTTAACAGGAAAATTTCGGGCTGTCTCACTAGCTTTATTTTATTGAAGATAATTTAGTCCCCCAAAGTAATAATTAATTCCTTTACAATTGTACATGTGCTTGTGTGGTTTGCAGAACTCAGTCTGTGTAGCAGGGCATGTTTTAATGAAGGTGTGTGAGCTTTTTGTTGGCACATACATAAGCGGAGGGAAAGCAACGTTGGTACCTGCCTGGGGCACAGGTAAGGAACACTTGCTGATGGAAAAGCTGCTATTTATCATTATCAACTGCCCATTTTCTCTCTCTTAGTCAGAGGGAGGCAAGTTTTATGGCCTTCCTGTAACCAGTCTGTTCCAGAGCATTTCTCCCTCGAGGTTAGTATAATTAACAGGCATTTTCTGTTGAGTTTCAGTAATTCATGTTTACAGCCTGGGACTCTTAAGAAACTGGAAGTATCTTGGAGCGGACTATTGGACTATTATATTGTATATGTAGAAACTCTGTAAGTAAGTACTGTGAACATGTGTAATTCAGAACATGGACAGCTAGTCTAGGCTGCTGTAGCTAAAACTTCACGGTACAAACATTTACTTGGTAGCTCAGATCTGTAGGATATAACAAAATGTTGTAAGGAAGAGTAGGGGGTGCTGCATCTTAGCTTCAGAATTGTTCTCTTTAGCTGGGTGATAGGAGTCTGCCAAGACAGGCAGATCTTTCCAGATGTTCTGCGCATTTCTGTTCACCCATCACTGCAACTGTTTGTCTGCTGCACTTGGTGATCAGTGTTCAAGTGTGTGACTTTGTAAGTTGTGAAGGTTGTGATGATGATAATACTTGGATAATACATCCTTGGCTGTATGTGAAGGAACAGTTTAAGGGGATGCATTGCATTGCATTATCTGAATAATTGTTTCTTGGTGGTCACAGAATGTAATTCAGGTTCTTCTGAGGTCCAGTTCTTTTTTTGATGTTGTGGGGACTGTAGCTTGTCCTTTTTGAGTGTCATTTAGCCTGTGTAAAAATATCCCATTCACCATTTCAGAGGGAATCCAAGCACTCCATTTTTACAGTTGGGTATTATTATTGTTTACTGAAATTATGTCTTTTTTTTTTTTTTACAGTACAGGGCGACACTTTTCCTAGGAAGAACCTAAATTTTAAAATCACAATCTGATTGTTCTAATGATCAGAAATTTCCATCTGGACATATTACTTCTGTATTAACACCACTACTCTGTCTTGCGATTAGGAAACAAAATTGGGAGGACAGCAAGTGATGTCCCTTCTGTGCTTGTTTCAAATCCAAAAACATGAACCTTGTTCTTTGACCTCCTTAGAGAAAAGCTCTGAGTCTTGCATTAGAGCTTTGTGCACAGATGAACTATTTAAGGTCTGTTCTTCAGAGTCTTCCTCATATAAAATGTTATTTTTTGTAGAAAATTGTAAAGTGTGAAAAACTTTTACTCACCCATTCCGTTGTCAGTGACAAACTGTACAGGAAATACCATAAGTGGATGGTGAGGAAGGACTGTGACCTCATTCCTAACTGACTTCAAGGATGTTCCCTTGTACTGGATACCCTTACGGGGAAACACAGTATCAGGATAAAAACAGACATTAGAAGTTTATATTGCAAATTATGTATTTGAACTCAAACTGATTCAAGAGTTGAGTTGCCTCAGCCATTCAGTCTGTCCACAAAAAACTTCAGCGTTTTGTAAGACTTGATGTACTTAAGCTTATTTTCTCAAGATACGAATGAAATAAGCTCCAGCTTTCAAGGGGTCCCTGCCTATAAACTCAACATTGAGTAACTGAAATGGCAGTTAGTGCCCTTACTTAAAACTTCCTTTTAGAATGAAGATATTTTAGCTCTAAGTTGAACGGCTTATATTTATTATAGCTATCAGCAGTATTTATCAAGACACTTAAAAAGCTCTTTTTTTTTTCTTTTCCCTCTTTCTCCCCGTTGGTTTTAAGAATTGAAGAAACAAGTTCAGACCTGAGGAAGCAAGTGGTTAGGCTAGAAGAAGAACTGGACCAAGAACGAAAGAAATACACGATGCTGGAGATAAAGCTGCGGAATTCTGAACGTGCTCGTGAAGATGCCGAGAAGAGGAATCACCTCCTGCAAAAGGAAATGGAAGAGTTTTTTTCAACATTAGGATGTTTAACTGTTGGGAGTCGAAGTGCTAAAGTCCCCAAATAGAACGAGCTTATGTACAGCATAGAAAATTCTATTTCTGGCAAAACCAGTGAAAAGGCACATTTTGTTATGGTATACTCATGTATCATGAGTAATTCTACAGTGATTGTGCTCTCAGTGACGCTTATTCTGTTGTTTTTACATGTGCTGTAGTACTCGGGCAAGCCGGAGAAAGACTGCAAAACATAATGCTTGGAAGTTTAGCTATCAGCTTACCTGGAAAGAGTGGGCACACTTTTTATCCACAAGTCAAAAGGTACTGTTCTACATAGCTGTACTGTTGCCATCTTTGGATTTGCTTGCAGCATCCTTTTGCTGGTTCAAGGAGAATGGAAAGGTGTGCAAGGTGGGTGAGGTGGCCAGAAGGGCATTTGGGAAGATCGCAGTTCTAGGATGTCACCACATTCAGTGTGGTTTAGGGTATGGATTTAACATGAGGCGGTTTTTTTCCTCCCCACTCTCTTCATAAAGTTTGTTCAGATTTCTCATTCTTGAAAGTGGCATTATTTTATCAAGATGCTTTGAAAACAATGTCTACAGAATAGCAGAAAATACTGGAAATTCTGACAATTCACTGAAGGTTATCCCTTAGATACTGAACAGTTCCACTGCTTCATAAAAATAAGACTTATTAAAGTGTATGTGATTAACTATCAGATTAGCCACATAAATGCCATGGAACTTTAAATATGCACATTTGGCTCTAGTTATCTTATTCTTATTTTGAGCCAAAAATAGTATTAGCCGCAAGGAAAGAAAAAAAATAAAAAGAGCTGATATATATATGATATATACTGATCAGACATCAAGTTAAGAGAAGAAAGATTCTTATCATCAAAACATCCAGCTGATGCAGGTTTTTATATATGAAATCTTAATAGCACAAACTATGGTAATTTGGTAGAAAAAACAGTAAATTGATGCAGTTAGTGCTGGAAAAGGAAAAGGGTGGGATCTACCTTTAACCTTCACAGGACAGTTTACTTCTAGATTGTTTGTCATACCTCTCGTGACCCCAATTGATTTTTTTGTTGTTAGTTCATGAGGATATGAAGGGACGGAAGGAGAACTGCAAACAACCCAGTAGCCTAAGTTCACTACTTCTGCTAAAAGAACAGACATCGTTAGAATGAAGTTGTAATTCCCAGTAATTAGCTGTCAGTGCTCACTTCCCTTCAAGGGACTTACTTGAGAAGTTCTGCATAACATTTGTAGTGCCCTAAGCTACGCAGAACCTGCACACAGAAATTGTATCACTAGATTCATCTCAAGCTCTGCTTGCCAGCCCCAGCACTCACCACATTATTTGCTCTCTTTGACAGCTGAGGCAGCTTGGGAGTCGCAAAGGAGAAAGATTTTTAACAGAAAAGTACCACAACATGAACTGGCTAAGACAAAAGTACAGACCGTAGTGAAAGTGCTTGCTTTAACTATTTTTCTTTAAATGACCTGAATCTGACATCTTTTCTTACTAAAGAAGAATATAACTCATCTTCTGGAAATAACCTTGGAATGTTTTTTTTTAAAATACCAGCAGATTTCACACCTTTTACTATTGACTTTCTCCTCATCTCACAGATATCCGTGTTTTAATAGACGTTACCTTTTTCTGTCACTATAGTGCTTCTCCTTTCTACAGAAATGTAAACCATTTAAAGTGAGCAAAAAGAAAACATATTTACCTAATATTTCCTAGTTATAACTAGTCAAACAAAGTGGTCAAATAAAACTAAGCAGTTATTTCAAAACATTTTCCCTTCTCTCCAGAATATCCAGCTGCGCTCCATTGTTTACTACCCCTGCTGTCAAGCAGCGTGGCATGTCCCTGACTGTTCAACAGGAGCAGCCTGCCCCCTGCAGGCACCAGCAGCAGGCTTACCCCTGTGTTTATGATCACAGCCTTCCAGGGTGTTATTACTAATCACAACTGATCACCAACTTACAGGGTCACAACTGAATCTACAAGGAAGATACTGGCTTGCTTAAAACAACTGCATTAAGATGCATAATGTGAGTAGTAGCAACCCCTGTTGTAACAATGATTTTCAGCTGGAACGGCACAGTGAGTTGAGGCAGCACCGAGTACAGTTATAGTCCTCCCAAAATAAACCTCAATATTAGAGCATTGCCTGAATTGAGCTGTAAGTAATTCTCTGTAAGTAGAACACCAGGACTGGTAAAAAGTGACAGCTTGTACTATCTGGGACATTCAATCCAAAATAATAGCAAGTAGGCTACTTTAATACCCTTTTATTTTTACCCCCAACACGGGTACCTTTCATTACATCCATCCTCCTGACAGCCCCCATTCGTTAGACTATTTATATTGCATTAGCTCCTGGATGTTCCAAGTGCAGACTACTTTAATTCTGGCAAGTTACAAACTGAGCCATGCTGACTGGGAGCCTAAAACAGGTATGTGAAGTAAGGAGGGGAAGCACTACACAAGACTGCATGGCTAGCTCTCAGTGAAATCAAATGAATAATTCTAAATATTCTTTAAGTAGTCAGAATACTAGGCAACATATATACATATATATATATATATAGCTGGACTGGGAAACAAACCCACCTATTCCATTCCACTGTAAGAGTATCTATTAACTATGTAGCATTCTACATGATATTAATCTGGCTGACACGATAAAATTCATTCCTGTTTTCAGTTTCACAAATCAAACTGTATCCACTCAAAGCGATTAATGGAACTAACCTTTTTTTTTCAGTCGACTGTTGTGCTCCAGAAACATCTATTCCTCTTCATGAGTAATAAATTTCAGGTCATTTTGAAGATGAGCCTCTGCAGTAAGTGAAGGCTGCAAGACGTTGCAAACTACTAAGTTCATGCTAAGACACACCACGATGGGATATAAACTCTAAAGCACAGTAACAGACACATGATGTTAATTTCCTCTCATGAGCAATTATGCAAGAAATGGGAATACACTTGTGATGTTGGACACAACCTCATGGATCACTGTGTCCTTATTTGAGGACAATATATGCACTTCACTAACTGTAATGTCTGTTTCTCTACACTTCATGTGTCTACCTCATGGATATAAGACCACTCCTTATTTTACAGACTTCTAGGTTATTCCAGCCCCCACCCCCAATTTAAAATACCAGCCTTAGCAAGAGTTTACAAGATACGGGTTTGTTAGTTCTAATAATACATGAAGAAAGGCTGCTGGCATCAGGTACCTAAATTTTAGCATGATTTTCCCAGCCAGGAACATCCCTTCCAATATTATGCAGCCAAAAGAAAAATGTAATAAATAAATAAATAATCAATGAAAGGAGTCCAACACAAACGTATACTTGAAAAAAAAAGTCAAATATTCCAGAACAACAAAAAAAATTCTGTAGGTCTCCATTGCATTTCTAATATGAAAAGAAAAATTAATAATGCTAGCTTATTGACTTACCCACATTTACCAAAGAAGTCTGTACAAGCCAGCAGCACTACAGAATTTCAGCTTTAGTTCTGTGAGCCAGAGCCATTGTCCAAGATGATCAAAAACAGTCACCCACAGACAAATCCCTGACAGAGCTTGGACTCTCAGACCTCGCTCTATATTAATAAATTGGGACCAGCATCACTTAGTGCTAACAGATGCAAATAAAAAAACATCTCTGAGCCACACCCCTTTCCTAGAACACCTCCTGAATAGCTGCTCTAGAGAAACGGAATGGGCTGCTTTGTACTGCCCATGGTCATAGTACCTTTCCCTTAAAACAAGGATGCAAAGAAAACCTAACAACATGCAGCCAAACACAACTCAAAAGCATCTTGCCTCTTCATTTAAAGCAATGCACAGAGCCTGCTGGAAATGAAGGTAATGAAACACATTATGCTAGGATTTATCCGCACTGCAGTGGTGCCAGTGAAGGAAGCAGGCCCGTCACCCAAATCAGCTCTCCGATAAGAGCTCTTCATAAAGTCAGATCCCTTAAAGCCTTATCTGGGACTCAGTTTTGAGAAAAAAATTCTCCTACAGGCAAATTCCCTATATCCTCGTTTCATACACTACAAGGCCCATAGCTTACCTCTTTTTACCACATTGGGTCTCAGCAGTTTTATTTCCAGGAAAGAAGGCAGGCTACAGCTGGTATCAAAGAAGTAAGAATGGATTCTCAGCAGTTGCAAATACACTTGATGCTATCAGTCTGTGGCACAGCCAAAGCCCACGAGAATGGAGAAATGGAAGAAACATCACTTTTGTCCAGAAGTGAGCTCGCACACAAGACAGGACTTAAATACCATTTAAAACAGATGGAATCTCAGGGAAGACTGATGCTAACACAACTCCAGTTGCAGTCTTATTCATGATGTGAAATCCTAGCAATGAAGAAACACTACGTGCATAGTGGTCAAACTTTTTTTTTCCTTTTTTATTTAAAATATCATTATAACCAATTAACATACTAGATAACAATGTATACATTCCAGTGGTGCACATGTAATGACCTATGGCATGAATGATTAAAAAAACCAATGTTCTCAGTAATGCCCCACCAACAGCTTATTTGGAGGGACTAAATGAAAAGCAGGAAAAGGTATCAAATGCAGGGAAGAAAAAATTACCGTTTTCCCAATATTTTTAATGGTGTATCTTCCCCTTCATATTTCTTGTGGTGAAACAAAATTGGGAATATACTTCAAAAGGGGCAAGAATAATGATCACAATAATTAGGGTGTTGTTTTTTTTTCTCAACTTTAGTAATAAAAGTTAAAGAACTCTCAAAAATAGACTAGATATTGGGCCTACAAAAGTAATCCATCTGTATGCAAAGCTTACCAAGAATTATTCCTTTTGTAAAATGTAAAGGATGAGCTGACATTACTAGTAAGCTATTTTTAACCTACAAAACCAGACTACAATAATAAAATCACCAATTTACAACTAACACAATATTCTAGATGTACATTATTGTACACAAGCTATATATTACACATGAACATCTTACGTGAAATATATAAGAAACATACTTACTGATATTGTCTCAACATTGGCCAATAGGTTTGTTTTTCTAAAGGAAGTGTATTTTTCTATTTCACATTCAGTGTAGTTCCAATAGCAAGGGTTAGCATTGCTTACTTAGAAACGTAGACAGTTTGTGTGAGGTAGATCAAGAAAACCTAGCTTAAAATTCTAATGGCAAAAGTGGAAACAATGTTATTGGATTCATAACATGTCTGTAATGCAGAGAAATCTAAGGAAGAGGAGAAGGGAGTGAAAGAGATCAATTAAAATATATATCACTTTTATCCAGTGCCCTTAACTAAGAATAAAGTAAATGAATTGAAAATTTGGGTAGGCAATAAAGTCTCATCACATATCTGCATTAAAATCCTTTCTAATCCTACCAAAAAATGCAGACTCTTTGAACTCCAATCCTCAAATTAAATACGGAGGGACAGATGAACCAAAACATTAACAGGCAAATGAAATGTAACAACACAAACAGGCTGCTGTCAACAGCAAATAAAAATATATTTAGAAAGAGTAATTCACTCCCTTTAGTGACTCAAAACAGTAAGAACAATTGTTAGCTGAACCATCTTCTTCCATTTCCCCCATAATCTTAATTGAGGAACGTTTAATGTCATATGCTTTGGATTACTGGATGGGTAGGAACTATACTAGCTTTTTGATCATTTTTTTCCTCTACGCAATGTTGAGATGAATGCCATATATATTAATGCAGGCGCATTATATTTATACAAACACTCTGTCAAGGTGCTGAGTTTCTGCTTTCTAACTGAATAGCCTTTATGTTCAGAGAAGCAAATTTCCATAAAACAAACCCACATCTGTAACATTCTACTTACTTGTACACTGAAGCAGTAGAGGGTGCTATTGCCACAACTGCCTCAAATACAGCTCACTACATTTTCTTAAATTTGTGTGTGTGTATGTGTGTACAGAGCAGGAAGACTTACTCTTATCCAGAACAATACTACTATACATATAGTATAGAAAGGTTCTTCTAAACCAAAAACCCAAGCAGTATCGTTATCTCCATAGGGAAAAGTGCCACGTCTATTCAGGTTAGCAGAATGAGTGAAACAGAGGTGACCTGGGCAGTCATAGAATCATAGAATAGCCCGAGTTGGGAAGGACCCACAAGGATCATCGAGCTCAACTCCCAGCTCTCCAAAGGACCACCCCAAAATCTGACCACGTGTCCGAGAGTGTTGTCCAAACACTTTTTGAACTCTGTCAGGCTCGGTGCTGTGACCGCTGCCCTCGGCAGCCTGTTCCAGTGCTGGACCACCCTCTCTGTGAAGAACCTTTTCCTGATATCCAGTGGGCATTGTCTGGCTAGTCTACGGTTGTTCAACTGGTTGGTATTGCTTTGGCAGTCCAACTTCTCCCCACACACTAACACACAAAAATCTCCATTCTGACCCCATCATCTTGTCTCAACAAAAGACGTCACACAGTGGAGATACAGCACACAGTAACAGTATGAAACTTTTCCGCTCTCATTCTCTATTTAAAGCCACGAGCAACCTACTTCTACAAAAGGAAAGGAGCCGTTTTGTCCTTGGTGCCTGCCACAGCTCTGATCACAGAAGGTGGGAATTAATCTTATTATTACTGTCCAACTGTTCACCTCACCTGACAGGAAATCATACACAGCTCACTGTAATTCAATCCCTACCAAACTCCAGTGGATTGGAATGCCCTAGAAGTGGAAAGTTATATGCACTTTAGTGAAGCCTGGTGCCGTGAGAAGATTTTGGAATCACATACTAAAATAAAGCTTAATAATACTTTACGACTAAAATTGTACAGTGCATTAGATAGTATACTATGCCAGCTAACAACAGAACAATAGACAAAAAGAGCTGAGCTCTAGCTACCCATTTGTTTGCTATCTGTGGCAATGTACAATCATCTCTGAAAACATTTTACATTTCTATAAATAAAAAGGGATGTTAAGACTAGTCTACTGTTGTGATAATCTGGTTACTGAGAATCTTATTTTCTTGTCTTTTAAATTTACCATCACTTTAATTTGCCTAAAATGCAATCAACTAAGAAAAAAAACAAAGTAACATTGCTATGAAGATGATGCCACAAGTGAACTACAGGTTCCAGCATCCAAAGCTCTGACCTTAGTGAAATAATCACTTTAAACATAGCTCACTTCAAACTGCATGGGTTGCAGTGCATAGTACCAGCCATTCATCAACCCTATCTTAAAAGAAAAAACAGCTCAATTCTCCTTACAGATTATGAGCAAAATGAAGTTACTATCGATAACATGCTGTAGTAAAAAATTAGACTCAGCCTGTTCATGTTGCAAGAAAAAAAGAACAAAGTAGCTTTCACTCAATATTCATTTTAAAGCAATTCTCTTTAGGATACTGGAAAGTGATAGCAAAATTTTTTTTTTAAGTTTTAATTTCAGTCACCACTGCAATCCAGAGTGGTCCAAAATCAATTGAAATAGCAATTACATTTACCAAATTCTGTTCTTTACAGCATTTACAGGTTTCAGAAGTTCATTTTGTCAACCTTAATTTCATTACGCTGGGTTAACCCTATATAACAATGTAGTACTGTTGTATGACCAAAAATTTTGGCTTAATTCACAGCTTAAACTTTGATAAAAAATTACAAAATAGACTGTTCTGTTGGTCTCTGTTCAAATTGAGCAGATTTTCTATGTTCCAGTGTGAGATGAATCCAAATATGTCCTGCCTATTCTGAGGTAATATACAATTTGGCAGGATCCTGTAAAAATAATTGCCTTAACAAATGTGTTTAGAAAGGCAATATTGAAATATTCGGTACAAATGAGGAAAGCAAAATTACACACATAGCACTTACCAGCAGTCTAGCCAGGCCAGGGAAACAACTGTGCAGTTTATCAATTTAGTCATCTTTGAGACATTACCACTCCTTGTACCCTGTATTTTTTTTAAAAAGACATGTTAGATATTGAAACCATTACTATCACTTACATTTTTCTGAAACTTACTGCAAAGACAAATTTTCCTCTTTTGATTCTAACTTCAAAAAGATACTTACTTAACCCAACAAAGTGGAGGGAACCACACTGAAGAGTATCAGTAATTCCTGGATGAACTTTATAGCCAGTCATATTATTTACTTATGCTCTGTGCCTGGCAAGACTTCTGTATTTCTTATGCTCATTTTTGTGAGCATGACTAATTTGAATTCCTCTTCACATTCTAATTCACTACAAAATATGCATCTACACAAGGCAATCAATTATACAACCTAGCTTCACTAAAAATCTGCATTTTCCAAAGGAATAAATTCTGAATGATTGTTTAACTCATACATAAACTTAAGTCAGTTATACATAAATCATTCTGTAAATATAAAATGTAAACAGTTAAAATACTTCTGTGAGGAGCAGCACCATTTTACATGACTATTTAGTAACTGTTCTACATATTTCAATATATCTTTTGTTTAAAAAGTGTATTGAAATCTGGAGCTTCAGTGCTGAAAACTACTGAATATTTATGACTTAAAAGGAACCATTATTAAGATTTCTGCTACACTGGTCTCATGGTGAAATGAAAGAGATAAATATTAACTTATACAGCACAACTTCTCCCTCCTTTGGATGGCATATATTGCTCACTTAATGCATTAGCTACAGAAATCCTGAGGTTCTTCTACCACTTACGGTTTTAGCTATCAGTTACTTTTGGTGGAGAAAGAATAGCTGAAGTTTTTGCCCCTATTGCATTCATGTCATTTCCTCTTCTTCCCAAAAAGCACTCACCTTAGCAGACAAAAATACTAAGAAACTAAACTCCCAAGAATTATATCCTACATGAAAGTATACTTGTTTTCCCTGTTGGCAGTCTAGACATCCTGGATTCACTTTGTTTTGTGTGTACAAAAACAGGCTACAAGCTAGAAGTAAACAGTTTATTTGCATTGCAATGTGTTATTCATGAAGTATCCTCTTGTTTTATGGCGATCATAAGATTTGGCATGCCACAGTTCTGCAGAAAACATCACATCCTTGTGTTAGGCTAGATATTTCTGCAGCCTTGAAGATAGGTTTTGTTTTCTTAAGTTCAGAAAACCATTCAGATGAAATTTCTTTGCAAAGGTTTGTTTCTCTAACAAAATTCAATAACTGTTGCTTTTACTGAAGTATTATAGGCAAGAGGCCAAAATTAAAAGAGGATTTTGTTCTCTGCCAGCACCACAGTAGTATGCCCCAAAAAAACTACAGCTGGCTGTACTAAATTCTCTCTCCACCTCCACATGGACATATGACCAAGCATAAAACTTTGAAGGATATCATGAACAAAACATCTGGAATAAATTCTAATTAAAAAATTGAAAACCTATAAAATCTTAAATAATTCATGATATGGTAATGACCACAACATTAATATGTGCTTTGATAAAACAAATCTTACAAATTCAGTAAAAAAAGATCAGCAGCATAATAGTAAAGCAAATATGCAGATTTTAAAACCACAATAAAAATTATCAGGTTTAATATTTTACAGTTAATTACAGCAAAAAAAGTGGCTGCTTTTAACACAACTTGCAGTTTAAAATTACAGCACTTTATGATGAGTTCTACGATTATTTTTGAAAAAACACTCAAAAATACCACCAAATTTTAAAGGTGCCCTATTAATGACTAAAAGGACCCCCCTCCCACCCCCCAAAAGACCAAGTAGTCATCTACAGCAACCCAGAGGTCCAGCTGAAGCTTCTAGACTGCTGTCTGTATCAGAGGCCAATGTTGGATCTGTTGACATTGAAGACACGTCGTTGACAGATGACGATGAAGATGGATGTTGAGAGCCATTGATCACTGCTGCACCTGTGCTATGAGAAACAAAACAGCAAATCAGTTGCAGATACAGTTGCATGGTTCAGCACTTGCATTAGTCTGTCTCTTCCTAAGGGTCATTACTTTTCCCCATTTCAGCAAGTTTGAAGAGATGTATCTAAAGCCATTGTCAAAGCAAATAAAATCCACAATTCTCTAATTTGGGGCTTAATGAACGGTATGTCAGGAACCACAGAACTCACATGACAGGATACCTGTCAAATTCCAATAAATGCTATTGTCTGAAGGTTAAAAATCACAGAGATAGCACTGCATAAACCCAGAGCTAGGATACTAAAAGAGAATTCTAGAGGTTATCGGTCACTGGAGAGACATATTTTTGAGTCAGGTTACTCTCGGATGTCTTGAACAACTTTACACCCTCCTGACCTAGTACTCATCGTAGCTTTGTACTGTGCTTTTATTGTAACCAACCTAAAGGGGCTGGTTGTCCACGTATAACCCCATTCTTGGTTCTTTCCTCCAGGTCCATGACTTCCTTGTATATCAATTCTGAAAATGTAGGGAAAAGAAGGTAGGAAAATGAATTTGTAAATACAAGACTCAATTAACAATACATCTACCATTAAAATTTCTTAGGTTCATTACTGTTTAGAATAAGTTTTGAACAACATGTTGTAGGCTACAGAAAAATAGGCAAGTGGTATAATAAAGTACAATTCTGTTCTGTTGGAGCCACAACAGCCTGGCACTCTCAAGCACACACTGACATTGCCCTAAGACTTTTGTCCAGACAGCCTAGAGACCTGGGGTTAAACTGAGTCTTAGCGACCACTCAGTTTTTATCAATGACTTCTTTGGTACGGAACAACCAGATCAGCAATCTTCAAGGGAACAGGTAGGCCACCAGGAACTGCATGTGCTGCCATCACATTTAAACTCATTGCAGTTACCTGGCAGTATTCCAGCCTACATTGCCAGAAAACTGTAGCTCTGTGGATGTACTTTAGCTGCACACAGTTTTATTCATTCAAGGACAATTACACTTATGGAGAGCCAAATTGTTCCCGAATACGATTAGAATGGCTTCATACAGCTTCTCTCAGCACTGCAGTGCTTCTCACTTCTACTCACCTGCACTATAAAATCTTTACCAATAGACAAGTCGTGCTAAGAGGCACTTCAGAATCTTAGAGCTACGTACAAGGTTGTTAGATAATGTTTTTGAAAAAAGCTGTTCTGGAGAACAAGTTTCTTTACTTTGTCACCAATTCTTTCTCATTTCAAAAAGCCATTTCACACACTACATCTATTACTTTTTCCATGATGCAGACAGTCTGAAACTCTGAAAGAACTTTTAGGATTTAAACTGCCTTTTTCTTCTCAAAGGTCTTTGCCTGAAGACAGTAATTGACTAACATACTCTCAGCAAGTAGGAGTTTCCTTAGGAGACACCAGGCCAAAAGCCCTTAGAAGAGATAGTAGCAAAAACCACAATGAACAAATCCATACAGCATTGCCACCCTCCCAAAACACATTTGCCACTAAATCTCCTCAGTAACAACATCTAAAGGTCCAGGTCACCATGAAATGGAATACAACATTGCATAGAAGTAGACACTAGAAATGAAAGAAGCTACTTTATTTTACAGTTACAGAAGTTCCTCATCCTTAAAAAGGTTACAAGTGCTACTAGAATGCTTGTAACAAGAATCATACAGCCCTATCTATATACTGGCCAGAAGGTTTCTCACCTAACGGCAGCTTATTGCTGAGAAGAGACTTCAGCTATGAATCTACAGAAGTAGTGACAGAATAACAGAACTGAACATACTAAATTCAGTTCATCAGAATTGACTTGTAAGGCTACTGTCACTGGCAAACTAATGTAATGTACAAAGAGTTTGGAAGAAAAAAGCATTTAGGAATTACAGTTTCAAGGGCTGTGGAAGTCTCAAAAGTAAACTCCATACTGCCTGAAATACCTACCTTTTATTTTAGCAGTATAACTACTTCTGTTTCAAAAGGGGAATAAGTTTCCTGGGAAGGAGCACAGGGAGAGAATTTCCACAATTCTATCTCTGCCTTTAGAATTAAAACCCATTTTCTAATAATAGGAAGTGACTTGCAAGTGTGGTAGTACCAGATTTTACAGCCTTGTGTCCATCATCAGCCAACAGAATGAAACTGCGAAAAATTACCTATGAAACATTTTTCCTGCTTTGTTTTTGGTTTGGTTTGGTTTTCCCCCTCTGGGGATAAAAAGGCTACACCAATCTGATATTCCTTCCTAGACTTTTTCATTCCAAATTATTAGATCAGTCATTGCACTAAATTGTTGCTTAAACTCAGTATTTGTAGCCTTCACAGTCTCTGGATCCATCCAAGCTCAACATTACCACTAGTCCTATTTAAAACACTTAAACCACAGAGAACTAAATGAGGTACCTGAGACAGAGGAAGCAAACATCCTAAATAAAAGCAACTTGTTTATACTAAGTGAGAACATTTATAGTCTAAGGCACTGAAATGCACATTGAACAGACTCTCAAGAACTAGCACATAGGCCCACAGTGGGAAAGCCACATACCTGCCCTAATCTCAGTGAAAAATTACCAATTCAAGTGTTTGTTCTGCCTTTCACTTAGGAATAACCAGTACCAATTCAGGACCACAATAAATCCTCCGATATGCTAAATCATATGATTAAAGACTGCAGTGATCCAGAGGAAGGCATTTTTGTTATCTGCAGAGATTTCTAAATAAATTGTTTTTTTTTTGTTGTTGTTGTTTGTTTTGTTCTGTTTTTCAGTATTTAGCCTAGCTAGTACAGTTAGTGACAATAAAAGAGCAATACATTTTAGAGGTGGCAGTTAAACATTGTACTTTTACAGTAACTCATCCATTTACTTACATAAATAATTCTAACAAAAATAATTAGTGATTTCTGAAAACTACAATGTCATACAATTAGCACTGTCTGACTTGTCGATAGTAGCAAAGGAAAACATATGATATTAATAGTACGGATGTAAAAGATTTCTCCACTAGAAGTGGAGGTTTCATTTATCTTAAAACCAATCTCCACAGGTCTTTAAAGCTCAGCAACTTTCTTAATTTCTAAAGTGCAAGGGGTACAGAAGGTTATAACAAGGTTGTGGATTACAATACATCAAATGCTAATGGATGCAGTGGCAGATGGCATTTTGTCTTAGCACTAGGACCTCTGCAGTAACGCCACACCTTGTAGAAGCAATTTCAAAATGAAACACAAGCTTTACAGGTAACAAAGATGTTCCCCTTGTACTTTATAAGTATAAAGGAAAATATAGATACAAAACCACTAATGAACACTAAAAATCATACTCTTGGAGGTAAGTCTTATGTCATACTATGATCTGTTCCACACCTCAGCCCCAGCTACTTTCTCTGGACCTCACAGGAGATAACCATCAGTGCTTCCCACATCACTATAACCCCTCTATCTTGCCCATTACTAACACTCCTTATGGCTTCCTCTTTCAAATCCTCTGCTTGAGTTATGTTCAGTACAAACATTGCTAATATGCTCTTCACTTAAGAGTGATGCTTCTACTTCAGACTTACACTGCTCCAACTCCTGTGTTTTCTTTTTCAGCTGTACCAGTTCTGTCCAGAAGAGTTCCTCTCCCTAAAACCACTGCCTTATGATTTGCAAAAGGTGACTGAAATGAGCAGACCTACAGTTGAATGAACTTAAGCTCGCTACAAAGGTTCAGCACCTTTACAGGAAAAATTATAGTGTCCTTAAAATCAAGAGGTTGTGAAACACTGATCTGTTCCCTTGTCATTCCAAGCAATTGAAGTATATACTATTAGGTTACTCAGGAGAATCTTAATAACAAGTAAACCTTGGAGACTAACCTACTTCAAAAAAGCTTTAGGATAAGCAAAAGTGTCGTTCTTACCTTTCCATTCTTCTATCGTGTGTTCCCTCTCATCTAACTGCTTATCTGGTATCTTTGGTGGAGGCTGGAAAACAAAACTAACTCATGATAAAGCAATCAAAAGGGAAACAAAACTAGAATAAATGAAAAATGGAATTAAGATATTCTGAATAGGAACCTGATTTTAAAATACTGTATTTACATGGATAAATAATCTCTCATACTTGGCTTATTGTTTAGATGCTGTTTCACATTTTAAACTTGTTCTGATTAGCAGATTTGCTAACGTTACTGAAATAATTAAAGCAGAAACTGAACAACCTGGTGAAATAGCTCATAAGGACAGTGGTCTCCAGCTTAAGCAGCCCTTTTTACCTATTTAGTGTTAATTAATAATTTTCTATCTAGTTATTATAGATCAGCAGAATTCTAATTCCACCATCTACATCAAGCATCCTTTTCTGTTCTTAGTGGGCCATCACCAACTAACTTTCTCTTAAAAATAATGTTTTTTCCCACAAGTTGAAATTATTTTTTTAACTAAGACTTTCACTTAATTCCCTTGTTCTTTAGTGTCAATAATTGCAAAAAAGCTTGAGGTCTTGTACAGAAGAAAGTTTTTGCTGAAACGCTTATTTTCCAGTTTAAGAGTACTATCAATTGCTACACCTAACGAAAATATTTCTCTTGCTCAGGAGTAAACATCTCAGAATCCTATCACAGGCAATCAAACTATGTTGAAACAACTGAAACTCAAAAAATTAGAACTCTGTATCAGAGACTTCAGGTGCATTGCTACCTGTCTAGGAGTTTATATGCAATTACATAGAAATACAGACGCACACACAGAAGTAGTTTAGTTATCTGCAAGTTTGTGCCCATTCCTAATACTAATTTTAATAAACAAGTATATCAACATCAATAAAAATGATTACAGCTCAGTTAAGCTTCTAGTGAAATGTGTAGATCATGCAATAATCTTCTTTCAAGCAGTTACATCGAGCATCACAAGTTTGCTTTAATACAGGACTATCTTAGTCAGAGAAACAATCTTTCTAAAACAAGAACTTACAGCTTCTGCTTCTGATGGATCATACCAAACATTGATGTATGGGTGCTGGAGGGCTTCATCCACAGAAATTCTTTTAGAGGCGTCTATAACCAGCATTTTTGACAACAAATCCCTTGCTTGACTTGCTGCAAAAGTGAAATTTTCTACTTACACTGGTGCCATGTGCACATAACACAGTATTTCAAAGCTCATAAGGAAAGAAGACTTGTGGTAAACAAACTCCAATTTAGGATCTATACTACCCTCACAGAATTTAGGGTTTAGGAAAGAACCATTTTACTAACTAAAGGATATATGTGTATTATGAATATAAAAACTTTATTTTCATCCCTAAAGAAAGAAGATCTGCTCTGGCTACACAACTTCTACTCCTCCCCATTTTTCTCTAAATCACATATGTCATTGGGAGGAATATGCTTCCTTTTCTTTATACAGGTTTTACCAGGATAGGAGCTGATCCAGAGCAGATGAGAAAGTGGAGGTAACCGTACCTCAGAACTTTCACCTGCTTCCACAGTATTAATATTGTAACATTTAAATCCTTAGCAGCATGATTCTACGGTGAACAAAACTAAGATACATTTCTATTCAATGCGATGCAGTTTATAAACTTTTAAAATATACAATGCACAGAAAACAGACCTTACCTTTAAGTTTGTTGTGTTCAGAATCAGCTGGGAAAAGGACATCTGGGAAGAGTTTCTCAAAGCTATATCCAGCATATTTGGGTCTGTTCTCAACATAAGTTCGGACTGTGGGCTGTAATTTCTTCATAAATTCAGGACATGGTGTTCCTAGCTGCTCTATAACTTTATTCCACTGATCAATATCTAAGGTTTCACAGCTAAGAAAAACAATGTCTAATTTTCAGCTAAAAAGTTATGTTAAAACCACAAGAATTATCCAACAGAGATAAAAAACGAAATTTTTAATAAACTATCAAGTTCAGCATTAATCGGGATCATCTTCTTAGAGAAAACAGTGAAGAAAAGCAAGTATGATTGAGTAGTCAAGGCAACATGCATTTTACTCGAAATCATAAGAATTAAATGGCAAAGGATATACTCCTGTGAAACAAAGCAAATAAAAAGACCCACAAAATTCATTAAGTTCAAATAAAAGTGTTTAGGTTATTTTTTAAAGAAATTCTGAGAAAAACTCACTTCCTGATCTAAACATTTATTCACAGCAATCAAGCTATTAAACACCATTAATTCATTGAAGAAAATCACCGCGCATGGGTGCTTTGTCCTTCCTTCTTGCCTTGATAACTCAGCTGAGTTCTGGACTCTACCAAATTAGTGATCTCTCCCTAATGACACACAATACACAGCACCAGTGGGCTCATAAAGGATGAAACCCTGGATCACACAGGTCAACAACAATTTTGTCAGTCTTCAACGTTGAAGCAGAAGACTTTCAAGGGCATGTAAGGAGCATCTTAATTGAAAAGCTTACACCAGTTAAGGAGAGATTTACCAGTTCACGGCAGTAAAATTTAATCTATGCTACTAAAAAAAAAAAAAAAAAAAAGATGAAGTTTGGCTCAGGAATTTCTAGTTGCAGGTCATTAGATACTGGGAGAGAGTAAAATTTTGTATATGCTTATCTCAGTCATACAGTCTTCCCAACATTTTATTTTCAGCTACTGTCGAAGACTTGATACTGCACTCCCTAAACCTTCAGTTGGATCTAGCAGGTCCTTTCTTCTGTTCTTAAAATTTTAAAGTAAGATTTCGTATAAGGTTTTGAAGTTCTACAATGCTTTAGCACAGGCCTTGAAAAAAAATAGTATTGCACTGTATGGCACTGACCCTAAATTCAAAAGGCATGCAAGAAAACCAGATTGAGAACGTTAGCATGGTACAGCAAATGCAATGCCAGAGCTGAGTGAAAGTCCCTGGATTTCCTTGCTGTACCCCAAAACCTTCACCCAATCCTCACCCTCAAACAGGAATGTAACAATTTTTAAACAATTAACCTGTAGCAAAAGCATGAAAAATTTCTGATGGCATCTAACAAAATGGAAGAGAACTACTAGTGAAACAAATAAGATGCCAAACTCCTATTAGATAACCACTGATTTTAGCAAGGATCCAGAGGTTTCAGCTCTACTTGCTTGTAGCAGATCTTTTGCCTGAAGCATTGTTCACATGACAACCCACACAGACACCACCAAGCAAATCATGGAATAGAAAGACAGAAGCACCAGATATTTCTGAAAGCTGTTTGCAGGATGAATTCTGCAAACAAAAATAAAAATCTACAGAGTGCAACCATTTAAGCTAGTTAGGAACTTTTTGTAAACATCCATAAAAAAATGAAAAATAAAATAACAACTGCTAATGTGCTTGGGTACCAAACAAAATTAATAAGTTATAATATAAATATGAGGTCCAAAGCAAAAAGCAACGCATGTCAACCACCTAAACAAAACACCACCTACACAAACAAACAGATCTGTCTTAAATGTGACAATGTCCAAAAACAATGGATAGACACTATATTAAACTGAAAAAGCAAACAAACAAACAGAAAGAAAAAGGAAAAATAAGCTTGTTCAGCCCAAGTGGTATTTTGTTCATTTTGCTGTATTTTCTTACTTAGTATTAATTTCTAAAGACAGTCATACTTGTTAAAGCCATCTGTGTTGTTGTTTTTGCTTTAAATGGTATAACTGTAGACATTTTTGCAGCATCCTGGAACCAAAACTAGGAACTAGCAAATTGCATTTTGACAAGGCAGTTTAAAAACAGTATTTTAAAAATTAGAACCACCTTAACCTGGAACGATTTATTGTTGCAGTCTCTTTTGACCTTTTAATACTACATCCTAGGCCAAAGGTAAGGATACGATCTGTACCAGGAAATAAAACACCACCTTTGATCATTTCTCCCATGATGCACCCAACTGACCAAATGTCAACTGAAAACAAAATGCAATGATATTAACATAAAAGATAGTTATCAAAATAAAGTAAATAAAAATATCTAGATGCACACATACACAAATGAAGTGACTATAAAAAGCATGTGTAATGAAAGTGAGTGAAGGTGGATGAATGTATGCTAACTAGAGGACCAGCAGAGACTATGTCCTACTGCTAGGTGCAGCCTGAGTATAAATGAAGTTCTCAACAATTTTTTTAAAGTGTATCACAAGAAAAATTAATGTCCATTTAATAAAAAAAAAATTGCACAATACGCATTTTCATGACACAACATCAATAAAAAGGTTAATCACTTCCTAGCTAATTCAACCTGCTGCAGCAGCACAAGGATACAGTCCCTTCCTGGAAAGAGGATTTTGTGGCAAACCATTTCGCCCATAATGCACCCCACAGACCATAAATCCACTATGTTTGTAGCACAAAAAGAAGGGAAAGCAAAGCAAACGGTCATTTAAAATGAAAAGAAGCATAACATGACTGCATTCTATAAACAGCAGAGACAGCACAGGAAGAAGAGCAAGTCTTTGTATTAATCAATGAGACCACTTTTGAAAACAGCATATAAGGATTAGCTTTTAACTGTCTCAAATACAAGGCAGAAAACCATCCTTTGGTTTATACAGTGCTAAAGCAAGAGCTAGAGCATAGAGAGAGAGATATACATGAATCAAGCAGAGTAACGCCCACCTTCAAGTTCTGAGACTGGCAAAGTTCTTCCAATAGATTATAATAAAGCACCAAAGATAAGTTTATTTATTGAAATTATTTTCATTGTAGTTATAGGAATTGTTTTAAGAGCAGCAAACTAAATTGCCCTTTATAAATGTGGTATATCTAAGTAGTTTACACTTTTAGGAGCAGAATTAATTATTTAACATATTAAATAACATTTGCCATCAAGCATTTCCTGTAAGTCAGATTACCATGCATATCTCTCTCCGTTTAAATAAAAAGCAAATACAATCAGTAAAAGGTCACTTAGAATTTTAGAGGATCAGTTAATTACAATATTAGTACATTCCTAAGAGATTTTCAGATAAATTATTTTGTTTAAAAATATTTCTCCAGTTATGCTCAAATAACATCTTATAGAAAAGAAAAACTCAATAGCGATATATTTTTGGTATGAAATACACATTTTCTTCATTATCTTAAATAATTCAGAAGACATACTCATAGTTTATTTTTTACAGGTATGCCATTTTTTTTACATTGCTTTCAGAGATACTGTTACCTCTGTATGCAAATATTTTCTTGAAGTCATAATGATGTATTTGAATTGTTATAAATACCTTTATGTCAAACATGAGACTGGAATTTCAATTAAGCGGAAAAGAAGGGGATTTAAATGAGAATAATTGTATACTAAAAATCACATGTTAAAGTTGTGAGGGAGCTAAGCAATTTCAAGCAAACAACATTGTTTCTTATTGAAAATATTTCTTCCCTCTTATTCAATAAGTTCCTCTAAAATAGTATCTAAACCATATGATAAAGAGACCACAATTGTACATATTAATAGGTCAAAATTAAGGGCCTGGTTCATTTAAAAATAATTTATGATTAAGGGTGTTTTCTCTTTAAAACTCTTTTAGAATATTTACAAGAAGTACACATTCTGCTGCCTTCACAAACTGAACTATATCCAAATCTATTGTAAATAGTTTGTGACCAATGTGATGAAAACAACTCCTATAACTGCATGGAGAAATCTGGGAAGAGAAGTAAGACAAGTCAACGACTTCATGCATCAGAAGACTTCAGTGGCTAAGAAAAACTTTAGGTACAATTCCTCTCAAAACAAAAAACAAACTTGTGGTGTTTGGGGGGAGTCTTTTGGTTTGCTGCTTTCATTAATCAAAAAATAACCTGTTTATTCGTAGGTATCTGACTAACTTTTCCAGAAGCTAGACGAACTTATACATAGAGGACTGCTCCTGTGAATACTGTTATAGAAGACTGAGTCAAATCTTAAAGATTTCAAAAAATCCTTTAAAAAATCTTTAAAAATGACTGGTTGTCATATAGAATGTACTTAATTCTTTAAAACCCTGTTTGGAGTGAATTTACTATCTTCTATAATCTGAAGAGGAAAAAAAGCTAAGTGAAAATGAAATTCAAGCTCAGTGTACATACTAGGAAACTTTAAAATAATTGTTTCAAAGGGTTTGGGTGTTCCCCTGCTTTTCAATGCTCACTTCCTGACAATAACACATATAACTGTACCCAAGACTAAATATGCTAAGGTGTAACTGCAAGAACAGTTTCAGTGTCCTTCAATTCTGAATTTCTTCAGTTCGCAAGGCCTGGTTTCTTAATGCAAAATACCCATATATGCTTTGTCTACTTCAGTATAAGGCGTATGGAAAAGTTAACTCTGTCATAGGCTTGTCTGGGATCTTCACTAGTTCTAAAAAAAAATTACGGATTTCATACGTGCATATCATAGTACCAAAGAGTACTACCCTATAGAGTTTGTATCTCAGTCATCAATACATGTATTGCAATCCTCCCGCATCTTGTCTGAAAGGGAAGTTCAGCAGGGCACTGGAACAGCATAAAGCTGCCAGATGACCCTGTTCAATTAAACTATATGTTACTCTCTCTTTAACCTTTATTAGCTGTCAATTTTCAATATTTAACTAAGTTAAGGTAACCTTTAATTTAGCTATGGGTTTAGAGGGCTACAACGGGCATTGACGTTAACAGGTGTGGATCCTGGACAGTCCATGGTTCCTACTGCAGATACGTCCACCCTTTATACCTGCCTCACTGCCCTCTGCAGCCTAGCTGCTCTGTCACCAGAGCTGCACAGTAAGAAACTCATCAGCCAGTGACTGAGAAGAGCAACAGTTTATGTAAATAACCTCTAAATGACAACAGTACATATGGAAATACAGATTGTCTTCTGACTCAGCCAACAGATTTACATTCTCTACAAGTGTCATTCTCAACTCAATGTCCACATATTCAGCTTTTGGGAAGATGCTATGCTATGTAGTTTTTCATATGAAAGTAAATTTGAATTTACATTCTGCTGCAAAACACAATTCACTCTTGCTTAAGGAACAGGATTGTCAGTGCTCCAGAAGACAATCTATTTAACTCCAATAATACCTGAGAAGCATTTTAATGGAAAGAATGCTTCACACTTTTGCAACTCAAATTTTAAGAGAAAAATGTAAACAGGGTAAGTTAAGTCAGAAAACTTGAGACTGCCATTGCATGAATTCCTTCTGTAAGGCAACTGCATGACTCAGACTACAGCTTTAGGTTCTTTTATCCCTTGTCTCTCAGTTGGCCAATGTAAAGCCTTCTGGGAAAAAAAGGAAAGAAACTTAAATTTGTGCTTTCTATAAAACTTCGGCAGTTAAAAAAAGTAACTTTAAGTTTGCTCCACTCAATCTCTGACTTCTAAGTTACAGAAAAAATAGCCAACTGTGGAGGCCATTTGAAAGACTGTATTCCTGTCTGGCAGACTAACAATCCAAACAGAAATATAAATCACAGCCTTGCAAAAAAGATCTGTTCTCTTTCCTTTGAGCTGGCTTCTTCTATTGTCAGCACTGATAGGAGTTATTCTTCCTGGCTTTTATATGAAAAACAAACAAAAAAAATCAGTCTCTATGCACCTCACAGCTATAGTTTCTGTACAACCTGATGTCACTTGCCCTAATGCTATGCAGTTGCCAGGAAAGTTTGCAGACTATATTAAGAAGCTTGCAAAACACTGCATGCCCCAGTTGTGTCAGTAACCTGAGGAGCCATACACCTTGTATCACCAGGAGACGGCCAGCAAAGCCTCAAGCATCACAACATCTCCTAGGGCTTATTGGAGGACTAATCGATAACGGGTTTAAAACATTTTCAGCAAATGGCGATCCTTGTGCACAATGCCTGCCAGAGGCAGATACATCAAGTTAGGTGAACTGACAACAGCGACAGCAGATTAATGAAATGGCAGCAGCACTGGGATCGTAAACAGAACTTCAGGAAGGATGTGTTACTTCGGTTTCCCAAATAAATACTAGGTGTTTCATTTAGGAGATACATTATACCTGATCGAGTGATTTCCCCCAAATGCTATACGCTTTCCTTATTTTCTTACAGAGGATACTGAGAGATTGAGGGTCAAAGACTGAGCATTAAAGAGGAGGGAAATGTACCCAAGCAGGACAAAGCAAACAAATTTCCTTTGAGTTCGTCATGGACCTCAAAGAATCTATGATGCTTCATGACAGTACGCTGCATTTTTCTTTGAAGTACGTTACTGATTTTTTCTTCAGCAATATTAATTAAGAGCTTAGTGTGACAATTTCAAAGTGGGCTGGTTTCAATAAAAATAATGCCACTGTAGGTGGACTTGAGCTTGTTTGTTTCCTACATCCTGAAAGGCTATATTGAACATATTTTTTAAACATTCAATTTGGGACACACGTTTACTGATGAACTACAATTTATATCCTCATCAGGAATAAAAGCAGGTCAATGTACACCAAGGTACATACAACATATTAAGGTAATATATTTTCAGTTCTTCTGTCATGAAATTCAATCTACCAAACAGGTTATTTAAATTTTTAAACAAACAAGGCCCTCAATTTCTTTTCCTATTAAATGCAAACATTTCTAATGGGATTAGATAAATAAACTGGTGTATCCAGAATCTGCATTTTGGTCACATGCCTAATTTATAAATTTTCTACAGCTTGAAAAAAACATTTAACATGTAAAATGTGGTGTGCCAAACAAAAAATAAAGCTATGCCAAAGAAAGACTATATTTGCTGACCGTTTTCTTTGTATCCCATCCCTAGGATGACCTCTGGTGCTCTGTAGTAACGAGTCACTACATAAGGCGTCATCATAAAACTAGTTCCTGCAGTTCTGGCCAGTCCAAAGTCAAGAATCTTCAAAGTGCAGTCTGACTTTACTACTATATTACTGGGCTTTAAGTCCTTTAAAAAGAAACATCATATATGACTGCTAAGACAAGCACAAAGTACTTCGTGGTTCACATTTTTAAAAGATAATACTGCTAACATTAAACCCCAAATATATTATATTACTCGATCATTTGTAAAACTGTAGTTTCTTTTCCCCTTGCATTAATTAATATGCATTCAGCAGACTATAGAACTAATTCCTTTACTGTGCTTGTAGATCTATATAGCAATTAAAGAAGGAAAATACAACTAGTGTTACAAGATATGCTAGTAATGTCTGAAATAAATCGAGGTTAGTATGAAATGTTAGCTCTGAGGAAAGGTCTAGAAACTTCACTGGACCAACAGTTACTACTACAGTGCTGTTACTACACAAGTAACATGACAATTGCTGAAATTATTTGATGCAATAGTCATCATGATATAAGAATTATTAAGAATTATAACATGAATGTTAAAAGCAGAAGACTTCTTTGCTAGTCAAGGCTGCATTACCTCTTTTGAACCAATGCAGATATTTCTCTAAACAGGAAGGAAATGCCCATGCTCACAGAGGTCTAGTTTCACATTTAGGATTGGATTTGGTTCACATTACACCAAATTTGGTGACCATACCCAAAAAGGCACCAGTGAAAAACTGCCAGATACTTAATCATTAAATTGTAATAAAAAAATGATATATTTTCAGAGGTTCTTAGCTGGAAGCTTGGTAATTCTATTCTCTTCATCTGAACTCTAAGACTACATTGGCAATAGGGGCTTTGCAATGTCTATACAGACACTATACAGACATACTCAGTGTTTATCTCAGGAGGATCTTACAAACATCTGAATGTCACAGAGCAAATATTATGAGCAGAATACGTTCAGAATAACTTCACCTTAAACTTTGCATCATAAAATCATTCATAACACACAGGCCATAACAGATAAGCTCGCATCCTTTCTGGCTACCTCTACCAAGATTAATGAGACAAAACAACAAGATGTAGCAGAGGACCCTAACATGTGCGCTGCAGGCACTTGATAAGTAGCTCTATCTTTCATTATTTCGTAAAGACTTAAAAGAGGTGACCTGCAAGATGTATGTAGTTTTCTTTTGTGCTTGTACATCTTTCAGCAAGCCCCTCAGAAAGCTAAGAAACCTGCACTAAAGACAGAGAGGAAACCACAAAAAAAAAGTTATTGGAACAATACAATTTTAATGGGTAATTAAAAGACCTGCATACTTCCATATTAACACACACACTTCCAAATCACACAGAGAAAGACTCTGCAAACAACTTTGGCTTAAAAGATTCTCAAATACCATGAATAAGCTCAAGTATTATATGGCATTTCAGCTATTCAATATGCATATTTCACATTTTGGTAAAATCCTGTTTATTATCAGCTTTATTTTTGCACAATTCCATTATTTGGAGAACGTTCATTACAGAATCCCAGGTGCATGCTGACAGTATTAACTATACTTGTTCTCCCCAAAGCTGCAGGATTAACTAAGAGATTTTCCCTTTGCAAGAGGAAAAACACTATGAAAACAAAAAGTGAAAGCTTAGAGAGTACTGTCCATCCTTAATTTCTGAACACTGTGTTGTTCTCATGAAGCCTAGGAGCATGTTTTAATTTTGAATACAGAACTCCCATCCTTCAAAATGATGGAGGCTACTGTTGACTTACAATGCATTTCAAATTCATGCAAAACCAATACCTCATGTTTAAAATAAATGAGGACTCAAAAGTTCCCGTGAGAGTGATTAACATAGCTAGGCTGTAAAAATATATCCAGCACCTATAGCAGAAGATACATCACCTAACCTTAAAAATGTAAAATATCAGTGCCTAAAAATCAGAACTATTCATGGCTGTCTCCCCATTAGCCACACAGGGAGAGAGGGGCATCTCTGGAAAGTAATTCATGGTTTACATGAGTTAAATCATTTTTGGAGAAGTTTCTTTCTCTTTCTTAAGAAAGATTTGTGTGAAGGGCTTCCATAATTAGGCACCTTTGTTAAGTGCTCAAAGTTAGGCAGAATACAACGTTTCAGAGCCTCGATGCAAGACTAATGAGACACTCTGTGTCCTTCAGCAAGTCAGTGAGGCACGACCCTGCAACTCTGATTATTCATCCTCCCCAGCCTGCAAAATATAAATGAATGTGTACTTGTAGCTTGCTGGAGACTCCATCTCTGCAAAATGTTTTGAACACCATAGTGTTCATCAAAGCCGATGTAAAGCTACAGTCCAGTCTTTATCAGGGTAAAACGTTATCCACTTCTGTGAAAGCTAAATATGTCCCCTGCAACTTCTAGGTGAAACAGTCCAAAACTCTTTGTGTTTGATGTCTGCCTTGTTCCACGCCTCTAGTCTGCTATGAAAAACTACTGCACTTATTTCTATGGCAGATAGTATCCAGTGCTACAGGCACATATGGAGAACATCAGAGTTTCAGTCATTTGGCAGGCTTTGAAAAAGTTACTGAGATACTGAGATTATCACAGCTATGTTAGAAGCCGAACAACCAAGTTAAAATCTGTGTGAAACTACCAACAGCAAAAAACGCTTCAAGCTTTAGAGGACACTAAAGAAGCACACTAGATTACTACCCAGAACGCTTCAATGGAGGCCACAGGAGTGTGGACTATGTTTAAGGAATAACAACTTTCATAGACTCACAGAACGGCTTGGGTTGGAAGCGACCTTAAAGATCTAGTTCCAACCCCAAACAAGGTTGTTTCAACAAGGTGATTACCTTTAGACATTCAGGATAGTGCTACTGAAAGCCCAGAAGAGTGGTATAAGGAGTTACTACTGCAGCCACGTGTTCCATATGAAAGATGTCTCTTTTCAAGCATGTCCTCCTTGCCTTCTGAGGTTTTGTTTAACTTGTTGCACAGAAAGAATTTTGATGCATTGCAACTTTAAGTATAAAGGCGTGACATACACAGCAGGTAAATAGTGCAAACGTTTTTGCTTGAGCACACTGAATCTTCTAACTAAGTCTGAGAACAAGCTGTCAGATGAAAATCTACCATGAAGACATGCAAAGTGAAATGTATCTGCCCATGTCCTTCAAAAGCATTCGTGCATACTATTTACATAGCAATTGTATCTATAGACAATCTCACTGGAACATTATCTTTAAACTTTGTACTACTGCACAACATGAAGCACTCCAAAAACTTCGCCCATATTTACAGCAGCAAAAAATGTATCCTCAAAACTGTCTTTATTTCTACCTAACAACTACTACTTTTCCATAAATATACAGACATTTCCATTTATTCATGGTATCTACAGGCTCAATGTTTTGATTCCTACTTTATAGGAGCACAAAATGCTTACAGCAAGTGAAGTGTTAGAAACTACCTCCTCCCTGCACTACGATCCTTAGGAAGAGACACTCACACTTCCCACCCTAGCAGGTCCATATGCACATGCAGACCAGGAAGTGCAGGGTTCAACACCTGGGTGACGCCTCTGCCTACCTTCCTTCCCCCCAACTCTTTCAAACACAGCAGTCCCAGGGCAGATCGTATGCATGAAGGAAGCCTTCACCTTCTCACCCTGAGCTGTTTACTAGAATGAGGCAGTAGATGAGTACTGGAGCTAGCTGAGCAAAAGGAAACAGTGTTTGGCCATTCAAATTTTATTTGTTATTCAAACAGTTGTCTCAGTTCTCAAGTGAAAAACAGCAGACTGAAAGGGAGTGTCATTCTGCCAGATCGAGCTTGCATGCCATTCAAGGATGAGATGGGCTACTGAACTGTGCAAGCACCACCGCATAGTAATAATGCCTGTTGCAGCATTCAGAATTGCTGTTCAGGATTTACTTTGCTGCGTACATCATCCTTAAGGGAAACTACATAGTACCGACTGAAAGTATCATGCATGAATAACTTTAATTATTTCTTCTGCATCATTTCAGGGATAAAAGCTTTTAAAAATTCTCCCTATAAAACATTACAATGAAGAATATAACACTAAAAATACAAGCTTACAGATTCCCAGAATAATATAAACTATATTTGAAAAGTTATAGCTAGACAATCTCAAGTAATCTTCTCACTACATACAAATGTATATAACACATTTAACTTGAATAGGCAACCTTAAATTCAGAATGTCCTGACCATTTGACATTTGTCCTGACCATTTCAAACCATTTGAAAAGTAGTTGTCATTTTTGCCTGTAGGCAACCTGAATGAATGCTTTGTGACACACAGATGTATGAAAGTTCCACTCACAAGTATTTATCACGATCTGTTTATTTGGAGAATTCAGATACTCATTTGTTACTCTGCTAGTAAAAGAGCTGAAATAAATTGGGCAGTTCTTTCAAAAGATGGAATTTCAGGTTTGGTTACCAAAAGAATAAAGGCATAACTGCTTTCAGATACTCTTTCCTGCCATGACTACTAGAACATGATATAGAATTTGAGGAGGTAATGTAACTCACTGATAAAATCTTTATTTGTACAGATTGTTATCAAATCCAGGAAAAACATTCAAAAGGTTCATTCCAGAATTGCAGTGGAACAAAGTAAGCTTGATTTCCTTTCAGCTTTCTCTCTGTGTCTATGGCAAACTATGGTGACCTCTGTGCACCCATTTCTGATTTTTTTTCTAGCTCCTTTAAATACACAAGGCAAAACGAGGTGTACAAAAGAAACACAGGAAGTTCACTTACCCTATGTATAATTCCAGCTGAGTGAAGATGTTTGATACCACACAGCATTTGATAAAGAAGATAGGACATTCGTTCATGGTCCAGCTCCATCTGAATCACTTGGCAGAGATTTGCATCCATGAGCTCCATTACTATGTAGCTTATAAAGCAAAAAAAAAAAAAAAAAGAACAATCAAATAATGCTGTCATTTTATTGTATTCTTTCACTGTTTATTTTCCCATGTTAATATTTTTAAAGTTAATTCACAGCTTTAGATCAAATCAGACTTACACGTCTTGAAATTCTTCCAGGGATTTTTGCGGTGTGAACACATTCAGTAGGCCGATTATCTGTAGGAAGAGGGAGAGGAAGTATAATCACACCACAGCAACAGCAAAGTTGCAAATCAACATTTCAAAACTGATACCCAGCATCCTGATGCAATCCTCCTGGTATTTATTCATTGAAGCTCCAGATGCTCAGTGGCTCAACCAGGACTAACACACTGAAATAGATGCTAATGATTTTATCAGAAGTATTTTTCCTCCGCAAATCACATAATCTAAAGATATGTTGTGTGCACTAACAAGATGATCTCCAGAGCTTAAAACCTCAAGTCAGTAAGTCTTCTTTTGCTCCCTACTTTAAGTTTGAAGAGAACTGATTAAGATTATTATTATGTAGGAGGAAAAATAAAATGAAATACTGACAAATACTACCAAAGAGATATTGCTTTGCCATATGCACAGGTGAAGCAACAAATTCATCCAGAGAAAAAAACAGATCACTGAAGCTGTTTTATGACATTTTTCCAGTTGCTAAGAATGGATGGGATATGCAGTAACAGGCCAAGATACTACTCATCAGGAGTCATGCAGGCTTGCAATAGCTGATGATCATATAAATCATGCTATTGGGTAGAATCCACTTATAAACCACGCATGTCTTAAAAAACAAATACAAAATTTTCTCAAGTAGCTAAAAGAGTAAATCCTCTATGACTCGCTCCTTGCCTAAAGGCCAGGGGGAATTTTAACTAGCTGAAGGGGGATTAAGAGGGAAGGTGAGGAAGATGACATACAACTGCCTCTGAAGGAAAAAAATGATCAATACCAGCCTTCTGTAGTCCAGCTCTGATAATTTTGTCACTTATTCTCTCCCCATGTTTGTAATCTGCTCTATTCCACAGCTTCGCAAACATCAGAAAGTTCCTGCTGTCACAACCCAGATTCCTAACTTGTTCATGCACCACAAAAAAATAAAACCAAAATCTATTGCTGGCTGTCTCCTCCTACTTGTTTAGCAGCAGAAACAGCTGTCTGTAAAAAGTAGCAATGTAACACTGCCTCCCTTCCTGAGTTTGAAGAGGGAATTTAAAACTGTGCAGGTATTAACACCAGCCTGCACCAACTCTTCTGAAAGATCCTTTTGTACTTTTCATGAAGAAAAAACCATGCTCCGAAAACCACTAAAATCTACAAACAATGCCATCCTCTGAGTCATCTTTACAAAGAATAACCTTCTAGTTAAGTCTTTAACATTTAAAGCAGGACACTCCACTTACATTTTTGTGATTAACGCACTTCATAAGAACAAGCTCTCTGTAGGCTCTTTTAGCATGGGTTTGGTTCTGAAATGGTCGGCTTAGCTTCTTGATTGCAACATTTCTTTCAAGGATGGCATCATAAGCTGCACTGTAATTAAAAATAACATTATTACATCTCAGTGTCAAGTTCCTTTAGCTGTGGCAGTTCTCACCTTTTCCAGATACCATTTACCATGTCTGCAGATATACCAAACTTCCAGTATCATTCAGATTCAGGGCGTGCTACAACAAGGTGCTCTTGTATGCTGAGAAATTCAAGATTTAGAAAGGTTTTCCCTGCTTCATACTCCTAACACAAGACAATCTCCACAAAAAAAAATGCAGGATTTCTGCTTCCTAGAATATCTGACTAAAGGTATTGAGTTCTTGCCACTCATTGGCACTGGAAAACAGACTGCCTAAATAAGATTGAAAACATTTCAAACGCAAAAAAAACCACATCACTTTTATGTATAATCTTCACACTGAAAGGTAGGAAGAAGGAGAGAGGAAAAGTAGGTTATACATGGGTCCTGTGCTGTCATTTATTATGCAGTATGCAGCTGTTTAATATCCTCATGACAATGAGAGTATTGATGTCAAGATAAGGCAAACAAAAAAAAAATGCTAGGAAGGCCTTAACATCTTGATGTCACTGGCTTGTACTTGATAAAAAGGAAAAATAAAATTTTGTTTGCAGACAAATGCCAAGACTGCCATATGATTCAGTAACACAGGCTGTTTAACTGATGAAGATTGTTACCGGGGACAACTCCCATATATATCACATTTCCACGACAGGAAGGCAGGGATTTTGTTTCCTGTAAGATGTAATACAGCAGCTGACTACTGTGCAGACTCAGGAAATATTTGTCAGCTACTAAAAAAGCTTCAGCAGGGAAAATACCATTTTATTGTCTCTTATCAAGAACAGTGTACAAACCTAATGAAGAACATCCACCAGTAAATGGTCAGCTTTTACTGAATACAACTAAAAATATGTTGTCTGTATAGTGTGTAGGCTTGAATGATATTTTTATCATATAAACCTCTAATTGATAGGGAAAAAAAAAGAAGAAAAGGCAAAAACACATACTGATAACTTTCTTTGGTTTACATTTTCCACTACCTTGAATTTCCCCCATCTACCCCCAAGATAAGGAATATCTTATAAAAGAGAAGCAAAGAGGTGATCAGGAAAGAATGCCAAACTTCTGCATCCTCAATACATAGCTGTAGCAGCTTTAGAGTCTGTTTCACTGTTAGATATGGTTGAGACTTTAGGCCATCTCCTTCATATTCCTCCAAATCAAGTTCGGTCAGTTAAAACAAAAACAAATCACAAGAATTACACCCCATCTCCTTGACACATGGGCAAGATTTAACCACATGAGTGCTCCAGTCTGCTTCAGGCTGATCAGAGTGGTTTAACTAAAACAGCTTCATTTACCACTAGCAGTAATTACAGAATGATGCTAGAGTAATTACATGGTCAGTTTTTGAATCTCAGCTCTGGGAAGGGCAGTAAATTTGGAAAACAGGAGGTAACATATGACCGGGAATCAGAAGAGAAGTGGTAACATCTAAAGCTTTTGCCGTCTTTTCTGTAGCAACTAAACAGACTCCAGCCAAAAATCTGCCTCATTATATTAATACACACATGTACAAAATTCAGATTATTATTTCTGCTGCTGCTACTTATAGACCAAATAATCTTACTGTGAGAAGTTAGCACTTCAAAAACAGCTCTTTCTAGGTTAGTGGCCTTCAAGTTTTCATTTCCACTGAGAACACTGCTTTATTGCTATGCCAGCTAAAACACAAATATGAATTAAAAACAAACGTACCATACATTCTCTAAACACTGATGAGGACAAGATCAAGGGAAAACTGTTTGAGAGGATTATGCTTTTTCCTATCCTCTTCCTTGACATTTTTCTATATTTTTATGTCACTAGTTACTATCTTAAAGTTACAATAAATCAGCAAGTCTGCAAATTGCTATGCTATCTATACCTTATCCTTGATCGTTCAAAAAAAGTCTCAAGAATCTTAAACCAACATTTACCTTTGGGGTAATTTTGCTGCACAGGAAACAGTGCCTAAAGCAGCTAGTTGTCACCAATATTCAGTCAGTCGGACACTCTTCAGTCCAGAGCTCTCATTCAACAATTTACACTGTCAAGTCAAATGTTCAATGTTCCTGAACTTCACCGGATATTTATATATTACCCTGAAAGCCTGCATCACAAGTGCTCGTTAATTAGTACCAGAGACTAGATAGATTATAAAACTAAGTGAAACAGGCCCCTAACAAATCATTTTGAGAAGTAAAAGCATTTAGAAGCATCGAATATTATACAGAGAGTATTTCTGGCTTTTATTTCACTGTAAGTAAACAGTGTGGCTTAGGATTAGGATTAGTTTCTTTATCCAGGTTTTACCCCATTAATTTATGGGACTCAGCACAGCTGACTGATTTGCACAGAAGGGCATCAGTTCTGAAGCAAGAAGGGACATAGGTCAAAAAGCAAGAGCAAAAGCCATTGTTGAGGAAAAACAGCTAATGCTTACTAATGCTGTTCTCGCGTAACGTACAGCTGTTAAGACACTGAAAATTCTATTAAGGTAAACTAAAAGTACATTTACACCTTAAAGAAACCTTACCATACTATCCCCTGTGCTCCTGATCCTATTGGTTTCAAGTTTTGATACCGTTTCAACACAGTGAACGTAGAATCTCCAATTTCAACACTGTAGAAATTGTTGTCGCGCTTGCTTCTGCTCATGACGGCAACTTAGTTAGATTGCTTCATCCAAATTTCGTTTCTGGCCTGTAAAGAAATAAAATTTGAAAAACTAATATCTTATAACTGTATGTAATCTGACAAAAGGAAAAATTCCTTATAACATGCAGAAGATGCTTCTCAAAAACGGCCCATATGCAAACCTACGCTGTTTTTAATGTCTGTTGGAATGAGAAGCCACATGCTTGAAAAAAAATTATTTTTAGGTATGTTCCTAAAATGGGAACCTAGAAGGGAAAAAATAAAAGAGAAAACAAAATCGAATGATTGGTAGCAAAAATCTAAGATGCCAGTGAACAGAAAATCAAAAATTAGACTGTGTCATCCACAGAGCTCTACGAGTGCTGCCATGCCTTTTCACAAACATGCTGCAAATGAGCAGGGTTTGGACCAGGTGCCCTCAAGAGGTCCCTTCCAACCTAAAATGTTATATGACTCATGCAACAAGAGTGACAGACTATCAAGACATCTTCCAGACATTAAAATCATGAACACATTCTTGGTCTCAACTGCCAGGAGCACCTGTCACTGATGTGGAAACACATACAGTTAATCAAGGACAGAAAAGGAAAACTGGCCTTGTCAGAGACCTCTCATACAAGCTTCTACGAAACAAAGTAATAATCAGGGGAAGAGAGAACAAGAGTAGGAAAAAAGGACGTATGTTTCACACAAAAAATCCCTTGAATTAAAATAAACAACATCTTAATGCACATGTCCATAGGATAAAATACTAAAATTGCACAATTGCTTTTACTGTATCACTTCCTGCTTCTTCGATGTTAGCTGTATTCGTTTAGTTTTCTCTTTACATGGGTTGTGAGTTGAGTTGTAACAGATGTCTAGTAGTACAAATTCTTGTTTGACTCCAAGAAGTTTATTCATTTCTTCAAGAACAATAGCATGCTGTCTTCCTTTGTTATTAACTTATGCAACATTTTCCCATTATCATTATTTATCAGCCCCAAACAGTGACAGATTCTTTGCTTCCACACATCATTATACTATACATTTGTTACATTTTAAACAAGCTTTGAAAATGCCGATAGCACATATATGGCCTTCACAGATAATCACAAAGGTTCTACAAGGCTAATGCCTTCAGAATTTCAAAGCTTGCTGAATTCCTCTTTCAACTGGCTAATCTACATTCATTTCAGATGTGTAGGTGCAATAAAAACACTTTGAAATTCCAAAAAAGGACACGTTTTTACTATTTAACATACTATAAATTAAAAATACACTACCTTAATAGCTATCTCAAAAAAAAAAAAAAAAGTCCATGAAATAAGCCCTTTTTCCTAAATACTGTTAAAAGCTGAGTCTCAGTCACAAAACCTTAATGAAATACCAAAGCAGTTTGCATCAGTGCATTAGCACGTATTGTTAAAGGCTTCCTTCTCCAGTTGATAGGGGAAGCTTATTTGGACAGGAACTGCTGCTAGGGACAAGAAAAGATGGATGCAAGCTGGGACTTCAGAGTGTGAGGACTAGGTTTATGGGAATGATGGTGGTTTACTCCAAGGAGCTAAAAGGCCTAATTTCTTAGCAACATACAACGCCGTCCCCACCTCTTACTTCCCTATCCCTTTTATTACTGCTTCTTCAGACTCTGACACTTTCTCAGCACTTTCTTCACAGATGCACTCACACATTCCCAAAGCTTTGGAACAAAGATGCCCAATAGATATATAATGACAAAAAACGAAGGGAGAAAATCTGTTGTGGAAAGTATGAAATCAGCCAGGCAAATTTCTGAAAATCAGAAAACAAGGAATAAAGACAGTCCTTCATATGATCTTACATCTGTTCTTTGTCAGCTGAGAAAACAAAATAAAACAAAAAACCCCAAAACATTGAGTTTATCCACTGAAACTGTATTAAGATGCAGCAACATTGAAAAAATGTAGGATTAGCTGGAACAGCTTAGTAGAGCTCTGCTATTTGGTATCAGCATCAAGATAATGAAAGTTTAATACTTCACTTTGGATAATTCCTCTAAAATGAATGCAGAAAGGGCTGTTCCTTTCCATTTGGAGTTTTCAGATGAATGTTGACAACTTACCATTTACATGTCAATATTTAGAGTAGTCAAAGCCAGGTGTGCAGTTTAATTCCAACTTGGTAAACTTCACAGGATCAAAGGGTCAAACAAACCGAGTACAGGTTAAGAAAGGACCTTGAGGTACATCATTCTCTTAGAAAATAATTCCTTTATATTAACAGATTTTGCATGTATACGGTACATGGTACTATAACCAAGCAAATTTCATTGCCTTAAAGCTTTGCCATTTGCTACATGTTCAATCAATATGCTCACCAGTATGCACTGGGAAACTTGCGTTTACTAACGATTTTATAATTACAAGCAGTGTTTTAGCATATAGCAGCATATAAAAGGAATCCTTGTTTATTCTTACTGAGGTTAAAAAAAAAAGTGTGCACTGTTTCCGTAGCAATGCTTTCACTCCTTTCTGAACACATTAGCATCGCAGCCACCTAGATAATGCCTACAGCCCATTAGTCTATCCTTCTCTGCTCCAGAGATAAAAGCAAAAATAATCATTCATACACTAAATATATGCTTCCTAATTGACAAGCCTGCATTCTGGACTATTACAGTAACTATGCTAGTCCTAAAAAAAGCAGTTTGTGCAAAGTTTTTGTATGTAATTATCTCTTTCGCTTTATCTAATGCCTGTGCCACATACAGGAGGACACCTGGAAGCTTTAAGCTCTCATCACTACCCCCTGAACCCTACAGCTTTCTCCCAGAGCAAAGCTGCCAGGGAATACAGGGACTCTACCTCCTGGCCAGAGAGAAAGCACTAGGAATATTTTTCTAGAATCGTAGAACCACAGAATGGTTTGGGTTGGAAAGGACCTGAAAGATCATCTAATTCCAACACCCCTGCCATGGGCAGGAACAGATTATCATAGCTTCTGCCCATATTTGCCAAAACATTTGGCTAATAGACGACTCCAGCCAGGACTACAGCATGCACAAGCAAACCAGGTGCCAGTCTGCCATCTCACTCAGTCTAGGTTTAATCTCAATTCTTTAGTCTTTGGTTTTGCCATTTCCCCTCTCTGCTGCACATGAGGAACAGAAAGCTCACATCTCTCAAACAACTGTTTCCTCCTTCATCTGCCTTCCCATACCTACAGAGAAAACCAGAGAGAACCTAAAGAAGGTTTTCAAGTCCCAGAGTACGTACAAGACATTTTTACTCCCCAAGTTTCAAATCAGTTAAAGCCAAAATTTATTTTCACTGTCCTGCCTAAATAAACATCTAAGACACTGACTTTACTGATGGATAACATACAAATTCAAATATTTAAAAATGTGTTTAAGTAGCTACTTAAAAACTTTTAAAAGAGAAAAAATTCCAATGTATATTCCTAATGCAGAATATTGTAGATACACTATTATCATTCAGGGCATTTGAGACTTACAGTTAAAAAAAAAAACAAAAACACAATAACCAACTGCTAAACTTTCTAGTACCAAGAATTATTACATAATTATCTTAATTCCACACAAATTATAAACTGTTGTTAATGGTGTAATTTTAATGGTTTACTTAAAAAAAATAAGATGTTTTAGGGGCATAATTCGGTGGCACTCAGATATAATTAAATGTGTCTCTACTCTGCTGAAAAAAAAATCAACCGATGTCAGTCACAACACTTAAAACTTGAAATGTAAAAAACAAAAACAAACAAACAAACAAAAACAATGAAAAAACAGTAAAGAACAAAGTAAGAAATGTATGGGAAAAGGCACAAACTTCTAGAAAAGCACTGTCATGTTAGGGCTTCATAGGCTTCCTCTGCAACTGTGGTCTTTAAATTGTTGTTAAATAAAGAGCCATACATCTCATCTGAAGAACATAAACAACCTAAAATGTACCTTACCCTTATACTGACTGACGAAAAACTACAACAGCTCTGGATATTTATTTTGTAAGGGACCTAATCTATCTGGACCACGCCTCAAACACTCCACTGCTACCTTGGCCCATATACCACCAGCCTATGAAGTTCAAATGTTTCTCAGACCACTACTTGGCAGTGTTTCCAGGACCTAGAAAATGGCCTGAGAGCAAGACTGAGGAGAAGGGTTTTGCAGTTGAGACTGCTGCTTTTACAGGACCTATTTACAAGAGGCAGTGAGTAAAACCAAACAGCCCTGCTCTTACACAGCAAAGCCAACCAAACACGTTCTGCACTTTCAGTAAAGCCCTATTTCAGGGAAGGGATTGCTTCCTGAATAAAAAATCTAAAGAATTCCTGAGAAACTTCAAGTCAGGATGCCATGCACAAGCAAAAGCCGTCAAAGCACGGAAGAAAACAAATACTCTACTAGATATAATAAGGCATTTTTTACATTTCAAAATACAACTGCATACAGCAGCTCTGGAGCCACATTTCAAGTTACTGTTAGATTTTTAAATTCTAATACATGTAGTAACTTGTAACCCAAAGTGCAGCAAAGAAAAAAAAAAAGTCTACTTTGGAGTAAGATCCTGCTGTTTACTCTAACCCATTACTCACTGGAGTATACACAGTCAGCGCAGTTGAAAACACGAGAAGGATGAAGACACCAAACAGTTTAGCTGAACACATGCATTAGCCTGTTGCCCAGTTAACCTAGTAACAAGCCTGAAAAAATTTTCAGGTAGCTAACCATATGCTCGAGCACTTGCAATCACAATCATAGCAGTGGCTTCTTTTCCTACTTTGCAGGAAGTTTATTCCCCAAAACTTCACAAGGTTATAGTGCAGGCTTATGTTGACTGAAGCAGAGAGAGAATTAAAGTGCCCCAGATCTGCAGATAAGATAGAAAAATGATATTGATAGAACCGTGACAGCAAGAGAGAAGAGGGATTAAATGAGGAAGGCGGGAAAGGTACCCAGAAGTGAAGGAGAAGGAGCATCTACACTTGCATCTCAGTTATCATGCCCTCTTTTGCAACCCTTTGCACTCTACATCAAAAATTATCGGCCTCTGCTGTGTCTATTACTTCAGTTTAAATGCATGTGTTTCTAGCATAAAATTGACTTACTTGACCTGAGAAGAAATGGAGTCAACTCTCACAAAAGCCATTTTTTTACACCTGTTGTATGGTGCTACCAGGGGATGTAAATAAGTCCCTTGGAGGTAACTGGGAAGCACTCAGATCAGCACAGACAGCAGAAGTTTCAGAACATACATATGCTTTCCCTCCATTTCATCCGGCCTTTACAGCTTCCTCAGCCTGAATCAGCCCTGACATCCAGCTCCTCTGTGCTCCCCACCTCCAAGTCTCGTAACTTCTACAGCTCTGTCCATCAACCATGGAGAATTTAAGCCTTAAGTTTCGTAAGCAAACTTACTTTTACTCTGTGCTTGGCTCCCCCTCAGCTCAGACTCCTTTGTGCCCCCTGCCCACTCACCTCGCACAGAAGGCAACCTCAGGAAGCGCCTGGTACTGCCCAGCTCTGCAAATACACCTCCAAGAACAAAGCCAAAAGGCTTCAGTCTTTCCCATCCACTAATTTACTGGTGACTAGTCTTATGAAGTCTAGCTTCAAAGATCCACAGCACAAAAAGTTTTAGCCTTAAAATATTAAAGTGAGTCTAAATGCAGAAACTGGCAGACTTTCAAGATTCTTACACAATGCATCCCTGCACCATCTTTCATTAAAACATGATTAAGCTATATCAGATAAGCTTGCCTGCCTGAAATTTGACATTTTGTTCCACTTTCTAGCAATTTTACAGAAGCACATATGGAAAGAAAGGCAGGATGCAGATTCCAGATTTCTATTATTAATGAGGGAACTAATAATACATTTGTCCTATTAACTGTGAACTTGCCAGAATGCTATCACTGTCAGCAGGGAAAGAATCCTGCAAAACACTTCAATTTCATCTCACACATCAGCTATTGTGCTTTTCCTTCAATATATCTTGCATCAGCCAATTTCAGTATGTGGCAGCCCAAAATTACTCAAGGTAAGGATATTCCAAAGCTGAACTCTAAGACATTACAGGATGTGTTTTGATATATTAACTTCTTAACTATTCAGATTACCGTAGGTAGCATTTACTCAAGAAAGCACAACAAAAAAAGCTGGAAATAGAAATAACACTATGCCCATACAGGAAAAGTCCCACGGAGGACCCTCAAGACTGTGCATAGTCATTTGTTTGATTCCCCTAGCAGATACCAGAATTCATTCTTCTTGCAGGAGACTGAAGATGGTCAACAATTTCTGCTCATCGCTTCTGTTACGCAGCCTGATGAAGCTTAAGTTGTAAAGGCATGACAGTGTTAAAACACTTGGACCCACTGAACTTGTAACTCTTTCAAAACTTAAGAGACACATATCAACTTAAAAAATTTTAAAAGACAAGTAGCATAAGCCTATGAAAGTAAATATTATGGCTAACTTTAAGAAGTATGGACATTTATAAAAACGTTTCATTGACACCCCATTCTCCTCCTCCCCCACAAATGAGTAATACTGACAATCAGGATTAACCAAAGTTCTTCACTCAGCTTTAATTGAAGCATATTGAAAACAGCAGTAAGATGTCAGAATAAAAGAAAGCATGTACAGCAACGTTTATATGTGAATATACAAACTTCTGCCATTTACTTCTGTTTAAAGAAAGGCATGTACCTTGGCATTTCTCAACCACTGTTCTATATATACTTGCTGACTTAAAGATCTCTTTAATATAACATATACTGCTGTATTTGAATACTGATATCAAACTTCATGTGTCAGACAGAAAGCATTCCATTTATTAGTCAGGACACAGAACAGCATATGGACAGTGTATATTAAAATGTATTTCCAGTACAGCCCAAATATTTGTCTGACATAGACAACCAGAGGATTTGGGCCGGGAGGGTGAGGTGGGAAAGAGAGGTAATCCTATGCTCCCACGGCTTTTGCTTAAAAAGTCTCACTGCAGGTGCATTAAAAACCTTAATAATGGCCAGAGGGACTTAGATATAAACAAAATCCCACAATGCAAAATTATATAAACATAGGAGCACATTCAATAGATCTGCCTATGAGAATGCATAAATTGGCTTCTTTTTTAGAAGGCGGAGAGAGAGGACACGATGCTCATGCCAGGCCCCACTTTATTTGATGCTTTTTAAAGCTACGATCTATATACCACAGGGCACTGCTATAAAGGGGCCTCCAGCGTAGCAGTGCTAACTCTGCACAGCACACTTCCACACTGTAAATTAAATTTATGTGTTCAAAGCAGAGCTGGCATCAGCTGCGGCTCAACTGAGGTTTATGGCTACGCGGAGCTCATGGTACCAACAAGGTTATCAGACCTGGGCCTATTATCCAGTTGTTAAGGCTGGATTTGAGTGATGTAACATTTTGGTTATCTGTATCCCTGAGTTAACTGCAGCAAGTTTATATATCTGCAATTAGAATTTAATTTGAAGACTGTGTGCTTTCAACTAGACATCTGAGTATTTCAATTCAGTGCCACACCATCATCAAATAATATTTTCTTGGCTATCATACTTGCTAGCCTTCCTGTCAACTAGATGCCAACTCTTGCTTTTTTAATCAGACATCACTTTAAAAATAACACATGTATAATAGACTTCCATCACGCAGTGACCTGAATACATGCGTTCCAGGCATATAGAGGAAAAGAAATGGAACAGGTTTTATGGAAGAAAGAATCTCTCAGTTTATGTAAGAGCATGAAATATTTTATGACCTCTTCTGCACTCTTCTCTCAGCAGAGATAGTAACAGCTAACAGGAAAGCTTCAAAGGTTGCCTTATAAACTGACAAAAAGCATACATTTTAGAGATGTTGCTTCCTCTGAGACAGGGAAATGGAACCCAAGAGATAATTTTCCTACTAGGGACAAATAAATAGACTTAATATTGTCAGTTTAAAGAGTGGAGATGTACAGCTGTACGCTCTGTACAGCTAAGTCTCTAAGACTGCTTGTTAATTCCCGTTTTATACCTTTGCTAGACAACACAAAATGAAAATTCAGGATTCATCCCATGCTGCATTTGGCTGCACAGGCTACAGCACACAATGCCTTATTCTCAGTATCCTATTATGAAAGGAACTGTGCGCATTCATTTGGTTCCTGCTGTGGTGAAGGAGTATGGCTGAAAGGATATTTTCATACCCTAATACCTTGAAATATAATAAAATACCTGAAATGAGAAAAATCATAGAAAAGAACAACCATCATTAGTTACAAGTTTTGCCTGGAATCAGACTTTGTTTTCACATTTCACATTCATGTTTTCTGAGCAATCCTTTGCTAAGAGCAACCATGAATGGACTTAGAGGAAAATTAGGAAACTCATCTTGTCCCCCAGTCCGTGGGGCAAGACGTATCTTAAGTACAACACAAAAACCAGTTAAGACAGTGATCCCCATACTGAAGATGGGGGCATCCTGGGAAAAACTGATTTACAATTAGGGAGGCAGATTACTTCAGAAGCTGATCACATATGTAGGGTGACAGAATGAAGATCACGACAGTTAGAAATGCAGAACTGGTAAAAGGCAATTCTAAAATAAAACAATTACATAAATTATCATCATAATAACATATGCTAGGTATCAGTGATAATTCAATAACTTCATTTAGAAAATTCCAATTAAAATAAAGGGATCTAACACCACAGAAATGAAAAATTCTGTAGGAATCTATGGTTGACCTAGAGAAATATATCATGAAAGCCAACAGTATTTCAAGTATATGCTAGATTGCTACTGAAAGCAAAACAAATGCACAGTGTATGTCAAGCTCTTGCATTAACTAAGTTTATTTAATTTCTTTGTGAAAATACAGTTCACACATAGCTAATTTGTATGCATCCTGTGTTTGTGCATGCTTGTCTAATTTTCAGCTGCCGCATTTAAAGGCTTCTGGACATCTGCTAAATGGGGTACTGTAAATGGAGCCTGGTTTTTGGAGAGTTAATAAAACAAATGCTTCAAATGGTCAAATTTAGAAAACGAAAGAACAAAAGCATTCTGTTTCTTAAAGGTAACTTCAAAACTCACTTATTTATTCACATAAGTAACCAGGGTTTTAAGGACATTTTCTTTTTTCATACTGCCCTTGAAACCAACAGCTATACTCCGCAGTACTTCAAGCTCTGTTAAATGATAATACAGACAAGGGATTTGGAAAAGGGAGTTAACATTAGCTGGGTGAACACTGCAGTAAGATATCACTAGACCATTACAAATGCTGAAGAAATTCTGAAAGATCTGAAGCTTACTCTAAATGAAATATTCCCATTATTGGCTAAAGGATTAATTTTCTTAAAATTCTGCATAGCTTTCAAATTATGTCTTCACATATCAGATGGTTTTAACTTGAACAACTTCCACACGACTCTCTAAACTACTCCTAATGTTGACACATGTTTAATGAGGTCCCTAGACCGTGCATAACTGATATGGAAGTGTTATACTTAAATCTAATGTAAATCTGCATTATAAAGTCATCTTTTTAGCTTCTGCCACTCACAGGAAGAGTGCCATATCACAAAATTTCGAGTCTCCACCTTGATCTCTGAAGCTACTTTTTACAGGCAACTATTAAACACAACCATATATATATGGGAGTTCTTCTTACGTACCATAGGTCAGAAATGCAGTGCAGGTGCATTTCTTACCACAAAATTTTACTTTACCAGATCTTTTGGCCATCAGAAAGTCAAATTTAATTAGTTACATCTTCAGTAAAGCAAAGATAGACACCAGATCTCATTGGTCATCCAGAGCAAAAGTACTGAGGCAGGGGAAACGTGCATAATTGTAACAAGAGCACTTTTAGACTTGCCTACTGCATTCAAGTTCAAACAGAGAAGAAGTCACTTCAGTTTGCCCAAAGACAAGAGATTTGATTTTTTTTTTTTTTAAGTGTAGGACTGGTTTGGTTTCCTAATTTCTAAAGAGAATTCAAAGCCAATTTTTTCTGATTTCCAGGAGCCTGTTGAATATTTAACAACAAATAGGTATCTTTCTCCACTAAGGATAATAATTCCAGAAAAGAAAATGACAGGTTTTGCAAGAAAAATAAATGTGGCTTTAACACAAAGAAAAAACTATTGAGCATGCGATAGCAAAATGAAACTTAAGAGACTTTAATACAGGGTGCTTACACCAATGAATTACCTCAGTGGTTCAGCAAACATCATTGCCAGACTGGCAGATCTTGTGAAGACTTAGACCCGTCTTTGTTGAACTAGCTCTATTCTTGGTACATTTTATGTTAAAGAACCATGCAGTGTTCTAAATTAACAAGGCATGAAAACCATTACTACGGATGCAATCTTTCCAGTGATATAATGTTGCAGTTTACAAGTTCATACAGTGGCTGTAACACACTGCCCCTGTGACATGATAGCTTTTTCTAGTAGTTTTTTTTCTCGTTTTCTTCGTATATTTCTGTCATCTCATCTGATTATTATACCTGTAATCTGAAGAATCTAACAAGAATGTGAGGATGTGCAGGGAAACAAACTGCCCCTTTTTCTAGCAGCCTCTTCTTAGCTAGTATAAACCTTATTACAGTTTCCACAAGATGATCACCTAACTGAATGCAATTGCAACAAACTGAACTTAGTTCTGCAGTACAAAATCCCCTTGGAGCCCCAGTTAGCTGGTTACCACCTAAACAGTACAGGTTCACACAGCAGCACTAGCAATCCATACCAAATTTCAATTCAAACCTGCACAGCAACCCCATATCTCATCTATAGAAAAGTAAGGAATATAAGGAAGGTTATAGAGGAACCGTTAAAATTAGAACAAGCACTGGCTTTGCTATAAAATACAAAATTTGTATTTGGGAAGGATGTGAGCACCATAAGAGGCTCTAAGCAAAGCCTTTCCCTTTGACAAAAAAGATCAACAGATCACCAAAAAAAGAACATCCCAAGGACCTACCACTTTTTGAAAGAGCCACTCACAAAACAAGATTGATAATCCGATTTTAGTCCCCAGAAGAGATGTCTCCCTCAGATCCTAGCTCTGTTTTGAACAGACAAGTAATCCTATCACCTCAGCATACGGGGAGCTTTCCTACAACCACCATCTACAGATGTAATACAAAAAATCCCAAGAATCTCCAGGTGCTTTGTGTCCCAGATTAGTAGTGACCGAGTGCAGGAATTGAAAATGGAGAAAACTAACCAATTTTATGTATGAACAGACTTAAATACATGTGGTCACTTCAGTGTTCAGAGACCCTTTTGTAGATCAGGTACTCTCTCAAAATCAGGCCTCCTTTTCAAAACGCATACATCTCTCCGGACTCTGGGTTGCTTCTGCTCTCTATTCCCCCATTTTTCTCCACAGACATAAAAGTACATGATATCTGTTCCATATTTCCTTTTCCACCTCAAAAATATTTGTATCCTATACTCTGTTAAGTCCAGCTTCAGGGCCAACCTACCTTGCCTGCATCGTCCAGCAGAGGCTTTCCTGCGCCTCCTCACAGCTGAGGCAGTTCCTTCAACCCTCTCACACTCCAGACCATGCACTTCACCCTCACACAAAGAAACCACGTCTCACTTAGAGCTCTAAAAACGTAAATGATGGTAAATGCGTTTCATTTTTGATAATTAAATAATAATTAAACTGATTAGCTCCTTTTTCTAGCCGTTAGTGAACGGCTTCCATGGCAGGCCCTGTGCCAGCAGCGCAGGCGCGCAGCCTTGACTGAATCCAACCACCAGCGCTCCAGAGCTCCCTGGTCTGCTGCAGGAAGGGAGAGGAGAGCCACTACTGGCCACCAGACAGGCCTTTCTTCAGGGAAGAGGGACGTATTTCCCAAGCAGAGCTCTCCAGCAGCTGCTGCTGGCAAAGACAGCCCCTTGAGCTTTGCCTCCCAGCACTGTTCCTTGCCCCTCCTGAGCACTGCCACAGAGGCTGGGGAGCCCTGAGGTGTCACAGGAGCTAGGCCCTGGCGCTGAGGGGCCAGGTTAGTCACGCAGGCAGGGACGTGAAGCTGGCTTCTTCCCTAGTGTTGTGTCCATCATACATATCCAATCCATGCCATCACATCTAAGCCAAAATTAGATGAATTTTGGGAACCTCACCCCAAATGTTTCACAAACCGTGATAAAAGGTTAATAATAAAACCAGGGGTACATGACACAGCTTGAATAGTTCATTTCAAACTTTATGTTTTATGCACCACTACTTGAATTCCTTGCATCAAATTATGTTCAAGTACCAGGTAGCCAGAAACAGAGATCACCTCAGTCCCAGATTGCACTCATTAGTGCCAAAATGTTAACGGCTGAACCTGAAATGGGAAAAACCTGAAGTTGGAGAAAGCGAGCCGCACTCAGTGATTTTTGTATTAGGCAATTGTTAGCTTTTCTATGTCTGTATTTCAAGTAACTTCAAACTTTCTGAAATAATGGCAGAAGTAACTACCATTTTAGAGGTCCTTTAATGGTAAGGAAAAAATCTGTGGTTGGCGGCAATAAAATGACGACTAACTAACAGAATATAGAGATACTGAAATTTGTCTAGAAATACATAGTGTAAGAACACATCCAAACACGTAGGAAGCTGCAAAAACAATTCCTGTTGTTAAACACTGCTCCAGCTGAACCATTTCCTAGCGCTGTTTGGCCAGCTGGCACGGACAGACCCAGCAGGCTCCAGCAGCGATTTCACACACAGCTCCCTGCGGAGCACAGACGAGGCCAACATGACCACTTCACATCCCATTTTCCTCAGAAGCTCAAAGCCTACATTTATGCAAACCAAATATCAAATAGCAACATTTTCTAAAGTGGTTTGAAAAAACACTACTTCTGGGTGGGGGTCAGCAGCACAAACTTCAAATGCTGTATCTGCATCCACAATATTTGAGTGCCCTCTCTACAAAAATCAATTGTAAACTGCTAAGCGCACTTCTAAAGAGGATTCTCATATTATGAAATGTCTCTTACAAAATAGCCCAAATAAGGGAATCAATATTATTTGTACTGCTTCTAAAACATTTGTTGTGTTTAAAATTCAATCAAATTGAGTTGACAACTGACTTTATTTCAGATACATAAATACACCAAACACATTGCATAAGCAGGAAAATGAAGGATCAAATAATAAATGCACAAACACATTAAATTAATTACAAATGACACTTCAGTATTTCAGTGACTTTTTCCCTTTTCAAAATAGATATTTACTGCTTTTTATCAATAAAGATCTGATTAAGACGCTTTCATCCAATCCACCTTCCCAATCTCGTGTCTCAGTTTCTCTAAAATAGTCACATATTATCAGTCTATAAGCCACAGGCCTCCAACTAAAAAAATACTATGATAGTCACTCATGAAGAGTTAAGGCATTGTTTTATCTAGTGAAATTGAGACCTACAGACAGCTGCATGGTCAGAGGCCAGTACCCTCATGTCGTGAAATTTCCTGTTTAATAACCTAGCTTTTAAAAAACACTGCAACTGAGAATGAGCTAGCAAACACCCCTTGTGGGAAACAGGGGTGCAATATTATCAGAAGAAATTAACTACCCAGTGTGCCAAGCAGATAGATGCTCTTCCAATAGTCTGAAGACAAGGAAACAAAGAAGGGTAAGTGAACACATGCTATCAACTCCACGAAACGTGAACGTTTCTGCTTGTTTATCTGCTGTTCCTTCTGCCGCCTTCCCCTCCTCTAAGGAAGCAAGGAAGTCTGCTGGGATGTGGCAGGGGAGATGAAACCTGACACTTCCTCATCATCTGTGCGTATCAGACACTTGGTACTATCCAGATTTCCTGGTTTCTGGTGTATGAATTAAAATGCACATATTCTGAAAACAAAGCAAATTCTACAGAGAGTCACCAACATAAGCATTTAAAACATCCTGAAAACTGTACTAAGAATTGGATAGTTTGAGGTTTGCCCAGATTTCATCTAAGGCTTAGTGATACTCAAGTCAACCTCTGATATCCAAGTCAGCAACAAATAGGAAAGCAGCACATACAACCTTCCAGCACTTCTCATGGTCAAGTCAGTTCCTGTAACACGAGCAGCAAGTAAACACAGCTGTTCTCCCTGCAAAGTGTACCTCTGTGCCAATAACACTTATTTAACATACATATCCTCCCTAAGTTATAAATCACTTCTAATTTAGAATCAGAATCACTTAGGTTGGAAAAGACCTCCAGGATCATCAAGTCCAACCGTTAACCTTGCACTGCCAAGTCTACCACTAAACCATGTCCCTAAGCACCACATCTATAAATTTCATTTATTGCAACACTTTGCAACTATACAGTATTTTGTACAGCAAGTTTTCCAGGTTATTGTACTTTGTGTTGGGACAGGAATACATTGCATAGATCAACTGAGGAGGTCACACAGTGAGATGTATTTGCACTGCAGAGTTTTTCTCTATTCTTAAACATTTTTTAAAGAAGTGATTACACAACAGCAGAGATTTTTTAAGATAAATATCTTCCTTCCTCTTTAAAATAGGTTTTAAATTCGCATGCCATGCGGATGTAAATGAAGAGGCAGATAGTCTGCAATACCCAATATTACACAGCCCAGCACTTGTAACCCTGAAGATTCTCACCCCACCTTTCTTCTCAAGTTTTTATTTTTTTATTTTTCATACTCCTGAAATGTTTCTTTAATCATAAAAAAATGTAGTCGGTACCATTTTTCTAGAGCAAACGTTACCAGAATGAATAGAGCTACATCTACAAAAGAAATTCTCACTCTGCTGCACTACGTTTCATATGACTGGGTCTCTACAGCTTCTTCAGTGTAATGTCACATGAAGCTTCCCTACAGATGGCTCCATGCTGAATCCTATTATCACAATACATGAAGCAACACTTTGCCAACTGTCTCTTGCAGGTCAGTTTTGCCACACAAATCATAAACCAGAATGGCTCCATCAGAAGAAAACTGCGTAATACTACAGTTTGGCAAATAAGCTGTTATGACAGCAGATTAAAAGACTATTCTTAGCAAAACTCTCTTTTACAGAAATAATAGGATAAGGCAAGGATATTCCAATTCCTTAATCCTTTTTCAAATACAACATTATACAAAAGGACAGTTGATGGTGAGAAGTTCAAGGTAAACATTTTTTAAAAGGCTTAAAATATAAAAGTACTAAATAAATCTATGAAGAAGGAGCAATGTTACTGCTGGCCGTTAAAAATACAATTCTGACTTCTACAGATTATTTTCAGGTTTTTGGTAGGGCGTTATTTGTCAGTAGTATTTTTTGTTGTTGTTTTTACAATGTTAAAATCTGAAAACAGTGGAAATTCAGTGAAGCAAGACTTCAAAAAGCCGTCCCATCTTATGAATGGGAAGTACCCAACTCAATTGTGTCCAGAAGTGCAATCTGATAAGAAGTCAAAAATCCCACTTACACCATAATCCTCTCACACAACTGTAAGTATGATGTTCAAAAGGAATGCGATTCTATATTGCATTCTATACTTCCCTTTGGGGCAGAATCATATGTCATGGCCCATTCAACTTACTCAGGTACTTCAAAAAGCTTAACAGTAATCTAACTTGAAATTCATAAGCAGAGAATAAATTATCAAACTTGGTATTCTGTTTCAACTACCTACCTAAAGGAATGTTATTTCTAGCCATATCACCGAAATGACAAATGTTTGCCTGCATATGCTAGTCCTCTGCCCGTCCAGTGACTGCTGGCAAAGCAATAATATAGTATAAAAAGGCAAGTTGTCAGCAAATAATCCAGCAAACATGATTCAGGGTTGTTCAATGAGATCTGCACAAGGCTCGAAGAGAAATCCCATTCCAGGGCTACTCTGGGGTAGGAGGAAATGCACGTTCTTTAACCTCTACTTATAGGGGAAGATGAAGTATATAGAAGCTACATGTGTCAGCAGAAGAATCAGACTGAAAGATTCTCTGATTCTTTCAAAGGACATGAGCAAACAAAAGACATCAAGTGACCTAAAATACTCATTACATACTGATATCGAAGAAGAAAACAGCTACAGAACACTAGAGGAAGCGGGGAGTTGTGTAACAGCTGGGGAAAAAGGTTTTCAGAACATTTTAAAAGGACATTAAAGACTCACATTGAGAGTTCCACTAAAAAAAATACTGTAAAATGTTTTAACTTTAAATCCCTGTTACAAAAACTTAGAATCCAATTATGAATGTGCTATTTTCACTAATTCATGCATTTATCTGGTAAGTACAAGCAGATTAATGTGCTACGAAATCCTGTCTAAAATATTTAGCATTAAATGGCTCAGCAATAAGAGTTTTAGAATGGAACAAAAATCTCCAAAACACATCACAGCCTCAGCGCTGACAATTCCTTCACAGACCCCACGTGTAATGCAGAACCATACTGTGCACAGTCATTTACTGGTGGAGGGTGGCATTGGGGTTTGAAACTACATTTCAAAATAAAGGCTTTGCTTTCTAGGCAGTTTGCAAGAGAATCTACTAGAGTCACTACTACCAGCAATATAGTCTGTTCTGTTCTCCAGTTTCTCTTTTTTCTCTTGGACTTCAGTAGTATCTGATGCTCTGTCCTTGCAAAAAAACACTAAGAAAGAAGTTCTCAAACTAAAAGGCTTGAGAATTCCCATTCTTCAAACAAGAACAAAAGAAACTTCAGAAGCACTGCATGCTAGTGGCTACACACACTAACAGCAGTGATGAGGAAATTTCTGAGGAAAAGCAGGAAGAAAAAACTTCAAATAAAATAAAGGAGCAGAAGAATAAAGTAACTCTAGCTACATCAAGATTTTCTGATTTCCCCACAGTTCCATGCTAACATAAATGAGACCCCTGTATGGCAAATATAAGCTTATTAGAAACTCAGGGGTTTTTTTTCCACATCTTGACAAACAAGTGGCACAAGAATCGTCATGCTTCAATTTAATAAACTACAAAAGATACACTGGCTATTGTTCAACAAAGATGAGTTTTCCATTGCAGGAACCCATGCAAATGAAAGTCACTCTGTTGAAAGGCTTGACTGCTCATTAAATGAACCACTATCACGCACAATGATCTTTCTGTTACTGTGCATCTCCTCAATATTCACTTTTGGCACTAAATGAAGCAAGTGAACTTAGCCCACACATCCCTAATAAAGCTTTTTAGGATATCATGTTACTCCCCTTCCTACTCTGAACTCACCAGGAAGTCATGTTTCTCTCCATCCAAAACACGGGCACAATGAACAATCGCCATCTGATCCATGCTGACCTGTGTGTCAACCACGGCATCCAATTTTTTACTGTTTGCATAGTAAAACTTAAGATTAAATGGTAATAAGAATGTTTGTATTTTTATACCTAAGACCGCGGAAGCATCATAACTGAGGTTAAATTTGCTCTGGCATAAACTTAGGCATTAAAACTATTAGAGAATACACTTAGGGCTTGCAGTGATGCGCTACCACCAGATTTCACACAGACCTACTCGGAATCACGTGAGCAGCTGTATGCATGTATTTAACTACCTACAGGTTCAAACCCCAGGTCAGCCACTTTCCTAAGAGACAAAACAATCACTCGGGGCTGTAACTTCCTATTCTGCTCACCTCCCTTTCCCCAATGCTTCACATTAACTTTACTAACCGGACAAATACATGAGAATTAGCGGTAACAAAAAAAGCTGCAGGATGATGTCTTCTGGAAGCAGCACAACCTTAAGGGACAGCAGCCCAAAAGGATTTCTACGATGGCTCTTTTTCTTTTGCCCTGCTGACACTTGCCCTACCACTCCTCTGCAGTCGTGAAGGGCTCTTTCCATTGCTGGGAAAGCTGACCAGATCTGCTCTGTGACGCTGTTTCCTGGAGGAGCCATCACCCACGCAGCAGAATACCAAAGCTCTGCAGCCGAGCTGCCAACATCATCCTCTGCTACAGAAAGCAACGCCTGGACAAATGGCAGTCAGCTGCCAGACTGCTCCTTCAGGGATGGGCTGTTATGTTCATCGCTGTGAACCCAGGCACGATAGGTACCATAACCTTTCTTTCTGATCTTCATGCTTGCCTGCAAGCACTTCTGGCCTAATCAGCTGGAAAGCTCAGCGCAGGGCAGACAAATGCCAGCATTGCCACTAGCAGACTTGAAAGAAGATGCTTATCACAACTCACTGCTTTTTCCTCCAGTTATGAGCAGCCTTATTTATCTACGTCACTGCACCTTTGTTTTGCCAACTTCCTTAAGCTACTTTGAAAATAAATCCATACACAGCAGAATCATATGGAAAGTAATGCCTAGAGATCATTTATGTCCTCAAAACAGGTGCAACTTCAAATTTTTATTTCTGTAACTTTGTTCTGTGGAAAGATGGAGATTCCGTGACACATAGTACCTACCTCTGTGCTCTTGATACTGCTTATGCAACAGAGGTAGGAAAATATTCCCTCCACATCCAATAAAATCTTGTATTTTATAGTTTACGACCATTGACTCTTGACTTTTTACTGTGCACTTTTACAAGGAGTCTTGCTGCATCATCTCTACAGCCTCCCCTTAAAGACAGCACTTAGATTTTCCCCATGCCTCCTCCACAGGCTGCAGACCCTACCCCTCCACCAGCCCAGGTGCTCTAGCCCCCCACCCTCTGAGCCCCCTGTTTCTCTAACAGGTGTGCACATGTGTGTGATCTACCAGGCACTGCTACAGCTGGAGCATCACGACCGCCCCCAGGTGGGAACAATTTCTTCCCATGCTGGCTAGCCAGGTTCTGTAATTAGCCTTCAGTGCTGCCTCCTGGTCAGCTCCTCCTCTAGCAGGAGGCCCAGGCCCTCTTCTGCAGAAGTTGTTCCCCCACCAGCTGCTCCCCAAACAGAGCAGAAGGATTGTTTTCGGTTTATGCACTGAAGTACATATGCCCCCATACATTCACAGAGCTGGGCATCCTCGTCTCTTTGAGATCACAGCAAGGAACGTGATAGCAGATGATCACTTTTCTCATTTCACTACAAACAAAACGAGACTGGAGACAACTGAGGATTTGTTCAGAAGACTGAGATACAAGGCAAATATTTAAGAAGGAACTACACAGACTACAATGAGTAGAACACACAGTTCAGCCACCGTTTATAGTTAAGTGTAAATATTGAGTTAAGATATTTTCCTGCATGCTTTTAAGATCTACAGTAAAAAAAAAATCTTGGTATAACATCAACATAATTAAGTGACCAGAGCCGTCAGAGGTTTTGTTTTTTAAATACTGCAAATCCATAACGACAGGAAATAGGCTTTCCAGCAGTACTGTAGAATTGGCATTTTCCCTTTTTGTTTATTTGAAGTGCATGTACATGAGCACATATACAGTATTTGCTGTGTTTGCAACAGATGACCAATGAAGTACATTTTCTGCCAGTCACCATGTAGCATTAGTCTACAGGATCCAAGTGAGAAAGATTAATAAGCATCGCGTCTGTTCACACGTCAAGCAGCATTTATCCAACAATAAAAGTGACAATATGGGCAACAACTATGAGGTTTATTTTGGTATCAAGCTTACAGGCAAACAGTTTGTACAGAAAAAGAACCAAGGATTAGTTTTTAACCACTTATGGAAAAGAATGTCTAAAGTTGAGAACAAGTACGTTACTTTTACTTATTAGCTTGGTACACCATGATCATCTCTTCACACACAGATCAGGAACACCGCCCTTATAAAAAAAACTTACAAGATATCTTAAAAAATAAAGAACAGTTAAGATAACAGTACTCTCTGAACACAGGTGGTTGGGCAGTTCTCCTCTTTATAAGAAGGATCTGTTACCAGCCAGCATTGACTCAGATCCGGTTGATGCTGTCAGCTCCAGCCTCTTGGAGGAATTCTCACCCAAAGCCTGCAAAAAGCTATTGCAGAAGCAAACTGCTGTGCAGTGTCGGCTGTTCAGGAAATAAATGGTGAGCTGGAATATTCCTTATGCTACATAAGTCTGGAAAAGTCTTCTAGTGTACAAAAGAAGTCTTGCTACCATGTGCTTGGTGCATTCATCGAGCTCACATCAATTTTTACTTCAACTAATGAGAATTTAAGTTTCATTTTAAAATTATGTGATGGTTCTGGTTGATTTTGATTTAGCACTTCAAGAAACAATTCCCCTTAATTGAAGGGTACATCATACATAGCTACAATTATTACAGTTTACTTCCCGTAAATTTCAAGTCAATGTACTGGCAACATACTCCACCCATCACCAAGAAGTCCTGAGCTTCTCGGCACCATCTTCAAATTCTTCTGAGACAGTACATTTCTTTAGAAGTATCAGTCACAGTTGAGCAAGGCTGCTGATTTCCTACAGGATGAACTTATATGCACGAATAGTACTAAAATTCCACTCAACATTTGATAAATACAAACAGCTTAGAAAACTACTCAGTGACCTATACCTGGAGTTCCACATTTGGAATAAAAGGTGGGACAGAAAAGGAGTAGGGCATTTCAAACAAGCAAAAAACCCTAAAGGTTAGATGCTATGTATTCTTGAAAATAATACAAACAGTTAAGTGAGCATTTGTATTCTTACATTCATTACCTAGCAGGTACTCCTCCCCAGTTTTTTCTGATCTCCACAGCGCATTCAGTCAAAATAAGCAACTTGTTCAGTATACTTTCAGGTAACATCAGCAGAAGAGTCAGTCTGCACACATCTTCAAAGAAGCACTTCTCAACGTGCAAGAGGTCTGTCCACTTGCATTGCTTTAGTCTTCTAGCAACTGCTACTTAACCTGTGAACCCTCGTGCATGTATATCACTGAGAGCAACTCCCACTTCAGCAGCCTCCTTGTCTTTCTACCTCATAACAGCATAGTTGTTTGTTTAGACACATAAGGGAATTAATCAAGCTGAAAAATAGTCCACAAGAAAGATTTTTTTTCAGCTGCAACCAGTTAGTTCCCTGATCTATTTTACCACAGCAGCTGGCAATGAGGAACAGCAGGGAAAGAGATTGCTTGAGCAAGATAGCCACTGAACATGAAACTATGGATATGATAGAAATATAAACACTTATAATTGCTTTGAAAGCAAGGATTTTATCAGCCAGTTATCTTTCACTGATGCTGAAGTCACTGTTAAAAAAAAAAACTTACACAAATAAAATGGCTATTCGTGTATTTTCATACAAATATGCCATGCATATGGAGCAATGCCTCTTTAAACTTAGTTCACCTGTTAACAAGGATAGCCAAAAGGGCCTTTATCAAGTCTAAAAGTGAATTTCTATCTCTATTTAAACAAGGAGATTCTTCAAAGATTTGAAAACTACTTGTTCAGATGCTTAATTCAGCAGAATAAAAGTTGTTTTTCAGAATCCATGATGTGATGAACTTCTCAGTAGGCAAACAGCACAAGTAGTTTAAACTGAATGTTTAAAGAGCTTTCAAAAACCAAGACATACATAATGTAAACAGATGTCTGTTTCTGCAGGTTTTGAATGAAGAACTAGGGTTTTTTAAAGAAAATATTCACAGCAATAAAATATATTGTCTTTATTAAAAACCTACAATCAGATTAGTCTAATTTGCAAAGAAATACAGCAATGAATATTACATATATACAAAATATATTAGAAAAATCTATGCATGCACGCAGAGCACATTTTTCCCCCATGGGTTGAGGGTATGGAGAGAATAGCATACCATGCTTTTCTATAGACTATCAAAAAGGTCACTTATTATTAGTCCAGAGCCCTGGATCAAACCTCAGAAGCAAAGAGCTAAGCATGTACTTTCTATGCATCTTTTACACAATAAGCAGTCAATTTAGGCAGTTGAGGAACAAGGGATAAAAAAGTCAAAGAAAATACACAGGGAACAAATAACCAAGTAGCATTAAATCTCAAAATACTACCCCATTATGTCATGGTTTAAAAATAAATTAACAGAGACAAAACAACTAAAAGAAATAACCATCATTTCAGGAAAGTAGCAGGCAGAAAATTAAGTCACTGAAATCCCAAACACTTGTTTATTTCCTATATTTGTGTAACAACTAGACAATGTAACAAGTTTACCTACAGAATTTGCAAAAGGTTGTTACACTTGCACTCCTATACAGCTGCAAAAGCCCTGCTCCCTGACCAGCTGGGTTACAAGTTAAAACACGAAAGCCACACACAAAGGGCAACTCTCCTACCTAGAACCAGCAGTCCCAAACCACACGACTCAGAACCATACCAGATCATTTTTCTCTTGTTTCTGACCTAGAAGTCTCCACAAAATATATGGTGCTCCACAAGATGACTTGGAATGCTTCTAGAGGCCACTGGCCCAAAATGCTTGGGAGACTGAAGACCCCACACAGGAACACCTCATTAAAATTCCTTTTTCAGAGTTCAGACAACAGCTCCATGCAACCAGCTTTGTGCATGCTCTGAAACTCTGGATTAGTTTTGTTCAGTAGATGTTTAATTCTTCCTTTCCCTATCATTTCCCTAGCATTTCTATCAGAGCTTCTGAGCATTCAAACACTTGGAGGAGGAAAGAGAGAATATAAGACAAAAACGACAGCAAAGAGGGGAAAATGATGGGGGATGCATCACCACACTACCACCTAACCAGTCTATGCTACACATCTTTGAATTCTAGTGGGGAAGAGACAAGATGGCTGCCCCCCAGACTGAGGTCACAGCGCGGGACCATTTGAAATTAAAGTAATTTTTCCTCATTACTACTGAAAGAGCTAAGAGTTTCCCCTTCTCACGCACAAGGAATGCTCAAATCAGTGAGCTCATTTGGACTGTATTCTTAACTAGATTTGGCCCAGTTTCTCTTCATGTAACATTTTGAGCCATTTCAAAATTATCTAAGATGCCAATATACCTGCAAACACATAGACACAGTAAGAGGCATTTCAAATACTGTTCTGCCCTAGAAGTGCATTTGTTGGCACCTCTAGAAGCGAGGCTAGGTCTCCTGTAAACTGAGACCATCACTAGTCAAGTCTCCACACCTGTAAATGAAACCCAGCTGTGACAGAGGCGTGCTAAATTCTATGGGCACATGCCCCAGGGCAAGCAATACTTTCCTGCCACGAACATGCATAACACCCTTTGTGTTTACATTATCAGATAGGCCAAACCATGGTGGGTTTGGGGATTGTCTGAAAGACCTCAGCAAGCCCATTCTATATGATAGTGTGTTTTTTGAATTTCAGTATTTGTTCAAATCCATTTCAGTAGCTGGGGGAACAAAATAATCAAGTGGAACTCATACTTGTAGATTAGCAGGTCAAGCTTTACTGATGGAACCACTCCAGAGCAAAGCCTCAAGAAACAGGCTTCAGGAGTAAAATTGGATGCAGTTAGCAACACTGAGAAATCAAGGCGCAAGTCAAAATTTGCAAAGAGACTGCTCGGTCCTTTTACCAGAAATGTGAAAAGGAAAAGGCAAATCAAAGACGCTGCCCACCTGCCCCAAGCCCTTACAGCTGGAGCAGCTACACCACGCCAGAGGCACATTTTCAGCGTCCAGAGGCGCTTTTAAAGCAAGGTCACGGCAGTTCACCCCGGAGGCGGCTGACACACGGCTGCACCCCCCCCTCCTCGCCCGCAGCCCCTCCGCCGAGGGCCGGGGCTAGAAGCAGAGGCCGCACGGGCCGTGCCGGTGCCCCCCGCTCCGGGGGGAGGAGGAGGAGGAGCCCGCAGCCCCTCCTGTCACACCAACAAAGAGGCCCCCGCCATTACCCGCCCGGCCACCCCCGGCCCCGCCGCGCCGAGCCGAGCCCACCGGGGAACCCCCCGACAGCGGGAGCCCCCCGGGCCGGCCCGGCCCCGCCGCGCCGCTCCCTCCCGGCCCGCTGCGACCGCTCGGGGACGTAAACAAAGCGGCCGGGCCCGGCGGGGCCGCTCCCCGCGCACCGCCCCGCCCCGCCTCGGCCCCGCTCCCCCCCCCCACCCCGTCCCCAGCCCTGTGGGGGCCGCGGCCCCGTCCCCGCGCTCACCGCCTCCCGCCGCCGCCTCCTGCCTCGGCCGCTGAGTAATGAGCCGGGGCCGGGCCGCGCACACACCGCCGCGCTCCGCCCGCCCGCCGCGGCTGCGGCTGCTCCGCCCCCTCCGCTCGCCCCGCCCGTGGGCACCGGCCCCGCCGCTGCCGGGCCGCCCCCTTCCGGGCACGGAGCCCTGGGGGCGGCCCGGGGACGGGGGGCGCGTTGTCCCCGCCGCGGCTGGGCGCTGCGGGGCCGGGTGGCCTCGCGGAGCCGCTCCTTACCTCGCAGCCGGCCGGCTGGGCGGGCTGCCTGCCCGCTGGGGCTTTAGCCAAAAGCGGGCGCCTTGCAGGTGGGCCCCTTCGTGCTCCGGCACCCGTCCTCCTGTGCTCCTCGGCATCCTCCTCGGCCTTGGCAGCCCCGGCCTGCCAGCGCTTGGTCTCGTCGCTGGGCGTCTGGGGCCTGGAACGTCTTCTTGGTCTGCAGCTGGTCTGGCGCTGTCTTTTCTCTAAATCTTCAGTGCCTCGCTGTGAGATTTGGAGTTATTCATTGCCACTGCCTTTGGCTCTTGGCACCTGATGTGCATACTGTTTTTTCAATGTTTTGTTTGGTTTCTTTTCTTCCTTCCTTCCTTCCTTTCTTTCTTCCTTTCTTTCCTTTATTTTCTTCCTCTTATCTTCTTTTCTTAATTCTTTTCTTATTTCTTCTTCTACAAATGTCCCTGTTCAGAGACGAAACAAGGCTTCTCAGTGCTTCGAAGCCATGTCAATATGCTTGAAGCAAGCTTTCATACATTTACACCACATAGTACAAAAAGAAATTAGGAACAGTATTCCAAAACATAAAATCTTCCACATGGGCACAGGGCACAGTAAAATGGACATTTCACATCTTACACTTTGCCAAACATTTGAATGGCTTATGCCACATTTTTGAAGACGCCAAATATTACAGTGAGATTGTTGTTGCTAGCAGCTTTTGTCCTTCCGCATGGCTGTAATAGGCACAGATTTGGATATACTAAAGGTCTGCTTCAGACATTCGAGCTTCACCCACTATCATGATGTTAAAAGCTTCAGTTCCAAAGAGCAGTTCATATACTACTACTCATATGCCCACTTTATGGAAATCTTTGCACTCTCCACCGTTAAAATTCTCAATTTAAGCAAGCCCATTTTCACTCCATATGTTAAAGTGCTTCTTTTGCGGTTCCCCACAGACATATACACAATGGTTATAGGAAAAAACAAAACAAAACAGAACTGTTGCTCAGACTCTTCCCCCAGGGCTTTCTAGATCCCACGAGGCTCTAAGCGTGTTTCCGAGACTGACAGTCTCTCCCACCTCACCTCTGATCACTTCCACGGGACAGTCCCAGAACTGAATTAGCCAGTTTTCTGGTTTGAGAGTTCACCTTGCTAAGTATGTTAGATCACAGTCAGACATTGCATTCCCTGCCATGCTTACGTCTGCCAAAGGCAAAACTCAGCTGGCAGAAGGGGCAACATGAATTCCCCAAAGCACACTGCAGGCAAAATTTAATCTGGGTAGGTCATAACCATCTTCGCCAGCAGGTAGATTAGCCCTGCTGATTTTGGCTGATACAGGTTGTGGTATCTTCACATGATCCCTTCTATTGGCAAGAGGACCTCCGGTGTTAACCACTGGTCTCTCCACTGCAAGAAACAGGTGGGGTGACATTGTGTTCAGGCAGCATGGCTATGTGCAACAAGGTTCGTGGCCTTACAGGTGATTGACGGTACTCTGTATCTTTTGGGAAGAGTTATTGCTCCTGATCATCCTACTCAAGTTAAGGCTGTATAAAGATTTGCAAGTACAGAAGGATAACAGTCCCTTTGAAGTATAAAACGGTGTTTTGCTTAGAATCCAGATTTGTCACATTTATTTTCCAAGGCACAATCTAATTCTCATTAAGATTTTATAGTTTTCAAAGCACTTCTAAACAGAGATGTATTTCTAAGCAACTTTTTAACTCCCCAGTTTAGGTGTCCAAGCAGCATTAGTCTTGTATTTGGACTGCTGCTTTAAAATACGCTGTTTTTGAGTGTCTAATAAATATTCTGATAGAAAAGCAGTGCCAAAAAACTCTGAATTATGTCAAAATACTGCAAGCTTTCTCACTCCTATACATCGGAATAACAGTATATTTATGAACATCATATTAAAATGTCTGGATTCAGCAGTCATGAGATTGCATTAGGGATGTAGTTTTGTCATTTCTGAGTATTTTCATTAAGTTCTTATCAATTACCACATCCTTGGTAGTGAACACTGTTTTAACATATCAATATTTATAAACTACAAAGCAAACATAATTCAGGTGGAAATCTCTGGTGTCAAAGCAATGGATCTGAGTTATCTGACCCAAATTCCAATGATTAAAATATCAAAAATTAGAAACTATAGCATCAAGTAACAGAACAAAGCTATATAAAATTACCTTTTTCACCCACAGAACTTCAATATTAAGGAATAAGGATTTATTTTTGCACCAAAAATGAATAGCATAATACACATAGTAACCCAACAGGCTTCAGCTGAGTGGGATTGTAGTGAACAGATACAACGTGGCAACTCCTTAAACCACAATAGCTGCTCTGCAAGCAAATATTTGATTATGCCTGCAGTCATTTTAGACAAGCTGAAAATAGAAACAAGATATTCTAAGCATGAGTTGTAACTGCGAGATAGCAACATTTAGACAAACAGGTAAAGAACTGCATGTACGGATTTTTTAAAATATCTTTTCGGTTGTCTATTTAAAGATTTTTTTTGCAAGAAAGGACCATCTAACATTTCTTAAGCAATTTTCAATATACTGCATTGCAAAAAGTTGAATTTCATTGGACTACTCAGCCTGAACCACCTGTGCAAACATGCAGCCGCTGTAATTCTATCATTATTTATTTTAAACATTTATATATCATAATCACACAGGCACCTAGGTATGTTGCAGCACTGCAAGCTGTCTGTTGGAAATGAGCAAAAGAAACCCCCTCCATGCCTCACCAATTCTCTCATCACGAAGAGATCAGCAGGAACTGCGGGTACTTGGGTAGGCAGTTTTTCCACACTAGCACTTGATAAGTCACAGCCAGGATCAACATCCATGTCCTCCTATGAAAATAGGTTGACAAATACTGTTTGCTAAGGGAGATAGATGTATGTGGAAGCAAAGCTCAGACTTCAAAACATTTTAGGAAATTCCAGAAGTAATACAAATGCCTATGTGAAGTAAACAAAATTGTTTCGTAATATCTTTAAACATCTCCTTACTATTGGTTGTGGCACAAAAGTTCCATTTCACATGAGAAAGTGAAATGGAAATGTGCTAGAAACTCATTATAATCAAAAACCGAATTAACATAACACAGCCTGAAAAGTGTACAAAAAATGAACCAAGAATCACACATTCTAATTGTTGATAGCTTCATCAGACATTAAGATCTTTTAGTTTGATAACCATACAAATCAAAAGGAACCTAATAATAGAAACACTCTAACAGCTAGATTTTTTACTTAATTATGTCTTAAAAAGCAGCACAAAATCAACTTCAAGTAGGTGGAGGGAACTATTCCCTCTTTGAAGAGAACTAGAAAAAGGCACTAATTGCCAAATGTTTTACAGTTGAATTCTGGCTATTAGCAAATAATCATTAATTGATATTAAGATTTTTTTTTAAGTAGTAATCAAAATCAATTGAGCAGTTGCTGGCTTTGGCAAATGTAACAGAGGGAAAGCAGCCACCGTGGGGCACCATGCGACAGGTTATAAACCTGTCTGTGATGGTGGGACCTTGTTCGCGGGGATACTGCAGGGACACCAGCTCAGCCAAAGGGCCATTTCTGTGTGTCCAGTCAAGAAACTGTGTGTTGTCTGAAATGTCATTAATCTCGTTAACCCCTTCTTCACGGATCCTGCAAAGGTCTTCCTGAGCTGCCATAATTCCAGGAACAGTCTATTTATATTAGCTGGCGGACTGAGTAAATTGGCAGCAGAGTATGCACAATCAGGGAGGCATGCCCAGCCAACTGGAAACTGTTTGTGGAGAGAAGTGGAGTTTAACCATTAGGAAACAGTGCTTATGGTATCACACGCCTCATATTTCTACACACTGATACTAACACAGCACAGTGTTATATTTATATTACTAGTCAATTGAAATTTTGCATGGGCAAGCTTTCATAGAATTTAGGAAAAGTTCTTGGGGTCTGGCATTATCTGAGGACAATGTTAGACAGCATTAGACAGTGGGTTCACTGGGCTGGATTCTGGCAATATATTCTCTCTGTCACAACTAAAAATATATTTTGGCACTTCAACTGTTGCAGAAAAAAACAATTTTCACTCTGTAAGTAAAGTGTTAATCTGCAATACACAAGTATATCTGAATGTATGCAGGCTTCATTGTGGAGGCCAAGAACAAATAAAGACAGAATCTCCTTCCCAAGAGAGAGGAATTTTTTTTTTTCCTTATAACCATATCGCTGCTGGATAAAATGTCTATTTTAAATGAAACATAGTGTATACACAGGGAATTCCATCACCATATTCCAGAAACCTTTAAAGAAGCTTCTCTCTTTCTTTTCCTTGGATTAATGCTATGAAGTTACAGTTCTTATTTAGTAAGTGACTCTATTACAGCTCGTGAAAATTTGGCCATTAAAAGATGCCAGCTTGTACCTTTTATCATGAAGCACTTGGTTCGTACCCTCTCTTCTTGTATCCTAGAAAGATGCATTGAAAGACATTTCATAGGAATACTGCCTAGCATTGAATTACTTTTGGGATCAGCAGAGCAGCAGTCGGGTATTACAAACATCAACTACTTGTTCAATCATGTTTTATTGCCTCACATCACATCTCAAAAGCAGTGAAAGAAGCAAGAAGAAATTAAACAGATTGTATTAAAAAATGAGGTTTGAATTGGGTCTCATCTCATAGAACTTTCTGGAGATTTAGAAACTCTCAGGGGGTTAATGCAGGCTTTGCCAACTATTGTTCTTAAGGTAAACCAGTTACTGTCACCAGCGGCAGATAAGAATTGAATTATGCTGTCTTCCTGCCCCCTTCAAATACAAATTTAAAAAACACCCTCCTCCATTCTCAGTTTATTTTTTTTTCATTTACTTATGAGTTATTTCATAGACAGAACCAGAATGTTCAGATATGTTTGTTCAGATATTAACCTGTAATTAATTTCCTTACTTAGATCCTTGCGTACATATCGACTTCTCTTTTTTCTTCACAACTGAGATCAGGGCACACAAATCAGACCTGGTGTCTCATGAAGACTCTGATGTGAAATACCCCTGACTGCAAAGACCAGAACAAGAGCACAGACTCACATCCCTGTACTACTTCGCTAACCTAAATATAGATGACTGGACCTATTCCAATCTGCTTAGAAAGCACATGGAAACAAATCTTTTAACTGTCTATATTGAGTATAGGGATGATGCATGGAAGTTCCCTGTCAGAAGTAGTAAAATTCTGTTATATGACTTTGAGCAGACTTGAAACAAAAAGGGAGATTTTTTTGAAGGTTCAAGTGATCTCCATTTAGCTCTGATCACTCAAGCAGTTTGTGGTCCACTCCATGGGACTCTGAACTAAAAACTGTTAAAACTTAACAAAAGTGAGTCTTCTCTGTTTAATAGAAACACCATGCCTGACCTGTGACTGTAGTTTTGACAGCCTGCTTGTACCACCATCAGCTGAAAAGTAAATAATAATCCTCACCTTTATGTAAACTTTAAGAGCTTCCCACACTTCAGCTTCTGTGGGATGAAAAGGCATTAATGTCAGAGAATAATTGGATTCTAATCCTTGCCAGTTCTCAGAAAGCTGGAAGAACATAAGGGAGATCCTAAGCCTCCATCCAGCAGTTCCTCCACTGGGCTAAATAGTCTTTCATCTTGTTAGCCTTCTTTCATAGCGATCTAGTTACATAAACTTTGCCACAATCACATACATGTCACCTGTATACAGTAATGGATTCAATAGGTGAACTGAATGAATTCAGCTGAAGCTCTCATATTGTCTGTTTCGAGTTTGTGAGTCTGAAATACCACTTCGGTTCAGACTGAAGGTGAGTAATTTCCCCAAATGCTTGTTTTCAATGACTATTTAGAATCATGAAGGAACCAAGAGTAAGAACTTGGTTTCATGAATCCAGAACAATTGCTTACATCAACAGGACTATGACAGTTTCCCATCAGTGTTGATCAGTCAGAATCAGGCCCATGTTTTCACAAGAAGAATGGTCGAATCTTTTCTTAAAGTGATGGATCAGAAATTATTTAGTCATTTTGATTAGTTAATCAAATCAACATTTCTACCTGACTTAATGGGAGCATATTCACATAACACGTTATTTCTAGCAAAATGATTCAACAAGCCACATGCCCTATTAACTCTACAAAAAGCATCATACACACATCTACTTAAATAAAATTGGGTAGCTACAAATGCACCAGTGAAGGGACATAAAAAGATGAATGATGTGCCCAGTGAAAGAGTACAGCAAAATGGATGTTTCTGTGATGTTTTGAATGAGGCAATATTGTATTTGTCACTGTCAGAAGAGAGGGATTTGCAGCAATTGAGATATGAGGTGATAAAAGCCTGAATAAATGTTGTTTACAGATTCATACAGAAGACCACAGCTTGTAACTTTTATTCAAAAGCACATGTCAAGGTCCAGATACAGTGGAAGAGTTGACTCAGGAAGAAGACCAAACTGAAGATGAATCACAGGGTATGTGCTTGGGATAACAGTGGTATCATTCACGGTGACTAAGAAATAAAAAAGGAGTGAGAAATAAGGAAATGAGTGCTAACTTTATGGGTGCTAATTTTGGCCATATTGAACTTAAATGACTAGTTGTATGAAGACAGGCAAAGAGAGGTAATCCAAGCTGGACATGAAGAGAGATCTAAAGTGGAGACATCTGTGAGGCATTGGCACTAAGATGGTAGCTGAAATTGGATTTGCAAATCACATTGCTCAGGGAAAAAGGGAGAAAGAATAAATAGGTTCAGCTTTGTGGAATGCTTATACCAAGCTGGCAGGAGAAAGTGAAGTATCCCCCAGCTACTGCCCAGAAAAGCACTTTTGAAGGACAAGAATCAGGAGTGGAGACAATGAGAGTCCAAGGCAAGACAAGACATAAATAACATGGCTGAGTGTCAGCTGATAAATCAGACAGAATGAGGATCTAGTGTAATGATGACTTCAGCTTCTGGTGGCAAAATAATCTTGACTTGTGTCTACCACAGACACGGAGATCAAAAGAGATGGTTGCCTGATCTGAAAATTTTTTTGATGTAGCTTTTGACCTTTTGTATGTTACCACATTTTCTGCTCTGTCATCAAACTTTCCAGTGTCACTTTTAAAAATAAGATGCTGTCTGCTCTATCTGGACGTTAATGTTACCTTAGAAGTGGATATTTGACATTACAATACATAATACAGATTTTGATCATTTCTTCTGACTTTTTTTACCATTTGGAAGTAAATGAATGAAGAATTTAGAGTTTTTAGAGGCAGAGGGATTTTTATTTAGCTCAAACCAGAAGATAACTGTTTTGAAGACTGAAGGAATAAAACAGAATGCCAAGAGAAAGAGAATTGAGAAGAGTGGAGGAGCACTTAATATGAAGAGCTTCTTGAGTAAGTCCAACAGAAATTTTGCTAAGGTATTTTTTCCACTTTCTTATGCCCAGTTCACAGTTGCCTTGCAGCATCCCACAAGCTCCCTTTCCTCTGCTCTGGACAGAGCTACACCTTGCCATAATTAACCATTTTTTTCAGATTGGTCAATATAAAACAAACAAAAATGCTTCTTTCAGTTTCTTTTACTTTCTTTTTTTTTCTCTTTTTTTTCTCTTTTTTTTTTTTTTTTTTTTTTTCTGCCAGGCAAACCCACCAAAATTCTATCTACATTGTTGATACGGACTGAAGGATTTTGCTGCTCACAAAAGACACGCTCACCCCCTTAGCCCATCCTAACCCCATGTGCTTTGGTGTATTCCTTCTGTCTGGATTGGCAGGGGGCTGAAAGTGACATCAGTCTACAGGGCTTTAGATGTAAGGCTCCCGTGTGCGTCAGGTAATCCAATTGAGTTCTTACATGTCGATGGACGCAGAGATTTATACTGAGCCACTTCCTAAAAGCTGACTCTATTACCTGGTGGGTGAACTATCGGGGGAAAAAAAAAAAAAAAAAAGAAAGAAGAAAGAGTGTAAACAGCTTCAGCAGCCATGACGTTGCCTTCAACTTCAGACCAAGAGCTGCTAGGCTGGGCTTGCAAGCAAAAGAAGGAACCTTATTGCTTTCTGGCTTAGCCACCACTTGCCACGCCACACGGTGCTTAGTTACAAGGTATAAACAAAGCAGTAGAAGGAGAAGAAAGAAAGAGAGAGAGAGAAAGAGCAAAAGACAGAAAGAGAAAGAAAGAGAGCAAGACAGAAGCCAAGAAACAGAAGTCCCAAATATGATTACTGTGAAGTTTACAACTATGAAGATCTAAACCATCAGTATTGGACAAAAATACAGAAGATTTCAGACCATTCTGGATGCAGCATCTGTCCAACTTGTACAGGTAGGTTCTTACGTATTTCACTTCATTTCATTATCAATTTAGTAAGTATTAAAGCATTCATCTTCTTACTTTGTGGAGCAGTACCTAATATTTGCCCTGTTTTTTTCATTGTTGTTTTTTTAATAATAAAGTTTATTGCTTATTTCATTTCCCTCAAGCCACGAGCTAATTCCAATTAGGAGGATGCTTGCCTGTATTAAAAGCAGTAGTACAGGGTTGGTCAGATTTTGCTCTAGCATACCCCTCCTGCCTTCTCCTGGGGTTAGAGACATTGACCTGTGGCAGAATTTCATTCATAACAGTACAGAGTTCCTCAGCCTGTTTTTTTTTTTTATTTTCTATTGAATGTAAAGGAATAGAAGAGGCTAAATCATTACTGCTTTTCTGGCAGGGATGAGTCTTCTTTTGTATAACACAGCTTATGTGATTATGGAAAAAAATCATTTTAATGTTTTTTATTCGTGGATTTATACTGATTACTATTTTTAAAAAACAGCACTCAACCCTCTACCCCAGAAAGATATGTTTCTGGTGGTTACAACCTAGGAGTAAAGAATCTCAGTTAGGAAACTGGTTTCCTCATTTCTCTACTATTCTTTAATGTGTTTTTAGGCAAGTGCCTGTGTAACAGTTTGCAGCTTCTAAAATAGAAGCAACCTTATTTTATGGAAATTTTGGCACATACCTTGTAAAGATAACTGATTTAGAAATGTTTAGATTGAAATTCCAGAGGAATAAAAATACTGTTTACATCTGAAATCTAGATAGAAAACCGTATCATCCACAGTGATGTGGTAAAAGAAGGCTCTGAGACTTTCTCTGGTGATAGAGCCAGTCAGCAGTAACATCAAGATCAGAAGGTTTGGCTCTCTCTCTATTGCAAACATTCAAATGTGACACTTTAAGGACCCCAAAACTAGCTTTAGATGACTTATCGAGAATTACATAATGCCTAAAAAAGGGCATACGGCAATACACATAGAAATACTACTATGATGTTGAGTTCTGCTGTCCTGCTATTTCTGGCACTGCAGCAGCAGACAGCTTATCTTTGGAGCTTTAATAATTAGAGCATTACAATGTAGACAGCATTGGATTCAGTTCTAGGCCACCGGTGAATTATGCTTTCTTGTAAAATGAACTTTTTATGGAAGGTGCATGGAAAAAATAAATGGCAGCACTTCTCTATGACAGATATTCTGTGAGGTCCTTGCGGTTTGACGTCAGCCAGGGTGGAGGCGATAGATTGTATAAGCTTAGCTAGAACAAACATTAGCACCACTTTCCTTTGAATGCAGGTATCCAGTGAGACGTTTCTATGCATTTCTATTGAAAGAATATCTATTTACATACTGACTGCAAACAGTATAACATTCTCTGAAATTTATAGTTAGGCTCCCTTTGAACTACAGAAGAAATTGGAATTTGGGCCTGTAAGCCTGGTTCAGTAGGATGGCAATTTTTTCTACATCTTCCTTTGGCATCAATAACATTGGGGTAGCACTATGTCTATGAGGAACAATGTCCATAGATCTTGTAACAAAGCCACATCTTTTTAACACCCTGGTCCATGAGAAGTTTGTGATTTCCTAGCAAAGAAATTTGGCTCTTTTCAGAAATGAATTTTTATCCCCCTTGAGTGCTGAATACTTTCTAACAGTCTGGTTAATTTTCCTATTGACTAAAATGCATGCTTCCAGAAAGGAAATGAAATAAACTAATTTTACATAAGAGAGTGAAAATATATCATATAATGAATGCTGTATCAACACAGCTATAACTTCTGTGGCATAATATCACTAACAAAGTTGTGCTTTAGCAACAAGGCAACTCCCTTATTGACTTGCCAGTGTTTACAGATTTGACTCCGCCTATCTATTTGAACAGAAACTTCTAATATTAAGTGTTTATTCAAATTACAAACCCATAAATTTCAACCCTGCATTTCAGAGAGCTGAATTTCATACTGAATGGAATTCATCTCTCTGGTATGAAGAACTCAATATATTCTCTCCACAATAATAATTGAACAGTGAGTCAGAGGATAGAATTTGCATACGGAACATATGTGAATAAATCAGTTTATGATTGAAATTAATTTTAAACTCGATCTTTCAAAAATATACTCGTTTCAGTCTCTTCCAGCATTTCTTGTAGCTAAAATGTGTTCATACTTTATGAACAAACAGCATACAGAAGGCTGTACTTAAGCAAAGTAATTAGCACTTATCCAGCTTCTGTCATGGTTATATTCCCATGTAAAACCTACGTTAACTTGTTGTTGTGGATGATAGCATGAACCAAGAATTGATTTTAAATATATTGAAGGGTTACTGCAGTGGTCCTACCATGCACTCTGTACACAAGAAACTCAGTGTTTAAGTTAGACGTTAAAAACATCGGAGTACACAGTAAGAGGATCTAGTCTCCCTAGACTCTTTCCTGTTTTGTTTCTCTAAAATATTCATGTATTTGTGATTAAGATATTACATTTATTTTCAACGCAGTTTTTCTGTATTTCCCCTGTGATTATCAGTAATAGTCATTAGTTTGGTGATAGCAAAAACATTCCCTTAATTCAATTTTAACTGCATTTTAATATATTTTCTGTTTGTTTATTTACATGGGTTTTCAATTTTAAATATTATAGATGAATAGTACCTATAAAAACAATATATTTAGTTGTCATTTCTTAGTAAATCATTTCTATATTATATTTTTGATAAGCATATATTTGTCTCTCATAAGAGTGCTGTTCTTCAAGCACAAAATGTAGCCTGGAGTATTAAACCAGAGCTGTCATTGACGCAACAGATGGAGTCAGGCGTGATCAAAAGCTCACAGCACTTTTAACGCGGTCAGTGTAAGACAGCTACAGACTGAAGTGATCTTCTTTCCTCTGTAGCCAATTGCACATTACAGCATTATGGATTGTTATGTATCAGATGCAAAATAAAACCAGGTTAGGGTTCTCATTGGCAGACAGCTTGGTCCCAGCTTTTATTGTCTCTTCAGTACCTCCTAGTTAGCTAGTCTTAGTTGTCCTGGAGGTTGACACCTCTCGAACTGCCTATATAGCACAGCAAATTACAGGATTTGGACTTATTTTTTTTTTTTTAAGAAGCAGAGACCTTGCTGCCTTGAGGAACAAAAGACTGGGATCCTCATGAAAACCATTCATTCATCAAACAATACTTAAGTTTTGCACTCTTGAGTGGGGCAGAATTATTTTACTTATCCCAAACTTGTCTCCATGAGCCCTATGCAGACCTAGAACCAGTTTAATACATATGTGCTATGCAATTATCTTGTGCCACCATGAAAGGCAAGCCCTATTTTCCCATCTTGATCCAGAAATGATTCTGTACACCAAACACTTAATCTGTATGCACACTAGGATAATTTTCTCATTTCAAAAACATTTCTACACTCACATTTATAACTATATATTTAAGTGCATAAAGGACTGTGAAGAAAGATCAGGTAAGAATATTCCTATCTTATGGAATTCAGAGTGGTGATTCTGGCCTTGGTTCAGGTCCCCGCCACCGTGGCAGTGAAGTGACTTGGTGGAGGCAGAGGTAGCAGGATGGATGCTTGCTGCATCTGTTCCTTCTGCAGCTGTGGCTACAGAAGTGGTTCTGCCTTCATCATGCCACATCACCGCACTGCTACGCTCAGGACACACCATTCATGAATTCTGCAAACTTACTGTGGAACTATCACTGATGATTTCAAAACTATAGCTCTACCCAAATGTTAAAGTAGGGCCTATTTTTAATCCCCCTAATTCTGTATTCCAGGTTTGATTTATTGCACAGCAAGTCCTGAGATAGGCTGCAAGAACCTTCCTCTGGGTATTTGGAACACCTGACATGTACAAAGCTTGCCCTTAGTCAAATATTATTTGTCTTTTAATTTGCTTCTAGTCTTCACTTAATTTTCAGTCCCTCTTGAAGTTTCTGAACTCTTCTGTCATAGAGATGTAAAGATAGGAATTTATCACTGGATTTCTCTTAAACATAGGGCACTTAAAAAGGGTTAACAGAAGGTATTAATCTTTGAGAAATGGAACCCCAGAGGAAAATGAAGAGCCAGGATAGACACACTGCTTTTATCTTGCTCAAAGTCCTCACCTGGGTGTGTCAGACAATTTGTCGTATTTGCATAACAGAAATGGGAGAGATTCTTAAAAATCAAGCCGTTTATTTCAAGTAGCAAATATAGAAACAATTTAGTTTTGAGAAATATGAACTTAATAGGTACATTTAAAAGTGCTTATGCTTACCGTTGTGCACAAAGAATACTGAACAGAACCTTAGGCTTGCTGATGCTGATAGGAGTTTGCCATAGAATTGAATGGATTGGGATTTCATGTTAGCGCAGTTGTGCCCTAGGTCTTTACAGCAAGGTCTGTGAAGCCTCTGACAATATCATCGAAGATAGTACTTCATGCTCCCCTTATTACCACCTGAGTTGCTTTAAGAGAGGTATGAGCCTCAACCCCACAGGGGTTGAATCAGTGTTCCAGAGCTGAGGTTTGGACATAAGACACACAATTGCCAAACCTTTTCAGCCTTTAAAAACAGTCTACTTGCCCTCTAAAACCCAAGGAAAATGTTACTTCAAGTTGCTGTCTTTTCTGGCATTTGATCAGCTTTGATTTGAAAGCAGACTGTACATTATATTGCAGAATACCACCCGAGATCCTCTGGTTTAAGTCCTGGCTTCCAAAAAGTTCTTTTTTCCCCAATTCTTGCTGCCACTGACACAAGTTTTGCCAGGGGCTATACTGAAGCAGGGTTGGGTCCTCTTGGTTTTGCTCATTTATTTACAGGACGTGTTTTTATACAGTCAGGCAGGGACTGCTAGACATAGCAAAGGAATAGGAGTACAGCAGCTGAAAGGGACAGAAGACTAAGAAAAACACTGTAGCTAGAGAAAGATGGCTAAAGACCAGATATTTATAGACTTGTGTATAGTCTTCTCGGTGTGTTTTTCAATGCAGCACAAGAAGAAACAATTCCTGGCCTCTAAGGCTGCCCTTGAAAGTGGCCAATGAAGATTTAGATACTCCCAGACAGTGTAACGGTTAAACAAAGCAAAATCAGTACTAGCCAACTTAGTGTGTCTTCATGTGCAGTGGGTTTGCACCCGCTTACAAGGACCGTTGTGTGCAGACAACTTTTTCTGGATATAGTGGTACAAATAGAAGAGGTTAGGCTGCAAGCCCTCTCCCACTTGCCTGTCACTGCGAGTCTCCCCTCACGTTCTCTCAGGGAGCTTAGGGGCTGAGGGTAGGAACCTCTCAGGCCGGTCAGAGGACTTCCTCATGGGGCCTCTCTCTGGCTCACTCATGTCAGAATCAGTTAGTCGCCTCTAGGAGGTGGCCTGTGATGGGCATTTATGTCCAAAACATAAAGAGGCAATAACCCTTTCTGAGGCACAGCTCTTTACAAAATCTACATCTGTTCACACACTTAAGCAATTAAAAAGCTGATGAAGTTTCCACCCAGGTATTTTGCAATATACAGGACAGAGTAATGAAGCAGAACTGGATATTCAGTCAGAAGAAAGGCAAGAACCCTGCAAGAACATCTTCCAGGCAGTAAAAATTGAAGTTCATTTCTGCCGTGGCAGAAAACTTTCCAGTTCACAGAATGCTTGGTTCCTACCCAAGCCTAATTACAGAGAATCACAGAATCACAGAATTGTATGGGTTGGAAGGGACCTCAAGAGATCATCGGATCCAACCCCCCTGCCAGAGCAGGTTCCCTAGAGCAGGTTGCCCAGGTAGGCATCCAGATGGGCTTACTCATGTTATCTTTTGCCTTTGTTTTGGTTTCATTTCCTGTTGTTCTTTAAAATGCCCAAATGGGGCAAATATGTTCTTGCTTCGTGCCTTTGAAAGTATACCAGAAACAACCTGACCCAGTATTTTCAAAATCTAAACTCAATTCCTCCTTCCTCACCATCTTATTCACTGCTGTGTCCTGTGATCTCCCTTTTTCACCTGATTTTCCACTGGCATCCTGGTAATGGATTAAGACTTTCATTCTACAGAAACTCATTTCACAGCTGAAGCAACACCCCAGTAAAGTCCCTCTGATAGGCTGGAAAAGGGCTGTCCTTCAGTTAGGAATCCAGATGTGCCACTCCTCTTGACAATGTTTAATTCACGTAACTGTGTTTGATAAGGGAAAGTCAAGTTTCCTTACACAAAATAATACTTTTAGCTCTTTTGTCATTTTTATACAGTCAATAAAGCAGCAACAGGAAAGATAAATGTTGACAAGAGCTAAGTTGCTCCTTACACTTTTAGATTGCCAAATCTAATAACTTCAAATTGCACATAAAGTGACCCTCACATATAAAATTACTCATGTGTGATTACTATTAAGTGTTAAATTGAGATGCAAAGCAGTACTTCATCATCTTTCATCATCAATTCTGTTTCTTTCATTGACCCTAGATTTCAGAGACTGCTTGGAGGAAAGCAGCACGTAGGACAAAGGGCCATACCAAAACAGAATAAAACAATTCAAAAAGAAGTGAGATAAACAGCTGGGTGTTCGTGGCAAAATGATGGGTTAGCCTCACCTCAGTGTACCTTTCATATCTATGCAAGAGTAGGTTAAAAATCTATTGACTTGAGAGGAAAATCTATTGACTTGAGCCAATCCATGTAATGAATGACGGTGTTGTAAAAAGGAGAATGGGAAGGGTATTTCAGGTTAATTTGCCTATTTGAATGGCACAAAAGATGCCATTACTTATCAAAAGTGCCTATCACTTTTAGCTTCTTTGAAGCTCAGAATTGTTTAGTTCTGGATCACAGCTTTTATTAAGTTGAAGGACCATGAATATGTACAGTGCTACAATGATAATCATACCTTTATATCACTTTTACTCTCATATCACATACCTACTGTAGGCTGGCTATAAAAATAAATGAATTTTCTTTTTTTCCCCAACCATTCACACAGTCACATTTTCGTGAAACATCATGTCGTGCTGGTCATGAAAACCAAATATTAAAAATACAGCCCACAGTCACAGGGCATTCCAAGCCTGTTTAAAAATCAATTGCCAATTTGCTTTTAAAATAACACACCACTTAACTCTATATCACGCTAAAGCAATAATTTATTACACTTTAAAGAGATTCTTAGTTTCATGGCCATATAAGTTAATCATTATATTTGGAAGAAATTTGCACATAGTTGCTAGCAAAATTAATTTAATTCACACTGTGAATCTCGGTGATCTGAGACACTTTTACTCTTAGAAAAAACATTCACTACAAAAATTAAGCAGCTCTGCTGTAACTGCTGATTTCACTTTGGCTCTATAAAGATGTAATATCTAGACTCCAGTTAATCGCTTATTTGAGTAACTTATGCTAGTTAGAAATACCAGCACTGAAATCACTTGGTATAAGCACTTCCATCTAAAACAGTGCAGTGCTCCTTCCCCCAGTACAGTCTTGAATAAAACTGCACTAAGTATAGCCTGGTGGATTACCCATATGGAGAAGCCATACAGATTCTAGCTCTGGGGACATGAATTGATTGCTTAGTCCCAGTACCACAGGGTTAGGTGAAATGCTATCACAGTAATTTATCATTAAGAGATATGGTGACGGCTTAGATTAAGAAGATTTGTCTGTCTCTTCTAATTAAGGTTAGGCCCTTAAGAAGCTTTACTATCTCTTGAAGGCACAGAGACTAAAATTAGGACTCTGGTTCTGTTTAAAATGTCACTAGGTTGGTCCATAATGCCAGAGTGACTGCAGCAAGGGATCATTCTTCTAGTGTTGTGATTCCTTGTTTGGAAGCTAGTGAGCCAGGGCAAGACTCTAGAAAGCAAAGCCTAAGCAGTCTATTAATCAGCAACAAGTTGGTCCTGCAGAACACTGTATTGCTCTTGCAGTGACTCCTTGGAGACTGCATAATAAATGGTAAGCTGACAAAAAAATCAGCAGTAAACTCTACTGAGGCAGAGAGCAAAGGGTAGCAGTAAGTGGGCTGTGTACCGAGGGGGAAGAAATGTTTGGGGGAAGATCTGTTTTCAGGCTGTGAGTGAAATCATTTCATGGTGGCACTTTCAAACCTATACTTAACAGTAACATCCTAGGCTCTAGTGTCCTCACTTGGTGGCCTCCAGACAATGTCAAAGAAATAGATGGACCGCTACCAATTTTTCTCATTAGGCCCCTAAATGTACAGCACACAAAAAGCCTACACAACTCACTGTTACAGGATAGTAACAGCAAAAGTATAAATTAATTACAAAAACTTTTAGCAAATTTTAAGCATGGATAAGGTTTTCCTTCCAGATGTGTAGACCTAGAGCAGCTCTGCCTAGATTGGTACACTACAGAAATGTAAAACTGGTGACATGGGAAAATCAGACCCATTTATGAAGAACAAAACCTTCTTCTACAATATTTAGTAGGGTAAATCAGTCTAAGGAAAAGAAGCCTTAAGTCACAAGGCAGTTTCTAGTTGCCCAGAATTAGAAAAATGTTCTTCCAATGGGTAAGACATTAAATTATGATTCACTGCAGGATGCCTTCCTCTAAATGATCTGATGCTGCATTGCAACTGGCACAAAACAGGGAGAGTGTGTGGACCAACATTTTTCTGCAGCATTCCAGGTCTCAACAGGACAGTGTTCTGGGCGCCACTGAACTGCTATCAGCAGCATGCAGAGGGAATTACCTTTTAATTTGGTTCACTGAAACAAAGCCAGTTTTTATGTACACTGGTATGGATGAACTGCAAGTTCAAAGTCTTAAGTATCTGACCAAGAAAATCCCTCATCAATGAATTCAGTAAGAGCCTACAAGCTTTTACTGATCAACCTGCTGAATAAAGAACAGAACACAATTGCTCTGTTGGACTGTGTTTATAAATCCTTTATATTATATTGCATCTCTTTTGCTTTGCCATGCTTTTTCTCTCAGATTATCCCAGTTGTGTATTTATAGAGAAGAGCATCCAATTAAGCAGCAAAATCAATGCCCTTCTTTTCAGATAAGCATTCACAAACTCTGAACAGCATGTATTTATAAAGGATCTCCTGAGTAAATACAATTTGCCCCATACAATGTTGTAAATGGTTTTAATTGAGTAAAAAGGCTGAAAAAGATGACAGGAGGTCACTTAGTTCAGTCTCCTTTATTTACTCTTACTTAAATTAAGACATGGATAAACTATTCCTGCCTTTTGGCAACAAAGAAACAGGGTGGTTCACAAAGGATTTCTTATTATGAGAGAAGGGTACAGCTGTAATCAGTATGGCTTGCTGTGAGCAGTCTACTCCAGCACATCCAAATCTGCTTTCTACTGCAGCAGCCATGAGCAGTTCCTGTGTGACACTGGCCGAGGTCCTGTGGGCAAAAGGAAGCCCTTTGGAAGAAGAAGATATATGGGCACTCTTGTACCTTGCCACAGTGCAGCTTCTGGAAGACCTTCACAAAGGTGAGGTGAAAAAGTGTCTTACTATTAGAAATGCCTTCCAGACTATTTTGGGGTTTTGAGGATTGGTTTGTGGGGTTGTTTTTTTGGTTTTGTGTTTGGTTGGTTCGTTGGTTGGTTGGTTTGATTTGGCTTGTTTGCTTGTTTGAGACAAAAAGCACTAGCAGGAGTAATAGCATACTTCTAGTAACAATGAGAAGACTTTCAGTGCTGCTGGGTTTGCATGCAAACTTCTGTGCCAACATGCAGGCCTTCACACAGTTATTTTTTTTTCCTAAATTACACAGCAATTAATTAATCTAAGTAGAACTATAGATGGTGGAACAGGACAAAGGTGCCCTTCCTAACATCTGAATAACATACACACACAGAAAGGGCAGTGCCAGCTAGGATCACACCCTGCAAGTACTGAGAGAGAGAGAGGAGGACAGGCAAGTTCACATGGCTCCTCAGTCAGCCAGTAAGAGACTTTTAGACAAGTGATGTGTAACTTCTGCTGTAGCTGGAGGGATGAACACTTATTAACAACCAAGTTTTAATGGACTGAACCACTCTAACAGGCTGACTGTATGATCAGTTCTCCATTATCTAGAGTAATCTAGCCAGACAATACAGGCACTAGGAACATGCAAAGGACTGCAGCATGGAGATACCTACCTGGATAAATTCAGCTCAGGTCCATCACTGCTTAACTCTGTGTCAGACACTAAGCTGACCCTATGCTCTCCTGATCTCATTTCAAAAAGAAGTCTGCTGAATTGAGATAATCAGTATGTGTTCCCTGTGCTGCACTTGATAAATTTATGGTATTATGATCAGAAGATGAAAACAAGAAGTCAGGATGCAGAACCAAGCTGGTTTATAGGTCAGGTGCGAGGCTGCTCAATCACGTCTTTAGAGCTCAAGTCCAGAAGTGATGCCAAGTTTGACTCACTCTGAAGCTGAATCCCCAGTGCTCCAGTTTCTTGGAGGGCAGCAAAGGTGAACAGTCCCTGCACAGCGTCAGCCCAGTTAACTCAGGCAGAGCTCTGGCTCCACTTCTCCTAAGTGCAGCTATACTCTGCAACTTCTGGAGTCAGCCTCTTCTGAGGGCTAGTACTGCCGCATCTGTGTGGCACTGTGCTTGGTATGATGAATCCTGCTAGACCTGGTGTTGGCCAGTACCAACTTGCTATAGCAATATTTCAGTGTGTTTGGGCACTGTGGTTAGGCAGGTAAGCTGACTGGTGGGCTGGCCAACATTACAGAAGGCCAGGTAATCTTCATTAAGACTAAAGTACAAGCTGGCTGTTTCTAAAACAAACACATTTCCCAGCATGTGCTGGTTGCATTTGAATACAATACTACAGAAATGGAGAAGGAACAAAGAAAAAAAACTAGCTGATGATTTTAAGACCTTCCTAGCTTAACGTTTTTATCCTTTGTTCCTTTTTTCACAGTGTAAAGATCACCATGCACAAGAATTAAGTTGCCATTTTAAATATGTAACTTTTTAATTGCAAAAATACCAAAACATTTACTGCATGTTTTCAAAATCTTCTCCTATGAAGATCTGAATAGTCCCTATTCTCACTGGCTAGACTGAAGAGACTGGACCAATATAGCTAACTATAAAAAAATTATTCAATTACCTATATTTCCAGGAACAGTCTATCTAAATATTGCCATAGTTAATGCAGCTTTTCCTCTTTCTAAGTAAGCAGGTTGATCTTAGACCTTTTATCATGCGTTTTTAATGAATAGTTTAACCAAATCACTTGGATTCAGTTAACATATCCATGCAAGTGCAGAGTGTTTGCAGAAGACTGCACATCATCCTGCTTCCTTCTGCTTCAGACCAGCGGGACTGTGGTCACTGCAGTGGTTATTTTTAAGGAGAACTCAGCACTTTACAAGAAGGAACCAGTCCATTGCTGAGACACCTTCACATAGATTTTTTAGGGAGCAGCAAGGGACAGGGAGCTCAGAGCCAAGCCTGGTTACAGGGGTGGCAGGGCAGGGGCCATCCCATCCCACAGCCCCCACGTAGGGTGGGCAGGGCAGGCCTGGCGGTGTCCCCTGAGAATGCAGACCAACACACAGCTCAGTGGTGACAAGGCAGGTCTATAAAATATGACAAGATCTTAACCAGAATCTGTGCATGGGATGTGATCCTGCCTTTCCTTAGGCTTCAGAAATCCACGAAAGTCAATACTGTTTTTATGTGTGAAATTCTGAGACAGAAATTAAACCTTTAGTCATCACTAAAATCCAGATCACAAAATCAGCCAGGCATAAAAGAACACGGCTCCACTGACTTCTCAGTATATCTCCAGGAAGCCCCAGTGACGGATTTTGCTATGGGGCTGAGGCCCCAGCGACATGACTTTCTGAGCTCACTGAATTCTGCAAGAACTCCACTATCTTTAACGTTTTTCAGACCCTGCCATCTGTGTGCTTTGTCCATGGTCAGTACTACTGTCTGCTGAAGGAAATTTGTCCTTCCAAAACAATGCATCTCAGACAGAAGCTATCCCTTTCAGCGCACCAGAATTACTTCACAGGCAGAACAAAAACCAGCGCATCGGACTACCAAAGGTGAGGTATATTATAAAATAAATCTTGAGAGTACCTTTTAAAGAAAAGGCTGGGGCTTTACTGAAGCATACCAGGAATCTACTGTCAAAATCCATTTCTAATTACATTAAACAAATCAGGCTACAGTTAGAAAGACTTACATATAAAGACTTGAAAAAGGATTTCCTTTTCTGTTTTGACAGATGTTGGTGTATTCCCTAGGAATGACCCTCTACTGGTCAGCAGACTATCGGGTTCCTCCAAACCAGGCCAGTAACACAGACATTTTTGTTTTCTTGTATTCTGTCTCATCTTGGTAGGTTTACAGATCGAGAGGCATAACATGAAGTCTCAGTAAGAGGGGGCTTCTTGTTTTGGACTACTAAGAAGAACATGGCTAATTGGAATGCTTGTGTCAAGGTCTAGACCTCACCAAAAATAGAGGTTCATCCAAATCAGGAATTCAGTTAGGCCTCTCATCTTTCCTTTCCTCTTTGAAAAGCAGAATTGTTCCTATTAAGATTAATTTTACTTTTCTTTTAAGAGTAAAGATTAGTTATTCAAAGACCATAATAAGAAATTTCCTGACAAGACAGGCAGGGCTAGAAGAAAAGCATCATGTCTGCATGATTCTGGTACTCTGCTTTTTCAAAGAATGGGATGATGGAATACAAGCTAAAGAACTTTGCCCTTATTTCTGGACAAATTCTACCTGCATCTCTGCTCATTGAAACTTTGCATCTCTTGCTGCCCACAATCCTTTCAAAGATTTGTAGCACACATTTTGCTTAATTTCTATATCCATGCTTTGATTACATGCTTTTGACTTGGAAAAATGCTAGCTTTTAGTGTGTATACATGATATAAGCGAAAAGACTCTATAAACCAAATAACTCCTTAAAATTTAAGCATCTGGTCTCTATGGTAACAGCTTTGGCTGGAATAACTCCTCAACTTTTTGAAGCTAATACTACCACATGTCTAGCTTGCATGAATCTTTAAGATGCACAGTCTAATTAGCAAAGCCATGGAACAGACTTTGCTGCCGGCTGTCACCAAGAAGCACCTATGCAGACTGATGATCCTCCTTGTACATGCCTGTTCCCTTCAAGGCTATCCCATATCCCATTAGAGGCTCCATTTAGTGCTGTTTTGCTGCCTGTCCAGAATCGTCCCAAAGCCTAAAGGAAGTCAGTGCCCATTTCTCACCCAGGGTGAAAGGCTTACAGAAGTTCCCAGTCCCAGTTTAGACAGGGCTTCAGACCCCTGTGCGATGCCATTTAACTGTGCCTCCATGTCGAATCAGTCCCTCCAGCTGAGTGACCAACTACACAGTCTCTTGCTGACGCTATGTGAAGATCTGCCACATAAAAGACTTTCTCCTGAATCAATTCTGGAAGCGTGTGAGGCACATCAGAAGGAATCTTCTTCCTTACCAGTAAATTTCTACGTAAAGAAAATGGTCCAGTTTGTGGTGGGAAGTGTCAGTGAGGTAGGTACTACTCTCATACCTAAACATCTCCTTTTCTATGTATACTTGTATGAGTTAAAGAAGTGAGATTTGGCTGTACGCTTCTATGCAGGAAATTGAGTGGGTCTGTGTACTAGCAAATGAGGCGATGAAACCATCCCTCACACCACTCTTACACTCCTGGGAAATGATACAAATCCACCTTTTGCACTTGCAGTATCTTCTTTCCTTAGGTTAATAAATGAAACAACAATAATCTTTACAGAGACTTCATGTCAGCCAAATGAATAGACTTAGCACAAGAGAAAAGATTTTCTCATTGCCACTGCGGCTTCAGACTTTCTTTGTGAAATTCTGAGGAATCACATGCACATCACATTGAGAATTTCATTCATCTTCCCTAGGTGGAGCTGAACATTTACAGTACAATCCAGCCAGACCATCTGAAGCCTTTAATAAGTGAGCACCTGTGTCTTTTTCAAGATCTGAAGTATCAACAAACAATTTTTGTTGACAAGCTGGATGAAACTGAAAGGAAACAGCTTGCAAATATTTTTTTTTCTGTTTTCAACCAGTATTCATTAACATTCTGAGGTGACCTTTCCCTTGTGCTCTCTGTTACTCTGTTCCCCGCTGAGGCAGAACACGTCCCTTCCTAAACACAGCTAGCACGGAAGTGTGGGACCATCAAAAGTCAGTCCTGCTTTGCAAAGGCTGCCTGAGAAGATGAAGCTGCTTACATCACACAAATCAGCAGCCTCTGACAAGCAGAGGGCAAGGATCGCTTCAGTACGAGGGGACAAAGTCCACTTATCACCTGACATTGACTTGCCTTGCCGTTGTCTTCTAGGTAGAACGAGTAGCTGCCGAAGACAGCACAGCCTCTCAGCTTAACAGAAGTCATGTCATAAGGAGAAGACTACATGAAAAAATCCCGGACGCTTCACCACCGTCCTCCCAGATGAATCTTCACCGAGGTAAAGTAAAACTTCTGATCTGAACTGCGCAATAAGGGCACACACAGCCTTTTCTGAGTCTTCCCCAAGCTAGGTGAATTGTTTAATTTCATGTTGTAATGATTATATGTTCTGTTGAATAAGATATTTATTGCTTTACATATAAATGACTTCATAATGGAAAGACTCTGAGGCAAGTCAGCAAGATTTCTGCTCCTTATTTCCTCAAAGGACAATAATCTGAAGTATGTGAAGCAATGATAACAAATCAGCTTGCACATGTTTGACTCTTAAAGCCGTTTGCATAAGAACTGTGCATATAGAACAAAACTGCTTTCAGCACTGCTGTTATACTCTGTACACTCCAGTGGATTTTCAAAGATAAAGAGTGGGGTTCTGTGAAGTGGCCATTGAAGACTATATATTCACCCTTCCCATTTGATTACTCAAGCAACGATTTGTTGTTTCTTTTTGACATTTAGTTCCATTTCTGTATTCAAAATATGTTTTACAAATGTGCACATGGATTGCTGTAGTGATTTCAAGACACAAGGCCAAATCCTGCTTACTGTATAAATAAACCCGCATACACTGATTTCACATTTCATTTGATTAAAATCAAGGTTTTGTCAACCCTCAGAGTAATTCTCTAACTGTAAATAAATATGGACTTCAGGTCCAGATAAATTCTTCTTTTCTAGATCTCTAGATTGTGTTGTTCATTTCAACTCATTTCTCTGGGGTTTGGGTAAGGGATGGGTTGGACTTTGGCTCAAGTTAGGTAGACTTTTTTTTGGAGGCTCAGCATTAGGCATATGAACAATCCAATCCCTGTTCAGCAAATCAAATGTATGTTCCACTAACTTTATCTAGAATTACACACTTGCTTAAATATTTTTGGAACTTTTCTATGACGTATTGGTCATAAAAAAAGGAGATTCTTCTGAAAACACACAAAGCACCCCTCAAATCATAGTGGCTTAGTCACTGATTCAGAAGCAGAGTTTATAGGTTCACACTTGCATAAGCAGGTGAAAACTCTACTGCTGCCAAAAGGGTTGGTCCCATCTTCAACTGCCTATTAACCTCAAATTCCTGCCATTCCCCTTCTACTGTGACTGTTTCAGTAATTGTGTATTTGTGGTGAGATCTGTTTGCTAAAGTTGGGTCACGTCTTACATTTGCTTAAGGGTTTGAATGAATTGGTATATCAGTTGCATTGAGAATATGCGAGCCACACATTTCAAGTCAGCATAACATCTTTACCCTTGCCTTGCCTTACCTTGCCTTGCCTTGCCTTTCCCTAAAAATGACTATTTTCAGAGTAGTCATATGTACTTCCTCATTATGTAGGATTACCCCTTAATGGAATTTCTGCAGACGACTCTGGAAGTGAGTAGTGCCTGGGCACTAGCCCACAGAAAAAGTAGTTTATAGCTGAAGGTTTTGGGCCTCCAAATATAAGGAAGGAGAACGTCTTTCTAGGCTATCAGCACTTTGCAACCTTTCAGTTAAGCATGCAGCATACAATTAATATATTCGATTTGTTTTATTTGGAATGGTCGAGGAGAACTATGAGAACTATTTTGGGACAGAATAAAATTATGGAAGGCCAGAGGTAGAAGAATGAAGTTACCAAGCTCCCTTCAGTTCTTAAGGAACCAAAGTCAGGATTAGAAGACAGACAGACATGAGCTATATGAAAGTTAGTTGAGCCAAATGTTATTTAAGCTATCACACAGATACAATGATTTATAATTAAAGCCTGTGATTCATCATATTTTCTTTCTGTTTCCAGACAATGGGTCCAGATTAATGAATTATAGCCAGTCAGCAGAAGATTACAGACAACTGTCTGTGGACTACAGTGACTCTAACAGTATTTCAGAAAGTACATCTTTGATACTGTCTAACCGAGGACACAGGAAAGGTAAGATTTTCCTGAAAGATTATGGTTATAAATTATGTAATCTGCTTTTTTTGTTCCCTGAAATGTGAACTACCCGTGCACAGCCAGGTGATAGGTACTCCCATGCACTCGTGGTTACGTGACTAGGGAGGTACATTTGACCAAGCTGCAGAGAGAGATCTTTTATGCTGGCTTCCTTTTTCCCTGTGCCCTACTGTGAGGCCTACCAGGCAGCACCATCGTATATTTCTTCATGCCCCCTTTGCCAGATGAAGCTGTTCAGCAGATCACAGAACCTGACAGCATGTTTCTGCCACATGGTGTCCTGAAACAGATGAGAAGCCATGCAGCTACCCCACATATACAGCAATGTCAAGATGGCAGCACCAAAATCAGCTGAATCTGTGAACAATACCTGACACTAATGGTGGGGATTAATGTTTCTTCGAGCACATTTAGAAACAAAGGGACTAATGCTGAAATCTAAAGAAAAAGAAAAAGAAAGAAAGAAAGAAAGAAAGAAAGAAAGAAAGAAAGAAAGAAAGAAAGAAAGAAAGAAAGAAAGAAAGAAAGAAAGAAAGAAAGAAAGAAAAAAAGAAAGAAAGAAAGAAAGAAAGAAAGAAAGAAAGAAAGAAAGAAACCACTCCTTGTTTTGTTTTCATTTTGTCCTAAAGCCATTGTGTATTTCCTGCTCTGTGTGTTTTCATCATGCTAAGTGCCAGGTTGCTACGCTGCACTTTTCCTGCCTTACTTTGCCTGGAGATATCAGGATTGGAACTTTAGCTCCATTTTCAATCTTTTTGTGGCAGGAACAGCATGAATGAAGCTGCTAGGCAAAGGATCCATTCAGTGAAGACACTGTGGTAGACATCAGTCAGGATCCTTCCCAAATGGCTTAAATCACAGTGTAGGGAGAAACTCTAACACAAGGAAAGGTATTCAGCAGGAAGGGGAGGACTCCTGTGCATGTGTACCTTCATATTTAAATTGGAATCTGAGCTGGGGATGCCTAGACAGGATGTTTACACTGCCCAAAAGCAAAAAGCTCCTGTTACCCAAATGTCCTCAACATCTCCTAAAAGCAAGCTTATCATGCCAGCTCCTCATTCTCAATTCCTGCCCATTGCTATTCTCCCATTCCATGTCCCATCTCCTTTTGACCTTTTTTCCCATCCTAGGGTCCATTCTGAGCTTCCAGACCTGGAGCTGAAAGCTTGCTTCCTTAATCTGTAGTTTACTTCCTCCCTCTATGAGCCTCCATGAGAAACAAAGTCCTTTCTCCTGCTGTGGCAGGGATTCAGATGTGCTCTGTAAGCGCATGTGTTCCTTTTATCCCAGAAATTTCTTCCCTTAGGCAATAAACCTAACATCCACCACATCAGTTATCTGCAACAAGGTATGCACACCAAGTGGTTAGTTCAGTGATGCCATAAATAACAGATAACTGCTGAGTTTTGCTTGCTTTTTCTCACTAGGGAGCATTAATTTTGGTTTCTGATATCCAGGTGCTGATTATCATGAAATCCGTAGGATCACATTACCCACTGTCTTTCAAATTTGACAGGTTTAAAATATACTAGGCAAAAAGGAAAGGCATAGAGTATGATCTCAAAGGACTAATTTCCTTAGGAAACATGGCAAAAAAAATAAATGGGTGCATACTGCTTCATCAAAAGTCTGCCAAGAGATATTTCACAGAGAAAAAGAGAATATATCATGGGAAAAAAAAAAGAGAGAGAGAGAAAAACACACACACACAAAAACAAACAAACAAACAAAAAAGCACACCACATGTAGAGTAGCCTCTCACCCCTCAGTCCTAAGGATGAGTAAGGTGGGGGTACTCATACAGCTGTTGTTGATATTGTCTTCCTGTGGAAGGTGCCACTTTGTTGAAGCTCCAGCATTACAATCAATATTGCAGCAATAAAGACCTGTAAGATTCTGCAGCTGCTCCTTATGTAACTCACATGTGTCAGCCACACACCAAGTGGCACATAGAGAAGGCAGACTTGGAAGACTGTTTTGAAAGTCCAGCTGTTGGTACTCAATATGTTATAAGACAAAACTCTAAAAATACAGGAATAAAAACAGAATGTGAGAGCTTGTTTGCCACAGATGTTCTTGCATGAGATAATGTATAAGAAAAATGCATTTTTCCCCTAAAAGAAACATTATCTTACAGCAGAGCACCATTATCAAGAGAGATCACTATCTCTATCCAAATTGGACTTTAGAAGCTCACTTTATATATAACAAATTAATCATCTACAAGATCAGCTTCTTTGAGGGCCACATGTTAACCCTAAACAGCAGGAATGTGTTGGATTTGTGATCAAAGCATGGCAGTCTGGCCACTGGAACCAGCCAACTTGCCCCACTGCCATAACAGCTGAGACTGTTACTAAGAGGAATTTTATGCACTTGTCCAAATATATATATGCAAACGTGAAAACTACAGTGTGAGCAGAAAATTTTGTAGATCCTTCTCATGAAAAAGCATGTAGCTTCAGAACACAGGACTGTATCTTAGTTTTTGTAACTAGATTGAAGTATTTGGTTTATCTCACATCTCACATTATGTCACTACAATCTGCAGCCTGAAAAATCATGTTTATGCATATTTTAGCAATGTGATTAGATTTTGTCGGTTTTTACTTGCAATTGGTGGTTGGTACACTGGAATTTAATACCATGTTTTTGTGTTGGAATTCCAAGTGAGTTCTCATGCTGCAGTTCATGAATATTTTATCTGGAAGAACAGCTGACTTATCATAGCCCAACTTATTACCTCTATTATTCTGTGTATGTAATAGTTTGATAAGCAATTCTTTAAATCAGATCAATGAAATGATCCAAGTGGAGACAAATTTAACATTACCACTCTTCTTTGGAGGATTTAAAACAACTTTGATTTAAAAAAAAATGTTCATAGAACTACCACTTGTATAACCATTTCTGGACCTACCTCTAAATTTCAGTTTTCATATATTTGGACATAGCAATGCTGATCCTTTCTCTAGCAGCAGAGCTGACTGAAGGTGAAATTTTTTTTTGTCTCCAAACTGAAATTTTATTTGACTCCAAAACTATCCTATCCCCACCAGATATCTGTGATGTAAAAACATTCACAATATACTTACTGTAGGAAATAACCAGTGGAATATTTACAAATAGTTTTAATTTTAGTGTTTTTATATCCTGCTCTGATTAAACCAGATAAGTTTCATGGTTTATTTCCCCTGATTTTATACCTGGAAACAGAACAAGGAATAATAAGGATAATTGCTGAAGAGCAAAAACTGTTTCACAAGTTACCCACAAACACATGGAAATAACTGACACTCTATGTACTCAGCTATTTTCCAAATGACATTCATATGGACGGTTACAAGAAGAAGTAATAACAACTACAGAACTGGAAATACTGCTGGTGTAGTATTCACTTAGCCTCATCAAACGGTCATTTATAATGCCCAAGCAAGGACACGAGGGGAAGTGGCCAGTCTGAATTTCCTCCTTGTTCTAATTGTCCCACGAGTGCTACTACAATTGCTTCAACTGTGAAATTTCCTTCATTCATTCCAGGGAGAGTTACACAGACACACAGGTCATGGGACCCCACCCTTAGTGAATCAAGGACACAAAGCAGCTACAAGCTCTTCATAAACAGGTAATCGAAACTCCTATTCTGAAATGATAGAGGCTGTTTTATTACCAAATGAAGTAGAGAGCTAGTGTGGCAACATCATTACTGGAAAATGCCTGGATTAGCATCTGAACCTGCTACGATACTAAATACTGTTTATGTAGAATTAAAGTGCACCTAGACTGAGTTGTCTCTGAGCAAAACTGTCCAAATGCTTTACTGAAATGCAGCTTGGGCCCTGAATGATCCATACAAAACAAGCACACTGAAGTTTTCCACCTTCCCTCTTCACTGCTGTGTCCTGCCAGATGTTACTGGCCTCTCAGAACAGCTGGCACAGCTACTACACAGCTGCCCTACTGTGTTTCAGTCCAACTCAGCATGGAAAGGAGAAACCTGACACAATTTCCACAGATGAGCAGTGATAAGAAGGTATGAACAGTCACTGCTTTCACTAGCAAGGCATTTTGTGAAGTCCTATTTGCCCACATTCAGATTCGGGGTCGGTGTCTTGCCTTGCTCTCACATTGGCAGAGGCCTGATGTGTTCTGGAGTGGTTATGATAGACCATGTATGTACATGACCCATAGTTTTCAGTAGAATATTTGCTTTTCCGTCTCAGTTCTTAGATGGATTTGCCTTATTTGTCTGAATCGTCCCCAGCCCTGCACGAGCACTTTACTGAAGAGTTACAGGTAACCCAGGGACACAAGAAGTAAAGACCTCTGCTCTGTCTTGAGGATTAGCCTCATTTCAGCCTTGGAAATATAACAATAGCCTTGTTATTGGCAAGCTTAACATAGCTTGCCTTAACACAGGCAAATTCAGCTGAGAACTGTACAACTGATTCTACCCTCTTTTCAAAGCCAGCTAAATACCACTGCTGTTAAACAAGAGTTTTCTAGACTAGGTGTTAGCATAGTGCAGCTGCAATCATGACTTGCCAAATGAAGTAGTGATGCAGGTGCTGTTAGCCTCTAGGCATCACAAAGACCAGAATCCCATAGTTAAGCACCATGTAATCCCTACAGACATCCCATTTAAATTGAGTTCTTGACCCAGTTAAGCAGGAGTTTCTTCTTTTAACCATGACACGAGTAATTCAGGCCCACAGGAAATGCTCCATCTAGATCAATTCCCAATTAAATGTATCCCAAATAAACAAATTGAACTTCCTGATAAACCAGCCACGATAATCTGATCTATGTGAGATAACCCACTATACCTCTAAACCTGCAGTAAGAAAGAACTGCAGCAGGTTGCAGGGTAGTAGCAGCTTTTGTGAAGAAAAAACTGTTTAGCTACGCACACACTTATGTATGTTTGTATACAGACATCTATATATGCATCACACACCTGGCAATGGTATCAGTAACAGCAGGTTTATTTACTGAGTCTTTTTGGAGCAACTGTCATGCCTCTGACTACCAACCTGGGTGTCAGCTTGACATCCTTGAGATAAAATTGTGCTGCCAAGAAAACGTTCCCCTCCTCTGATGAAAGATGAACTCTCTTCTCCAAATTTCCAGCTAGCTGTTTCCCATAAAACTTCAGAGACTGTAAGCCCCACTTTTAGCTGTAAGGATCTGCAATTGAATTTCTACCAAGGTCACCACTCTATTTTAAGTACTAGGACAACAGTGGAGTTGAAGTAATTAGTTTGAAAACCACCAGCTTCCCACAAAGGAGGCCAGACAGCACAAGACTTAGTGATGGGTTTACTACCTGTAAAGCTTACTCATATCATCATGCTCAGTTCTGTAAGCAGCCCAATTGACATAATTTACATCTCTTAGTTCTAGAGTTAAGCTTGCAAGTGTATGCAGGGCTATGGCCTTTACACAAAGAAGCCTCAGCTGCCAAGTGTGGCACCTTGCAGGAAGAGTAACAGGAAGTGTTTGCCACAGGGAAAGAAGTCTTCTTAATATATCTCTTGGGTTTTGAGCTAATAGCATTTTTATACCCACAAAAATCACTTCAGGTCCTTTTTAGTCATATTTTGTAGTCAAATGTTGATCTTTCCAAGGCTGCATAGATTGAAACAATAATACCTACATATCTTTATAGGCTGAGGAATACAAACTACTCTGGTCACTTTGTTAAAAAGCTTTTGAAACTCTCTGAACAGTTCTCTGAAGCAACTCCACAACATGCACAACAAAAGGATAAAATTCCCATTCCGGAAAAATTCTGAATAATGTAACAATAAATGTTATGGTTTTCTGAAGCTTTTTTATTTGTTTGTTTCAGAAAATAATAAATGAGAAATTGATTTCATCCTGTAGATTTCTCAGAAAGGCATGGGGCTAAATGCTTCTGCCTGCTGGCTTCATCAGACCTAAGCCAGCTAGATCTGGCTCGCCAAATGAAAAAAAGAAAAAAAAAAAAAAAGAAAAAAGGAATGTTACTGAATTAAAGCATAATTTTGATTTATTTATAAAGGGCATCAGTAATATTACCTCTGCTAATTTCTTTTTCTGTAAAGATAAAACCATGTAACAGCTTGTAACTGACATTGTCCTGGATTTCATAAGATTTTGCCAGTCAATGTACCTTAAGTTCTTTCTCCTCAGTCTGTGTAGTTTTGTTGTATGCTGGATATCTTGCTTACTATGACATCTCCTTTGAAGGTCTGTCAGTGCTGTAGAAGAAATCCCTGGTGGAGCTCACAAGAACAGCAGGCACAATCTGCTGAGTTTAGGTTCCACCTTCTCCGTGTCTACAAAGGATTACACAGCAGCTGCTGCGTCACAGAAATGTTTGTTCCAAAGGAAGGAAAAGGTGACTAATGAAAAATGTATACACTGATCTGAAAATATAAATATCGCTAAAGAGAAACCTCTCATCCAATTGTCATTTGCTTATGATTTGCATATTAACTACTGCGTCACCTCATTAGATGAGTCTCCTAAACTGAGAGTGCAAATTAGCGTGATCCACTTGTGGTAACTCAGAACTGAAGACATTGAAAGGTCTCGTACATAAAGACTAAGCACAAGCTTAGAAATGAACCCTCTCTGACCTACATGTGTGATTTCTGCAAGCATCAAACACCATATGGAGTGTTTTCATCAACCACCTTGACAGGAGCTTCAGCACAGCAAAAAAAAGATTTTTAGAGAGCTCAAAAGGACTCAGATGTGTTCTACAGGGTATGCTTGGAAAGAAAGCACAGGCTAACAGTGAGTGTGCCAAACATATAGTTCACCTAAGGGCCTACTTCTGTTTGCTGTCTGGTTATAGGGCATTTTTGTGATTTTATTCTCTGTTAAATGGGAAGAAAAATGCTTCTTTGGCTCTGGCTTGGGTAAGCTTACAGTTGATTCACTTTAGTTCCAGTCTGTGCCACAAAGTTTTATTGTCATACTCATCCATACATTTATATTTTCTACTTTCTCTGACAAGAAAGCCTACTCCTTTTAGGCTAAGTGACTGCTCTCATAATGATGAGAAAAATTAAAAAACGAAGTAAAGGTCTTCATGAGTGCATGCATTCCTCTCCCCAACTCCCTCCCTCATAATCAGGCTGATGTAACCCAGAAGATATGTCTGAAAACAGCGTAGAGTCGAGTCATTCAAAAAAATGAAAGTCATACACAATACAAACATAAGTATTGATACAGAAGATACACAAGGAGCACTTAGAATGCAGGCTCTGGTCTGGAACAGGCTAAAATTATGAAGTTATTGTAAAAGAGACATATGGTCTAAAGGACTTTTACATATTGGGTTTTTTTCAGGTTCATCTATGCTTTCAGATCCTTGAAGCAGAAAAAAATGACTAAATGTCTGCAAGTGGTAAAATGTGAATCCTTCCACTCTCCATGATGTAGTTCTTTGACCCATTTAGATCTTTCTTCTTTTTTTTTTTTTAATAGAAAATTTATGGTTTGTTTCATAATACAAGTATTGTCTTGTCAAGAGACAATGCAGTTTTCTACCATGAATACAGAGGGACTGTCAGTAAGAAGTTAAAGTCACAATGGTCAGATTATATGGGGGTGTAAAGGTTTGCAGAGGGAAGGGCTATGGCCTTTGAGCCTTTTTATCATTCCCTGTTTTTATTACATACAAAATATCTGATTTGTTGTACTCTGTCCTGCAACTGTCAGAGCCTGGTGTTTAAATTATTACTGCTCAAAATAGTAAGTTCTTTGTATTGTGTCCTCCTGACATTTCTAGCTCATGCTTCTTTGAGAAGGTCTAGCTAAGATAGCCTTAAATCATTTTGTATTCACTGACATTTAGCAACTCTTTTACTTGACAAAATACCAGCAACTGGCCACAAAATCAGTGTTCATCATGTTGGTGAATTTAAAAATGTTTCCTCTCCTTAATGTCTACACCTAATAATTGGCTGATGCCTTGAGGCTGATGCCTTGCAACCTGAAAAGGAAGCCAGTGTAGTTTAGCATTTAGACCCCAGGATGCTTCTCTGTTCACAGCTCTGTCACTGATTCACTGTGGTATACCCAGGTGGGGGAGCTGCACAATGTGCACATCAAACTATCTCTCGGCTGGGCAGCTATACATTATACAGTGTAGAACCAAAGCCAGCAAGTAACGGTGAAAGGCATACTAGGTCTTCTCCAAAATATCAGGGAAGCTGTGAAATATCAACACTTCTAAAAGCAAATCAGTGGTATTCCCTTAAATGGTTCTTAAAACTTGTCAAACTGTTTGTGCTGAAAGTTACAAAAAATTTAAGCTTGAAAAGGATCATTCTGTGCATTTGTTGAAGTCACAATGCAAAAGCAAAAGTCACAAAGCAAAAGAATGCAAGTTCTGCTAATAAGAAATATATTACATGGAACAAAGCAGCTCTGCATTTTAGACTGGTTCCCCATAGCAGTTAGGCTTATGAAATCCCAGTGGTGTGTATGTTTCTGCGTACATGTCTGTGACTGCCAGAGTAACTCTGGAATCAAATGTTTTTTTCAGCCACATTTGACACAGGAAACAAGAAGAAACTATGTTTCTGTGAATGTCATGAAAATAGGTGCTTTGCAAAGGAAATGGATCTTGGTTAACCGCCTATACAGAAGAAAAGACTTCACCATGAGCTCACCCCTAATTAGACCCGAAAGAGCCCACACAGGAGAGTCCCCAAAGAGAAGTCTTTAATTAGCATTTGCACCTTATTAGATAATGAAGTCAGTTAGCTACAGCACACAGATCAACAGAACTGGGTTCCATTGGTACCAGTGTTAGGGATCTTTGTTACATTAAGGAGACATTTACTAAATTTCTAAATTGCCTCCTTACAGTTTTCAGGTCCAGAATTTATTATTCTGTCTAGTGAACCACCAGTGACCTTACAGCTGCCTGGATCAATTGTGGTAAGTATGAACATTAAGAATTTAGAACTAATCGAGTCACCTTTGAGTTGGGGCTTTTTCTAAGTTGCATCTGAGTCCCAGCCCAGTACTGTTGTCATGTCCTCTCCCCAAACCAAGTTAGAGTTCCTGCAGACGTACTGGGACTTGGAAGGAGGCCATTTAATTCTCAGTGCAACACAGATATCTCTGTTGCTGAGACTGTTGCGAAAATAGCTGAATTCATCTTTCTCAGCTAAGAAGGCTAATTTTAGTGCAAGACTTTTGAGACTAAAAGTATACAGCAAATAAGGAATGTGACATCCAGTGCCAATATACTGGACTTCTCCAGTTTGCAGGCACACCCTTTATCTTTCATTAAGATAAGGTAAAAGGCTGATAGCATACAGCAGTAAATACTAGGGTAAAAAAGTATCTGGAATTACCCTCAAATCTAGAATAGCCCTGGTGACTGTAGAATCTGTGTATGATCAGCTGTTTTGTGAGGATTCCCTGTTTGGTTGTTTTTTTCCCTTTTGTTGTTATTTTGATCTGGATTTGGTTGTTTGTTTTTTTGTTTTGTTTTGTTTTTTAATTGGATACATTTGGGATATTGTTTAATGTCAAAGAAGGCAGGGAGGATGCGTTGTGACCAATTCCATCAAATCGTGTAGTGACAGGAGACTAGTAAAAAAGTACAAAAGTGCAGTGGATCTTGTATTGCTTGTACTTGGCACTCATTCTTCACTCTTTGTTACATGTTCTTAGACTAAAAAAGGAAAATCCTATTTGTCCCAAAGGGATCTCAATGTGATTCTACTCAACGGGCAGTGCCTTGAGGTGCAATGTGACATCAAGTCCAAGGCAAGAGATGTTTTCAATACTGTGGTAGCATACGCAAACTTGGTGGAACATTTCTACTTCGGCTTGGCTTACCTGAAAGGTACTGAGACACAGCTAACTATGGTACCAGTTCTCTCCTGACAGTGCCTTTGTAGTCCCTTCTTTAATGAATTGCAGCAAAATCCTTTAAGATCCTCAGACGAAAGCAGATCCAAAGCTTAAGTAAATTAAGGAATGTTGGTTTAAACTGTACTGCACTGATGTAAAGCATGTCTACCCCAGGACTGTGCATCAGCACAGCCATACAGATACTGGCTGGTATTCCCATGCAGAAAAGGCCCTGGCCCAGCCTTGCACTGGAACGATGCTGAGCCACGTTCCCCCAGCAGAATTCCAGGAAGCACTGTACTGCCTAAGGCTGACTGTCACTGCTCCTAGGTGTACGTTGGGGTACAGGCTCAGGTATTTCACATATAAAATCCACATCTTCCTAGCCCACTTATGCTGGGAAACACTGCTGAGGTACTAGGAAGAAGAATACATTGTATGAAGGGCACAGGGATTACAACGGGGCACAGAACCTAAATACCGAGCAAGATGCAAGTCCCATAAATTCTTGAACGATTCCAAAGATACCACGCCAATCCAGCATCTAACAGTTGTAATCCCAAATTACATATTAAATGTTATCCTAACTTCTCTGACAAAGCAGCAATAAGGTAACCATGACACAGAGAAGTAGATCTCGACTGACATCCATGATCCTTTTTCTTTTTTTTTTTTTTTAATTGCTAGTGATGCACTGAACAATCTGCACTGAGCAGAATTTTGGGCTACTGAAGCTATTTTGGGCTCCAGACTTACCACAGAACCCCAAATTCTCATTTCAGGTAAAGAGTTTTTCTTTTTGGATGACGATACCAAGCTCTACAAAGTGGCTCCAGAAGGCTGGAATGACCAACCCAAGAAGAAAACCTCCATCATTAACTTCACCCTCTTTTTGAGGATAAAATTCTTTGTCAGCCACTTTAATATCATCCAGTAAGTGCATGGTTCTGCTGACTGCTGGTAAAACAGTAGCATTTAGGCTGAGTGTTCAAAGCTCATTCTGTGTTCGTATTCCCTTCTGTGTTCCAGGCACGGCTTGACAAGACATCAGTTTTACCTGCAGCTTCGTAAAGATATTTTGGAGGAGCGATTATATTGCAGTGATGAGACTGCCCTGAAACTCGGCGCTTTGGCCTTACAGGCAGAGCTTGGCAATTATGCTTCTGAGGTGTGGATAAATAGTACAATATTTCTCAGAGGTTTCTGTCAACAGCTTTTACAGCTTTTGCTTGTCACATACTTAAAAGATGAAATGTGAATAGCATGTAATTTCAGCTAAGCCCTTCAGTAATCACATTTCAGATTTAGTTTAAATAATTACAAAATTTGTCTGATTAAGCAATGGTAGTGAGCCAGATGAATTTGGCAGGAAAGATGGCAGAATGATGAAAGACTCTTGGTCCTTCGTAATTAGCAACATAGCCAAGAAACTCCAGAAAATCTGTAGAAAATTTCCAGCATGGGCACAGCTTGGATGTACAGAGGGGCTTAAAGAGATTAGAAAGCAAGGAAGAGAAAAATAAATAAACACTCCAGATTTCACAGAGATTTTGTGTGTAGGCTCAGATCCACAAGCTGCAAAGACAGGAAAGTTGCTGATCGAATATCTGAACTAGTTCTTGTAGTTTCAAAGCATACAGAAAATATCCATTTAAGTTCTCTGCCATATCTTCAGTTATATAAATCGGTGTAGCTCTGTTAATTAACTCTGAGTGGTCTGATCCATCTGGTCTGATCCAGCTTTGCACTGGTTCTTGCTGATGCAGCTGTGGCTGTCAGCTCTAAGTGCATGACTGCAGCATGCCCATAGGCTCACCTCTGCACGGTGCAGTGTGTGCTTTGAGCACCTTGCTGAGCACAGGTGCAGGAGGCACAGCTGTCAGGATGTTATCTGCTGTTCCCTATCTCCTTATAGGAAATGGCAGCAGGATGACTTCAGTGTATGGGTCACTGAAAATGGAAATGCACCAAATAAGAAAAGTGAAGACAGAACAAAAGGCTCCTCTCTCTTTGTCTTTTCATTTTTTCCCCCCAAAGGTACATGGAAAGAGCTATTTTCGTGTTGAAGACTACATTCCAGCAAGCCGAATAGAGAAAATGACCCTGGCCTATGTACAGCGAGAGCTTGCTAAACTACACCGTATGAATCGCTCCCTATTTGAGGACGAAGCTGAACTAGAATTTTTGAAGGTAACTTGCCACACGCCAAACAGTATTTATCTGTTTAGTTTATGGTAGCAAATCCTTTTCTATTTACCATTGTCAATCATTTCCTTCTTGTCTGATACTGAGGATTTGAGATGTGGTGAACAAATCTGAATATTCAAAACAAAACTCACATTTTCATTCTGACGTAGATACTGTCACCATAAATAAAGGCTTCTTTCATTGACAGTTTATAAAGGGTTAATGTACATTTCAGAATATTTTCAACATCCTAAGGGTTGATGCAGGTTTCCAGCATGTTATGACCATGTCGTCTGGGTTTTACGTGATTATAAATACAGCTATTGACTGTATTACAGATGACTGTAAAGCATGGGAATAAGCACTTCCTTGCCTTCTGGAACTACAGCAGATGTTCAGACATTTTCTAAAGCAGTGAATGGCTGTTTAAAAGTATCTATGAGCCCTGGAAGTGAGGAAGGAGTTAGATGAAGTATTTTCTCACATGACTATTTCTCTAGGGTGTTAGGATGATGTGGGATTTAATTTTTTTCTTAATGTCCCCTTCTCTTCAAACTTCTCTGCTTTCCATCAAATGAAAAATATCAGGAATTAGATAATGAATAAATAACAGCCATTTTGCTGCAGTGCCTTATGCTTTTATTTATAGCATCATTTTAGTTCAGTTGCTGTTCAATTATGTTAGTTTATCATCTAATACTGTCAGTGGAATTGAAGAAATAGATTGAAGCTTAGCCTTAATGACAGTCCCATCATGCGTGGCAAATCCAGTGAAGAAAAGCAGCTTTGTTAGTATCTGTTTCAATGAATAAGTCTGTAGAAGGAGCCAACACATCATACACATTGAGAAAGATAGCCCCCATGGCAAGAACAAGCAAATTCCAAATATAAAAGGGATTAAAAATTAAAACAAAGATTCAGCTAGTGATTATGGACGCCCCAATTTTCAAGCCCTGAACATTTGTGCTCTGGATTCTTTCTGAAAAATAGATCTTTTTAAAGTGTTTTATTTTGGCTACTGAAAAATTCTATTCATGGTTGAAAAGATACTTGGAAATTCTACATGAGCTTCCCAGAAAAAAGTGTATGACAATAAACTCACATTGATCTACACATTACAAAAGAGGCCAGAAAGTCATCCTCACATGCTGTAGTTCTGTAAAGGGTCTCAGTCCCATTTTAACATTATGTGGCCAAGTGTAGGAGGTAGAAAGACAAGCAACAACATCTAGAAGTGCTGTGTGTGGTTCCTCAGAGTGTCCTCTGCACACTGACCAGAAGCTGGCTCCTCAGTCCCTTGAAGTATAATCCTACTTAACTTTTCTCCCAGCCAGGAGCACCATGCAAGAAAGAAGCCATGCTGAAGGTCTGTTATAAAGTCTGTCATTGAAGGAAATTGTGGGGCAGTAAAATTCCCTCAGAAGTCACCACCATATCTGTATGAGTTACCTTAAGGTACAACTTAGCAAACCCTGTAACTTAAGATTCTTGGCAATGGAAGGTTATAACGTCTGGTTCCAAAATATGACAGCAATGAAGGAATGAACATATGTATTTGAGTGACTTTGCTGACGGCTCGGAGCTGTGGTATCGCTGCAGTTAAGATTTCAAGTTGTTCATCACTGTTGCAGAAAGGAAACTGCACAAACCTGTAACAATGCCAGAGCAGCCCTGGCACCAAAGTATGAGTGGTTTTACTAAGATCAGCATATCTGCTGTACTTTGTGGTTTCTGGGTTTGCTCAGGGAAACAAAGGCATAGTAAAGAGAACGGAAAGAATCTATGTTTAACAGCAGTTGAACAGCATTCATCTTGCATGGATTTCTATTCAGGAGTCCACACAAGAGCTAAGTAGCTGTAATACTGAGCACCTCAACACCACTGTAATGTTTAGATTATTGTACAGGAAGCTAAATAATCTTCTTACCTTTTCAAATGAGGTTTGTGGTAAAGTGTTATTTCAATTTTAGCATGGAAAATGTATCTGCTATGACATACCGAAATCAGGTGATGACTCTGTGATGCAGTAGGTATGAAAATTTGGTAAGGGTTTCCAAGGATTTCTTAATTAAGTGAAAGAATATTCTGTAAAGGCACTCTAAACCATTTTCCTTCCCACCTACCTATCTTTTTTCCCCATGACTCTTTTTGAAAAATGCATAAGTGCTTTTTTTTTTTTTTAAGGTGACTCAGCAGCTTCCTGAATATGGAGTGCTATTCTATCGTGTGTCCCAAGAGAAGAAAGGAGCAGGAGGGGATATCATCCTGGGAATCTGTGCCAAAGGCATCATTGTATATGAGGTCAAAAATCACACACGAATTGCCAGTTTAAGATTCCAGTGGCGTGAAACAGAAAGAATTTCAGCTCATGTGAGTTTCAACTGAGTAAGCCTCTTCACTCTACTATTTTACTCCCCTTCTGCCTGTCACTCTGATAAATTTCTTGCATTCAGAGGCAGGATAAGACTCATTCTGTACAGACATGCCCTTTTTGAATCCAGTTGAAATCAAAGCAGGATCTGGATGTGGATCTCAGGATAGCCAACTCTTAGTGAGGTTTTGTTCTGGCTTTTTTTCTTTTTGCCAAGACTGAAGTCAATTACTACAAAACTGAATAAGCTGGTGTTGACTACTACAGGAATGACGTCAAACCTCTTTATAGCATATTCCTTATTCATTCCTCTATCATCTTTATTTCTCTCTCTCTTTTCTTTGATTTTCCTTTCTACATCAGGTCACAGGATCATGCCTTCCTCTTTCCACACCTCACTTTTGCATCCTCATTTCTTACAGAATCACAGAATCGTCTAGGTTGGAAGAGACCTCCAAGATCACCTAGTCCAACCTCTGACCTAAAAGTAGTATATTAGTATATTTTAAAAGTATATTACTATATTTTATTAGTGTATTAGTATATTTAAAAAGTAGTATCTTAGTATATTTATGTCTGTTAAACCAGTATTGGTGACAAGATTATGACCCCTTTCTAAATTGCGTTCTGCCACCAAAGGCGTATCAATGTATCACTATACACTGTAGGTGTCAATCTTCATCACACATCTCCCAGCCTGTTTGCTCTCCCAAAATGGCCTTTCCGATTCTTGAAGATTTTTTGATTTTCACATTCAAATGTTTTAAAGACTTTAACATCTGTAGGGCCAAATTTTGCCAAGCCTATCAACCTGCTCCCGAGGCAGTCAATGTCCAAAGGCTTTTGACATTCAGCACAGGGCAGTTATGATCCGAATGATGAACACCTCACTCACAACTGTTGAATTTACAGTGGGCATTTACTGCAACCACAAGGGATGCAGCAAGGCATAAATACATCTAGACAAACCAACAAGATTATAAAAATGAACTTTCAGTGGCTCAGTATAATGACTGATGTGTTATATGCAGCAAGCTGTGCTCTTTTTTTTTCCTTTAGAGAAAAAAATTCATGATTGAAAGTAGCTTCAGTGGCAAGAAACACACATTCATTACTGATACAGCAAAGACATGTAAATATCTACTGGACCTCTGCTCAGCCCAACACAAATTCAATGCACAGATGAACTCTAGGCAACTTCGTCAAACTTCATCAGGTGAGCAATAAATGCGATTTCATTGTACAAGCCACAGGACGAAGCTAAGTTTTATAAGGGAGAAAAGAACTCAAAGGAAGGGAAAGGCGCTTTAGTTAAGCTGAGAATCAGAACCTCCACAGCAGCTTTGCTGTGCTTCAGTTTGTCATTTGCAGAGCTGAAAATAATATCTTCTACTTCACTGGAAGCTAGAGGTATGTCAGTCTCATTTAGTGAGCACTTGTGAGTGGAGAGGGGTACTCTGCTGAGAATAACTACATAGCTAAACTCAGTTTAAAGAAAAGCATGACTAAACTTCCCTTCAGGAAACCACAAGACTTGTGTTTGTTTGTTTGCTTGCAGTAATACTTCTTAATGAAAATTACTATATAGTTCCAAATAGAACAAAATGATTGAGAGCTAAGGAAATTATAACCGAGGTCCCAGTTACAAGCTCCTCACATCCCTGAAACCGTCCAGACTTACACGAGCCGTGTGACTCTGGTTCTGAGGTTGTGTGTGCTGCTGTCCCAGAAAAGCAGGCTCCGTGGAGGCAGTGACAGACAGCAGCTCAAAATGCCGCTTCTGCCACTGCAGGGAGCCTGCAGGAGATTATAAGGCTGCTTCTGCGTGAGGGAAGCTCTTCCTCCTGCCCTGCTCAGATGCATACGCCGCAGTCTGGTGGAGCCCTGCTAGCCATCATCCCCGCTCTGGAGTCACCATGGCAACGCTCAGGCCTTGCTAAGGCCACGGCAGCGAGGCCCTGACAGGGAGGCCCTGACAGGGAGGCCCTGACAGGGAGGCCCTGATGCCTCCACAAAAGCCCCTGATCAAAGTCACTGAGGGATGAGGGAGCCTGGGTTTAATGTTGCAGAGCAGCATTGCAGAAAATTGCATTCAGGGTAATATTTGTTAGGAAAAGGCATGGGAGGTCAGCTGGCACGTACAAGCAGAATGAAAGCCTGTATTTGTGCTAGCCTGCACCACACTGGGTTCTTGTTTTATTTTCAGACATGCCTCCAATTGCCTGCTATCCCTCTCTTCTTCAAGTCCCCTCCTAGGGGTACTCCTGCCCATCAATTGAGAACCTAAGTAAATCATCAGTGCCTTCTCCGGTATTATGTTGTTTCAGAGAAATAAAACCTTTTATTTCCCTGAAAATAGATTCGTAAATTGCAGAGCCCAGACATCATTAAGTAGCAGATTTGACACAGAGGTGGAAAATTGGATACCATGCATTACCACAAAGATCATCTCCCACTCAACTTCACTTGTGTAAATCCCTCAGGGCAGAGAGGGATTGATTCTTGGCTCGTTTCTGATCTCAGGAGAGCAGTGTTAGTAGTGCTCCTCTCTTCAGAGACACAATGGTGGGCCTGTGGAGGATGGAAAACTACCAGCCTGGTGATTCAGCCTCTGACAGACAGCTTTCTCCATACCCTGAACTTTTACAACATGCAATTTATAGAGATACTCAGGTTTAAATTATACAGGGCTGTACATTTTATCTGTCTTTGTGGAAAGTGAATTTGCAGTATGATTCACAGAAATGACATCTACATACAGTGTATACTACCTATGAAAGAAATTGATTGAAAACTCTTTTCACACACTCCTAGGCCTGGATATCCTCAAGGATACCAGAACAAATATATCTGTGATGTCAATCTTTTTTTCCGGCATGTTCAAAAGGTTAGACAGAAACAGCTTAAAAAGATGGGATAATGTCAGCAGACTTACCTTTCTCTCCTCCCCCATCTGCCTTCTTATTCAGAGGAAGGTAAATTTATGGAAATAGACAAATCAAATTCTGCATATGCAGCTCAGCATGAACACCTTGCCCTGATTCAGAGACTGTCTCGTTCAGAGAATGTGCTTTACGGGGCAAACCTGGAAAACCTTTCTGCTGGGATGATGAGCAAGTCTTGTGATAACCTCAGCGTAGAAACCGGGAACAGGACTAGAGACAAAAGCAATCTTGCCAGGTAGGTTTGCTTTTTCCTCTAAATCTGTGGAAGAACACTCAGTCATACACAACATCATTGCAAATCTCTATGGTAGCTGTAAGGCAGGCTTTTATTTTGCAGTATTTATTGTGGTCACACCAGAAGTCCCCATCAGGACCAGGGCTCTTTTGTGTCAGCAATAGTGTAAACACAGGCAGGAAGCTAACAACCTCACAGATAAGACCTTGAAAAAGATTGGCATTTAAATTTGTACCAGGCTCAGGAATTAACCACTTACTGGGATATGGAGAAAGATAAAAATAAGGGAGAATGAAAGTAAAATCTTTAATACGTGTGTCTTCTCTGGAAGTTGCAGTAGGTGAACTGAATGCACAGTGGAATTTGTTTTTGAGCAGGTCTCATCTAAAAAATTCCTCCATGACTAAAGGTGCAAATCACAGAGAAGAGCATAAGAGCATCTCCCTTTTCACTTACATTGGTACACCAGTGTAGGCAGTTACTATAGCTGCACACCATTTCAAGGCTTTTGATGAATTCTAGCGCCTTTTGGAATACTAAGAATTAGAACAGAGCCAAGAAGAATGGGAACTACCAGGATAACTTTCAGACAGAGTTTTGTCTGAATGAACAGCAGAGCTAATGAATCATGCTGAGGCTATGCTGTGTTTCCCTGCTGCCTGCACTCAGCTCAGAAAAAAACACAGGGGAAAATCATTTCTGATGTGAGTGGTCTAATGGCAGCTGTTATTTGGAAGCAAATGCTGGCAAGGATAAACTACTTCTCCCCTACAGTGAAATGTGGCCCAGCAATCAGAATACTGGTTGAAAGGCTATAAAGATGTGTATTCCCAACTTGGCTCTGACAGACTAATGACAGTGAAGAGTGCTAAATACTACTGTTGATTTGTTACTGTAATGCAGTATTCATTTTCTGCCATGCAGATCCACATCAGGGCTATCCCAGTCAGAAATGCACATCAATTTGAATGGAAAGCAAAGGAGTTATGACTACCTCTCTATCCACTCAACTCAGAACACAATCAGTGGTGAGTATGATAATCATAAAGAGAGACAGTACTCTTACATAACGTATGGTTTCAATAGTAGGAGACCGAAACATATTCTATTTATAGATTAAAGAATAACCTTTGGCACTTCTTGCCCTGCAAATTAACCCAGGACTTAGCATGGCAAGCTGTTTTCTTCCCTTTCACTCCTCCTTTCCATCAGGATGAGTGTTAAGGGACTTGATTATCAAATTATTCTGTCAGTGGTGCCAAATAAAATAAAATTAATTTCTTTTTTACTGAAATAGTTCAATACACCCAGGACTTTCACATGGGGCAATGTGCCTATGCTTGGAGGTCATCATTTGGTTTGCAACTGAGATGTACTAAACAATAAATAGTGCACAAGACAAAATAGGCTCCAGGTCCTTCCTCTGTTCTTGTGTTTGCATGACAAAACTAACTGAGAAAAGAATCACAAGGCACCTAATTTTCTTACAGAAGCCAGCTGTCTGTATCACATGCACAAACGGAGCAGACATATGGAACACAAAGTTATGATTTTTCAGCTAGTCCATTTATAAGTTAGAACTGTATTTTAAGCAATTCCACAATGTTAAGTACTGTTAACGCTACAGAAGCCATCATCACACTTCGTGCTGACTGAATTGCACCTACAGAGCCAAAAGGGCTCTGTTGAGCCCACAGGGCCTAAGGCTAGAGTTTCCAAAGGAATTCATAATACTTTTCATGTTCAAATCTCCCTCATGTTCAATGGGTGCTACATGCCTGATTTTTTAGTTATCTTAATCAAAATGCTGCAGATACATGCGTACTCATCCAGAAAGGAGCATTATAGGAAGAGCTCACACAGTTACTGTGCTTCCCTGTTCTACACGTATTCTGTTCTAAAGAATGCAAATTTTGAAACACTTGTTTGAGCTTCCTTCCTGACTTATATTGATTCAGATAATAATGAAAACAAGGACAGAAATATATTTAATTTTTGAAGCCCCATTTTTGCATGCTACTTGAGTCGCCCATCTCCTTGCACTCATCTGCATTTATTCTAGCTGTTTTGTTTCTGCAGCACCTGGATCACCAGCCATCCAAAAAGAAGTTTTACTAAGCGGTCTAGAAAGAGAAATCATTTGTGTCAGCCTAAAACGTGACCCTAAGAATGGGTTTGGTAAGTAAGGAACATGAGTGTTATATTTGTTACCAGGACTGTCAGGTCCTGGTGCAAACACTGATGCTTGCTGATTCAAGCTGAGCAAGACTGTAAACTTCTTCACCTCACTTATTCTCCTTATAGAATAAGACTGCCAGTCTTTGCAAAGGTGTTAACATTTCAGAGGCTTAAAAGGACTAAGTGCATAAATTAAGGCCACAGTTTTTTCAGAGGATTAACTAGTGTCAGAGATCAAGGGGACCAAATGTTAAAAGTAGAATGAAAGGAACAGGAAGAGATGATATTCTGCAAACCCTTCACATATTGCCTGTGTGGGTGCAAAATGCGTACACAAGCCTAACATGAATGTTTCCTGACTTTTGGATTCTTATTTTGGTAACATTTTTGTTACATAATACACTATCACAGTGTATCCTCTTCTAGTGGATGAGTTCAGAGGACCATCAGGTCCCATAGCTGACCATTAATGCTATTTATTATCAGATTTCTAAATGGTGCAGGTTTGTGTGGCATGTTTGATTCCCAACCCAACTGTTCTACCAGTGAGAAGTCAGCCTGTTGCAGAATATTCTAAGCCAGGATAATGAAATTAAATTAATTGACAATAGATTTAATTTTCTTACATGCCTCTTATATATCCATTAGAAGTTTACATTGCCCTTCACAGGGGTCCTAGACCACACGATGTAAAACAATGTTCTGAGTTATCTAATGAGTTTTTATACCATATTCCTCCTGTGGGTGTTAAATACTAATGTTCACATAGTGACTTTTATAAGAAAGCAGTTGGAATCTTTTAAAGTCCCAAGCCAGAAAAATACTCTTATTGAGAAATGGTATTAAAATAACAGCCAATTTAGTCACCAGCATGCTTAAATTATAGTATGAGTTTAAAGCTCTCTCAAATCAGGATCTTGATGCACCATTCTCCAGAATTTGCAAAAAACTTATGCCATTGGAGTAAGAGCCTTTCGTGCTCCTAAGGTTCATCTTTTCTAATACTGCCAGTGTCTGCATTCTCATGCTATCTCATTTTTGCAGGTTTTGTAATTATTGGAGGAGAAAATGTAGGAAAATTAGACCTCGGTATCTTTATCGCTTCAATTATCCCTGGGGGACCTGCAGACAGAGCTGGAAATATCAAACCAGGTCACTGTCCTTAGTTTTTAATTAGAATCAAAATACTCTCATGGATTAAAGTTAACTACTTAACTTATTTCTCTATCCTGATGTGCATTGTCTTGTTTTTATCCTTATTTTTTTAAGGGGGACGACTCATCTCTGTGAATAATATTAGTCTCGAAGGTGTTTCATTCAATACTGCAGTTAAAATTATACAGAATTCTCCTGATGAAGTGGAGCTCATCATCTCTCAACCCAAAGGTATAAAGGCAAACATCTTTGCTGGCTATGGAGCGCTAGCAATTAACTCAGGACACTGGTATTTATTAGGTTCTGGGATGTTGCAGCACCTTCTTGCCACTTAGTGCCAGTTATAATAACCATAGCTTAGCAGTGAAAATCATTCTAGTGGCTGTCATGAGATCTCTGTTCTATAGTCAGTATGAAAAAATCCAATCCATTATGGGTTTTATTCTTCACTGCTAAATATCAAGGGAATTTCAGCATTTCTTTCTATGACAGAATTAGTTCTACATCCCAACCTTGAATCAGAATCATTGTCATAGTTCTCTGCAGTGATGAAGCAAATATTTTTCTCCATACTTATAGTAGCAGTGCTCCATTTTGCAATGGCTAACTCATTTTACAGACCTGATTGCACAACCAGTTGACTTAGTAAGCTGTTTTGTCCTCCTGTGGTGATATACAATAATATCAGCTTTCAAGTTTACTTACTGTTTGCATTCATCAGTGTTTGATTTTGGTATGGTTTTGCAGACATATACGAAGAAGGATTAAATGAAGAAAAGAGTCTATCAAGGGGAAACAGCACTAGTGGATCTGAGATCTCTTGTGTAGACAGTGGGAGAAAAAAGATTCAAGATTGTCATACAGCTCTCCCCAAAGAAAAGGACCCAAATATAGACGAACTTGAGAAGGCTCTTTCCTGGAGTTTAGCACCAAAATTGGGCCCCAGGATTCCAGTTCTTTCATCTGATAGCCTGGATGTGGAGGTAACTGAGATTGTGATGTTGTACAGTAGCATGATGCCCAGCATGTGTCTTAACAGCATGCCAGCTATAATAAGAATGGAAAGTAACTGATAAATCAAAGAATGAGGAAAGAAGGAAGAAAACCTTGAAAGATGTTGCTTGTTAAATTACATTGGAAATGTCAAAATGATACACGTCTAGAATGAGTGAAAAAATGGAGAAACTGTTCTACAAAATGTTATTAAAAGTTGTCCTCCTTTTTCCAGTGAACTACAAAATTTTGATTATTTTCTTGCAATCTCTTAAAGTTTTCAACCACCCACAGAGGAGTAACATTTTGTGTCTAATTTTCTTCTGTTAAGCAGCCTCCCTATCTACACTCGGGGATATAAATGCTACCACTCCAGGCTTACTGTGACAGCACGATCAAAAACTTTATATCTTCTGGAAACCCATTCTCTCTTTTTATTTTATTTATTTATTTATGTATTTATTTTCCTGAGATGCAGTAATCTCATTAGTGTTTATTTTTTTGAGACAGGAAGCTGATTCTTCACACTTACCACATCCAGCTGAAACCATCTCCAATGAAATCTATACTGTGGAGCTTGTTAAAGAAGATGGGACTTTCGGAATCAGTGTGACTGCAAGTGTTACTGTTAATCTTTCAGTGTGTCCTTCAAACTGTCACTTAACCAAGAAACACGTAGGGAAGTGTATTCATGTGCAGCAAAGGTAGAAGATAGGTCGATAAAGAAAAACTGGTAGCATGGCACATTTCAAACCTAAGTATCCAACTGAGTGACAGAGAAAGGATATGGTACTGGCTCGGCTCATTCCCCTGTTCTTGCCCACAGAATCTGTGAAAGACATGTCCCAGCATAAAGCACGTGGTGGTACAAGTCCTCTTCATCCTTGTTCAATTTGCGAATGAGACCTACCTCTGAAAGCGGAGTTCTGTCAGGGAGGGATACAGCCAAAGCTTCTAGAAAATGCAGCGATGCCAAGCATTCCCCAGATCATGACTGGTTTTCCTCTGGGGCTCCTGGAACTTGAAGTCTGTGTCTATGCAAGCAGGTCACACAGGACCATGGTACAGGCTCAAGCAGTGCCCACTGCTTAATTGTTGACACATTCCCAATAGGGCTTTGGCCTGTGCAGGGGATAGGACTGGCCAAAACCAGTCATCCCATGCTGCAGGGATGAAAACTGAGTAGCATGGACTCAAGACAAGCCATGCTTCCTACTCTAAAGGCCAGAGAAAGGACCCTGGCCAATTTTATTTCCAAATGTACAAAAATACAGTTCTCCATATATTCAGAGGAGTAGAGAAGGCAACAGGGAAAACTTTACATGCCACATTTGAAAAACTTATTCCTTGTTCTGGCTATCAAGATTGAATTTACTCCTCCAGGCTGAGGTGTGTTGATAATCCTCGCTGAAATGGAGCGGGAAGCAACAGCCATTTCATTGTTTGCAGTAGAAATGGAGAGCTGCTTCGTCATCTGAAATTGGCCAAAGGATGTAGCTGGACACAATATGATTCTTAGCTTAATATGGAATTCCTCTGGCTGCACAATGTCAGGTCCAAGCTTTATATATTGTCTGAAAGGCCAATAGCTGCTGAATATATATTGCAAAGTTTGGAAGCTGGGCTAGAGACTGACTGAAAGATGCAACCAGATCTTTACATTAGCACAGGAAAAAAAAATCTGAACATTTAATAAATGTTTTTATATAGCCATATAGAAACACATTGCACTTTCCTGAGAAAATAAGGCACAATTACTGCCTAGAGAAGTACATTACAACTAAAGGGAACATTGGAGTAACATACTCTTTCTCTTTTCCTATATATTTTAAAGTGAAATTTCTGAAGCAGTTTCTTTGCATTGCATACATAAGTTGCTTTGATTTTTATCAAGTGAAGCACATGTTAAGACTCAATCTGTGCATGTATGTTTTGCAGGGTGGAATTAACACTAGTGTGCCTCTTGGTGGGATATATGTGAAGTCAATCATTCCCAGGGGACCGGCAGATAAGGATGGACAAATAAAGATAGGTAACAAGTCTGGCAATAAAAGTCTGGGCTGAAGAATTTGACATTTGTGTGGAATACTTGCTACATGATAATGAAACATGTTTGGGATTGAAGGTCATACAGCTATAAACCATATGCAGTCCCTCATTCCTCAGCCTTCCACTGTAGTTTATATGTTGATATTCCACTGAAAAAACAGGATTCTCATACCAACACTGCACAGCTTCCCTCTGTAGCTGCACACCAGGGCACTGACTCTTAGACACCTACTTTCTGTGTTGCTGTGATAAGCAGATGCTATCACTGCATTAGTTTCGAGAATACCCTGGGACTGGTGTGTTTTAAGCATTAGTTATAGAATACTATGAAACAAACAGTATTGCTTTCAAGCAAAGTAACGTGATTTGAAACATGTAAGGATGAAGAAATAATGCAACATGGGTAGCCTCAAGTTTTATGTCCAATTTGTATCATCAAAGCAATCTGACATCCCTCCCCCCCTTATTTTGTATTTTATTTCCTCAGGTGATCGTCTGCTGGAAGTAGATGGAATCAGCCTCTGTGGCCTCACGCACAAGCAGGCTGTGGAAAACCTTAAGAAATCTGGCCAGGTTTGTGTAACAGCAGAGCAAAATGAGATGACCAGTCATACAACCTGGTCTAGTGGGAGGTGTCCCTGCCCATGGCAGGGGGTTTGGAATTAGGTGGGCTTTAAGGTCCCTTTCAACCCAAACCGTTCTGCGATTCTATGATTCTGTAAACTGTACTTACTATGAAACACAGCAGCAAAGCAGGGCCAAAAGAAACTTTTTCTTTCCCTGCCCTGAGACTGTGGGTTCACTGTGTACTGAGTAAATGGGAACTGTTCATCATTTTTTCAGGTTGCCAAGCTGGTTCTAGAAAGGGGACACCACCCACCGGCAGAGCCATGCCTGAGTGCTAATGACAGAAAGGAAGACCAATGTGCAGTTGTTTCTGTAGCAACATCCTTCACAGACGGTACCAAGGACTACTGCTTTTTGACAGATGGTGAGAGAGAACAAAGGAACTCAGGGTGACTTTCTCTGGCGACTTATGATGTGCAAGAAAGGAACGAACAAAAATAATTCTATGAAATTTCTGTGGGTTGGGAGAAAAACTGCACACCAAGCAAAAAAATGTGTAGCATTACAAACACTATCAAAAATGTGTCTGAAAAAAAAATAATCTGATATGCTTAGAGCTACAGTTGCTACATATAGTTGAATTTATCCTAGGCATAGGTACTGTATCTCTCAGCCTTCATGAGATGGGGCTGGCAGGGGGCATCCCCGTCTGTACTCACAGCACTCTTGGGCAGTAAGCAGCTGTCCCGATGTCACTAGTCTGCTACTCAAAGGCAGCTCTGTTGGCACTCCTGCTGAAGCTGTGTCAGTGACGAAGCTAGGGTGAGCTGCTGCCCCACAGCCAGGACTGGAGACTGCCATCACTTCTTTTCTTGAAAGCAGAAGATTCAGAGATCATTTTCATCAAATTTATCCGACAAATACATTCCCCCTCTTGCTGTGAAGCTGTCCCATAACCACCAAGTCTTCACCGTATTCTCCCATGGGACAGTTGTTTCTCTACACTGTCCCAAGGAGAATGGGGTTCAATTGCAAGTATGGTATTTGGGATATGGCTGGTCTCTTGATCTTGTCTCGAAAGGACAGTAGCTCTGATTCTAGCTTATGCTGGTTTGTGCAGCACCTAAACTAACATCAGACAGCTACAGAATAGTAAGACCTACCCAACATTTACAGAAGAATGTCAGAAAAGGATAGTATTTGAAACTTTTGGTCTTGGTACAAATGGCTTCTTCCTTTGTAGGCTTGTACCACATGGCATAAAGCCTGTGAACACATGGTAGAACATGACCAGTTTTTACCAGTCTGCCCATCTGAATTCCAGGGCTCATGCAAATTAAAGGAACACTAAAATCATCTTCTGTCATTAGTATCAGTAGATCTGTCTCTGCAGAACACAGGGAAAAGGTCTGTAGAGAACATAATAGATACCAGTTCCTTAAGGGGTACATATGCCACTAAGCCTACTCTTTGTCCAATCCTTCCTTTGAACAGACAATATATTTGAAGTCAATTTGACAAAGAATTCTGGAGGCCTTGGCTTTAGTGTTCTGCAAATGGAAGGAGATGGTTGTGAACACCTTGGAGGAGCTATTGTCAGGATCAAAAGACTGTTTCCAGGGCAGCCAGCTGAAGAGAATGGAGAAATTGAAGTTGGAGACATCATTTTAGCTGTGAACGGGACACCTACTCAAGGACTCTTGTATCAGGTACCAGGCAGTACTAGCATGTTATCCACTGGGCCTCCTGGCGGGTAACATGCTAATAAAGACAATGGGATGAAACTGCATTTAAACTTAATTATCACCGGAGGGGGTCAGTACTTGCATATAATGACTTTGATTTCTATGCAGGAGTCTTCTCTAGAATTCTTATGGAGAATTCCCTTCATAACAGAATTGTTACAAATAATTTCTTGTGCTATTTAATTTTTAACTTTCCACTCCTGACACCCAAAATGTATTGTTAGATGAACAACAGTTGTTAATTAGTTGGAATCTTTGTTGCTTCCGTGCATAATTGAAACATTTTTCCCCATGGTCATTTGTGTTTCATAACATGCTAAATACCATGCCCCAGATTCTAATCTCCATCAGGTGAGGTAAGTCTAAGGCAAGTTTGTTGTTGTTGTTTTAATTTTATTTTTTATTTTTTGGGGGGCCTGGAATGAGCAATTATATAGTGTTATGAAATTAAAAAGTAATCAAGGACTACATGCAAATTTATGTTTCCCTTGTAATCTTTTCACCTTATGAAAATTCCTGATAGCGAGTGCTCTATATAAATATACATTGAATAGGCATGATTGGTTATGAACAGAAATTATGAGAATATCACACAATTTTCCTACTGATGTCATTTGTATTATTAAATGGCTAAGGCAGAAGACAAGGTGTGGTAAATCCTCAGGGAGGTTGTAATTGTACTTCACATTTTTCTTTTGGCTTGGAGAAGTCTGTCCTTTGCCAGTACCATCTTGCTCGCTGGTGTACAGTCTTTTTACTTTTTTACTCAGTTTCTGCAGAGGAGCAGGACTCCCTCTCCCCCACCCTCCCCCACCCCCCTCCCCCATTCTCCCCCGATGAAGTATTTCAAATCCCATTATAGTTGAAAGCCGGATGCCACCGGACAGATGTTATTCTGAGGAAGGGCTTTGGGAAAATCTTCCATTGGTTAGTTAGTGTGGCAGTCTATGGAGCTATACTGATAAAATTGACAGATCTGTCACATGTGTCCCTGTCACACGCAGTTTGAATGCATTTGCCTGAAAATCCTGATTTTCTCAAGAACAGGGAAAGGTTAATTTAAACCTATGTGTCTGTTGGTGAAACAACAATTTGTAAACAGAAGAGACTTGAATTTAGATACACATTCACATAAATAATATGGCCCACTTACACATGATAATCATAGAGTAGAAAAATAACTGGCCTCCAGACACTTCTGAGAGGCACAAATACTAGGAATTTGGCAGTCACAATAAAAATTATCCCCCATCCCAGTTGGTAAAAACACATGTACTATAGACTGGGAAAAAAACGTATTTCATAAGAAATCTAATATTCTTTCTTCCTGCTTAGGATGTCCTGCACTTGTTGAGAGGAGCTCCACCAGAAGTCACACTACTTCTCTGCAGACCACCAAAAGGTGTTCTTCCAGAAATAGAGCAGAGTGTGCTGGTAAGACAAAGACTCTGTCTGTGAACTTGCTTCTGTAAACCTGGAAAAACACTACTACATTTTCTATCTAGCCTCGAATAAAGCAACCTTCCCTTTTCTCCAAGGCACTCTTTTCCATTCCTTTCCCTTCCCCTATGCAACATACCCTCTACAGTTTATCTGCAACCAAAATAGAAATCTGACAGATCTGAAACATGTTTATCCCAGTGCAACAACTTTTGAGTTGCAGTACTGTCAATGAAGTGAAATATCACATACCCAAGGAGATCTTCTAGCTAGTGTTGCTTCTAAAAATGTTCTACTAGATGTTCAGCCAGAAACTGCAGATATTCCCAACTGCAGCTGTTATAATCTGTGGGTTTTAATTATATTACTCCCCAAAGTGGGAGGAAATTAAAGAGCTTTTCCTCTTAACAAACTTAACTAAGTGAAATCACGTTTCCAACCAGTTATTCAGTTTCTTATTAATGGTTAGCAGAATCAGCAGAAAAAAAAAAAAAAGAAAAAAAAAAAACACAGTTGAGGCTGCAGTAGAGGGTAAGGCTAGTATTCATGCCTTTTAAATACAACTCATGGACAGATGCACAAGTACTCCTATCATGAGCATGCATTTGCATTATTCTTGCTCCATGCAGATTGGCGTCGTGGTTACTGTAATGCCAGAAGGATTTGTAAGTGATGTCCATGGGCAGACAGAAATGACTGTCAGAACTGTCTCCAGAAAAAAAACCTGCTCCTCTTACTCTCCTACAAGATGCTATTTAGTTGGTCTGACCAATTACTTTAGTCCCTTGCATACAAGTCAAATCTGGAAGCCACTTCTACATACTGAAGAGAATGCAGACTAAAGTTCAGGCATGATATGAAAAGAAATAAAGTGAGGTCTCCGCTAGCAAATGATTCATTGGGAAAAGGAACTTGTGTAGTAGCTCTCTGACTGGAATTCCTCAACAATGTAGAAGACAGGCATAAAGACAAAACAGTTATTTAGTGAATAAGTACCTCCCTCCTTTTTTTACCCCCTTCCAGTCATCATCTGGTATTTCCACATTAAGATGCTTATCAATAATTCCTCTTTAAATTCTTCTTTGGTTCTTAAAGGAAAGAAGATGGGAGAAAAAAAGAGTTATAATAACCTTTTTGTTATTTTGATAGACTCCAGCACCATCTCCAGTTAAGGAGTTTGTGGCAGAGATGCCAGGCAGTCCAGAGGTAGGAAATAGTTTGGACCGGTCTACCAGTGATGGAGGTAGCACCTCTCCAGACCTCGAAGATTGTTTGGATTCTCCAGTGGCAGCAGATTTCAGTGAGCCTCCAGAAGAAGACAGCTCAACTTACGAAGAGCAAGAAGCAGAATCTCAAGATAAGCCCATACAGAGACTTATGCCTCCTAGGGAAAGTTCTTATAAGGACCTTTGGAAATATCATCAAGAAGCTGCCAGTTCTGAAGTGTTCCACTCCCTGGAGGAAGAAGTGAAGCAGAACTGCTACTCACCATGTGAACTTGGATGTGCTGAAAGGTAAGGAATACTGAAATCTCCTCTGCAGCCTTTCCTTTGGCTCCTAAGATTTCCAAAGTGAATTGCTTAGCATTAAGTATGGGGGGCTCTCTACTTCTAGTCACTGCTGATTACTGAAAATTTTGTTTTACCATCTTATTCTGACAATCCTAATCTGCTGCCTGATTACTCTCAATTTACTGGAATTCTCCATAAATCCTCATTGCAAGACAGTTGAGTGCTGCACTACTGTAATCATTTATGCTGTTCAGCTAAAGCTGGCTGCATTTTGAAATGAGTAAAAAGACTCTTATTGACTTAAATAGGAACCAAAGACTTTCTTATTTATTGTATGATCTTTCAACTTCAATTTTCTCAGAGCTGACTTAAGTAGGCACCAAACAGTTCTTACTGTGTAATCTTTTAATTTCAAATTTTTCCAGAGAAAACTAAACAAACAAACAATCAAAAAAACACTCAGAAGACAAACTGTGATCAAGGAGCAAAACATTATTTTCCAGTCTTCGGGAGCCAATAGAAGCCCTGACAAGTTATACAATAAAATACAGTCCAGACAGACTCAAGCCTCCTTTTACACTCTTTTGGATATACCCGACACTGGCACACGGCACACAGAAGATTATCCATTCCATTTTAAACATCTTTCCCAGTGCAAAATAACATAAATTAGCAGAACAGAAAAGATTGGTGGAAAGATAAGTTAAATGTCTAACAGAGACCTTTAACTTACAGATTTGTTAATTTTCTCTAGAAACTCATTTCCATTTTCAAATCTTTTCATTACTTTTGACATTCATCAAGCACAGAACCAGGTAATCACAGATTCCAGTCACTGGGGAGCCACAATTCTAGGTGACTGCAAGTCTGGTGGGACCATAACTGCAATTCATACTTTTAGCTCTTCTCTCACAAGAGAAGAAACTTCATTCACACTTATGAGTGAAGCTCCTGCTTGCATATATGCTTCTCTACTTCCAAGATTAAAACCAGCTGAAATGTGTCCGTAGCAAACACGCTTGCCAAGAGATATGGTTTCATCAAAACTAAGTTTCTTGGGGGAAAATATCGATTGCAAGAAAAATCATGGATTCTTCCCAAGAAGAAAGTTCTGAAATAAATGGTTCTGTTTGGTATATTCTCAGTATCGTTTAGTTTCAGCTTGTGCATTTTCAAAAGACAGCTAGAGCAGTTTAAGAAGATATGCATCTGAAATAGTATTTTACATGTAATCTCAGTTTAAATGATCCTTCCAGCTAACTATTTATATGTACGTATACATATATATATACATACATACAATAACATAAAAGGCATTAATGAAAGGATTCCCCTTTCTTTTCTTTAGATTAAAACATTTCATTGCTTAAAACATTTCATGCTAATGTAGAAGTCTTCTGATACAAATTCTAAGAAGTTCAGGATTACATATCGGAAATTCCTATGACTCTTCTCATTGCCAACAAAAATAACCTTTGAAAAAATTACTTTGAAAAACTTCACCCCATAGTTTTCCTCTAGGCAGTCCATGTGGAGGGGTCCCCCAGACACCAAAGGCTAAGTCTAGCATTCAGTGGACCTTGTATATGGACCTGCAGGACCAAGCCTCATGTATTTCCCATGGTGACACAGAGAGGGGCTAGAAGCTGTGCTGTGACTAGGCCACTGCTGGCTCATTGCCTTTAGCCTGTGTAGCTCTGCCAAACACCTTTTGTACCCGTGAAGGTCAATCAGCAGTTCACTGGCAGGCGACAGTTTCTGTGACACTCTCACTGAGCAACGTCCATTGAACTTAATCTTTTATCTCCTTTAACCTAAAGAAAGGACCAGATCGCATTTGTTGTTATCCTTAAATATTTATTTTAATTATCCCTATCTTCTTTCACAGTATTGTAGCGCCTGTTTTTCAGCTATTAAAGCACACAGACTGCCAGCTTCATTCTCAGCTTTGCTGTGCTACTGGAGATGCCCAACTCCTCATTTCCTCCCTATAGAGATATAAGTTAACAGGCTAGATTGCTTCCTTGACTAAATGCATACAGCATGAGCCTGCAGGTCTTCCTTACTTCAGCCAATGTTTCATAAATACCATTGGAGGTTATTAGCTATATCCATCCAAAAAGTATCTTTCACTACTGCTTTATATTTTCCTTCTGACTATAGACAACTTTTGAAACAAGAACTTAACACTGAGGATATTCTGTCATTTCATGCAAGATGTGCACCATAAGAATAAACGTAAACTTCAAAAGAGAACTCAGGACTTCTATTTTTAGGAAGAGACAGGAATCATTTATGTTTCATGTTCATGATCTGGGCTTCAATTACCAAGAAAGAACTGCAGCAGCCATGAATGTGGCTGACAGTTACTCTTCAAGAAGGAAAAATGCACATAAGAAAATTGTAATAGCTTTGCAATGTGCACACCACTTACTAGATAAGTTAATTAAATTGTTTATGGCAGATGAAAGAATTAATGGTCTAGGAACTGTCCAACTATTCTTTTCAAGAAACAACAAAAGTACTAACTAATGCTTTAGAAAAGAAAGTGTGTAAGATTTTTCAGACTTTAAGATATTTAATCTTTTAACTAGCTTCGTAAAAAGATTGATTACTTTCTCTTTATATTAATACTAGGAGGACCCAGACAGCAATTTAATACTACAACAAATACACCAGTTAAAATTAAAATAGGGTAGAGTATAAGCAGTAGACTTTTCAGTGGCCAAGTAATAAAGTATATGGAGGAAAATCCCAGCACTGCAATCTTTTTTATTTTCCAGCCCTGTATATAATAAGGGTGATGATGACCTGTCGAACAGAATCTGTATGCCTGAAATTCTCTCTCTAACCCCTATTGATGAAGAGCATCTCGCCATCAGCTCAACATCTGTGACCTCACTTTCACATGGAGGAAGCTCTGAGACACTCTCCGCAGCCTTGGTGGCACCACAACCACGTGTTTGTGGCCCTTTCTCCTCATCCCTGCCTGCTAGAGAGACACATGGCAGTGACAATGAATGGGAAGACTTGGAGGAACCGGAGGAAGAGAAGGACAAAAAGGAGGATTGCACTAGGGTACGTGATAGGCACTGGAGTATTAAGAGGCAGATCATGGCTAGGGAAAGGACAGCTTTAATAATTTACCATTCTTAAAAACATTATTTTTAACACATTACCTATGCTATTTCTACATGGCTTTGCTCACTTTCCACCAATGTCCAAAATCTTCAAATAAAGCAGACCTCCCTGTATACCCAACTCTTAACCATTTCCTTAAAGGCGATTTCCTTCCCCTTGCCATATTACTGTTTCTTTAACTTACCATCACTGTGCAGTATTATTCCCAGTATACAAAGGCCTAAGACCCCTCCTGTTCTCTTGTAACACCTAAAATTAATTGGAATCAGCTACTTCGTTGTTTGGGGTTTTTTCTGTGTGTCTTTTAAACCCATGAGCAAAATCATTTTGTTACAATGCTAGTACTGTAATGTCCTGATAAGAAACTATGATCCCTGTACTAATTACTATTCAAAATACAGGGCTCAGTCCTGCCAAAAGCTGAACATCTTGCATTCCTGCTGACACTAATGAGCTCTGAATTGCTACTAATTTGAGAGCAGTGAGGACAAAATTTAGGTCCAGCCATTTCCTTCAGTGGGAAAACAATAGCAATAACAACAGCCGCCTCTGAACCTTACTATTGTAATGCTTGTCAGTTCAGAGGCCTCCATGCCTTTCTTTATACATTTTAAATGCCCAGAATCCAGTCCCGGATGGCCTTCTGTGCCTTATTGGGCCTTATCAATCAGTCACCATGAAGCTCCACTAGATAGATATAAAGAAGTAAAATTAATTCTGGAACACTGCAGTGACAGATCAGAGTAATCTTTATGTATGCTGCTTATTTATATCACCTGAGCATCTGATTCCGATTTGCATATAAAACAAATGCAAGATGTTAATGAAGCAACTAAAAAGCCTACATCAAACATATCTCGTGTTTGTTTTAATAGGAAATGGAGGTCTTTGTGACTTTAACAAGGTCAGAGAACAATGGTTATGGATTCTCAGTGGTTCTTAACAAAGTGGACAACTGTCTGTATGTTGACGAAATCTTGCATGAGCCTGCCCTGTCTGATGGAAGGCTGAGAAGGGGAGACAGAATCGTTATGGTAAAGTAATCCTTTGAATTTAAACATAGGAGAAAGTATTTGCAGATCAATGTCATTTAACTTCAGCATTTCTCATTTTGTAGGGTCTAGCTAATCACGTATTTATGCATGCAAGTGCAAATGAATCATATAATAAATATAATTCTGCTGACTTCAGTAGGATAAACTTCAGACTGAATAGATTGTATGACCAGGCAAAAAACAACAATCATCTAGCAGTTATGCAATACAACTGAGACGCTAAATGGCTTCCTAAGTGATATAAACTGCATTAATGTAGTGGTGGCATGCAAAGGATACAGGAATTATGTCCTTTGCAGTGTTTGAACAAAATGTGTTTTAAGGTTCATCTTCAATTTGTTTCATTAGACTTGTCTTCCTTGCTTTTTGCTACAAGACCTCAAGTTTCAAGAAAAAGAAGCTATTTTTATGAAAACTGTACATTCAGAAAAACAAAAGTTAAAAAAATTCTTACTGCAATTGTAACTGTTATATTCACAGGCATTAAGTGACACAGCAAAGCAACAATATGAGAGTGAACACTAATTTAAGTTCATACACAGTATTTGGGGTGGAGGGAGAAGTATAATGATGGTCAATGAGATCTTTGACATCACTGTAATGGTTTGTCATTTAGGTGAATGGAATCAATGTCACATCTTTACCATGCAATGAAGCTCTGACTTTACTGCACAACTCTCCTCCCGATCTGCACCTTGTGGTTGGCCGTGCTGGCAGCGATCCGTGTCCTGCTGTTAGGCCAGATGACATTCCTGAAATTACTCTCACAAAAGGTGCCAACGGACAGCTAGGTGTGTAGTAAATACTATGAATGCTATTTTAGACAGGGATTACAGCAGTGGTATGATAATCATAAGCAACCGTGGTATTGGATCAATATGATCCTGAGTGACCTTGACACCTTTATGCTCTCCTCCATCAACATGACTGTGGGATGGAGAACTTTATTTTGGGCAGGGCCTTAAAGGGAAGATAAATATCTGTTATTAGACCAACTAAGCTGTTGGAAGAATTATCTTTGTGTTGTCACCTTATCAGCTGAAGTTTCTACCAGATCTGCAGTCACATATTTTTATGTTATTGATACACGGAGAAACACTAGAAGCTGTTTGTAGTAATGCAGTAATGATAAATATCTATTTCTGGGTAGACCCAGGAAATGGTATAGCTATATTTGCTCAGATACAGCATCCTGTTCCCAGTTCAGAAACTAGCTTGTTTGGAAATTGCTTGAATATCATTGCACAACACTGTTCTGTACCACATAGGTATCTCCTCAGTTGTCCTGTGTCTCCATTCCCTGTTTGAAAAAGAGGATTGATATCACACCCTCCATCACTCTAAAGATTGCAAGGCAGTTACACAGACTGGTAATGACGGAGTTACTGCTATGCCGCACAGTCTTATTCAAATGGATATTCAACATCAGGTGAAATAAAGCACTATGGAATAGCTGAAGCGTACGGATGGACAATACCATTTAATTTTTTTCACTGCTTTTCTTTTTGTTTAGCACCAAATTGTATTTCATTCTCCCTCTCTCACTGGGGCAAGACTGCTGTTTATAATGTTGGTGCTTTGTTCAGCCTATTTTTCAATACCACATCTATTCCATCAGGCTTCACCTCACTGACAGTGAAATTGAAAACATGCTGTCACAAAAGATGTTTTGTCTGCATTGTTCTAGGCTTGAAGCTGACAGGAGGAGCTGGAAGCAAGTTACAAGGTATTTATGTGCTAGAGATAGTGCCTGGCTCCCCTGCCAGTGTGGAAGGCAGTCTGCAGCCACGAGATCAGATTCTGTACATCTGTGGGCTGTGGACTGAGGGCATCAGCCTGGATGATGCAGTGAGAGTGTGTGAAGCTGCCACCCAGAATGTCCAAATCAAAGCAACAAGGTAAATCTGAGCCGACATGCAAAATCTGAACGTACTCAATCTCGGTCCTAATGTTAAAGGAGGTTTCTAAATTTTATATCAACAAGTCAAACAATAAAACCAAGACAAACAACAGGAAGAATGCTGTAGCTCAGAGGTCTGAAGGTGTAACCTGATGCACGACATCAGTAAGATATCTTAACTCCTTCTAATTATAGCTAACATAGAATGATGTGAGCATAGGTAAACTCACACAACACGAATTGTAACTCTTCAGACTTCATCATCCAAACACCAGTGTGAATCCTTTAACTACCTCTGATGGGAAACTTTGGGTTATTTCCAACAGCCAAACATTTTAGAAAGGTATTAAAAATCCAGCGTTTAGTCTGCAGCATGTAAAAAAAAAAAAAAACATCCCAGGGCTGATGAATAACCTGCAGTAAAGAATTTCCCTCAATGGGTCTTGACTGCGCTTTAGATGCTGTGTATTTTGCAGTCTGACAGAGGCACAGGATACAGAAATAGCCTCTGGAGACCTTACAGTCAAATAGTCATTCACATACTTTGGGGTTACTAAGTTAAATAACTAGATTCAGCAATAGTGTCTGTCACAGCAATCTTAAAGTAGTTCAAACATTTATCAGTGTTTTATTAACCGGCACTGTGCTAGCAGGTAAAGAAACTCCAGCCACATTATATTTATTGCTGTATAAGCAGCTAGTAGGCAACACACACTGATCTTAAGAATCTGCAGTCTAAGGAAATAAACAGAAAAAGGGGAAAGGAAATCACAAGTGACCACTCCCACTTCAGAGGGGAACTGAAGCTGATTCAAAATATACCACAAAGCAGTTTTGTACTGGGACAGATGGTGTAACGTGTTCTTTCTTTTCTAAACCCATTTAATTAAAATGTTTTGTTGTTGTTAAAGGCTGTCTAATATGTCATATATTGATATAAATGCTCTTTAGGAAAACACCATTAAGAATAACAAATCATAGAGCTGTAATTTAGACAACTGACTTTTTCAGAAATAGTTTTCGTATGTGCTTTTACAAAGCATGCAGCTCTTAATGGCTCACATATTTCACTTTTTCTGCCTCCAGAAATGGCAATCCAGTGGTTCCTATAGAGCAAGAAAATAGTAAGTAAGGCTAATATTTGGGGGGTTGAATTTAACATTTGCTTCTGATTTTGGAAATAAACATAAGGCATTGACTCATTGCATTAAACATTTATTAATAGATTGTAACTTGGCATTCAGCATTTTTGTTAACGTATTAAGGGTCTGAAGAAAAACTGACAGCTCTTTACAGACAGAAATAAAACACAGAGTTCTCTGTAAAAAATATTCTTCTATTTTCATCCATGTTTGCATAGTCAGTTTCTATTTTTTAAATTTGTTATTATTTAGTGGGAATTTTGTGTTCATATTTCAACATCTGTTTTGATGAAAACTATTCTCCATGTGGTTTTCCAGTGGTTTTGAGCTACTCTTTAATATGATGCCATGACTTATTTTCTTAGACCAACTTTTTAAACCGGTATCTATAATAATAAATGCTCCTTTAATATAGGAGCATTCCTATCAGGGAACTATGTATATTACCATAACTGACACACTACTTCAGTGACCATCTGCACTACAGAGGCTTGACCAGAATTGCTCTAGCAGTAGAAGCAATCTTAGCAAGCAGAGGCTGCAGCGGCACAGTCAGAGGGAAGGACAGCTACCGTGCCTATGTTGTGTCTGTTCTAAGGCAAGCTAGCTACAGATCTACTACTCTAAGACAACTATCCATGTGTATGTTTTTACAACCTGAAGTAGCTTATTTTACTTACTAAAGAACAAGCTTCTTTGAATTTACTGCAAGAGATGAGAAAAGCTAAGTGTACTCTCAGTTTCTGCAGTACAACTAAAGTAAGGTAAACACACATCCTGGTAGGGCCATGGTTACACATCTGTGCTCAGTAAGTTTTGTAGGCTCCATGGGATTTCTCAAGACACTTTCAAAAATAAGTTACCAGCTATGATCCCTCTCTCATGCAGATCTATTTACTGTTCTCTGCCAGAGAACTGCCTCTATTATAAAATCAGGTTCTTCCCTTTTGTAAAGGGCTTTAGGAATCTATAATAATTTGTTGTTTGGTGTTCCATTTGCTATCATCTCTGATAGATTTAATCTATAAATCTGTAATAGTTTGCTAACAAGGAAGCAAGCCTTCATTCTATGTACTCTCTTAGTTACAAAAATATATATTAAAATTTCAAATGAAACGGAACATTTTTTAAGAAACAAAACAACAACCAACAACAAAACACATACTTTTCTGTAATTTATACCTTCAGAGTACTTTGTGGAAGACAAGTAAGATTACCAATATATGGTGAAGTGAAACTCAAAGGGTGGGGGGCGGTGGCGGTGAGGGCAGGGTGGAAGTCAAGAAACGCACTCTGGCTTCTTACATTGCCAGCTCTGTGGACACAAAGATGCCCTGCTTCTTCCTCTGCCTGATCACTGCCACAGGTCTGGAATGACTCATGCGGATCTCCAGTTTTTGTTACAATTTTAAATATAGCAATAAATGAGATGTAATATTCCTGCAGTTCATGAAAGAATTATTTACATCACTGCACAACTTGGCAGACTTAATCATGCAATAATAACTGTCTCATGCTGCCTCATTAAGCATCAATACTGGATATTGATGCTTTGTTTCACAATCTAAGCACAGAGTTTACATTCCCTTGGATATATGAAGCTGAGCGGGAGGTCTGTCAGAACAAACCTACATGTATGTTTTTAGGGCCACCTGCTGAGACAGAAAAAGCCAATATTTCTCTCTCAGATGAAAACCTGAACTCTCAAGAACAGCAACTACCACATCAACACGGTAAGGAACTTGATTTTTCAGCTAGGGTTTGTAAAATTTCAAGTTCTCTCTTAAAAATAAATAAATAAACAAATAAATTGGTAGATGGTATTGGAAGTACCTGGGAATGATTAATTCGTAGTAAACACAACTGCATCCCTCAGAGTATCAGCAAATGTGTATACATTGCCTGCTGTCCAGCTGGTGTCTCTGACCCTGTAACGTGCAGCTTTTAAAGCTTGTTTTGGAAACTACTCTCTGGGAGGCCAAGGGTCTACAGGGATGACATGCAGAGGGCTTGCTTCAGGAGCATAACAGACCAAGCAACATGCATAAGCCCACAGGAATTTTTTTTATTTCACACATCAAATGCGATATGCTTTATTATGTCTCTAACTATTATGATTTTGAGTGCTATACTACAGAACATTTCACCAATAAAAACTGTTGCTGGTTTTTCACAGAGGAACATCTGAAGGAAACAAACTGTGGCACTCAGCAAAGCACTCCTGACCCTCCAGAATGCAAGGCAAGTGACAATTTTATCAAGTGCAAGGTGGTCCATCAAGTAAAGTGAGCTATATTGAGCTTTTTTTTTCAATAGTGGTATTTAATGTATTTACTTCATCTCCGGTTTCTTTGAAAATGTGAACAGACTGCATTTGGAGAATGTACTGTGAAGTGGTGAATTGCCTCAGCATGCACCGACCAGCATGCGCTCAGCACTTCCTGGGGTCAGACCCTTCTCTTGCTGTTTTTCCAGAGTATAACATCACTACTTTAACAGCTTGGCAATAAAAGCAAGACTCATACGATGTAGCCCCTCTATTAGGTCTTCATAGTACTCTTACTAGCTTAGAAGATTAATCCCTAACTTAGAAAGAAAGTACCACAGGAAAGAGAGATGCCACAGCATGGGATTCTGGGCAAAATAAGTGTAATTGTAATCAGGATGTGTTTTCCACAGCAATGTCAAAACAATCCTTGAAGCCTGAGATTAATGTTTCAGTCTGAAATTCTAAAATTGAAAAGAGAGTAAAATTACTCCAAACCTTTAGAGTATTATGCGCTATTGACATAAACCAGACTGGTTTGAATTTACAACTAGTAAGAGTAATGGTATTTCTGAAATGATGAATCCCTAAACTACACGGAAGCAGGAAGAGGATGAATTTCCATGCAAAGCATACAATACTTCGAAAGACTTACAAGTGCAAACATTGCTCATGTTTGTGCAATGTGGAAAATAATATTACTTGGAATTGAAATTGCCCACTTTGGGACTGATATTTCATGGGACTAGATTTACTCTTTTTCTCTTGGCTGTGGTTTACAAGAAAGGGCTGCCTCTTGTTAAAGTTAGACCTCCAACCTGGCAGAAAAATTAGAACAATTTTCTTACTTTTGATTAAGTCCTCACTATTACTGCTTCTTCCACACCATTTAATCCATGATAGTTTGTCTGTTCAACTCACTACAATAATTTCTGAGGTTGATATGTTCACTATTGGAACCAGTCATGATGCAAGTCATAAACATTTCTAGGTTGCTGCTCTTTCTGACATAACGCTTGACCCTAAAAAGGCAGCTGACTGTAAAAGTGAATGAAGTGCTAAAGCCAAACAGACAGGTATGCTGGGGCTGCAAGGTTAAGATTTTCATTATGGAACAATAAAGGAATGGAGTACTTACTGAGTTACTGTCATGCTGGAGATAAAAGGGACTGGTCTGTCAATGAAGGCAACATATCTGATATATTACAGAAGGATTACATAAGTACACACCACCTTGCTCTTGTACTCTCCAGCTATTATTAAAAATACTTGTGGAAATAAGTATGTACTATTTTCATTTTGATACATACATGTAGCTGCTATGTTAATCACTGGAAGTTCCTTCAAGGGAAGGAGATATCCCCCAATTTACATCAGCCAGTACGGACTGTAAAGCACAACAGAATTACTTCACATTAAAATGCAAATAAAACAGAACCCTGAATAAACTCCAACTGTGTTCTTTTGTATTGTAGGATTTAGTTATTAAGATTGAATTGGAAAAAGCAGAAAATGGAAGCCTAGGATTTGCACTGGTAGGCGGCAGAAATGGCAGGGCTATCCTAATAAAAGCCATCAGCCCAGACAGCATTGCAGATCTGGATGGGAGGCTGCAAGTTGGTGACATCTTACTTAAGGTAAGACTTGTTCTTCATCATTTTGGCCTATTTTTTTTCTCAAGTTACTCTATAAAGAGCATCCTCTTCAGCATTAAAATTGCTCAGACTAGAAACCTGAGGTTGCCTGGCACAGCAAGAGGTGGAAGATGGTGTCGCTGGACTCCTGGGGGTCAGAAGGCTGCTCTGGGCCCCCCACCCTCACTGACCAGTTCAGCTGGTGTGGGCCTGGACCCCTCTACAGCGAGAAGGGGGCTGCTGGGCCCAGTGAGGACTGCACATGAAGAGGCCAGAAAACAAGAGTGAGCTGACCAAGCGTGCCCCTAACAGCTAGCCAGGAGAGGAAGGAACCTGGCATCGCTGCCAGTATCAAGACAAGCAGAAAGCACTGGAATTAGGGCTTTTGAACTTGTAAATTCCTACTGTCCTAACCACCTCTTAGCAACCAAACTTCTTTTTATTTTTTTTTACTCCAAATTCACTTTTCTTCCCTCTCCAAGAGGGAAGAACGCTCTTTAAACTTTTTACATTTTTTTTTGCTTTTCTATTTTTCATTACCTTCCTTCTCCCTCTTCCATGTGAGGAGTAGGAGAAGTGATGCTCTCTCAGTGCCCTGAAAGAGAGGCAGACTACACTTCTGGAGTGTGCTGCTAGCAGTCATGCTATAAAGAAGCAGAGAGGGGAAGATCAAGCAAGTCACTAAAATAGGAGGGAGAGAGAAGACGTGAGATGCAGGGAAGATACATAAAACGTGCACAATGTTGGATTATATGTTAAAAAAGCTTTCTGTTACAGGAATCTTATTTTATCATTGTATTTTTTAGGTGAATGACACTTTAGTGTCTGGTCTACCACGCCAAACTGTTATAGATTTGCTGCGCAAGGCTCAAGGCACTGTTCAACTCACTGTTTGCCGAAGCATGGCTTCACGTGCGGCTTATGCAGGCAAGCAGAGCAATAGTGTACCTTCCCCTCCAAACACAAAAGCAGAGCCCAGTAAGTAGCTTCATCCACCCATTACATATTAACAGTGGGATTATGTGGTGCCTAGACTCAATTTTCCCATTAGCTAAACAATTTAATATTATTAACTTTACAGTTACTTCTGATTCATAGCTATAGACACAGACAAGTTCTTTGCCCTGATTTGCAGCTCTGGCTAGGCTATCCAAGACACAGGACCACAGAGAAGGAATGCCCAAGACCCTCAGAGATATTTTAACTCAGCTTATGCTTTTAAGTCATGATGGTTCCTGGTGTGTGCTGATTTTAGCCAGCTTTATACAAGTCTCAGAGAGAACAGGAGCCAATTAGTGACCCAGCTGCTAAAATCTATTTCCCACGAATTTCACATCCTAGCAGTCCTACCTCATCTCTCAGAAGCACAACAGCTCCTATTCTGTCTAGCAGACAACTCCTCTTCCTTCTGTACTTGCTCACATTCAAACTCAGAAACCTCTGCTCCCAGGCTGATTGCTGTTTGAGCACCCGCACGCCTGCATGCAGTAGTACTTAGGGAGCTGATTAACTCTGATGGAAGAAACCTCTGTTGCAGGCTCTGCTCTGCTGAATACACAGAATTAAAATACTAATTACAGCTGGGAGTGGAAGCAAGGGTATACTATTACCAATAGATTACGGGTTTCTATTCCTCAACTTTCTATTTCTTTGAATACTGAAATGTTTCCTACAACATGGAGAGGCTTCAATGGGATGAATAAAGAATTCCACCTTAAAATACCTTCTAGCCTGGTGGTTAGAAATTGAAGGCTTTGTTTCAAATCTTCCCATGTAAGAAGGAGATTGCTATCTGCTTTCTCCCAGGCAGACTAAGGAGAGATATACAGTAGATTATGGATTTTGGACATGTTTCACAGCAAACATTTATGCATCTTGTCAACTTTACTGATGCAAACTTACCTCCACAGGTATTTTAGGCAACTCTGCTCTCAGGGAGCAGATGCCTGTATGGTTCAAGGATCTTGATTCTTGAATTTCAGTATCTGACTACAAGAATGAACCTAGTTCTCTTCAACTTCTAGCCTGTGCCATTAGCTCTGGACAATCATTCACTTACTGGAAACTACTCTATGTGATTCAAGAGCAAAGCTTTCCAAAAGAAGAGTTGTACCAACAAGGGTGGGAAGGGGTGCCAGGTGGATCATCAGGCAGAGCTGGGGAGAAGGAGCTGTGAGTCCTTAGCAGCTGAGGACTCTGGGACAGCCACAGTGGGACTGTCAAAAGAGGCTGACCTTGACGAATCTGAAGTAAATAAAGAGAGTGGATTATTTAAATTTTCATTTTTCTTTCCCAGCACTTCAGAATCCAACAATCAATCTGTATTATACAACCAGTGCTTTAAAGCATCTTTCCATAAGGATGAGAGAACTGTGCTTGACACAGGCCTGGAAGCATGATGTTCACTGTCCCATCTCAGTTCTAGTTAGTTTTGAGGGTAAATGATGCAAAAGTAGGATGGACATGAAGGTATAAAAAGGTTAATTAAAGCTCTAGCCCTATTAAGGGCTGTAGAAGCATTACCATTCATTTCACTAAGACTAAGCTTTTCTCTGGCTGTGCAACTTTAAGGAACTAGCCGTGGGGATGCTTATTTGGGTCTCACATGACATTTGTAAATTACACAGTTGCTGTGAAGTTTAAACTCTTTTCCTGGACCAGTAAAACCCAACGGTACTATAGAAGCATTGGCAACATACCACGTCTATGGCATATGTCCCTTAGCACTGCAAAGGAATGGACTAGGTTTGACTCTGTTACAGGGTTTTTTTGTAACTTCTACTGATACAGAGGTCTACTGCAGTGCATCTTCTGGCCATATGAATTATGCTGACTCCTTCGGCAGTGATATATGGCATTTGTGCTGTTTTGCCCCCGGATATTTTTTGCCAGTTTCTGGCACTGTATCTCAGTGCCTATTTCAAGACCAAAAGTACTCTGGTGTAGATGGCACTGAAGAAACTGATCTATATTTCCACACTTCACAGGCATTTTACCTTAATTTTGTTTTCTGTATTTAGATGACAACAGTTCTGAGAGAAGCCTAGGAGCACAGTCTGTTTTCACTTTCAAGGAAGAAGAATCCAGCCAGATGTGCAGCAAGGTAAAATCTGAATCCGGCTTTTAGAAGTTACCAGGCAATGTACTCATATGTTTGTTGACAAAATGGGTTTGGTGCAATGCAGGCAAGAACTACACCTCGGAGAGGTGGCGAAGGAAGGTTGCATAAGCAAGTCTCATTCTGATACTTCATTATATTGGAATAAATGATTTATTAATTTTATCTTTTTTCAGTATTTTAAAATAAATATAAATTGAAAGATTGTTATTAAACTGTATTTTGATTAATATTTGTAAGCCCAAGGCCCCAAACTTCTTCAAACATGGTCTTGCTTTTGAATCTTAGTCAGTCCTGCAAAACAATCTACTTCAAATTTTACATCATCTATCACTTTTAAGTTTTACAACTATAAAAACTCCCCTCAGGAAATATGATAAATATAGGTCTTTTTATTCTCCAGAGGAAAAAAACAAACAACAAGCATCCAAATCTTGCCTCAACCAATATAGTCAAAGTATATAGTTAAGTCTATCTAGCTCAGGACAGCACATGCCTAACTTTAAGCATATGCTAAACTTTTTTGCTGAGTTGGTTCCATTAGTTCCATTCTTCACTATTTCCAGCTTGTCTTTAGCTGTCTCCTATGAATAGAAATAATCTATGCTTTACTTTATAGAGCACAGCTGCCATCTACTCCAAAGATTTAGCTTAGAAAATGACAAGCTACTGGAAAAAAATATGCAAAAAAACCAGCAGCAGTAAAATACTTTTCCTTGGCATAAAAGAAAACTGAAATCCATATTGTGTTCTCCAGTCTGGGTAGTCAGTAGATGCAGAAACTGGGTACATGAATTCATGATTAAGTATGCAGCCATGAATTCCCATATTCTAATGGAGAAATACAAGCATAAAAGCAAAAGATTAAATACATTTTTTTTTAAAAAAATGTGGCAGATACTGTTAAGATTCTGTGGGGTACTCAGTAGTCAATACTACGTAACATGCTAGGGTGGTTTCTGAGTGCATCTGGAATACTAATCAGGGAAAGAAGATGAAGAAGCACCACTGTGAATTAAAATTTAAATAATTATCTGTCAAGTGTTACAGCTGAGAAGGAGCCACTTCCACATACTAATGACAGATGTCCTGCATCATTATCTAAATGCAGGACCCAGTTGTCATTCTCTAGGACTGAAAAACAGCCACCAGTACTATTGCTTCTACTCCATCTGGAGGGCAATCAAGGGTCTGCCTTCTCAGTTGAGTGCTTCTTCTGTAGAGCAGCTGCACCCTGCTCCTAACAGCTGGCCTTGTTGTGTCTGAGATAAAAAGGGAAATTATTACCAGCCATTCTAACTCAAACACTGGTGTTTTCTGCTGCCAAAAGCTGGGAGGTGAGGGGCAGAGTGTGACTCACAACTCCTGTGATCATGCTTTCTTTACGAGATCAGAGAGGATATAATTAACACAAACCTTTTCAAAGTTTAGCTGTGCATGCTAGGTTGTAGAGGTGTCTGAAGACAGCATTGTTATGAAGCTCAAAAATATAAAAAGCTGATGTGACTTTTTATTCTGAGTAGATACTTTAATGCTAAGTCAAAGTTGTATAGACTATATTTTTTCCTAAAAGTAGAAACTACTTTACTTTCCCTTTCCTTCTTGAGTGAAGGATACGTTTTTGTCAGATCTGTGAAAAAATGTTAATGAAGGTTACTGACTACATTCTTGATGTTTCTGTGTATTGATTTTTTTTTTTTTACAGCTATTTCTAATTTTATATTTACAGGGTCTAGAAAGCACACACGGTTTCCCTCTGCAAGGTCAATTGGATGGACAAGACTATCAGGATATCATCAGTAACACTTCAGACAGGTAAGTCTTCCAAACAGAGTAACATTACTAAAATAAAAATCATGGATAGCTTACTCTTCTATTTCCAAAGCTGTCTGGATATGGTATACAAATATACTCATGTTCTAAATAATATGAATACAGTTCTATTGAAACGCAGCTCCATCTGCAGTAAGAGTGGCTAAACAGCTTCCACACAGCTACTGGGAGAAATGAAATGGAAGCTTCTAGGTGTAGCTGAAGCTCATGCAGATATGCCTTTGATAGGAGGAGGTGAGCACGGGGAAGTGCTACTGTGTTGGTGTGGGCAGGCTCCCTATGGGGTTTACTGAGTCTTCCCAGCAGGTCCTGCAGCCTGGCATAGACCCTGTGCTAGTATGGCTGTAGTGATGCAGATACTGAACTCCAGACATCTGGGAATCAAGAGAACTTGAGGGTATTACTCCTAAGAAAGTATGTCGATACATAGTACAAGAAGAGAAGAATTTTACTTCAACTGTGTAGTAGAATGGGAAACCAAAGAATAATGTAGCATTGATAAGACATGGACAACTTTGTTTACTACAATGATACAGAATATATGAAACATGATTGTCTTCTTTATCATTTATAGCCCATATAAATAGAAAAAAGGAATGAACACTTACATCTAAAACCTAAAACTTCCTAAGAAGAGTAGTTGGCCAATCTTTAAGGGGCAACAATCTTCCCTAAATTACCTGCTTACAGAGAACAAGATTGAAAGAATCTTTGAGAGCATGTGCAAGTGAGAATATCCATGTGAACATAGGCTCAGTGCCACTTGCTTTTATCTCATCACTAATATAACATTATCTTGTGTTATACCAGGTAATCAGGTGTGATTGCTATTGAATTACCTTGTTCTATGTGCAAGATGCTTAATGCACCTATGGCTAATACGAAGTTATATGTAAGAATAACTTCTAGCTTTTCTGGTTGTCTTGCTTTCTACTAGCAAGACAAACTAGCTTTCTGCTCCCTGTTCTGTGTTCTGAATCTCTTTTATTACCTGTACTTTCTGGTAGTCCTATTTTCTACTTGCAAAACCCTTATATAACTTGTACAGCCCTCAATGATTATTGATATTTGCAAAGCTGCTACTTAAGATGGAGAGTAAGGTAATAATTTAATAGTACCTTTTACTATTTCTTACACTATGTTTTATGATCATACATGATCCTATCCTATATAAAATTATGGTAAGCTTAAGCCTATTCAAATAATTAAATATTAGGTCTGCAGAGTACTGGAGTTAGCTACTATAGGGATCTTTGATCCATTCTGCATACAGCATTGGTGTATTGTGAACGGTAGGCCTATTATCTACCTAAAAAATATTTAAGTGCTCTAAAATTCTCTGAATACCTTAAATAAATAGGCTTACTTGTTAATATTTCTTATGATCACCTAACAACTAAAAATCTGGGTCATACATGAAAAACTGTCTATAACAGTGAGAAACTTTACTTTCAAGGATGTCTTCTGGTAGTTTTTTATACAAGTTATTTGCTCATCTCTCAGAAAAAAATAAAATACCATAGGCAGATAATAGTGCTCCAGGCAAAATACAGGGGTATTTATATTAGTTTAATACTCCTTGAACTTAGGCTCTTCAGAGTTCACAGTAGTTCTTAAAAACAGTTTTTCAAGAAAGTTCAAATTCAACTGAAAATAGATTAAAAACAAAACCTTTGTACACAGCTTCTGCCACTTCATAAAACCATTCAACTAATGCTTTTTTACAGATCACAGAAATATGCAGGATGTGAAGGTTGCAGAAGACAGAGTCAACAGTCTGAGTCAGACAGCTGGAGCAATGAAGATGATGATATGCCCCGCAGGATTTCCATCCTACCTAGAAGTAACCATGCAAAAACTTCTTGTATCATTCATGTAATAAGCCAGCTCCTCCATATATCTACAGTGGGATCAACACTAATCCCTTCTATTTAAGCTAAGACTTTCATCTTTGTTTCTCAAAAGCATGACCACTCAGGACACAATTTTAACCTCTGATACATATGAAGGCCATCAAACCTTTGTAACATCAACAAGAAAGCAGCCTACACAGGAGCTTTCCAACTTGTTTGGAGAACTGTGGGGGGGAAGAACATGAGGATGAGTATAATTAACTGAATGTAGGGAGGGCAGCCTTACTGGCCACCGTCCACTTGCCACTGCTTTGAGCACCTCTACTTTGGAGCTCCAGTTCCCAAAGGATGGGCAACTTTATGCTTGTTTTTTCTTTTGTAATGTTATATATCATGTTCCTCCCCAAAGGAAAATATCTCAGTACATTAATTATACTTGGTTAGGTGCGCAAAGTGAGGTAATAAGAGGAAAAGAAAACTATTGAATTTATTTGAGCAACATCATGACATTTGTTCAAATCGTGCACTACTGGATAGTGCAAATAAGTGATGCATTGGCTGAAAAAAATGTGAACATTGAAGTTTAGTTCAAAATTTATGGGAATTTCCCAGTGTGTAACTCAAAACTTAAAATTCTTAGTTTGGCCTAAAATTAATACAATAAAAGCAGATGGTTTATCTTGCAAGAGATACAGTAAAACTGAATAGGGTAGAAGGCCTCTTTCATATATGAAAGGCAATGTCAAAGAAGGTGTTGAGAACTAAGAACAAATTCCAGTAATATATAAAATGTGGTTGTTATCACCAGATATGATAGGTCCTTGACATCATTCTCCTCTTCTCTCCCTTACTTCTCCCCTACAATTCAAAGTTCACCTGTGAATTAATGTCTGGATCCGCAGCTGCATAAAGGTGTCCACAGTATTCTTAGTCACTACTCACCGGGTGTTCATGATTAGTTTATTTAAATCACTTTTTTGTTCAAAATACTAAGAAGGGCTTCTCTTAATTACAAGAAAAGTTCAATGCTTAAAAACAGCATAGCAGCCAACATAACAGCAACATGACTTGAGGCTTTGGTCATATGAAAGTAACTTAATTGGAATATGATTTAAGTCCTCTGAGGCACTTTATTCAGGAGTGGCAATTAGGAGTAGAAAGTAGGATCAAAAAGGGGTTTCATCTTATAGATGTAACAGCAATGAAATTACAGGTGTGTGAATCTGTAGTGAGTTAGGCTCAGACTCTAACTGCAAAACTATGGATGTTTAAAAGCTGGTGATTTCCTCCTGCCAGGACTGCAATGACCCAGAAGTCTAACTCTGATGAACAAATAGCAAAAGAAAGAGATGTGTATAGGAAATAGCTCTCTCTAGAGTGGGGGATTTGTCTTCACTGGCACTCTCAGCTAACTTGTTAACAGAAACACCCTTGCATCTGCGAGGGGCAGAGAACAGAAAGTGAACAAAGTGTCTTAGAAGCTCAGGCAAGGTGGTTGCCAGTTGTAACCCAAGACACAAGGACAGCAAGCACAACACTTTTGCAATGAAGGTTAGTTAATGGTAGAGATGATATACTACAAGAAAAAAACAGAGAACACTGCTCTTTGTCTTCAGCCTACAGCAAAGCTGTGGAACACATCAGGTTTTCTTTGTAACAATTGGCATGTTTTGCTTTGACAACACCCACTAAGGACAAATTCCTTAATTCCTCTGCCTTGAACCGCTATTTTCTACAAAAGAAACTACTGTTTTTATTCTATGGAAGTAACAGAAGTTGCTGAAGAAGTATGCCTTCTTTTTCAATTGCTCTAGTAGAACAGGGATATTTCTGGAGACTTAAATGTTTATCCATCTTCTTAAATCTGTCAAGTTTTGCATTAGAACATTTACTTCAGGATGAGCTAATTAGTAAAAATGAATCCTGGTTTTGGTGCAGCAAAGATACTTCACATCTTGTTCTTGAAGGAGAGTGTGAATTAAGATGAAGAGAACAGAAGATACTTTCTTCAGGGAGGAAAAATTATTTGTAGCAGAGGGGAATGGCAATACTAATTTCCAGGAAACTGCTGGAAACATGAAGATTTCCTGTGAAGATGTGGCCAGAGTCTCCTATATCGATATAAGCTAATGTTAAAGTTTACAATTCTGCAACAATGGTTTATTTTGAACAGACTGTATTTAGAAACTATACAAAGCAAGAAGCTGCAGTAGTTGGATCTACTTCCAAATTCCACAAAACATGTTGCTGGTTGTATCCACGGTACTGACTTACTCTTCTTTCTGCTGTGAACATAAGTAAGCCAAATATATATATATATATATATATTTTTTTTTACATTTCACTTACACATAATATGCCAAAATATACTTGAGTACTGCAGCCCTCTGGTTTTTAAAGCCAAGATTTACGCTATGAACAATAATCATTAAAAACTCCTTTGTTTTTTTTTGTTGATATATAGGCAGAGCCTTCGTTTCTGAAGATGAACTGATTCACTTAATTAATTTTAAACCATCACTGACTGGAGTATGTCCAAGGACTGGCATTAGAGGTCTTATTCAAGGCCTTCAGTCAAGGATTGAGAATCAAGAGGTGTTGAAAGAGTTTATGGTAAAGTGTAATTCATTTTTAAGACCTGAGTGTTTAGCAGAGCTAAGTGACTTTTAGCAGCCTTCAACATACTTTATGGGAGATGCATTTGTATATCTCCACTGACTCCACTTTCTCAGAGGATTATTTCAGTCAGGTGTCTGCTTTGCTTTTTAGGTGATGCTACATTATCTGGATCTCCCCCTTCCTACACAGTCAGGTTTACACTGTTTCCTGTCCAAAGATCCTGCCCACACGGAATGGAAAATAAATACACAAAAGTACAATAAGAATCACCTTAATATTGACTAACTTCTTACTGCCCCTTCAGCTCTCCTGAACATCTGCCCAAGAACTATTCTAGGGGCTGCATTAAAGCAAGAAATCCAAACACTTAGTCAATGAAAGGAAAATGTTTTACGCAGTGCTCCAGTGATCCATGGAATTCATTGCCACAAGATGCTATTGAGGTCAGGGACTTTGTGCAATTAAATTAGAAAGTAACATACATAGCAATGAAAATACACAACTACATCTGATGGCAAATAAATTATGAAAAATGTAAAATTATGAAAGCATATAAAATCTCTTGTTTTGGTATATATAGAGAGTACTCAGTATTGGGGGTTATCAGCAAATTCCCAAAGAAAGATTGTTTCATAATTCTTCAACACAATGCCAAAATTTTCATTAAAGGATGCACTCATTACCAATGAAATAGATTATAACTATTTTTCCGTAGTATTTAGTGTTACCAATTTCTCTCACTTGCCTTATGGCTGACTTTCTGGGTACAAAATAGCACAGGTTCACACGTATAGGATTTGTTGACTTTTGCCAAGAGCTCGAGAACGTGTATTAATTTCCCTTCATTCCATTCCAGATGTAAGCATAATATGCTATGAGCTCAGTCATGCATCTGCTCATAAAACATAAAGATCTAACACGAAAAGCACAGGTTACCAAAGTCAATGGATACTTTTTCTGAGTAAAAGCTGTAGTAACAGATGAAGATCTTAACTGTCAAATATATTTCAGTCCATATACACTGTATAGTGGCATAACGTGAGGGCTGAGCATTGTGCAATGCATAGCGAAAAGGTAAACAAAAAAAGAAGAGTGAAGGTAACTCAAAACTGTAAATGAAATTAACTTGCACCTTCTTGCTTCCTGGCTACACTGCATTGCGTTCCCCCAAATTTGCTATGAAGTACTTAGGACCATATGATTTGCACTTAACATCATTGATGTTGTTCCCTGTATCCACCGCTTCCTCTGTGATTGAAAAGTACCCATTGAAATTCATTATCTGTTAACAGTGCTATAGTTGGTTCTTCAGTCTGCATGTTATCGATTATGAATGCTGACGTTTGGCCAAGGCACTATTCCAAACATTTGTTTTGCAGCACCATACAATAGGGACGTGTAATTACAGGGGCTGAAGACTTGGGTTGGAAATCCCCAGAAATTTTGTGCAGACTGAAGAAAACCCTAGGCAATTTGAATTCCTCGCGTAGCAGTTTAGGGAACGGTGTGCTGATTCTCTTAAGAAGTCTGCTTACCAGTCTTGGGTCTCATACAACAGTGAAGTTTACTCACGCTGACTCTGTAGTTCTTCATAGGATATGAGCATGGATTGACTATTTCTCTTTAATCTAGGCTTTAGAACATGTGAAACCAACAGATGACTGCAGAACTGGCAAAGCACAAGAAAACAGGGATAAAAACAGATATCAAGATATTCTTCCATGTAAGTATGCACACTAAGCACATACATTCAGTGAACAACACTGGAAACCAGAAAACAGCTATAACACTGGGATGTAGGAGGTAAATCCCACCACAACCTTTGCTACAGAGAGCTCTACTAATAATGAAGTGTGTTAAGATTTTTCTGAGAAACGAAGAGTTGACGTAAGGATGTCTGCATTGCACAGGAAGTTATTTTCTGAAGTATCATCATCCACAAGGCAGGACTTGGTCTGGCAGGGGGGGCAGCTGTCTTGGTGCTTCCTTTTCTTTTTCTCAGAGATAGTGATCTGCTACAGTTGTGTTGGCAAGTGTAACTTGAACTATAGTAGCAGTTCTTTAAATCTACAGCTTTTGACACAGCAGAATGCTGAAAAGTACAATGGAAATCATGGAGTTATGTAGGTCTTGAAAAGATAAAAGATTCTTTCGGAAATATTTGAAAGCTGAATAACCAAACAGATCTTTCAGCTGCTCAGCTCTGATCTAAGTCAGAAACAAGTTTCATCACTTATGTGAAGTAATTTTAGAAGGAAGATTTGAATCCAAGAGCTGAATGACTGTTGTTAACAAGGATTTTCAAAACCCAATTTCCAATTTACTGCCAATTGATTCCCTGAGAGGTATCATGACAGAAGAACACTTTCTGAACCCTTGATGTCATTGTAAACTGCAGCACCAGAACAACATATGCAAAATTTGTCACAGTTACTTCTCTATATTAAAGTACAGATTCTTAAAATTTTCTTGTTTTATAACCAGCAACAATGTTCCCATGCCATACGCTCATAGCAGTGTTGAATATGCTATTTTGAATTACTGCCAATAATTCTATGGTAATTAGAAGGACTGTCAGACTGTTATGCAAGTATCTTAAGAGAAATAAAGCTGCAGTTAACCACACAATTTATCTCCAGGAATTACTATTAGGAGTGATTAATATTAGTGCCGCCAGCCAAATGTGTTCTGAAAACCAGAGGCATACTTCACCGCTAGGGGCTGAGGTTCCCCATCTCCTAGATGCTAGGTATGGTACAGCTCCATTTCAGATCTACAGCTGAAATAGCAACTTTCTGTTTCTGTCCAGATGATAAGACACGAGTTCCTCTGGGAGAAAACAACGGCTACATTAATGCAAGTTATATTAGAATGAAAGTTGGAGAAGAGGAACATTTCTATATTATAACCCAAGGGCCTTTGCCTTCCACCATGGCGGATTTCTGGCAGATGGTTTGGGAGAGTGAGTCAGATGTGATTGCCATGATGATGAAAGAAACGGAGCTAGGAAAAGTGAAATGTCATCGATACTGGCCTGAACCTCCACATGACTCCATAGACTTGGCTAACTTCCATCTCAGGCTAGACAGTTACCAGATTCTGGAATACTTCATAGTTAGAATAATAGAAATGATCAACAAGCAGGTAAGTTGAGTCTAGTTAATACTTTCATATACAAAGAAATTGATTAGTTATCTCACATGATTTAATAGTGGTATTATTGTTTGTTTCTTCTGTAACATCTACTCAGTACAGTTTTAGGAATGTAAAAGTCTGAGTAACAGGAAGGAAATTAAGGTAAATGAAATACTGCTTCTTTGCTTATTGCACAAGCAATGGATCCAATATTAAAAACACTTGGGTGAGAAAGTCCAAGAGTTCGTCCTTTAATAACTACAGAGTTGCTGTGTTCAGTATTTTGCAGAATTGCTTACAGTTCTTATCAAATCAGATCAGTAAGGGCTGCCTGGGTGGGTTCATATTCTGTAACAGTGGATGGAAGGAATGATTTATAGAAGGTGGCTTTCATCCTAATATTTAAAAGGAATGATAACTTTTTTCATTTGTGAAAAGACATGAACACACATGAAACTAAAAAACGAACAACTCGTTTTTGAAGAACAAATACAGAACCCAATTGTAAGGACATGGAAACTGGGACAAGTCCACCAGTCTCACCTCCATATGAAACAAAACATTGCAGAAATTTCTGTGGGACAGACTGATTAATGGAATCATTTATACAGTCTTACTTGTGCCAGCCTAACTTAGTATCTATTTTCCTAACAAGGCAGCTGTTTATATTAAGAAAACACAATTCACCTTATGTCACTGAGTATAAAACATCGTAATTTGATATGGGTCTATCCAAAAGATGATAGGAAGATTGGCTGTTATATGAGATTGGGTTGCTATCTTGTTTCAGTGAACATGTTATTTTTGCAACATTTGTCCTGGACCAGTATCAAATTAATACAGAATCATAGATTTACTTCAGCAGAAATCCAGGCACGCATTCAAATTCTTCTAAAGGCAAAAATCTAGGTAGGCCTTTTCTATTCAGTTTAACATAGTCAATAGGAATCCACTGCCATGCGAACTGGGACTTTGGAAGGCTTCAGTCCTTACAGTTCCTGGATTCTTTTATACTGAAGATCTTCAGTTACCTAAAAAATCATACTTGCTGAAGAGTTATTGGCTGGACTCAGGTCTTTACAATGGAAGTCTTTACCAGTATAATACAATACTATATTTTTTTTTTCATTTAACTTTTTTGACATAATAAACAATAGGGAACAAAATTGTTATTTGTATTCATTTACTTTAATTGTATTTATTTGCCTTTTTCTTGAATTTATATAGCTATATTACTAAGCTTCCAGTCAATAAGCATTTCTGGCTTTCTCTTCCAGACAGAAGAAAAGCGAATTATAAGGCATTTGCAGTTTACCACTTGGCCAGACCATAGTACTCCCAAACTGGCTGAACAGCTTGTAAAATTTATTTGCTACATGAGAAAAGCTCACAGGACAGGACCTATTGTTGCTCACTGTAGTACTGGGATTGGAAGAAGTGGAGTTTTGCTATGTGTTGAAATTCTGCTGAGCTATATAGAAAAAGATCTATGTGTAAGTATCAAACAGATCATTGTTAAATATTACAGTAAATATAAATATTACTGATATAGATGTCAACAACATATGTAGGTATCTTACTACATATGTTACTCCTGGTAGAAATTAATCCTAACAAAATGGAATAAATGCTGCTTTTGTTATTTCATAAAACAGAGATAATAACTAAAAATATACCACTTGTAGAAGAACTGAGCCCCAGCTTTCCCAACAGAACACATTCAAGTCTTTTTTCATAACTTGAACATCAATAAAATAAAAATTGTTTTCTCTTCTGATAGTTCAACATTAAGCACGTAGTGAGAGATTTGAGAGAGCAGCGTTTTGGCATGATCCAAACTAAGGTAAGTTCTCAATATTCTAACTAGGCTGTGATCTCAAAAAGCTTCCATTTGTGGTACATATCCTCATGCTTTGATAAATCTCTAGGTCAAAGCTGAATTTTAGCCCTCTCATGAGGAAAACGACAGCTTTGCATACAAATGCTGTGTATATTTAAATACAGAAGATCTGTCCCTTACTGGCTAACTGAAATTAAGAGGAAAAAAAAAAAAAGAAAAAAAAAAAAGGAAAATAACCTCTACGTGTAGCTTGCAGGCACTTGAAATTCACTTCAGAGCACCAATATAGTACAGATACATTTCTTCTTTGGGCAAAAAGAAAAGTGGAGCTCACCAGTGAAATGGGTGAGACTCTACCCTGCAAAACTGCAGCCTTCAGTTGAATTCTTGCAATCGCTGAGCTCTCATTGTCCTTCTACTGCTGAGCTAAACCTATCCCCGAAGTGTGTTCACACAGGAAAAGACAAAATAAGGTTAACACAACTTAGAGCAAACAGAAAGTGGGAAGAAAAGTAAGACAAGACTAGGATAAATTCTTCTTGTAGGCAAGTATTAAAGCACATGCTTCAGGAAAATGACTGAGCACATGATTAAAATTAAGCAAGTAGATAACAGCCATTGACCTCAGTGAGATTTAAGCACATGCATAAAGGTACTGCACTGAATCAAAAAGAACTCCTGAACTTTTATGAGTAATGGAACAAAAAGATTGAGGATGCTCTTAAATGCCTGAATTTCTGTATCCCTGTTACAAAGATGCTGGTGTTAAAAACAGCATGACAGCCAGTCCATCTTTTTTAGTCTAGAATTTTTGTTATATTTAATTGGATGTTTCACACTGGTGTCTCTGTATGCAGGATCAGTATCTATTCTGTTATGAATTTGTTCTGGAAGTCCTTCAGAAACTTCAAGCAATGGATTCCTGTTGACTGCAACATGTCTCTTCCTTGTTGTTATCCCCCTTGGACTCCAGGGGCCACTCAGCAATTGCTTTAAAGGAACGTCAAGCCAGCACAGACAAGTGTTATACAACATGCTCTGTCAGATTGCTCTGATTTCTAAGAAATTTAAAAACCTTGCTTAACATCCCCTTGGTAAGTCATTTAAATCTCTGCGTACAGTGTAGAGAAACAGCAAGCCACAAGTGCAACACTGCTGTTAAATTGTCATGGACACTTTGTGTGTTCTATTGAATAATATATTAATTATTAGGAAAATATTTTTGTACTGTGACAAGGGGGTAGCAGCCTTTGTAAGTAGCTTTACTATTCAGAGGCCAAGTAAAGAGATCTAAGACTCTGCTGGTGTTGCTGGAAGATTAGTTGTCCCTTACATACAGTTGTGCACTCTTGGCTTCTGGACAGCAAATCAGTATTTTTTGTAATCATGTTTTTGTGTGGAAGGACTCAATTCGGTTACCTGTGGTTGCTTGAACAATGTGGAACCATTTCCAGGCATCACTCCAGCACAGGAATTTATACCACCATCACTGGACATCTTAAATCAAGAAACTGACAGAAAAATAGGATGCCTTTAACCCTTAGCTATTTGTCTTCAAAGCAACAAGAGAGTTCTAATAACTGGACGGGATATTAATATTTTCCAGCAATATGAGCAGCTGTAGATAAGGTCAGTATTCTTCTATTCCACGTCCATGTAAAAAGGAATGCAATACAAAACCAAATGAAATGACTGTGTGTGTCTTGTGGCACACATACATTTCATCTTCCATTGAACTTTTCCATTGATTGACTATCTTGTAATTCTCACCTAGGAACTGATCAAAACTATGGGAAGTCCCATTGGTTTCTTTAAATTAGAGTAAATAACTCTCTGTACAGATTATCACTCTTGTAAAAAGTGTTTTTGCTAGTGTGAGTTTGAATTTGAGCAGAAATCTACGGTTCATGTTTGTAAGATTGTAGCTGTTTTCTATGTGAGTACTTCTAATTCCTTTATCTAGAAGGTGGTGTATATGGAAGCAGAATTTTTAGATGTGCATTGGGAGAGTAATTTTAAAACACAGGAAATTATAACTGCACTTATTTAACTGAATTGTACATATTTTAAAACTTCCCTGATTTCAGGAGATATTAAGAAGCATTTGATTATAAAATTGCAGTAGAAACAAGACAATAAAATAGCTGTTTATTTTCATTATGGATGAGAGATTTATGTTCAGAAAGAATGAGGAATTAAACAAATTAAAAGTATGGCTTTTGGAAGAAGCCATTGTAACACAATTATAATAAAGGCCCAGAGCCATGTTTTGCTTTCTGCCCTCATATAGTCTGTTGGAAGTGAGGAAAAGATATAAATGGGATTTACGATGTAAGCCAGACGCGAATTTCAAACATACTGATGGAGATCCAGAGTAACTTTAAATCAATGGAATAAACCTGGACCTATATCCGTATAAATATAAGCAGAATTTAATGTTTTGTCTTAAATTAGCTGAATTTGAGCCTTCTAAGAAGCATTACTCTCCATGCATTCTGAATACACTATAATTATATTACATATAGAGGATTATTTGCACAATTTTCTCCAGCATCTTCAGCCAAATTTTTATTCATAATGTTATTACCTCCATTTGCTATTTGGCCTTTCATTTTGGTTTTGACTACTGTACATGTACTTCTATGCAAGATGACACTGCACACAAATGCACAATTCACTTTTTGTACCACAGCAACTTTGAAAAGCTTCTCAGTAAAAATGTTTCTGTAATTCTTGCAAAGGTGTCTTTTCTGTACTACAGAATTCTTGATTTAGAAGACAGTCTTTATGGCACTATTTGTTACTCCACATTTGTGCATCATCTTTGCAGCTGTTTGACAGAAGTGTTTCCTGTTTTACAGGGATATTAAAAAGATTTCTGAAAACACTAAATTGCATTTCAATTTCTTTTTATGAAAAAGGCATTTCGATACTAACTGCTAAACAGTAGTTATGGGAATAATAATCCTTTAGTAATGAGGGCTTGTTCTTAAACTTCCTGTAAAGGCAGGTTTTGTCATGATGGTTCCTTTTGTACATAACCCTAAAGTGGGTACTACCAACTTCTGAGGTATTCTGCCATATTCCATGTTCTTATCCTGTAGGAATATAATAATTCAGTGCCTTTAAACTGATACCATTGTAATGACTCCTCTAATGACATCCTCACTCGGTCTGAACTTTATTTCGGATGAGGCATACAACTTTACACAGATCTAGTCTGCTAATGCTGCTAGCAGAGTGACTCAAAGCAGAACTGCCCTTTGCTTTGTCATCTGTTATATAACAAAGAAACTTTCATCCATAGAAAATCTCAGAGCCTCTCAGACCAACTTTGAGCAGAGCTAGATAGATGCAATTCACCACATGCTGTGTGACAGGCCCTCCATCTGTCACGGTCCTGGTGTGATCCCATAGAGAGTGTCTCTCAAGCCAGAGCCTGAAAACATTTTAAGGCAACTGCAGGCTTGCAAGGGGTGATTAGTTCTGCACATCTGAAGCTAGAGGCCAGTCACCTCAGTACTAGTACCACTCATGAGCTCAACTGACAGTCTAGACAGCAGATGAATTTTGATGAGAGAAGGACTGAAACGACATTCACAAATTCTTCCTATGTATAGACTATGTTTAGAGACATTTGGGAGAACTTGCTTTTTTTTTTTTTTTTTTCTTTTTTTCTTTTTTCAAACAGCTATCATATCTAGAGATGTTCATAACTAGAGAAATTCTTTATCTACGCACAGTAACATTTATCACAGAATCACAGAATTTTTTGGGGTGGAAGGGACCTTAAAGACCCGAAGCCCTGTCCAACCTGACCTTGAACACCTTCAGGGATGGGGCATCCACAACATCTCTGGGCAGCCCGTGCCAGTGCCTCACCACCCTCATAGTAGAGGATTTCTTCTGAGATCAGGACTCAGTGATACACATTCATATGTAACAAAAGAAACCATTCCTTAACGATCAGAAACAATACTGCTCTGGCCCATTTCTGATTTGATATTATTTAGCATAGAAATTGATCTGACTGGAACTTGCATACATCCTAACAACTTTTCTCTAACTGTCTTTGGGGTTGGAGTTTATGTCCTTACTGAACAACAACATCTGTGATGGCAAAAGATACAGGAAACGCAAATATCACTAGTACTGCAAAATAAGAACTAGGAAATACTGCCATCTATGGGCACACCATTATTGTGACAACATTAACTGCAATCAGTCGCTTGTGCCGTTGGAGCAGAGCTACTACTATATTACATAGTATGTATTCTGCTGCTGGTCCTACAGGTCCTAAAATAATGATAACGAAATACTCAGCCTCAGGGAAGTGCAGATACGTGTCTACAATTCTGAAAGGATCTGTGCAAATCTAGGCCAAAGCCTAAATTATGAATAAACCTGCTCTTCACCTTAAAGCAGGGGTGCTTTCGGAATGAAGCACTTTCTTCATTTACTGAAAATTATGAGTAACGGGAAATACTACTGGAGTTCTATAAGAACTGTGAATTATGTGAATTATGAAATGTTCTCAGCAGCTGAATCTAATTGGGTTGGGGTTTACCTAGTATGAGATAACCCCTGTAAACTTGTTTCTTTTGTTAAGTATATTGCAAACTCATCTGCAGAATGAGGACTGGAGGTAATGTCATGTATCTCAGTGCAATGATCCTGGCCATTGTGCACTGAGGAATGTGATCTATGTACCAGTTAACCTGTGCTGTGCTGCATGTACAGCTTAATCTCAGGTCTGTGTTGTGCTGTGAATATTCCTTGGCTGTATGATAAACTTAGCCAGCTAATTGTAACAGAGAGCCTGGAGGCAGCCCCCATTTGCTATCAGTAATTATGCCACCTGCGTGTCCTTGCCTTTATCTAACAGTGCAGCAAGAAGTTCTCTTGTGAATGTCCTTTCTGTTTGGCAGTAGAAATGGAATTGTTTTCCTGTAAGAAAATCCTGTAATAGTTCAAATGACCCCAGTGGGGTAACTCTTCCATAGACCAGGTCTGCACAGCACGCTGTGCCCTGATCAGCACATAGATGCCTGTTCAATGCTGCAGAACTTGGGGTTCCCACCATCTGAACAGATGTAAGATTATCTTGACTATTCTCTCTCCTGTTATAGTGTTAGGTCTGGCATATAGCATTTTAAATGATCCTTTTCAGGGTCTGGGTGCCTTTCTTACTGGAATTATAATGGAACAGCACCTCCTGCTAAAAAACACTTAGTTACTTCTGATTGGTGTTTCTGACAGTTGTTAAATCACAAAGCTGGGATCAACATAAAGATTGCCTGCATCAGCATCAAGATTGCTTGCAAAGATGACTGACTATTATTGTAATACTACAAAGAATAGATGCCAGCTGAGATCTCTATACTGAAAAGAGACCTGGCTCTTGCGGCTTAAGCAGATTACAGCTGAGTCCACCATTAGACCAATCTTTAAATGTACAGTAGCATGTGTGATGGAAAGGGACAGCACTTTCAAAGGAATGTATAACAGTAAAGTATGATTTGCACATAATTTTGTACTGATGTAACTCTGTAGGTATAGAAATAAGATTGTGAAGTCTGATCAGTGTTCTGTAGTGCCATATAGGTATCATTGGCCTTACTTTGGTCACTTACTTAATGCACACCAGTAATAATAGAACATCATACTTTATTCAGGCTTCTTTGGACCCAAAAGCATAGAACGAATACCAGAGAATCATAGAACCACAAAACCACAGAATAGTTGAGGTAGAAGGACCTCCAGAGAGCATCCAGTATAAACTTCCCAGCTCAAAGCAGTGTTATCTAGAGCTCAGGAAAGTAATCCAATTGGGCTTTGAGTATCTCCAAGGATGGAGACTCCATGACCTGTCTTGGCAACCTGTTCTGGTTTTTGACAACCCTTAGAGTAAAAAGGTTTTTCCTTATGTTTAAGTGGAATTGCCTGTATTTTAAGTAGCGCCCTTGCATCTTGTCCTGTCACTGGATACCACCACCAAGAGTCTGGTTTCATCTTTTTACTCCCTCCCATACCAAGAACTTGGTACATATTGATAAAGCCCCCCTGAGCCTTCTCTTCTCCAGGCTAATATCAGCCACAGGTCTCTCAGCTTCTCCTTTTATGACAGATATTCCGATTTCTTAATCATCTCAGTGGCCTTAATAGGCCAATACTGACTCAGAGAGGATGAGATTCCATACAACCACTGCATCTCTACTGAAATCATGAGTGCCATGCTTTGGTGCCTATCAGCAAGAGAGGGTTACTGTTTTAACATCTCTTATGCGCTAATCAAGGCCTCAGAAGCTGAGATTGGAGTTTAAGAGGAGATGCAGAGACTGGAGTACCTCTTAGATATCAGTTTTCAGTTGTCAGTGACTGGCTCTACTTTCCAGCTCATCTTGACTCTTTGGTGTCTTTTCTTTGTAGCAGAGCTCTGTAGGTAGCTCCCTCCAGCAGGAAGTAGAATTCATTCAGAATTCATTGCCCCTTCTGCACAGCACCAGATACATATGCATGCCTGGGGGACAGTGAGCTTTTTGAGACCCTACTCTGAATTTTACAGCTATTTAGCTTGCTCATTAAACCATTTAAAAACAAAAAACAAAACCCAGCTAAAATGCCCTAGAGCAGCACACCCCCAACCAGGCGGCTGTCACAATGGGGACTATACAGCAGCTGTCCAGCACCCCAGCTCATTACACAACCTAGCAATTAACCAAAGTTGCCTACGCTCCCTCCCCTCCCTGCATTTGTTCTCTTGAGAGATGACAATTCCTTCTCCTCCTTCCTGTTCAGCCCCCTTGGAAAGGGGCCCTTGTGACTGTAAGCTTTCCTTTCCCAACACACTGCTGCAAAAAAGCTCTTAACTATTGCCCTCACCACTTCCTTCATGGTTGAAGTAGATTTAGCCCAGGCAAAGCACCAGCTGCAATACCCCTTGGTCAATTCAGTGCACCTAGCAATAGTTCCCAAGGCAGAAATGACGTGCTGTGAGCTTGCTTAATGCCAGCATCCTTGGATGCGTGACAAAGACACTATGGAAAATAATGAACATTAGGGAAATGTAGCTATAGCAACACTAGTAGCCATAAAGCAAACCCCCACCATGAGTGCTGGGAAATTGCTGTTATTGTATACATAATGGTGCTGATAAAGCAGGAACTTGGGCTATGGCATCAGGAGAGATGCCTGGCCTGCAGCATGCCACAACTAGCATTACACACAAAAGCATACCTATAGCAGGCAGAAACTTAGACTACACACTCTTGGAAATGCTGGGTGAAACAGCAGATCCAAAATTGATTATTTGCAATGAAATCCCAAACTTCACTCAGCTGGCTCCAGGTTTTACTGTAAGTTTAGTGCCAGGTCATCAAAGGAACCATCTATAGATAACAGTCACCATGATCAGGAGGTTGCCATTGCTTCAGAGGCAAGAACTGAACCTTGGTCTGTCACTAAACATTACTGCCCCCAGCTCGCTCACTTTCTCCACTGAAACCACGCAAAACTTGTATTTGTGTACTCACCAGAAACATAGGCAGTGCTTTCTGACTTTTGCTGGTATCCTAAGCTGAAATAATTGAGTTACTCCTGAGGAATTTTGACTTTCAGGAGATAAAATAAAAAGCTTTTTTGTTAACTCGGAATAGCACTACACATATTGCTCCAGACCTTCTGGGTTCCTCTCTTTACCATGTTTATAATTCATGGTAAGACAAGTTCCTTAACAGTATCATGCCTCATTTTCATTGTCTAATGTTTTTCCATCTTAGAGGATGTACATGAATCGTGGGCAATGCTTGCAAAATGTCAAGGAAGTATTCTGGGAAAAGCTGATACAAAGCACAAAATATTCTTCATGCTTGCACTCTTCAGTTACTGCACATTCCCCTTCATTACTCTATGTGAGTTAGGGTTTATGTAGCAAACATCTGTCTGTTATAAGGAAATTTGTGATACTTTGTTAAAGGAAATAGGTATTTGACATGACTACGAATTATTTCTGTTGCATGTACCTGTCCCCTGGAAAGAGTAGGATTCTGCTAATGTATCATTTGAACAGCAAGTGGGAACAAAGTGGTTATTTCACAGCTAGAAAGTCCATTAGTATCACCTAACTTGAGCCACTTACCACAGACTGAGCATCATTCATTTCACTTGACAGCAATTTTAGATCTAAATTTTAGAACTAAAACTGTTCCTATAATCAAAATCCAGGCAAAGTCTGGGTTGCCAGCAGCAGTGGGATGACCACACCTCTCAGCTCAGTACAAATGCTCAACGCCTTCACAGCAACATTGCTCTAGGCAACAGCAGTTCTCTCCAGAGCAGTCCATGCCAGCTCCTGCTGAGATATTCATCTCATGGACACTTTGCCACCTACTCCTCATCTCATCAATATTCACTTAGATCCCTGGCTAAAAGTGTGGGTGGCTGCTGTGTTATGTTCTTCTGCCAGAATTTGTCAGTATCTCAAAAGGCCAGGTTAAATTTTCTGAGGACTCCTCCTGGGGACTTACATAATACCGGTTTGAGCTCTATCAAAGCATCTGCTGAAACTAAATTACCTCCCTGGAGTACTGAGAAGGACACAGAATAAGCCTGGAGCACCACCACCACCAAGTAAATGTGTTAAAAAGTATCCATTGAACAAAACTTTCCACCCTTCCCTTTTGTCAACAGTTCTCTCTTAGTTGTTTGGTTAACAGGGCAATATGTTCACACACCTGCCACCACCACTGTCCCGTTACCATTTCTGATAGTGCACTTTGGCTTCTCTTTTGCTGTAAAGTCCTTGAGAGATCCAAAGTGCAGCTGTGCAATCTCCAGGTGGTCCAGATCGCACTGATGAAAGGCCTGTTGCCTAGCTGCAGTGATTACAGCCTTGGGCAGGAAAGACAAACTTTTAGCAAGGCTTCTGCTCTCCATAGCTTCTGTCTGAGGTCCTTAAGTGGACTTAACAGGTTATCACTGTTTCTTAATAGTACCATGAACACCTCGATATCAGCAAAACTCCCATTTCCTCCACTGTTGGTCAGAAAAACTAAAATAATGGGCTTACCCAATGCTAAACTCTAAAGACACTATATTGTTACATTAAAAGCTTAAGGCCTGTCCAAGTAGCTTTAAGCTCATGCTGTGTGCTCACTATGCCCATGCCTAACACCCGTTACCTAAACTAGCTCGCAGGAAAGGCCCCATCTGTGTGTAGGTGTGTGTTTGTGCGAACACAAAGCTAGGGCTAGCAGAATACTAGGAGAAAGGATGCTGACAATGATCTGTCAGAAGGGAAAATCACCCTGTGAGGATGTGCGTGATGGGCCCACTGGAGTGAATTAGGTCACCTAGCGCTGTCATAAACAATAGGGCCATAGCTCATACAATGGATGGCAAACAGCCTCCCTTAGGAGGTCCTCATACAATTGGCTCTGCTAATAAGGTTACCAGCAGTGATATTACATTTCATGGCATCACTGCAGAAATGAGCTGGCATGGGAAGGGAGGCAGAGATCTGAGCTGAAGGCAGGCAACCTAAAGCCTTAGAGTGAAAATCTTTCCCCCAAGTAGCTAAGAGGAGATCTGCTTTGGACTTGATACATGAAAAACTGCTTTGTCCTCTAGCCTAACTCTTTTTTACTGAAGGATGAAATGGTAAATAGGCTCAGCAATAGGCTGTGATTGTTCAAACTTACCAGTGACTTTAAGGCCCCAGTTCAGGATTCTTTCAGCGGGCTTGAGTTTCAGGAAGAACTCTGTATGCACATGCTGGATTATCAGTAGGATCTGGATCTGTAGCATAGCCTTCACAGTTTTTGCTTCTGAAAACTTTGACCATCATTTTACAAAACCCTAAAAAGGGATGAAGGAGAAAAGGAGATATTGATTAATAACAGTTCACACTCTTTTCCCTTTATCACAAACCTCATGAAACCCTTGGCAAATGCAGGCAATCCTTTGACTTTCAGTCTTTCAATAAATGTACTGTTTTGACATCTAAAAAACACTGGAAGAAAATTTTGTCTTTGTTGGTTATTACATGGTTCATCTTGTGAAACTGCAAGAATGCTGTACACAACTAGATCCAAAAAGTGCACTTGCGAAAAATAAGAGAGCAAAAGCAATATTTTTTATCTTTCTGAGGTTAGAAAGATCTGGAAAAAATGGGAAGATTTACTCACATGCATCTACATACAGATCCAATAGGATAACTCATCCAAACTTTAGTCAACATATCTCTACTTTCCTTATAAGACTTAGCCTGAATTTAACATTGTCTTCACTACCCCTGCCATCACTCCCTTCAGGAGTTTCAAGCTCTTGGATATCTAAATTATACAGTGTTCTGTATGCATCATTACAGCATTATGTTTTGATTTTGTACTCTTCTGATTCTGCACATAAAATCATAAATTTTTTTTAATAAATCGCAATTTCTCATGGCTGTGGCCTATCAGTTCTTTGTGGAAATATTTTTAAAGCTAGCTTATAAATTACTTGAGAGAGAGGGACACTGCACATTTCTTTTGAAAAATCCATTTTTGGTATTAATAAACTTTTTTGTACTAAAAACAATACTTCATCAAAACCTGTAAAAAAATTCTGCCCTTGATTTTTTCACTGGAAAACTGAAAAACCAAAGTTTCAAAGTTTCATCTCCTTTAAGTTAGATATATATATATATATAGCTATATATATATATAGCTATATATATATGTATATATATATATATATTTTTTTTTTTTTTCCTCATAGCTTCAGTCCTGGGAGAATTCCCATCTTGCAAAAAGCTCACAGTGTAGAGAGGGTTGGTGGCAGATGGAAGCTAAAGGCCTGTAATCCTTCCAGTTCCCACCAGATGTCACCAGGCTCTCAAGGATCTCTGGAGCTGGGGCAGTAGAAGCCTCCTGCCTAAGTGCCAGGGTTTTTCTCTGTCAAAGAGAGCGGAGCGAAGCGGCTAACCTAAGGAGCTGAGGACAGAGCCGTTCTTTGTGTCAGTGGATGAAACACTGCCGAATCGATACAGAGCCAAAGCTGCTATGATCTCACTGCTGCCGGGTAGTTTAATCCAAATGGAGTCAATCTCCTTCCACCTCCTGCTAGGGAACGAACGCTACCTTTTCAGTTCTTCTCTCCTCTACCTGAAGCACCTGGCAGAGCAGGCAGGGGTACAATAACACGCACGGGAAGGAAGTTTGTGTCACTGCTTTACAGGCTAGAGACGATGTGGGCTGCCCAAAACTGCACAGGGAGTCATGAGCTAAGCTGAGCCCTGAAGCCAGCTTTCCATACCCATCGTGCAGAACTCCTGCCAGTAAGCATCCCGCTTTGCAAGGCACTGCTTCTCTTCTGGGCTCTACTGAGCGCTCAGCACTGTGGTCTCTTGCACAGCATAAATGCCTGAGGTCTCACTACTCAAATATGTGTTCCCCAAGAACAAGCCAGCTTGCCAAGAGGCTCTCCTCAATGCATCCCAGTTGGCAGAATAGCACTCTTAAAACTCTGCCATCAGAGGAAATGTTCAGTCTCAAAGAGATTAGATGCGCAGACTAAATAGGATGAATAGAAGTTGACAAATATCCAAGATGTATGTTTGAGAATGAAGAGGCTGTACTGGAAATGAATGGATTTTAATGAGAGAAGGGAAGGAAATTCAGCATGAATTGCAGGCATCTATTGTCCTGAAAGGGCATTGTTCCCCATGGCCCCAGAACAGACACAAAAGCCACACATTCCACGAGGTATTGTTGGGACTGGCTTGACAATGGCAGCTTGGGCTTGTATGGTACCTTTCATGGAGGGCCTCAAATCATTTCACTCCTGAGAGGCTGGTAGCATTATTCCTGCCTTTTCACAGACGCTGAAGTACACGCTGAGACAAAATGACTTGGCCTCATGGTGAACAACTCCCAGAGCTGGGAAAGTGAATCCTGATCAGTATAAATGAACCCCTGGCCTAGTGCCTTGTTTCTGTAACCTCACTCCTGGGGAAGCAAGGCCGTTGGTCGCTATTGCGCCAGCACTCGCAAATGACACTGTAATGAGGAGCTCCTTGTCCATAAGTGCAGCAAAGCCTCTTTGTCTTGGGAATGGTGCGCACATCGCTGCGTGCAGCATACACAGCAGCCAAGGGCATGCAGAAGAACGAACACAGTTTGGGCTTACTCTTTGGTGCCCAGACAAGCTGACAGCAGTCACAACCGAGCAATAAATCTTATTTGCCAGCACTGTGACTCATCAGGTAATCCTGGCCTTGTCTCCTGTCCACTGCAGCTATCAGTATCACATTCTCCTCCTGGCCCACCAACACCTGCATCCACGCTAGAATCAGAATCCCCTCACTGTTAAGGTGGGAGTTGCCTCCAAGAGGTGTGGGCATCTGTTTAAAGTAGTTCAGGACTGCAGTCTGAGCACACACAAACCATGCACTGCTCCATGATTATAGTGGTCCCAATTCTGCTTCCCAAGGAGAAGAGGGGAATTTTGATCCCAGCCTGGAGTTTCTCTCTACCATTTTTCCCTGCATCACCAACGTGATCTATACTGTCATCACAAGTTCCTTCTCTTCTCCTGGAAACTTCTTTCTGCCTCCACCTGGATCAATGACAGTATCAGAGCATTTCTACTGTTTCATCTTCTGACAGAATAACCATAAACATTTCTCTTCCTGCCATAAACACCTTGCTTTGACGCAAGTACACAGGAACACCTATCATTTAAAAGGCAAGGTAGACACTGTAACCCCTCTCTTTCTGGTACACAGTCAAATCACCCTTTCCCCCTTCCATCAGCACGTCATACCCATCCACGACAAACCTTCTGTGCATGCACACGAATAAGAAGTGATGATGGGAACTGCTACCTCAGAAGCACAAACCTCTGCTGCTTACAGAACGCTGCTTCTCTCCTCTACAGACATGATCACAGCTGACACACTGAATTTGCTCACTCGCCAGCCAGCCTCGTTCAGTTCGTGATGCAGAACATGCTGCTGAATCTCCACTGCTTCCTTCCAGTACCCAAGCTACCTAGATTTAGTAATTCTGTTATCTAGCAGCTCTTTTGCACCTACCTGAGTTATAACCACATCCATGACTGCAATGGATATGTAAACTTGAAGGGCCATCTGAACACTTTGCCTATTAATTGTTTTGTCATTAGTGGGAAATTTTCCACCTTCAGGGCTACCTACTTTATCTTTGGAGGGAATTCAAGCTATAAAGTCAAAGGGTAGCAGGACTCTGATCCACTGAACACTTGCTTCTAATCTAAAAAGTCTGCATTTTAGTTCTGTTTTCTTAATCCACTTGTCTGCCTAGGATTGTCCTATTTCTCATTTGTTAATTACAGCTGGCCATTTTTTTTCCAATTAAAAAATAGAAGAAGGGGAAAGAATTTTTAAAAAATCAACAATGAATTTCAAAATGTATCTGAAAAGCCAAAACCTCTTTGGTTTCCCGAAATCTAGACAAAGCTGCAGAGGCCCCCAGGAAGAATTCTTGTTTTCAAGTAGTTCAATAAGCAATTTGAGCCAGGGATTATTTTAATTCTTCTCTAAAAAAGATCCCTTAGAGGGCAACTAATCTTGAATGGTTCTGCCACAGTAAAACATTAACAGAAAGAAATCTATTTCACACATCACTGCTATGTCATGCTCCCAGAAATAGGTGCACCTACCATGGCTCAGGTTTAGTAACTTTGATCCTGCTGTCAAGAGGCAGCCCTGCCTGGCCCTACAACAAAGAAAAACAGCATAGAGCATCCTGAGAAAGCACAGGAAGATATCTGACTCCTTAATTGCATCAAAGGTTCTTGCTTGCTTGTGTGTTCTTTGACTAAGGAAGCTGATCATAGAAATCTCCCTACAGTGAAAGGCTGTGGTTTCCCCCAGTCATGCAGTCCCTACAGGGATGTTTGCATTCCAGCATGAGTTTAAAAAATTGCTAATGGAAAATACTTCCACACCCAGTGGCTAATTACTTTCTCCCTCAGAAGTAAAATCTTGTTTTTGTTATAAATGCACTACCTTTTAACTGTCAGTTTCAGGAGACGGCAGAAGGGGCTACAAGGGACAAAGGAGATCCTATAAGACCTATAAGTACTGCTACTATAGCACTGCTCTTATTGTGTTTTTGCCTGTTAGACCCTGGTTTTAAGTAACTGATAACTAGTGCGTAAAACCTAACTTGGTTTCTTGTTGATTCATGTCAGAATATGACAATTTTTTTGGTGATAATTCCCTGAACTTCTGTTTTCTATAAGGCTCAGTGTTGCTAGCATCAAATGCTTGAAAATGAGAGGCCTCAGAACTGTAACGTTCATTTAAAAATTAGTATTTATTTTCCAGCGAGGTGTTCAGTTGGCGATACAGATGTTTTAGACAGCATGTTCAGACTTTCTTCCTCAATCACCAGCATGGCTTACTTCATAAGCACATAACTCCAGGAGCTGGGTTTTTAAAGAGAAAAACAAGTGTTGTAGGACTTTCCTTTAAAGCACAAGAGTGATGCTGACAGTTCCTATGTGTTTCCAAATGGAATTGCGCATAGGTCAAGGTTTGCAGCAATGTTTCTTGCTGACAGACAAAAGTTCAGAGGAATCTGCTCTGTGCCCTGCCCTTCTCACCATCCCCAAAAATGGAATAAATAGAAATATGAATGGTGATTGCATCTTTACAAGGAAAAAAACAGTTTAGCAGGCAGGAAAGAATCCGTGGTGTCCTTCAGAAGGCTCCATAAATTGGATAATGAGGTGCTCTGTGGGGCACACATTCTCCAGTTCTGACATGGCAGTTGGGACCACAAAAACTGACCTGAACAAAACAGCCTGGAGAGTCAAATCCCCCCATTCATATGCACAGTTTAAAGGTGAACTACAATACACATTTTAGGAAAACAACACTGCTCTGTTCCTCATTCCCCCTCTGGACTTTGAGATGTTTAAAAGCCAGACTCCTATGGACCACATCTCTGTCACGATTTTAGATCTGCTGCCTCTTCCAGCACAAAAGAAAGCATACTGAACTCCGTCAGGCCGCCCATCTTCCCTGAAAGAGGATCACTCCACCAGGGACATCTGGCAAACTCAAAGTAACTGCACAGTGCTGGGAGTGAAGGCAATGCTGAGAAATTAAGTCATTTGGTTCCTAAGCACAGCTGGCCTCCTCCGTGTCCCTGAGAGCTTGGGGGAGGGATCGAAGTTACTTGTTTCAAACTGTCCTTATTAACTAGACATTTCACTTAAATTGTACTTAGCACCTGCCTCCAATTACCTGGCTTCAAGGCCCATGCATGACAGAAGCTGGAGCTCTGATTAAATCCATGCTTGGTACCAGTGAGCCATTAAGCCAAATCAAGGCTCGCCGCTCCTTTGAAGGAGATCATTTGTCTTCATTAGAAGTGGCTATCCTTGATTGCCCTGACAGGAGCATCTCCCTGCAAGATAATAAAGCCTGTTATTGTTGAGAGGTAAAATAATGTATTGCAGGTCTCTGGAGAGTGATTTGTATTTATTAATGTTCTCACAAATTACTGTACCCTGATTAACATGTGACGGTGACAGGCAGCAGGGGTGTGCTGCTCACCACAGCCATCGTGCAGGCCACTGTCTCTCCTCAGGTGACGAGACAGCAACAAGGGAGCTGCCTCCTGCCCTTTATTCATGCCTTAGGTCTGTCAGGGCACAATGGACAGGGACAGCCAGGTTGTGAAAACCTGACTAATCACATCTCTGACTAGGTCTGAATCTTCGATCCAGATATGGAAGACTAAATAAAAGCACCTTTTTTGCTAGTAGTAACACTCCATATTCTGACTGCTGTGAACCAGCATCATTTATTTCTTACACACAGATTTGAAGAGTTTCATACTACTTCAGAGATGGGGAAGCAGAAGAAGAGAAAAGTAAACTGACTTTCTCAGGATCACCTGGGAAGCCAGGAAAAAAAGCCAGGTGCAGAATTCAGGTCTTTTGAACCCACCATTTGGTACATTGAAAACTGTACAAATACCACTGCGCTTTCTTTTGTGACAATCAAAATCCAACTTGAATCAGTGTAACTTGTTCCTCCACAATGCTATCATAAGCAAACCATCTCCAGAGGCCTGGTGAATGGATGAGGGAAAGCATACGGGAAATTTAAAGCGGATAAATAATTGCAATACCTACTACAGTGGGTCAGTTTAGCCAACCTTGGGGTTCCAGTTCTAGATCTCTTTCATTCAGCTCCTGCAATCCAGAGGTTCTAGTCTGGGACAACAGCCAGTTCTGGCTAAAATAAGCTCCCTCTGTATCCTGGCCTTAAGGTAATTCTTAGCATGCCACTCGGCCAGTTCATTTTCTGAGGGAACACAGTATCAGACAAACAAATCGTGGTGCCCTAGATCAGAAATCAGGAATGTCTCCGAATAGCTGCTCTCATCTATACTACCGAACTCCCCCTGCTTCAGCAGAACTCAAGCAGGAAGGTTTGATCCTGTCCATTGTAAATGAAAGAAGTTGAAAGAAGGCAGAAACTCAGAATAAACTCAAAGGAGATATTCCATTGAAGATTTAGGGTGTCGCAAGCTCCTGTTCTTTCCTCTAAATTTCCATGACAGTGTTGTCTAGGATCGTGTTAGCAGCTTTCCCTAAATCCAGAACCAAACTGAGCTGCTGATACAATGACAGAGGCTCACAAAAGCCATGAACAGATTTATGTTTTGAATGCTCTAAAGCAGAGACAGGATTTTTCCAAGCAGACAAGCTTCACAGCCAGTTAAGGAGGCAGTAGAAGGTAACCTTTGTCAGGCAAATGCAGCTATGTCCATGGGATGAGAAGAGACCAGTATCCTCCAAATAAGCACAGCCAGTAACATTGAACAGCATGTGAGCATTCTGGCCATGCAATACACATTTCCAGTCTGGTCATAGTACCCATCCTGCCATGGGATAGGACTTTCTACTGGACCCATCGCATGCCTGTCCCTGAGATATTCTTTTGGTCTATAATAGAAGGAAGCTCTTGGCTGCCAGAACAATTTGTTTACTTTGTCTCAGCTCTGCCTCCACAGCTGAGAGATGCCTGAGAAAGACAGAAGTAGAGGCTGGCAGGCCAGATAAACTGCTCTTTCAGACCGAAGCTCCATCATGTTCTACACTTTGGGTCTCTTTGATTTTGGTATGTCTTCTCACTTCTTCAAATACACACATAGTCATTTGTTTAGAATTGATTTGCTACTGACATTAGCCAGATGAAGAAGCAGTGACCTTCAAATTCTTCAAATGTCTCTTTAAAACTCTCTTCCACAAAGATCTCTACCAAACATTGGGCAATGTTTAGACAGCTGAAATGTCCTCACACTTGTTATAAGTACCCCACTGTGTCAGTTCACAGAGTCTGAATTTGCTACAGCCATCCCTTCTGAGCATCACTCCAACTCATTAAGCCTAGCAGCTCAGAAGCTTTTATTTCTGGTGCTCAAATTGCCTGTCACACTGGCCACAAAAATAGGCAGCACTCTAACTACTGTTTATCACACAGATCCTTATTGTTTAATGCTCACCTTGTACATCTTCCCATGTGTTTCACTTAACTCCTGCTTCACAACTGATACACTGATGCCTTATTGAACTACTTGCTCCATTTCCAGTGGATAAGTTTCATTACTGTCTACTGACTACAGCAAAGTAACACCTAAAAACTATTTGGGGGGAAAATCTTTTATTGCAATGACAACTTTAAAATTAATGAGTTTTGTCTTGATGATATCTATTAATTCATCTACCTGATGCACCACATACATGTGTTTGGGTGAACAGATACACAAAATAGTTTAAATGTGTTTACATATAAAGTATGTTTATTGTTCTGCAGTGACATTTTCTATAATTCTCTTTGTGAATTTTTGAAATGTAACCTTGGTACCACCTAGCAATCCAGGCCACTAAGCCCAGTTCCATCACAAAACACATTCTTCCACTCTAAATATGAGCAGCAGAAGTGATAAGGGAAGGCATAGCTGAACACATATGCTGAAAAGAATACAGAGTGCATTTTCATCACACATTTTACTCTGTCATCTGAGATCTTTGACCCAAGAGAGTCAGACAGCTGACAGGTCAGCAAGACGAAAGAAAAGTTTGACTCACTCCCCTGTAGGCTGTCAATGCCTACCGAAGAACAAGCCCTCTGCTCTCACGAGCTGCTTGACTTCCTCATAATTCCTCCTGTGCAAAGTAAAGCTTGTCATCTCTCTTAATATATGGCTGAGAACATCAGAACACCACTGATCAGAATCTGGGTGATCTGGCAGAGGCACATTCCTCACGATGTAACAGCCCGGTGGCTTTGATCGCAGCTCTGTCAATGAAAATGGGGGAGTGCTGCGTATCCTGCGAGCCCCCCCGCACCACTGAATTCTGGATTTCTCTCCTCTGACCTTGAAATCTTTAATTAGACCATTACATCAACCCTCTGTCATTTCCTCTCAGTCCAAGAATCCTTTGGTATCCTGCCCTGTTATTTGCAAGGCAAATATGAATAAGGGTCTTGATGATTAGATACATAGTGCAGAAAACAGATGTGAGGGGCTGCAAAGTGTATACATTATGAATAGTATTACAGTAACATCCTTAATCCCTTAATGAGAGCACTTTGTCAGGGGAAGGAAAAATAGACTGAGGGATTTTGCCACTGTATACAGAAGCCCAAAGAATGCTCTTAAACTAACAAACAGAACCAATGTCATGACACATTCTTACTTTTTTTTTCTTCTTACTTCTTATCTTCACACTCCATGAAACTTGCACTGTTTTCAGAAATACCATTTTTATTTTCATGCAAGGGTCCTCTTTCATATATTAATACATTTTGTCTGTGACTTTAGCAGCAACATATAGGGATAGCTGTAAATTGAAAGACCACTGAGAACAGTGAAATCCTACACACTTAGCTTGAGCATTTGGGGCAATACTTTTCATGATCTGCTCACAGAAGTTGCCGTGAGCTGGCCTAGTTCTGTGTTTGGAAAGCCCTTGTGCTGCATAGATCTGCTTGGAAATGTTTGCACGTGCCCAGGAACAAAGAACTTGCATCCCAAGGAGCTGATGGCTTGACACAACCGTACTTCCCAGAGCTCTGGGGAACGCCTGATCATCCTGCAACACATCTAGGCCAGGGCGCAGGCCTGATTCCTGCCTGTGATCAGAAGCAGCATGCAAGAGGCTTGTCTTGTGGTATTACTGCAGTTCTGCCTCCAGTCCCAGATGGAAACCAGACATAGAACAAAATCATATTCCAACAGCTGACACACTCCAAAGGTTTGGGTTATATTTGGTACTGAAATGGTGGGAGGAAAGTTGGGAGAGAGGAGGAGGGCTGGCAAAGAATTTTTTCCCTGTTCCCAGCTAGACTTGGGTTATGAGAAAATGTTTGCTTTCTTTTTTTCCTTTCTTGTCTAAGTTGTACACTTAACAGAATTTAGCACCACTGCTGTCCATGGCTGTTTGCCTATACTCACTCTTCCCCTGGTATTACCTGGGGAATCATCAAAGTCTTCTCTCCTCACAGGCAGCAGCAGCTGCCAGAGATGGATACAGATGCCTAGGAGAGCAGGATAAATCCCCTTCCTGATTTCACTTACATAAATTCAGAGGGACTCTGGACTTACTCTAGATTGTTCCACAGTATGTCAGATCTGAATCTGGTTTACTTTCTATGATTGCACTGTGATGGGCTGAAAGGTTGAGTAAACAATGAAAAGTTGTGAGTAGCTGCAGAACACAGCATTCTTATGGGGATGGTGTTTCGGTAGGACTTGGGCTTCATGCTCAGAGGTGTGGACACGTGACACGCTGCTGGATAAAAGATGCAAAAACGTTGGAGGAAAGAAATAGGTAGCTTTTTGTGTACCAAGCTAATATCACAAGTCAGCATACTGATGTATGCAATTGTTCAGAACAATTCAGGGGCTGAATAAAGTGCTTACAGTTCCTTGAACTCTCGTAGCAGAGTTATCATCAGCCCTCTCCACACAAGTGTATAAGGCCAGGCATGGAAAAGATGAAGAGCTCTGTCTCCACAGCACGTTGCCCAGCATGATGGTTCTGGCACAAGAGGAAAACCAGCTACCCAGAAAAGAACGGTTGGTAAACTGTAACAACAAAATGCACAGCCACCATTCCCCCTTTGAGTGACAATCTGCTGCCAGCCTTGGCCTCTACAGTTTTGTGCGGCACCACTCCTAGACCATACTGCAACCTGCCAGCCCTCATCTTATGTGGAAAGGGTTGGGTAAAAATTGGGAAAGCATCTAAGAAAGTACCTGTCTGTCTAGATCACAACCAAACCATCTTATCTGAACTTGTGAACACAGGACTGTTAGGGCCACCCAGACCATCACAGCCCACCCTCCACGGCTGTAAACGACCAAGGAACAACTGAGCTGGCGATATGGGCAGGCTCTTTTGCGCGATTTCCAGGACTTCCAGCATCTGGCTGGGCTGGAAAGCCCCAGCCTGTGCTGTGGAGCATTAGCACAGTACTTCCATTTCAGACTCCAGCTGGAACGAAGGGCGACAGAGACAGCCATGAAAAAGAAGCACTATTAACAAAAAAAGGACCCTTTGAACCAAGCTTTTCCAAGCTGCCAGGAAGAGCCACAGAATCCAGTTGAGAACTGAAAATCCTGGAGTCTGCATCCATTTGGGTGAAATTCTGGCAGGTACATTGCCGTGTGATGGCATTATCAGGGAAAGGCACTAATATTTGTTAGTTTTTCCTTCTTCATATGAAAAGGTTTCTAGAATTCTCTGCTATGTGCATTATTGTATCTGCTACCACAACCATTACTCACTTTCACTGAGCAAACTGCCTCCCATCAGGATTGGGACTCCATTTGTGATGGGTGCTGTGCAGTCCCTGCCTTCTAAAATTAAGATAAAGATATGAAACATTTTGAGGGATCTGATCCTATAGGTGTTTCCACTGGAGATATCCAATACCAAAACCCTGGTTCCAAACACCTTTTAAGTTTATAGTAAAATTATCTTCCTCTTTCCTCATTTTTAAGTACAACCAGAAAAAAAAAAAGGGGGGGAAAAAAAAAAGGAAAAAACATAAACATTTAAGTCACACCGAGCAGGTGACTTAGGTCAGTCTTGCATCACTCAGCATACCCATTCTTGTTGCTACCAGAGAGATGCAAATTAGTACACTAAGAGACAGTTCAGGTCTTCTTTGTGAAGGCTTCAGTATCTCCATTCCCTATTCTCCCAGACATACAAGTCTTCAGAGGTGAGTATTATAAACCTCATATCCCAGAAGTTCAAGCCTGAGATTTCAATGATGCCTATATTCCATTAGCGTTTTAGTGAACTCCAGGAAATTGCCAGTCCTTAGCACTGTCCAGATGAGAAAAAGAAACAAAAAGCCAGCTCAGCCATTTGTACGATTTTACATATCATGAGAAATGAACCATTCCTAAAGGATTTCCTACATGTTTTATACAGTCAGTATACTCTAAGTAGTGCCTGGTCATATATTTTGAAATGCAGGAACCAGTGTTTTCTTTATATTATTTAACTCCAGATGAAGATCTGGCCTTTTTTTAATTTTCTTTCCTCACTATGCTGAATCCATTCACCATATGTATCTAAAATGTAATTGTAAAAGAGTCTCCTTTTATTCTAGTTAAAAGAGGATTTACAAATCTAAGAGTAGGAGGCCTTTCTTACCTGTGGTATTCAAAATTCTTCCCCCTTTGGTCTTCCTCCAGTTTGTTTCAAATGGCATGCGGGAATAAACAGGCCTTAGCCAGTCAGCCCCATTTCACGGCTTTGATCAGTTTGTAAATGAACTTCAAGACAGCTAATCAATCTCCAAGTGGGGAAGCTCAGCATCACCAATGATGAATGCCTATATTTTGTGACAAGGTCTATTTCCATCTGTGCTGAGACTTCCTAACAGCACACATGTGGCAACTTGTGCACCGCTGCATAATGAATTGGATTGTAGAAATTGAAAAGCTCCTTCTATATACAGAGTGGGCACAATGCCAGACCTGGGATGAGGAAAGGTGCCAAGTTTCCAGAATCTTGTCAGAATTTACTGCTAATAAGACAGAAAATGTGCACACTTATACATATATATATGTGCGCAAGTATATAAAACACACTCTGCACTTTCTCACTTTTATTGATAGTGGCCAAACTCAGGACAGTTAATTCCTATCTAAATCTACTTTTCAGGGGGAGGAGGGATGAAGTCTCTTCATTCTCTTCCACAGCCTTGTATTCCACAGAAGTGGGTCGATAGCACCTGCTTCCAAATCCTACAAAGCAGTCGTGGCATTATACACATCGTCTAAAACTTCATGGGACTCATCTGATCAAATTACAGCCGATAAAATGAATGGAAAACAGAGACTGCAGCATGATTAAGAGCAGATGTACATTTAATTCCAGTCACACTCACTCTTGCCTTTGTAGATACATGGACAATTTCCTGTGTTAAAACCTAAACTCACTTCCTCTCCAAAGTGTTTGGGCATATCCCTTTACTAAGGCTACTCTATGATGGGGGAACAAGCTTAGAATGACCTTAATGCTCATCATGGGCCCAACTGTGTTTCACATTCAGAAGACAAGTTAGTCCCTACATTCTGCCCAGCAAAGCATCACCGTCTTCCCTCAGGGGCAACGGCCACAGGGCAGCCCAAGTTCGACAAGCCACATGTCTACAAGCACCTGAGGTCCTGGTAATGCGTGTAAGGTGGTTAGGTCATGCTTACTCACCTGCATACTTCAGCATACTTACTCACCTGCATTTAGTCAGGCAGTCTAGCAGGACCCCATCTGACACTGGGGACGCTCACACCATAAAATGCAGTTAACACCATGCAATATGGAGCTTCTAAATGCCGCAGGGTAATATCTGCATTAACACAGGCTGATGTTGGGCTGTACTTTGGATATGAAGGCTACCACTCAGCAAGACAGTTAGTTTGACTGAGTGCCACTTTTACGTGGCTTTATTGCTTCCAGTTGCTGAAACTAGGTCATACATTGCTAGGTTGGGATATCAACACAGTACTGTGTGAACTAAATACACACCTAATGTCCCTCCGAGTTTCACATCTGTGAAGCAAGAAAATTTTTTGTCTATTTGGGATGTTAGATGTTAATAAATGATGAACTTAATCTAGATTTCCATGCTGTAGCACAACTCAGAACGTAAATGTTGTGTTCGGTTGTGGAGATATCAGGTTAGGCTCTCTGAAAAGGAAACCACACCAAGCTCAGTGGAGCTCCACCTGATTTACCCCAGTGTGTGAAGGGCATTAGTTAAACTGCAGGCAGATCTGGTAGTGCTACAAAGCAGTTACCTTGAAAATGAGACAGATCTTTAATGGAAAACATTTTCTCAACTTAAAAACAGTGCGCCTCACTGAATGTTTGTACCCACTAACAGTACAGCGATT